>NC_143582.1:74982359-77879252 GCF_048544385.1 Mastigoproctus giganteus
TTACCTAATATGACGTGAACGAACCAAAAGCAATGTGTAAGAGAAAGTAAACTAATTAAGTAAACCTTAATTAGTTTACATTTTACTGCATCACAATAATGTTAAGACAGATATATACATACTACTATTGACACCACTGCAGAACCTGGATTAAAATCTAATCTCCCTCAACATTTCTAATACAGATTTTTGGACACCTCAACAAGAATTTGAAAGAGCATCAATTTTATGCTAACAAAATGATAAATGTGGTGCAAACCTGAAAAAGAGATTTAACTTTTGTTTTTAATAGAAAAATCGCTGTTTTTATTTGTTTTTTTCAATACACTGTTTTAATTCACTGTTTTGAATTACTCACCCCATAGACTTATAACAGAATGGCCATCCCATAGACTAATAACAGAATACAATGCAGATATCAAAATATAGGACTACAATTCTGAGTTAAAATCTGCATCATAATAAAAAGATTATACAGATTCATCTTGTTTCTAATTTTACACCAATTAATACTAAAATATGGAATGAATAAATCAGCAGTTAAAAACTTACTAATAATTATTACAATATGTAATACATGCAATTAACTTGTTTCCTAATCTAAAAGTCCACTGTTATTAAATTCCAAAAAGCCAGCACTTTTGAAGTTTTGTACATAGTCACTATATGAGTTATAACTCATTCATTAGTAATTTTTGAGTTTATGAAATTATTATTATTATTGCTCTTATATTATTTCTCCCTGATTGGGGGTTCCATCTTGTGACGGGTATTACTACCAAGTACACAGGGTGGTTGTTGTTATGTCTGGTGTTACTGTTGGTGGAGGAACACTCTGACTATCCTACAGGTGTTCAGGATTGTGATTTTCTGGAGTTCCTTGTAGGTGTTCGCTGGGAGACCTATTGCTGCTAGGCTGTTATGTAGAGTCTTTGGCACCATACCTGTGGTTGACACGATAATCAGAATGGTTGTTACTTGTTGCATATACCACATCTCTTTGATCTCCTGTCTTAGGTTTGTGTACTTTCTGATTTTTTCCCCATGAGTTTTCTGCAGGTTGCCAATGTTGGGTATTGCCATGTCAATCAGATAGGTAGCCTTTTCCTTCTTGTCCACAAGGGTTATGTCTTATCCGTTATTATGGTGCGGTTTTAGTACAGCTTGTGGGTTGGGGGTCTCTAGTACTGCCTGGGGTTCATACTTGTAGTACAGTACACTTTCTTTGATCAGCTGGTATTTCCTTGCTAGCTTCTGATGTATTATCCTGGCTACCTGGTCATGTCTACGAGTGCACTCAGTCTGGGTGATCACCTTGCACCCCGCAGTGATGTGTTGGATTGTTTCTGAGGCCAGGTGGCATCGTCGACATATGTTATCGGACATTCCAGGATCCTCGGCGATGTATTTTCCATAGTTTCTGGGTTGATTACCTGGTCTTGGATGGCGAGCATGAATCCTTCAGTCTTGGGGAAGAGGTCCTGCTCGTGAGCCATGCATTGGAAGCAATTTTATCTATGCGATCTTGATGAAGATCATTGTAGTGTCTGCAATGGAATGTCTTCTCTGCCCATCATTCTAGCTTCGTTTGTACCTCCTGATTGGGGGGACTCCTCGCTTAGGTTAGGTTGAGTGGGGTATACTGCTTGTCTATCTTCCTTATAGCCTGGTGGAGTGCTGCTGTGTGTTTCTGGAAGTAATCTTCAGGTTAACTATCGCTGTCTCCTGTTGCTTAATGAGGTCTATTAGGCCCCTTCCTCCTTCTTTCTGGGCAATTGTCAGTCTCTCCATGGAAGATTTTGGGTGGTGTTGGCGGCTATTGGTCATCATTGTCCTTGTCTTTCTCATGATATTCTCCAGCTCAATGTTAGTCCAATCTATGACTCTGAAGGAGTATGTTAGCAGGCTTCTGAGTCTCTGATGGTATTTTTCGGTCAGGCAGACCTTAATTTCCTTGTGCTGTAACTGTTGAGCCTGCATCATCACCAAGTATTTGTAGGCCCCTCCCTCTGCCATGGCTTTGATCAATTTACCAGTCTGCACCTGTAGTTTCAATTGACTAATTATCCCTTGTGTAATCCATGGGTCTTGCATTTGTCTAGACCAAATTCCATCCTAATATCATTGCTGAATTTTCAGTGATCTGGAGTAGTTTCTGGAGGTGCTACTCGGTTCCCCTGTAGAGCTTGATGTCATCCATGTACATCAGGTGGGTGAGGGTGTACAGATTCTTCCTTCCTTCCTTCTTTGAGGTTATATCTGTACTTGCTACTGTTGAGCATGGTGGACAGTGGGTTAAGTGCTAGACAGAACCACGATGGGCTCAGGGCATCTCCCCAAAAGATTCCTCTCCTGATGGGGATTGGCCTGGTTGTGATGTTTTCGACCTTAATTGTGGTACTCCATTTCACCATCGTTTCTCCTAGGAAGTTTGTCACTATTGGATTGACTTTGTAGATGTTCATTGATTACCGCAAGGCCTTCGACTGGGTGCCTCTATTAGCCAGCTAATAGAGGCACCCAGTCGAAGGCCTTGCGGTAATCGATTGGGGTACTCTATTAGTCAGCTAATAGAGGCACTGTGTTGAAGGCCTTGCGGTAATCGATGTAGGCTGTGTACATGTTGCGGCACTTCTTGTAGGCTTGCCCCATAACCACGGCATCTATGGTTAATTGCTCCTTGGATCCTTTGCTCAGCCGCTTGCATCCTTTCTGCTGTTTGGCCATTATGTTTTGGCTCTCCAAGTGGTCTGATATCTTCCTGGTTATGCAGCTGGTCAGGATCTTGTACATTGTTGGGAGGCAGGTGATTGGCCTATATGTTGCTGGGTTTCTTGTATCTTCATCTTTAGGCTTCAGATATGTGATTCCTTGAGTGAGAAACTTCGGGATTGTCTCTGGTTGCCTTATCATTCAGGTGAACTGCTCTGCCAGGTGCTTGTGTGTACAAGTGAGTTCTTGTACTGGTAGTTGTGGACGTTATCTATTCCTGGAGTTTGCCAGTTGAGAGTTCTTGATCGTCTGTTTTACTTCTTCTTCCCGAATCTCCCACCCTCTCATTTCTTGTACGTCCTTAGTTTTCTTGCGTTCTAGTTATTATTATTAGCTATATGGTGCAAGGAAGCCTGTGGCTTATGCTGCATCAGCCAAAAAAAAAAAAAAAAAAAAAAAAAAAAAAAATAGAGAGAGAGAGAAAAGTAGAAGGGGATCACCAAGAAAGAGAAGAATGATGATATCCAGCTCAGGACCCTGGGTGTGCTAAGCCCATACTCACCAGATGTGAGCCCTGGCTATTTCAGAAAGACAAGCATAGATGTAGTGCAAAAAAATTATTTTTTTTCTACTTCATGTTGTATATACTAATGAAAACAGTTAAAAAAAAAAACAATTAAAATTAGTTATCTTACCTAACACAAATCATCCATATAAGTAGTACCAATAATATTATAAATATGACAGCTCCGGCAATTCCTCCAGCAATATACACAAATTCAGCTTTGTTTTCACATCTTGCACCATGAAAATTAGTAACACAATGGCAGCTAGGCTGGTGGTTTTCAGAATTCACTTCGCATGTTCCTCCGTTTTGACAAAAATCTTCACATACATCTATTATATATATATATAAAAAAAAAAAAACACCTTTTATTCTATGCCCTCATAGGATTAAAGTGAACTGTTAGAAAGGTATATTTCTAATGTAGATATACATTCCTGCCTAAATGTTTGGAATCACAGCCTGTGATAATAGTTTTTGGTAATTTTTTTGAAATTAGCTATGAAAATGAAAGGTTTAATATGAAACAACACATTAAAAGCATTTAAAAATTTTTTTATTAAGCATTGTAAAAACTTACAGAAAAAAATATTGAAATGATTAAAATTAACAACTATACTGAGTTTTCATCAATATACCCTCCATATTATTTTATCACTGCCTTACACAGATGTGTCATTCTTGCAATTATGATAAAACAGTGTCTTGACTAACATTATTCCAAGTTATCTGCAAGGTTTCCAATAAATTTTGTGAAAATGGGAAGACTTCATGGACTTAATGGTTTGAGAGTAGCCTTGTGCAGGCGAAGGTTTTACTGCTCCTGGAAATAGAGAAGTTTTTTCTGTTTTACAGCTTAAATTAGCATATTAACTTATTTTCTAGAGTAGCTTTATATTCCTAGTTACTTTACTTAGTTTAAGGTTCAACTTAGATAGAGATTTTGTTGGTTATTACTTAGTATCGGTAAGGGTATCCAATCCATGTGTTACAAGTTTTGCAGCTCCGCTGAATGGGAAGTTTTTAGCCATGTTTAGCCACTTTATTGATCAATTGTTATATTAAATTATTTTCTATAAGTAACTTATAGATCTAGTCAAGATCCTTGGTTTATTCTAAATTGAGACAGTGAGATTTTGGAAGTTAATTAATACTTAAGTGTCCGTCGATTTACCGTTCGTAACTTGCCGCCATTGTTATATGATACAACGTTATATCCCGAACTAGACAGCGTTAGCTTAGTATAGTATAGTATATTATATAATACTGTCAATTAATCAGTAAAGTCTATTAATCTTGTTAAACTTCATTGTCAATTAAATTGTATTTTTTAACTAAATACATATAACGACTTAGATTTTACAAACGTAACATAATTAATTAATACATAACTTGATACGGAAGTTACATAAATGGAACTTGTAGATAATACTCGATACTTAAAAATATATAAAGATATATAGTGTTATAACTGTGTTGGGATACAAGTTTAGGGTTATAATTTTGTACTAAAATTTAAATTTTATTGAAATTAAATCAAAATCATGACAGACCAGAGCAGCAAAGCAAAAGGCTCAAGCTAATGGGCGTGCTGTGGCTCAGGGAAGAACTGAGGGGGGCAGTTGCCCTCTGAATCACAGCCTTTTAAAATGCATTGCTTGCTTGATGTTTGTGGAGCATCGGGTACAGGACATGATATTGCCATGGGGGATGTCTTTGTGTGTGCACGATGTAAGGAGTGTAAGGAAATCAGGCGACAACTCAGCATTATTATGGGCCTATATGAGAGCTTGAAGGACAGGGTGGATGCCCTCGAAGGATCTAAATTGAGGGGGGCCTATCAAGCTCTCAGCCATCCATATCAACACCAGAGCTTGCACTTGATCATCATGCAACACAGCGGCAACCCCCAAGGCAGAATGCGCTGGTCCACAGGAACTAGTAGTTGTTGGTGACTCTATTGTCAGGGAAACAGGGAACATGGTATGTAAAAAGGATAGGTGGAACAGGACCAGGGTATGTCTGCACATACCCTGTAGGGGCAAAGGTTGATGACGTAGAACAGATAACATCTTTTAAGGGCACAAAAGGTGATATTGTTGTACACGTTGGCATAATGATATTAAGAGTAGGAGACCGGCGGAATTACTTAACAAGTACAGGTCACTGTTGAAAAAAAAGCCGTGAATTAGGATTGAATTTGAAAGTGTCTGCAATTCTGCCCAGACACGATAGGAGGGAGTATATGATGAGAGCCTTGTTGATCAATTCTGCTCTGGAAAGATTGTGCAAGGCTCAATGGGTAGAATTTTTTTTCAGCCTGGTCTGTACTTGTTAACAGGAGAGACTGCTTCTACAGGGATAGGATACACTTAAACAGAAAGGGTGCAAGAATATTTGCTGAAGCTATCGAGACAGTGTTAGGTGGGTCGGAAAACTGCTAGCTTGGACTAATAGATTAAAATACAAGGACTAATAGATTAACAGTAGCCACTGTTAAAAGTGAAAGTGATTCTTGCACTGCTTCTATTGCAATGAGCAGCAGCCTGGAAAACAGGATGCAGGGTACTACGGAGACTGCTGGAAGTCATGTGGTAAAAATAAACACATGGGTTGTGTTAGAGTAGCTAAGAATAGGAACAGGTGTGTGTATACATGTATACATAGGAGTTTGGTTAATAAATTTGAGGTATTACTCACACCATCAAAGGCAGATATTCTTGGCATATCAGAGACGTGATGTCACACAGATATAAGGAATGCCGAACTGGAATTTGGGGGGAACAATGTGTACAAAAAGGATAGACAGGATAGGAAGGAAGGAGGGGTTTTGCTATTAGTTAAGAAACAAATAAAATCCAAATAAGTAAAGCCAGTCAACATCGCTGGACAGTGCAGTGTCGAGTCAGTTTGGTGTGACATAAGCATTGGGAGATCAAAATTGAGAGTAAGAGTGTGCTATAGGCCTAATGACTCTGATGAGTATAATAAGAAACTGTACAGGGAAACAGAGTGAGCCAGTAAATCAGATAGTCTTATAATGGGGGATTTTAATTTCCCAGATATTGACTGGAATTTGTGTGTTGATCACTCACACACTAGCAAGGCTTTTGTGGATTTTTGGATGATTGTTTTCTATATCAGCATGTTCCGGAGGCAACTAGAGGGAGTAATACTCTTTATCTCATTATCAGTAGTGATTCTTCTTGCATTAAGAATCTGCAGATAAAGGAACCACTAGGTGGCAGTGATCACAGTGTGCTGAAGTGGGATTTACTTAAAGATGTAAATACCATCAGATGTAAAGGGAAGGATTTTTGCTTTCATAAAGGTGATTACAGTGGTCTCAGATGGTTTTTAAATTCTATACAATGAGACCAACCAATGACGTTACCAAGGGCAAACACTAAATGGGAAGCATCCAAGGAAGAAATCTTGGATGCTACTAGGCTTTTTGTCCCAATTAAGAAATATTGTTCAAGGTTTAGGCCTAAATGTATGTCAGATAAACTAATGAGACTCGTGGCAGAGAAGAAAAATGCATGGGATACATATAAATTAATGGGTGACATGGAAGCCTATGATAGATATAAGCTGGTCTGTAACCAAGTCACAAAGGAGATTAGGCAGGCAAAGGCAGATTATGAGAAATCCTTGGCAAAGGATGCAAAGAAAAACAGAAAAGAGTTCTTTACCTATGTAAACTCTAAAAGGAAATCAGATTGGTCCAGTGGATACTGATGATACAACTATTGATGATCCTACTCAGGTGGCTAACAAACTAAATGAGTATTTTGCATCTACTTTCACCCATGAGGAGTCATTCAGGGAGGGGAATGCCAGAGGTGATTTAAACTCTGGCAGTGAGCTAGATGATTTTGTAATAACTGAGAGGAAAGTGCAGGAGAAATTGTTGAAGATAAACATAAAAAAGGCACCCAGGGTGAATGGGATCTATCCAGTTATATTAAAGGAGGCAGCAAAGGAAGTAAGCAAACCTTTAGTCATAATTACGGGAGCTTCTTTGAACTCAGGGGAGGTACCCATAGACTGGAGATGTGCAGATGCGACCCCAATTCACAAAGGAGGATCAAAGGCTGACACAAGTAATTATAGACTTGGGAGTTTAACTTCTGTTCTGGAAAATTAATGGAGGCACTGGTTAAAGAAGCACTGCAGGATCATCTAGACAAGACTTCAGTTATAGCTCAGACACAGCATGGTTTTGTTAAGGGAAAGTCTTGGCTGACCAATTTGGGAATAACTTGGATATTATATATTTGGATCTTAGAAAGGCTTTTGATACTGTTGCACATGGAAAACTGGTGCACAAATTGGAGCAATATGGCATTGGAGGCAAATTGCTGCTATGGATAAAGGGATGGTTGAGGGGGAGAAGACAGAGAGTGGTAATCAACGGACACTGCTCATCGTGGACTAACGTTATTAGTGGAGTCCCTCAGGGTTCAGTATTGGGTCCATTATTGTTTTCTGTATTTATAAATGATATTGATGATGGTATATCAAGCTTAATATCCAAGTTTGCAGACAATACAAAGGTTGGCAGGATTGTTAAGGACACTACTGACAGTATGCTGCTGCAACAGGATCTGGAAAGATTGAGCAGATGGGCTGAGAGGTGGCAAATGAAGTTTAACATTGACAAATGTAAAGTACTACATATGGGAAACAGTAACCCCAGAGTAACGTATCAACTCTGTGGTACTACATTGACAGTAGTAGAGAATGAAAATGACCTGGGGGTAATTGTGCAGGCAGATATGAAGTTTTCTGAGCAGTGCAGACGGGCTGCAAGGTGTCTTGTCAATGATATACAGGAATTTTTCTAGCAAGGATAAGGAGGTGATTATTCTCTTGTATAAGGCAATGGTCAAGCCACACCTTGAATACTGTATAGGGGTCCGAAGGCCTCATTTCAAGAAGGATGTAGAGCTGCTTGAACGAGTACAGAGAAGGGCAACAAGATTAGTGAATGGAACAAAGGGTTTGTTCTTACGAAGAAAGGCTTAAGTTTTGCAAATGACAGTGTCTAGAGACTAGTCACCGGCGAGGTGATCTGATATCTGTATAAAGCCTTGAGTGGTTTGAGCATGCTCAATGCTGATGGGATTCTTCCTCTTGCTCAGAATAATCACCTGAGAGGGCATAAATTTAAATTGAGGAAAGACAGATGTAGGACAGATGTGCGGAAAATTGCCTTTAGCCAGCAGGTAGTTGGTTGGTGGAACGGACTTCCATCCCTTGTTGTGGAAGTTGATAGCCTAAATAAATTTAAGGCTCAGCTGGACAGGTATTTTGAATGAATGGATGGGTGAAATGGGAGTGTTTTTTTTTTTTTTTTCTCTTTTTTTTTGGCTGATGCTGCATAAGCTTGCTTCTTGCATCATATGCCTCTACTAATGCTAATGCTAATTATCCCACAAAAGTTCAACTAGGTTTAAGTCAGGGTTGGCCATTTGCAACTCCCCCTCTCCTGTTGTTTAGTTGCTAGAAAGTCCCTGCACAGGGACTTTCTAGCAACTAAACAACATATTAATATTAATTTATTAAACAACATTTATATTAATTTGTATTTATATTATTATAGTCCAAGTCCAGAGGATATTGCATTATGTTCAAAAATATTTTTATAGCCTTCTTTTCTTAAAATTCTTTCAATTGTAACAATGTCACCTACACCAGAAAAAAAAAACAAAACAAAAAAAAAAACCAAAAAAAAAAAACCAGAAACAATCCCAGCTCATAATGGAACCAATATCATGCTTGACTGTAGGTGCAAATAATGTGGCAACATTTATTCTTCAGTTGACTGTCTCACATAAACTCTATGTTTGGATCCAAACCTTTCAAATTTGGATTCATCCAGCCGCAGTACTCTTTCCACTCTTGAACTATCTAATGTTGATGGCTCTTAGCCCAAGCCAACAGCTTCTTTTGATTTTCCAGTTTTAATAAGGGTTTTCGGACTGTTACACAACCATAACCCCAGGGGCTCACACCTGGTGAGTATGGTGAGCCATGAATATTTTAACAATGGGCTCACACTTTTTCCGATCTTTTGAAGTGAAACGTCCTTTTGGAGGGGGGGGGGAGGTACCTACCGAGTGAATCTGATCGGTCACGGAAGTGATGTCACTTCCGTGACCGATCATATACCCCCCCTTTCCCCCTCCAAAAGGATGTTTCACATAAAACCATCTACCGCTCATGCTCGGCAGACACCAGACTGCCGAGCATGAGCGGCAGACGCCAGACTTTTTTTATTCTTTTTTTTTTACAACTAGGGAAATATAATGGATACATTTTTTTCATGATAAAATTTTAATATTGCGAATAAAAAATAACAAAAATATTTCTCATATTACAAATCACGAATTTTCACAAAGCATTCTAGAATATAAAAACAAAAATTACATAAAAAACAAACTGTTCTAGAAAAGTACACAAAAATCACAGATCACATGAAAAATATATTGCACAAATATTCAAAAAAATTTTCTTTTAAAAATTGCCATATGAAATTTACTTCTTTATTAATATATACATAACGATCCGGATCAAACTGAAGCAATGGTTTTCCATTTAGATGTATGATCATCGTAATCTGCAACGTGTTTAATTTTCAACATTATTCATTCATTTATTCATTCATTCATTCACACGGTATTATTCGTTATGGTGAAAGCTCACTCAGTTTAAGCACTGCTAATCACAATGGTTTCAAAGGTATTTCTGGCTTTCTTAATTGTAAAAGGAATTTCACTCGATTTTATAGATAAACTGTCTTCGACAAAATCTTTAAAATCATTCATTTTTATTTCATATTTTATCAGAAAACAAATTTCTTATTCAGTTTTCAGTCTTGCCACTGAGACAAAAGTTCTTCCATGATTTCCGGTAGAATATGTTTAAAATTTCTTTCAATGGTATGATTATTTTCTTTATTTAATTTAAAATCACCCTGTTGCATTAATAACTTATCCTTGATAAAACAATGCATTTAATAACTTGTCACGAGGTAATTTTACTGTTCTTACTTTCGAGTCCTTCAAAATTAGCTTCGTATTTTCCTTCAGAATTTTTCAAATTAGCAATAACATTGATAGTTCGAATAATTAATTTATCTGCTTTTGCCATAGTGAATCTGTAAAGCTTCTGAAAGGTAAGAGAGCTCCTGCAGGATGTCGATCATTAGTGCTAAATGGTTAAGAAATTCCAGATTTAAAAGTGACTTTAACAATCCCAAATAAAAATAAATTTTCTGTTTATACTCTAGGGTGACAACACGGTCAGAGGAGTTCACAAGGTAGAGAGAATACGAGAAACAGCACCGTATTCAGCAGTCACGGTGCTTGAACCCGGGTCACTCAAGGCACGTATATTTATGCACTCGCGCGCCTGACCACTGGGCTACGGCGGCCTCTGATTCAAAATGTTTGCACAATGCAGGATAATTCTCTTAACTCGCAATTACCATTCGCAAGCTACAAGCTGCTCTTCATAGCCTGAACACACGACCGATCTTTTTAGTTTCCACATCAAGTTCTTTAACAATCATCCTTAATTCGTGCTAGTTTTTTGGAGATTGGTAATACAGTTTTTTTTTTTTTTTTTAATTATTGCCTGTATGCCATTATATTTTAGAACATTTTCTATGCTGTGAAAGGCTCAACAAAGTTTCAAAATCTGTCAACATTTCATCTTCGTAAAGTTTATATAATATCTTAGTTTCCTCAATCCCCCCCCCCCATACTTTGCTACTGTCACTAATTCTTTGAATACTGCAAAATATTGGAATCACTCAGATTTAGCTACTGTGACCATGTAAACATAGCTGGAGAAATTTACTGGAAGGCATGAATCACTCACTTCTCCGAAAAACATACGCCTGTTTGTCGGAGTAAAGGGGAACCACAACACAGGTTGACCAGAGGCTATTATCCATGTCGGGAATCTTCTTAATCCTCTGACTGGCTATGGAAAGCATATTGGCTTATGCGACTTCTCGGAATGTGGCTGCATAAGTTTTAAGGACGCCACTAACGTTGTGGAACGGTAATCCCTTTCACCCTTAATTCACTATTTCTAATTACCTAAAGGCCAGAGGTGAGAACAATGCATACAAAGTTGTCTCTCCTAATCTGTTCATTACATGGAAATAACTTTAGTTCTACAGAAACTACTGTATTTTAAATGTAATTACCAAGGGTAATTTAAAAAAAATTCGGTATAAACAAGTTGGTTAAACAGAGATCCGACTGTAATTAAATCAAAAATGAAGCAATTTTAAAATACATAACTGATCGATTGCACCATTAAAATACTGGGAATGGGGCGCTGTTCGCCCCACCGTAGTTTCGGCTCTGGATACTCAATAATTGCGCATTTAGGATTTCATTTGTAAAATAAATGATGGTCTCAATAATGGGCTCGAAAATTTAAAAAAAAAAATAACAATGAGCTCTCACGAGCCCATACAAGCCCACTATAGCTCACCACTGGGCTTGGCACACTCAGGGTCCTGAGCTGGATATCATCATTCTTCTTTCTTGTTGATTCCCTTCTAATTCTCTCTCAGGGTAACTCGGGAATTTTTTTTTTTTGGCTGGTGCAGTATAAGCTTCAGGCTTCCTTGCACCGTATAGTTAATAATAATAATAATAATAATGCCGACCGGGCTAGCCGGGTAGGTAAAGTGCCTGCCTAGCAACCCAAAGGTCACGGGTTCGATTCCCGCCTCGGGCTGGATATCACGATGGTGCCAAACCAACCGGTTGGTTGGATATCCCGGCCATGATACACGAAGGAAGCAAGAATAAACTGGTTCCTTCGTGTATTGATCACATCATACGAAATAAAAAAAAAAAAAAAAAAAATAATAATAATAATAAAGTCCTTCTTGTTTTAAGATGAAGTTGTACAGTGCAGGTAGACACAGGAGAGTCTCTGTTCTAATTGAACTCAGCTCAGAATTCGGATGCAGTAAGTCGTTAATTGTATTTAAAAATCACTGTTATGGTCTTATCTTGTGCTTTGGTTGTTATGTGCAGTTGTTCTCATCGTGGTTTGTCCTTTAAACTACCAGTCTCCTTGAATCGTAAAATGGTAGTTTGCACTCCTTTAATCTAGTTTTTTGATAATACTTCTCATGGAATTACTTTCTTTATACAGAGTTAAAATAGCACTTCTTTTTTCAACTTGCAGTTTCCTTATTCCTTGCGATGTTTATCATGACAGGTATTCAACTTTATAAGTTACAGTTCTTACTCCTCAATTTATATTATTGAAAAATTCTATAGAATCATCCACAATCTTCTATAACAGTGAAAAAACTCTAACTTTCTAAAATATTTTAGAATCATTTATAATGTTCTACCACGCTCAGAAATTTTCTACAATATTCACCATATTCAGGAGTTTTATACACCTTTCTGAAATATTATCGAATATTATAGAAATTTCTTAAATATTTATTAAGTTTTTTATATATAATAGAAAATATTTTAATAAAAATTGGTAAACAAGTTGGTCTTATTTCAATAAAAACTTTGTAAATTAAAAAGAATGAAATGTGATACCAAACATCTCGGCAGGAGTTTACTTGGAAATAACCAAAGTGTTGTACTATGTTATTGAACAAATTAATGCTAAATACTTACAAAGGCAATCATTTGTTTTATTATCCAACCTATATTTTGGTTTACATTCACATGAGAAAGAATCAGTGTCTTCTCTGAACACACAGAAGGCATTTGCTTGGCAAAGTCTCATGCGACCATCAACTAGAAGACATGGATTAGAACAATCTGATTTAGAAGTAGCTCCAGTGTTATTGGTTGTAGTATCTGGAGGACAGGGATTACACTCTGGATTTTGTTGTTCTTTATCTTGATAAGTACTTTTAGGACAGGGCATACATCTTTTAGAAGAACTCAGATATTTTCCAGGACTGCAAAGTTCTAAAATACATAGAAACATAAAAAAAAAAATCTTTTTAAAATGAAGCAGTTTAAATTTTTACTTTTATTGAAAAATAACTTTTTCTTTTTAAAAATATTTTTTAGGAAGAAATAAAGAAAATAAAATAATAAACAGAAAAAAAACAAAGAAATTTATAAATAAAAAAATTCTTTAAATAACATATTTTTTATTGTCTAATAAGTTTTATATTATGAAATTCAACAGATACTCTGCAGTATAATAAGATACTTTAAATTTATTTTCATATTTACTTTTTAAATTTTTTTATACATTTTTAATTTGGTTAAGATTTGTGAAACATCCGAGTCTAACAAAGCTTTTTGGCCTCAGATGAATTGAAAAAAAAATCTTGTAATTAAATTTAATATAAATAGTCATTAGTGATTATCTTCTCTATAAACTATGCTCCAAATGCATTGGAACATCAAGAGATATTCATATAATGTGATGCAAAGAACACAATTTTAATATAGTATAAATACAATCAAAAATATGGTAGAAGATTGTGCAAGGCTCAAGGGGTAGAATTTTTTCAGCCTGGACTGTACTTGTTAACAGGAGAGATTGCTTCTACAGGGATGGGATACACTTAAATAGAAAGGGTGCAAGAATATTTGCTGATGCTATCGAGGCAGTGTTAGGTGGGTCGGAAAACTGCTAGCTTGGGGGGAGACAAAGACCAATAGATTGACAGTAGCCACTGGCAGAGGTGAAAGAGATTCTTGCACTGCTTCTATTAGAATGAGCAGAAGCCTGAAAAACAAGATGCATGGTATTTCAGAGACTGCTGGGAGCCATTGCGGTACAAGTAAACACATGGGTTGTGTTAGGGTAGCTAAGAATAGAAACAGGTGCAGGTATACTTGCGTGTACACCAATGCTAGCAGTTTAGTAAATAAATTTGATGAATTTGAGGTATTGCTCAAAATATCGAAGGCAGATATTGTTGGGATATCAGAGACGTGGTGTCACACAGATATAAGGGATGCAGAACTGCAATTTGGGGAGTACAACGTCTACAGAAAGGATAGACAGGATAGGAAGGGAGTAGGGGTTATGCTATTAGTTAAGAAATACATAAAATCCAACGAAGTGAAGCCAGTGGACATTGCTGGACAGTGCAGTGTCGAGTCAGTTTGGTGTGACATAAGCATTGGGAGATCAAAATTGAGAGTAGGAGTGTGCTATAGGCCTAATGACTCTGATGAGTATAATAAGGAACTGTACAGGGAAATAGAGTGGGCCAGTAAATCAGAGAGTCTTATAATGGGAGATTTTAATTTCCCAGATATTGACTGGAATTTGGGGGCTGGTTACTCACACACTAGCAGGGCTTTTGTGGATTTATTGGATGATTGTTTTCTACATCAGCATGTTCGGGAGGCAACTAGAGGGAGTAATACTCTTGATTTGATTATCAGCAGTGATTCTTCATGCATTAAGAATCTGAGATAAATGAACCACTAGGTGGCAGTGATCACAGTGTGCTGAAGTGGGATTTACTCAAAGAGGTAACTACCATTAGGGGTAAAGGGAATTGGTTATTGATTCCCTTAATAAAAGGTTATTGCTTCCGTAAAGGCGACTACGATGGACTGAGACAGTATTTAAATTCTATACAGTGGAACCAACTGATGATGTTACCAACAGCAAATTCAAAATGGGAAGCATTCAAAGAACTTATCTTGGAAGCTACTAGGCTTTACATACCAACTAAGAAATATTGTTCAAGGTTTAGGCCAAAATGGATGTCAGATGAACTAATGAGGCATATGGCAGAGAAGAAAAATGCATGGGATACTTACAAATTAACACATGACACAGAAGCCTATGATAGATACAAGTTGATATGCAACCAAGTTACAAAGGAGGTTAGGCAGGCGAAGGCAGATTACGAGAAATCCTTGGCAAGGGATGCAAAAGAAAAACAGCAAAGAGTTCTTTACTTATGTAAACTCTAGAAGGAAGGGGATGAATCAGATTGGTCCACTTGATATTGATGGGTCAACTGTTGATGATCCTGCTCAGGTAGCTAACAAACTAAATGAATATTTTGCATCGACATTCACACATGAGGAGTTATTCAGCAAGGGGAATGCCAGAGGTGTATTCAACCCTAGGAGTAAGCTACAGAATCTTGAAATAACTGGGAGTAAAGTGGAGGAGAAACTGTTGAAGATAAACACAAGAAAGGCACCCGGGGTGGATGGGATCTATCCAGTTATATTAAAGGAGGCAGCAAAGGAAGTAAGCAAACCCTTAGCCATAATTATGAGTGCTTCCTTGGACTCAGAGGAGGTACCCATAGACTGGAAATGTGCAAATGTGACCCCAATTCACAAAGGAGGCTCAAAGGCTGACACAAGTAATTATAGACCTGTGAGCTTAACTTCTGTTCCAGGAAAATTAATGGAGGCACTGGTTAAAGAAGCACTGCAGGATCATTTAGACAAGACTTCAGTTATAGCTCAGACACAGCATGGTTTTGTTAAGGGGAAGTCTTGCCTGACCAACTTGATTGGATACTATGATGCAGTCACAAAAGAACTGGATGCAGGGAATAACTTTGATATTACATACTTGGATCTTAGAAAGGCTTTTGATACTGTTGCACATGGAAGACTGCTACACAAATTGGAGCAGTGTGACATTGGAGGCAAATTGCTGCTATGGATAAAGGGGTGGTTGAGGGGGAGAAGACAGAGAGTGGTAATCAACGGACACTGCTCATCGTGGACTAATGTTATTAGTGGAGTCCGTCAGGGCTCAGTGTTGGGTCCATTATTGTTTTCTGTATTTATAAATGATATTGATGATGGTATATCAAGCTTAATGTCCAAGTTTGCAGACGATACAAAGGTTGGCAGGGTTGTCAAGGACACTACTGACACTATGCTGCTGCAACAGGATCTGGAAAGGTTGAGCAGATGGGCTGAGAGGTGGCAAATGAAGTTTAACATTGACAAATGTAAAGTACTACACATGGGGAAACAGCAACCCCAGAGCAACGTATCAACTCTGTGGTACTACACTGACAGTGGTAGAGAATGAAAGGGACTTAGGGGTGGTTGTGCAGGCAGATATGAAGTTCTCTGACAGTGCAGACGGGCTGCAAGAATAGCTCATGGAGTATTGTCAATGATATACAGGAATTTTTCCAGCAGGGATAAGGAGGTGATTATTCCATTGTATAAGGCAATGGTCAGGCCACACCTAGAGTACTGTATACAGGTCCGGAGGCCTCATTTCAAGAAGGATGTAGAGCTGCTGGAATGAGTACAGAGAAGGGCAACAAGATTAGCAAATGGAACAAAGGGGTGCTCTTACGAAGAAAGGCTTAAGTTTTGCAAATTACAGTGTCTGGAGACTAGGCACCAGCGAGGTGATCTGATAGAGGTGTATAAAGCCTTGAATGGTTTAAGCATGCTCAATGCTGATGGGATTCTTCCTCTAGCTCAGAAAAATCACCTGAGAGGGCATAAATTCAAATTGAGGAAAGACAGATGTAGGATAGACGTGTGGAAATTTGCCTTTAGCCAGCGGGTGGTTGGTTGGTGGAACAGACTTCCATCCGTTGTGGTGGAGGTTGATAGCCTAAATAAGTTTAAGGCTCAGCTGGACAGGTATTTTGAACGAACAGAGGGGTGAAGTGGAAGTGGGTTTTTTTTTTTTTTTTTTGGGCTGATGCTGCATAAGCTTGCTTTCTTGCATCAAATGCCTCTACTAATGCTAAAAGTGTTTATCTTCTCTATAGACTATACTGCCAAAAGCATTGGAACATCATGAGATATTTGATCTCCAAGCAGGAAAACTTAATCAGCAAACTTTCTACAAATGTTTAGCAAGTTTCAATAGAAATATTTTGCCAATTCTCACTAAGGAAATTATTTAACACAGATTATGAAATCAACCTCCATGGTCAACTTTGTACATGCCTCTCAAAATCATCCCACATAGGCATAATCGAATTAAATTGAATTATTAGGCCTCCGAGATGGTAGTTCCAGTGTTAGCATATCATTCTCTTCAAACCAAATGATCACACCAGATGTTTATCTTCTCTATAGACTATACTGCCAAAAGCATTGGAACATCATGAGATATTTGATCTCCAAGCAGGAAAACTTAATCAGCAAACTTTCTACAAATGTTTAGCAAGTTTCAATAGAAATATTTTGCCAATTCTCACTAAGGAAATTATTTAACACAGATTATGAAATCAACCTCCATGGTCAACTTTGTACATGCCTCTCAAAATCATCCCACATAGGCATAATCGAATTAAATTGAATTATTAGGCCTCCGAGATGGTAGTTCCAGTGTTAGCATATCATTCTCTTCAAACCAAATGATCACACATTGTGCTTTATGGAAGGGCACTGTTTTGTTGAAAAGTGGTCTTATTATCTGTGAAATCCCATCAGCCAGGAAGATGCATCACTTTTGAGAATATTGATATGTATTAGTATTAGCAAAATGGTGCAAGAAAACTTATAAGCTTTGTTTATTGCATAATTTTGCTAAGTATCGGTCAACAAAGAGGAAAAATAAAAACTTTCACCTACACTTATTTTCCCATCCTTCTAATAATTTGTCCAATCCTTTCATTTTATTCAGACTTTCTACCACCACAATGCTATGGAGAAGTTTATTATAATAATCACTTACTCTCTGGATGAAAATAAACTTTCATAGAGTTATTACGCAACTATTTTTTGTTTAAATTTGTAAATTTATGCCCCCTCAGTGTGTGCGCACGTGTGTGTGTTGCTCAAGGAAGAGTAAAGATGCCACAACATTTAGTTTACACAACCCTTTTAAAGCTTTAAACACCTCAAATAGCTTTCAGTTCAGATGTCACAATTTACAAACCTGAAGTCTTTTTTAAGGTAAGAAAGAATTAGATAGTATGAATCAGAGCTGTAATACTCAATTTCGAGACAAGGTGTACAAACAAATTTTTGGATTGCCAATGGGTTTGAGCTTGAGCGGCTTAATGTCAGAGATCTATCTCTCAACGATTGAGCATATACATTTGACACCTTTTCGACCCCCGTATCACATACTATGGGAGGTATTTAGACGATGTTCTAGTTATTACTGATAGTAGTACTATCCAAGAAATTTTACATTCGTTTAATAATATTCATTCTAGGCTCAATTTACATTGGAAAGGGAGGATACGGATACAAAGTCATTAAACGTTTTAAATTTCACGCTTATTCGGGACTCGAATAAAATCCAATTTAGCACTATCGAAAACCTACAAACACCGGTATGCTTCTACATTATAATAGCTATCACCCGTTCACCTACAAAAGATCGATTATCTTTAATCAATTTCTAAATGCCTATAAATATTCAACGACGGAATCTGCTCTGGGTTCAGATATAGAAATATTAACTAGCAGGTTCTTAAACAGGGGTTATCCCCTTGCCACAATAAACTGAATTAGCAGCAAACCTTGGTATGTTATCCTGGAACCATCCAAATGCAGTACCTAATGGTTATAAATGATGTACCTCAATATCCATTTTTAACCCATTCAAATAATTTATGTAGATCTTGTTGGAGGAGCATACCTTGATTAATACCATTAACCCTTTCATGAGAGAGTTTCCTGAATATGCATAGGCTCCATATAGTCAGTTTTTTATGGAAATAGGCTCTGTGGAATAAGTTTTTTCACCAAATTTTGTAAAAATGAAACTTCACATGTAAATGCCTCTAAATATTAATTTATTCTCATTTTGATTTGATTTCCCAGCATTAGAGTAAAAATTGTCAAAAATCAAATAAGCATTTAAAACAAAAAATCAATCATATTTTTAAAAATATGGTTAAATAATAAACTTGTTATTTTTTTCAGAAATAAAAAAAGTAAAAATTCTTTTTTTTTTTTATTTGCATCACATAATTTGATTTCTTCAATTTCTGCATCTGAATTGTGGAGAATTCCTTCAATTTCAGCTTTTGTAAGTCAAAATTGGACTCTAACTAAATTGGACCAAAATTGGAAACTAATCCTCTTTTAGTTTTCAAAGCTGTTTTCATTTTAAAAACAATATCTAGTATTAGTTGGAAAACAGATAAGAGATGGCAGATCTGAAACAAATCTGAAATGACCCTGAAAGTGACAAATCTTAAAAATATACACCTGCATACACATCCCAGGCAGCTGACATGAAAACCATAGAAAACTTGTGAAAAGTTAATAAATATCAGCCATTTATCTGAGAAAAGTGGTCACATATAACTCTGTCTCTCTCTCTTTCTTCTATCACTAAATCATCCCTTTATCCCACTTTATTACCTTGATGCTAATACCAGATTGTTTCAATTTATGTAAAAGTGGTTCATATATAAAAGGCTTTTGCTAAAATCTATGTGAATTATGTTAAAATTATCCATTAGTATGTGGTCAACATACTAATGGATCTTTTAATTTTTATTTTACTAATGCTCTTTTAAACTCTATTCCTATCCAGATGATTTTTTACTAATATACAACTGACTAATCTCTTCCTTCTAGTATAAGTGCATGTCCAGGTCAGGTGATTCTAATATGCACATAAGGGAAATTTAAATACATTTTTCTGATTGTGCACATAAAATTTGTCTTATATTTTTAGCTAAGTTATATATAATAAAAAATGTCTTTCAAGAAACTAAAAAACATATTACTTAATGTTAAGATAATTCATAATAACAATAAGCCAATTTGCACTCTACTATACAGTAGATCATCACTAACATATAAAGTGGATGCAGTTCCAAAAAAAAATCTGACCTTGAGAGACACAGATAAGTCACACATAAATAAAGAATACAGTACTTCTTTGACTATGAATTAATAATTTTCCAAGCACAGAAGTTAAAGTTACAGGTCTATAATTATTTACTTCACTTTTCAAACCACCTCCATGAATAGCATGAATAGAAGGGGTGTTTTCTCATCTTCAATCTACAGGAATCTCTTCAATCTCTTGAATTCAAGGATGCTTTCATTATTACAGATAAAGGTTTTTTTTTTTTTTTTTACCCCTTCTGCCACATTTTTTAATATAATTAGAGAAATTCCATCAGAGCCAGGTGACTTTTCTTACCTGTAGTTGCCATAGTTTCTCTTCAGGCTTCTTTTCTGTTACCATAAAATTTTTCAGCTCTTAATTAATATTACATAAACATCTGATATCCTCATCTTCAAAAAGTTTTCCCAAGTGAATGTAGTGTTTATTCAGTTGTTAACAACCTGTAGAACAGCATTTTCCAAACTTTTTTAGTCACGGAACACTTTTCATCTCATAATATATTTACGGAACATATATTTAAGGAACACTTATGAAACACAAGTTTAGCCTGGAGTCAAAGAACTGTTTGCTAATATTTTACTATATACGACTACATACATCACCACTGTGCATCAGGAGCATCTTTATTTCCAACACTTGTAAAGCTGAAATTCAAATAACTGTCGTCATACTTTTGTTTTGGTCTTTTATTAGTTCCTGTTTTTTCACTTCAGATTTTTGGGGAACAAAAGGCTGCGATTGTTCATCCTCACTTTGAAGTGTGATAATATTGTGTTCGTTTTCATCGATCACAGTTGCAATAATAGAAGGTCTTGCTTCTCGTTTTAAAATTCCTTTTTTCAACCACAAATCCATGGTCATTTATTTTAATAATAGTATTTCGAAATATTGATAATCATCAAAAATAAATAAATAAATTAAACAAGGAAGTGAGTTAGTTATGGTATGGATTTGCTTCCCCACTCCAACCCATGTACTCCAGGCTAAATCGCATACGAATGGCATATTTGATCCCTACATTGCTACTTTTTCGTAGATGTCATTACCTCTACGCATACTTCTCTATGCAAAAGGCTGCCAAAATAGTGTTCTGCGGTATATTTGAATATTAGTCTATCCCAGTATATTAATAACCAAAAAAAAAATTATGTTAAAAAGTATAATGGATACAAAAGTGGTGTATGCTATAAATATGCAAAATTTATTTATTTTATTTATTTTTTTTTTAAATTATTAATTACGGTTTTTCACAGAACACTTGTTCACATCTCATGGAACACTAGTGTTCCGTGGAACACAGTTTGGAAAATGCTGTTGTAGAGGATCCTCAATACCTTTTTTCATCCAATAAAAGTGGACCAATATGATTCATCCCTTTCTTTCTAAGCAAAAATTTCTTCCTGCTTTTCTTTGTGCTTTTAGTCAAACACTTTTCACAATCTGCCTTTGAATTTTTAACCTCCTGATTAATGTTCTTGCAGACTAATTTATACTTACTGTATGATTCCTTGATAATTTATAATCAACCCCTGTGTTTTATTCTCTGCCACTAATCTCATCAGTTCATCTGACATCCATCTTGGTCATAAAAACTTGAACCATACCTCTTTGATGCTATGTGAAGCTTTGTATTATCTAGAATTACTTCTCTGAACATTTTCCATTTAGCATTTGTATTTGTTAAAAACATAAGTTGGTCCCACTGAAATGAATTTTAAAAATGCCTAAGACAAATGTAAACATCTCTGCAAAAAAAGGACTCTTTCCTTTACTCTTGGCAGTAGTTATTTCTTTGAAAGAATCTAAAATCAATATGTAGAAGATGTAATGAATGATAATTCCTTCGTTATAGCTTTTACAAAAATCAGTAGTTGTGTCAAACCAGCAGTCAAAAATCCTGCACCGTCAACCTTATTACACCGATGAAGTTGACGCCACTGCATAGTCATGAATGGTCCTGGCTGTTGCCAGAACCTTATTCTTTTATTAGAATTCATTTCTATTCCTTCAGTGTCCAGATTCTGTGAGCATGGCACCATTGTAACTAGAGCTGACTTTAATGATGATGGGTTGTTTGTGTGTCATAACTCATTTATGAAAACCACCCTGATATAATGTACTACGTATGAAAATCATGCCAATAGTAATTTCTCTAAGCTTTCTGGATGAAAGATGATTCTAAAACAGCTATAGTGATGAATTTGTTTGGCAATAGGTTTAATCATTCTATGGTATCTTTCTGTCAGATTATGTAGTTGCCTCCCTCCTACACACAATTCAATTTCCACTTCTCTGTTCATATTCAACTTCCACACAATGTTCCAAAATCCATGTAACACTAAGTCCTGCAGTGGACTTAAATAAGCCAATATTATTGAAAATATAAGATTCAGCTTATGGTTTAATACTTGGTTTGCATAATATGCACACATACAGAGTGAATAAAAAATGGAAGTCAGTATTTCACAAGAATGTTCTGCAAAGAAAGTACAGTAGAACAACATAAATCTGACACAGGGGTGTACTTTCCTTTTTTGAAAATTCCTAATTCCCAAATCTGAATTTGGAAATAAAAGTGTTGTGCACTTTTATTTCCAAAAATTGTGCAGTATTCTATGGAGTGGTAAAGAAACTTTGCTACCATTCTTTGTTATTGTTCACCTTAGTAAAGTTCATCCAGCAACAAATGAACATAAAAATATCAATCTCCTCCTAAAATAAATGCCCTCCTACAGTTTTTGCAAGTGTATCATCTATGTATAGCAGCTCTAAGGCTCCAGCATGCATTTAATATACATATACATAAAAAGGGTCCATACTATTTTGTCAAACAGTCCATATTTATTTTGTCAGAAGTAACCGTTGCAATAGAAATTGTAAATTATAATACACCCACAGGAAAATTTACTATAGCATACACATATTCCAGAGTATAAGTCAACCTTTGAAGTACTAAAATCCATCAAAAATTTTAAGATTGACTAATATGTTGAGTACAAAACCCAAAACTTGAATTAAAAACAAAATGTGTATAGGTTAGAAAGACATGGATTTATACCAGTATATTTATAATTTATCGCATATATATTTTTACACAATATATACATTGTTGCTCATCTCGAAACCCAAAGAATTTGTTAATCTTCTTTATCAGATAAAAACATTCATGGAATTTGTCGGTTTACTATGTTTATTTTGAGAAGTAAAGTACACTTTTTCATTTTTTAAAATATTTTTAGAAGGAATAAATCAAATAAAATAAAAAATATAATAAACTTTGAAAAATATACTTTTGAGATCATCAATTTCTTACAGTAAACACACTTCCATACTGAGGTTGTTTATAGAGAAACCAATTTGCAGTACAGGCTAAACAAGCAACAAGGAATAGGTCAGTTATATAATCAAAGTATATAATCATTAATAAAAGAAATTCCACATCATCACCTGTGACCACTTTTTTTGTGACCTTCTACATAAGGGAGTACTGTATATGCTTACTACTTTCTCCACAATTTATTGTGCACTGTAACATTACAAAGCATATTTTTATGCTTTTTTCTGACAGGAGGGGAATTCGGCTCAGTCATCAGCTGTGATTCCTTTCCAAGACATGATACTAGTTGTGCATTCTGAGATGCCTCTTCGATTATCTGATCATAGGATTGCCATTGGCTGAATGTTATTTGTCATTAGACCAATCTTAATACATCTGAGACTAAGTAGTATATGAAAACCCCAGCAGGGTGCATACTGGTGCTGATCATCATGCCACATTCAAAGTTCACTTAAATATTTTATCTTGCTCATTCTTGCACTGAACTACACACACACACACACACACACACACACACACACACACACACACACACACACACACACACACACACACACACACACACACACACACACAGTATCCCTACATATATGCCCATCTACTTTATACTACATTGTATGAAGCTGTTATGTAGGAAGGAGCACTCCACTTCATGAAATTAATTGGTGTACATAAAGCGGAAACTCAAAATATATGTAACATTTATAAACACAGTGCACATTATTGTTTTAACTCTTAAAATAACAGAAAACAGAAAATAAATAATTATTTTACTGCATTTAGCATTATCCTCTCCTCCCTGTGCTCATGCATGGGGAGGAGAGGATAATGATCAGTTTCTGAGACTAAGAATAAGTTTATTCTGAGCCTCAGAAACTGTCAGAGTTCATCTGGAGGCTCAACTGACCCTTGCTGATGTTTGTTGTATTACTGCAGATTAAAGGAGGACAATGGTGATGAAAACCCCTGGGACCTTGTGCCTTCCACGGAAGGAGCTCTTGAAAGCACTGAAGGCAAACATTATGTTAACTGGGCTGTTTTTCTATGCCACCATTTTATGACTATCTCCAGCCAGCTCTTCAGATACATATTGTAATGCTAAATCTCATAAACAAAAGTTGGAATAACTTTGGTTTATTCTTACACTTCACTGCCACAGTTTTCTTCTTCCAGAGACTCA
Organism: Mastigoproctus giganteus; assembly: GCF_048544385.1. Classification (NCBI taxonomy): domain Eukaryota; kingdom Metazoa; phylum Arthropoda; class Arachnida; order Uropygi; family Thelyphonidae; genus Mastigoproctus; species Mastigoproctus giganteus. The sequence goes on from NC_143582.1 coordinate 75,006,969, forward strand.
CTATTGAACTCCACTATCTTATCCACAGATAGGTAGGTAGGTGTCCCCTCCACCTTTTGTCCTTATTAATGCTAAGAAAACAAATTCACTCAGTAGAGTTACCTGAGTGTACTTTTCTCATCAAGAGGTGGGAATGGAGAACAGACCATCCAGAACCTTAATAGAAGTCTTATTGGATAGAAATACTATACTACAAAAAAAAAAAAAAAAGCACAAATGTTTCAGCACATGGGAATTTTGTAAAATTTCATTCACTGATGAGATCAATTTGTATGCAGAAATTCTTTGAGAAAAACAACATCCATTGGTCAGTCTTAGCAGTAGAGAAGCTCATGCACACTAGTTGTTTAATGTTTTTTGATCATCATCATGATCCAAAAAACATTAAACTAAAACAAAAATACAAAAAACATTTGATTACTTACTTCTTATAGAAATTATGCACTTGCACTAACTTACAGTCAATTATTTAATTTTTTTAACATCATGCTTTATGTTTCCTTGCACCACTTCTTAACCTAGTGATCCATGTATTCACTCAAAATAACATTTACATTATGGCAGTATGCAATGGAAGCAACTAGACACTAAAACATATTTGCATTTCCTTTCATACTTAAAACATGAAACAACAGACATTTCATCTATGAAATGTAAGCAAAGGAAATGAAAAGGTACTAAGGAATGAAATACAAGCAGAAGGAATTCAAAGTTTGCAGATATTAAATATTTAACAGTAAAACTAATATATATATATTTTTTAACTGAAATATTTTTTGGTATTTTAATTTTGTGCCCTTGCATTTTCATAGTGAAAATTCACTATGAAATATATATATATATTGCATATACAGTGAAAGCTCATTATAGTGAACTGACAGGGGAATAAGCAAAATGGTCATTCTATCAAAAGGACATTATATCAATAGTTCATAAAATCAACAAAGGAACAAAGAAAAGTTCCAACATTTAATGTAATTTTCTACTAATACAATATAGTGTTATATAATTCAGAATATGTACTACAGTATATACTATACTAGTACTTTGGTCTTTGAGGCTGTTACAGACAATCTCTTAGGTAGTCAAGCTGGGCTTTGCTACCTAATTACCTATGAGACTAAAACACTGATGGAACTGATATTCAGGTGACACTCAAGTCAAGTGGACCATATTTCGGTGAAGTAGTAGTAGTAGTGGCATGTGATGCAAGAAAGCAAGTGTATGAGCTTATGCAGCATCAGCCAAAAAAAAAAAAAAAAAAAAAAATCACACTATTCCCTCCAAATGCCTGTCCAGTTCCTCCTTAAATTTATTCAGCCTATCACCTTCCACAACGACAGATGGAAGTTGTTCCAGCAATTAACCACCTACTGGCTAAAGGAAAATTTCCACACATCTATTCTACATCTGTCCTTTCTTAATTTGAATTTATGCCCCCTTAGGTTCATAATCTGAACAAGTGGAAGGATCCCATCAGAATTCAGCGTGCTCAACCCATTCAAGGCCTTATACACCTCAATCAGATCACCTCACAGGTGCCTAGTTTCCAGCCACTGCAATTTGCAGAACTTAAGCCTCTTCTGGTAAGAGGATCCCTTCATTCCCCTCACCAATCTTGTTGCCCTTCTCTGTACACGCTCAAGCAAATCTACATCCTTCCTAAAATGAGGCCTCCAGACCTGCACGCAGTACTTAAGGTGTGGCCTGACCATTGCTTTATACAGAGGGACAATCAGAGGGACTTTTCCCTGCTAACAAAATTCCTGTATATCATTGATAATACCCCATGACCTGCCCAGCAGCATGTCTGCATTGCTCAGAAAACTTCATATCTGAATGCACAATTATTCCCAGGTCTTTTTCATTTTCTACCACCTTAAGTGTAGAACCACACAGTTGGTACTTTTCTCTCGGTTACTTTTACCCATATGGAGTACTTTGAATTTGTAAAGGTTAAACTTCAGTTGCCACTTCTTAGTCCATCTGCCCAAATTATCTAGATCCTGTTGCAGTAGCACACTGCCATTACTGTCATTAACAACCCTGCCAACCTTTGTATCATCTGCAAACTTCATCACTAAACCTGATATACCTTCATCAATATTGTTGATAAATATACAAAACAACAGTGGACACAACACCGAACCCTATGGGACTCCACTAATAATATTAGTCCACGAAGAGCAGCACCCATTGATTACCACCCTCTGTCTTCTCCCACTTAACCATCCTTTTATCCATTGTAGCAACTTACCCTTAATACCATTCTGCTCCAATTTGTACAATAGTCTTTCATATGCAACAGTGTCAAAAGCTTTCCTGAAATCCAAATATATGATATCAAAATTATTTTTTGCATCCAGTTCCTTTGTAACCACATCATAATAACCAATCAAATTTGTCAGACAAGACTTTCCCTTAACAAACCCATGCTGTGTCTGAATTATTGCTGAAGTCTTGTCTAGATGATCCTGCAATGCAGCTTTAACCAGTGACTCCATTATTTTACCCGGAACAGAAGTTAAACTAACTGGGCTGTAATTACTCGTGTCACCCTTTGATCCCCCTTTATGAATTTGGGATACATTTGCACATCTCCAGTCCGTGGGAACCTTCCCTGAGTCCAAGGATGCTCTCATAATTATGGCTAAGGATTTGCTTAGTTGCTTTGCCACCTCCTTTAATATAACTGGATAGATCCCATCCACCCCAGGTGTTTTTCTTATGTTTAACTTCAACAATTTCTCCTCCACTTTGCTCTCAGTTATTACAAAATCATTAAGTATCCTGCTACAATTTGATAGCCTTCTGCCATTTTCAAACCTTAATAATTCCTAATTTGTGAATGAAGATGCAAAAAACTCATTCAGTTTGTTTGCTATTTGAGCAGGATCATCAACAGTCAAACCAATTAGGTTCATCCCCTTCCTTTTAGAGTTTATATAAGTAAAGAAATCCTTGCTGTTTTTCTTAGCATCTTTTGCCAAGGATTTCTCGTAATCTGCCATCACCTGCATAGCCTTCTTTGTGACCTGATTACAGACTAGCTTATATCTGCCATAGGCTTCTGAGTCGCTTGATAATTTATATGCATCCCATACATTTTTCTTCTCTGTCACGAGTCTCATTAGTTCATTTGATAACCATTTAGGCCTAAACCTTGAACAATATTTCTTAATAGGTATGAAACTTTTAGTAGCTTCCACGATTAATTCCTTGAATGCTTCCCACTTAGAATTTACTGTTGGTAACATCGTCAGTTGATCCCACTGTACAGAATTTAAAAACTGCCTGAGACCACTGTACTCACTTTTACGGAAGCAAAAACCCTTTCCTTTACCCCTGATGGTAATTATATCTTTAAGTAAATCCCACATCAGTACACTGTGATCACTGCCACCTAGTGGTTCCTTTATCTGCAAATTCTTAATACACGAATGATCACTGCTGATAACCAAATCAAGAATATTACCCTCTCTGGTTGCCTCTCTAACATGCTGCTGCAGAAAACAATCATCCAATAAATCCACAAAAGTCTTACTAGTGTGTGAGTGACCAACCCACAAGTTCCAGTCAATATCTGAGAAGTTAAAATCCCCATTATAAGATATTCTGATTTACTAGCCCACTCTATTTCTTTGTACAATTGTTCATTGTACTCATTAGAGTCATTAGGCCTATAACACACTCCTACTCTTATTTTTGCTTTTGCAGTGCTTATGTCACACCAAACTGACTCAACAGTGTACTGTTCTTCTATATCAACTGGATGCACTTCTTTTGATTTTATGTTTTTCTTAATTAACAGCACAACACCTCCTCACTTTCTATCCTGTCTGTACACATTGTACTCCTCAAATTCCAATTCTGCATTCCTAATATCTGTGTGACACCACGTTTCTGATATCCCAACAATATCCGCCTTTGATGTCTTGACCAACACTTCAAATTCATTTTTTATACTTCTAGCATTGGTATACATGCAAGCATACATGCACCTATTCCTATTCCTAGTTACCCTAACACATCCCATATACCCACCTATTTCACGATGACTGCCATCCGTCCCTGAAACCCCCAACACCCCTCGCTCCAGGTCACTACTTATTCTAATAGAAGTTGTGCAAGAATCACCTTCATCTCTGCCTGTGGCTACTGTTAAACTATTAGTCCTTGTATCCCCCCGAGCTAGCAGTTTTCTGACCCACCTAACACTGTCTCGATAGCTTCAGCAAATATTCTTGCACCCTTTCTGTTTAAGTGTATCCTATCCCTGTAGAAGCAGTCTCTCCTGTTAACAAGTACAGACCAGGCTGAAAAAAAATTCTACCCATTGAGCCTTGCACAATCTTTCCAGAGCCGAATTGATCAACAAGGCTCTCATCATATACTCCCTCCTATCGTGTCTGGGCAGAATTGCAGACACTTTCAAATTCAACCCTAATTCATGGCTTTTGTTCAACAGTGACCTGTACTTGTTATAAGTAATTCTGTTGGTCTCCTACTCTTAATATCATTAGTGCCAACGTGTACAACTATATCACCTTTTGTGCCCTTAAAAGATGATATCTGCTCTACAATGTCATCAACCTTTGCCTCTGGCAGACATACCCTGGTCCTGTTCCACCTATCCTTTTTACAAAGCATGTTCCCCGTTTCCCTGACAATAGAGTTACCAACAACTACTAGTTCCTGTGGGACCAGCGCATTCTGCCTTGGGGGTTGCCGCTGTGTCGCGCGATGACCAAGTGCAAGCTCTGGTGTTGATATGGATGGCTGAGAGCTTGATAGGCCCCCCTCAATTTAGATCCTTCGAGGGCATCCACCCTGTCCTTCAAGCTCTCATATAGACCCATAACAACGCTGAGTTGTCGCCTGATTTCCTTACACTCCTTACATCGTGCAAACACAAAGACATCCCCCATGGCAATATCATGTTCTGTTCTAGAGAGTTCGGCAAACATTTCACAAGCTGCACATTTTTTTAGGCTGTGATGCTTGAGAATCGCCCCCCTCACTTCTCCCCTGAGTCACAGCACTCCTGCCACTTTGTACCCGTTGCTTTGCTGCTCTAGTTTGGGGCATGATATTTTAAATTAATAAGATCAATAAATTTAATTAATTAAATGTCAATACTATGCTATCTAATAGAAACAGTGATGCATATTACGCTATATAATTATACGTTAGAGCTACCTAGTTACCTCAATTAAAAATTTGAATTCCCTACCACTCAATACAAAATTGGCTGCAAGATTCAAATGAAATAACGGTTTTACGTATATTAAGTAGTAATCCACAAAAACTCTTTATCTAAATTAAAATAAAAATAACCAGCATAACTATAACTATAAGACTACATATAAAGTACAATATAAATAACAATTATGTAAATAAAAAGGCAAACACTTATCGCTTTTTCGGAGCCTGTAATTCACAGCTGTAATTTTTAAAGAGAGTCAGCGCCTTCTCAAGTCTGGTCATTCTGTGCATATCAAATGATCTGCTTGCATCATCATGATGGAGGGACTGTTAGTAACCCTAAGCATAACCCCTCATGTGCAAGTCCTGAAATATGGCACCTAGTATACTGGAGGTGACCACCCAGCGTCAAACCAACATAAGCATGGATTGAGGTGTGGCATCCATACCACATGGAGGATTGCCACTCCTCTGTGTTACCAGGCAATGCTAGGTGGTTGACTTCCATCAACCGATGCAATACCACCACTTTGCTTATCGGAGTCTTGAAGTGATGGAACCCATGATTAGTTTCCAGAGCAAAGCTTTGGAAATCCCCATCTCTTCCATCATGTGATTGATGTCTTTTTAGGTTACGATGGACATAACAGCAAGATCTAATCTTCCTTATATTTTGAGGGTACAGTTCTAAAATGGAGTTTGGCTGCATGTGGAGGACCACATCATATTAGGTAGGTGGCCATAATGTTTTGGCTAATCAGTGTGTATATATATATATATATATATATATGTATATACATATATAGTAATATATGTATGTACATATATGTATGAGTATATATGTACATACATATACAGTAAGGCCTAAGGGGAAATTCATTTCAGAAGCACACTAAGTTCCTTTTTTTCGCCACTATTGATTTTAGGTTCCATTATGTCTGTTTATGATTTCGTTTTCACTTTCCACTTCCCTGAATGTAGTACCACACAATTGGTATGTTTCTCTTGGGTTATTGCTACCTATATGCAGTATTTCATTTGTCAATGTTAAACTTCAGTTGCCATTTAGCCCATCTGCCTAACTTTTCTAGATCCTGTGCAGTAGCATACTGTCTTTAGTGTCGTTAACAACCCTGCCAAGCTTTGTATCATCTGCAAACTTGGACATTAAGCCTCACATACCTTAGTCAATATCATTGATGAATACACAAAACAACAATGCGCCCAGCACCGAACCTTGGGGAACTCCACTAATAACAATTGTCCATGAAGAGCAGTGTTCATTGATTACCATTCTCTGTCGTCTCCCACTCAACCATCCCTTTATCCATTGTAGCAACTTACTCTTAATGCCATACAGGTCCAGTTTGTACAGCAGTCTTCCATGTACAACATTATCAAAAGCTTTCCTGAAATCCAAGTATATGATATCAAAATTATTTTTGGCATCCAGTTCCTTTGTGACTACATCATAGTATCCAGTTAAATTGGTCAGACAAGGTCTCCCTTTAAGAAACCCATGCTGTGTCTTAAGTATAACTACAGTCTTGTCTAGATGATCCTGAAATGCTTCTTTAACCAGTGACTCCATTATTTTCCCTATAACACAAATTAAACTAACAGGTCTATAGTTACTTGTGTTACCTTTTGAACCTCCTTTGTGAATTGGTGATTCATTTGCACACCTCCGGTTCATGGGGACGTTCCCTGAGTCCAAGGAAGCTCTCATAATTATGGCTAAGGGTTTGCTTACTTCCTTTGCTGCCACCTTTAATATAACTGGATAGACCCCATCCACCCCAGGTGCGTTTTTTATGTTTAACTTCAACAATTTCTCCTCCACTTTGCTCTCAGTTATCACAAAATCTCTTAGCTCTCTGTTAGAGTTTGATAAACTTCTGGCATTCCCCTCCTTGAATAACTCCTCATGTGTGAATGTATTTCATATCTATGTTAAGTGGTCCAATCTGATTCATCCCTTTTCTTCTAGAGTTCACATAAGTAAAGAACTCTTTGTTGTTTTTCTTTGCATCCTTTGCCAAAGATTTCTCATAATCTGTCTTCACCTGCCTAACCTCCTTTGTGACTTGATTACATACTAGCTTATATCTGCCGTATTTTTTCTACTATGAGCCATATTGATAAACAAATAGTCTATACATACTGTATAATGAAATGTACTTTTAGTCAAAGTTAATTTTTTTATACCAACAAGCATGAAAAATAGCCAGTGAGTGTAGGAAATCACCAACAACTGATTTATCATGGTTAGCATGAATGCTAGTCATAAGTTTTAATACTATTTCATTTTGAAATGTCAATATTGTAATAAAAAAGTGAAAAACAAGACAGACTGATGGAAATTTTTGGGATGCTACAGAGAATCAAATAAATGTAAATAGTATTAGCTTTATGGGAAATCAGCCAGGACCTATTACATAGTTCATTACATGTATAACATTCCAGGACATGAAAGAGAAGGTCACTATAAAGAGCTTTGACTGTATAAGAATCAAAATTTTAATTTAATGTTTGAGTGACTACTGGTATCTTGTTTTTCTGTATTAAAAAAAAAAAAAAAAAAAAAAATCAGTTTTCCTCCCATTAACTCAGGAGGCATTCATTTAACCTTTTCTGGCTAGGGCCAAAACAAATATGATGACAAGGACCACAAGCCAAATAAGTACTCAAAGGAAGTGAGCTACATGCCACAGCAATAGTTCCTAATTACACATTTTTAAAAATATAATCTAATTTATTTTTTTTCATAAACTTTTATATTTACAATTTATTTATTGTTTTTTACATTTAATAATTAATTATGAAAACTAACAATTATTCCATAACATAATACAGTGCATGCTGCTTACTGTGATCATGGGCAATGTTATAATTCTTATGAAGTCACAATCAGATGTGCTTCAGTTTATGTTATCACTTTTTTCCTTTATCACAGTTTACACATGTACAGTAGAAGTGATTTTTGTAGCATTTTGATTTTTTCTTGAACTTTGACACATTGCATGTGCAGTTACTACTGTCGCTTGATACAGGTCATATGGTTGTCAGTTTGTGAAAGAAAGTATAGTATCTCCACTTCTACCAATGACAGTTTTACCATAGAGCATTAACCCATTTCTAATTCTTAATTTTAATATTTTCTTTATTTGTTTTTAATGGTTTGTATGCATTTACAAAAATATTATGACAGTTTCATTTTTACTGATCACTTTCTCAGAGAAATAGCGGACAGTATTTTGTATTACTTAATTTTACTGTTTTTTTTCTGGTCACTTCCACCTTTCTATGTACACATTTCCATTCTACATAGAATAGACAATGCCAAACAGCTGCATTCTTATTTCTTCAGTTATTGTTATCAATCAGTTTAGCTGATACTAAAATGATCACATTAAGTGGCATCCACATAACATTCTTATTACATAGTTATAATAATATTGCTAAATAATGAGGCCAAATACATAAAATATAAGAAAGCAATAGAGAAAAATAAAATATTACTAAAAATCGATATTTTCAAAATGAAATGTGAAACTATATTTTGTGACACATTAGTTTTAAGCACAGAGAGAGAGAGAGAGAGAGAGAGAGAGAGATGGCAGCATAACACTTACAGCACATGGCTGCACAATATGAAGAAATGGGCTGCATATGGACTGTAGGTTGGACAATCCCTGTATTATCCCATCACCAATTTTCAAATGGGTTAATTTGAAACTTGGAACAAATAGTATTTTTTTTTTTTTTTGGTAGTTGTTGGCGCATAGGCTTCTGTGGCCATAATGCACCTCCCAAAGTTTTTGCAGTACTTTGATCCAAGCCTGAGGTGGGAATCGAACCCGCGACCTTTGGGTTGCCAGGCAGGCACTTTACCCACCCGGCTAGCCCAGTCGGCTAACAAATAGTAATCATGTGATAACTGCTTAACCCATATTGGCTTAAGCAGCTGTCACAAGATTTTTAAGGAACTAATATTGTTCCTTAAAAAGTTCTTGGAGGTCCTTCTCAAAGAAATGAGTGTAACTTTGGCCACTGAGTGTGGGTGACAGGACAAATCAGGTGGTTATTAATATACCAGTCTAAATGTTTCAATGAAACTGTTGCTGATATAGGAACTGGGTGATAACATTTTCCTATATCACAGAGGACTTTTGTGAAAATTCATAATGGAATCTCACATGATTCATCCACGAAAAATAGGTAATGGAGAAAAGAATGATCAATTCAGTCCTGCAGAAGCCACTGACAAAACATGACTCGTACGTTAAAATGGTCTTGTGAGAGGGCCTGTACTCACTGCCCATTATATAGGTAAAACTGCCACTCACAAAAAGTTTTCTGTATAGTGAATGTGCATTTCTTGTATTAGTTCCAGGGTTCTCCTTGACCATATCCTCCACTTTTTCCTCTTAAATAGGTGTTCAAACAGTTCTGGTTCTACTGCAACCAGTGGTAATAGGCAAAGAGAATTCTGTAGTCTTGAAGACACTGATGGATGCCTGCAAAAAGTATCCTTGGTCAGATACCACTGCTGCAGAAAAGTTTCCTGGTACTGATGCTGAGCTTCACTGCTTTTCCCACTCACTCATCCATAAATGAAAAGAATGTCTGCTACCTTGAGTGTGATTATTCATGGTCAAGGTAAAAATAACATAGACTGAAAATAAGAATAACCAACAACTCTTTTTAATAACAGTTGCCATACCCAGAAAGGAAAAGATGGATTCGCTTCAAAATTATCATGCCTGTATATGTATGTACAATAATGCCAGATATGCAAATAATTCAAATTTATCTGTCATCTTATTTATATAAAGGAGTACTTATCTTCACTATATGAAAAATATTGTTCAAGGTTTAGGCCTAAATGGTTGTCAGATGAACTAATGAGACATGTGGCAGAGAAGAAAAATGCATGGAATACATACAAATTAATGGGTGACATGGAAGCCTATGATAGATATAAGTTGGTCTGTAACCAAGTCACAAAGGAGATTAAGCAGGCAAAGGCAGACTACGAAAAATCCTTGGCAAAGGATGCAAAGAAAAACAGAAAAGAGTTCTTTACCTATTTAAACTCAAGAAGGAAAGGGATGAATCAGATTGGTCCACTGGATATTGATGGTTCAACAGTTGAGGATCCTGCTCAGGTGGCTAACAATCTAAACGAGTATTTTGCATCTACATTCACGCATGAGGAGTTATTCAGGAAGGAGAATGACGTAGGTAAAGTAAAACCTTGGCAGTGAGCTAGATGATTTTGTAATAAATGAGAGGAAAGTGGAGGAGAGATTGTTGAGGATAAACATAAAAAAGGCACCTGGGGTGGATGGGATCTATCCAGTTATATTAAAGGAGGCAGCAAAGGAAGTAAGCAAACCCCTAGCCATAATTATGAGAGCTTCTTTGGACTCAGGGGAGGTACCCATAGACTGGAGATGTGCAAATGTAACCCCAATTCACAAAGGAGGATCAAAGGCTGACACAAGTAATTATAGACCTGTTAGTTTAACTTCTGTTCCAGGTAAATTAATGGAGGCACTGGTTAAAGAAGCACTGCAGGATCATCTAGACAAGAATTCAGTTATAGCTCAGATGCAGCATGGTTTTGTTAAGGGCAGGTCTTGCCTGACCAATTTGATTGGATACTATGATGTAGTCACAAAAGAACTGGATGCAGGGAATAACTTTGATATTATATATTTCGATCTTAGAAAGGCTTTTGATACTGTTGCACATGGAAGACTGCTGCACAAACTGGAGCAGTGTGGCATTGGAGGCAAATTGCTGCTATGGATAAGGGGATGGTTGAGTGGCAGAAGAGAGAGAGTGGTAATCAATGGACACTGCTCAACGTGGACTAATGTTATTAGTGGAGTTCCTCAGGGTTCAGTGTTGGGTCCGTTGTTGTTTTCGGTGTTTATGAATGATATTGATGATGGTATATCAAGTTTAATGTCCAAGTATCTGGAAAGGTTGAACAGATGGGCTGAGAGGTGGCAAATGAAGTTTAACATTGACAAATGTAAAGTACTACATATGGGAAACAGTAACCACAGAGCAACGTATCAACTCTGCAGTACTGCACTGACAGTGGTGGAGAATGAAAAGGACCTGGGGGTAATTGTGCAGGCAGATATGAAGTTCTCTGAGCAGTGCAGACGAGCTGCAAGAGTAGCTCATGGTGTCTTGGCAATGATATACAGGAATTTTTCTAGCAGGGATAAGGAGGTGATTATTCCCTTGTATTGGTTAGGCCACATCTTGAGTACTGTATACAGGTCTGGAGGCTTCATTTCAAGAAGGATGTAGAGCTGCTGGAACGGGTACAGAGAAGGGCAACAAGATTAGTGAATGGAACAAAGGGTTGCTCTTACGAAGAAAGGCTTAAGTTTTGCAAATTACAGAGTCTGGAGACTAGGCACCGGCGAGGTGATCTGATAGAGGTGTATAAGGCTTTGAATGGTTTGAGCATGCTCAATGCCAATAGGATTCTTCATCTTGCTCAGAATAATCACCTCAGAGGGCATAAATTGAAATTGAGGAAGGACGGATGTCGGATAGATGTGCGGAAATTTGCCTTTGGCGAGCGGGTGGTTGGTTGGCGGAACCGACTTCCATCACTTGTTGTTGAAGTTGATAGCCTAAACAAATTTAAGGCTCAACTGGACAGGTATTTCGAACTAACGGAGGGGTGAAATGGGAGTGGCGTGTTGTTTTTTTTTTTTTTTGGCTGATCCTGAATAAGCTTGCTTTCTTGCATCATATGCCTCTACTAATGCTAATGCTAATGCTAAAAAAAGAAAACAGATCATAACTCAGAAGTAGTGTTTCTGGACTTAAGTTCACATGCCCTTTTTTAATCCCTCTGTTTAGTACAACTTGTTTCAATAGCATTTGAGACCCTTATAAAACACCATTTATAATTAATGTTTGTTGATATATTTTTAAAATTTTTCCCTTTATTTTCAGCTTTGCAAAACAATACCTTCTGAACATTCAGCTTCATTTTTTGCTCCCACTGAAGAAGTAGTTCTTCCAGGTGGACACTTATTGCATGCAGGTGCACCTTGGGGTCTGTAAAATCCTTGCTGACATGGTTCACAGTTACCATCTTTCATTAGTTGGAATCCTGCAGAACATTCCTCTGAAGAAAGTAAAATGTATGTAAAAATGTAAATACATCCTCGTGCACTAAATATATAAAAAATACAGAAGGCGTGTTAGGACATAAAATGAATGCATGCATGCTTCTTTGGTAAAAATTTGCTAAATTTTTAATAATCAATTTAATAAATTCATTAAAGAAACAATTAAATTATTAGAGAATTCAGTATAACAGTACAAAATAATTATATCATGAAGGATTTTGACACTAGTTTAATTACATTAGATGGCCCTATTAGTCTGATTTATCAGTTGGTACTGTAACATCAGACAAAATACTATGAAGATTTTCATAGTGTCTTTAATGTATATTTTTAAATTTCAGTTTAAGATAGTAGAATCAGGTAAGATACTATGAATTTTTTGTGGTTTTAGATTTAGGCTCAAAAAAAAAACAAAAAAACTTGCATTGAAAATTTTAAATAAATTACATAATAAGCATATCAGTAATCTCTCAATGATCATGGAGGTCACATCCTTGAAAATATGGCATTTTGCAAACTGCATCTGCAAGACTAAGGTTCACAGAAAATAGGGGGGTCAGGAGCAAAACAATAAATATATCAATATAATAAATGAAAAAAAAAAAAAAAAAAAAAAGAAGTAAATTTAATTTTCCATTTATATTTCCCAGACAACTTAAAAATGATAATACAATAAGGAAAAAAAATAAGAGAATAAAATGATGGGATAAGGCATGTGAAAATGTACATACACACAAAATGTCAACTGTCCTCCTAAGGTGACCTTTATTTTATTATTATATCTCTTTATTCTTCTAAAAGACACCTAATTACAACTTTTCACTAGGGATATATTTACATACTGTGGTTTCATTCCAAACCAATGTTAAGAATTAGAGGCTAAAACTAGTTTTATCCTGTAGTTTTAACAAGTGGAGATTGCAATTTCATATAAAAAAATATATTTATTATGATTAAATTAATCATGCCTGTGATTTACAAAATATATTACACAATAATTTATACAATAATTTCTCCTCTAACTGTCTCTATGTAAGTTGGAGGTTATAACATTCATTGGACATGGGTAAGGACCATTTTAACCATTTATATCTGTATCCATAAATAAGCATTTTAAAAAAAATTCTTTCTTATGTGCTTTGCTCATGCAAAGTTGTTAAGGTTATTGAATGTCATTATTGTGTTTTCTGAAAAAAATTTTTATTGGCTCTCTAAATGAGTAACTTCATTTTTGAATTGTTCTTCTCCTGTAACGCATCTTTGCTTTGCTATCCAGTATTCTACTCTCAGTTTATCCAGTCTTCCAGTTGAAGTTGGGCAACTGTCAAGGTGTTTTTTGTTATTATTATTTGTCTCCAAAGTCTGTTTCCAGATTGTCTTTGAGTTGGTGAAAGGCTTCAGCTGTAATTCTATTAAACCATCTCAACAGATGAGAAAGGAAGAACTCTAATGCTGCCTTCAGGGATTAATGACTACATTTGCAATGTGAATAACATAATGGGTTTAATACAATTTTTAATGTAATGCTTTATGAGGCTGGATTTCTGATGCTGATGCTTCCTGACTTCCTGTCTTGCAGCCCAAAGTGCCATATATGTTTTTTCTTTATATGCTGAAAATGTGAAAGGAAACTCATTTCAAGACGGATGTAGAGCTGCTGGAACGAGTACAGAGAAGGACAACAAGATTAGTGAATTGGACAAAGGGTTGCTCTTACAAAGAAAGGCTTCAGTTTTGCAAATTACAGTGCCTGGAGACTAGGCACTGGCGAGGTGATCTGATAGAGGTGTATAAAGCCTTGAATGGTTTGAGCATGCTCAATGCTGATGGGATTCTTCCTCTTGCTCAGAATGGCACCTCTGTGGGCAGGAGTGGCAGTGTGTAGCACACACTTCTTGATAAGACCAGGGTTCGAGCCCATGACCACCTAATACAGAGGATGTGGAAAAGTCAGGGAATGACCACTGCATATCCCCGGAGCAATATGGCCTTAGTTGCTAATGCTCCTAAAAACCAAATAACTTGCTCAGAATAATCACCTGAGAGGGCATAAATTGAGGAAAGACAGATGTAGGATAGATGTGCGGAAATTTGCCTTTAGCCAGTGGGTAGTTGGTTGGTGGAACAGACTTCCATCCCTTGTTGTGGAAGTTGATAGCCTAAATAAATTTAAGGCTCAGCTGGACAGGTATTTCAAACGAATGGAGAGATGAAATGGGAGTGGGGTTTTTTTTTTTCTTTGGCTGATGCTGCATAAGTTTGCTTTCTTGCATCATATGCCTCTACTAATGCTAATCATCAAGCACTCAGCCGCCCAGCACAATGCTGAACGCTACACTACACTCATACATCGTACGACACTGGCATCGCAGGATGCCAGTGTGTCTACATGGCAGAATGTACTGGTCCTACAGGATGTAGCTATTGTTGGTGACTCAATTGTAAGGGAAATGGGAAATATAGTTTATAAAAAAGAATACGATCAGGGAATGTCTGCTGGCGCAAAAGTTGATGAGGATGTTACAGAGCAGCTATCACCCTCTAAGAGCTCAAATGGTGATACTGTTGTGACCTTGTTAAATAATGATATTAGGAACTAATGATAATGATACTAAATAATGATATTAAGAACTAATGATAATGATATTAAGAGCAGGAGAGCTTAGGAGTTACTTAATAATACGGGACAATGTTGAGGAAAAAGTCACAAGTTAAAATTAAATTTGAAAGTGTCTGCAATTTTGCCCAGACATAGTAGAAAGGAGTATATAATGAGAGCTTTGTCAGTCAATTTGCCCCCTGAGGGACTGTGCGGGGCTAATGGGGTAGAATTTTTCTCAGTGTGGTCTGTGCCTGTTAACAGGAAAGACTGTTTTCACAGGGATGACTTATACTTAATATTTCATAACCCACACCTTCAATTTAATAAAGATGCACATGTAGCTTCTGTGATATCCTTTTTTATTTTAATTATAAAAAAAAATTAATATTTAGCTTTTTTTTTACAGAATTGAAAATGGTGATATATCAATTATGATTTGGTGGTGCAGCAATTATGCAGCTGGTGCATAAGCAATGTGAATGACTGTATTTTTGTCAGCTGTTCACAGTTAGCAGACAAAATGAAAACTCTACAGCATTTAGACACCTGTCACTGGCGTCTCACAGATGTCATGTGAGAATGGAAATTGCCTAAAGAAAGATGGATGTTTTTGCTCTGCTGTCATCTGTTAAAAGCCAAACAAAAAATTAATTTCTTGTTAATTTATACACTATAAATTAACAAGAAATTAATTTTGTTTGGTTTTCATAGTACAATATATAAAAAAATTCATAGCATATAAAAATGAAAACAGAAAACTAAGAGATCATGTTCAAGGTTTAGACATAAATGGATATCATACGAACTGATCAGACTAGTGAATGAGAAGAAAGGCATGGGATGGTTATAAATTATCAGACAGCACAGAAACCTACAGTAAGTAAAAACTGATCTGCAATCAAGTCATTTAGGGTTAGGCAAGCTAAGGCAGATTATGAAATAAACACAACATGAAAAATCACATCAACTAAGTGTGGTACTTGTTAGGTAGCAGACGGAGAAAATAAATCACTAAAATTCAAGACACGAAATTTTCAAATTTTTAAATGGGCAATATTTATGGCTGCACAAATTGTAACTAAACGCCACTATTTCAAGTGTAAACATTTTTGTTTTATGGTTTTCAGGTTCCTTTTATTTTCACACAAACCATCTCTTGATAGTGTTTCACACAAAATGGTCTAGTTGTGACTAATTCTTTGTTTGTATATCGCAAACAAGATTGCAGGCTGCAAATAGGTTCCTGACAGATGCTATTGTAATTGTAATTATAAAGTGTCCTGCGACTTTCAGGGGAGTCTGCAATCACCAATTCAATCATCAGCAGTTTCGCTTTATGGTTTTCACATTCATTTTTTTAATTTTTTGACAGCAAGAGTCAATTTGTGGCTAATTCTTCCTTTGTATACTGTAAACAAGATGATTTGGTCACAGCCTATAAACGATACATTTTATAACCTTTTTATTATATATGCATCTGTACTGTAATATTGCAAGATTGCATGAAGATAAGCTGAGGGCCCGAATGAGTTAATGGAAAAATTAATAAATGATTGATACACATGCAAAAAAAATGCATAGAAGAATAACATTATTACAATACAGTACTCGCATATTTGATTATAATTTGTATAATTTTTTTTTTGTTTGCAAATTTTAATCATTGATTTTCATATTAAACTGTGATTATTGTCAGAAATGTGGATTTTGTGAACATGACTATTAGTATTTAGCTGTTAAATAATAAATATTTCCTTTTGTTTCTTATTTTGTTTTCTCCTATTCTCTTATTATAACATTCATAAATATGCACAATCTGTATATTTATATTTATGCATATATATGTGCATACTGTGCATACATTTATATTTATGCATAAATATAAATATACAGATTTGTTTGTAACATATGCATATGTTGTAAATATTAAATAATAATAAAAAAATATGCTACACGTAGCCCCCAAAGTTTACATTCTTCCTCCAGTGCAAAACACTCTGGATTCAACACTGGGGATGAAGCACATTGGACCACTTGATGTGACTGGTGCAACTACTGATAATCCATTCAGATTGCTGAAAAACTAAATATACATATTCTACATTCACACATGAATACGTTTAGGAAATGGAAAACCAGAAATATACCAAGTTATAACTGAGAACTAAATTATTTTGTGATAACTGTGAAGAAAGTGGAAGAGAAGACAAAGGACAAAGTGAGTAAATACATACCTGTAAGCTTAACTTCTTTTACGGGGGGGGGGGGGGGGGGGGAAATAACGGAGTTACTGTCTAAAGAAGTATTTCAGGATCATTTTGACAGGAATACTGTCGAAAGGAAATTACCATATGGAAATGTTAAGGGGATCATGTCTGACCAATCTGATCAGCTCTTTTGACAGTCACAAAGGAACTAAATGCAAAAAATAATTTTGATATAATATACAGACTTCAGCAATGCTTTTTTCATTGTTCGGCATGAAACACTGCTATACAAACTGAAACAGCATGGCACTGAGGACAAGTTACTCTGGATAAAATGATGGTCGAATGGCAGAAGACAGGTTGGTTATAAATAGATGCTACATTTCCTGGAGTAATATTAGCATTAGTAGTGGCAAACGGGGCACCACGTTGGACAAAAGGAAATCATTGCCCAAGAACTACTTAGGTGCAAGATATCAATCGCGGCATTATCTGAATTAAGGCTCACCGGGTCTGGAACGATGATCATCC
This sequence comes from Mastigoproctus giganteus, assembly GCF_048544385.1. Classification (NCBI taxonomy): domain Eukaryota; kingdom Metazoa; phylum Arthropoda; class Arachnida; order Uropygi; family Thelyphonidae; genus Mastigoproctus; species Mastigoproctus giganteus. The sequence goes on from NC_143582.1 coordinate 75,024,686, forward strand.
AACCACCAGCACCTAACGAAGCGGTTATGCTATTCTACTCTGGTGGTGAGAAACGAGAAGCAGGAGTGGGCTTTATGGTCGATGCTCAGGCCACCAGTAGTGTGATCGCTTTCCAACCAATATCGGACCGCCTGGCAGTCCTTACTGTCAAGGGCACCATCAAGACCCATATTATCTCCGCCTATGCGCCAACTGAGACTAGCCTGGACCCGACCAAGAATGACTTCTACAACCAGCTCCAACATACGCTGGATTCAATTCCACAGACAGAAGTGATCATCCTCGCAGGGGACTTTAATGCCCACATTGTCGTGGACAGATCTGGTTGGGAAACAACAATGGGCAAGTTTGGCCATGGGAAGATCAATGACAACGGACTACGTTTGTTGTCCTTTGCCGCATCTAACAACCTGATCATTGGAAACAGCCATTTCCAGCACCCTCAAAAACATCAACTTACATGGCGAAATCCATCTGGCAAGGACTCAGCAATCCTGGACTACATTTTGATCAATGCCAAATTTCGCTCATCACTCATGGACGTTCGTGCCATGAGGGGACCTGATTGTGGATCTGATCACTACCTCATCCGGGCTAAAGTGCATCTCAAATTACGGCATGCAAAAAGATCATCTCGGTCAGCCAAGCTGGACTGGAGGCAGCTAATGAATGCTGCCAATAAACAGGCATATCAGATCGCCCTATCCAACCGCTTCGAGATGCTGGCCGTGCCCGAGGATATAAATGAAGAAGAAAAGCAGATCTCTGATGCCATCCTGGAATGTGCCAAGCCCCTATGTCCACCTGCCCGACGTCGAACGCAACCATGGATATCAGACGAGTGCCTCGACCTCGTGGACAAACGGAAACAGGCAAAGTTGGTCGACTTTGTACGGTACCGGCAGCTAAACCGAGAAGTCCGACAAAGAATGACAGCAGAAAGAGAAGCATACTGGAACCAAGTGGCAGACGATCTTGAAGTGGCGGCATCCAGGAACGAGTACCGCACTCTATACCGCACCCTCAGATGTCTGAGTGGAAAGACCAAATTGACTAGTGACATCAAGAATGCTGATGGGACCTTCGTGCGATCACCATCCGAACGCCTGCAACGGTGGAGTGAATTCTTCAAAGCTTTGTATAATCACGACCCACCTCAGGGACCGCCAGCAACAGCACTCTCGATCGACCCGCCTGAGGTCTCCATGGTCGATGTTGAGCCTACAGTAGAAAAAGGTGAAAGCAGCCATACAATCCCTGAAGAATGGCAGGGCACCAGGAGTGGACCAAGTCACCACAGAAGCGATCAAAGCCGGGGGAGATGTACTGCTTCGCCGACTACACTCACTCCTCAAAACCATCTGGTGCACTGAACAAATTCCGCTAACATGGAGGAAAGCCATTATCGTACCGATCCACAAGAAAGGTGATAACCGGGACTGCAAGAACTACCATGGCATCAGCCTCCTTTCCATCATCGGAAAGGTCTTTATGAAGATCATCCAGTCAAGACTGCAAAAACATCGCGAGCAAACCAGTCGAGAAGAACAGGCAGGATTTAGACCCGGGCGAGGATGCTGTGATCAAATCTTTGCCATTCGTCAGCTGATGGAGGAGAGGATCCGGTGTGGACAGCGAACCGTCATTGTTTTCATTGACTTTAAGTCTGCTTTCGACTGTGTCCACCGGCCTGCCTTATGGAAACTACTAGAGGTTGAACATGTACCTCGAAAAGTCATCACACTCCTCCAAACTGCATACAATGGTTTAACCAGCCAGGTGCGCATCCAGAACGATTTATCTGAGGAATTTACCATCCAAACTGGAGTCCGCCAAGGGGATGTAGCCTCCCCGTTGCTTTTCAACATCGTGGTCGACGCCATTATGAGGCAAGCATTCAGAAACAGACAGGGCATACAATATGACAAGGATCACTATGTGACTGACCTGATGTTTGCTGATGATAGTGCTATCCTTGCCGGTAACGACGCTGAAGCCACGGACATCCTCTACGACATTGCCCGCATTGCCCGGCCATACGGTTTGAAGATCAATGCTGGTAAGACAAAGGCCCTGACAACAGATGGGTCGCAAGCCACCATCTATCTCGAAGGCATCCAGATCGAGCAAGTGCAGGACTTTAAATACCTTGGGTCGCTGGTCCAGGAGAAGAAAGTTGCATCCACCATGGAAATCCACAGCAGAATTGGACAGGCGGCCACTGCGTTCGCCTCGCTCAAATGGTGTCTGTGGAAGAGGACCAACATTTCCACAAAGACTAAAATCCGACTCTTCCGGACTTTGATCCTGCCCATTCTTCTTTACGGATCGGAAACATGGATTTGTCTCAAGTTAGATTTGAACAAACTTGAGGTATTCCAAATGCGATGCCTGCGGCAGATCTTGGGCATCTCTCTTCGCGACCGCATCACTAATGATACCATCCGTGCCAGATGCCAACAGCAACCAACCATTGCCGACCAAATCCAGAAGCGAAGGCTTAGATGGTTTGGCCACGTATGTAGAATGGGCACGAACAGAATACCATCCACACTCCTTTGGAGACAACGACCCACCCAATGGAGCATCCAACGGACCGCGCCTAGGAAAACGTGGGCCAAGCAAGTGGAAAATGACTTGAAGAGCCGACGTCTCGACCTTAACCAGGCCAGGACTGACGCCATGGATCGTAAGGTATGGAAGAACATCACAGAGCAAGTCCGAAACCCTGCGGCACCTACAGCAGCATACTGGTTGCGTGGCCAACCGCCTCCCCCAGCTGCCAGCTAAGGACCAAAGAAGAAGAAGAAGAAGTAGAGGCATATGATGCAAGAAAGCAAGCTTATGCAGCATCAGCCAAAAAAAAAAAAACTGCTCCCATTTCACCCCTCCGTTCGTTCCAAATACCTGTCCAGCTCAGCCTTAAATTTATTTAGGCTATCAACTTCCACAACAAAGGATGGAAGTCTGTTCCACCAACCAACTACCCGCTGGCTAAAGGCAAACTTCTGCACATCTATCTTACATCTGTCTTTCCTCAATTTGAATTTATGCCCCTCTCAGGTGATTATTCTGAGTAAGAGGAAGAATCCCATCAGTATTGAGCATACTGAAACCATTAAAGGCTTTATACACCTCAATCAGATCACCTCACAGGTGCCTAGTCTCCAGACATTGTAATTTGCAAAACTTAAGCCTTTCTTCGTAAGAGCACCCCTTTGTTCCATTCACTAATCTTGTTGCCCTTCTCTGTACTCGTTCCAGCATCTCTACATCCTTCTTAAAATGAGGCCTCCAGACCTGTATACAGTATTCAAGGTGTGGCCTAACCATTGCCTTATACAAGGGGATAATCACCTCCTTATCCCTGCTAGAAAAATTCCTGTATATCACTGACAAAACACCATGAGCTACTCTTGCAGACTATCTGCACTGTTCGGAAAATTTCACATCTGCCTGCACAATTACCCCCAGGTCCTTTTCATTCTCTACCACTGTCAGTGTAGTACCACAGAGTTGATACCTCACTCTGGGGTTACTGCTTCCCATATGTAGTACTTTACATTTGTCAATGTTAAACTTCATTTTCCACCTCTCAGCCCATCTGCTCAACTTTTCTAGATCCTGTTGCAGCAGTGTATTGTCATTAGTGTCCTTAACAACCCTACCAACCTTCGTATCGTCTGCAAATGTGGACATTAAATTTGATATACCTTCATCAATATCATTTATAAATACAGAAAACAACAATGGACCCAACCCTGAACCCTGAGGGACTCCACTAATAACATTAATACACAATGAGCAGTGATTACCACTCTCTGTCTTCTCCCACTCAACCATCCCTTTATCCATAGCAGCAATTTGCGCTACATTTCTCCAATTTGTTCAGCAGTCTTCCATGTGCAACAGTATCAAAAGCCTTTCTAAGATCCAAATATATAATATCAAAGTTATTCCCTGCAACCAGTTCCTTTGTGACCATATCATAGTATTCAATCAAATTGGTCAGGAGACTTTCCCTTAACAAAACCATGCTGTGTTCAAGCTATAACTGAAGTCTTGTCTACATGATCCTGCAGTGCTTCTTTAACCAGTGCCTCCATTAATTTTCCAGGAACAGAAGTTAAACTAACAGGTCTATAATTACTTGTGTCGCCCTTTGATCCTCCTTTGTGAATTGCGGTCACATTTCCACATCTCCAGTCCATGGGTACCTCCCCTGAGTCCAAAGAAGCTGTTATAATTATGGCTAAGGGTTTGGTTACTTCCTTTGCTGCCTCCTTTAATATAACTGGATAGATCCCATTCACCCTGGGTGCCTTTTTTATGTTTATCTTCAACAATTTCTCCTGCACTTTCCTCTCAGTTATTACAAAATCATCTAGCTCACTGCCAGAGTTTAAATCACCTCTGGCATTCCCCTCCCTGAATGACTCCTCATGGGTGAATGTAGATGCAAAATACTCATTTAGTTTGTTAGCCACCTGAGTAGGATCATCAATAGTTGAACCATCAATATCCAGTGGACCAATCTGATTCATCCCTTTCCTTCTAGAGTTTACATAGGTAAAGAACTCTTTGTTGTTTTTCTTTGCATCCTTTGCCAAAGATTTCTCATAATCTGCCTTTGCCTGCCTAATCTCCTTTGTGACTTGGTTACAGACCAGCTTATATTTCAGGAAGGTCACCCATTAATTTATATGTATCCCATGCATTTTTCTTCTCTTCCACGAGTCTCATTAGTTTATCTGACATACATTTAGGCCAAAACCTTGAACAATATTTCTTAATTGGGACAAAAAGCTTAGTAGCATCCAAGATTACTTCCTTGAATGCTTCCCATTTAGAATTTGCCATTGGTAACATCATTGGTTGGTCCCATTGTATAGAATTTAAAAACCATCTGAGACCACTGTAATCACCTTTATGAAAGCAAAAATCCTTCCCTTTACATCTGATGGTAATTACATCTTTAAGTAAATCCCATATCAGCACACTTATGATCACTGCCACCTAGTGGTTCTTTTATCTGCAGATTCTTATGTTTTATGGTAAGAAAAGGTCTATTGCTAACTGTAAACAAATCACAAATGAGAAACACCTGCTCCTTGCAGAACCATGTATTGCTTTATATGCAGCACTCATGTTTCCATTCATTACTGTAACTTGTCTTTTCTGAAGAATACTTCTTACAACTGAGAGGTTCTTTCTTCTCCTTATAGGAAAGTAATAGTCATTATAATTTTGATAGCAGGAACAGAAAGGAAGGCAAAGTGTGATATCTAAAAAAAAAAAAATGATATCTAGATGCTACTTGCTATTTAGGACCTGTTGGATTTGTAATGGTTGACATCTGTATGATTACAGAGTGTGGATATTTTGGTGCATGTCTAAAGCAGTGTTGATTAATGGTGTCCATGATTGTTTTTTCAAAGATTTTTTGTAGTAATCATTCTGAAATCCTTCAGCATTTAGGGTGCTTGATTTTGAGGATCAATTTCATATAGTATTTTTTTCACACCTTCAGGAAGTTGCCTTACCGTCAGTACTTTCTGGATAACATGTACAAGTAGGTCAATGCTTTAAGCACTACAGATTTTAATCATGGATAGGGGGAATTATTTGAGCCTATAAGTGCCTTATTTGAAGGCTCCTGATTACTGTTTTTAAGTTATTTCTACTTATACTGATTTTCCTCAGTTCTTCATTGTCATAGTTTGACTGGTTTTTATGATTTCCTTAATTTTCTTGATTATTGTGTTGCATCCTGCTAATATTTTTTCTGGTATTAATTTTATTTTTATTTAGAAGTATTTCAAACATAGCTTCAGTCCATTCATTAAAAGTCTTCTCAGTCATTTCTGCTAGTTGCTTTTCAATCTTTCTGCTAGCCAACAGACCTAATCTCTTTTTAAGTATTGCCTGGATTTCTTGCTGATGTGATCATTTGTTTCTATTGTTTCTTGGTTGATTTCTTTCAGATTCATCTGTTCTTTATTTAATTTTCTGTTTTTCTTTTCTTCTCTCATCATGGTTTCAGCATTACTTTCTGTACAATTTTGATAAGCCGTTTCCGGTAATGAGCTGGATTTGTTTCTTCTTCTTTCAGTTGTCTGTATTTGCAGTAATACCGTATTAAGTTATTTTTCTTATAATTTTTGGCCTCTGATAATTTTAAAATTCTGTTTTCTTAGTTTGTTATTTTAGTCTTGTATTGCTTGTTGGATCTTATACGTTGGGATGACGAGTTTTTTTTTAAGAGAGTCTCCAACTTTTAATGTTGGATTCCTTGTTGTAGCTATAAATTGCTTCCATCTCCATATGTTTTGTCCTATATATATATATATCTTCATTATTATCTGCTTTTGTAGTAAAATCTGTTTTCATTCTTACTTCCTGTCTCTGACATTCACAATTATCTGGGCATGCATTACACTGAAGGGTTTCTGCTATTGAATAGTGTATTTTTCAATTTATATTCCTATCTCCAGTCTCCAAAGTTCACAGTTATCTGGTCATGCATCTTATTCAAGGAGAGCTGTTGTTGAATCTTGTATTTTTAAGCTAGCTAACTTAATCATCTACAAAGCTCTTACTGTGAAAAATGTCAGTTAGATCAGTGTCACAGCACTCCTCTTCACCAAAAATGTGCAACTTGTGAAATGTTTGCTGAACTCTCTGGAACAGAACATAATCTAGCCAAGGAGGGTCTTTGTCTTTGTGTGTTCTAGATGCAGAGAGTGTGTCTAGAAATTAGGCATCAATTCAGTGTTCTAATGGGCATCTATGAGACCTTGAGGTGTAGGGTAGATGCCCTCGATGAATATGAGGGGCCCGTCAAGCTCTCAGTCCAAACTCGTCAGAGTTCACTCTTGTACATCAGGCAACACAGCGGTTCTAAGGTGTAGCCATCTGGAAATCACACCTTACGATTTATCTGCTTAGTTTTATCTTCTAATTGCACCTCTTTCATGGAGCTGCCATCACAGGCTATATGACAATAGTGAATATTCCTGATTTTAAGACTCATACTCATACTCTTAAATTCACAGTAATCTTCAAGTGTTATGAAAAGAAGTCCAAAATATGTCTGTAAAAAATGCAAATATTATTCAAAAACACAAAAATTTGCAGAGAGGCAGTGACACATCTGTTTGCAGAGCAGTATATATTAGTGACAAGTCAGTCATTGAGAAAGCAGACTGCACTAGTTCTCACTTTGGTGTGCCATGACTTATCAGCAAAATTAGGAGACACTCCATTCAGTTCAAGGTAATCACTCTTTAAATGTGTTGTGAATATGGTGTGATTCGAGTGATAAAAGTATGGATCCACGTGATAAAAGTTGACTACAAGTGTAACTTGAGTGATAAAAGTTTAGGAACCACTATGACAAGGTATAAACAAATCCCCCCTTCTCTGCATACCCATTAGACCTATATATATATATATATATAGTATTTTTATAATAATACAGAGAAGAATATAGTAAGATAATCATGCTAAGATAATCATATTAAGAAATATACTTCAATAAATCTATAGAAAACACATAGGCTAATATATCGTACAAAATTTAGTATAGAAAAGGATAATATACAAAACTTATCATTGCTTACCCACAATCTAGGTGACTACATCTGGGGTCAACTACCCAAACTGAAAGTAAAACAGCGATAAGGAGTTCTCTGTTTCTGTGATGATCAATATGTGCTAAGGCAAAACCAATTTTGAGGTTGATGTTGTAAATGTTAAAAATAAGATTTAAACATTGTAGTAAGTTTTTTTTGTATTTTGTATTCTTTTTTCTTTCAAAAAGCACACAGAATCTAAGATGGTACATCCAACTGATGTCACTGTCCAGTGCAATATTGAGTCAGTTTAATGTGATGTAAGCACTGGGAAAACAAAAATGAGAGGAGTGTGTTACAGGCTAAATGACTGATAAGTATAATAAACAACTATACACTGAGCCAATAAATCAGAATGTCTTATAATGGAGGATTTTAAATTTCAAGATATTGACTGGAAATAGTGATCTGGGGCTGGTCATTCACACACTAACAAGACTTTTGTAGATTTACTGGATGACAGTTTTCTAAAGCAGCATGATAGAGAGGCAACAAGAGGAAGCATATTCTTGATCTGGTTATCAGCAACAATTCTTAATGCATTAAAAATCTACAGATAAAAGACCCACTAGGTAGCAGTGATCACAGTGTATAAATGTGGGATTTACTTAGAGATATAACTACCATCAAGAGTAAAGAAATGGGCTTTTGCTTTCATAAAGGTGACTACAGACATTAACTGATCATGTTGCCAATAGCAAATGCTAAAAGGGGAACGTTAGGGAAGTTATCATAGAAGCTATTAGGCTTTTCATACTAACAAACAGATCTGTTCGTGGTTTAGACCTAAATGGAGGTCAGATGAACTAATCAGACTAGTGACAAAGAAGACAAATACATGGGATGTATATGAATTATTAGGAGATACAGTAAATATAAACTACTCTGAAATGAAGTCACAAAAGGGGTTATGCACGCTAAGGCAGATTACAAGAGCTCTCTGTCAAAGAATGCAAAGAAAAGTAGCAAAGTGTTCTTTAATTATGTTAGAAGGAAAGGGATGAATCATATTGGTCTGCTAGATATGACTGTACAATTGTTGATGATCCTGTTCAGGTTTTTGAAACTGAATAGATATTCTGGATCTACATTTGCATGTGTGATGGAAATAAAAGAAGTGTATCAAATTCTAACAAGGAGCTAAATGATTTTTGATAACTGAAAGGAAACTGGAAGAGAAATTGTTGAAGTTAAAAGTAAATAAGGTATCTGGGCAGCTAGAATCTTCAACTGTAATTATGAAAGCATCCTTGGATTCAGGGGAGCTCACTCACTATGCACTAGGGATGTGTAGATGTGTGAATGTCTTCCCAATTTACAAAGAGAAGTGTGGGAGGGGAGTGAAGTGAGTATTTGCAGACCTTGACTTCTGTTCCAGGGAAAATAATGGAGTCAGTTGTTAAAGAAGTAATGTAGGACCATCTTGACAGGAATGCAGTTATATTGCAATCAAACATGGATTTATTAAGGAGTGATATTGATATTGTCTGAACATTCTGATTGGATACTATGAGCATATGTAACTACTGAATACTATGAGTATATATAACTACTGAATACTATGAGTATATATAACTACTGAATACTATGAGCATATATAACTACTGAATACTATGAATATTATATATAGCAGTAACAAAGTAAATGGATGCAAAAAAATTATTTGATATCATGTACTCAGGTTTAGAAAAGTTTCTGATATTGTTGTGATAAAAGACTGCTGTTTAAACTGGAGCAGTGCAGCATTAGTGGAAATGCTATGGCTAAAGGGATGGTTGAGTAGGACAAGACAGAGAGTGGTTTCATTGGGTAATAGTCTTCTGGGACTAATGTTATAAGTGGAGTCCCCTGGGGGTTTTCATTGTAGGGCCCATCATTGTTGTCAATATTTATAAATGACATTGATGAAGGCATATCAGGCTTAATGTCTAAGTTTAGACATGATTTGTTGACAAAGTGATTAATGACAGCACAGCAGTCTGTGTATTATACTGCAACAAGATACAGAAAAATTAGGCAGATGGGATGAGAAGTGTTGACTGAAGAGTAACATTGACAATTGCAAAGTACTGCATATGAGTAGCAGTAATTTCAGAATAATATGGCAACTGTGTGGTACCACACTGAAGGTACTGAATGAAAAAGACCTGTGGGTAACTGTGCAGTCATACATGAAGTTCTCTGAATAGTGCAGACAGGCTGCTAGGTCAGCTCACAGGGTCTTTTATAAATGAGATATAGTAATTTTGTATAAAAAATAAGACTGTACCTTAATGCTCTTTTGTAGAATGCTTCAGCATGCCGAACATAAAATTATTTAATGACTTCTCTCATCCAAGTGGCTCGAACACATCCATGATCGATAGCTAAGGACCCCCCCCCCCCAACACGACCGCCAATACGTCAAACCACCACACAATCAGGGGTGGCTTGTTGGTAGGCACTGTGCAGCACTCCCAGCTTTATAAATCTTAATATACAGTCAATGGAGTTATATGAAATTTTGTGAAGAACAATGCAATGCAGTGGATATTTTTATTAACAGGTCCTGCATATAGTATACTCATCCTCTTTTTCCAATAATAATATCAATCATAAACGAATAAAAACACGAAATCATTTTCAATTTTGAAGTTCAACTGTAAGCGGAACTGTGCGCTATACAGTTCCACATTTTGGTCCCAGTAGTTGAGTCAATGCCTAGTTGGCAGGCTGCCAATATGCATTTTTTAGAGGTGACAAAACAAGGCAAAGGAACTGTGGAGTGAGCAGTGTCAATTTCAACAGAGCACAAAACGTGAATGAAAAAGTTATTAATCTATTTTCAACATATAAAAACCAAAGAATGGATTTTATTTTTAAATAAAATTCCAAGATTACCCAAGTCTGTTAATGGTAAGTGTCCAGTTAATGTTTTGTAGTATTTTTAACTTGCTTATTATTATTACTATCTATCTATATGTCTTATAACCAATTAAAAAGCAATTAAATGTAACTTTAAGAAGCAACACCCCCATACATCAGAGTCATGAGTCAACACTGCACATAACCCTAGGTGACAGAAGGCATCATGTCTAATAATAAAATCAATAAAAGGGTTGTAGAGTGTAGTAGTTAATTAAATTTGCTAAAAATTTTAATTAGTTAAAATAATTTTGAAACAAATTTGAATAACTTCCTTCCTAAAGCGGAATGGGGCTTTTCGATGGTATGTTTTGGTCACAGGATAGAAGTAACGCGAGTAAATGAGTGAAACTTTAATATAGAGCTTATTCAGTATCTTGGCACATGCACGAAAATGACCACGAATCAGATATGAGATATGGACAATGTACATTAATCAAATTTTCGTGCATTTTGATTTCCAGAGTTTCAGCTATTGATAATTTAGTGTAGTTATGCTGTATACTAAGTATTTTGGACTCGTTAAATAAAAAAGTGTGGTTTTCATTGAAGGCATGAAAAGCTAATTCAAACGCACCTGCCCTAGAAGCATGAATGAAGGCCAAGTGTTGTTTCATTCTCATATCCATTGTACATCGTGTCGATCCTTGATAGGTTGCATCACATTCATTATGAGATATTATATACTAGATCATTTATCTGCTTTGAACATGACAACATGACTGAACGATTATTTATTTTGACTTACAATTTATGTAAGGGTCTAGAGACAATTTTAATGTATCCCTGAAAAGCCTGTTTAGCTGTTCAAGCCATGATTCAATGTAGGGGATGGAAATAAAGTATTTTTTGGTGTTATTGCTATTGATTAGTGTTTTCCCCTGTAATTTATTTTTAGCCTATGTTTTAATTTGGTTAATGGTGTAAAGAGAATAACCTCTATTTAAGAATCTGTCAGTAAGTGTCTGGACTTTAGTGATTATCAATGATTCCAACGTAGAGTATTTAGATGCACTCAGAAATTGGTTAAAAATAAATACTGAATTGGATACTGTTCATGTAATGTGTAAGTGTAAAGTTTAAGAAATTAAGTGATTTTGTTTGAACATTCTTTGCTTCTAATGTAAAACTCAGTCTGGGATGGATATTGTTGAATGAATGTAAAATATCATAAATATCATGTAAAAATATCATAAAATATCATAAATACCACGATCGATAGATAAGGACCTTGACAGGTCTTTATCTATCGATCGTGGACATGTCAAGCCATTCTTTGGAGGAGAAAATTCCAGGGTCGCATTAAAGCTACGGCCAAACCAGCCATGGCAGGGGGCCTTATGCAAAGAGACGTCTCATTTTCTATGTGTAAATATATTCTAAAGCAGTGATACAGAGAACGTCGTCTAGGTATCTCCCATAATATCTAATTTGGAGTGAAAAAGGTGTCAAATACATGCGCTCAATAGTGGAAAGGTAAATTTCTGATATGAGGCCACTGAGATTTAAGCCCATGAGCAACTTAAAAATTTGTTTATATACTTTTTTATATATGCGCTCAATAGCGAAAAGGTAAATTTCTGATATGAGGCCACTGAGATTTAAGCCCATGAGCAACCTAAAAATTTGTTTATATACTTTATCACGTTTATATTTTATTACAAAATGTAATAAAATTTGCTTCTATCAGGAGTCTAATCAAGTGAAAAATCTCTTTAATGGACAGTTTTGTATGGTTAATAGGTATAGGGTTATTGCATAAACTATCCCACACTACGTCTAAAGTATATTCAATGTTTATATTTATGTATAAGGATGTGACATCTAGGGAGAACAGGTTATCATTGTTATGTAAATTACAATCCTTGAGGTTATTAAATAATGTATTGTAATTCTTAATACCAAAATTTCATTGAATGTGTAAAGAGTTTGATAATATTGTATAGGTAAGTGGCTAGTGATTCAAAAGCAAAAATTTTTGTAGGAAACAATAGGGTGGATGGGAAATCCAGTGTTTTTTTTGAAGTACATTTTTTTAACTATTACACTCTGCAATCCTTTCTTATTTTATTATCAGACATAATGCCTTCTGTCGCCTAGGGTTAGGCAGTGATTTGATGAGTTGGTGGTCAGGTTGGGGATCCTTATCTATCGATCGTGGACATGTCAAGCCATTCTTTGGAGGAGAAAATTCCAGGGTCGCATTAAAGCTACAGCCAAACCAGCCATGGCAGGGGGCCTTATGCAAAGAGACGTCTCATTTTCTATGTGTAAATATATTCTAAAGTAGTGATAAAAATTAATAATAATAATAAGAAGAAACTTATTATTATTATTTTAAATGTGTAATATAAAAACATTCTTAAACGTAACTTGTTAAGTGTTTAAATTTTATTCTTATATCTTTTTATTGTACAATAAATAAGTTAAAAGTTTCTATTAAAATTGTTTTTATTATTACTTTATTTTCCAAGTCAAAAAACAAATTTTTGACCTCTTAGTCAAGGAATTATTATTCACAATATAAATATAAATATTTAGTATAAATAATTATATTTATTGTAGTATATAAATTATATACTACAATAAATACAAATATATAGTATTTGTATTTATATGTATGTGCATAATATACATATATATACATATTAAAGGGGCCTCAAATTTAAATATGGCCCGGGGCCTATTTCTTTCTTAATCCAATGCTGGAGAAATCATTAAATAATTTTATGTTCAGTGAAATTCAGGAGTTGGGCATGATGAAGCATTCTATAATAGAGCATTGAGGTAGTAGAATTTATTGAGAGTCACAGTTCTGTTGATATTTGCCTTAAGTTGACATTTAATATTCTCTTGACCATTTCTTTGACTTCGGCACCACTTCTATTATACCCACTTAAATTTAGCAGTCATGAGAGTTATTTTAGGTATCTTGGTGCAAAATTACCTAAAAATTACATTAAAATATTCAGCCTAAAAACACCATATATTATTTTTGAAATACTGTCTTCATAAAAATATAATTCAGAAATTCGCCAAAGTTAATTTTAATCACAAAATTCCTGGTATAATAAAATTGGCTACTAATACGTCTCATAATATTATTAAATTAGCTTTGAAATCTGGGTATTCTATTTAACAGAGATATCTTTCTCAGGTTAAGCTAAAAAAATTTTTACGCCCTAACAATTGGTTATCATTGAAGACTACTATTAATGTATGCTGTGAAGCTTTAGCTGGCAAAATTAGAAACCATCATATTAATAACTTGAATGCATTATCGCATACATCTCACCATGTTCAAGCAAGATTCACTACACACCCTAATGACATTTATAATGAAGTAACATACAATTTAGTGCAATTGCATCATTTCTGTACATAGCCAACTACTTAAGTAGTTATAAATTGGCATCATTAAATATATCTCATATTGTGAATACCTTCACAATGAGTTGCCATGATATTGCACTACCTTGAATAAGTAACGCTTCACCATAGGAGAATAGGAGAAGAATATTGTTACTTATTCTCAGCGGATACCATCGCCCATACGGCACTGTTTCCGAGCTTATTGGATCCTCAACAGTGAGGGGGCAGGTATCCTGGTGTTGAAATGATGACAACCCAGTGGCGAAGTATAACTCCACAATATGAGAAATGCCTGACGGTGTGGAGTAATTTAGATTGCAGAATAGTTTAGGGCTAAAGCCTCAGGTTATGTAAGAAGTTAACTGACATACAAGTTAGTGCAATTGCATCATTTCTGTACGTAGCCAACACACACATATTTAATGATGCCAATTTATAACCCCAGGGGCTCACATCTGGTAATGATATCCAGCTCAGGACCCTGGGCTTGGCATACCCAGGGTCCTGAGCTGGATATCATCATTCTTCTCTTTTTTGGTTATTCCCTTCTACTTTTCTCTCTCTCTCTCTCAGAGTAACTTGGGAATTTTTTTTTTTTTTTGGCTGGTGCAGCATAAGCCTCGGCTTCCTTGCACCATATAGCTAATAAACTACTTAAGTAGTCAGCTACATACAGAAATTAAGCAATTGCACTAACTTGCACGTCAGTTAACTTGCTACGTAACCCGAGGCTTTAGCCCTAAATTATTTTGTAACATACAATTTCGATGTATTATTGGATAGTCCCGACCAGGCTCACACTAGCTCATCCACTACTCCCCTTCAAACTGATAATGCAACTGCATATCAACAAGTAACTAACTTGTCTTCACTAAGTTGTCACTGGATCAGATTTCACTTCATTCTAAGGGATTAAACTATAACCTACCACCTCATTTTTTACCCAAATAAATTGTAATGTGTAATTGATATTGAATTTGGACAAGGAAATATTAACCAAAAAGACATTATTGTACAGCAGGTAAATCAGGTGATTAACAACTTAAAACGTCTAGAGGCTACCAAAATAAAGTACACACAAAAGTAAGGCCTTATATGATATCCATAGAGATATGACCCACAGAGAACAATGATATTGTGATTCAAAAAGCTGATAGGGGGATAAAGTAGTAATTCTCGATAAATCAGATTACATCAATAAGTTAAACTCTATTATCTCAGACACTTCTACATATCTTGAAGTAAACCCTTCCTTGTTTACAAACTTGATCAATCAATACAATAAAACTTTAACTACTTATTGAAAAAATGATTTTATCACTATGTCCCAGCTAAAAGACTTGAAAACCATAAGTTTTAATATTCCCACTCTTTTTGGTCAAGTAATGCTTCACAAAACAGGATTTCCCATTTTCCTATTTTTTCCTACAAAAATTCCACTTTTTCATCACTAGCCATCCACCTATACAATATTATCAAACCTTTTAGACAGTCGATTAAATTTGGATTAAGAATTATGATACATTATATAATAACCTGAAGGACTGTAATCTACATAACAATGATAAGCTGTTCTCCCTAGATGTCACATTCTTATACACAAATGTAAACGTTGAATATACTTTAGACAAAGTTAGGATATGTTAAGCAATAACACTATACCTATTAACTATACCAAGATGCCCATTAAAGAGGTTTTTCACTTGATTAGACTCCTGATAGAAGAAAATTTTATTACATTTCGTGATAAAGTATATAAACAAATTTTTAGGTTGCTCATGGGCTTAAATCTCAGTGGTCTGAGATTGGAAATTTACTTTTAAACTATTGAGCACATGTATCTGACACCCTTTTTTACTCCAAATTAGATATTATGGGAGATACCTAGACAACGTTCTCTGTATTATTGATAATAGTACTATTAATGATATTTTACATTCATTCAACAAAATCCACCCCAGACTGAGTTTTACGTTAGAGAATGTTGAAACAAAATTGCTTAATTTCTTAAACTTTATACATACCTGTTACATGAACAGTATCCAATTCAATATTTATTTGAAAACCAACAAACACGGGCATGTTTCTTCACTACAACAGCTGTCATCCATTCACGTACAAACAATCTGTTATTTTTAACCAATTTCTGAATGCATATAAATACTCCACGTTGGAATCATCAATAATCACCGAAGTCCAGACACTTACTGACAGATTTTTAAATAGAGGTTATCCTCTTTACTCCATTAACCAAATTAAAACACAGACTAAAAATAAATTACACACTAATCAATAGCAATAACACCAAAAAATACTTTATTTTTATCCCCTACATTGAACGATGGCATTAACAGCTAAACAGGCTTTACAGGGATACAGAATTTAAAACTGTCTCTCGACCCGAAGGTAAACTACATGCCAAAATAAATAATCATTCAATCATATCATCATTTTCGAAGCAGATAAATGATCAAGTATATAATATCTCATGTAGTGAATATGACGCAACCTATCAAGGATTGACACAATATACAATGGATGTGAGAATGAAACAACACTTGACCTCAGTTTGAGCTTCCAGGGCAGGTGCCTCTGAATTAGCTTTTCATGCCTTCAATGAAAACCACACTTTTTTATTTAATGAGTCCAAAATACTAAGTATACACCATAACTACACTAAATTATTAATAGTCGAAACTCTGGAAATCAAAATGCACGAAAATTCAATTAATGTACGTATCCCATATCTCATATCTGATTCATGGTCATTTTCATGCATGCACCAAGATACCGAATAATCTCCAAGGGCTCACATCTGACGAGTATGGGCTTGGCACACCCAGGATCCTGAGCTGGATATCATCATTCTTCTCTTTCTTGGTGATTCCTTTCTACTTCTCTCTCTCTCTCTCTCTCTCTCTCTCTCTCTCAGGGTAACTTGGGAATTTTTTTTTTGTCTGGCACAGCATAAGCCTCAGGCTTCCTTGCACCATATGGCTAATAATAATAATAATCTCTATATTAAAGTTTCACTCATTTAACTCACGTTACTTCTATCCTGCGATCAAAACATACCGTTGAAAAGCCCCAGTCTGCTTTAGGAAAGAAGTTATTCAAATTTGTTTCAAAATTATTTTAACTAATTAAAATTTTTAACAAATTTAATTAACTATTACACTCTACAATCCTTTTATTGATTTTAATATTAGACATGATGCCTTCTGTCACCCAGGGTTATGGTGGTGGTCTGATGCACTGGTGGTCGGGATGGGGGTTCTTAGCTATCGATTGTGGATGTGTTGAGCCATTCGTGCATCCTTGGAGGAAAGAAGTCATTAAATAATTTTATGGTCGGCTGAATTCAGGAGTTTGGTGTGCTGAAGTATTCTATAAAAAGAGCATTGAGATACAATATCTTATTTTTTATATATATTAGTGCACAACTGTAGAATTCATTGAGCATCACAGATCTGTTGATATTTACCTTATAGTAATTTTGATAGCAGAGATAAGGAGGTGATTATTCTGTTGTATAAGAGAATGGGATAATCAACTATGTTAGGTTACATCCTGCATATAGATCTAGAACTCTCATTTTAGGAAGTATGTGATTATTTTGGAATGAATACAGAGAAGAGCAACATTAGTTAGGGACTCAAAAGGGTGCCTCTTATCAAGAAAATCTTCAGCTCTGCATGTCTGGATGTAAACTAAGCACCTTCAAGGAAACCCGAGTGGATTGTTCAATGGATTGAATAAACTAAGTGCTGATGGGTGATGGCAAATAACAGGGCATAAATTTAAATTGGGGGAAAAAAAGGATGGTTGCTAGATAGATGTACAAGAATTGTTTTCAGCCAGAGAGAAATTGTCAAAAGAAATTTCCATCAAGTGTTGGGGAAGCACATAGTTTGAATAAATTTAAGGAAGAATTAGACAAACTATTAGAAGGGAATGGATAAATGAGGTGGTGAAGTGGGTGTTTTTTGATTTTTTTTGCTGGTGCTGTATAAGTTTGCAGCTTGCTTCCTTGCATAATTTGGCACAACTAATACTAATATAGTGAAAATAAAGACTTTGAAAACAGAGTAGTGTTGCCTTTTCATTACAAGAATTTGTACATATAAATTTATACAGATCATGAATTTATTTATTTACTTTAACTAATTAAGAAGTTACTGATAAAGTTTGATTTATTGCTTAACTTTTAAAAACCAGTGTAACAGTAGTACAAGGATTTCAAATTTAGTCTTAAGATCTAAAATTCTAATCAATACTAATTTAAACTATTTTTATAGGATATTAATGTCATAAATAAGAATAATTAGGTAAGCAAACAATCTAACCTCTACATTCTTGCAAAGACACTGCTTGATTGCTATGTGTTGTGAGACCGGCTCCACATGAGAAGCAGCTAAAGGCACCTTCAAGTGGTTGAAAGAATCCATATCCACAGGGTCTACAGACTCCAACATTTTCATCATAGTACTTTCCAGGTGAGCAGCGTTCTGAAAAATAATCAAAAGTGAATATCAGTTTGTAGGTTTACACTTTCAACCTTTAATTAAAAAAGAAACAAATACTATGTGTGATAAATATAAAAGCTAGTCAGTCTGCTTGAAAGAGTCAATTCTCCTTGAAAAAATATGAATATAATTAAGCTATAAAAATTTAGAGCAACTTACCTCAATATTTTGTGTAAAACACTTCAGTGTGACACTCCCTTGCATTTAAATGAATTTAAAACTTCTTCTAACACCTTCTCTCACCCAAAGACATACCAATGATTCAAAGCATTTGGAATCGTTAGTTGAAGTTCCCCGATTCAGGCCCAAAATACATAAAACCACCACCGCACAACCCTGAGTGAAAGAAGACATATGTACAATAATAAAATAATAAAATCAAACAAAAAATAATTACGGTGTATGATGAATAAAATAAAATAATTTAAAGCAATTTTAAAACTGACTTTCTTTCCTTAAGCAGACGAGCTTTTCGACAGTACATCTTGATCACAGGATTGAAGTAACACGAAGTGTGCATATTGGAAATTTGAAATATATATGGAGATTATTTGATGTCTTGGTGCATGCATGTAAATGACCATGAATCAGAAATAAGATATGGACAGTGAACATTAATAACATTTTCATGTAATTTAATTTCCAGAGTTTCTGTTATTAATAATTTTGTGTAGTTACATTGAATACAAAGTATTTTTGCTTCATTAAATAAAAAAGAGTGGTTTTTGTTAATGGACAATTATTACAAAAGGTCAATTATTTTTAACCAATTTCTTAATGCTTATAAATATTCAACTTCTGAGTTATCTTTAAACTCTGAAATACAGATATTAACCAAACAAAAACCCAAGCAAAAAACAGGCCACAAGAAACTACACCAATTAATAACAGTAACACCAAGAAATACTTTATTTTTATTCCATACATTGCATAATGGCACAAACAACTCAACAGGCTTTTTAAAGATACAGAATTTAAAATTGTGGCAAGACCCATACAGAAATTACATACTGTATTAAACAATCATTCTATCTTTTCTTCATTTTTGACACAGATTAACAACATTTCTTGCAGTAACTGAAAGCTGCACTCCTTATACTATGGATCTGAGAGTGAAACAACATAAGTCCTCAGTTCATGCATCTTGAGCAGGTGCATCGGAATTAGTTTCATACCATTAACGAAAACCACTCTTTTTTTATTTAATGAAGCAAAAATACTTTGTATTCAACGTAACTACACAAAATTATTAATCGCAGAAACTCTGGAAATTAAATTACATGAAAATTCTATTAATGTTCGTCGTCCATATCTTATTTATGATCCATTGTCATTTACATGAATGAGCCAAGATATCAAATAATCTCCATATATATTTCAAATTTCTGATACACACACACACTTACTTCATGTGATCAAGATTTTTGACATACTGTCAAAAATCTTGTCCACTTAAGGAAGGAAAGTCGGTTTTAAGATTGCTTTAAATTATTTTATTTTATTAATCATATGCCGCAATCATGTTTCGTTTGATTTTATTATTTTATTATTGGACATAATGTCCAATAATAAAATAATACAATAAAGTTGTAGAACTTTACTGTAATGCCTACTGCTTTTGTTCATGTGTCCTATTTGTCTTAGTCCCTTTATGAAAGTATATTAAAAAATTAGCTTTAGAAAGGTTTCATTACTGCTTGTTTCTAACAGATTTGGAATCTCTTAGGTGTGTGTGTGTGTGTGTGTGTGTGTGTGTGTGTGTGTGTGTGTGTGTGTGTGTGTGTGTGTGTGTGTGTGTGTGTGTGTGAGTTGTGGAAAAAGAAACATTACAATGGGCAAAATTAAGGCTCTACTTGTATTTTACTGAAAATTCCAACATTCAAATGGAGACATTTTTTTTTTTTTAAATTTCTGTTTAATCAAGGTTGAACTGCACTTTGTTCATACTCTAAACAGCCGACCAACTAGAGGGCATACCTTCTAATCTGAAAAGTTAACATAGCATATGATATACAATAATTTATAAATAAATTACACAGCATAGAGAGATATATTTAGGCATATTTAGAAATAATAACATATGCTCTTTGACTTACAGTATAGAAATTGTCGAGATATTGGCCCAAACAAATTTACATGGTAATGCAGTAACATAGACAAGCATAATTTCTCCACAACAGCTATTCAATGGATAGTCAGGTTGAACTGGAAAGTCTGAACCCACAGCAAGTCATGCTGACTTTTCCAGTGCCTCGGGCTATCAAGAATGTGCTGATATTAATTGAAGAGCAGAAACAGCTAGGATAAGCCAGAACAGCTCCACATATCATTGTAGCAGGGCAGATGTTATGCTTGTGCATTCAGAAAGACAAGAAATACTGATTTTATAGATTTCCAACATGTCTTTTCATTACAAAGCATTTATGCTTAAATGCTTATGCTTAAATCCAAAGTGTTAAATATCTTTTAAGAGTTGAATAGAAACATCCTTTCAAGTTATGCAAGTCAACAGAAGTTGTTTGTCAGAAAGGTCATTTTTCCTTTGCTTATTTCTATGACATGGTATAGAAGGCAACTATACCATGTCATTGAGGTAGTTAATATATGCGCCTCCGTAGCCAGGTGGGAAGGAGCAGCGGTGTGTAGCACACGCTTCTTGATTAGACCGGGGTTCGAGCCCGTCACCACCAAATACGGAAGATGCGGAAAGGTCAGGAAATGACCACCGCATCTCCCGGAGCAATATGGCCTTAGTTGCTAATGCTCCTAAAAACCAAACAACAAACAAACAACAACAGTTAATATATAATATTACATTTGGGTAATTGTGCAGTCTTACATATAGTTCTCTGTATAGTGAAGGCAGGCTTATAGGACAGTCTATGGGGATTATATCAATGATATACAGGAACTTTTTTAATGGTCGATACAGGGGAAAAACATGAAAATCATGAATACTGATGTATTCACGAAAAAGAATTCACCAGTATTCAGTTTTTTGGAGAGAAAGAGCAGAGGCGAATAACAAGATTAGCTATGGATAAAAAACCATCTTTTTTTTTTTTTTCATATCAAGTATAACTGGAATTTTGTGAACTGCTACATCTGTAAAACAGACAACTGTGTATAAACCTAACCGAAGTGCTTAAGAGACTTTAAAAGAATTGAAGGAACTAAATGCTGATAGCATCTTTACTTCATAACTTCAACAATAAACTTCATTTCTCAGCCAATAAACACAAGGATGACATAAATTTAAATTGAAAAAAGGTGATTGTAGAATAGATGTACAGAAATCTGCCTTCGTAGGAATAAACCACCACTTGTTGGAGTAGGAAGTTTGAATAAATTTAAATGATTGGGCAGATTGTTAGCAATGTTGTTAATAATGACAGCAATAGAAAAGGGAAAGATTGTATCAGAAAGACTGAGAAGAAAAGAAAAGGGCAAAGGTAAAGAAAGCCTGCACAAGAAGCACGCAAAAGTTTGATGAAATTTACTGGTAAAAGTACTTTTCCGTAACGGCATTTGTATTGTTGCTCGCTCAGTAAACATACAGTGGGTGTAGAAGTTGAATCCCACGGGAGATTGAAACCCTCCTGAAGTGGAGGGGGGTAACCTGACCTTTTTTCTTTAGAATCACTGGTGGACTAGTGGATAAATTGTTTATTAAGAAAAAAAAAAAGGCAAAGGAAGCCCACACAAGAAGCACGGAAAACTTTGAAAAAGTTTACCGGTGAAACTATGTTACAAACATTTTTTACGCTGCCAGAACTTCCAATATGACTCTGTTTGCGATTCAATTAGTTAATTCAATTAGTGATTCTAAAGAAAAAAGGTCAGGTTACCCCCCTCCACTTTGGGAGGGCTTCAAGCTCCCGTGGGATTCAACTTCTACTCCAGACTGATAACATCCACCGTGTGTTTACCGAGCAAGCAACAATACAAATGCCATTACGGCAAAGTACTTTTACCGGTAAATTTCATTGAACGGGGAGGGCTTCAAGCTCCCATGGGATTCAACTTCTACTCCAGACTGATAACATCCACCGTGTGTTTACCGAGCAAGCAACAATACAAATGCCATTACGGCAAAGTACTTTTACCGGTAAATTTCATTGAACTTTTGCATGCTTCTCATGCAGGCTTTCTTTACCTTAGCCAAGAAAAGATACTGAAGAGTATGAAGCAGCACTTAAAAATTCTGATATAAAAGAAAAGAAGCAATTATAATAAGTTAAAGGCTTCACAATTAATAAAGGAAAGATATGAAAAGAGCAAAAAAAAAATTAATCAAAAATTGTCGATAGCTCTACTGAAACTCCAATCATTGATAAAAAAGAAAATAATTATGGTAAAAGAGGAAAATGATCAAATAGAGATTCCTGAAAATATTTGCAGTTTGGAAAATTTAATACATGACGTTCTTGGAAGTATCAAAATTCCTTTGGAAGAAAAGTTTCAATTTAGTCGCAACAAATTTTAGTCTGTTCATTGAAGGAAAAAATTTTATCCGAAATTAAGATTCCAAGAGAATTGAAAATAGTTCAAGGTTTAGGCCTAAATGGATGTCAGATGAATTAATGAGACATATGGCAGAGAAGAAAAATGCATGGGATACATATAAATTAACACGTGACACAGAAGCCTATGATAGATAAAAGTTGATCTGTAACCAAGTTACAAAGGAGGTTAGGCAGGTGAAAGCAGATTACGAGAAATCTTTGGCGAGGGATGCAAAGAAAAACAGCAAAGAGTTCTTTACTTATGTAAACTCTAAAAGGAAGGGGATGAATCAGATTGGTCCACTTGATATCGATGGGTCAACTGTTGATGATCCTGCTCAGGTAGCTAACAAACTAAATGAATATTTTGCATCGACATTCACACATGAGGAGTTATTCAGCGAGGGGAATGCTAGAGGTATATTCAACTCTGGCAGTAAGCTAGATAATCTTGTAATAACTGAGAGTAAAATGGAGGAGAAATTGTTGAAGATAAACACAAGAAAGACACCTGGGGTGGATGGGATCTATCCAGTTATATTAAAGGAGGCAGCAAAGGAACTTATATCTATCATAGGCTTCCTTGGACTCAGGGGAGGTACGCATAGACTGGAGATGTGCAAATGTGACCCCAATTCACAAAGGAGGATCAAAGACTGACACAAGTAATTATAGACCTGTGAGTTTAACTTCTGTTCCCGGAAAATTAATGGAGGCACTGGTTAAAGAAGCACTGCAGGATCATCTAGACAAGACTTCAGTTATAGCTCGGACACAGCATGGTTTTGTTAAGGGGAAGCCTTGTCTGACCAATTTGATTGGATACTATGATGCAGTCACAAAAGAACTGGATGCAGGGAATAACTTTGATATTATATACTTGGATCTTAGAAAGGCTTTTGATACTGTTGCACATGGAAGGAAGACTGCTGCACAGATTGGAGCAGTGTGGCATTGGAGGCAAATTGCTGCTATGGATAAAGGTGTGGTTGAGGGGGAGAAGACAGAGAGTGGTAATCAATGGACGCTGCTCATTGTGGACTAATGTTATTAGTGGAGTCCCTCAGGGTTCAGTGTTGGGTCCATTATTGTTTTCTGTATTTATAAATAATATTGATGATGGTATATCAAGCTTAATGTCCAAGTTTGCAGACGATACAAAGGTTGGCAGGGTTGTTAAGGACACTACTGACGTTATGCTGCTGCTGCAACAGGATCTGGAAAGGTTGAGCAGATGGGCTGAGAGGTGGCAAATGAAGTTTAACATTGACAAATGTAAAGTACTACATATGGGAAACAGCAACCCCCAGAGCAACGTATGTGTGGTACTACACTGACAGTGGTAGAGAATGAAAAGGATCTGGGGGTAATTGTGCAGGCAGATGGGCTGCAAGAGTAGCTCATGGTGTCTTATCAATGATATACAGGAATTTTTCTAGCAGGGATAAGGAGGTGATTATTCCCTTGTATAAGGCAATGGTCAGGCAACACCTTGAGTACTGTATACAGGTCTGGATGCTTCATTTCAAGAAGGATGTAGAACTGCTGGAACGAGTACAGAGAAGGGCAACAAGATTAGTGAATGGAACAAGGGGTTGCTCTTACGAAGAAAGGCTTAAGTTTTGCAAATTACAGTGTCTGGAGACTAGGCACCGGCGAGGTGATCTGATAGAGGTGTATATAGCCTTGAATGGTTTGATCATGCTCAATGCTGATGGGATTCTGCCTCTTGCGCAGAATAATCACCTGAGAGGGCATAAATTCAAATTGAGGAAAGACAGATGTAGGATAGATGTGCGGAAATTTGCCTTTAGCCAGCTGGTAGTTGGTTGGTGGAACAGACTTCCATCCTTTGTTGTGGAAGGTGATAGCCTAAATAAATTTAAGGCTCAGCTGGACAGGTATTTTGAATGAACAGAGGGGTGGAGTGAAATTTTTTTTTTTTTTGGCTGATGCTGCATAAGCTTGCTTTCTTCCATCATATGCCTCTCATGGAATTTTAAAAAAAAATTTTAAATGTAAACTTTGCATAAAATGCTTTTAAATATTAACTTGTTCTTATTTTGAATTAGCTGTACAGCACTGCAGCAAAAGTATTGTTAAAAACCAAATCAGAATTAAAATTATTTAAAAAAAAAAAGATTTCATATGTTACTACTTATTTTGATGCAATAATAACATCTACGTTTATTTATGTATCACTTGAGTGAATTTAATAATTTTGTGGATCTACATCCTTTGAATTTAGATTCACAAAAGCAGAGAATTTCAGTTTTTGTAAGTCCAACCTGAACAACAATGACTGACAGGTGTGATTGCCTTTTCAGATTTTAAAAGCTATTTTTGCACTGCCTTTATCATGAATTGTGTTTACAGCTATCTCTGCCATCTTTTTATCTGTTTCCAGATGCTTGGAAACAGATAAGAAATGGCAATATTTACTAGAAGATTACAAGAAAATGCACAGACAGGCAGACATTTTATTTGAAATATACTTGAAATAACCTTGAAAAATGTGAGGACTATATACCCCCACCGTATACTCTTCAGGGTCTATATATGAACACACACACACACACACACACACACACACACACACACACACACACACACACACACACACACACACACACACACACACACACACACACTTAAAAGGTTAAGACTGGTAATATCCACTTAGAGCAATAGATTCCATACCATACATTAGCCTTCAGAGTTCAGAGGATTTATACAAAAGCCTGTACTTTGGAACATACTAGAAGACTACACAGCTACAACTTCAGAAGCGTAGTCCAAAATATAGCCAATTTATGAACCTCACTATATAATAATTCTTCTCAATTTTGTTGAAAAAAAATTTTTATTTTTTTAAATTTATAGTTTTAGAAGTTTCATCCTTGCCTATTTCTTTTTTTAATTTCTGCTAATTAATAAAAATTTGTTTCTTAGTTTTTGTTTATTTCAGTAAAAGTACTTTTTAATATGAGAAACATATTTCTTCTTATGTTCAAATTATGCTTCTGCAATGTTCATAGCTTTCCTTTGAACAACTAGTTTTTCCCCAGGTTTTTCATGGTTAACCTGTAGCAACTTTTAAAATCTTGCATATGATTGACTCAATAATCTCATGTGCTCAATAATCTCAATTGACTCAATAATGGTTTGTGCAATGCCTTTGAGTTCTAGATTATAAATTAATTATTGTTATTGTGTTTTGCTTTTCTTTTGTGACTAGAACACTAGGGTTCATATCATCTCTATGTGGGAGAGGTGTATTTAGTTTATTGATAATATTTAAGTAAAAATTAAATGCAACAAGGCATCATATCTTTAAAAGTATAATAATCTATATAATATTGGTGTACCATAGACAACTCTTAAACAAAAAACTACATTAGTAGTGTGAAGGGCATCATTTTATCTCTATCTCATATTGTGCTTTTCCTTCACAACAAGTTGTCATGTATTGCACTACCTAGAATAAGTAACGCTTCACTAAAAGAGAAGACTATTGTTACTTATTCTCAGTGGTCACC
Organism: Mastigoproctus giganteus; assembly: GCF_048544385.1. Classification (NCBI taxonomy): domain Eukaryota; kingdom Metazoa; phylum Arthropoda; class Arachnida; order Uropygi; family Thelyphonidae; genus Mastigoproctus; species Mastigoproctus giganteus. Next base: position 75,051,166 of record NC_143582.1, read on the forward strand.
ACCACCCAGATGGCACTGTCTCAAGGCTTGTTTGTATATGTGTGGGATAATAACTCTACTATCCACTTGTCCCTATTAGACTTAGAAAAGCAAAAAGTAGAGGGGAAAGTTATAGCAGGAGTGGAAGAAGGTATAATAATCTATATAATATTGGTGTACCATAGACCAGTGTTTCTCAATCTTTTTACTCTCGTGGCACATTTTCCAAAGAAGAAAAATTTCGCGGCACACCTACGTAGTCATAGAAGAAGAAATTTCTAAATTTCGCGGCACACTAATGTGACGCGGCACACCCTTTGAGAAACACTGCCATAGACAACTCTTAAACAAAAAACTACATTAGTAGTGTGAAGGGCATCATTTTATCTCTATCTCATATTGTGCTTTTCCTTCACAACAAGTTGTCATGTATTGCACTACCTAGAATAAGTAACGCTTCACTAAAAGAGAAGACTATTGTTACTTATTCTCAGTGGTCACCACCACCCAGACGGCACTGTCTCAAGGCTTGTTTGTATATGTGTGGGATAATAACTCTACTATCCACTTGTCCCTATTAGACTTAGAAAAGCAAAAAGTAGAGGAGAAAGTTATAGCAGGAGTGGAAGAAGAAAATAAACGGTGTAGAAGAATGAAAGGGACAGTAACTCCTCTCACACCACTCAAAAACTCATAAATTCCTCAAATAGGCAACACTTCCTCAGTAGAGAAGACTGTTTTTACCTATTCTTGGAAACTCCGTGAATATCAGGCTCCCCTGGTGACCATTTCAAGGCTAGTTGGCCTTTCATCGGTGGGTGGGCAGGTATCCTTGTATTGCAGACATGACAATCCAGTTGTGAAGATAATCCCACAATATGAGAGATGCCAGAAGGTGTACATGATAATATTTAAGTAAAAATTAAATGAAACAAGGTGCCATATATTTAAGAGTATAATAATCTATATAATATTGGTGTAAACATACCATAGACAACTCTTAAACAAAAAACTACGTTAGTAGTGTGAACGGCATCATTTTATCTATATCTCATATTGTGCACTTCTTTCACAAGTTGCCATGTATTGCACTACCTCGAATAAGTAACACTTCACTAAAAGAGAAGACTATTGTTACTTATTCTCAGTGGGCACCACCACCACCACCCAGATGGCACCGTTTCAAGGCCTCTGGAACGTACACCTTCTTGCATCTCTCATATTGTGGGATTATCTTCAAAACTGGATTGTCATGTCTGCAATATCAGGGTACCTGCCCACCCACCGATGAAAGGCCAACAAGCCTTGAAACGGCATTGTCTGGGTGGTAGTGTCCACTGAAAATAAGTAACAATAGTCTTCTCTTTTAGTAAAGCGTTACTTATTTGAGGTAGTGCAATACATGGCAACTCGTTGTGAAAGAAGAGCACAATATGAGATATAGATAAAATGATGCCCTTCTCACTACTAATGTAATTTTTTTGTTTAAGAGAGTTGTCTATGGTGTGTTTACATCAATATTATATAGTTTATTGATAAGTATCAATATTTCTCATTCTGTAAATCTTCATATAATTTTTTTTATATTAAAATTTGGTTTAAAGGATACATATAGTAATATTAGTAGTGGCAAATGATGCAAGAAAGCAAACTTATACAGCAACAGCAAAAAAAAAAAAAAAAACAGCAGCACCTTCCCACATCACCTGTTCATCCACTCCAATAGCTTGTCTAGTTCTTCCTTGAATTTATTCAACTATCCACTTCCACAATAGAAGGAAGTTTGTTCCAACAATCAACCACCCACTGGCAGAAGGCATTTTCACACACCCATTCTGCAATCAACCTTCCTCAATTTGAATTTGGGCCCTTTATATGCATAGCCTGAGCAAGAGGAAGGATCCCATCAGCTTTGAGCTTGTTCAATCCATTCAAGGCTTTAGACACCTCAATCAGATAACCTAGCAGGAGCCTATTCTTCAGACACTGAAATTTTCAGAACTGAAGCCTTCTTGGTAAGAGCACTCCTGTCTTCTCCTCACCTATCTCATTGCCCTTCCTGCACCCATCCAGCAGCTCTATATACTTCCTAAAATGATGCATCCAGACCAATGCAATACTCAAGGTGTGGCCTGACCATTGTCTTATAAATGGGATAATTACATTCTTATCCCAGCTAGCAAAATTTCCTGTATATCATTGACAAAACCCTATGAGCTGTCCTGGCAGCCTGTTTGCACTGCTCAGAGAAATTCATATCTGACTGCACAATTACCCACAAGTCTTTTTTATTTTCTACTACCTGAGTGTAATTTTGCACTGTATGTTAATCTGGAATTACTGCTACCATATGTAGTACCTTGCAATTTTCAGTTTAATTGCCATTTCTCAACCCATCTGCCTAATTTTTCCTAGATCTTGTTGCAGTAGCATACCTTGATTACTGTCACTAATCACACTGCCAACCTTTGTATCATCTGCAAGGTTAGACATTAAGCCTGATATACACCTTCATCACTATCATCAATAAATACAGAAAACAACAACAAAGACTCCAAAGATTCTTTCTTAATTATTATGGCTAGGGTTGGCTTATTTCCTTTATCATAATTGGATAGATCCACCCCAAGTACCTCTTTTATGTTTTAGCTTCAAAATTTTTTCTTCCACTTTCCTTTCAGTTATCATATCATTTAGCTCCCTGTTGGAGTTTGATAAATTCTAACAAAGAGCTAAATGATATTCTTGGCATTTGATAAACTCTAGTCAGGAATGTATAGAGTACACATTCCTGAAATTATTTTTAAAAAAAATTCAATATTCAAGCAATATATGGAGCAATTAAATTTATTCTGAATTCATAGCTGTAATAATCTTTTCTTCATTATGTTTCTATTATACTTATCATTTGCATGTTCACTTTGAGAGATAATAAATAATAAAAGAAACAGGATCTGTTCATATTAAAAATACATTACAACCAGTTATCTTTCTTTTTATTTCTGCAAAGATTTTTAAGAAAAATATGGTAGAATTTTAAAATTATTTTCATCATTAAAATTATTAACAAAAATAGAAAAGATAATACTATCAATTTCAGTATGTATTAAAATTTTAGATTTAGCAAATCAAAGTGAGTACCTATGCTTTTATTAAAAAATTCTCTGAAAAGTTTAAAATCCAAAAATTTAATACACACACTTTTTAGTAGTTTGAAATCAGTTAAAAAGACATCATTTTACAGAATTAAAAATGTTTTCAAAACTAAGAAAAGTATTTACAATATATTTGTTGTAACAGAATTAAAATATACCTTTGCATTCTTCTACAGATCTGGATCCAACAGAACTTGTCACCCCTTGTCGACCAGCAATAATTGGGCAAGATTTACAAACAAGGTGTCCAGATTCATCTTGATATGACCCTTTTAGACAGGATATACAAGACATGGTTGCATTGTCATAGTATGTTCCTACTGCACATTCCACTAAAGAAAAAATTTTTAAAGTGTCAACTGAATGTTTATTTTCAGCATTTTAGTGTATTATATTGACAGAAATATGTGAACTATTTGGGTCAATCATTCCACGAACAGGAACGATCGACTGAAAAATCAGGAATGGTTTCACAAAAAAAAAAAAAAAAAAAAAAAAAATCAAAGAAATCTGTGGAAGCACTCTAAACAAAAATTAGAGAAGGCATCAACTAAACTAAGTGAGGTTTTCTGTAACTGTTGGATGTGCAGAAGTTAAGTTGGTTGTGAATGAAAATAATTGTTACTGTACGATTTTATTTAGCTCTGTATTATATATTAAACCCCAGGGGCTCACATCTGGTGAGTATGGGCTTGGCAAACCCAGGGTCCTGAGCTGGATATCATCATTCTTCTCTTTCTTGGTGATTCCTTTCTGCTTCTGACACCCCCCCCTCCTCTCTCTCTCTCTCTCAGGGTAACTCGGGAATTGTTTTTTTGGCTGGTGCAGCATAAGCCTCAGGCTTCCTTGTACCATATGGATAATAATAATAATAATAATAATAATAATAATATATTAGATTGCATTTAAATGCATAAAACAGAAATTAAAAAAAAAACGAGACAAGATGTCAATAATACACAACATAGCCTCATCGTTGGCACCACAATGCCATATGTATTTGTAATATTTATTGCTGTAGACTAATCAGCATAATTACCTACAATACAGGAGATATAAAAATACGTGAAATAAATATAGTAATTTTGTTTATTTTCTTAAAAGAATAATCAAGATATGCCGAGAAAATATAACTAAAAAAACATATTCAGTTATAGTGCATTGTATATAGTAGATTTTAATTTTCCTTTCCCCCCCATGAAACTATCAAGCATGAAAGGCATTAGAACCTATAATACTTATTAATATATGGGTCAAATATTTTATCACTGTAGACAATTTACTCCACACTGTCAAAAATTATTCCAAAGTTTTATCATTTGGTGTATATAAAATACACCAAATGATAAAAGGAATTGAACTGGATATCAAATCAAAATATGCAATGGATGTTTTGATTCGATATATATTTTGTATGTAAAAATTTACAGACGGTTCTCATATACAGGGTGTTTCAGTTAAACGTTTCAGAACTTCTAAGAGGGATAGGGTACATCCTGACAACCCAAAATCATATAGCAATGCGGGGTCGGAAATGCTTTCCTGAAGCGGTGTTGTACACATAAGCACCATAAAGAAAAGAGACCGTAAGTGAGAAATCGTTTTAATAATACATGAAAAGAAGCAAAAGGTACATGGATTAAAGTAAGTGTTCGAAGTTTCTTCCACGGGCTACAATGCACGCCTCACATCTCTGACGCATGGACATCCGAACATTCTGGAATACTCCAGGCGAATTTCGAATTTCTTCGGCAGCTACTGCGATTCTTGCAACCAGCTCCTCAGCATTGTCGACAGGGGTGTCATAAACTAGCGATTTCATATGACCCCAGAAATAAAAATCAAGACATGATAGGTCGGGTGACCGAGCAGGCCAACGCACGGGACCACCACGTCCGATCCACTGTTGACCAAATGTGACATCCAGGTAGTTACGAACATCTCCGCTATAATGGGCAGGGGCTCCATCGTGTTGGAACCACATTGTCTGTTGCATCGATGCAGAAATCTGTTCATCTCTCAAAAGTTGTGGCAATACTTGCTGCAGAAAGATCAAGTAGATAGGTCCGGTTAGACGACACGGTAACAGGTAAGGTCCGATGAGGTGATCTCCCATAATACCGGCCCATACATTGACCGAAAATCGAATCTGTGCTGCACGACGTCGTATTGCATGCGGGTTCTCGACCGCCCAGATATGGTCGTTATGCGTGTTGAAAATTCCTTCCCTTGTGAAGGATGCCTCATCGGAAAACAACACTTCAGCAGGAAAAAGGGGATTTGTAGCACATTTTCCAAGGTACCACTGTGCGAAAGCAATATGAGGTGCATAATCCTCCGGTTGCTGTGTCTGGACACGCTGCACGTGAAACGGATGCATGTCTTGTTCTCGGAGAATCCTCCAGACGCTGCAATGGGAAACCCCAACTGCGTTTGCTAGACTTCGTGTACTTGTTCTTGGATTCCCCTGTACATGCTGCAGCACATTCTGTTCGACGGCTGGAGTCCGTGCTGTTCTTACCCTGTCCCTGTCAGCTCTTTCAAATGAACCTCTCTCAGCTAACCTCTGGAGCAGTCTTGCAAAGAAATTATGACTGGGAATACGCCTCGTCGGATATCGTTCCGCTTACAAACGCTGTGCGGCTGGCCCACTACAATTTGCAGCCCCGTACACCAAATGCATATCGGCTAACTCTGCGTTCATGTAATCATCCATCCTACTAACTTGGCGTTCTTGTTCAAGAAATTCGAAATTCGCCTGGAGTATTCCAGAATGTTCGGATGTCCATGCGTCGGAGATGTGAGGCGTGCATTGTAGCCCGTGGAAGAAACTTCGAACACTTACTTTAATCCATGTACCTTTTGCTTCTTTTCATGTATTATTAAAACGATTTCTCACTTACGGTCTCTTTTCTTTATGGTGCTTCTGTGTACAACACCGCTTCAGGAAAGCATTTCCGACCCCACATTGCTATATGATTTCGAGTTGTCAGGATGTACCCTACCCCTCTTAGAAGTTCTGAAACGTTTAACTGAAACACCCTGTATACATATTTCTACTACTCAAAATATTTAATAACGAGTGAAAAAAAATAATAGTGTTTCAAAAAAAAAAAAAAAAACACAGAAAGCATGGAAGTTTTAAAGTTTTTTCCAATGTGGATCAAGACATCAAACAAGTTGCATCTTCAAAAAAAATTGGGATGATCTGATGATTCATTAAAGATGAGAAGAGAAGAGGGAAAAAAAAGCAACGCGCAGCTGACTGTTCATTCATTATTTAAAAAAATCTAATCCAATACAAGATTTCCCCTGGCCCCTGCTCCAATTGGAAAATTAGCCATCTAAAACAAAACAATATTACTCATATATGTTTTATTTCAATAAATATTTTTATTTATTAATATAACCTTCGAGTTTTAATATGACATTTACCAACTGTAATGTAATATGAATTAATAAAAATAATACTATATCCAATCAAAGCTTTTATGGAACCTATCCCAGAGTGTTATATGAAGATGTACATGCTATAGCATGCATTTCTATTATGCACTATTTTTTTGGAATGTATGTCATGCATTATGGTATACAACAGCAGTTCCAAAACTGTGCGCTGCAGGATTTTTAATATTTGAAGGGAAACAGCGATACTTGACATCTGCTGGACACCATGCAAACTACTAGCTTGAGGTAGTTCACAATTTCAACATTATCACCATTTGAACATTACTTATTAAGTTGTTTGGACCTAACTGCTTAATAAACAGAACTGTTAAGTATTTCTTTTGGACTAGGGGTGCAGTGAAAAAAACACTTAGACACTAAGGGCGTCGTGAATCGAGAAAGTTTGGGAACCTCTGGTATATCCTATGAGATGTATATGTTTTGAGGGCAACTGTGGCTAAGTGGTCAGGCACAAGGGTACACAAGTACATGTACTTTGAGTGATTGTGGTTTAAGCCTGCATGACTACTAAATATGGTGCTCTTTCTTGTATTCTCTTTATCTTGTGAACTCCTCTGAACGTGTAGTCATCCAAGAGAATAACAGAATATTTATTTATTTTATTTTATTTTAAAAGAGGTGAATTTGCTATTCAGTTAAACTCTAAGACACTGCCATGACAGCCTATCTCGAGACTTACTTTTCTCTCATCAGATGTATGATGGCCTCAATTATCAACTTCATGATGAATAGTGAATAACATATTGGGCCTAAATGAGCAGTCAAGAGTATCAAGTCAAGAGCAGTCAAGGAAAAACTTCTGAACGAATGCTAACAAATGTTATGTGTACATAACATTTGAATGGGTCAACATAAAGTACTAAATAATTTTTGTTTAGAATTACTGTCTAATTTTGTTTTTGATTTGAATAGTGTCACCAAAGAGGAAATATTTTCTATAAAATTAAAACAAAATTAGCAAAATCAGTCACAGCATGGGTTCGTTAAGAAGTGATCTTTTAGTAGGTTCCCCTATTTCCATGCCTTTCCCACCTGGACACTTGGTGTGGCTAGCTGCAAAGAGAAGGCTCCTCCTGGTTGTATGGCATGCATGTTCCAGCCAATCAGACTGAGGTCTCCTACAATTAAGCCAGGAATCCCACACTGCTTCCTCCACTTTCTTTTTTTTTTTTGTAGTAGTAGTAAGACAATGTAGCCTATATATTATAATATAAAGGTTTTAATAACTATAAAGTTCTTTTTCATTTTATCCATAGAAAAAGGAGCCACAGAACTCCTTTAAAAACACACACACACACACACACACACACACACACACACACACACACACACACACACACACACACACACACACATATATATATATATATATATATATATATATATATATTTAAGATATTAGTTGTAGAGGTAAGTTCTAATAGTGCAATAATAGACCAAGTTAAGCCGGCTATAATGTATATTACGAAAGCTAGTAAGTTATAGCATCTCAAGCAACCCAACGGCTTATGCAAGTGCCCAACGCAAACTGGAAAAAATATATATATACGCCAAATATAGCAAGGAAAAACTTAACATATCAATAACATTAAATGAAAAATTAAATGTTAATTATAGGCAATTAGATACATTGAAAGGGACTTTTTCGAGGGCTAACCCTTTCAATGTATCAACCATAATTAACGAGCTATCCGTTTCTGTAGTCATCGTCCAGCATAAATCGTATCTGTGACGATTAAAATATATATGTATTAAATTTGATATATTTATTATAATTGAGCTATTAATTAACTATGCATTTATGCATTTTACATACTTGGTATATATATATATATATATAAATAAATAATTACTATTGTAAGAGTATAATTGGTACTATATAGGTATTCAAAGTGTATTAAAACATTGGCATAAAAGTACTCAGTGGCCATACGGCTGAGTACTTTTATGCCAATGTTTTAGAAATAAACACATTTATTTCTAGGGTATAGCAATGTAAACCAACATGGGCTATCTTAGTTTTTATAGGTTCTTTTGGTCGTATGGCCCTCTGAGTACTTTTATGCCAATGTTTTAATACTTATATAGTACCAATTATACTCTTACAATAGTAATTAGATTACAGACTGATGTAGTGCCTCCATAGCCAGGTGGGCAGGAGCAGCAGTGTGAAGCACACGCTTCTTGATTAGACCGGGGTTCGAGCCCATGACCACCAAATACGGAGGATGCGGAAAGGTCAGGGAATGACCACCGCATTTCACCAGTGCAATATGGCCTTAGTTGCTAATGCTTCTAAAAAAATCAGATAACAATAATAAACAGACTGATGTAAGGTTTAATCTACAATTGATGGCATTAATCTGATCTGACATACCTTTTACATCTATTCCAATATTTCATAACAGATTATATACATATACACAGTGCTTTTTTTTTTTGTAAAAAAATAGGTGCTGGTACTCATTCTTTGCTATCAGGAAAAACTGAAAATTAAAAGGATATTAAAAGTACTCTAAAATTTTATTTTTTCTGATATTGTTACTTTAGTAGTAATGTTTTTGGAATAAGAATAACAAATTTATTATATTAACACAGTTTATTAAATTTATAAATTTATTATTCAAGTATATTAAAAAAATAAGTAAAATGTGAGTAAAATAAGTAAATAAATCGGTCAACTACTGACCGATCCTGAGTGACCTTCATCCTGAGTGCCCGTCACTCAGGATGAAGGGTCCGTAGTCACGAATGGTTGTTAGTGTAGTATCTCAAATAGAGAGCTTTATGGTAACTGAAAAAAGTTTATAGTATCCCGGCTTGGCCTAAAACTGAGGAATTAACGAAAACGTTGTCTATTTGAGTCTTTCCAGTTGTTGTTGTTGTTGTTGTTGTTGTTAGGTTTGTTGGTGCATCAGCAACTGTGGCTATAATGCACTGATTTCTGACTAGTATATCTTTGCTGTTGATGCTGATTCTGATAAAAATTTAAACAAGGTGATATTTATCAATTGATTTTAGGAAAACGAAAACGTCATCCATATCTTGACGATCTTCCAGAACATTACGTAGTGTTAATTGATTGCAATTTTTGGAAAGTAAGGAGAAAGCAGTTTTTCTTTCTCTTAGATATAGCGGGCATTCGATAATGATATGCTTTACAGTGAGTGGACATGAACAGTTACTGCATTGTGGGGCATCTTCCTTTCTTAATAGATTATTTCCTCTCAGACTGGAGCGCCACTGTTTGGGTTCTTTCTTTATTTCAAAAAGTTTATTATTTATTTCTTTTTCCCATATATGTTTCCACTGTTCTTTAGAGGTCTGCTGTATAATGGATTTATAGTCAACATAAGGTGTCCTGAAATTGGAAGAAATAGGATTTGAAGCATTTTTGGCAGCTAAATCTGCCTGTTCATTTCCTGGGATTCCAGAGTGTCCAGGAATCCAACAAAAAATTATGCGGTGACCACGTGCATGAATTGCCATTAACTGAGTCCAGATTTGTTGTACCAGAGGATGACTGTTGGGGCGTTTACATTGCATACAATTCACGGCACTTAATGAATCGGTATATATTATGGATTGAGTATATGAGGCTTCTTTTATTTTCTCCAGGGCTAGTAGAATACCATACAACTCAGCAGTATAATTACTACATTCTGAAGGGAGCTGTTTGGCGATGATAGCATCCGGCAGGACTACAGCTGTACCAACCTTACTGGCAGTCTTGGATCCATCTGTATATATCTGCACATAACTCCTAAACTGAGTGGAGTGGGCCAGATGTAATTGTCTGATGTTAATATCTGGAAGATTATTCTTTCCCCATTTCTGATAGTATTTTTCAATATCTATCGTGGGTATTTCCCATGGCTGGATTTGCATGCTAGTATCCTGCATTATATTATTCATGCTGAGTCCCCAGCTAGTGTTTAGAGCTTGAAGCCTAATGCCAGATGGTTTGTTGACACGTGATTTGGTTCGATAGAGGTTTTCCCATTTTGGTGTGAAGAGATATTGCCATATCGGGTGATGTGGAAAGCTGCTGATTTTTGCGGCATAATTTAGGAGAAGAATTTGTCGCCGAAGGTCTAGCGGCGGTTCATTGGCTTCCGTATATAGACTTAAAGTGGGAGATGTATGAAAGGCACCCAGTGCTATTCGAAGTGCACTATGATGAATGGGATCAAGCCATTTCAGTACACTTGGCCTGGCTGAGGCGTATGCAGGAGATGCATAGTCCAAGCGGGATCTAATTAATGAGTGGTATAAATGTAGCAACATGTACCGATCTGCACCCCATGACATAGAGGAGATTACTCTGAGAATATTTAGTTTCTTCAGACAGCTGGTACGAATATATTTTATATGTTCAAGGAAGTTTAATTTTTTATCAAATATTATACCAAGAAAACGAGTACTTGGTTGGAATGTAATACAATGGGAGCCTAACTGAAGGTTAGGCTCCCATTAGGCTCCCTGATCTAGTCTGGAACCATTAGGTTCCAGACTAGATCAGGATGCAATGTACGTTTACGACAGAAGTGTACTGCACTTGTTTTCGATTTAGAAATTCTGTAGCCATTGTTTTTGGCCCAAGAGACTATTCTATTAATGGTGACTTGTAGTTGTCTCTCAATAAGTCGCATATTTTGAGAATGACATGAGATCGATGGCAAGGTCATCAGCATACAGGTATGCATCAACTGTGTTAGGTATACAATTGGTTATAGAATTGATCCTGATGGCAAAAAGTGTTGCACTTAGCACTGAGCCCTGGGGAACTCCCTCTTCTTGAACATATGTTCCAGAAAGTGACGAGTGGAAGAGGACTTGGAAGGATCTGTTAGATAGGAAGTTCTGAATAAATTTCGGGAGATGACCCCCGAAGACCAGAGTTATGTAAGTCCCGAAGAATCCCATAACGCCAAGTTGTATCAAATGCCTTCTCGATGTCTACGCATATCATAACAAAGTGTTCATTTCTTAGAAAGGCGTTCCGAATATTTGCTTCCGCTTTGATAATGAGATCAAGCGTCGATCTACTTCTCCGAAAACCATACTGGCTTCGACTCAGAATGTTTTGAGTCTCCAAATACCACGTTAGTCGGGTGTTAAGTATTTTTTCCATTGTTTTTCCCAAGCAACTTGTTAGGGAGATAGGTCGATAGTTTCTTGGATCTGTGTGGTCTTTTCCTGGTTTCGGGAAGGCTAGCACATAAGAATGGCACCAGCTGGTGGGGTAATATTCTTCTAAGAAAATTCTATTATAGAGTAGTAAGAGAGCACTTAATGATGTTTCACTTAAATGGGAAATCATTGCGTAATAAATTCCATCAGGACCTGGAGCACTGTTTTTCACTTTTGTGAGCGCATTAAGCAATTCAGTCATGGTCAACGGCAGATTGTATGAATGTTGGAGAGCGGTATTAAAATTCTGTTTATACTTTTCTGTACTGCGTTTTAGCATCTGGAAGGCTGGTTCATAGGCGGAAACAGCTGAGAGTGATTCAAAAGATGAGCCGAATGCATTAGCAAGTTCCTCAGGTTCAGAAATTTCCTTTCCTTTCAGAAATAGAATCGGAGCAGTAGCAAGTGGGTATTTGCCATTGATACGTTTGATTTTTTTCCAGACTGTAGCAGTATCTGTGAATCTGTTTATTGTGGCAGCATAGCGTGCCCATGCTTCTTTTTTACTCATTCGTCTTATATAACGAGCCTTAGCCCTTGCTTTTTTAAACTGTAGGAGGTTGGCTGTGGTTGGATGTTTTCTAAACTGATTCCAGGATTTATTTCTTTCTCTTTTAGCAATGCTACATGCTTCGTTCCACCACATTTTTGGATGGAGTCGTATTTTAAATGATGATTTCGGGATAGCGGATTCAGCTGCTGTCATTATTCATTCTGTGATATAGCTTACTGCAGAATCAATCTTGTCAGTAGCAATGATAGTGGAATCTAAATGAGCTATTTCTTGATATTTAGCCCAGTTGGCCTTGTCAAATTTCCAAATTGTTCTAATTCTATTGAGCGGAGGAGAACTTGTACAGAAATTACAGATGATCGGAAAGTGATCGCTACCAAGAGGGTTCTCAGTAACTGTCCAGTCTATGAGAGGAAATATTGTTGGAGAACATACTGTTAGATCAATGGCAGAGCTTGAGCCAGATGGTACATGAACATATGTGTGATCACCGGTGTTTAAAATAGTTAGATTGTGTTTATCTAAGAATTTCTCAATTATTTGTCCTCTGCAGTCAAGTTGTTGAGAGCCCCATAGGGGGTTATGACCATTCCAGTCACCCAGAATACAGAAAGGAGCGGGTATTTGTCCTACTAGGTCATCTAAATCAGCAAGGGTGTAAGCGTGGTTTGGTGACAGATACAATGAGACTAATGTTATGGTTATGCCAATGGTGATACGGGCTGCAACTGCCTCCAACGCTGTTTGCAAGGGAACAGGTCTGGAGGTAATTGAAGAGTTTACTAACAGCGCTACTCCTCCGTGTGCTGCATTAGAGCAGTTTCTATCTTCTCTATACATGGTGAAGTGTTTAATTGTTAGAGATACTGCATTCGTCAGGTTTGTTTCTTGTATGCATGCTGCGACAGGCTTATATTCACTTAGGAGATCGTAGAGGTCATCTAAATTTGCACGAAATCCGCGACAATTCCATTGAATCACTGTATGCATTGTTTGGTTTTAAATGGAGGGTTTGGTTTCTTACGGCGGATTTTTTTGTTTGCGCTTGTCTACTTTTGCTTTTTCTTTTTTTGGGAAGATTGGCCTACCCGTGTCAATGTCATCCTCTGGATGAATCTCAAGAATTGAATCATCTTCATCTATCTTTTCATCAATATCCATGGTATCGGATATAAATTTGGTAGTGCTGCTTCTTTCAGGGGTCTTGGCTCGTTCATTTGGTTTCTCATTAGGTTTCTTATCCGGAGGTATTGTTACAGGAGTATTTGCTTCTCGAGTAGCATATTTAGGAATAGGTTTTTCCTTTGATGAGGAGAGGAGTGATTTAGCCCAACCAGATATTGAGATATTTGGAGGGACTGAGCAGTCTGTCTGAGTTTCTACTGAACGTAACCGTTGGGTAACTGAAGCATATGTAGGTGACTTAGCAGGTACTGCAAAATGTTTTTTAGCTTCTTGATAGGATACTTTCTGCTCAATCTTATATTTTTGAATATTATTTTCTCTTTTCCATTGATGGCATTCCTTAGAGAAGGCAGAGTGGTTACCATGGCAGTTAGGACAAATTTGCATTTCAGTATTACAGTTCGTGTGTGTATGCTCTTTTGATCCGCAGTTAGCACAAGTGGCTACACCTCTGCAGACAGCTTGGGAATGACCAAATTTTTGGCACTTAAAGCACCGGACTGGATTTGGAATGTATGGTCTTACTTGGCATCGAAGATAACCAGCTTTAATAGAAGTAGGCAGATTTGGTGTTTTGAATGTATAGAAGTAGGCAGATTTGGTGTTTTGAATGTTAGTATCACTGTCCGTGTGGGGACAGGCTCTCCATCTCTTTTAATAAGAATTCTTTTGGCTTGTACCACGTTTTGATCTCTTAATTCATGCACAAGCTCATCCTCTGATACGTTCAATAGATCCCACTCTGATATTACCCCTTTAGAGGAGTTTAAGGTGGCATGGGGTAACCTTTGTGGGAATTCCACCAAAAGTGGATACATTCAATAGCCTCTCAGCATATCTATGTTCAGTCATTTCGATTAATAAATCTCCGGATCTTAAACGCCGAACCATTTTTGGAGGGCCAGCCACATTTTCGAGACATTTCTGTATCAAAAATGGGGACAGCTTACTCAATGGTTGGTCTGTGGAGGAGTGTAGTATTAGAAAGAGAGGAGTGGTCTTGTCCATTCCTTCTTTTTTTTGTCTCTTAGCATGGGATATATTTGTGTCGTCATGATCTGGATTATGTTTGTCCAGTTCTGAATCATAAGATCCACACGAGGACTGTTTATTTTTGTCCATCGTTGCTCCTTTTAGCCCTGGGAGAGTGGATTTCTTCTCCCAGACTTCCAGCCCCGCCACGTGGAGGCAGGAGCGGTGCCACCTAGTGGCCAAGCGGTGGAGAGGTTAGTTTGTTAGTGCAAAAATTAATTAATATACGAAGAAAAGAAAGGTAATTTTCCTTTCTGGGTTCTTACTTAGTCTCTTAGCATGGGATATATTTGTGTCGTCATGATCTGGATTATGTTTGTCCAGTTCTGAATCATAAGATCCACACGAGGACTGTTTATTTTTGTCCATCGTTGCTCCTTTTAGCCCTGTTAAGTACAGAACCACTTACAGAGAAATGAGAATGAGAAAATCACTGGAAAGAAAATAACTAAATCACTGAAAAAGAGCACTATAAATCACTTATGAAAATCGCTTGGACACTATCGCTTGGCACTCGGGGCCCTTTCCAGTTGTTGTGAATGACAAGGGTGGGAGAAACGACTGGCAGTTGAGAGCCGTGCAAGACTCCGCGTAGGCGCTTCCCCACCATCGTCGCCTCAACACTGGCTCTCTGAGTACCTCCTTGCCAGGACAACTCCAGCTTTGAAAATTGTTAAAAAATACTTCTCGTCGCAAAATTTATAAATGACCTTTATAGAATCCTTAACTATTTAGCAACCTTTTTGTCACCAAAAGGAGAGTTACTTAGTATAAAGAAGCGCACTATCAAAGTCCAATAATTTTTTTTTAATTTTAACCCAAAAAAGTAAATGATAGATTTCAATTAGAATAGTTTTCTCTTGAAAAGCACTGAATAACACATAGCAAATGTGATTTTTAAATTTTTAGCTCCATTAGCAACGGAAATATAGGTGGGGGGCATGAAAATTACTCACATTTTTCTGTCTGGTGCCGCCATTTTAAATTTTTAAAATATTTTAAAATTATATTTTAAGTCTACTCGTTGAGCTCTTTCCAACGGTGTATAGGTTGTTGAAAACATTTACCCCCCCACATTTAACCCCCATTTCACAAACAAATTTTTGTCAATAACGGTCAATATGGCGTCATGTTGGCCCACATGATGTACAAACCTGTGCAAAATTTCAAGTCAGTAGGTTGAGTGGTTCCAGAGATAAAATGCTGTGACAAGACAGACAGACAACCGAGTGACATTATAAGGGTCCTTCGTTAGATTATGGACCCTAAAAATAATAAGTAAAAATAAATAACAAAAGTAAAAATAATTTCATAATAAAGTTTTTGTATAACATTCCAAATTTTTATTAAGTTCTCATCCGATGCCGACTTCTTTTCTTCCTCTTTGTAAGTCTGTTGCTCAATGACGTTTCCGGAGCAGCGACGAATAGACATATTTTGCTGGAATGAAGCTGGTCAGTGGTGGGCCTACAATTTTAAGAAACAGTAGGGAAGAAACTGTTTTTGTCATAAACGAAGCTCTGGTTGGGCTGGCGATCAGATTCATTTGTGAAAATCCTTATTCACATTCACTCGATGAAACTGGTATCATACTCAGAGCATCCATCAGATGCTTCCATTCTTCCAAAGCCATCTTTTCAATTAGGTATTCCCAAAACCCACGAATTATATCTTTCATTTAACTGAAACCTAATTGATAATTTTCTAACTTAATTTTCACCAAATGCAACAATTCATGTTTAGAAGGTTTAATACCTTTGTTGTCCTCGTTTTCCTTCTCTTGTCACCAATATTGTTACTAGTGCTTAAATTTGAAATTTTTTTTCCTCTTCTTTTTTTTTTTGAAACTGTCTTTTATCCCATACAGGGGCTATAGCCCCTGTATGGGAAAAATTTGGACACCACTGCAGTAGAAGGTGGACCAGAGCCCATTGGAAATATCCCTTGATCTGCTCACTGTTGACCTGTGCGACTTCTCCATATTAGCATTAGCATTAGCAGAGGCATTTGATGCAAGAAAGCAAGCTTATGCAGCATCAGCCAAAAAAAAAAATAAAGTAAAATAAATAAATAAAAAATAACCACTTCCACTTCACCCCTCTGTTCGTTCAAAATACCTGTCCAGTTAAGCCTTAAACTTATTTAGGCTATCAACTTCCACGACAAGGGATGGAAGTCTGTTCCACCTACCAACCACCCGCTGGCTAAAGGCAAATTTCCGCACATCTATCCTACATCTGTCTTTCCTCAATTTGAATTTATGCCCTCTCAGGTGATTATTCTGAGCAAGAGGAAGAATCCCATCAGCATTGAGCATGCTCAAACGATTCAAGGCTTTGTACACCTCTATCAGATCACCTCGCTGGTGCCTAGTCTCCAGACACTGTAATTCGCAAAACTTAAGCCTTTCTTCGTAAGAGCACTCCTTTGTTCCATCATCTCTACATCTTTCTTGAAATGAGGCCTCCAGGCCTGTATACAGTACTCTAGGTGTGGCCTGACCATTGCCTTATACAAGGGGATAATCACCTCCTTATCCCTGCTAGAAAAATTCCTATATATCATTGACAATACACCATGAGCTACTCTTGCAGCCCATCTGCACTGCTCAGAGAACTTCATATCTGCCTGCACAACCACCCCCAGGTCCCTTTCATTCTCTACCACTGTCAGTGTAGTACTACAGAGTTGATACGTTGCTCTGGGGTTGCTGTTTCCCATATGTAGTACTTTACAATTGTCAATGTTAAACTTCATTTGCCACCTCTCAGCCCATCTGCTCAACCTTTCCAGATCCTGTTGCAGCAGCAGCATAGCGTCAGTAGTGTCCTTGACAACCCTGCCAACCTTCGTATCGTCTGCAAACTTGGACATTAAGCTTGATATACCATCATCAATATCATTTATAAATACAGAAAACAATAAAGGACCCAATACTGAACCCTGAGGGACTCCACTAATAACATTAGTCCACGATGAGCAGTGTCCATTGATTACCACTCTCTGTCTTCTCCCCCTCAACCACCCCTTTATCCATAGCAGCAATTTGCCTCCAATGCCACACTGCTCCAATTTGTGCAGCAGTCTTCCATGTGCAACAGTATCAAAAGCCTTTCTATGATCCAAGTATATAATATCAAAGTTATTCCCTGCATCCAGTTCTTTTGTGACTGCATCATAGTATCCAATCAAATTGGTCAGGCAAGACTTCCCCTTAACAAAACCATGCTGTGTCCGAGCTATAACTGAAGTCTTGTCTAAATGATCCTGCAGTGCTTCTTTAACCAGTGCCTCCATTAATTTTCCTGGAACAGAAGTTAAGCTCACAGGTCTATAATTACTTGTGTCAGCCTTTGATCCCCCCCCTTGTGAATTGGGGTCACATTTGCACATCTCCAGTCCATTGGTACTTCCCCTGAGTCCAAGGAAGCTCTTATAATTATGGCTAAGGGTTTGCTTACTTCCTTTGCTGCCTCCTTTAATATAACTGGATAGATCCCATCCACCCCAGGTGCCCTTCTTGTGTTTATCTTCAACAATTTCTCCTCCACTTTACTCTCAGTTATTACAAGATTCTCTAGCTTACTGGTAGAGTTGAATACACCTCTGGCATTCCCCTCGCTGAATAATTCCTCACGTGTGAATGTTGATGCAAAATATTCATTTAGCTTGTTAGCTACCTGAGCAGGGTTATCAACAGTTGACCCATCGATATCAAGTGGACCAATCTGATTCATCCCCTTCCTTCTAGAGTTTACTAGAGTTTACATAAGAACTCTTTGCTGTTTTTCTTCGCATCCCTTGCCAAGGATCTCTCGTAATCTGCCTTCGCCTGCCTAACCTCCTTTGTAACTTGGTTACAGATCAACTTGTATCTATCATAGGCTTCTGTGTCACATGTTAATTTGTATGTATCCCATGCATTTTTCTTCTCTGCCATATGTCTCATTAGTTCATCTGACATCCATTTAGGCCTAAACCTTGAACAATATTTCTTAGTTGGTATGTAAAGCCTAGTAGCTTGCAAGAGAAGTTCTTTGAATGCTTCCCATTTTGAATTTGCTGTTGGTAACATCATCAGTTCATCCCACTGTATAGAATTTAAATACTGTCTCAGTCCATCGTAGTCACCTTTACGAAAGCAATACCCCTTCCCTTTACCCCTAATGGTAGTTACCTCTTTGAGTAACTCCCACTTCAGAACACTGTGATCACTGCCACCTAGTGGTTCATTTATCTGCAGATTCTTAATGCATGAAGGTTCACTACTGATAATCAAATCAAGAGTATTACTCCCTCTAGTTGCCTCCCGAACATGCTGATGTAGAAAACAATCATCCAATAAATCCACAAAAGCCTTGCTAGTGTGTGAGTGACCAGCCCCCAAATTCCAGTCAATATCTGGGAAATTAAAATCCCCCGTTATAAGACTCTCTGATTTACTGGCCTACTCTATTTCTCTGTACAGTTTCTTATTATACTCATCAGAGTCATTAGGCCTATAGCACACTCCTACTCTCAATTTTGATTTCCCAATGCTTATGTCACACCAAACTGACTCGACACTGCACTGTCCAGCGATGTCGACTGGCTTCACTTCCTTGGATTTTATGTGTTTCTTAACTAATAGCATAACCCCTCCTCCCTTCCTATCCTATCTATCCTTTCTGTAGACATTGTACTCCCCAAATTCCAGTTCTGCATTCCTTATATCTGTGTGACACCACGTCTCTGAAATCCCAACAATATCTGCCTTTGATGTTTTGAGCAATACCTCAAATTCATCAAATTTATTTACTAAACTCCTAGCATTGACTTCACTTGTGCCACATGATATGTGGGACAAGTGGTCGGATAGGTCTTTCCAGGTACCACTAACCCTTTAGCTCTCTTAATTCGCACAGCAGCACTAATTGCCTAAATTGCCTGAAGGCCAGAAATGCGAACAGTGTGTACCGAGTTAATTCTCTCCTAATCCACTCGCTATATGAAAATTTTATTTGTTCAACAGAAAGTATTTGAAATGTAACTTCCAAGGGGAATTCAAAATGTTTTGCTATAAAAGGACTTCGTTAAACAGAGGTCCAGCTGAGTAATTTAGAATTATAAAAATGGTTATACAGTTTTATACAGTAATATCCCGAAGTTATGCGATAGGTGGGTCCGACGAAAATCACTTAAGTCGAATTCGTGTAAGTCAGGGTAAAACCTTACATATAAATACATATAAATTTTGTTCAATTGGGACCAAGGACTAACAAAAACACTAGTTTAGAAGAAAAATATTTAATAAAATTGCAGTTCTTTATACATATTAATACAAAATATGTATTAAAAAAATAAATGAGTTACGTAAAAAAGTTATTTCGATGGTTTCATAAAATTGTGCTCAACCCATTCAAGGCCTTATACACCTCAATCAGATCACCGCATAGGCGCCTAGTCTCCAGCCACTGCAATTTGCAGAACTTAAGCCTCTCTTGGTAAGAGGATCCCTTCATTCCCCTCACGCAGAATTTCTTCGTAGCAAGCTAATAATTTTTTTATTCCTTGCTTTGTAGCTATAACGCATTCTTCGTTGGAGTCTATGTGTTCTAAAATTTTTAAGCCCTTTTCAATTGAGCTGAGACCTTCTGTCAAGCTTGCAATTGTCATGTGCTTTTCTGGGGAAACTGGGTCTGAAGTGTCGGATACTTCAGTGACGTTTTGCTCACGCATCTCCATGAGCTCCTTCATTGTCAGCTCCTGACTACGTGAATCCAACAGTTCGTTGACATCATCACCATTGACTTCCAAATCTAATTGCCTGGCAAGTTAACAACTTCTTCTATCACATGAGCGACATGATGAGTTTCTGGCATTGTTTTCCTCTCGTTTTTGAAAAAAAATTGACAAAGTTTCTTCCAGACACCATTCAAAGTTTTTTGTGAATTTCATCCCCAAGATTCTTCAATGATTCTTACGGCATCTAAAACATTGAATTGTTTTCAAAAATCTTTAACAGATATTTCATTATTTTGTCTCATAGCTTCATTCAGACGTGCAAACGAATGCCTCGTGTAGTAAGCCTTGAATGTTTTGATGACTCCCTGGTCCATCGGTTGAAGCAGGCTGGTTGTGTTTGGAGACAAAAACACAACTTTCACACATGGGTCGAAATTAATTAGGATAGCAGGAGGATGACCGGGTGCATTGTCAATAAGAAGCATCACTTTAAATGGAATCTGTTTAGACTTGCAATAACGTTCGACTTCAAACCAGTCCTCAAAAACAGAAGCTGTCACCCAAGCTTTATGATTTGACTTCCAAATCTCTGGTAAGCTAATTTTAGATATACACCAAACGAAAAAATCAAGAACCACGTAACTCCGAGTTCGCGTAAGTCGGGGTATTACTGTATAGAAAATATCTTAAGAATAGACAGTGAAAAATGCAAATTTAGTTAAATTTTAAGCTTATTTGAATAATAGGTAAACATGTGAAAAAAACTTACGAAATGTTACAAATTTCGGAGTGCACTACATCCAAATGTCACAAGTCACTGTTAATAAAGGTGCTGGAATGCCGTACCATTGCGTACCGTCCCAAAAAAAGCACTGCACATATATATATATATATATTCGTGAACACTACTTTTAAGCCTATTTTCTATTTTAATTAAATTTTCAGTTGTTGTTTGTTGTTTGTTATTTGGTTTTTAGGAGCATTAGCAACTAAGGCCATATTGCTCCGGGATATGCGGTGGTCATTCCCTGACCTTTCCGCATTCTCCGTATTTGGTGGTGACGGGCTTGAACCCCGGTCTAATCAAGAAGCGTGTGCTATGCATTGCTGCTCCTTCCCACCTGGCTACGGAGGCACCGCAATTTTCAGTTGTGATAATGTTGCAGTTATGCAGCGTTAATGCTATTGTAGGATTAAACAATTAAACATTATACGTGCATTGATATATTAAGTCAAAGTCTCAAGTGATTTTTGTTTTGCGAGTTGTAGTGAAATTTTTTTTTTTTTTATTATTTTGAGTTGTTTTTTTTTAAAAAAAAAAAAATAAATAAAATAAAAATTTATTATATTTTATTATGAATATAATCTTTATTGTATACAAAAGTGATATACTGTATATACAATATACCCATCACAACAGCAATGCCAGGGGTTTTGGTACATAAAATACTAAAAATTATGTTCTTGTAACATAATTTTGAGTATTAGTAGTAGTGGCATGTGATGCAAGAAAGCATGTGTATGAGCTTATGCAGCATCAGCCAAAAAAAAAAAAAAAAAAAAAAAAAAAAAATCGCCCCATTCGCTTCACATGCCTGTCCAGTTCCTCCTTAAATTTATTCAACCTATCAACTTCCACAACGACGGATGGAAGTTTGTTCCAGCAATTAACCACCCGCTGGCTAAAGGCAAATTTCTGCACGTCTATTCTACATCTGTCCTTTCTTAATTTGAATTTATGCCCCCTTAGGTTCGTAACCTGAACAAGTGGAAAGATCCCATCAGAATTCAGCGT
The DNA here is from genome assembly GCF_048544385.1 of Mastigoproctus giganteus. Lineage (NCBI taxonomy): Eukaryota > Metazoa > Arthropoda > Arachnida > Uropygi > Thelyphonidae > Mastigoproctus > Mastigoproctus giganteus. The sequence continues at coordinate 75,073,211 of NC_143582.1, forward strand.
GCTCAACCCATTCAAGGCCTTATACACCTCAATCAGATCACCGCACAGGTGCCTAGTCTCCAGCCACTGCAATTTGCAGAACTTAAGCCTCTCTTGGTAAGAGGATCCCTTCATTCCCCTCACCAATCTTGTTGTATTTTGAGTACTGTACTATGAAAAATAAGAACACAGACTAGTGGTGTTCGCATTCCACAGTAGTAACTGCTATGTCCATAAGCATGTCCTTCAGATCTTGCGTAAAAAATATAGACAACATGGCGTGTTGTATCCATATTTATTACGAAGGACTATGATATGGTAGATATAAAATTATTAAATCTGAGCAGTTATGTTAAATTTCTTGTAAAGGACCAGTGTTACAATGGTCTACCAAGAAGGTTATGGATCCAAGGCCCCATATGTGGACGTCCAGCCAAATTGTCAGCATCTGCAACAATTGGCTGGAGTCCTGCCCCTCCCTAGGAACAGCCTTGGTACTATTTCTCATCTGGTATAGTTACCATAATCATGCAATAGCAATCAATATGTATCTGTGTGCCTTAGTGTTTAGCTGTTTATGAGTACTGAAGCTTTGTTGCAGTCTTTTAAGTTGGTAAGGGTTTTGAAGAGTTTATGTTACTGAGTTTCCTATACTTGCCATCAAAGTTGCACTGCCAAAACTGTTAATTTCTGCTAATCAATTGAACATATTGTATACCATAGGTCATAAGAAATCTCGTGATACATTTGGTAATAGATGGAAGAGTAAAAGTTGTCAGCACCAATAACTTTCTATTTGGAGAACTCTTTCCGCCTACATTCCTTTTAAAGCAATCAATACCTTCCCAGAGGATAACTGTACTTTTAGTTCAGCATTCTTTTTTGGACTTTTTGCAAACAGAGGATTCAATACATAAACTTTTCCTCTGAGGCAACTCCTGATCTATGATATCAAAAAATAACAAGAATATGCTTTTTTTTTTAGTAGAAAATTATTAAACAAATAATAAAAATAAAGCAAAACGTTTTCAGGTAAAAAAAAAAGTAGCATCATATTCTTACCACAAAAAGGAGCTACAACTACTTGTCCTGGAGGGCAAGAATAATCAGTGATTAAGGAAAGAGAAGTAAGATCAGGTAAGACATTAGGTAATGTATCTCGGACATCAAAGGCTGAATTTTCTAGGACAGCCATCTCTACAACGTTCTGCACTGTTGATTGCTCTTGGCTATTTATATTACTGACTGGATCACTAGAAGAGAAAGAAAAATTTTAATTTTACTATTTGTTGTTCAATTTGTTGTAAATATGGTCTTAATAACATTTCCCTGGATGAAAAGTTGCCAAAGTTATATATACTTGCATATATATGTTGTATATTGAGGCTTAAGTATTTATATGGACTTTCCGTTAGACAAGAACTTTAGATTTCCAGGAAAAAGTTATATATAGTGTTTTCAATTTTTTTGAAACTGGAAATTGTACTATGAGAAATACAAAAGCATAGTGAATACATCAATCATCACAGTCATTCTGCTAGATGCTTCTGCTTTTACAAATATTGGCAATTACAATAAAAGTTACTGAAAGTTTATGCTAAAATCCTTAATTTGAATTTATAATACTATGCACATAAATCCTTCAAAATAAAACACAGGGATGTAGTGGCAAAAAGGAGGGAGTGATACTATTATATTTTTATTTATTAAATAAAAATATAATAGTATTAATGAATTAAAATTAAATCTGAGTTGGAAAGAATTATAATTTCACCTCAGCAATTTTCCTCATTTTCTTTATTTTAAATAACATTTATATCAGCACAACTATCATGTTCACTTTAAAATTTCATACATATTGATCATTTCATTTTAATTATCAAGGAAAGCTGTCCATTCTTTGGAATTTTTTTCCTTGTAACTGCATTTACCACAATCATTTTAATGGACAAAATCTTTGCTGTATTTCTTCAATCATTATAAAGACTTCTTCCACTTGCTTGTTTATTTTAAGCATGAAAACAGCACAACATGATGTCAATAAGTAGTGCATGAGCAAGCAGAACACAGATTTTGGAACATCTTTGCAATGTTAGATGTAAAATGTTCAAGTGATGCTATTTATATGATAATTTTAATTCTATGCTTAATTAGCAAAATTATATACAGTATTATTCATTTTAACATCATATATTTTTCATGGGGACAGTGTCCCCGAAATGTTTTTGGGGATACCAGGATATTATGCCAAAAATTGGAACATTTCATCACCCCACTGAGACCAATCCAGCTTTCTAATGATTTTTGAAATACATTAAAACATATCAAATGGAGAACCTTACTGTTGACTTTTGCTTACTTTAGCATTACTTGTAAAGTTCTTGGAAATGTGAACCACTGCACAAGTGCAAGATTTGTGAATGATTCTTTGCATTTATAATGGCCAGACTGAGAACTGATACTCTAGTGAAAAAATATGCATTTTTGATAGTGACACTGATTTGTATATGACAAATACAGTCATATACAATTTTACAGTTTTTTTTATCCAAACCTAACACATATGACTTGCTTAACTCATGCTTCTTGTGTAAAAAAGTTCATCATGAAAGCCTTTACAGGCAGCACTATTTACAGACATATGCATTCTGACCTACTTCTTCACACCAGAATCTATTTTGACAAGTGAGGAGCATGCAGCACTGCTTTATGCCATTGTGCTTCTATAAAAAATGTTTTTGACTTTTAATATTGCAGATGCTGTAGCTATCGGTGCTGCTGAGGCAATTCTCTCTGGGTCTTTGGTTAGAAAACATTTTCTGTTCATTGAGAATGATTCAATTCTATAAAAAAGTTAAAACAAGGGGATGATCTTTCATCGGTGCAAATGAAGTAGTGAAAGTTCAGTCAGAAATTTCAATAATCTCTGGGGAAAGAGGAAAGAAAATAAATTTAATAATGTTTTAAAAAATAACTTTAGATTTCATATTTTAAGGAAAATAGATGAATAGATGGCTTTGTTAATAGTAAATGGTTGGAGCAGAATTTGTCTCAGCATGGTCTGTGCTTGGTAACAAGAGAGACTGTTTTTAAAGGGATGGGATACACTTAAATAGAAGGGTACAAGAATATTTGCTGATTATGTTGAGGCAGTATTAGGTGGGTTGGAAAACTATTAGCTTGGAGGGATGCACAGACTAACATAACATACAAGCATAGATTAACAACAGCTGTGGCCAGAGGTATAAGTAATTCTTGCATTGCTTCTACTGGAATGTACATGTCACACTTATAGCAAGGTGGATTTCCAGAACTGCTGGGGGGGGGGTTTCATTATTGAATAAGCAAATACATTGGCCATGTTCAGATAACTAAAGTAAGAACAGGTATCTTGTACTTCAAATTCATCAAATAAATTTGATGAATTTGAAGTACAAGATATACCATATAATGTGGACACTGTAGGGATATCATAGATGTGGTTTCACTGAGACGCAAGGGGGAAAAGTTGATGATGTACAACAGATATCAACTTTTAAGGGCACAAAAGGTGATATAGTTGGACATGTTGGCACTAATGACATTAAGATTAGGCGTGCAGAAGTACTTAACAAGTATAGGGCAATGTTGAAAAAAAGTCGCAAGTTAGGGTTAAATTTCAAAGTGTCTGCCACTCTGCCCAGACACAATAGGAAGGAATATATGATATGTGCCTTATCAATCACTTTGGTCCTGGAGAAACTGTGCAAAACTCATGGGGTAGAATTTTTCTCAGCATGGTCTGTGCTTGTTGATAGGAGAGACTGCATCTACAGATATGGGATACACTTAAACAGAAAGGATGCAATATTTGCTGAAGCTACTGAGGCAGTGTAAGGCGGGTCAGAAAAGAGGGGGATACACAGAATAATAGATTAACTAGTCACCTAGTTAATCTATTATTATTATTCTAAATAGTTAATCACACTTCTACTGGAATGTGCAACAGCCTGGAAAGCAAGGTGCCAGAGATTTCAAGGTCTGCTGTGAATCTTCATGGAACAAGAAAATATATGGGCTGTGTAAGGGTAACTAAGAGTAGAAACAGGTGCATGTACACCAATGCTAGGAGCACAGTAAATAAATTTGATGAATTTGAAGTGCTGATCAAGTCATTCAATGTAGAAATTGTTGTGATATCAGAGAGGTGTGGCCTCACTCAGATATAAGTGATGCAGAATTTGAATATGGGGAGCACAATGTATACAGAAAGGACAGACAGGATAGAAGGGGATTATGCTTTTAGGTAAGAAGCACATAAAATCTAAGGCAGTGCATCCAGTCAACATGGGTAGCCAGTGCAATGTTGAGTCAGTTTGGTGTGCATTAATCACTGGGAAAGCAAAAATAAGAATAGCTGTGTGTGTGTGTGTGTGTGTGTGTGTGTGTGTGTGTGTGTGTGTGTGTGTGTGTGTGTGTGTGTGTTACAAGATTAATAACTCTGAGGAGTACAAGGAACAATACAGAGAAATAGAGTGGGCCAGCAAATTAGAATGTCTTATAATGGGCGATTTTAACTTTCCAGATATTGACTGGAACTTGTGGGTTGGTCACACACATAGGCGCCTCGGTAGCCAGGTGGGAAGGAGCAACAGTGCGTAGCACACAATTCTTGATTAGACCAGGGTTCGAGCCCGTCACCACCAAATACGGAGGATGCGGAAAGGTCATGGAATGACCACCGCACATCCCGGAGCAATATGGCCTTAGTTGCTAATGCTCCTAAAAACCAAACAACAACAACACACACACACTAGCAAAATTTTGTGAATTTACTGGATGACTGTTTTCTACAGCAGCATATTAGAGAGACAACAAGAGAGAGTAATACTCTTGATCTTGAGAGTATTACTCTCCTGCTTATATCAGGATAATTAATGCTTTACGAATCTGCAAATAAAAGAACAACAGTGTATTTATGTGGGATTTACCATATCTACCATCAAGGATAAAGGGAAACAGTTTTGCTTTTGTAAAGGTGATGGCCGTCACCTATATGAAAATGATGATGAGAACTGTGCCTTGTCAATCAGTAATCTCAGACAGTTTTAAAATTCAATAATGTGGGACCAACTGATGATGATGTTCTTCTTCTTCTTCCAGTCACATAGCTCCCTGAGGAGCTGTTGTAGTCGCCAATAAATTCCTCCAACTGCATCGATCAGGTGCTATATGAGCAGCATTGCAAAGTGCCCAGAAGTTCACTGATCCCATCCTTCCACCTAGTTGCAGGTCTTTCTCTGCACCTCTTACCCTTAGTTTTTCCTTCCATTATATTCTTCAACAGAAAGTTTTCCCTTCTTACTATATGACCAAAAACTTGAGTTTTCTTTTGTTGATGCTATGAAGAAGAATTTTAGGCCTGCCAATTTTATTCAATACCCACACATTTGTTCTTTAATTCAAGTAAGAAATACGCAGTATTCTCCTGTAATACCACATTTCAAATGCCTCAATTTTCTTCCTGTCAACTCTTTTCAAATTCCATCCTTCACATCCATAAGTGGCAACTGGAAAAATTAACGAATCAATGACTGTCAGTTTCGTCTTTAGGGGCAGATCATGATCTCTCCATAATTTTATCAGATCAGCGACCAATGTTTTAGCAATTGCCTGTTGTCTCTTTACATTGCTTGATCAGTCACTATTTTTATTTATTCTTGACCCTAAGTAATCAAATTCATCAACTTCTTCGATATCTTTCCCATTAACCATCACTTTACTGGAACTGAGGTTATCACCAATCACCATAATTTTAGTTTTACACACGTTCAGAAACAATCCTTTTTTCTTACTTGCTTCACATACTCTCCTCAGAGTTTCTTTCAGATGATCCTTAGAATTACAAATTAGCACAATATCATCTGCATAACGAAGGTTGTTTATCTTCAGTCCTCCAATTTTGATGCCATTCTCTAAATCTTCCAAAGCTTCACACACGATATCTTTGGCTATTTGTTATTTGTTATTTTGTTTTTAGGAGCATTAGCAACTAAGGCCATATTGCTCCAGGAATATGCGGTGGTCATTCCCTGACCTTTCTGCATCCTCCGTATTTGACGGGCTCGAACCCCGGTCTAATCAAGAAGCGTGTGCTACACACTGCTGCTCCTTCCCACCTGGCTACGGAGGCGCCTCCATATATCTTTGGCATAAAGATTAAAAAGGTGAGGTGACAAAATACAGCCCTGCCTGACACCATTATCTATAGTGAAAAAGTCCAGGTTTCCCATGGACTTTTTCACTATATGCTTTTGCATAATCTATAAAACACAAAATGACTGGAACATCGAATTCTTTGTATTTTTCAATAATCAGTCGTAGACTTAAGATCTGATCTCTGGTTCCTCTACCCCTTCTGAAACCTGCTTGCTCTTCTGGCATTTCTTCTTCAAGTTTTCTTGAGATTCTGTTTAATATGATTTTAAGAAGAATCTTGCTAGCGTGAGAAAATAGGCTAATAGTCCTGTAATTTGAGCAAATTTTCAGATCTCCTTTTTTTGGTAAGGGGATGAAAATTGATTTCTTCCAATCTGATGGCCACCATCCCGTTTCCCAAATTTTTACAATCATTTTATGAAAAAACTCAGCACCCTTCACACCTGTAGCTTTAATCAATTCCATAGGTATTTAATCAATTCCAGGTGTGGTTAACTTGCCACATGTTAGTTCTCTGATAGCTTTTTTGACTTCTTCGGTGTAACCTTCTTTTCACCTTCCTTTGATTGTGTTCTCCTTTGTTAAAATTTCCCCTTTGTACTTAATTAGTTTCCCCTCAGTCCTTGGTCGGAACTTTTGTCTTAAGAACTTAATTACATCGTACATCTTTTTAGTGTTTTGTTTGTTGTGGTATTCGATTTCTTTACACTTTCGATTGATATAATCCTGTTTGTCCAGGCTTAAACAGCACTTGATGACTTTGCTTAGTTCCTGATACTCTGTTTATTTGTACATTCTGGGCTTTTGCAGTTCTTCTCTGTTCAATAAGTTTAAAAGTGTCTTCTGTAATCCAAGGCTGCCTGATCTTTAACCTTTCTCTAATGTGTCTTTTTGCTGAGTCCTTAATAATGCTTTTTGTATTTTCCCACATTTCCTCAGGCAGCATATTGTCATCTAGTTCTAATAGAGCTTGAAAATGATTGCCCACTTCAAGCATATAATCATCTGGAATATTTTCTACATCCAATTGTCTAGGGAAAACCTTATTCATGATCTTTTTCAGCTTCAACTTGAGAATGATGTGGAGTAGTTGATAATCACTGACACAATCTCTGCTCCAGGAAGTGTTTTTGTGTGATTACACTGGAATTCCACCTTTGCTGCACAAGGATATAAACAATCTGATTCCTTGTTTTATGATCAGGAGATTTCCATGTATAGAGCCTTCTCAGGTGCTGCTGAAAGCAGGTGTTACATATGACAAGACTGTTCAGATGACAAAATTCAATTAAACTTTCATCCCGCTCATTTCTAGAGCCAAGACCAAACCTACCACATTCTAGACTAGAAGAAACTATCTTGCCTACTTTTGCATTAAAATCACCCATGAGTATCAAAACATCCTTTTTTGGGACCAGATCAAGAGCTGACTGGAGATTTTCAAAATAAATGTCCATATCTTCTTCTGTGGATGTTGATGCATATGCAACTAAAATTGTAAGATTTACTGGCTGGCTCTGAAGTCTAACCGTCATCATTCTACTATTAATAGGATTGTATCCAAGAAGAGACCTTGAACATTCCTTATTCAAAATGACAGCGACACCATGTTCTTTTATTTGGTCACTTCCAGAAAAAACAACCAAAAAGCCATTTACAGTTTTGAAATGACCTTGTCCTGTCCACATGACTTAACCTGCTCCTAAAATGTCAATTTTATATCTATCCATTTCATTGATGACCATATTCATCTTGCCTTCTTTTAAACTTTGGTCCTTGAGGTTGTCACAGACATTCTCTCAGATATGCCAGTCAAGCTGTATTTGCTACCTGGGAGTCTAAAATGCTGATGGAACTGATATTCGGGTGACACTCAAATAAAGTGGACCCAATTTTGGTGAAGTCCGGAAGTCTGTGACAGCCAAATCCTCTACTTGCACCTCCACAATGGTGGGACTGTTTGTAATCCTGGGTATAACCTCCAAGCACAAGTACGTGGTGGGCCCAGGTGTGAATCAACGTAAGCAGGGGTCGAGGTGTGGTGCCCACACCACATGGAAGAATGCCGTCTCTTTATGTTACCAGGCAGTACTTGGTGGTGGATGACCCTCATCAACTGGTGCAATACCACCACTTTGCTTATTGGAGGCTTGAAGTGGTGGAACCCATGTTTAGTCTCTAGAGCTAAGTTCCAGTCAACCTTTCCCTATCTCATCCATCATGCAGTATGATTGATGACTTTTGAAAATCATGAGTTATGATGAACATTATGGCGAGATCCAATATTCCTTACATTTCGAGGGTACAACTCTAAAACGGTGTTCGCAGGCCGGCCACTAGTTAGTACACCGGACAGAACCTATTGGTAACTCTCTAGGAGGCTTCCGGATCAGCTAGTGTATAATCCTGCTACCTCTACTCTGCCAGATAGTGACTGGAGGGGGTCCGAGTAGTGTGTATGCGGGGGGCATTGTCGAGGCCACGGTATGTCAAGAATCTGGGTATATTCTTACCATATGTACGCCGTATCCAAAAATTTCATTACTTCATACAGCATGTCCCACCCGCTTTTTCTTACTATTGAATACACCATGAATTGTCAAAATAATGGAGCAAGCTTATCTGCGAAAAGATCTAAACCTCCCAAGCACTTCCTAATTATTTCACAAATATACGTGGTCTCAATTCTAATCTCAACGATGTCCATTTCCACTTGCAGTCTGCCAAACCCCATGTACTTTTTCTGACAGAATCTCAGTTATCGGTTGATTCAACTACTACTCATCTCAGATGCCCAAATTATTCGCTGTATGATTCCTTTCGCCTCAAAGGTGGTACTTGTGCATATATCCGTTCTGATATTCCCTGTCAGAGACTTGGTAATTTCGAATCTCCTCTTTTCGATCTTCTCTGGCTTAAAATCTCTCTACCTCACTGTGTCAAATTCATCTGTTGTCTCTACCGTTCTCCCAACTCCACTAATCACTTGGAGCGCATTCACTTCCTCTCTTTGCAACTTGACATTCTCCAGTCCTTTCCTAACAGTGAGGTAATTTTCCTTGTTGATTTTAATGTTCACAACTCCAGCTGGCTTCCGTTTTCTAGTCACACCGACCCAGCTGGTCGAGATGCTGAGGCTTCTGCAATTACTAATGACCTTGCACAGATTGTTCATTTACCAACAAGAATACCGGACAATCCTAATCATACAGCCAATATGCTTGATCTTTTTCTCACAAACAACCCTTCTAAGTACATGGTCGAAGTGAGAGGTCCTTTAGGCACTTCAGATCACAACTTGGTGATTGTCTCTTCTCCAATGGAACCTTCATCTTATGGCTATTCCCAACCTCGTGTTGTTTGGCATTACAAGAATGCAAAATGGGATGACCTGCGAGACTTCTTTTCTTCTTTTCCTTGGTCGGATTACAGTTTCAAAACTTCTGATGTCAACGTTTGCTCAGATCATGTCAGTGAAATTATTTTTTCAGGAATTTAATCCTTTATCCCACACTCCACTTTAAAATCTCGTCCTTTATCTAAACCTTGGCTTTCCAATAAATGTTCTAAGGCTGTTCAAGAGAAGAATGTTGAATATCGTAATTGGCTTGTTTCTAATTCTTCAGTTTCATTTTCTGCCTATACCAAAGCTCGCAACAATTGTAAAGCAGTTATTAATCAGTCCAAACTAGAGTTTGAACCGGCTAAGAGTAGAAAACTTGCTTCTTGCCCTAATGGTAGCCGAGCATTCTGGTCTCTTGCCAAAGCTATTGGCTTCAACTTTTGCCCATCTCTGCTCCCACCTCTGCCCATTTTACTTCCAACTCATGTATTAATGATCTTGGTAAAACACCTCCCACCATTCCCAACACGCTCCAGTCAATGCCTCCTGTGGTCTTCCGTCAAAAGGATGTCAGAAGGATCTTTGCCGCCTTTTTTCACTTTCTTATTCCAAAAGTGTTTTTCCTTCTGCTTGAAAATTTGCTCATATCCAGCCTGTTCCTAAAAAGGGTGACAAATCCCTCCCATCCAATTATCGTCCCATTGCAATTACTTCTACTCTTTCTAAAGTAATGGAGAAATCAATTAACGGCCAACTCTTAAACCACCTAGAAACCTTCCATCTAATCAACGATCACCAGTATGGATTCCATCAGTGTCGATCCACTGGTGATATTCTGGCTTATATTACCCATTTATGGACTAATTCAATGGAAAGGTTCGGTGAAACACAAGTAGTTGCTCTTGACATCTCAAAGGCTTTTGATCTTTGTAAAAAGGATAGGTGGAATAGGACCAGGGTATGTCTGCCAGGGGCAAAGGTTGATGACGTTGTAGAGCGGATATCATCTTTTAAGGGCACAAAAGGTGATATAGTTGTACACGTTGGCACTAATGATATTAAGAGTAGGAGACCGGCGGAATTACTTAGCAAGTACAGGTCACTGTTGAAAAAAAGCCGCGAATTAGGGTTGAACTTGAAAGTGTCTGCAATTCTGCCCAGACACGATAGGAGGGAGTATATGATGAGAGCCTTGTCGATCAATTCGGCCCTGGAGGGATTGTGCAAGGCTCAAGGGGTAGAATTTTTTTCAGCCTGGACTGTACTTGTTAACGGGAGAGATTGCTTCTACAGGGATGGGATACACTTAAATAGAAAGGGTGCAAGAATTTTTGCTGATGCTGTCGAGGCAGTGTTAGGTGGGTCGGAAAACTGCTAGTTGGGGGGGATACAAGGACTAATAGATTAACAGTAGCCACTGGCAGAGGTGGAAGTGATTCTTGCACTGCTTCTATTCAAATGAGCAGAAGTCTGAAAAACAAGATGCAGGATATTTCAGAGACTGCTGGTAGTCATTGCGTTACAAGTAAACACATGGGTTGTGTTAGGGTAGCTAAGAAAAGAAACAGGTGCATGTATACCTGCGTGTACACCAATGCTAGGAGTTTGGTAAATAAATTTGATGAATTTGAGGTATTGCTCAAAACATCAAAGGCAGATATTGTTGGGATATCAGAGACGTGGTGTCACACAGATATAAGTAATGCGGAACTGGAGGGGAGGGGAGGAGGGGTTATGCTATTAATTAAGAAACACATAAAGTCAAAGGAAGTGAAGCCAGTTGACATCGATGGACAGGGCAGTGTCGAGTCAGTTTGGTGTGACATAAGCATAGGGAAATCAAAATTGAGAGTAGGAGTGTGCTATAGGCCTAATGACTCTGATGAGTATAATAATATATTGTACAGGAAAATAGAGTGGGCCAGTAAATCAGAGAGTCTTATAATGGGGGATTTTAATTTCCCAGATATTGACTGGAATTTGTGGGTTGGTCACTCGCACACTAGCAAGGCTTTTGTGGATTTATTGGATGATTGTTTTCTACATCAGCATGTTCGTGAGGCAACAAGAGGGAGCAATACTCTTGATCTGATTATCAGTAGTGATTCTTCATGCATTAAGAACCTGCAGATAAATGAACCACTAGGTGGCAGTGATCACAGTGTGTTGAAGTGGGATTTACTCAAGGAGGTAACTACCATCAGAGGTAAAGGGAAGGGTTTTTGTTTTCGTAAAGGCGACTATGATGGTCTGAGACAGTATTTAAATTCTATACAGTGGGACCAACTGATGATGTTACCAACAGCAAACTCAAAATGGGAAGCATTCAAGGAACTAATCTTGGAGGCTACCACTCTTTACTTATCAACTAAGAAATATTGTTCAAGGTTTAGGCCTAAATGGTTGTCAGATGGACTAATGAGACATGTGGCAGAGAAGAAAAATGCATGGGATACATACAAATTAATGGGTGACATGGAAGCCTATGATAGATATAAGTTGGTCTGTAACCAAGTCACAAAGGAGATTAGGCAGGCAAAGGCAGACTACGAAAAATCCTTGGCAAAGGATGCAAAAAAAACAGAAAGGAGTTCTTTACATATTTGAACTCGAGAAGGAAAGGGATGAATCAGATTGGTCCACTGGATATTGATGGTTCAACAGTTGAGGATCCTGCTCAGGTGGCTAACAATCTAAACGAGTATTTTGCATCTACATTCACGCATGAGGAGTTATTCAGGAAGGAGAATGATGTAGGTAAAGTAAACATTGGCAGTGAGCTGGATGATTTTGTAATAACTGAGAGGAAAGTGGAGGAGAGATTGTTGAGGATAAACATAAAAAAGGCACCTGGGTGGATGGGATCTATCCAGTTATATTAAAGGAGGCAGCAAAGGAAGTATGCAAACCCCTAGCCATAATTATGAGAGCTTCTTTGGACTCAGGGGAAGTACCCATAGACTGGAGATGTGCAAATGTAACCCCAATTCACAAAGGAGGATCAAAGGCTGACACAAGTAATTATAGACCTGTTAGTTTAACTTCTGTTCCAGGTAAATTAATGGAGGCACTGGTTAAAGAAGCACTGCAGGATCATCTAGACAAGAATTCAGTTATAGCTCAGACGCAGCATGGTTTTGTTAAGGGCAGGTCTTGCCTGACCAATTTGATTGGATACTATGATGTAGTCACAAAAGAACTGGATGCAGGGAATAACTTTGATATTATATATTTGGATCTTAGAAAGGCTTTTGATACTGTTGCACATGGAAGACTGCTGCACAAATTGGAGCAGTGTGGCATTGGAGGCAAATTGCTGCTATGGATAAGGGGATGGTTGAGTGGCAGAAGACAGAGAGTGGTAATCAATGGACACTGCTCAACGTGGACTAATGTTATTAGTGGAGTTCCTCAAGGTTCAGTGTTGGGTCCATTGTTGTTTTCGGTGTTTATGAATGATATTGATGATGGGATATCAAGTTTAATGTCTAAGTTTGCAGATGATACAAAGGTTGGCAGGGTCGTTAAGGACACTACTGACGCTATGCTGCTGCAACAGGATCTGGAAAGGTTGAACAGATGGGCTGAGAGGTGGCAAATGAAGTTTAACATTGACAAATGTAAAGTACTACATATGGGTAACAGTAACCCCAGAGCAATGTATCAACTCTGCGGTACTACACTGACAGTGGTGGAGAATGAAAAGGACCTGGGGGTAATTGTGCAGGCAGATATGAAGTTCTCTGAGCAGTGCAGACGAGCTGCAAGAGTAGCTCATGGTGTCTTGTCAATGATATACAGGAATTTTTCTAGCAGGGATAAGGAGGTGATTATTCCCTTGTATAAGCAATGGTTAGGCCACATCTTGAGTACTGTATACAGGTCTGGAGGCCTCATTTCAAGAAGGATGTAGAGCTGCTGGAACGGGTACAGAGAAGGGCAACAAGATTAGTAAATGGAAGAAAGGGTTGCTCTTACGAAGAAAGGCTTAAGTTTTGCAAATTACAGAGTCTGGAGACTAGGCACCGGCGAGGTGATCTGATAGAGGTGTATAAGGCTTTGAATGGTTTGAGCATGCTCAATGCCAATGGGATTCTTAATCTTTCTAAGAATAATCACCTCAGAGGGCATAAATTCAAATTGAGGAAGGACGGATGTCGGATAGATGTGCGGAAATTTGCCTTTGGCCAGCGGGTGGTTGGTTGGTGGAACCGACTTCCATCACTTGTTGTTGAAGTTGATAGCCTAAACAAATTTAAAGCTCAACTGGACAGGTATTTCGAACGAACGGAGGGGTGAAATGGGAGAGGGGTTTTTTTTTTTTTTTTTTTTGGCTGATGCTGAATAAGCTTGCTTTCTTGCATCATATGCCTCTACTAATGCTAAATGCTAATGCTAATGATCGTGTTTGGCATAAAGGTCTTCTAAACAAGCTTCCATCTTATGGTTTGCCAACTGTTTTTAGTAATTGGTTATCCAGTTTTCTCTCTGATCGCTCACTTAGGGTGATGGTAGATGGCTCTCTGTCTTTTAATTTCTCCACTAATGCCTGTGTCTCCAAGGTTCAGTTCTTTCCCCCACTCTTTTCCTCTTGTATATTAATGACCTTCTTCCATTGACTGGAAATTCTATCCATAGTTTTGCCAATGATAGCACATTGCATTCCACTTTCCATTTTGAGAAATCTTGTCCTGCTCAATCAGCTTCAATTTCTCGAAAATCTGTTACGAATTCCTTAAACACCGATTCAGGTAATTCTCCATTGGGACAAAGACAATTTAGTTGATTTGAACCCTTCTAAAACACAGTCTTGTCTTATATTAGCATTAGCATTAGTAGAAGCATTTGATGCAAGAAAGCAAGCTTATGCAGCATCAGCCCAAAAAAAAAAAAAAAATAAATAAATAAAAAATAACCACTTCCACTTCACCCCTCTGTTCGTTCGAAATACCTGTCCAGCTGAGCCTTAAACTTATTTAGGCTATCAACTTCCACGACAAGGGCTGGAAGTCTATTCCACCAACCAACCAACCAACCAACCAACCAACCAACCAACCAACCAACCAACCAACCAACCAACCAACCAACCAACCAACCACCTGCTGGCCAAAGACAAATTTCCTCACGTCTATCCTACATCTGTCTTTTCTCAATTTGAATTTATGCCCTCTCAGTTGATTATTCTGAGAAAGAGGAAGAATCCCATCAGCATTGAGCATGCTCAAAGCATTCAAGGCTTTATACACCTCTATCAGATCACCTCGCCGGTGCCTAATCTCCAGACACTGTAATTTGCAAAACTTAAGCCTTTCTTCGTAAGAGCACCCCTTTGTTCCATTCACTAATCTTGTTGCCGTTCTCTGTACTCGTTCCAGCATCTCTACATCCTTCTTGAAATGAGGCCTCCAGACCTGCATACAGTACTCTAGGTGTGGTCTGACCATTGCCTTATACAAGGGAATAATCACCTCCTTATGCCTGCGAGAAAAATTCCTATATATCATCGACAATACACCATGAGCTACTCTTGCAGCCTGTCTGTACTGCTCAGAAAACTTTATATCTGCCTGCACCCCCCCCCCCCCGGTCCCTTTCATTCTCTACCACTGTCAGTGTAGTACCACAGAGTTGATACGTTGCTCTGGGGTTGCTGTTTCCCATATGTAGTACTTTACATTTGTCAACGTTAAACTTTATTTGCCACCTCTCAGCCCATCTGCTCAACCTTTCCAGATCCTGTTGCAGTAGCATAGTGTCAGTAGTGTACTTGACAACCCTGCCAACATTCGCATCGTCTGCAAACTTGGACATTAATCTGGTTATACCATCGTCAATATCATTTATAAATACAGAAAACAATAATGGACCCAATACTGAACCCTGAGGGACTCCACTAATAACATTAGTCCACGATGAGCAGTTTCCATTGATTACCATTCTCTGTCTTCTCCCCCTCAACCACCCCTTTATCCATAGCAGCAATTTGCCTCCAACGTCACACTGCTCCAATTTGTGCAGCAGTCTTCCATGTGCAACAGTATCAAAAGCCTTTCTAAGATCCAAGTATATAATATCAAAGTTATTCCCTGCATCCAGTTCTTTTGTGACTGCATCATAGTATCAAATAAAATTGGTCAGGCAAGACTTCCCCTTAACAAAACCATGCTGTGTCTGAGCTATAACTGAAGTCTTGTCTAGATGATCCTGCAGTGCTTCTTTAACCAGTGCCTCCATTAATTTTCCAGGAACAGAAGTTAAACTAACTTCTGTTCCTGGAATCAAAGGAGGAACAAAGGGTGACACCTTGTGTGGCCCTTTGATCCTCCTTTGTGAATTGGGTCACATTTGCACATCTCCAGTCCATGGATACTTCCCCTGAGTCCAAGGAAGCTCTCATAATTATGGCCAAGGGTTTGCTTACTACCTTTGCTGCCTCCTTTAATATAACTAGATAGATCCCATCCACCCCAGGTGCCTTTCTTGTATTTATCTTCAACAATTTCTCCTCCACTTTACTCTCAGTTATTACAAGATTCTCTAGCTTACTGCCAGAGTTGAATACACCTCTGGCATTCCCCTCGCTGAATAACTCCTCATGTGTGATTGTCAATGCAAAATATTCATTTAGTTTGTTAGCTACCTGAGCAGGATCATCAACAGTTGACCCATCGATATCAAGTGGACCAATCTGATTCATCCCCTTTCTTCTAGAGTTTACATAAGTAAAGAACTCTTTGCTGTTTTTCTTTGCATCCCTTGCCAAAGATTTCTCATAATCTGCCTTCACCTGCCTAACCTCCTTTGTAACTTGGTTACAGATCAACTTGTATCTATCATAGGCTTCTGTGTCACGTGTTAATTTCTATGTATCCCATGCATTTTTCTTCTTTGCCATTTGTCTCATTAGTTCATCTGACATCCACTTAGGCCTAAACCTTGAACAATATTTCTTAGTTGGTATATAAAGCCTAGTAGCTTCCAAGATAAGTTCTTTGAATGCTTCCCATTTTGAATTTGCTGTTGGTAACATCATCGGTTGGTCCCACTGCATAGAATTTAAACACTGTCTCAGTCCATCGTAGTCGCCTTTACGAAAGCAATAACCCTTCCCTTTATCCCTAATGGTAGTTACCTCTTTGAGTAAATCCCACTTCAGCACACTGTGATCACTGCCACCTAGTGGTTCATTTACCTGCAGATTCTTAATGCATGAAGAATCACTACTGATAATCAAATCAAGAGAATTACTCCCTCTAGTTGCCTCCCGAACATGCTGATGTAGAAAACAATCATCCAATAAATCCACAAAAGCCTTGCTAGTGTGTGAGTGACCAGCCCCCAAATTCCAGTCAATATCTGGGAAATTAAAATCCCCCGTTATAAGACTCTCTGATTTACTGGCCCATTCTATTTCCCTGTACAATTCCTTATTATACTCATCAGAGTCATTAGACCTATAGCACATTCCTACTCTCAATTTTGATCTCCCAATGCTTAAGTCACACCAAACTGACTCGACACTGCACTGTCCACTGGCAATGTCGACTGGCTTCGCTTCCTTGGATTTTATGTATTTCTTAACTAATAGCATAATCCCTCCTCCCTTCCTATCCTGTCTATCCCTTCTGTAGACATTGTACTCCCCAAATTCCAGTTCTGCATTCCTTATACCTGTGTGACACCACGTCTCTGAAATCCCCACAATATCTGCCTTTGATGTTTTGAGTAATACCTCAAATTCATCAGATTTATTTACTAAACTCCTAGCATTGGTGTACACGCAAGTATACATGCACCTGTTCTTTTTCTTAGCTACCTTAACACAACCCATGTGTTTACTTGTACGCCAATGATTCCCAGCAGTCTCTGAAATATCCTACATCTTATTTTCCAGGCTGCGGCTCATTCCAATAGAAGCAGTGCAAGAATCACCTTCACCTCTGCCAGTGGCTACTGTTAATCTATTAGTCCTTGTATCCCCCCAATCTAGCAGTAGCATCAGCAAACATTCTGGCACCCTTTCTATTTAAGTGTATCCCATCCCTGTAGAATCAGTCTCTACTGTTAACAAGTACAGACCAGGCTGAAAAAAATTCTACCCCTTGAGCCTTGCACAATCTTTCCAGGGCCGAATTGATCGACAGGGCTCTCATCATATACTCCCTCCTATCGTGTCTGGGCAGAATTGCAGACACTTTCAAATTCAACCCTAATTCACGGCTTTTTTTCAACAGTGACCTGTACTTGTTAAGTAACTCCGCCGGTCTCCTACTCTTAATATCATTAGTGCCAACGTGTACAACTATATCACCTTTTGTGCCCTTAAAAGATGATATCCGCTCTACAACAACATTAACCTTTGCCCCTGGCAGACATACCCTGGTCCTGTTCCACCTATCCTTTTTACAAAGCATATCCTTTTTACAAAGCATATCTCGCAATAAGGATTCTTCTGCTCCTATGCTTATCTTTAGTGACACTCCGATTTCTAGGCAAAATGATATTTCTCTTTTGGAGATTACGGTGACTTCTAATCTCTCTTGGCATAAGCACATTACAAATATTGCTTCCTCTGCATCTAAAAAACTTGGTTTTCTCTTTCCCACTCAGTGTTACTTTTCTTCCAAACAGCTGCTCAACTCTGTATAAATCGCAAATCCACCCTGCCATGGAATATTATTCCTACATCTGGGGTGGTGCCCCCAAAACCTCTCTCAGGCTTCTTGATTCCATTCAGAAGAGGGCAGTTAGGTTAATTAATGATTCATCTCTAACAGAGTCTCTCCACTCGATGTCTCATAGACGTACTGTTTCTGCTTCATGCCTCTTCTACACAATACTTCCATGGGCACTGTTCTTCTGAATTGGCTTCTATAATTCCCGCTCTCTCTTTCAAAACAGTCCGAACATGTGCTGCCACCAGCCAACATCCATTTACTGTCCAACTTCAAACTCACAGAACCAACTTTTCATCTTCCTCGTTTATTCATTCAACTGCCGTTTTCTGGAACAATCTTCCTTCATACGTATTTCCTAAAAATTACAGTCTACAGAAGTTCAAGTCCAATGTCAAGAAATATCTTCTTTCGTCTTCTCAACCTCCACCCAAGCACGGTACTAAGTACTATAGGTTCTAATACCTCTCGTGTTTGGGGTTTACATAAAAAAAAAAAAAAACTTTTTACATTCCATGTGGCCACGTTTACCCTCTTCTTTCTTAAATTTAATTTTGCAGGACACACAGTGGCATCGAGGATCTGCAGTTTTTGGAGTTGTTTTTGTTGTGGTCTGTGTGGCATCAGATAATGTAGTGGTATGCCATTGCCTACCACACGGCCGAATTGAAAGGGGCCGGCTTTAATCATAGGAAGAGACATCATGAATCTCACAAGATGCTCAGGAAGAGAAAGTTGATGATGTTGCCATCAGCAAATTCTAAATGGGAAGCATTCAAGGAAATAATCATAGAAATAATCTACTAGCCTTTTCATATCAGTCAAGAAACGCTGTTCAATCTTGGACCTAAATGGTTGTCAGATGAACTAATGACACTTGTTGCAGGCAAGAAAAATGTACTGGATGCATATAAACTTTCGGGCAACACAGACGTTTATAGTAAATGTAAACTACGCTGTAATCAAGTCACAAAGGAGATTATGTAAGCTAAGGCATATTATTTGAAATCTTTGGCAAAGGATGAAAATAAAATGTCTTTACTTATGATGTAAAAACTAGAAGAAAGGGTATGAATAATATTGTTTCACCTGATATTGACAGTTCCAACTGTTGATGATCCTGTTCAGGTTGCTGAAAAACTGAATAAGTATTTTGCATCTGCGTTCACACATGAGGAGTTCTTTAGGGAATTGTATGCCAGAAATTCATCAAACAGGCAGCAAAATAATTTTGCAATAACTGAGAGGAAACTGGAAGAGAAACTGTTGAAGTTAAACATAAAAAAGGCGCCTCGAGTCGTTGTATTTATCCAGTTATATTAAGGGAGGCAGGAGGTAAGTAAACTGTTAGCCATAATAATGCAAGCACCTTTGGATTCAGGGGAAGTCCCAGCATACTGGAGATTTGTGAATGTATCCTCAGTTCACAAAGGGGGGGGGACCAAAGTGTGACATGAGCAATTACAAACCTGTTAGCTTAACTTCTGTTCAGGGAAAATAATGGAGTTACTGGTTAAAGAAGTAATGCAGAAACCAACAGTTAGACAGGAATGCAGTTATACTTCAGAAACAACATGGGTTTGTGAAGGGGGAAATCTTGTCTGACCAATCTGACTGGATACTATGATGCAGTCACAAAGGAACCAGATGCCAAAAATAATTTTGATATGTTATACTTGGATTTCAGGAAAGCCTTGATGCTGTTGCACATAAAAGACTGCGGTACAAATTTGAGCAGTGTAGCACTAGTGCAAGTTACTGCATTATGGTTGGGTTGAGCAGTAGATGACAGAGAGTGATTATTAATTGACGCTGCTCTTTGTGCACTGATGTTATTAGTGGAGTCCCCTGGCATTTGATGCTGGCCTACTGTTGGTTTCAGTATTTATTAATGACATTAATAAAGGCATATCAGGCTTAATGTCCAAGTTTGCAAATGATACAAAGTTAGGAGGGTGGTTAATGACAGTAATGATGGTATGCTAGTAGAATGAGACTTCTAACGGAGAAGAAAAATTCATGGAAAGCATATTATTATTATTATTAGCTACATGGTGCAAGAAAGCCTGAGGCTTATGCTGCACCAGCCAAAAAAAAAAAAAAAATCCCCAAGTTATCCTGAGAGAGAGAGAGAGAGAGAGAGAGAGAGAGAGAGAGAGAGAGAGAGAGAGAGAGAGAGTCAAATGTAGAAGGAAATCACCAAGAAAGAGAAGAATGATGATATCCAGCTCAGGACCCTGGGTGTGCCAAGCCCAGCCCCTGGGGATAATATATAAATTAACAGATGATATAAAATACTACAATAAACTGGTGCCTCCGTAGCCAGGTGGGCAGGAGCAGCAGTGCGTAGCACACGCTTCTTGATGAGACCGGGGGTTCAAGCCCGTGACCACCAAATACGGAGGATGCGGAAAGGTCAGGGAATGACCACCACATATCCCCCAAGCAATATAGCTTTAGTTGCTAATGCTCCTTAAAAAAAAAAAAAAAAAAAAAACCCAAATAACTACAATAGACATAAACTAGTCTGCAAATAAGTCACAAAGGAGGTTAGGCAATATAAAGCAAATAAGGATATAGAAGAGAGGGGAAAAAAAAGAAAAATATTTACTTATGTTCTTGCTCAAGTTGCCCAGCAACTCCTGAGCTAAACATAAAAAAGACACCTCTGGTATATGGGATTTATCCCACTATATTAAGGCAGCATGTCCAGTGGATTGGGTGGCCACTGCAATGGTTTAATCAGTTTAGTGTGACATAGGCAGTAAAGGAGTGTGACATAGGCAGCAAATGCTTATTCATAATTATGAGAGCATATTTTGTTCCAGGGGAAGTCCCTATGGACTGCAGAAGTGAAAGTGTATCCCCAATTCACAAAGGGGGGATCAAAGGATGACATGAGTAAGCAAAGTGTTTAACAGTTTTTCTCTTCCAGGAAAAATAATGAAGTTATTGGTTTAAGTAATTCAGGCAATTACTTAACACAATGTGACTGCAATTATACTGCAGTCACAGCATTTATTTCCTAATGGACAAACTTGCCTGATCTGAGTAGATACTCTGATGCAGTAACAAAGGAACTGAATGCAAAAAATAAGTTTGATATCATATATTGGATTTCAGAAAAGTGTGTGATACTGTTGCACATGAAAGACTGCTGTACAAATTGGAGCACCATGGCATTAAGGGCAAGTTACTGCTATGAATAAATGAGAGAGAAGAAGACAGAGAGTGATTATCAATGGACACTACTCTTCATGGACTAATATTATTAGTGGTCTTCCAGAGTTCAGTGCTGGGCCCATTGTCTTTTTCTAAATTTTTTAATGATATCGGTCAAGATATATCAGGTGTAATGTCTAAGTATGCAGATGATACAAAGGTTGGTAGGGTAGTTAATGACAGTAATCAAGGTATTCTAGTGCAAAAAATTCTAGAAAAATTAAGCAGATGATTTGAGAAATGGCAGTTGAAGTTTGCAACATCGACATATGCATGCTATATGGGTAGCAGTAATCCCAGATTAACATACCAACTGTGTGGTACTAGGTACTACACTCACGGCTGAGGAAAACGAAAAAGACCTAGGGGTAGTTATGCAGTCAGATATGAAGTTCTCTGAGCAGTGCAGACAGGTTGCCAGGACAGCTCATGGGGATGGGTTTTCTGTATTATATACAGAAATTTTGCTAGCATGGATAAGGTGGTGTTATCCCATTGTACAAGGCAATAATTAGGCTGCACCTTAAGTATTGCATACAGGCCTGGAGGCATCTTTTTAGGAAGGATGTGGATCTGCTGGAATGGGTGCAGAGAAGGACAAAGAGATTAGTGAGGGGAACAATGGAGTGCTCTTACCAAGAAAGCTTCAGTTCTGCAAATTGCAGCTTGTGGAGACTAGACACCTGCAAGGTGATATGATTGAGGCATATAATGCTTTGAATGGTTTGAGCAACCTCAATGCAGATTGACTTCTTCCTCTTCTAAGACTATATACATAAGGGGACCTAAATTCGAACTGAAGAAAGATGGTTGTAGGATGGATGTGTGGAAGTCTGCCTTCAGCCAGTGGGTAGTTCTGAATAAATTCAATGAAGAACCACAGAAATTTTTGGAGGGGATGGCAGATGAGATGGAAAGTTTATTTTCCCTCTGATGCTGTATAAGCTTGAGTAGGTGCAATGGGAAGTGTGTAAGTTTGTGGTAAGTAATGTATTCTTTAGTCAGTTTTCTGACTAAAGAATACATGTAATAAATGAAGAGAGACTGTGCAATTTTTGAGTGAGACTGATTAACTTAGCCCACTACAAAAAATCCCATAAAAATTTCCTTGCATCATTGGTGGGATTCAAACTAAAGTCTTTTCTGTCTGATGTGGGAGGACAGTAATTATATGCACCATGCTATGCATGAGGGCTTTGTCAATGTGGAAAGACTGTTCTCTGTTAATGATTTTAACACAACAGATATATGATTAGCCACATTGAAAAATACACTGTTTACTGTAACAAAGATTATTCCATGTATGAGTTGCAAAATGATCCTTAATCTAAAACTTTTCATTAATGGTTTTGTAACTTATAACTAATAATTATTTTATGGATAAATAAGGTATCCCAATTCTTCTTGTTGGTTTTGTTACTTTTAAATACTGAATATAATGAAACTGCAATTCAATTAGATAAACTGTTAATGAATGTAAAAATGTCACTACACATAATAATATTCTGGTGCATATTAGTATTAGTCCAGTATTAACAGTGCAAATGATGCATGAAAGCAAGGATACACAACATCGCAAAAAAAAAAAAAAAAAATCAAAATCCCATATCACCTATCCATCTACTGTAACAGCCTATCTAGATCTTCACTGCATTTATTCAAACTACTCACCTCATTCCAACTATCAACCATCAGCTGGGATGAAGGGGAATTTCTGCACATCTATCTTGCAACCATCCTCTCAATTTGAATTTATGCCCCTATATATGTGTGGTCTCGGCAGTAATCTCAGCATTGAGATTACTCAATCCACTCAAAGCCTTAAACACAACAATCGGATACCCCCTTGCAGTTACCTAGTTTCCTGCAAGGGCACCTTTTGGCTCCCCTTGCTACTCTCATTATACTTCTCTACACCCAATCCAACAGATCCATATCCTAAAATGAGGCCATCCAGAGCTGTATGTAGTACTCAAGATGTGGCTGAACCACTGGCTTTACAATGGGACAATCACCCCTTTATCCCTGTTGGCAAAATTTCCATATATCACTGACAAAACTCCATGACTGTCCTAGCTGCCTGTCTGTTCTGCTCGAAGAACTTCATGTCTGATTGCACAGTTATCCTCAGGTCCTTTTCTTTCTCTACTACCCTGAATGCACTACCACACAGTTGGTATGTTATTCTGGGATTAGCATACCGATTGCATGTGAAGCAGCATCTGGCCTAGTCTCCAGATGCTGCTTCCCATATGCAGTACCATGCACTTGTTAATGTTAAACTTCAGTTGCTACTTCTCAGCCCATATGCTTAATTTTTACAGTTCTTGTTGCAGTAGCATACCGTGATTACTGTCATTAACCATCATTTTTGTTTGTTTATGGACTTTACACCACAAGGGCAACAAGGCAATAATGTATCTAACCATGGTAAAATGCATAGTTTTATCGATATAAATTGATACAATATACAATAGTTTTATCATAGCCAAAAAATCCCTACATTTAGTAGAAAGGTTCTTGGCTAAGGTAATGGTTGGGAAATAATGCTGCTGCAAGTGGCAGTAGATTGTATCTTACCAAAGTCAAGTTGCCAGTGAGCAAGTGAGCAACAAGTGAAGACATATCCCCGTTGATGGGTTTATAGATGGGCAAGCTTTGTAAATGTTTTCCTATTTGGGGAGAAAAGTCCATTCCAAGTTTGGTGGTTTAGTTGCTCATTGAGTTTTTCTGCACTGTTTAACAAAAGCATTTGTCTGTGTGGATGCAAGGAGGTTTCATTTGTTTCAGTACATAGGCTCTGAACTGGTGAATTACAGTTTGTGCCTAGCACAAGACAAAGAGCACTGTGGTGTACAGGATTAAGCCAAAGTAATGAGCTAGGTCTACAGAGTTAGAGACTGCAGAGCCATATTGTAGATGTGACCATATTAATACATAGCACAAATGAGTAGTGTGTAACGGTTGGCTCCTCATGTTGTGCCAGACAGCATTCCTAAAATTTTTGTTTTCTTAAGACAAGTAATCCTAAGTGCTCTTAGGAAGATAAGCTTTGGATCATATACCAAACCTACAAACAGAACACCAGGAACCACTGGGAGATCAGGCCTGATCATTCTCATTAGTTACCATGAGATCATCAAAGTAAATGGATGCAAAGAAATAAATCTGATATGATACACTAAATTATATGTGTGATTGTTATATAAATTGGAGCAATTAGGCATCAGAGGCAAGTTAAAGGGATGGGTTAAGGGGTAGGAGACAAAGAGTGATTGTAAATAGCCACAACTCTTTATGAACTTATGTGACAAGTGGAATACCAAGAGTTTGGAGGGAGGTCATTGTTGGGGCCCTTTTTACTATTTTTAGGCATGTTAACATATATGCATAAAGTACCTATTGTCAACACCATGTCACTCTGTCTATCTATCTGTGTCCATCCACATGTAATAATTCAACTTCCAGTGGATGATTTTTTCGTGAAATTTTAGGTTTAGCTCTATATGAAAAATTTGTCAAGCCATCCCAAATTTTATAAATGTAGATTCCTGGGTAGCAAGCACTAGCCTATATACCTAAGAGAATGTGACAAACATCATGGACCAACCTTAATCCCAACTTTACAGGAAAGTGGGGGTATTGAGGATTTCAAGGACTGCTGCGAGTCATTATAAAACTAGTAGGTACATGGGTTGTGTTAGAGTAACTAAGATTCCACATCAATCATTTTTATCACTACCACCTATTGGTTCTTTTATCTACTAATTCTTAATGAATGAAGAGCAACTACTGATAATCAGATTAAGAATATTTCTTTCTCCTGTTGCCTCTTTTATATGCTGCTGCTGCTGCAGAAAATAGTCATCCAATAAATCCAGAAAAGTTCTACTATTGTGTGAGTGGCTAATACATAAGTTCCAGTTAATACCTGGAAAGTTAAACTCCCTCATTAGAAGACATTTTCATTAACTGGGTCTTTCTATTTGTCTGTGTATCTGTTCCCGAAACTCATTAGAGTCATTTAGCTCATAATGTACTTTTACAATATGCATCCCTTATGCTGATAGCTGTCAGATGTCAGATGCTGATAGATGTCAGGATTTGATGACTCAACCAATACTTCAAATTTGTCAAATCTGTTCAATACACTCCTACCATTGGTGTACAAGCATGTATAAATGCACATGTTTTTGGGCGCCTCCGTAGCTGCTCCAGGTGGACAGGAGCAGCAGTGCGTAGCACACACTTCTTGATTAGACCAGGGTTCGAGCCCATGACCACCAAATACAGAGGATGCGGAAAGGTCAGGAAATTACCACCATATATCCCGGAGCAATATGACCTTAGTTGCTAATGCTCATAAAAACCAAATAACAAACAAACAACAAACATGTTTTTGCTTGTCACCTGCAACCTTGCTTTTCCAAAAGAAACAGTGCAGAAATCACTTGCATCTCTGCTTGCAACTGCTGCTAATCTATTAGTCTGTATCTCCTCCATAAACGGGTAGTTTTCTGACACACTTAACCCTGCCTCGATAGCATCAGCAAATATTATTACCCCCGTTTCATTTGAGTGTATCCCATCCCTGTAAAAACAATCTCAGACCATGCCAAGGCCAGCTCCATGGCCAGGTGGGCAGGAGCAGCAGTGCGTAGCACACGCTTCTTGATTAGACTGGGGTTTGAGCCCGTGACCACCAAATATGGAGGATGCAGAAAGGTCAGGGAATGACCACCGCATATCCCCGGAGCAATATGGCCTTAGTTGCTAATGCTCCTAAAAAAAAACAAAGATCATGCCAAGAAAAATTCTATCTCATGAGCCTTGAGTCTCTCCAGGGCAAAATTGATTGACAACACTCTCATCATGTACTCTCTCTCTCTCTCTCTCTCTCTCTCTCTCTCTCTCTCTCTCTCTCTCTCTCTCTCTCTCTCTTATCATGTCTGGGCAGAACTGCAGATACTTTCAGATTTAATCTTAGCTTATAAATTTTTTTTTTAGCAAATCCTCAGATATCATGCTGAAATTAACATTTAATTAGAGAATAATTGATATTAGAATAAACATCCAGATACAGGGATGGGATACACTTAAATAGAAAGGGTGTAAGAATATTTGCTGATGCTATCGAGGTAGTATTAGGTGCGTCAGAAACCTGCTAGCTTTGGAGGATTCACAGACTAATAGATTAACTGAAGCCCCAGGCTGATGCAGAGGTGAAAGTGATTCTTGTACTGCTTATTTTGGAATGAGCAGCAGTCTGGAAAGTGAGGTGTTGAGGATTTCAAGGACTGCTGAGTGTCATTATAAAACAAGTAAATAGTAGTAGTAGTAGTAGTAGTAGTGGCATGTGATGCAAGAAAGCAAATGTATGAGCTTATGCAGCATCAGCCAAAATAAATAAATAAAAAAAAAAAAAAAAATCACACCATTTCCTCCAAATGCCTGTCCAGTTCCTCCTTAAATTTATTCACCTTATCAACTTCCACAACGACAGATGGAAGTTTGTTCCAGTAATTAACCACCCGCTGGCTAAAGGCAAATTTCCGCACATCTGTCTTTTCTTAATTTGAATTTATGCCCCCTTAGGTTCGTAATCTGAACAAGTGGAAGGATCCCATCAGAATTCAGCGTGCTGAACCCATTCAAGGCCTTATACACCTCAATCATATCACCGCGCAGGTGCCTAGTCTCCAGCCACTGCAATTTGCAGAACTTAAGCCTCTCTTGATAAGAGGATCCCTTCAGTCCCCTCACCAATCTTGTTGCCCTTCTCTGTACACTCTCAAGTAAATCTACATCCTTCCTAAAATGAGGCCTCCAGACCTGTACGCAGTACTCAAGGCGTGGCCTGACCATTGCCTTATACATAGGGATAATCACCTCCTTTTCCCTACTAGCAAAATTCCTATATATCATTGACAAAACCCCATGACCTGCCCTGGCAGCCTGTCTGCATTGCTCAGAAAACTTCATATCTGCCTGCACAATTACTCCCAGATCTTTTTCATTTTTATCCACCTTAAGTGTAGTACCACACAGTTGGTACGTTTCTCTGGGGTTACTTCTACCCATATGCAGTACTTTGCATTTGTCAAGGTTAAACTTCAGTTGCCACTTCTTAGCCCATCTGCCCCAAATTATCTAGATCCTGTTGCAGTAGCACACTGCCATTACTGTCATTAACAACCCTGCCAACCTTTGTATCATCTGCAAACTTCGACACTAAGCCTGATATACCTTCATCAATATCATTGATAAATATACAAAACAACAGTGGACCCAACACCGAACCCTGTGGGACTCCACTAATAACATTAGTCCAAGAAGAGCAGCACCCATTGATTACCACCCTCTGTCTTCTCCCACTTAACCATCATTTTATCCATTGTAGCAACTTACCCTTAATACCATTCTGCTCCAATTTGTACAGTAGTCTTCCATGCGCAACAGTGTCAAAAGCTTTCCTGAAATCCAAGTATATGATATCAAAATTATTTTTTGCATCCAGTTCCTTTGTGACCACATCATAATATCCTATCAAATTTGTCAGACAAGACTTTCCCTTAACAAACTCATGCTGTGTCTGAATTATTGCTGCAGTCTTGTCTAGATGATCCTGCAATGCATCTTTAACCAGCGACTCCATTATTTTACCCGGAACAGAAGTTAAACTAACTGGTTTGTAATTACCCATGTCACCCTTCGATCCCCCTTTGTGAATTGGGGATACATTTGCACATCTCCAGCCCATGGGGACCTCCCCTGAGTCCAAGGATGCTCTCATAATTATGGCTAAGGGTTTACTTACTTCCTTTGCTGCCTCCTTTAATATAACTGGATAGATCCCATCCACCCCAGGTGCTTTTCTTACGCTTAACTTCAACAGTTTCTCTTCCACTTTGCTCTCAGTTATTACAAAATCATTAAGCACCCTGCTACAATTTGATAATCTTCTGCCATTTTCAAACCTTAATAATTCCTCACGTGTGAATGTAGATGCAAAATACTCATTCAGTTTGTTTGCTATCTGAGCAGGATCATCAACAGTCGAACCGTCGATGTCAAGTGGACCAATCAGATTCATCCCCTTCCTTTTAGAGTTTATATAAGTAAAGAAATCCTTGCTGTTTTTCTTAGAATCTTTTGCCAAGGATTTCTCGTAATCTGCCTTTGCCTGCCTAACCTCCTTTGTAACTTGGTTACAGATCAACTTGTAGCTATCATAGGCTTCTGTGTCATGTGTTAATTCGTATGCATCCCATGCATTTTTCTTCTCTGTTATGAGTCTCATTAGTTAATTTGACAACCATTTAAACCTTGAACAATATTTCTTAATAGGTGTGAAACTTTTAGTAGCATCCACGATTAATTCCTTGAATGCTTCCCACTTAGAATTTACTGTTGGTAACATCATCAGTTGATCCCACTGTACAGAATTTAAAAACTGTCGGAGACCACTGTACTCGCCTTTACGGAAGCAAAAACCTTTTCTTTTACCCCTGATGGTAATTAAATCTTTAAGTAAATCCCACGTGAGTACACTGTGATCACTGCCACCTAGTGGTTCTTTTATCTGCAAATTCCTAATACATGAATGATCACTGCTGATAACCAGATCAAGAGTATTACTTTCTCTGGTTGCCTCTCGAACATGCTGCTGCAGAAAACAATCATCCAATAAATCCACAAAATCTGACTAGTGTGTGAGTGACCAACCCACAAGTTCCAGTCAATATCTGGGAAGTTGAAATCCCCCATTATAAGACATTCCGATTTACTAGCCCACTCTATTTCTCTGTACAATTGTTCATTGTACTCATTCGAGTCATTAGGCCTATAACACACTCCTACTCTTATTTTTGCTTTCGCAGTGCTTATGTTACACCAAACTGACTCAACAGTGTACTGTTCATCTATATCAACTGGATGCACTCCTTTTGATTTTATGTTTTTCTTAATTAACAGCATAACACCTCCTCCCTTTCTATCCTGTCTATCCTTTCTGTACACATTGTACTCCCCAAATACATGGGTTGTGTTAGAATAAATAAGAGTAAGAACTGATGCATGTATACTTGCATGTACACCAATGCTTGCTAGGAGTATAGTAAATAAATTTGATGAATATGAGATGCTGGTGAAGATATCAAAGGCAGATATTGTTGGGATATAAGAAATATGATGTCACACAGAAATAAGGAATTCAGAATTGAAATTTGGAGAGTACAATGTGTACAGAAAAGATAGAAGGGGAGGAGGGGAATGCTATTAGTTAAGAAACACAAAAATTTTAAGGAAGTGCATCCAGTTGACATGGGTGGACAGTGCAGTGTTGAGTCAGTTTGGTGTGACATAAGCATTGGGAGATCAAAATTGAGAGTAGGTGTGTTATAGGCCTAATGACTGGGCCAGTAAATCAGATTGTCTTATAATGGGGGATTTTAACTTCCCAGATATAGATTGGAAATTGTGGATTGGTCACACCCGCACACCAGCAAGACTTTTGCGATTTATTGTATGATTGTTTTCTACAGCAGCATTTTCGAGAGGCATACAGAGGGAGTAATAGTCTTGATCTGATTATCAGCAGTGATTATTCATGCATTAAGAATCTGCAGATAAAGGAACCATTAGGCGGTTGTGATCACTGTGTAGTTATATGGGAATTATTCAAAGATGTAACTACCATCAGGGGTAAAGGTAAGGGGTTTTGTTTTCATAAAGGTGACTACAGTGGTCTGAGAGATTTTTTAAATTCTATACAGTGGGACCAACTGATGACGTTACCAACAGTAAACTCTAAATGGGAAGCATTCAAGTAATTAATCTTGGAAGCTATCAGGCTTTTCATAGCAATTAACAAATACTGTTCAAGGATTAATCCTAAATGAATGTCAGATGAACTAATGAAACTTGAGGCAGAAAAGAAAAATATATGGGATGCATATAAATTATCAGGAGACACAGATGTCTATGGTAGATATAAGATAGTCTGTAATCAAGTCACAAAGGACATTAGGCAAGCAAAGGCAGAGTACGAGAAATCTTTGGCAAAGGATGCAAAGAAAAACAGTAATGACTTCTTTATTTATGTAAGCTCTAGAAGGAAGATGATGAATCAAATTGGTCCACTTCATATCGATAGTTCGATTGTTGAGGATTCTGATCAGTAGCTAACAAATTGAATGAGTATTTTGCATCTACATTCACATATGAGGAATTCTGAAGGGAATTATCGCGTGGCACAGAGACAATCCCTAAGGCAGAATGCGCTGGTCCCGAAGGAACTAGTAGTTGTTGGTGACTCTATTGTCAGGGAAATGGGGAACATGCTTTGTAAAAAAGATAGGTGGAACAGGACCAGGGTATGTCTGCCAGGGGCAAAGGTTGATGACGTTGTAGAGCGAATATCATCTTTTAAGGGCACAAAAGGTGATATAGTTGTACACGTTTGCACTAATAATATTAAGAGTAGGAGACCGGCAGAATTACTTAACAAGTACAGGTCACTGTTGAACAAAAGCCGAGAATTAGGGCTGAATTTGAAAGTGTCTGCAATTCTGCCCAGACACGATAGGAGGGAGTATATGATGAGAGCCTTTTCGATCAATTCGGCCCTGGAAAGATTGTGCAAGGCTCAAGGGGTAGAATTTTTTTCAGCCTGGACTGTACTTGTTAACAGGAGAGATTGCTTCTACAGGGATGGGATACACTTAAATAGAAAGGGTGCAAGAATATTTGCTGATGCTATCGAGGCAGTGTTAGGTGGGTCGGAAAACTGCTAGCTTGGGGTGAGACAAAGACCAATAGATTGACAGTACCCACTGGCAGAGGTGAAAGAGATTCTTTCACTGCTTCTATTAGAATGAGCAGAAGCCTGAAAAACAGGATGCATGGTATTTCAGAGACTGCTGGGAGCCATTGCGGTACAAGTAAACACATGGGTTGTGTTAGAGTAGCTAAGAGTAGAAACAGGTGCAGGTATAAGAGTAGAAACAGGTGCAGGTATTGGTGTACACGTGCGTGTACACCAATGCTAGGAGTTTAGTAAATAAATTTGAAGAATTTGAGGTATTGCTCAAAACATCGAAGGCAGATATTGTTGGGATATCAGAGACGTGTCACACAGATATAAGGGATGCAGAACTGCAATTTGGGGAGCACAACGTCTACAGAAAGGATAGACAGGATAGGAAGGGGGGAGGGAGGGGTTATGCTATTAGTTAAGAAACACATAAAAACCAAGGCAGTGATGCCAGTCGACATCGCTGGACAGTGCAGTATCGAGTCAGTTTGGTGTGACATAAGCATTGGGATATCAAAATTGAGAGTAGGAGTGTGCTATAGGCCTAATGACTCTGATGAGTATAATAAGGAACTGTACAGGGAAATAGAGTGGGCCAGTAAATCAGAGTGTCTTATAATGGGAGATTTTAATTTCCCAGATATTGACTGGAATTTGGGGGCTGGTTACTCACACACTAGCAGGGCTTTTGTGGATTTATTGGATGATTGTTTTCTACATCAGCTGTTCGGGAGGCAACTAGAGGGAGTAATACTCTTGATTTGATTATCAGCAGTGATTCTTCATGCATTAAGAATCTGCAGATAAATGAACCACTAGGTGGCAGTGATCACAGTGTGCTGAAGTGGGATTTACTCAAAGAGGTAACTACCATTAGGGGTAAAGGGAAGGGTTATTGCTTCCGTAAAGGCGACTACGATGGACTGAGACAGTAATTAAATTCTATACAGTGGGACCAACTGATGATGTTACCAACAGCAAATTCAAAATGGGAAGCATTCAAAGAACTTATCTTGGAAGCTACTAGGCTTTACATACCAACTAAGAAATATTGTTCAAGGTTTAGGCCAAAATGGATGTCAGATGAACTAATGAGGCATATGGCAGAGAAGAAAAATGCATGGGATACATACAAATTAACACATGACACAGAAGCCTATGATAGATACAAGTTGATCTGTAACCAAGTTACAAAGGAGGTTAGGCAGGTGAAGGCAGATTACGAGAAATCCTTGGCAAGGGATGCAAAGAAAAACAGCAAAGAGTTCTTTACTTATGTAAACTCTAGAAGGAAGGGGATGAATCAGATTGGTCCACTTGATATTGATGGGTCAAGTGTTGATGATCCTGCTCAGGTAGCTAACAAACTAAATGAATATTTTGCATCGACATTCACACATGAGGAGTTATTCAGCGAGGGGAATGCCAGAGGTGTATTCAACTCTAGCAGTAAGCTACAGAATCTTGAAATAACTGGGAGTAAAGTGGAGGAGAAACTGTTGAAGATAAACACAAGAAAGGCACCCGGGGTGGATGGGATCTATCCAGTTATATTAAAGGAGGCAGCAAAGGAAGTAAGCAAACCCTTAGCCATAATTATGAGAGCTTCCTTGGACTCAGGGGAGGTACCCATAGACTGGAAATGTGCAAATGTGACCCCAATTCACAAAGGAGGATCAAAGGCTGACACAAGTAATTATAGACCTGTGAGCTTAACTTCTGTTCCAGGAAAATTAATGGAGGCACTGGTTAAAGAAGCACTGCAGGATCATTTAGACAAGACTTCAGTTATAGCTCAGACACAGCATGGTTTTGTTAAGGGGAAGTCTTGCCTGACCAACTTGATTGGATACTATGATGCAGTCACAAAAGAACTGGATGCAGGGAATAACTTTGATATTATATACTTGGATCTTAGAAAGGCTTTTGATACTGTTGCACATGGAAGACTGCTACACAAATTGGAGCAGTGTGACATTGGAGGCAAATTGCTGCTATGGATAAAGAGGTGGTTGAGGGGGAGAAGACAGAGAGTGGTAATCAATGGACACTGCTCATCGTGGACTGATGTTATTAGTGGAGTCCCTCAGGGCTTAGTTTTGGGTCCATTATTGTTTTCTGTATTTATAAATGATATTGATGATGGTATGTCGGGCTTAATGTCCAAGTTTGCAGACGATACAAAGGTTGGCAGGGTTGTCAAGGACACTACTGACACTATGCTGCTGCAACAGGATCTGGAAAGGTTGAGCAGATGGGCTGAGAGGTGGCAAATGAAGTTTAACATTGACAAATGTAAAGTACTACACATGGGAAACAGCAACCACAGAGCAACGTATCAACTCTGTGGTACTACACTGACAGTGGTAGAGAATGAAAGGGACTTGGGGGTGGTTGTGCAGGCAGATATGAAGTTCTCTGAGCAGTGCAGACGGGGCTGCAAGAGTAGCTCATGGAGTATTGTCAATGATATACAGGAATTTTTCCAGCAGGGATAAGGAGGTGATTATTCCATTGTATAAGGCGATGGTCAGGCCACACCTAGAGTACTGTATACAGGTCTGGAGGCCTCATTTCAAGAAGGATGTAGAGCTGCTGGAACGAGTACAGAGAAGGGCAACAAGATTAGTGAATGGAACAAAGGGGTGCTCTTACGAAGAAAGGCTTAAGTTTTGCAAATTACAGTGTCTGGAGACTAGGCACCAGCGAGGTGATCTGATAGAGGTGTATAAAGCCTTGAATAGTTTAAGCATGCTCAATGCTGATGGGATTCTTCCTCTTGCTTAGAAAAATCACCTGAGAGGGCATAAATTCAAATTGAGGAAAGACAGATGTAGGATAGACGTGCGGAAATTTGCCTTTAGCCAGCGGGTGGTTGGTTGGTGGAACAGACTTCCATCCCTTGTGGTGGAGGTTGATAGCCTAAATAAGTTTAAGGCTCAGCTGGACAGGTATTTTGAACGAACAGAGGGGTGAAGTGGAAGTGGTTTTTTTTTTTTTTTTTTGGCTGATGCTGCATAAGCTTGCTTTCTTGCATCAAATGCCTCTACTA
The DNA here is from genome assembly GCF_048544385.1 of Mastigoproctus giganteus. Taxonomy (NCBI): domain Eukaryota; kingdom Metazoa; phylum Arthropoda; class Arachnida; order Uropygi; family Thelyphonidae; genus Mastigoproctus; species Mastigoproctus giganteus. The sequence goes on from NC_143582.1 coordinate 75,107,494, forward strand.
ATGCTAATGCTAAGTAAAGGCCAGCAGCTTATCAAACTCTAACAGGGAGTTAAATTATTTTGTAATAACTGAGAGCAAAGTGGAGGAGAAATTGCTGAAGTTAAACGTAAGGAAGGAACCTGGGGTAGATGGGATCTATCCAGTTATATTAGAGCGGCAACAAAGGAAGTAAGCAAGCTCTTAACTATGATTATAGGGTATCCATGCATTGTCAAGGGAGGTTCCCATGGACTGGAGATGGGCAAATGGATCCCCAATTCACAAAGGGAGATCGAAAGGTAACAGGAATAATTATAGACCTGTTAGTTTAACTTCCGTTTCGAGGAAAATAATGGAGTCAATGGTTAAAGATGCATTGCAGGATCATTTAGAGAAGACTGCAGTAATAATTCAGACACAGCATGGGTTTGTTTAGGGAGAGTCTTTTCTGACAAATATGATTGGATACTATGATGTGGTCACAAAGGAACTCAATGCAAAAAACAATTCTGATGTCATATACTTGAATTTTAGGAAAGCGTTTGATACTGTTGCACATGGAAGACTACTGTTCAAGTTGGAGCAGTATGGAATTAAGGGTAAGTTTCTACAATGGATAAAAGGATGGTTCAGTGGGAGAAGACAGAGAGTGGTAATTGATGGACACTGCTCTTCATGGACTAATGTTGTTAGTGGAGTTCCCCAGTGGTCAGTGTTGGGCCCATTATTATTTTTTGTATTTATTAATGATACTGATGAAGGTATATGAGGCTTAATGTCTAAGTTTCCAGACTAAAACGAAGGTTGGTAGGGTTTTTAATGATAAGGATGGTACTGCAACAGAATCGAGAAAAATTGAGCAGATGGGCTGAGAAGTGGCAACTGAAGTTTAACATTGACAAATGCAAAGTACTGGATATGGGTAGCAGCAACCCCCAGGGTAACATACCAACTGTGTGGTACTACACTCAGGGTAGTGGAGCATGAAAAAGACCTTGGGAATAATTGTGCAGTCAGATGTGAAGGTTTCTGGTCAGTGCAGACAAGTTGCAAGAGTAGTTCAGCTCATAGGGTCTTGTCAATGATATATAGGAATTTTGCTATCAGGAATAGAGGGTGATTATCCACTTGCATAAGGTAATTGTCAGGCCACACCTTGAATACTACATACAAGTCTGGAGGCCTCATTTTAAGAAAGATGTTGAGCTTATAGAACGAGTACAGAGAAGGGCAACAAGATCAGTGAGTGGAACAAAGGGTTGCTGTTACCAAGGTAGGCTTAAGTTCTGCAAATTGCAGATGTCTAGAGACTAGGTACCTGCTAGGTGATCTGTTTGAGATGTATAATGCCTTGAATGGTTTGCGCAAGCTCAATGCTGATGGGATGGGTTTTATGCCCCTTGCGAGCTCAATGCTGAGGGGCATAAAACCAAATTGAGGAAAGACAGTTGTAGAATAGATGTATGGAAAGTTGCCTTTAGTCTGCAGTTGGTTGATTGCAGGAAACAAGCTTCCATCTATTGTTGTGGAAGTTGACAGCTTAAGTAAATTCAAGGCTGAACTAGACAAATGTTTGGAGTGAATGAATGGTTGAAATGGGTAATCATTCTAAACATCAGAATGATTATCCATAGTGCACAAAAACTATGTTATATCAATTGGTTTCCAAGAAAAAGGAGCACCTTCTGCCTTTAAACTTAATTCTTGAATGCATATGTTAATGATTAAGCAATGAGATCAAAAAAACTCTAGTACCTTTATGAATAACTTTTTAAATAATTAGCTTAATGGATATTCATTAGTTTGTCTTGGCAATATATTTTTTTTGTTAAGATTTTGTAACCTGATCCAATAAACAATGATTTAACTTACTCACTTAGACCTTATTCAAGAAAATAATATTCCTTGAACAGTATTCTAATTTGCTTAATTACTATTGCAAAGATTTAAGCATTAAATAAAAAAATATTGAATATCTAATTGAATATTATTTTTCTAAGTAAGATAAGACTTACTTATTAGCTGGAAAAAATATTTCAACAACATAAGAATCGGTATTTTCTAACTGTCGGGACACACGTCCATGTTTATTACACCTGACGTTGATCTTTAAACCATTACAGGAACCAGGTATAGAGTCAGTGCAAAGATGCCACTCACGATTAACTCTCATTAAGCTTCCTTCAACGCGAGAGTGCAAAATTTTTTTCCCAGATTCAGAACATACAACTGATGAAGGAAAGGACATGGCAATTCTAAATATTCTTTGAGCAGCTCTCTTTGCTACAAAAAAAAAATAATAATAAAATAAATAAACAGAATGAAAGAAGAAAAATACACAGAATGGAATAATATCAATTCTTCATCAAAAAAAAAAAGACTGAAGCAAGAAATTTATAAAACACTTGTCATACATCAGCATGTTAATCTATGTGCAAGTGTGTGTGTGTGTGTGTGTGTGTGTGTGTGTGTGTGTGTGTGTGTGTGTGTGTGTGCGCGCACGGGCGCGTGTGTGTATGTATACTAGGGGGACCAGACATCCCGTTTTTAACAGCACTGTCCCCTTTTTCAGCCACTGATCCCATCATTCTGCAAAAATGTAAATGGAATGCCAAATGTCCTTTTTTTAGAAAATGCATCCCAATTTTCTTTTCTTTCTTCTGCATACAAGAGTCAACTTTTCTGTGTAGCATGGCTGATGTGACAGACACGTGCGAATGAATTCTAGTATTTTCTTTGGTGTTTTTCAAAATATTGATGCATTGGCAGTGATAAGGCTCTAGTAATTAATTATAAATTCACTTTTTTTACGATAGGTCATGAGATGCCCAAGTGAAAGTGTAGTTTCACGGACATGTTAAAACATGAATTCCCTTTCCTAACTGAAAGTCATAATGTTAATGGTAAAGTTTCATGCACTGTTTGTACACCTGAATTTTATTTTGAACATGGTGGTTGTTCATATATTATTCAGCACACTGCTAAAAAGAAGCAGTTGCAGCAAAAACAAAAAGGTGCAAGCCATAAATTAACATCTTTCATGACAAAACAACAAGATGTAAATGGTGAATGGAAACATCTTGCTGCACAAAAAGGATTGCCAGCTTTACATAATATCAGTGGATTGCACATTTATCATCATACAAAACTTATTCTCAAAAAGATTCACATGAGCAAGTATCCTGTTATGGTAGATTCATCAAATCACTTAAGCCTGAAGTTGGTCCCAGTTTTGGTGAGGTATTTTATACCTACAAAAGGAATACAAGTGAAATTATTGGAATTCCAAAATCTCGTAGGAGAAACATAAATTAACCAACAAGATAATAGCATTTTGTGGTGGCAACTGTAACACCAACTTTGGTGGCATTTCGAGAAAAGGCAAGAATAATGTCTTTCATAAGTTAAGCAAGAACATGAAAACGAACATCTTGGGAGTAGGCTGTGCTTCATATATTGTGCATAACGCTTAAGTGCAGATATGTTGCCAATTGATGTGGAATCAATTATTAACAAAGTGTTTCAACATTTTAATGTTTTCACCTTTAGAGTTGAGGCACTGAAATCCTTCTGCAATTTTGTAGAAGTGGAATCCAAGAAACTTTTAGGAAGTTTGAAGATGAGATGACTATCCTTGCTACCTGCAGTGGAAAGAAAGATCGAAATGTTTGATGGTCTCAAGTCATATTTTCTATCAAAATATAAAAGACCTAAAACTCTTGAGGGATTTTTTTTTAATAATTCACAGTCCCTTCTCTCGTTCAAGTTTATTCAGCCAACTTAAAATGTAATAACATTATCAAGAAAGATTGAATGAGAGGACATTTGTGACAGTGAAGTGGAACAAGAATTCATTGCCCTGACAGAACAAATGTTCAATAGAAAGGAGCATTTGTTCTGTCAGGGCAAATGCTCAACAGAAAGGAGCAACATTTTTTTACATCTGCTGTCCAGGATCTCAAAAACCAACTGATAGAGGAGGGCATCATCAAAGATGTTGAATTTACCGAAAATATCAATAATTTCTATGATACTTTCCTAGAATACATGGAAAACTGCAAGCCTTTTGCAGAGCTATGTGACTTTAAATGGGTTTTGTTAAATATCCCTCCATCTTGGTATGTTGTTCAACAGGGTGTCCAAAACATATCCAAAATTGACACCAACATACTAAAAGTAATAGATGAAGATGAACTATTTAATAAAGTGTATCACATGAAGAATATATGCAAATCTAATATTGATCATTGGAAGAAATGTGGTGTTACAACTAGTGACAGGTGGTGGATGAGACAATCCAGACACTAAAAAATGAAGACATTAGTTTTGGGAACATAATACACATTGTGAGTTCTGTGTTAGGAATACTGAGCACAAATGCATGATTAGAGAGGGTGTTTTCTTTAATGAACGCATTTTGGTCCATTGTCAACTGTAATGTCAAGACTGTCAATGGACTATCAACAGTCCGTTGAAACTGTACAGGCAATATTAATAAAAAAATTACATTTGAAAGACATTTCTTGTATGTACTTTTATAATTTCATAATGGAACAGCCAAACTTTTTTGAAGAAATTCAGTCATCTAAAAAATATGACAAAGATATTACTAGTGAATGTCCTGGACCACCAGCTCAATAAAGATTTGTGTAATTTTACAATGTTAATGTGAGATTAAGACAGCGATAAATATGTAAGTAACCCGTGTTAATTTTAATCAAGCTAAACAGTCATGGCTAGTTGGCATGAAAGAAGTAGAAGAGGATCGTTTTAATTAGAATTACAATCAAATCATGTCAACTCACCATGAGTTTTTTGTTTTATAAATCTGGACACCCTAGTGTATACTCATATCACAGATGCACATGGATATATATGCACATGCACACAATGTACTCACAATGTGTATTATATACAGTGAAACTTCTCCTAACGGACACCTCTCATTAACGGACATCTCTCTACAACGGACATTTTCAAATTCCCCAACTCACCTCCATTGGTTTTAACATGTTTGCAGCTTCTGTCTAGCGGACATTCTCTGTAACGGACGCGGACAGGCAATCTGCACTGTTTCGTTTAGATTAGCACTTAATTTGATCTCCCCATAACGGACAGCGGGCGAGCTCACGGCCCTTTTTCTAGGAACGTTTCTTCCACGTATTGCCTCAATCATGTGTTTATTTTCTATTTCCGATTCTCTGAATTTTATCAAGGTTTACGTCGCGGTTCTAAACCCTTTTTCAAGAATTTTAAGGCACGTGTAAAACTTCTGATGAATTCGGTGTGTGCAGGGAGGGGGGGGAATATGGTCGGCCTTTCGTCTTTTCAGTTTCAGTTTTCAGTTTTGTTTAGTGTCGTGTGAAGTACACAATGTCTTCTCTTAAACATTTAACTTTAAAAGATAGTCGAACTCATTAATGCGTATGATCGGCAAAAAAATAGTGTTCACAATCTCACTGCAAAATTCAAAATCGGGAATACGCAGATAAGCGACATCCTAAAGAAAAAAAATTAACTGCTCAAACAATTTTGGCAACACGGAAATGATCGGGTTCAAAAATCATTCCTGAAAACTGTTGGACTTCAAATTTGTCGCGCACGTGCTAAAAAAATTCCCATTAATGGGCCCATTATTAGGGAAAAGGCTTTGGAGGTTGCTAAATCTATGGGAGTAAATGAGTTCAAAGCTTCTGTGGGATGGCTAGATAAGTTCAAAACTCGGCATAAAATTTCTTGGAAAACCGTAAGTGGTGAAGGTGGATCTGTTGATACTGGGGTTGTAACAGAGTGGACCGTCAAATTGGAAGATTTATGTCGTGATTTTGAAGCTAAGGATATTTACAACTGTGATGAAACAGGGTTGTTTTTTTAAAGCTCTTCCTGAAAACACAATGAATCTAAAGAACGAAAAGTGCCAGGGCGGAAAAATTTCTAAGGAACGCTTGACTGTACTATTGTGTACAAACATGCTGGGAGACTTTGAACAACCTCTTGTTATAGGAAACCCACAAAATCCTCGTTGTTTCAAGGGCATAAAGTTGAATCTTTTGAATGTGGACTGGAAGTCTAATAAAAAAGCATGGATGACATGAGATATCATGAGCGAATGGATAAGTCACTTTAACCAAAACATGATTCGTCAAAACAGAAAAATTATTCTTTTCATGGATAATGCTGCATCTCACCCGCACATTGAATTGTCCAACATTCAAATCGTTTTTCTGCCACCAAACACATCTGCAGAGTGTCAGCCCTTGGATCAAGGGATAATAAAAAAAGTTTAAACTTCACTACAGAAAATGTTTTAAGACATCTCATTGCAAACATGAACGATGTAACATGTGCGAGTGACCTTGCAAAGAAAATCAGCATCCTAGATGCGATTCAATGGATTTCCTCTTCAGTAAACGCAATTAGAAAACAAACTGTCGTGAACTGTTTTGTAAAGTCTGGCTTCAAACGCAAAAATTGAAGTTGTGAACAGCAATGTGGAGCACCAAGAAGAACAAGAACTTCAACATCTATTGATAATGTACTATACTTTAGCTACAAGTGACCCTGGCTACAAAGATATAGACTCGAACCTCACTACAGAAGATGGTGCTCTAGATATCAACGATATTATCATCGATATTTTTCAAGAAGTTCCTCATGAGGATGAAGAAATGGAAGGAGGTGATTCTGTCGAAGAACATATTAACGATGAACCACCGATGAAAATAGAAGAAGCGCTCATACAAATCAATCGTTTAAAAATGTTTTTCGCCGCTGAAGAAGATACTGAAGGACTTTTGATGGTTTCTTCACTCCAAACAAATGTTGAAAACAAAATTATCAGCCGGAAGAAGGTGCAAAAGAAAATAAGTGATTACTGTATGTATTTTTCTTAAGATAAAGTCATAATATGCATAGCACAATTGTATGTATATTATTTACAAAAATATTGTGCAAAATCTGTATATAATTTAATTTAATTTTACATTAAACGTTGAACGATTTTTCTTTCTTTTTTTTTTTTTCTCCCTCAGACTTCTTGTTAGCGGACACTTCTCTCTAACGGACACATTTTTGTTCCCCATGGCTGTCCGTTAAAGGGAAGTTTCACTGTATATATATATATATATATATATATATATATATATTCTAATATATTGTGTAATTTACAGTATATTCATATGGCAACTCATTGAAAAGGCAAGTTTGTTCTTCTGTGAGAATTGAGACCATTGCATAATCAATGCAGTTTATTTATTTATTACATTCTAATAACTGAACATTAGTAACAATTAGAAGTAACAGTTTGAAAGTAATTTACTTATATTAATGATTGCATTAATAAAAAAATACCAACAAAGATCAGTAAAAGGAAAATGATATATAATAAGAACAAAGTTACAAAGCAATCAAAGTAATGAAAATATAAGATTAACTAGACAGGAATTTCCAGAAGTTGGAGTAAGCATCTTTAAGTTTTCTGTTTGACTAAAAGATGTCCAAATTTGTGTCACTAAATGATTTCACAACTCTATTAAGGTACTGAGCAACTAAATGATTTGTGTAGGATTTGCCTATTACAAATGTTAAAATGTGCCTAAGAGGTTTTGGAGGACAAATAAAGTTGATATTTTTTAAGAGCTGGGCCAATCAATGGAACCAAGTATAATTTTATTCAAAAGGCTGAAGTCCAGTATAAGTCGTAAATGTTTTAAAGGCAGTACAGTCAGTCCTCGTATAGCACGATAGTTGTGTTCCTAGAAACCCTCGTGCAATGCAAAATCGTGCAATATAAACAACAGGCCCTATGGGAAAAATAGGGTTAGGTGCTGACACCCAAGATTGAACACACATTTGTAACCAAAACATTACCAAACACGATAAATAATCATAATAAAATACTTACGTATTTTATTACGATTATTACGTAATAAAATATTGCTAATGATTTTGCTTCTATCGCAAGCAAACTTGTTTTTTGTTTTGATTTTCTATCCAAACAGATGACAACCGTTCCATCTCTTCCAATTCTTTGTGTCTTAATCTAATGGATTTTAATTACACTTTGAGTTGTTCTTGCTATGAAAGTTGTTTTTATTTTCTCTGCATTCTTTGTAATTCTCGGTGTTGCCTCATTTAGGTCTGTAGCACGTGCAATATCACATGGTCTTTCGTTTCGCTCAAAACGTTTCACAATTTCATATTTTTTCTCTATCGACAGAGGCGGACTGGTGATAAGCCTTACTGGGGAAACCCCGGTGGGCTGGAGGCTGGTGTGATTTTGGCCATAAACCATAGTATGAGGCCACTATAAATTTTCCTGGGTAAGAATTTTTGACCCAGTCTGCCTCTATTTATCGATATTGCTTTTCTTTTTCTCTCTGAATCTGCAGTGTCTTCACCAGGACCCTTCCTTTTCACACCTTTTAATTAAGTATTTTACTCATTTTTAGGGAACAACACCATAAAGGCAGAAACAACTCTATTAACGCCTTACATTTTACTAAAGCACATTTCTAGGGGTTACTACCATAAAACAATAAAAACAATTTCCAGTTGCATTCCTGCTAGTGGAATCTGTTATAAACTGGTAGTAAACTCGATCTAATTGCATTTGCGATTATACCGACAGCTGTAATTGTGTCGGTTTTTACGTTATTATGGTGAAATGTGTTTCCCCTTCACTGAAATAAAAAACAAATACATTTTCAGAATCTTCTTTTCATTCCTATTGTGTTGCGTTCAATTGGGGTGATTCTGCGTTCGACTGCCATTTCTTGTAAACACAAAGGCGAATCATGTATAAGCGAATTCGGTTCATGTTATATAAGATATCGTTCCCCTGTTTATAAATCGTGTATGATCGAATTCGTGTAGTGTTATACGAGGACTGACTGTATTAAATGAAAATGAGTGCACCAGTAGCATTAGCTGAGGCATATGATACAAGAAAGCAAGCTTATACAGCCAAAAAAAAAAAAAAAAGCCCTTCCCATTTCACCCATCTGGTTACTCCTAATGTTTGTCTAGTTCAGCCTTAAATTTATTTAAGCTATTAACTTCCACAACAAAAGATGGAAGTCTGTTCTAGCAATCAACTACCTGCTGGCTAAAGGCAAACTTCTGTACATCTATTCTACAACTACCTTTCCTCAATTTGAATTTATGCTCCCTCAGGTTCTGAGTCCGAGCAAGTGAAAGTATCCTGACAGCATTGAGCCTGTTCAATCCATTCATGGTCTTATACACCTCGATCACATCACCTTGCCGGTGCCTAATCTCCAGATGCCGCAACTTGCAGAACTTAAGCCTTTCTTAGTAAGCACACCCCTTTGTTCCTCTCACCAATCTTGTTGCCTTCTCCATACTCGTTCTAGCAACCCTACATCCTTCCTAGAATGAGGCCTCCAGACTTGTACTCAGTACTCGAGGTGTGGCCTGACCACTGTCTTATACAAAGGGACAATCACCTCCTTGTCTCTGCTAGCAAAATTCCTATATATAATTGGCAAAACTCCATGACCTGCTCTGGCAGCCCATCTGCTCAGAGAACTTCATATCTGATTGCATAATTATCCCCTAGGTCTTTTTTATTCTCCACCTCCCTGAGTGTAGTACCACACAGTTGGTATGTTTCTCTTGGGTTACTGCTACCCATATGCAGTACTTTGCATTTGTCAATGTCAAACTTCAGTTGCCACTTCTCAGCCCATCTGCTAAAGTTTTCTCGATTCTGTTGCAGTACCATCCTTACTATCATTAACAACCCCACCAAACTTTGTTTCATCTGCAAACTTGGACATTAAGCTTGATACACCTTCATTGATATCAATTATAAATCTACAAAACAACAATGGACCTAGTACCTAGTACAAAACAACAATGGACCCTGGGGAAAAAAGTTCTTTGTGTCATCGAGCAGATTCGAACTCGGACTTTTTCTGCCAGGTAGGGGAATGTTGGTGACAATACCACTGTGCTACCATGCAGACAACATTATAGGATTTAGCAAAATAGTTTAATTTAGACTTACAGCAGATAAATATGAGAACTGGATTGTACTTTCCAAAACTTTAATGTGATCAACATAATAAAGAGATCAAACCTGAACTGCATATTACAGGAATGGTAGAACAAATATTCTGTAAATGATAATGATATAATGATAGCATTAACACTGCTGAAGTTCCAAGGCAGTAAATTTAGGAATACAGAATAAGTGAGAATTGAACATAGCACAATGAGAAAAGATTAGTTCTGAAGCAATAATCTAATGTTATAACAGATTGCTTAAGAGAATAATGATAAATAAAAATAAAGCACTTTTCTAAGTTCAGATTAAGACCATTAGAGGTCATCCGATTGAACACACATCCACAAGCCAACTGAAGATGCATAAAATCAGACAAGGTAGATAGAGGGAAAAAATTTTGATATCATCAATGGGCATTTTAAATTATATGAAACCAGTTAAGGGCTAAATCTTTAATAATCAGACATTTATCATTAAACAAACCATAATTGAATAGTTTGGCTAAAAGATCTAAAGGAATAGTATCAAATGCTTTACTCAAGTCAAAGTACAATGTGTCAAACTGCAGATTACAATAAATAATGTGTTGCAAAATATGATCAAAATAAAGTAGGTTAGTCGTAGTTGATCTTCCTGTTAAAAAGCCATGATGTTCACTAAGGAAAAAAAAAAAAAAAAAAATTTAGAAAAGTAGATAGCTGGATGAAAACAACAGTTTATACCAATTTGGCCAAGGCATTTATATGGGTTATAAATAAGATGAAATTGATGTTCTGTCATCTTTTTTTGAAGATAGAAATAATGTAAGACTATAAGACATTCAGGAAAAGTTCCAGTAAAGAAAGAAAGAAAGAGGTTTAAAATCATGCTGGGATTAAAAATCCTGTTGGTGCAAAAACAGATTAAAGGACAAGATAGTCCTGCAAGCATATCATAAAGAAAGAAATGTTGATTTTTTTTTTTTTTTTTGCATGGATTCTTAAAGATAAATATGATCTTTGATATGAGTGCAGAATTGCTTTCTTAATATTTTCAGATTGAAAAATGTTGATTTTTTTATTTTTTGTAAAATGTGTCTGATTTTAGAGTATTTTGGATTGTAAAATGCCAGATCTTAGAGTTTATTGTATATAATACAATAAACTCTAAGATTGTATATAATACAATAAACTAGAGTTTATTGTATTATATACAAATAATATTGTAATATAATACAATGTATTATATTGTATTTATACTAGAGTTTATTGTAAAAAATCAATAAACTATAGTATAAATGAACTGTGTTTATAGAGCTGATTGAAAGAATGAAAGCATAGAGAAGAATTGGATATGTATATACTTCTTCAAGTGCACAGATAGTTAAAGAACAATATATAACAAAATATATGAGCATTCAAAAGAGGTGCAAAACTGAGTAAAGTGAAGTGCTCCATGCACAGGATCCCAGAGCTAGTGGAGTGAAACATTAATAATATAATTAATCCATAAAGGGGATAAACTACAATAGCAAACATCTTTGGGTGACAACAACTATCATGGTTGTTGTTCTTGTCATCCCCTATGTATTGAATTAAGTTTAGAGTAAATTATAATCATTCACAAAATTGAATACTTGGAATTGGAGTTAATTATAATTAACAGCAATAAAGAAAGTAAACAATTCAGAAGTAAGCAAAAAAAAATCCATAATCATTTTCCAAAAATTAAAAAGTTTACACCTATCAGGCGTAGTGCCACCATGTTTGTAACGTTTAGGTACAGCACAATTACAGGATTAAAATGAGAATTAAAACAGCAATTAAATAAGAGATTAACAATATATTAGAAATAAATTATATATATCAATAAGAATGTCATAGGATTATTAAATTAAAATTTAAAACTCAAAAAGAGATTAAGGAAGTATGAGAGATAATACAAAGTGTCCACAAAGTCGTGTTCCTATTTTAAAATTTAATTATTTTACAACCAAAAGACAGAGTGCAATGCAGTGTTATCCAAATTATTATGAAACTGTCAAAGTTTTTTTACAAAGTATTATAAAACTCAAGAGGTTTTTTCTTTTTATAGGGTATGATGTATAAAAATGGCAATGCCACATGAGAAGGCTGAATGTGTCATGTGGCTTATGAAGTCAAAAATCTGTAATAACCATGCAATAATGAAATTCTCACCATCAATAGAGAAACGATCCTTCCTCCAAACCAGGTATCAGGAAGTGGGTACAGAATTTTTAAGCAACACAAAGTGTGATTAGCATTAGCGATGGAAAATTATGCAAGGAAGCAAGCTTATACAGCATCAAGGTGTAAACTTTTTAAGGTGTAAACACACACACCATATGTCACTACTACTACCACACACACACACACACGTGTGTGTGTGTGTGTGTGGTAGTAGTAGTGACATATGATGCAAGTAGTAGTAGTGACATATGATGTGGCAGTAGTAGTGACAATATGAAGCAAGAAAGCAAGTGTATGAGCTTATGCAGCACAGTAAAAAAAAAAAAAAAAAAAGACACACCATTCCCTCCAAATGCCTGTCCAGTTCCTCCTTAAATTTATTCAACCTATCAACTTCCACGACAGATGGAAGTTTGTTCCAGCAATTAACCACCCGCTGGCTAAAGGCAAATTTCCACACATCTATTTTACATCTGTCTTTTCTTAAGTTGAATTTATGCCCCCTTAGGTTCGTAATCTGAACAAGTGGAAGGATCCCATCAGAATTCAGCATACTCAACCCATTCAAGGCCTTATACACCTCAATCAGATCACCGTGCAGGTGCCTAGTCTCCAGCCACTGCAATTTGCAGAACTTAAGCCTCTCTTGGTAAGAGGATCCCTTCAGTCCCCTTACCAATCTTGTTGTCCTTTTCTGTACATGCTCAAGCAAATCTACATCCTTCCTAAAATGAGGCCTCCAGATCTGTACGCAGTACTCAAGGCGTGGCCTGACCATTGCCTTATACAGAGGGACAATCACCTCCTGCTAGCAAAATTCCTACATATCATTGAGAAAACCCCATGACCTGCCCTGGCAGCCTGTCTGCATTGCTCAGAAAACTTCATATCTGACTGCACAATTACTCCCAGGTCTTTTTCATTTTCTACCACCATAAGTGTAGTACCACACAGTTACACAAGGTTAAACTTCAATTGCCACTGCTTAGCCCATCTGATCAAATTTTCTAGATCCTGTTGCAGTAGCACACTGCCATTATTGTCATTAACAACCCTGCAAACATTTGATTTCATCTGCAAAACTTAGACACTAAGGCTGATATATCTTCATTAATATCACTAACTTCATTAATATCATCTTCATTAATATCACCAATAACATTAATCCACGAAGAGAAGCACCCATTGATAAATATACAAAACAACAGTGGACCCAACACCGAACCCTGTGGGACTCCACCAATAATATTAATCCACGAAGAGAAGCACCCATTGATTACCACCCTCTGTCTTCTCCCACTCAACCATCCTTTTATCCATTGTAGCAACTTACCCTTAATACAATTCTGCTTCAATTTGTACAATAGTCTTTCATGCGCCAACAGTGTCAAAAGCTTTCCTGAAATCCAAATATATGATATCAAAATTATTTTTTGCATCCAGTTCCTTTGTAACCACCTCATAATATCCTATCAAATTTGTCAGACAAGACTTTCCCTTAACAAACCCATGCTGTGTCTGAATTATTGCTGCAGTCTTGTCTAGATGATCCTGCAATGCATCTTTAACCAGAACTTTAACTAGAACTTTAACCACAAGTTCTAGTCAATATCTGGGAAGTTAAAATCCCCCATTATAAGATATTCTGATTTGCTAGCCCACTCTATTTCTCTGTACAATTGTTCATTGTACTCATTCGAGTCATTAGGCCTATAACACACTCCTACTGTTATTTTTGCTAACTCAACAGTGCACTGTTCATCTATATCAACTGGATGCACTTCTTTTGATTTTATGTTTTTCTTAATTAACAGCACGACACCTCCTCCCTTTCTATCCTGTCTATCCTTTCTGTACACACTGTACTCCTCAAATTCCAATTCTGAATTCCTAATATCAGTGTGACATCACGTCTCTGATATCCCAACAATATCTGCCTTTGATGTCTTGACCAACACTTCAAATTCATCAAATTTATTTACTATACTTCTAGCATTGGTATACATGCAAGCATACATGCTTGCGTGTGTGTTGTTGTTGTTGTTTGGTTTTTAAGAGCATTAGCAACTAAGGCCATATTGCTCCCATGCGGTGGTCATTCCCTGACCTTTCCGCATGCTCCGTATTTGGTGGTGACGGGCTCGAACCCCGGTCCAATCAAGAAGTGTGTGCTATACACTGCTGCTCCTTCCCACCTGGCTACAGAGGCACCTTGCGTGTGTGTGTGTGTGTGTGTGTGCGTGTGTGTGTGCGCGCGCATGTGCATGTGTGTGTGTGTGTGTCTGTGTGTGTACAAGGATAGATAAATGTGAAACTTAAATTTATTTGTAACTGTTAACTAATAGTTTTGCACTATTCCTCTTTTTATTCTGTTTCTTACAATGAAATTTAGGACTGCACTCAAAGAAGTTAACAAAAATATCTGGCTTTAGACATTTAATTTGCATTATCTAGAAATTTTTGTATTAATTAACACTAGTTCCAAACATATACTGAGGTTGCCATTCTAGTATATCTAAAGCATATGTACTTTTGGTTACTTTTAGTAACCTTGGTTAATTTCGTTTACTCTCATAGCAGTGAAATTTCGTTTACTGTCATACCAGTGAAACAGACATTTAAAAATAAAACACTGACCTGCACAAGCTGGGAATACAAATGAAGTTCCTGGTGCAGATCCAGGTCGCCAGAGTCCATCTGTAGCACAAGTATAAAATTTTGGTACAGGTTGGGAAAATTCTAGTCCTTTATCACAAGTAATAGTACATATCTTAAAACGACCACTAGGACCCCAATCTGAACAATGACGTTGACCTCCTACAGGAGGAGATGGGAGAGCACAGAATTCCTCTATTTAAAAAGAAAAAAATTATCTATAATAATCTTTGTAAGTATATATTTTAGAAATAATTTATAAAAATTATTTATAATGTAATCATAACACATGATGTTCACATTAGTAACAGCAGCAGCAAGAAGAAATTAAAGAATAGAAAGAAAAAATGCAAAGTTGGTTAAAAATCCTTTAATGTGTTATTCAGTCTTGCTATCATGGTGAGGCTATGCTATTTTCACTGACAGCAGCAGGTTATGAGTTATAGCTCACTTTAGAAATAGCAATGTTATCCACAAGTCAACCTAAACTTATTAATATAATTTTCAATTAAACATTGCCAAATAAGTATATCCCTTATTCATTAAAAACATATGTTACCATTATTACAGATCTTTTGTGTCTTGCTGAATACTCATTAGGTAGTGGATGGCCCCATTAGCAACTCTGTGCTGAAACTGAATAAATGAATTACATCTAAATGAGTAGCTAAGTTGTGTACAGAATAAATCCTTTTGACCGAAAAATGTAATGATGCATGAATACTAGGGTTTAATATTCACATATCTTTCATTAAGCCTCTTGCTGTCAATGCAGAGAACATTACTTTCCTCATGAGAGCAAGACAGAAAATATACGCAGTTACGCTTTTTTTAATCAACCAATTTCAACATCTAAGTTGAAATATAACTTCATTCCTTTATGTACATAAATGCTTCAATGGACCCACACAGCCTGCTACCAGGGATTTAATATTCATGTAACTTTCGTTATACTTTCAATTGGAGGTTTCTTCTATGCATTGTCTAGCTTCTCATTTAGATTCAATTACATTTATTCACTGTTTTGACACAAAGTTTCTAAAACTCGTTATCTGATGAGGAACCAGCAAGACCCACACACAGTCATAATAACTGTGGTAGTGTCTTGAGTTTTTATTGAATAATGGATTCACTTACTTTACAATGTTTTTCAATTAAACACGAAATAAGTAATTTTAGGTAGACTCATGGATAATGATGCCATTTCCAAAGTGAGCAAAAAGCCCAAGTCAAAGTCAGTGGAGGTAACAATTTCCCCATGACAGCAGACTATAATGTAGTGAGGTGTGTTTCTTATCAACCTATACTAAAATGTAACCCTGTTCCTTTTGTAAAAAAAAGTCTTCTTTCTCTAATTATACTATATTTATAAATTACGAAAATATGTGAAACTAACATTTAATAAATATGATATCATGATAATCTCCTCCCCTACTGTCTGCATAACTTACATCAAAGGCTTTATTGTTCCCTTTGTGGAAAATCATACTAAGAAACTTTTAGGACATATAAAATAGGAACAAACAGAATAGTTAAATAAACACCAACAGAATAGTTAAATAAACACCAACAGAATTGCTGGTGTCACAATAAAAAATCTCGTTCATGTGATCCTACTTTCTGACACATCTGTCTACTAATAATGCTGCCAGTGTTACTATATTTAGTTTTTTAAGTGAATGTAAACTTTCATGAATACAAGGTGTGGCATGTGGCTTTATTTCCACACTTTGTATACATACAAGATGTGGCAATAAAGTTCCCAGACTGGGTGTAACAAAAAGAACAGAAAGTGAAGGAGCTCAAAAATGGTTTTATTTTTATTCAAAGTAATCACCACCTGATTGAATGCACTTATTATACTGTTCTAAAAGTTTCTGAAAAAACTCAGTGAAGAGATTAAGTTCAGTTTGGCAGTTATGATCTTCTTTGTGTCCTCAACATTCTGAAATCTCTTTTGTTTGAGGGCAGATTTCACCTTGGGAAAGAGGAAGAAGTCTGCTCGTGCTAGACTGGCAGAGTAGGGTGGATGGTTGACCCATACAATGCCATGTTTCATCAGAAATGTCTTCACAACAACTGAGGAATGGGCAGGGGGGGCCCCTTGTCATACACAAGAACCAGCTACTTTTCTCTCGAATTGTGGCCTCACATAGAATGCAGCATTCACTATCTCTCCATCAGGCACAAATTCCTTGTAAATCACATCATTGCCAAAAAATATTATCAGCATCGGACTTGATCTTGGATTTCTGTAAAGAAAATGTTTTTGGCCTTGGTGATGATTTAGAACACTGCATACTTTTACACTTTGTCTCTAGGCAGTGAAATGCCATACTCATCTCCAGTGACAATCCTAGGAGTAATACTTGATGCAAGCCTCACATATAAACAACAAATCCAAGCTCAGTATTCCAAAGCCTTGCGAGCCTTCTGGGCAATGAAAACAGATCTGTGCAGAACTCACAATAAACAAATAATCAGGAAATACCTCAAAATATACTTCTCTAGAGTGCTCGCCTATGCAGTGGAAATTTGGTCTGTCGCACCTCCCACTAGTCTCAAGAAACTATGGAGTCTAGAATTCTGGATGCTGAAATGGGCCAACCAAATTGAAAATGGTCTCATCAGATTTACATGACATCCAAATCAGCACTCTGCTCGAACCTGAAATACATGCCCACAGTCCACAGAGCCCATGTGAGGAAAATAAAGGCATTCCTTCATTTGTGTTCATCGAAGCATGATTACTTGAACACAGTTGGTTGGCATTTGCCAGGAAGACACCTTTGCAGTATTCCCTCTTTGTGTTTAAGGCTCCAGAGATTACAAAGTTTCAAGAGACAAAACTGGGCGTCCAAACTGCTCTCTAACATATTTCAGCGCCTCCATAGCCAGGTGGGCAGGAACAGCAGTGCGTAGCCATGCTTCTTGATTAGACCGGGGTTCGGGCCCATGACCACCAAATATGGAGGATGCGGAAAAGTCAGGGAATGACCACCGCATATCCCCAGAGCAATATGGCCTTAGTTGCTAAAGCTCCAAATAACAACAGCAACTAATATATTTCTCAGGAATTTCTTCTCAGTCTGCAATTCAACATAAGTAATCCACATACTCCAGGATATAGTCTCTCAAATAGATGAAACCTAGTGTCCTTCAATATAGAAAATGTATACCACCATTCCATTGCAGGAAACTAAAATTATGATCTATAACAGCCTAGATCAGAACATCCATACTGTTTTCCCTAAATCTATAACCACTTTGGACATTCTGGATCTCACTGATTTATCACAGGAGAATTCTGCTTTGCCTTTTCTTTTGTCAAATTTCAGGTCTCAGCATGGAAAACTATCTCCTTTCCTAAAAAGAAATTTTAATCACTCGTCTAAAAGAAACCTTCTTCAACCAGTGACTTTTATAATCAAAAATATGGATGAGGTATGTTGATAATGCCGGTCTCATTTGGAACCATGGAAAAACTTATCTGAACTTCTACCAGAACCTCAACATTTTCCACCACAGAATCAAATTCAAGTAGAAAGGGAAGATAACAAGCAGTTACCATTTCTAGACATACAGTGGTACCTTGGATTGCGAGTAACTTGGTCTACGAGTGTTTTGCAAGACGAGCAAAAATTTTTAATAAATTTTAACTTTATAAACGAGCTAGGTCTTGCAATACGAGTACAGTCAGTCCTCGTATAACACGTGTTTACACTACACAAATTCGATCATACTCGATTTATAAATAGGGGAACGATATCTTATATAACACGAACTGAATTCGCTTATGCACTATTGGCCTTTGTGTTTACAAGAAATGGCAGTCGGACCGGAATCAACCCAACACGATAGCAATGAAGAGAAGATTCTGAAAATGTATTTATGTGTTTTATATCAGTGAAGGGGAAACACATTTCACCATAATAACGTAAAAACCAACACAATTCCAGTTATCGGTATAATCGCAAATGCAATTAGATAGAGTTTACTACCAGTTTATAACAGATTCCACTAGCAGAAACGCAACTGGAAATTGTTTTTATTGTTTTATGGTAGTAACCCCTAGAAATGTGCTTTAGTAAAATGTGAGGTGTTAATAGTGTGTCTCTGCCTTTACGGTGTTGTTTATTCAGTTGCTACATGCGCGCAGCTTTGTTTATTTGTATCAAGCGTGTCTCCTCATTTTGTAATAGTGCGAGCAATGAATCTGTTTAACGACAATGCAATGTCATATTTCCGTGAAATCCTCAAGAGGAGGCAAAGTGTCATTGGAGAGGTTCCTTGTTAAAGTCGCACAAAAAAAAGAGTCAACAGATAGCAGTGATTCCGTTGTGACAGTGAAAGTGGTCCTACCATAAATCCGATTGCTTTACGTATATTCAATTTAAATATTAAAAATATGAAAAGGTATGTATGTATTTTGTATTAATCAGTTTTACAGTATATGAATATTTTCGAGTTTTGGAACAAATCAACTGGGTTTCCATGATTTCTTAAGGGAAAATTCGCTTTGATATACGAGTGCTTTGGATTACGAGCACGTTTCCGGAACGAATTATGCTCGCAAACCAAGGTACCACTGTACTTCTAACAAAAGATCAAATGGATAAAATGGGAGGGTCTAGAGAAAACCTGCAGACACATACATGATATATCCTGAACTTGAAGCCTTCTCACCACTACTCAACCAAGACAAGCATCATCACATCATAACTTAGCAGATCCCTAATAGTATGCAACCAACCACAAGCTCTCTAAGAGGAAACCAAAATCATCAAATCGAAAAAGAATGAATACCAACTATATCTCATTGACTGGATCATCAAACCCAAAAGATTGCTTCATTATTCCGTACATCCCGGTATGCAGCAGCTTCATAGCAAAAGTAAATGAAAGGATGTAAAATGACACTGCTATAACTGTAGTGAAATGTGTGTGTGTTTTTTATTATTTTTTTATTATTTTTTTTATTATAAACCTTGTTTATCCAGTGCTGATGGCAGTATTAACTCAACTGGACAGATAAAGTAAGCAAGAGAAGAAAAAAATCAGTGTTCCAAGCCCAAGGAAGTCTCCAGAATATTTATAAGTGGCTCAAACCTCAGCAATACACTAATAGGGCACATACACTAGCTACTGAGAGGGAACTATTTTTGAATGCTGCTAAGTGTATGTGCAGCCTATTAGTGCACTAATACTAGAAGCAGCAAAAGTAGGCTGCTCGGATGGCTCAAGAGGCTCTGTCGATGATAGATACAGGTATTTTGCTTGCACAAGGAATGATTATTTTCACTTCCTTAACCACTGTATAAGACGTGTACCTTAACACACATACTATAGCATAATTTTCTAACCTATAGTGTATGTGTTAAGCTATAGTATGTGTATATCATTCATGGTTATGAGAAAAAATATAGAAGTTTAGACTAAAAAGTATTCTTGGGCAAGAATCTCAAGCTACGTTGGAGTTGACTGAAGTTTATTGGATTAGTGCAATCACATCATTATTATACATATGCCATAGCTAACTATCAAAGTAATTAAATTGGCATTGTTTTAATTATATCTCATATTGTGCAAACCTTTGAAATGAGTTGCCATGCTTCACCAATGGAGAAGACTAATGTTACTTATTCTGGGTGGTAAACATCACCCAGACAGCACTATTTCAAGGCATATTGGCCTCTCTTCAGTGAATGGGCAGGTATCCTGGTATTTCAATAGTGACAACCCAGTTATGAAGGATAACTCCACAATATGAGAGATGCCTGATGGTGTGCAATAGTTTAGACTAAAAAAATCATGTGTGTACACTGTATGCATGAAAGATGTTTTATGTATAAACATCTTTGACAACACCTACTAAATTTTGAACAGTGAGAACTGAAATCATGAATGATGCAATTTATGCTCACACCTGCTACTTACACTACCGAATCAATGTTAGTGATAAATAGGATACATACGCCCACTGCTTACTCTACCGAATCAAAGTTTGGAAGAGATTAGCCCAATAGCCTAATTACTCAGTTTATTGTAGACATTTGTTGAATAGTGCAACAGTACAAGCATTTGTATTGTTACAATCATACTATCATGTTACTCTGTCATGCTTTGTCACAAATTACACATGCAGCGCTAACAAGATCTGCAAGAAATAACAGTATCCATGCATAACAAGCTATCGAAACTATGCCCAGGATCTCAATGAGTGCAAGCGCGAGATCTCAACGAGTACAAGTGCAAGATGGCAATGCTGCACATTCCATTTCGCAATGAGGAAACAAAGATACTGTCAGAGATGAAATATGTCAAGATTTACAAAGACAATTAAGAGCTCGTAATAGATTGTAAATTGTATGAATCAGACTTGAACATTCACAAAACAATTGAAATATGTAAGACGATGTGTCAAAACAATGACAACAGTGACCCTGATGAAGCATGCAGTAATGACCTGCATAGTCTTGTAATGCGACTGCGAGAAGAAGTCTCCTTTCAAAACTTTTACAGTCATCCAAACAGTGAGATGAATGAGGATCCAAAGCTCACCACGCTCAACCGACTCAGTGCAATTGCAAAGAAACACAAAAATTTGATGATCAACAAGGACTTCTGCAACTTAATGAGAATGGCCAATGACAAGCAAATTCTACTCATACATGTAATTTGGAGTTATTATCTCCCAATCGTGAACTGATTCAAATATTCTTGACTGGTCCAGCTGGGTGAAATATACAACTGCTTCAGTAATACAGATGGATACTGTAACGCCTACATTATATGCACTTCGACTGAAAAGAAGCACATGTAATGAAATGATGTTAGATGTGTTCAGAGCTGGTTTTTGCCAGCTCTAAGCATATCCAAGATCACTGCCCTCAAGGTATCCATTTTTCTGTTTACCAAAAGGTTTCTGAAATGGGTGGCAATGGTTAGCCCAAAGCCACCTAAGTGGTATGTCCCGAATCATAAATGTTTTTCCACAACCATCTGGTTTATGCCAGCTCTGAGCACATCCAAGATCACCACCCATGATCCTTTGCGCAATCGCCAATCACGCTGGTGAACCATAAATGAAAAAAAGGCTTATGATTCATCTCTTGATGGAAATACACAACCGCTTCAGTAATAGATGGGTACTGTGATGCCTACATTACATGTGCTTCAACTGGTAAGGCTGCTGTTGCGATAGACAGAACTACTGTGCACAGTGCCCTCAAGATATCCATTTCTCTGGTTACCAAAAGGTTTCTGCCATGGGTGGCAATGGTTAGCCTAAAGCCGCCTAAGTGGTATGCCCTGAATCATAAACGTTTTTCTGCAACTTTTCATTTATGCCAACTCTGAGTACATGCAAGATCACCTCCATGATCCTTTGCGTGACCTCCTCTCCTGACTCTGTTTTTCTTTGTTATGAAAAGGAAATGATGTCAATTGACGTCATTTCCATTCCGCATTGCAAAATCATGAAAAATTGATTTTACTAATGTCCGAAGTAGGTGTCGCCAAAGATATTTACACATCAAAAAAAGTATTCTTGGGCTAGAGCCTCAAGCTACGTTGGAGTTTACTAATGTATGGGTTAGTGCAATCACATCATTTTTATTCATAGCAAACTACCAAAGTAGGTAAATTGGCATTGTTTTAATTATATCTCATATTGTGAAAACCTTCACAATGATTTGCCATGATATTGCACTACCTCAAATAAGTAATACTTTACCAATAGACCAATAGAGAAGCAAACTATGTACTATGTAGTTTGCTATGTACTTACTTACTCTCTCTTTCTCTGTCTATTTTAACTTAAGTGTAGGAAAGCATCAGATATAGAAGTTTAGGTCTTCCATGCAGTTGACAGTTCATTAGGAAATATTTCTGTGGTCATGGTTAGGGTGAAATGCCATTTCCTAATTGTATTTTAATGGCAATATTTATTTTTAGCCTAGTGGAAATGAACAAGAACATTCACAGGAAAGTAATGCAAAATTTAAATAATATGAGTTGCATGAGCTTGGGAGAAGTCACTTAAAATGCTCAGATAATGTTAGGAGTGTGATGCATAATAAATATATAAATTTTTTTTTATCATAATTAAGAAAATTTTTCAGAAACTTACTCAGAATATGAATGTAGAAATCACACTGTGCTGAATTTCCCTCCATATCTCTAGCTACATATGACAAATGATGGCTACCTCTGCTAAGAAGTTGGCCTGAAATAACCATATTAACATAAGTTTTTTTTTTTTTATTATTATTATTGATTGCAGAGTTTTGTTAAAGTAAACTAATGGATTTGATTTTCAAATAAGAAAAAAAAAAACTGCTTGACATTTTCTTATTTTTTTTACCATATCATTAAAAAAGAAACTGTGATAAATCTTTCATTTCACAGCAGATTAGGCCAGAGCAGATTTTTCACAGCAGGTTAAAAAAAAAAAAAAAAAAACATGGGAATGAAATGACCACATTTTTTTTTTTTTAAACACTATTAAAAATTCAAGAAATCACCACTGAATAGGGTTAAAATGAACCCAAGTATGAGTTTTTTGCATGTATTACTAGATTAAGGGTTGAAAGAAATAATTCTGTAACCCAGTGTTTCTAACTTTCTACTTCTGAACAACTCCTTTTTTGAGAAACCAAAATCTGCAACATTCTTGCAGATTTTGGTTTCTCAAACCTATCTCTGTCTATATATAAAGGGGGTGGGGAACTTAGTTAGTTCCCCACCCCCTTTATTTGATAATTTATTATTTTTTTATAATTTATTATAAAAATAAATAAATAAATTCCAATTCCAGTTT
The DNA here is from genome assembly GCF_048544385.1 of Mastigoproctus giganteus. Classification (NCBI taxonomy): domain Eukaryota; kingdom Metazoa; phylum Arthropoda; class Arachnida; order Uropygi; family Thelyphonidae; genus Mastigoproctus; species Mastigoproctus giganteus. The sequence goes on from NC_143582.1 coordinate 75,131,168, forward strand.
TTCTGGTAATATCATTTCAATATAATATTAATATCCTTATTCAGTTATTTAATTTTTTCCCCCTATATTTTTTTAATCCCAAAAGACATGTCTGACAATTACTTTCATTTTGGTTGTAATTTTCATTAAACCTCAAACATGAACATGCTTGTATAAAGAATGACAGCCCTTTAAATGAAAAAAACAATAAATAAATAAATAATAAAAAAAAATATATATATATGCAAATAGATGATAAGTGTACATGTAGGAGAGCTGATCTGACAGGTGTAGTTACAATGGAAAAAATTAAAACTGCCTGAAAAATAAAAGCAGATTACTTGCTGAGAGATGCTGCTAAAAATAGCAGCATCCCTCTCTCTCTCTCTTTCTCTCTCTCTCTCTCTCTCTCTCTCTCTCTGGAACCCATTTGTTGATGGGTGCTGGGGAGAGAGAGAGAGAGAGAGAGAGAGAGAGAGAGAGAGAGAGAGAGAGAGAGTCCTCAAACATGAGCATGTGCATGCTCATGTTTGAGGATTAATGAAACTTACAATCAAAATAAAAGTAATTGTCAGACATGTCTATAGGGGTTAAAAAAATCCACTTCAACATGTTTTCGCAGTGATCCACTCCACTATATTTAGCATTAGCATTAGTAGAGGCATATGATGCAAGAAAGCAAGCTTATTCAGCATCAGCCAAAAAAAAAAAAAAAAAAACACACACCACTCCCATTTCACCCCTCCGTTCGTTCGAAATACCTGTCCAGTTGAGCTTTAAATTTGTTTAGGCTATCAACTTCAACAACAAGTGATGGAAGTCGGTTCCACCAACCAACCACCCGCTGGCCAAAGGCAAATTTCCGCACATCTATTCGACATCCGTCCTTCCTCAATTTGAATTTATGCCCTCTGAGGTGATTATCCTGAGCAAGATGAAGAATCCCATTGGGATTGAGCATGTTCAAACCATTCAAAGCCTTATACACCTCTATCAGATCACCTCGCCGATGCCTAGTCACCTCGCCGATGCCTAGTCTCCAGACTCCGCAATTTGCAAAACTTAAGCCTTTCTTCCATTCACCAAACTTGTTGCACTTCTCTGTACCCGTTCCAGCAGCTCTACATCCTTCTTGAAATGAGGCCTCCAGACCTGTATACAGTACTCAAGATGTGGCCTAACCATTGCCTTATACAAGGGAATAATCACCTCCTTATCCCTGCTAGAAAAATTCCTGTATATCATTGACAAGACACCATGAGCTATTCTTGCAGCTCGTCTGCACTGCTCAGAGAACTTCATGTCTGCCTGCACAATTATCCCCAGGTCCTTTTCATTCTCCACCACTGTCAGTGTAGTACCACAGAGTTGATACGTTGCTCTGGGGTTACTGTTTCCCATATGTAGTACTTTACATTTGTCAATGTTAAACTTCATTTGCCACCTCTCAGCCCATCTGTTCAACCTTTCCAGATCCTGTTGCAGCAGCATAGCGTCAGTAGTGTCCTTAACAACCCTACCAACCTTTGTATCATCTGCAAACTTGGACAATAAACTTGATATCCCATCATCAATATCATTCATAAACACCGAAAACAACAACGGACCCAACACTGAACCCTGAGGAACTCCACTAATAACATTAGTCCACGTTGAGCAGTGTCCATTGATTACCACTCTCTGTCTTCTACCACTCAACCATCCGCTTATCCATAGCAGCAATTTGCCTCCAATGCCACACTGCTCCAGTTTGTGCAGCAGTCTTCCATGTGCAACAGTATCAAAAGCCTTTCTAAGATCCAAATATATAATATCAAAGTTATTCCCTGCATCCAGTTCTTTTGTGACTACATCATAGTATCCAATCAAATTGGTCAGGCAAGACCTGCCTTTAACAAAACCATGCTGCATCTGAGCTATAACTGAATTCTTGTCTAGATGATCCTGCAGTTCTTCTTTAACCAGTGCCTCCATTAATTTACCTGGAACAGAAGTTAAACTAACAGGTCTATAATTACTTGTGTCAGCCTTTGATCCTCCTTTGTGAATTGGGGTTACATTTGCACATCTCCAGTCTATGGGTACCTCCCCTGAGTCCAAAGAAGCTCTCATAATTATGGCTAGGGGTTTGCTTACTTCCTTTGCTGCCTCCTTTAATATAACTGGATAGATACCATCCACCCCAGGTGCCTTTTTTATGTTTATCCTCAACAATCTCTCCTCCACTTTCCTCTCAGTTATTACAAAATTATCCAGCTCACTGCCAATGTTTACTTTACCTACATCATTCTCCTTCCTGAATAACTCCTCATGCGTGAATGTAGATGCAAAATACTCGTTTAGATTGTTAGCCACCTGAGCAGGATCCTCAACTGTTGAACCATCAATATCCAGTGGACCAATCTGATTCATCCCTTTCCTTCTTGAGTTTAAATATGTAAAGAACTCTTTTCTGTTTTTCTTTGCATCCTTTGCCAAGGATTTTTCGTAGTCTGCCTTTGCCTGCCTAATCTCCTTTGTGACTTGGTTACAGACCAACTTATATCTATCATAGGCTTCCATGTCACCCATTAATTTGTATGTATCCCATGCATTTTTCTTCTCTGCCACATGTCTCATTAGTTCATCTGACAAACATTTAGGCCTAAACCTTGAACAATATTTCTTAGTTGGTAAGTAAAGAATGGTAGCCTCCAAGATTAGTTCCTTGAATGCTTCCCACTTTGAGTTTGCTGTTGGTAACATCATCAGTTGGTCCCACTGTATAGAATTTAAATACTGTCTCAGACCATCATAGTCGCCTTTATGAAACCAAAAACCCTTCCCTTTACCTCTGATGGTAGTTACCTCCTTGAGTAAATCCCACTTCAACACACTGTGATCACTGCCACCTAGTGGTTCATTTATCTGCAGATTCTTAATACATGAAGAATCACTACTGATAATCAGATCAAGAGTATTGCTCCCTCTTGTTGCCTCACGAACATGCTGATGTAGAAAACAATCATCCAATAAATCCACAAAAGCCTTGCTAGTATGCGAGTGACCAACCCAAAAATTCCAGTCAATATCTGGGAAATTAAAATCCCCCATTATAAGACTCTCTGATTTACTGGCCCACTCTATTTCCCTGTACAATATCTTATTATACTCATCAGAGTCATTAGGCCTATAGCACACTCCCACTCTCAATTTTGATTTCCCTATGCTTATGTCACACCAAACTGACTCGACACTGCCCTGTCCATCGATGTTGACTGGCTTCACTTCCTTGGACTTTATGTGTTTCTTAACTAATAGCATAACCCCTCCTCCCCTCCTGTCCTGTCTATCCTTTCTATACACATTGTATTCCCCAAATTCCAGTTCCGCATTACTTATATCTGTGTGACACCACGTCTCTGATATCCCAACAATATCTGCCTTTGATGTTTTGAGCAATACCTCAAATTCATCAAATTTATTTACCAAACTCCTAGCATTGGTGTACACGCAGGTATACATGCACCTGTTTCTATTCTTAGCTACCCTAACACAACCCATGTGTTTACTTGTACCGCAATGACTCCCAGCAGTCATTTGTAGTGCTTCAATACATTTTCACAGCATGGCTTTTACTTCATTTCCAGAGTGTTGAAAATTGGCTTTGCATTAATAAAACATAGTGATTAACACCGCTTCATGCAACGCAACTAAGTGTGTAACACGAATACACCTATGTTTAAAATATGCCAGCTGGTGTATAGATTTAAAAAAAAATAATTTTTGAAAAAAAAAATTATTTTAACTACAGGGTTAAAATACAAGATGACATTAAAAAGCAACAGTTTGAAGTATTTCTTGCCTAATTTTTGATACAATGGCATTATTTATACAAGGTTGTAGCCCCTGTGCAGGCATGAAATTGGCATGCCCATCAAAGGGTTAAGAGAGCACCACTGGAGATATTTAATGGCTCAATTCAAGGCTTTGTTTCTCTAGCTCTTCAGTTCTTGACTTGGTAAATAATTTGTGATAATGTTTGCTTTTTCAGAGAATAATGGCCACTCAGCCCACCCCAGCCTTTTTAAAATATCAATAGAGTTCAGGAATTACTGAAATGCTATAAACTTTGGGTTTTTTTGCTTCCTTTGGGCACACTGTCCCTGACAAGATAACAAGATAATAAAATTTATATAAATATAATTTTTATCATAATATTTTTTATTTAATTTTATATGGGTTTTTTTATATCTTATTTTATAAATTTTGCACACTTCTGAAAACACTGGCAGCAGAGAAGACAGAGTAGTCTCAACAGACACTGTGTACTGTCCAAAATTTTCCTTTAAATTTTAATGCTATGTAGTAGCGGTTTGGAACAGACCTCCGCAGCCAAGTGGTCAGGAGCGGGAGTGCAGTAGCACACGCTCTTTGAATAGACCGGGGTTCAAGCCCCTGACTGCTGAATACGGTCAATCTGCCAACCCGCACTGGACCAGCGTGGCAGATTATGGTCCATTTCCCTCAGCAGGAATTGTTGAGGAGGCTTCCATCCTGCAGTGGGTTGATAATGGCTGCACTTTACTTTTTTTTTTTGGTGACTTTATTGTCAGGGAGATGGGGAATATACTATGCAAGAAGGATAGGTGGAACAAGATCAGGGTATGTCTCCCAGGGGCAAAAGTTTATGATGTGATAGAGCAGATATCATCTTTTAAGGCAACAAAAGTTGATGTTGTACACGTTGGAACCAATGACATTAAGAGTAAGAGATCTGTAGATTTACTCAAGTACAGGTCAATGATGACCTGTACTTGAGTAAAGTAAGGTCAATGATGAAACAAAGTCGTCAGTTAGGGTTGAAAGTTAAAGTGTCTGCAATTCCACCCAGACATGATAGGAGGGAGTATATGATGAGAGCCTTGCCGATCAATTTAGCCCTGGAGAGATTGTGCAAGGCTCAAGGGGTAGAATTTTTTTCAGTCTGGTCTGAGTGATTCTTGATTCTTGCACTGCTTCTATTAGAATGAGCAGCAGCCTGGAAAGCAAGGTCATGGAGATTTCCAGGACTGCTGGGAGTCATAGTGGAACAAGTAAATACATGGACTGTGTTAGGGTAACTAAGACTAGGAACAGGTGCATGTATACTTGAATGTACACCAATGCTAGGAGTATAGTTAATAAATTTGATGAGCTTGAAGTGCTAGTCAAGACATCAAAGGCAGATATTGTTGGGATATCAGACACATGGTGTCACACAGATATAAACAGTGCAGAATTTGAATTTGAGGAGTCTGTTTGGTGTGAAATAAGCACTGGCAAAGAGAAAATGAGAGTAGGCGTGTGTTACAGGCCTAATGAATCTGATGAGTATAATGAGCAATTGTGCAGAGAAACAGAGTGGGCCAGTAAATCCGAATGTCTTATAATGGGGTATTTTAACGTTCCAGATATTGACTGGAACTTGTGAATTGGTCACTCGCACACTAGAAAGACTTTTGTGGATTTATAGGATGACTGTTTTCTATAGCAACATGTTCAAGAGGCAACCAGAGGGAATAATAATCTTGATCTGATTATCAGCAGTGATTATTCATGCATTTAGAATTTGCAGTTAAAGGAACCACTGGGTGACAGTGATCACAATGTGCTGATGTGGGAATTACTTAAAGATGTAACTACCATCAATGCTAAAGGGAAGTGCTTTTGCTTTTGTAAAGGTGATTACAGTGGTCTCAGACAGTTTTTAAATTCTGTACAGTGGGATCAACTGATGATGTTACCAATTTTGAATTCTAAATGGAAAGCCTTCAGGGAGTTAATTTTGGAGGCTACTAGGCTTTTCATTCCAACTAAGAAATACTGTTCGAGGTTTAGGCCTAAATGGATGTCAGATGAATTAATGACGCTCGTGGCAGAGAAGAAGAATGTATGGGATGCATACATATATAAAGTATCAGGTGACACAGAAGCCTATGGCAGGTATAAACTAGTCTGCAATCAAGTCACAAAGGAGGTTAGGCAGGCGAAGGCAGATTACGAGAAATATTTGGCAAAGGATGCAAAGAAAAACAACACACAGTTCTTTACTTATGCAAACTCTAGAAGGAAAGGGATGAATCAGATTGGCCCACTTAACATAGATAGATTGACTATTGATTTCATGCTCAGGTAGCTGACAAACATTAGCCATGGGGAGCTAAGTGATTTTGTAATAACTGAGAGCAAAGTGGAGGAGAAACTGTTGCAGTTAAACATAAGGAGGACTTGGGGTGGACGGAATCTCTCTAGTTATATTAAAGGAGGCAGCAAAGGAAGTAAGCAAACCCTTGGCCATAATTATGAAAGCTTCCTTGGACTCAGGGGAGGTCTCCATGGACTGGAGGTGTGCAAATGTATCACCAATTCACAAAGGGAGTTCAAAAGGTGACACAGTACTACAGACTGTTAGTTTAACTTGTGTTCGTACAGACCTGTTTAAGTTTAAGTTGTGTTCCGGGGAAAATAATGGAATCACTGGTTAAAGAAACATTGCAGGATGATCTAGACAGGACTGCAGTAATTGTTAAGACACAGCATGGGTTTGTTAAAGAGAAGTCTTGTCTGACCAATTTGATTGGCTACTATGACGTGGTCACAAAGGAACTGAATGCGAAAATAATTTTGATATCATATACTTGGATTTCAGGAAAGCTTTTGATACTGTTGCACATGGAAGACTGCTGTAAAAATTGGAGAGGTATGACATTAAGGGTAAGTTGCTACAATGGATAAATGGATGGTTGAGTGGGAGATGACAGAGAGTGGTAATCAATGGACACTGCTCTTCATGGACAAATGTTGTTAGCGGAGTTCCCCAGGGTTCAGTGTTGGGTCCATTGTTGTTGTTTTGTATATTTATCAATGATATTGATGAAGGTATATCAGGTTTAATGTCCAAGTTTGCAGATGATACAAAGGTTACCAGGGTTGTTAACAGCAGTAAAGACAGTATGATACTCCAATTGGATCTAGATAAGTTGGGAAAATGGGCTGAGTAGGGGCAACTGAAGTTTAACATTGACAAATGCTTGTTTGTTTGTTGTTTATTATTTGGTTTTTAGGAGCATTAGCAACTAAGGCCATATTGCTCTGGGGATATGCAGTAGTCATTCCCTGACCTTTCCACATCTTCCGTATTTGGTGGTCACGGGCTCGAACCCTGGTCTAATCAAGAAGCATGTGCTACGCATTGCTGCTCCTGCTCACCTGGCTATGGAGGTGTCGTTGACAAATGCAAAGTATTGCGTATGGGTAGCAGTAACCGAAGAGAAACGTACCAACTCTGCGGTATTACACTCAGGGAAGTGGAAAGTGAAAAAGACCTGGGGTGGGGAGGTAATTGTGCAGTCAAATATGAATTCACTGAGCAGTGCAGACGAGTTGCCGGGGAAGGTCATGGAGTCTTGTCAATGATATATAGGAATTTTGCTAGCAGGGACTGGGAGGTGATTATCACGTTATACAAGGTAATGGTCAGGCCACACCTAGAGTACTGTGTATGGGTCTGGAGGCCTCATTTTAGGAAGGATGTAGAGTTGCTAGAACAAGTAAAGAAGGGTAACAAGACTGGTGAGGGGAACAAAGGGGTGCTCTTACCAAGAAAGGCTTAAGTTCTCCAAATTGCAGCACCTGCTAAGTGATCTGATTGATGTGTATAAGGCCTTGAATGGTTTGAGCAAGCTGAATGCTATTTCCTCTTGCTCAGACTAAGAACGTGAGAAGGCACAGTTTCAAATTGAGGAAAGATAGTTGTAGAATAGATGTGCGGAAATTTGCTATTAGCCAGTGGGTAGTTGATTGGTGGAACAGGCTTCCATCTTTTGTTGTGGAAGCTAATAGCCTAAATAAATTTAAGGCTGAGCCAGACAGGCATTTGGAAGGAATGGAGGGGTTAAATGGGAGCAGATTTTTTTTTGGCTGATGCTGCATAAGCTTGCTTTCTTGCATTATATGCCTCTACTAATGCTAATACTAATATGTATTTAAGTGTATCCCAGGGATAAGATACATTTAAATAGAAAGGGTGTAAGAATATTTGCAGATGCTATTCAGGAGTTTTAGGTGGGTTAGAAAACTACTAGCATGGGGCACTCAGAAAAATGCATTAACAGTAGCCACAGGCAGAGGTAAAAGTGATTCTTATACTGCTTCTATTGGAATGGGCCTGCAAAGTAAGAAGCTGAGGATTTCAAGAACTGCTGGGAGTCATATAGAACAAGTAACAACATGAGCTGTGTTAGGGTAATTAACAGTAAGAACAGGTGCATGTATACTTGCAGGTACACCAATTCTAGAAATATAGTAAATAATTTGATGATTTTGAAGTGCTGGTAAAGACAAAAAAACGGATAATTTTGGAATATCAGGAGCATAGCGTCACACAGATATAAGGAATGCACAATTTGAATATGGGGAATACAATGTGTACAGAAAGGTCAGACAAGAGATAGAAAGGAAGGAGGGGTTTTGCTGTTAGTTAAGACACATATAAACTCTAAAGCAGTGTATCCATTTGATATGGGTGGGCAGTGCAATGTTGAGTCAGTTTAGTATGACATAAACACTGAGAAAGCAAAAATGAGAGTAGGAGTGTGTTATAGAGCTAATGGCTCTGATGAGTACAACGAACAAAAAACTGTACAGAGAAATAGAGTGAGCCAGTAAATCAGAATATCTTATAATGGGGGATTTTAACTTCCGGGATACTAACTGGAACTTGTGGGTTGATTTCCTCGCACACTAGCAAGACTTTTGAGGATTTATTGGATGACTGTTTTCTACAGAAGTATGTTCGAGAAGTACCAGAGGGGGTAATATTCTTGATCTGATTATCAGCAGTGATTATTCGTGCATTAAGAATCTGCAGATAAAGGAACTTCTTGGTGGCAGTGATTACAGTGTACTCATGTGGTATTTACTTAAAGACGTAATTACAATCAGGGGTAAAGGGAAGTGGTTTTGATTTTGTAAAGGTGACTATGGTAGTCTCAGGCAGTTTTGAAATTCTACACTGTGTGACCAACCGATGATGTTACAAACTGCAAATTCTAAATGGGAAACATTCAAGGAAGTATTCTTGGAAGCTAATAGGTTTTTCATACCAAATAAGAAATACTCTTCAAGGTTTATGCCTAAATAGATATCAGATGAAATAATAAGACTTGTGGCAGAGAAGAAAAATGCATGGGATACATATAAATTATCAGGAGACACAGAAGCCTATAGTATATATAAGCCAGTCTGTAATCAAGTCAAAAAGGAGGTTAGGCAAGTGGAGGTAGATTATGAGAAATCTTTGGTAAAGAATGCAAAGACTTCTTTATTTTTGTAAACTCTAGAAGGACGGGGATGAATCAGATTGGTCCACTTGATATTGATGGTTTGACTGTTGATGATCCTGCTCAAGCAGCTGACAAACTGAATGAGTATTTTGCATCTACATTCACACACGAGGAATTCTATATCTTCAAACAGGCTGGGAAATTCCATACTGCAATAATTAAAGACAAACGCCAGGCAAGGAATAAAAAATTTTTACTATAAAAATAATAAAATAATGTGATACACTATCGGAAGACTAAAATATTACAATAAATTATGATAAAATAAACTACGATAAAACGTTAAAAATATAGTTAAAAATATATACCGAAGCAATAAAATTATCTAAAATAAACTGGATTAAAAGCGATAAAACCTGAAGCTTTCGGAGACGGCTGTCTCCTTCTTCAACAGTATACTATTACTGCAACGATACATCCTTAAGTAGCAGACCCATGGCACTCATGCACGTGGTCCATCAGACACATGGTCTGCATTCCCCACGTGCACATCGGAAACGGAAGTGGATCGGAAGCATATCAAACAGAACTGGTCATCCTGTCTGAGGACAACTGCCTCAAACAGGGGGTGTAAACGTGTCCCCCTGTCCCTGTTAATAGTATTACGACTGGATGAACCGATTCGCAAGCTCTTGAGCCACTTGCATTCCCAAAATCCATGGGCATGGTCCGTAATGGCCGCGTCTTCAGTGGAGATCCGATGCTGCTTCTCCCAGAAATGCTCTGCAACAGCAGACCTCGCATAATTAGCAGTCTTAATAGCGGTCATGTGCTCCCCCAGACGGTCTTTTAAACGTTGCCCCGTCTTCTCCCACATAACACTCCTCACAATCCGGGCACTTAATCTCATAGACCACACTACTAGTATAGTCCTGGGCTACGGGATCTTTAACTTGAGACACCACTGTGTGCAATCTCCGTCTCGGAAGTTGCACACAGTGGGTCTGACACTCCCGCAGTGCCTGTACAATGTGTTCTGAAAGGCCCGGATAGTAAGGAATGATTGCAGTAGCCACAGGGGCGTGTGACTCCCTACGATTGGACTCTACCCTAAAAATATATTTGTCCAAGACCCTCTGGGGGTACTCACACTTCCTGGGGTCTGCCGTGACTCTGCAAATTTCCATTTCCTTATCCTCGGGGATAAGGAAATTCCATTTCCTATTCAACAATGCCCTGGCTACACTATTCTTATGATGATAAGCCTGTGCCGAGCTGAAATGAACATACTGGCCATGGCACATAGGCTTTCTATAAATCGTTGTCTTAATTCTAGACCCATCTCTGCTAACCAGGACATCCAGAAACGTGAGGGACCCAGCTTTTTCCACCTCCGAGGTGAATTGTATAAACGGGGAGAAGCTGTTAAGTAAACTGAGCACCTCATCTTCCTTCCCCCGTTTTAAAATTGTGAACGTATCTTTCACATATCTCCTGCTCTTGTGCATGGGGAAATAGTAGTAGTAGTAGTAGTAGTGGCATGTGATGCAAGAAAGCAAATGTATGAGCTTATGCAGCATCAGCCAAAAAAAAAAAAAAAAAAAAAAATATCACACCATTCCCTCCAAATGCCTGTCCAGTTCCTCCTTAAATTTATTTAACCTATCAACTTCCACAATGACAGATGGAAGTTTGTTCCAGCAATTAACCACCCGCTGGCTAAAGGAAAATTTCCGCACATCTATTCTACATCTGTCTTTTCTTAATTTGAATTTATGCCCCCTTAGATTCGTAATCTGAACAAGTGGAAGGATCCCATCAGAATTCAGCGTGCTCAACCCATTCAAGGCCATATATACCTCAATCAGATCACCGCGCAGGTGCCTAGTCTCCAGCCACTGCAATTTGCCAAAGCAATAAAATAAAATAAAATAAAACTTAAGCCTCTCTTGGTAAGAGGATCCCTTCATTCCCCTCACCAATCTTGTTGCCCTTCTCTGTACACGCTCAAGTAAATCTACATCCTTCCTAAAATGAGGCCTCCAGACCTGTACGCAGTACTCAAGGCATGGCCCGACCATTGCCTTATACAGAGGGATAATCACCTCCTTTTCCCTGCTAGCAAAATTCCTATATATCATTGACAAAACCCCATGACCTGCCCTGGCAGCCTGTCTGCATTGCTCAGAAAACTTCATATCTGCCTGCACAATTACTCCCAGGTCTTTTTCAACTGATGAAACATCCTGGTTTCCAGTTCCTCCATTGCCATGGAGGAACTGGAAATTCCAGGATAGCAAAGAATTTCTGAACTTTATAAGAAGCCAGTCTATAGGTGAGGATGAACTTATGATCTCGTTTAACGTTGTATCTTTGTTAACATGTACCCCATTGGACATGGGGTGCATTGTGTAAGGTTGGCCTTGGAGCAGGATGATAACTTAAGTGCTAGATGATTACTAAGTATTGATGATATTTATAAAGGCATTGAGTTCTGCCTAGATAGCACTACCATGATCTTTCAGAAAGTTATGTACAAGCAAAGTTATGTAATGGGTGAACCCATGGCACGGCCATTGGTTCCTCCATTAGTGCCATTGTGGCCAATTGCAATGGAGGAAATGGAAACCAGGATGTTTCATCAGCTGGATTTCCCCATGCGCGAGTGGAGGAGATATGTGGAAGATACGTTCACCATTTTAAAAAAGGGGAAGGAAGATGAGGTGCTCAGTTTACTTAACAGCTTCTCCCCATTTATACAATTCACCTAGGAGGTGGAAAAAGCTGGGTCCCTCCCGTTTCTGGATGCCCTGGTTAGCAGAGATGGGTCTAGAATTAAGACAACGATTTATAGAAGGCCTATGTGCCGTGGCCAGTATGTTCATTACAGCTTGGCACAGGCTTATCATCATAAGAATAGTGTAGCCAGGGCATTGTTGAATAGGGTGGGGACCCACTGCAGTACCCCCTAAGATAAGGAAATGGAAATTTGCAGAGTCATGGCAGACAGGAAGTGTGGGTACCCCCAGAGGGTCTTGGACAAATATATTTATAGGGTAGAATCCAATCGTAGGGAGTCACCTGCCCCTGTGGCTACCGCATACATTCCTTACTATCCGGGCCTTTCAGAATGCATTGTACGGGCACTGTGGGAGTGTCAGACCCGCTGGGTGCAACTTCCGGGACAGAGATTGCCCACAGTGGTGTCTCAAGTTAAAGTTCCTGTAGCCCAGGACTATACTAGTAGTGTGGTCTATGAGATTAAGTGCCCAGATTGTGAGGAGTGTTATGTGGGGGAGACGGGGGCGACGTTTAAAAGACGTCTGGGGGGAGCACATGACTGCTATTAAGACTGCTAATTATGCGAGGTCTGCTGTGGCAGAGCATTTCTGGGAGAAGCAGCATCGGATCTCCCCTGAAGATGCGGTCATTACGGACCGTGCCCATGGATTATGGGAACGCAAGTGGCTCGAGAGCTTGCGAATCGGTTCATCCAGTCATAATACTATTAACAGGGACAGGGGGACAAGTTTACACCCCCTGTTTGAGGCGGTTGTCCTCAGACGGGATGACCGGTTCTGTTTGACACACTGCCGAGCCACTTCCGTTTCCGATGCGCGCATGGGGAATGCAGACCATGTGTCTGATGGACCACATGCATGAGTGCCATGGGTCTGCTACTGAAGGATGTGTCATTGCAATAATAGTATACTGTTGAAGAAGGAGACAGCAGTTTCTGAAAGCTTTAGGTTTCATCGCTTTTAATCCAGTTTATTTTAGATAATTTTATTGCTTCGGTATATTTTTAACTATATTTTTAACGTTTTATCATAGTTTATTTTATCGTAATTTATTGTAATATTTTAGTCTTCCGCTAGTGTATCACATTATTTTATTATTTTTATAGTAAAAATTTTTTATTCCTTGGCTGGTGTTTGTCTTTAATTATTGCAGTATGAGGAATTCTGTAAGTAAGTGGAGGTCAGAAGTTTAACAAACTGTAACGAGGAGGTAAATTATTTTGAAATATCTCAATAATGGAGAGCAAAATGGAGGAGAAATTGTTGAAGTTAAACATAAAAAAAGGCACCTGGGGCAGATGGAATCTATCCAGTTACATCGAAGGAGGCAGTGAGGGAAGTTAGCAAACACTTAGCCATAATTACGAGAGCCTCCTTAATTTCAGCGGAGGTCCCCACGGACTGGAGATGCGCAAATGTATCCTCAATTCACAAAGGGGGATCGAAAGGGTTTTTTTTTTTATTTTTTTATGAGAACCCCAAACACGAGAGGTATTAGAACCTATAGTACTTAGTACCGTGTTTGGGTTGGAGGTTGGAAGACGAAAGAAGATATTTGTTGATATTGGACTTGAACTTCTGTAGATTTAATTTTCAGGAAATACGTATAAAGGAAGGTTATTCCAGAAAACGGCAGTTGAATGAATAAATGAGGAAGATGAAAAGTTGGTTCTGTGGGTTTGAAGTTGGACAGTAAATGGATGTTGGCTGGTGGCGGCATGTGTTCGGACTGTTTTGAAAGTGAGAGCGGGAATTATAGAAGCCAATTCTGAAGAACAGTGCCCATGGAAGTATCTGTAGAAGAGGCATGCAGCAGAAACAGTGCGTCTATGAGAAAGCGAGTGGAGAGGCTCTGTTAGAGATGAATCATTAATTAACCTAACTGCCCTCTTCTGAATGGAATCAAGAAGCCTGAGAGAGGTTTTGGGGGCACCACCCCAGATGTGGGAACAATATTCCATGGCAGGGCGGATTTGCGATTTATACAGAGTGAGCAGCTGTTTGGAAGAAAAGTAACGCCGAGAGCAAAAGAGAAAACCAAGTTTTTTAGATGCAGAGGAAGCAATATTTGTAATGTGCTTGTGCCAAGAGAGATTAGAAGTCAGGGTAATCCCCAAAAGAGATATATCATTTTGCCTAGAAATCGGAGTGTCACTAAAGATAAGCATAGGAGCAGAAGAATCCTTTTTGCGAGATATAAGACAAGATTGAGTTTTAGAAGGGTTGAAATCAACTAAGTTGTCTTTGCCCCACTGGAGAATTACCTGAAGTTGGCATTTAAGGAATTGGCAGCAGATTTTCGAGAACTTGAAGCTGATTGAGCTGGACAAGGTTTCTCAAAATGGAAAGTTGAATGCAATGTGCTATCATCGGCAAAACTATGGATAGGATTTCCAGTCAATGGAAGAAGGTCATTGATATTCAAGAGGAAAAGAGTGCGGGAAAGAACTGAACCTTGGGGGACACCGGCATTAGTGGAGAAGTTAGAAGACAGAGAGCCATCTACCATCACCCTCAGTGAGCGATCAGAGAGAAAACTGGATAACCAATTACTAAAAACAGATGACAAACCATAAGATGGAAGCTTGTTTAGAAGACCTTTATGCCAAACACGATCAAAAGCTTTTGAGATGTCAAGAGCAACTACTTGTGTTTCACCGAACCTTTCCATTGAATTAGTCCATAAATGGGTAACATAAGCCAGAATATCACCAGTGGATCGACACTGACGGAATCCATACTGGGGATCGTTGATCAGACGGAAGGTTTCTAGTAGTTTAAGAGTTGGCGGTTAATTGATTTCTCCATTACTTTAGAAAGAGTAAAAGTAATTGCAATGGGACGATAATTGGATGGGAGGGATTTGTCACCCTTTTTAGGAACTGGCTGGATATGAGCAAATTTCCAAGCAGAAGGAAAAACACCTTTCGAATAAGAAAGTGAAAAAAGGTGGCAAAGAATAGGAGTAAGTTCAGGAGCACAGGTTTTGAGAACAAGTGGAGAAATACCATCAGGACCTGGAGCTTTCTTAGCATCAAGATTCATCAAAATCCTTCTGATATCCTTTTGACGGACACAGGAGGCATTGAATGGAGCGTGTTAGGAATGGTGGGAGGTGTTTTACCAAGATCATTAATACATGAGCTCGAAGAAAAATGGGATGCTAGCAGGTCAGCTTTATCCTTGGCTGAAGTGACAACAGAATCATCTGGTTTGGACAGAGGTGGGAGCAGAGATGGGCAAAAGTTGCGGCCAATAGCTTTGGCAAGAGACCAGAATGCTCGGCTACCATTAGGGCAAGAAGCAAGTTTTCTACTCTTAGCCTGTTCAAACTCTAGTTTGGACTGATTAATAACTGCTTTACAATTGTTGCGAGCTTTGGTGTAGGCAGAAAATGAAACTGAAGAATTAGAAACAAGCCAATTACGATATGCAACATTCTTCTCTTGGACAGCCTTAGCACATTTATTGGAAAACCAAGGTTTAGATAAAGGACGAGATTTTAAAGTGGAGTGTGGGATAAAGGATTCCATTCCTGCAAGAATAATTTCACTGACACGATCTGAGCAAACGTTGACATCAGAAGTTTTGAAACAGTAATCAGACCAAGGGAAAGAAGAAAAGAAGTCTCGCAGGTCATCCCATTTTGCATTCTTGTAATGCCAAACAATATGAGGTTGGGAATAGCCATGAGATAAAGATTCCATTGGAGAAGAGACAATCACCAAGTTGTGATCTGAAGTGCCTAAAAGACCTCTCACTTCAACCTTGTACTTAAAAGGGTTGTTTGTGAGAAAAAGATCGAGCGTATTGGCTGTATGATTAGGATTGTCTGGTATTCTTGTAGGTAAATGAACAATCTGTGCTAGGTCATTAGTAATTGCAAAAGCCTCAGCATCTCGACCTGCTCGTTCGGTGTGACTAGAAAACGGAAGCCAGCTGGAGTTGTGAACGTTAAAATCACCAAGGAAAATTACCTCACTGTTAGGAAAGTTGGACTGGAGAAAGTCAAGTTGCAAAGAGAGGAAGTCAAAAAGCTCCAAGTGATTAGTGGAGTTGGTAGAGACAACAGTTGAATTTTACACAATGAGGCAGAGAGATTTTAAGCCAGAGAAGATCAAAGAGAGGAGATCCCAAATTGCCAAGTCTCTGACAGGGAATATCAGAACGGACATATGCAGAAGTACCACATTTGAGGCGAAAGGAATCATACAGCAAATAATTTGGACATCTGAGATGAGCAGTAGTTGAACCAACTGATAATTGAGATTCAGTCAGAAAAAGTACTTGGGGTTTGGAAGACTGCAAGTGGAAATGGACATCGTTCAGATGGGAATTGAGACCACGTATATTTGTGAAATGAATTAGGAAGTTCTTGGGAGGTTTAGATCTTTTCGCAGATAAGCTTGCTCTATCAGTTTGACAATTCATGGTGTATTCAATAGTAAGAAAAAGTGGGTGGGACATGCTGTATGAAGTAATGAAATTTTTGGATATGGCGTACATGTGGTAAGAATATACCCAGATCCTTGACATAACGTGGCCTCGACAATGCTCCCTGCATATACACTACTCGGACTCCCTCCAGTCACTATCTGGCAGAGTAGAGGTAGCAAGATTATACACTAGCTGATCCGGAAGCCTCCTAGAGAGTTACCAATAGGTTCTGTCCGGTGTACTATCTAGCGGCCGGCCTGCGAACACCGTTTTAGAGCTGTACCCTCGAAATGTAAGGAATATTGGATCTCGCCATGTCATTCATCATAACCTCAAAAGTCATCAATCATACTGCATGATGGAAGAGATAGGGAAGGGTTGACCGGAACTTAGCTCTAGAGACTAAACATGGGTTCCACCACTTCAAGCCTTCAATAAGCAAAGTGGTGGTATTTCACCGGTTGATGAGAGTCATCTTCCACCTAGTACTGCCTGGTAACATAGAGGGGTGGCGTTCCTCCATGTGGTGTGGGCGCCACTCCTCGACCCCTGCTTACATTGGTTCACACCTGGGTGGTCACCCACCATGTACTTGTGCATGAAGGTTATACCCAGGATTACTAACAGTCCCACCATCGTGAAGGTGCAAGCAGAGGATTTGGCTGTCATAGACCGTCCGGACTTCCCCGAAATTGGGTCCACTTGACTTGAGTGTCACCCGAATATCAGTTCCATCAGCGTTTGACATGAGTAATTACAGACCTGTGAGTTTAACTTCTGTTCCGGGGAAAATAATGGAGTCACTGGTTAAAGAAGCACTGCTGGATCATCTAGATAGACTACAGTTATAGTTCAGACACAGCATGGGTTTGTTAAGAGGAAGCCTTGTCTGACCAGTTTGATTGGATACTATAATGTGGCTGTAAAAGAACTGGATGCAAAAAAATAATTTTGATATCATATACTTAGATTTTAGGAAAGATTTTCATACTCTTGCATATGGAACAGTGCTGTACAAATTGGAGCAGTATGGCATTAAGGGCAGGTTGCTGCTATGGATAAAGGGATGAATGGTTGAAGACAGAGAGTGGTAATCAATGGACACTGTTCTTCATGGACTAATGTTATTAGTGGAGTACCTCAGGGTTCCTTGTTGGGCCCATTGTTGTTTTCCATATTTATCAATGATACTGATGAAAGTATATCAGGCTTAATACTCAAGTTTGGCAGCAAATGATACAAAGGTTGTGAGGTGTTGTTATTGACAGTAATGACAGTACGGTACCGTAACAAGATCTAGAAAAGTTGGCAGATGTGCTGAGAGGTGGCGACTGAATTTTAACATTGACAAATGCAAATATTGCATATGGGTAGAAGTAACCCTAGAGTAACATACCAACTGTGCAGTACTAAACAGGGTAGTGGAGAATGAAAAAGACCTGGGGTAATTGTGCAGTTAGATATGAAGTTTTCTGAGCAGTGTAGATTATTACTCTCTAAATACTATTTATAACAATTTACTTGGTTAATAAAGGATTTTTTTGCCATTTCTGGACTGAAGCCTGTAATTATAAAACTATTTATCTGAGCAATACCAGGAAAATCCTTCCACAAATTCTCTATTGCAATATGTATTATCAAATAATATCTTTTAAATTACTTGTTCAATTAGAAAAATATCTGAAATAGGAAAAACTATAACCTAACCACAAATTTAAAATGGCACATAACCCATGAAGATTTATATTAACACTCTTCTACTTTGAAGGAGGTTTTTTTTTAAATTTTTTAAATTTTAATAAAGTCTGTGTGAATGACTGCTATTCAATAATGATTATATGCATTCCACACAAAGCACTGTAACAGATTTATAATAACAGGAATATGAGCCTCATTCTCGATCGTTTTTTACAAGGTTCCAGCTTTTAGTTCTCCAAGATATTGGTAGGCTTTCATCACAAACACTGGTTAAACAGCAGAGAGAAAGTTTGGGAATTTTATGGAATTTTTCAACAGAAACAAAACCCATTTACAGAGTCCTTCTGCTCTCTCCATACTATCTGAATGGCTAATGGCATTGTAAATGGGAACTCATTATTCAGATATCGAGATATAAAACCATTACCCTCTTAATGACTTAACACACGAATCACAATAAATGTAGAAAACCCAGTTTTTATTCAGCTCTCTAACATTCTGACATTATGTGTGACATTAACAGTTAACTGTTTGTGCAGCATACTGGATCAAAATTAATGTGGGCATAAGAAAGCCATAAGATACAGGTCAGATGTGATGTGTTTTTAAGCTATCTAGCACAGCACAACAACTTCTGACCCTAGACTGAGTTTTATATTTCGCATTATATTAATCAACAGTTGCATGATTAACAATCTTCAACAAATTGCTAAAAATTTAGATAGTAATAATTTTTAGGAATCCACAGTGAATCTTTGTGAGATGTGATATTTACACTTTTTTTTTTTCCCAAAGAAATCACAAATTTACATTTCAAAAAAAATATGGGCGGCAAAGCATTTTCAGGAACATTTTCATTTGTGTATAAAAATATATTCATTATTTTCCTACATGCAGTCGACTTCCTTGTCAGATCTTTAGACCTAGCCAGAGAAAGCCCTCTTTCCTTTAACATTTGCTTGTCACCAGTGGTCCACCTTCCCCTTGGTGTGCTACTCAACATATTACCTATTACCATTCTTACAGATATGAAACACAATATAAAATCATCCATCTTCACACTACAATGAAGCCGACCGGGCTAGCCGGGTGGGTAAAGCACCTGCCTGGCAACCCAAAGGTCGCGGGGTCGAATCCCACCTCAGGCTTGGATCAAAGTACTGCAAAAACCTTGGGAGGTGTATTATGGCCACAGAAGTCGATGCGCCAATAACTACCAAAGAAAAAAAAAAAAAACTACAATGAAAATCAGTGCTGTACCATGTAATAATAATTCTTGATTGCCTTCATTTTGGGCTTCAAACTTAATATAGTTTATAATGCAAAAGACTTAGGAATAAAAAGAGACTTAAGTTTTGTGGGTGTCTAAGTCTTGAGAGGACCCGATGAAGCTTTTGAAAGGTTTGAATAAACTAAATAATAATAGCGATATCTTTGTATTTTGTGGATGTCACAAACATACTTAATTAAGTAAGCATAACTGTATACTTGATATAAGAAAAAATTTCTATCATAAGAGTTATTAATTGTCAGAAAAATTTTCCATACTTTCTTGCAGCTTTATAGAGTAGGTACAAATTTAAGAAAGGATTGGATAAATGGGATCAGGTTATCTCTAGATGCAATCAAGTAGTAGGTTTTTTTTTTTTTTTTTTTTCCTTGCATTAGTTTGGCTTTACTAATACTAATAAGAACCAATCAGTAAAATAATTAACCAAAACTGCTATGATGTGCTACATGATAAAAATCCATTATAAAGAAACACCATTTTAAATAAAATTATGTAACATACCAGGTTTCAGTCCCTTATGTTCAACAACAGTAAGGAGTGGAAGAGAATCTTTGAACAGTGGCTCTTTCCAATCAACATTAACACTAACATTTGGAGTTGTAATCCATAAGTCTGAAGGACAGTTCAGCACTTGGGGTGCAGTCTTGTCATGTTTTAGTACTGAACAATCATCTCCTATATATCCCATAGGACACACACGCTCTCCACAAGCACCTGGACCTTCCCTCTCAACAGTTCCATCGACTCTATATAAATATGAATGTTAACAAGTGAAAATAAGTGAAGCTCAAAAAAGAAAGGAATTAAAAAAAGAAATAAAAGCCAGAGATTAACAAAAACATACTTTCAGAAATTAGCACATACATTATGATTATTGCCTTGTGTATATTTATTCTAATACTAATCCGGACAACCATGGTTTGTTGAGAATTATTTCAAATAATGCTAAAGGAGTTTTCAAATAATGCTATCATGTGAGCAACCCATTGTTTATGACCTTAAACTGCACATGAAGAATTTCAATATCCTATACACACCTTCAGAGGCCATAAAAAATAAAATATAAATGTAAATTTTTTTTCAGATACTGTTTTGTAAAGATTTATATTTAATATGTTGCACATTTATTACTTTTTTGTTTTTGTACAATAGTTTGTTTTAAATAAATACATTTTTTCTTTATGCTTTTGGATGACAATATATGACAACAGTAGTGAGTTTGAGAATACAGCTATGCTTGCTAGCAGTGGACACGTTTCAATAGTGTCATGGAATCAAACACAACAATATGAATCTTGCAACCAGCACTCACCACTCAGCTATGGATGGTATCATACACATCAATGGGATATTTTGCTGTGTCCAATTTATTTTAAATTCCAGTGGTATCTTGATATCACACAGTAAATAACATAAATTTCAGAATAAACTACTCATCATGCTCTTCCTCATATCAAACTTTAAGAGGAAAATATAAGTATCACTGAAATGATAGGGCGAGCTGATGCTTTTATGAAGAAACTTAGTGGACAAGGCATTTGAATTAATCCTTCTGCAGGTATGCTGGTGAAACCCTACTAGAGTTACATCAATATAAATTTCAACCATATTTTAATGTCTCTAGTATCATCCTAAATTTCAATCTGCAATCACTGATTATTTTTAAATGGAAAAGTATGGCTGTAAAAAATTTATATTAGTAAAAAAAAAAAAAAAAAAAAGATTGCACTGCATGCCTGCTCATATTATTTTTCAATTTCGATTCAGCTTCCATTTCTCTCACTGTATATTACTGTATACATTGGATGTGAGCTAAGTCAGAAAATATTTTTTTTGAGTAATAATACTGTAGGTCCTAAAGTCAATATTTATTCTCATTATTCATATCCAGAATTTAAAACAAATACACCAACCGTTTAACTATAATGGTTTAATACTGAAAATTATAAAATGTACCAAACGATAGTACACTGTAAAATAATATGTGCAAAAGACTGATTTACAAAATAAAATATATATGATAAAAATTTTAATGTACAATAAACTATAAATAAAATATTTAAAATACAATAAAATACAATAAAATTAAAAGCGATAAAACATTGACTGAAGCTTTCGGAGGCTTCCGCCTCCTTTCTCAACAACAATGATGTTTGAACAACACATCCTTAAGTAACAGGCTCACAGCACACGTGGTTGACCTGGCGCATGCTCAATATTTCTTCCATATAATCCAGAACCAGAAGCGGCTCGGGAGCGTGGAAATATAAAATGCTCGTCTTTTGCCAGGACCATGGCTTCCAGTAGGGGGTGAAATCGAACACCCCTGTCCCTATTCATACTATTGTTCTCAGACGAGCCTATCCACAAACTCTCCAGCCACTTACGGTCCCACAACCTATGCGCCTGGTCAAGGATGACAGCATTCACAGGGGGAGACCTGATGATGTTTCTCCCAATAATGCTCAGCAATGGCGGACTTATTGAACTCTGCGGTCTGTATAGCTCGCATGTGCTCCCCCAGACAGTCTTTTAGTCGCCGTCCTGTCTTCCCCACATAACATTCCCCACAATCCGGGCATTTGATCTCATATACGACCCCACTACTGGAATTCCCAGGAATGGGGTCTTTGACCTGGGACAACACTGTGTGCAACCTCCGGCCCGGAAGTTGCACACAGCGTGCCTGAAAGTCACGTAGCATTCTTGAAATTCGATCTGACAAGCCCGGAAAGTAGGGAATATAAACTGTGGCAACTGGAACGGACGGTGTTCCATGATTAGGCTCTTATAAGGCTTATATTGTGAGCCCTACCTATGCTTTGTCAAAATTCCTGGCGCAGCTGATTTCTCCTATAGTGGGACGGTCCATGTTTGTTGTTAAAGACAGTGTGGATTTTGTGAATTTTGTTAAAAGTCAAAATGTAGGGGAGAATGAAATAATGGTGTCGCTAGATGTGGTGTCATTATTTACTTGTATACCCATAGCTCATGGGGTGGAATGTGTAAAGGTGGCTCTACAAAGTGATGATACCCTAAGTACTAGATCGCACCTAAGTGTAGAGGATATATGCTGTGGCATAAAATTATGTCTTTCGAGTACGAATTTGCTATATAAAGGAGTGATGTACAAACAGGTTCACGGCACAGCTATGGGTTCTCCTATTAGCGCTATTGTCGCAAACCTGGCAATGGAAGAGTTAGAGAATAGGGTTTTTACAAGTTTGGAGTTCCCTATGCGCAAGTGGAAGAGATACATGGATGACACGTTCACTTTGGTGCAAAAAGGGGAGAGAAGAGAATGTAGTTAGTTTTCTCAATGATTTCTCTCCTTTTATACAGTTCACCTCAGAGGTAGAAGTCAATGGTTCCCTCCCATTCCTGGATGTAATGGTGAGTAGAGAAGGCTCCAGGCTTAGTACTACAGTGTTTAGGAAGCCCATGTGTAGGAGCCAGTATACCCATTATAGGTCAGCACAGACTGCGCAGCATAAAAACAGTGTGGCCAGGGCACTTTTGGGTAGGGATAGGACACATTGTAGTACCTCTGAGGAGAGAGAGAGAGAGAGAGAGAGAAATTAGCATTTAGCATTAGTAGAGGCATTTGATGCAAGCTTATGCAGCATCAGCCAAAAAAAAAATAAAGTAAAATAAATAAATAAAAAATAACCACTTCCACTTCACCAAAATTTGGTGAATTTGTTCGAAATACCTGTCCAACTGAGCCTTAAACTTATTTAGGCTATCAACTTCCACGACAAGGGATGGAAGTCTGTTCCACCTACCAACCACCCGCTGGCTAAAGGCAAATTTCCGCATATCTTTCCTACATCTGTCTTTCCTCAATTTGAATTTATGCCCTCTCAGGTGATTATTCTGAGCAAGAGGAAGAATCCCATCAGCATTGAGCATGCTCAAACCATTTAAGGCTTTGTACACCTCTATCAGATCACCTCGCTGGTGCCTAGTCTCTAGACACTGTAATTCACAAAACTTAAGCCTTTCTTCGTAAGAGCACCCCTTTGTTCCATTCACTAATCTTGTTGCCCTTCTCTGTACTCGTTCCAGCAGCTCTACATCCTTCTTGAAATGAGGCCTCCAGGCCTGTATACAGTACTCTAGGTGTGGCCTGACCATTGCCTTATACAAGGGAATAATCACCTCCTTATCCCTGCTAGAAAAATTCGTATATATCATTGACAATACACCATGAACTACTCTTGCAGCCCGTCTGCACTGCTCAGAGAACTTCATATCTGCCTGCACAACCACCCCCAGGTCCCTTTCATTCTCTACCACTGTCAGTGTAGTACCACAGAGTTGATACGTTGCTCTGGGGTTGCTGTTTCCCATATGTAGTACTTTACATTTGTCAATGTTAAACTTCATTTGCCACCTCTCCGCCCATCTGCTCAACCTTTCCAGATCCTGTTGCAGCAGCATAGTGCAGTAGTGTCCTTGACAACCCTGCCAACCATCGTTTCGTCTGCAAACTTGGACATTAAGCTTGATATACCATCATCAATATCATTTATAAATACAGAGAACAATAAAGGACCCAATACTGAACCCTGAGGGACTGCACTAATAACATTAGTCCACAATGAGCAGTGTCCGTTGATTACCACTCTCTGTCTTCTCCCCCTCAACCACCCCTTTATCCATAGCAGCAATTTGCCTCCAATGCCACACTGCTCCAATTTGTGCAGCAGTCTTTCATGTGCAACAGTATCAAAAGCCTTTCTAAGATCCAAGTATATAATATCAAAGTTATTCCCTGTATCCAGTTCTTTTGTGACTGCAGCATAGTATCCAATCAAATTGGTCAGGCAAGACTTCCCCTTAACAAAACCATGCTGTGTCCGAGCTATAACTGAAGTCTTGTCTAGATGATCCTCCAGTGCTTCTTTAACCAGTGCCTCTATTAATTTTCCGGGAACAGAAGTTAAAACTCACAGGTCTATAATTACTTGTGTCAGCCTTTGATCCTCCCTTGTGAATTGGGGTCAGATTTGCACATCTCCAGTCCATGGGTACCTCCCCTGAGTCCAAGGAAGCTCTCATAATTATGGCTAAGGGTTTGCTTACTTCCTTTGCTGCCTCCTTTAATATAATTGGATAGATCCCATCCCTCCCCAGGTGCCTTTCTTGTGTTTATCTTCAACAATTTCTCCTCCACTTTACTCTCAGTTATTACAAGATTCTCTAGCTTACTGCCAGAGTTGAATATACCTCTGGCATTCCCCTCGCTGAATAACTACTCATGTGTGAATGTCGATGCAAAATATTCATTTAGTTTGTTAGCTACCTGAGCAGGGTCATCAAGTTGACCCATCGATATCAAAAGGACCAATCTGATTCATCCCCTTCCTTCTAGAGTTTACATAAGTAAAGAAATCTTTGCTGTTTTTCTTCACATCCCTTGTAGGATCTCTCGTAATCTGCCTTCGCCTGCCTAACCTCCTTTGTAACTTGGTTACAGATCAACTTGTATCTATCATAGGCTTCTGTGTCACATGTTAATTTCTATGTATCCTATGCATTTTTCTTCTTTGCCATATGTCTCATTAGTTCATCTGACATCCACTTAGGCCTAAACCTTGAACAATATTTCTTAGTTGGTATGTAAAGCCTAGTAGCTTCCAAGATAAGTTCTTTGAATGCTTCCCATTTTGCATTTGCTGTTGGTAACATCATCAGTTGGTCCCACTGTATAGAATTTAAATACTGTCTCAGTCCATCGTAGTCGCCTTTACGAAAGCAATACCCCTTCCCTTTACCCCTAATGGTAGTTACCTCTTTGAGTAACTCCCACTTCAGAACACTGTGATCACTGCCACCTAGTGGTTCATTTATCTGCAGATTCTTAATGCATGAAGAATCACTACTGATAATCAAATCAAGAGTATTACTCCCTCTAGTTGCCTCTCGAACATGCTGATGTAGAAAACAATCATCCAATAAATCCACAAAAGCCTTGCTAGTGTGTGAGTGAGTGACCAGCCCCCAAATTCCAGTCAATATCTGGGAAATTAAAATCTCCCATTATAAGACTCTTTGATTTACTGGCCCACTCTATTTCTCTGTACAGTTTCTTATTATACTCATCAGAGTCATTAGGCCTATAGCACACTCCTACTTTCAATTTTGATCTCCCAATGCTTATGTCACACCAAACTGACTCGATACTGCACTGTCCAGCGATGTCGACTGGCTTCACTTCCTTGGATTTTATGTATTTCTTAACTAATAGCATAACCCCTCCTCCCTTCCTATCCTGTCTATCCTTTCTGTAGACATTGTAGTCCCCAAATTCCAGTTCTGCATTCCTTATATCTGTGTGACACCACGTCTCTGAAATCCCAACAATATCTGCCTTTGATGTTTTGAGCAATACCTCAAATTCATCAAATTTATTTACTAAACTCCTAGCATTGGTGTAGACGCAAGTATACATGCACCTGCTCTTCCTCTTAGCCACCCTAACACAACCCATGTGTTTACTTGTACCCCCCATGATTCCCAGCAGTCTCTGAAATATCCTGCATCTTATTTTCCAGGCTGCTGCTCATTCCAATAGAAGCAGTGCAAGAATCACTTTCTCCTCTGCCAGTGGCTACTGTTAATCTATTAGTCCTTGTATCCCCCCAATCTAGCAGTTTTCCGAGCCACCTAACACTGCCTCGATAGCATCAGCAAACATTCTTGCACCCTTTCTATTTAAGTGTATCCCTTCCTTGTAGAAGCAGTCTCTCCTGTTAACAAGTACAGTCCAGGCTGAAAAAAATTCTACCCCTTGAGCCCTGCACAATCTTTCCAGGGCTGAATTGATCGACAGGGCTCTCATCATATACTCCCTCCTATCGTGTCTGGGCAGAATTGCAGACACTTTCAAATTCAGCCCTAATTCACGGCTTTTTTTCATCAGTGACCTGTATTTGTTATGTAATTCCGCCGGTCTCCTACTCTTAATATCATTAGTGCCAACGGGTAAAATTGTATCACCTTTTGTGCCCTTAAAAGATGATATCCGCTCTAGAACGTCATCAACCTTTGCCCCTGGCAGACATACCCTGGTCCTGTTCCACCCATCTTTTTTACAAAACATGTTTCCCATTTCCCTGACAATAGAGTCACCAACAACTACTAGTTCCTTTGGGACCAGTGCATTCTGCCTTGGGGGTTGCCGTTAAGTTGCGCGATGACCAAGTGCAAGCTCTGGCATTGGTGTGGGCAGCTGAGAGCTTGATGGGCCCCTCACTTGTAATCCTTCGAGGGCATCCACCCTGTCCTTCAAGCTCTCATATAGGCCCATAACAACGCTGAGTTGTCGCCTGATTTCCTTACACTCCTTGCATCGCGCACATACAAAGACATCCCCCATGGCAGTATCATGTCCCATACCTCACTGCTCCGCAAACATCAAGCAAATAGTGCATCTTAAAAGGCTGTGATTCAGAGGGCAACTGCCCCCCTCAGTTCTTCTCTGAGCCACAGCATTCCCATTAGCTTGAGCCTTTTGCTTTGCTGCTCTGGTTTGAGTCATGATTTCGATTTACTTTCAATAAAATTTCAATTTCAGTATAAAATTAAATCCTAAACTTGTATCCCAACACAGTTATAACGCTATATTTATGTTTCAGTAACGAGTGTTATCTACGAATATTTGTTTCAGTAACGAGTGTTATCTACGAAATCCCTTTATATAACTTCCGTATCAAGTTATGTATTAATTATTTATTTTTACTAATTATTTATGTTACGTAACCTAAGTGGTTATATGTATAGTTAAAAGTACATATTTAACTGCCAAATTGCACCGGCAACTCCCGTCCTCAGCCCCAAATTGGGCAAGTTAGGGCAGATCTTATGAAATGCGGTTACCCCCAGAGGGTCATTGATAAATATAATAGAGGCGGGAGCCTAATCATGGAATATCGTCCGTTCCAGTTGCCACAGTTTATATTCCTTACTATCCGGGCTTGTCAGATTGAATTTCAAGAATGCTACGTGACTTTCAGGCACATTGTGTGCAACTTCCGGGCCGGAGGTTGCACACAGTGTTGTCCCAGGTCAAAGACCCCATTCCTGGGGATTCCAGTAGTGGGGTCGTATATGAGATCAAATGCCCGGATTGTGGGGAATGTTATGTGGGGAAGACAGGACGGCGACTAAAAGACTGTCTGGGGGAGCACATGGGAGCTATACAGACCGCAGAGTTCAATAAGTCCGCCATTGCTGAGCATTATTGGGAGAAACATCATCAGGTCTCCCCCTGTGAATGCTGTCATCCTTGACCGGGCGCATAGGTTGTGGGACCGTAAGTGGCTGGAGAGTTTGTGGATAGGCTCGTCTGAGAACAATAGTATGAATAGGAAAAGGGGTGTTCGATTTCACCCCCTACTGGAAGCCGTGGTCCTGGCAAAAGACGAGCGTTTTATATTTCCCCGCTCCCGAGCCGCTTCTGGTTCTGGATTATATGGAAGAAATATTGAGCATGCGCTGGTCAACCACGTGTGCTGTGAGCCTGTTACTTAAGGATGTGTTGTTCAAACATCATTGTTGTTGAGAAAGGAGGCGTAAGCCTCCGAAAGCTTCAGTCAATGTTTTATCGCTTTTAATTTTATTATATTTTATTGTATTTTAAATATTTTATTTATAGTTTATTGTATATTAAAATTTTTATCATATATATTTTATTTTGTAAATCAGTCTTTTGCACATATTATTTTACAGTGTAGTATTGTTTGGTACATTTTATAATTTTCAGTATTAAACCATTATAGTTAAACGGTAAATGGGAATCAGACTGTTAGATAAGAAGAGAAACACATGGATTAGGCAGCAAACTCAAGTAAAGGACATTCTTATCAAAACTAAAGAACTAAAATGGTCTTGGGCAGGACACATAGCTCGAAGACATGATGACAGATGGACTCAGAAAATAACAGAATGGTACCCAAGAGGAGCTAGGAGAAAACCTGGAAGACAAAGGCGGAGATGGATAGATGAAATTCATGAGTTTTTGAGTAGTAAATGGATGGCCAGTGCTCAAAACAGAAGGAACTGGAAAGTTGCTGGAGAGGCCTTCATCCTGCAGTGGATTGAAAATGGCTGATGATGATGATGATGAGTTAAACGGTTGGTGTATTTGTTTTAAATTCTGGATATGTACTCTCCCAACTTTAGAGGCCTTTTTCAGGATCTCATTATTCATTACAGTGTCAGACTAAAGAAGAGAATTATAAAGTGTACTACTTTAAAGTACAGTAAAATGTGCTTAAAGTGCTCACTGACAGAACTACTAATTTTAGGCAAAAACTCTGCATATGATTATATGCAGAGTTTTAAATTTTCATTTAGTGGCCATTTTAGGATGATTACATGGTCAACCAAGAGTAAGAATGTGTAAGTGTATATAATTTAGCTAAGACAAAAGCATGTGATAGAAAATATTTATATAATTCAATTATATGTATATAAAATAATATTCAAAACAAAACTAAGAAAAAATATATGCTCTATCTATATTCTGACATGACATTTTACAAGAATGTTCATCACTAACATATTTGTGGTCATATGAATTAGAACACAATCAACTCAACTACATGTGCTACAGTGCTTTTATGTTTTTTTTACCACTCACTAAAAACCGCATGGGTTATGTATATTTTTTTCTGTGATATTAATAAAAAGAAATACAGCACCTGGCTTTGGTTTCTTCATTTATTTCATTAGGGAATGTATCCATTTCTTTGGGTGCAATTTTGCCGTCTTCTACAAATTATTTTAGGAAGTATGTCTCTTTCTTTGTATATTAGTCCTAACAATTCTAAACACTTTTTTTGTTGAAAATCAAAACACTATAATAAAGGGTGTTTAAACCACCAAACCCACACAGTGACATATACTTTTGGTTACACTTGATAGGTGCATAGCTTCATGTGGTTTCTGCTAGATAACCACCGTCCCATCTGCTCGAAATTAGCATTAGCATTAGTTGAGGAATATGATGGAAGAATGCAAGCTTATACAGCATCAGCCAAAAAAAAAAAAAAAAAAAAAAAAAAAACCCCTTCCCATTTCACCCATCTGGTCACTCCAAATGTTTGTCTAGTTCAGCCTTAAATTTATTTAAGCTATCAAATTCCACAACAACAACAACAGATGGAAGTCTGTTCCAACAATTAACTAACTGCTGGCTAAAGGCAAACTTCCACACGTCTATTTTACAACTGTCTTTCCTCAATTTGAATTTTTGCCCCCTCAGGTTCTTAATCTGAGCAAGTGGAAGTAAGCATTGAGCCTGCTCAATCCATTCAAGGCCTTATACACCTCAACCAGATCACCTTGCAGGTGCCTAGTCTCCAGATGCTGCAACTTGCAGAACTTAAGCCTTTCTTCATAAGCACACCCCTTTGTTCCTCTCACCAGTTTCGATGCCCTTCTTTGTACTCGTTCTAGCAACTCTACATCCTTTCTAAAATGAGGCCTCCAGACCTGTACACAGTTGGTATGTTTCTCTTGGGTTACTACTACCCAAATACAGTACTTTGCATTTGTCAATGTTAAACATCAGTTGCCACTTCTTAGCCATCTGCCTAATTTTTCTAAATAACTAGAAATGGGACTCATCGGACCAGGAGACCGATCTCCAATCATCCAAGGTCCAGTGCTGATGTTCTTTCACCCATTTAAGGTGTACAGTCCCGTGTCGTGGCATTAGCAAGGGATTCTGGTGGGTCGGCGGCTCCCTTAACCTATTGCAGCAAATGATCACCTGATAGTCTTGGTGGAGACGTTTTTGGCACCTCCCTCATTGAAGTCAGTGGGATTTGTGCCACTATCACTATCAAGTTGTCTGAAACAATGCGAGACAGATATCGATGGCCACATTCATCCACCATCTTTCTCTGCCCACAGCGCTGAAATGTTAATCTGGAAATGATGAAATCGATGATGAAATTTCCACGATGAAATGTTAATCTGGAAATGGCATATTCCCGAGACACTCTTTATACAATTGCTCCATCTCCATTCAACATACTGTTGAATGGGGATGGTGCAATTTCTGTATCGCCTCTGCGATAGAGTGACCCATGCATCGAGCACCCACTATCATCCCTCTTTCAAAGTCCATTAACTCACAATGTTTATCAATACTGACGTAGCGTTGCCATATAAGTGAATGCAGTGATGCACTGAACCTATATACCTGCCAAGTGGTAGGTTTGTCCACTAGTGAGAGGGGTGACAGCATCACTTTGCCCAGGAACCAGGTAGCCCATGAATTCTGTCTTTTTTTTTTTTTTTTGGTAGTAGTTATTGGCGCATCGGCTTTTGTGGCTATAATGCACCTCCCAAGGTTTTTGCAGTACTTTGATCCAAGCCCGAGGCGGGATTCGAACCCGCGACCTTTGGGTTGCTAGGTAGGCCTTTACCCACGCAGCTAGCCCGGTCGGCTTTGTATGAATTCTGTCCTTGCAGGTACTATTACAAGTATCTCAAAACAAAGTAGTTCCTTGTCCAATTTATAGTGGTGACTTGGACTGACCAGTACCAAGATATATCATCATTGTGCTACTTTGTTGTGAAATACCTTTAATGATTTGAGTTACAGTTAATCATTGTCTCAATTTGCAATGTCTGCATGGCAGTGTTCATGTTGATTTCTCAGTGTTCTCCTTTTATATTTGTTTCATTATTTTTATATTTTGAATATATAAATAATTTTATATTTTGAACATAAAAATAATCCTTTAAAATGCCGAATAGAAAATGTGTTTACTAACAGTTTAAAGGAGCAATTCCCGTTTATAAAAAAAATCAGTGTTAGTGATGATTTCTCAAAAGTGGAGTGTTCCTTGTGCCGTGCTGTGTTTAGCATTGGTCATGGAGTAAAGGCAGATAAATTTAATCATGTCAGCACAAAAAAAACATAAGGCTGCTGTGGCTGTAAAATCCTTCAGTCAATCATTAATGTCATTTTTAGGCAAAGAAACTCTGGGTGACGAAGAAAGAGATCTAGCTGCAAAAGAGGCTATGTTTGTTTATCGTACTATCAAACACAATCATAGTTTCTAGTCAATGGACTGTACTTCAGCTCTTTTAAAAATTTTAATAT
Source organism: Mastigoproctus giganteus (assembly GCF_048544385.1). Classification (NCBI taxonomy): domain Eukaryota; kingdom Metazoa; phylum Arthropoda; class Arachnida; order Uropygi; family Thelyphonidae; genus Mastigoproctus; species Mastigoproctus giganteus. The sequence goes on from NC_143582.1 coordinate 75,162,806, forward strand.
TATATCTGAAGGAAATCTTTCCATTCGTTGGAAGGTGTGTCATCTACTATTAGAGAAACATATGGCTCTCTGGCTCACCACAAATCCATATATTTCTCTAATGGTAAATGGCAAACCTCCCACCAAATAGTTTTTATCAGCATATCTTAAAACTTTCCAAAATATATTACAATCAACATCTTTTTTTATTTAAAATAATTCAGAAAATATGAAATAATTCAGAAAATCAGAATATATGAAAAAATCAAATAAATACCTGTCATATCCTGTCCACCTGAGCAACAAGCCATTAAAAAGCACTGGGGAATTCTTGCAACTACGGAACTGTGTAGGAATTTCAACTGTCACATCTAGAGGATGCTCCCACATATTTACTCGACTAATACGTCCATGGAAGCCAGCACCTGTTACTGCTTTATTCTGTTTATTTAGAGGACTACCCAAATTAACCCAACCACTAGAAAAATAAAAAATCAAATTTATCAAAAAACCTCCCCTTACAAGTAAAGATGCTAATGCTCAGTAATGCTATTTAACAAAAACAGTTCTGGCAACAACATTGTATAAATATAAATGTTAAACAGGAACCAACTGGTGTAGGCTATGTACAAAAGGAGACAGGATAGTTGTTATTCTGGACAGTATATAAGGTGTTACAAAATGTTCGTGGACTGATTTTGAATCTTGAAACTACAGCACCAATGACTCTCTAGATATAGTAATCAGTGAACATCTCATTTATCTGCAGTCACTTTGAATTAGCATGCATTGAACAGAAGGAATTTTATGTGTTTCTTTGTATTTTGAAATGAGTGATTTTACTGAGCAGAGATTTGCATCAAATTTTCTTTCAAATTAGGGAAAAGTGCAACAAAAATCCATAATGCTAAAAATATCTTTTGTAGAGTTTTTGTGTTATTAAAAGACTTTTCAATAGGTCACAAAGCTTAAAGAGGGCTGAATGTCCATTGAAGGTGATTCTCACTCTGGTGACCCTTCAATTTCAAAAACCAATGATTCAATTACTTGTGTTTGGGATCTGATCAGGAGTGATTGACATTTAACTATTCATGAATTTGATGGTGAAATTGGTACATTTTATGGGACATGTCAATCAATTTTAGTACAAGATTTGAGAATGAGATTCTTTTCAGCCAACTTAGTACCCTGCATCCTCACTGATGATCACAGATATGGAGAGTTCTTACACATCAGGATCTTTGTCAATGTGCTACTCCAGACCCACACTTTGTTTCATCAACCATTAATGGTGACAAATCATCATGAGTGTATGGCTATCACTTGACCTGTATAGTCCAGTGAACCAGAAATACTGAATACCATTCCAGCGATCCAAGAATATTGCAAAAACAGTTCTACAGTGATTGCACAATGTTTTGGAGAAAATGGCTGGAAAAGGGGGCTTATGAAACTGACACCTGCATCATGATAATGCCTCTACACAGTTGGTGCTTCCATTTAAGAACTTCTTGTGAACCATGCTATCACATTAGTATGCTAATCAGCAGATTTAGCTGCCTGTAATTTTATTCCCACACAAGCTTAGGTCATCTGAAAAGATCCTATATTTGCAGAAATTGAGGAAATTATTCAAAACATGACAAGAACTATTAATAATTACAAAAGAAGCCAATTGGGAATGCTTTGAGATATTTCAGAAACATTGCATACAGCACCACAGAGACTACTTTGAAGGAGATCTATCTGAACAGCCAGAGAGCTTCATCACTTTCCTAATATTAGTTCAGTCTTCAAACTTTTTGATCATACCTCATAAATGCAGTGATTCTGTGCCATGTTTATGAAATTAGTTTAGTGTCATAGGGTAAAGACTGAAATCTCATGAGATAAAATATAAAGGAATATTTCTAATGGAAAGTTGCAGACATGATGCATTGTCTACTGAACTGTGGTTAGGTGAGTAATATTGTTTTGATGTGACCACACATGACAATGTGGGTTGTCATGTGGCTAGAGCTAAGAAGGCATTACTGCAGCAGTGGCAAAAGAATATCCTTGAATATCCCCTCCCAATCCAGATACCATTGCTTGTGACTGTTTTGTCACACGAGATGAAGGAGCCATTCAGTGGTCCTGGGGTATCAGATGCCTCTTACATGTTTGGTAATAAGTTCTACAGCCGACCGGGCTAGCCGAGTGGGTAAAGTACCTGCCCGGCAACCCAAAGGTCGCGGGTTCGATTCCCGCCTCGGGCTTGGATCAAAGTACTGCAAAAACCTTGGGAGGTGCAATATGGCCACAGAAGCCGATGCGCTAACAACTACCAAATCAAAAAAATAAAAAATAAAATAAAAATAAGTTCTACAGGAGGCTCAAGGTTACTCTGACAAAATTGAACCCTGAGCTGGTCATGTGGAGTTGATAGGGACCCAGACAATATTTCAGCAATTTGTGCTCTTCATCAACATTTTTAGAAAACCTGAAACTCCTAACAGCTGTTTCTGAAAATGTTTACTTGATTTCTCTAATGAAAATTCCAGAAATCTCTGTTAATTATTTCACAATTAGGAAAAATTTGTGAAAAAAGTTAAACCAAATTATATGCACTTTTTGAGAGGCATCTGTCATATGCAGTTTACTTTTGATAGCAAGCTGGCTTTATTGCCATATGCCTTCCTTCAACTGGTAATGCTCTCTCTGGCTTTGATTACATTGATGCATCAACTGGAATCAAAATGTTGATGTGTGTTTCACATTTCATGAGTGAATACCCGCTAATTAGTGGCAACTAATTGCAGGCATTTGTTGAAGCACCCAAGTTTTCAATTTGCATTTCACTCACTTAAAGGTCTAAAGGGAGCTTTCATTTCAAAAATTAAAAAACATATGTTTTCAATATAAAAAATGGATTTTGACAGTTGTGTTCAAAAAAATTGAAAATAAAGATGCCATCAAAAAAGTGAACAATTTTGAATTATTTTTCACCTTGCATGCCCAGAGGAAGAGCCATTCATTTATTATTATTATTATTATTCTTATTGATAAATTCGAATTCTCTTGATAAATAAAAAAATTATTCAGATTATTATTATTTTTTTTATTATTCAGATTATTATTATTATTCTTATTATTCAGATTATTATTATTATTTTTATTATTCAGATTATTATTATTATTATTATTATTCAGATTATTATTATTATTCTTATTATTCAGATTATTATTATTATTCATTATTATTATTATTCAGATTCCCGCTAGAGGGCTAAGTGTAAGCATGTCTACTGTATCAATGCTCCTAGAGTAAATTGGAAATATTTGCCATTTGTAAGTTGAAAAATTCTTTCTATTGTTGTTTATTTAGTGCAAGTACATTTTCTGAAACGTCTTGTGTTGGCTACTCCTAAGGTTTGCAAACAGGAGTCAAAATATATGAAAAAAGTGCAACCTACTGTTGCACGTGCAAGAAGTGGTATGTCATGGCTGCAACAATGGATATCATTATAGATGCTCATTGAAAGAGGCAACCTATAAAGGAATGACGAAGCATAAGCAAAAACAGTGGAGGTGTATTATCTTGTGCAGAAAAAGAAGAGAAGGAAGAAAGAAGTAAAAATTCCTACTTGGCAGAAGAATTTCACAATTCGCTGCATCCACCAAATGAAGACTTAGAGTTAGCACAAAAGCAGGTGAACACCCTTAACATAGAAGACATACTAAGAAAGCTATCCAGCAAAATTCATTTGCTCGATTTACCAATAGAAATTGTTCCAATAAAGAAGCAAATAGAGGACCTGAAGACAGAAGTGGAAGATATCAAGAAATCGATTTCGTTTGTCTCAGAATCATTTGACAAAATACAACAAAGCATAAGCAAACTGCAGGATTCCAATGCTGCAATCACCAAAAGAATTGTGGATCTGGAAGATTCATTCAAGCAAAATGAGGAAAATTCAAACTTACTTAACTTAAGGATTGACTCGATGAAACAGCAGATGTTATCAAATAACGTAGAAATAGTAGGTTTAACCGGATTAACAGGCCAAGATCCAAAGCTTGTTATACAGGAGCTAGGACTTGCATCGAAGCTACAGCACAATGAAGAAGTTGAACACTATTACATACCCAACAATAAGAAATCAAACGACAAGCCTACACTAATTGTGAAATTTTCAAATCATGTGGTAAAGAAAAATGGATGAGAAAGGCAAAGGAGATCCGACTGACAACAAGTGATGTATATCAGAACAATAGCAATATTCCAATCTACATAAATGACCACCTAACAACTTACCTCAAGTAATTGTTTTGGGAAACAAAGCAATTAGTAAAAACTCAGTTACAAATTTTTATGGTTGAAACATGGAAGGATCTATGTGAAGAAGAAAGAATCTTCAAGAGCCATTAGAATTCTGAGTTCAAAGGATCTGCAGTATATAAAATAGACTGTTTAATTGTGAATAATTGTCATTTTCTGAAATCTAGACCTAAGGTAAAATCAAGACATCAGGTGTGCTTTTTGAGAAATCACAGACTTTCAATTCAACTTTGCATTTTTGAAATAATCCTAGTATTCAAGTGCTTATAATTGATAAAAATCAGTTCTTTATGGTAGCTCTGAATATCAGATCATTAAGAAAAAATTGTTTTAACTTTTTACAATACTGTATATTAATGCAATGAAAGAATATATTTCATGTATAGTCTTAACAGAGGTTAACATAAAAAGTGATGAAATTTCAAATTATAACATACAAGGTTATGACAAGGTCTAAATTTTGAGAGATTTGAGAAGGGGTGGAGGAATAATAATATACTATAGAACACGCTTTAAGGCAATACAGGTCAACCACTTAACTCGGTCTTGTGAAAACTGCTGTGTCAAATTATCGGGAGATAATCCAGAAAACATATTCATGATTTGTGCATTTTATAGGCCCCCATCAGATTCAATAAACAGCTTCCTAATAGAATTAGATAACATAATTTTGTAATGGGATGACATACAGACTGAAAAGACTATACTAGTAGGAGATTTCAATATCAATTTACTAACACATTAGCATTAGTAGAGGCATATGATGCAAGAAAGCAAGCTTATTCAGCATCAGCCAAAAAAAAAAAAAAAAAACACACCACTCCCACTTCACCCCTCCGTTCGTTCGAAATACCTGTCCAGTTGAGCTTTCAATTTGTTTAGGCTATCAACTTCAACAACAAGTGATGGAAGTCGGTTCCAACAACCAACCACCCGCTGGCCAAAGGCAAATTTCTGCACATCTATCCGACATCCGTCCTTCCTCAATTTGAATTTATGCCCTCTGAGCTGATTATTCTGAGCAAGATGAAGAATCCCATTGGCATTGAGCATGCTCAAACCATTCAAAGCCTTATACACCTCTATCAGATCATCTCGCCGGTGCCTAGTCTCCAGACTCTGTAATTTGCAAAACTTAAGCCTTTCTTCGTAAGAGCAACCCTTTGTTCCATTCACTAATCTTGTTGCCCTTCTCTGTACCCGTTCCAGCAGATCTACATCCTTCTTGAAATGAGGCCTCCAGACCTGTATACAGTACTCAAGATGTGGCCTAACCATTGCCTTATACAAGGGAATAATCACCTCCTTATCCCTGCTAGAAACGTTCCTGTATATCATTGACAAGACACCATGAGCTACTCTTGCAGCTCGTCTGCACTGCTCAGAGAACTTCATATCTGCCTGCACAATTATCCCCAGGTCCTTTTCATTCTCCACCACTGTCAGTGTAGTACCACAGAGTTGATACGTTGTTCTGGGGTTACTGTTTCCCATATGTAGTACTTTACATTTGTCAATGTTAAACTTCATTTGCCACCTCTCAGCCCATCTGTTCAACCTTTCCAGATCCTGTTGCAGCAGCATAGCGTCAGTAGTGTCCTTAAAACCCTGCCAACCTTTGTATCATCTGCAAACTGGGACATTAAACTTGATATCCCATCATCAATATCATTCATAAACACCGAAAACAACAACGGACCCAACACTGAACCCTGAGGAACTCCACTAATAACATTAGTCCACGTTGAGCAGTGTCCATTGATTACCACTCTCTGTCTTCTGCCACTCAACCATCCCCTTATCCATAGCAGCAATTTGCCTCCAATTCCACACTGCTCCAATTTGTGCAGGAGTCTTCCATGTGCAACAGTATCAAAAGCCTTTCTAAGATCCAAATATATAATATCAAAGTTATTCCCTGCATCCAGTTCTTTTGTGACTACATCATAGTATCCAATCAAATTGGTCAGGCAAGACCTGCCCTTAACAAAACCATGCTGCGTCTGAGCTATAACTGAATTCCTGTCTAGATGATCCTGCAGTGCTTCTTTAACCAGTGCCTCCATTAATTTACCTGGAACAAAAGTTAAACTAACAGGTCTATAATTACTTGTGTCAGCCTTTGATCCTCCTTTGCGAATTGGGGTTACATTTGCACATCTCCAGTCTATGGGGACCTCCTCTGAGTCCAAAGAAGCTCTCATAATTATGGCTACGGGTTTGCTTACTTCCTTTGCTGCCTCCTTTAATATAACTGGATAGATCCCATCCACCCTTGCGGCGCCTCCATAGCCAGGTGGGAAGGAGCAGCAGTGCATAGCACACGATTCTTGATTAGACCGGGGTTCGAGCCCGTCACCACCAAATACGAAGAATGCGGAAAGGTCAGGGAATGACCACCGCATATCCTCGAGCAATATGGCCTTAGTTGCTAATGCTCCAAATAACAAACAAACAAACAAACCCATCCACCCCAGGTGCCTTTTTTATGTTTATCATCAACAATCTCTCCTCCACTTTCTTCTCAGTTATTACAAAATCATCCAGCTCCCTGCCAATGTTTACTTTACCTACATCATTCTCCTTCCTCAATAACTCCTCATGCGTGAATGTAGATGCAAAATACTCGTTTAGATTGTTAGCCACCTGAGCAGGATCCTCAACTGTTGAACCATCAATATCCAGTGGACCAATCTGATTCATCCCTTTCCTTCTTGAGTTTAAATATGTAAAGAACTCTTTTCTGTTTTTCTTTGCATCCTTTGCCAAGGATTTTTCGTAGTCTGCCTTTGCCTGCCTAATCTCCTTTGTGACTTGGTTACAGACCAACTTATATCTATCATAGGCTTCCATGTCACCCATTAATTTGTATGTATCCCATGCATTTTTCTTCTCTGCCACCTGTCTCATCAGTTCATCTGACAACCATTTAGGCCTAAACCTTGAACAATATTCTATACAGTGGGATTAAATTCTATACAGTGGGACCAACTGATGATGTTACCAACAGCAAATTCAAAATGGGAAGCATTCAAAGAACTTATCTTGGAAGCTACTAGGCTTTACATACCAACTAAGAAATATTGTTCAAGGTTTAGGCCAAAATGGATGTCAGATGAACTAATGAGGCATATGGCAGAGAAGAAAAATGCATGGGATACTTACAAATTAACACATGACACAGAAGCCTATGATAGATACAAGTTGATATGCAACCAAGTTACAAAGGAGGTTAGGCAGGCGAAGGCAGATTACGAGAAATCCTTGGCAAGGGATGCAAAGAAAAACAGCAAAGAGTTCTTTACTTATGTAAACTCTAGAAGGAAAGGGATGAATCAGATTGGTCCACTTGATATTGATGGGTCAAGTGTTGATGATCCTGCTCAGGTAGCTAACAAACTAAATGAATATTTTGCATCGACATTCACACATGAGGAGTTATTCAGCGAGGGGAATGCCAGAGGTGTATTCAACTCTAGCAGTAAGTTACAGAATCTTGAAATAACTGGGAGTAAAGTGGAGGAGAAACTGTTGAAGATAAACACAAGAAAGGCACCCGGGGTGGATGGGATCTATCCAGTTATATTAAAGGAGGCAGCAAAGGAAGTAAGCAAACGCTTAGCCATAATTATGAGAGCTTCCTTGGACTCAGGGGAGGTACCCATAGACTGGAAATGTGCAAATGTGACTCCAATTCACAAAGGAGGATCAAAGGCTGACACAAGTAATTATAGACCTGTGAGCTTAACTTCTGTTCCAGGAAAATTAATGGAGGCACTGGTTAAAGAAGCACTGCAGGATCATTTAGACAAGACTTCAGTTATAGCTCAGACACAGCATGGTTTTGTTAAGGGGAAGTCTTGCCTGACCAACTTGATTGGATACTATGATGCAGTCACAAAAGAACTGGATGCAGGGAATAACTTTGATATTATATACTTGGATCTTAGAAATGCTTTTGATACTGTTGCACATGGAAGACTGCTACACAAATTGGAGCACTGTGACATTGGAGGCAAATTGCTGCTATGGATAAAGGGGTGGTTGAGGGGGAGAAGACAGAGAGTGGTAATCAATGGACACTGCTCATCGTGGACTGATGTTATTAATGGAGTCCCTCAGGGCTCAGTGTTGGGTCCATTATTGTTTTCTGTATTTATAAATGATATTGATGATGGTATATCGGGATTAATGTCCAAGTTTGCAGACGATACAAAGGTTGGCAGGGTTGTCAAGGACACTACTGACACTATGCTGCTGCAACAGGATCTGGAAAGGTTGAGCAGATGGGCTGAGAGGTGGCAAATGAAGTTTAACATTGACAAATGTAAAGTACTACACATGGGAAACAGCAACCCCAGAGCAACATATCAACTCTGTGGTACAACACTGACAGTGGTAGAGAATGAAAGGGTCTTGGGGGTGGTTGTGCAGGCAGATATGAATTCTCTGAGCAGTGCAGACGGGCTGCAAGAGTAGCTCATGGAGTATTGTCAATGATATACAGGAATTTTTCCAGCAGGGATAAGGAGGTGATTATTCCATTGTATAAGGCGATGGTCAGGCCACACCTAGAGTACTGTATACAGGTCTGGAGGCCTCATTTCAAGAAGGATGTAGAGCTGCTGGAACGAGTACAGAGAAGGGCAACAAGATTAGTGAATGGAACAAAGGAGTGCTCTTACGAAGAAAGGCTTAAGTTTTGCAAATTACAGTGTCTGGAGACTAGGCACCAGCGAGGTGATCTGATAGAGGTGTATAAAGCCTTGAATGGTTTAAGCATGCTCAATGCTGATGGGATTCTTCCTCTAGCTCAGAATAATCACCTGAGAGGGCATAAATTCAAATTGAGGAAAGACAGATGTAGGATAGACGTGCGGAAATTTGCCTTTAGCCAGCGGGTGGTTGGTTGGTGGAACAGACTTCCATCCCTTGTGGTGGAGGTTGATAGCCTAAATAAGTTTAAGGTTCAGCTGGACAGGTATTTTGAACGAACAGAGGGGTGAAGTGGAAGTGGTTTTTTTTTTTGGCTGATGCTGCATAAACTTGCTTTCTTGCATCAAATGCCTCTACTAATGCTAATGCTAATATTTCTTAGTTGGTATGTAAAGCCTGGTAGCCTCCAAGATTAGTTCCTTGAATGCTTCCCATTTTGAGTTTGCTGTTGGTAACATCATCAGTTGGTCCCACTGTATAGAATTTAAATACTGTCTCAGACCATCATAGTCGCCTTTACGAAAACAAAAACCCTTCCCTTTACCTCTGATGGTAGTTACCTCCTTGAGTAAATCCCACTTCAACACACTGTGATCACTGCCACCTAGTGGTTCATTTATCTGCAGATTCTTAATGCATGAAGAATCACTACTGATAATCAGATCAAGAGTATTGCTCCCTCTTGTTGCCTCACGAACATGCTGATGTAGAAAACAATCATCCAATAAATCCACAAAAGCCTTGCTAGTGTGCGAGTGACCAATCCACAAATTCCAGTCAATATCTGGGAAATTAAAATCCCCCATTATAAGACTCTCTGATTTACTGGCCCACTCTATTTCCCTGTACAATATCTTATTATACTCATCAGAGTCATTAGGCCTATAGCACACTCCTACTCTCAATTTTGATTTCCCTATGCTTATGTCACACCAAACTGACTCGACACTGCCCTGTCCATCGATGTCGACTGGCTTCACTTCCTTGGACTTTATGTGTTTCTTAACTAATAGCATAACCCCTCCTCCCCTCCTGTCCTGTCTATCCTTTCTATACACATTGTATTCCCCAAATTCCAGTTCCGCATTACTTATATCTGTGTGACACCACGTCTCTGATATCCCAATAATATCTGCCTTTCATGTTTTGAGCAATACCTCAAATTCATCAAATTTATTTACCAAACTCCTAGCATTGGTGTACACGCAGGTATACATGCACCTGTTTCTATTCTTAGCTACCCTAACACAACCCATGTGTTTACTTGTACCGCAATGACGCCCAGCAGTCTCTGTAATATCCTGAATCTTGTTTTTCAGATGAAACGGATAATGTGCTTCTCAGATACTCTGCTATCTTAAACAACTATGGATTTGAACATACCTTATTTGGAATAACTAGGCAACAAAGGATGGAGAGAGATAGAACAGTAAGCTCTTGTTTAGATCACTTTATAACAAACATCAAGTTAAAGTATGCTAATTCATACATACTATTAAATCAACTTTCAGATCACAGAACATGTATACTAATAGTAGATATGTATTCAAAACAACACCTATGTGAAGAAAAAAAATTAACAAATGAAGAAAAATTATTTATCAACAGGGAAACTGAAACAGAACATAGAAAACTTGTTAATACAAGAGTAAGCATCATACACAACAAATGTAAATGGCTTTTCAAATAAGATAATACAAATGATAAACAATTCGAGGTTTGATATCAAGAGAAAAGGATACCACTCAGCCTGCAACATAAACACTAGAAGTAGCAGGATCAAGCTTAAGAAACCTTGGATGACTAACAAACTAGAAGAATTAATGGTACAAAGGGATAAATATTTCAAGCAGTATAGAAATTGTCCATCAAAGATAGAACACTATCACAATTATAAAACATTCAGAAATAAATTGACAGGTATGATAAGAAAACAAAAAAACACTTATTACAATCAACTTTTTATGGATAAGCAGATAAAACAAAAGGAAAAATGGAACGTTATAAATAACCTGTTAAGCTCAAGGAAGAAAAAAACAAGGGGAAACCAAATTAAAACACTATTAGAACAAATAGATGGTACAAATAAACGATATGAGGCTGCAAATAGGTTTGCCAAAGCTGTATTAGATCTCAACAGATATAATTTACATTATTAGCATTAGTAGAGGCATATGATGCAAGAAAGCAAGCTTATTCAGCATCAGCCAAAAAAAAAAAAAAAAAAAAAATACACCACTCCCATTTCACCCCTCTTCGCTCGAAATACCTGTCCAGTTGAGCCTTAAATTTGTTTAGGCTATCAACTTCAACAACAAGTGATGGAAGTCGGTTCCACCAACCAAGCACCCGCTGGCCAAAGGCAAATTTTCGCACATCTATCCGACATCCGTCCTTCCTCAATTTGAATTTATGCCCTCTGAGCTGATTATTCTGAGCAAGATGAAGAATCCCATTGGCATTGAGCATGCTCAAACCATTCAAAGCCTTATACACCTCTATCAGATCACCTCGCCGGTGCCTAGTCTCCAGACGCTGTAATTTGCAAAACTTAAGCCTTTCTTCGTAAGAGCAACCCTTTGTTCCATTCACTAATCTTGTTGCCCTTCTCTGTACTCGTTCCAGCAGCTCTACATCCTTCTTGAAATGAGGCCTCCAGACCTGTATATAGTACTCAAGATGTGGCCTAACCATTGCCTTATACAAGGGAATAATTACCTCCTTATCCCTGCTAGAAAAATTCCTGTATATCATTGACAAGACACCATGAGCTACTCTTGCAGCTAGTCTGCACTGCTCAGAGAACTTCATATCTGCCTGCACAATTACCCCCAGGTCCTTTTCATTCTCCACCACTGTCAGTGTAGTACCGCAGAGTTGATACGTTGCTCTGGGGTTACTGTTTCCCATATGTAGTACTTTACATTTGTCAATGTTAAACTTCATTTGCCACCTCTCAGCCCATCTGTTCAACCTTTCCAGATCCTGTTGCAGCAGCATAGCGTCAGTAGTGTCCTTAAAACCCTGCCAACCTTTGTATCATCTGCAAACTTGGACATTAAACTTGATATCCCATCATCAATATCATTCATAAACACCGAAAACAACAACGGACCCAACACTGAACCCTGAGGAACTCCACTAATAACATTAGTCCACGATGAGCAGTGTCCATTGATTACCACTCTCTGTCTTCTGCCACTCAACCATCCCCTTATCCATAGCAGCAATTTGCCTCCAATGCCACACCGCTCAAATTTGTGCAGCAGTCTTCCATGTGCAACAGTATCAAAAGCCTTTCTAAGATCAAAATACATAATATCAAAGTTATTCCCTGCATCTAGTTCTTTTGTGACTTCATCATAGTATCCAATCAAATTGGTCAGGCAAGACCTGCCCTTAACAAAACCATGCTGCGTCTGAGCTATAACTGAATTCTAAGTCTCTCTGCGTCTGAGCTATAACTGAATTCTGAATTATTGCCAAGCTTCCTTTACTAAACAAGAAAGTCTTCCTCAGATAGTAAACGCTTATGTAGTCTTAACTCCACAATATACTGAGATTCTTAAGATTATAGAACAGTTAAAGAACAAGAAATCTTATGGACTGGACAGTATTACAGTAACCGAAGTAAAGAGAAACAAAGAGCAGTTCTCTGTTCTCTTGGTGGGATTATAGCATGGATTTTAGTGTCGGGAAGCTATCCTACAAATTTACTTTCTTTTAAGATAATTCCTATATATAAAAAGGGACTTTTGCAATTACAGACCAATAACAATACAGTCAGTTATTAATAAGATAACAGAAAATTATATATTTTCCCATATAAGCAAATACTTACATCAATATGGGCTGTTAAACAACTGTCTATTTTCATATCAGAAGGGCAAAAGCACACAGACATTATTAGAGAACTTAGTAGACTCTTAAGTTACATTTAAATAACAATAACTTCACAATGATTTTATTTATAGATTTGACCAAAGCATATGACTTAATTGATATCCCAATATTGCAACAGAAATTACAAAAATATGGTATTAGGGGAAGAATCAATCAACTCTTATCAAGTTATTTAACCAATAGAAAAATAACAGTTGAAGTATAAAATACAAAGGTAAAATCATACGATGTAAAGAGAGGAGTACCGCAGGGCACTCATGCTGGGCCAGTCATGTTCAACATCTTTATAAATGACATATTCGAAGTAATAAAGAACTCCTTTATAAAAATTTATGCAGATGATATAATCTTATATAATTGGAAAGAACCTGACAAAAATGGCTAAAGATTTACAATAGGATGTAATACATTTACAAACTTGGTTGCATGATAATAAACTAGCACTCAGCTTTAAAAAAACAAAATTTTTGGTAATTAGACCTCCTCATAAACACGAATGCCTATATGATCAGAATTTCCAGAATTGCAAATGTCTAACTGTGGAAGAAGTTTCAAATCATTTTTACCTTGGGTTATGGATTGACTACAGTCTAAGTTAGGCAATGCTTATAACAAATCTGTACAAAAAAAACTGAGATTTTATGTGTACTTTTTTTACTACATTAAGAATAAGTTAAATCTTAGAATAAAAGTTACCTTATATTTGCATTAGTGGACTCCCAACTCAATTATTTAGTAAATGTGTGGGCACGAGCAAATATAACAGAAATAAGGGTAATAGACAACTTAATTAACAGGATTTTGAAACTTTTAATGGGGGCAAACTCTTGGAATGACCTGAATAAGAGAAGGAAATTTTTGTTAAAATGCAAAATACTGTATCCAGTTCAAAAACTGAAGTTAAATTTATTCTTGAAAAATCTTAACACTATTTATGAAGAATCAAATCTGCAATCAAATGGCACACATAATTTAAGGAACCCAAAAGCAATTACTTTGCCGCACCCTAATGTACTAAATAGATTTGGAGATAGGCACACAATGAATATAATAAACAACTTGCTGGCTGGTGTTGATTTCAGGCTCAGGAGAAGTTATCCCATCTCCAAATTAAAATTTCTAATAAGAAAATTCTTGATACTCAATGATACAGTGGATTAAAATTGCTATACAGATAAATCTCTGTTTACAGTGTGGAATATACTATGAGTAGTGACTTCATTGTCTTTTCTGGTAGTAAAAGAATTTGTATACAAAACTGTTGTAAATGAAGAATTTCAACTTGTTGTGAAGAAATTCACTTTTCTTAACAAGTTCATTTATTGTAAACATATTCTCTTGAAAAATAAATTGTATTGTATTATTATCTATATGGTGCTGTTGTTGTTGTTATTTTGGTTTTTATGAGGAGAGAGAGAGTCAGAAATAGAAGGAAATCACTAAGAAAAAGAAGAATGATGATATCCAGTTCAGGACCATGGGTATGCCATGCCCATACTCACCAGATATGAGCCCCTGGGGTTAAATTTCACGACTGCTGATGGCTTAACCATGAAAATGTGAATATTTTCCAGATAATGTTAATAGTGGCTTATGATCTGTACCAAGCAGTGCTCCTTTAGGATTATCTAGATAGGCTCCAATTATTAAAGTGCTGTCCTTTCACACAACAATTGCAAAAAAAATGCAAGGTCACATTCTTAGGAAATAGCAATGTCAAAACAACTTATTTTTTTTTTTTTTTTTTTTTTGATTTGGTAGTTGTTGGCGCATCGGCTTCTGTGGCCATATTGCACCTCCTAAGGTTTTTGCAGTACTTTGATCCAAGCCCGAGGCGGGAATCGAACCCGCGACCTTTGGGTTGCCGGGCAGGTACTTTACCCACTCGGCTAGCCCGGTCGGCTAAAACAACTTATACATTTGGTGTGATTAAATTAAAAACAACAAAGGAAAGAATTGGAGGTTATGATACAGGTGGATATGAAGTAGTTTTCCATATAGTGACTGGGGTTCGAGCCTGTGACCACTAAATACGGAGGATGTGGAAAGGTCAGGGAATGATCACCGCATATCCCCGGAGCAATATGGCCTTAGTTGCTAATGTTACAAAAAAAAAAAAAAAAAACCAACCAAAATTTCCATATAGTGTAATTAGGTAGCAAGAAGGGTCTATGTTGGTATAGCAATGATTTATTAAACATGCTTACAGAGGTAGAGAGGGCATAAAAACCATTGCACAAAGCAACTGTAAGACCACACTTTGAATACTGTGTGAGTATAGAGACTGTTCCTAAAAAAGACATTTAGCATCTTAGAAAGGTCCAAAGATGGGCAACACATTGTAAGTGATACCAGCAAAAGGATGCTGATATGAGGAAATATGTGGGCTATAGAGCTTGGAATCTATAAGGCTCTAAGAGGGGATAGCAAAAGGAATGAAAGTGAAATGATACTAGTACCAAGAGACATAAATTCAAATGATGGGGAAAGGGATTTAAACTTTATTGGAGGAAGTTTTCTTTTAGACAGACAGTTGATAATTAGGGGAAGAAGTTACTTCTGTGCAGATGATGCTGACAGCTTGGGAAAATCAAAGGTCAGCTGAATAGGTATCTACATGGGGACCGAAATGCATTTTATTTTATTTTATTTATTATTGCTTTTTTTGGCTAGTACAACCAAAAGCCTGGAGGTATGAGGTACCTTGAACCATATAACTAATACTAATAAGTGAGAATCATCCTTCTGATTTAGTCTGCACTGATCAACTTCCAAAATAGAAGGAAATTTTCTAAACTGTTGGTAACATATGTTGGTTAGCAACATATTCTTCCACACAACGAGGAGCAATGACCTCACATCCATTTACTAATTTTGAAGTTTTAATTATGACAGTACTCTGAGTACTGTTATATGTTGCAATCAAAAATGTTTGATTGAGATATGTTCAGATTTCCACACATTGGAATAAAATCTCTGCACATGTGAGGATAACCTGCATAGAGTTATCAGCTTCCATGGATTGTTTAGGACCACTTGTCAGAAGATTGCTATATAGAAGTTTCATTTCTTGATAAGTTCAATTAATCTGTCTTCTTTCAAAACTTCTTTTGAATCATGAATTGGATATGGATTGAATCATTGTCACTCACTAGTGATTTCATGTTGTTTGTTATACTTTTTTCAATTTGGTAATAACGAAAAGGCTCATATGGCTTTTCTGACCACTTTACCTCCTTTTTGAAATAGACTTGTCAGAGGCTACCACTGTTCTAGCAGTCTAGTTAAACATTTAACTAGACTGCTAAATGAGTACCATATACTAAACATAACCTGAATAACACATGATTTGAAATTTTATTTTATTTAATATTTTATAACTAAACAACTTTAACTATAATAACAATATTAATATGCTAGTTTCAGTGTCTTTGGAGTTTTCTCTCTCAGAATTGTTAAGGCTATTCCGTTTTAAGAGTTTAGTGTTTTATTTTATTTAATAACTAAACAACTTTTGTAGCAGTTCAGGAAATAAAAATAAACAGCTTGCATACTCTAAGACATACTTATTCATATTATTATTTGATATCAAATGGTGAGTTCATGAAATGGACAAAAGGAGAGGCCAATTCATGGAATGGACAACAATTTTCCCATTTCATGAATTGGCCAATTTTACAATCTGGGTGTAACACACACATTAAAATATGAAAAACTGAAATTAAAGAGTTAAATTTAATATAAAAAATATTTTTCAATAATAAATTCCATCACATTGTCAACTGATGAAAATTTATAGTAGTCTTATTAAGAATTTTTTAGAAATCATCTAAATATTCTTTAAAAGATAATTTGAATACTAAACTTTGAATTAAAACTCTTAAATGAACTGCATTAATAAAAAAGGGGAGAGCTTTTTATCATTATTAAAATAATGATAAGAAGCTAATTTTAAGTTCATATTTATAAGAATGTAAAAAAATATATAATGTTCAAAACATCATCAAATGCATATAATATTTCTATGAGATTACATCAGACTTTAGAGCCATTATAAAATATATAAAACTTACTATTTTGGAAGGATGACATTTTGAGCATAACCAGAAACTGAGCCAGCAACAGCTGCATCTGTAATTAATGTGACTATTCCTTCAATGCCATCCCATATAACTACCAAGTGATGCCACTGACCATCATTAATAGGCACATTTTTTAAATAAGGAATGAATATATCAGGAGCAACATGTGGGAACAGGGATATCAACATTCCGGATTCATCACACTGGATTAAAACTTGCTTTCCAACAGGAAGATGAGGTGAGCTGAAATATATATAATATATATATATATATTATTATTATTTATATGCAGCTTGCTTACACAGGCTGCACATCAAAGTATACAAGTGAATCTATAACAAGAAAACTAGTGCAGATATATAACATGTGTCATTTATGTATAAATCCATTGAAGAGGAATTTTAAAATACTAAATTGCTCACCATCCACAACACATCTGAATATCATGCAGATGTGTCATGGATGATGAGCAAATGTCTCTCTCATTTCTAAAGGTGTTTTAAGGTTTCCTGCTGTTTTTGTGTGTGCATCAACATCTCCAACAATTCACTCAATGTATCAGTCTATTGAAAACTGGCTTCCACACTATCTCTGTGAATACTTAAGTGGCAAGTAAAATCCAAATAAAATGGATTTTGCTTGCCTCTATGAATACTGAATATGTAAAATGATTAAGTAAAATCCAAGGACATATAGATAGAAATGGCATTCTGAAGGACACACATGGTTTTTTTTTTCAGGAAAAATCATTTTTAGCTAACCTGGTTAGCTATTTTGACATAGTTGAGCTGGATGTAGGGAATAATTCTGACAGTTAATTTCAATTTTAGTTCCTCACGAGAGGTTATGGTACAAGCTGGAACATGTTGGTATCACAGGCAAGATTCCAAGATGAATAGCAAGGTGGTTATAGAGCAGGAGGCAGAGGGTTGTGGTTAATGCATATTCTTCAGATTCATATAACATCAGAAGGGGTTCCCCAAGGATTGGTTTTTGGACAACTATTGTTTTTGTTGTTTAAAAGTAATGAGAAAAGATTGTGGGTGCGATGTCAAAATTTACAGATGATATAAAGATTGGGAGAGCAGTTAATCATTGGTGCCAAGCAGCACTCCTTCAGAATGACTTGGACAAGCTTCAAGGATGGTCAGAAAAGTGGCAGCTATGTTTTAATGCAGAAAAATGCAGTTTTATACTTTGGAGGAATATCAATCCCAAAATAGCTCATATATTTTGTGGTTGAATTGAAAGCAGAGGTAAAAAGGGATCTGGAGTTATGATATAAAGTTGTCTGAGCAGCATAGACAGGTGGCCAGAAAAACCTATGTTGTCAAGGAGCTTGTTATCGATGATTTATCAAACAATAACCTGTAGAGATAAGGAGGTCATAATCTCACTGTATAAGACAAATTACACCCCTTAACAATGCCGCCAAATTATAACCAACGTCTAAATTCTACCGGTTTTGTGCAAATCTCTAAGATATCTAACACTATCAGCTTTTATCTAGCATTACATGTGTAAATTTAATAACATCAAAATTTTGCCCGACCTATTTGGCCTTTAACACATCTCTTTAGTGTTCAACCTTAACCAGCGATTTCCTAACAGCAATCCCATTAAGCATTAATGTCAAATGCATAAACTTTTATTTTATTTTATTTTATTTATTTATTTATTTATTATTTTTTTTTTAAATAGGCCCTAGCCACTGAAATCCCAGGAAACTAGGTGGCAGGACCTGCCAGAGCAAATTGTTGTGATACTGGATACACCCGGCTAGCCTCCACGTGGCAGGGTATGGGCAACGTCAGGCCCCACTAGGGGCCTGGCGGCCAATAAGCCGGATAAACAATGGGCACAACATATCACACTGCACAGACACGACCCACACACTTTCAAGTCTCTGGCTTGACAGTGTACTGTCCTCGATACAGCGAAACACACGCGGAGATGGGAGAAATCCCAGGTGCTGTCTGACACGAACATACCTTATACCTTATACCTTATGTATAAGACAAATTGTACGACCACACTTGGAATACTGTGTACAAATTTACAGATCTCCCTAGAAAAAAGACAGCGAACAGCTTGAATGGTTCCAAAGGCAGGCAACCTGCATCATGGTGAGATGTTGTAAAAGGACAACCATATGAGGAAAAACTTTGATCATGTGGGTTACAGAGTATGGCAACCAGGTACCTTAGGAAAAGACCTGATTGAGGTTTAGAAGTCTCTGGGAGGGGATAGCAAAATGAATGAAGGCAAAATCTTCACTGTTATAAATGATTCCTGAACTAGGGGCCATAAGTTCAAATTACAGAGAAATTGGTTTAGACTAGATTGCAGGAAGTTTTCTTTTAGCTATTGAGTTGTTAATTACTGGAATAAGTTATCTCTTGGGTAGTTGAAGTTGACAGCTTAGAGAAATTCAGAGGTCATTCACACTTCCCTCTTCCCATAGGTAACTGTGAATGACCTCTGAATTTAATCAGGGTTAATCTATTTTCTTATCTACTTTTTTTATATACATTTTTATTATTTTATATCTTTCTTTATATTTTAAGTGTTATTTTATATTTGTTTATTATCAGTTTTGTTCTTTTATTATTATTATTGCGTTTATTATTTTATTTATTATTCATTACTTTTTATATATTTTTTGGTTGGGGTATGTGGCTTCCAGTGTTCTCCCCAGGACCAACTGAATGGGTGCACCACTCGTTGAATTTAACTGACTGCCCGGCTAAAATTTAAGCGATTCTCGTGGTACCATATGGTACTGCTCACTGATCTCGATCAATATTAATTCCAACATACTATGTGATCAACGATCAAGGTCAATACGAGAGGAGCATATAATGTTAAATTATGCAATTAATTTTTGCTCTTGATTGCTTAAGTCACATTTATAAATAATAAAAAAATTTAAAATATTGCAAAGTATTACACTTCCCCACCCAGCTACTTCAAAATTTTCTGGGGAGAACACTGGGCTTCCTTGCAGTAAATGGCTAATGGCAATACTAATAATAATATAAATTTGGGATTGCTGAATAATAGATATACTTGCTGGAGTTATCAACCAGGCACACTATGAGAAGTGTGCTTGGTTGATAACCCAACAAGGAGCTTGTTAACATTAGACATATCCTAAGTATAAACCTATATCTGTCCAAGTCGTTCAAAAGAGTTATAAACAGAACTAACTAAAGTTTTTGTCCCTTGGCTCCTCAATAAAGATATTAATTTATATTACTGTTTTTTTTTAATTTTTCATAAAATATTTGTAAAATAAATATTAATAAAAGGAAGAAACATTAGTAAAATACCCAAATTGCTTTTTAAGTAGAATGCCAAATAACTGGTTTCAGAAATTACAACTGTTATGCATTCATGTGACTCTTACTTCTGGGAGTGTCTATCAATTTGTTAACAAGGGATTTGTTTGAGAAGAATTTGAAACAAGAGTCATCACCAGTTAAAATTGTTAAATTTTATCAAGCAAATTTTTTTAACAAGAATTATCAAATTATAAACCCAAATATTTAACAAGGGGGCCAGCATACCCTGCTTGTACAACATATATGAAACATTAAATTCCTAAGCTAAAAAATTTTTTTTTACTCTGTTGCAAGAGAAACCTGTTAATATGGAATAATACTCGTGCTGATTAATATCATGCTTCAGCAAGTTTCATTATTTACTGATGTATTCGTTCTGGGGAAGTGCTGTTATGTACCGATAATCACGTTTTTATTTGGATACATTTTACAGATTGTCCCATATGCTAGTATTCAATTAGTATGTTTCAAACTGCGAGATTGCAAACTGCAATCTCCATTTTTAACCAATGATAAAAGTATGGGTGTTAGTTGTGTTTGAATTCTGCATGAAATTGGGAAATGATCATTCATTGTTTTTAAACATGTTTAAACATGTTTACTGGGAAACAATATGAGAGTACTAATGGATATGCCAATTGCTGATATAGATTCTGCGGGAAGGTGAGTAGAAGTATTATGATCAGTGTTAATGTTAGGTTCAGCTAGTCTAGGAGTTTCTCTATCAAGAGTCCTCTATTGTCCATGTGGGCAGATCCTCATAGTGGATGACATGCATTGAAGTCACCAAGGAGAAAAAAAGGATGGTGGTATTAGTTTTATAAGATCTTCTAGTTCTTGGAACGTGTAGATATTGTTAGGTGGAAAGTACAATGAGACTAGAGTTAATGCTTGACCCACTGCTACACTGGGTGGGGCCTGAAGTGGAATGTTTCTAAAAGGTATTTTACAGTCAACTAAAATTGCAATGCCTCCATGAGCAGAAATTAAAGAATTTATATTCTCTAAGTTCTAAAATTTTTAATCGATGGAGTTACTTGTGTAGTTAGATTAGTGTCCTGCAAGTAAAAGGTTACAGGATTATATTGGGCAATTAAATTGTAGATGTCATTGGTATTGCTGAAAAACCTCCACGATTCTGTTTAACATTCTGTAAAACTGAAGTTTAACATTGAAAAATGCAAAGTCCTGCATGTGGGGTAGCAGGAGAAATGTACCAACTCTGTAGTACTACATTCAGGGAGGTGGAGAATGAAAAAGATCTGGGGATAATTGTGCAGTCAGATATGAAGTTCTCTGAGCAGTGCAGATGGGCTGCCAGAGCAGATCATGGAGTTTTGTCAATGATATATAGGAATTTTGCTAGCAGAGACAAGGAGGTGATTATAAGGCAATGGCCAGGCCACACCTTGAGTACTGGAGACAGGTCTGGAGGCCTCATTTTAGGAAGGATGTAGAGTTGCTAGAACGAGTACAGAGAAGGGCAACAAGATTGGTGAGAGAAACAAAGGGGTATGCTTAGGAAGAAAGGCTTAAGTTCTGAAAGCTGCAGCATCTGGAGACTAGGCACCTTGCTTTCTTACATCACATGCCTCAAGTAATGCTAATTCCATTGTACAATGTGCTGCATTATTTGGTTTTGAAGAGGGAAGCTGAGTCTATCTATTTCTTTTGAGCAGTTTGCTTTTGACAGTCATATTTGGTTTATCTTTTTAAGGAAAAAAGATTGTCTGGAATCTATACTCTCCTCTACATCACTGGTTCAATTAGGTGAGCATCTGGTCTCCATACCATCTTCCGTTTGAAGGTCAAGTATTGTTTCGTCTTGGGCGTTATATCTGCAGTGTCTACACTGTATGAATTTGATTATGGAAATTCAATGCCATGTTGTCTTTGTGATCTCTTTAGTATTTTATCATTGGGTGTGATTTTAGGTGGAACTGTAATAAGAATATTATTCATTTCATCAATTAAACTTGGTTTGGAAGTAAAAATAATGTGTTGAGAGTACAGATTGTGCCATTCTGCAATAGGTACAATCTGTCTGTCTCTCTCTCTCTCTCTCTTACCATTTTACTTTTACTCTTACCATTTTAGTTCTGCAATTGCAGCAACTGGAAACTATGAAGTGCTACACAAAAGTTCCCGAAATGTATTTATAAAATAAATTAGACTCACCCTAGGTCTTATTTGCCACCATCACCTTTGAAGTAGTCCCCTTGAGAGAGTAAACACCAATCCCAGAGTTTCTCCCATGATTTGAATGTGTCCTGAAAGTCCTTCTTCGTCATAGCTTTCAGCACCGCCTGTGATTCAGTTTGGATATCCTCTAAGCCAGTGCTTCTCAAAGTGGGCGATATTGCCCCCTTGGGGGCATTTGAATTATCCATGGGGGCGTTAGGCATGAATGGGGGGTGATAGGCATGAAAGGGGGCAATGGGGACAGATGGAGCACCATCAATGATTGGCTGTTACAAGGGTTTTATGGCTTATTTAAAAAATGCATCCAGTTCCTTTATCACTGCATCATAATATTCAATCAAATTAGTCAGACAAGTTAACAAACCCACATGACTGAAGTATAACTGCACTCCTTTCTTAATGGTCCTGCATTACTTGTTTAACCAATGATTTCATTATTTGCCTTGGAACAGAAGTTAAGCTAACCAGTGTGTAATCACTCTTGTCACCCTTTGATCCTTCTTTGTGAATTGGGGCAACATTGCACATCCCCAGTCCATAGGGACCTTTTTTGAACCTGAAGATGCTCTCATAATATGGGTTTGAGTTTGTTTCCCTCCTCTGCTGACTCCCTTAAAATAATTGGATCCCATCCACCCATGATGCCTTTTATGTTTAACTTCAACAATTTTTCTTTCCCTTTTCTCTCAGTTATCACAGACTCATTTAACTCCCTGTTAGAGACTGATAAACTTCAGACATTCCCTCATAGAGAATTCCTAATTTGTGAATGTAGGTGCAGAGTACCTTTCACCCTGCCAGCAACCTGAGCAAGATTATCAACAGTTAAACCATTGACATCAAGTGGACCAATGTAATTCAGTTCTTACTTTTACTGTTAATATAAGTAAATAATTCTTTATTTTTCTTGGCATCCTTTACCAGAGACTTCTTGTGTCTCATCTAATCCCATTTAATGTCCTTTGTGACTTAGCATTAGCATTGTCAGAGGCATGTGATGCAAGGAAGCAAGCTTAAATGGCATCAGCCAAAAAAAAACCTTCCCGTTTCACCCATCCATTCACTCGAAAAGTTTGTCTAGTTCACCCTTGAATTTATTTAAGCTGTCAACTTCCATAGATACCGATGGAAGTTCGTCCAGCAATCACAACCACCCGCTGGCCAAAGGAAAATTTCTGCATGTCTGATCTACAACTGTCTTTCCTCAATTTGAATTTATGGCCCCTCAGGTGTGGAATCTGAGCAAGAGGAAGAATCCCATCAGCAATGAACTTGCTCAAACC
The DNA here is from genome assembly GCF_048544385.1 of Mastigoproctus giganteus. Taxonomy (NCBI): domain Eukaryota; kingdom Metazoa; phylum Arthropoda; class Arachnida; order Uropygi; family Thelyphonidae; genus Mastigoproctus; species Mastigoproctus giganteus. The sequence goes on from NC_143582.1 coordinate 75,186,636, forward strand.
ATTCAAGGCCTTATACACCTCAATCAGATCACCTTGCAGGTGCCTAGTCTCCAGACACAATTTGCAGAATTTAAGCCTATCTTGGTAACAGCAATCCTTTGTTCCATTTGATAATCACATTGCCCTTCTCATTCTAGTACTTTAACATCTTTCCTAAAATGAAGCCTCCAGACCTGTATGTAGAATTCAAGGTATAAGGCAATGGCCTGACTACTGCCTTATACAAGGGGATAATCACCTCCTTATCCCTGCTAGCAAAATTCCTATATATCATTGACAGGATCCCATGAGCTGCTCTGGCAGCCTGTCTGCACTGCTCAGAAAACTTCATATCTGACTGCACAATTACCCCCCCCCAGGTATTTTTCATTCTCCACTATCCTGAGTGTAATATTGCACAGTTGGTACGTTACTCTGGGGTTACTGCTACCCATATACAGTACTTTCCATTTGTCAATGTCAAATTTCAGTTGCCACCTCTCAGCCCATCTGCTTAACTTTTATAGATATTGTTGTAGCAGCATACCATCCTTACTGTCATTAATATCCCTACCAAACTTCATATTATCTGAAACTTGAATGTATCAAATTATAGACTAGTTTACATCTACCATAGGCCTCTATATCACCTGATAATTTCTATGCATCCCATGCATTTTCTTCTCTGCCATATGTAGTAGTAGTAGTAGTGGCATGTGATACTACGACTACTACATATACCACTACTACTACTACATATGTAGTAGTGGCATGTGATACAAGAAAGCAAGTGTATGAGCTTATGCAGCATCAGCCAAAAAAAAAAAAAAAACACACCATTGCCTCCAAATGCTTGTCCAGTTCCTCCTCAAATTTATTCAACCTATCAACTTCCACAATGACAGATGTAAGTTTGTTCCAGCAATTAACCACCCGCTGGCTAAAGGCAAATTTCCGCACATCTATTCTACATCTGTCTTTTCTTAATTTGAATTTATGCCCCCTTAGGTTCGTAATCTGAACATGTGGAAGGATCCCATCAACATGTCTTAATAGTTTATCTGATGTTCATTTAGTTCTAATCCTTGAACAGTTTCTTAGTTGCTTCTTATTCAGAGAATATTCTTGGTGATAACATTATTTGGCCTCACTGTATAGAATTTAAAAATTGTCTGAGTCAATGGTAGTCTCCTTAATGAAAGCAAAAACCATTCCCTTCACCCTTGATGATAAATACATATTTAAGTTAAATTCCACAACAATACAATGGGATTACTGCCACCTAGTGGTTCTCCCACAGATTCTTGATATATGCATATTCTTATCTGCAGATTCTTAATGCATGAAGAATCACTGTTGATAACCAGATCAAGAGTGTTGCTCTCTCTCTAGTGGCCTCTCTACCATGCTGCTGTAGAAAACAGTTATCTAATAAATCTACAAAGGTTCTGCTAGTGTGTGTGTTACAAACCACTATAAGTTCCACTCAATATCTGGAAAGTTAAAATCCACTATTTTAAGACGTTCTGATTTACTTATCCACTCTATTTTTCTGTAAGTTGTTTGTTGTGCTCATCACAGTCATTCGGCATATAACACACTCCTACTCTCATTTTTGTTTCCCAGGATTTAGTTCACACTCCTAACTGACTCAACATTGCACTGGCCACCCATTTCAACTGGATGCACTGCCTTAGATTTTATGTTTCTTAAGTAATAGCATAACCATCCCCCTTCTTGTCCTGTCTGTCCTTTTTGTATTCATTTTATTCAGCATATTCTGCATCCTTTATATCTGAGTGACACCACGTCTCTGATATCCCCACAAGTTATCAAATGCAGACTTAACCAGCACTTCATATTCATGAAATTTATTTTCTATGTTCTTAGCATTGTTGTTTGTTCAAGTATACATGAACCTGTTCTTGCTCTTAGTTACTCTTAACACAGCTCATATATTTCCTTGTTCCATGATGACACACAGCAGGCCTTGAAATCCCCAGTACCTTGCTTTCCTGGCTGCTATATGTTCCAATAGAAGCAGTGTAAGAATCGCTTTCACTTCTTCATGTGGCTGTTATTAATCTGTTAGTCTGTGTATCCCCCAAAGCTTACAGTTTTCCAATCCACCTAACACTGCCTCAATATCATCAGCAAATATTCTTGCTCCCTTTCTATTTAAGTGTATCCCATCCCTGTTGGAACAAGCAGGCGCTCCTGTCAACAGGCATAGACCACTTTCAAATTTAATTCTAATTCGAAACTCAGATCTCCTACTCAAATTGGCACTGTCATTACTCAAATTGTAATGTCATTTGTACCATATTGTTTTACACTTTGGTACTAATGTTATTAGTACCAAAGTGTAAAAAAATATCACCTTTTTGCCCTTAAAAGATGATATCTGCTCAACTTTTGTCCCTGGCAGATATACTCTGGTCCTATTCCACTTATCATTTTTGCAAAATATATTTTCCGTTTTCCTGACAATAGCTACCTCCTGTTGGATCCAGTGTATTCTGCCTTGGGGGTTGTCACTGTGATGCCTGATGTGCAAATGCAAGCTCTACTGTTGAGATGGGCAGTTGAGAGCTTGATGCAGCCCTAACTTAATTCCTTCAAGGGCATTCTTTAAATTCTCATAAATGCCCATCAGAATGGTGAGCTGAGGCCTAATATCCTCATACTCTTTAAATCGAAAACACACACACCAAAGAACACACTTCTTGTCTCTATCATGTCCCGTTCCAGATAGTTCTACAAACATCAAACAAGTGTTACATTTTGTGAGGCCATGATTCATTTGACAGCCACCTCCCTAAGTTCACCACTGATTGAGAACAGTCCCACTACTTTGAGCCCTTTGCTTTGCTCTTATGGTCTGAGGTATGATTTTTTTCTTCAAATTCAATTTAATTGAGAATACTACACTAAAGTAATATACTTAAATTCAATAATAACACTATGCATGGTTATGCAGTAATAATATTTATTACCCCATCGAGTTTATGTTATTATATATATATATATATTACGATATTGTGTTTACTTTATCAAGTTTACTATATACTGTTATGCTTTTAAAGTTATCAGTTAATTTTAATAGCTAATAAAATTGTCTATTAATGCCAACCTATGTAATTCAAACTTTCAAGTTGGGATGGGATTGATTACTACAATTAGCATTTTAGATTGATTCTAAGACTCCACCTCTGCTAATCTAGTTTCAAGACTTTAAATTTGCCGTTGTCTTGCTCTTCAAATAGTGCAACTATAAAATAACTGAGAATAGTTTTTGTGGATCATATCACAGCTTTGAAAGTCAGGTTATGAAATAAATATTATGCTTTGTAATTTTCATGTAGAAGCTTTATTTAACACGATTCTGTATTAATGCATCAGAATGAAAATTTTTTTCTAGTCTTTCATATTATGACACTTATCATGTTCAGAGTTATAGTAGTTAGTTGACCAAATTTATTGATAACTGTATTTATTTGGTAAGTGTCATGCCATTTTAAAGGCTCTTCTGATCATTTTGCTAAGATAATCTTTCAAATAAAATGAGCAGCACACACACACACACACACACACACACACACACACACACACACACACACACACACACACACACACACACACACACACACACACACACACACACACACACAACCTACTGTAGCAAAAATTAAACGGAACATTTTTACTTTTCTAGTAAAAAATTTTTCCAAATCTAGTTTAACAGCTGCAAGAAATCATAGATCATAGTCGTTTTATGTTTTCTTCATCTCCACAAAGATTCTCTGTTGATGTGATAAATCTGATTAGCTACTTTGTTACTGTAATGCAGTAACAAAGGAAGTGGATGCAAAAAAGAATTTTGATATTGTGTACTTAGATTTCAGTAAAGCCTTTGATACTGTTCCTTATGAAAGACTGCCATACAAATTGAAGCAGTGTGGCATTGGTGGCAAGTTACTGTTATGGATAAAGGAATGGCTGAGTGGCAGAATACAAGAGGGTAGTTATTAAGGGACACTGCTCTTCTAGGACCAGTGTTATTAATAGAATCCCTCAAGGTTCATTGCTAGGCTCCTTACTGTTTTCGATATTTAGTAATGATGTCGATGAAGCCATATCAAAGTTAATGTCCATTTGCAGATCATACAAAGGTTGACAGAGTAATTAATGACTGGGAACAAGGCATACTGCTGCAACAAAATCTTTAAAATTAGATAGAATTGGCAATTGAGTTTTAACAGTGTTAAGTGCTAGGTACTGCATGTGAATAGCAGTTAATTCCAGAGTTGGATGGTACCAAACTCAAGGTGATAGAGAATGAAAAACACCTGGATGTAAGTGTAAGTACAGTACAATGAAAAGTTCTCTGAACAGTGTAAACAGCTTCTAGGAAAGCTTGTAAGTTTCTGTCAATGATATACAGGAATTTTTCCAACAAATACACGGAGGTTATTACCCAATTGTAAAAGGCAATGGTTAGGCCACATCTTGAGTACTGCATTCAGGTATGGAAGCCTCATTTTAAGATGCATATGGATCTTTTGTAACAGATGGAGAGAAGACAACAAGAGTAGTCAGAGACACAAAAAAAAGGCACTCTTACCAAGAAGACCAAAATATTATATTGTTAGTCTCAAATGCACCTAGTTCTACAGTCCTTTACTATAGTACTTTCAAAGATACAAAGATGATTTTTTCCTTCCTAAATTTAATCTCTTTTGGTACATTTAATACTATTTTAAAAACTTTGCTAGGCTTGAATTAGCTTTAATGAATAAGGAATAAAGGAACACTCATCTACATGTGAGAGTTATATTGTAGCAGCAAGAGGCTCATGGTGATACCACAACTAATATCAACTTGTAAGCACCTTTGCCAACAATTAAACTGAAAGGTATAATTACCTAAATCTGACATTTTGCAGATTTTATGACTGCTCCAGTTCTTCAGAGGTTTCAGATGCATATGTATAAGAAGTTATATATGTACACATACAACATACACACAGAGTCACGTTTTAATTGATGATCCAGCAGGTCAGATCCTGCATGCTTCCATCTGTTGTTAGGGAAGTGAATAGTTTGAATAAATTCAAGGAAGAACTAGAAAAACTATTGGAGGGGTAGGCTGAATAGATGAAATGGGAGATTTTTTTTTTGCTGATGCTGTATAAGCTTGCTTTCTTGCATCATTTGCCTCTACCAATATTTAATAGCAACTTGGGGGGGGGGGGGATGAAGCAACATTTCCATTATGTTGAAAGCATAGCTTCTTCTTATACATTGTCTAAATTGAGCTACTTCATTCACATCTTAGTTATTTAATGTGTTAATAATTAAGCCTTTTCTCCCTAATCTGTTCATTGTTAAGCCTGATGAAATAACTGTACAAGTAGTGTGGAAATGTCACCAAATTAACGAAGTAGGTTGTAGTATTAATATTAGTAGTGACAAATGATGCAGGGAAACAAGATTATGCAGCATCGAAAAAAACTACCAGTATATCTGTCCATTCATTCCAATAATGTCTAATCCTTTCCTAAATTTATTTAAGCTATCCACTTCCATGATACAAGATAGAAGTTTGTTCCAACAATTAACTGCCCTCTGGCTGAAAGCAAATTTCCACACATGTATCATTCAACCATCCTTTCCCTCAGTTTAAATTTATGCCCCCTTAAATGAGAAAGCCTGAGCAAGTCTCAGTAAGACTGAAGATGCCATCAGCACATAACTTAATTAATCCATTCAAAGCCTTAAAGACCTCAATCAGATCTCCTCACTGTGACATACGAGGTACTACCCAAACGTTCCCAAAATTTGAATGCTGCACGGGAACTATGTCTAGTATGGACTTGTGGCACTAGGTAACGCTGCATGTATTCTTTGTGAATCGGTGTGCCACGTGACCTCGGGCTGGATAGAGTCATTGAATATTTATGTGCAGTTCTTTGGTGGTGTGTTTTGCATAGTTTGCGATTGTTTCAATGGCTGATGTGAAAGAGCCAACATGCTTGCATCAAATTTTATTTCTTTCTTATAACAATACAGCAGCAGACGCCCATAAGAAGTTGAAACAAGCTTTTGGTGACAATGTTTTAGGACAGACGCATACCTACTATTGCTTTAACCATTTTAAAAACAGTCGAATGTCAGTTGATGGCAATTATCGCTCTGGCCATTCATCATTGAACACCACGCCAGAAAATGTCACAATAGTTCGGGCGGTGATCCGTGAAGACAGCAGGTACACCATCCAAGAAATTTGTGGCATTGTAGGACTATCGTATGCCACGTGTCAGCGGATTTTGTCAGACAAGTTCAACATGAGAAGGATTGCAGCCAAGTTCGTCCCACGGTTACTGAGTGAAGACCAAAAGCAGCATCACATGGAAGTTAGGAGAGATCAAAACTACCTTTCTATGGTCGTCACTCAGTGACGACCATAGAGAGGAGAGTGGAGGAGAAATTGTTGAAGATAAACATAAAAAAGGCACCCGGGTGGATAGGATCTATCCAGTTATGTTAAAGAAGGCAGCAAAGGAAGTAAGAAAACCCTTAGCTATTAATTATGAGAGCTTCTTTGGACTCAGGGGAGGTACTCATGGACTGGAGATATGCAAATGTGACCACAATTCACAAAGGAGTATCAAAGGGCGACACAATTATAGTAATTATAGACCTGTTAGTTTAACTACTGTTCCAGGAAAATTAATGGAGGCACTGGTTAAAGAAGCACTGCAGGATCATCTAGACAAGACTTCAGTTATATAGCTTGGACACAGCATGGTTTTCTTAAGGGAAAGTCTTGCCAGACCAATTTGATTGGATACTATGATGTGGTCACAAAGGAACTGGATGCAGGGAATAACTTTGATATATATCTGGATCTTATAAAGGCTTTTGATACTGTTGCATATGGAAGACTGCTGAACAAATTGGAGTAGTGTGTCATTGGAGGTAAATTGCTGTTATGGATAAAGGGATGGTTGAGTGGGAGAAGACAGAGAGGGTAATCAATGGACACTGCTCACTGTGGACTAATTTTATTAGTGGAGTCCCTCAGGGTTCAATGTTGGGTCCATTGTTGTTTTCTGTATTTATAAATGATATTGATGATGGTATATCAAGCTTAATGTCCAATTTTGCAGACGATATGAAAATTGGTAGGGTTGTTAAGGACACTAATGACAGTACTGCTGCAACAGGATCTAGAAAAGTTGAGCAGATGTGCTAAGAAGTAGCAAATGAAGTTTAACATTGACAAATGTAAAGTACTACATATGGGAAGCAGTAACCTCAGAGTAACGCATGAACTGTGTGGTACTACACTGACAGTGGTACAGAAAGAAAAGGGCCTGGGGATAATTGTGCAGGCAGATATGAAGTTTTCTGAGCAGCGCAGATGGTCTGCAAGAGTAGCTCATGGTGTCTTGTCAATGATATACAGGAATTTTTCTAGCAGGGATAAGGAGGTGATTATTCCCTTGTATAAGGCAATGGTTAGGCCACATCTTGAGTACTGTATACAGGTCTGGAGGCCTCATTTCAAGAAGGATGTAGAGCTGCTGGAACGAGTACAGAGAAGGGCAACAAGATTAGTGAATGGAACAAAGGGTTGCTCTTACGAAGAAAGGCTTAAGTTTTGCAAATTACAGTGTCTGGAGACTAGGCATCTGCGAGGTGATCCGACTGAGGTGTATAATGCCTTGAATGGTTTGAGCAAGCTCAGTGCTGATGGGATTCTTCCTCTTGCTCAAAATAATCACCTGAGAGGGCATAAATTCAAATTGAGGAAAGACAGTTGTAGGATAGATGTGTGGAAGTTTGCCTTTAGCCAGCGGGTAGTTGGTTGGTGGAACAGACTTCCATCCTTTGTTGTGGAAGTTGATAGCTTATATAAAATACCTAGACAGGTATTTGTAACGAACCGAATGGTGAAATGGGAGCGTTGTTTTTTTTTTGGCTGATGCTGCATAAACTTGCTTTCTTGCATTATATGCCACTATTAATGTTACTAATAATACCAGTGTTACTGCAACAATAACAATAGGAAACACTTGTACAATTTAAAAAGATAAATGAGTCACTCACAGGTCAGTGGTTTTGGAGAATGTAAGGTTGGGTATTGTTTGTATGTTAACATAAGGCCTACTGTGAGCATTAAATCACTCCCTTGCTAATCTTCAACAAAATAAAGCTGCTGATGACAGAAAATGTTACTTGCATATTTGGGATTGAGCTGGAAAGGAGGATATATATTACTTTAATGTAACTATTAAAACTTGTAAATAAAGGAAATTTTTTTATTGTAACAGTTATGTTGCTACTACTTTTTGAATAGCCCTTATATACTGCAATTTGGCATAACTTAATATGTATTCTTACTCTTTATATTATCAAATTATTAGATTACTCCTAAAAAAAAAGCTTTCTTAAAAATAAAAAATAAAGCAGCTGAAAATTTTCAACAAAAATTATTTTACTCACAAGAAAAATGTAGTTTAATTTAGGTTTATTTAATTCCAATCAGTATTTTTTCCTATAACTGCATTTCTAGTATTAGTAATACTTATAACATTAATAGTTGTCTCTTTTTATTCATTCATTTCATTAATTATTTCCTAACATTACTGTACACACAGTGAAGACTATGCATTTTCACTACCCTGACGCACCCCTTGAAATTATTTAATCTTATTTTCCTAACTTTGGCTTTCTATTTGTTTGAAACACCACTACCCTTCACACATCTTGTTAATACCTTTGTTGTGGCAACAAAGAACTTTTGAGATGTCTGCAAGCATAACTGACCCATCTCATCAGATAAATGCATATCTATATTGTCCTTATTCCTCCCCTCCAACTGCCAGCTTCCCTGAACCCTTAAGATATTCTCTGTGATACTGGCAAAAATCCTTGCACCACTGTTGTTCAAATGTATTCTATATCTGCAAATTAGGCTCCTTCTACCTACAAGTGTAGTCAACTCTAATAAAATCCCTTCCCCCAAAGTCTTGCAGAGTCTCTCAAGTCTTGAGTTAATTCACAAGGCTTTCAAGTAACTGTCAACTCTCTATATCAAACTGTTCACCTAATACTAAGTTTCTTCACAAAAGTCAAATTTATTTTGAAAATGTTTTATTTTATAAAACTATTTGTATGTAAAATATGGAATTAAACTAAACTTTAGCTTTACTTACTCTACACTATACAAAGTAAAGAAGGTTCCCACAGAATCAGGACTGTTAAACTGAATCCACATAGCTACAGTAAGACTGCTGGCTCCAAGATAAAAAGGAGCTGCTAATGAAACACTAGATGATCGACTTTCATCATTGATATAGATATCATAATCAATGTTTATAGCTGAAAAAGTAATATTTTAGAATTAAGTTGATGCATATTTTTTGAAGCAAACATTTTTTAGAGAATGCAATATAATTTTAAAAATATTACAAATTAGCTTTAAAAAAGTGTGTTAAGTTTAATTTTTTAAACATTTAAATTGATAGCCAAATTGTTTTTGGTGAAATCTAAGCAGAGTACAATGTGATCTTGTTCAGAAAACAAAGCCATATAGGAAAATTCGAGCTAGGTTCCCCGACTTTCAAGATATTTTATAAAATACAATTTAATATTCATATACTTTATTGTTATTTATTTGTTATTTGTTTTTTTTTTTTAGGAGCATTAGCAACTAAGGCCATATTGCTCCAGGGATATGCGGTGGTCATTCTCTGACCTTTCCACATGCTCTGTATTTGGTGGTCACGGGCTCAAATCCTGGTCTAATCAAGAAGCGTGTGCTACGCACTGCTGCTCCTGCCCACCTGGCTACGGAGGTGCCCATATACTTTATACCTCTTCACTCTATAGATGTGGCCACTGATGTTGCTATTGTATGCAGTGCTGTACCTAGGTATGAGTGGACTGGGAATGTGGTGGGGGGGGGGGCAAATTGATCGCTGATGTTATTTAAATTTTTTTAAATATTAAAAAATGGTTTTCTTTAGTATTTAGTACAAAAGAAAATTATAGCAAAATTGAAACAGAAACAGATCAAGAGAATGTAAGGTTTTAATTACATTATTAATATTTATTAAATATTAATTATTTCTGAGTATTACAATATAGCTATAAAAAGAAATAACTACTAAAATGTGTTATTCATTTGACCAGCTGCATGCTCTCTTTACTTCCTAACCATTATTCTAGAGAATAGAAATGCTTATGTAACCATGTCCTCAAGTTCCAGTCATGAAAAGACAGTGGTTACTGTGTAAATGTTTCTCATAAAATCAAATCGATTTCTGTGTTTACCTGTAATGTAAGTCGCAGATTACAATTATATTAAATAAAGTTTATATTATTATTTAATTTCAAAAATTTTTTGTTATTATCAGAAAATAAGGAATAATATATTGTGGGCTATAGTAAATACTAATGAATGAACAAAAAGAACTGTCTGGTGCAAAAAAAGAAAACTGAAGGAAGCTCATGAAGACTGGTATTGGTGTTTAAGGGCAGAAGGGCAGCTGAGGCCAAAATGTGCCATTTCCTATATTACTATCAAAAAAGTAATATAACTTTTCCCATTTTGGCATCAGAGGAATTCATATATATGTATTTGTTTCAGAAAGGTATACAGTTCAGCTAGGTTGGCACTATTTCCAATCATGTGGGTAAGCGATAATGGTTCTTGCAGTTGTCATTGAGAATGGAAAGTGCTTTTTCTGAAATGGGAATAGTGAGAACAATCTTAAAGTATATGCTTGACTGTAAGTGGAAATCCATAATGTTGGTTCTTCTTTGATTTGGAGCAATTTATTATTCCTTTGTGACTTCCATATTTCTTACCACTGAAATGTACAGACTTTTTTTATATAGTTCAAATAATATATATATATGATACTTGGTAATTTGCTGGTATTGTACTGTTCGGTTTTTTTGGCTGCCTGATCTGCTCTCTCATTACCTATGATACAACTACTATGAATGCCCTGGAATCCAGCAGAATTTTACTGAATGATTCCTACTTCATAGATGGTTTAAACAGGATGTTGTTGTTTTTTTGGTTTTTAGGAGCATTAGCAACTAAGGCCATATTGCTCCGGGGATATGCGGTGGTCATTTCCTGACCTTTCTGCATCCTCCGTATTTGGTGGTCACGGGCTCGAACCCCAGTCTGATCAACAAGCGTGTGCTGTGCACTGCTGCTCCTGCCCACCTGTCTACGGAGGCACCCTGTTTAAACAGGAAATGATTTGTTTTTTGATGGGATGTGATATTGAAGATTGATTGCCCAATGCAGACATTGCACTCATGGAATCGGTGTATATTACTGCTAGCATTGTGGAAAGTGTTAATATTCTGTAAGGCTAATTTGATTGCATATAACTGCTACATTCAATTGGTAGTGATGTGGAGACTGTAAAAGAAGGAAAAACAGCTGAACCAATTGCAGAACCTGTTTTTGAGCCATCTGTATATTTGGCAGTTTATATATTGTTGAGGACATGTTCTTTATGTAGTCGTTTGATATTTTCATCTGCCAGGGATTTCTTACCCCATTGCTAAAAGTGGGTATCACAGTGGAGGAGATTTACAGACCAGGGTGGATCAGGAACATCAGTCTCTTGAAGTATGTCATCAAAATCAATATTCCAGATGTGAAGCAAATCTTTTATTCTAATGCCAGTGAGTCTATTTTCAGTCGGTTTAGTGTTATAGAATGTTGTCCATTCAGGGTTGGAAAGCAATGGTCAAACAAAATGGACTGGAAGGCTTTGAATTTTAACTACATAATTTAGAAGCAGAATTTTCCTTCTAAGGTGAAGTGGAGGTTCGTGTGCCTCTACATACTGACTCCAGACAGGGAATAATCTAAATGTGCCCAGAACAGTACAAAGGGCACTGTGTTGGATGATATTAAGTCTGATTAATGCACTTTTCCTAGCTGAGTTATATACAATGGCACTACAATCTAAATGAGACCTGATAATAGCATGATACAAATAGAGTGTATCTATTTGTATCATGATACACTGATAGAGTGTATCTTTGTTTCAAATATTGGAGGTATGTGATATGTGAAACAAAGTATAAGTTTGGTGTCCAATATTAAACCTAGTAAACGAAGATTACTGGTGAGAGGGATCAAATGGTTTTTAATCTCAGTTCTGGTTCTGGGTGTAGCTTACGCTGCTTGCAGAAGTGAACTGCAATTGTTTTTTGTTCTGATAAATGATATCCATTCTGCAATGCCCATGTCTCCCTCCAATTTATGGAAATTTGTAGCTGTCTTTCAATGGTATGAATACTTTGTGAATGTCAAGATATAGTAAGATCATAAGCATACATATATAGTTCTACAGTACTGGGGATGTTCTCTGTTATGGTCTTCAGTCTAAGTGAAAAAAGGGTAGAGCTAAGTACTGATCCTTGTGGGACACCTTCTGCTTGAGTGTAGGACCGAGAAAGCGCACATTGATAGTGAACCTGAAAGGTTCTGTGTTTAAAAAAATTTCTAATGAATTCTGGTAAGTGCCCTCACAACCCTATGGAATAAAGTTCTTGCAATATGTCATACCTCCAGGTAGTGTCGAAAGCCTTTTCTATATCAAGACTTATTATTACAGGATGTTCATTTTTGATGTAAGCATTAGGGATATTAGTCTTGGCTTTCACCATTAGATCCAAAGTGGAACTATTTTGTCAGAATCCAAACTCTGATTGTTGTTCATTAGTGCTTTCGTTTCAAGAACTCAGGTAAGCAGTCTGTGTATCATTCTTTCTAGGATTTTACTTAGGCAGCTGGTTAGAGAGATAGGATGGTAATTTTCTGGAAGTGAGTGATATTTTCCTGGTTTAGGAAAGGCTAAAATAACAGAACAATGCCAGGAAGATGGATATGTATCTTCAAGAAAAAGCCGGTTATAGAACATTAATACTAATTCAAGGCTGTACTGTTTATATGTTTCAGCATTACATAATATATTCCATCAGGTCCAGCTGCACTGTTGGGTGATCTGTTTAATGCTGTTTGTAGTTCAAATCGGTTAAATGGTTGATTATAGGCAAGATATTGGGTAGTATGGAATTTTATCTTGTATATCTTTCAGCAGAAGCTTTGATTTGAGGAAATGAGTTGCAATATGCTGAAGTAGCAGATGTTTGGTAGAAAGTCTCTGCAAGGTGTTAGCTATTTCTTCTTCAGAAGAAGATATTTCCTGTCCACTTTTGGTTATGATGGGAGAAGGAGGAAGATATTTGCCATTTAATTGCCAAATCTTTTTCCAAATGAGTCAACTGCTAGTATCCTGTAATAATGGAGGCAAACTGTATCCACGATTCCCTTTTGGATTTTCTTCTAATTTGTCTAGCTTTTGACTTTAGCCTTTTATATAGAATTAGGTTGTTGGTAGTTGGAAACTTCCAGAACAGGTTCCAAGCTTTATTTTTTTCCTTTTTGGCATTGGTACAAGAAGTATTGCTTTGGAGGCTGTGGTCAGTATTTGCCTGATAATATGCTCTGTGGCATCATCAATGGGTTGTAGTTTAATCAATTTGCTATCAAAAGAAAGATGGGTTGAATAATGGGTTTCCCAATCTGATTTTGAGAATTTCCATTTTACCCGATGATCAGGGCACAGTTTGTGCTCAGGTTTGTGATCAGGGCAATGTAGTGTTTGATTTCTACATACAATTGGCAATTGGGAAGTGATCACTATTGTGTGGATCGTTTAAAACTGTCCATTCTATACTGGGATACAATATGGGGGAACAGCCTGTTAAATCAATTGCTGACATAGATCCAGTAGGAAGGTGAGTATAAGTATTTTGAGTATTTAGTAATGTTAAATTCAGTTGGACTAGTATCGTCTCTATCAAGTGTCCTCTATTGTCCATGTGGGCTGATCCCTACAACGCATGATGTGCATTAAACTCATCAAGGATACAAAAAGGTGGTGGTATTTGTTTTATAAGGTCTTCTAGTTCTTTGAACGTGCACATATTGTTGGTAGAAGGTAGAGTGATACTAGAGTTAGAATTTGTCCAATTGATACACGTACTGCAACAGCTTCTAAGTGGGTCTGAAGTGAAATGTTCCTAGAAGGTATTTTATATTCAACTAAAATTGCGATTCCTCCATGAGCAGATAACGAAGAGTTTCTTTCTTTTCTGTAAATGGTATAATTTTTGATTGATAGAGTTAGATTAATCTCTTATAAGTAAACAGCTACAGGATTATATCAGGAGATTAAATCACAAATGTCATCAGTACTTCTGCATACACCTCTATAATTCCAATGTACAATGTGCTGCATTATCTGGGTTTGAGGAGGGAAGGCGAGTTTGTCTGTTTCTTGTGAGTGGTTTGCTTTTCATGGTTATATTTCATTTTATCTTTTCTAGGAAAATTGGGATGTCTGGAATCTGTACCCTCTTATACAGTTTGACCAGGTGAAAATCCAGTCTCCATATCATTTTCTGCATGAAGATCAAGGACTGTTTCATCGTATGCAGTTATATTTTCAGAGTCCATTCTATTTGAATTTGGCTTTTGCAATTCAGTGACTTGTTGCCTTCGTGATTTATTAGACATTTTATCACATGATGAAATTTTAGGTGTAACTGTGATAGGGGTATTACTTATATCATCAACTAGAACAGGTTTGGTGGTAGGTCGATGTGTTGATAGTACAGATTGTGCCCATTCTACAATGGATGTATTGGGTGGAATTCAACTAGAACAGGTTTGGTGGTAGTTGATGTGTTGATAGTACAGATCATGCCAATTCTGCAATGGATGTATTGGGCAGAATTGATACCTCAGTTTGGGTTGAAACAGCTTTGCACTTTAGTGTAGCAGAAGTGTATATCCATATTGGAATCGTTGGCTTTATTTGCATTCTTGCCTCTTGATATGTGACCTTATTCTCGATCTTATACTTTTGTTTGTTTGTTTGTTATTTGGTTTTTAGGAGCATTAGCAACTAAGGCCATGTTGCTCCGGGATATGCGGTGGTCATTCCCTGACCTTTCCGCATCCTCCGTATTTGGTGGTGACGGGCTCGAACCCCGGTCTAATCAAGAAGCGTGTGCTGCGCACTGCTGCTTCTTCCCACCTGGCTACCGAGGCGCCTATTATTATACTTTTGTATTCTTTTTTCAGTTTTCTAGAGAGGCCGCATGATTTTGAATATATCAGATGGTTGCTCTTGCAATTTGGACATTCTGGAGCCTTTGCAGCACAATCTGTTTGTGAATGATTTTTTGACCCACAGTTAGGTCAAGTAGTTTCGCCTCTGCATGTTGTCTGGGAGTGACCAAACTTTTGGTACTTGAAACATCTTAAAGGGTTTGGAATGTATGGTTGAATACGGCAGTGCCTGCTTTAACTGAGGTCGGCAAATTTAGGTGTACTAAAGGTCAATATAATATTATGTATTGGGACAAGCTTATTGTCCTTCCATATCATAATTCGCCTTGCTTGAGTTACTTTCTGTTCTAGTAATTCCATGACTATCTCCCCTTCGGTGACGTTCAATAAATCCCACTCATTTATCACTAATTTTGACAAGTTCAGTGTGTTACAGTGAAACTTCTCCTAATGGACACCTCTCTACAACGGACATTTTCAAATTCCCCAACTCTCCTCTATTGGTTTTAATGTGTTTTCAGCTTCTGTCTAGCGGACATTCTCTGTAACAGATGCGGACAGGCAATCTGCAGTTTCGTTTAGATTAGCACTTAATTTGATCTCCCCATAACGGACAGCGGGCGAGCTCACGGCCCTTTTTCTAGGAACGTTTCTTCCACGTATTGCCTGGTGCCTCCGTAGCCAGGTGGGAAGCAGCAGCAGTGCGTAGCACATGCTTCTTGATTAGACCGGGGTTCGAGCCTGTCACCACCAAATACAGAGGATGCGGAAAGGTCAGGGAATGACCACCGCATATTCCGGAGCAATATGGCCTTAGTTGCTAATGCTCCTAAAAACCAAATAACAAACAACAACAAACACGTATTGCCTCAATCATGTGTTTATTTTCTATTTCCAATTCTCTGAATTTTATCAAGGTTTACGTCGTGGTTCTAAACCCTTTTTCAAGAATTTTAAGGCATGTGTAAAACTTCTGATGAATTCGGTGTGTGCATGGGGGGGGGGGGAATTTGGTCGGCCTTTCGTCTTTTCAGTTTCAGTTTTCAGTTTTGTTCAGTGTCGTGTGAAGTGCACAATGTCTTCTCGTAAACATTTAACTTTAAAAGATAAAGTCGAATTCATTAATGTGTATGATCGGCAAAAAAATAGTGTTCGCAATCTCACTGCAAAATTCAAAATTGGGAAGACGCAGGTAAGCGACATCCAAAAGAAAAAAAAATGAACTGCTCAAACAATTTTGGCAACACAGAAATGATCAGGTTCAAAAATCATTCCTGAAAACTGTTGGACTTCAAATTGACAATGTTTCATATGAGTGGTTTTGTCGTGCATGTGCTAAAAAAAATTCCCATTAATGGGCCTATTAATAGGGAAAAGGGTTTGGAGGTTGCGAAATCTATGGGAGTAAATGAGTTCAAAGCTTCTGTGGGATGGCTAGACAAGTTCAAAACTCGGCATAAAATTTCTTGAAAAACCGTAAGTGGTGAAGGTGGATCTGTTGATACTAGGGTTGTAACAGAGTGGACCGTCAAATTGGAAGATTTATGTTGTGATTTTGAAGCTAAGGATATTTACAACTGTGACGAAACAGGGTTGTTTTTTAAAGCTCTTCCTGAAAAACAATGAGTCTAAAAAACGAAAAGTGCCAGGGCGGAAAAATTTCTAAGGAACGCTTGACTGTACTATTGTGTACAAATATGCTGGGAGACTTTGAACAACCTCTTGTTATAGGAAAACCACAAAATCCTCGTTGTTTCAAGGGCATAAAGTTGAATCTTTTGAATGTGGACTGGAAGTCTAATAAAAAAGCATGGATGACATGAGATATCATGAGCGAATGGATAAGTCACTTTAACCAAAACATGATTCGTCAAAACAGAAAAATTATTCTTTTCATGGATAATGCTGCATCTCACCCGCACATTGAATTGTCCAACATTCAAATTGTTTTTCTGCCATCAAACACATCTGCAGAGTGTCAGCCCTTGGATCAAGGGATAATAAAAAATTTTAAACTTCACTACAGAAAACGTGTTTTAAGACATCTCATTGCAAACATGAACGATGTAACATATGCGAGTGACCTTGCAAAGAAAATCAGCATCCTAGATGCGATTCAATTGATTTCCTCTTCAGTAAATGCAATTAGAAAACAAACTGTCGTGAACTGTTTTGTAAAGTCTGGCTTCTCAAACGCAAAAATTTAAGTTGTGAACAGCAATGTGGAGCACCAAGAAGAACAAGAACTTCAACATCTATTGATAATGTACGATACTTTAGCTACAAGTGACCCTGGCTACAAAGATATAGACTCAAACCTCACTACAGAAGATGGTGCTCTAGATATCAACGACATTATCATCGATATTTTTCAAGAAGTTCCTCATGAGGATGAAGAAATGGAAGGAGGTCATTCTGTCGAAGAACATATAAACGACGAACCACCGATGAAAATAGAAGAAGCACTTATACAAATCAATTGTTTAAAAATGTTTTTTTGCCGCTGAAGAAGATACTGAAGGACTTGCGATGGTTTCTTCACTCCAAACAAATGTTGAAAACAAAATTATCAGCCGGAAGAAGGTGCAGAAGAAAATAAGTGATTACTGTATGTATTTTTCTTAAGATAAAGTCATAATATGCATAGCACAATTGTATGTATATTATTTACAAAAATATTGTGCAAAATCTGTATATAATTTAATTTAATTTTACATTAAACGTTTAATGATTTTTCTTTCTTTCTTTCTTCTTTTTTTTTCTCCCTCAGACTTCTTGTTAGCAGACAACTTCTCGTTCCCCATGGCTGTCCGTTAAAGGGAAGTTTCACTGTATATGACTTGACTTTGATTGGGATTCCACTTATAAAGGACATTTTTAATAATAATTCAGAATGCCATGCTTGCATGGTCTCAATTAAAATATCTCCTGACTGTAGCCTTTTCATTTTTGGTGTGCTTGCTGCATTCTTGAAACATCTCTGGATGACAAAGGGAGAGAGTTTACTGGTTGAATCGATAATGAATGCATTATCAGAAAAGCTGGTGGTTCTGATTTGTTAGAGTCCTTTTTTCATTCTTTTCGGAAGACTGAAATCATCTTCCATACTTTGGATCTCAGTATGTTGAGAGCCTGTTGGCTGTAGTGGTGGACATGAATTTCTGTCCACTGTCCCTCCTTTTAGCCCTGAGAGTGAGAGCTTTTCTTCCCAGGTTTCTGGTCCTGCCACGGGACGCAGGAATGGTGCCACCTAGCAACCATGCAGCTGGAGAAGTTAGTTTTTAGTATAAAAATTAATAAATATACTAGGAAAAGAAAGGTGATTTTCCTTTCTGGGTTCGTACTCAAGATCTGCTAAGTACAGAACCACTTACAAAGAACTGAGAATGAGAAAAGCACTGGAAAGAAAACAGAACTAAATCACTTAGAAAGATCACTATATATCACTTAGGAAAAAGTGTTTGGCCCTTGGGGTCACTCACAAAGAAAATGTTAAAGTACTTTCTCTTTCTAGTGATAAATTTTTATCACAAGTTAATACCAGTGGTGCACCTGTGCTTTCAACAAGTCATGATGGAAAGGAAAATGTATCTAGTGATGTAGTATTACAGAATAAAAATGAATCAGTGGCTGCCGTCAAAGATCGAAAATGAAGATATAATTTACAATTTAAAGATCCCAGTGACTGGCCAGAGATAATAAAAGATTCTATACGAGTTGAATTAGTTCGAATGGGATTGCCCAAAACAGAAAAATCAAAACTCTATCCCATTGATGCTTATCACTGACAGGTTACAACCGAGCAATGTATCAGGGCCTTAAAAAATGGCAAAAAGCTTGAAAGGACTTGGTTGATATACTAAAAAAAAAAAAAAAAAACAAAAAGGACGCCGTTTGCTGCAAATTATTAATCATGCAAATATTCTCTTGAAAACTACTGGGTTCTGTTCTTCGTGTCATTCACAAAAAAGTTTAAGCTCACATGAGAACTCTCAAAATCATAAAATATGCTTTGGTTTGGTTTGGTTTGGTTTTATGGGCGCATTAGCAACTAAGGCTATAATGCGCCAAGACCAGGTCATTCATAAAAAAAATTTTTAAATTTTCAGTGACCTAATTAGTTAGGTCACTATGTCAAAAGGTATAACAAATATATAAAAGAAAAAAGTAAAAATTTTATATACGAGTAAAAATATTTATTGTTTTTAAAAAGCTAAAAACAGCAGACACATTGTCATTGTCAGATAAAATCTGACTGAGTGTATACGGCTGTCAGATGGTTAAAAGCGGTAATCTGATGACCCTCCTATGTGCTACAGGACTCACACATAGGAGGGTCATCAGCCCTCAGCAAAAAAGAATGAGTCAAATGACTATGTCCTATGCGGGTCCGGGCAAGAACAACTTCCTCCTTACGATTTCTGCGCAGACTAGACTGCCACAGTTCAATTACAGGCTTTATACGATACAGTTTATTCCCAGTCTGTCCATTCCACAAATCCTGCCATTGGGAATGTACCTACTGCTGTATTGTTTCCCTGTAGTCTGTATAGGGGACTGACAGGCAGCGATTATTATTGGGGACTGCTGATTTGGCTGCGGTGTCAGCCAAATCATTTCCCCTAATCCCAATGTGGCTGGGAATCCAGCAGAAGCGGATATCATATTCACGTCCAAGGAGGAAGTGAATCTTCTGCTGAATACTAGACAGAACTGGATGAAGATTATATCTTACAGATATTAAAGCCTGTAACACGCTGAGAGAATCGGAATATAAAATGAACCGTTGGTATTGACATTCACTAATGTGATCCAAGGCTAACTCTATAGCATGCAGCTCTGCAGTAAATATACTGCATTCAGAGGGGATCTGCTCCGATGTAGAGCTGTCTGTAAAGACAGCAGCAGATCCCACATATGATTCCGACTTCGAGCCATCTGTGTAAACTGGCGCGAAGTCAGAATGTTCAGCTCGGTGTGCTGAATAAAGCTGCAGGTAGACTGACGATGGAGTGTCTGACTTTCCCCAATTTCTAAGGGACAAGTCACATGCCAGGACATGAGCATGCCAGGGTGGAAAGGGTTGCTTTGGTGTTTGGGCAACCTTGTCTACCTTGATATTAAGTTCTTTGAGTAGCTCTTGGAGACGAATACCAAAAGGACGATTGGCAGTCTTACGGGTATTGTATAAATTTTCCCATCGTGGCTCAAAAACGAATGGCCACGTAGGATGGTCTGGCAGGGATTTCAGTTTTAAAGCGTACTTTAAAGACAACTGCTTACGTCGAAGCGATAACGGTGGTTCGTTTGCTTCGACGTATAAGCTCTGGACAGGAGATGTGCGATATGCTCCAGTAGCAATACGTAGGGCCTGATGATGGAAGGGGTCCAGCCACCGCAGGACACTGTCTCTGGCTGAGGAATATACCTGGGACCCATAATCTAGTTTGGATCGCACAAGTGCACGGTAAAGCCGAAGAAGGGTACATCGGTCTGCTCCCCAAGATGTAGAGGAGAGCGAGCGGAGAATATTAAGCCCACGTGTGCACTTTGTGCAGAGTTGACGAATATGTTCCAAAAAGGTTAGTTTTCTATCGAATATGAGTCCCAAGAATTTTGTGTTCGCTGCTACTGGAATAGCATTTTGTCCGAGCCTTAATTCAGGTTCAGGATGAAGATTACGCTTGCGACAAAAGTGTACGCAAACGGTCTTCTCTGGCGAGAACCTGAAGCCATTAGCAAGTGCCCAGGAATTCAGACTATCGATGGCTTTCTGCAGTTGTCTTTCAATAACCCTCATGTTGCATGACTGACAAAAAATGCTAAAGTCATCAACATAGAGGGCACTGTTTACAGTCGGAGGAAGTTGTTCTGTGATGGAATTTATTTTGATGGCAAAAAGCGTGACACTTAATACTGATCCTTGTGGTACTCCCTCCTCTTGGCTAAAGGAGCGAGAGAGTGAGGGTCCCACACGAACTTGGAACGATCGATTGGCTAGAAAGGTTTGAATAAAAAAGGGGAGATGTCCTCTAAGGCCTAGGCTATGTAAATCTTTTAAAATACCAAATCTCCAAGTTGTGTCATACGCTTTTTCCATGTCAAAGAACAACGACACCAAGTGTTCGCGTTTTAGGAAAGCATCCTGGATGGATGCTTCCAATCTAATAAGATGGTCCAAAGTGGACCGGTTCCTTCGGAAGCCACACTGGATGTTGGAGAGAAGGTCATTTGATTCTAAATACCATATTAAACGAGAATTAACCATTCTCTCCAAGATTTTGCACAGACAGCTAGTCAGAGCAATAGGACGATAGTTGGTGGTGACTTTTGGATCCTTTCCTGGCTTAGGGAAGGCAAGAACGATTGCCTTTTGCCAGGAGTCCGGAAACTGCCCTTCAGTAAAGATTCTGTTATACAGAAGGAGCAGACAATCCATAGATTTTGGTGAAAGATGTTTAATCATTTCATAATGGATGCCATCTGGTCCAACGGCACTTGCTTTGGAAAGAGCGAGGGCTCTTTCCAGTTCTTGAATAGTGAAATCCCCGTTGTAGGGATAAATACTCTTAGATTTAAAGTTAAGTGCCTGTTTTTCGATTTTATATTTCAGGACCAGGAACTCTGGGGAGTACGAGGATGTTGCGGAGATGTTAGAGAATGTTTCCCCAAGAGCATTGGCTATTGCAGTTGGATCTGCAATAGCGCATCCATTATAATCTAGGATTGAAGAAGGGTATATTTTCCCTTCATTTTCCGGATTTTATCCCAGACTACCTTAGAGTTGGTAGACTGGTTAATAGATGATGTAAAAGGGATCCATGATTCCTTTTGACTCTGACGGCGGATATATCGTGCTTTGGCTCGTGCACGTTTAAAGGCTATAAAGTTGGTCGTGGTAGGATATCGGCGGAATATCCCCCACGCTTTGTTTTGAGCCTTTTTTGCTGCTGTGCATTGTGAATTCCACCAAGGTTTAGAAAATGGTGGAAACCAGGCAGATGTTTTTGGAACAGCATTCGCAGCTGCTTGGACAATATTTTCTGTGATGTACTTAACTGCATCATTGATAGACTCTTGACTGACCGTGCTAAGATCACAATTTGCCTGATGTTGGAAGGCAGTCCAGTCAGCCTGATCAATCTTCCACCGTGGTAACCTAAAAGGAAGACATGGTCTCCCACGGTGTAACAAGGTTATCACGGGGAAGTGATCGCTTCCGTATGGATTCTCCTCCACCTCCCAAGTGAGTGAAGGGAGTAGAGAAGGGGAGCAGATAGAGAGATCAATGGCAGAAAAAGTACGGGTAGGCATGTGGAAGAAGGTGTTTGCTCCAGTATTTAGAAGGGAAAGGTCATTGTCATTGAGCATACGCTCTATGACTCGTCCCCTTCCGTTGATGTTAGCACTACCCCACAGGGTGTTATGTCCATTCATATCCCCGAGAAGTAAGAAAGGGGGAGGCAGCTGCGTTAGAAGATCATCAAGGTCTGCCTGGGAGATGTCAGTCCCAGGTGGCAAATAGATAGAGCACACAGTTAATAAAAATCTCACCGTAAGGCGAATTGCAACAGCCTCTATGCTAGTTGTAATTAGTAAGGGCTGCACTGGGGTCTGGTTACCCACAAGGATAGCCACTCCCCCATGTACAGAGCCATCCGCAATTCTATCTTTACGAAAAATTGTGGTGTTATGCATCGTGGGATCGTCATTTGCCTTTAGATATGTCTCCTGCAAGCAAAAGCAAACTGGCTCGTAGTTTTGCAGGAGGGCCTTGATGTCATCTATATTTTGTCGGAATCCACGACAATTCCATTGTAGGAATTTAGCCATTATTTTGGCTTGGTGGGTCCATCAGGCGGCTTCCGAGGTGCTGAGGGCTTACTTTTATCAGTTTTCGGTCTATCTTTTTTGGGGAAGAATGGATGCTGTCCCGTGTCCATTTCTTCCTCCGCAAAGAGTTCCAAGACTGAATCTTCGGGTACCTCCTTCTGCTCGACATCCATCTTTTCTTGGGTACTAGGGGGGACTTCCCCTTTTTTATTCTTATCTTTCATAATTATCTTTGTTGCTTGTGGAGCATTAGGAGGTACCGATATAGGAGTGGCAGCTGATTGGTCCTTCTGTGCAGGTTTTTGTGAACTTAAGAGATAACGCGCGATGGGAGTGAAAGACTCCTTTGGAGGAATGGTCATGTCCGTCTGAGTTCCGACGGAACATCTCCCTGATACCTTCTGGGCGTAGGTAGGTTTGTTGATATTCAGGGGTTTGACTGATTTCCTTGCCTCCTGGTATGATATATTTAGCTCTGCCTTCAGCCGTTGAATTTCTTTTTCTTCTTTCCACCTCTGGCATGCTCATGAATAGGCCGGGTGTTCGCCTTCACAGTTAATACAGGTGGGTTTTACGGCTGAACATGCTGTTGTTTCGTGGTCCTTTGCACCGCATCGAGCGCATGCAAGAACTCCATGGCAGGCCATTTGAGAATGTCCATACTTCTGGCATTTAAAACACCGTAAAGGGTTCGGGACGTATGGATGCACCGAACAGTTGATGTATCCAGCTTTAATCTCATCAGGAGGTTTAGGAGAGTTAAAAGTCAGGATAACGCTCCTGGTTTTAACAATTTTTCCATCCCTTCGCGCAGTTATTCTCTTGACGGCAATGACTCCCTGTGGTTTTAATTCGGAGCAGATTTCCTCCTCGGTTCCACTCCGAAATGACACCTCTCAATGAATTGAGTGTTCTGTGTGGTGTCACTGTTATAGGGATTCCTCCGATTGATGTTGTTCGGAGTAGATGTTCAGATTGCCTGTCATTTTTAGTTTCAATTAAAAGGTCTCCAGAGCGAAGCCTCTTAACTGATTTGGGTGAACCTGCTAACCCGTCTAACAATTTTTGTATAAAAAAGGGCCATATTTTACCAATTGGTGTCTCATTGGTAGAATGCATAATTAAGAACCTTAGAACTGCCCTGATGGTACTTCAGTTCTCTGCCTTTTTTTAGCAATAATGCTATCGGTATCGTTGTCTATGTTTTCAGATAGGGACCGGGTTGGGGCCCCTGAAGAAGAAGTAAGTTTATCAGGATTCATATAGTTTTTTAAATTGTTCAGTGCCCGGGCTCCCCACCCACCACGGAGCCCAAAGGGACGCCCACTACCCGGCATGCAATAAATGTGCTTGGGAGTGGGACGCCAGGGCTACCCAGACACTATACCCGCACCGCCGCCAGCCTGAATCCTGTCCCTCGGACCGTGAGGGTAGGGGCATGGCATTGACACGGTTGACCCTCGCAGGCGAGCCTACTAGCCGATTGATCCTAGCCGGGCCTTCCAGGACCTCCCATCTTGTCGAAGCAGGGGTCAAAGTGGTGTATTGAAGCTGGGCCCCTCAACCACCAGGATCCCCCTTTCCGAATTTACACGGGTCGCAGCGCACGGCAAACACGCCGGATTCCATTGATGCAAGCCTGGAACCTGGGCTGTGGGCGTTGGATCCCAGTGACGCTAGTCTGGAAGTCCAGCAGCGTCACTGGGAGGTCCCCTCACCACGTACAAGTGCCCACGTCGAGGGGCATAAAATATGCAAGCAACAGTGGAAGGAATTATAGCTCCGGTTAAAATCCAATAAAATTGTGGATGTTGTAAATCAAAATTTGATAGAGAAAGAAAAAAATGCTGGAAAATGATTTTGGAATCAGTAATTGAGATAATTAAAGTTTTAGCTTCACAAAATTTGGCATTGAGAAGAAGCAATGAAATATTATTTGAACCAAATAATGGAAATTTTTCAGGACAAACAGAGTTATTGTCAAAATTTGATCCAATACTTAATGAACATGTTCATTGAGTAGAAAGTAAAGAATGTACATAGGCACATTATTTGAATAGTCGAATGCAAAATGAATTAACTGAAATGATAGGTAGAAGAAATTTGTAGAAGAGTTTGTGATGAAAAATATTATTCAAATATTTTAATATTGTACCTTGGACATAAGTCACGCGGAACAAATAACAGTCATAATTAGATTTGTTTCTATGTCTAGCTGCACAATAAAAATTTGTGAACATTTCTTGGGATACTTAGCCATTCATGATACTTCAGGAAAAGGATTAACAGAATCTATACTAAAATGTTAGAAATGAACAACATCAACCTAAGTAACTGCCATGGACAAGAGTATGATAGTGGTAGTAACATGAAAGGTAAGTGCAATGGCATACAAGCAAGAATTTTACAAGAAAATAGAAGAGCTTTTTATGTTTCGTGTGTGACACACAATTTAAATTTAGTTGCATCTGATGCAGCATATTCTTCAACAACAGCAGAATTATTTTTTGGAACTTACACAAAGATTATACTTGATTTCTTCCACTTCGTTAAGTAAGTGGGATATTTTAAAAAGGTGCATAAAAATTACTGTGAAATCTCTACCAGAAACAAGATGGGAAGGAAAGATAAAAGCTGTTGAAGCAGTACAATATCAGTTACAAGATATTACAACTACATTAAATGAAATAAAATAACAGGCCAAAGTGGAAGATGCAAAACGGAAATGAAATATCCTCGGCTTTTCATCTTATTCTAAAATCAGAAAACTTCATGAATTTATTTGAAAGTGCAATAGAAAACAAAATGCCAACACTTTGAAGGAATTCTCACAGACAAAAATGGGAGCAGTGACATCAATGCCAAAGAATTACGTCAAGAAATCCAATCTTTGCAGTATGTTTTAAAGGAAAAAATTAAAAAATTATTCAAGAAAAAAACTTAGTTGAATTATATCCCAACATCACCATTTCTCTTTGATTATTATTAACATTGTCAATTATGGTTGCATCTGGAGAGAGGAGTTTTTCAAGACTCAAAATGATTATTGGAGCAATATGGCCTTAGTTGCTAATGCTCCTAAAAAAAAAAAAAACCAAACAAACAAAATGATTAAAACATATTCATGAGCAACAATTGGCCAAGAAAGAATGGATTGGCCATTATGTCAATAGACAAGATGATGTACTAAAAGATATAAAAACATCATACATTATAGACAAATTTATATCAAATAAATATCGTAAGATAATGACATGAAAACTTTTAAGTTTATATAAATAGAACCCTTGTGCTTCCATTGCATTGATTCTTGCTTGGTCTCAGGATCCCAGTGATGAACCCATGCTTCATCATCCATAACAATTCTGGAGATGAAGGTTTCAGGATCCCTTCTATAAAGCTCTAAATTCTCCTCACAACACTGTACTCTGAAATGCTTCTGCACAGGGGTAAGAAATTCGGGGACCCACCTTGCACTGACTGTAGTCATCCCGAAATGTTCATGAAGGATGGTTATAACTGTTCCCTTAGATATGTCATATTCCCTAGACATTGGGACACCTTTATATTTCTGTCATTCAGCACAAGGGTTTCCACAGCTTGGACACGGATCATCTTTGATGGACTCTCTACCCCACTGGAATTGTTTTGACCAGAATTTTAACCTGGTACTCTGAAGGTGCACTGTTGCCATACAGTGCACCTTCAGCCACCATCCTTTCATTAATGGCCTTTGGCCCATTTCCTTCTTTGGTGGGAAACCTGATGACTGAACGATGCTCCAATTTCAGCAAATCCATAATTTGATACAGGTGTCTTCTCTGTTATTACAGCAGCACACCCTAAAAGGATAGTGGGATAAAAATTAGTATGATTCAAGTTGAGATATATAGGAACATGATAAATCATGAATCATTGAAATATAACTATGGGAGGTACCTTAAGTAGATAACTTATTGAATGCCCCTCATAACATGCATAACTTTTGCCTAATTTAAGCATAGGTTATGTATGTTAAGAGGTTGTATGTATGTTAGGCATGCCTAAATTATGTTCTACAGAAGTGAAAAAATTGAAAAGTACTTACTAGTTTACTATACTATACTATACTACACACACACACACACACGGTTTCAAGCTTTCCTGAAATGAAAGACCTTGTTTATAATGCAGCTAGTTCACCATGTCACTTGGGTTTGTTTTATATACACCATAGGTACATTTTTTTTAAGTTGTGTGCAAAGAAGTTAGATTTGTATTTCATTATTCATTATTGCAAAGAAGATAGACTGATAAATCATGTTCTTTACCTTCGTAAAGAACATGATTTCTTTGAAGAACTTCAGCATTGCAGTGATACAAATTATAAAAATTTGCATCCATCTTACATTTTTCATACAAAAAAAAAAAAGTCTATGCTACTCATAACAGAGTTTTGTCTATTAGTTCCCCAGGTGTAAACCACCAAAAACTAATGCCACATAGACAATACTCTGCGACCACTTTATGCTGCTAGGCACAAAAAAAAAAAAAAAAAAAAGAAAGAAAAAAGGAAAACAAAAACAGTACACATTACTCATAATGAATTTTTTTTTTTTGAAAAAGATATTATTATGTAAACTTTCTTGAATGCATATTTCTTTTGTTAAAAAAATCAAGGAAATTATCTATTTATAGCTGCAATAAATATCAAAATCATATTTAGTATCAAATAAAAAACTTGACATCCAATCTGACAACAAAATTCCCCATGGGGAACTACAATACAAACTGCCAAAAACTGCTATCAAACAGAAAAACTTTGCATCCACCTTAGCTTACATCACACACAAAGGAAAACTGTGTGCTTTACTCATAGCAAATAGATTTTTTGCAAACCATATTGTTACAGAATCATTCTTGGAGGTATTTGATCTGGTAAGAAATTTAAAGGGTATTTACTAGCATTTAGCACATTATAAATATATTTACTAACATTAATAAATATTTACTAACATTTATTAGAATTAATAAATATTTATTAGCAGCTGTGTTTTAAAATACCAAAATTTAGTGTCAGGTCAATTTTGTTTTGATAAATATTTAATAAAAATATTTTTTATTAAATAACTACTACAATTATGCAAGATATTTCAGTGCTACAAACTAAATAGTATTACTAACCAGGAGAGAAAAAAAATCACCAAATTTTCATAAATTTCGTATTGATTCTGATAAAATTTTGAGTTGGTACTACTGAGTTTTTTAAAACTGGGGTATCTCTTAGATACTGATTTCAAAACTTGAGTATCTCTCAGATGCCTAATGGGTTTCTTCTCTCTCTCTCTTTTTTCATTCAATATTACAGTTTAGATCTTATTAGGATATGGATTATGAGATCTGTATCATGTTTATACCAATTACACAATCGTATATGGATATTTTAACTATTCATTTTATTATAGTGCATGTGCTTCTAATTATTTGGAGGACAACACTCTGTATGATTTATAAATAACATAATAAAACATTAATTATGCAGTGCATAATAAAATTTATTGTATTGTAACAAATTTACTCTAATGTAGTTTACATAGAAAATAAATAATTATTTATAATTAATTATCAAAATTATTATTTTTAACATAATTATTAGCATCAGTAGAGGCATGCGATGCAAGAAAGCAAACTTATGCAGCATCAGCCAAAAAAAAAAAAAAAAACACCTAAGATTTCACCCTCCCTGCCATTCGTTCCAAATGCCTGTCCAGCTCAGCCTTAAATTTATTTAGGCTATCAAATTTCACAATAAACGATGATGTCTGTTCCACCAATCAACTACCCACTAGTTCGTATTCTACAAGTAATCCCTTCAGAGCTGATGGCAATAAGCTGTAGCCTAAATTTCACAAAGCAACAATAGGCTTGCCTTATCTGAATCTTAAATGCTCAGCACAGGATATCAACCATTTCATGTACTATCCAATTCCAAGTTGATAGAAACATAGCTACAATCACCAAATTGCAATAACAACCATGCATTGAGGTAAGGCCTGACCCAATCACTGAAATGCCTGCCTGGCAACCCAAAGGTTGTGGGTTTGGATCAGAGTAGAAAATGCAAAAACTTTGGGAGGTGCATTATGGCCACAGAAGCCGATGCGCCGACAACTAACAAAAAAAAAAAAATCACTAAAAACATTTGTCTCCTATTATCTAAACACGACAAGGTCAATTCTATAATCAGCTGCTACATTCAAAAATCCATTAATCTTTAGTATATGATACCCTGTTTGATCAGTCATGCCTGGACTGGTGTGACACAATGATTGGCAAGCTTATTTCTGTCAAATACAGATTACAGAAATATGTAATACTTATTTTCAAGGTGTATTTCTGGGTGGAGCAAAGCAGCGATTGGCAGGGCTAGTCCTTTACATAATTTACTGCTTATTTGCATTTGAATGTGTTTAATAGGCTGCTACCTTCCATTTCCAAAGATACTTAGTTTTCACTAGGTCAGGTTAGATTATGCCACTATTTGGGAGGGATTCCAATTAGCTTCCATTTCTGAGGATGCTAAAGATATACTTTCTGCTTTCTTTTCAGGTAAATCTTCAGCACTCTTGGAAAAGTCAGCTAGTCGGAAAGTGCAATGTAATTGAAGGGAAAAGTGGAGGAAAGTAGAAGTCGGGAAGAGCTGGGCTTGCCAATCACTGTTTAATGCCATCTCAGCACAAGTGATTTAAAGGGGCATCATATTCTAAAAATTAACCCTACATAATCTCCTACAACAAGATATTAACAGAAATAGCAGCTGCCTCAATCAAAGAAATTCAATAGCAGTCAAGTATTGTGCTGAAAGACAGCAATACTTAGACAGCAATATTTTTCAGAGAATGTATCTGGACAAACTTGCAAATACAATTTTAAGTTTAAAAATAATTTTTTGAATGGTGTCTTCTATGTATTTGCCTGCATTTATCCCCTTAATGATGTAACCTGAATTTTGTCACAGACATTCTTTCAGGTATGAAGCTGGAGCTTGCTGGGAGTCTAAAACATTTATAAAATTGATATTCAGGTAGCACTTGTGAGTCAAGTGGGTCGAATTTCAGTGCGGTTCAGTCATTCTACAACAACCAAATCCTCTGCCTGCACATTCACAATGGCAGGGTCACTAGTAACCATGGGTATATCATTCATGTGCAAGGTCAGGAACACTGTACTTAGTATACTGGACACAGTGCATATACACATACTTTTGTGCTATCATCTCATAAACATAACAACTTCATACCGCTTGCTGGACAAAACCACGGACTTTGAGACCCGCTAATTTTGTAAAAAATACACGATCACTAATGACCAAACTATAGAAATGGTGACTATTAACATTCCTGCTGCCACCTAAATGTGGGAGAACTTTTTTTTTTTTTTTTTTTTTTAATGAAAACTCCAAACACGACAGGTATTAGAACCTATAGTACTTAGTACTATGCTTGGTTTGCAGGTTGAGAAGATATTTCTTGACATTGGACTTGAACTTCTGTAGACTGTAATTTTCAGGAAAGACATAGGCAGGAAGGTTGTCACAGAAAATGGCAGTTGAATAAATAAACGAGGAAGATAAAAACTTAGTTCTGTGAGTTTGAAGTTGGACAGTAAATAGATGTTGGCTGGTGGCAGCACATGTTCGGACTGTTTTGAAAAGGAGAGTGGGAATTATAGAAGCCAATTCAGAAGAACAGTGCCCATGAAAGTATCTGTAGAAAAGGCATGCAGCAGAAACAGTACATCTATGAGACAGCAAGTGGAGAGACTCAGTTAGAAATGAGTCATTATTAACCTAACTGCCCTCTTCTGAATGGAATCTAGAAGCCTGAGAGAGGTTTTGGGGGCACCGCCCCAGATGTGAGAACAATATTCCATGGCAGGGCAGATTTGCAATTTGTACAGAGTGAACAGCTGTTTGGAAGAAAAGTAACACAGTGAGCAAAAGAGAAAACCAAGTTTTTTAGATGCAGAGGAGCAATATTTGTAATGTGCTTGTGCCAAGAGGAATTAAAAGTCAGGGTAATCCCCGAAAGAGATATATCATTTTGCCTAGAAATCGGAGTGTCACCAAAGATAAGCATAGGAGCAGAAGGATCTTTTTTGCATGATATAAAACAAGACTGAGTTTTAGAAGGATTGTAATCAACTAAGTTGTCATTGCCCCACTGGAGAAATACCTGGAGATCGGCATTTAAGGAATTGATAGCAGATATTCGAGAACTTGAAGCCGATTTGAAGCAGGGCAAGGTTTCTCAAAATGGAAAGTGGAATGAAATGTGCTATCATCGGCAAAACTATGGTTAGAATTTCCAGTCAATGGAAGAAGGTCATTAATATACAAGATGAAAAGCGTGGGGGAAAGAACTTGACCTTGGGGGACACCAGCATTAGTGAAGAAGTTAGAAGACAGAGAGCCATCTACCATCACCCTCAGTGAGCAATCAGGAAGAAAACTGGATAATCAATTACAAAAAGCAGTTGTAAAACAATAAGATGGGAACTTTTTTAGAAGACCTTTATGCCAAACACAATCGAAAGCCTTTGAGATGTCAAGAGCAACTGCTTGTGTTTCACCGAACTTTTCCATTGAATTGGTCCATAAATGGGTAACATAAGCCAGAATATCACAAGTGGATCAACACTGATGGAATCCATACTGGCAATCATTGATCAGATGGAAGGTTTCTAGATAGTTTAAGAGTTGGTGGTTAATTGATTTCTCCATTACTTTAGAAAGAGTAGAAGTAATTGCAATGAAACAATAATTGGATGGGAGGGATTTGTCACCCTTTTTAGGAACTGGCTGGATGTGAGCAAATTTCCAAGCAGAAGGAAAAACACCTTTGGAATAAGAAAGTGAAAAAAGGCAGCAAAGCATGGGACTAAGATCGGGAGCACAGGTTTCGAGAACAAGTGGAGAAATACCATCAGGACCTGGAGCTTTCTTAGCATCAAGATTTATCAAAATCCTTCTGACAACATTTTGATGGAAGATCAGAGGAGGCATTGAATGGAAAATGTTGGGGATGGTGGGAGGTGTTTTACCAAGTTCATTAATACATGAGTTGGATGAAAAATAGGATGCTAGCAATGCAGCTTTATACTTGGCTGAAGTGACAACAGAACCATCTGGTTTTGACAGAGGTGGGAGCAGAGATGGGCAAAAGTTGCGGCCAATAGCTTTGGCAAGAGACCAGAATGCTCGGCTACCATTAGGGCAAGAAGCAAGTTTTCTACCCTTAGCCTGTTCAAAATCTAGTTTGGATTGATTAATAACGGCTTTACAATTGTTGCAAGCTTTGGTGTAGGCAGAAAAAGAAACTGAAGAACTGGAAACAAACCAATTACGATATGCAACATTCATCTCCTGAATAGCCTTAGCACATTTATTGGAAAACCAAGCTTTATTAGCTAAAGGACGAGATTTTAAAGTGGAGTGTGGGATAAAGGATTCCATTCCCACAAGAATAATTTCAGTGACATGATCTGAGCAAAAGTTGACATCAGAAGTTTTGAAACAGTAGTTCGAACAAGGAAAAGAAGAAAAGAAATCTTGCAGGTCATCCCATTTTGCATTCTTGTAATGTCAAACAACACGAGGTTGTGAATAGCCATGAGATAAAGGCTCCATTGGAGAAGAGACAATCACCAAGTTGTGATCTGAGGTGCCTAAAGGACCACTTACTTACTTCAATCGTGTAATTAGAAGGGTTGTTTGTGAGAAAAAGATTGTGTTGGCTGTATGGTTAAGATTATCCTGTATTCTTGTAGGTAAATTAACAATCTGTGCAAGTTCATTAGTAATTTAAAAGCCTCAGCATCTCGACCAGCTGGGTCAGTGTGACTAGAAAACGGAAGCCAGCTGGAGTTGTGAACATTAAAATCACCAAGAAAAATTACCTCACTGTTAGAAAAGTTGGACTGGAGAAAGTCAACTTGCAAAGAGAGGAAGTCAAAGTGCTCCAAGTGATTAGTGGAGTTGGGAGAATGGAAGAGACAACAGATGAATTTGACGGAATGAGGTAGAGGAATTTTAAGCCAGAGAAGATCGAAAAGCGGAGATTCCAAATTAACAAATCTCTGACACGGAATATTGGAATGAACATATGCACAAGTACCACCTTTGAGGCGAAAGGAATCATACAGTGAATAATTTGGGCAACTGAGATGAGCAGTAGTTGAATCAACCAATAATTGAGATTCTGTCAGAAAAAGTACATGGGGTTTTTGGCAGACTGAAAGTGGAAATGGACATCGTTGAGATTAGAATTGTGATCACGTATATTTGTGAAATAAACTAGGAAGTGTTTGGGAGGTTTAGATCTTTTTGCAGATAAGCTTACTCTATTAGTTTGGCAATTAATGGTGTATTGAATAGTAAGAAAATTTGGGGGGGGGGGGGCATGCTGTATTAAGTAATGAAATTTGTGGATATGCGGTACACATGGTAAGAATACATCCAGCTCCTTGACATAACGTGGCCTCAAAAATACACCCCACCCAGCATACATAC
Organism: Mastigoproctus giganteus; assembly: GCF_048544385.1. Taxonomy (NCBI): domain Eukaryota; kingdom Metazoa; phylum Arthropoda; class Arachnida; order Uropygi; family Thelyphonidae; genus Mastigoproctus; species Mastigoproctus giganteus. Next base: position 75,220,183 of record NC_143582.1, read on the forward strand.
TACTCGGACTTCCTCCAGTCACTATCTGGCAGAGTGGAGGTAGCAAGATTATACACTAGCTGATCCAGAAGCTTCCTAAACAGTTACCAATAGGTTCGGTCCAGTGTACTAACTAGCGGCCAGCCTGCAAACACCATTTTAGAGCTGTACCCTCGAAATGTAAAGAAGATTGGATCTCACCATGATGTCCATCAAAACCTCAAAAGTCATCAGTCATACTGCACGATGGAAGAGATGGGGAAGGGTTGATCAGAACTTAGCTATGCAAACTAAACATGGGTTCCACCACTTCAAGCCTCCAATAAGCAAAGTGGTGGTATTGCACCGGTTGATGAGAGTCATCTATCACCTAGAACTTGTTCTATGTGCCCATAATTTTTGGAACATTGAAAGAAAAAACCAACATTCCAACATCCCCCAGCATTCTGAAAATTCATACATAATGGATGAAAATTAAAAGTTTGGAATTTGTTGCTAAAAGCAAACACTTACTTCTGTCCGAACTGTCAATCAGAACAAATCTTAAAATTTTATAAAAGTATTCATGTACGTATCAATATAAGCAAAAACAAATAAAATTGTGTACCAAGTCTATAAAAAAAAATGCCAAGCATTTTGAACGTATCTGTGTGTTGCAGCAAAGCTCAGGATGCCGTTTCATGCACAATATGCATTGAGGAAGTAAACATATTAACCAGACATTAAAAACATGCACCATTCGTCAGATAGCTGTTGGAATGTTTTCTGGCACCTCATCAGCAAGGGAACCAGGCTTTGACAGAAAGACCAAACTGAAAAAACCATCTCAGACTAGGCACAACCATTATTAATGCAGGTACTAGGTAACCGATGATATTCAGACTGGGTGGAGAAGTGAAAAACAAGCAAACATTAACTTATATAAATGCACTGAGTTAAATTGACATTCAGCAAACAGAAGTATCAGAAAAGCTTAAATGAAATAGGAAATGATGTTGGATTTAGAGAATGGTGCTACATTATTGGAATAATTAAGCACCAATTTTCACTTCTTAGGTCTCCATAGCCGAGTGGTCAGGAGCGGGAGTGCAGTAGCACACGCTCTTTGAGTAGACCGGGGTTCAAGCCACTGACTGCTAAATATGGTTGATCTGCCAACCCGCACTGGACCAGCACGGCAGATTATGGTCCATTTCCCTCAGCATGAATTGTTGAGGAGGCTTCCATCCTGCAGTGGGTTGATAATGGCTGCAGTTTTTTCACTTCCTAGACATTGTACATATATGCAGCTCCATGCTTAATCTTGTAAACTTATAACAAGTCATACCTCAGGCTGCACATCCATAGATTTTGAAATCTGCTAATTTTACTCAAAGTACAGGATCACCAATGACCAGACAATAGAAACAGTGACTATCAATCATACAGATGAAAACTATTTCCCAGACAGCTGTTTCAGTGCTATTTGACACCTCGGTCAATGAGGAACAAGAATTTGACAGAAAGATGAAGTTGAATAAACTACCTCTATTTTGTTAGACTGGGTGCAACCATTACTATTACAGGAATAGGTAACTGCATAGCTTTGTCCAGCCTGAAGTATGAACTTGTTATGAGTTTACAAGATGACAGTATGAAAGTGTGTACATACAACGTGTAAGAAATGAAAACTTTGCATTTAATTATTCTGTTAATGTAGCACCTTTCTCCAAATACAATTTCAGTTCCTGTTTCATTTAAGTTTTTTGATACTTCTGTTTGCTAAGTATTAATTTAATTCAGTGTTTATGTAAGTTCATGTTTATTTCTTTTTCCCTTCCTTCCCAGGCTGAATATCACATAAATGTCAGTTCTGTTCCCCAATTGCAATATCATGCATTCGGTAGCATTAAACTTTAGCTGCCATTTTTGAGACCATACTTACGATCAGTCCAAATCCTTTTTAACATGTTTACTGTTATCTATATTTGAGAGAGAGAGAGAGAGAGAGAGAGAGTGTACTCAATGTGTCACATTGAATATTGTTGAGAAATAACATTCTAAAAATTTGTAAATAATGGTTGAAAAGTGAAAGTCTGGAATTCACAGATAAAAATGAACACTTTGGCTGAGATGTAAATCAGAACAAAACTCAAAATTTAATTGAAAGTTTATTCTGTGAAGATAAACTAATTTCAACTCAAGCAAGAAACAAATAAAATTCTGTATCAAGCTATAAACAAAAAAAATCATCGATATGATGCCCAGAGTTTAATCAGCATGCTGACAGAACAAAGCAGTTCATTTCGTGTGCCTTTACTTTTACACCACTCATATACTGACCACTTAAGAAAGACTGCATATATGCATTATGGCACAGTACTTGGGTGCTTTTTGAAAGCATATATGCATTACAGCACAGCACTTGTAGTACTGTAAGATGCTTATATGTGCGGGATGCAACAAATGTGTTAAGCAGTTACTGACTATCACTATCCTTCTAACCTTTAAATCGCTGTTAAACTTTGACAGCTTTCCCTGTATTCCCTTACTGATATAACTTAGGAAGATAAGAAACAAGAGAGGTCCAGGCACTGATCACTGATGGACTCCACTTGCTACTGTAGTCCGCTCTGAGGAATACCAAATTAAGATCATTCTGTCTCCTGTGTTTCAACCAATTCCCAATCCATTGATGGTTCCCAATTATCAAACTTCTCTAACTTACATAACCCTTATAATGAAGAAATGCACCAAAAGCCTTACCAAAATTCATATATATATACTGTCAAAGTAGTTTCTTGCATCTCACTGTTTATATTCTCATCATAATATATTTTATTTTTAGGCAGGATTGTAAAACCATGCTGAGGCCCATTTAAGAGATTCCATAGTTTTACCAACCAGAAGTCAAACTCATTGATCTATAACTGTCCATATCTTTAGTTCTCCCATCAGCACTGCAGAGACAGTGGCCCTTTTCTAGTCCAAGGGAATAATCCCTAAATCTAACAGTGATCTGTATAATTTTGCTAACAGTTGGATGCAAATTTACCTGATGCCTTTTCATACACTGGATGTATGCCATATCCTCCTTGGGTTTTATTACTCTCTCAACCTCAGTAGCTTTTCACAAATAGCCCTTCTCTGATATTATTTTGTGACTTATTTTACAGCAGCTCAATCCCCCATAGACTATTTCAACTTCACTGTTCCCTCATTATACTAGTGCGATTTCAATATTAAATATTGTTGCAAAATACCGTTTCAATTTGGCCACCATTTTGGCTGGATTGTTGGTTATACCACTACTTTGATTTTGTATGAAGTTACTTTCTTCATGCATTCAAATATAAGTAGAACCACTTTTCCCTGTTTCTAGTGCTCTTCACCGGCAATTTTTTAAACTCAGATTTTGAAAATTATGATTGAAGTCTTTTGAAATAAAATATTTAATGAAACACCATCAGTGGTTTCATTAAATATTTGCATATAGTTATCATATGAAGCAGTCTTACAATTACCTGTCAAGGTTATTGTAAGACTGCTTACAATATGATAACTGCAAACAAGTTATGCTTTCTAGTTAAAAACAGTATATAGGCAATCAACAATTTGAATGAAATTACAAAACTATCACAGTACTGTCAATAAAATACTGTTTACAATGTGCTAATACTTGAATACTGTTAACAAATTGTCCTACAGTATTATCCAAGTTTAAAATTCTGTATAAAGTGATGCAAAAGTTGTTACAAAAGTGTGATTTTTGGAAATTAATCAGAAACACCTGATACTGATTATTGTAACAATAACACTAACCACTCTGGTTTACATGGTTCCAAATACTACTAAATTATTAATTTTTACAATAGGCATAAGTATTATTTATGGTACTGTTTATAATCAGTTAAATATATATACTGTTTATAATTCCCCAAATAAATGCTTACCTACAATGCCAAAAATCATTGCTGACAACAACTGTTGATTCAAAAAAGCATATCTTCTGAAATATTTGCTTAATTTAAATAATAAAACAAGTCTACCTATGTGATTGGCAAGATAAAACTATAATATGAAATAAAATTTAGAGCACAAACAAATAAAAAACAAAAGCTACAAAATTCAACAAAAACTCACTAGCATATCTAAAAGTAAAATGAAATATGTATGCTCAATTCTAGTCTTCCAAAAATTTTGGTCCTTCAAAAGATTATTCCGAGATTTTGGAGTCCAGACTTCAGGCTAAGACCTTACTTCTCCAGGAAAATCATTCTAATTCTGCAGAAATCATGAGAAAGAGTCTACCACATGGATTTATTGGAAGACTGTTTTTTACAACAGCATGTTATAGAGACCACTGTAGTCACTCTTTCATAAGAGTGAATACAGAGTGACCAACTGATGATATTACCAACAGCAAATTCTAAATGGGAAGCATTTAGGGAAGTGATTGTGGAAGCTGTTAGTATTTTCAGACCAACTAAGAAATACTGTTCAAGGCTTAGACCTAAATGGATGTCAGATGAACTAATGAGACTTGTGGCAGAGAAGAAAAATGCAAAGGATGCATATAAATTAGCAGATAATATGGAAGCCTATGGCAGATATAAACTAGTCTACAATCCACCCATGAAGGAGATTACGCAAGCTAAGACAGATTGAGGTCTCTGACAAGAATCTAAAGAAAAGCAGAAGTTCTTATGTAAATAGTAGAAGGAAGAGGATGAATCATATTGGTGTGCTATATATGAATGGTTTAACTGTTGATGATCCTGTTCAGGTTGCTGACAAACTGAATAGGTATTTTGCATCCACATTTACACATGAGGAAATCTTTAGGGAGGGGGATGTGCCACAAGTTTATCAAACTCTAACAGGAAGCTAGATGATTTTGTGATACCTGAGAGTGGAAGAAAAGTTGTTGAAGTTAAACATAAAAACGGCACCTGGGGATGGATGGGATCTATCCTATTATATTAAGGAGGAAGCAAAGGAGGGAAGCAAACCCTTAGCCATAATTATGAGAGCATCATTGGTGAAATCAGTAATTACAGATATGTTAGCTTAACTTCTGTTCTAAGGAAACTAATGGACTCACTTTTTAAAGAAGTAATGCAGGACCATCTAGACAGTAGTGCAGGTATACAGCAGTTACAGCATGTATTTGTTAAGGGGTAATCTCATTTAACCAATCCGGATGGATCTATGACAGTGATAAAAGAACTGGATGTAAAAATAATTTTGATAATATATACACTGGAGTCCCGCTAGTCTGAACTAATTGGGACTGAGTCCTGTTTGGATTAGCAGAATTTCGGATTAGCCGAATAACGTGCCCCAGGTTTTAAAATGAATAAGGAGCGAGTGAGACGTTGATAGCTTGAAGTAATGCTTCAGGAAATCACAAGCTACCTTTGATGATGATGGTTAAATCAGCAAAGCCGAGAGCTTTTAAAAATATGAACATTAACAATCTTCCAGTTCATCACAAAAGTCAAAAAAAAGCTTGGATGAACAGACAGCTTTTCATCGAGTGGTTTCATAATCAATTTGTCTCAGCAGTGAAACGTTTCAGCAATGAAAATGATTTGCCACCTCGTGCCATTCTCCTCATAGACAATGCGCCGTCCCACCCAGACGTTTCAGAGTTTACATCAGGGGATATAAAGGCAGCTTTCTTACTGCCTAATGTAACACCATTATTACAGCCCATGAACCAGGGGGGTGTTACAGTCTATCGAGCTTTCATACAGAAAGAAATATCTTAGGTCCTTGATAGAAGATAACACCAATTCACTTTCTTTACATGAGAAAATGAAAAAGTGAACTTAAAAGATTTTGTATATTGGGTTGCTGAGTCGTGGCAGAGTGTAACCGGTGAAGCAGTGGCAAAACGTAGCATCTTCTAGCCGATTTTCATCGTTACATCAAAAGAAATTAACAGAGTTTGTTACTTCTGAAAAATGACTTTTGTTCCTCTTTTGGTGTGTAAGTATTGATCTGTAGTTTTAATAGGACATGTCAAACACTGATTTATTAATTTTGTATTAGTACAGTACTACAATAAAATACAATAGAATTTTTGGTAAAATACAATTTTTTTGTGGAATTCTACATGTATTTGTACCATTAATACCATTTAAATTGAACGTATTTAACGTATATTTTACGAACTAAAAAATTTGCTCTCCGCTGACCGAAACGTGTTCGGATTAGGCGGAGGTTCCGATTAGCGAGAGTCCACTGTACTCAATATGCAGCCTAACAATGGTTAGGCTGCAACTTGAGTATATGCATACAGGTTTGGAAGCCACCTCATTTCAGGAAAGACACCGATCTGCTGGAATGGGTGCAGAGAAGGGTAATGTGATTGTGAGGGGAACAAACATGATGGTCTTACCAAGGCTTCAATTCTGCAATTGCAGCATCTGGAGATGGCACTTGCAAGGTGATATAATTAAGATGTTTAACACTTTGAATGGATTGAGTAAGCTCAATGCTGATGGCATTCTTCCTCTTGCTCAGACTACACACACGATGGGACAAAAATTCAAAATGAGGAAGGATAGCTGCAGGACAGACATTGGAAGTTTGCCTTCAGTCAGGTTGATGTTAGATTATAAACTTCCATCTGTTTCTTGTGGAAATGGGTAGTTTGAATCAATTCAAAGAACTATCCAAACTACAATCAAACAGGTGAAATGGGAAGTTTTTCCCTTTTGCTGATGCTTTATAACATTGCTTTCTTGCATCATTTGCCACTACCAATACTAATTTTGATTATGATGATTCACTGATTCTTTGCAAAAATATATCTGTTGTTTGTTTGTTTGTTATTTGGTTTTTAGGAGCATTGGCAACTAAGGCCATATTGCTCCGGGATATGCGGTGGTCATTCCCTGGCCTTTCCGCATCCTCCATATTTGGTGGTGACGGGCTCGAACCCCAGTCTAATCAAGAAGAGTGTGCTATGCACTGCTGCTCCTTCCCACCTGGCTACGGAGGCGCCTAAAAATACATCTGAAATAATATGTAAGCCAAGGATCAGCAGTCTCTCAAGTCAAGTGAATTAATGGAGAGTGTTTCCTAACTCCTCCAAAGATTTCTAAAAGGAATGCTCCTTCACAATTATAAATTATACATATCAATTCCCATTTTTTCATTCTTTCACTTGAAAGAAATGTACACAAATATGTACCTTTTGTATAAAGCTAAATATATAATAAATGTTTAGATTCTTAGCAGAGACTTAAAAGTCCTTGGTATTTTTCCAGGTCAACAAGCTGTTTATATAAGGTTTCCATTTTTTTTTTTTTTTTTTTTTTTTTTTTTTTTTGTGAAAACAGAACAGCAGAGCATTTAGACTTTACAAAGCACTACAGGGTTAGGCTTCACCTAACCCCTGGCAACTTTCCATGATGGGAATAAAGATTTGTTTATTTATTTATTCATAAAAGGCTTAGACAAAGATGAACTATTTCAAGTATCTATAAGGTAAATTCCCTATTCTTTCAAAAGCAACATATAAAGAAGAGATTCTTGTGGGTTCTCAGATAATTAAATTGACTCCACATAAGCAGTTCAAAAGAACAATGAAGATATGAAAAAGAAGCATCGATTGCCTTCAACTCTTATGCAGTTCAGGATTATTTCTGCTGTCATCCAGTCTAGAAATCAAAAAAATAACTACTCAAAATGTGCTGTTCAAAAATTATTTTCTGATTCATATTCATTATCATTAGTCATGCAAGGTGCAAGGAAGCCTGAGGCTTTTGTTGCACCAGCCAAAAAAAAAAAAAAAAAAAAAAAAAAAAGAAAAAAAGAAAAAAAAAAAAAAAAGTTGAGTTACCCAGAGAGAGAGAAGAGAGAGGGGGGGAGGGGGGGGAGAGAGATGTTGTTATGTTGTTATTTGGTTTTTAGGAGTATTAGCAACTAAGGCCATATTGCTCCGGGAATGTGCGGTGGTCATTCCCTGACCTTTCCTCATCCTCTGTATTTGGTGGTGACGGGCTCGAACCCTGGTCTAATCAAGAAGCGTGTGCTACGCACTGCTGCTCCTTCCCACCTGGCTACGGAGGCACCAAAAGAGAGAGAGAGGGAGGTAGAAGGGGAATCACCAATCACCAATCCAGTCTGAACACACTTGCCAATTGCTGCTGGAAACTTGCACATGAGCTAATATATAGAAAATGCACAGAATAACATTTGAAAAACTGTTCAGACATTTTAAATGTTAATTATTTAGATGAGTTTAGTGTGTGGTATTTTTTTGAAACTCACAAGGGTGCAATCCTGGTTTTCTGGAGCATATCATATGATACTGTAGATAAAGGAACCACTAGGTGGCAGTGATCAGAGTGTACTAATGTGGGATTTACTTAAAGATATAACTACGGCGAAGGTAAAGAAAGCCAACACGAGAACGACAAGAAATGTCAGATAACTTACACGGAAAATTAGTTTCCCGATACGCCACTCTAGCATTGCTCGCTCGGTAAACAGATCGTGGGTGTTATCGGTCTGGAGCCGAAATCGAGAAGGATATATTGATTGACAGGTATGCGTGGCAAATGATGTGCTGATTGGTGTGCGAACACAACACATGATAACATCGGTTTAGTATCACTTTAGTAGCACTCAGAAGCACTAATGGTAACTTGCCCTTATTGTACCTGCCCTAATGAATGCTTTCCATAATGGTGAAAAAAGGTTATGTTACCTCAACTTGAATCCCATGGGAGCTTGAATCCCTCCCGAAATGGAGAGGGTAATCTAACCTATTTTCTTTAAAATCATGGGTGGACTAGTGCATAAATTGGTCATTAACAAAATATTAATTTTTTATTGCAGGTGACCCGTGTTTAACGCTGCTAATTCATGACAGAAAAACAGAGCGCTAAGTGAATCCATGCTAAGCGAGCACCACACTCCCATAAGGTAACATGTATTTGTGAGTTACGGTCGGTGCCATAGGATATTTCCTAATCAATAATAAATGGTAGTGAAAAGATGCACAAATGTCGGTCAATATATTTAATATTCAAATATTTGTACATATAAAATAATCTGCATTACATATGTATATAATTATGTGGTAACTACTTATGTATCAAAATTAAACTCAAAATTACAATTAAAATCATGAATTTAATTGATTTTAATTGATTTAATTTAAGTGATGAATTTAATCATGAAAAAGGTGTCAATTTTGGGTTGACTTTGGCCCTCTTCCTGGTTTTAATTTAAAATCCCCCGCAACTTTTCCACTCAACAATAAAGTCAACCGATCCTTCACTGCTTTGAAACCTGGTATGTTTTTGCTTCTTTCAATATGAAACTTCTTTTAGGCATTCGTTTCCAAAAAATTTCGGCTCCTCGATCTGCACTTGTGACTTCTCCCTGGATTTTAAATTTATTCAACCAGCCCTTATTAGTTTTATATGGCTCCGCAATTTTTTTTTTTTAGGTGAGCTTTCTTAAGATCATCATATAGGCTAATCTCGTTTTTTTTTTTTTTTTTTTTTTAATAATATTTAACTTAATATCCAACGCAGAATTCAGTTATCTTCAATAAAATTAGTTAAGAAAGTATCTCCATTTCAATCCTAATAGCCATCTTAGCCCTAGTTGCTTGGAGTGGAACAGCTGTCTTTCCCGCTGCTAAAATTCATTCTTTATTTTTTATAATTATTCTTACAATTAAACTTGCCAGTCCTATTATGGCACACAGCCACTTGTCGTTCACCGGAATTGATTTGCTTCAAACACGTCTAATTTAATTTTCAAATTCAGTCTTATTCTTACATTTGTAGTCTTCGTACTTGTCCAGACATTGCTTTTTCATTCTTATCTTCTTCTTCAAGAGGAGTGTTTCCATTAACAATGGGTTTCCTCAGCCTACAAGTTATTTCTTGTTAGGAATTTTTTCCCGCCATAAAGTGCGGTTCAAGGTGTCTTGGTCAGTTAAGCCTCGGGCTGTCATGCACTCCCATACTCCATCCATCCATGTTCTCCTAGGTTTTCCTCTTCTCCTTCTTCCAGGAGGTATCCATTCCAGGATAGCCTTTGGATATCTGTTTTCTTCCATCTGTTTTTACATGTCCATACCATGTTAGACGCTTTTCTTTGATGGTGTCAATAATAGTCTTTTTCACTTCCATTTTTTCCCTTATGTCTTCATTCCACTTTCTGTCTCTTCTAGAAGTTCCTGCTGAGCTTCTCCAAAAATCCATTTCTGTGGAGAGCAATTTGTTTTCCGCTTGCCTATTCAATGTCCAGGTTTCCGCTCCATACAATAGAAGACTTTGTACAATCGTTTCAAATATAAGTTTCTTTGTTTTATTTAGGATATTTTTGCTCCACAGACCAGAGTTTAACATGCCATTAGCCTTTCTGCCATCTGTAATTCTCTTATTGATCTCTGCTTGGGATGATCCATCACTTTGTAAGATTGATCCCAAATATTTGAATTTATTGACTTGTTTGATTTTAAAACCTGCAATATTTAGAATGTGTCCTGGCCCTGAAGACAACATTTCAGTCTTGCTAAAATTGATTTTTAGACCCCATTGTTTATATTCCTCAAACAATTGACGACATGCATACTTTGCATCTTCTAAGTCTTGTGCTATCACCACATGATCATCTGCAAAAAGTAAATTGTGAATATAGGTGTTCTTATTAATCGGCAATCTCATTTTATTACATTTTTTGACCAGGATCTTAGGCAGATGTCAATATAAATTTTGAAAACTGTTGGTGACATGCAACAACCTTGTAATAATAAGCCTTTTGAAGTGTGGAATTCAGGTTACAAAGCTGATCCCACTTTAATTCTGCATCTATTATTCCTGTAAATTGCCTTAATATGTTAATCAGTTGTCCATCAATATTTGCCTCTTTCAATGCTTCCCATAAGAGTTTTCTTGGAACACTGTCATATGCCTTTTCAAGTTCAATGAAAATCATAAAGATTTTTTTTCCTTTTGATTGGCATTTTTCAAGGATCTGTCGTACTGTTGAGATATGATCTATACATGACCTCCCAGCTGAAAAACCACTTTGTTCTTCTGATACCTTGATTCGGGCTTCTAAATGGTTCCTGATCCATTTTCCAAGGATCTTTAACAGCGGGTTCAGGATGCATATTCCTCTGTAATTTGAACCGCTTTTCCGATCGCCCTTCTTATAAATTGATGTAATATATCCTGTTATCATTTCTTTTGGTATTTCTTCTCCTCTCAGTATACTATTTAACAGTTTTTGTATCAGAACAGCTACTCCTCCATATTTCAGAAGTTCCATGTAAACTCCTCCAGGTCCAGGTGATTTGCCATTCCTTCCTTCCTTTAGCAGGAGTTCCACTTCTCTAACAGAAACTTTTAAGCCCGAGTCTTCTACACCAAAATATTCCATCGTCTTGAACTCTTCTCGGTCTTCTTTTAAAAGTCCTTCATAGTACTCCGTCCAGTCTTTCAAAGGTATTAATTGCAAACCAGCATTTTTCATTCTTATCTGCCATCATTAACTCTTTGAGAATGTAACTGCGTTGGTTGCATTAATTATGATTCAATGTTCGAGTAAACTGTCTGTTATGCACTATGTATAATATTGTACTGAGTGATGACTAGACTTCGGATAAATGCAAATAACGCAAATATTACAAGCAATATACTTGATCATTTTTTAAAATGTTGATCTTGGAACTATATAACAAGCCACTTTACTGCAATTAAATTAGCATGCGAGAAAATTACACTGAGCGTGGGAAAATTTCTCAAGTCAGCATGGTAAATGTTTTAATGCTATTTTGCTATCAACTGAGTTATCTGAGTTATCTTCAGAGTTATCAACTCCATCAGATGAAACATATTTTCATTAAATATGCCAAAAATGCAATCTGTACTTTGGTAAAAGAGCATTATAGTAATTATTGTGACAGCATTATAGTCAGATATGGGTTTATAATATAAGAACAGTGTTATATTGAATCAGCGTAAAGAGACAGTGTTATAACAAGGGCCTGCTGTACTGTACTTTTAAAGACACTCGTGTGGATACACATGTATCATAACGTCAATCAAAACCTCAATAACTATCTTTATATATATATACAGTGGACTCCTGCTAATGGGAATGTCTGCCTAATCCGAACACGTTTCGTCGGCAGAGAGGAAATTTTTTAGTTCGCAAAATATACGTTTTTTGTATTTTCCAGTTAAATTTAAATGGTATTAATAGTACAAAAACATTTAGAATTCCACAAAAAAATTGTATTTTATTGTAGTACTGTACTAATACAAAATTAATAAATCAGTGTTTGACATAGCCTATTAAAACTACAGATCTATACTTACACACCAAAAGAGGAACAAAAGTCATTTTTCAGAAGTAATAAACTCTGTTAGTTTTAGAGGTACAAAACTGCTCGATCTTTGCGCGGTTTTTTTCCCAGTCAGTTACTGTGGCCTTGCCCACTCCAAACTCTATTGCCAATTTCGTTGCACTTTCACCCCTATCCAGCCTTTTTAAAACTTCCAACTTATCTTTCAACGTACACATTGTGTGTTTCTGTTTCATGGCCATTGTGGCAGCAGACTGAACTAAACTAAACTACAATGTAGAGCGAAGATTTAAACATTCCTGATTAATGCACAATGTTGCGTGCAATGAGTCATAGCATGGAGGGGGGGGATGGTTTGCTTCCGGTGTGTTACGCTCGCGTACAAACACTAGTAGGCCTTGTATACATTCATTCCTTAATAAACTAACTGCATTCTTGCAGTTAGTTTATAACTGCATTCTTGCAGTTATTTGGCTAATCCAAAATTCTGCTAATCCGAACAGGGCTCGGTCCCAATTAGTTCGGACTAGTGGGACTCCAGTGTACATAAAGAATTTTTCTTTCTTTTTCTATTATTTACTAACCTACCTTAAGGTCAGGTTATGAAATATAACGAAAAATAAAGAAACCTTTTCCTTTTTTCGTAACCAAACCTAAATCAACAATATAGTAAAAACACTCATGAACTCCAAAAATCTGCTTTTAATAATGAGAAAAAATCATAATGAAGAACATAAAAATGAACGGAACGAAACTTTTATTAATTTAGTTTTCATCAAAAAATCAACAAACGTTTTATTTTCCTTACAAATTTCTTCCATCTTTAAAAGATTCATCGCTGCTATTATCTGTTTAACCGTTAATTGCCGCTATTATCTGTTTAACCGTTCATCACAAAACTACTATTCACCATACTTTACTCATAAATACATATTATAATGCCAATCAATGACTAACATAACACAGTAGCTTGTTGTCTGTCGCACCCACCACCAATCATTTCACGTTTGCCACACCTATCTGTCAATCAATATATCCTTCTCAATTTTGGCTCCAGACCGAATTTCTTAATTACAAAAACATTTATTACAAAATGATTTTGTAGTTAACGTTGTCTGACAACTAAACACTCAAATTACACTAGCAGAATGGGAAAATGATTATCATAATTGGCAACACTGAAGGTTGTAGCCTCCATAACATCAAATGGGAAGCATCATTTTACAATGTCATGGCAGCCACAACTGCAAAGTGTTAATGATATTCTTAACCCTTTGGACTGCAAAGGATTAAGGATATTATAAAAAAATTTTTAGGAAACATGAAGGATCCAAATTACAAGCATTTTGTCAAGAGCACACACAATCAATAAATTCAAAGAATTTGGCTTCAATGTGAGCTCAAAACTTTATTTGTTATATTCACATTAGAAATAGTCCCCTTAAAATCTCAAAACAGTTAGCAGTGAACAAGTGGGAATTGTTTCATTAAGATATCAAGAAAGTTAAGAGGACTATCAGGGAAGGGGGAAACATCATTATGATGACTGATTACTCTTGGATGTTGCAATGAGAGGGTCAAGAAGTAATACATAAAAGAAATGCAACAAAGCATCTTTCAGTATAAAAAACAGATTTTGTTAAGATATTCATCACAAGGATGTATATGACAAAGAAAATGGAAATGAATATTCGTTTTGTATCAATATTCTTTTACAAGCTTATTTTTTGCATTTAACAAGCACAATAATAATTATTATTATTTGTATAATGATTCAAAACATTCATTGTTAAAATATAATAATTTCATTTACTATAGTTTAATATAATACATTTTACATTTAATATAATAAGTTCTTTCTTACTAATTTATAAAACTATTTTAGTTGATAAAACAAGACTATTTTCGAAATCAGCACAAGGGAATAATAAAAACAACCTATCACAATCAAAAATCTGTAAAAAGTTTAGATTTGCCAACCTGTGTATTCACTTCTTTTTCATAAAGCGCAACAGAATTCATTCACCAGTATAATCTAATTTAAAAACATCTTCTGAAACTACTTTTAGTAATATCCAATAAGTTTAAACAATTTCAATTCAATTAATAAATTTTACATTAACAAAATTTAATAAAGATGGAATCCAATTTTTTTCTGGCCCATCTATACATTATTAATGAATAAATATTACATAATAAAAAAGGGTGAAAATATTTACACACTTTTTCTGCAGTCTTCTCCTGTTAAATTGAAGGGACATTTGCAATAAAAGTCATTGGTGAGATCAATACAAGTAGCCGTAGGAGGACAGGATGTTTGGGAACAGTCGGGTATATCATCCTCACATAACATTCCAGTAAAACCAGCAGGACAAATACAGGAAAACTGTTCCCCTAAATCTTCACAGGTAGCACCATTTTGACAAACATTGTCTGCACAAGCATTATAATCAAATTGACATCCAATTCCCATGAACTCTGCAGGACATGTACAATTTAAACCTTTACCAAAGTCATGACATATACCACCATTCATGCAAGGACTTCCTATGCACCGCTCAGGTGATGTTTGACAACGTTTTCCATCAGTACCAGAAGGGCAACTATGTGAAGATAAACAAGCTTTCATGTAGAATGATAAAACAAAACATAAAAGCATGTTTTATGTAAACATGCTTTCATGTTTACTAAGCAAAAAAAAGTATTTGTGAGATAGATTACATTTTCAAAACAGTATGAATAATGAACTTATAAAGTAGTATTTGTAACTTTATAAACCAAAACAGTAATATGACTCATGAATAATTATCAAGTTAATGATGTTCATACCAACCTCAGTACTATTTTATAAATGTAAGAACTTGACAGATGGAAAAATACTACATTTTTTTCAATACCATTTACAGTAATAAATTACATTAATAAGCTACTCTGAAACATTTATTATTTTTAAAATATACACAAAAAAAAATTTACCGGGGAGGGCAAATTCCTCAAATTACCATGAAAAGTAAGAATTTGGTAGGAAAACTGATATATAAAATAATACTGTATTTAAGATAAAGGCTGAATTTAGGAAAAAGTTTATTTATATTTTTGTAAATGTTTTCAAGTAAATATTTACAATATTATAAAATTTATTCTTTCATATGAAACATAAGACTTCTCAAATAAACACTAGAATATACACGGGACAAATGACTACATCCACAGAAAAGCTAATGATGTCATGTAGGACTGACAATGTCGTAGTAGCAGTATTAGTGGCATGTGATGCAAGAAAGCAAATGTGTGAGCTTATGCAGCATCAGCCAAAAAAAAAAAAAAAAATCACACCATGGCTGTTGTTTGTATGTCATCAGCAGCATCACTGATATATAATAAAATGTGCCCTAAATTCAGTGACACAGTTTTTGAGTAAAGGGAGTGAACAGCCAACAAACATTTATTGCCATATTGCAGCTGTGTGCAGAATGATTATTTTAAATGTGTCATGGTCTTCTAATAGTCTAGGAAGTTCACACAGGGAAGTGGTCTAGCTGGGATCCCTCATGACTGAGTAAGGCACACATGATCATTGATGACAGCATAAATGACCAGGTGGACAAGGGCAATAATTTCGTGTAACTGTGCATAAGGTTGCCGGCAAGTCAACATAAGCATTAATAGTTTATTTGTTGTTTGTTATTTGGTTTTCAGGAGCATTAGCAACTAAGGCCATATTGCTCTGGGATACGTGGTGGTCATTCCCCGACCTTTCCGCCTCCTCCGTACCGGGCTCGAACCCCGGTCTAATCAAGAAGCGTGTGCTACGCACTGCTGCTCCTTCCCACCTGGCTATGGAAGCACCTGCATTAGTAGTAATCACACCATTGGACCAACTTTGTTATCAGAAAGTATGCTTCACAGGCTAAGAACTGTGGTGCCACCACTCCAGCTGAGAGGCCAAAATACATAAAGATGATAACATTCCTTTTAGACTGACACAGACCACTATTAATAGCCTGGTTGCTCCATGATGACAGAGTCAATCCCCTTGTTACAGCAATACAATGGAGTGATTATGGTGGACCATAAGAGCAAAGTGGCTGGTCACCATAACATGTAATACAATGTTTTTCTATTTTATATTAAATATTAACATTTTCTATTTGTTAATATTTTTGAATTCAAGCATCTAGCTAGCACAAACACTACATAAAAGCAAATATTACACATTTGATTAACAGCATATATGTTATTAGGATTTCTGGCATAAAAACTTGACTACCACAATAAATTACCAGTTTACGTATTGACTGAATCTCCAAAGCAAGACTTTTGATGAAGAAGACAAAAAGAAGAAAGAAAGATAGCAAACTGAACAGAATGTGGTGAGTTACATTTCATTAAGATATGAAATGTCACCTGAAAGTAGTGCATTAAACAGGAAACCCATGTGCATAAAAACCTAAAAATTAATAAATAGTAATGAAATACATAGTTACAATAGTCAAATTCTGGATAAATAAATGTCAACGAGGTAAGTGCTGGGAACCATAAATGTAGAAACAAATAGTAGGAATGCAACAGACAGTATAGCAAGAGATGGCTGAAAAAGGTGTACAAAAATATGGTTATATAAGTACATATCTGAAGATTATCCCAGGAAGTGGGCAGTATCATAATGGGTGTAAATCAGCTGAACTGAGGTATATGGGGTGGTAAAAGGTTGATATATCATTCAGCTTAAGAATACCATAGGATGATTTCCCTGAAAATGTCAATACAGGAGTCATTGCCCTCATTCTTATTTAATATGGTAAATAGCCATATCTAATATGGCCCAAACACAGAAAGTTAATGAAAAGGCAAAATTTAAAATTCCTTCTGGAAGAAATTCCTCCTCTAGTTGTTTACAAGGAATATCCTCATGCTATTTTGGTGAAATGATGGTCCTCTTCCCATTCTAATCCAGTTCTCAGGTGCTGACTTTAAATCAACTTTATGATGATCTAAATATACAAGTTTAAGCAGTGAACAACTTGCATTTCTGGCTAAGGAGAGATTTTGTTAATATACAAGGAATCCCCTCCCCTCATTCATGTTATCTGAAGTGTAAAAAGGAAGTGGATATTATTATACACTTAGGGTATAATAATATGGGGATTGTAGTTCTATTTTAATTTTTATGCCTGGGTTGGCATACTCACATACAGAGAAAACAGGCAAATTGAAATGGTATGTCAGAACTAATTTAAATCTGGGGGGGGGGGGAAGAAGAGAAGTGTTTTGCTAATGTCAGCTGATTAACTATCAAAATACTACCAGAGTCCTTGGAGAAACAAAATAATCCCTAAATGTCATGATGCTTTTTAACATTTTCTTCAACACAGTGGTCTAGATTGAGTTCATTTTCTCATAGAAAATTGTGAAGGAATAAAACCATAACTATTTTTTTATCATTAACAGCACTCAAACAGGCACTCTGAAAATTGTTATACTGACACCTTTAAGTAACAAATCAAGTTGAACTAAATTGGGGCAAAGATATCTGCTATACAAGCCAATATTTGCAATCATAACTATTTCTTTCATAGTTTCAAAGAGGAAAGGAATAATTTCTGAAGAAAAGTTTTTGGAGTTCACATCTGAGTTCAAATAAGTGCATGAGAACTTTGTCATGTGATAGCCATCTAACCTCTACATGTGTTAGAGGAGTAACATGCAGACTGAGCATTTCTTCACATAATAATTTGGAATTGGTAGGTCTTGCTTTAATAAAGGTGATTGTTTTGACAGCATTGTGAAGAATTCCTTTTAATTTTTGAGACTCACTTTGATATAATGGCATGTGAATACTGCAGTGAGTCCATGAGGCTTTAAAAGACAAACTTTTAATATGAGCAGTTCTTTATATTTCCCAATCACTTATTTTGTGTCATGAGTATAAACACCATGAATGCAAGACCATTTCAAGAAATTTGGTTTTCTTGAAAAGAATTAATAAGGTTACAAATATATTTACCAGTTGTACATTTTAGTAAAGGACAACAGAAGAGCATGTTTTCTTAAACTGTACCACCATTCAAGTACAACACAAAAGCACAAGTAAAATAGCTAAATTAAAAACATCCATGGTTTCATCTAACTGAAATACACAGAACAGAATTTTTCTTACTCTGTCTAAAATAGTGGACTCAACATTTTCAGATGTATAATATATTTGTTGTGATGCTCTGTTATCAGATAAAGATATCAGACCTAGTTTTTCTTTCATTATTTCACCAAGCACATAATGAACATTGGTTGCAGCACATGGAGCAATCAGTTTTCATACAAAAGCTCTTTAAGATTTCCTTAACTTGCTTGGTAAGACAAGTGCATTTACACTGTCTTGCCTGGGACTGATAAATAAAATAATCAAGATGTTTTAATTCTGCCGATTTTTATTTGGAAAAAAAATGCGTTAATTTTTTGTGAATTGTGCTATTATGGTTAAATGATGAAGCAGAAGAGAGAGTTTTGTGCTGCTGTCTGGGAACTTCTCTGCTCGTTGTTATTGTTGTGGGGGTTTCATGGCGCATAAACTACTTTGGCTATAATGCACCTATTCGTTTATATTAAAGGAAAAGAGAAAGAATCGTACTGTCTGAAAAGTCCTTAATCAGAAAAGATTAAAATTCTAGTTTGCTTCCGAAAACGGAAAAATTCAGATGTATTGGCCTTGTCACCAATCAAATTCTCTAGGGTTATTGGTTGTTGAAGGATAACCAGTGATTTTAGGGTTGAAATTCTGTCTTGTTTATAATAGAGACAGTCAATGAGAATGTGTTTAACAGTCATATTTATATAGTAATGTGTATACTGTGGTGGATCATCTCCTGTGAGTAAATGAAGGTGGGCCAGGTAAGTATGACCTATTCTTGCTCTTGAAAGAACTACTTCTTCTTGTCTTGATATCCGGACACTGGAGAGCCAGATTTTCGGAACCTATTTAATCTGAAAGAGTTTATTATT
Organism: Mastigoproctus giganteus; assembly: GCF_048544385.1. Lineage (NCBI taxonomy): Eukaryota > Metazoa > Arthropoda > Arachnida > Uropygi > Thelyphonidae > Mastigoproctus > Mastigoproctus giganteus. Next base: position 75,239,489 of record NC_143582.1, read on the forward strand.
CGTTTGGGAATGCCATAGTGCTGTCCATTCTGATAGGCATCCAGCATGAATCATTAGTGCATAGTCTGAGGCTGGAACAGGGATATTGGTTAAATCTAAGCTGGAGTATTCTGGTTGGGTTTTTTGTAGCTTTATCAGCCAGTTCATTGCCTAATATATCAGAATGGTGGTATCCAGCAGAAGGTGACCAATTGGTGGGATTCTTTAATCTTTAGTAACAATTTGCTAATTTCAGGGAATCAGTGTAAATTACTGATTTTAAAGAGCAGTCAGGAGAGAGATTTTTTAAAGCTAGTTTAATTGCGAATAATTCAGCTGAAAAGATACTGAATTCAGAAGGAAGGGCTGCTGATACAATTGTATTTGGAAACATTGCAGCTGCGCTGCTCCAACTTTTGAATTGGATTTAGAGCCATCTGTGTATATTGGTAAAAAATCAATATATTTTTGAGTGTGAACCACATGAACTTGTCTGATATTTAATGATTGCAAAATATTCTTTCCCCACTGACAGAGGTAAGTGTCACAGATCGGTATAGGAGGTGGAACCCATGGTGGTTGAGTACAAGTTGCTACCTGTTGTACGGAATGAATGAAAACGTTCCAAACCTGTTGTAGTTCAAGAAGGCGATGACCAGCTGGTTTTACTATGCTATGTTTATTTCTGTACAGATTTTCTAATGGTGGATTGAAAAGATATGGCTGAATGGGATGCGAGGCGCAACCTTATATCTTGACAGAATACTTCAGCAATAGCAATTTCCTACGTAAAGGTAGTGGCGGCTCGTGAGCATCAATGTAAAGGCTATGTGCTGGCGATGTTCTGAATGCGCCAAGTGCAATCCTCAGTGCACTGTGTTGAACTGGATCAAGCCAGCGTAATTCACTCTTTCTGGCAGAGTCATAAATGGGAGCTCCATAATCAAGACGGGATCTGATTAATACCCTATATAATCGAAGAAGGGAGGTACGATCTGCATGTTTGTGCAGATAAAGCTCTGAGTATGTTTGTGCAGATAAAGCTCTGAGTATGTTTATCTTTTTTAAGCAAGCGGTATGTACTTTTTTAATGTGTTCTAAGAAATTTAGCTTGTTGTCCATTATTAAACCTAGAAATCTAATGTTACTAGTGACTGGGATGGAGATATTAGAGATGTGAAGTTCAGGATCCAGATGAAATTTGTGTTGTCTACAAAAATGTATAGAAACTGTTTTCTGCTGCGAAAGCCTATAGCCGTTAAGGCTAGCCCACTGCTGTATTTCATTTAATGATATCTGAGGCTGTCACTCAACAGATCTCATAATTTGGGAATGACAGGAGATGGAAAGATCATCTGCATGAAGGTAAGTTTCTATGGTATTTGGAAGTTGTTTAGTAATAGAATCTATTCTAAGGTCGAAAAGAATGGCACTCAGTACTGATCCCTGTGGAACACCTTCTTTCTGAATGAAAGTTGCAGAGAGGGCATGTTGGTATCGAATTTGAAACGATCTAGTGTGTAGAAAATGCTTTACAAATATAGGTTGTCGTTGCTATTTGGTTTTTAGGAGCATTAGCAACTAAGGCCATATTGCTCCGAGGATATGCGGTGGTCATTCCGACATTTCCACATCCTCCGTATTTGGTGGTCACAGGCTTGAACCCTGTTCTAATCAAGAAGCATGTGCTACAAATATAGGAAGGTTGCCCCGCAGACCAAGAGAGTAAAGATCTCTTAGAATGCCATGCCGCCAGGTGGTATCAAAAGCCTTCTCCATATCTATGGAAACCATTACTAGATGTTCATGCTTAATAAAGGCATTACGAATGGCAAATTCAGCTTTAACCATAAGGTTCAGGCTTGACCTGTTTTGACGAAAGCCATACTGACTATTGCTCATTAACTGTTCTGACTTAATGATCCAGACAAGTCTACAGTGGACAATTTTTTCTATAATTTTGCTGAGGCAGCTTGAGAGGGATATTGGTCTATAGCTATGGAGATTGGTTGGATCTTTTTCAGGTTTTAGGAATGCCAAAACAGTAAAATGATGCCAAGAAGTTGGATAGACATTTTCTAGAAAAATACGATTGTAAAAGAGCAGAAGATGCAAAGCTTTGTCATCAAGATGTTGTAGCATGACGTAATAGATTCCATCTGGTCCGGCAGCCATTGTGGGCTGTTCCGATAGCATGCAAAAGTTCGGAATATTGTAGGGGTTTGTTATATGGCAGGAGGGAAGTTTTGAAGTTAATAGAGTGCTGTTCTGCAGTGTTTTTAATTCTCTGGAAAGGTGGAGTATAAGCTGCTGCCGCTGAGATTTCAGAAAATATGTTGCTCAAAGCATTTGCGATATCTAAAGGACTAGATAGATCTTGCCCATTACAGGACAGAATTGGTGAAGGTATGGTAAGAACCTTACCAAAAAGCTGTCTAATTTTTTTCCATATTATTTTGGTGTCAGTGTTTTTGTTAATGCTTGATGCAAAACGGAATCCAGGATTCTTTCTTGGCTTGCCTTTGTATGAAACGTGCTTTTGCCTTTGACTTCTTATAATTTATTAGATTGGGTGTTGTTGGATATTGCCGAAACAAATTCCAGGCTTTATTTTTTGCTTCTTTGGCTTTTGTGTATTGCTCATTCCACCAATAATTATAATACTTACGAACCGAGGGATCTGATAGTGGTACTGTGTCTTTAGCCACATTTAGGAGATGTGACGTGATCTATTCTGTCACATCATCTATAGGCTGGAAACGGATTTTTTCCTCATCAAAAGATATTGATGACTGGAATTTTGCCCAGTTTGCTCGGGCAAATTTCCATTTTCTGCAGGATTTATCTGGAGGAGCCGGTGCTATTAATAGGTTGCATACGATTGGGAAGTGATCACTACCCATTGGATCATTTAAAACATGCCACTCTATGGTTGGGAACAGTAATGGAGAACAAATGGAGAGATCTACGGCTGAGGTATGTCCATTTGGGAGCTGAACGCCAGTACTGAGTATGGTGAGGTTTACTGCCTCTATTAGGCTCTCAATGAGTTGACCTCGTCTATCTAATTAAGGATCGCCCCATAAGGGGTGATGTTCATTGAAGTCCCCTAACATACAGAGAGGGGTGGAGGTATCTGTATAAGGAGGTCCTCAAGATCTTTTAAACAGTAGATACGGTTGGGCTGTAAGTAGATTGATACTAATGTTATTTCAATATGGAGAGTTATATGCACAACAACAGCTTCTATTTCAGTTTGAAGTGGAATATGTTTAGTTGGGATGATAAAGGCAATAGTTCTTTATCGAAGGAGAAATTTGCAAAGTTAGGTAAGTTTCCTGAAGACAAAGGGCAACTGGAGAAAATCGACTGATTAGTTCTTGGATATCGTCTGTATTGTAACGAAAGCCTCTGTAGTTCCATTGTAAAATACAAGGCATTATTTGTGTTTAGTTGATGTAGCTGATTCTAACTGCTTTTTGTAAGTGACTGGTTTATGGCATTTATGTTTGTCTTTTTTTTTTGGAAGACTGGCCGACCAGTGTCCATTTCTTCTTCTTCGGCATGGATTTCTAAAATAGGAACTTCCTGTACAGATGTACCATCTGTGTCCATGGTTGTGTCTTGAATATTTTTCACAATATTTGTGTTTGTAATACAAGATGTGGTAGCAATCACTGGTGGAGGAGTTACCACTGGTATTGTCAGAGGTGTATTATTTGCTTGGTCTGTGGTCTTGGATTGTTGCTTGCGTACAGTTGGTTGTATCTCAGAGAGGACATTTCTAGCCCAATCAGAAATTGATTTATTAGTAGGGACTGTGACATCAGTTTGAATGGAGACTACTTGATATTTTTTACAGCATTTGCATAGGTAATATTCTGGTTTATAGCTGGTGCAACTAGTTTTCTTGCTTCTTAGTAACTGACTTTGTTTTCAACCTTGTAGTTTACTATTTTTTTCTTGGTTTTCCACTTTTCACATGTCTTGGAATATGCAGGATGGTCGCCTTTGCAATTTGTACGTGTCATTTTTGTAGCAGTACAGTCATTTTGTATATGGTCTGAGGATCCACAGTTGCGGCAGACAGGAATTCCTCAACATACAGTTTGAGAATGTCCATACTTTTGGCATTTATAACATCTTAAAGGGTTGGGAATGTATGGGCTAATGCGACAAAATAAATAACCTGCTTTTACAGAGGAGGGTAAGTTTGGCGTATTGAAGGTGAGAATAATATTTATTGTAGGTGTCAGTTGATTATCTTTTTTAATCATTATTCTTTTTGCTTCAATTACATTCTGTCCCTCCAGTTCTTGGGTTATTTCTTCCTTGGTGAAATTTAATAAATCCCAACTCGATATGACACCCTTAGATGAATTTAGGGTTGCGTGAGGAGATATTTTTACAGGAATTCCAGCAAAGCTTGTTAGTTGTAGAAGCTTTTCAGAATGTCTCTTTGATTCATAGTTTCTATAAATAAGTCTCCTGATTGCAATCTCTTCACTGTCTTGGGATATCCTGCTATACCCTCCAGATGTTTCTGTATAACAAAGGGAGACAATTTACTCATAAGCTGGTTACTGAGAGAGTGAAAGATTAAGAAAGATGGGCAGGGTTGCTCCATCCAATCAGTCTTCAGTCTCTTTGGGTTGTTGTTATTCATGTCAATATGGTCTGTATTTGCCATTTTTCCGGCCCCGCCACGGGGAGGCAGGAGCAGTGCCATAAAGAGGTCAAGCAGTTAGAAAGATTAGTTGTTAGTAAAGAATATAATATATATAACAAAAAGAAAGGCGAATTTCCTTTCTCTGTCCTTACTTGATACTTTACAAGTATAGAACTTATTTATGATAAATAAACTGCTGATAGAAAACAATATAATTTAAAAAGAACTTTTATCTCTCAGAAAGATCACTGTTTGATTCGCACTAGATACGCTTGACCTCGAATTCGCTTGGCTCCTGGGGCCGAACTTCTCTGCAGATAATAGGTTGAGGCCTTTATCCTCGGTAAATGTAAAGCCAAATTTAATATAATCATCATTGTAATTTCTCCTGTTATTTTATTTTGAATGTTCATCACTTTCTTGACAATACTGCACTATATAAGAGTTAAAATTTTTTTCGCACTGTCACAAGGTCTATGACCTGAATTATTACATTGTATTTCAAAATCAGTCTTCCTGATCTTTTAGGTAGTTAACATATGCACATTTATCATACCTATGGACACAACTAGCACTGTGAACATTTACTAATATAAAGTAACATAAGTAATTACTTGTTACTTTTGACTTAATTGTGTAAAAGGACACTAGTGAGTTTAAACAAGGTTTCTTTCTAGATATACATGTATTACACATTAAATGATGGAATGACAGCTCTAGTTCAAAAAAAAGAAAAGTCTTAATTTTCATTAAACAAATTAAAAAAGTATATAATGTAAATTTTATAATGACAGTTCATGGCATAACTGAATTATGGATAATTCAGTATATAACTTAATCTTATTATATTTTAGTAATTATATTTTAGTATATAACTTAATTTTATTAGTACTAAGGCAGACAGCGAGTTCCAAGGTTAGTATATAATCAAATTTCTTTTTGTTTGTAAGATTAAGAAATAATACCACAACAGCTCATATTAGCAAGATGTTCTGATGGCAGAAATGTTTCAAATGAGCAGGTAGCTAATGGCAAGGTAGTTAACTATACAAAAACACTAAGTCTTAATTGTCTATACAGTAATGTCAGAAGTGTCGTAAATAAAATAAGTGAATTCAAGCTGCTGTTTAGGACAAGTAAACACTGCCATAATAGGGCTTATGGAAACATGATGCCGCCTGGAGATAGGGGATGATGAGTTTCAGTATGGTAAGTATAATGTATTTAGGAAGGATAGGGCAGATAAAAGGGGTGGTGGGGATCATGTTTCTTATAAAAGCAGCCTGAGCACGACAAAAGCTTTCCTGGATTCAGACATTTTGTATGCTAGTATAGAATCTGTATGGTGTGAGATAGTTGGAAGCAAAGGTATAATGAGGTGCGAGTAATCTATAGGTCAGGTGATTGTGAAGATTATGATGAAAGCCTCTACATGCAAATGGAATGGGCAAGTAAGCGTAAATATCTTATTATGGGCGATTTTGATTTGCCTCTAATTGATTGAAGCAAATGGGAAGGAAACTCAACATGGGGGACAAAATTTTTAAATCATCATCATCATGAACTTGGTCTGGCTTAGGTCTTTTAAGACCTGTTCCATTGTAGTCTTGGAAGTGGTTTTGATCTCGCCATCGTTGTCTTGGTCGACCAACATCTCTCTTGCCTGTAGGTTTGTAGTTAAAGGCTAATTTTGGGATCCGGTCTGGGTTTATTCTTTCTATGCGGCTGATCCATTTTTCCTGATACCATTTTATGTCATTTACTATGTTATCTACTATTAATTTCTCACGGATATCTATATTTCTTTGGTGGTCTAGTCTTGTAAAGCCTAATAATGGTCTTAAAAATTTCATTTGTGCTGCGTCTAGTTTGTGTGCATCTTTCTTATTTATGACCCAAGTCTCACATCTGTAGAAGAGGGCTGGTTTTGAAATGATATTGTGCAGTCGTAATTTTGTTTCAGTTGTCATTTGTTTTCCGAAGTGGCGTTTAATCGTTCCATTCATTTTATTATATTTTTGTAGTTTAGTGTGGATGTCTTTCCCTTCATTTGATATAAAATTTCCCAAATAGGTGAAGTCAGATATTTGTTCTATTATTTTATCATCAATCACAATTTTGACTCTTTGTATGTTTTTTCCACATAATCCCATTGATTGTGATGAAGAATTGAGGAAATATTGACAAATGCAAAGTACTGCATATGCGTAGCAATAGCTGAAGAGAAATGTACCAACTGTTTGGTACTAAACTCAGGGAAGTGGAAAGGGAAAAAGACCTGGGGGGTGGGTCATTGTGCAGTCAAATATAAAGTTCGCTGAGCAGTGCAGACAGGTGCCAGGACAGGTCATGAAGTCTTGTCAATGATATATAGGGAATTTTCTAGCAGGGACAAGGAGGTGATTATTAGCATTAGCATAGGCACATGATGCAAGAAAGCAAGCTGATATTGCATCAGCCAAAAAAAAAAAAAAAAAAAAAAAACCCTTATTTCATCCATTCACAACGAGTACAAAGAAGGGCAACAAGATTGGTGAGGGGAACAAAGGGATGCTCTTACCAAGAAAGGCTTAAATTTTGCAAATTGCAGCGCCTTGAGAGTAGGCACCTGAGGTGATCTGATTGAGGTTTATAAGGGCTTGAATGGCTTCAGCAAGCTGAATGCTGATGGGATTCTTCCTCTTGCTCAAATTAAGAACCTGAGGGGACACAGATTCAAATTGAGGAAAGACAGTTCTAGAATACATGTGCGGAAATTTGCCTTTAGCTAGTGTGTAGTTGATTGGTGGAACAGACTTCCATCTTTTGTTGTGGAAGTTGATAGCCTAAATAAATTTAAGGCCGAGCTGGACAGGCATTCGGAATGAATGGAAGGGTGAAATGGGAGGGTTTTTTTTTATGGCTGATGCTGCATACGCTTGCTTTCTTGCATCATATGCCTCTACTAATTCTAATTATTGGAAATGCTCATCATGCTGCAGAAACTTCCTCCATAATAGCCAGTATGTGGATCCCAGTGTTGCAATTTACATTTGGACCCACAACATGCAAGGGGCGCCTCCTTAGCCAGGTGGGAAGGAGCAGCAGGGCGCAGCACACAATTCTTGATTAGACCGGGGTTCGAGCCCGTCACCACCAAATACGGAGGATACGGAAAGGTCAGGGAATGACCACCGCATATCCCGGAGCAATATGGCCTTAGTTGCTAATGCTCCTAAAAACCAAAATAACTAACTAACTAACTAACAACATGCAAATAGATCACCTCCAACCAGGAGTGAAGATGATATTTATTCATGTAATCCAAGATCTCAATGTGAGAATGTGGATTAAGATTAGCATGCTACTCCATCTAATAATTCTCTGCAACAGCAGAATGTAAAAAATTAGGCTTGATGAATAGTGCCTTCATGCTACAAAACATGATCACATAATCTTCGGATAATTTAACCTACAAAACACACACCACAATTCAGGAATGTATTATCAGATAAATTGGCACCCCTTGCCAACAAGCAAATAACTGATTTTACTTTGTAAATAAGTGACAGTAATCAGGGAGCTACATGCAACCTATAGGACAGCATTAAAGCACTGTAGCAAGAAGACTAGAAACACCCAGATAGTTCGGAATGTACGTGGTGGTAATTACTTCATTTTTATTTTTTGAGTCTGATTGGGAGGACAACTCACTGCCAAACTGAAATTTTTTAGTAAATGGTGAAGGGGATATCCACATTTCAGCAAATCCATTCTAATCCTGTAAATCTTGCTAACTAGTATCTATCATAGGTATCTATGTATCTATCAACTTGTATCTATCATAGGCTTCTGTGTCATGTGCATGGGATACTTACAAATTAACACATGACACAGAAGCCTATGATAGATACAAGTTGATATGCAACCAAGTTACAAAGGAGGTTAGGCAGGCGAAGGCAGATTACGAGAAATCCTTGGCAAGGGATGCAAAGAAAAACAGCAAAGAGTTCTTTACTTATGTAAACTCTAGAAGGAAGGGGATGAATCAGATTGGTCCACTTGATATTGATAGGTCAACTGTTGATGATCCTGCTCAGGTAGCTAACAAACTAAATGAATATTTTGCATCGACATTCACACATGAGGAGTTATTCAGCGAGGGGAATGGTAGAGGTGTATTCAACTCTAGCAGTAAGGTACAAAATCTTGAAATAACTGGGAGTAAAGTGGAGGAGAAACTGTTGAAGATAATCACAAGAAAGGCACCCGGGGTGGATGGGATCTATCCAGTTATATTAAAGGAGGCAGCAAAGGAAGTAAGCAAACCCTTAGCCATAATTATGAGAGCTTCCTTGGACTCAGGGGAGGTACCCATAGAAGTAATTATAGACCTGTGAGCTTAACTTCTGTTCCAGGAAAATTAATGGAGGCACTGGTTAAAGAAGCACTGCAGGATCATTTAGACAAGACTTCAGTTATAGCTCGGACACAGCATGGTTTTGTTAAGGGGAAGTCTTGCCTGACCAATTTGATTGGATACTATGATGCAGTCACAAAAGAACTGGATGCAGGGAATAGCTTTGATATTATATACTTGGATCTTAGAAAGGCTTTTGATAGTGTTGCACATGGAAGACTGCTACACAAATTGGAGCAGTGTGACATTGGAGGCAAATTGCTGCTATGGATAAAGGGGTGGTTGAGGGGGAGAAGACAGAGAGTGGTAATCAATGGACACTGCTCATCATGGACTAATGTTATTAGTGGAGTCCCTCAGAGCTCAGTGTTGGGTCCATTATTGTTTTCGGTATTTATAAATGATATTGATAATGGTATATCAAGCTTAATGTCCAAGTTTGCAGACGATACAAAGGTTGGCAGGGTTGTCAAGGACACTACTGACACTATGCTGCTGCAACAGGATCTGGAAAGGTTGAGCAGATGGGCTGAGAGGTGGCAAATGAAGTTTAACATTGACAAATGTAAAGTACTACATATGGGAAACAGCAACCCCAGAGCAACGTATCAACTCTGTGGTACTACACTGACAGTGGTAGAGAATGAAAGGGACTTGGTTGTGGTTGTGCAGGTAGATATGAAGTTCTCTGAGCAGTGCAGACGGGCTGCAAGAGTAGCTCATGGAGTATTGTCAATGATATACAGGAATTTTTCCAGCAGGGATATGGAGGTGATTAATTCCCTTGTATAAGGCAATGGTCAGGCCACATCTAGAGTACTGTATACAGGTCTGGAGGCCTCATTTCAAGAAGGATGTAGAGCTGCTGGAACGAGTACAGAGAAGGGCAACAAGATTAGTGAATGGAACAAAGGGGTGCTCTTACGAAGAAAGGCTTAAGTTTTGCAAATTACAGTGTCTGGAGATTAGGCACCAGCGAGGTGATCTGATAGAGATGTATAAAGCCTTGAATGGTTTGAGCACGCTCAATGCTGATGGGATTCTTCCTTTGAACATAAATTCAAATTGAGGAAAGACAGATGTAGGATAGACGTGCGGAAATTTGCCTTTAGCCAGCGGGTGGTTGGTTGGTGGAACAGACTTCCATCCCTTGTAGTGGAAGTTGATAGCCTAAATAAGTTTAAGGATCAGCTGGACAGGTATTTTGAACGAACAGAGGGGTGAAGTGGAAGTGGGTTTTTTTTTTTTTTTTTTTTTGGCTGATGCTGCATAAGCTTGCTTTCTTGCATCAAATGCCTCTACTAATGCTAATGCTAACTATCTATCACAGAACTGGAATGTGACTACACTCTATTAAATAGTGTGGTGCACAATGTTATATAGATGTACAGAGCTGAACATCTACATAACACTGCTCATATGTAGATGCATGCCCCACTATCTGGGTATTTCCAGTCCACAGTTATAGTACACGGTCATTTTGCTTATTCAGTTTTCATTTCCAGACATATTGGTAGTACAAAAAAGCACAAATTTTATGAACAAATTTTAAACAAATAATTTTATAATCAAATTGAATATACAGCACATGTAAACATAGTTTGGTACGTTTGCATGTGCTGTTTACGGAGTGGTAGTGTTTTTTTTTTTTCATGGGCATGCCAAACAATATCACAATAGTAATGTTATCTATTGGATAGCAGATTCATCACTCAAAAATTTTAATAAAATTTTTGAAAAAGAAATGGCACGTCTGTATATGCAAAAGTCACTGACTACCTGTACACAGAAGAAATGGTTCACCAGTCAAGCTATAATCACCTCCAAGTTACAATCACCTTCAAAAAAACAACCCAAAACAGCCTCATTTAAGCTTCTGATGGCAATGGTTCCTTGGTTGATACATGGCACATCAAATCTATATTATCATGTCATTGTACGTGAACACGTTATTAAAGAAGGATTTAATAACATGTTCACATAAGGATTTAATAAAAAATCACTTAAAACACAATTAAACCAAGTATTACTGGAGAAGTTTTTTTTTCTGAAGTATTCTTTTTATTAGTGGATGGAAAGTACATATATGTTCCATCTTCTAGAGAAATCATAACAGTGGTTCAAAATAGGTCTATGAATGATTGTGCTGACATATTGACTGAGATAGCAGTTAATTTGGATGATGGATTTCAACCACTGGGGTTCTTCCTGAAGACTGACAGTGATTTTTAATTTAATCTCTTCAAGTGTTCAACAAGGGGCATGAAAAAAGTCATAGCAGAGATCCAAAAGAGTTCAAAATTCATTAGAATATCAACAATGGCCAAGCTTATCCTACTGTATATACAAATCAAATCAACAGCACTAATATCCTTTTTTATAAGTGTACTATGTATTACTTTCAAATGACTATAAAGATTTTCATAAAAAAATATATAAATAAAAGGCAAAAGCTGATGCTAGCTAATAAAAAAAATAAGATTAAAAATGAAGTAGAAAAGAAATGTGTAAAAGGAAAAGTATTAAAAATTCATATGTATACATTATTTATACTAAACTGTTTATATACAGGGTGTTTCAAAAATGATGGTTAATAATTTAAAGGTGAAAAGTACAAACTAAAAGAAGCAAAAAAGTTCCAGTGAACATCGGGCCACAAATGAACTGTTTTCGAGATAATGCACATTTTCTGTTAACTGACTGTGGGAGCACTAGTTTAGCAAAAAGCTGTGAATCCTTTGCTAATGGTGGTTTTATTAAACATAAGATAATACATTTTTAATCTTTGGTTTCAACACCACAAGATTTTATAGATGTTACATGTTACAGGATGTTCTTTCTAACACCCTTTCCTCAAATCAGGTGTTATGCTTCTGGGCCTACCTGCTTGTACTCCATGTGTGAAGCGCCCATGTTCTCTAAGGCGTTGACGTACTCTGATGAATGTATGCCTGTTGGGCTGCTTTTGGTGGGAAAATGCTTCTTGATACAAAAGTGCAGCCTCGAGTGCACTGCCGTTGGTTTTACCCTACACGATGTGCATGTCCGTTTGTTGCTGTAACCTCTTTCCATGTTGACTATCATGTACTACTATGCCTGCTATGTCTCAGAGCATTGAGAGAGGGGAAAGGGAGAGAATGAGCATAACCTAACCTAAACAAACAAACAAGTCAACGGTGGATCCCAACTCTACACAGTTCCCCTTGTCAGTGGTGGATCCCAACTCTGTACAGTTCACCTTTTCAGTGGTGGATCCCAACTAGAAATGTGCAATATCTCGAAAATGATTCACTTAAGAACCCATGTTTACTATGCTTTTTTTGTATATTGTAGTCTGTACAGTTCACCTTTAAATTATTGACCATCACTTTTGAAACACCCTTATATATTGATATTGATCTAGGTTATCAAAATGCTTTATACTTACGCACAAAAATAATCCTGGAATAAATCAACACAGTTTGCATCATTTAGGCAAGGATTTGTGCCACAGCCACCAATATCTACTTCACATCGGATTCCAGTCCACCCTTGGGGACACTGACATCTAAATCCATTTACTGTATCTGTGCATATGCCATTATTCAAACAAGGATTGGAAGCACATTCATTAATATTAAACTGTAAGAGGATGCAAAGATAATTATACTAAATAAAAAGTGTCACTAAAATAAACTTAAAATTTCATTTTATTACTATCGTATACAATTTATTATAAGCAAGTTTTTATCCAGTTTGCCATATTTCAGGCAAGTAAGCAAATAGTAATAATTCATGATTTATGTATTTAGTAAACTGATTAAAAAATTAGCAAAAAATCGACTTTTTTTTATGCACAAGCTGAGAACATTTTTTTTTTTCTGTGCATTTGCCATATACCCAGTGCTTCAGGTACAATATGTATGAAAAAAGAGAAATAATAATTGAAGGATTTCTACTGGTCAGATTTTTATTAAATTTGGGAAAAGTTGACAGATCATTCCAAATGAACAAATTATAAAATTTGATGAAAATCCACCCATGAGAGTCAAGTTATTACATGCAGATTAATAGAAATAATAACCGGCAGATTGGTCTGATTTGAGTAGATTTGGAATGGCTTCACAAATCTTTTTAAAAGAGACAAATATAAAATTTATAAAACTTCATCCACTACAAGGTGGGTTATTATATGCAGATGGATGGCAATAGTGATGACAATAAGCACATTATACATACATACATACATGATAGCATGGCTAAAAAGAGGTTTATTTCAAAAAAGAGATAAAAGAATAATAGCATTAGTAGAGATATACAATGCAAGAAACCAAGCTTATGCAGCATCAGCAAAAAAAGAGAAAAAACTCCCATTTCACCTCTCCATTCGTTCCAAATGCCTGTCCAGCTCAGCCTTAAATTTATTTAGGCTGCGCTGGACAGGCATTTAACAACTTCCACAACAAAAGATGGAAGTCTGTTTCACTAATCAACCACCTGCTGACTAAAAGAAAATTTCCGCATATCAATTCTACAACTGTCTTTCCTCAATTTGAATCTATGCCCCCCTCAGGTTCTTAATCTGAGCAAGAGGAAGAATCCCATCAGAATTCAGCTTGCTCAACCCATTCAAGGCCTATATACCTCAATCAGATCACCTCGCATGTGGTGATCTGATTGAGGACTGAGGACTTCGCCATGCGAGGGCATGGCGAAGTCCGGACGGTCTGTGACAGCCAAATCCTCTGCTTGCACCTTCACGATGGTGGGACTGTTAGTAATCTTGGGTATAACCCCCATGCACAAGTACATGGTGGGTGACCACCCAGGTGTGAACCAACGTAAGCAGGGGTCGAGGTGTGGCGCCCACACCACATGGAGGAACGCCACCCCTCTGTTACCAGGCAGTACTAGGTGGAAGATGACTCTCATCAACCGGTGAAATACCACCACTTTGCTTATTGGAGGCTTGAAGTGGTGGAACCCATGTTTAGTCTCTAGAGCTAAGTTCCGGTCAACCCTTCCCTATCTCTTCCATCATGCAGTATGATTGATGACTTTTGAGGTTATGATGAACGTCGTGGTGAGATCCAATATTCCTTACATTTCGAGGGTACAGCTCTAAAACGGTTTTCGCAGGCCGGCCGCTAGTTAGTACACCGGACCGGACCGGACCTATTGGTAACTCTCTAGGAGGCTTCCGGATCAACTAGTGTATAATCTTGCTACCTCTACTCTGCCAGATAGTGACTGGAGGGAGACCGAGTAGTGTGTATGCAGGGAGCATTGTCGAGGCCACGTTATGTCAAGGATCTGAGTATATTCTTACCACGTGTACGCCATATCCAAAAATTTCATTACTTCATACAGCATGTCCCACCCACTTTTTCTTACTATTGAATACACCATGAATTGTCAAACTAATAGAGCAAGCTTATCTGCGAAAAGATCTAAACCTCCCAAGGACTTCCTAATTCATTTCACAAATATACGTGGTCTCAATTCTAATCTCAACGATGTCCATTTCCACTTGCAGTCTGCCAAACCCCATGTACTTTTTCTGACAGAATCTCATTTATCGGTTTATTCAACTACTGCTCATCTTAGATGCCCAAATTATTCGCTGTATGATTCCTTTTGCCTCAAAGGTGGTACTTGTGCATATGTCCGTTCTGATATTCCCTGTCAGAGACTTGGCAATTTGGAATCTCCTCTCTTTGATCTTCTCTGGCTTAAAATCCCTCTACCTCTGTGTCAAATTCATCTGTTGTCTCTACCATTCTCCCAACTCGACTAATCACTTGAAGCTCTTTGACTTCCTCTCGTTGCAACTTGACTTTCTCCAGTCCAACTCTCCTAACAGTGAGGTAATTTTCCTTGGTGATTTTAATGTTCACAACCCCAGCTGGCTTCCGTTTTCTAGTCACACCGACCCAGCTGGTCGAGATGCTGACGCTTTTGCAATTACTAATGACCTTGCACAGATTGTTCATTTACCTACAAGAATACCGGACAATCCTAATCATACAGCCAATACGCTTGATCTTTTTCTCACAAACAACCCTTCTAAGTACACGGTCGAAGTGAGAGCTCCTTTAGGCACTTCAGATCACAACTTGGTGATTGTCTCTTCTCCAATGGAACCTTTATCTCATGGCTATTCCCAACCTCGTGTTGTTTGGCATTACAAGAATGCAAAATGGGATGACCTGTGAGACTTCTTTTCTTCTTTTCCTTGGTTGGATTACTGTTTCAAAAGTTCTGATGTCAACGTTTGCTCCGATCGGGTCAGTGAAATTATTCTTGCAGGAATGGAATCCTTTATCCCACACTCCACTTTAAAATCTCGTCCTTTATCTAAACCTTGGTTTTCCAATAAATGTGCTAAGGCTGTCCAAGAGAAGAATGTTGCATATCATAATTGGCTTGTTTCTAATTCTTCAGTTTCATTTTCTGCCTACACCAAAGCTCACAACAATTGTAAAGCAGTTATTAATCAGTCCAAATTAGAGTTTGAACAGGCTAAGAGTAGAAAACTTGCTTCTTGTCCTAATGGTAGCCGAGCATTCTGGTCTCTTGCCAAAGCTATTGGCCGCAACTTTTGCCCATCTCTGCTCCCACCTCTGTCCAAACCAGATGGTTCTGTTGTCACTTCAGCCAAGGATAAAGCTGACCTGCTAGCATTCCATTTTTCTTCCAGCTCATGTATTAATGATCTTGGTAAAACACCTCCCACCATTCCCAACACACTCCATTCAATGCCTCCTGTGGTCTTCCGTCAAAAGGATATCAGAAGGATTTTGATGAATCTCGATGCTAAGAAAGCTCCAGGTCCTGATGGTATTTCTCCACTTGTTCTCAAAACCTGTGCTCCTGAACTTACTCTTATTCTTTGCCGCCTTTTTTCACTTTCTTATTCGAAAGGTGTTTTTCCTTCTGCTTGGAAATTTGCTCATACCCAGCCAGTTCCTAAAAAGGGTGACAAATCCCTCACATTGCAATTACTTCTACTCTTTCTAAAGTAATGGAGAAATCAATTAACCGCCAACTCTTTAACTACCTAGAAACCTTCCGTCTGATCAACGATCCCCAGTATGGATTCCGTCAGTGTCGATCCACTGGTGATATTCTGGCTTATGTTACCCATTTATGGACTAATTCAATGGAAAGGTTCGGTGAAACACAAGTGGTTGCTCTTGACATCTCAAAGGCTTTTGATCGTGTTTGGCATAAAGGTCTTCTAAACAAGCTTCCATCTTATGGTTTGCCATCTGTTTTTAGTAATTGGTTATCCAGTTTTCTCTCTGATCGCTCACTGAGGGTAATGGTTGATGGCTCTCTGTCTTCTAACTTCTCCACTAATGCCGGTGTCCCCTAAGGTTCAGTTCTTTCCCCCACTCTTTTCCTCTTGTATATCAATGACCTTCTTCCATTGACTGGAAATCCTATCCATAGTTTTGCCGATGATAGCACATTGCATTCAACTTTCCATTTTGAGAAACCTTGTCCTGCTCAATAAGCTTCAACCTCTCGAAAATCTGCTACCAATTCCTTAAATGCCGATCTTCAGGTAATTCTCCAGTGGGGCAAAGACAACTTAGTTGATTTCAACCCTTCTAAAACTCAGTCTTGTCTTATATCTTGCAAAAAGGATTCTTCTGCTCCTATGCTTATCTTTAGTGACATTCCAATTTCTAGGCAAAAAGATATATCTCTTTTGGGGATTACCCTGACTTTTAATCTCTCTTGGCACAAGCACATTACAAATATTGCTTCCTCTGCATCTAAAAAACTTGGTTTTCTCTTTCGCTCTCGGCGTTACTTTTCTTCCAAACAGCTGCTCACTCTGTATAAATCGCAAATCCGCCCTGCCATGGAATATTGTTTCCACATCTGGGGTGGTGCTCCCAAAACCTCTCTCAGGCTTCTTGATTCCATTCAGAATCAGAAGAGGGCAGTTAGGTTAATTAATGATTCATCTCTAACAGAGTCTCTCCACTCGCTGTCTCATAGACGCACTGTTTCTGCTGCATGCCTCTTTTACAGATACTTCCATGGGCACTGTTCTTCTGAATTGGCTTCTATAATTCCCGCTCTCTCTTTCAAAACAGTCCGAACACGTGCCGCCACCAGCCAACATCCATTTACTGTCCAACTTCAAATCCACAGAACCAACTTTTCATCTTCCTCATTTATTCATTCATCTGCCGTTTTCTGGAACAACCTTCCGTCATACGTATTTCCTGAAAATTACAATCTACAGAAGTTCAAGGTCAGTGTCAACAAATATCTTCTTTCGTCTTCTCAATCTCCAACCCAAGCACGGTACTAAGTACTATAGGTTCTAATACCTCTCGTGTTTGGGGTTCACATAAAAAAAAAAAAAAAAAAAATTTTGCAGAACTTAAGCCTAATATGAGTAGCTAATTATATAATAAGTTGTACAAAAAATAAGAATGGACATGCTGCTAACTTTTGACTTAAAAAAAAGCTGAAGATTAAGTAACTTTAAGGAGGAAATCAGGAGATTTTTGAGACAAAACAGAAAGAAAACTGGAATTTTCCTGGAAAAAGTTGGAGGACAGAAGATTTTTGGAAAAAAGCAGGGGGTTTTTGAAGTCAATATTGCACTAGAAATTAAGTTTCACTGACACATTTTATATAAAAATGCAGCCATAGGATTTTTTACAGTACAGTACATTTTCAAACATTTGCTTATTGGTATTTTCACAAATGCAATAACATCAAGTTTACAATCCATTTATAATTATATGCACTAACAGAAAAGCTCAATAAAACAGAAAGTGCAAACTGTTTTATGGTCGCAACCTCCAGAAATGTGCTTTAGAAAAATATCACAAAGGCGTTCAAAAATTGATTCTTATAACAAAACATATGATAATAATGAAAGTGTAGTGCATTTTAATGATTTGGAACAAAGGGTTGCTCTTACGAAGAAAGGCTTAAGTTTTGCAAATTACAATGTCTGGAGACTAGGCACCTGCGAGGTGATCTGATTGAGGTGTATAAGGCCTTGAATGGTTTGAGTAAGTTCAATGCTGATGGGATTCTGCCTCTTGCCCAGATTAATTGCCTGAGGGGACATAAATTCAAATTGAGGAAAGACAGTTGTAGAGTATACGTGTGGAAATTTGCTATAGCCAGCAGGTGGTTGATCGTTGGAACAAACTTCCATCTGCTGTTGCAGAAGTTGGCAGCTTAAATAAGTTCAAGGCAGAACTAGACAAACATTTGGAGCGAATAGATGGGTGAAATGGGAAACGTTTTTTATTTATTCTTGTTAAGTGTCATTACCCGGGGATTACACTCCTTCGTTTATTGGTACCTAGGTACTCTTAGTGGAAGAGTTGAAAAACCAGTTGTGATAAGTTTCTGTAATATTAGAAGCTAAGTTGACTGGATCACGTTTAAAGTGTCACTGTTTATTGTAATATTATTATTCTAATGTATCTCCCAGTTCTCAAAATTCATATATAATGCTCTCATGTGAAACGCTATTGAGATCTGCTGCTAAAGCCTTCACTATTTTTGTTGCAAAGTGGAAGTCACTGACATAGCTTGCCCTCAAAATGAAGTGGAAGCAGTACAGTGAGCAATGTTTACCCCAGGGGGCTCACATCTGGTGAGTATGGGCTTGGCACATCCAGGGTCCTGAGCTGGATATCATCATTCTTCTTTTTCTTGGTAATTTCCTTCTATTTCTGATTCTTGTTTTCTCTCTCTCTCTCTCTCTCTCTCTCTCTCTCTCTCTCTCTCTCTCTCTCTCTCTCTCGCAGAGTAATTCAGAAATTTTTTTTAGCTGGTACAGCCTAAGCCTCAGGCTTCCTTGCACTATATGCTAATAATGATAATAATAACTTTATAAAAGCATCCATATGAACGCGATTTTGCTCTCTACCTGACAATATTGGAATCCATTTAATAAATATCTCACACATAGATGAGTATGCATTATCCACTTATGAGCTGTAAGCCAAAGAGAACGATCAAGGTAATACAGTGATCCTCTCACAAATTCACTAACTGTTGTCCAGTGTGTTGTTTAGTGGGATATTACATGATATGAGCTTTTCACCATCCTTTGTGACTAATCCCTCACAAAGCCTCCTGGAAAAATTAAAGGTGGTGCTATATGGAGAGGCATCACCTGCATACTGTTTTCAATAATTTCTGTAATAATAGTAGCAGAATTTCAGAGCAGTATACTGTTTCATGCATGCCACCATAACAGCATATTCAGTTTTAGCAAGGCCATACCTGTGCTGCAGCTACTCCAGTATGTTGTTTAGTAGACTATGAACAGATGTATACTGAAAGAGGATCAGGAGTTCATGTATAAGTTTTGGGCTTGTAATACGCATAATGCCTTGGGTATAAATTTATTCATATTCAGTTATTCATATTATCTATCTAATAATATATCTAATAAAAGTAATAAATTAACTAATAAAAATTAAGAAATAAAAAATAAAAAATTTCTTACCTCACATAGTTCTCCAGTATACCCAGAATTACATACACAATGAAACATATTATCCATATCCAAACAGTCTTCTGTACCTGCTGGATTACAGGGGCTGCTAATGCATTCATCTACTTCTGCTTCACACTGCAATCCAACATACCCAGGTCGACAATGGCAGGAGAAGCCATCAATGAGATCAAAACATGTGCCACCATTCTGACATGGCAATGATTCACAAGCATCTATATGATGCTGGCATCGAGAACCTGTGAAGCCAGCGTCACACTGGCAGCGAAATCCATTAACTATGTCAATACACTGCCCATTATTAGCACAAGGATTACTAGCACATTCATCAACATTGTGATCACATGTCACACCAGTCCACCCTGGATGACAAATGCACTCATAGTAAAAGAGGTGATCAATACAAATACCATTATCACAGGGATTAAGGGCACATAAATCATATTTCATCTGACACCTTTTTCCACCAAACCCAGAAGGGCAATCACAACTGAAGTCATTCAACAGATCAGTACAATTAGCTCCAAGGAGACATGGCTTCTCAGCACAATCATCTATAAATATAAAAACTAATATTTTGAGATGGGAAACAGTTTATGCAAGTATTTCTGTACTTCTAAAATAATTAACAAAATATAAATGCAGATAATATGAAAGAGTAAGTGATGAAGGAAGGGAAGGATATAAACGTAAATATAATTGCTGAAAATGGGAAGGGGAAAAAAAAATCATGAACCTACAAAATTCCAAGCTTGAATTTCCTTTTATTTTTACTTCCAAAAACTAAACGTGTATCTAAAATATTTTATCCTTAACAAGTTTTTTCCAGATCAACTGTAAAAAAAAAAATTATATGCCAATAATGCCACTTATAAGCAATTTTATATCTCATTTACTGTGATGCTGTAACAGCTGTCTTACTAAAGAACTCTAATACTTTTAAAGCACTTATAATAATAATTATAAGAATGTAATTCTTATAATTATTATTACAAGTGCTTTTATAGAGTCTATAAAAAATTATTTTTTACAATGTAATACCTAATATAATTTTATAACATTATATATATATATATATATATATATATATATATATATATATATATATATATATATCACAGACTGAACATCGGATGGACAAACATGAACAAACTCAAAAACATAAGGAAGAGCAATAAAATCTCAAATAGTCTAAAAATTAAACTATATGAAACTGTCATCATACCCACAGCAACTTATGGATCAGAGAATTGGAGAATAAATAAGAAAGAAAAACAAAAAATAATGTCATTTGAAATGAGATGTTTAAGGAAAATCAATAAAACAAATTGGAGAGAACATAAAACTAATGAACACATAAGGAGAGATCTAAATTTTGAATGCAGAATAATAGAGCAGATCTACAAAAAACAACTTCAGTGGTTTGGACATGTGAACCAGATGAAACAACACAGGCTGCTTAATGTAGTACTGACAGGAAGAATTGGAGATAAGAGACCACTAGGAAGACCTAAAAGAGAATGGCTCGAATGCCTAAAGAAAAACACAGGCTTTCAGAGTTATCAACAAATGATGAAAGATTCAAGAAATTGACAAAATGGAGGATGATATCTAAATAGGGCCTCAACCCATGCCAAACGGAAGAGCAGAATGATGAATGTTGATGATATTTTGTATATTTTGTGTTTTTATTATTTTAGTTAGTGTCTAATAGATTGTTTTTAATTTGTCACTTGCTACGTTAATGTCATTGCCATGTGGCAATTGGACTATTATACGTGCTTGATATATTTTAGTTTGATTGCTTAGATTACTTAAATTTTTGGTATCTATTTTCTATAGGGTATTAAGGTGTATACTGAACAGGAGATTTAGTTAGCGTTTTTAGTCTAACCTATTCCTAGGGGTCTGTGGTGGTGTTCAAATTATATACTATCTAATGAAGTTAGTTATAATTATATTTATTTAACTTTAATTAATATTAATCAATACTAATCAATAATATTAATCAATACTAACTAACATTCCCTTAATAATTCCCTTAACATTCCCTTGATAATGTTATTAATCAATACTAATCAATAATATTAATCAATACTAACTAACATTCCCTTAGGGAATGTTAGTTAGTATTGATTAATAATATTAAACAATATTATTAATATTAAACAATACTTAATTAATACTTAATCAATACTAATTAATAATATTAAACAATACTAACTAACATTCCCTTAGGGAATGTTAGTTAGTATTGATTAATATTATTGATTAGTATTGATTAATAACATTATCAAGGGAATGTTAAGGGAATTATTAAGGGAATGTTAGTTAGTATTGATTAATATTATTGATTAGTATTGATTAATATTATTGATTAGTATTGATTAATATTAATTAAAGTTAAATAAATATAATTATAACTAACTTCATTAGATAGTATATAATTTGAACACCACCACAGACCCCTAGGAATAGGTTAGACTAAAAACGCTAACTAAATCTCCTGTTCAGTATACACCTTAATACCCTATAGAAAATAGATACCAAAAATTTAAGTAATCTAAGCAATCAAACTAAAATATATATGGCTGCTGTTGTGGGAATAAAGTTGCCTTATTATTGTACTTACTTATATCTTGGTATTAAGGTAATAATATTGGGGTACAGTGCTGTGGCTTTCAACTTAATTTACCAAAATCACACCTCGAGCTAGAGCAGCAAAGCAAACTCAGAGCAGTGAAAATGCCTTGCCTCGGGGTGGTGGGGGCTTTCCAGGGTATAAAGGGCTTATCATTTATACTGCTTACAGCATGTTTGCAGAGTTTGATGTAGCAAGCACAATTGAGCCACAGAACATGCCTTTGTGTGTTTCAAATAAAAAGGATATGAGAAGATTAAGCAAAATTCAACATTTTGAAGAGAAAATTTAGGTGCTTGAAAATAAGGGTATTTCCTTGACAGAATTAAAATGGAGGCCTCATCAAGTATACAAGCTAAAACAAACCTCAAGCACTCAAGTTTTTCCAGAGGGCCTAAAAAGTGACATATCCAAAATTATGCTGACACTATTATCTTTTCTTGCTGTTATTTTGCTCATATCATTTACCTGCTTAACTCAGTTTCTTTCTTATTTTTATTTTATTTTTCCTTTAACATATTTTATTTATAACTGTTATTTTTGGGACCACTAATGGAATGTTATCATAATGGATTAGGATCCTGCTTCTTTCATTTATTTTATACATTCTAATATATCAGATAATCATTACTATCACACTCTACACTAGGGGTTAGCAACTGATGGCCTGTGGTTCCCTTTATACAGAAAACATGGTGTTTGACAAATAAACTAAAATGCTGCCTGTCTACAAAATAAAAAATGCAGAAACATAAAGAAACAAATAAAAAACTATGTAAAGGTATGAAATACGTTTTCCTTTAACTAAAACAAATTGATGATTGACTGGAATGAAGAGAAAAGGGATTGTTTATACTGAATGATGATGGAAGAGATGCCAACAAATTTGAAAGGAAGTTTAGTATTATAAAATATTATAAAATAGAGTAAAAGCAATAGTGACATAAAATCAATAAAAGCATTAAAAAATATATCACAAATAAATTCAATTTTTTCTCAACTGGAAAAAATATAGACTAATGCTGTACATGGTAGCCTATCTTTTTATATGCATAACACTCTGATGTTACTTTACTAACATCTTTACTGATGTTATGTGAGGTGAACAGATGCCTCCCCAAACACACTGCTAATTACTATTATCCTCTAATTACTTAGTTATATTTTCCTCCTCCCCGACTCTCTCACTCACCGCTTCCCACCTTAATTCCGCTGGTCTCCTACTCTTAATGATATTAACAGTAGGAGACCGGCGGAATTACTTAACAAGTACAGGTCACTGTTGAAAAAGAGCCGTGAATTAGGGTTGAATTTGAAAGTGTCTGCAATTCTGCCCAGACAAGATAGGAGAGAGTATATGATGAGAGCCCTGTCGATCAATTCGGCCCTGGAAAGATTGGGCAAGGCTCAAGGGATAGAAATTTTGTCAGCCTGGTCTGTACTTATTAACAGGAGAGACTACTTCTACAGGGAGGGGATACACTTAAATAGAAAGGGTGCAAGAATGTTTGCTGATGCTATTGAGGCAGTGTTAGGTGGGTCAGAAAACTGCTAGATTGGGGGGATACACGGACTAATAGATTAACAGTAGCCACTGGCAGAGGTGAAAGTGATTCTTGCACTGCTTCTATTGGAATGAGCAGCAGCCTGGAAAATAAGATACAGGATATTTCAGAGACTGCTGGTAGTCATTGGGGTACAAGTAAACACATGGGTTGTGTTAGGGTAGCAAAGAAAAAGAACAGATGCATGTATACTTGCATGTACACCAATGCTAGGAGTTTGGTAAATAAATTTGATAAATTTGAGGTATTGCTCAAAACATCAAAGGCAGATATTGTTGGAATATCAGAGACGTGGTGTCACAGAGATATAAGTAATGTAGAACTGTAATTTGGGGAATACAACGTCTACAGAAAGGATAGACAGGATAGGAAGGGAGGAGAGGCTATGGTATTAGTTAAGAAACACATAAAATCCAAGGAAGTGAAGCCAGTCGACATCGCTGGACAGTGCAGTGTCGAGTCAGTTTGGTGTGACATAAGCACTGGGAGATCAAAATTGAGAGTAGGAGTGTGCTATAGGCCTAATGACTCTGATGAGTATAATAAGAAACTGTACAGGGAAATAGAGTGGGCCAGTAAATCAGAGAGTCTTATAATGGGGGATTTTAATTTCCCAGATATTGACTGGAATTTGTGGATTGGTCACTCACACACTAGCAAGGCCTTTGTGGATTGATTGGATGACTGTTTTCTAAATCAGCATGTTTGGGAGGCAACTAGAGGGACCAATACTCTTGATTTGATTATCAGTAGTGATTCTTCATGCATTAAGAATCTGCAGATACAGGAACCACTAGGTGGCAGTGATCACAGTGTGCTGAAGTAGGATTTACTCAAGGTGGTAACTACCATCAGGGGTAAAGGGAAGGGTTATTGCTTTCGTAAAGGTGACTACGATGATCTGAGACAGTATTTAAATTCAATACAGTGGGACCAACTGATGATGTTACCAACAGCACACTCAAAATGGGAAGCATTCAAAGAACTTATCTTGGAAGCTACTAGGCTTTACATACCAACTAAGAGATATTGTTCAAGGTTCAGGCCTAAATGCATCCATTTAAACTAATGAGATAAACTAATGAGACATGGCAGAGAAGAAAAATGCATGGGATACATATAAATTAACATGTGACAGAGAAACCTATGATAGATATAAGTTGATCTGTAATCAAGTTACAATGGAGGTTAGGCAGACAAAGGCAGATTACGAGAAATCTTTGGCAAGGGATGCAAAGAAAAACAGCAAGGAGTTCTTTACTTATGTAAACTCTAGAAGGAAGGGGATGAATCAGATTGGTCCACTTGATATCGATGGTTCAACTGTTCATGATCCTGCTCAGGTAGCTAACAAACTAAATCAATATTTTGCATCTACATTCACACATGAGGAGTTATTCAGGAAGAGGAATGCCATAGATGAAGTAAACACTGGCAGTGAGCTAGATGATCTTGTAATAATTTAGAGTAAAGTGGAGGAGAAATTGTTGAAGATAAATACAAGAAAAGCACCTGGGGTGGATGGGATCTATCCAGTTATATTAAAGGAGGCAGCAAAGGAAGTAAGCAATCCATTAGCCATAATTATGAGAGCATCCTTGGACTCAGTGGAGGTACCCACAGACTGGAGATGTGCAAATGTAACCCAAATTCACAAAGGAGGATCAAAGGCTGACACAAGTAATTATAGACTTG
Organism: Mastigoproctus giganteus; assembly: GCF_048544385.1. Lineage (NCBI taxonomy): Eukaryota > Metazoa > Arthropoda > Arachnida > Uropygi > Thelyphonidae > Mastigoproctus > Mastigoproctus giganteus. Next base: position 75,264,929 of record NC_143582.1, read on the forward strand.
TGAGTTTAACTTCTGTTCCAGGAAAATTAATGGAAGCACTGGTTAAAGAAGCACTGCAGGATCATCTTGACAAGAATTCAGTTATAGCTCAAACACAGCATGGTTTTGTTAAGGGGAAGTCTTGTCTGACCAATTTGATTGGATACTATGATGTAGTCACAAAAGAATTGAATGCAGGGAATAACTTTGGTATTATATATTTGGATCTTACAAAGGCTTTTGATACTGTTGCACATGGAAGACTGCTGCACAAATTGGAGCAGTGTGGCATTGGTGGCAAATTGTTGCTATGGATAAAGGGATGGTTGAGTGGCAGAAGACGGAGAGTGGTAATTAATGGACACTGCTCATCGTGGACTAATGTTATTAGTGGAGTCCCTCAGGGTTCAGTGTTGGGTCCATTATTGTTTTCTGTATTTAGAAATAAAAATAATGATGATATATCAAGCTTAATGTCCAAGTTTGCAGACCATACAAAGGTTGGCAGGGTTGTTAAGGACGCTACTGACGCTATGCTGCTGCTGCAACAGGATCTGGAAAGGTTGAGCAGATGGGCTGAAGTTGGCAAATGAAGTTTAACATTGACAAATGTAATGTACTACATATGGGAAACAGCAACCCCAGAGCATCGTATCAACTCAGTGGTGCTACACTGACAGTGGTAGAGAATGAAAAGGACCTGGGGGTAATTGTGCAGGCAGATATGAAGTTCTCCGAGGAGTGCAGACGGGCTGCAAGAGTAGTTCATGGTGTCTTATCAATGATATACAGGAATTTTTCTAGCAGGGATAGAGAGGTGATTATTCCCTTGTATAAGGCAATGGTCAGGCCACACCTTGAGTACTACTGTATACAGGTCTAGAGGCCTCATTTTAAGAAGGATATAGAGCTGCTGGAACGAATACAGAGAAGGGAAACAAGGTTAGTGAACGGAACAAAGGGTTGCTCTTACGAAGAAAAGCTTAAGTTTTGCAAATCACAGTGTCTGGAGACTAGGCACCGGTGAGGTGATCTGATAGAGGTGTACAAAGTCTTGAATGGTTTGAGCATGCTCAATGCTGATGGGATACTGCCTCTTGCTCAGAGTAATCACCTGAGAGAGCATAAATTCAAATTGAGGAAAGACAGATTTGGGATAGATGTGCATAAATTTGCCTTTAGCCAGCGGGTAGTTGGTTGGTGGAACAGACTTCCATCCCTTGTTGTGGAAGTTGATAGCCTAAATAAATTTAAGGCTCAGCTGGACAGGTATTTCGAACAAATGGAGGGTGAAGTGGAAGGGTTTTTTTTTTTTTTTATTTTATTTTTGGCTGATGCTGCATGAGCTTGCTTTCTTGCATTATATGCCTCTACTAATGCTAATGCTAATCAGAGACTTATTCTCTGATTAAGCTGGGAAGTTCTCCTGTGCTCCCTGTCCTATCACATGTATGTGCCCCTGTGACAGCAGTGTGTGTGTGTGTGTGTGTGTGTGTGTGTGTGTGTGTGTGTGTGTGTGTCATCCCCTAGCTACCAATTACCAATATATAGTATACAGCCTCAACACTAGCCTGTGTTTTTTCCAGTTTTTGAGAATAACTCCATACAGAAGCTGAAATCTCCTACCATATTTGTCTTTTATTGAACTTACTTGTGATATATATTTTTAACATTTTATTTTAATTGATTTTATATGTCACTATTGCTTTTACCTACAGGTATGAATGCTATAATTTGCATATTTTATAATAATAAACTTCTTTTTGAGTTAGTTGGTGTCTGCAAGTATTACCAAACAACAAAAGCTTTAATCTGAACATAGAAAGCAGTAACAGCCTTTGAAGAGGATCACACTAATGAATGGAAGAAATAAACAAAGGTGGTATGCTTTATTATTGTGGAGAAAAAATTAGGTGCCTCCGTAGTCAGGAGCAGCAGTGCATAGCACACACTTCTTGATTAGACCGTGGTTCGAGCCATGACCAAATACGGAGGATGTGGAAATGTCAGGGAATGATCACCGCATATCTCTGGAGCAATATGGCCTTAGTTGCTAATGCTGCTAAATAACAACAACAATATGGTGGAGAAAAACCAATAGAAATGAAGAAATATTGAAAACAGAGAACGTTTTACAGACCTTTGTATATGGCCCCTTTAAGAAGCCAGTCCACATAATTTTGTGTTCATAAGTGAAAACAAAAGTTTTTACCTTGTACAGGAATTCCCCGACTTACATAATACTCGAGTTACGGAAATTCAACTTTAGATAAGTTTTTGCCGGCCGGTGCAAACTTAAAAAAAATAATCGTGGAAACGTATTTTTCGTCCCGTAGGAATAAATGGAAGTATTGTGAAAATATCGTAATGTGAACCCAATAACACTTTTTTTTTTTTTTTAAGTAAAAAATTTCGCTATATTATCTCTCTAAAAGGTCACATTTATAATGGAAATTGCACTACACTTGTATCATTATCATATGTTCCTGTTATAAGAATCAATTTTGAACACCTTTGTGATATTTTTCTAAAACACAATTCTGGAGGTCATGACCAAAAAACAATATGCACTTTCCAGTTTATTGGGCTTTTCTGTTAGTGCATCTAATTATAAACATATAGTAAACTTGATCTTATTGCATTTGCAATAATACCGATAACTGAAATTGTGTGGATTTTTACCTTATTAAAGTGAAATGTGTTTCCCCCTTTACTGAAATCTTCAATCATATAAAAAACAAATTTTCAGAAACTTTAAAGGGAAAGGGACCAACGGAAAGTGCAAGTGCTGGCAGTGCTAGGAAACAAAACAAAATTAATTTAGAAACAAAGATGAAAATGATTAAGAAGTATGAAGCAGGACAAAGTTGTCATCTATTGTAAGGGAATTAGGTCTCACTGTTTCAACAGTGAATACTTTTTGAAGGGGCAGTGCACGTATAAAAGAACACATTAAAGGATCAATGCATTTAAGATCAACAGTGATCACAAAACAGCGTTCAGGTGCTATATCAAAGATGGAACAGCTGTTAATAATATGGATGAAAAATCAGATTCAGAAGTAAGTGCCCCTGAGTCTAATGACCATTCAAGCAAAAACAACAAGTATTTATAAAGATATTAAGGATAAGGCAAACCCCAACCGAAGTTTGTGGCAAGCAATGGGTGTTTTCATAGGTTCAAGTATCGCGCTGGTTTCCACAATGTTAAAGTATGCGGTGAAGTTGCCAGTGCCGATTCTGCAGCTGTAGAGAAATTTTGTGGTGGTGGAAAGAATTATTGACGAAGGCGGCTATTCAACGCAGCAAATTTTTAACGTTGACGAGATTGCTCTGTATTGGAAAAAAATGTTGGATTGAACATACATTGCCAAAGAAGAAAATACAATGCCAGGTTTCAAGGTGTCAAAAGATAGGACCATGCTCTCACTTGGGTCTAATGCAGCTGGTAATTACAGATTAAAACCACTACTTGTGTACCATTCTGGAAATCCTCGAGCATTTAAGGGAATCAATAAAGCCACCATACCCGTGCATTTTCGATCAAACCAGAGAGCATGGATAACAATATCTCTCTGAGGATTGGTTTAAATGCTGCTTCATTCCCGAGGTTGAAAAATATTGTAAAAGACAACGATGTTTCTTTCAAGATTTTTCTTCTATTTGATAATGCTCCTGGACATCCTACGCATCTAGATGATTTCAATTCGAAAGTGAGAGTCATATTTCTACTGCAAAACACGAATTCACTCATTCAACCTATAGATCAGGGTGTTATTTCGAATTTAAAAGTTTTATACTATTTACGCACTTTTATACAATTTAATACTACTTACGCACAACGTTTGCTCAGGCATTGTCTGCAGTAGATGGTGAGAAAATTTTTATGTTAAGAGACAGGAAATCTTACAATATTTACCACACCATCTTAAACATTAATAAGGCATGACTGGAAATTACTAAAAGTTGTTTAAATGGTGCATGGAAGAAAATATGCTCATGGCAAGTAAAAGGCTTCGAAGGGCTTGAAAAAGACGAATTATATGAAGAGGTTACAGATAAGATTATAAAGGTTGAAAAGCTACTACAGTTGGAGACTGTTGCCAAAGATTTGGAGGAGTTAATAGAGAAAGAAGAGAAGGAATTATCTAAAGAAGAACTTATTGACTTGCAGGCAGTAATAGTGAAAGAAGAAAATGCTGACGAAGCTCAAGATGAACCAAATGAGGAGCCGAGACGCTTCATCACCAGAGAGATGGAATGGCATTTTGTGAAATTGCATCGGCAATGGTGAGGTTTGAGAAGATGGATCTCGACAGCGAATGATTCTTAAAAGTTAACAGAGGGGTAAATGATATGCTTGCTTGATACAAAGAAATCTACGATGAAAAGAAAAAAAACCACCGACCAGTCATCCATTAATATGTCCTTTCATAAGGTTGAGTGGCCGACCCCTTCTAAATCTCCATAGCCCTCAACCTCTGCAGCGGCGTACTTATCAGCTGAAGAGGTTGATTCTGGCAATGATGCTCGAGAGGTAAAACTTACTAATGCTATGCCTGTCTCCTCTCTTTTTTTGTAATTTTATAATTTAGAATTTTTTTAAATTGCACACTTTTGTAATTTTTCCTGCACATGAGATAAAAAATAGAATAAATACAATAAATAATTCTATTTACATATTCGTCGAACATTTATTTTTTGATTCAATCAATTCAGTGAGCACAGTTGCGAGAGCTGCACAAGCAAGGGGGAAATTCCCTTATGTAAAATCTGACTTACGTAGCATTCCTCGCAGAATGCAACCATTACGTAAGTCGGGGAGTTCCTGTACTTTTCTCATGAATAATATAAAGTAGTTGTATTTTCTGATTCATGGAATCAAGGAAATAGAAACTTTACAATGAAGGTAAGGTTTTTCAGAGCAAAATAAATAAATAATACTTCAGGAAGGCTCCACAGGATTACAGAAGTTTAAAACACAGAGAATACCACAATATTACTAAATTTTAGAGGTCATGTGGGCTCAAACCATGGTCAACTAAAAAATGTGTAGTACTTTCATAATGACTAGCAAACATGAAAATAAAGTAAAACCTGTTTGTCTTATCTTCCCAAAAATCTTTCTATTATGAGAGAATATAATATCAAGCATCATTATGAGAATGAACATAAAAGCAAAGGTGATGATTGTCTCACTTGTGAACTTAGTGAAAGTAAAATTTGAAATTTTAAAAGCTTTTTGATGGGTCAACAAAATATCTTCAAGAAATGATGCACTGGAAATGAATTGAAAGTGTGTCTGTGTGTTGGCTATGTAGTAGCTGTAATAATTACAAAGACAGAAAGGTTCTTTAAAAACTTTGAATTTGTGAAACAATATATAACAGCTGTGGCTGAAGAAGTGCATCCAGTAAGAAAAATTTTTGACATGAGCATCTCTGCAAATTTGTGCAAGGCATACAGAAGAATTACTTGTAAATTTAAGTCAAGGGCAAAATAATTTGACTGTTGTGTAGTCAAAATGGATAACAGTATTTACAGTGTAGATACTATGCAGCTGATACTGAATTCCTTAGTATCTGGAATTGCAAATAAAATTTCAAGCAAAGGTAATATGTTTCCTGATATTAAAATCTTTAAAATGAAACTGAAAAAAAACATACTGATAAACAAAACATGCATCCTTTCCTTCTTGCAATACTGCTATGAAATCTTTAATAAAATCAGTTAAATGGCTAAGAAAGAAATTTGTTACCGTTGTTCTGCAGATCCAAAATGAAATTTCCTTGAGGTTTGACGAGTCTCAAACTACAAGGGATGATCGTTTAATTTGCAGACTGGTGCAAGATCTTATCTTATCTTAACAGTCACATCTGAATCTTCTGTGCATTTCTCCTTCTCGAAATACTCTCCCTTGAACTTACACACTTTTGCTATCACCTCCTTGCGAGCCATTTTTTTTTTGAAAAACTGCAAACTGCTTCTATTGTTGCACTGTGAGCATTGTTGTTGGAAGTGAAACGCTTGCCTTTCAGAGCTTTCTTCAGACTTCGAAACAAGAAGAAGTCACATGTGGCTAAGTTTGGTGAATAAGGTAGATGCAGCAGAACCTCAGTACCTATGGGAATGATCACTGGCTGCACAATATTAGTCGTATAGGGACTAGCATTGTCTTGATGGATAAACCTCTTCACACTGGAAAGTTCTTGACATTTCTCACGAATGGCGTGGCAAAGTTTGACTCTGAGAATGTCAGAGTATGCTTCCTTATTTAGTTGTTCCATAAGGCATGAAATGTATAACAAGAATGCCTTTTACGTCAAAAAACACAAGAAACATTTGTTTTTTAGCTGAATGAGAGTTTGAAATTCCTGAGGTCTTGGTGAATCAGAATTCTTCCACTCGCTCGCTCGCTTTGTCTCTGGATCACAGTAGTAGTAGTAGTAGTGGTGGCATGTGATGCAAGAAAGCAAATGTATGAGCTTATTTAGGTTCGTAATCTGAACAAGTGGAAGGATCCCATCAGAATTCAGCATGCTCAACCCATTCAAGGCCTTATATACCTCAATCAGATCATCGCGCAGGTGTCTAGTCTCCAGCCACTGCAATTTGCAGAACTTAAGCCTCTCTCTTGGTAAGAGGATCCCTTCATTCCCCTCACCAATCTTGTTGCCCTTCTCTGTACACGCTCAAGTAAATCTACATCCTTCCTAAAATGAGGCCTCCAGACCTGTACGCAGTACTCAAGGCGTGGCCTGACCATTGCCTTATACAGAGGGATAATCACCTCCTTTTCCCTGCTAGCAAAATTCCTATATATCATTGACAAAACCCCATGACCTGCCCTGGCAGCCTGTCTGCATTGCTCAGAAAACTTCATATCTGCCTGCACAATTACTCCCAGGTCTTTTTCATTTTCTACCACCTTAAGTGTAGTACCACACAGTTGGTACGTTTCTCTGGGGTTATTTCTACCCATATGCAGCACTTTGCATTTGTCAAGGTTAAACTTCAGTTGCCACTTCTTATCCCATCTGCCCAAATTATCTAGATCCTGTTGCATGAGCACACTGCCATTACTGTCATTAACAACCCTGCCAACCTTGGTATCATCTGCAAACTTCGACGTTAAGCCTGATATACCTTCGTCAATATCATTGATAAATATACAAAACAACAGTGGACCTAACACCGAACCCTGTGGGACTCCACTAATAACATTATTCCAAGAAGAGCAGCACCCATTGATTATCACCGTCTGTCTTCTCACACTTAACCATCCTTTTATCCATTGTAGCAACTTAACCTTAATACCATTCTGCTCCAATTTGTACAATAGTCTTCCATGCGTAACAGTGTCAAAAGCTTTCCTGAAATCCAAATATATGATATCAAAATTATTTTTTGCATCCAGTTCCTTTGTAACCACATCATAATATCCTATCAAATTTGTCAGACAAGACTTTCCCTTAACAAACCCATGCTGTGTCTGAATTATTGCTGCAGTCTTGTCTAGATGATCCTGCAATGCATCTTTAACCAGCGACTCCATTATTTTACCCGGAACAGAAGTTAAACTAACTGGTCTGTAATTACTCATGTCACCCTTCGACCCCCCTTTGTCAATTGGGGATACATTTGCACATCTCCAGTCCGTGGGAACCTCTCCTGAGTCCAAGGATGCTCTCATAATTATGGCTAAGGGTTTGCTTAGTTGCTTTGCCGCCTCTTTTAATATAACTGGATAGATCCCATCCACCCCAGGTGCTTTTCTTACGTTTAACTTCAACAATTACTCTTCCACTTTGCTCTCAGTTATTACAAAATCATTAAGTATCTTGCTACAATTTGATAACCTTCTGTCATTTTCAAACCTTAATAATTCCTCACGTGTGAATATAGATGCAAAATACTCATTCAGTTTGTTTGCTATCTGAGCAGGATCATCAACAGTCGAACCATCAATGTCAAGTGGACCAATCAGATTCATCCCCTTCCTTTTAGAGTTTATATAAGTAAAGAAATCCTTGCTGTTTTTCTTAGCATCTTTTGCCAAGGATTTCTTGTAATCTGCCTTCGCCTGCCGAACCTCCTTTGTGACCTGATTACAGATTAACTTATATCTGCCACAGGCTTCTGAGTCGCTTGGTAATTTATATGCATCCCATGCATTTTTCTTCTCTGTTACGAGTCTCATTAGTTCATTTGACAACCATTTAGGCCTAAACCTTGAACAATATTTCTTAATAGGTATGAAACTTTTAGTAGCTTCCACGATTAATTCCTTGAATGCTTCCCACTTAGAATTTACAGTTGAAAATCCAAGTTTCGTCACAAGTCACTATTCAATTTAAGAAGTTTTGACCCTGTGTTTCAAAACGATCAAGCATTTATTTGCACAAGTCTACTATGCTATTTTTGTTCTGGAGTCAAATTGTGTGGAATCCAGCAGGCACATATTCACAGGGTTGTGACATTTTCAGATGATCTTTCACAATATTGCGAGCACTACTATGAGATAGATATTCTAACAGCTAATTCACAAAGTGCAATTCGCCTGTCTTCCTCCAAGATTTCCTGGGCTTTTGCAATTTGCTCAGGAGTTGATGAGGAAGACTGACTATGGTCATCTGCAACAGACTCATGGCCTTCACTGAAGCAATTGTGCCATTTAAATATGGCAGTCCTACCACGACACTCAATACCATATGCTTCATTCATCTCTTTAACTGATTCCTATGCATTTAAGCCCCTTATGACAATAATGAATCACATATAAAGAAGGATTGAAATCAACTAAGTTGTGTTTTCCCCACTGGAGAATTACCTGGAGATCGGCATTTAAGGAATTGGTAGCAGATATTTGAAAAGTTGAAGCTGACTGAGCAGGGCAGGGTTTTTGAAAATGGAATGTGGAATGCAATGTGTTCTCATTGGCAAAACTATGGATAGGATTTCCAGTCAATGGAAGAAGGTCATTAATATACAAGAGGAAAAGAGTGGGAGAAAGAACTGAACCTTGGGGGACACCGGAATTAGTGGAGAAGTTAGAAGACAGAGAGCCATCTACCATCACCCTCAGTGAGCGATCAGAGAGAAAACTGGATAACAAATTATTAAAAACAGTTGGCAAACCATAAGATGGAAGCTTGTTTAGAAGACCTTTATGCCAAACACGATCAAAAGCCTTTGAGATGTCGAGAGAAACTACTTGTGTTTCACCGAACCTTTCCATTCAATTAGTCCATAAATGGGTAACATAAGCCAGAATATCACCAGTGAATCGACACTGACGGAATCCATACTGGCGATCGTTGATTAGACTGAAGGTTTCTAGGTAGTTTAAGAGTTGGCGGTGAATTGATTTCTCCATTACTTTAGAAAGAGTAGAAGTAATTGCAATGGGACAATAATTGGATGGGAGGGATTTGTCACCCTTTTTAGAAACTGGCTGTATATGAGCAAATTTCCAAGCAGAAGGAAAAACACCTTTGGAATAAGAAAGTGAAAAAAGGTGGCAAAGAACAGGAGTAAGTTCAAGAACACAGGTTTTCAGAACAAGCAGAGAAATACCATCAGGACCTGGAGCTTTCTTAGCATCAAGATTCGTCAAAATTCATCTGACATGCTTTTGACAGAAGAGCACAGGAGGCATTGTATGGAGCATGTTGGGAATGGTGGGAGGTGTTTTTACCAAGATCATTAATACATGAGTTGGAAGAAAAATGGGATGCTAGCGTGTCAGCTTTATCCTTGGCTGAAGTGACAACAGAACCATCTGGTTTTGACAGAGGTGGGCAAAAGTTTCAGCCAATAGCTTTGGCAAGAGACCAGAATGCTCGGCTACCATTAGGGCAAGAAGCAAGTTTTCTACTCTTAATCTGTTCGAACTCTAGTTTGGACTGATTAATAACTGCTTTACAATTGTTGTGAGCTTTGATGTAGGCAGAAAATGGAACTGAAGAATTGGAAACAAGCCAATTACGATATTTAACATTCTTCTCTTGAACAGCCTTAGCACATTTATTGGAATACCAAGATTTAGGTAAAGGAAGAGATTTTAAAGTGGAGTGTGGAATAAAAGATTCCATTCCTACAAGAATAATTTCACTGACATGATCTGAGCAAACGCTGACATCAGAAATTTTGAAACAGTAGTTCGAACAAGGAAAAGAAATCTTGCAGATCATCCCATTTTGCATTCTTGTAATGCCAAACAACATGAGGTTGGGAATAGCCATTCGATAAAGGCTCCATTGGAGAAGAGACAATCACCAAGTTGTGATCTGAGGTGCCTAAAGGACCACTCGCTTCGACCGTGTACTTAGAAGGGTTGTTTGTGAGAAAAAGATCAAGCGTGTTGGCTGTATGGTTAGGATTGTCCGGTATTCTTGTAGGTAAATGAATTATTGCCCCTTACGATCCTATAGTATTGTTATTTAGGACATATAGTATTCTGCAAGATCTGTGCAAGCAAAGATCTGAGAGACCCCACTCATCAAGAGGTGTGGAAAATTTTGATATTGTTTTGCAGTGATCTGCATGTTCACTATGTTATGGTGAGCTGTGTGAGGCTGGGTTCATCAGAGAAATAAACACTGCATTCTCAAAAGAGCTAAGTGAAAATATTATGTGCCAAGATTGCTACACAGTATGAATAAAGATGATACTAATTGCTCAGTTTGAGTTTCGTGAAAATGGTTTAAAGCAAAAATGTTTGAAGACGCAAGATTTTTGAACAAGGTTGTCTGGTTGGATGAGGCAATATTCAAGCTCAATGGTACAGTGAAATAGCATAAAGATGTATATTGATAATATACAACTTTATGTTACAAATGTACACCCTTATGTTACAAATTGTTATTGTTTGTTATTTGGTTTTTTTTAGGAGCATTAGCAACTAAGGCCATATTGCTTCGGGGATATATGTGGTGGTCATTCCCTGACCGTTCCGTATCCTCCGTATTTGGTGGTCACAGGCTCGAACCCCAGTCTAATCAAGAAGCATGTGCTACGCACTGCTGTTTCTGCCCACCTGGCTACGGAGGCACCATGTTACAAATATACAACCTTATAATACAAATATATTTATATTACAAATATTCTTTTAAAGAAGGTGGGGAATTTACCAAGGGTTACAGTCACAGCAAGGGTTACAATTACCAATAATATGTACCTCCTCATGCTTAATACATCCATTTTTCTGAACACTGATTAGCTGTGATGGGGATAAAGTGGTTTATTAACAACAGAATGGAGTACATTGGTTTGTTGTTTGGATTTTATTGCTGCATTAGCAATTAAGGCTAATTATAATGTGCCAAGTGGAGCACATACCCACATTACAATCATAATGTCAGAGCCTATACTGATAATTATTTTACAGATCATTGAACTGGCCAATGAGGAAGAATCAAGTATCCCATGCTTGCCTGATTTAATGCCACTTAACCATATTTGTGCACAATTTAAAGGATGTAATGTAAATAAGCCATATTTCAACAATTAAATGATGAAATTAAACAAGTGTATGAAGTGTATCCCAGCTGTTATACTGGAGAAGGTCACAGTTATTTGCTAGAAGCAAATAGTGGACAATTTGAAAAATTGTCTAGTTTACCATATGCCACAAACCGTTGCTTCTATAAACACTTAGTAATAATAGTTTCTGAGGCTTGTAATTTTAATTTTATTTATTTCCTAAAATATGTACACATCCTTCTGAGACATACTGTATTTGGAAACTGAATGTAAAAATCATCTACTTAGCCATTAAAACAATGTTAGCTGAGCAATGCATTTAACATTGACTTACCTATATCAATATCACATGTTCTTCCAGTCCAGCCAGGTGGACATTCACATTTAAATCTACCCTGTTGGAGTGGTATGCAAGTGGCACCATTGAAGCAAGGACTTTCTTTTGTAGTACAAGGATTGACTGTAATATTACATAAAGGACCTTCATAGCCAGACTTACAAAGACAATTCACTGTTCCAAGACCTGGAAGATCCTGGCACATTGCTCTCTCTGGACATGTGTTATTCAAACAATCATTTCTTTCAATCTGGCACTGTAACCCACTATAACCTATAAAATAAATATTAATCAGTTCAAAATATGAGTAAAATTGTTATTTATATCCAAGTAATAGATGTAGTTGAGCTATTTAATATACACTAGATTCCAAAAAATATCGAGATACCCTTGAAATTTGAGAAAACTGACCATGTCCACAATCCACATATAAGAAATAAGCATAAAGGCAACTGTATTCGTGCTGGAAGCAAGAAGATTGATGAAATACAATAGATGGGTTGATGTGCTAAGCTTACTAACTTCGATGAGGAGCCATTGTAGTATGTCTTATTAGCAATCCATCTGCTTGTATCATAGCAACAAAACTGAAATAACCCAGATTAATGATGATTAATCTAATCACCTAATGGAAATACTGTGGTGCTACTAAAGCATGGGCAAAATTTGGGCAAAATGCATGCAATAACTATAACTTATCAGGTTATTGCATGCAAAATGCATGCAATAACTATAAATTATCAGAAATTTACATAAAGCATAAGCAAGACTGCAATGAAGTCACAAATTGTAGCTAGGCATGCAAAGGCAGATTATGAGAAGACTCTGGCAAAGAATGCAAAAAATAAAGTAGTAAAAAGTTCTTTGCTTATGTTAATGCTAGAAGGAAAAGAATGAACCATATTGGCCCAATGGATACAAATGGAAAAACTACTGATGATCCTGTTCAGGTGTTGAAAAACTGAATAAATATTTTGGGTCTACATTCATGTATGAAGAAATTTTAATGGATCAGCATATCAAAAGTATACTGAATTATAAATAGAAGCTATAACCCCTAGCCTTGTAAGTTGCAATGAGTATTTGCTGTCCGTCGTATCTGGTTGTGTGCAATAAAATTATTTTATTTATTATTATTTTTAATTTAAATGATTTTGTGATAAGTTAGAGGAAAGTGGAAGAGAAACGATTTAAGCTAAAAGTAAATAAGGAACCTGGGGCTAATGGAATCTAACCAATTATATTCAATTATATTAATGGAAGCAGCAAAAGAGGTAAGTAAACATTTAGCCATAATTATGAAAGCATCCTTGAACTCAGGGGAGAACATTATGGACTGAGGAAGTGCAAATGTCTCCCCATTCATAAAGAGGGGATCAAAGGGGAAAGTGAATAACTATAGTGCTGTAAACTTTTCTTCTGTTTCAGAGAAAATAAGAATCAGTGATCAAAGAATAATTACAGAATAATCTTGACAGGAATCCAGTTACGTGGCAATCACAGAATGGATTCATTAAGGAACATCTTCTCTGACCCAATCATACTGGCAAATATGACACTATAACAAAGAACTGGATGCAAGAAATAATTCTGACATCACTGCTTTAGATTGCAGAAAAGGTTTTGATACTGTTCCACATGAAAGACTGCTATACAGATTGGAACAATGTGGTATTAGGGGCAATTTACTGCTATGGACAAAGGGATGCTTCAGTGGCAGAAGGCAAAGACTGGTTATTAATGGGCACTGCTCTTCTTGGACTAATTAGCAGTTCCCCAGGGATTCAGAATTGCTGAGCCCCATATTGTTTTTAATATTTATTAATGATATTGATGAAGAATAGTAAAAAATGATATTTTTCTAAGTTGAACATAAGCTAAAGCCTTGGTAATAGTTGAAACTCAGCCGTTGGTCTTTTGTGAAAGCAAAGCTATCCAGTGATCAAAACTGAATGCACTACAGCAGGGATCTCCAAATGTTTAGAGAAACTGGCCACATATGGATTTTTGGAATATTTGGCAGGCAGGAGAAAATTCCTAATTTTCTCCTGCCTGCCCATGAAAACTGCATTCTCTGCATAACTTTAATGTTATACAGAGAAACAAATTTTATACTTACCTATATCTACAGATTTTGTTTATATCAAATTTTAATTATTACTTATTTATTGCACTAATCATAAAAATACAGTTAGTAATACAACAAAATAATAATTAATGCGATGAATGTATGTGGTTATAGAGTGCAACTAAGTTTCATAATATCGGGTTTTAAAGTATTAGTTCCAATTCTTAAAAAGTCGTGTAAATGCGGGTCAGTTAGACATGATCGTAATTTTGATTTTACATATTTCTTTTTTAAAAAGGTCTGCTCACATATACATGTAGTTCTGAAAATTGATGTAACCTTTCTTGCAAAATTTTTAATTTTTGGATAATCTGACTCAGATAACGTTGAATAAAATTGCATTAAATTTTCGTTTTTAAATATTCTATTCTAATTAGCTTGACGATCTACCACTGTAATTGTAAATTCACACGAACATCATTGATGGGTACGTCAAACTGATTTTGAAAAAGTTCAAACACCTTTGAATTATTTTTAAAATCAGAAAATCTAGCTGCAATATTTTCCTGCAAAACTAACATTTTGAACAAAATTTTCAGTAGAGAAATTAAACTAGGCATATTTTTAGATAAATTATTGCAACATGGAAAATGTGAAAAATTATTCCGAAGTAGTTGACTTTTAAATAACTCCAGTTTTGTTTCAAATGCTTTGATATTATAATACAATTCATTGACAAGTTTGTCTCGTCCTTGTAGTTTCGTATTAAGAAAATTCAGGTGTTCATAAATAGATCTATTTCGATCCTACGTTCAAAAAATCGCTTCAACACGTTGCCACAACTCAACCATCATACTTCCGTGTACTACAACAAATCACCATATTCAGCCTCAATAGTTTCAAGAAAATTTTTGAATTGCCGATGATTCAGACCAGTCTTGCAAATAAAACTTACTGTTGATATTACAGTTGACATGACTGAATCTACACCCGAAAAACTTTCTGCACAAAGACTGCTGGTGAATTATACAATGAAATTGCATTGGTTTTTTAATAATTTTAGTCTCAAGATATTTATGAAGCTGACCCCTGAACCCAATTTTAGTACCGACCATATTTTTAGAGCCATCCATTGTAACCACTGATAGCAAATCCCAATTCAATTTCAGGCCATCAATTGCTTCTGACACAGTCAAAAATATATTTTCACCTTTGTTGTATCTTTCAAGCTTTTTAAATGCAACTAGCTCTTCATTTACTGCAAAATTTTTATTTACACCTTGGATTAGTAATTGAACTGTATGGTTTGTATCTTCATTCTCATCAACTGCTATTGAAAAATATGTGAATTCATAAACTTTTCCTATGAGTTGATTTTGAACGTCGGCTCCTAAATCTTCAATTCTTCTCATTACAGTTGATGAAGATAAACTTACAGATGCAAAATTCTTTACTTTCTCAGCACATACTTCTTCTGCAATTGCCAAACAAATTCTCCATCCGTAAATGACCTTCCATCTTTGGCAATGATTTGGGAGGCTTGAAAACTAGCTCTAACTGTCAGATAAATTTTTATGAGTTCTAATCTTCTCTTGTTGACTTTGAAAAGTTTGGGTTAGTTCTTGAAGTTTTTTCTACTGCAAAGCTCCTTGAAATTTATCGTAATTTGAGGCATGTTTTGTGGTGTACTGACATTTCACATTATATTCCTTGAACACTGACAAGGCTTCATTGCAAATAAGACATGTGCAAGTATCATTGAGCAGTGCAAAAAAGTAATTAATTGGCCACCGCTCATTAAAAACGCAACACACAGCATCATGTTTATGGGATCACTGGAATAAAAAAAAAAAAATACTCGTGAATATTGAAGTGAGCATTGACATGTCTTAAAATTTTATGAAATATTTTAACATAAAGGTTATTATTATATCACTCTTATATTACGTGAAATTAATGATATAGTTTATTAGGCTGTTTTCCTAATAAATTATATTTTTAATATTAGGCTGTTTGCCTAACAAACTACATTGTTATAATATAAAACTATATTATTAATTATAATATACAGGCAGCTCTCACTTTACAAGTTTTCACTTTACAAGTTCCTGGGTTTACGAGTTTTTTTTCCCCCGAAGTATCAAGTATCAACAAAATCGAAAAAATTAACATTAACTGCAAAAAATTAATGTTAAACATTCATAAATACGGCATCCAAACCACGTGCATAGGTAGTGCGTGTCTCCCGCTTTACGATATTAATCAGTTCCAGAGACACCATCGTATTGTTAAAATATCGTAATGTGAACCCAATAACGCATTGTTTTTTAGTAATTTGTTTCAGGATCTCGGAAGTTGAAATTTTCGCTGTATAACTAAGCTATTTATCTCTCTAAAATGTCTTTTTTAAAGTCAAAAGGTGACCTTAAGGCCATATAAAAGGTTGTGAGCATGGTTTGTAAATTGTATTAGTTACCAATTCAAATCATTAAAATGCACTGCACTTTCATTGTTATCATATGTTCCGTTATAAGAATCAATTTTAAAAGCCTTTGTGATGTTTTTTAAAGCACATTTCTGGAGGTCACGACCATAAAACAATAAAAACAATTTGCCCTTTCCAGTTTATTGGGCTTGTCTGTTACTGCAAGCGGGTAGTAAACTCGATCTTCTTGCATTTGTGAAAATACCAATAGCTGGAATTGTGTGGTGTTTAACGTTATTATGGTGAAATTTGTTTGCCCTTTACTGAAATCTTCAATCGTATAAAAAACATAAATAAATTTTCAGAATCTTCTCTTCATTCTTTTTTTTTAAGCTTCGTAAACTTGTTACTCCACACGAATTGTGTTAGTTGTAATTTGTGCATTCCGTTAAAAAATGCTAATGCATGAAATTGATCGTGAAATTTATAATTAAAAGAGATTATCTTGGCACCAAACGCCTATTTAAACATTTCTAAAGAAGACGACTCCTTGTGCAACAAACCAACCAGTGCCGAGCCAATAATGAGTGATCAATGAGTGTGCACTTATTTGATGATGATGAAGAATAAACATTCTTTAACATTTGTAATTCGTAAATAATTTCTCTATTATTATAATTTTCTTGATTTTACAGGCTATGTTTTCATTTCTTTGGATAAATCAATCATTGTTTAAACATAAACTAATTAGATAACTAATTTCGCTGTTGAGAACGTAACCCCTATTTTTAACCTTATGTCTATGGGGGAAAAAATTCTCGCTTTATGAGTTTTCGCTTTATGAGCGCACGCTAGGAATGAATTAACTTGTAAAGTCGAGAACTACCTGTAGTTTAATAAGGTGATGTTTCGAGTATCTTGCCAATACCTATCATCAGACCATGCTGTGGGGAGAACAGAAAGTGTGAAAATTGGAATATTTTAGGATATTACAGTTAAATTACCAATAATACAATTGCAGTTAATATTACAATTTGCAAATTACAATTATAAAGTATAAAATTTTGAATTGCTGTTACAATAGAAAACAGGAAATTTAAGGTAATACAAAGAGATTAAATTCACACCTGCTGACAGCCTTCTCTTGCCGATGCTACCAGAAACTTTATGTGGATACAGGCTGCCAGCAGTTACTTTATAGCAGAGAGATTAACTCCATTAACCAACAGAATACTGTCATGTTTTCATCCTGGATCTGGGGTTCTTGTATAGTAGAATCCAGGGGTAGCCTTTGCTACCATTCTCTGAAAATCAGGGTTCATGATCTTACCGATACCAATCATCAAACCATGCTGCTGGTACCAGGTTTTATCCTGGATCTGGAATTCTTGTGTAGTGGAAGCCTAGGGTGACCTTTTCTCCCATACTCTGACCATCAGGATTAGTGTGCAGGCTGACAAGGGATTAGGAAATCCCTAATTACTGTTTCTAATGCCTATTGCTTTCATCAATTCTTTGGTTATCCATTTTGGATTCCACTCGAGCTATATCTCTATAAGGGTATTATTTGATATGTTCCATTTAGAATACATCCAGGAATGGCTCTGATTCTGTATTTTAATCCTTTAGAAATTTTTGCTGTGCAGGTTGTTCTTTGTATTCTTTTATTTGCATTATCTGAATTCTTTTTATGAGGTAATTACACAGATAACTTCTTTTTCTTTTTGTAATAGTGATATATCTGTGCACATCACATGGAATATTTTCCAATATAACTTGTGTGTAGGGGAAGAATCTACTCCTCCTCATGAGATGGGTTAACTGCCGCTTTAGTTGAAAGAGCTTATAAGTTCCCCCTAGTTTTTGATGGAATTTGAGCATAGATCTCTCCAAACAAGTGTAAAGTGATGATAAACTGTCCTGTAAGAAACCTTTACAAAAGTATCCATCTCATATGTATGATAGAGCATTTATAACAAACAGATCTCTTTGTTATAAATGCAAATGAAAAGAAAAATGAAACGTAATACTCTTACAAGAATTACTACATCATGAAATTACAAAAAACATATGCTAAATGAATATTCTTTAAAATATTTATTAGGATTCAAAGTTTCTGAAATTCAGTGCTTTGTAAAATAAATATGAATAACTTACCAACAGGACAATGACAGATGTAGTCTTGTGGTCGATCAATGCATGTTCCTCCATTGTAACACGGACGGCTTGCGCATTCATCCATATCCACTTCACAGAATTGACCCGTAAAACCAGCTGGGCAATAGCATACTGCCTGGTGATTCTGAACCAAACATAATCCTCCATTCTGGCATGCTTGGCTGTTACATTGCACTAAATATGATAATAGCAATGTTTGAGCATAAATTTAAAAAATAAAATAATATTTAGAGTGTGTGTAAGATGTTAAAAAAGTAAGAAAAAAACGCTGCAATTTCCAGATGATGTAATTATGTAGTTATGTATGATATAGTTACACCATGAATTTTCAAACTAATAGAGTAAGCTTATCTGCGAAAAGATCTAAACCTCACAAACACTTCCTAGTTCATTTCACAAATATACGTGGTCTCAATTCTCTTCTCAGCGATGTCCATTTCCACTTGCAGTCTGCCAAACCCCATGTACTTTTTTTGACAGAATCTCAGTTATTGGTTGATTCAACTACTACTTATCTCAGTTGCCCAAATTATTTGCTGTATGATTCCTTTTGCCTCAAAGGTAGTACTTGTGCATATGTCCATTCCGATATTCATTGTCAGAGACTTAGTAATTGGGAATCTCCTCTTATCGATCTTCTCTGGCTTAAAATCTCTCTACCTCATTCTGTCAAATTCATCTGTTGTCTCTACCATTCTCCCAACTCCACTAATTATCGTCCCTTTACAATTACTTCTACTCTTTCTAAAGTAATGGAGAAATCAATTAACCACCAACTCTTAAACTATCTAGACACCTTCCGTCTGATCAATGTTTGCCAGTATGGATTCCATCAATGTCAATCCACTGGTGATATTCTTGCTTATGTTACCCATTTATGGACAAATTCAATGGAAAAGTTCAGTGAAACACAAGCGGTTGCTCTTGACATCTCAAAGGCTTTCCATCGTGTTTGGCATAAAGGTCTTCTAAACAAGCTTCCATCTTAAGGTTTGCCAACTGTTTTTTGTAATTGGTTATCCAGTTTTCTCTTTGATCGTTCACTGAGGGTGATGGTAGATGGCTCTCTGTCTTCTAACTTCCCCACTAAAGCTGGTATCCTGCAAGGTTCAGTTCTTTCCCCCACTCTTTTCCTCTTGTATATTAATGACTTTCTTCCATTGACTGGAAATCCTATCCATAGTTCTGCTGATGATAGCACATTGCATTCCACTTTCTATTTTGAGAAATCTTGCCCTGCTCAATCAGCTTCAACTTCTCGAATATGCACTATCAATTCCTTAAATGCCAATCTCCAGGTAATCCTCCAGTGGGGCAAAGACAACCTAGTTGATTTCAATCCTTCTAAAACAGTCTTGTCATATCTCGCAAAAAGGATTCTTCTGTTCCTATGCTTATCTTTGGTGACACTCCGATTTCTAGACACGACAATATATCTCTTTTGGGGATTACCCTGACTTCTAATCTCTCTTGGCACAAGCACATTACAAATATTGCTTCCTCTGCATTCTTAAAAACTTGATTTTCTCTTATGCTCTCGACGTTACTGTTGTTCCAAACTGCTGTTCGCTCTGTACAAATTGCAAATCTGCTCTACCATTAAATATTGTTCCCACGTCTGGAACGATGTCCTCAAAACCTCTCTCGGGCTTCTAGATTTCATTCAGAAGAGGGCAGTTAGGTTAATTAATGACTCCTCTCTTACAGTCTCTCCACTCGCTGTCTCATAGACATATTGTTTCTGCTGCATGTCTTTTCTACAGATACTTCCATGGGCACTGTTCTTCTGAATTAACTTCTGTAATGCCGCCACCAGCCAACATTGATTTACTGTCCAACTTGAAACTCACCGAACTAACTTTTTATCTTTTCATTTATTCATTCAACTGCCATTTTCTGAAACAACCTTCCTTCATGTGTATTTCCTGAAAATTACAGTCTACAGATGTTCAAGTCTAATATCAACAAATATTTTCTTTCGTCTTCTCAACCTCCAACCCAAGCATGGTACTAAGTACTATAGGTTCTAATGCCCCTCATGTTTGGCATTTTCATAAAAAAAAAAAAAGTTATGTTCATTTTATAATGTTGTAAAAATACATTTTTAAAATTTTTTTTATAGAAATACCTAATACAAAGCTTCCTGAACATACAGTACTCTAGCTCTACATATGATCTGGAAATATAAAAGAAGCCTGTTAACACCTGACCGGAATATATCATTGTTGTAATTTAATATACATATATATAACAGAGAGAGAGAGAGAGATAAGTTTATTGATAAGATCAATTGGAAAATGAGAGAAATAGAAGAGTAATGCAAAACAGAAACATAGTAAAGAGTGCATAACTAGTTTAGAGATAGCTGTTTGTTTGTTTGTTATTTGATTTTTAGGAGCATTAGCAACTAAGGCCATATTGCTTCGGGGATATGCAGTGGTCATTCCCTGACCTTTCCACATCCTCCGTATTTGGTGGTCATGGTCTCAAACCCCAGTCTAATCAAGAAGCGTGTGCTACGCACTGCTGCTCCTGCCCACCTGGCTAAGGAGGCACCTTAGAGATAGCAAAAAAAAAAAAAAAAATCATACAAAAGGAAATAATACTAAGCAAAAAGATAATGACACATAATATGAAATCTTTGTGTAATTTTCAAGAACCAATCATCAAGACTGCAAGTAAAGGTGACAAACCTTGTCTCTGTTTTGGATATAAAATACATGGCATTAAGGTTTAGGTTAAAACTATGAGATGTAAATAATTTGGAATTAATTATTTATTAAGGCATTAAGAAGATTAAAGCATAGTGGAAATTAATGTGAAAAACAGAAATAAATGGGGGAAGGAAATATGCATTAGGCATGTAATTCATAAATAATTGTTTCTACAGAGAATGCAAATACCCATAGAAGTAAAAGAGAACTTACCATAAACATAAAAGGAGTGAAAGAGAAAGAGAACATGAACATTTCAAAATATATATAGTAGCAAACTAGTGACCTCTTACAAAAAAAAAAAAAAAAAATACATAGTAAAAGCTAGAGATTAATTTTGTGATACACACAACTCAACAGAGAATAGAAGTAGAGAAAAACAATGAATAACATAGCAGGCAGAGGTGCTAATAACTTTGCTAAGGCAAAAACAATTAAATTATGAAGAAAATAGTTTCTCCCCATGAATGGCTCACAAGAAATAAGATGAAGGCTGTAGAATAGTAAAGAGGGAAGAGGAAATGTATTGAAATCATTGCAAAGCCTATTCTATAGAAAGGATCTTGAAGAGAATTCTGAAAGTATGAATCAGAAGGTATAATAATATGAAACTAACAAGAAATTAAGGATAATAGCCAATCATTAGTATATAAAAATAATGATAAAAATAAACAATAGGATAAAGATAAATACCAAATCAAAAATTAGTGAGTAAAAGAAGCTTAAAAAAATTGCATACATTGTATAGTAGAGCATCATATATATCTTATCATCATCTAATAAGGCAACTGTAACTCTGCATTTGGAATACTGTGTTCAAGTATAGAGACCTCATCTGAAAAAAGATACTGAGCTTCTTGAAAGGATCCAAAGATGGGCAACTTGAATGATGAGATTGTCAAAAGGATGACTGTACAAGGAAAGACTGAGATGTAAGCTACAGAGATTGGCAACCAGGCACCTCAGAGATGACCTGATTGTTTATAAGGCTCTGAAAGGGTTTAGTAAAATGAATGAAGGTGGAATTTTTGCTGTTATAAAGAATTCCAGAACTAGGGGGGGAGCATAAATTCAAATTACAGGGGTTGGGGTTTAGATTAAATTGTAGGAAGTTTTCTTTTAGCCAGTGAGTTGTTGATATCTGTGACTGACAGTTTGAATAAATTCAAAGGTCAACTGGTAACTATCCAGTTGATCTTTGAAAACAGAAGAGAAGCATATAATTTGTGTGAGAAGAGAAGCACATAATTTGTATTTTCTTATCTACTTGGTTTTTTCATATATATTTAATTATTTAGTTGCATAGGTGATTCCCAGGGGAAACCTTCAAACTCATTATGTGAATTTGTAGTAAAGCCATACTTGGCCAAGCCAAACAGCAACAGTAATAAGAACCATATTTTTTAGTGCCATGTTATGATTTTATGTTTTTGTTAATTGATCTCTTAGCCCAGGTGCTTGTGGAACCCCATAACCACTTGTGTTAAGAGGCCATTGACAAAATGGAACCCCACTAGTCATCTGATTATGGTTCTTGCCATGGGGAGGTGAGCCAATTATTAGTTTAACTCCACCCCCCCCAGCTGGTTGGTTGGTTGGTTCTTGGGTTTTATTGGCGCATTCCCCCCCCCCTCAGCTACACCCATAGACAAGGACTACAGGTGATTCCAAAAGAAGGAAATCCCAACCTTCCCCCAGCAGCATGGAGGATAGTACAAAGCATTCTCAAGGGCAACCCAACATCCAAGATCAAGGACCAGTCCAGAGACAATCAAATGGAGTCTAACATAGAGGAAGGAGCCATAGGACTTATCCAGAGCAAGGAACTGAACCAGAGTCCTGTCACAGCAAATCCACTGAATGAAAGACAGTCCAAAACAATAATTTAAACTAGCAAGATACCCTGGAGGGAACAAATATCCCAGACAATCCACATCTGTCCAGCATCTCTGAAGGGCAAAGTTCCAAATCCCAAGTTGCAAACAAACTAAGAGTTATCTATACAACTACTTTTCAAGCAGATCCTCCAATCACAAGTGGACTAAGGTGGTGAAAAGCAGCAGCAGTGCACTTATAAAAAGGAATAAGGATACCACATCCAGTTGACTGTTAACACTACCTCACCAAAAGGCAAAAATTTCCTCCTCTCCTGTTATCCTCATAGACAAGTCAAGTACTCCAAAGGGCAGATACAGCAAAAGACAAAGTCATATCCATAATTGCCAATTAAAACCAACATTTAGGTTGAAGAAACTTGCAGCCCATTAATAAGAGAGCAACAACAAAGAGAATCCTATCACAAGCAATGATCCAGACCAGAGCCAACATAGCAGGCCCAATCCAAAGCCTACTGGCACAAATACTGAGAAGATTCAAAGCATCAAAGTTCACATGACACCCAAGTCAATCCAACACAGAGATTGCTGGGGCCAAGTCCAGAGCATGGATCTAGATCATTGCCTTCAACACAAATCTCCCACTTGAAAGGAAATCCAAAGTAATAATCCAAATCAGTAAAGGTACCCTTGAAGGAAGTTGTTTATTTGGTTTTTAGGAGCATTAGCAACTAAGGCCATATTGCTCCGGAGATATGCGGTGATCATTTCCTGACCTTTCTGTATCCTCCGTATTTGGTGGTCACGGACTCAAACCCTGGTCTGATCAAGAAGCGTGTGCTATGCACTGCTGCTCCTGCCCACCTGGCTACGGAGGTGCCTGCTTGAAGGAAGAGGGATCCCAGCAGAGCATATCACATTTGTAATCAACACTATTCCTATGATCATTTTCCATCTGATCAATTCACAATTGGGCTAAATTGTGAAAATGGGCTACTTACCCAATAAGGGGGGATGGAGTTACCACATCTCTGCTTTCATCATCCAAGGGCAACTGTCCCCTTTAATCACTGTCTCACTTGAGACAAAAATTCCTCAAACAACCTCATTTGTAATTAGCTTTCTTTAAGCAGTCTTTCTTAGGACAGACAGCAAAACCTTGAAATGACTTAGAAGAGAATGACTTAGCACCTCCACCAACTGTAATAGTGAGATCCATTAATTTGGGTAAGAAACAACGTTAGCCCTAGAGTCAATAACAGCACAAAACATGTACATTTTCCTCTCCTCCAGAGTAGTAGCTTTTTTATTATTTATTTATTTATTATAGTACACAGTCCCTGCCAGCCTTTGGCAACCCCACCATATATTAAATAATATCTTAAAAACATCATAAAGGTTTAAAATATACAAGTTAATGTTCAATAATGTATTAAAGTTAGTGTGACTCATTACATATCCAGTTCAGAGATCCCAATGCATATGTCTTAAATTTATTCAAAAACTCAGAATGCTCAGGTCACCAATATACTAATGTGTCCAATAAGTGAAATAAAATAAAGCCAGCTCACTGTTAATTCAATTCACAGATCATTGTATTCAAATAATAATTGAAACCACTGAAGAAAAATCTATACTGCCTCAGAATCAATTTCATGGCCGAATCAAACTGTAATTTTTTGTAAAACCTTTATCATGCCACATCTAGAAGTCATGCAAATCGTGTCCCACATTAAATCAAAATCAATACCAAGTGTGATTTGCAGCTTTTCTAGCATAACTAATTCCATCTCTTGACATATTCTCCTGTTGTATTTACATACAACAGATGAATTGGAGAAGTTTGCAGTATTCTCCAATAAAATGGAAATTCTTTAGATTGGTACAGAATGGTTCAAACCAAATTTAACAGCCAGGCAATTCACACACACACACACTGGATTGTTGCCTTTAACATCACACTTTAAGTGACTATACCCTTTCCCTGCACCTTGTGCACAAACAGTGTTCTCAATGTTGCACCGTTCTGCAGTATGTCCACAAGACAAACATTTATAAAACATTTGTCCTATGAGTGTAACTAGATAAAACCACTTGAACCTATAACTGAGCAACCTATGAATATCCTCAGTCACCTTTCGAGGATGGATCTGATCCTGAAAGAAGTTTCAGCCACTCGGTTCCTTCCTGTCCTTTCTCTGTTAGATCTCAAAAATTGAACTCTAATTTCACAAATAAAATCTTCCTGTTTAATAAGTGTCTACTAAATTGTGTCTATAAATCTTGTTCATTTATTCATCTTCATCTATAGCTGAAATAACATTAAATTATAATTTTGGTTTCAGACCTCTCCCCCCATCAGTTTAGATCTTCTGAACATATCATGTGATTCTATCATTCTGGTATCATTTTCACTATTTATGCTTGCAATTATAGTACAATGCCCCACCTCTCTAACAGATTTAATCCTAATTTCCCACAAATTTAATCTAATTTCTGAATGAAAGTTCTGTTTTACCTCTTTGCTGGACTGACAGGTACAATGTAGACTCACCTTAATAACTATCACATTCAATTGATCTTCAGGAGATTTTTTTGGTTTTTAACAGTGAAACCGAAGTCTGCTAAATTCCCAAAGAAATAACTAATCCATTTACAAAAATGTAGTTTTCAAGTTTGGTCGAAAACAATCACAGTGGCTGTGAATCAATGAATGAACTACAGAAAAGAACTTCTTTGTAATCAGTCCAATGTATTTGTCATTTATCCATCAAACACTGGCATAAATGCTTCTTCTCCTCTTTAATACCATTCAAACTATCCAACTTAAAATCTTCATACAAAATGTGATATCTATATCTAATTACAAATTGTCCCTTTATCAAATGAGACCTAAAAAAGACAGTCTTCAATGGATTCGGTAAAATGCATGTGAATTTTAGGGAAGTGCACATGCAAAATTGTCTATTTTTAGGCCTCAGATGTTAAAGGGTAGAGCTGAAAAGTACCTGCCAGATTTTTATTGCTTTTATTGTTTTGCAAAGGATTTCATTACATTTATTGTATTAAAAAGTATTTTACCTTAGCCTATTTATTTTATTAATGGCAATATTTTGATACAATAAAGTTTTTTGCATACCAGCACCTGCAAGTTCATTAATACAAGTATTTCTTGTTGTGAATGCTATGATTTGTACTATGAAATACTTTCCCCCCTTCTGTAGGCTGATGCACCATGAATTCAATGTCTGGCTATTGAAAATGAAATCCTTAGTGCCATACCGCATAGATGTTTATGTCCAAAGTTGTGGCATTATAATACACAGGTTTTTAAAATGTGTTTGGAGGAAAATGACTTGAAAAACTTTTTTAAAGCTGCCGATGCTTGATCACAGACTTGCATTCTGCATTAGAAAAGAATACTAAGAGGGAAAGAGTATTAATGATTTACATGCTGAATTCCATGAAAAGTTTAAGGATTTTTTCAGACTTGGAAAAGAAATTTGGCTATTTAGCTCTGTTCAATGTGGATGAAAGCAAAGCACCTAGAAAAGGCAAAACTGAAGTTCTCAAACTGCAATATGATCACCACTTAAGAACAAATTCATTGACCTACCTCTGCTCAAGTTTATAAACATCTGAATAAGGATATTTTTTGGCATGTTCCTCACTATGTGTAAAAGATGACCACTATGTATCAATGTACATTTGTGAATACGCATTTTACATAATGAAACTGCACAACAATTGGATGATAAGCGCAATTATGAAAATTACGAAATGAAAATTAGTCAGCATTGGATGATGACTAATTTTCATTTTTTGAGACATGATATGAGTGACACCTTTGAGACATGAACCCAGTCATTTAATGAGATGCAAAAAAAAAAAAAAAAAAAAAAAAACCACGAACTCTACATTTTTCACTGACACTATCTCCAATAAATGAACCCTCATGAAACAGTTTTTTGATATCTTTTCTTTTCTATTAATAAACAATCCCAAGTTAAGAATGTTCTTTTTCATGCTACCATGAAAACTCAAAAAATTTGAGTACTCCTAGCATTATCAACAAAAAAAAAAAAAGAAAGAAAAAGATTCCTATACAGCTGCATTATAAGCATCTAAAATGGAGATGCCAACAACAAACTACATAATTATATGATACCATATGATATCTTAAAAACAGTCTGAAACTGATGCTTGGTCATTTAATAAACAAGACCATATTATAATATCTTGAGAGGAACAAAATTAAATATTAATAAACCTACCAGGTGCGCAAGCTTCAGAACTCAGTGCACCAGGACGTAGTGTTCGTCGATTAAGAGCACACTCTGAACAAAATGTTTCACCTTCTAAGGGTTGAAAGAAGTTTGTGGGACAAGCAGCACATGGCTCCAATCCAGTTTCTGAATAAGTACCAGGAGGGCAGCGTGCTGAAAAATATAAGAATAATGCTATCAGTTTATACAAACAATAAAATATATACAAATTATTTATAAGTATGCTATTAACTTATCATCTA
This sequence comes from Mastigoproctus giganteus, assembly GCF_048544385.1. NCBI lineage: Eukaryota > Metazoa > Arthropoda > Arachnida > Uropygi > Thelyphonidae > Mastigoproctus > Mastigoproctus giganteus. The sequence continues at coordinate 75,292,476 of NC_143582.1, forward strand.
ACAACCAAAATAGAGAAGATGGACTAAATTAACCATGTAAATCATAAAAATGTTTACATTATTTGTATGCACATGCATTCACTTCCAAACCAAATTTATAAAAAATGATACACACACACACACACACACACACACACACAATATCAGTTAGATACTTACATGGAATGTCAAATATTGGTCAGATATTGTATGGAATATTTCAGAGAATCTTTTATTGATAAGATATTTGATCATGCGTCGGTCCATCTTTGGCAATAATTATACACTGTATCCTCATCAGTAGACTCCAAACCAATTTTTGACAACAGGAAGGTGGTATTTTAGTCCATTCCTCCTTCAATACAGTTCAATTCAGGTCACGCTAAAATGACTGCAATCAGTCATCTTAGCCTGACCCAAAGCTGCAGTTCCAGTTCATCCCAAAGGTGTTCAATCAAACTGAACAGGGCTCCAAGAAGTTTGATGAAGTTTCTGCACACCTATGTCTTCAAACGTGGTAATGCACAGTGCTGGAACTTTTCTCTTTCAGCATGACTATTCATTTCATAACACACACAGCATCTATCAGGAAATGAACTGTCATGCTAAAGAGAAACACTTCCCATATGGCTTCTATAGTATAGGAAGGGCAGAATTGTCCAACATGTCACTCTACTGAATGGTATTCATTGTTCTAGGAATGATGACCAATGGTCCAAGCCCTAATCATGAGAAACAACACAAGACTGTGGCAACATATCTGGCAAATAATATTTCCAGGCATATTAAAAAAATAAATAAATAAAAAATACCACAGTAATCAGATTCAAAAACTGTGTACCATGATTCATCACTCCACAGCACAGCATTTTAATGTTCCAGGGAATTGTGCAGCAGACAAGTCACCTCTGTACATTACATGCTGTGATGTGATGTTTGGTTTGATTGCCACAACTCTTTCGTAAAATCCGTTGCTATGCAGCTCGGAAAGTATTTTCTTTGTATTAATATTAATTTCTATCTATTTATTTTTTGTACACTCATTAGTTTGAATAAATTAATGAGTCTCTCAGCTTGACTGACAATTCATTGTTATGGAAAGCAGTGCATACTAATCCAATTATCAATCAGCCTTCATAATGCAATTTGCAGAGTATCCAGTTGCTAGTCCAAGAGTTTTCAGATCTGAGAAACAGGTAAGTTTTTGAAAAATTTCAAAAATACAAAAAGTTGTTCCTACCATAAAAGACTTCAGTTCAGGAAACTGCAACACTTGAAAGCTAGGCACTTGGGGGAGACCTGATTGTAGTGTAAAAACTTTTAAATGAATTGAGTAAACTTAATGATGATGGTATTCTTACTCTTTCTCAGACAACCCACACCCAAGAAGTGGCATAAGCTTAAATTGAAAGGGAAGCATGCATGATAGATTTCTGAAAATTTGTTTTCAACAAGAGAGTAATTGATTGCTGGATTAAATTTTCATCTGGTGTTGTAAGTGGATATTTTGAATAAATTAAAAGAAGCATTAGAAAAATTATTAGAGGGAATGGATGGGTGAGGTGGGTATTTTTATTTATTTTTTATTTTGGCTAATGTATTAGCTTGTTTCCATGAATCATTTGCAATTATTAATACTAATACTACTACACTGGGCATAATTGATGTCTGATTTGCATTTTGCATTAACATAGCTACCTAACAGTGGGTTCTATAAATAAAATATAATATTACAAATATTTTAAAAATGTAAAAAAGATATTGCAAACTAGGCTTAAATCTAGAAGACAAGAAAATTTACATAAAAATGAAAAATGAAAAAATATATATATATTTGCTTGTCTAACTTGTAGACTAGGGATAAAGGGGTTAAAGAAGGAAATTGTAAAGATGGAAATGCAGTGATTTATGTTGTTACTCTCTCTCTCTCTTTTTTTTGAGCAAACAGCATATATCAGGGGTGGGGAACTTTTTTAGCACCAGGGGCGAATTGCAAGTGCATAAGAACCTATGGGTGCACATCTTTGCTGAGAAAAATAATGAATCTTAAATTTTACAAATTCATAGGTATGCCCACGATCACACCAAGCAATATTAATTAAAATATCATAATGCATTAATTAACAACACAGTCATAATGCTTTAAATACTGAGACACCACAGTTATAATGTTTTAATTTTAATGAAACTTCTTACTTTGCACCTTAATGAGAAGGTTGGGCCTGCTTTGCTTTGGTTTGGAAAGCTCAGAAATGTTGGATGGCACTGATGATGCAGCAATTCTTAGTTGGTTTCCAAGATTATCATCCATAAGTCTAGCATGCAAGCGGTTCTTGGCTAAATTTAATGTTGAGAAAAATTGTTCACATTGGTTGGGCACAATTGTTCACAAGTGGTAGAAAACAGTGATGCAATTTTCGATGCATGATTCCTCAAAAGTGAATATTTTTCAGTATCTACACAGAATTTATAAAATTCTAAAATAGATACACTATTAAATTTCAATTTCAAAGTATTATCTGACTGTAAATGAATTAACTCTAGTTGCAAGGAATCAGGAACTTCATCTGCCATCACATCAAAAGGAGTTTTGTGCATTCTTAGTTTGAGTTCATGATTTTGTAAATCTTGAAACCTCTTTTGAAATTGATTCAAAAGATTTGAACACTCTGCAGCATACTCTACTATCGATTCTGGTTTCAGTTCTTTCAGTGTTGGAAAATGTACCATGCAGTGTTTTTTTTTTCATTTGAGTTATGAAGAGTTGTAGCATTGATTCAAAGCACCTGATATTGACAAGAAGAGAGGTAATAAGCTGATTTGGCCCTTGTAATTTCAAATTTAGATCATTTAAGTAGCTAGTGTTATCCAAGGCCACGCCAGGCTATATAGCCGCCCTAGTGCAAATTTCTTATTGGTGAATATATAACTTAAAATTTCTTGTGAAGATTCATGGACATAAAATTTTGAAAAATTTGTATTTCATTTGTAATATCAACAGCAACAATATCTTTTGGACATTCCTCATTGGCAGCAATGTTTTAAAATTTCATCTTTTGGCATTTTACTTAGCTTGCTAAAACAGTGTAAAAAATTAAAATTATTATTATAAACCTTGAACTATTCAAAACGTTCATGTATTGCGTTTCTTGTAGTATCTAAAATGGCAAAAAAATAAGTTTATTTTAAAATTATCTTTTAGTGTTGGCACAAATTCATCTCCAGATTCATAATCAAATAATTTTTTTATGTTTCCTTCCCATTCTTAAGTTTTCTTTTGGAAAATCAGTGGCAGTGTCTAATGAGTTAGCAATTTTTGCTGCTTTTTCAAGTACACATACAAAATAATAATAGTAATAGTGGCATGTGATGCAAGAAAGTAAGCGTATGAGCTTATGTAGCATCAGCCAAAAAAAAAAAAAAAAATTCACACAACCATTCTCTCTAAATGTTTCTCCAGTTCCTCCTTAAATTTATTCAACCTATCAACTTCCACAACGACAGATGGAAGTTTGTTCCAGCGATTAACCACCCACTGGCTAAAGGCAAATTTCCACACATCTGTTCAACAGCTGTCTTTCCTCAATTTGAATTTATGACCCCTTAGGTTCGTAATCTGAACAAGTGGAAGAATCCCATCAGAATTCAGCATGCTCAACCCATTCAAGGCCTTATACACCTCTATCAGATCACCTCGCAGGTGCCTAGTTTCCAGCCACTGCAATTTGCAGAACTTAAGCCTCTCTTGGTAAGAGGATCCCTTCATTCCCCTCACCAATCTTGTTGCCCTTCTCTGTACACACTCAAGCAAATCTACATCCTTCCTAAAATAAGGCCTCTAGACTTGTACGCAGTACTCAAGGCATGGCCTGACCTCTTATACAGAGGGACAATCACCTCCTTTTCCCCTGCTAGCAAAATTCCTGTATATCATTGACAAAACCCCATGACCTGCTCTGGCAGCACGTCTGCATTGCTCAGAAAACTTCATATCTGACTGCCCAATTACTCCCACGTCTTTTTCATTTTCTACCACTCTAAGTGTAGTACCATACAGCTGGTACGTTCCTCTGGGGTTGCTTCTACCTATATGCAGTACTTTGCATTTTTCAAGGTTAAACTTCAGTTGCCACTTCTCAGCCCATCTTCCCAAATTTTCTAGATCCTGTTGCAGTAGCACACTGCCATTAAGGGCTTGCTTAGTTCCTTTGCCGCCTCCTTTAAAATGCTCATCTCTTCTAAAGTTTATAATTGTTCCCTTGAATTTTTTTTTTAAATGCATTGGTGATGTTAATATATATGATTGTGTATTTTGTAATAATCTGCTTACAAAATTTACATTAGACAAAACATCAAACCAAATCATAATAATAGGGTACACGAATTTAAAAGGTCTAATTTTATTTGACAATGACTGAGACTGATGTTTTGTTTTCAAATCAAATTTATTATCACAAACCAAATATATTTCATTAAGAGAATCATTAATTTGTTGTAGATTGCATACTAGAGGTTTTATAGCATCAATTTGACTTTCCCAACATGTCTGACAAAGGTTTCAGCAAAGAATTTGAAACTTTGTTTTTTAATATTGCCCACCTTTTAGTACTACTAGAAAAAAAATTATAAAGTTCCTGTATAATTCCAAAAAAAATCCAAATAAAAAAATTGTTGCTTTTTTTTTATTTGGTCACTTCTCATTTTTTTTCTTTTTTTGTATTCATAACCAGAGAGTCGTTTCCTTCCATCAGACATCTGAGTAATACTGAAAAAAAAAAAAAAGTTGTAAATTTAAAATTCATTATTTCTTCATATAAAATACAACAAAACATTCTTTGATACATTGAACTTTTAGTCTCCTTAGTCTTTGCCATCTCTTTTAGTGTTTACAGAACATTTATCTTTACTGCCTCTTAGTCTCTGCTGCCCATGAGTCAATGTGTGGTACACCACTTGCACCACTGGGTTTGGTGTGGCTCTGGTGATATTGACCAAAATCACATAACCACTTTTGGTCCTCTAATTCCATAATGGGGGAGCCTTTAATATCCAGGAAGAGTTTCACTTCATCTTTCAGCTCATAGAAGCACCCTTTGCTTCATCTTTCAGCTCATGCGCCCTTTGCTTAGCCAGCGAATCTTGCAATGGTACAATAAATCACCATATGAGCATGAAGGAGTTGAAAGGTCCCTTAACATTGTTTTAAATTCTCTGTTGTTTGATCCCTTACTTTTTATGAAGTTAATACATTTTGTTACTACTTTCATTACATTGGTCATTCTTGGAGAATGTGTGCCTAACCGTGTTGGCGAATAAGACAGTGACATGCTATTAACACATTAGATTCTAGTTAATGGCTCTCCAATTCTTTCTTAATTAAAGCAACAAGTCCTTTTTGAGATCATACCATATACGGTGCACCATCCATAACTACACCACACAGTTTTTTGTAAATGGAAATCACTTATTGCTGATTTGATTTCAGAAAAGAGATCTACACCTATGGTAGTCCCATGCATTGATTTTAAAGCAAGTAAATCTTCTCATATCGTAAAGTTTGCCATTATCTCACATACATATATAGCCAAATGTGCTGTATTTGCTATATCTGTTGTCTCATCTACAGCTATGGAATAAAACACAAATTCTGATGCTGCTTGTTTTAAGGATACGTGGATATCATTAGCCATGTCTTTTATATGGTCAGAAACTGTTCTCCGGGATAAACAAATATTCTCAAACAATCTGACTTTATGTGGAGTTAAAATTTGTGCTTGTTATTGTTGTTATTTTGGTTTTTAGGAGCATTAGCAACTAAGGCCATATTGCTCCGGGAATATGCGGTGGTCATTCCCTGACTTTCCGCATCCTTCGTATTTGGTGGTGACGGGCTCGAACCCCGGTCTAATCAAGAAGCGTGTGCTACGCACTGCTGCTCCTTCCCACCTGGCTACGGAGGCGCCTTAAAATTTGTGCAACAGCAACTATACACTCTTTAACAAACTCGCCTTTGATGTGTGGTTTCATTTTCTTTGCAATTAGTTCACACACTTCATAACTTGCTTGCATTATGGATGTATTTTCATGAATAATATGTCTTTTGAAAATAGATTGCTGTTTGCATAAAGATTCTTTTAAAAATGTTAGCTTGTCTAAATGCAGAGTCTCTTTCAGTTTTTCGTATTCCTTATGCTTAGTCAAACAGCGGCGTTCAAGATTGTCCTTTTTATTAACTGCAACCGATTCTTTACAAACAAGACACACACACACACACACACACACACACACACACACACACACACACACACACACACACACACACACACACACACACACACACACACACACACACACACACACTTTTCAATTACTTCCATGAAAAAATAATTGTTGTTGTTGTTTTCATCTCTTCAGTCATAGCCAACCTTTAGAAGGTTTATGGGCGAGCTGCCTCCATGCTGTCTGGTCTTCAATAGCTTCTTTCAACTCTTTCATGCTCATGTCAGTGTCACTCTTGATGGTGTCAAGCCAGCATGTTCTTTACCGACTTCTCCTTGTTCCACTGACCTTTCCTAGCATTATCAATTTTTCCAATGAACTGGATTGCATTATGTGACCGAAATACATTAATTGTAGCTTGGTGATCGGATTCCAGTGATGTTTCTGGCTTGATGTGATCTGAAACCTCTCTGTTCATAACTTTCACTGTCCATGGTAGGCAAAGCAGCTTTCTCTGGCACCAGAATTCAAAAACATCAATTTTCCTTCTGTCTGCTTTTTTAATTTCCAGCTTTCACACCCATAAGTTGTCATGGGAAACACTATAGCATTAACCATTCTGATCTTTGTGTAAGGTTGACATTTTTGTCTTTCCAAATCTTTTCCATGCTCATCATTGCACTGCATCCAAGTGAAATTCTTCTTTTAATTTCAGGGCCAGATTCTCCACCCCGGTCAATCTGAGATCCAAGAAACATGAAGTCTCGGCCAGATCTGACCTCTTCATTGTTAATTTCAACTTCTTCTGTCCCAGCTGTTGTGTTGTCATAATTTTTGTTTTCTTGATGTTACGCTGCAGTCTCGCTTTTTCGATCTCATCTTTAACTATTAAAATCAGTTGTATTAGATCTTTCTTTTCTGCAAGCAGAGTTGTATCATCTGCATATCTTAAATTATTGATGTTTCTGCCACCAATTTTCACTCCAATTTCTGACTCATCCAAATATAATTTTCTCATAACGGATTCAGAATACAAATTAAATAGAAATGGGGATAAGAAACAGCCCTGTTGCACACCTTTTCCTTTTCTGATTTCAAACCAGTCTGTATCTCCAAATGTTGTTCTGACAGTTGCTTCTTGATTGGTGTACAAATAATATATTGGTGTACTGTGAAAAAATAATTATTCATCCATTTTTCATCAAACAAAGAACTTTTGCCTGCAGTTCTTTCTTTTTCTTTTATTATTACTAGTCATTGCAGAAAGGGATTACTTTTATGCACTTTACAATATTGACTTAAATAGAACTAAGCAAATGAACCACAAACATTGTTGCCAACGTTCAAAATTATTGCACTTAATTTGTAATGATGGGTAATGATGCAACCAACAACTAACCAGGACAAAACTTAAATAAACATTAACTATCCGTTACCAATAACAAGACCTAATAAGGTAGAGCCAATGAGTTAAAGCATGGTTTTGGGGTAGAAAAATGCTAATTGACTGTAATAATGATGTCACTATTAGATCATCAATTCATACTTTTCCGACTCATGATTAATGTCACAAGACAAACATTACAGCTAACAGAAATCTGTTTATAGAGTGCTTAAAACAACTTATATTAAATGACTGTTTTGCCCTTAAGATTTATGCCATTTTTTCATATGAAATTTTATGAGGATTTTGTCAGCGGGAAGTTTGAAATTTGAATGGGGTGAAATTTTGCCCATGAGCAAGCGGTTCCCCACACCTGGAATATATATCTCAACCTCTGATTAATAAACTTTTTTGCCATAGCTGCTTTACTTTTACATATTGCCTCTATAAAATAAAATAAAATAAAGGAAAAATAACCTCTGCATTTTTTGGTGTACTCCTCCAGTACTCTTTTTCTTTTTTTTTTTACAACTCCAGCATGCAGCACTCTTTAATCCATTACAATTTATGCAATATAAATGGATGGCCAGGAACAAACAGTGTCCTATTAATAATTTCTGAACCTGTGCAAGTAGGATATCGTTACTTCTCTCTCTCTATAAGAAAATGGTGAGATAGATTGAAATATTTAGATATTTGAAATATTTATTTAGGTTTGGAGATTGCTTGTAAAAAAAGATGCAGAATTTCTAGAGGAGATTCAAAGAGAATAAGTCAGAGTGGTGGGGAAAGCTAAGAACTGTCCCTACAAGGAATGGCTTGGAAGATATGGATTGCAAAGTTCAGCAACTAAACACCTCTTGGGGAGGGGGAACCTGATTGATATGGATAAAGTCCTAAAAAAATGAATAAAATGAATGAGGAAGGTATACCTTACTGATAACTGACAAGAACAAAGGAACATAAAACAAGACTTTAAAGAGATTAACAGATTATTGAATATCATGAAGTTTATCTTCTGACATGTTGTAGATCACTGATATAAATTATATTCATATGTGGCCAATTATTTTTTCATGTTTTTTGGCTAACATAAATATAAATCTGCTTCCTTGGATTATTTTACCATTTAACACTAATCTTAATTTTTAATCATCATATCTTCAGACACTACAACTGGTACACCCTGTCTAAATTATACAAATCCAAACAATCCTACATAATGCAACTAATGGAAAACTGCTACTCACACCATACAATTAACTGTGAAATAATGAAATTATGTCCAATGAAGCAAATGTTTAGCAATGTACTTCAGGTGGTTCAAGTTCTGAATTTTGACAATGCCATGCTTTAAGGAACAATGGCATTTTCATTGATAGAAATATCAATTTCCTGCATAAAAAGAAACAGAAAAATTTATAACTGGGGAAACAATCAGACAAACAAGCTCAACACCTTTTTTCTTCATATGGAATTCATCTGGTTTTTATCTTATAACTATAATTAATTATTGATTTAATAGAAATAAAAGGGAACCCTGTGCAACAAATCTGGAACATATAGATTTTTCTTCTTCTGAAAGGTATGCATCTTTTACCATAACTGCTTAACTTAAATTACACAGACAGACATTATTACATAACGAATTCTTTTAAAAAAAGATATTATTTTATTTACAAAGGAAAATATACCAGGCAAAGTAAAGATTATTAATTCAAAATAAAATATTAATTATAAATGTAAAACTCTTTTTACTCTTTTCACTTTTGATACAATAAAGAATAAAATTCATCTTAAATGCACAGATTTATTTAAATCTACACTTAAGCTTACCTTTACAATCATCTAGAACAGTTGCACCTGGTGCATAAGTAAATGTATTTGCTGGACATCGCTGACACTCTTTAAATCCATCTCTAGGTGGAAGTCCACTAAATGTATTACTAGGACACTGTAGACAAGGAACTAAACCAGTTGGAGAATAAGTACCATAGCCACAGACAGCTGCAAGAATAACATAGCATTAGATACATGCCATCAGTATAAATTTTGTATTCAAAAGCAAAATTATAACAAAAATAGCTAATGCTATTTGGCCTTACTGAAGTTACATGGAGTTTGGAGGATTCTTCCTGTCTTCTCTTATGTTTGTGCAGCCAGAATGATGTAAATTGCTTATGTAATGCAATAATCTTAATGATCACAGTAAAAAAACTCTGTCTTGATAATAAGTTAGCATTAGTAGAGGCATAAAATGCATAAAAAAACCCCTTCCTATTTCACCCATCCATTCACTCCAAAAGTTTGTCCAGTTCTTTCTTAAATTTATTTAAGCTATCACCTTCCATAACAGCATATGGCAGTTTGTTCCAGCAATCAACTGCTTTACCCGCTAGCTAAAGGCAAATTTCCGCACATCTATTCTACAACTGTCTTTCCTCAATTTGAATGTATGCTTCCTCGGGTTCGTAATCTAAGCAAGAGGAAGAATCCCATCAGCATTAAACCTACTCAAACCATTCAAGGCTTTATACACCTCAATCAGATTCTCCTCGCAGGTGCCTAGTCTCCAGACACTGCAATTTGTAGAACTTAAGCCAAAGTTTCTTGGGATTGCAATACTGCCATTAGTCCTGAAACAGACCTTTTGGCAATGCCATTTGTTTGAAATTAGTGAAATACTTGGCACCATGCTGAAAAGGCAAATTTTGGTCTGCTATGAGCATTAAGACCTTTGCATTAACTAAGCAGTTTAAATCTGGTTTGACACAAAAACATTAGTTTTTGTGTAAAGGCAGAATGCGCTGGTCCCTCAGGAACTAGTAGGTGGTCTGCTATGAGCATTAAGACCTTTGCATTAACTAAGCAGTTTAAATCTGGTTTGACACAAAAACATTAGTTTTTGTGTAAAGGCAGAATGCGCTGGTCCCTCAGGAACTAGTAGGAACTTGTTGGTGACTCTATTGTCAGGGAAACGGGAAACATAGTTTGTAAAAAGGATAGGTGGAACAGGACCAGGGTATGTCTGCCAGGGGCAAAGGTTGATGACGTTGTAGAGCAGATATCATCTTTTAAGGGCACAAAAGGTGATATAGTTGTACATGTTGGCACTAATGATATCAAGAGTAGGAGACCGGCAGAATTACTTAACAAGTACAGGTCACTGATGAAAAAAAGCCGTGAATTAGGGTTGAATCTGAAAGTGTCTGCAATTCTGCGCAGACACGATAGGAGGGAGTATATGATGAGAGCTTTCTCGATCAATTCGGCCCTGGAAAGATTGTGCAAGGCTCAAGGGATAGAATTTTTTCAGCCTGGACTGTACTTGTTAACAGGAGGGACTGCTTCTACAGGGATGGGATACACTTAAATAGAAAGGGTGCAAGAATATTTGCTGATGCTATCAGTGTTGGGTGGGTCGGAAAACTGATAGCTTGGGGGGATACAAGGACTAATAGTTTAACAGTAGCCGTAGGCAGAGGTCAAGGTGATTCTTGCACAACTTCTATTAGAATAAGTAGCGACCTGGAGCTAGGGGTGTTGGGGGTTTCAGGGACAGGTGGCAGTCATCGTGAAACAGGTGGATATATGGAATGTGTTAGAGTAACTAAGAATAAGAATAGGTGCATGTATACTTGCATATATACCAATGCTAGAAGTATAGTAAATAAATTTGATGAATTTGAAGTGTTGGTCAAGACATCAAAGGCGGATATTGTTGGGATATCAGAGACATGGTGTCACACTGATATAAGGAATGCCGAACTGGAATTTGGGGAGTACAATGTGTACAGAAAGGATAGACAGGATAGGAAGGGAGGAGGTGTTATGCTGTTAATTAAGAAAAACATAAAATCAAAAGAAGTGCATCCAGTTGATATAGATGAACAGTGCACTGTTGAGTCAGTTTGGTGTGACATAAGCACTGCAAAAGCAAAAATAAGAGTAGGAGTGTGTTATAGGCCTAATGACTCGAATGAGTACAATGAACAATTGTACAGAGAAATAGAGTGGGCTAGTAAATCGTAATGTCTTATAATGGGGGATTTTAACTTCCCAGATATTGACTGGAACTTGTGGGCTGGGCACTCACACACTAGTCAGACATTTGTGGATTTATTGGATGATTGTTTTCTGCAGCAGCAGCATGTTCGAGAGGCAACCAGAGAAAGTAATACTCTTGATCTGGTTATCAGCAGTGATCATTCATGTATTAGGAATTTGCAGATAAAAGAACCACTAGGTGGCAGTGATCACAGTGTACTGACGTGGGATTTACTTAAAGATTTAATTACCATCAGGGGTAAAGGAAAGGGTTTTTGCTTCCGTAAAGGCGAGTACAGTGGTCTCTGACAGTTTTTAAATTCTGTACAGTGTGATCAACTGACGATGTTACCAACAGTAAATTCTAAGTGGGAAGCATTCAAGGAATTAATCGTGGATGCTACTAAAAGTTTCATACCTATTAAGAAATATTGTTCAAGGTTTAGGCCTAAATGGTTGTCAAATGAACTAATGAGACTCGCAACAGAGAAGAAAAATGCATGGGATGCATATAAATTATCAAGCGACTCAGAAGCCTATGGCAGATATAAGCTAGTCTGTAATCAGGTGACAAAGGAGATTAGGCAGACAAAGGCAGATTACGAGAAATCCTTGGCAAAAGATGCTAAGAAAAACAGCAAGGATTTCTTTACTTATATAAACTCTAAAAGGAAGGGGATGAATCTGATTGGTCCACTTGACATCGATGGTTCGACTGTTGATGATCCTGCTCAGATAGCAAACAAACTGAATGAGTATTTTGCATCTACATTCACACGTGAGGAATTATTAAGGTTTGAAAATGGCAGAAGGTTATCAAATTCTAGCAGGATACTTAATGATTTTGTAATAACTGAGAGCAAAGTGGAAGAGAAACTGTTGAAGTTAAACGTAAGAAAAGCACCTGGGGTGGATGGGATCTATCCAGTTATATTAAAGGAGGCAGCAAAGCAACTAAGCAAACCCTTAGCCGTAATTATGAGAGCATCCTTGGACTCAGGGGAGGTTCCCACGGACTGGAGATGTGCAGATGTATCCCCAATTCACAAAGGGGGATCGAAGGGTGACACGAGTAATTACAGACCAGTTAGTTTAACTTCTGTTCCGGGTAGAATAATGGAGTCACTGGTTAAAGATGCATTGCAGGATCATCTAGACAAGACTGCAGCAATAATTCAGACACAGCATGGGATTGTTAAGGGAAAGTCTTGTCTGACAAATTTGATAGGATATTATGATGTGGTTACAAAGGAACTGGATGCAAAAAATAATTTTGATATCATATATTTGGATTTCAGGAAAGCTTTTGACACTGTTGCGCATGGAAGAGTATTGTACAAATTGGAGCAGAATGGTATTAAGGGTAAGTTGCTACAATGGATAAAAGGATGGTTAAGTGCAAGAAGACAGAGGGTGGTAATCAATGGGTGCTGCTCTTCTCGGACTAATGTTATTAGTGGAGTCCCACAGGGTTCGGTGTTGGGTCCACTGTTGTTTTGTATATTTATCAATGATATTGATGAAGGTATATCAGGCTTTGTGTCAAAGTTTGCAGATGATACAAAGGTTGGCAGGGTTGTTAATGACAGTAATGGCAGTGTGCTACTGCAACAGAATCTAGATGATTTGGGCAGATGGGCTAAGAAGTGGCAATTGAAGTTTAACCTTGACAAATGCAAAGTACTGCATATGGGTAGAACCCCAGAGAAACGTACCAACTGTATGGTACTACACTTAAGGTGGTAGAAAATGAAAAAGACCTAGGAGTAATTGTGCAGGCAGATATGAAGTTTTCTGAGCAATGCAGACAGGCTACAAGGGCAGGTCATTGGGTTTCGTCAATGATATATAGGAATTTTGCTAGCAGGGAAAAGGAGGTGATTATCCCTCTGTATAAGGCAATGGTCAGGCCACGCCTTGAGTACTGCGTACAGGTCTGGAGGCCTCATTTTAGGAAGGATGTAGATTTACTTGAGCGTGTACAGAGAAGGGCAACAAGATTGGTGAGGGGAATGAAGGGATCCTCTTATCAAGAGAGGCTTAAGTTCTGCAAATTGCAGTGGCTGGAGACTAGGCACCTGTGAGGTGATCTGATTGAGGTGTATAAGGCCTTGAATGGGTTCAGCACGCTGAATTCTGATGGGATCCTTCCACTTGTTCAGATTACGAACCTAAGGGGGCATAAATTCAAATTAAGAAAGGACAGATGTAGAATAGATGTGCAGAAATTTGCCTTTAGCCAGCGGGTGGTTAATTGCTGGAACAAACTTCCATCTGTCGTTGTGGAAGTTGATAGGTTGAATAAATTTAAGGAGGAACTGGACAGGCATTTGGAGGGAATGGTGTGATTTGTTTTTTTTTTGGCTGATGCTGCACAAGCTCATACATTTGCTTTCTTGCATCACATGCCACTACTACTACTACTACCATTAGTCAGAACAGGATAGTCCTCCTAATTCCGTATCTAAAACCAAATAATAAATTTGGGTAATATCCATTATACAAAGGCCATTTATTCCATCAAGGCATTAATTAGCTAGTCACAGATGGAAAACATTTTGTTTCTCTTCCTTGTTGTAACAAAGCTAAATTAGATGATATTTTACATATTTTCTAGATAGCTAGAGATATGCTCTTGCCATATTATGCCTATATGTTAATAAAATAATCTAAAACGGATAATGATAATACATCAGATCTAACTTAGCTGGTAGAAGCAGAATTAGTGGGCTATATGCATCCCAAAAGGAGATGAAGAGGGAAGCTACGAATCCATACACCACTTGCCTGTTCACTTATTTGCTGGTTGATTGCATAAATTTTCTAATACAGGCACCCATCATCATTATCAAAACAGCTGCCAGATCAGCATCAAGAATTTTCACCCTTTCTCGGGTGGATTTCTAAATGAAATTTCGGCATAACCTCTGAAGGTAAGTTCTTGGAATACAAGTGGGCTTGCAGTAGTACATACTTGGAATGCATGTGACCTTCAAGTGGTGAATTTCTGAAATGTATGTACAATTTCTTTGTGCAATTTTGAAGTTTTTTGTAAAAATGAACCTTTTATACGGAAATGCTTTCAAAGATTAATTTGTTTTTATTTTTACTTGACTATTCCACATTAGAGTGCAATTATTATCAAACATTGAACTGGAATTTTAAAAAAAAGTGACAAAAATCATGAAAAAATACAAAAAAAAAAAAAAAACATGTAAAAATACAAAAAAAAAAAAAAACATGTAAAAATAAAAAAACCACTTTCATTCATTTATTTTTTTTTTGATGGAGTAATATCCTATGCATCTATTTATTTATCATTTATACATATCATACAATTCAACTCTGAACTTAAAAAACTTAAAAATGTATTCAATTTAAGCATTTTCAAGCCTGAATTGGACCACCTGAAGCTAACAAATGAAGAGTAGGAGACAGGCAGAATTACTTAACAATTACAGGTTGAAAAAAAGCCCTGAATTTGAAAGTGTCTGCAATTCTGCCCAAACACAATAGGAGGGAGTATAAAATGAGAGCTTTGTCGATCAATTTGGCCCTGGAAAGACTGCACAAGGCTCAAGGGGTAGAATTTTTTTCAGCCTGGTCTGTACTTGTTAACACGAGAGACTGCTTCTACAGGGATGGGATACACTAAAATAGAAAAGGTGCAAGAATATTTGCTGATGCTATCGAGGCAGTGTTAGGTGGGTCGGAAAACTGCTAGCTTGGGGGGATACAAGGACTAATAGATTAACAGTAGCCATTGGCAGAGGTGAAAGTGATCCTTGCACTGCTTGTATTGGAATGAGCAGCAGCCTGGAAAACAAGATGTAGGATATTTCAGAGACTCCTGGGAATCATGGGGGTACAAGCGAACACATGGGTTGTGTTAGGGTGGCTAAGAGGAAGAGCAGGTGCATGTATACTTGCGTGTACACCAATGGTAGGAGTTTGGTAAATAAATTTGATGAATTTGAGGTATTGCTAAAAACATCAAAGGCAGATATTGTTGGGATATCAGAGACGTGGTGTCACACAGATATAAGGAATGCAGAACTGGAATTTGGGGAGTATAAAGTGTACAGAAAGGATAGACATGATAGGAAGAGAGGAGGGGGTTATGCTATTAGTTAAGAAACACATAAAATCCAAGGAAGTGAAGCCAGTTGACATCGCTGGACAGTGCAGTATCAAGTCAGTTTGGTGTGACATAAGCATTGGGAGATCAAAATTGAGAGTAGGAGTGTGCTATAGGCCTAATGACTCTGATGAGTATAACAAGAAACTGTACAGGGAAATAGAGTGGGCCAGTAAATCAGAGAGTCTTATAATGGGGGATTTTAATTTCCCAGATATTGACTGGAATTTGTGGGTTGGTCACTCACACACTAGCAAGGCTTTTGTGGATTTATTGGATGATTGTTTTTTATATCAGCATGTTCGGGAGTCAACTAGAGGGAGTAATACTCTTGATCTGATTATCAGTAGTGATTCTTCATGCATTAAGAATCTGCAGATAAAGGAACCACTAGATAAAGGAATCACAGTGATCTCAGTGTGCTGAAGTGGGATTTTTTTTGATGATGTTACCGACAGCAAATTCGAAATGGGAAGCATTCAAAGAATTTATCTTTGAAGCTACTAGGCTTTAGATACCAACTAAGAAATATTGTTCAAGGTTTAGGCCTAAATGGATGTCAGATGAACTAATTAGACATACAGCAGAGAAGAAAAATGCATGGGATACATATAAATTAATGGGTGACATGGAAGCCTATGATAGATATAAGCTGGTCTGTAACCAAGTTACAAAGGAGATTAGGCAGGCAAAAGCAGATTATGAGAAATCTTTGGCAAAGGATGCAAAGAAAAACAACACGTCACCTATATAAACTCTAGAAGGAAGGGGATGAATCAGATTGGTCCACTGGATATTGATGGTTCAACTGTTGATGATCCTGCTCAGGTGGCTAACAAACTAAATGAGTATTTTGTATGTACATTCACACATGAGGAGTTACTCAGCAAGGGGAATGCCAGAGGTGAGTTAAATGGTTCTCAGTAATTACAAAATTATCTGGCAGTGAGCTAGATGATTTTGTAATAACTGAGAGGAAAGTGGAGAAGAAATTGTTGAAGATAAACATAAAAAAGGCACCTGGGTTGGATGGGATCTATCCAGTTATATTAAAGGCGGTGGCAAAGGAAGTAAGCAAACCCTTAGCCATAATTATGACAGCTTATTTGGACTTAGGGGAGGTACCCATGGACTGGATATGTGCAAATGTGACCCCAATTCACAAAGGAGGATCAAAGGGTAACACAAGTTTAACTTCTGTTCCAGGAACATTAATGGAGGCACTGGTTAAAGAAGCACTGCTGGATCATCTAGACAAGACTTCAGTTATTGCTTGGACACAGCTTGGTTTTGTTAAGAGAAAGTCTTAAGTCTTGAGTGATCAATTTGATTGGATAATCTGATGTGGTCACAAAGGAACTGGATGCAGGGAATAACTTTGATGTCATATATTTGGATCTTAGAAAGGCTTTTGTCCATTGCACATGGAAGACTGCTGAACAAATTGGAGAAGTGTGGCATTGGAGGCAAATTGCCGCTACGGATAAAGAGATGGTTGTATGGGAGAAGACAGAGAGTGGTAATCAATCGACACTGCTCATCGTGGACTAATGTTATTAGTGGAGTCCCTCAGGGTGCAGTGTTGCGTCCATTGTTGTTTTCTGTACAGCAGACTCTCGATTTTCCGGGATAGATGGTAAAAACAAATCACGGATAATCGATTTCCCAGTTAATCCAAAAATACAAAAGTCCCCGACATAAGTAAGAGATACGTTCCAGGATTTCTTACTTCGTTGAGTCCTATGTAACTCGGGAATGACTAATAACATATTGCTACTATATTATTATTGACAAATCTGAATTCTGCACGATACTTGTTAATGTTTGTCCATTTTGATACATCCTTATTATAATGATTCCTCAGAGATTTAACAGATGCACCCTTTTCAAACTTTTGAATAATTTCAAGTTATTGTTTAACTGAAAACGCAACTCTTTTGCATTTACTCATCATTTTCGTGATTTACAAACCAAAAAAAAAAAAAAAATTTAATATAAAAAAATTCAGACATCTCTGACATAAATAACAAAACAAAATTTGTCCTTTTGTGGTGCAACAGAACACAACAATGTGTTCTGTTGCACCAAAAAAAACCGAACCAAATGTTTAGTTTGTTTTAGTGCGTTGTGATGTAATGCACTAAAACAAACTAAACATTTGGTTGGGTTTTTTTTTTTTTTTTTCTTTTTTTTTTGAGTGGCAGGTGTGAAGACAGCGGGGATTGTAAGATAATAGGTACACTAATTTCCCAACGACAACTTATAATGCCGCTTATTTATGACTTGCAAAATATCTGTTTATACCTATCCTGTTTATTACTTGAATTTTTTTGATTTCTGGTGGATGTTTTTTTTTATATGTTAAATTGGAGTCTTGAAGTGTCCTGGTTAATCCGCTTCCCAGTTAATCCGATCCCGGTTAATCGAGAGTCTGCTGTATTTATAAATGATATTTATGATGGTATATCAAGCTTAATGTTCAAGTTTGTAGACAATACGACAGTTGGCATGGTTGTTAAGGGCACTAATAACAGTAAGCTGCTTTACAGGATCTAGAAAAGTTGAGCAGATGGGGTGAGAGGTGGCAAATGAAGTTTAACACTGGAAAATGTAAAGTACTACATATGGTAAGCAGTAATCCCAGAGTAACGTATCAACTCTGTAATATTGACAAGACACCATGAGCTACTCTTCCAGATGGTCTGCAAGAGTAGCTCATGGTGTCTTGTCAATGATATATAGGAATTTTTCTAGCAGGGATAAGGAGGAGATTATCCCCTTGTATAAGGCAATGGTCAGGCCACACCTTGAGTACTGTATACAGGTCTGGAGGCCTCATTTTAAGAAGGATGTAGAGCTGTTGGAACGAGTACAGAGAAGGGCAACAAGATTAGTGAACAAAACAAAGGGTTGCTCTTACAAAGAAAGGCTTACGTTTTGCAAATTACAGTGTCTGGAGACTAGACACCTGCGAGGTGGTCTGATTGAGGTGTAAAAAGCCTTGAATGGTTTGAACATGCTCAATGCTGATGGGATTCTTCCTCTTGCTCAGAATAATCACCTGAGAGGGCATAAATTCAAATTGAGGAAAGACAGTTGTAGAATAGATGTGCGGAAGTTTGCCTTTAGCCAGTGGGTGGTTGATTGCTGGAACAAACTGCCATCTGTCATTGTAGAAGTTGATAGCTTAAACAGATTCAAGGCATAACTTGACAAACATTTGGAATGAGGGGATGGGTGAAATAAGGGTGTTTTTGTTTTTTTTTTTTTTTTGGCTGATGCTATATAAGCTTGCTTTCTTGCATCAATGTGCTAATTCTAATGTCTTAGTTCTTAGAAACAAAACATGCCCCATATCAAAAAACAACCACCGGCACATGCCTGGATAGTGCGCAACACGCACAATAGATCCATGGACTTGTGCTGCGTGTGGCCTCCACAAAGGCATCCATTGACATGTTGCATCAGGTATCTGGACTCGTCCGACCAGCACACTTATTTCCAATCCTCCAGTGTCCAACCAGTGTGTTGTTGTTGACACCTCAGCATTTGCTGTTGAATGATCAGCGGCGAAGAGAGGGTGACTCTTGAGTCATCTGCTGTGGAACCCCACGTCTGAGTGTGTGTGGCATATCATGATTTGGTATACTGTTCTTGCATTCCCCATATTTTATTGCAATTTCAAAAAGCACCCAGTGCACAAACTCCCACAATCACCCACTTTTGAAACTCAGTGATATCTTTACTACACCTCATAACTTCTAATTTATCAGTATGAGTTGCATGACCAGATGGAAACTAACACACACTGCTCTGGTGTATGAAGCTGTTCAGCTTTATATACTGCAAGCTATGTGGCATAATCCATCATCGATGAGGTGGTCATAATTCAGTGATCACTGTATATTCCACAGAGCCATGTAAAATGTATATGTATATATAAATAAACAGAAATTATTTCAAGGCACGTTGATTCCTCAAAGAATGCACAAATTTGTAAAATTATCCAATACGTACACTGAAATATAGCTCTGCAATTTTTACAACTTCACTTATGGCTGAAAATATTTAAAATTTCAAGATATATATATATCTATCTAATTTGAATAGGTACTTTAACAAAAATAAAAGTTAAATTTAAAATTAATGATAAATACATACGAATACATTCAATTAGACTCTTGCTTCCTTCCTGCCTTGTGAAAGTACCATCAGGGCACCGTTTACAAAATCCTTGACGTGTCAGGTCTTGGTAGAAACCACGCTGACAAAACTGACATCCATCTGTTTTTGATGCATATGTTCCAGCAGGACAGTGCACTAAAAAGAGAGCAATAGTCACTGTTCATAATATTTCATCATAAATATCATAATTTCACAGTTTAAGCATTCCAAAATTCAGAAACTATATAAAAATTTGAATTAAAATTAAACTTTGAAACAGTTATATGCCAAATAATCAAATGGACATAATGTATAATGCATGTTTTATTACCATATTTACACATATAATCGTACTTTTTATTCAATAAGATGCATAAAAAGTGCAACGATTTATGCATCTTATGCAATGCATAAGATGCATTTTAATTCTGAAAACAGGAATGCAATGATTATGGAGGCAATTTTAAAACTGCCATAATAGCATGTGACATTCTAGTGTTTCACATGCTATTTATGGTATTTTAAAAAATGTTTTATATAATGCCATAAATGTTTTATATTTTATAAAATTCCATATATTTTATAGTTTTCTGCTTTGCAGATAATTTTCTACTTTACAGAGGCATGAGTGAAATTTTAAATGTAGTTTTCATATTCTTAAACACATACCAACAGCAAATATTGATACACTACACTGAAAAATGATCAATGTTAATACCTTCAAATAAACAGAAACCCTATTGACTGTTAAGGATAAGGTTATCATTGGACTAAGAGGTCCCTTAGCTCAAAGAAGTGCAAACATTCTGAAAATCCAAAAAAGGGGGAGGCTAAGGATGAGATATGTAATTACCGACTAGTCAGTTGACCTCAATGGTAGATCTATGGTCAGTGTCATTTATATGATTGCCTTGGGAGGTATAATATTCTAAATGGATCATAACATGGCTTTGTAAAGGGACAAAATTGCTTGATTACCTGGTAAACTACAATGACATGGTCACACAGAAACTGGATGCAAGAAACAATTTTGATATTATATACTTTAGAAAATCATTTGAAATGAGAAGTTTCTGTACAAGCTGGAGCACATTGAGATTATGGGGAAAGATGCTGAAATTGATTGAGGGATGGCTAAAGGAAAGGAAAGAAAGCAGAGAGTTTATATGGAAATTCTTTAGAACAGGTCAAGATTATAGGAGTTCCCAAGGTTAAGTAATGGGCTAATTCTTCCACAATCATGACTTTAAACAATCATTACCTTTGCAGGCTATTTCTATTAAGGAATAGCTACAATTTATAACACTTTTACTCTGCAATCATTAATGCAATTATCATGGAGAAAAAACATTTTAAATTATAGTTATATCTTAATAGGGCCTAAATAAAGTTTTAAATTATAGTTATATCATATCTTATTACTGATTTTCTTGAAAGATATTGATGAGGAGTAGGAGGGTGGTTAATGATACAAATCAGTCTGAGCCTTCAGAATGATTTGGACATGCTTCAAAGATGGTCTGATAAATTGCAGTTATCTTTAAATGCTGTGAATTGTAAGGAACCTATGCCAAGGGACTGGCATAGGTCCCTTATAAATCTTATATAACATATAAGATCCCTTATATCTCAACCTTAGCTTCTCCTTTTTTTGGATTAATATAAATGGATAATAAGGAGGGAAACTCTGTGATAAAGTCAGATATATACCATGTAGTATACACAACATCCAGGAAAGTGTATGATGTCTTACCAGTGATTTCTGTACATGTGCAATTTTGGTAAAAGAAGGTTATAATCTTCATGCCAACAAATGGTGATTAGGGGAGATAGCTACACATCTTCAATTTGTAGAGACTTGCCCCTAAATCCAAGGAGGTTCTCATTATTATGGCTAAAGGTTTGATTATCTGTTTTGCTGTTTCATTTGAAAAATAATGGATAGATTCATCAGCACTGCAGACTTTGATTAATTTAGCTGCAATAATTCTAATTCCAACTCACTTTCATTAATCAAAATATCATTTAACAATTGGTCTGTATTAGACAGACTTATATTGCCTAGGTGCTATTACAGTTTTTCCACTACTGCGGCAAGGCACTAATGCCGGCAACATAGAAAGAAATAATATTAGTAGTGGAAAATGATGAAAGAAAGCAAGCTTTTACAGCATCACCAAAAAAAAAAAAAAAAAACAAAAAAACATTCTTATATTCTGTCCATACCGTCCAATAGTTTGTCTAGTTCTCCCTTGAATTCATGAATTCATTCATACCATCCACTTCCACAACAAATGAAAGTCTGTTCCAACAAACAACTACCCACTGGCTGAAGGCAAACTTCCACACATCTATTCTGATACTATCTTTCCTCAATCTGAATTTATGCTGCCTCATGTGAGTAGTCTGAGCAAGAGGAAGAGATCATCAGAATAGATGCTTGCTCAATCCATTCAAAGTCTTAAACAACTCAATCAAGATCACCTGACAAGCAAAGTCTCCAGATGCTGCAATTTGCAGAACTGAAACCTTTCTTGGTAAGAGCATCCTACTGCTGCCTTTTTTGCACCTGTTCCAGCAGATCTGCATCTGTCCTAAAACAAGCCTCCAGACCCACACTCATCTCCTTATTCCTGCTGGCAAAATTACTGTATATAGACTAAAACCTGTGAGTTGTTCTGGCAACCTGTCTACTGCTCAGAGAACTTCACATCTGACTGAATTCATGAATTCATTCATACCATCCACTTCCACAACAAATGAAAGTCTGTTCCAACAAAACAACTACCCACTGGCCGAAGGCAAACTTGATTTTCCAGGTACTCTTGATTTTCCATTATCCTGAGTGTAGTACCACAGAATTGGTCCATTAATCTTGGATTACTGATACCTATATGCAGTATCTTGCATTTGTCAATTTTTAAACTCCAATTGCCAATTCTAAGCCTATATGCAAAATTTTATAGATTTTGTTATAGTATCATACCTTGATTAATGTCATTACTCACCTGCAAGCTTTGACATTAAGCCTCATATGTTTTCACTAATATCAATAATAAATACTGAAAACAACAATGGGCCCAGCACTGAAATTTTGGCAACTCCGCTATGACGTAGTCCAAGAAGAGCAGTGCTCATTAATAATCACTCTCTGTGTCTAATCAACTTTCTATTTATCCATAGCAGAAACTTGTCCCTAATGCCACAATGGTCTGTCATATGAAACGATATTAAAAGCATTGTTGAAATCTAAGTATACAATATCAAAATTATATTTTGCATCCAATTCCTTTGTTACTGCACCATAGTTATCCTGATGTAATTCCTGAATTGGATGATTTCATAGCCAATTCAGAAATTGTGCTTAAATTCATCATCTATCTTGAAATAGTGTTAGCAGTGGCAAAAGATGGCAAAAAGCAAGCTTATACAGCAGCGGCCAAAAAAAAAAAAAAAAAAAAAAAACCTCAGACACCCATTTTACTTATTCATTCTCTCCAATTGCTTGTCTAGTTTTTCCTTAAATTTATTTAAACTCTTAACTTCCACAACAACACATGGAAGTTTGTTCCAAAAATCAATCAACCGTTGGCAAAAGCAAAACTTCTGCAAGTGCTCTTCCTCAATTTGAATTTGTGCCCCCTCCCCTCATGTGCGAGTTCTGAGCAAGAGGAAGAATTCCATCAACAATGAGCTTGCTCAATCCATTCAAACCCTTAAACAACTCTGAGAAAACATCATATCTGACTGCACAATTACCCCAGGTTATTTCCATTTTCCACTACAGTGATTATAGTACCACACAGTTAGCATTAGCATTAGTAGAGGCATATGGTACAAGAAAGCAAGCTTATGCAGCATCAGCCAAAAAAAAAAAACAACTTCCACTTCACCCCTCCATTCATTCGAAATACCTGTCCAGCTGAGCCATAAATTTATTTAGGCTATCAACTTCCACAACAAGGGATGGAAGTCTGTTCCACCGGCACCTCCGTAGCCAGGTGGGAAGGAGCAGCAGTGCGTAGCACACGCTTCTTGATTAGACTGGGGTTCGAGCCCATCACCACCAAATACTGAGGACGTGGAAAGGTCAGGGAATGACCACCGCATATTCACGGAGCAATATGGCCTTAGTTGCTAATGTTCCTAAAAACCAAATAACAAAACATAACATAACATCTGTTCCACCAACCAACTACCTCCTGGCTAAAGGCAAATTTTGCCTTTTGGCACATTACCCTGCGGTTACTGCTACTCATATGCAGAATTTTGCATTTATCAGTGTTAAACTTCAATTGTATTTCTAAGCCCATCTGCCTAACTTTTCATTCCTGTCATTAATCCCCAAGCCAACCTTCATATCGTCTGCAAACTTGGACATTAAACCTGATATACTGTCAACAATATCATTGATAAATACCGAAAACAACCAATGGGCCCAACACAGAACCCAAGTGAATCCACTAATAACATTAATCCATGAAGAGCAATGTACATTGATTACCACTCTCTGTCCTCTTCCCACTTAACCATCCCTTTATCCATAGCAGCAACTTTTCCTCAATGCCACAATGCTCCAATTTCTACAGCAATCTTTTATGTGCAACAGTATCAAAACAAAAGCTTTTCTTGAAATCCAAATATATGATATCAAAATTATTTTTTGCATCCAGTTACTTTGTGACCACATCCTAGTAACTGATCAAACTGGCCAAACAAGATCAAACAAGATTCCCCTTAAACTCATGCTGTGTTGGAAGTATAATTGTGGCTTGTCTAGATGATCCTGCATTACCTCTTTTAGCAGTGATTTCATTAGTTTCCCTGGAACAAACTTAAACTAACAGGTCTGTAATTACTCTGATCCTCCTCCTTTGTGAATTAGGGATATATTCACACATCTCCAGTCTGTGGGGAACTTCCCTAAAATCTAAGAATGCACTTATATTCCCTATGCTTTGCTAGGGGAGACTGGCACACTATGCAACATCATTATGAGTTTTAAGGATTTTGATAAAAACAAAGTGTTTCCTAGTAAAATAGCATTAGATAAGTAAACTAGAAAGGTTTTGTAAAGAAATTTGCTTACTTCCTTTGCTATCTTCATTAATATAACTGGATAGACCTCATCCACCCCAGGATAGATTTGGTTTGTTTAAGGCCGATCTCCCAATATACCCTCTTACTTTTAATTTTAATTTTGTCCAACTTACTGTCTCCTTTTTCCTACACTTGGGATCGCTGTGACATACCATAAATACTTTCAGCCATCTAGCATTAATCCTCTGGCTTCCTCCTGCAGCAGCGTGGGGTGTTTCTCTCCAGTGTCATTATACCGGCATGACTCCTGTTTTGGTATTCCAGTAATTTATTTTTATTTTATTTTATTTTCTTTGTCTTTTCTCTTTTTCCTTTCTCAGACTCTTTTCTCTGCCTCCATCAGGTTAGCCATGAAACATACATTAGCATTATCCTTGCCTACTGCTACATTTTGACCTTACCACCACCACTGCTTAAATCAAAATTCAGTATGGCTTCACCATTTCAACCATGTGCTACATATATTTCATATCAGAAACAGAGGCCTTATTTCTGTCTTTCCTGTAGTTTCGACTGTTGACCCTTGATGAAGATATTAAAATCATGGGATTTACGGCAATTAAGTACTTCTTTTTCTTTTCATTTATTTTTTATTTTTCATATACTTTCCAGGTTATCCTTAATTTCAATTTTCAGTTCATTAGCTCGTTCCCATTCTCTTCTTCATCTTCAACTTACTGTGTGTGTGTGTGTGTGTGTGTGTGTGTGTGTGTGTGTGTGTGTGTGTGTGTGTGTGTGTGTGTGTGTGTGTGTGTGTGTGTGTGTATTATTTAATAAAATTAAACAAGTTCTGAATTGAAAATTCAGATTCCTTCAATGTTAGCATTTGTAAGCCAACATGATCTCAAATTTGGTTTTCTTAAATTGGTATTCCAATAAATGTACTAAGGCTGTTCCAAGAGAAGAATGTTGCATGTTTCATTTATTTTTTATTTGGCTTGTTTCCAAATCTTCAGTTTCATTTTCTGGCCCCAATGAAGCTCACAACAATTGTGAAGCAATTATTAATCTGTCCAAATTATATGTTGAATAGGCTAAGAGTAGAAAACTTGCTTCTTATTCTTACTCCGTACCCAACTCTGTCAAAATCAGATGGTTCTTTTGCCACTTTAGTCAAGGATAAAGCTGACCTGCTAGCATCCTATTTTTCTTCCAACTCATGTATTAATGATCTTGATAAACTACCTCCCACCATTCCCAGTGCACTCCATTCAATGCCTCCTGTGATCTGCCATCAAAAGGATGTCAAATGGATTTTGGCAAATCTTGATGCTTAGAAAGCTCCAGATCCTGATGGTATTTCCCAATTATTCTCGAAACCTGTGCTCCTGAACTTACTCCTGTTCTTTGCCGCCTTTTTTCACTTTCTTATTCCAAAGGTGTTTTTCCTTCTGCTTGGAAATTTGCTCATATCCAGTCAGTTCCTAAAAAGGGTGACAAATCTCTTCCATCCAATTATCGTCCCATTGCAATTACTTCTACTCTTTCTAAAGTAATGGAGAAATCAATTAACCACCAACTCTTAAGCTACCTAGACACCTTCCATCTGATCAACAATCGCCAGTATGGATTCCATTAGTTTCAATCCACTGGTGATGTTCTGGCTTATGTTACCCATTTATGGAAAAATTCAATGGAAAAGTTCGGTGAAACAGTTGCTCTTGAAATTTCAAAGGCTTTTGATTGTGTTTGGCATCCATCTTATGGTTTGCCCACTGTTTTTTGTAATTGGTTATCCAGATTTCTCTCTGGTCACTCACTGAGGGTGATGGTAATAGGCTCTCTGTCTTCTAACCTCTCCACTAATGCTGGTGTTCCCTGAGGTTCAGTTCTTTCTTTTACTCTTTTCCTCTTGTATATTAATAACCTTCTTCCATTGACTAGAAATCCTATCCATAGTTTTGCTGATGGTAGCACATTCCATTTCACCTTCCAGTTTGAGAAACCTTGCCATATACAAACAGCTTTTACTTCTCGAATATCCATTACCAATTCCTTAAATGCTGATTTCCTGGTAATTCTCCAGTGGGGCAAAGACAATTTAGTTGATTTCAATCCTTCTAAAACTCAGTCTTGTCTTATATCTCGCAAAAAGGATTCTTATGCTCCTACACTTATCTTCAATGGCACTCCGATTTCTAAACAAGATCATATAACTGTATTGGTGATTACCATGATTTATAATCTCTCATGGCATAAGCACATTACAAATATTGCTTCCTCTGCATCTAAAAAACTTAGTTTTCTCTTTCACTCTCGGCACTACTTTTCTTTCAAACAGCTTCTCACTCTGTACAAATCGAAAATCCACCCTACTATGAAATATTGTTCTCAAATCTGGGACATTGCTCCCAAAATCTCTTTCAGGCTTCTAGATTCCATTCAAAAAAGGCAGTTAGATTAATTAATGACTCATCTCTAACAGAGTCTCTCCACTCTTTGTCTCACAGACATTCTGTTTCTGCTGCAAGCATTTTGTATAGATGGGCACTGTTCTTCTGAATTGGCTTCTATAATTCCTGCTCTCTTTCAAAGCATGTGCCGCAACCAGTCAACATCCATGTACTGTCCAATTTCAAACTCACAGTACAAACTTTTCTTCTTCCTCATTTATTCATTCAACTTCTGTTTTCTGGAACAGTTTCCTTCATATATATTTCCTGAAAATTACAATCTACAGAAGTTAAAGTCTAATGTCAACAAATATCTTCTTTCATCTGCTCAACCTCCAATCCATGCATAGTACTAAGTACTATAGGTTCTAATACCTCTTGTGCTTTGGGTTTTCATAAAAAAAAAATCTTATTGAAAGGGTAATCCTCCCTTCAATTTTCAAAATTACCATAAATATAAAAACGGCTATTATTGCTTCTAAACACAGTTGATAAATGGATTGATAGATGGCAGCATATCTGTAGTATTTCAAGAAAATATGTATGTGTGGATGTAATTTGTTGATACTGAGTTGAAACAACCTTAAAAAACATAATAATAATAAGAAGAAGAAGATTAATGGAAAAGAAATGAGAGATCAGCAGCAGAATAAACGAAAACAGAAGGAACCGCCAGCTTAGGAAAGAAGACTTCAGCAGAAGATAGAAGAATTAAGAGTCAAGATAGCTCAGTTGACCCAGTACCAACAGGGTAATAGAAGTAAGAAATTGATTGGAAAGGTGAAGAGCATCCTCAAGAGAGACAGTGCCCACAGCAAACATGAGACCGGAAATCAGAGAATAGGAGAATACAGAATTAGATACTTCAGAATTAGACACATTGAAGCAGAACCTCCTCACAGCAAGACACTACACTGATACAAAGAGAGCTCTCAGAGGAAAATAAACAATGGAATCGTCGATGAGGACCAAAGAACCTTCTACAGGAAACTGGGTGAAGATGAGAAAGCAGGAAATGGACCACCCGAGAAGAAGATGATCGAAGAGTTCTGGGGAAATATCTGGAGCAGTGAAGTAAGACATAACAGCGAAGCACCCTGGATAGAAGCAAAATGGAAGAAAACAAAGGACATACAAGAGATGAGAGAGTGGGAGACTCAAGAAGAAGAGAAGTAAAACAGTCGATCAGGAACATCCACAACTGGCGAACCCCGGGAATTGATATCCAAAACTACTGGTACAAGAAGCTTGCCTGCACACACAAGCACCTAGCAGAGCAGAGCAGTTCACTTAAATGATAAGGCACCTGGAGACATCCCAAAGTTTCTCACCAAAGGAGTCACATATCTGAAGCCTGAAGATGAAGATTAAAGAAACCCGGTGAAATACAGGCCAATCACATGCCTACCAGCGATGTATAAGATCCTGACCAGCTGCATAACTAAGAAGATACCAGACCACTTAGAGAGTCAGAACATAATGGCCGAACAGCAGAAAGGATGCAAGCAGAGGTGCAATTAACCAGATGCTGCAGTTATGGAGCAAGCCTTCAAGAATCACCGCAACCTATACACGGCCTACATCAATTACTGAAAGGCCTTCGACTCCGTACCTCATAGCTGGCTAATAGAGACCCTGAAGATATACAAGGTCAATCCAATAGTGACAAACTTCCTAGGAGCAACAATGGTGAAATGGAGTACTACCATTAAGGTCGAGAACATCACAACCAGGCCAATCCCCATTAGAAGAGGAATCTTTCAGGGAGATGCTCTGAGCCCACTATGGTTCTGTCTAGCATTCAACCCACTATCCTCCATGCTCAATGGCAGCAAGTATGGATATAACCTCAAAGAAGAAAGAAAGAACCTGTACACCCTCACCCACCTGATGTACATGGATGACATCAAGCTCTACGCGGCAACCGAAAAGCAACTCAAGCAACTACTCTGGATCACCGAAGAATTCAGCAAGGACATCAGGATGGAATTTGGTCTAGAAAAATGCAAGACCCACACACTGCACCAGGGAAAATTAGTTGGCCGAAACTACCAGTTGCTGAGTGGTAAAGAGATCGAAACTATGACAGAAGGAGAGACCTACAAATACCTAGGGATGATGTAGGCTGAGCAGTTGGAACACAAGAAATCAAGAAGTGCCTGACCAAAAAATATCATCAGAGACTCAGAAGCCTGCTGAAAGCAAAATTGAATGGAGGGCAACACAGCTAAAGCCATAAACACCTATGCAGCTCCAGTTATAACACACACATTCGGGGTCACAGATTGGACTAACACTGAGCTAGAAGATATCAATCATGCAAAAGACAAGGACAATGATGACCAAGAGTCGCCAACACCACCCGAAGTCAGCAGTTGAGAAAATAACAATACCTTGGAAAGAGGGAGGAAGGGGCTTGATAGACCTGATAGAGCAACAGAAAACAGCAATAGTTAACCTGAAAGATTACTTCGAGAACAACACAGCACCACTCCACCAGGCTATAAGGAAGATAGATAAGTGGTATACCCCACTCAACCTAAGTGAGGAAACCCCTCCTGCCCAAACGGTACAAGAAACGAAGATAGAAAGATGGGCAAAGAAGACACTCCATGGCAGACACTACAATGATCTCCATCAAGATCACATTGATAACATTGCTTCTAATGCATGACTCACAAGCAGGATGCTCTTCCCCGAGACTGAAGGATTCATGCTGGCCATCCAAGACCAGGTAATGAACACCAGAAACTATGGAAAATACATCGCAAAGGAGCCCAGAATGTCAGATGACACATGTCGATAATGCCACCTTGCCTCAGAAACGATCCAACACATCACTGCAGAGTGCAAGGTGATCACCCAGACTGAGTACACTCATAGACACGACCAGGTAGCCAGGATAATAAAATATCAGAAGTTAGTGAGGAAATACCAGTTGATCAAAGAAAGTATACCATACTACAAGTACAAACCCCAGACAGTACTAGAGACTCGAACCCACAAGCTGCACTGGGACCGGGCCATAATAACGGATAAGACCATCCCGCACAACAGACCAGACATAACCCTCGTAGACAAGGTGGAAAAAGCTACCTACCTGATTGACATAGTGGTGCAGAACACTAGCAATGTCCAGAAAACCCATGAGGAAAAAATTAGGAAGTACACGAACCTGAGACACGAGATCAAGGAGATGTGGCTTATGCAAGACGTATCAACAATCATCGTGTCAACCACTGGTGTGGTATGGTACCAAAGACTCTACATTGCAGTCTAGCAACAATAGGTCTTCCAGAGAACACCTACAAGGAATTCCAGAAAGTTGCAATCCTGAACACCTGTAGGATAGTCAGAAATTTACTTGATTGACTGTAACACCAGACATTATAACCACCCTGTGTACTTCACAGCAGTACCCATCATGGAGTGGAATCCCCCAATCAGGGAGAAATAATATAAGAGCAACAACAATAATAATAATAATAATAAATAAAATAAAAAAATATATATATGTTCTAGTTTATACTCCATCACAATGACCAGGTCAGAGATATTTGCAATAAATTGCAAATACAATCATTAATAGTATTTAGCAGCCAAGCTCAACTCACGGTTCATTCACAGGTGTATGCTACTGCAATCATGCTCCTGAACATTCAGCTATGTCATATATGAGGGTTGTTCCAAAACTAATGTCTCCAGATTTTTTTCTCTTGGATACCACTGAATGTATGCAAATTTAAACTCTACATTATATTTTTCAGGTCTTTAGCTTCTTACATTTATTTTTATGCATAGGGTTGTTAAAATTAAAGTATCCCTATGTAGAGGGCTTTGGAGCAAGTTCTAAGGCTCGCACTGAAGAGAAATTTAGACAACAGATACAATAAAGAATGCGCTCGCCATTTACTGGAAAAAAAAAAAAAAAAAATAGTTACAAAATCTGTCACTATATGGCACTGTGGCAATAGAAATCACTTGAATAGCACCACAATTGTTCAATGTGTCGTCCATTTTGGTCAACAACAGTTTCCATTCGAAGAACAGCATTTTCTATAGCAGAACATAACATGTCAATGGAATAGCCAGCACACAACATCTAATGCTGTCCTTCAGATCTGCCAGAGTTTGACATCCTTTCCGATACACCTGGTTCTTCAAAAAACTCCACAACCAGAAGTCGCATGTGGGTGAGGTCTGGTGATCGGAGTGGCCAAGATGTCTGGAAACAACGGCTGATGACGCATTCATCTGTAAAGTATTGCCTTAGCAATCTTTGGATACAACGGTGGATGTGGGGTGGCGCACCATCTTGCATGAATATAGTATCCTGAAGGCACCCGCGTTGTTGCAGCTCTGGTATTGCAAAATTTGCCAACGTTTCATAATATCGCTGTCCAGTGATGGAACAGGTGTGGAGTCCGCTCGCTGTTACCTGTTCAAAAAAATATGGCCCAATCATGAATGTGGCCATACATCCACACCACACTGTCACGTTTGGAAAATGCAATGGGACCTCTTGGATAACTTGAGGGTTTTCGGTTGCCCAAATGTGACAGTTGTATGTATTCATTTGTCCATTTAAGCAGAAGTGGGTTTCATCACTCCGAAGGAGCCATGGCCAAGTGATATCCACTCTCATTCGTGCCAGAAACTGAAGTGCGTATGTGAAACGAATATCTGCATCACCATGCTTTAGCTGCTATAGCATGTGCATCTTGTTAGGATAGGACCACAACACCTGGCACATTACTAGTCTTACAGCGGAATATGGCATGTCCACTTCAAGAAAAACAGCTAGCACAATCTGCTACCATATGGAGATTGACTTGATAAATCCATGACAGCCATAGCCACATCTTCAACACGAGACAAGTCCACTTGTTTTCGACCTCTACCTGGTTTAACACCAAGATGTCCTGTCACTTCAAATTTTGCAATCATTTTGCGGACAGAACAATCATAGGTCCACGTGGGCCTTATGCACTTCTGATGTCAGAATTCTCTGATAGCCGCAGCTGCATTGTTGCTGTTCTGATAGTACAGCTTCACTAATAGCACCTTTTCCTGCAACACTGTTGGAATTGCTACTCTTGGTTGGTTGATTAGTTGGTTATTGGAAGTTTAATGGATCATCAGCATCTAAGGCTATCGTGCACCAAATTGCTACTGTAATGCAAGCAAACATCTACTGTATGATTTTGAAGAGACTGTTTTGCTTTTATACAGTACAGTAGAGCTGAGTAGTGGCGCTGCGGCAATAACTTACGATTATGCGAATAATGTAAGTTATTTGCATAATCGTAACTAAGATAGTTACGCACCATAAAGTGACAAATTTTGTAATTAATTTTTTTGTTCCAATAAATGGCAAGCGCATTCTTTATTGTACCTGTTGTCCAAATTTCTCTTCAGTACGAGACTTAGAACTTGCTCCAGAGCCCTCTATATAGAGATACTTTAATTTTAACAACCCTGTATATCCACCAATTTTAATCTACATTTTCTCCACAACTGAACTAGAACTTACATTCCCGCTTTTGAAAAAGGTGCTGTTGGCCTCTAAGAGCTCCTGTTGACGGTCCCAACAACAGCTTTGTCTTTGGTGAAGTATTCTTGATGAAGGTCATCCTTCATAGGGTCAAACACATGAGTTTGTGTTACAAGGCAAGGACTATAAAAGGGATGTAGCAGTACAGTTCATGTGAATTCCACAATGGTCTTCCTTGTTAGAATGCTGGTATGAGGTCTGGAATACTGAAGGAAAATTTTTCTATCTTCTCTGGCTTCGCCTTTGCAGTTTGTGTCTTCACCTTTCTCAGCAACTTCACATAGTGAACAGAATTCGTCATGTTGTCCTATTCCAGGAAATTCACAAGTATAAACCCCCTGCTTGTCCCAAAAAACAGTACCTATGATTTTTCAAGCAGAACAGCTAATCTTTGAATTTTTTCTTTAACAGTGAAATAGTTATGTTGCCATACCACAGATTAGTGCTCTGATTATGGCTATTAGTGCAATGTTCAGGATGATACTGTCAGGAAATTCTTCCCTAATGGTCTCATACTGCTCCAGAATATTGAGAATTTTGACACAGGTCTACACTCTCTGCAACAGGTGATCTGTCATTAGCTTTTGTGGAACCCACCTGGCACACAATTTCCTGTATCCCAGACTGCTCAGAATTGTTTTCGATGCATTAACCAAGTTTCAATGTCAGTCAGTTTATTAAGTGATTAATCAGTCACAAATCAGATTAATCACCTCTCTTCATTTTCTGTCATCACTATAGTGAAAGGATGTCCTGACCTTAGCATGGCCTTCAAACCACCTTCACTGACATGCCTAACCCATTGCCTCACTGTGCTCACGTTGATCATTATCATTATGTCCTTATTAACTTTCTTAAAATGTTGGTGAATTTCAATGGATGCAATGTTCTCTACATTCAGGAATTAAATAACACACAAGTTTCATAAACACATCAATATCACTTTCTATTTTTATAAACTAATACAGCCCTATCACTTGGCAATCAGTGCTAAAATTTTCAGGATACTGGTAATGAAATATATAATTTCAAACTAACAAGGTTCATTTTGTATGCAATGCCATGTGAGAGGGAAAAAAAAATTGGAGATATTAGGTTTGGAGTAGCTCTTACATTCATATTCCTTTGATCCATCAATGAAAAAAAAAAAAAATATATATATATATATAAATATATATATATATATATATATATAGTGCATACTCGCAAAAGGGTTAAATTGTTAAAAACCACACATACAGCATCTTGGAATGTGGCCTTCTCCAACAACATTTAGCACTTCACCTTCTTCACAAGTAAAACCTCTTCCAATTGATGATCTAAGTGCATGCAAACTTGGACAATGACTGCCCATATTCTGGGAGGTAACGTTGATAATTGGCTCAATAATAGCTGATGTACTTGGGACACTGAGATCAAAAATAAGGCCTAATGTTGAACCACAAAGATCATACAATAAGGGCTGACGAACTACAGGATCTACCCTTAAAGTATATCCAATAAGAACCTGAAAAAGAGTTAATGATAAATATATTAATATTTTCATTTTATAGATTGCTAAATGAATGCATATCAGAAATTATTATGACTAAAAGAATCTGATTCTCTTAACATAAAACTAAATCAACTCATAACTATATTAATAATCAGTAAGAATACAATTTTTCTTTTTATAACTTCAAAAGTCAAATAATGATGACAGAGTTAATAGTAGTTTCAGATAGGACTGAAACAGTACTATTATTTATTTGTTGTACTAAGTGGTTTCAGTGAATCTCTGGCAACTCATCATGTGTTCGCGCCTCCGTAGCCAGGTGAGAAGGAGCAGCAGTGTGTAGCACATGCTTCTTGATTAGACCGGGTTTTGAACCCATCACCACCAAATACGGAAGATGCGGAAAGGTCAGGGAATGACCACCACATATCCCCGGAGCAATGTGGTCTTAGTTGCTAATGTTCCTAAAAACCAAATAACAACAACAACAAGACAACTGCCGGCAGCATGGTGCAAGGTGCTGCAAGTGCACCGCCTTTGGATTTCGAAGTAATACACAATTTTTAATATTTTCATTAATTTATCGAAATATAAGACATTGCATGTATTTGAAAATTTGGTGAGCAAAAAATTTATTCCTACATGCACCACCTTGCAAAATATCCAGCCAGGACCCATGTCATGCCAGCATTACTACTACTCTGAGATGAGATTTTTTCTGATGCTGGAGTATTATATTTATGGATTTGGTTTTATTTCAAGTAATTTATTGTTGGTTTGATTTCTCCATTTCTAGGCATATTCATCTTTACTTGCTATTCTAACAATAATATATAATAGTCGGTGTAAGGGACTATCATTCTTTTGATTGGTAACTATGGTGTTGACTTAGCTGTTATCTGGAGTGCCAGCCACAAGCATGTTCAACCAATTCTGTCGAACAGAGCCCCACGCTAAAAATGGTCATAACAATATTGCTGATTAATATATTAAATAATATTAGCATTTAAAATTTTTGTTCAGTATAATATAAAATTATTTAATTATGTCTTAGTTACTGTAAAATTAAAAAAATCACTATTACAAAAACACCCCGCATAAGTTTTGTACAGGACCCTAGGGCCCTGCAAATTTTGTGGCCAGTTCTGATTATCTGCTTTGTCATTGCCTGTTCTCCTGGAGTGTTCTGGGATCTAACAAAGAGTTATTTCAGAGTGAATTTTTGACAGAGGTTGATTATTATGCCAATTTCCTGTAGAAGGGGATGATAAGAAGGATATTTACCCTGGATGGCTGAGGTAGCACTGAATGAATCAGAATATATTAACACAGAAAGCGACGATTGCTAACATTTCATTTAATGCAAGCTGGATAGAATATAATTCTGTAGAAGGCATGCTGTACTCAAATGATAGAGATTTTGAGATACATGCGATAGGAATACAGCTGCTGCACCTATATATGAGTGGGACTTAGAACCGTCTGTATAGATTATGAGTTTCTTAGTGTATTCTGTGCATGATTAGCAGGTAGCTTGTATGTTAAGTGATGGAATAGTATTTTTTAACCACTGAGCAAGTAGAGATTAATGCCTTGCTCATGTCTATCCAATGGAAGTAAAGACATATTTGCATTTTTACTCAATTTCATTGTGATCAATTTTCAACTTATGTACTATTTCTCAGAGACATATCTCAGCAGTCCTAAGATCATTAGGCTTAGATTTATAGAGCATGCACAAAGGCTGTAACCAAAGATAATCCTTGCTATAACAAGTGTTAGAGATAATATAAAAAACTGAACAGAATTTCAGCAGATATTCCGCAAGGTACTACATTCCACTTTCAGCTATACCTTTCTCCTCTATCCTTCAGCCATTTTTGCAGGAGCATCCTAATGTTATAGCATATGCTAATGTTGACAAAATTATTTCTAGTTTTAATTGTTGAGACTGCCATTACTTCTGAACACCTCACTAAACATTTTCTACATTTCATAAATCATTTAAAATCTGATAATCTCCAAACGATATATAAACATGTTCCTTTTGAAATTAATGCTTCTAGTCAACAATCTACCATTCTGAAAATTGATACATAAGGACCTTAGCATTGTTTTTCCATGCAAAATTCACATTCTTCCAACAGATTAATCATCTTACAAGTAAATTCACTATATCTGTTTGGCTACTTACACAACAACAACATACACTATGTCCTAATAACTTGCTGCTCTAATAAACATAAACCTAAAACAATTCCTTTGACTAACAATTATGGAGAATTGAAAACCATTTTAGCAAAATTAAATACAGTAATCTTCTAAATCTACATAGATTCCTACAGAACCTGAGCTTCTTGACAACAGTAAGAAAATTTTCAAACTAAGCCTTAAAAATATTTTTTACCAAACACATTGGCCACACAATACATTGATCCTACTGAACCCACTCATTTTATTTCAATTTAATTCTTTAGTTTTGCTTTATTATTTTTTAAATTATTATTTTCTATCCTTCATGCTATGATGTAAATCCAACAACATTTTAGCTTTGCTTTTGTGGCTTCCCATGTAATATTACTGTTCTTTTAATCAAAACTTAATTTTATCATATAATCCATAATACCTGCTTCTGTATAATTTAAATGCATATAATGGTTGTGATCAAATTAGTTTTATTTTTATTTGAGAAAATAATTTAACCTGCTTTTGCTAACTATTCTTTTATGTGTTCTATATGCCTACATGCACAAATATATGTGTTTATCTCCATAGCTTTTGTAAGTCCTCCTTGCCTTACTTATGGCTGTTTTGAGGCAAGCCTTTTTTGTGTTTGCAGGTTTTAGTGAACAGTTTCTAAATTTGTAACTTTGTGAGATTAATGAAAAATAAACTGATATTGACTGATTGATTAATGGTGCACCTTGCAAACATGCGCTGCATGCACACGCATGCCCACAGTACAATTTTGATAATTCACTTTACACCAATTCATAAGACATGCATGCTCTCTCTCTAACCAAACAAACAACTTTGATATAATTAGATGATCTACGGTGAATATGTCTGATATTATATGTACTTACAGCTTTAGTAATTCTGTTAGATGTTTAGATGAATTAGATGTTTCTCCTACATATTTAATATTGCATATTTTACAGGTAAGGAGACAGACTATGCTTTTTGTTTTACAAAAAGGGATGGAGTTTAAGCTATGGTTGGTTTCATGATTGTCCGTGGCAGGACAGGTTAGATATTTATCCTTGCATTTAGAGAAAGAAGGAATATAATTAAATATATGAAGATTGCTTTTGTGTTTATAAAAGATGGAATTAAATGAGTCAGTGCCAAAAGTATGGTTCTCCTGTGAGAAATTAGATGGACCATCCTCAGGAGCAGGATAGAATGCAACATGATTTATAGCAAAACTAGAGATGAAGCAGCGTTGACTCACCATATTCAAATCTGTTGTACTCATCACGATCCATGTAAGGAAAATTTAATAAGGCAAGATGTGTAAAAGTCAGAGCCATCTAGCAGAATGGCTATTGAGGAGATGTCGTTTAAGACTAGCATCGTGTAAAGCAAAAGAAAGATAAAACTTAAATTAATATAGTAGTAATATTATATTGTCTAGAAGCAAACAAAGCAGTTGAGAGAAAAATAGGGAAATTTTATGAAAGGGATCATATGTCAAATGCTCCAAAACAGGCGGGGCAGGAGTAAAGGAAGCAAAAGTATATAAAAATGTGTAGTTTGTAACATAAGTATAGAGTCTGAAAAGATGGAAAAGAGAAGTACACAGAGTGCCTGAACTAAAAGAGGTTTAAAGGAAAATAGAAAAAGGAAGTAAAGTAGTAGTGAAAAAGCGAAAGAATTTTAAAAACCTAGTGCAATAATGAAATGGGACTATGGAAGAAAACAATATATGAAAAATTACAAATTACCAAATAAATAATAAAGAGATATCACAGTATTCAGATATGGGAGGGCAATTTTTGGAAAGAAGGCTATAGGGATGTAAATATGCAGGATCTCAGTACAGTAAAAGAAAAAATGATACATGGCCAGGCATTTCATCAGGGGACTACTCCTGACCATGTATCGGGCTATCCCTCTGAACTTAAACTTAATAAAGAAAATGCTGATAAATGCACAGCCAACTTCCTTGATCTGAATATTACACTTAGTAATATATGATAAAAGAAATTATTTTAACTTTGAGGTCATTTACCTCACAAATTGGCAATCCGATATTTCTAATAAAATACACAAAAATACTACAGTAAAAGTCCAAAAATCTGAACTGCTCAGGGACTGGGCTGATCTGGATTTTCAGATTTTCAGGATTCTCAGGCAGTACTTTTAAAATTCAAATTTAAGATGGAATAAAGAAGATATCACCAGGTAAATTTTGACAGTTTATTCATTAGCAAATAAAGCAGTTTCATTTATCGAAACGAGCAGTTTTAAAGAAAAATAAAGTCAACATCTGACAAAGTTGTCACCAACAGATTGTCAGATTTTAAGGGGGGGGGTAAAGAGAATATTATTATTCATGTGGGGACTAATGATATTAAACGTACACGATCTGGCAATTTGTTGGAAAAATACAGGACCATGCTGAAGAAATGCCGCGAGCTAGGCCACAATGTCTATGTGTCTGCAATTCTGCCAAGACATGATAGGAGGGATTATATGTTAAAAGCCTTGTGTATTAACTCAAGACTTGAAGGTCTCTGCAAAGGCTTTTGGGGGAAATTTCTATCAGCTTGGCCCACACTTGTACGTAGAAGGAATTTGTTTTGTAGAGATGGGATACACTTAAACAAAGGTGGTTCAAAAGTTTTTGCCAGTATTACTGAGGATACCTTAAAGGTTCAGGGAAACTGCTAGTTGGGGGGGGGGGGATGTGAGTAATATTGACACACGTTTATCTGATAATATTGGTCAAAGTAACTCTTGCACATACCTCAAAAGTTCTTATCTGTTACCCCAAATGGACGTATCATCTAGATGTTCTGGGGGCAAAGACGTTTCACGTGAGCGGGTAGCTAATGCCAGGGAAGAGAACCTAAAAATCTTCAAGAGTTGTGTTAGCGTTGTTAAATATACAAGAACAGTAAGTCTTAATTGTTTATACAGTAATGTTAGAAGCGTCGTCAATGAAATGAGCGAATTCGAACTGCTGGTTAAAACAAGTAACGCGGACATAATAGGGCTTACAGAAACGTAGTGCCACCCGGAAATAGGGGATGATGAGTGTCAGTACGGTTTGTATAATGTATTTAGGAAGGATAGGGTAAATAGAAGGGGTGGTGCGGTAATGCTTCTTATCAGAAGCAGCCTGAGTGCGACGATAGCTTTCCCAGATTCAGACATTTCACATGCTAGTACAGAATCTGTATGGTGTGAGATAGTTGGAAACAAAGGTATAATGCGAGTAGGAGTAATCTACAGACCAGGTGATTGTAAAGATTATGACAAAAGCTTCTACATGCAAATGGAATGGGCAAGTAAGCATCAATGTCTTATTATGGATGATTTCAATTTGCCTCTAATTGATTGGAGTAAATGGGAAGGAAACTCAACATGGGGAACAAAATTTTTAAATCAACTAGATGACTGTTATTTGTATCAACATGTCAGGGAAAGTACTATAGAAAAGAATATCCTAGACCTCATCATCACCCATGAATCAGATGACATAACAGGGCTGACAGTAGAGGAACCAGTAGCAGGAAGTGATTATGGAGTTTTACGGTGGATGATGATGAGAGAGGCAGCAGCAGTAAAAGGCAAAGGAATTGGTTTTAATTTCAGAAAAGGAAATTATGATGCCTTAAGGTACTACATGGTCTCTATTAACTGGGCAGATATCGCACAGAGAATGAATACATTTGAACTGTGGTATGCTTTTAAAACATTAATCACAGATGCCTTGAATGTGTATATACCATTAAAAAAAATACTCCACGAGCAGGATTCCAAGTTGGATGAATAGTGAAGTTGCCACATTACTTGAGCAGAAAAAAGGTTACAGAGCAATAAAAAGTACTGAAGCCTATAACAGCTAAAAGATGATCTGTAATAGAGCCACAGAAAAGGTTCGACAGGCAAAGGCAGTTTATGAGAAATCACTAGCAAACAGAGCAAAGAGGGGGAATAAGGAATTCTTCACATATATAAATGCCAAGAAGAGCAGGACAAACCAGATCGGACCTTTACGTAAGGGAAAGGGGATAGTATTAAATACACCAGCTGCCGTTGCAGATGAACTCAACAGTTATTTTGCATCGATATTTACAAATGAAAAACCTTTCGTAGCAATGGGAAATTGTGGGAGCGAAGTTGAAAAATATGTAATTAATGATATTGAAAATTTGCAAGATTATTTAATGAAAAAACTTCCCAGCCTACAGGCCAGTAAGGCTCCTGGAGTTGAGGAAGTCCTGGAGTCCCTATAATCTTAAGGGAGGCGGCGGCAAGTGATTGCATTGAACCATTGAGGCTAATTATGCGAGCATCACTAGACTCTGGGGAGATTCCCTTGGATTGGAAAAGTGCATTAAAGTACTTTCTCATACATAAGGGTGGCTCTAAGAGTGAAGTGGGAAATTATCGACCTGTCAGTCTGACTTTAGTAGTAGGGAAAATCATGGAGGCAATGATCAAGGGTGGAATTCAGGATCATTTGGATCGAATTGAAATTCTCAAGGATACTCAGCATGGTTTTGTGAAGGGAAAATCATGTTTAACAAATCTGGTTCGCTTTTTTGAAAGGGTCACTCACGAGCTGGATTTAGGAATAATTTCGACATTTTTTTTTAGATTTCAGCGCAAAGCTTTCGACTCAGTCCCACATGAGCGGTTGCTTTATACGCTGGAACAGGTTGGAATCACTGGGAAAATCCTTAGACGGATAGCAGGATGGCTTCAGGGCAGGAGGCAGAGGATTGTGATAAATGCCTATTCCTCAGATTGGGTTGATGTAAGAAGTGGGGTTCCCTGAGGATCAGTATTAGGACCACTGTTGTTTTTAATTTTCATAAACGACATTGATGAAGGGATAGAGGGCGTGATGTCTAAATTTGCAGATGATGTTAAAATTGGTAGAGTAGTTAATGATCACTGTCAAGCTGAGCTTCTTCAAAGTGACCTAGATAGACTTCAGGAATGGTCAGAAAAATGGCAGCTATGCGTTAATCCAACAAAGTGTAAGGTATTACACATGGGAAACAGTAATCCCAAAATAACTTATTCACTTAGTGGAGTTCAACTAAACCCAGTACTGGAGGGAAGGGACTTGGGTGTTATGGCGCCTCCGTAGCCAGGTGGGAAGGAGCAGCAGTGCGTAGCACGCGCTTCTTGATTAGACCGGGGTTCGAGCCCGTCACCACCAAATACGAAGGACGAGGAAAAGTCAAGGAATGACCACCGCATATCCCGGAGCAATATGGCCTTAGTTGCTAATGCTCCTAAAAACCAAATAACAACAACTTGGGTGTTATGATACAGTCAGACATGAAATTCTCTGAGCATTGTAAACAGGTTGCAAGGAAGGCCCATGGTGTCCTATCGATGATCTCTTGAACTTTTGCAAGTAGAGATAGGGACGTGATAATCCCATTATATAAGGCTTTTGTTAAACCACATTTGGAATACTGTGTTCAAGTATAGAGACCGCACCTAAAGAAAGACATCGAGCTTCTTGAAAGGGTGCAAAGACGAGTAACTCGCCTGGTGAGATGGGCAAAAGGGTGTCCATATGAAGAAAGACTTCGAATATGTGGGTTGCAGAGTTTGGAAACTAGACACCTTAGAGGAGATTTGATTGAGGTGTTTATGGCTGTGAGAGGCATCAGTAAAATGAATGAGGACGGAATTTTCAAGGTTATAAATGATGCTAGAACTAGGGGACATAAATTCAAGTTACGGGGGAAATGTTTAGATTGGACTGCAGGAAGTTTTATTTTAGCCAACGAGTTATAAATTACTGGAATAAGTTGCCTACGTGGGTGGGAGAGGCTGACAGTTTGGAGAAATTGAAGGGTCATCCGGATAGTACCTTTGGGTCAGGGAAGTGCATAGGATGATAGGTTTAATTTCCTTTTCTTTTACTGATTATTATTATTTATTTATTTTATTTTATTATTTTTTTTTATCATTGTTTTATTCGTTTTTTTTTTTTTTGGCCGGTGCAGCATAAGCCATAGGCTTTCTTGCACCATGCGGCCATTACTAATACTAAGATGTAAACAAAAATTTTCACCACGAAAAAAAAAAGATCATGTAATGCTTGAAATCGTGTTTAAAAATGAATAGTGTAAAAGAAAAATACAGTATATACATGAAAGCAGAGATACATATTTTATATAAATTATTTGTTTTTAGTTTATTAACGAAACATTTTCATATAAAATATAAAGTTCGAAAAACAAACAAATATTTATTCGTTCCTTTCTGCAATTTCTGTTGCGTCTGTTGCAATGCTTGTGGATGATATATAAATACTTTTATATATCACCTTGTTTACAACTTTGTAATTTATTTGTGATAAAATTATTATGCACCATGTGTGCATGCATGACGTCTTGAAGCTATGGTTCTGTTCCATAAATTTTATAACCGTTTCAATGGACTTTTCTGCAGTAGCCCAAGATATCTTTTCTTCTTCAACTTTATCATTTTCTTCACCAGATTCTTCCGAATAATTCTCTTCTATCTTATCAGGAGTTATAATGCTTTGAATAATTTCTTTATCAGTGAAAGTCGCAGCAACTTCAACATCATCTTCAATGCGTATCCACTCTTCTATGTCATCAGCATTAATTTTACATAGGGGGTTCTCTTCTGTACAT
Source organism: Mastigoproctus giganteus (assembly GCF_048544385.1). Classification (NCBI taxonomy): domain Eukaryota; kingdom Metazoa; phylum Arthropoda; class Arachnida; order Uropygi; family Thelyphonidae; genus Mastigoproctus; species Mastigoproctus giganteus. Next base: position 75,335,810 of record NC_143582.1, read on the forward strand.
AATTTAACAGTTTCCATCAGTTCTTTCACTTCAGATGCCTTCAGCTTTATGTGAATTCCTTCAAAATCTTCATTTCCATCAGATTGTAGATCTGCAAATATCACATTCAGTCATAACTTTCGTCACACTCTTAAAAGAGTTACAGGTTTGACTGCATTCCATACAGTCACGAATGAAAATGCTGCATCATTGATTGTAAAACTGCGTTAAAATTCTGAAGGGTCGACATTCTTATGCATCATTTTTATAGTGACATTTAAAGTTCTTAATAATTCCTTGATCCATGGGTTGAATTAATGGTGTTATGTTTGGTGGAAAGTAACATGCAAAAATATTCCTGCAATCAGACACTAATTTTGATTCATGTGGGTGGACCCTACACTTGTCAAGAAGTAGCAGGCACTTTGTATTTGTAGGCTTCCTGAATTTTCTCAAGTTCTGACAAACTGATAGAACAAAATCACAAGCAAACCAAATGCGAAATATATCTTTGTCAATCCAAGCATTCTTTTGGGCTTTATAGGTCACAGGTAAGTGCACAATTCCTTTAAAGGGCCGTGGGCAAGGAAATTTGCCAATCACCAAAAGCTTAATTTTATGCTGACCTGAAGCATTAGCACACATAAGAACGGTTACTCTTTCTTTATTAACCTTAAACCCTGTTGCATTTCATTCTTGGTTTCCAGCCAAAGTTTTTGTGGGTAAACACTTCCAGTAAACCGCTGTTTCATTAGCATTATAAATTTCTTTGGCTATAAGGACATACGTAGTCAGTTACAATTTTTTCAAATGTTGCACTATATTCTTTTGCTGCTTGTGTATCAGCCGACTGTCTTTCTCTAGCAATATCTAACTGCCTAATACCATGACGAGTCTTGAAATTCCTAAGCCATTACTAAATGTGCACTCTGGTTCAATGTTCATTTGCTCCTTAAAAGACCCTGCTTTGGCAATAAGCATGGGCCCAGAAATTGCCATACCTTCTGATCATTTTAACAAAAATCATTCATACAACACTTTATTGAGATTCTCTAATTTTAGCTGATGTAAACTTTTTCTCTCAGCAATTTTATTGTAAGGCTCAGATGAGGCTGTGAATTTAGAATTTTATTCTTTGCCTTTTTTATGTCGTAAATTGTAGGCTTTACAATGTTGTATGTTTACATTAGAACAGCATCGCTCACACCACTTTCTAGTTTCTTAATTATTTAGAGTTTGTCGCTCAATTTCAATGTGTTCTTTCTCTTCACACCATGAAGTTTATCTATTTTAGGAGCCATTATTATGGGCTTGTAAATACGTATGCTATATATGGGGTGCATCTGTAGCCAGGTGGGCAGGAGCAGCAGTGCGTAGCACACGCTTCTTGATTAGACCAGAGTTCGAGCCCGTGACCAACAAATACGGAGGATGCAGAAAGGTCAGGGAATCACCACCGCATTATTCCCGGAGCAACATGGCCTTAGTTGCTAGTGCTTCTAAAAAAAACCAAATGGCACAGCTATATATGGTAAATGGAAAGAGTAGGACAAAAATTATAGCATTGCCACAGTTTGATTGCTCGTTTCAAAATGCCGACCACGAGCTCACTTGTTGTCACTGGACATCTGTGGCACTCACGCATGCACGCACACACACACATGCGCGCGCGCGCACACACACGCACACACAAAAGTCCGCTAAATTTAAAAAGTTTGTGAGTTTTTGAAAAGTCCGGATTCTTGGGTGGTCCGGATTTCTGGCATCCGGATTTGCGGACTTTACTGTATTTGTATTCAAGCAAAGTTTCTTCTCCTAAAAAACCATTTGGTTTGTCACTTTGTTACTCTGACACCTGTCTCAGATCTATTGTTCATCTGGCAGCCATTTTTGTGAATGGTTTTTTTTTCTTAACAAAACCCTGCTTCATTTAACCTGGCCTTTTATGTTGTGAAATTTTATCAATTGATCTAAAATCCATCACCTTTGGGGTTACTAATTTTGCCGTTGAGTAGCTATTGGGCTCTTCTTGATTCCCTGAATTTTCAGTTTTTATTTTCCTTGCTGGATGCACTGTTACTCTCTTCAATGGATTCACTCAACCTTCAATCAACCTTTAATGGAGCCAATAAATGCATACCTCTAGCTACAGCTGTAAGTTAATTTGGAAGTTTGAGCCATGATTAATTAGACCCTGTTCTCTGATCATCTAAAATTTCACTGGATATTCATCTCCTAAATTTCCCTGGAGAGTCATCTCCTGCAGATCTGAATTATACATGTTCCTTCGCAAAAATTTATTCTTTCAGCCTTACGTCTGCCGTTATATGTATTTAGGCCTTTATACCATCTTTCCCATAGTACAATTTTTTATTATTATTTTTTTTTGTGTGCAGTTTCGACGATAGAGGTCATCCCTATTTGCATTTTTACAGCTATATAACACAGTGACCGGTTGTTTCCCTTTTGCATCTAGGTTGTGTGCGTCTCTCCTCCACTTGGCTTAATGACTTCAGGTAAAGCTTTCTTCTGATTTTACTTTTGGTTTTGGTATCGGTTTGCCTTTCTTCTCTACAAGCCTATGGTATTAACACCTATTTTTACTAATGCGTACAAATACCAGAACCCTTTCTTTAAGGTTGGGCCTTACACACCCAGTAAGTTCAGTAATTTTATTGACTTTTTCTACACTTTTTATCTTTTCACTTTCTTTTTCTGTCTTTTTCCTGTTCGTAAAACTATTTGTGTAATATGAGGGTATAATAATCGCTACTTTTTCCCTCTTTTAACTACTTTTTCTCCCCTTCCTCATCCTAGAATTTTTACCCTTCCTTATACCATTTGCTTGGCTACACTTTTTTAATCAAATTACTGTTTTTTCCCCTTACTGTGTGGTACACACCTTTGTATATTTGTATTATATATTTAACTTTATTAACTTAATTTTTTACACTGCATATCACCGCATGGTACACACCTTTGTATGTTTGTATTATTTTACTTTCTTTTACTTTATTACTTAATTTTTTACACTGCGTTGGGACTACCTTGTCTGATAGTATTAAGATAGGGGCCACATATTTGCTTTTTCCCTTTTCTTGTACTATAGACAAGTTTGGAAATGCAGTGCCTGATACATGGTCAGGAGTAGTCCCCTGATGAAATGCCTGGCCGTGTATCATTTTTTCTTTTACTTGGTAATTTGTAATTGTTCATATATTGTTTTCTTCCATAGTCCCATTTCATTATTGCACTAGGTTTTTAAAATTCTTTCGCTTTTTCATTACTACTACTTTACTTTCTTTTTCTACTTTCCTTTAAACCTCTTTTAGTTCAGGCACTCTGTGTGATTCTCTTTTCCATCTTTTCAGACTCTACACTTATATTACAAAATACACATTTTTATATATATATATATATATTTATTTATTTTTTTTTTTTTGGCTAATGCTGTATAAGCTTGCTTTCTTGAATTATTTGTCACTATTGATACTAATACTAAAAGGGTGACACAAGTAGATTGTCAGGGAAATGGGAAATATATTGTGCAAAAAAGGATAGGTGGAATAGGACCAGGGTATGTCTGCCATGGGCAAGAGTTGATGATGTTGTAGGGCAGATACCATCTTTTAAGAGCACAAAGGATGATATTGTTATACACAGTGGCACAACTGACATTAAGGAGATCTGCCGACTTACTTAACAAGTACAGGTTAATGTTGAAAAAAAAGTCACGAGTTAGGGTTAAATTTGAGGGTCTGCAATTCTGCCCAGACATGATAGGAGGGAGTATTTGACGAGAGCCTTGTCAATCAATTTGGCCTTGGAGAGAGATTGTGCAAGGCTCATGAGATAGAATTTTTCTCAGCATGGCCTGTGCATATTTACAGGAGGGATTGTTTCTACAATGATGGGACACTCTTAAATAGAAAGGGTGCAAGAATATTTGCTGATGCTATCAAGGCAGTGTTAGGGATACTCTTAAATAGAAAGGGTGCAAAAATATTTGCTGATGCTATCAAGGCAGTGTTAGGTGTGTTGGAAAATTGCTAGCTTGGGGGGGATTCACTAATAGAACATAGCCACAGGCAGAAGTAAAAGTGATTCTTGCACTACTTCTATTGGAATGAGCAGCAGCCTGGAAAGCGAAGTACTGGGGATTTCATGGGCTGCTCAGAGTCATCATGGAACAAGTAAATACATGGGTTGTGTTAGGGTAACTAAGTGTATGAATAGGTATATTTATACTTTCATGTACACCAATGCTAGAAGTATAGTAAATAAATTTGATAAATTTGAACTGCTGGTCAAAACATCAAAAGCGGATATTGCTGGAATGTCCTGTCTATCCTTTCTGTGTACAGAAAGGATAGATAGAACAGGAAGGGAGGAGGGATTATGCTGTTAGTTAAGAAACATAAAATCTAAGGAAGTACATTCATTTACACATTAGTGGACAATGCAATGTTGAGTAGTGTGGTATGACGTAAGCACTGGGAAAGGTAAAATGAGAGTAGGTGTGTGATATAGGCCTAATGAAATAATAAGTATAATGAGCAATTGTGCAGAGAAATAGAGTGAGCCAGTAAATCAGGATGTCTTATAATAATGGGGGATTTTAACTTTCCATATGTTGAATGGAACTTGTGGGTTGGTCACTCACACACTAGCAAGACTTTTGTGGATTTATTGGATGACAGTTTTCTACACCAACATGTTCGAGAGGCAACCAGAAAGAATAATACCCTTGATCTGATTATCAGCAGTGATTCTTCATGTGTTAAGAATCTGCAGATAAAGGAATCACTAGGTGGCAGTGATCACAGTATACTGATGTGGGAGTTAAAGTGGTCTCGGAGAGTTTTAAAATTCTATATAGTGGGATCAACTTATGATGTTACCAATAGTGAATTCTAAATGGGAAGCCTTCAGGGATTAATCTTAGAGGGTACTAGGTTTTTCGTACCAACTAAGAAAAACAATTCAAGGTTTAGGCCTAAATGGATGTCAGATGAACTAATAAGACTCAAGGCATAGAAGAAAAAGGCATGGAATGCATATAAATTATCAGGTGACACAGAAGTCTATGGCAGATATAACCTAGTCCATAATCATGTCACAAAAGAGGTTAGGCAGGTAATGGCAGATTACGGGAAATCTTTGGCAAAGGATATGAAGAAAAACAGCAAATAGTTCTTTACTTATGTAAACTCTAGAAGGAAAGGGATGAATCAGATTGGTCCACTTAACATTGATGGTGTGACTATTGATGGTCATGCTCAGGTACCTGATAAATTGAATGAGTATTTTGCATCTACATTCACACATGAGGAGTTATTCAAGGAGAGTAATGCCAGAAGTTTATCAAACTCTAACAGGGAGCTAAGTGATTTTGTAATAACTGAGAGCAAAGAGGAGGAAAAACAGTTGAAGTTCCACATAAGTAAGGGGAGGATGGGATCTATCCAATTATATATTAAAGGAGGCAGCAAACCCTTAGCCATAAGTATGAAAGCTTCCTTGGATCCAGGGGAGGTCCCCATGGACTGGAGATGTGCAAATTTGTCCCCAATTCACAAAAGGGGATCAAAGGGTGACATGTTTGTTTGTTATTTGGTTTTTAGGAGCATTAACAACAAAGGCTATATTGCTCCGGGAAATGCGGTGGTCTTTCCTAATCTTTTCGCATCCTCTGTATTTGGTGGTGACGGGCTAGAATCCCGAGTCTAATCAAGAAGCATGTGCTATGCACTGCTGTTCCTTCCCACCTGGCTACGGAGGCACCAAAGGGTGACATGATATAATTACAGACCTGTTAGTCTAACTTCTGTTCTAGGGAAAATAATAGAGTCACTGCTTAAAGAAGCAATGCAGGATCGTCTGCACAAGATGGCAGTTATAGTTCAGACAGCATGGGTTTGTTAAGGGGAAGTCTTATCTGAGAAATTTGATTGGATATTATGCACTGGATGCAAAGAATAATTTTTATATTATATACTCGGATTTTAGGAAAGCTTTTGATACTGTGGCACATGGAAGACTACTGTACAAATTGGAGCAGTATGGCATTAAAAGCAAGTTGCTACAATGGATAAAAGGATGGTTGAGTGGGAGAAGTCAGAGAGTGGTTATCAATGGACACCACTCTTCATGGACTAATGTTATTTGTGGAGTCACCCAGGGTTCGGTATTGGGCACATTGTTGTTTTCGGTATTTATCAATGATATTGATGAAAGTATATCAGGGCTAATGTCTAATTTTGCAGACGATACAAAGGTTTGCAAGGTTGTTAATGACAGAAATGATAGTACACTACTGCAACAGGATCTGGAAAAGTTGGGCAGATGGGCTGAGAGGTGGCAACTTAAATTTAATATTGACAAATTTAAAGTACTGCATATGGGTAGCAGAATTCCGAGATTAACGTATCAACTGGGTGGTACTACACGCAGGGTCGTAGAGAATGAAAATAACCTGGGGATAAGTGTGCAGTCAGATATGAAGTTTTCTGAGAAGGGCAAAAATGCTGCAAGAATAGCTAATGGTGTCTTGTCAATGATATACAGGAATTTTTCTAGCAGAGATAAGGGGGATCGTCCCCTTGTATAAGGCAATGGTCAGGTCACACCTTGAGTACTGTATATAGGCCTGGGGGCCTCATTTTAGGAAAGATGCGGAGCTGCTGGAATAAGTACAGAGAAGGGCAACGAGATTGGAGACCGGAACAAAGGGTTGGTGTTACCAAGAAAGGCTTAAGTTCTGCAAATTGCAGCTTCTGAAGACTAGGTACCTGCGCGGTGATCTAATTGAGGTGTATAAGGTCTTGAATGGATTGAGCAAGCTCATTGCTAATGGGATTCTTTTCCTTGCTCAGATTACTCACCTGAGGGAGCATAAATTCAAATTGAGGAAAGACGATTGTAGAACAGAAGTCAGAAATTCGCCATTAGTCAGGGAACAGTTGATAGCAGCTGAACAAACTTCCATCTGTTGTAGTAGAGGTCAGCAACTTAAATAAGTTAAAGGCAAAACTAGACAAGCATTTGGAGTGAATGTATGGGTGAAACGGGAACTTTTTTTCTTTTTTTTTTTTTTTGGCTGATGCTATATAAATGTGTTTTCTTGCATCACATGCATCTACTAATGCTGATGCTATTGAAGTCACAGCATGGATTTAATTTAAGGGATGGTTTTTCTCTGACCGATCTTACTTGATACTATGACATAGTGATAAAGGAGCTGGATGCAAAAGAATATTTTGACATCATACACATCGATTTCAGAAAAGCTTTAGATAAACTTCCACATAAAAGACTGCTTTACAAGTTGGAACATTGTTGCCACACTGCTCCAACTTTTTTTTTTTTTTTTTTTTGATTTGGTAGTTGTTGGCGCATCGGCTTCTGTGGCCATATTGCACCTCCCAAGGTTTTTGCAGTACTTGGATCCAAGCCCGAGACGGGAATCGAACCCGCGACCTTTGGGTTGCCGGGCAGGTACTTTACCCACTCGGCTAGCCCGGTCGGCTGCTCCAACTTGTACAAGGGTAAGTTACTGTTATGGATAAAGGAATGGTTGAGTGGGAGGTAGAGTTGATATCAGTGGGCTCTGCTATTCCTGGACAAATGTTATTAGCAGAGTCTCCCAGAGTCCAGTGCTGGGCTTCATTGCTATTTAATGATATTGCTGAAGGCATATCAGGCTTAATGTCTAATTTTGCAGATGATAACAAGAAAGATGGCTGGTAGAGGGATTAATTATAGTAATCAGAGTATGCTACTGCAACAAGATGTAGACAAATTATGTAGAGGGGCTGAGAAAGTGGCCATTGGAATGTCAATAAATGCATGCTACTTCATTTGGGGAGCAGTAATCCCAGATTGTGTGGCATCATATATTAATCCACATTAATTACCACATTATTGTGGTAATTAATATGGATAAGAAATCGAGAATGAAAGAGATCTCAGGGTAACTGTGCAGTCTGATATGGAGTTCTCTGAGCAGTGCAGATAGGTTTCCAGGACAGCAAATGGGGTTTTGTTAATGATATACAGGAATTTTGACAGCAGGGATAAGGAGATGATTATTCTATTGTATAAGGCAATGGTCAGGCCAAATTGTGTATATAGATTTGGAAGCCTCGTTTCAGGAAGGATGTGGATCTATTAGAACAGGTGCAGAGAAAAGCCATGAGATTAGCGAGAGGAACAAAAGGGTGCTCTTAGCAGGAAAGGCTTAAGTTCTGCAAATTGCAGTATCTGGAGACTAGGCACCTGCAGGGAGATCTGATTAAAAAGTGTTTTAAGACTCTGAATGGATCAAGTAGGCTGAATATTGATGGAATCCTTTCTCTTTGTCAGACTATGCACATGATGGTCATAAATTCAAACTGAGGAAGGATGGTTGCAGGATAGATGTGTGAAAATTTGTCTTCAGCTAGTGGGTAGTTTATTGTTCCGTGAATAAATTCAAGGAAGAACCACACACACCCACACCCACACACAGAGAGAGAGAGAGAAAGAGAGAGAGAGAGAGAGAGAGAGAGAGAGAGAGAGAGAGAGAGAGAGAGAGAGAGAGAGAGGGTGCACAGCATATAGCTCTATTAAATTTAATTAAAAGGATATCCTGTAAGCTTAGATAGAAGTACAGATATCTTACCTCATTTTCTGATCTTGCCCGTATACTGGTATTGTGAAAAGTAATATCCATTTTAACATTAATAGCAGAACATCGCTCTGATAACAAGTGATTTAAAGAATTGTAAAACGTTCCAACATGGCTGATATATTGTCCAAGGCAGCCTGGAGAGACAGCACCACTTGTTTTATATTCAACTGTTGCCATTACATCATATGCAGCCTGGTTAGTATCTGAAAATTCAAAATAATGATTAAACTTTATTATCCACTTCATTTGAAATTTTAAATAATCTCACAAGTAAATGTATTTTGAGGACCTGCCACAGTATATCTTGAGAATTTTTGTTAAAAAGAAATAACAGTAGTAAACCACATTAAGGAGAATTTAATGTGCTAAAAATCATTTACAGAAATTTCATTAGTGTGCATTCATTTAAAACCTTACTTCACCACACTATCCTTTTTAATAATTTGGCAATGTTCCTAGGTTCCTTATGGAAACATGAGTTGAGAAAATAAAATATTTAAAATAAATATATTAAATTATTAAAATTAATTAAAGGCAACCTAAACAAATCAGTATAATTAGAGGCTAACCTGAATAAAAAAAAAAAGTGACTACCATATAAATACATTGGGAAGAACATGAAAGACCTAAAATGAATGTATTTTAGGTCTTTCTCGATTAGATTAGATTAAAAAGACTTAAAAACCCAAGTAATGCACAGGTGATAATAACTTCCAAAACCAATTGCAAGATAGCAGATACCTAGCTTGGTAACTTGGTATATCAGTAGGTTATATGAAAACCACACATGTAAAATAAAGGTTCAAAGACTTGCAATAGACAGTGCCTTCAAGGAATAACATCCAATGGAACACAGATTTAAATAAAAGCTACAAGGGAATAATAATCCAGCATCACAGTTCAATACCTAAGTCACTGGCATTCTTGTTACTGAGTTAGGATCCAGTTGTCGATTGTAAATCACCTGCTTTCTATAGGCTATAATTTTCTCTTATAAATAGAGCATTTCTTCAAATTCCTTCATGTTCTCTTATTTGTATTCATAGAGTATATGATTTTTCTTTTCAAATCAGGTTTATTTTTTATATTAATGTTACACTGATTTGCATGAGTTGACTTCAATTAATAGCATTAATTTGGAAAATTTATTTTTTTGTACATATTCATTTAATTATATAACTATAATATTATCATTAATCACAGTTGAATTCATTCCTTTTCTGCAGCCCTGTCCAATTATATTAACAGAGGCAGCAAAGGAATGAAGTAAACCCTTAGCCATAATGATGAGATCATCCTTGGATTCAGGGGAGGCCCCGTGGACTGAAGATTTGCAAATATACCCCCAAATTCACAAAGAGGAACCAAAGGGTGACAGAAGGGTGTGGAAATTTGCAAACAAGCAAGAAAACCCTGGGAATGAGACTATAGGTGTGAGACCGTAGGCCAGATATTATGATGTGGTTATCTAATATAATTTTGATATCATATACGTGGATTTCAGGAAAGCGTTTGACACTGTTACGCATGGAAGACTACTGTACAAATTGGAGCACTATGGTATTAAGGGTAAGTTGCTATAATGGATAAAAGGGTGGTGGAGTGGGAGAAGACAGAGTGGTAATCAATAGACGCTACTCTTTGTGGATTAATGTTATTAGTGGTGTTTGGTGTTGGGCCGACTGTTATTTTGTATTCACCAATGATATTGATGAAGTTATATCAGGCTTAATGTTGAAGTTTGCAGATGATAAAAAGGTTGGCAGAGTTGTTAATAACAGTAATGGCAGTGTGCTACTGCAACAGGATCTAGAAATTTTGGGCAGATAGGATGAGAAGTGGCAACTGAAGTATAGAAAAAAGGGTAACGAGATTAGTGAGTAGACAAAGGGTTGCTGTTACTAAGAAAGTCTTAGGTTCTGCAAATTGCAGCTTGTTTGGAGACTAGGCACCTTCGAGGTAATCTGATTGAGGTGCATAAGGCCTTGAAGCTTTGAGCAAGCTCAATGGTGATGCAATTCTTCCTCTTGATCAGATTCCACACCTGAGAGGGCATAAATTCAAATTGAGGAATGACAGATGTAGAACAGATGTGTAGAAATTTGCCTTTAGCCAACAGGTGGTTGATTGCTGGAACAAACTTTCATCTGTCATTGTGCAAGTTGACAGCTTAAATAAATTCAAGGCTGAACTAGACAAACTTCTGGAAAACAGGAGGGTTTTTTTTTTTTTTTTTTTTTGGCTGATGCTATGTAAGCATGCTTTCTTGCATCATATGCCTGTACTAATTCTAATGGTAATGCTAACGCTAAGAGTAATTACAGACATGTTAGTTCAACTTCTGTGCCAGGGAAAATAATGGCATTACTGTTAAAAGAAATAATGCAGGACAGTCCAGACATGGCGGCTGCAATTATACTTCAGACACAGCTTGAGTTTGTTAATGGGAAATCTTATTTGACTAATTTCATTGGATACTGTGATATGGTCACAAAGAAACTGGATGCAAAATATAATTTTGATATCATATACTTGGATTTCAGGAAATCTGTTGATACTGTCCAACATAAAATACTGCTGAAAAAATTGGTGTGGGGTAGCATTAAGGCCAAGTTGCTGCAAAAGATAAAGGGATGGTTGAGTGGGAGAAGACAGAGAGTGACAATCAATGGACACTGCTTTTCATGGACTAATATTATTAGTGAAGTCCCTCAGGATTCGGTGTTGGGCCCATTGTTGTTTTTCTATATTTATCAATGATACTGATGAAGGTAAATCAGGCTTAATGTTGAAGTTTGCAGATAATAGAAAGGTTGGCAGGGTGGTTAATAACAAGAATGGCAGTATGATTTTGAAACAGGATGTAGAAAAGTTAGGCAGATGGGTTGAGAAAAGGCAATTGAAGTTTAACATTGACAAATGCAAAGTAATGCATATGGGTAGCAGTAACCCCAAAGTAACGTACCAACTGTGTGGTACTACACTCAGGGTAGTGGAAAATAAAAAAACATAAGGGTAATTGTTCAGTCAGATATGATGTTCTCTGAGCAATGCAGTCAAACTGTCAGGAGAGATTATATGGTTTTTGCCAATGATATAGAGGAATTCAAGGATAATTAGCATTAGTAGAGGCCTATGATTCAAAAAAGCAAGCTTATGCAGCATCAGCCAAAAAAAAAAAACCCTTCCCATTTCACCCATCCATTTGCTCCAAAAGTTTATACAGTTCTTCCTTGAATTTTTTAAGTCATCAACTTCCACAACAGCAGATAGAAATTCATTCCAGCAATCAACTACCTGCTGGCTAAATTTCCACACATGTATTCTACAACTGTCTTTCCTCAATTTGAGTTTATGCCCCCTCAGGTTAGTGATCTGAGCAAGAGGAAAAATTCCATCAGCACTGAGCCTGCTCAAACCATTCAAGGCCTTATACACCTCAATCAGATCACCTCGTAGATGCCTAGTCTCCAGACACTGCAATTTGCAGAACCTAAGCCTTTCTTGGTAAGGCTTAAGTTCTTACCAAGAAATCCCATTGTATGGAGCAATGGCCAAGCCACATCTTGAGTACTGCATACAGGTCTGGAGGTCTCGTTTTAGGAAGGATGTAGAGCTGCTGGAATGAGTACAGTGAGGGCAGAAAAGATTGTTGAGGGGAAACAAAGGGGTAATCTTACCAAGAAAGGCTTCAGTTCTGCAAATTTCAGCATCTGGAAACTATGCAACTGCAGATCTCGCTGAGGTGTTTATGCCTTTGAATTCTTCCTCTTGATTAGACTTCTACTCTTTAACTTATTCAAAATCATTTGGACTGATAAATAACTGCTTAACAATTGTTGAGCTATGGGGTAGGCAGAAGAACATGGAGATTTGGATGTAAGCCACTTGCAATAGGCAACGTTATTATCTTGACAGCAGTAGCATATTTATTGGAAATCAAGGTTTAGATAGAGACTGAGATTTTAAGGTGAAGTGTAGAATAAAGGATTTCATCCCTATAAGAATAATTTCACTAACACAATCTGAGCAAACACTGAAATCAGAATATTTAAAACAGTAAACCAATCTAGAAAAAGAAGAATAGAAATATCACAGATAATCCCATTTTGGCATTTAACAATACAAGGCCAAGAATGGCCACATGAGAAAGGCTCCACTGGAGAAGAGACCGAAGCAAGGTGTCTAAATGACTTCTCACCTTGATTATGTAATTGGAAGGGTTGTGTGTGAGAAAAGGAACACGAGTGTTGGCTGTGTTGTTAGGAAGTCTACTCCTGTCAGCAAAAAAACAACATACAATTAGACTCAAGAACATCAACACTGAACAGTGGAGAATTGGAAAACTATTGCTGGAATGATAAAACTCATTTGCAGATATTGAAAAAAACAGCATGAGTTCCATGGACCCACCTTGCCTCGTGTCGACAAATCAGGTTGGTGCTAGTGACAGTGTAACTATGTGAAGTGTTTTCATAGTGCCCAATGGGTCCACCCACAATACCACTGGAGCAACATTTGGATGACAGAGGTTATCTGAAAATTGTTTCCATGTGCATCCCTTCATGGCTGCAGTGCATCTATCTGTGAACTGGTTCTTCCAAGATAATGTGGCATGTCACAAAGGCAGAACTGGTACCAGAAAATTCAGAGTGATTTCAGCTACTGTGGTAACTGCCCCAGTCACCAGATCTTAATCTAATTGAGCTCCTATGATGAGTTGAAAACCTCTGCAACTTTGAATGAGTTGTAGATCTCTACAATTCCTGTGTGGATGAGTTGTAGAGATCAATGACCATCCGATTTGCAACAACTGTGAGAAGCATCTGAATCGACATTGACCAGCATCCTTGTGGTACCCTTTCAGCCTTGGGTTCATGCCATGATGAATCCTATAGGGATTATTTGTCTTTGTGCATACGAGTAAAGGACCATGAGCCTGAGATTAGATATGGCCGGCGAACATTAACAGGATTCTCATGTAATTCAATTTTGATGGTTTCTGCAATTCATAGTCTCGTATAATTACGTTGGACACTAATATTTTGGCCTCGTTAAATAAAAAAGTATGTTTTTCATTAACGGCATGAAAGGCCAATTCTGACGCTGCTGAACGAGAAGCATGAACTGAGGCAGCGTGTTGATTAACACGAAAATTCAGAGGAAACCATGTAGAACCTTGATAAGACGAGTCACAATAACCACAAGAAATGTTGTATACTAGGTCATTTATTTGTGTTACAAATGAGGAAAGGACCGAGCGATTGTTCAGTAGTGTGTAATTTCCATATTGGCCTGGCTACAATTTTAAATTCGGTATCTTTAAAGAATCTTTTAAGTTGTTTGTGCGCCACTGTTCAACATATGGGACAGAAATAAAGTATTTTTTGATATTACTATTGTTGATTGATGTATTTTTTTGTATTCTATCCTTAGCTTGTACCCTAATTCTGTCTATTGTAGCAAGAATCTGCTGGTTAATATTTGTATTTCTGAGCCCAATGCAGATTCCGTCATTGAATATTGATAAGCATTGAGAAATTGACTAAAGATAATTGATCTTTTATAGGTGAACGGGCGATAGCTATTATAATGCAGAAGCATGAAATTTAGAAAATTTAATGACTTAATATCCGTATTCTCCCTCTCCAATGTAAATATGAGTCTAGAATGAATATTATTAAACAAATGTAAAATGTCTTGGATAGAGCTACTATCGGTAATGACTAGAACATTGTCGAAATATCTCCCATAGAATGTGATACAGGGTAGAAAGGCGTAAAATGTATATGTTCAATCGTTGAGAGACAGATCTCCGATATCAGGCCGGTCAGGTTTAATCCCATTGGCAAACCAAAAATTTTTTGTTTGTATACTTTGTCTCAAAAGGTGATATAGTTGGCTTCACCTAACAGTTTAATTAAGTGAAAAAATTTTCTTAATAGGAAGCTTTGTATAATTAATCCGTATTCAGTTATTATTTAACATATCCTAAAGAATATCTAATGTGTATTCAACGTTTACATTCGTATATAATGAGGTACCATCTAATGAGAATACATTATCATTACCGCCAAGTCTACCGTCGTTAAGGTTTTTAAATAGTGTATCGTAATTCTTAATCCCAAATTGTATCACATGTCTAAAGGGTTTTATAATGCTATATACATGTGTGGCCAAGGATGAAAATGCAGAGTTTATGTAGGAAACAACAGGCCGAATAGGAAAGCTGGTCTTATGTAATTTTATCTGACCGAAAAGTGCAGGAATATTGTATGTTTTGGCCTTCAATTCCTTTAACTGAGCCATAGTAATGCCATGTTTTCGATACATGGTTAACATTGTATTGATTGACCAAATTGGTAAATAGTGTAGTGTCTACAAGATAAGTGGAGGTATCTGAAACAACTGAATCCAACTTATTAATATAATCATGTTTATCACGTTTTTCAGCCTGGTCTGTACTTGTTAACAGGAGAGACTGCTTCTACAGGGATGGGATACACTTAAATAGAAAGGGTGCAAGAATGTTTGCTGATGCTATCGAGGCAGTGTCAGGTGGGTCGGAAAACTGCTAGATTGGGGGGATACAAGGACTAATAGATTAACAGTAGCCACTGGCAGAGGAGAAAGTGATTCCTGCACTGCTTCTATTGAAATGAGCAGCAACCTGGAAAATAAGATGCAGGATATTTCAGAGACTGCTGGGAATCATGGGGGTACAAGTGAACACATGGGTTGTGTTAGGGTGGCTAAGAGGAAGAGCAGGTGCATGTATACTTGCGTGGACACCAATGCTAGGAGTTTAGAAAATAAATTTGATGAATTTGAGGTATTGCTCAAAACATCAAAGGCAGATATCGTTGGGATTTCAGAGACGTGGTGTCACACAGATATAAGGAATGCAGAACTGGAATTTGGGGAGTACAATGTCTACAGAAAGGACAGACAGGATAGGAAGGGAGGAGGGGTTATGCTATTAGTTAGGAAACACATAAAATCCAAGGAAGTGAAGCCAGTCGACATCGCTGGACAGTGCAGTGTCGAGTCAGTTTGGTGTGATATAAGCATTGGGAGATCAAAATTGAGAGTAGGAGTGTGCTATAGGCCTAATGACTCTGATGAGTATAATAAGAACTGTACAGGGAAATAGAGTGGGCCAGTAAATCAGAGAGTCGTATAATGGGGGATTTTAATTTCCCAGATATTGACTGGAATTTGGGAGCTGGTCACTCACACACTAGCAAGGCTTTTGTGGATTTATGGGATGATTGTTTTCTACATCAGCATGTTCGGGAGGCAACTAGAGGGAGTAATACTCTTGATTTGATTATCAGTAGTGATTCTTCATGCATTAAGAATCCGCAGATAAATGAACCACTAGGTGGCGGTGATCACAGTGTTCTGAAGTGGGAGTTACTCAAAGAGGTAACTACCATTAGGGATAAAGGGAAGGGGTATTGCTTTCGTAAAGGCGACTACGATGGACTGAGACAGTATTTAAATTCAATACAGTGGGATCAACTGATGATGTTACCAACTGCAAATGCAAAATGGGAAGCATTCAAAGAACTTATCTTGCAAGCTACTAGGCTTTACATACCAACTAAGAAATATTGTTCAAGGTTTAGGCCTAAATGGATGTCAGATGAACTAATGAGGCATATGGCAGAGAAGAAAAATGCATGGGATACATACAAATTAACACGTGACACAAAAGCCTATGATAGATACAAGTTGATCTGTAACCAAGTTACAAAGGAGGTTAGGCAGGCGAAGGCAGATTACGAAAGATCCTTGGCAAGGGATGCGAAGAAAAACAGCAAACAGTTCTTTACTTATGTAAACTCTAGAAGGAAGGGGATGAATCAGATTGGTCCACTTGATATCGATGGGTCAACTGTTGATGACCCTGCTCAGGTAGCTAACAAACTAAATGAATATTTTGCATCGACATTCCCACATGAGGAGTTATTCAACGAGGGGAATGCCAGAGGTGTATTCAACTCTAGCAGTAAGCTAGAGAATCTTGTAATAACTGAGAGTAAAGTGGAGAAGAAATTGTTGAAGATAAACACAAGAAAGGCACCTGGGGTGGATGGGATCTATCCAGTTATATTAAAGGAGGCAGCAAAGGAAGTAAGCAAACCCTTAGCCATAATTATGAGAGCTTCCTTGGACTCGGGGAGGTACCCATGGACTGGAGATGTGCAAATGTGACCCCAATTCACAAGGGAGGATCGAAGGCTGACACAAGTAATTATAGACCTGTGAGTTTTAACTTCTGTTCCCGGAAAATTAATAGAGGCACTGGTTAAAGAAGCACTGCAGGATCATCTAGACAAGACTTCAGTTATAGCTCGGACACAGCATGGTTTTGTTAAGGGGAAGTCTTGCCTGACCAACTTGATCAATACTATGATGCAGTCACAAAAGAACTGGATGCAGGGAATAACTTTGATATTATATAGTTGGATCTTAGGAAGGCTTTTGATACTGTTGCACATGGAAGACTGCTGCACAAATTGGAGCA
The DNA here is from genome assembly GCF_048544385.1 of Mastigoproctus giganteus. NCBI lineage: Eukaryota > Metazoa > Arthropoda > Arachnida > Uropygi > Thelyphonidae > Mastigoproctus > Mastigoproctus giganteus. The sequence continues at coordinate 75,352,993 of NC_143582.1, forward strand.
GTGTGGCATTGGAGGCGAACTGCTGCTATGGATAAAGGGGTGGTTGAGGGGGAGAAGACAGAGAGTGGTAATCAATGAACACTGCTCATTGTGGACTAATGTTATTAGTGGAGTCCCTCAGGATTCAGTATTGGGTCCTTTATTGTTTTCTGTATTTATAAATAATATTGATAATGGTATATCAAGCTTAATGTCCAAGTTTGCAGACGATACGAAGGTTGGCAGGGTTGTCAAGGACACTACTGCACTATGCTGCTGCAACAGGATCTGGAAAGGTTGAGGAGATGGGCTGAGAGGTGGCAAATGAAGTTTAACATTGACAAATGTAAAGTACTACATATGGGAAACAGCAACCCCAGAGCAACGTATCAACTCTGTGGTACTACACTGACAGTGGTAGAGAATGAAAGGGACCTGGGGGTGGTTGTGCAGGCAGATATGAAATTCTCTGAGCAGTGCAGACGGGCTGCAAGGGTAGCTCATCGTGTATTGTCAATGATATATATATAGGAATTTTTTCTAGCAGGGATAAGGAGGTGATTATTCCCTTGTATAAGGCAATGGTCAGGCCACACCTAGAGTACTGTATAGAGGCCTGGAGGCCTCATTTCAAGAAGGATGTAGAGCTGCTGGAACAAGTACAGAGAAGGGCAACAAGATTAGTGAATGAAACAAAGTGGTGCTCTTACGAAGAAAGGCTTAAGTTTTGCGAATTACAGTGTCTGGAGACTAGGCACCAGCGAGGTGATCTGATAGAGGTATACAAAGCCTTGAATGGTTTGAGCATGCTCAATGCTGATGGGATTCTTCCTCTTGCTCAGAATAATCACCTGAGAGGGCATAAATTCAAACTGAGGAAAGACAGATGTAGGATAGATGTGCGGAAATTTGCCTTTAGCCAGCGGGTGGTTGGTAGGTGGAACAGACTTCCATCCCTTGTCGTGGAAGTTGATAGCCTAAATAATTTTAAGGCTCAGCTGGACAGGTATTTCGAATGTACAGAGGGGTGAAGTGGAAGTGGTTATTTTTTATTTATTTATTTTACTTTATTTATTTATTTAGTATTTTTTTTTTTTGGCTGATGCTGCATAAGCTTGCTTTCTTGCATGAAATGCCTCTACTAATGCTAATGTATTACAACTGTATCTCCTTTATCTGCCCTCTGTATAATAATGTCTTTATTTTCCCAAAGTACATGTAAAGTTGAACTGTCATGTGTATTCAATTTAGGAAGTCACATTTCTTTTATGTTATTCACCACCTGGTTAACTTGTGAATAAATAAATCTCTTTGTGGAACATTACGAAGTTCAAATTCAATATCAATTATGCACTGTTTTTTAGGTGGTAAACTGTAATTTAATCCTTTGGATAAAAGTGAAATCTGTTCCTGCGATAGCACATATGAGGAAAGATTTGTAACCTGTTGATATGTTAGCTCATTGAAAGTTGGGTGAGGGGGTGTTCGCAAACTAGCTGAAGTATTCTACAGTAGACCATTGTGTGTATGTGGTGGGGGAGGGTTGTCACACACCTTGTATGCATTTGGTCGCAAGCTCACAACAATATGTTAGAACTCGTATGAACGTGTCTTGACCCTCCTGATAATATATTCCATTTGTTAACGTGTCTATTTTTTATTTCTGCGGCCTGTGCTTCAAGTCACAAATCTACGGAGGTTTGGTAATACAGATCAATCTTTAGGATGCAGATAATTTTTTAATTTGTCGCGATGTTCTGTAACTTGAGAAAGGTATTTTTGTTTATCAGAACACCGAGATCTGTTTGTTTGTTGTTGTTTGTTTGTTATTTGGTTTTTAGGAGCATTAGCAACTAAGGCCATATTCCTCTGGGGATATGCGGTGGTCATTCTCTCTGTATTTATTGGGCATGGGCTCGAACCCCGGTCTAATCAAGAAGTGTGTGCTACACACTGCTGCTCCTGCCCATCTGGCTATAGAGGCACCTACCAAGATCTTAAGGCAAGCTTAACTATATTACGCGATGTGGCAAGTGCTAGTTGCTTAATGCCCGAAATTTTATGATTTAAATTAACACTGGCAAGCTTCAAAACGATGTTGTTTTGAAGGCAACACTTTATAAAAGAAATGTGATAACCTTGGGTGAGTATCTTAATCTATTGTAATTTTGCAACAAGGTATTCAAAAAATCCCCCATAATTGTGTGTATCGATAGGGTATACTTGAAGAGAAAGGAAGTGAATGAAATAGTCAATAAGAGATTAAAAATGAATTTGATTACTATCAAATTCATTTTATAAAATGAATTTGAAAATGAATTTTTTAAAAATGAATTTGATAGTAATCAAATTCATAAAAATGAATTTGATTACTATCAAATTCATTTTTAATCTCTTATTGACTATTTCATTCACTTCCTTTCTCTTCAAGTATAACCTATAATACTGAACCAGAGCTATAATACTCAATACGTTATACGTTGATATAAATTTTTTCTAATAGAATAAGAGAAGTTTACCTACCTCAATATGATACTCTCCAGAAATTAAAATGAAAACAATTAAAAAAAAAAAAAATCGAAAATCTTACATTACAGTAAGAAATACAGTAATTGATTTTTAATTATTGCTAATTATTTCTTACTGTAATGTAAGATTTTTGATTTTTTTAATTGTTTTTGTTTTAATTTCTGGAGAGTATCATACAAAATGTTCTACATATTGAGTAGAACACTTTTATGTTCAACTTATCATATTGAGGTAAATTTCTCTTATTCTTTTACAAATAAAAAGAGTGAATGGCTAGTGCAGGGACAAATGAATGATTAACGAAACTAATTGTTTAAAATACTGTTGAAGGATCCAGCATTGTAAATATGGAAATAAAGAAATGGAAGCAGTATTTCCTTAGAGAAAATAAATGTTTTTAAAGATGTAGCAAACAAACTGCACATTCCATATTCCTGAATGCTGTATACAGTTTATGAGATAATTAATTTTCTGTACTAGTAGTCTCCCTCCCCCCACCAAGTACTACTCAAATTGAAGAAAAGAAAAGAATTTGCCTGTACGTGGCCTGCTTTTTTGATTAAAAATTAGTAATTATTTCAATTTTAGTGCAATCTAAAATCATCCATTTAAAACTACTTTAAAATTGAATATTTGTATTAATATTCAAAATAAGTAATGCAATTAATATATTAAAATTTTATACAATACTGTATGTCTCATGAATAAAATATGCTTTCAAAACAATAACCTCTTTATATTTACTTTCCAAATATATTTACTTTTTGGTACATATTTTGTTCTTTTATCTGTTTAATCTGATTTTAAAATTATTATTAAAATAAAGCAGAAGCTGGTATGGCTATACTAATTTATGCTTTATTATATATTTGTGCAGCAGAACTCATTTGAGTATATAATGGCTCTTTAAATTTATGACTGATATTCATTAAAATAAAATGATACATTGAAATGACTCATAGATCTCTTAGAAGTTAGTTGTAAAGGAATTTTACTCTGTTTATATTTTATTTCTAGAAAATTATCTGAAACTCTTCTTAGCATAGTACAGAAATTCTAATAAATGTAGATAATTAACTATATCATAATTTAAATAGCAAATGCTAGCTAAAAGATAAGAATGAAAGGACAAAATTTCTTTCATTTGCATACCTTCAGGAACACAATCTGGAATAATGCTGCTTGGTGTCCATGGCTGGCCAGCTAGACATGAATATGTTTTTGCCTGTTCTTTGTCAGTAAACTTGAAGCCTGTGTTACATGTAGCTAAACAACGAAAACCAGTGTCTTCTTCACTGGGAAGACATTTAACAATGCCATTTGCAGGTGCTGCAAGTGACCAGGATATACACGCAGAAGCTTGAACTGATACTTGAAAATGACATCTGGCTTCATTTTCAAATCTGTCTGTTGCTATTACAGTAACATTACGAAATCCTCCCAAAGGTATGATAGCAGTTTCTGGAGAAATAGTAATTGTAACATCTCCTGAAGTATCAGAAGCATTAATAAGTTTTCTGGTATCATTAAAATTAACTTGGTAGCTATCTTGCTTTTCTACAAGTTCAACTACATAGGACTGAGGGCAGCTCAAAGAAGGAGGTGTATCATCTGTAAATAAAACACAATTTCAATATATGTATCTTAATACAAATATATTCCAACAAATAATTTATACCAAAAATATAAAAGATTTATTTGCTATATAAAAATGACTGGCTGGTTGAAGATTCCTTGAAACATCAACTACTCAACATCAACTTGAAACATCAACTAAATAAGTTTAAGGCTCAGCTGGACAGGTATTTCGAACGAACAGAGGGGTGAAGTGGAAGTGGTTATTTTTATTTATTTATGTTACTTTTTTTTTTTTTTTTTTTTTTTTTTTGGCTGATGCTGCATAAGCTTGCTTTCTTGCATCAAATGCCTCTACTACTCTAGTCATATTATGTCAGTTCACATGACATTAGCTGCAACCTTTTTATTATGTATTATGTCTGTGTCTTTTAACAAACTAATTTGCATGTTATTCTGGGCTCAAAAACCCATAATAACTTAGAGAAAAATTCTACTCCTTGTGATTGACATCAGTTGTCTCAGATGACTGTCTCTCTAAAAATTCTTCCAAATTCCAATGGGATTTTATTACAGACCTCTACAAACACCATATAAAAGAAAGTTAAGTAGTACTTCTTAAGGCATGAAGATCTGGATATTGAGACAGCTTTGCATTAAAAACATTACCAATTTCTTGGCTGTATCATCTTCAATATGACCTGGATACATTGCAGGATTGGCTCCGCTGACTTGCTGGAGGGTGCAGAGTGGTGGATAACCTTGGTCAACAACACTATATCTCACATTTTCCAAGTATTCAAGGTTACTGCATCCTGGCACCAAATGGCCTGTTCCATAACATTCTAAACATGTTCAACTGGACTGAGATTAGGCAAGTCTGGCTGCTATAGTAAGATGCAGAACCTGCCAGAATACTCAGAAAACCAATCAGTCCAACACCTGCTGCATCCCTATAGCGGCGCCTCTGTAGCCAGGTGGAAAGGAGCAGCAGTGCGTAGCACGCGCTTCTTGATTAGACCGCGGTTCGAGCCCGTCACCACCAAATACGGAAAATGTGGAAAGGTCAGGGAATGACCACCGCATATCCCGGAGCAATATGGCCTTAGTTGCTAATGCTCCTAAAAACCAAATAACAAACATAACAACAAGCATCCCTATAGCACGGAATGTTGTGTTGATAAAATATGCTTTGGTGGTCCAGGAATATGTCACCATAAACAAGTGTACATGGTCAGAAATGATGGACCTGTACAGCCTCTAGTAAGGCACAGACTGAATAGCAAGGAACCTAGTGCCTTTCATTCAAAAATACCCAGATCATTATGATGCCTCTCCATCCTGTATAAGCACCTTCATGCAATAGAGTTTAAGAGCCTCGTGATAAGTACACCACACCCATGATGAGTACACTACGCTACACTATCTGCATGGCACTGTTGGAAATGCAATTCATCACACCAAGAAACCGGTTTCTAGCCTTTACTGAAGCAGAAACATGTACAATGTATCCACTGCAGGTGTATTTGCTTATGGTAAGCCATCAGCAGGGGTACTCCAGTGGGTCATCTGCTAGATTAGCCCAACAGTGCTAGTGCTACATGAATTGGAATGAATATTGGATTAGAACTGACTAATGAACTTAAGCTAGTGAGGGGGATGCACAATTCTTGTGATATTTAATTAAAGGGATGGATCACATATGCATTTTTCCAAAGACATCTTCTAAATTTTATCCAAGTATAACAAGGGCTGTGTTGTTAATCCTGGCTTTTACTGCTCTTTTTCTATATATCTTGAGTCATTCTTAAGAAAACTCTATCAGGTGGGTATTTCTTTGAGAGAGAGAGAGAGAGAGAGAGAGAGAGGCATGTCACTGTAAGCAAGAGTCATGGGAGCATACAATCCATTGTAGCTGACACAATCAGGCCATACAAGGGGGAACTTGTGAACTGAATGGCTGAATTATTCAAATATTGAAAGGAAAAGAAAAACAGCTCATTATGATTAAAGAAATCATTCAGTCTTTGTGCAGATTTTTAATGGAAGCCTTCACGAGAACATATGATCTACTTGTATCGGAGAATATCTGAACAAATTTGTAAATAGAAATACAGCCACTCCCCGACTTGCGTAAAGTTTGCGTTCTGCGGAACTCTACATAAGTCGGAATTTCCCTAAATGCTTATCCAGCACTCGCATATTTTATTGAAGCAAAAAAGAAATGTTTCGTGAACATGTAAATAGAATTATTTATTTAATTCTTTTTTATCTCATGTGCAGGAAAAATTACAAAAGTATACAAAATTACAAAAATTTCAAAATTATAAAATTACAAAAAGAGAGAGTAGACAGGCATAATGTCAGCAAGTTTTACCTTTTGAGCATCATTGCCAGAATTAACTCTCCAGCTGATAAGCACGTCACAGCGAAGTTTGAGGACTGTGGAGATTTAGAAGGGGTTTTTCCCAACACAACACTACACTACTGGCACTGGCGACACTGGCACTGGCAGTGGTGACTTCACCACATACTTTAATGTTTTGGAAACCAGCGCAATGCTTGAACCTATTAAACCACCCATTGTCTGCCACGAACTTGGCTTGGGGTTCGCCATACTTATCCTTAATATCTTCATAAATACTTCATGCTTTTGCTTGAATGGCCATTGGACTAATGGGCACTTGCTTCTGAATCTGATTTTCTATCTTCGATATAGTACCTGAATGCTGTTTTGTGATCACTGTTGATCTTAAATGCGTTGATCCTTTAACATGTTCTTTTATATGGGCACTGTCCTTAAAATAGTATTAACTGGCTGATCGGGCTAGCCAGGTGGGTAAAGTGCCTGCATGCCAACCCAAAGGTCACAGGTTCAAATCCCACCTTGGGCTTGGATCAAAGTACTGAAAAAAACCTTGGGAGGTGCATTATGGCCACAGACGCCGATGCGTCAACAACTAACAAAAAAAAAAAAAAAAAAAAAAAAAGTATTCACTGTTGAAGCAGCAAGACCTAATTCCATGCAATAGATGACAAACTTTGTCCTGCTTCGTACTTCTTAATTAATTATTTTCATTTCTAAATCAATTTAGTTTTATTCCTTAGCACTGCCAGTTCGCGCTTTCCGTTGGTCAATTTCTCTTCACCATTGTAATAAGTAAATAGGAATGAACAGAAGATTCTGAAAATTTATTTATGTTTTTTATGATTGAAGATTTCAGTGAAGGGGAACTCATTTCACCATAATACCGTAACATAAAAACCCACAGAATTCCAGTTATCGGTATTATCACAAATGCAATAACATAGAGTTTACTACCCGTTTATAATATATTGCACTAACAGAAAAGCCCAATAAACCGGCAAGTGCAAATTGTTTTTATTGTTTTATGGTAGCGACTTCCAGAAATGTGTTTTAGAAAAATATCACAAAGGCATTGAAAATTCTTATAATAAAACATATGATAACAATGAAAGTGTAATGCAATTTCCATTATAAACATGACCTTTTAGAGAAATAAATAGCTTAGTTAAATAGCAAAAATTTCAACTTCCGAGGTCTTGCAACAAATTACCAAAAGTCTGTTGAGGCAAAAAAAAACAAACAAAAAAAAACAATGTGTTATTGGGTTCACATTACAAAGTTTTCACGATCCTCCATTTATTCCTATGGGATGAAATATACGTTTCCACAATTTTTTTACGTTTGCACCAACCAAAAAAAAAAATAATAATAAAAATAAACTTCCACATCACCTGTCCATTCCCTCTAAGAGGTTGTCTAGTTCTTCCTTGAATTTATTAAAAATCCTCACTTTTACAACACCAAACAGAAGTTTGTTCCAACAAATAACTACATACTGGCTGAAGGTAAGTGTCCACACATTATCCTAAAAAAATATTCTTCCTCAATTTGAATTCATGCCACCTCAAGGTGTATAGTCTGTGCAAAAGGAAGGGTACTATTGGCATTGAGTTCACCAAACAGCAATTTTTAGAACTGAAGCTTTTCCTGGCAAGAGTAGATAGTCACCATAAACTTGTTCCCCTCACTGAACTCTTCTTTGTACCCATTCCAATGGATCCACATTCTTCCTAAAATAAGACCTTCAAACCTGTATGCAGTACTCAAGATGTGGCCTACCTTTTTGCATTGTACCATAGGATAATCACCTCCTGATGAGATTTTAAGGAGTCAATATGTGCTATGATGTAATGACTAAATCGTAGATATAGTTTCCACGTGCACTGAAATGCATTTCGGGAACTCAACCTGTATATAACACACTCGCGTGCTCTTCCCTCCCCACTATAGCTAACTGAAGACAATTTTGAAAGTTGTTTGTGCACGGCTGTTAGCTTTTATCTCACTTCATTTAATTTATTTTAATTAGACAACCATAGAATGGAAGGTGCACTTTCCTTTCTTAGAAAAATTTTTAAAGCCCATAACTCAGTTTTTAAATTTATAAACCCCGTAAGTTATTAGAATCTCATAACCACTATGTATGTGGTAAAACTTTCAACCAATTAAGCAGATTACTATGAGGTGAGTGCTGAAAAATTAAGCTAAGCTATATCTAGGATCTAGATAATCACCTCGTTATTCCAGCTGGCAGAACTCCAAGAGCTGTACTAGCAGCCTGTCTACACTACACAGAGAACTTTATGTCTAACTGCATAATTATCCCCAGTTATTTTTTAATTTACCACTACCCAAGTGTGGTACCACAAAATATTCTATTTTGAGATTACTGATACCTATATGCAGAACCTTGCATCTCTCAATATTAACTTTAACTGCCACTCCTCAGTCAATCTGCCTAATTTTTCTAGATCATATTGCAGAAGCATATACTGATTACCATCATTAACCACCCAGCCAACCTTTATATCAACTGCAAATTTTGATATTATTCATGATACAGCTAAATCAATAAATAAAGAAAATGAGCTGAACAGAAAACGACAACCTTTGGTCCTTGAGGTTGTTGCAGACATTCTCTCAGATATGCCAGACAAGCTGTATTTGTTACCTGCATGTCTAAAACACCGATGGAACTGATATTTGGGTGACACTCAATTCAAGTGGACCCAATTTCGACGAAATCTGGACGGTCTGTGACAGCCAAATGTTCTGCTTGCACCTTCACAACAGTGGGACTGTTAGTAATGCTGGGTATAATCCCCATACGCAAGCAGCACACTGTGGGTGACCCAGGTGTGAACCAAAGGAAGCAGGGGTCGAGGTGTGGCACCCATATCACATGGAGGAATGCTGCCCCCTCTGTGTTACAAGGCAAAACTAGGTGGTAGATAACTCATCAACCGGTGCAATGCCACCACTTTGCTTATTGGAGCCTTGACGTGGTGGAACACATGGTTAGTCTCCAGAACTAAGTTCCAGTGAACCCTTCCCCATCTCTTCCATCATGAAGTATGACTGATGCCTTTTAGGGTTATGATGACATGGCGAGATCCAAACTTCCTTACATTTCGAGGGTACAGCTCTAAAATGGTGTTCGCAGGCCGGCTGCTAGTTAGTACACCGGACCAAACCTATTAGTAACTCTCTAGGAGGCTTCTGGATCAGCTAGTGTATAATTTTACTACCTCTACTCTGCCAGATAGTGACTGAAGGGGGGGGTCCGAGTAGTGTGTGTGTGTGTGTGTGTGTGTGTGTGCGCGAGTTGTCGAGGCAATGTTATATCAAAGATCTGGGTATATTCTTACCATGCATACGCCATATCCAAAAATTTCATTACTTCATACAGCAGGTGCCTCTGTAGCCAGGTGGGAAGGAGCAGTAGTGCGTATCACATGCTTCTTGATTAGACCGGGGTTCGAGCCTGTCACCACCAAATACGGAAGATGCGGAAAGGTCAGGGAATGACCACCACATATCCCGGAGCAATATGGCCGATATGAAGTTTTCTGAGCAGTGCAGACGGTCTGCAAGAGTGGCTCATGGTGTCTTGTCAATGATATACAGGAATTTTTCCAGTAGGGATAAGGAGGAGATTATCCCCTTGTATAAGGCAATGGTCAGGAACAAGTATAGAGAAGGGCAACAACATTAGTGAACAGAACAAAGGATTGCTCTTACGAAGAAAGGCTTACGTTTCGCAAATGACAGTGTCTGGAGACTAGGCACCTGCAAGGTTGATTGATTTGGTAGTTGTTGGCGCATCGGCTTCTGTGGCTATATTGCACCTCCTAAAGTTTTTGCAGTACTTTGATCCAAGCCCGAGGCGGGAATCGAACCCGCGACCTTTTGGTTGCCGGGCAGGTACTTTACCCACTCGGCTAGCCCGGTCGGCCACCTGCAAGGTGATCTGATTGAGGTGTATAAAGCCTTGAATGGTTTGAGCATGCTCAGTGCTGATGGGATTCTTCCTCTTGCTCAGAATAATCACCTGAGAGGGCATAAATTCAAATTGAGGAAAGACGGTTGTAGAATAAATGTGCGGAAGTTTGCCTTTAGCCAGTGGGTGCTTGATTGCTGGAACAAACTTCCATCTGTTGTTGTAGAAGTTGATAGCTTAAATAGATTCAAGGCAGAACTTGACAAATATTTGGAGCGAGGGGATGGGTGAAATAAGGGGGGGGTTTGGCTGGTGCTATATAAGCTTGCTTTCTTGCATCATGTGCCCTTGCTAATGCTAATTTTGTCTCCTGATAGAGCAGGGCTTTGTTTATATTGGAATGGATGAGGTGCCCTGTTCCAGCCTAATGTTGGTGGACACCAAACCACATTAGAGTGGGTGCCATTTCTGATTAATCCACTCTCCAGAAATTAAGGCTATAATAACAGAATTTGATGTAGCTCTCCTGACTTATGAAATCAATTCTTCTGGACAAATAGTATCTAAGTGTTTATGTTCTCACTGACCTCTCCTCCTGATGGTGAAGCAACATTGTCTTCTTTTGTCCCAACAAGTATTGACTTGAAATATATCATCAAGATGGAGCTCTGCCAAACTGTCAGTGCATGTTCACAATTGTGAAAGGATTTGTTGGATGTCTATAAGCTGATGGTGTCTTCTCACCTAATGGTGACTTATGATTCAGATAATAAATTGATGTCTTCTCCAATGTCATATCTTCTCTAGATAAGGACTTCTGTGAACTGATGAAGTCTTAGCTCATCATAATGAGGAATTGATGATGCTGCTGATTCTGATGGTAAATTGTCTTTGGATGCAGTATTCTGTGAACTGACTTATGATTCTGACCAAGAACTCTCCCAATATGAACTTATTATTATTATTACTTTTTTTGTTTTTAAAGACTAGAGACTAGCTCTTGTTCTTCCAATCTATCTCTTGGCTGTATTTATCTATCTATCTAATAATCTAGCTTTCTATCTACTCGGATCGGACATGTGCTTTTGAGCTCCCGCCCTTTTGCCCCTTTTTGACGTTTGTCTGCGAGAACCCTCAGTCAAGACTTATATTGTTCGATTCCCCTTCGGAAGAGCTTTCGAGTAATAATAATTTTGTGTGTGTAGATCTAGCGGCGTTTGAGTTAGGTTAGAATTTAATTTTCTAACTTTAGCCATGAAAAGCTGGACATTCTAGTAACAGCTTATTCCACCCCCACCCAACCCATCAATTGCCTCCAGCTATGGTCAAACAACCACAGCAATGGAACCTACAGCTACTGCCAGCAGTGACCAAGACACCGGAAGCCACACCCTGAGACAACAGGTGAATACCTCAAGGTCCAAAAGGTCAGTAACTGTTAACACTTATGCTAATGCTGTAGCTAATGGATTATGCTTGACGCCAGCAAGAACCCCTCTCTCTCGCGACCAACAATAGTACACAGGTGCTCTTACAAATGAAGCAACCACTATTACTTCCCGGGAAAATGGAATACTAATTTTCGCTACCAAGGAAAACACCCCCTTAGAGTAGTACCTTACAGTGATCGAAAAGAAAGTACCACCGAAAAATATTACCTACGCATCTCGTGTGGCGGTAACTGTGCAGGTGTATTTCAGCCACCCCTCATGGGCGCAAACTATCCTGCAAAATGAAATAGACATCGGTCTTCATCACCTAGAAGCGGCACCAATTGCCTTAGCGCCAACGAAAGTTACAATTTCAAACATCCCACCTGAAATCCCTCATCAATTTCTGAGAGGAATTTCATCCAAATACGGATCAGTTACCGGGAAAATACGCAAACTCTCTGCAGCAACCACGAAACCAGAATTTTCGCATATAAAAAGCTTCCGCAGGCAAGCACTTATGCACTTTGCCAACAATGACACGGCAAACATCCCAAAACTCATCAACGCCGATCTAAACGGAATAATTTACACCTTCTATACCTCCATTTCCTCACAATGTTTCTTCTGCCACAAAAAGGGTTACATCAGGAAAAACTGCCCGCATATCTTTAACTCTTCTGAAAGTAATACTGAAATTCAGGCGGCACCAACCTGGGTCAGGCTAGATGCACAAAGCGAGCTGACTCTTGGAGATAATGGGGATGCTGAAGAAACTGTCAAACAGTCTGAGATGCTTCCCACAACAAACTCTTCAGAAAAAGAAAATTCAAAGACCACAGAAGACCAGGATGCAATCTCTTCAGGAGACCGACCAACCGAAACAAGAGTTTTATCTCGGAATCAACCTCCAAGGCAGATCACATCCAAAGTCACAAAACAGAAGAAGACAACGCAGATGGCGGGGCAGGAAAAGAGCAAACCGCTAACAAAAATAACAGGGGCAACAAAAATAAATACAGAACACCACAGAAGACAAACGGTCAGATCTCAAATAAGTCCATCATACCACCAAGTATGGAAATAAATAAACAGCTACAAACTACTCACGATCCAAATGAAGAAGAAGAACCCGAATTTCTGGGCACTAAAGAAGAGACCAACTATGATTCTCATGATTCAAGTGCTTCAGAGGACGAGGAAAGCGGAGCCAGACGTGTTCAAAGTCGCTAAGTGGATTTTTCTTATTTTCTGATTTGAAATTATTGATTTTCTAAAACTATTGATTTAAATTTAGTAGTATAGCATTATTTTGTGATTCTCTGATTAATCTGGTGTAATTATTCTTTACTCGGCCTTGTAATTGCATAAAAGTATCGGTAAGGGTATCAAATGCACGTGTTACAAGTTGCAACTCCGCTGAACAAGAAGTTTTTTAGACATATTTAGCCGATTTATTGAATATTTTTTACATCAAATTATTTTCTGTAAGTAGCTTATAGACCTAGTAAGGATCGTACGTTATTCTGAATTGAGACAGCGAGATTTGAAAGTTAATTAATACTTAAGTGTCCATAGATTTACTGTTCATAATTGCCGCCTTTGTCATACGATACGTTATAAACCGAACTAGATAACGTTAGTATAGTATAGGTTATAATATTGTCAGTTGATTGGTAGAATCTATTAAACTTGTTGAACTTCTTTGTCAATTAAATTGTACTTTTAACTAAATACATATAATGACTTATTACAAACGTAACATAATTAATTAATAGATAACTGATACGGAAGTTATATAAAGGGAACTTGTAGATAATTAATACTTGACACTGAAAATATACATACCATTATAACTGTGTTGGGATACAAGTTTAGGGTTATAATTCTGAACTGAAATTGATATTTTATTGAAATTAATAGAATTCATGACTCAGACCAGAGCAGCAAAGCAAAAGGCTCAAGCTAATGGAAGTGCTGTGGCTCAGAGGAGAACTGAGGAGGGCATTTGCCTTCTGAATCACAGCCTTTTAAAATGCACCCCTTGCTTGATGTTTGTGGAGAAATCGGGTACAGGACATGATATTGTCATGGGGGATGTCTTTGTGTGTGTGTGCAAGATGTAAGGAGTGTAAGGAAATCAGCAACAACTCAGCGTTGTTATGGGCCTGTAAGAGAGGTTGAAGGACAGGGTGGATGCCCTCGAAGGAACTAAATTGAGGGGCCCATCAAGCTCTCAGCTGCCCACATCAATGCCAGAGCTTGCACTTGGTCATCACGCAACACAGCGGCAACCCCCAAAACAGAATGCGCTGGTCCCACAGGAACTAGTAGTTGTTGGTGACTCTATTCTCAGGGAAACGGGGAACATGCTTTGTAAGAAGGATAGGTGGAACAGAACCAGGGTATGTCTGCCAGGGGCAAAGGTTGATGATGTTGCAGAGTGGATATCATCTTTTAAGGGGACAAAAGGTGATATAGTTTTACACGTTGGCACTAATGATATCAAGAGTAGGAGACCGGCAGAATTACTAAACAACTACAAGTCACTGTTGAAAAAAATCCGTGATGTAGGGGTGAAATTGAAAGTGTCTGCAATTCTGCCCAGACACGATAGGAGGGAGTATATGATGAGAGCCTTGTCGATCAATTCGGCCCTGGAAAGCCTGTGAAAGGTTCAAGGGGTAGAATTTTTTTCAGCTTGGACTGTACTTGTTAACAGGAGAGACTGCTTCTACAGGGATGGGATACACTTAAATAGAAAGGGCGCAAGAATATTTGCTGATGCTATGGAGGCAGTGTTAGGTGGGTCGGAAAACTGCTAGCTTTGGGGGAGACAAAGACTAATAGAATAACAGTAGCCACTGGCAGAGGTGAAATAGATTCTTGCACTGCTTCTATTGGAATGAACAGAAGCCTGAAAAACAAGATGCATGATATTTCAGAGACTGCTGGGAGTCATTGCAGTACAAGTAAACACATGGGTTGTGTTAGGGTAGCTAAGAATAGAAACAGGTGCATGTATATACGTTTACACCAATGCTGGGAATTTAGTAAATAAATTTGATGAATTTGAGGTATTGCTCAAAACATCAAAGGCAGATATTGTTGGGACATCAGAGAGTGGTGTCACACAGATATAAGGAATGCAGAACTGGAATTTTTGGAGTACACCGTCTACAGAAAGGATAGACAGGATAGGAAGGGAGGAGGAGTTATGCAATTAGTCAAGAAACACATAAAATCCAAGGAAGTGAAGCCAGTCGAAATCGCTGGACGGTGCAGTATCGAGTCAGTTTGGTGTGATATAAGCATTGGGAGATCAAAATTGAGAGTAGGAGTGTGCTATAGGCCTAATGACTCTGATGATATAATAAGAAACTATACAGGGAAATAGAGCGGGCCAGTAAATCAGAGAGTCTTATAATGGGGGATTTTAATTTCCCAGATATTGACTGGAATTTGGGAGCTGGTCACTCACATACTAGCAAGGCTTTTGTGGATTTATTGGATGATTGTTTTCTACATCAGCATGTTTAAGAGGCAACTAGAGGGTATAATACTCTTGATTTCATTATCAGTAGTGATTCTTCATGCATTAAGAATCTGCAGATAAATGAACCACTAGGTGGCAGTGATCACAGTGTGCTGAAGTGGGATTTACTCAAAGAGGTAACTACCATTAGGGGTAAAGGGAAGGGTTATTGTTTTCGTAAAGGCGACTACGATGGACTGAGACAGTATTTAAATTCTATAGAGTGGGACCAACTGATGATGTTACCAACAGCAAATTCAAAATGGGAAGTATTCAAAGAGCAAACATAATGCAAATGATTTGCATTATGTTTGCCATTAAGTATGGGGGCTACATGTCCAATCCGGGACAGTTTGTAATGCGGGGCAAACCACTGAAATCCAGCACTGAAATCCACTGGAAGCCCATACTCACATCTGGTGAGTATGGGCTTGGCACACCCAGGGTACTGAGCTGGATATCATCATTCTTCTCTTTCTTGGTGTTTCCTTTCTACTTCTGATTCTCTCTCTCTCTCAGCATAACTTAGGAATTTATTTTTTTGGCTGGTGCAGCATAAGCCTCAGGCTTCCTTGCACAATATGGCTAATAATAATAATAATAATAACTTTTCTTGGGAGCTACTATGCTTTACATACCAACTAAGAAATAGTGTTCAAGGTTTAGGCCTAAATGGATGTCAGATGAAGTAATGAGACATATGGCAGAGAAGAAAAATGAATGGAATATATATCAATTAATGGGTGACATGGAAGCCTATGATAGATATAAGCTGGCCTGTAATCAAGTTACAAAGGAGGTTAGGCAGGCGAAGGCAGATTACGAGAAATTTTTGGCAAAGGATGCAAAGAAAAACAGCAAAGGGTTCTTCACCTATATAAACTCTAGACGGAAGGGGATGAATCAGATTGGTCCACTGGATATTGATAGTTCAACTGTTGATGATTCTGCTAACAAACTAAATGAATATTTTGCATCGACATTCACACATGATAAACACATGAAAGGCACCTGAGGTGGATGGGATCTATCCAGTTATATTAAAGGAGGCATCAAAGGAAGTAAGCAAACCCTTAGCCATAATTATGAGAGCTTCCTTGGACTCAGGGGAGGTACCCACAGACTGGAGATGTGCAAATGTGACCCTAATTCACAAAGGAGGACAAAGGCTGACACTAGTAATTATAGACCTGTTAGTTTAACTTCTGTTCCAGGAAAATTAATGGAGGCACTGGTTAAAGAAGCACTGCAGGATCATCTAGACAAGACTTCAGTTATAGCTCGGACACAGCATGGCTTTGTTAAGGGGAAGTCTTGTCTGACCAACTTGATCAATACTATGATGCAGTCACAAAAGAACTGGATGCAGGGAATAACTTTGGTATTATATACTTGGATCTTAGTAAGGCTTTTGATACTGTTGCACATGGAAGACTGCTGCACAAATTGGAGGCAAATTGCTGCTATGGATAAAGGGGTGGTTGAGGGAGAGAAGACAGAGAGTGGTAATCAATGGACACTACTCATCGTGGACTAATGTTATTAGTGGAGTCCCTCAGGGTTCAGTGTTGGGTCCATTATTGTTTTCTGTATTTAAAAATGATATTGATGATGGTATATCAAGCTTAATGTCTAAGTTTGCAGACGACACGAAGGTTGGCAGGGTTGCCAAGGACACTACTGACACTATGCTGCTGCAACAGGATCTGGAAAGGTTGAGGAGATGGAAAGGTTGAGGAGATGGGATGAGAGGTGGCAAATGAAGTTTAACATTGACAAATGTAAAGTACTACACATGGGAAACAGCAACCCCAGAGCAATGTATCAACTCTGTGGTACTACACTGACAGTGGTAGAGAATGAAAGGGACTTGGGGGTGGTTGTGCAGGCAGATATGAAGTTCTCTGAACAGTGGAGACGGGCTGCAAGAATAGCTCATGGTGTATTGTGAATGATATATAGGAATTTTTCTAGCAGGGATAAGGAGGTGATTATTCCCTTGTATAAGGCAATGGTCAGGCCACACCTTGAGTACTGTATACAGGTCTGGAGGCCTAATTTCAAGAAGGATGTAGAGATGCTGGAACGAGTACAGAGAAGGGCAACAAGATTAGTGAATGGAACAAAGGGGTGCTCTTACGAAGAAAGGCTTAAGTTTTGCAAATTACAGTGTCCAAGATTAGTGAATGGAACAAAGGGGTGCTCTTACGAAGAAAGGCTTAAGTTTTGCAAATTACAGTGTCTGGAGACTAGGCACCAGCGAGGTGATCTGATAGAGGTGTATAAAGCCTTGAATGGTTTGAGCATGCTCAATGCTGATGAGATTCTTCCTCTTGTTCAGAATAATCACCTGAGAGGGCATAAGTTCAAATTGAGGAAAGACAGATGTAGGATAGATGTGCGGAAATTTGCCTTTAGCCAGTGGGTCGTTGGTAGGTGGAACAGACTTCCATCCCTTGTCGTGGAAGTTGATAGCCTAAATAAGTTTAAGGCTCAGCTGGACAGGTATTTCGAACGAACAGAGGGGTGAAGTGGAAGTGGTTTTTTTTTTTTTTTTTTTTGGATGATGCTGCATAAGCTTGCTTTCTTGCATCAAATGCCTCTACTAATGCTAATGCTAAAGTGGTTTTCCCTAAACTAAAGGTCCTTTAACTGAGGAAAAACTATGCTCCTTGCTATGGGAAGTACGCAGCTCCCCACAGAAGCTGGTGACAGCTCTGAAGTTCACCTCTAACATACCCGAGCTGATCTCAAAACTTATGGATCTGCGTTCCAAACTAAAAGGAAAGAAGGACAGCGCAGATGTGAATAGATCAAAGCGCCTGTACTACTTGATTAACGGTCTCGAACGGCAATATCATCAATCAGGATGTTAACCGCCCCAAAACTTTCAAAACCCTTACCTTTATTCCTGCAGATAATGCTGACTCTTAGCCTGCTATCACTTAATGCAAGAGGATCTGCCTCTGCATTGCGCAATAAGCTGATCCTTCACTAGGTCCAACAACATCATGCCAACCTACTCTTCCTACAAGAAACAAATATTAAAACAGACACAAGGCCATCCTTGAAATGGACAGATTGGCCATATGTATTCCATCATTCTCCAACACAACAACATCATGGATCAGGAGTGAGTGTCGGCCTTCATCAAAAGTACACCTGCAAGCTCAATGTGATAGCAGAGATCGGTGGCTACGCAATTTATGCCCACCTGGATACACACCAGAAGGAAACCCTGCACCTTTTTAACATCTACATGCCACAGCAGGACAGACTTGCTATTCAAATAACCAACTTCATACAAAGCCACCTCTCTACTATAGATCAAGAACACATCATTCTTGCTGGCAAATTCAACTGCACTCTTGACCCAGAAATGGACAGAGCACAATGCACTGAGCACTGCACAGTGCATCGTGTGGTGCTCAGTGCATTAATCAACAACCTGCAGGCCTTGATAAACAACAATGAACTGGTCGACATATTTAGACACCAGCACCCAGAAGAAAAGTCCTACACCTGGAGATCAGCAAACACAGCATCTGAAAGACTACCTTACCAAGCCCAACTGGACAGATACTACATCCCAAAACACACCATCCCCCTGGTCAGAAGCAGCACACATTTGACATCTTATATCTCAGATAACTCCTTTATCAAATTACAGCTCTCCTTCTCACCCTATCACTACGAAAGTGGAGGTGCTTACTGGATGTTCAACAATAGCCTTCTTCAAGACAAGGAATACATCTCTAAGCTGCAAGACCTGATATCCAACCTTGGCCAATCCAAAGACAGATTGGAGCCCATGAACACATAGTGGCCTAGATTTAAAAGTAAACCGAAATCATTCTCGCAAACCTACAGCCATCAGAAAAGTCAACAAAAGCATAATAACCTCTATCAACTTGAGCAAAGGCTGAAAAATCTCCCATCTGATAGTCAGACCTACAGTCATACAAACTATGACTACAAGCCATACAAACCCACTTAGAACACTCTTCAAAAGGCACCCTACTCAGATTGAGATACACCCACATAAATCTATCTGATGCCTCGACCAAATACTTTTTCTCATTAGAAAGCAGACATCATAAATCAGCCACCATCAATGCCATTCAGCTGCAAAATGAAAACATCACTGAAGACCCTGAGGAAATCTTCTCTGAAGTAACAAGATTTTATAGAGAAATTTACAGTTCTCAAGAAACCTCTACGAAGGCAACAGAGGAAATCCTTTTAGCATTTAAAAAAATCTCCCATAAGGCCCAATGCAGTATGGAGAAACAAATCACCCTACAAGAACTAACAGCAGCATGCAAACCCTTTCCAAAAATAAATCACCAGGTCTGGACGGACTGACTTCTGAATTTTTCCAAACGTTTTGGGATCAACTCAGAGTGCTACTCTTTCGAATGCTTGAAGAAGCTCAGTCCCATGGACTACCAGCTTCGGTCACCACATCTGTCGCTCGACTGATTCCCAAGAAAGGGGATCGCACCAATTTACAAAACTGGTACCCGATTTCCTTAATGAATACGGACTGTAAAATCATTTCCAAAGCCATCGCCAATAGATTAAAAGCCACTCTCCCTGATATCATCGATCACCAACAAACACACTCTGTACCTGGAAGATCGATTCACGACAATCTACATCTGATCCGAGACCTCCTCTCCACTGCAAACAACCAAAGAGAATTCCTAGCACTAATTAGCCTTGACCAGAAAAAGGCATTCAACAGCGTTGAACACAGCTACCTATTTCAAACCTTGAAAGAATTTTGATATGGACCTTACATCATCGGAACAATCCATCTGCTATACAAGGAAGCCAAATTCTGCCTGAAACTCAACAACCAGCTCACCTGCCACTTTCCGTATTCCAGAGGAATACGGAAAGTGGAATACGGAATGGTTCTATGGCAATTGCGTATTCCGTATTCCTCTGGAATACGGAATACGCAATTGCCATAGAACCATTCCTTAATAAAATTGCCGCCAGTATACAATCCCGACGAACGCTGCTACCAGAACCCCACCTAAATATAACCTACTCTGCATATGCAGACGTCACAATTGCAATACGCCACGAGAGCGAATTTGAAGTCATTCAAAAGGCTCATGATCTCTATGCTCAAGCATCAGGCGCAAAACTCAACCACTGTAAGACCTGGTCTTGGCGCATTATAGCCTTAGTTGCTAATGCGGCAATAAAATCCAAATCAAATCAAATCAACTGTAAGACCATCGGCCTGTGGGCTGGCAACTGGAAAACTAGAACCAACTCCCCCATCCAATGCACATGGTCCAGCGAGGGACAGAAATACCTAGGTGTGTACCTCGGCAATACCCTCCTTTTCTCCCAGAAGAACTGGCCTGAATTGCTGAGTTGTTTCAACAAAATACTTGGGAAATGGAGAAGCGTGTGCGCCACATCTTCACTGAGAGGGAGAGTGCTTGTGGTCAATCATATGGCAGCAAGCGTTCTCTGGCACACCTTCAAAATTCTCATTCCACCTGTTGACTTCCTCCACCAAATCCAGGCATCTGTCCGAAGCTTCCTTTGGAACAAAACCAACTGGATGTCCTGCTCCAAACTTAGCCAGCCACTTACTCACGGGGTCAAGGGTTGGTTTCTCTTGACGACAAAATCACAGCATTCCAGATCATCTTTCTTCTTAAGATGCTGCAAACAAAATACCCACATTCCGACACTATGGATAAACTACTAGCAACAGCCACTAGAGGACTATCTCTTTCAACAATATTGAGAATGGATATGGCACCAGCACCACTCAAACTACTGCCGTTTTATAAAGATGCACTATACCACTGGAAAAAGCTAAACCTTCACCATAATCTTGAGAGAACATCCGTTCCCGGAATACTTTCAGAACCGCTCTTCTACAATAAAAGAATAATAGACCCTGCAAATGATAATATTCTCTTCTTCCCTACGTGGAACTGGGCAAGAATAAGAACCATAGGCGACCTCCTGACACCAAGCCTTGAATGGAAAGGTTCAGAAGATTTGCCCATTAAAACCATAAATGCAAAGCAGCAACACAGACATCTAAAATCAGTGATCACACAAGCTCTTCCAGACATCACTACAACTAAAGGGATTGGAAATGTCACTGGATCCTCGCCTACACCAACCTTCGTCATCACATCACCAGAAGACATGGTACCTCTGTCTCCTGCACCCTCCAAAAAAGTCTATCAGCTAATCATGTCTCGCCATACAACCACGATTTTCCTGTCATCCACCTGCCAAGCTGCTCCTACACTCTTCTCCACTTACCACAAGCCACCATCAAACTTTCAGTGGAACCTTCCATACAGGGCGAAATGTTCCAAATCGGATGCAGACATCCAGTGGAGACTGTGGCACAACATCCTTCCCACCCCAGTCAAGCTACAAATCTTCAGGTTACGCTCCTCAAATTACTGCCTCTTCTGCACCACTCCAGGTACCCTGGAACACATATACCTGGCATGCCCTGTGAACAAGGAACTCGTCAAATATGCTTTGGATGCAGTAAAGCTTGCCTGCAACCACGCCCACACTCCGGAGCACTACTGGTACCTTCACTCTGAGCAGACAGCACACACCACCTGCAACTTCCTATTCATTGCGGCCAAGGCCGTCATTTACAACTTCTACTTGAAGCACACAAGAAGCAGTGATGATGTGCCTCCTGTCGACACATCGGCGCAACATCTGAAGTGGAGCCTATGGAGGAAGTTGCAGAGCAGACTTCTACTCAAATTCCACAGCAAAAGACCAGAAACTGTGGATCATCTCTTGTGGATCTTCAACGTGTGACACTTAATATGAGAATGATCTAACACCAAGAAACTGTTTTCTTAATTCCTGAAATTGAAATGTTGAAACGTTTGTATTTCATTCTAAAAAGTTTTCTTTATATTTCCTTTTTTGCTTTGTACATAGAATGTAAATAGTTGTTGTTGAAAATGTATCTACTGTTCACATTTTAATAAAAAAAAATAAAAAATATCTATCTATCTACCTTCTTCCTGTTTCACCTTTTTTAAGCATCTTGGGCCAGAGTGGTAATCCAACCCAGGCTGGACTGTTAAGGATGTTTGCTCTTTGCCTGGTATGCCATGATTTGGCCCTACTCCATGTGCTATGTATAGAAACCAGAGGTCTACAGTGTTCTAGAGGCTTCTAGGTTAAGAGGTCAACCTGGCATGTTGTTTATAATATAAACAACATGCCAGAGCATTACATGAATACCACTAAATTGATTGGCCTTTATCATGAACAGTATCTCTGGATTTACATTGGGGGCTTGTCTAGTGGAGCAGAACTGTCTACACTATAGAATTAAAAAAAAAAAAAACATCTTATGTCCTTCCCACGATCTATTTTCAATCTTCCCTTATTCCTGATACCAATATGCTCTGGTTTATATAATAATCTCTCTTGTGTAGGACAGATGTTTTGCTAAAGTCCATATAATGTCGAAATTATTTTCTATATCCAACTCATTAGTGATTCTTTCATAATAGCTAAACAGACTAGTTAAACAAGATCTCCCTTTGCAAAAGTGCTCTTTCCTTCAGAATACAATTTCTATTGAGATGCCCCATGCTGCATTTTTAATCGTCACTTCCAGAATTTTCCTGCTGCTGAAGTTTGACTGACTGGTCTGTAGTTATTCACTTTGCTCTCCAAGCTGCCTTTATGGTTTGGCAGTACATTGGCACCTCTCCAATTCAAAGGAAAGTCTCTTGAGTCTAGTGATGTACTCATAATTAATCTTGATAGTTCAATGCATTCTCTTTCCACCTCCCTCCTTCAGAATTATTGAGTTATCACCAACTCCAGAAGATGTACAAGCCTTTCAGAGATAGTCATGAATGAGGCCTTTTAGTTTGAAAGTTTTTCTAATAGGCAATCTTCTGTAATTTCAATATTACAGAAGATTATGGTAATTTCAATATTACAGAAGATCGCATTATGGTGTTGATAAAATCCAGTTAATAGTACCCTTTCTGTGGTACTATTAAGGTAAACTTATATCTTGTATTTGTTTACTTATATGTCTTATATCTTATAGGCTTCAGTACTTTTCACTGTCCTGTAACTCCACACCTTCCATAACTACCTCTTTAAAGGTTACAGTATTCATCCTTGATGTGACACCACCGTAGTTAATAGAGGCTATAGTAACCTGAAGTTCCTTAGATTGTCACAGTCATCCAGTTCTGATATTAATACCCATGCCTAAAGGCATGGGTATTAATTTAAGAACTGGGTGACTGTGACAATTTCAGATAGCAAATTAAAACTGTGTAATTGCATCCTACTAAGGGTTCTCCTACTGTCAATCTTATGGTACTATCTGGATTATGGATGATAATCAGATCTAAAATATTCTTGCCCACAGTCTTTTCCCTAATGTCCTGATGTAAATAACAATTGTCAATGATTTAAAAATTGCCTCCCAATAGTACGTTTCCTCTCCCAGTTGTTCTACGCAATAGGGGGAAAACTAAATCATCTATAACAAGGCATTCACACTTGCTTGGCCATTCTATTTGCATACAGAGGCTCTCGCCGTGCTCTTCACAATCTTTTGGTGCTCACATGTCATCTCTGGATATGCCAGCACTGAATTTGGCAGGTATAAATTCCAAACTGAGAATACTTTAGTTGCCTTCGGGCTGCTTTTTACAAGTAGCATGACCCTCACCTTTCTATTTTGACTATCTTTCCTAAATGCATTATAAATGCTATAGTAGAACTCACATCCCCCTTATTTTTGGTTGGCACTGAGAAACTGATAGTTTCATTATATCAGCATTAGTTATCCTAACTAGGAGTTCAAACTCACTCATTTATTCCATTAACAGCACTCCTTTACACACAATGCACATCCCCTCCCCCAACCAGCAGTATCACTGAACTCTTAAGGCCTCCCAAACTAAGTGTACTTGTGTTTACTACCTTAATGTGTTCTTTGAAGTTCTGAAAGCTTGTTGCTCTAATATTAGTTACCCCTTCATTAAAAACATCACTGCCCTCAGCATGATTATCAAATATCAGAAGGCTCTCTGATTTTTGAAGGATAATACAAGACCTCTTGGGAAGTGTATAAGCACTATTTTGACCTCTATCATCAGGTAAATATTTATCTATATTACCCCTGCCTCCCCCTAACTAGCAGTCTCTCTGTACCCTTAAAAGCCTCCTCAATATTACTGAAGAGGCCTTTAAGGGCAAAGGAAAACATTTTTTCAGTATGGTCTTACATTAACATGAAGGCATCATGTGTAATTAATGTTAACAATATTCATATGTTCTCTTTACCTTCCCCTCACTCTTGAAAGCTGTTGGTACACATCAGTTTTAGCATAGCAGACATACTCTGATGGTAGTCTACCTATCCTTATTACAAAGAAGGATTTCCCTGACAACAGAATCACCAAATAAAACTGTTCCCTTTGAATCAGAGCAGTCTACACTTGATCATTTTCCCCTGAGTCCTGAATCAGGAATGTATCACATGGTGGGTTACTAGACACTTCTGTCCCTAATGAGTTTCCAGTTTTATTCATCTATGGGGCATAAAACTATTTCTTCAATGATCAATTTAATCATTAGTTGAACTATAATTATCTATAAGAGCAACCTTGAAATACATGCTAAAAACTTTACAAGTAATGAACTTAAGGCTCACACCCAGACTGCCTATGGCTATTTATGTCTAAGTCATGATATTCTCGGCGCCTCCGTAGCCAGGTGGGAAGGAGCAGCAGTGCGTAGCACATGCTTCTTGATTAGACCGGGGTTCGAGCCCGTCACCACCAAATACGGAGGATGCGGAAAGGTCAGGGAATGACCACCGCATATCCCGGAGCAATATGGCCTTAAGTTGCTAATGCTCCTAAAAACTAAATAACAAACAAACAACAACATGATATTCTCAGACAAAGAATTCAAAGTGGATACTGTAACAACCATTATAAGTCATTATAAATATTATTAAGAACCATTAAAAACCTACAAAATATTACACTAATCAAATTATCAAAATATTACAGAAATTAATCAGATAACAAAAATTTTTCTAGTACTATTTTTCTACTAAATAACTTACAAAAAAGATTAAATTTGTGAGATATTATGGAAATAACTTTACAAGATTAAGAAACAATTTTAAAAAAAAAATTAGAAATTAAATTTTAAAAAAATAATTAGAAATTAAATTTGAAAGATTACAGCAATTAAGCAAAAACAAAAATTAATATATTACCCTAAAACCTTACCCAAGCTTAATGATAAACAAAACCAAGGGCAAATGACAGCAGCTGTCATCATCTTTGGTTAACGGTAATGATGAATATATCAAATAAATTAACTTTAATTCGAATTACTTTCTATTTGTGACTATGGGGATAAGCAAAATGTAACACTCTTTTTATGAGAGTTTTGATTGCATTATGGTGTTGATAAAATCCAGTTAATGAAAATGCACTATGGCAGCTGCTTATAGAAAGAGTGTCACATGAAATTAAAAGAGAAATATTACTGTCAACTTAACTGGAATTTTATACTGTTTCCTTTAAAGTGCTGCTTTAAGCCAGATATGGATGATAATGTGGCAGCAGGAAATTTACTTTATTTGGTTTTTTAAAAGCATCTTTGGAAGATCTGATGGAATGGAAATATATAAATTAAATTTATGTTTAGTGACAATGCCAAAAATTCCACCATGCATCCTTTCCTTACTTTAAAAACAGTTGTTTTTGCCATTAAAGCCAAAAAGAATTTAGAATTATCCTTTCAGGCTTATCCTGAGATAGGTAAACTAAACTCTCTCTCTCTGGCGATTTTATAATTTTTTTCTAGTTTATATGTCACACATAAAGGAGCCAGGTATCTAGCCTCAATATTGTGATGGTGTCACTTTCTTCCATATGACACAATCCATATGCAATGCAGAAGTTAGTTAACAAAATTATAGTTAAGTATGTCACTAACATTTTTACTTACCAGGCACAGTAATATTTACAATACATACTGCAACATTTCCATCAAAATCATATGCAAAATATGTTATAATGGTATCTTCCACTACAACTGTTGGTGGTTTGAATCCAACTGGCTGCACTTCAAAGCGAGCAATTCGGCCAGAATTATCAACAGCTACAGGAATTGAATAATTTACAGGATGCAAACCAGATAGGGATCTGGCAACCTCAATAGGCTGGGTTGGACAATTGATAAACTGAGGTGGTTCTTTATCTGTAAATAAAAAAAAAAGTACTCTTCTTAAAAGCAGATTTAAATTGTAATTTCAGTTACTACATGCCAAAACAGACAAAGGACTTATATATATGTGTTATTTTTATGTATTTTTAATTATTGTAGTTTTAAAGATAATTTCTTTTTTTTAGTCATAATTTATGATTAATTTATATGATAATGTTGGTTTTAAATCAGATTGTATGTATGTAATACATAAATATACATACACATATTATAAATAGATATAATAAATGATAAAATAAAATAAAATTAAAATTACATTTATTTATATACATAAATAAAGAATATTTTGAAGGCTAAATGTTCAAGACATAATACGTTATTGGTTGAAATTAACTGTATAATATTGGTGTAAATACACCATAGTTTACCAATAAGTTTAACTATATATGTGGTGTAGCGGCATTGTTTAGATTTTATCTCATATTATGGCTACCTTCACAATCAGATACCAGATACTGCACTACTTCAAATAAATAATGCTTCTCTAGTAGAGGGGACTACTGTTATTTATTCTCAGTGGATACCAAAACCCAGATGCATTTCAGAGCTTGTTGGCTCACTCATCAGTGGGCAGGCAGTTACTCTGGAAATGTAAACATGCCATCACGGTTGCAAAGTTAATTCCACAATATGAAAAATGCCAAATGGTGAAGATAATGATAATATTTTGAAGACTAAATACTCAAAGTATAATATGTTATGGGTTGAAATTAACTATATAATACTGGTGTAAATACACCACAGTTTACCCAAAAGTTTAACTACATACGTAGTGTAACGTTGCACTACTTAAATAAATAACGCTTCTCTAATACAGGAGACTCTGTTATTTATTCTCAGTGGGCACCACCACCACCCAGCATGTTTTGGAGTTTGTTGGCTCACTCATCAGTGGGCGGGCAGGTACCCTAGTAAAGCAAACATGCCATCACGGTTGCGAAGTTAATTCCTCCCATAAGTTTAACTACATATGTTGTTTACTACACAATATGAGATAAAATCTAAATGGCATCATTTAAATTTTATCTCATATTGTGGTATCTTCACAATGAGATACCAGATATTGCACTACTTAAAATAAATAATGGGTAAACTATGGTGTATTTACACCAATATTATATAGTTAATTTCAACCCATAATGTATTATGCCTTGAGCATTTAGTCTTCAAAATATTATCATTATCTTCACCATTTGGCATCTCTCATATTACGGAATTAACTTTGCAACCATGATGGCATGTTTGCATACCAGGGTACCTGCCCGCCCACTGATGAGTGAGCCAACAAGCTCTGAAACGTGGCTGGGTGGTGGTGCCCACTGAGAATAAATAACAGTAGTCTCCTCTACTAGAGAAGCGTTATTTATTTGAAGTAGTGTAATACCTGGTATCTTGTTGTGAAGGTAGCCACAATATTAGATAAAAATCTAAATGACGCCACTATACTACATATGTAGTTAAACATATGGGTAAACTATGGTGTATTTACACCGATATTATATAATAAAAAAAGTATATGTGTGTGTGTGTGGTCAGTGAAACTTGTCAAAACTATGACATTTTTCAAGATATAATAGCTGAGACTGTTATATCTTGAAATAACAGTCTTGAAATAGTGGGTCTAAAAGAACAGTGAAATTCGACCTGCTTGTGAGTCAAATGAGCAGAATTTCAGTGAAGCAGATCATTCTGTGACAACCTAATTCTCTGCTTGCACCCACGAAGAAGGTGCCAGCATTGGACTGAACCTATTGGTCTCTTGCATTTTCACAATAGTGAGACTATTAGTAATCCTGGATAAACCCCAAACCATATGCATGGTCTGAAACACTGCATCTGGTATACTGGTAGATTACTCAGGTGTGACCCAATGTAAGCAGGGTTTGAGGTATAGCATCCACATCACACAGAACAATGCCACCCACTGTTCACCAAGCAATACGAAGTAGTAGACGATTCATCACCCAGTGCAATACCACTACCTTCCTTACTGGAGGTTTGAAGTAGAGATCCATGTTTAGCAACCCCCAACCACTTCTATTATGTAGTATGACTGATCTCTTTTGGGATTACAAAGAGCATCATGGCAAGATCCAATATTACTTACATTTTGAGACTACAACTCTAAAACAGTTTTTGCAAGCCTGATGTGATAATCCACTAGCTGAATTTATTGGTAACTCTCTAGAAGGCATCCAAATCAGCTAGTGTATGATCTCACTCTCCACTCTGCCAGCTACTAAAAGCAGTTCAAGTATATATGCAGGAGGCATTGCCACTTTGTGCTCACAAGCTGGGTATATTCTTGATTTGTGTATATAAAATTTCAATAATTCATACATGCTCCTCCTTTTGATGAGCCTCAATTTAAATCCTTTGAGGGCATCCACCCTGTTCTTCAAGCTGTCATAAAGGTCTGTAACAATGCTGAGTTGGGTCCTAATATCCTCACACTCCTTACATCAAGCACACACACAAAGAAATCTCCCTTGACAATATCATGTCCAATTCTTAATAATTCTGTAAACATAAAACAAGCCATACATCTCATAAGGCTGTGATTCAGAGGACAACTCCCACCCTCAGTTCTCCCCCAGAGCCACGGCACTCTCACTAGCTTGAGCCCTTTGATTTTCTGCTCCAGTCTGAGGCATGCTTTTCATTCAAATACAATATAATTCAAAATATTCCACTAAACAAATATATCTAATGCAGTAATAACACTATGCACCAGTTATGCTATGAAGTTTACATTATTAATTATATATAATTAAAATTTGAATGTTCTTATCAATACACTAGTTATGCAGCAATAATACTACCACACTAATTGTGAGAAATATCCAATTATTTCAGGCACTACCACCAACAGACCAAGTTGAACCAGTTGAAATAGCCAGCCTCCACCAAACATTATAATCAAAGTGATATACTCTAATACAGGGGGTTCTCAACCGGGGGGGGGGGATTCCCTCCCAGGGAAATAGGGTTTGGGGGGATTGGGACAACAGATTGACAGACTCAAAACTATTGGAATATTGATCTTTCTACAAACTACAATTCTACAGTTGTACATAATCTACAGAACATAACACTTTATTGGATGTCACATATTAAATTAAAAATAAAGACTATGTATATAAAGTGCTTAGCATCATAATACACAGCCATTTCTGAATAAACAGAAAATTTTTAAGGTGGCATCGTTTTAGGTTATATCTCATATTGTGAATGCCTTCTCAACGAGTTGCCATGATATTGCACTACTTCGAATAAGTAACGCTTCACCTAAGGAGAAGACTAGTGTTACTTATTCTCAGATAGGTACCACCACCCAGACAGCACTGTTTCAGGGCTATTTGGCCCTTCGTCAGTGAGTGGGTAGGTACCCAAGTGATGCAATGATGGCAAAAACAGTTATGAAGTATAACTCCACAATATGAGAGATGCCTGATGGTGTATGATGTATTTAGACTAAGGCGCATTTAGGGCTAGAGCCTCAAGCTGCGAACAAATTTAGACTATGTATATAAAGTGCTTAGCATCATAATACACAGCCATTTCTGAATAAACAGAAAATTTTTAAGGTGGCATCGTTTTAGGTTATATCTCATATTGTGAATGCCTTCACAACGAGTTGCCATGATATTGCACTACTTCGAATAAGTAACGCTTCACCTAAGGAGAAGACTAGTGTTACTTATTCTCAGATAGGTACCACCACCCAGACAGCACTGTTTCAGGGCTATTTATGTATGTATGTGAATATCTACTCGAATATCCACTTGTCCCTATTAGACTTAGAAAAGCAAAAAAGGTAGAGGGAAAGTTATTGTAGGAGTGGAAGAGGAAAAGAAACAGTGTAGAAGAATGAAAGGGACAGTAACTCCGTCAACTCACACCACTCAAAAACTCATAAACTCCTCGAATAGGCAACGCTTCCCCAGTGGAGAAGGCTGTTGTTACCTATTCTTGGAAACTCCGGACATCATCAAGCTCCCCCTAGCAGCACTGTTTCAGGGCTATTTGGCCCTTCGTCAGTGAGTGGGTAGGTACCCAAGTGATGCAATGATGGCAAAAACAGTTATGAAGTATAACTCCACAATATGAGAGATGCCTGATGGTGTATGATGTATTTAGACTAAGGCGCATTTAGGGCTAGAGCCTCAAGCTGCGAACAAATTTAGACTATGTATATAAAGTGCTTAGCATCATAATACACAGCCATTTCTGAATAAACAGAAAATTTTTAAGGTGGCATCGTTTTAGGTTATATCTCATATTGTGAATGCCTTCACAACGAGTTGCCATGATATTGCACTACTTCGAATAAGTAACGC
The DNA here is from genome assembly GCF_048544385.1 of Mastigoproctus giganteus. Classification (NCBI taxonomy): domain Eukaryota; kingdom Metazoa; phylum Arthropoda; class Arachnida; order Uropygi; family Thelyphonidae; genus Mastigoproctus; species Mastigoproctus giganteus. The sequence goes on from NC_143582.1 coordinate 75,384,002, forward strand.
TTCACCTAAGGAGAAGACTAGTGTTACTTATTCTCAGATAGGTACCACCACCCAGACAGCACTGTTTCAGGGCTATTTGGCCCTTCGTCAGTGAGTGGGTAGGTACCCAAGTGATGCAATGATGGCAAAAACAGTTATGAAGTATAACTCCACAATATGAGAGATGCCTGATGGTGTATGATGTATTTAGACTAAGGCGCATTTAGGGCTAGAGCCTCAAGCTGCGAACAAATTTAGACTATGTATATAAAGTGCTTAGCATCATAATACACAGCCATTTCTGAATAAACAGAAAATTTTTAAGGTGGCATCGTTTTAGTCTAAATACATCATACACCATCAGGCATCTCTCATATTGTGGAGTTATACTTCATAACTGTTTTTGCCATCCTTGCATCACTTGGGTACCTACCCACTCACTGACGAAGGGCCAAATAGCCCTGAAACAGTGCTGTCTGGGTGGTGGTACCTATCTGAGAATAAGTAACACTAGTCTTCTCCTTAGGTGAAGCGTTACTTATTCGAAGTAGTGCAATATCATGGCAACTCGTTGTGAAGGCATTCACAATATGAGATATAACCTAAAACGATGCCACCTTAAAAATTTTCTGTTTATTCAGAAATGGCTGTGTATTATGATGCTAAGCACTTTATATACATAGTCTAAATTTGTTCGCAGCTTGAGGCTCTAGCCCTAAATGCGCCTTAGTCTAAATGGGATGCGCCTTAGTCTAAATGGGATGACCTGCGAGACTTCTTTTCTTCTTTTCCTTGGTCTGATTACTGTTTCAAAACTTCTGATGTCAACGTTTGCTCAGATCGTGTCAGTGAAATTATTCTTGCAGGAATGGAATCCTTTATCCCACACTCCACTTTAAAATCTCGTCCTTTATCTAAACCTTGGTTTTCCAATAAATGTGCTAAGGCTGTCCAAGAGAAGAACGTTGCATATCATAATTGGCTTGTTTCTAATTCTTCAGTTTCATTTTCTGCCTACACCAAAGCTCGCAACAATTGTAAAGCAGTTATTAATCAGTCCAAACTAGAGTTTGAACAGGCTAAGAGTAGAAAACTTGCTTCTTGCCCTAATGGTAGCCGAGCATTCTGGTCTCTTGCCAAAGCTATTGGCCGCAACTTTTGCCCATCTCTGCTCCCACCTCTGTCCAAACCAGATGGTTCTGTTGTCACTTCAGCCAAGGATAAAGCTGACCTGCTAGCATCCCATTTTTCTTCGAGCTCATGTATTAATGATCTTGGTAAAACACCTCCCACCATTCCTAACACGCTCCATTCAATGCCTCCTGTGGTCTTCCGTCAAAAGGATATCAGAAGGATTTTGATGAATCTTGATGCTAAGAAAGCTCCAGGTCCTGATGGTATTTCTCCACTTGTTCTCAAAACCTGTGCTCCTGAACTTACTCCTATTCTTTGCCGCCTTTTTTCACTTTCTTATTCCTAAGGTGTTTTTCCTTCTGCTTGGAAATTTGCTCATATCCAGCCAGTTCCTAAAAAGGGTGACAAATCCCTCCCATCCAATTATCGTCCCATTGCAATTACTTCTACTCTTTCTAAAGTCATGGAGAAATCAATTAACCGCCAACTCTTAAACTACCTAGAAACCTTCCGTCTGATCAACGATCGCCAGTATGGATTCCGTCAATGTCGATCCACTGGTGATATTCTGGCTTATGTTACCCATTTATGGACTAATTCAATGGAAAGGTTCGGTGAAACACAAGTAGTTGCTCTTGACATCTCAAAGGCTTTTGATCGTGTTTGGCATAAAGGTCTTCTAAACAAGCTTCCATCTTATGGTTTGCCAACTGTTTTTAGTAATTGGTTATCCAGTTTTCTCTCTGATCGCTCACTGAGGGTGATGGTAGATGGCTCTCTGTCTTCTAACTTCTCCACTAATGCTGGTGTCCCCCAAGGTTCAGTTCTTTCCCCCACTCTTTTCCTCTTGTATATCAATGACCTTCTTCCATTGACTGGAAATCCTATCCATAGTTTTGCCGATGATAGCACATTGCATTCAACTTTCCATTTTGAAAAACCTTGTCCAGCTCAATCAGCTTCAAGTTCTCGAAAATCTGCTGCCAATTCCTTAAATGCCGATCTTCAGGTAATTCTCCAGTGGGGCAAAGACAACTTAGTTGATTTCAACCCTTCTAAAACTCAATCTTGTCTTTCTCGCAAAAAGGATTCCTCTGCTCCTATGCTTATCTTTAGTGACACTCCGATTTCTAGGCAAAATGATATATCTCTTTTGGGGATTACCCTGACTTCTAATCTCTCTTGGCACAAGCACATTACAAATATTGCTTCCTCTGCATCTAAAAAACTTGGTTTTCTCTTTCCCTCTCGGCGTTACTTTTCTCCCAAACAGCTGCTCACTCTGTATAAATCGCAAATTCGCCCTGCCCTGGAATATTGTTCCCACATCTGGGGTGGTGCCCCCAAAACCTCTCTAAGGCTTCTTGATTCCATTCAGAAGAGGGCTGTTAGGTTAATTAATGATTCATCTCTAACAGAGTCTCTCCACTCGCTTTCTCATAGACGCACTGTTTCGGCTGCATGCCTCTTCTACAGATACTTCCATGGGCACTGTTCTTCTGAATTGGCTTCTATAATTCCCGCTCTCTCTTTCAAAACAGTCCGAACACGTGCCGCCACCAGCCAACATCCATTTACTGTCCAACTTCAAACCCACAGAACCAACTTTTCATCTTCCTCATTTATTCATTCCACTGCCGTTTTCTGGAACAACCTTCCTTCATACGTATTTCCTGAAAATTACAATCTACAGAAGTTCAAGTCCAATATCAACAAATATCTTCTTTCGTCTTCTCAACCTCCAACCCAAGCACGGTACTAAGTACTATAGGTGATAATACCTCTCGTGTTTGGGGTTCTCATAAAAAAAAAAAAAAAAAAAAAAATACATCATCAGGCATATCTCATATTGTGGAGTTATACTTCATAACTGTTTTTGCCATCATTGCATCACTTGGGTACCTACCCACTCACTGACGAAGGGCCAAATAGCCCTGAAACAGTGCTGTCTGGGTGGTGGCACCTATCTGAGAATAAGTAACACTAGTCTTCTCCTTAGGTGAAGCGTTACTTATTCGAAGTAGTGCAATATCATGGCAACTCGTTGTGAAGGCATTCACAATATGAGATATAACCTAAAACGATGCCACCTTAAAAATTTTCTGTTTATTCAGAAATGGCTGTGTATTATGATGCTAAGCACTTTATATACATAGTCTAAATTTGTTCGCAGCTTGAGGCTCTAGCCCTAAATGCGCCTTAGATTAAAAATAAAGATAAAAAAAAAGGAATATTTCACTTTTTTATTTTTTTGGAATGCACCTTTTGAGTCAGACAATCTTGGAAAGGGGGTGACATCAATCTTAGAAAGGGGGGAATGCCATTCTGACATATGGTGAAAAGGGTCCATGGGGCAAAAAAAGGTTCAAAACCACTGCTCTAACAGGATAATCTCCACATCCAAACAAATCCATTGGAACAAAATATTGTGTTACGCCTCACTCCACAGCACTTTCTACCCTCTGTTCTAGAGTTCTTAAACATTGGAAAGAACACCTCTTCAAATGCTGTTCTGTAGTGTCAACTATGATATTGGATTATGTTCAGTGGCTCTGTTACTGATCCTGCTGAAAGATGTTCTTGTGGCCTCTTGGACGAGTTTAGTGATGTTTTATGCAGACAACATGCATATGGTTTCAAACATGTTCTATGAGTCTGTAAGGCTATTGAGAATTTTTTTGTTATCACATATGGCCTTCTATCTTTGAATAACATCCACCATGGTGGATTTCATAAGGTTGAGACAAGCTGCACTTGTGCGCATAGAAAGGTTGCTGATGTGGCATCCAGTGCCATCCCATGTTGAAAGTGTATAAGTTTTAATTTACAATTTATACTGGCTTTTAAAAACAACTGCTGCACAGGCATACCCATGAGAATTGTACTCATATATCTGAGTGATACACATGTGGTGAATCTCTGGCATAATTTACATTAGTAATGCAGTAGTGCCTAAATATGTTTGATCAAAGAGTGTACATTTAGAGCTCACATAAAGTGATGATTTGCAGATATTGTTTAGTGCTAATTTGACTGTATATAATTGGGTAGTGTCAACGTTGTTATGTTATTGTTGTTATTTGGTTTTTAGGAGCATTAGCAACTAAGGCCATATTGCTCAGAGGATATGCAGTGGTCATTCCGACCTTTCCGCATCCTCCGAATTTGGTGGTCACGGGCTCGAACCCAGGTCTAATCAAGAAGTGTGTGTGCTATGCACTGCCGCTCCTGCCCACCTGGGGGTAGTGTCAACACTAAACTCTATTAGGAGAGATATGGCCACCAAGAAAAAATGAAGGAACTGCTGCAGGGCTCACGGTTTTATCTATTTTTGATCCATGAGTACAGCCATATGCAGTTTGCAAGTTTTTCAATTTTCTGTGGGTTGCATCCAATAGATGATGCAATTTTGCAAAGAGCATTTGCAATTATAATCCTACTATTTAAAGAAATATTACAAAGTGTTAAACATGAATCCTTGGTCCATGGTGTATAGAAGTACCTGAACCTTGGAGGATGTGCTGAATATAAATATTTCAAATGTAGATCAGATCTTGCAGCCAAATCCTGCAGACTTTCATTAGGTTTACTCTGAGCTCAGTGGGATCAAATTAAAGGTCAAATAGGTAGGCCTGAGTGCAGTAGGAAGGAAGAATACTAAATATTCCAAATATTTGTGCAATAAGAACTCTCACCCAAAGATAAATTAGGGGGTGCATTTGCTTCTGTACATAAGCTGTGGACAGGATTCCTCTGAAGGTTCCCAAAGTTCTCTCTCTCTCTCTCTCTCTCTCTCTCTCTCTCTCTCTCTCTCTCTCTCTCTCTCTCTCTCTCTCTCTCTCTCTACTTTTAACTAATTTACATCAATGTGAACAAGAAAAGAGGACTGCACTTCATATCTTTTAAAAGAGCACTGAATAAAATGAGGTGTGATCAAATATTCAGAGACTGAACTAACATCCGGAAAATGATGATGATTATCGCTATTTGGATGATTTTCCTTCAGTCATCTCCTTGACAATATACAATTGTGGACTGGTATACATCGTATACCAATTCACAATGCTTATACAACTTTTGGAAGCAATCCAAATAGGACTTGGTTCTTAATCTCAAAATCTTAAATCTTCAAAATCTTTAAAATCTTATTTCGTGCAGTAATTTTAACCTAAATTTAGATTACAATCATGAATCAAACAAGAGCAGCAAGGAAAAAAAGCTCAAAGTAGTGGGAACTTGAGAGAGAGAGAACTATCAATGGGGGTTCTCTTGTGAATCACAGCTACATTCATTGTTCTGAATGTGGCCGTTTTAATGAGTTCTCAGTAATGGGACATGATATAGCCAAGGTAGATGTTTCTGTGCTTTCATTGTAGAGAGTGTGAGGCACTAAGTTAGCTTTCTGACAGGCTCAAATGAAGGCTGGCTTGAGGAAGATGGTTGATGCACTTGAAGAAATTAAAAGAGGGACCCAGCACAACACCTTTTGCCTTTAGCCAACGGTTAGTTGATTTCTGGAACAGACTTCCATCTGTTGTTGTGGAAGTTGATAGTTTATATAAATTTAATACTGAACTAGACAAACATTTGGAGTGACCAGATGGGTGAAATGGGAAGGCTTTTTTTTTTTTTTTTTTTTTGGCTGATGCTGTATAATCTTGCTTTTTTGCATCATATGCCTCAACTAATGCTAATGCTAACAATGGAAATTACCATCATACAACAAAGATATCTTTCACAGCAGAATATATTGGTCCCACATGATGTAGCTTTATAGGTGAGGGAAGCAGGAAATGTGTTTCATAAAAAGAACAGATGGAACAGGTCCAAGGTATGTGTGCCTGGAGCAAAATTTGATGACGTTAAGAGAACAGAAGATGATATTGTTGTAACATTGGTACCGGTGAAATTAAGAGTAAGAAATCTGAGCATTTATCCAACAGGTACAGGCCAATGTTGAGAAAAAGATTCAAGTTAGAACTGAAATTGAAAATATCTGAAATTCCACCCAGACACAACAGGAGGGAGTACATTATAAGAGCCTTGTCAATCAATTTAGCCCTGGAGACACTGCAAAGCTCACAGGGTAGAGTTTTTCTCACTGTGGTCTGTGCTTATCAACAGTAGAGATTGTTTTTACAAACTATCAGCACTGATTATCAGTAGTGAACCTTTATGCATTAAGAATCTGCAAATAAAAGAAACACAGTGATCACAGTGTATTGACGTGGGGTTTACCAAAAAACTTTTAGGGCCTCAGGCAGCGTGAAAATTTAACAACATACAAGTTTGTGCAATACTTGTGTGTTAGTTTGTGCATACTAACACACATGTTAGTATGCAGCAAACTCAAAAATAGCTGAAAATGGCATCATTTTTGGTATATCTCATATTGTGAATACCTTCACAATGAGTTGCCATGATATTGCATTACCTCTAATAAGTAACACTTCATCAATGGAGAAGGCTATTGTTAGTTATTCTCAGTGGATACCACCACCTAGATGGCACCATTTCAAGGCTTATTCAAAGTAGTGCAATATCATGGCAATTCGTTGTGAAGGTATTCACAATATGAGATACACTTAAAACAATGCTGTTTTCAGATATTTTGGGTTTGCTACGTACTAATGTGATGCTATTGCACAAATTTGTATGTGGGATTTACTTAAAGATGTAACTACTGTCAAATGCAAAGGAAAGGTCTTTTTGTTTTGTAAAGTACAATAGTCTCAGACAGTTTTAAAATTCTATTCAGTGGGACCAAACAATGGCAAATTCTAATTGGGGGAGCATTCAGGGTAGTAATAGTAGAAGCTACCAGGCATTTTATACCAATTAGGAGATGCAGTTTAAGGCTTAGACCTAAATGGCTGTCAGATGAACTGATGAGACTCATGGCAGAGAAGAAAACAATGGATGAATAAAAAGTATCAAGTTATACAGAAGCCTGCAACAGATATAAACTTTTTGATGAATATAAAACTCTGTAAAGGCCAGATTTATGTAGGTTAGTGAGTGTTGGTGTAGTGTTAGTGTGGGGGTTGTGTTGCTCATCTGGCCTCTTAGTCTGTAATCAAGCCACAAAGGAAGTTAGTCAAGATAAGGCAGATTACAAGAAATCTCAAGCAAAAAATGCAAATAAAACCAGCAAAGACTTCTTTACTTATGTAAACAATAGAAGGAAGGAGGAATTCACATCTGTTCAACTTATCCACTTAACAACATTTAAACCATTCATCTCTGTCAGATATGAATGGTTGAACTGTTGATGATCCTGCTCAGGTTGCTGGCAAACTGAATAGATATTTTGCACCTAAATTCAGAGATGAGGAATTTTTTAGGGAAGGGTAATGCCAGAAGTATATCAAATTCCAATTCTCTAAGAGAAAAGTGGAAGAGAAATTGTTGAAGGAAAATGTAAAAAGGCACATGAGAGATATGGGATCTATCCAATTTTGTTAATACAGTCAGCAAAAGAGGTGAAAAAACTTTAGCCATAATTATGAGATCATCTTTGGATTCAGGGAAGGTTCCTATGAACTGGAGGTGTGTGAATGTATCCCCAATTCACTGAGGGAAATCAAAAGGGTGATATCAGTAATTATAGACCTGATAGTTTGACTTCTATTCTAGTAAAAATAATGGAACCACTAGTAAAAGAAGTAATGCAAAATCATCTAAGCAGAATCCAGTCACAGCACAGATTTATTAAGGGGGCAATCTGATTGGATACTATGATGCATTAACAAAGGAACTGAATGCAAAAAATTATTTTAACCTCATATACTTAGATTTCAGAAAAGCTTTCGACATTGTTCCACATAAGAGACTGTTACACAAATTGGAGCAATGCGGCATTAGGAACAAGATACTGCTTTAGATAAAGGGATGGTTGAGTGGGAGAAGATAAAGAGTGGTTGTCAATGGGCACTGCTCTTCTTGGTCTTCTGCTATTAGTGGAGTTCTCCAATCTTCAGTTTTGGGCCCATTGTTATTTTCTATATTTATCAATAATTTTGATAAAGAATATCAAGCTTAATGTCCAAGTTTAAAGATGATATGAAAGTTAGCAGGTCTGCAACATGATCTGTAAAAATTAGGCAGATGGGCCGTGTAGTGGTAATTGAAGTTTAACATTGACACAATCAAGGTACTGCATATGGGTAGCAGCAATCTTAGAATAACATATTAACTGTGAGGTAACACACAGAGCAGGGTTTAGTGTACAGTATTATTTGTAATGCAGCTCTAGGGGTTTCCCCAACTTTTTGATGAATACAAAACTCTGTAAAGGCCATATTTATGTAGGTTAGTGAGTGTTGGTGTAGTGTTGCTCATCTGGCCTCTTAGCCTAAAGGCCTGTGTTTTCACACAAAAAATTCTAGTTTATCTCCCAACTCCATGAGGAGGCAGGCTGAGCAGTAGGGAGTGTAGAGCACTGGCATAGTGAACCCTGTGGCAACCAATGCTACAGAGAAGGAGAGCCCAGTAAAAAAAAAAAAGTGAAAGTTAAAAGATGGTAGTGGAAGGGGTAGAAGAATGGGGAGGCAGTAGTGAAAGCACCCACCTGAGTGAAAAGGGGGAACAGAAGGGGATTCCCCATGTCAGGATGCCCATCCTTCTCTGGAGATAGGATATGATAGTTGGCAATGCAAAGGAAGTGAAAAAGACCTGTATGTAATGGTGCAGTTACACATGAATTTCTCTGAGCAATGTAGATGGTCTGCTAGGGGAGCTCATAGGGTATTTGTCAATGATATACAGGATTTCTGCCAGCTAGGATAAGGTGATTATCCTATTGTACAAAGCACTTGTTAGGCCACATTGAGTACTGCATACAGGTCTGGAGGCCTCATTTTAGGAAGGATGTGGATCTGTTGGAATAGCTGCAGAGAAGAGAAATGAGATCACTGAGGATAACAAAAGGGTTTACCAGGAATGCTTCAATACTCATTGAGGTGCTCAAGGCTTTGAATGGATTGAGTAAGCTCAATGTTGATGGCATCCAATCTATTGCACAGACTACACACATGAAATTGAAGAAAGATAGTTGCAGGTAGATGTGTGGACAATTACCTTCAGCCAGCAAGTGGTTGATTTTTAGAAAAAACTGCCAGCTGGTGTTTTGGATAGTTTGAATAAATTCAAGGAGAACTAGACAAATGGTAGGGGAAAGGATAGATGATATGGGAAGCCTTGTTCTTATTGTTTTTTTTTTTTTTTTTTTTTTTTTTGACTTATGCTATATAAGCTTGCTTTCTTACATCATTTGCTATTACTAATACTATTACTTTCATTCTTAAAATTATATTTTACCAAACACATATAATACCAATACAGGAAAATAAGAATAAATTTTATATCTTTACTATAGAAAAAGGATTTAAATTTTTTATACCCTTATGGCAGTCTGACCAGCTTTTAGAGCATGATGCTGGCTCTATTTTGCTTCTAGTTCTACACATTAAGAAAATCATAAGTCAGATAGTTAAATTTCTTTCCAATGACTCTGGTGTTAATTTTCTGGCAATTTTAAGTATCTATAAGTATCTTTCATTTATTTTATACTAATAGAAACACAATACTCTATTACATCATTTTTTACAAGACAAACAGATCTGACAAGTCACTCTGGTTTGTGGCACCTTTTCTAAGAACATATTGTGCCATAAATCCTATGACTGCCTTCATTTATTATTATTGTTTTTCATTTTCATTTTTATTAAAAATGAAAAATATACCTGCCTATGCAAAGGGGATAACCTTTATTGTATCCTAAAAGCACTGGTTCATCTGTTGCCTCACACCCCATCACTTCAAACTTCAGACATGGATTTTTGTTGTAGGATACAATACCAAGGATAACAAAACGAGCATGGACACTTACAGGCAAAATTATGTTTGTTAACTCTCCATAATTGCCTGGCTCTCTATTGGTTAGATTAAGGTTCTGAAACCAATAACAAATAAATTATTTGGTAAATGAAATTAATATCAATTAAAGTATTCAATAAATTATCAATAACAAGTATATTATTCAATTATTTGTAAATTATCATTTATGAATAAATTTTTGCATATCATCTTGGGAGTGGATTGTGAAGTTACAATTTTAGTTGTTACACCACGGCAAAACATGATCTCTTAGTTGATGGTTTGCCACTGTGTTGTTAGTACTACCTTGATATATATATTTTGGATTTTTCAAAGAGCATAAAAAAAAAAACTTGGTTAAGTAATAAATATAGTTGTGGAAGGACAAGCAAAAGGTTTCAGATATCTTACTGCTACCCATCATCAGACAAAGATGTTGGGGAAATAGAAAAATCCAAAGAGGTACAAGTTTGAAATTTTTTTTTTCAGTGGTGTAAAAACTGTAAAAATTTATAACTCTTTTCTATTTTTCTGTCCCCCCAACAGCTTGGTCTGATGATGGATATCAGTAAGACATCTGAAAAGTCATATTAATGTACAGTAATATAGATGAATTGTTAATTTTCACATGGTATAACAGTGGTTTTAATATAATAATAATCTTAATGGAAAACAACCACGTAACGTCCTTCCCTAATTTTAAATGGATATACCTAGATGTCCATACCTAGATCCATTTAAAAATGGTACATTTTTAAATGGATCTAGGTATGGACCAACCTCAGTCCGCTTCATTTGCAATGTCTACTTATTCTTCACTAAAATGAATTGGAACCTCAGCAAGCAATAGGAAACAGTGAAATCAAATAGAAGAGAACGAATGAAAAACCAGGAAAAGATAATAGACCAGATACATCTCCCTCCAGTCCACCTGAACCAAAAGCATGGTCTAAAGATGGGTATCAGCAAGATCCCAAAACAGCCTGCACAGCAACCCTGATGTTCAGAGTATGGGAGCAAAGGTCACCTCAGGTTTCCAATTACATAAGAGCCCTAGATCTAGATTAAAACTTAGCACCAGCAGCATGGTCTGATGATAGGTATTGGTAAGATGCTGAACCAGACTGCATAGTAAACCTGATATCAAGAGTATGGGAGCAAAGGTCGCTTCAGGCTTCTAAGAATCCTGGATCCAAAATAAAAACTTAGCACTATCCTATTGGCTAATGGAATTAAATCCCTCTCCTATATATTAACTGCTGGCAGGCCACTTGCCTATATGCTCACCCAGTTTCTGGGAGCATCGACAAGAGGATTCTGTCAGCAGATCAGAATTTAATCTCTTTGTAATTTGTTTTCTTTGTAATCTTTGTTTTCTATTTGAAATGGTAATTTAAAAAATTTAATACTTCACAACCATAATGTGTAAATTGTAACTGCAATGTTGATAATTGTAATAGCAATTATTAATATCGTAAATTGGTAACTGAGTATTGGTATTGTAATTTTCTAAAATTTTCAAATTTGTAACTTTCTATTTTTCTGTTCTCCCAACAGCTTGGTCTGATGATGAGTATCGGTAAGATACCCGAAATGTCATATTAATATATAGTAATGTAGGCTAACATCCTAATAAACTATATGGTTAATTTTCATGTGGTGTAAGAGTGGTTTTAATATAATAATAACCTTAAGTAATAAAAACAGTGAAGTTAGTAGCAATAATAAAAACAACTGCAACTATAAATAGTGAATGTCTGTGTGAATTGCCAGTAGACTTGCCATGTATTAGCTATTAGTAGGTCAGTACATAACCTACTTATACCTGATGATTTTCCTGTAGGTGTTTTGATGGTCTGTAGCATAAAAAAAAGCAATGATAAAAAATTTCAAAATTTTATTTGAACGGTACTTGAATAATGAAATTTTGTAGCACATATAGTTAGATTATAAAGTTCTAGATATTCTCATTTTAAAGTGGTTTAACCCTTTACAAAAGCTATTATTTCACTCAGAGGTTCTCAAAGAGTGTGATGTGTCTCCTGCCCCCCCTTAGGAGCACACTTGAATTTCTGGGGCTGCATGTATTGTCTTCATGAAGTACATTTTTAAATATTTTATTTCACTCTTTGAGATTAAATGAACTGAAATACAGTAAACATTCCTGCATAAGAAGTTTTCTCCTGTATTAGGTTTGGTTTCTTAATTCCCAATTTCAACTCTATATATATATATTGTAATGTATTATTGTCCAATGTAAGAAGTTTCTTGGGTAAAAAGCTTTCCCACATAAAAAGTATGTGATAAAGAATAAACAGTGTGTTATTATAATGATGTTTTCCCATTATCATGTTTTTCAAATATAGAAATTTATTTTTATATTAAAAAAATATAAACATTTTGGTAACCAAGCAAGTTAATGCATAGCATAATTTTAGTTCATAGTAAACCAGCAAATTAGGTGAAATGGCATCATTTTTTTACGTCTCATATTGTGAATGCCTTCACAATGAGTTATATAGCCCTGATATTGTACTACAGCATATAAGCAACGCTCCACCACCCCAGGGGTGGTGGTACCTGCCGAGAATGCACTGGTGAAGTGTTACCTATTCAAGAATCCACTGTTGAAGGTACTTAATATTGAGGCAACTCACTGTGAAGGCATTCACAATATGAGAAATAACAAAAACAATACCATTTCACCTACTTTGGCGATTTACTACAAACCAAATTGATACTATGCACTAACTTGTTTGATTAGTGAATTTTCCATAGTCAGAAGCTTTTGACCCTAAAACCTTTTTAGTATAAACATTTTGATATAATGGAAGTGACATAATGCAATTGTTTTCATCGATATCCATAATTGGATAAGTCAACTGCATTAAGTTCTGAATTAATTAGTGGATCGTTGCTCTGTCTTATTGTAATTGTGACCACTTAAGGTATGTTGAAACTCCAAAGAAGCTCATTCTTCCAACTTTGTAATGAGTTTAATGAACAGAATGTTAAGCAATAAGAAATCCTCAGTTCAAAAATATTTATAAAATCTGAAATAGTACTTAAAGATGATCTTTAACTTATGTATGTGTATCTTTTAATTTTTATTTGTGCAGTTAATATTTCATACCCTTAAGGTAATTTTCCCTTCTAAAAGGTTTTCCCTTGTAAGAAGTTTTAAACCTCCACTCCCTTGGTAAACTTCTTATCCGGGTTCTTTCTACTGTATATATTAATTTATAAAAATATATACTGTATATCTATAGCTAAAATTTATGTCATATCTTGTTTATTTGCACTTGTTCAGATGATGGGGGGGCTTGAATTTTATGAAATATTTTAAGAGAAGTTCAAGATATATAGTTTGGGAACCTCTGTTTTCATTATCTTCACCATGCATTCCAGGTCTAAATATCAAAAAATTTACTACTCGAAATGTGATGTTAAAAATTATTTATTTTTTTGGGTTTACATATGTTAATATATAAAACAGCATGCTAAAATATTTCAAAAACTGTTTGGACATTTTAAATGTTGATTATATATATAACATGATTTTAGTGCAAGGTATTTCTTGAAATATTCACCAGATGCAACCCTGGTTTTCTAGAGCATGTCTCATAATTTCAAACTGTCTCCTTTTTCTCAATTTCTAGCACTTCTATGACCATCTGGTCCTTGAGGTTGTCACAGACATTCTCTCAGATATGCCAGACGCTGTACTTGCTACTTGGGAGTCTAAAACACTGATGGAACTGATATTCGGGTGCCACTCAAGTCAAGTGGACCCAATGTCAGCAAAGTCCGGACAGTCTGTGACAGCCAAATCCTCTGCTTGCACCTTCATGATGGTGGGACTGTTAGTAATCCTGGGTATAACCTACATGCACAAGCACGCTGTGGGTGACCACCCAGGTGTGAACCAATGTAAGCAGGGGTTGAGGTGTGGCACCCACACCACATGGAGGAATGCTGTCCCTCTGTGTTACCAGGCAATACTAGGTGGTAGTTGACTCTCATCAACCGGTGCAATACCAACACTTTGCTTATTGGAGGCTTGAAGTGGTGGAACCCATGTTTAGTCTCCAAAGCTAAGTTCTGGTCAATCCTCTCCCACCTCTTCCATCATGCAGTATAACTGATGACTCTTGATGTTATGATGAACATCATGGCAAGATCCAATCTTCCTTACATTTTGAGGGTACAGCTCTAAAACGGTGTTCGCAGGCTGGCCGCTAGTTAGTACACCAGACCGAACCTATTGATAACTCTCTAGTAGGCTTCCGGATCAGCTAGTGTATAATCTTGCTACCGCCTATTGTTCGGTTATTTTAGGAGCATCAGCAACTAAGGCCATATTGCTCCAGGCATATGCGATGGTCATTCCCTGACCTTTCCATATCCTCCGTGTTTGGTGGTCACGGGCTCGAACCCCAGTTTAATCAAGAAGATTGTGCTATGCACTGCTGCTCCTGCCCACAATCTTGCTACCCATACTCTGCCAGACAGTGAATGGAGTGAGTCCAAGTACTGTGTATGCAAGGGACATTGTCGAGACCACATTATGTCAAGGATCTGGGTATATTCTTATCATGTGTACTCAATATCCAAAAATTTCATACAGCATTTCCCCCCACTTTTTCTTACTATTGAATACACCACGAATTGTCAAACTAATAGATTAAGCTTATCTGCTAAAAGATCTAAACAAAACACTTCCTAGTTCATTTCACAAATATACAGGGTCTCAGTTCTAATGTCAATGATTTCCATTTCCACTTGCAGTCTGCCAAATCACACGTACTTTTTCTGACAGAATTTCAGTTTTCAGTTGGTTCAACTGCTGCTCATCTTGTTGCCCAAATTATTCGTTGTATGAATCCTTTCGCTTAAAAGGATTCCATTATGAGTCCATTCCGATATTCCCTGTCAGAGACTTGTAATTGGGAATCTCCTCTTTTCAATCTTCTCTGGCTTAAAATCTCTCTACCTCATTGTGTTGAATTCATCTGTTGTCTCTACCATTCTCCCAACTCCACTAATCACTTGGATCTCTTTGACTTCCTCTCTTTGCAACTTTACTTTCTCCAGTCCAACTTTCCTAACAGTGAGGTAATTTTCCATGGTGATTTTAACGTTCACAACTCCAGCTGGCTTCCGTTTTCTAGTCACACCAACCAAGCTGGTCGAGACCCTGAGGCTTTTGCAATTACTAATGACCTTGCACAGATTGTTCATTTACCTACAAGAATACTGGACAATCCTAATCATACAGCCAACACGCTTGATCTTTTTCTCACAAACAACCCTTCTAAGTAAACGATCGAAGTGAGAGGTCCTTTAGGCACTTCAGGTCACAACTTGGTGATTGTCTCTTCTCCAATGGAGCCTTTATCTCATGGCTATTCCCAACCTCATGTTGTTTGGCATTACAAGAATGCAAAATGGGATGACCCGCAAGATTTATTTTCCTTGGTCGGATTACTGTTTCAAAACTTCTGATGTCAACGTTTGCTCAGATCGTGTCAGTGAAATTATTCTTGTAGGAATAGAGTCCTTTATTCCACACTTCACTTTAAAATCTCATCCTTTATCTGAACATTGATTTTCCAATAAACGTGCTAAGGCTGTTCAAGAGAAAAATGTTGCATATCGTAATTGGCTTGTTTCCAATTCTTCAGTTTCATTTTCTGCCTACACCAAAGCTCGCAACAATTGTAAAGCAGTTATTAAATAAAAATAAATTTTCTGTTTATACTCCGGGACGACCAAACGATCAGAGGAGTTTACAAGATACAAGAAACAGCACCGTATTCAGCAGTCACGGGCTTGAACCCCGGTCACTCAAGGCACGTGTACTTATGCACCCGCGCGCCTGACCACTAGGCTACGGCGGCCTTCTTATTATTATTATTATTATTATTATTATTATCATTAGCTATATGGTGCAAGGAAGCTTGAGGCTTATGCTGCACCAGCCAAAAAAAAAAATAAATAAATTCCCAAGTTACTCAGAGAGGAGAGAAAGAGAGCAAGAGAAGTAGAAGGAAATCACCAAGAAAGAGAAGAATGATGATATCCAGCTCAGGACCCTGGGTGTGCCAAGCCCACACTCACCAGATGTGAGCCCCTGGGGTTAATCAGTCCAAACCAGATTTTGAACAGACTAAGAGTAGAAAACTTGCTTCTTGCTCTAATGGTAGCCGAGCATTCTGATCTCTTGCCAAAACTATTTGCCGCAACTTTTGCCATTCTCTGCTCCCACCTCTGTCAAAACCAGATGGTTCTGTTGTCACTGCAGCCAAGGATAAAGCTGACCTGCTAGCATCCCATTTTTTTTTCCAACTCATGTAATAATGATCTTGGTAAAACACCTCCCACCATTCCCAACACGCTCCATTCAATGCCTCCTGTGGTCTTCCGTCAAAAGGATGTCAGAAGGATTTTGACGAATCTTGATGCAAAGAAAGCTCCAGGTCCTGATGGTATTTCTCCACTTGTTCTCAAAACCGTGCTTCTGAATTTACTCCTATTCTTTGCTGCCTTTTTTCACTTTCTTATTCCAAAGGTGTTTTTCCTTCTGCTTGGAAATTTGCTCATATCCAGCCAGTTCCTAAAAAGGGTGACAAATCCCTCCCATCCAATTATCATCCTATTGCAATTACTTCTACTCTTTCTAAAGTATTGGAAAAATCAATTATCCGTCAACTCTTAAAAACTACCTAGAGACCTTCCATCTGATCAACAATCGCCATTATGGATTCTGTCAGTCGATCGACTGGTGATATTATGGCTTATATTACTCATTTATGGACAAATTCAATGGAAAAGTTTGGTGAAACACAAGCAGTTGCTCTTGACATCTTAAAGGCTTTTGATCGTGTTTGGCATAAAGATCTTCTAAACAAGCTTCCATCTTACAGTTTTCCAACTGTTTTTTTGTAATTGGTTATCCAGTTTTTTCTCTGCTCGCTCACTGAGGGTGATGGTAGATGGCTCTCTATCTTCTAACTTCTCCACTAATGTTGGTGTCCCCCAAGATTCAGTTCTTTCCCCCACTCTTTTCCTCTTGTATATTAATGACCTTCTTTCATTGACTAGAAATCTTCTTATCCATAGTTTTGCCAATGATAACACATTGCATTCCACTTTCCATTTTGAGAAATATTGCCCTGCTTAATCAGCTTTGACTTCTCGAAAATCCGCTACCATTTCCTTAAATGCCAATCTCCAGGTGCCTCCGTAGCCAGGTGGGCAGGAGCAGCAGTGCGTAGCACACGCTTCTTGATTAGACCGGGGTTCAAGCCCGTGCCCACCAATACGGAGGATGCAGAAAGGTCAGGGAATGACCACCACATATCCCCGGAGCAATATGGCCTTAGTGTTAATGCTCCAAATAATAACATTACAATAACAAAAAAAAATGCCAATCTCCATGTAATGCTCCAATGGGGCAAAGACAACTTAGTTGATTTCAATCCTTCTAAAACTCAGTATTGTCTTATATTTTGCAAAAACGATTCTTCTACTCCTATGCTTATCTTTGGTGACATTCTGATATCTAGGCAAAATGATATATCTCTTTTCGGAATCACCCTGACTTCTAATCTCTCTAGGCACAAGCACATTACAAATATTGCTTCCTCTGCATCTAACTTTTCTTCCAAACAGCTGTTCAACTCTGTAGAAATCGCAAATCCACCCTACCATGGAATATTGTTCCCATAAACCTGGGCTGTGCCCCCAAAACCTCTTTCAGTCTTCTAAATTACATTCAGAAGAGGGCATTTAGGTTAATTAATGACTCGTCTCTAATAGAGTCTTTCCTCTCGCTGTCTCATAGACGTACTGTTTCTGCTGCATGCCTTTTCTACACTGGGCACTGTTCTTCTGAATTGGCTTCTATAATTCTCGCTCTCTCTTTCAAAACAGTCTGAACACCTGCCACCACCAGCTAACATCCATTTACAGTCCAACTTCAAACTCACAGAACGTTTCATATTCCTTGTTTATTTATTCAATTGGCATTTTCTGGAACAACCTTCCTTCATACATATTTCATGAAAATTACAGTCTACAGAAGTTCAAGTCTAATGTCAACAAATATCTTCTTTCATCTTCTCAACCTCCAACCTAAGAATGGTACTAAGTACAATATTTTCTAATACCTCTCGTGTTTGGGGTTTTCATTAAAAAAAATTACATACTATGCAGTATTTCTTTCTTCTGCATAGTATGTAAATAGTCTGTAATGTAAATTTTCCACTGAATGCATAACTAATGGTCAACTTTCTGTCTACACCACATTTCTTGTGTTGTTCACAAACAGCAACTGAATTTTCAATTTGAAAGTTCCCCCTCCTTTTATTTTGCTTGTTGTTACTTCACGTTTCCTTGGTATTACAGAAAGCATAAGTACAGTTCTTTTAACTTTCCATGCTAACATTTGAACTTTATCCACTTTTGAAAACCAATGAGCCTGTGTTTTTCAATTTTCGTTCTGGTTTTCATCTTTGGTGGTAATTTCTTATTGTTTTCCATAATAGTACCTGTTCGGTGTATATTTACTTTGTGAAGGTCTTGAATAGGTGAATACTAGAGTAAGATACATCACTGAATACATGAAACCCACAAACCTCAATACTGTGAAGCAGTTTTTGGATTAGATGAAGCACATCCTTGAGGTGAATGTCAAGTTTAGTTTTAACAAGCTGTCAAAATTATTCTTTCCAAAATATGGCACAAAATATGACAAGTAACCAGTATCTGAATCTGCTAAAACAAATGCATGAAAACTCCACATTGATAGGCTATTAAGTTATAACACTTGTACTTTTGTACATATGTTATAACTCAATAGCCCATCAATGTGGAGACATCGAATCAAAAAAGGATTAATGAATCCTACAAAGGATGAAATGACGAACTTCCCACCTTCTCCTTCCATCTGAAGAATTTCATGATCTATGCAATAGATTCTTTACCATGCTATTATCAGCAACTACATTTTTAGTACCACAGTCACACTAGACTGTAGTGCATTTTTTGTGGCAGTGTATGGGCCCAACCCCACATCCTCTTTACTTGTGTGTGTGCATACACCACTAGGCCATGGCTGAAAAATTAAATAAATAAATATATTAAGAACATGGAATATTCATAGTTTCAGTTTTGGCCAAAATAATCTATTAATTAGTTTGGGCAAAACTTCTAAAAATCTAGAAAATTCAGTACCCAGGATAGGTTCGGCACAAAGGATTGAAGAATAGAAGGAATCAATTGTACCATAAAATAGTGACTCATGCATAACAGTCTCGAGTTGATATTATGATCAAATTGAATTTATATAAAGAGGAAAAAATATTCAGTTAATCCAATTTTATACAAGGCCATTTTTGACATCATATACCATTTTGCAATAAGAGTTCTCTTTTATATCTTTCTGCACAACTTTAATTGAATCCACTGAGCCATTTCACTGACACTGAGGTCACCTCTGTATAGTTTCAGGAACAGTTTGAAATCTGCATCAGCAGCAGCAGCAATAAAATTATTGTAGCTGTGGTCCAGTGGAGAAAAGTGAAAACCACAATCAGGGTGGGCACTGGTCTGTCTGAACAGCATCAAGGGTGGGAAGGATTCTTAAATGGAGCAGTGCTGATAGGCATTCCTGAGTGACTGTCCAGCTTCGCTGGTCAAAATGACAGCTTTCAGTTCTGCCAGAAGCCATCATTTCATATTAATTCTGTAAAAAAAGTGAATTTTCCAAATATGTGTGTGCTCCGTGTAGTCAGTTTCATGGAGTTTCTGTAGAGTGACATTTGAAATTCTGAAATTTTGTAAACATGAAAACCTTGTACATATATGCTTTGAAATATAAATTCCTTTTATTTTAACTTGATTGTTCAGAACTAGAATAAAATGATTGTCAAAAATCAAACCAGATGTTAATTTCATAAAAAAAAACTAATAAATAAAATAATACAGTAAAAATTTGTAAAAAGAATCATTAAAAAATAAACTCATTACTTTTTATTTTTTAAGAAATAATATCCTCTACATCTAATTATGTATCATTTAATTTTATTCCATCAACTTCTGGATCTAATTTCCAGAAATTTTCTTCAATTTCAAATTTTGTAAGCAAAATTGGACAGCAGTGGCCAACAGGTGTGATGACCTCTGCATAATTTCAAAGCTATTTTCATGCTGTTATCTATTAAAATTGTGTTTACCATTAGTTGTAAACATGGATGAGATGGTATATGTTAGAGAATTTAAGAAAATTTTGTACGTAAACTGACACATTAATGGAAATGAAATTGAAAATAACTTTGAAAAAAATATAAAAAAATACAGATAGGCACATGCTTATGTTGGGCTCATGGTAGCTAGTCATGCAAGAAATCATCAAGCACCTTTCAGAGAATTTTTTTCATTTATTACACAAAGTTTCATTTTAATGGAAGGAATTCTACAGATAGCTGTATCTGTGTAATATCAAGTGATCCACCACCACCATGTGCTAAAGTTTACAGAAACTTCATCTGTGATTATCATATTCTTACAGCAAGTCAACAGTACAAAAAAATATTCAGAGAACCCTCTTTATTAATTTCTTTGTGATTAACAGAATGCAGCCATCTCTACCACTGTACAGAATTTAAAAACTGTCTGAGACCACCACAGCCACCTTTACAAAAGCAAAAACCCTTTCCTTTACCCATGATGGTAGTTATATCTTTCAGTAAATCCCACATCAGTACACTGTGATCACTGCCACCTAGTGGTTCCCTTATCTACAGATTCTGAGTGCACGAATAATCACTACTGAAAATCAGATCAAGAGTATTACTCCCTCTGGTTGCCTCTAGAACATGCTGCTGTAGAAAATAATCACCCAATAAATTCATAGAAGTCTTGCTAGTGTGCTTGTGGCTAATCCACAAATTCCAATCAATATCTGAAAGTTAAAATTCCCCATTATAAGACATTCTAATTACTGGCTCACTCTATTTAACTGTACAGCTGTTCGTTGTACTCGTCAGACCTAGAACATACTCCTACTCTCATTTTTGCTTTCATAGTGCTTATGTCACACCAAACTGACAACAGTACACTGGCCACCTATGTCAACTGGATGCACTGTCTTAGATTTTGTGTTTCTTAACTAACAGCATTACCCCTCCTCACTTCGTATCATGTCCATCCTTTTTGTACATCAGCTTCTAATGCATCGTTTTATAATGGACTGCAACTAACTGAACTTCATTCCCATTGCAGAGTCTTCAGCATATGACTTCCAAACCTTGCACCTTGCCTGGTTTGGTTTGGGACTTATATCAAACAGAGTTGTAGTTTGACCTATCATTGACATTAATAAAAAGTGACTGTATATTATCTAAAATAAGAACTGATACTGAGTGTAGTTGTACTAATAATTACTAAATAGTGATTGGTGAAATTTTTAACTAAGACCTTTTAAAAGATGTCAAAGATAGCTATAGTAGCACTCACCAACACTGCATTCGCAGTGAGTGCTAGTATAGCTATTTTAATGTTTTATTAAGACCTTTATAAGAGGTATCTCTGCCACTGCAATAGCAGGGTGCATGGTCATAACCTGACACCTGTCTGAGTAGGTGCCTTAATTACGAGTATTTAAATACTTGATGTATATATTTTTTCATAATGGCCAATGACAGTTGTGTTGGTTTCCTCCAATCGTCTCTTCTCATTACTAATTAAATTGTATATACCTTCACATTTGACTATAGCCATGCAATAGCAGGGTGCATGGTCATAACCTGACACCTGTCTGAGTAGGTGCCTTAATTACGAGTATTTAAATACTTGATGTATATATTTTTTCATAATGGCCAATGACAGTTGTGTTGGTTTCCTCCAATCGTCTCTTCTCATTACTAATTAAATTGTATATACCTTCACATTTGACTATAGCCATCATGGTGCTTTTGGCGCCTTCGTAGCCAGGTGGGAAGAGGAAGGAGCAGCAGTGCGTAGCACACACTTCTTGATTAGACCAGGGTTCGAGCCCATCACCACCAAATACGGAGGATGCAGAAAGGTCAGGGAATGACCAACGCATATTCCCAGAGCAATATGGCCTTAGTTGCTAATGCTCCTAAAAAGCAAATAACAACAACAACAACAACATCATGGTGCTTTTCTATAAGAGTCTTAACTGTTTAGCTAATATTTTATATGCTTTGGCATAGAAAAGAATTTTCTACTGTAAGTTATTCATGGTTTAAATTTTCTACTGTAAGTTATTCATGGTTTAAATTTTCTACTGTACATTATTCATGGTTTAAATTTTTTGCTGTAAGTTATTCGTGGTTTAACATACTTTTTTTATCCATAACATAAGTTTTGTTATGAATACCAGGTTAACATAATGTTTGTTTAACTGGGTTAGTTTGCTGGTAGTCTTCTTTTCTGCTACCTTTCCTAAACATCTAATTTTAATTTTCCTGGGAAAGTCTCTTCCTTCTCCTCAACTTTTTATCATCTTTTTCCCTTCCCCTACTTCTTCTACTTATTCTTGTTTCAGTTCTCAAAAGTACCCTCAGGGTTTTCAGGTAATACTTGAAAGCTCCAATAAGAGTCTAGTGTACAGTCCCTGGAGTGTCTCCCCATGGCAGTAAGGGATGGAGGGTCATCGGGCAGGGGACCAGGTGTCCCCCAAAAACACACACACACACACACACACACACACACACACACACACACACACACACACACACACACACACCACCAGCTTTGGCACATGCCTTACAGACGAAACCACAGCATATAAAGGAAACCCTGGACACCACCTGAAAAACAAAAATACTTTGTCCTCGTTGCACACAATGTATTCTCCAAATTCAAATTCTACATTCCCTATACAGGTAGTACCTGACTTGACGAGTTAATTTGTTCCTAGTGAGTGCTCGTAAAGCGGGAATTTATTTCCCATAGACAATGTTAAAAACAGGAGTTACATTCTCAATAATGAAATTAGTTTATGTTTAAACAATTATTGATTTACCAAAGAAATGAAAACATAGCCTGTAAAATCAAGCAAATTATAATAATAAAGAAATTATTTATGATTTACAAATGTTAAAGAATGTGTATCCTTCATCATCATTGACTAAATGCACACTCTTTGATCACCCATTGTTGGTTTGTTGCACAAGGAGGAGTCTTCTTCAGAAACGCTTCAAGAGGCATTTGTTTCCAAGATAATCTCTTCTCTTCTCTTTATAAATTTCACGATAGCATGCATAAGCATTTTTCATGAACAAATTGCAACTAACTAAACGACACGTACAAGTGAGATTGCAACTAACATGATTTGTGCGGAGTAACAAGTTTATGAAGCTTAAAAGAAAAAAAAAGGATGAAGAGAAATTTATTTGTGTTTTTTATATGATATATGCAGTGAAGGGGAAACACATTTTTATATGCAGTGAAGGGGAAACACATTTTTATATGCAGTGAAGGGGAAACACATTTCATCCTAATAACATAAAAACCCACACAATTCCAGCTATTGATATTTTTTCTCGTAAACCGGGGAACTCGTAGAGTGAAAATTTGTAAAGCAGGAACTGCCTGTATCTGCATGACACCATGTCTCTGAGATCCCAACAATATCCGCCTTTGATATCTTGGCCAGCACTTCAAATTCATCAAATTTATTTACTATGCTCTTACCATTTGTGTACATACAAGTATACATGCATTGTGTATTTACTTTTCCATGATGACTCACTGCAGTTAAATCCCCAGCACCTTGCTTACCAGACTGCTGCTCATTCGAATAAAAGGAGTGCAAGAATCACTTTCATCTTTGCCTGTGGCTATTGTAAATCTATTAGTCTGTGAATTCCTAACCCCAAGCTAGCAGTTTTCTGACCCACCTAACATAGCATCAGCAAATACAGCCAGGTCTCGCATAACGAGAGTTCGATTAATGATTTTTAGTTAACGCTATTTGAAAAATTATACCACTTTTCACTTTACACAATGTAAATTTCCAGTTAGCGCGATTTTTTTTTTTTTTTTAATGCGATAGTTGAAAAACATTTGAATCACGCGTTAAGCTTACCGCAAGTCGTACGGTCAATAAACAAACGTTTGCCTGCTGTCCGCCTCGGTGTGTTCCATCAATCATCAGAAGAAGACATGTTACTTGTTTGTCTCCTGCTAATAAAGTCAATGCATACTTGCATAAAAATTCAAATTTTTAAGTAAGCCAAATGAAAATGTTACCGCGAAGGAGATAACGGTAAAAGAATTAGATGAAATCTTTCGTATTGCAGAGAACCTCAAACAAAAGGCTTGGGGTTTTCTGCGATATTTATTTCACCAGGGCCCAGAGAAGATTGTTGTCGGCTATTGGAAATTGATTGATGAAAAGAGAAAGTCAACACTGTTCAAATATTTCCGCAACAGTCATTTCTTCATTGTGTATTTTATGTCAGAGGTTCCCAAACTTTCTTGGTTCATGGCACCCTTAGTGTCTCAGTAATTTTTTCAAGGCTCACCCAGACCAAAAGAAATACCTAACAGTTCCGTTTAGTAGTTAGGTCCAAACAACTTAATAAGAAATGCTGAAACTGTAAACTACCTTGAGCTAGTAGTTCGCGCGGTTTCCGACAGATGTCGAGTATTGCTGTGTTTCCCTCAAAAATTAAAAATATTCCGCGGTGCGCAGTTTGGGAATCACTGTTTTATGCTATAAACATTTAATTCCATAATTATTTTCATTATCTTTTACATTGTATACAGTTAAAAAGTTATTTAAAAGGTATTTTTAAAATTCTTTATGGACATTCCAGAAGGTCAAGGACCAATTATAATTTTTCCTATTGATTATTATATTCGATTAACGCGTTTCCGTTTTGCGCGATGTGCTCGCAGGACGAATTAATCGTGTTAATTGATGCCAGCCTGTATTCACACACCCTTTCTATTTAAGCTTAACCCATCCCTGTTGAAGCAGTCTCTCCTGTTAACAAGCAGAGACCACACTGAGAAAAATTCTAGCCCACGAGCCTTGCAGAATCTTTTTAGGGCCGAATGATTCATAAGGCTCTCATCATATACTCTCTCCTATCATATCTGGGCAGAATTGCAGCCACTTTCAAATTTAACTCTTAACTCACAACTTTTTTCAACATTGAGGTGAACTTCTTAAGTAAATCCATAGATCTTCTACTATTAAAGTCATTAGTGCTGTGTACAACAATATCACCATTTGTGTCTTTAAAAATCTAACTCTAATACTGGATCTAAATCTAACTGAAATATTGGAATTGGACAGAATCTGTCCAATTCCAATATGCAAATAAGATCTGGATATCTCAACTCAAGAACTGGGCAAAATCTGACTCAAGTTCTGGACAAAATCTGACTCAATTCTGAACAAAATCTGACTCAAGTTCTGGACAAGAATTCTGTACAGTTCCTGTTTATATTAGACAAATTACGAAATATGCAGATCTTATAACAAATAAGATCTCGATATTTCGTAGTTTGCCTAATATTAACAGGAACCTGACAGAATTCTTGTTTTATATACTTTTCAGGAAACATATACTACATTATCATAAGTGGGGATATTTGCTAATTTTTAATTTTGAAAAAATAAATATTAAATTACAACAACAATTACTAAGCAAGGATGAAAAGGTATGACACTTACAAGGACATACACTACAAAATCTTCACTCTCTTTAACTTTGTAGAAAAAACGTAGCTCTGTTGGTCTCCCTATTACATCATTAGTAACAACACCCTTCACTAGTATTGATTTAATTATAAAAACTTGACCTAAATCAACTGTAACATAAGTAAACGGTTCCTGTTGTCCACACCATCCAGTTGCA
Organism: Mastigoproctus giganteus; assembly: GCF_048544385.1. Taxonomy (NCBI): domain Eukaryota; kingdom Metazoa; phylum Arthropoda; class Arachnida; order Uropygi; family Thelyphonidae; genus Mastigoproctus; species Mastigoproctus giganteus. The sequence goes on from NC_143582.1 coordinate 75,409,897, forward strand.
CTGTTCAGCCTAATATTCTGGAGAGGTTAAAAAAAAAAAAAATTAATAATACTGAAAACCTTTTTTGGGTAATAAAAATACATACACTAATATTTTATGTAATTTTTTTGTTTAATGTTGCTTGAAAATGAACTGGATCAGTTGCAGATATTGTCTGAAAATGTTAACTAAATTTGATACTTTTAAATATTTAAAGTTTGGGACTGTAGAGCAGAAATCCAGGAGTTAATTGTAAACTGGTGGGAAGGGGGTCAAAAGTGATTGATGATGAAAAAGAATTAGGGGCTATGATATAATCAGATATGAATTTTATAAATTACTATAAAATGGGCAGCTAGGAAAGCACATAGTGTCTTGTCTATTATTTATAGGACCTTTACAAGTAGGTTTGTTTGCTTTTTGGTTTTTAGGAGCATTAGCAACTAAGGCCATATTGCTCTGGGAATATGTGGTGGTCATTCCCTGACCTTTCCGCATCCTACAATTTGGTGGTGACGGGCTCTTTACAAGTAGGGAAAACGATTTAATTGTCTCTCTGTATAAGATGATGATGACGATGCATTTGGAATAATGATTTCAAGTATGGGGGCTGCACCTAAAAATAGGAGAGCACTACAGTATAGGATTGCAAGTAGGGTGAACAGCTTGGTGAGGAGTGCTAATCAATGTTCATATGAAACATCTTAGAAGAGTGCTTCTCTTCTAAGATGTATCCTGCTTGGATACAAAGCTCAGAGGCCAGGTATCTTAAGAGAGATTTGATTGAGTATATAAGCCTCTGAGGTGGATAAATAAATTACAAGCATGGGAGAAATGAAACAGCTGAGATGAAAGGATTTCCCTTCTGTAAAATTTATCATTGACTTATTATTAATATAATTTATAGAATCATACATTTCACAGAAGTTTTCCTCTCTATTTCTCTGGCAATTATAACATCACCAAGAAACACCAAAAGACAAAAATGTTCTCCCGGTATAAGACAATGGCAAGACTGATTTCAAGCCTGGAGACTTCATCTAAAAAAATTGATCTCTTGATTCTTGAATGCATATAGAATTTACTCTGATTGTTGCATTCATAATGTAGACAATTTTTCCAATTTCATTCAATGCTTAATTCACTGATTATTTACTGCTTAATTTTATTATTAATTCTTTCAATGGTTGCTAATTTTTGCTCAACCTTGGCAGCAGGCCTTGACTAAATTGTATCTTGATCTAATTGCATGTACATTTTAGAACAGCCTCCGTAGCCGAGTGGGCAGGAGCGGGAGTGCAGTAGCACACGCTCTTTGAGTAGACCGGGGTTCAAGCCCCTGACTGCTGAATACGGTCGATTTGCCAACCCGCACTGGACCAGCGTGGCAGATTATGGTCCATTTCCCTCAGCATGAATTGTTGAGGAGGCTTCCATCCTGCAGTGGGTTGATAATGGCTGCACTTTACTTTTACTTTTTTAGTACATAGAAAAAATGTATTTCTATGTACTAGCTGTATTTTTGTATGAATTACATCTTTGGTAAATACTTAATAGTACTCTTTTGTCTTAGTTGTCTTTATGGCTTGCTTTTATTGATCAGAATTCTATATCTGGGTTTGTAATTTGTCTTATTCTAAACATTAGTGGCCCTATGAATTTTACAGTTTCTCCAAATTTAAACAGTAGTTATTTATGCTCTTCAAGAAGTTTCCTTTCAAGCAATTATGATCTGTTTTGTTGGCCCTTAACAGATTCATCACCAATTAAAATCTCACTATCAAGAAATTTATAGGGTTAGTGGGATAAGAGAATTTTTTTCAGATACTGTTTTGAGTTTTTCTGCATATTGCATCCAACTGCCTGGTATAATCACATTCTACATTTTAAGAATGTTCCTATAAATTGTTCTATTGGCACCAAGTTTTCTAATTCAGTCCGTTGTTAACCCTCCACCTTTAACTTCTATTTTTTTGAATGGGTTTAAAGATATTTTTATAGACTTCCTGACATTCTGTCATTAGGTACGATTTAATTCCAAATTTTTGTCTTAAGTTTGTTTATTTTTAATTCTGGACATTGGGTGACTCTGTTTAACAAGATTTTTTTGTCTGATTTTGTTTCTTATTTAGTAAAATATACAGAGTTACTTTACTTCCAAAAAAAACCAAATCTCAGTGGTGCCACTGATATGGTCTTCTTCTTGTTCACCTTTTCTCCAAATTTTGTAAAAGATCCTCTTAAATTCTGTAAAAAAAGATCTTTTTCCAAATTCTGAAACAGTTCCATTTTTAATCAAATTTTTTCTTCTAATCTTAGTTTTGTTCACTCTGGTCTCAGTATTAATTGTCTTCAGCAATTAACTGAGTGAATTTATTATTTTTTTTAAATACAGCAGACTCTCAATTAACCAGGAAGCAGATTAACTGGGACACTTCAAGACTCTAAATTAAAAAAAATAATAATAATCAATCAGAAATCATAAAATTCAAGTAATAACTAGAATAAGTATAAACAGATATTTTGCAAGTCGTAAATAAGTGACAAGCAGCATTATAAGTCATCATTGAGAGATTAGTGTACCTATTATCTTGCAATCCCCACTGTCTTCACATCCGCTGCTCAAAAAAAAAAAAAAGAGAGAAGAAATGTTTAGTTTGTTTTAGTGTGTCGTGTTAATTGCTGTGTTCCGTTGCAGCGCAAAAAGAAATTTTGTTTCATTATTTATGTCAGGGATGTCGGAATTTTTTTTTATAGCATCTTTTTTTTTTTTTTGTTTAGAAATCACGAAAATGATGGACAAACGCAAAAAAGAGGTGTGTTTTCAGTTAAACAAAAACTTTAAATTATTCAAAAGTTTGAAAACGGTGCATCTGTTAAATCTCTAAGGAATCATTATAATAAGGATGTATCAAAATGGCCACACATTAACAAGTATCACGCGGAATTTAGATTTGTCAATAATAATATAGTAGCAATATGTTATTAGTCATTAATGAGTTACGTAAAACTCAACGAAGTAAGAAGTCCTGGAATGTATCTGTTACATATGTCGGGGATTTTTGTAGTTTTGGATTAACCGGGAAATCAATTATCCGGGATTTGTTTTTTTACCATCTGCCCCGGAAAATACAAAAATACTGCATATACTAAACTTTACACAAGTGAACTGTTTCAAGCATTCTGATCAAGATAGCTTTTCAAACATTATATATGCTTGCCTCCATACATACAGACTACAAACATGCTCATTATGTTTACCACAGGACTTATGGTTATACTACAGAGGAAGTCATGCTGTTCACCAGCAAAAATCCAAGTTTAGTCCACATTATCCATATAATGTGGACAGAACAAGCATCAGAAGGCTTGCAGATTGGTCTACATCTTTCAATCTGATAGCCTTTGGCAGTAATGTAATTGGCTACTAATGCATGTATGTGTCACTTCTTTGGCAGTAGCAACAATGATGTGAGGTCACATGAAAATTTTTTTTTTTTAAAAAAATTTCACAAATAAACATATTCATAAATTTATTGTATATGACAAAAGCAAAAAAATAACAATCAAGAAGTCTGATTATAACTGATTATAGAAAAAGACCAAAGATGAGGTGGGTTGATGAAATTTGCTAGTGTACAATGGTAACAGAAAGCATAAGACTGCAGTTAGAAACTTGCTGAGGAGGACTACATCCTCAGTGGATCAACAATGGCTGAAGATGACGATGAGAGAAATTTTGAGTTGGTCTTGATCAGCATGCTTGGCCACAAATAATGGGTTCAAGCCTGTATGCTGTCACGAATATTGCACAGTTTGTTGGTGACTGCAGAACAGAAAATTCCAGTTGCCCTCAATTTCATATATATTCATTATGACTATGTATATAATAAAGTATATAGTCACAATAAATATATAAACTCTTTTGGTCTCGGCCATTCTGAAAATAAGCAGAAATTTATTTATTTATTATGTTTTAAAGTTAAGGGACTACAATAAATGTTGGTACAATCCATGTTCTTTTGCCTGTGTTTTATCCTCATCACTTTGTTATTATTCATAATATATATACACTCGGTACCAATATTGTCCCTGACATTTCATTCTTTTATATATATTTGTATATATATATATATATATATCTCATATAGCCTATGTGATATATATATATATATATCATCATCATCAGCCATTTTCAATCCACTGCAGGATGAAGGCCTCTCCAGCAACTTTCCAGTTCCTTCTGTTTTGAGCACTGGCCATCCATTTACTACTCAAAAACTCATGAATTTGTCTTTGTCTTCCAGGTTTTCTTCTAGCTCCTCTTGGGTACCATTCTGTTATTTTCTTAGTCCATCTGTCATCATGTCTTCGAGCTATGTGTCCTGCCCAAGACCATTTTAGTTCTTTGGTTTTGATAAGAATGTCCTTTACTTGAGTTAATCCATGTGTTTCTCTTCTTATCTAACAGTCTGATTCCAAATATAACTCGTTCCATTCTTCGCTGTGTAGTTCTCAGCTTCTCTTCCATTCTTTTGGTGAGTGCCCAAGTTTCACTTCCATAAGTCATGGTGGGGAGTATACATTGGTTCATTATTTTACGTTTCAGACAAACTGGGATATTGCTCTTCAGTACGTGACTATATTTCCTGAATGCTATCCATCCAAAATTTATTCTTCTCTTGACTTCCAGCCATTTATCATTATTACAGCTAATAACTTGTCCCAGATAAGTATGTGACTCCACCTTTTCAATTACTGCTCCTCCAATCATTATTTCCCTTTCTGTGGCATACTTGTTCATCATTACTTTTGTTTTAGCCATATTCATCTTTAGTCCAAAATCCTTACTAACTCTGCATAACTGATTAAGATTTTCCTCTAATTCTTTGGGATCGTGGCTTATGACCACAATGTCATCTGCAAATCGTAAATGGTTTAGGTACTCTCCGTTCACATTGACTCCTTTCTGCGACCAGTCTAATCTTCTGAAAGCTTCCTCAAGGGCAGCAGTAAACAGCTTCGGAGATATTGTGTCTCCTTGTCGAACTCCTTTCTCAATTTTAAATTTCCTACTGTCTTTGTCTAGTCTAATAAAGGAGGTAGCACTCTCATATATTTTCTTCAAAATCATAATATATGGGGTATCTATGCCTTGTCTTTCCAGTGCCTGAAACATTGCCTTATGCTGTATGGAGTCAAATGCCTTTTCATAATCCACAAATGCCAGGCATAATGGTTCATTTGCTTTCTCCATTAGCTGTGATATTACGTGAAGGTGATCCATAGTTGAGAATCCTATCCTAAAACCAGCTTGCTCTTTCAGTTGATTCTCATCAAGTATTTTTTCTAAGATATATATATATATCACATAGGCTATCCAAATATATTGTAACTTAAGCACTGGCTATTATGTCTGTTGCCATGTGCTGACTGGAAGTGGAAGAATGAATGGGAAACATGGCTGAAGCATAGAAACATATGTTCTCAATTCATGCATAAAAGATGTTGCTTGTTTCATTTCTTTTTGTTATCACTTCACTAAAATACAAATAATGAATTATTATTATTTGCTTATTACATTAACCACACAGCAGAAACATTATATAGATATTTTATTTCAACTGTTACTAAAATCCAGGAAGAAATAAGTAAACTGCATTAAAAGCATTGACAGCATATACAGTAAGTCCCCGAGTTACGTAACTTCGGACTTAGGTAAAAATGTTTTCGTTCAAATTTTTTTTTAGGTATGTAAAATTTAAAACAGTAAAAAAAAATGATAAATAAAATAATAATAATAACATGCAATCAAACACAAAACGCACAAATGTACAAGTGATATACGGAGTTTGAGATACGAACTCCGTGAGATAGTGAGATACGAAGATCAAGTTTACCACCCATTTATAATAGATTGTAACTAACAGGATTGTAACTAACCAGAAACTGCAAATCAAGTTGTTTTTATTGTTTTATGGTAATGACCTCCAGAAATGTGCTTTAGTAAAATGTGAGCATGTCAGCTTGCGTGAGGTGATAATAGTGTGTTTCCACCTTAGCGAATGTGAAGTTCTTTACAGAAAATTTCATTTTGACGTTATCATAGTGCCAACTAAGAGAATAAGTGACGGTGGTACTAGTAAATCTACCAAGAAAAGGAAAGTTATCGATTTGGGTCAGAAAATTAAAATAATAAGGATGTATGAAAATGGTCAAACATTAACAAGTATCGCATGGAATTTAGATTTGTTAATGTCAACAGTGAACATAATAATAAAGGACAAAGACAGAATACTAGAAGTGGTACCAATAAAGTCAACTATAAAAACTAAGGCTACGAAATACATATCAGTTTTTACAGTACACATTTTGCCACTCTGGCTACTTCACCAAGATAAAGTTTTTAATTGAACTAATTAAAAATATATAACTAGTTTTCTATATACAGGGTGATTTGCTACCAGTGCGACAAACTTGCAGGAGGTGTAGGGGGCACAAATACGAATCGGAATCACATAGCATTGCAGGGTCCGAAATACCTTCGTCATGCAGTAGAGGACGTTGAAGGGGAGGTCGCGTGAACAGCGATCCCGCTGGAAGTCAGTATTTGCGAACTGGGTCCTGAGGCAGTAGAATGTACGAGTATTCAAGCGTTGAACTGGCCGACATGCACCTCGCGTATGGAGCAGCAATGTTTCCCGCACAGGCGTGCTCCTCATCATACGATTTTCGATGTGTGCACAGAAGGTTACGTAAGACTGGTTGTTTCACGAGAGGTACCATGAATCGAGAGCGAAAGACAAGGACGCCAGACAATGAGGAGAATGTCCTACATCTTGCAGAAGGCAATCCGAGTAAGAGTACTCGAGCGATAGGCCAACGATTAGGTATTTCCCAATCCACTGTATGGAGGATACTGTCAACAAACCAAATGAGTTCATATCATCTGCAACTCGTCCAATCATTGGAGCCTGCGGATTATCCACTCCGGATGACTTTATCCATCCTACTGCCTCGGGAACCGGTTCGCAAATGCTGACTTCCAGCGGGATCGCTGTTCACGCGACCTCCCGTTCAACGTCCTCTATCGCATGAAGAAGGCATTTCGGACCCTGCAATTCTATGTGATTCTGATTCGTCTTTGTGCCCCCTACACCTCCTGCAAGTTTGTTGCACTGGTAGTGAATCACCCTGTATATATAACTAATATATAAAAAATATATAGTTAATTAATTGAAAAGTATAAAACTATTTTTCTTCATTCTTCTCAGGATATTATGTGGTTTTGTAATTTTGGCATGTTAGGAATATAGTAGCAATATTTTATTAGTCATTCCTGAGTTATGTAAGACTCAACTTACGTAAGAAGTCCTGGAAATTATCTCTTACATATTTCAGGAGCTTACTGTACTATGATTGTTTAATTTATTAAATTATAGAAATGTGTGAAATGCAACACCTGACGGCGCCTCCATAGTCAGATGGGCAGGATGGAGGATACTGTCAACCTCCACTATCCTCCACTGTATGGAGGATACTGTCAACAAACCAAATGAGTTCATATCATCTGCAACGCATCCAATCATTGGAGCCTGCAGATTATCCACTCCGGATGACTTTATCCATCCTACTGCCTCGAGAACCGGTTCGCAAATGCTGACTTCCAGCGGGATCGCTGTTCACGCGACCTCCCGTTCAACGTCCTCTATCGCATGAAGAAGGCATTTCGGACCCTGCAATCCTATGTGATTCTGATTCGTCTTTGTGCCCTGCAAGTTTGTCGCACTGGTAGTGAATCACCCTGTATTTATAACTAATATATAAAAAATATATAGTTAATTAATTGAAAAGTATAAAACTATTTTTCTTCATTCTTCTCAGGATATTATGTGGTTTTGTAATTTTGGCATGTTAGGAATATAGTAGCAATATTTTATTAGTCATTCCCGAGTTATGTAAAACTCAACTTACGTAAGAAGTCCTGGAAATTATCTCTTACATATTTCAGGAGCTTACTGTACTATGATTGTTTAATTTATTAAATTATAGAAATGTGTGAAATGCAACACCTCACAGCGCCTCCATAGTCAGGTGGGTAGGAGCAGCAGTGCGTAGCACACGCTTCTTGATTAGACCGGGATTTGAGCCCATGACCAATAAATACAGAGGATGCGGAAAGGTCAGGGAATGGCCACTGCATATCCCCGGAGTAATATGGCCTTAGTTGCTAATGCTCCTAAAAACCAAATAACAACAACAGCAACACCTGAAATACATGTTGCATTTCAAACAATGTTCATTATAAAGCATTACAAAACACAGAGTGAGTATAACATTGAAAGGTAGGTGCAGAGTGAAGTGAAAACAATTACTTTTATATATTTTTAGTTAATCAATTAGTTATTTAATTTTTGTTTATGTTAATCACAGAAAAATAAAAATAATTAATTAATTTAAAAAATAAAAATCTAATGTGCCTAAAATGCAATGTATGTATTGAGTACTTTAACTAATGTGTTGATTTTTGGAATGGAATTGTGATTTCGGCAAATTTGAAATTTCAAACTTTTTTTTATTTGACTTATTTTGTTTCTTCAGAAATGAAAAATCAGTTTCAACTCTGCTCAGTTCTAAAAAGTTTTTAAATAGCCATTAAGCTAACAAATCATCACAAATTAAAATATACATTTGGTAAATTTTGCTTACAACTAATGATATTGGTATACCTTTGCCTCATAATTACTCCTTTGTGAAGTTGCAGTGATGGCAGTATCTGGAATTTCACCCGAAATTAAACCAAGTGGCTTTATTACTTTGCATTCAGTATCTAGAAAATATTAAATCCAAAATAAATTTAAAATTATATTAATAAATAAATAAAAATATTAATGCTAGAACTATGGAAAATTTTAAAGGTATGCAATACACTCCGATAGATGAGGAGCAAAGCCTCAATAAATGAGTGGAGAAAAACAAATCCACAAAGCCTAATAAAGTGAAGAACAAGCTGAGTTTAAAAAAAATAAATAATAAGTAAGTGTGTGTGTGTGTGCGTGCATGTGTGTGTGTGTGTGTGTGTGTGTGTGTGTGTGTGTGTGTGTGTGTGTGTGTGTACGTGTGCATACAGAGGATGTGGTCTGCTTAATTTATTACCAACAATATTGCACCAGACTCTTGCTGGGCCCCTACTATTACAAGATGCAGATTTTCTTGTTCGAAAATACTTTATTTCAGAGTTATTACATTAAACATTTAAATCGGCATGCAAAGAATAGGAAACCTTAATTTTTAGGTTCACTTACTGATTTTGCAATAATTTTTCAGTCACATTCTTGCACTTCAATATTGGCCTTAACTAGTTGAATTTGACTGCTAAACATACAAAGTATTCCCACAGTCATACAGATTGCTGCACAGCCACATTCTATTTATCACTGCAGTTCTGCGCTTTCCAGAATTACTGTTTCATATATATCATCACACTCTTCAAATGACCCTATAGGAAGTAATTTTGATGAGGGGGTTAACATTGAATGATCATCATGTTGGCCAAGCAATGAGACCTCTCCAACCTATCCATCAGAGTGAATAGGTTCCATCACGATGGACCCTGCTTGTTGGCTGAAATGAGTGGGAGTAAAATCTTGCATGTCATTTCTTGTCTACACAAGAATATCTTCATACAATCACAGAAAAGTAACTTCCAAAACGTGTTGGTAAGCTTGGCAGTCATTCATCTTTGAAGAACATGTGGCTTGCTTAATTTATTACCAACAATACTGCACCAGATATTAATATGATTGCTCTTGCTGGGCCCCTACTATCACAAGATGCAGATTTTTTTAAACCCAGTACGTAAGTTGATCATGTGCAAAAAATCTCTTCATCAATATACAGTATCCGACTCACAGAACTAGGATTTTGAATGATGGCAGAGGAGCCATTGACAGAAATATTGCTGAGAGTAGTCTGCTGGAATCAAGGACTGAACTTTCTGCAGGTCAGACAGGTACAACTGCTGTCACCGAATCAAGAAATGTGGGAAATGGATATGTGGAGAAGCCACAGAGCAGCACTAATTAGTCATGTACTTTTCCGTGGATCTTACACAATGTCAAAAATTTAATTTCATCTTCGAAGCCTATGGTAGTGCAGTTACACTGGCAATCCTCCAGTGTAACAAAATATACTGCTTTCTGCCAAACACCTATCGACAACTACAAATGTTTTACAGTTTGGCAATCTTCTATTAGACAAGTTTTTATGTCATAATCATCTTGCTTCAAGTGAATTTCCTAGAATGTGATCACATGTGAGCTGCACACCTGCACATTCAATACTGGAAAATGAAGCACTGCTGTGAAATTAAACAATGTTATCAACAAACAAGCCAAACTGAATTACTAATATTTATACATGGAAACAAGTAGATGTGCTGCATATGTGGACATACAGTATGCTAGCTTTTAGAGGGAGGGAAGGAAGAACAAGCAAAGGAATCTCTTTCATTTTGAAATTGCATTCTTTCAAAAAAGCAATTTTTGAAAGAATGCAATTTGAAAGAAATAACTCCATTCCTTTCATTCCATGTTAAGGATGCAGCTTTGAAGGATTGTTGTAAATCATTTTCATGTGTAAATCTAAATCTAAAAACACTTTATAATAAATCTAAAAACATAATAAATCTAAAAACACTATTTCTCTGAAATAAAGTGTTTTTAGATTTATTCATACAATAAGTGGTCACTTTATTAGATAACCTACCTAATGGCATGCAGGTCTGTCCCCCCTCAAGCCGGCAGAACTGCAGCCATGAGAGGAAACCATTTCTATGATCTGTAACATATAAATTTGTGCGCCCAGGAGTCCACTTCTCTCTATAAATTCTGTGTAAACAGATTCCACTTCTCTCAAAAAAAAAAAAAAAAAAGAGAAGATATTAATAAAGTGTAGTTATAGAGTACTCAAGCACCAGGATTCATCAGACCAGGTAATGTTTTTCCAATCCGCCACTCTCCAGTACTGATGTTCTTGAGTGTTCTAAAACCACATTTTATTGATATTTTCTCATTTTTTGTTGAGAGAAGTGGACTCATTAGCATTAGTAGAGACATATGATGCAAGAAAGCAGGCTTACACAGCATCAGCAAAAAAAAAAAAAAAAAAAAAAAACACCTCCATTTCACCCCTCCATTCGTTCGAAATACCTGTCCAGCTGAGCCTTAAATTTATTTAGGCTATCAACTTCCACAACAAGGGATGGAAGTCTGTTCCACCAACCAACAACCGTTGGCTAAAGGCAAATTTCTGCACATCTATCCTATATCTTTCTTTCCTCAATCTGAATTTATGCCCTCTCAAGTGATTATTCTGAGCAAGAGGAAGAATCCCATCGGCATTGAGCATGCTCAAACCATTCAAGGCTTTATACACCTCTATCAGATCACCTTGTTGTATGGCTTTTATCCCTGTTTTTGATTACATGGGGTATATCCGACATAGTTTTCCACGTACTTCTGAAACATTCTACGCGCGCGTGTGTAAAATATTTATATCCAAGGTTAAAGCCAGATGGCAAACAGAAGAAGAGGCAATGTTAGCAGGCTTAAATCGAACTTCGTAGGTCATCAAGTAAAAATATAAATCAGACTCTATCAACAATTCCCTCACAGGACTTAGCTGCATTTAGGGCTAAAGCCTCAAGCTGCGAGCAAATTTAGACTATGTATATATTAAGTGCAATAGCATCATTAATACACAGCCATTTCTGAATAAACAGAATATTTATAAGGCGGCATTGTTTTAAGTTATATCTCATATTGGGAATACTTTCACAACGAGTTGCCATGATATTGCACTACTTCGAATAAGTAGTTTTACTTATCCTAGGTCAAGAGAATAGCGTGGGTGCTGCAGTAATTCAAAGCCACTCTGGCACATTATCACCGCCACCAAAGATGGTGGTGGTAACAGCCGTGTCAATCGGTGCATTGTCTCACAGAAGACAGATAGCTTCGGTTAACATTCCATGCCTTTTCACCTCCAAAGCATCACATAATTTTTCAAAAGATTTCTGTAGTATTCTCCGGTAAGTGTGGAATCATGAAATAGATAATCTGCTGGGATAACTCCTTTTCTGTCCCAAAACAAGGACAACAGCACCATCTTCACAGATGGAGTGGTATTTTGTCTTTTTAGGAGATAGGGAGGAGGTCTGCTTCCACTGCTTTGACATGTCTTTAGTCTCTGGATCATACTTGTACACCCAGCATTCGTCATTTGTCACCAACTGCTCAAAAAAGTTCTCAACATCTGCATTACACAAATCCAACATTGCATTCAATATTGCTTCTGCAAAGGTGTCGGAAATCTTTCTTAGACATGTGCAGATGGTCATGTAAAATGCTGTGGGCAGACCCATAACTAATTCCCACTGCATTTGCAATGAGATTAATTGTCACACATCTGTCACTCAGCACCAGCTGCTCAACCTTTGCAACCATCTCAGTGTCTGTGGATGTTGATGGCCCTCCTTTTGGCTCGTCAAAGACACTTGTACAACTGCATTGGAACTTCCATTTCCACTTTTTTACAGTGTCATAGGATGGACAATTCTGCCCATACACAGCTTTCATTTCCTGATTTCATCGATTTCCTGAGATTTCTTGCCCTGCAAATGCAGCAACTTCGTCACTCAATACTTTACTTTGTCAACCATAGTGTCCTTCCTCGGATTCCGGGCTCCACCTCTGGTGTACGATCACCTATGGAATGAAATTTCACATGTTAATTATTGAATATGTAGACAATTTATATTAAAAATGTCATCTTCCTACTGATGTTTTTTCAAGGTCAGGGTACAAACTTTTTTATACCCCCTCGCATTGAGATGTAAAAAGCCTTGAATGGTTTGAGCATGCTCAATGCTGATGGGATTTTTCCTCTTGCTCAGAATAATCGCCTGAGAGGGCATAAATTCAAATTGAGAAAAGACAGTTGTAGGATAGAAGTGCGAAAGTTTGCCTTTAGCCAGCGGGTGGTTGATTGCTGGAACAAACTTCCATCTGTTGTTGTAGAAGTTGATAGCGTAAACTGATTCAAGGCAGAACTAGACAAACATTTGGAGCAAGTGGATGGGTGAAATGAGAAGGGGATATGTGCGTGCGTGTGTGCGTGTGTGTGTGTGTGTGTGTGTGTGTGTGTGTGTGTGTGTGTGTGTGTGTGTGTTTGGCTGATGCCATATACACTTGCTTTCTTGCATCATGTGCCCTTGCTAATACATGTATATGGATTAAAGCATAGAAACAATATGGACACTCCATGTGGAAATCATAGCAAGAAAGTATGAATAAAGCAGACACTAATTTCACTGTAATATTAGTATTAATAAAATTTTTTATTAAAATATGGTTTATTTAAAAATATAATAATTATCAAATTATTTATTATTTTTTTAAATAAACTAGTATTATTTTATTTGACCAGCATTTTAGAGAAAATACTAGGTGAGAATATTCTGGACCTCATCATTACTCACGAACCAGATGACATCACAGGGATTAAAGAGAGGAATCATTGGCAGGCAGTGATCATGCAGTCGTTAATTGGAAGATGAAGAAAGATTTCACAGTAGTGAAAGGAAAAGGCATAGGTTTTAATTTAGAAGAGGTGTTATGACAGTTTAAGGTGCTATTAGTATCTATTAATTGGATGAATTGCAGAGTGAGGGCAAATACACTTGAATTATGGAATATCTTTAAAGCAAAAACTACAGAAGCCATGAATGCATACATACAATTAAAAACCAAGGATCTGGGAGTTACGATAAGTGCAGATATGAAGTTTTTCTGCGTTGTGTAAACAGGCAGCCAGGAAAGCATTGGTGTCCTATCAATGATTTATTGAATATTATTCTGCAGGAGTAAGAAAATCCTACTATATAAGACAACTATAAGACAGCATTTGGAATACTGTGTCCAAGTATGGAGAACTCAACTGAAAAAAAGACATAAAGCTTCTTGAAAGCGTCCAAGGACGGGCAACTTTCATGGCGAGATATGCAAAATGGTGACTATATGAGGAAATACACCAATTATGTGAGCTACAGAGTTTGACAACCAGGCATCTCAGAGACAGAAATGACCAAAAGACACATTGAATTCTTTTACAAAGGGTGATATTCTTATTGGCTATGCTGTAGTAGGTTTCCTTTACTGAACACAAACAAAACTTATCTCCCTATTCGAGCTCCATTTGTTACTGAAAAGTAACAAATCTTAGAGAATAAAATGTAACAACTTTCAATATTATTACAGTCCTTTTCAGAGAGACAATTATTATAAGATATATTAATGCTAAGCAGAGCTGGAAGGATGGTGGTGCCTTCTGAAATTAGACGAACGCTAATACAAAATGTTATAGTTGGTCTGACTCACGACATAAAATGTAACCAGCAATTGCAAGGAAAGTTTTAACTTTAAAAAGAAAGTACACATTCCCACTACCTCACAGAAAAAATGTGCTTTGTTTTTGTCTAAAAAGTATTACGTGATTAATGTATTCCAGGGCACACCTTGTTTATTCCTTTAGCTGTTGTTGCTATTTTACTTGTGATTTCATAGCAATGAAAAGGATGTCAACTGCTGTTGTTTACGAAAATTATAACTGAATATATTGCCATAATAATTCATTTTCATTTCCATTCTCAAAGGGAAAATGTTTTTTTGTTAGTTTCCCATGTGAAATTGCTGTGTACAATGATGTAATGGTGAAAAGCAGAATAAAGGATTTCATCCCTACAAGAATAATGTCACTGATATGATCTGAGCAAATGCTAGGAAATTTAAAACAGTAATTTGCTCAGAAATTTAAAACAGTAATCTAAGGAAAAAAGGAAAGGAATCATGCAGATCATCCCATTTCACATTCTGTAATGCCACACAACATGAGGCCAAGGATGGCCATGAAAGAGAGGCACGAGTGGAAAAGAGACTATCACCAACTTGTGATCTGAGGTGCCTAAAGGACCACTACCATTGACCGTGTGCCTGGGATGGTTGCTGGTGAGGTAAAGGTCATGATGTCTTTAGTAAATAAAGTAGAGGCTGGGGGGGGGGTGAACATATGAATTAATGAAATTTTTGGATATAGTGAACACACACACAGCAAGAATATACCAGCTTCTTGACATAACATAGCTTCAACAATAACTCCTATATATATATATATATATATATATATATATATACACTACTCAGAATCATTGCAGTCACTGGCAGCAGAGTAGAGGCTGCAATATTATACATTAGTAACTCTCTGGGGTACCTCCCGAGAGTTATTAATAGGTTAGTCTGGTGAACCATCTAATGGATGGCCTACAAAATCCATTTTAGAGCTGCAACCTTAAAATGTAAATACAGGACCCAACCATGCCCATCATAACTCAAGCAACATCACTTACACTGCATGATGGAAGAGATAGGGCTATTGTAAATTTGCTCTGGTGACTAATCATGGGTTTCACCACATCGAGTCTCCAATAAGAAAATTGGTGATACCATACCAGATGATGAGAACCATCTACCACCTAGTGTTGTTCAGTGAGTGAGTGAGTGAGTGAGAGAGTGGGAGAGAGAGAGAGAGAGAGAGAGAAGAGAGAGAGAGAGAGAGAGAGAGAGAGAGAGAGAGAGAGAGAGAGAGAGAGAGAGAATTCCTATGTGTGGTGAGGAAGACACACTTCGATCCATACTCATACACTGAATTCACTAAACTAGCTACAGTGCTTCAGACCTTACATGTGGGGGGGGGGGGAAGATATACTCAGGGTTACTAACAGTCTCACCATTATGAGGTACAAGGGTTGTCACAAAATGAACAGACTTTGTTGAAATTTGATTACTTCATTCACAAGTGGAGCATGAATATCAGTCCCATCAGCATTTTAACTCCTAGTTTGGTTTTTTGAACAATTGGTGAATGATACGACAATTTCCTCACAAGTGGCTGAGAATTTGCCTATTCCAATACACAAAATGAATAGAGTATTCCAGTACTGCATTCTTGATATGTTGCAGATGTGCCCTGCAAACGTTGGCTAGCATCTTCACTTAATAAGTAATTCCTTCTAATTGCAATCAAAATTAATGGCTGAATTCCATCAATCAAATTATGATAGACGAGTTGATAAATGGCAAATAATTAATTTCAGTTAAATATTTTTTACGGATATTTCAGAATTTCTATGGAGTGTTGTTCCATTGGTGTACTGTGTAGTTCACTTCAGTTTGGGAATTTACGCAAATAAAATCATTTTATTAATTTTAATAACAAAATTAATATCACATTTCCATGTGTAAGATATGAGATATGATAACTATGCTCTTAAAAGAGTTCTAGTCATAATTTTAAATGTCTGGCAGAGAGAATAAAATGTTAATAATTACTTACTCTTTACACAAGAAATAGGATCAGTATCAAAGGGCACATATCCAGGTCTAAGGCAAGAAAATGAGACATTACTTCCTTGTTCATAACTTGTAGTAATTTGCTGACCATCAGCAGGCCGTCCAGGATCTTCACATACTGGTCCTAAGGCAGAGAAACATTAATATTACAAAGAACAATAAAAATTATTGACTGCACTTTGTGACCAGAACTGTAGCTACAAAGAAAGAAACCTATTAAGTTTGAAAAATTTTAATTTCAATAAGTCATCTCAGAAGAGGGAATAATAAATGTGTAATTTGGATACAGAAATGGTAATGTAGAGAAATTATATAATAACAGCATTTATCTATGTTATGAGGCTGTTTAATTACTGTATTCAATATGCTCTTTCAAAAGAAGATCATATGTGGTGTGATCATTTTGAAACTATTCAACAGCGGCCTCTCAAAAATTTCAACAGAAAAACAGGAAAAATATTTCCTCAAAAGTATAGGATATTGTATTGCAGTTGTGCCAAAAGTATTGCAGTTGTGCCAAAAGGATGTAATCTTAGAATGTATACTTATTATATATGCAATATACAATACGAATTCAGCAATATTAAATCATATTTATGCAGAAACAAAACTATTTACCTAGTAAACTAGATAATTTTGAAAATAATTAATTTCCAAACCTCTAGAAAACTGTAATCTAAAATTACTGACCATCACTGATTCTACAAATCAGACTGATTATAAGAAACAGTTTGAACAAGTGAAGTGTGTGTTGGTGATATGACTGATATCCTTGGAGTGCAGGGCCAAACAAGCAGAAAGAAATATTGCAAACAGCTTAAATCACGGCTGTCATCAATTCCTTGAGAAAAAATGACATCAACTTTAAGAAGCTGATTACTGGCATTTGCAGTTGATATCAGACAGCTGTTACTCAGTTCATCAAGCAAAGATTTGCTGTAATTCTAAATTGGGCTACAAGCAGCACTATTTCCTTGATTATGGCTGTTATTCAGCCATGCAAGATTTTCCTGAGTATTATATTGTATTTCAGCTGAGTTGTAGTCCATATTCTCTTTCTAATTTTTTTTTTTTTTTTTTTAAGTATAACCAGACAGTGTCTGGTTATAGAAACTGCTCACGAGTGTTACTGTAAATATCCTTTTGATTATATTTCTAGATTCTTAACTCTATGGGCAATGTGAAAACTCTGGACTGAACACAGTGTCAGATGAGTTGTTATAGAACAATGCATATAGGAAACCATTTTCTATGTGCAACTAAATGCACAGAGAAAAAGGTTTGCTTGGTTGCTAACTGACTATTGGGGCTTAGAGGGGGAACAGGTATCCTGTGTGTTATCAGACACTCAGCCTAAAACACTGATGGATCCAATATCTCTCTATTACAGAAGATTTAGGAGAAGTCCGGTTGGCCTGCCTCCCTAAATTCCACTCATGCACACCTTCTCGATGGTAAGCCCTGTTACGTCACTTAGGTGGCAACGAACGTGTAGAGTGGTTCTCTTCAAGACACCTGGTCAGCGTGAAGAGGAAAAGACCAAACCCTCCAGCAATGAGAGCACAACAATACAAATGGCCCTCAGTCCCCAGCAGCTTTCACTCTCCCTCTTACGGCAGCGAGAGGATCAGAGTGGAAGCAGAGGGTGCTAAGAATCTCTGGGTACGACCAGGCTGCCATGCACGGAAATTGAACTTGGCCTGTTATAACGTACGATCACTCATCGGTGAAGACAGGATATTAGAGCTGGAAAAGGAATTAGAAAATGTGAATTGGAATATCATCGGTTTGGCTGAAAGAAGAAGAAGAAATGAATCACTTATAGTTTATCAAGTGGAAATCTGCTGTACACCAATGGAAACAGTGAAAGGAGTGAAGGTGGAGTTGGGTTTCTGGTCCATAAAGAATTTAAAAACAACATTTTGGAATTCAAAAGTACATCACCAAGGGTGTCAAGACTAATATTCAAGATTTCTAAGAGGTACAAGCTAAAGATTATAATGATTTATGCACCAACATCGAGCCATGATGATGAAGAGGTTGAAGAAATGTACACTGAAATTGAGAGTCTTCTAGATGAGCAGAAAACCCACTACACTATTATTATGGGGGACTTCAATGCTAAGGTTGGAAAAAGGCAAAACAGCGCAGAAAGAGGAACTATAGGAAATTTTGGAATTGGTGAAAGAAATAAAAGATGTGAAAGACTTGTGGAATTTGCAGAATCTCAAGGACTGTCAGTAATGAACACTTTTTTCAAGAAAAGGGTGAACAGAAAGTGGACATGGAAGAGTCCAAATGGATTAACAACTAATGAAATCGACTTCATCCTCACTAACAGAAGATATATTGTGGATGATGTTACCGTCCTGAATAAGGTAAATGTTGGAAGTGATCACAGAATGGTAAGATGTACACTTGATATAGATGTAGGAAAGGAAAAAACTGACTTGAGTAAATAATACAAAGGTCTTTGAAATAACAGAGGAGGAGAAAAAGCAGTATGTACTGGAACTTAAGAACAAGTTTGAGCTTCTGCAGACTACTCAGGACCAAGATATCGACAAGGAATATTACAACTTTCTGAAAGTGATAAAGCCCAAGAAACCTATAGGGAAACAGAAATCCAAAGAAAAAAAAATTAGTCAAGAAACACTTGTCATGATGAACCAAAGACAACAAATGAAGAGCAAGAAAAACACTGACAGGGAGAAAATTGAGTATACTGAGTTATGCAAAGCCATTAGAAAGAGACTCAGAGAGGACATAAGAAGATTTAACACAAGAAAAGTAGAACAAGCATTAAGGGAAAACACAGGATTTAAATCAGCAGCCATGAGCAGTAATACAGAAAGACAAATGATACTGAAACTGAAGAATAGCGATGGTGTACTTATAAACAGCAGAGAAGGCATAATTCAAATAGCAGAAGACTACTATAGAGAATTATACAAGGACGAGGGAATCATGCCAGCAGTGGGGAAGATGGATTGCAAAGTAGCAACACATACGACATACCCAATATTCTTCCTGATGAGGTAGAACATGCATTGAAGAAAATGAAGAATCAGAAAGTCCCAGGGGAAGATGAAGTTACTGTAGAGTTGTTAAAATTGGGAGGAAGAGACATAACACAAAAACTGGCAAGGCTCTTCACAAAGTGCATTCGAAAAGGTGTGATGCCTAAGCAGTGGAATAATGCAATCATAGTTTTGCTGCATAAGAAAGGAGATAAATCAGAAATTGGAAATTATAGACCAATTAGCTTGTTATCCCATATCTACAAGTTGTTCACAAGGGTCATTACTAACAGATTAGAAAGAACACTTGATGAGAATCAACTGAAAGAGCAAGCTGGCTTTAGGACAGGATTCTCAACTATGGATCACCTTCACGTAATATCACAGCTAATGGAGAAAGCAAATGAATATAAAACACCATTATGCCTGGCATTTGTGGATTATGAAAAGGCATTTGACTCCATACAGCATAAGGCAATGTTTCGGGCACTGGAAAGACAAGGCATAGATACTCCATATATTATGATTTTGAAGAAAATATATGAGAGTGCTACATCCTTTATTAGACTAGACAAAGAAAGTAGCAAATTTAAAATCGAGAAAGGAGTTCGACAAGGAAACACAATATCTCCGAAGCTGTTTACTGCTGCCCTTGAGGAAGCTTTCAGAAGATTAGACTGGTCGCAGAAAGGAGTCAATGTGAACGGAGAGTACCTAAACCATTTACGATTTGCAGATGACATTGTGGTCATAAGCCACGATCCCAAAGAATTAGAGGAAAATCTTAATCAGTTATGCACAGTTAGTAAGGATTTTGGACTAAAAATGAATATATGGCTAAAACAAAAGTAATGATGAACAAGTATGCCACGGAAAGGGAAATAATGATTGAAGGAGCAGTAATTGAAAAGGTGGAGTCATATACTTATCTGGGACAAGTTATTAGTTATAATAATGATAAATGGCTGGAAGTCAAGAGAAGAATAAATTTTGGATGGATAGCATTGAGGAAATATAGTCACATACTGAAGAGCAATATCCCAGTTTGTCTGAAACGTAAAATAATGAACCAATGTATACTCCCCACCATGACTTATGGAAGTGAAACTTGGGCACTCACCAAAAGAATGGAAGAGAATCTAAGAACTACACAGCGAAGAATGGAACGAATTATATTGGGAATCAGACTGTTAGATAAGAAGAGAAACACATGGATTAGGCAGCAAACTCAAGTAAAGGACATTCTTATCAAAACTAAAGAACTAAAATGGTCTTGGGCAGGACACATAGCTCGAAGACATGATGACAGATGGACTAAGAAAATAACAGAATGGTACCCAAGAGGAGCTAGAAGAAAACCTGGAAGACAAAGGCGGAGATGGATAGATGAAATTCATGAGTTTTTGAGTAGTAAATGGATGGCCAGTGCTCAAAACAGAAGGAACTGGAAAGTTGCTGGAGAGGCCTTCATCCTGCAGTGGATTGAAAATGGCTGATGATGATGATGAACTGACTATTCACTCAAAAATCATGGCAAACTTGTCCCTAGGTACTTATTCAGCCACATATGTTACTTTTACTATACCATATATGTTACTTTTTTTTATTATATACTATACAATAAAACAGTCCACATGGCTGGATAGTGCAGTGTCGAGTCAGGTTGGTGTGACATAAGCACTGGGAAATTAGGCACTAGGCCTAATGACTCCAATCAGTATAATAAACAACTGTACAGGGAAATAGAGTAAATCAAAGAGTCTCATAATGGGAGATTTTAATTACCCAGATATTGACTGGAATTTGTGGATTGGTCACTCGCACACTAGCAAGGCTTTTGTGGATTTATTGGATGATTGTTTTCTACAGCAGCATGTTCAGGAGCAACAAGAGGGAGTAATACTCTTGATATGATTATCAGTAGTGATTCTTCATGCATTAAGAATCTGCAGATAAAGGAACCACTAGGTGGCAGTGATCACAGTGTGCTGAAGTGGAATTTACTCAAAGAGGTAACTACCATCAGAGGTAAAGGGAATGGTTTTTGTTTTTGTAAAGCTAACTATGGAGGTCTGAGACAGTATTTAAATTCTATACAGTGGGATCAACTGATAATGTTACCAACAGCAAATTCAAAATGGGAATCATTCAAAGAATTAATCTTGGAAGCTACTAAGCTTTTCATAGCAACTAAGAAATATTGTTCAAGGTATAGGCTTAAATGGAGATCAAATGAACTAATGAGACATGTTGCAGAGAAGCAAAATGCATGGGATACAAATAAATTAATGGGTGACATGGAAGCCCATGATAGATATAAGCTTGTCTGTAACCAAGTCACAAAGGAGGTTAGGCAGATTACAAAAAATCTTTGGCAAAGGTTAAAAAAAGAAAAACAGCAAAGATTTCTTTACTTATGTAAACTCTAGGAGGAAGGGGATGAACCAGATTGGTCCACTGGATATCGACGATTCAACCGTTGATGATCCTGCTCAGGTAGCTAACAAACTAAATGAGTATTTTGAATCAACATTCACACATTAGGAGTTATTCAAGGAGGGGAATGTCGGAGGTGAATTAAACTCTGGCAGTGAGCTAGATGATTTTGTAATAACTGAGAGCAAAGTGGAGGAGAAATTGTTGAAGATAAACATAAGAAAGGCACTTAGAGTGGATGGGATCTATCCAGTTATATTAAAGGAGGCAGCAAAGGAAGTAAGCAAACCCTTAACCATAATTATGAGAGCTTCCTTGCACTCAGGGGAGGTACCCATGGACTAGAGATGTGCAATTGTGACCCCGATTCACAAAGGAGGATCAAAGGGCAACACAAGTAATTATAGATCTGTTAGTTTAACTTCTGTTCCAGGGAAATTAATGGAGTCACTGGTTAAAGAAGCACTGCAGGATCATCTAGACAAGACTTCAGTTATAGCTCAGACACAGCATGGTTTTGTTAAGGGAAAGTCTTGTCCGAACAATCTGATTGGATACAATGATGTGGTCACAAAGAGACTGGATGCAGGGAATAACTTGATATCATATATTTGGATCTCAGAAAGGCTTTTGATACTCTTGCACATGGAAGACTGCTGCACAAATTGCAGCAGTGTGGCATTGCCACACTGCTGCAATTTGTGCTTGTAATCAATGGACAATGCAATTTGTGCTTGTAATCAATGGACAATGCAATTTGTGCTTGTAATCAATGGACAATGCAATTTGTGCTGGTAATCAATGGACAATGCAATTTGTGCTTGTAATCAATGGACAATGCTCATTGTGGACTAATGTTATTAGTGGAGTCTCTCTGAGTTCAGTGTTGGGTCCATTGTTGTTTTCTGTATTTATAAATGATATTGATGATAGTATAACAGGCTTAATGTCCAAGTTTGTAGATGATACGAAGGTTGGCAGGGTAGTAATGACACTAATGACAGTACGCTGCAGCAAAAGGATCTAGAAAAGTTGAGCAGATGGGCTAAGATGTGGCAACTGCAGTTGCCACATCTTAGACCAAGTTTTCTGAGCAGCGCAGATGGTCTGCAATAGTAGCTCATGGAAGACTGCTGCCCAAGATACTATGAGTACCATGGTGTTTTGTCAATGATATACAGGAATGTTTCTAGCAGGGATAAGGAGGTGATTATCCCCTTGTATAAGGCAATGGTCAGTTCACACCTTGAGTACTGTACACAGGTCTGGAGGCCTAATTTCAGAGATCTGATTGAGGTGTATAAAGCCTTGAATGGTTTGAGCATGCTCAATGCTGATGAGATTCTTCTTCTTGCTCAGAATAATCACCTGACAGAGCATAAATTTAAATTGAGGAAAGACAGTTGTAGGTTAGATGTGCAGAAGTTTGCCTTTAGCCAGAGTGTGTTTAATTTCCATCTGCTGGAACAAATTTCTATCTGTCATTGTAGGAGTTGATAGCTTAAATAGATTCAAGACAGAACTAGACAAATATTTGGAATGAGTGGATGGGTGAAATTAGATTTTTTTTGGTTGATACTATAGAAGCTTGCTTTCTTGCATCATGTGCCTTTACTAATGATAACTGCTAATGCTAATCGCTGTTTTTATATTTTGGTAATTAAAACAGGCATGTGTATACTGTACCAAAAATGTTACAGCTACAAAGAACTTCATTCTCCCTTGCCACCTCTCAACAATGTCCAGTAAACATAATTAGCCAATAGCACAATACAGAATATATGTATTATTCGGAAAACCAGAAAATCTTGAAGATAAGTTTGATACATATCCTGATTTTGCTGATAAATTATTTTATACTCTTTTATAGTAAAGTAATATGAGGGTAATTCAAATTAAAGATGAAAAAATTATACTCTTCTGGCATATTATTTCCTTAAGTACGTTAGCAGCACAGTGTATGTGCTTCTTTCTTTATCCGTTTATGCCAACTTAAATAGCATACAAAGACAACTTCACCATAGTCATGCACGGTTGATATAAGATCTACCATTTATTTTTAAGCACCACAGAAGGGATAGCACTGGTCAAACTTTAAAATATAATATTGGATCAATTATGATGAGGCATGACGGAATTAAAAGAAAGTATCTGAGTGGATAAATAAGTTTGAATATGGATCAAAAAATGTAAAAGTTACTCCACAAACTAAACTTTATTTCACCCATCAACTCGCTCCAAATGTTTGTCAAGTTTTGCCTTGAATCTATTTAAGCTATCAATTTCTACAATGACAGATGGAAGTTTGTTCCAGCAATCAACCATCCGCTGTCTAAAGGCAAACTTCCACCCATCTATCCTACAACAGTCTTTCCTCAATTAGAATTTATGCCCTCTCAGGCGATTATTCTGAGCAAGAGGAAGAATCCCATCATGCTCAAATGATTTAAGGCTTTATACACCTCAATCAGATCACCTTGCAGGTGCCTAGTCTCCAGACACTGTAATTTGCAAAACTTAAGCCTTTCTTTGTAAGAGCAACCCTTTGTTCCATTTACTAATTTTGTTCCCATTCTCTGTACGTGTTCCAACAGCTCTACATCCTTCTTAAAATAAGGCCTCCAGACCTGTATACAGTACTCTAGGTATGGCCTTACCATTGCCTTATACAAGGGGATAATCACCTCCTTATCCCTGCTAGAAAAATTCCTGTATATCACTGACAAGACACCATGAGCTACACTTGCAGACCATCTGCACTGCACAGAAAACTTCAAAAAATGCCTGCACAATTACCCCCTGGTCCTTTTTATTCTCTACCACTGTCAGTGTAGTACTCTGGGGTTACTGCTTCCCATATGTCAATGTAAATGTATATTTGTCAATGTTAAACTTCATATGCCACCTCTCAGCCCATCTGCTAAACTTTTCTAGATCCTGTTGCTGCAGCGTACTGTCATTAGTGTCATTAACAACCCTGCCAACCTTCGTATATCGGTTGCAAACTTGGACATTAAGCCTGATATACCATCATCAATATCATTTATAAATACAGAAAACAACAATGGACCCAACACTGAACCCCAAGGGACTTCACTAATAACATTAGTCCACGAAGAGCAGTGTCCATTGATTACCACTCTCTGTCTTCGCCCACTCAACCATCCCTTTATCCATAGCAGCAATTTGCCTCCAATGCCACACTGCTGCCATTTGTGCAGCAGTAAACAATATAAAGTAATATATTAAAAGCAATAATCACATAAAACAAATTATGAAGATATAAAAGACTTGTATCATCATAATTTCTTCTTATATTTTTATGGTTTCTAAGAAATTAATACAATTCCATGTGCCACAGTGTCAAAGAAACAGATCTTCATAGGCCTTTCTAAGATCCAAATATATGATATCAAAATTATTCTTTGCATTCAATTCCTTTGCGACTACATCATAGTATCCAATCAAATTGGTGAGACAAGACTTTCCCCTTAACAAACCCATGTTGTGTCTGAGCTATAACTGAAGTCTTGTCTAGATGATCCTGCAATGCTTCTTTAACCAGTGCCTCCATTAATTTCCCTGGAAAAGATGTTAAACTAACAGGTCTGTAATTACCTGTCTCCCTTTGATCCTACTTTGTGGATTGGGGTCACATTTGTACATCTGCAGTCCATGGGTACCTCCCCTGTGTCCTCTCATAATTATGGCTAAGGGCTTGCTTACTTCCTTTACCGCTGCCTTTAATATAACTGGATAGATTTCACCCACCCCAGGTGCCTTTCTTTTGTTTATCTTCAACAATTTCTCCTCCATTTTACTCTCAGTTATTACAAGATTACTGCCAGAGTTTAATACACCTCTGTCATTTCCCTCCCTGAATAACTCCACATGTGTGAATGTAGATGCAAAATATTCATTTAGTCTGTTAGTTGCCTGAGCAGGATCATCAACAGTTGAACCATCGATATCAAGTGGACCAATCTGATTCATCCCCTTCCGTCTAGAGTTTACATAAGTAAAGGATCTAACACCAGAAGTGAAGTTCACCAAAAGTAAAAGGTAGGATACAAGCAAAATACCTCTTCTAAACGTGTAGTTACTGTAATATATAACAGTCAATACATGTAATATATAAATTCTAAGAGTATTTTTCATACTTATGCCTGTAAAGAAGTGAATGGTGTCATACAAATGTAGTCTGACCAAAGAAACTCTGCACCCAAGCACCTTTGTAAAAATATTATTTACTATATTCTGGGGCAAAAAAGAAAAAAAAGAAAAAAAAAAAAGGGAGAAATTGCAACAAAGAAACATATACTTTGAACTCACCTAAAATTAGAAATTTCAAACATGTACCCACATCTGTTATCCAGAGGTTTGTGGGTGTGCATGCGTTTGCACATGCATCTTCACATGTGCACATGCCTGCCATTTTAAAAAACTCAAGTCTAAGTAAACTCAAGTCAAAGTAAAAAACTCAAGTCTAAGTAAGCTTATAATATAAAGTAATATATTAAAAGCAATAATCACATAAAACAAATTATGAAGATATAAAAGACTTGTATCATCATAATTTCTTCTTATATTTTTATGGTTTCTAAGAAATTAATACTCTTCATAATTTCTTAAGATTTTTTTGTTATTATATTTAACCCTTTTGCTACCACTTTTGCAACTACATTATTAAGATATTTTTCTCTTCTTTTGATGGCTGGTACAACATTTTTAAATGAAACAACAAATTTTAATATTAGTGAAATTTTCTTTAAATCTGCACTGAAGAGTAAATAATTTTTCTCAGAACCCATGTAATAGTAGTAATAGTAATAACAAGCAATTATTTTAATAGATCACTAAAACGCATCCAGCTGCACTCAGCTGGATGCATTTTAGATGGTTTGGGTAGTATGTAGATTACAATGATTTCAATGGTAATTGCATAGCATACAGACCCTCAAAATAGACTGAGCTGCTAGAAATGTTAAAGGCAAGTAAGGCTCTTGGGGTTGATGAAAGATACCCAGCAATTTTAAAGGAGGCAGTGAGAAAGTAAATGGGACCATTAAGATTAATTATTAGGGCCTCGTTGTACTTGGCCAAGATTTCCTTGGACTGGAGAAGTGTCAGTGTCTTAGCAATACATAAAAGGGAGTTCTAAGAATGACAGACCAGTCAGTCTAACTTCAGTGGTGGAGAAAATCATGGAGACAATGATTAAGAGTGCAATACAGATATATTTATACAGAAATGGAAACTATGAATGATATACATCATGAATCTGTTAAGGGAAAATCATGTTTAAACTAATCTAGTTTATTTTTACAGAATTACTCATAAACTGATTTAATTTTGACACTGTTTATTTGGATCTAAGCAAAGAATATAAATCTGAATATAACAGCCCTCATGAAAGGTTACTGTATAAGCGAGAACATGTTGGAATCATAGGGTGATTACATGTAAAACACAGGTTCACAAGCATCTAATCTCTGCATTTAGAAATGTGCATTATTTTGCTTACTGGTAAGCAAAATAAATAAATAAAGTAAGTTAACCAGAAGAATTCTCAGTAATGTTGATACACAAAATATGTGGTTGGTGGTTGTTGTTGTTATTTGTTTCTTTAGGAGCATTAGCAACTAAGGCCATATTGCTCCAGGGATATGCGGTGGTCATTCCCTGACCTTTCCGCATCCTCCGTTTTTGGTGGTCACGGGCTCGAACCCCAGTCTAATCAAGAAGCATGTGCTACGCACTGCCATTCCTGCCCACCTGGCTATGGAGGCACCTTATGTGGTTGGGTAGGTTTTACTAGGAAGTATATTAAAGCCAGAAAAATAAGACAATTTTTATGTGCGAACTGAGGAAAATGTAATTCTTCAGATGAGAAATTAATCCTCATATTTTTTTTAAGAAATTTTCATCAGACAGTCTAACTGACATAAAGAGCAATAACAACTGGGGAAAAGACCTGCACAAACCAAGAGATGAATACACATTTTGTTTTTGTGCATAAGCCATAACTGCCCATTCATTTTTCCAGTCAGTACAGAGCAAAAATACACTAACCATTACTTCAGCCACTGACAACAAGAAAGATGAAACTACAAATCAGTCCAGCAAGCAGACAGATTAATACAACCAGCAATGTTGCAGAATCTGCAAGATGACTGAGGCTCCTATTGGTTAGCTCGCTTTCCTAGGTATGTAAACTCCTCTAAGCCAGTATGTAAGTAGGTAAGCCAGTGTGGCACAATGTCTCTGCAGTGGGACAGCTTAGTCTCTCCTGCAGTGCAATTTGATCTTCCATGATCAAGTTATAGATTTATCCTAGTAAGTACAAGCATCTATCTGATTTGTAATTAGTTCATTAGCACTTGGAAACATTTGTAATTTGAAATGTAGTAGCATTAGCATTAGTAGAGGCATATGATGCAAGAAAGCAAGCTTATTCAGCATCAGCAAAAAAAAAAAAACCACTACTCCCATTTCACCCCTCAATTCGTTCGAAATACCTGTCCAGCTGAGCCTTAAATTTGTTTAGGCTATCAACTTCAACAACAAGCGATGGAAGTCTATTCCACAAACCAACTGCCCGCTGGCTAAAGGCGAATTTCCGCACATCTTTCCGACATCCGTCCTTCCTCAATTTGAATTTATGCCCTCTCAGGTGATTATTCTGAGCAAGAGGAAGAATCCCATCGGCATTGAGCATGCTCAAGCCATTCAAAGCCTTGTACACCTCTATCAGATCACCTCGGCGATGCCTAGTCTCCAGGCTCTGTAATTTGCAAAACTTAAGCCTTTCTTCGTAAGAGCAACCCTTTGTTCCATTCACTAATCTTGTTGCCCTTCTCTGTACTCGTTCCAGCAGCTCTACATCCTTCTTGAAATGAGGCCTCCAGACCTGTATACAGTACTCAAGGTGTGGCCTGACCAATGCCTTATACAAGGGAATAATCACATCTCTGTCCCTGCTAGAAAAATTCCTGTATATCATTGACAAGACACCATGAGCTACTCTTGAAGCTCGTCTGCACTGCTCAGAGAACTTCATATCTGCCTGCACAATTACCCCCAGGTCCTTTTCATTCTCTACCACTGTCAGCGTAGTACCACAGAGTTGATACGTTGATCTGGGGTTACTGTTTCCCATATGTAGTACTTTACATTTGTCAATGTTAAACTTCATTTGCCACCTCTCAGCACATCTGCTCAACCTTTCCAGATCCTGTTGCAGCAGCATAGTATCAGTAGTGTCCTTAACAACCCTGCCAACCTTTGTATCGTCTGCAAACTTTGACATTAAGCCTGATACACCATCATCAATATCATTTATAAATACAGAAAACAACAATGGACCCAACACTGAACCCTGAGGAACTCCACTAATAACATTAGTCCACGTTGAGCAGTGTCCATTGATTACCACTCTCTGTCTTCTGCCACTCAACCATCCCTTTATCCATAGCAGCAATTTGCCTCGAATGCCACACTTCTCCAATTTGTGCAGCAGTCTTCCATGTGCAACAGTATCAAAAGCCTTTCTAAGATCCAAATATATAATATCAAAGTTATTCCCTGCATCCAGTTCTTTTGTGACTACATCATAGTATCCAATCAAATTGGTCAGACAAGACCTGCCCTTAACAAACCCATGCTGTGTCTGAGCTATAACTGAATTCTTGTCCAGATGATCCTGCAGTGCTGCTTTAACCAGTGCCTCCATTAATTTTCCTGGAACCGAAGTTAAACTAACAGGTCTATAATTACTTGTGTCAGCCTTTGATCCTCCTTTGTGAATTGGGGTTACATTTGCACATCTCCAGTCCATGGGTACCTCCCCTGAGTCCAAAGAAGCTCTCATAATTATGGCTAGGGGTTTGCTTACTTCCTTTGCTGCCTCCTTTAATATAACTGGATAGATCCCATCCACCCCGGGTGCCTTTTTTATGTTTATCCTCAACAATTTCTCCTCCACTTTCCTCTCAGTTATTAGAAAATCATCTAGCTCACTGCCAATGTTTACTTCACCTACGACATTCCCCTTCCTGAATAACTCCTCATGTGTGAATGTAGATGCAAAATACTCGTTTAGATTGTTAGCCACCTGAGCTGGATCCTCAACTGTTGAACCATCAACATCCAGTGGACCAATCTGATTCATCCCTTTCCTTCTTGTGTTTAAATAGGTAAAGAACTCTTTTCTGTTTTTCTTTGCATCCTTTGCCAAGGATTTCTCATAATCTGCCTTTGCCTGCCTAATCTCCTTTGTGACTTGGTTACAGACCACCTTATATCTATCATAGGCTTCCACGTCACCCATTAATTTGTATGTATCCCATGCATTTTTCTTCTCTGCCATATGTCTCATTAGTTCATCTGACAACCATTTAGGCCTGAACCTTGAACAATATTTCTTGGTTGGTATGTAAAGCCTGGTAGCTTCCAAGATTAGTTCCTTGAATGCTTCCCATTTTGAATTTGCTGTTGGTAACATCATCAGTTGGTCCCACTGTATAGAATTTAAATACTGTCTCAGACCATCATAGTCGCCTTTACGAAAGCAAAAACCCTTCCCTTTACCTCTGATGGTAGTTACCTCCTTGAGTAAATCCCACTTCAGCACACTGTGCTCACTGCCACCCAGTGGTTCATTTATCTGCAGATTCCTAATGCATGAAGAATCACTACTGATAATCAGATCAAGAGTATTACTCCCTCTAGTTGCCTCCCGAACATGCTGGTGTAGAAAACAATCATCCAATAAATCCACAAAAGCCTTGCTAGTGTGTGAGTGACCAACCCACAAATTCCAGTCAATATCTGGGAAATTAAAATCCCCCATTATAAGACTCTCTGATTTACTGGCCCATTCTATTTCCCTGTACAGTATCTTATTATACTCATCAGAGTCATTAGGCCTATAGCACACTCCTACTCTCAATTTTGATTTACCTATGCTTATGTCACACCAAACTGACTCAACACTGCACTGTCCAGCGATGTCAACTGGCTTCACTTCCTTGGATTTTATGTGTTTTTTAACTAATAGCATAACCCCTCCTCCCTTCCTATCCTGTCTATCCTTTCTGTAGACGTTGTACTCCCCAAATTCCAGTTCTGCATTCCTTATATCTGTGTGACACCACGTCTCTGATATCCCAACAATATCTGCCTTTGATGTTTTGAGTAATACCTCAAATTCATCAAATTTATTTACTAAACTCCTAGCATTAGTGTACACGCAAGTATACATGCATCTGTTTCTATTCTTAGCTACCCTAACACAACCCATGTGTTTACTTGTACCGCAATGACTTCCAGCAGTCTCTGAAATATCCTGCATCTTGTTTTTCAGGCTTCTGCTCATTCCAATAGAAGCAGTGCAAGAATCTCTTTCACCTCTGCCAGTGGCTACTGTTAATCCATTAGTCTTTGTCTCCCCCCAAGCTAGCAGTTTTCCGACCCACCTAACACTGCCTCGATAGCATCAGCAAATATTCTTGCACCCTTTCTATTTAAGTGTATCCCATCCTTGTAGAAGCAATCTCTCCTGTTAACAAGTACAGTCCAGGCTGAAAAAAATTCTACCCCTTCAGCCTTGCACAATCTTTCCAGGGCCGAATTGATCGACAAGGCTCTCATCATATACTCCCTCCTATCGTGTCTGGGCAGAATTGCAGACACTTTCAAATTCAACCCTACTTCACGGCTCTTTTTCAACAGTGACCTGTACTTGTTAAGTAATTCCGCTGGTCTCCTACTCTTAATATCATTAGTGCCAACGTGTACAACTATATCACCTTTTGTGCCCTTAAAAGATGATATCTGCTCTACAACGTCATCAACCTTTGCCCCTGGCAGACATACCCTGGTCCTGTTCCACCTATCCTTTTTACAAAGCATGTTCCCCGTTTCCCTGACAATTGAGTCACCAACAACTACTAGTTCCTGTTGGACCAGCGCATTCTGCCTTGGGGGGCTGCCTCTGTGTTGCAAGATGACCAAGTCCAAGCTCTGGCGTTGATGTGGGCAGCTGAGAGCTTGATGGGCCCCTCAATTTATTTCCTTCGAGGGCATCCACCCTGTCCTTCAAGGTCTCATATAGGCCCATAACAACGCCGAGTTGTCGCCTAATTTCCTTGAACTCCTTGCATCGTGCACACACAAAGACATCCCCCATGGCAGTATCATGTCCCGTACCCGATTGCTCCGCAAACATCAAGCAAACAGTGCATCTTAAAAGGCTGAGATTCAGAGGGCAACCGCCCCCCCTCAGTTCTCCCCTGAGTCACAGCACTCCCATTAGCTTGAGCCTTTTGCTTTGCTGCTCTGGTCAGAGTCATGATTTCGATTTAAATGTCAATAAAATTACAATTTCAGAACAGAATTAAAACCTTAAACTTGTATCTTAACACAGTTATAACGCTATATTTATTTTTCAGTATCGAGTGTTATCTACGAGTTCCCTTTATATAACTTCCGTATCAAGTATGTATTAATTATTTGTTACGTTTGTACTCTAAGTCGTTATATATAAAGTACAATTTAATTGACAATGAAGTTTAACAAGATTAATAGATGTACTGATTAATTGACAATATTATATTATGCACTATACTATACAAAGCTAATGCTATCGAATTCCGGATATGCTGTATCGCGTTTCCGTAACGAGTGTTATCTACGAAATCCCTTTATATAACTTCTGTATCAAGTTATGTATTAATTATTTATTTTTACTAATTATTTATGTTCCGTAACCTAAGTGGTTATATGTATAGTTAAAATTACAATTTAATTGCCAATGAAGTTCGACAAGATTAATAGATTTTACTGATTAATTTTCACGTAACAATGGCGGCCGTTTATGAACGGTAAACACGTGGATTTGATACCCTTTCCGATACTAAGTAATACCTACAAAATCTCTATCTAAGTTATTTTAACTTTAAGTACCGTAAGTAGGAATATAAAGCTACTCTAGAAATAAGTTAATATGTCAATTTAAACTAATAAAGCAGAAAACAAATCAGAAAAAACTTCTCTATTCCAAGAGCGGCAGAAAGGCACATCCGCACAGGAAACCCTCGTCCTCAGACAAATGTATCCCAAATTAGTATCCCAAATTACATAGAAATCTTCATTATTTAGTATATATTCAATTAAGAAAAATTGATTACTTAATGCATTAATTTAGATTTTAATTTTAATTAAATTTTAACTTAAATTTATTAAAACTTGATCCAACGAAACAACTCATTAACATTAGCATTATTAGAAGCATATTGTGCAAGAATGCAAGCTTATACAGCATCAGCCCAAAAAAAAACACATATTCTCATTTCACCCATCCATTCACTCCAAATGTTTGTCTAGTTCTGCCTTGAATTTATTTAAGCTGTCAACTTCTATGACATGGATATTTGTTCCAGCAGTCAACTACCCGCTGGCTAAAGGCAAATTTCCACACAGCTATTCTGCAACTGTCTTTCTTCCTCAATTTATATTTGTGTCCCCTCAGATGACTGATCTGGGCAAGAAGAAGAATTCCATCAACATTGAGCTTGCTCAAACCATTCAGGGCCTTATACATCTCAATCAGATCACTGCACAGGTGCCTAGTCTCCAGACCTGTATACAGTACTCAAGGTGAGGTCTGACCATTGCCTTATACAAGGGGATAATCACCTCCTTATCCCTGTTAGAAAAATTCCTGTATATCATTGACAAGAGACAATGAGCTATTCTTGTAGACTGTCTGCACTACTCAGAAAACTTCAAATCTGACTGCACAAGTAACAATTACCAGGTCTTTTTCAAGTATAGTACCGAGTATAGTACCACACAGTTGATACATTATTCTGGGGTTACTGCTACCCATGCAGTATTTTACATTTGTCAATGTTGAACTTCAGTTGCCACCTCTCAGACAATCTGTTCAACTTTTCTAGATCCTCTTGAAGTAGTGTACTGTCATTAGGGTCATTAACAACCTTGCCAACCTTCGTATTGCCTGCAAACTTAGACATTAAGCCTGATATACTTTCATCAATAACATTAATAAATACGGAAAACAACAATGGACCCAACATCGAACCCTGGGAGACTCCACTAATAACATTAGTACACGAAGAGTAGTGTCCACTGATTACCACACTCTCTGCCTTCTCCCACTCAACCATCCCTTTATCCATAGCAGCAACTGCCCTTAATGTCATACTGCTCCAATTTGTACAGTAGTCTTCCATGTGCAACAGTATCAAAAGCTTTTTTAAAATCCAAGTATATGATATCAAAATTATTTTTTGCATTGAATTCCTTTGTCTAGATGATCCTGCAATGCTTTTTTAACCAGTGCCTCCATTAATTTCCCTGGAACAGAAGTTAAACTAGCAGGTCTGTAATTACTTATGCCACCCTTTGATCCTCCTTTGTGAAATTGGGTCACATTTGGACATCTCCAATCCATGGGGACCTTCCCTGAGTCCAAGGAAGCTCTCCTAATTCTAAGGGTTTGTTTATTTCCTTTACTGTCTTCTTTAATATAACTGGATAGATCCCATCCACCCCCCCCCCCACTTAGCTCCCTGTTAGAGTTTGATAAACTTCTGGCATTCCCCTTCTTGAATAAGTCCTCAGGTGTGAATGCAGATGCAAAATACTCATTCAGTTTATGAAATATAACTTTTTTTAAGTGGACTAATCTGGTTCAACCCTTTCTTTCTAGAGTTTACATAAGTAAATTTCTTTACATAAGTAAAGAAATCTTTGCTGCTTTTCTTTGCATTCTTTGCCAAAGGATTTTAATAATCTTCCTTTGCCTACCTAACTTCCTTTGTGACTTGATTACAGACCAGTTTATATCTACCATAGGCTTCTGCGTCACCTAATAATTTATATGAATCCCGTGCATTTTTCTTCTCTGCCACAATCCTCATTACTTCATCTCACATCCATTTAGGCCTAAACCTTGAATGGTTTTTCTTAGTTGGTACGAAAAGCCTAGTACCCTCTAAGATTAAGTCCCTGAAGTCTTCCCATTTAGAATTCACTATTGGTAACATCATCAGTTGATCCCACTCTATAGAATTTAAAAACTCTCCGAGACCACTGTGGTCACCTTTACAAAAAACCCTTCCTCCTACCCCTGATGGTAGTTGTATCTTTAAGTAAATCCCACATCAGTACACTGTGATCACTGCCACCTAGTGGTTCCTTTATCTGCAGATTCTTAACACATGAAGAATCACTGCTGATAATCAGATCAAGGGTATTACTCCCTCTGGTTGCCTCTCGAACATGTTGCTGTAGAAAACAGTCATCCAATAAATCCACAAAAGTCTTGCTAGTGTGTGAGTGACGCACACTAGCAAGACGTTTGCTACTTGGTAGCAAACACCACTTAGTTGGTATGAAAAGACTAGTAGATTTCAAATTTGTCTTGAATAAAAAAAACTACGGAAATCCTTCTTTATATAATTAACTTTGTATCTCTGTGTTTCTTTGTATATAATTTATATAGTTAACTGTCTCTTTCTATATATATATATATATATTACACAACAAAAAAACAAGGCCTAATGATGGATTTCAACACAGAAATATGACAGGTAGCCAATTTATTGAATTGTGGGGACTATTTGGGTATATTGTAATAATAGTTCTCTCATTCCAATAAACTAATTAAATACTTCACTTGGTAAAATATCTTTACTAAACCTATTTTATAGTAATCCATGTAATGTTTTTTCTCTTTACTTCTCTGTTTTGATTCTAGACTTAATAATAAACTCCAAAGTTGAGTTTGAAATGTTGCTGTGATTACAGCAAGACTATTGGAATGGTTAAATACAGAGCCTATTTCATTTATTCACTAGTCATTAAGTACAATAGGAATTGCTCAGTGTCACAATTAAAGTTGATTTATGACTGTAACTGAGTCACTTTGACAGTAGAGAAATGGCTCAAATCCACATGGTACCATGAAATATAGTAAAATTTTGTAGTCTCTATCCTCTGTCTTGTAAAACTCCTCAGACTATCTTGGAATATAAACAGGAAAAAAATATATATTTATTTATTTTACATGTAGTGCAGTTAGCATCAAGATTGCTGGAAAATTATAAATTTTGCAGAGTTAGGAAATTTTATTAGGAAAACATTCATACTGTGATGTTGGCAATTCCAACAATTTGGTCACTAATTTTGGTATTGAACATGATAAAGATATTGTCTACTGACTTTAGTTTATGATGTGAACTTTGATGAAATTATTAATAGTGTCTCCTGTATAATTTGTCAGTAAAGTTTTAGCAGCTATCCATATATAATAAAATTCTGAGAAAGAGAACATTATCTTCAGTCTGACATCGACACACAAAAATGGGAGTACACTTGTGGTAAAGGTGCTAATTTAGCCTACTTTTCTTCTTGTGTGCTTCAATCAAAGTCAAAAATTTATAATGCAATATATTTTTATTCTGCAAGTGGTCAAAAATTCACTTCTAAATTAGAATACAAAGAAGATTATTCAATTCAATAACAGTCAACAAGAAAAAAAAAGAGTTGATGGTATCTTTAAAAACTTGATTTCAAAAAATAAAGGATCATTCAACAAAAAGAACAAAGAATAGGACAGTCTTAAGTCATCCTCCGCATTCTCAGATTTTATCTAATCTCCTCATCACCAAGTTTACAGAGGGCACATCTGAGTGATTGCAGAATCATTCACTATTAGATATATCCCCATGTTTTTTGACATTCAGATAAGATAAACGAATTATATCTTAATCTTAACAAAAACAGCCTTGAAAATTCTCCCCAAGTTTACATTTATTTCTTACTATTTGATTTCCCCCTAAAATACTCCTCGACAGTATCTTCTTTTTGCTATCAGATCAATGAATGTATCACTTTAGTTCTACACCCTCTCAGTTCTATACTAATTCAATCTATGCTAATTTTAATTACTATAGATTGTACTTATTTTTTTGCTGAGTTCTCACGGAAACACCTTTGGGTACATTCTTCTTCTTCTTACAGTCATATAGTTCCATGAGAAGCTGTTGTGGCCACCAAAAAATTCCTAAAACTGCAACGATCATGTGCTATACTAGGGGTATCACAAACTGTCACGTCCAAAAGTTCACTTATCCCATGCTTCTACCTAGTTGCAGGTCTTCCTTTAACAGCAGTTTTTGGGTTGGTTTTGTAATGGTCTCTGTGGAATCAGATAATGTGGTGTTATGCAATTACCTACCATTTGGCCAATTTTGAAAGAGGCTGGCTTTAATCATAGGAAGAGTCATCGTGCATCCCACAAGATGCTCTTGAAGAAGAAAAGTGACTACAGCAGAGCTCTCGCTTAGTCCAGAAGGCTGATAACAACTGGTTTTCGCCTGGTTTCCAGAGTTCGTCTATGGGTACATAGTCAAGAAAAAACTGGTAAGTAGCTACAATTATGCTAGTATTGACCATGGTGTGTGTGTGTGTGTGTGTGTGTGTGTGTGTGTGTGTGTGTGTGTGTGTGTGTGTGTGTGTGTGTGTGAATAAGAGAGAGAGAAAGAGAGAGAGAGAGAGAGGGAGAGAGAGAGAGAGAGAGAGAGAGAGAGAGAGAGAGAGAGAGAGAGAGCATAATTAATCTACAAATAAAGGAAACACATCGTTAAATTTTGATTTAGGCTAAATTTGCTGAAATTTTTATAACTAAAATAAATACTAGTTTCTTGAACTACACAATGATATTAAGATATAAATATATGTAGTGCACTGATAAAAAAAAAAATTTTACCTTCACATCGAAGATTTCCAAGATCCCAAGTTCCATCTTCCTGACAACGAATAACATTATCGTTCAAGGTAGTTTTTCCTGCTAATGTGAATGTTTCTTCACAGCCAAAAAAGAAATTTGCTCTGTATCTGGTATCCACATAAAAACCATATGTTGCACCAAATGTTTCTGGGGGTGGGCCACAATCAACTCCTAATGGTTAAAAAAAATAAATTAACAAATTAATTAATTTAAAAGAATTTAATACCAAGTGAGATCAAACTTTTTTTTTTTCATATTACAATTCAAATAATTAAATAAATAACCATGAGTGTACTGCATTTAAAACCTACATATTGGGAATACAAAGCTATATTGATTCCTGGTGCAAATTAATAAATAACATATTGGTCAAAAAAATAAGCTGTACTCGTTTCTGCCCATTTAGCATTCTGAAAACCAACATGCAGCTCATACATGGTTCATTCAAAAAAATTACCATAAGCAGATGTCCTCTGCTTGTTAACAGGAGAGACTGCTTCTACAGGAATGGGATACACTTAAATAGAAAGGGTGCAAGAATATTTGCTGATGCTATCAAGGCAGTGTTAGGTGGGTCGGAAAACTGTTAGCTTGGGTGTGGGATACATGGACTAACAGATTAACAGTAGCTGCTGGCAGAGGTTAAAGTGATTCTCGCACTGCTTCTATTGGAATGAGCAGCACCCTGGAAAACAGGATGCAGGGGATTTCAGAGACTGCAGGAAATCATTCCGGTACAAATAAACACATGGGTTGTGTTAGGGTAGCTAAGAATAGGAACAGGTGCATGTATACTTGCATGTACATCAATGCTAGGATTTTGTTAAATAAATTTAATGAATTTGAGGTGTTCAAAACATCAAAGGAAGATATTGTTGGGATATTAGAGATGTGGTGTCACACAGATATAAGGAATGCAGAACTAGAATTTGAGGAGTACAATGTGTACAGAAAGGATAGACAGGACAGAAAGGGAGGACGGGTTATGATATTAGTTAAGAAACACATAAAATCGAAGGAAGTACGGCCAGCCGACATCGCTGGACAGAGCAGTGTAAGTCAGTTCATTATAACATAAGCAATGGGAGATCAAAATTGAGAGTAGGAGTGTGTTATAGGCCTAATGACTCTGATGAATATAATAAAAAACTGTACATGGAAATAGACTGGGCCAGTAAATCGGAGAGTATTATAAGGGGGAGGATTTTAATTTCCCCGATATTAACTGGAATTTGTGGATTGGTCACTCACAAACTAGCAAGGCTTTTGTGGATTTATTGGATAACTGTTTTCTACATCAGCATGTTTGGGAGGCACCAGAGGGAGTAATACTGTTGATCTGATTATTGGTGTGATTCTTCAAGCATTAAGAATTTGCAGATAAAGGAACCACTAGGTGGCAGTGATCACAGTGTGCTAAAATGGAATTTACTCAAAGAGGTAACTACTATCAGAGGTAAAAGGAAGGGTTTTGTTTCCATAAAAGTGAC
Organism: Mastigoproctus giganteus; assembly: GCF_048544385.1. Taxonomy (NCBI): domain Eukaryota; kingdom Metazoa; phylum Arthropoda; class Arachnida; order Uropygi; family Thelyphonidae; genus Mastigoproctus; species Mastigoproctus giganteus. The sequence continues at coordinate 75,449,108 of NC_143582.1, forward strand.
TACAGAGCTCTGAGACAGTATTTAAATTCTATGCATGGGGACCAACTGATGATGTTACCAACAGCAAATTCGAAATAGGAAGCATTCAAAGAATTAATCTTGGAAGCTACTAGGCTTTACATACCAACTAAGAAATATTCTTCAAGGTTTAGGCCTAAATGGATGTCAGATGAACTAATGAGACATATGGCAGAGAAGAAAAATGCATGGAATACATATAAATTAATGGGTGACATGGAAGCCTATGATAGATATAAGCTGGCCTGTAACCAAGTTACAAAGGAGGTTAGGCAGGCAAAGGCAGATTATGAGAAATCTTTGGCAAAAGATGCAAAGAAAAACATCAAAGAGTTTTTTAGCTATGTAAACTCTAGAAGGAAAGGGATGAATCAGATTGGTCCACTGGATATCGATGGTTCAACTATTGATTATCCTGCTCAGGTGGCTAACAAACTAAATGAATATTTTGCATCTATGTTCACATATGAGGGAGGGGAATGCCAGAGGTAATTTAAACTCTGGCAGTGAACTAAATGATTTTGTAATAACTGAGAGGAAATGGAGGAGAAACTGTTGAAGGTAAACATAAGAAAGGCACCCGGGTTGGATGGGATCTATCCAGTTATATTAAAGGAAGCAGCAAAGGAAGTAAGCACACCCTTAGCCATAATTATGAGAGCTTCCTTGGACTCACGGGAGGTACCCATGGACTGGAGATGTGCAAATGTGACCCTAATTCACAACGGAGGATCAAAGGGCAACACAAGTAATTATAGACCTGTTAGTTTAACTTCTGTTCCAGGGAAATTAATGGAGGCAGTGGTTAAAAAAGGATCATCTAGACAAGACTCAGGATTATCTAGACAAGACTTCAGTTATAACTCTGACATAGTATGGTTTTGTTAAGGGGAAGTAATTTGATTGGATACTATGATGTGGTCACAAAGGAACTGGATGCAGGGCATAAATTTGATATCATATACTTGGATCTTAGAAAGGCTTTTGATACTGTTGCACATGGAAGACTGCTGCACAAATTGGAGCAGTGTGGCACTGGAGGCAAATTGCTGCTATGGATAAAGGGTTGGTTGAATGGGAGAAGACAGAGAGTGATAATCAATGGACACTGCTCTTTGTGGACTAAAGTGGAGTCCCTCAGGGTTCAGAGTTGGTTCCATTGTTGTTTTCTGTATTTATAAATGATATTGATGATGGTATATCAGGCTTAATGTTCAAGTTTGAAGATGATACGAAGGTTGGCTGGGTTGTTAAGGACACTAACGACAGTACGCTGCTGCAACAGGATCTAGAAAAGTTGAGCAGATGGGCTGAGAGGTGGCAAATGAAGTTTAACGTTGACAAATGTAAAGTACTACATATGCGAAGCAGTAGCCCCAGAGTAACTTATCAACTGTGTGGTATTACACTGACAGTGGTAGAGAATGAAAAAGACCTGGGGTAACTATGCAGGCAGATATGAAGTTTTCTGAGCAGTGCAGACAGTTGCACTGCTCATGGTGTCTTGTCAATGATATACAGGAATTTTTCTAGCAGGGATAAGGAGGTTATTATCCCCTTGTATAAGGGAATGGTCAGGCCACACCTTGAGTACTGTATACAGGTCTGGAGGCCTCATTTTAAGAAGGACGTAGAGCTGTTGGAATGAGTACAAAGATGGGCAACAAGATTAGTGAATGGAACAAAGGGTTGCTCTTATGAAGAAAGGCTTAAGTTTTGCAGATTACAGTGTCTGGAGATTGGGCACCTGTGAGATGATCTGATTGAGGTGTATAAAGCCTTGAATGGTTTGAGCATGTTCAATGCTGATAGGATTCTTCCACTTGCTCAGAATCATCACCTGAGAGGGCATAAATTCAAATTGAGGATTCAATATTGGTGGAACAGACTTCCATCTTTTGTTGAGGAAGTTGATAGCCTAAATAAATTTAATGCTGAGCTGGACAGGCATTTGGACCGAATGGAGGGGTGAAATGGGAGCAGTTTTTTTTTTGTTTTTTTTTCAGGCTGATGCTGCATAAGCTTGCTTTCTTGCATCGTATGCCCCTACTAATGCTAATGCTAATAATGTGTACAATGTATTTTAAAATATATACATTCACTACTAAAATATATTCTTTATACTTGCATTAATCATTACATTAAAATAAGGTGCCTCCGTAGCCAGGTGGGAAGGAGCAGCAGTGCGTAGCACACGCTTCTTGATTAGACCGGGGTTCGAGCCTGTCACCACCAAATACGGAAGATGCGGAATGGTCAGGGAATGACCACCGCATATCCCTGAGCAATATGGCCATAGTTGCTAATGCTCCTAAAAACCAAATAACAAACATTAAAATAAAGAATGACATTTCAAGCAGCCCCATTTGGTACACCATCTGATGTTAGTGAAATATACAGATGGCAAAAATAATTTAAAAGCCACAAAAAGTTTCAGTATATCGATAGAACTCCATGAGCTATTGTTAGTGGCCATCTGCACTGCTCAGAGAACTTGATGTCTAACTCTACAATTACAACCAACCCAAGTCTTTTTTGTTACTAAACACCATGAGTTTAGTGCTATCCAAATAGCATATTATCCTTGGATCACTAATACCTACGTGCATTTACATTGTGCTAATGCCCTGCTGATGACTAAATTGATGACTAGTTAATTTACCCCAGGGGGCTCATATCTGGGTGAGTATGGGCTTGGCAAACCCAGGGTCCTGAGCAGTGCAGATGGCCACTAACAATAGCTCATGGAGTTCTATCGATATACCGTATCTTCTATTTCTGACTCTCTTTTTCTCTCTCTCTCAAGGTAACGTGGGAATTTTTTTTTTTTTTGGCTGGTGCAGAATAAGCCTCAGGCTTCCTTGCAACATATGGCTAACAATAATAATTCATGACTAATGGGGATATGTTTGCTGCACTAAGTTTGGTAAAACCATCAACTGATTAATGAAACATTAAGTGATTAGAATTTTTACTGTACTAATGTTTCAAGGATTAAATTATAAAGTAATTTTATTAAATAAAATAAATTATAAAATTATAATTTAGAATTCAAATTACAATTTGAATTAAAACTAAAAAATAAGAATTAAATTATAAAATTATTTTCTTTAAATGATCAGCAAGTTGGAAATGAAATTCCCAACCTGAGACTCAATGTGAGGATTGTAGTAGTAGAAAATTACTAGTGCCTATGCCATATTTAAGAATAATTATATTAATTTTTATCAATATATTTTAGGACAATTCTTTAATTTTTGATTTGTGAGTATAGCTGCAAAGCAACCTCATTTGGCTTGTAGAACAAGCCTTTTTTTTTTTTTTTTTTTTCTAATTTTAGCAAGCACAATGTTTTATATCTTATTTCTGAAGCTCACAGAACATGAAAAAACCATTAAACTAATCATGTCACATAATGTGAATCCTAGCCACTAAATAACCCTAATAAAGGGAAAGCCACTTTACAGTGCTAAAAAAAATTTGGAATAAAACATCAACCTAAATGAATGGCTTAACTTTTTTGCAAGATTCCCAATTCAGCAAACAGCTCCAGGCAGAATTGTCAATCAATAATCACAGTCATCTGTAATACAATATATCTCTGTGGAACTTATGGAAGTTCTTTTTTTTTCATGCCATCCTATTAACGTAACTTTAATATGATCAAAATTTATTTTCATCTCATATTTTTCACATCTTGCCATAAGACCCCCAACAAAATTACAATCCCTCTTCTGTATCACATAACAGAGCTGTGTCATCTGCAATCTCATCTGTACAATTCAACCTGCTGTCTTTACACCTTCCTCTGTCTCGCTTATCCTCATCACCTTTCTTACTATTATCACTAAATAATGAAAATACTTGTAATAAGAGCTACAGATATGTATTAATATGGTGTTGGGTTTTAATACACACTTTGCTTTTAATACGGCTTGTATTCTACATAGAATAGATTCATATAAATTTTGAACTGTCTTAAGAGGAATATTGAACCAATCTTCATGGAGGAATATTTCAAGTTCCTTGAAAGATGAAAGTGGAGAAAATCTGCTTTTTACTCTCCTCTTCAAATATACCAACAGTAACAAAATAACATTTAAGTATGGTGATTATGCAAGCCTTAAGTGATGCTTAACCTCAATTTTGCACTCCTCAAACCAAGATTGGACAGGTCCGGCTTTGTATATTGGAGAATTATCATCTTAGCACATGGTATCGTTTGTGGGAAACAATGTTTGCACTATGGGTTTAATCTAGTCACTCAGAATATCAAGGTAATCAGTCACAGAAATTTGCTTATTCAGGATAATGAAAGGACCTAAAGAATTCCAAGATAGAACTGCCCAAACAATGGTTTGGGCAGCGCTATCTCGCTATCGAGCATCTGGGATTTTCCTCCATGTTTAACAGTTGGCACAAACCAGTAGGATGATGCGCTTCCTTTGGCATTTCCCAAGCATAAGCTCTCCTTGATGTTGGAAAAAGTGTGAATGATGATTCATCTAAAAATACGATATTTTTCCAATCATTAAATGTCCAGTTTTTGTGCTCCTTACGCCACAAAATTCTCTTTCTAGCAATTTTTTTTAATTGAGAGCCACCGTATTGTGTCCATTGAGCTAAGTTAATATTTTTCATTTGAAAACCCTTGGTTTAAGAGATTAGTTTTTGAAGCTAATGAATTGTTTATGATCAAGAACTGCTTTTGCATGCAGAGTGAATGGTAAGGAGGGTCTTTGAGGTTGCCACAGACATTCTCTCAGATAGGCCAGACAAGCTGATGGAACTGATATTCGGGTGACACTCAAGTCAAGTGGACCCAATTTCGGCGAAGTTCGGATGGTCTGTGACAGCCAAATCCTCTGCTTGAACCTTCACGTTGGTGGGACTGTTAGCAATACTGGGTATAACCTCCATGCACAAGTACATGGTGGGTGACCACCCAGGTGTGAACCAAAGTAAGCAGGGATCAAGGTGTGGCGCCCACACCACATGGAGGAACGCAGCCCCTCTATGTTACCAAGCAGTACTAGGTGGTAGATGACTCTCATCAACCGGTGAAATACCACCACTTTGCTTATTGGAAGCTTGAAGTGGTGGAACCCATGTTTAGTCTATAGAGCTAAGTTCTGGTCAACCCTTCCCTATCTCTTCCATCATGCAGTATGATTGATGACTTTTGAGGTTATGATGAACGTCGTGGCAAGATCCAATATTCCTTACATTTCGAGGGTACAGCTCTAAAACGATGTTCGCAGGCCGGCCGCTAGTTAGTACACCGGACCGAACCTATTGGTAACTCTCTAGAAGGATCAGCTAGTCTGGATCAGCTCTTCTGGATCAGCTAGTGTATAATCTTGCTACCTCTACTCTGCAAGATAGTGACTGGAGGGAGTCGAGTAATGTGTATGCAGGGAGCATTGTCGAGGCCACGTTATGTCAAGGATCTGGGTATATTCTTACCATGTGTAGGCCATATCCAAAAATTTCATTACTTCATACAACATGCCCCCCCCCCACTTTTTCTTACTATTGAATACACCATGAATTGTCAAACTAATAGAGTAAGCTTATCTGTGAAAAGATCTAAACCTCCCAAACATTTCCTATTTCGTTTCACAAATATACGTGGTCTCAATTCTAATCTCAACAATGTCCATTTCCACTTGCAATCTGTCCAACCCCACGTACTTTTTCTGACAGAATCTCAGTTATCAGTTGATTCAACTACTGTTCATCTCATTTGCCCAAACTATTCGCTGTATGATTCCTTTCGCCTCAAAGGTGGTACTTGTGCATATGTCTGTCCGATATTCCCTGTCAGAGACTTGGTAATTTGGAATCTCCGCTTTTTGATCTTCTCTGGCTTAAAAAATATCTCTACCTCATTGTGTCAAATTCATCTGTTGTCTCTACCATTCTCCCAACTCCACTAATCACTTGGAGCTCTTCGTCTTCCTCTCTTTATAACTTGACTTTCTCCAGACCAACCTTCCTAATAGTGAGGTAATTTTCCTTGGTGATTTTAATGACTCAGCTGGTCGAGATGCTTTTGGCGAGAGGCTTTTGCAATTACAGTAAACCCCTGCTATTCGCGGTTTCGCGATCGCTGATTTAATTTAAAATGAAACCTAAAAAAAATGTGAATTTTAAAGCGCCGTGAATATTTTCCTCCATAAAAAAACATGGGCATGGCTAAAATTATCTTTCCCGGTCAAAACAGCGTTCAGTGGGTGGGAGGAGAGGGGTGACAAAATCACGAGCGTGGATGTTTCTCGCTAATCCTTGTTCAGTATGTGTTATGCGCTTGTCATGGAAGGTTTGGTCGTTGGCTTTTAATTTATATGCTTATAAATTGAATAAATTTATCAATTTATAAATTGATATGCTTACAAGAGTGATAAATCTACCATTTTGCAGTGTAAAACAGACTTTTTCGAGTGTGTGTTAACGGAAGAAAGTGCCTTTATTGTGGACAAGTTCTGTTTTACCCGTACAAAAATATGGCTACGAAAACAAGGGAAATGTGAAAATATCAAAGAAGGTGATTACATTAGCAAATAAAATTGAGTTATTAGACAAAATTTCTAATGGTGAAAGTGTCTCTTCAGTGGCAAAAAATTATAAAAACAATGAGTCAACGGTACGGTCAATCAAAAAATCGGAAGAAAAAAATCCGCCGTAGTGTCTGTGAAAAGGCGTTAATTGCTTCACAAATTTGCTCTGTAACTCGTGATGTTAAATTAGAAAAAATGGAAAAGGCTTTAAATCTGTCGATAGAAGACTGAACTCAAAATAAAATTCCATTAAGTTCACTCATCATTTGTGAAAAGGCAAAACTCCTTTATCAACACTTTAGGGAAACTGGTGATAGCACTGGGGGGATATGTTTTTTAGCTAGCAAAGGCACTGGTTTGAAAGATTTGTATGAAATTTCTAATAAATATTATATTTAATATTAAATTGTTTCTTATTTTCATTTCGATGCCATATGCTTGCATTTCGCTATGTACTGTCTATGTACAGTCATATTATAAAGGTACATATAATACATACATAGACAAAATTTTAGACTAGTTTTTCTTATATATTTCATACTTTGGAACAGAACCCCTTTATTACTATGGGAGCCATAACTCAGTATTCTCGTTTTTGGTATTCGTGACATTCTCAGGAACGTTTCTCGGTTTACTGTACTAATGACCTTGCACAGATCGTTCATTTACCTACAAGAATACCGGACAATCCTAACCATAAAGCCAACATGCTTGATCTTTTTCTCACAAACAACCTTTCTAAGTACATGGCCAAGTGAGTGGTCCTTTAGGCACCTCAGATCACAACTTAGTGATTGTCTCTTCTCCAATGGATCCTTTATCTCATGGCAATTCCCAACCTTGTGTTGTTTGGCATTACAAGAATGCAAAATGGGATGATCTGCAAGGTTTCTTTTCTTCTTTTCCTTGGTGGGATTATTGTTTCAAAACTTCTGATGTCAATGTTTGCTGAGATCGTATCAGTAAATTATTCTTGTAGGATAGAATCCTTTATCCCACACTGCACTTTAAAATCTCGTCCTTTATCTAAACCTTGGTTTTCCAATAAATGTGCTAAGGCCGTTCAGGAAAACAATGTTGCATATCGTAATTGGCTTGTTTCCAATTCTTCAGTTTCATTTTCGGCCTACACCAAAGTTCACTACAATTGTCAAGTTATTAATCAGTCCAAACTAGATTTTGACCAGGCTAAGAGTATAAAACTTGCTTCTTGCCCTAATGGTAGCCTCTTGTCTCTTGCCAAAGAGATTTTGGTCTCTGGTCTCTTGCCAAAGCTGTTGGATGCAACTTTTGCCCATCTATGCTCCCACCTCTCTCACAACCAGATGGTTCTGTTGTAACTTTGGCCAAGGATAAAGCTAACCTACTGGCATCCCATTTTTCTTCCAACTCGTGTATTAATGATCTTGGTAAAACACGGCCCACCATTCCCAACATGCTCCATTCAATGCCCCCTGTGGTCTTCCATCAAAAGGATGTCAGAAGGATTTTGACGAATCTTAATGCTAAGAAAGCTCCAGGTCTTGACGGTATTTCTCCACTTGTTCTCAAAACCAGTGCTGTTGAACTTACTCCTTTTCTTTGCCCCCTTTTTTCACTTTCTTATTCCAAAGGTGTTTTCCCTTCTGCTTGGAAATTTGCTCATATCCAGCCAGTTCCTAAAAAGGGTGACAAATCCCTCCCATCCAATTATCGTCTCATTGCAATTAACTTCTACTCTTTATAAAGTAATGGAGAAATCGATTAACCGCCAACTCTTAAACCACCAAGAAACCTTCCATCTGATCAACGATTGCCAGTATGAATTCCATCAAAGTCGATCCACTGGTGATATGCTGCCTTATGTTACTCATTTATGGACAAATTCAATAGAAAAATTCGGTGAAACACAAGCAATTGCTCTAGACATCTCAAAGGCTTTCGATCATGTTTAGTATAAAGGTCTTCTAAACAAGCTTCAATCTTATGGTTTTCCAACTGTTTTTTGTAATTGGTTATCTAGTTTTCTCTCTGATCGCTCACTGAAGTGATGGTAGATGGTTCTCTGTCTTCCTAAGTTCTCCACTAATGCTGGTTTTCTCCAAGGTTCAGTTCTTTCCTCCACTCTTTTCCTCTTGTATATTAATGACCTTCTTCCATTCACTGGAAATCCTATCCATAGTTTTGCTGCTGCTATCATCAGCAAAACTATCCATAGTTTTGCTGATGATAGCACATTGCAATCAATTTTCCATTTTGAGAAAACTTGCCCTGCTCAATCAGCTTCAACTTCTCGAATACCCGCTACCAATTCTTTAAATGCCAATCTCCAGGTAATTCTTCAGTGAGACAAAGACAACTTAGTTGATTTCAATCCTTCTAAAACTCAGTATTGTCTTATATCTTGCAAAAAGAATTCTTGTGCTCCTATACTTATCTTTTGTGACACTCCGATTTCTAGGCAAATTGATATATCTCTTTTCGGGGTTCTATTCTATTTCTGTTTCGGTAGTTGTTGGCACATCGGCTTCTGTGGCCATAATGCACCTCCCACGGTTTTTGCAGTACTTTGATCCAAGCCCGAGGCGGGATTCGAACCCGCGACCTTTGAGTTGCCAGGCAGGTACTTTACCCACCCGGCTAGCCCGGTTGGCCTTTTCGGGATTACCCTGACTTCTAATCTCTCTTGGCACAAGCACATTACAAATATTGCTTCCTCTGCATCTAAAAACTTGGTTTTCTCTTTCGCTCTTGGCATTACTTTTTGCGATTTGTAAAGAGTGAACAGCTGTTTGAACTTTCTTCCAAACAGCTGTTCACTCTTTACAAATCGCAAATCCGCCCTACCATGGAATATTGTTACCACATCTGGGGTGGTGCCTCCCAAAACCTCTCTCAGGCTTCTAGATTCCATTCAGAAGAGGGCAGTTATATTAATTAATGACTCATCTCTAACAGACTCCCCCGATGGTATTCTCCACCTTGTCGCGGTGGGGGCTTGCGTGTCCCAATGACCCGGAGAGCTAAGTCGATGGTAGCTTAGCTACTAGTAGGGCCTCCCAAGCCAGAAAGGTCAAACGGTAGGGGGCAGACTAAGAGAGATACCCCGGCCCTCCAGGTTGGGAGCTGCTGCAATGGGCTAGCTCCTCGTTCAGTGTAAAAAATACACAAATGCTAAATTACCTACAAGTGAAAATGAAAACGGACTGCATTTTTGGAAAAACGACTTGGCAAAAGGAAAAGGACTATGATTTTGGGCTGCTGGAATATTTAAGGCCTTTCACCCAAAAGAAACTTTCTTCCGGATGAACTGCAAAAAATCAAGTTAGACATCATCGTGTTATCAGAGACAAAGAAAAAGGGATCTAGAGAGGAAATAATGGGAGAATAATGTGAGTGGAGTCAATAAGAGTGAAAGAGCAAGAGCAGGAGTTTCTATTGCTGTTAAAAAGAAATTGATAGTCTGAGGACGAGGGTTTGCCGGTGCGGACGTGCCTTTCTGCCGCTCTTAGAACAGAGAAGTGTTTCTATGATTTATTTTCTGCTTTATTAGTTTAAATAGACATATTAACTTATTTTCTAGAGTAGCTTTATATTCCTAGTTACGGTACTGAAGTTTAAAGTAACTTAGATAGAATTTTGTAGGTATTACTTAGTATCGGAAAGGGTATCAAATCCACGTGTTTACTGTTCGTAAAGAGCCGCCATTGTTACGGGAAAATTAATCAGTACAATCTATTAATCTTGTCGAACTTCACTGGCAATTAAATTGTACTTTTAACTATACATATAACCAACTAGGTTACGTAACATAAATAATTAGTAAAAATAAATAATTAATACATAACTTGATATGGAAGTTATATAAAGGGATTTCGTAGATAACACTCGTTACTGAAACATAAATATTTCGTAGATAACACTCGTTACTGAAACATAAATATTTCGTAGATAACACTCGTTACTGAAACAAATATTCGTAGATAACACTCGTTACTGAAACAAATATTTCGTAGATAACACTCGTAGATTTCGTAGATAACACTCGTTACTGAAACATAAATATAGCGTTATAACTGTGTTGAGATACAAGTTTAGGATTTAATTTTATACTGAAATTGAAATTTTATTGAAAGCAAATCGAAATCATGACTCAAACCAGAGCAGCAAAGCAAAAGGCTCAAGCTAATGGGAATGCTGTGGCTCAGGGGAGAACTGGGGGGGGCAGTTGCCCTCTGAATCACAGCCTTTTAAGATGCACTATTTGCTTGAAGTTTGCGGAGCAGTCAGGTATGGGACATGATACTGCCATGGGCGATGTCTTTGTATGTGCGCGATGCAAGGAGTGTAAGGAAATCAGGCAACAACTCAGCGTTGTTATGGGCCTATATGAGAGCTTGAAGGACAGGGTTGATGCCCTCGAAGGATTACAAGTGAGGGGCCAATCAAGCTCTCAGCTGCCCACACCAATTCCAGAGCTTGCACTTGGTCATCGCGCAACACAGCGGCAACCCCCAAGGCAGAATGTGCTGGTCCCAAAGGAACTAGTAGTTGTTGGTGACTCTATTGTCAGGGAAACGGGAAACATGCTTTGTAAAAAGGATAGGTGGAACAGGACCAGGGTATGTCTGCCAGGGGCAAAGGTTGATGACGTTGTAGAGCGGATATCATCTTTTAAGGGCACAAAAGGTGATATAGTTGTACACGTTGGCACTAATGATATTAAGAGTAGGAGACCGGCGGAATTACTTAACAAGTACAGGTCACTGATGGAAAAAAAGTCGTGAATTAGGGTTGAATTTGAAAGTGTCTGCAATTCTGCCGACACACGACAGGAGGGAGTATATGATAAGAGCCCTGTCGATCAATTCGGCCCTGGAAAGATTGTGCAGGGCTCAAGGGGTAGAATTTTTTTCAGCCTGGTCTGTACTTGTTAACAGGAGAGACTGCTTCTACAGGGATGGGATACACTTAAATAGAAAGGGTGCAAGAATGTTTGCTGATGCTATCGACGCAGTGTTAGCTGGTCAGAAAACTGCTAGATTGGGGAGATACAAGGACTAATAGAGTAACAGTAGCCACTGGCAGAGGTGAAAGTGATTCTTCACTGCTTCTATTGGAATGAGCCGCAGCCTGGAAAATAAGATGCAGGATATTTCAGAGATTGCTGGAAATCATTGTGGTACAAGTAAACACATGGGTTGTGTTAGGGTGGCTAAGAGGAAGAGCAGGTGCATGTATACTTGAGGGTATACCAATGCTAGGAGTTTAGTAAATAAATTTGATGAATCTGAGTTATTGCTCAAAACATCAAAGGCAGATATTGTTGGGATTTCAGAGACGTGGTGTCACACAGATATAAGGAATGCAGAACTGGAATTTGGGGAGTACAATGTCTACAGAAAGGATAGAAACGATAGGAAGGGAGGAGGGGTTATGCTATTAGTTAAGAAACACATAAAATCCAACGAAGTGAAGCCAGTCGACATCGCTGGACAGTGCAGTGTCGAGTCAGTTTGGTGTGACATAAGCATTGGGAGATCAAAATTGAAAGTAGGAGTGTGCTATAGGCCTAATGACTCTGATGAGTATAATAAGAAACTGTACAGAGAAATAGAGTGGGCCAGTAAATCAGAGAGTCTTATTAATGGGGGATTTTAATTTCCAAGATATTGACTGGAATTTGGGGGCTGGTCACTCACACACTAGCAAGGCTTTTGTGGATTTATTGGATGATTATTTTTTCTACATCAGCATGTTCGGGAGGCAACTAGAGGGAGTAATACTCTTGATTTGATTATCAGCAGTGATTCTTCATGCATTAAGAATCTGCAGATAAATGAACCACTAGGTGGCAGTGATCACAGTGTTCTGTAGTGGGAGTTACTCAAAGAGGTAACTACCATTAGGGGTAAAGGGAAGGGGTATTGCTTTCGTAAAGGTGACTACGATGGACTGAGACAGTATTTAAATTCTATACAGTGGGATCAACTGATGATGTTACCAACAGCAAATTCAAAATGGGAAGCATTCAAAGAACTTATCTTGCAAGCTACCAGGCTTTACATACCAACTAAGAAATATTGTTCAAGGTTTAGGCCTAAATGGATGTCAGATGAACTAATGACGCATATGGCAGAGAAGAAAAATGCATGGAATACATACAAATTAACAGGTGACCCAGAAGCCTATGATAGATACAAGTTGATCTGTAACCAAGCTACAAAGGAGGTTAGGCAGGCGAAGGCAGATTACAAGAGATCCTTGGCAAGGGATGCAAATAAAAACAGCAAAGAGTTCTTTACTTATATAAACTCTAGAAGGAAGGGGATGAATCAGATTGGTCCACTTGATATCGATGGGTCAACTGTTGATGACCCTGCTCAGGTAGCTAACAAACTAAATGAATATTTTGCATCAACATTCACACATGAGGAGTTATTCAGCAAGGGGAATGCCAGAGGTGTATTCAACTCTAGCAGTAAGATAGAGAATCTTGTAATAACTGAGAGTAAAGTGGAGGAGAAATTGTTGAAGATGAACACAAGAAAGGCACCTGGGATGGATGGGATCTATCCAGTTATATTAAAGGAGGCAGCAAAGGAAGTAAGCAAACCCTTAGCCATAATTATGAGAGCTTCCTTGGACTCAGGGGAGGTACCCATGGACTGGAGATGTGCAAATGTGACCCCAATTCACAAGGGAGGATCAAAGGCTGACACAAGTAATTATAGACCTGTGAACTTAACTTCTGTTCCCGGAAAATTAATGGAGGCACTGGTTAAAGAAGCACTGCAGGATCATCTAGACAAGACTTCAGTTATAGCTCGGACACAGCATGGTTTTGTTAAGGGGAAGTCTTGCCTGACCAATTTGATTGGATATTATGATGCAGTCACAAAAGAACTGGTTGCAGGGAATAATTTTGATATTATATGCTTGGATCTTAGAAAGGCTTTTGATACTGTTGCACATGGAACTCTGCTGCACAAATTGGAGCAGTGTGGCATTGGAGGCAAATTGCTGATATGGATAAAGGGGTGGTTGAGGGGGAGAAGACAGAGAGTGGTAATCAATGGACACTGCTCATCGTGGACTAATGGTATTAGTGGAGTCCCTCAGGGTTCAATATATTGGGTCCTTTATTGTTCTCTGTATTTATAAATGATATTGATGATGGTATATCAAGCTTAATGTCCAAGTTTGCAGATGATACGAAGGTTGGCAGGGTTGTCAAGGACACTACTGACACTATGCTGCTGCAACAGGATCTGGAAAGGTTGAGGAGATGGGCTGAGAGGTGGCAAATGAAGTTTAACATTGACAAATGTCAAGTACTACATATGGGAAACAGTAACCCCAGAGCAACGTATCAACTCTGTGGTACTACACTGACAGTGGTAGAGAATGAAAGGGACCTGGGGGTGGTGGTGCAGGCAGATATGAAGTTCTCTGAGCAGTGCAGACAGGCTGCAAGAGTAGCTCATGGTGTATTGTCAATGATATATAGGAATTTTTCTAGCAGGGATAAGGAGGTGATTATTTCCTTGTATAAGGCAATGGTCAGGCCACACCTAGAGTACTGTATACAGGCCTGGAGGCCTCATTTCAAGAAGGATGTAGAGCTGCTGGAAGGAGTACAGAGAAGAGCAACAAGATTAGTGAATGGAACAAAGGGGTGCTCTTACGAAGAAAGGCTTAAGTTTTGCGAAATACAGTGTCTGGAGACTAGGCACCAGCGAGGTTATCTGAAAGAGGTGTACAAAGCCTTGAATGGTTTGAGCATGCTCAATGCTGATGGGATTCTTCCTCTTGCTCAGAATAATCACCTGAGAGGGCATAAGTTCAAATTGAGGAAAGACAGATGTAGGTTAGATGTGCGGAAATTTGCCTTTAGCCAGTGGGTGGTTGGTAGGTGGAACAGACTTCCATCCCTTGTCGTGGAAGTTGATAGCCTAAATAAGTTTAAGGCTCAGCTGGACAGGTATTTTGAACGAACAGAGGGGTGAAGTGGAAGTGGTTATTTTTTAATTATTTATTTTAGTTTCTTTTTTTTTTTGGCTGATGCTGCATAAGCTTGCTTTCTTGCATCAAATGCCTCTACTAATGCTAATGCTAATTGAGACAACATCAAAAATTGGCAATTTATTAATGAAAGATTTATCTCATTGGAACTGACAATGTATAGGAGAGAAATATGTATTTTGGGAATATATGCCCCAGCTAATGACACTGCCATTGCATTGAAGGATGAATTTTAGGAGGATCTGAGAGAACTAATAGAAAAAATCCCTAAGAACAAAGAGATATTTCTAATGGGAGATTTCAATGCAAGAGTAGGAACTGAACAAAATAGCAAAGTTATTGGAAGATTTGGAGAGAAAGAGAGGAATGACAACGGAGATAGACTATGCAATCTTTGTGAACAGTTCGACTTGAGAATAAACAACACATTTTTCCAACACAAGGATATCCATAAATATACTTGGTCACAGAAGACAAGACAAATTAGATCAGTTATAGATTACATTATTTCAAAACATTCAGGGACATATGTATTGAAAGATGTCAGAGTTTATAGAGGAGCCGAATGTGGATCTGACCATTTGCTTGTTAAAACAACACTGAGGTTGAACTGGATCAAGAAAATATGTGTGGACAACCAAGAATGCAGGGAAGGAAAAATGCTACAAGTGGATCAATTTAACGTTGACCTACTCCAGGATGACAGCATTAGAAACAAATTCACCCAGAGACTGGATGCTGCAATTAATATAGAGATAAAAGGTAATACTGAAGAAATCTATGAATATTTAAAAAATATTGTTAAAAAAATATCTCATGAAATCCTAGGCAAAAAGACGAGCCAAGGACCAAAAAAGACCTGGATTACAGAGAAAGTAAGAGCTGCTGTAGAGGAAAAGAAACTTGCATATCAGAAATGGCTGGGTGATAGGAATGATGCATATAGGAATATTTATGTTGAAAAGAAGAAAATAGCCAATCAGTTGGTAGTAGAAGCGAAAAATGAAGAATGGGAAAGGAAATGTGCAACTATTAATAGCAAATTGGGCTTCTAGCAATCAGCAGAATCGTGGAAGGTCCTTAAAAACTTAAGGAAACAGAATAAACACAATGCTGGTTTGCAATTAATATCTTTGAATGACTGGATGGAGTACTATGAAGGACTTTTAAAAGAAGACCGAGAAGAGTTCAAGATGATGGAGGATTTTGGTGTAGAAGACTCGGGCTTAAAAGTTTCTGTTAGGGAAGTGGAACTCCTGCTAAAGGAAGGAAGGAATGGCAAATCACATGGACCTGGAGGAGTTTACATGTAACTTCTGAAATATGGAGGAAGAGGAGTGACTGTACTGATACAAAAACTGTTAAATAGTATACTGAGAGGAGAAGAAATACTGAGAGAAATGATAACAGGATATATTACATCGATTTATAAGAAGGCCGATCAGAAAGGCTGTTCAAATTAGAGAGGAATATGCGTCCTGAACCCGCTGTTAAAGATCCTTGGAAAATGGATCAGGAACCATTTAGAAGCTCGAATCGAGGTATCAGAAGAACGTGGTTTTTCAGCCAGGAGGTCATGTATAGACCAAATCTCAACAGTACGACAGATCTTTGAAAAATGACAATCAAAGGGGAAAAAAAATCTTTATCATTTTCATTGACCTTGAAAAGGCATATGACAGTGTTCCAAGAAAACTCTTATGGGAAGCACTAAAAGAGGCAAATATTGATGGACAACTGATTAACATTATTAAGGCAATTTACAGGAATAATAGATGCAGAATTAAAGTGGGATCAGCTTTGTCACCTGAATTCCACACTTCAAAAGGCTTATTACAAGGTTATTATTATTATTATCAGCCATATGGTTCAAGGAAGCCTGAAGCTTATGCTGAACCAGCAAAAAAAAAATTCCCCAAGTTACCCTGAGAGAGAGAGAGAGAGAGAGAGTAAAAAGGAATCATCAAGAAAGAGAAGAATGATGATATCCAGCTCAGGACCCTGGGTGTGCCAAGCCCATACTCACCAGATGTGAGCCCCCGGGGTTAAGATTGTTGCATGTCGCCAACACTTTTCAAAATTTATATCGATATCTGCCTAAGATCCTGGTCAAAAAACATGTAATAAAATGGGATTGCCGATTAATAAGAACAACTATATTGACAATTTACTTTTGCAGTCGATCAGGTGGTGATAGCACAAGACTTAGAAGATGCAAAGTATGCATGTCGTCAATTGTTTGAGGAATATAAACAATGGGTTCTAAAAATCAATTTTAACAAGACTGAAATGTTGTCTTCAGGACCAGGACACGTTCTAAATATTGCAGGTTTTAAAATCAAAAAAGTTGATAAATTCAAATATTTGGGATCAATCTTACAAAGTGATGGATCATCCCAAGCAGATATCAATAAGAGAATTGCAGATGGCAGAAAGGATATCGGCATGTTAAACTCTGTTCTGTGGAGCAAAAATACCCTAAATAAAACAAAGAAACTTATATTTCAAACGATTGTACAAATTCTTCTATTGTATGGAACAGAAACCTGGACATTGAATAGGCAAGAAGAAAACAAATTGCTCTCCACAGAAATGGATTTTTGGAGACACTCAGCAAAACTTCTAGAAGAGACAGAAAACTGAATGAAGACATAAGGGAAAAAATGGAAGTGAAAAAGACTATTATTGGGTATGAACATGTAAAATGGATGCAAAAAAACAGATATCCAAAGGCTATCCTGGAAGGAGAAGAGGAAGACCTAGGAGGACATAGATGGATGGAGTATGGGAGTGCATGACAGCCCGAGGCATAACCGACCGAGACACCCTGAACTGCACTTTATGATGGGAAAAAATTCCTAACAAGAAATAACTTGTAGGCTGAGGAAACCCATTGTAAATGGAAACACTCCTCTTGAAGAATCTCTAACAGAGTCTCTCCACTTTTTGTCTCATAGATGTACTGTTTCTGCTGCATGCCTTTTCTACAGATACTTCAATGGGCACTGTTCTTCTGAATTGGCTTCTATAATTCCCGCTCTCTCTTTCGAAACAGTCCGAACACGTGCTGACACCAGACAACATCCATTTACTGTCCAACTTCAAACTCACAAAATCAACTTTTCATCTTCCTCATTTATTCATTCAACTGCTGTTTTCTGGAAAAAGCTTCCTTCATATGTCTTTCCTGAAAATTACAGTCTGCAGAAATTCAAGTCTAATGTCAACAAATATCCTCTCTCATCTTCTCGACCTCCAACCCAAGCACAGTATTTAGTACTATAGGTTCTAATACCTCTCGTGTTTGAGGTTTCATAACTAGCACACAATCGTGTGCGCATGCGCACGCACACACACACACATGCACGAACGCGTGCACACAAGCACACACACACGCACGAACGCACATGCACACAAGCACGCACACACGAACGCGCGCG
The DNA here is from genome assembly GCF_048544385.1 of Mastigoproctus giganteus. NCBI lineage: Eukaryota > Metazoa > Arthropoda > Arachnida > Uropygi > Thelyphonidae > Mastigoproctus > Mastigoproctus giganteus. The sequence continues at coordinate 75,467,130 of NC_143582.1, forward strand.
CACACAAGCACACACACACACAGCCACTTAATACAAGCATAAAAAGAGCCTACTTGTAAAATACAAGTTGAATTTTGTAGTCTTTATATCTTTGATTCGCCTGTACATTTATGAAACAAATCCCCTTGTTTAAAATTTCATTTGGATTACGATTTATTGTAGGTGGTTAGAAATCGCTTTACAAGGAATACAACCATTTCAATCCAGAATAACTCCAATCAAAGTACCGGTTTTCCATATTAAGAAACGAACCTTGTCTTCCTATAGAACAAATGGCTTGGCAATAGGCTCTGCCATATATTTCAGCTTTGTGAAGTTGTTGCTGAACTGTTTTGCATGAAGCATGTAAAAATTGCAGCAATAAGAAAAAAATGGGATGAGTTGAACTAAAGATCTAGAGCCACCCTACATAAGTTACTATATATACCAATACATATTTCAATACAGTTGCTCTAGATAAACAAATCAGCAGTCACCTTTACTCCTACTAAATGTGCACAAACAATGTGACTTCTTTGGAATCCAGACAGGTTAGTCATTTCCTTCACGTACTTTTTTTACACAGTACACTCAAAAAATTTGCAGAATCACGTGCTGGATTTTAAATGGTTTGCGTTATGGCCATAAGTTTTCGTGGGGTGGTGTCATTGCACTTGGTGCAGATGCATGCCAATGTACTACGTGAACCACTTCACTCATGTGTCACAGCTGACTGATTGTGTCATAGTTTGAACAGCGTGCCAATATCAAATTCTTCTTTCAGCCAGGGAAAAGTGCTACAAAGATAATGCAAGTATTACAGAAGGTTTATAGCTGCTTTGAAGAAAATAGCAGTTTATGAGTTGTTTAATCAGTGTATTCTCTGACCAATCTGATTAGATAGTATGATGCAGTCACAAAAGAACTGGATACAAAAAAAAATTTTGATATTATACAGGGTATCTCAAAAATATTGGTACAAACGTTTAGGTGAGGGAGGTAACATCTAAAGGAATGTGAATCACATAAGAACCCATGACTGGAAACGTCACTGTAAGTCGGTACACGGCGCTGTTCATCAGTTTGCGAGAGGGAAAATTTCTGGTTTACTCATTCAAGCAGTAGTCGCCACACGAAGAGCATGCATCGATATACGAACTGTGAGCTGGCAGACATGCACCTAGTGTATGGATTAGCAGAGGGCAATGGACGAGCCGCTCAATGAATTTATGGACAATGCTTCCCAGACAGACATGTACCAGACCACCGTTTGTTTGCGTGTGTGCATCAAAATTTGTGCAATTATGGGTCATTTAGAGGTAACAGGAGTAGTGTGGGCAGACCACATGCGACACAAACTCCCGCCATGGAAGAATGTGTGTTGAATAGCATCCAGAATAATCCTACTACAAGCACACGTGCCATTGCCTCTGCCTTAGGAGTGTGTCGTTGCAGTGTACAGCGTGTCTGGCACGATGATTCCTTACACCCCTTTCATCTCCAAAGGGTTCAGTTACTGCTCCTCCAAGATCATCCTGCATGTGTGGCTTTTGCACAGTGGTTTCTCCAAGAAAGTGTTCAAGACTTGTATTTTCCAGCCTATGTTTTGGTCACTCTGGAAGGCTTATTCAATCAGCACAATGCTCGTGTGAAGGCTCACAACAACCCACATGGTGTGCGCCCCCATGTAGCACAACATTGCTTCGCAATAAATGTGTGGGCAGGTATGGTCGGTGACTGCTTAGTCGGCCCGTACCTGTTACCATCCCGCATGAACTCCGCTAAATATTGGATCTTTCTTGAACAAGTTCTACTAGGGTTACTTAACAATGTTCCAGAAAATGTGAGACGCAACATTTGGTTTCAACATGATGGGGCGCCTGCCCATTATAGAAGGTGTTTTCGTGACCATTTGAACAGGAGTTTTGGGCGTCGATGGATTGGCTGTGGTGGACCCGTTGCCTGGCCTCCACGCTCACCTGATTTATCGAGCCTTGATTTCTTTCTGTGGGGGGCCCTCAAATCTATTGTGTATGAATCGCCTGTATGGATCTCGTGGCGAGACTCGTCTGCGCTGCTGCTACTGTCAAAGAAACTCCGGGTGTGTTCGGCCGTGTCCACCAATCCATGCTGCGTTGGTGTCACGCATGCATCGCGTCGCATGGTGGAACCTTTGAGCATCTGTTGTAACATCATGAAATGCATCCATCTCGTACTCCATTGTTAATATTATGTCAAATAAATGTTTGCCACTAATTACTGTCTTGTGTCATTTCTGCTTCTTGTGCCTCTGCTACTACTTTCCCGTGATGTTTCCGGTTATGGGTTCCTATGCGATTCACATTCCTTTAGATGTTATCTACCTCCGCTAAATGTTTGTACCAATATTTTTGAGACACCCTGTATCATTCAATTTCAGAAAAGCTTTTGATTCTGGTGCATGTAAAAGACTGCTGTATAAATTGGAGCAGAGTGGCATTAAGGGCAAGTTACTGCTATGGATAAAGGGATGGTTGAGTGTGAAAGACAAAGAATGGTTAGCAATGGACTTTGTGGATTAATATTATTAATGTATCCCCCTCAGGGTTCGGTACTGATCCCATTGTTGTTTTCTGTATTTATTAATGATACTTATGAGGGTATATCAGGCTTAATGTCTAGATCTGCAGATGATACAAAGGTTAATTTAATGGCAGGGTGGCTTAGAATTAGCATTAGCATAGCACATGATGCACGAAAACAAACTTATATAGCATCAGTCAAAAAAAAAAAAAAAATAAAAATAAAAAAATCTTCTAATTTCACCCATCCACTCACTCCAAATTGTTTGTCTAGTTCTGCCTTAAATCTATTTTTAAGCTATCAACTACTAAAACAGATGGAAGTTTATTCCAACAATCAACCACACGCTGATAGAGGCAAACTTCCACACATCTATCCTACAAATGGCTTTCCTCAATTTGATTTTATGCCCTCTCAGGCAATTATACTGAGCAAGAGGAAGAATCCCATCAGCATTGAGCATGCTCAAACCATTCAAGGCTTTATACACCTCAATAAGATCACCTCACAGGGGTGCCTAGTCTCCAGATACTGTAACTTAAGCCTTTCTTCATAAGAGCAACCCTTTGTTCCATTCACTAATCTTGTTGCCCTTCTCTGTATTCATTCCTGCAGGGTGTCAAGACTAATGCTCAAGATTTCTAAGAGGTAGCTAAAGATATAATGATTTATGCACCAACATCGAGCCATGATGATGAAGAGGTTGAAGAAATGTACACCGAAATTGAGTCTTCTAGATGAGCAGAAAACCCACTACACTATTATTATGGGGAACTTCAATGCTAAGGTTGGAAAAAGGCAAAACAGCGCAGAAAGAGGAACTATAGGAAATTTTGGAATTGGTGAAAGAAATGAAAGAGGTGAAGACTTGTGGAATTTGCAGAATCTCAAGGACTGTCAATAATGAACACTTTTTTCAAGAAAAGGGTTAACGGAAAGTGGACATGGAAGAGTCCAAATGGATTAACTACTAATGAAATCGTGAAATGATGTTACCGTCCTGAGTAAGGTAAATGTTGGAAGTGATCACAGAATGGTAAGATGTACACTTGATATAGATGTAGGAAAGGAAAGAAAAAAACTGACTAGAGTAAATAATACAAAGGTCTTTGAGATAACAGAAGAGGAGAAAAAGCAGTATGTACTGGAACTTAAGAACAAGTTTGAGCTTCTGCAGACTGCTGGAGACCAAGATATCGACAAGGAATATTACAACTTTCTGAAAGTGATAAAGCCCAAAAAACCTATAGGGAAAAAGAAATCCAAAGAAGAAAAAATTAGTCATGAAACACTTGTCATGATGAACCGAAGATGACAAATGAAGAGCAAGAAAAACACTGACAGGGAGAAAATTGAGTATACAGGCATACCTCGAATAACGAATAGGATGCGTTCAACGAAATTACTTCGTTAAGCGAAACTTCGTTTTCAGAGGTAAAAATACTATGGCCAGAATAGGGATACGTTCCTACGTAAAGAAAATGAAAAGCTTTTTTTTGCGAACAAAGAAAAGTTTTATTAAATAAACAGTCAACTTACATACAAAGTGAAATCACATTTTAAAATATAAGTCTAAAGTTGATTGTTTATGCTCTTTTTCTCTTTCATTTAACAATTGCCTATACGGAGTTATTGCATTTAACACTGATCGCTTAAAAAATAACACTTCTTCCTAAATCAGGATCATTTTCACTAAAAAAATTTAAAACGTTTTCAATGTCATTTAAGCACCTTTTTAAATCTTTGGTTGTTAACACTTTTTCGGCAGGAACTTCTTTAACTTCGTCTTCATTATCTTTGTCTTTGTTGCTAACAAGGTTTTCTAAATCTTCCACTGAAAAACCATCATCTTCTGCATTCAATAAATTTCTAACATCCTCTTCATCGACATTTTCGAAACCTATTGATTGAGCTATCTGGATAACTTCATTTCTAATTTCTTGGATGTTATTTTCTTCTTCTAGTACAACTTCTGGCCATATTTTGCGCCAAACTCCATTTAAGCATTTCTTAGTGCCTTCTTTCCAAGAACTATCAATGTTTTCAATTGCATTTTTAATGGTGTAGTTTTTCCAAAAGGTTTTAACTGTCATTTCCTCTTTATCCTGGCGCCTCCGTAGCCAGGTGGGAAGGAGCAGCAGTGCGTAGCACACGCTTCTTGATTAAACCGGGGTTCGAGCCCGTCACCACCAAATACGGAGGATGCGGAAAGGTCAGGGAATGACTACCGCATATCCCGGAGCAATATGGCCTTAGTTGCTAATGCTCCTTAAAAAAAAAAACCAAACAAACTCTTTATCCTCTAGTTCAGTTAAACTGCTTAATGCTCGACGCAGATAGTAAGCTTTAAATGATGCTATTACTCCCTGATCCAATGGTGGAATCAGGGAAGTTGTGTTTGCTGGAAGAAACACAACTTTGACAGGAATGCATGTGTCCAACGTGCTAAGATCAGTAAGATGTCCCGGAGCATTGTCTAACAACAAAAGAGCTTTTTCTTCAAAGTTGTTTTTTTTTTGACAATACCGTTTTACTTCAGGACAAAAGTGGTTAACAAACCAATCAGTAAATAACTCCTTGGTAACCCACGCTTTTCTATTTGCTTTCCATATTACAGGTAAATTCATTTTTATGTTACCTTTTAACGCTCTCGGATTTTTTGAATGGTAAACTAATAACAATTTTAATTTATAATTGCCAGAGGCATTTGATCCAAAGAGTAACGTTAAACGGTCTTTGGCTGCTTTGAACCCAGCAGCTGATTTTTCTTCAATAGAAATGAAGCTTTTTGTTGGTAGCCATTTCCAGAACAAACCGCTTTCGTCAACACTGAACACCAAATTTGGAAAATTTTCACGTTCAATTATTTCCTTTAGTTTTTCTGGAAACTTATTTGCAGCTTCTCCTGTTAATTTTACACTATAAATCCTGGCCCGTTTTTTAAATTTCTCGAACCAACCACGAGAAGCCCCAAAGGTTTCCGTAATTTCTTTAGTTTGTTTAGATTTCAGGTGATTAAAGTGGAATATTGTTATGTTAAATGGGGCTTGAAATTGCCGACTTCGTTATAGCGAAGCTTCGTTATCAGAGGTAACATTAACCGAGGTATGCCTGTACTGAGTTATGCAAAGCCATTAGAAAGAGACTCAGAGAGGACTTAAGAAGATTTAACACAAGAAAAGTAGAACAAACATTAAGGGAAAACAAAGGATTTAAATCAGCAGCCATGAGCAGTAATACAGAAAGACAAATAATACTGAAACTGAAGAATAGCGATAGTGTACTTATAAACAGCAGAGAAGGCATAATTCAAATAGCAGAAGACTACTATAGAGAATTATACAAGGAACGAGGGAATGATGCCAGCAGTGGGGAAGATGGATTGCAAAGTAGCAACACATACGACATACCCGATATTCTTCCTGATGAGGTAGAACATGCATTGAAGAAAATGAAGAATCAGAAAGTCCCAGGGGAAGATGAAGTTACTGTAGAGTTGTTAAAATTGGGAGGAAGAGACATAACACAAAAACTGGCAAGGCTCTTCACAAAGTGCATTAGAAAAGGTGTGACGCCTAAGCAGTGGAATAATGCAATCATAGTTTTGCTGCATAAGAAAGGAGATAAATCAGAAATTGGAAATTATAGACCAATTAGCTTGTTATCCCACATCTACAAGTTGTTCACAAGGGTCATCACAAGGGTCACTTGATGAGAATCAACCGAAAGAGCAAGCTGGCTTTAGGACAGGATCCTCAAATATGGATCACCTTCACGTAATATCACAGCTAATGGAGAAAGCAAATGAATATAAAACACCATTATGCCTGGCATTTGTGGATTATGAAAAGGCATTTGACTCCATACAGCATAAGGCAATGTTTCGGGCACTGGAAAGACAAGGCATAGATACCCCATATATTATGATTTTGAAGAAAATATATGAGAGTGCTACCTCCTTTATTAGACTAGACAAAGACAGTGTGGGAAATTTAAAATCGAGAAAGGAGTTCGACAAGGAGACACAATATCTCTGAAGCTGTTTACTGCTGCTGTTGTTGTTGTTGTTTTTGGTTTTTAGGAGCATTAGTAACTAAGGCCATATTGCTCCGAGAATATGCGGTGGTCAATCCCTGACCTTTCCGCATCCTCCGTATTTGGTGGTGACGGGCTCGAACCCCGGTGTAATCAAGAAGCATGTGCTACGCACTGCTGCTCCTTCCCACCTGGCTACAGAGGCGCCTGCTGTTTACTGCTGCCCTTGAGGAAGCTTTCAGAAGATTAGATTGGTTGCAGAAAGGAGTCAATGTAAACGGAGAGTACCTAAACCATTTACGATTTGCAGATGACATTGTGGTCATAAGCCATGATCCCAAAGAATTAGAGGAAAATCTTAATTAGTTATGCACAGTTAGTAAGGATTTTGGACTAAAGATGAATATGGCTAAAACAAAAGTAATGATGAACAAATATGCCACAGAAAGGGAAATAATGACTGAAGGAGCAGTAATTGAAAAGGTGGAGTCATATACTTATCTGGGACACGTTAGTAGCTGTAATAATGATAAATGGCTGGAAGTCAAGAGAAGAATAAATTTTGGATGGATAGCATTCAGGAAATATAGTGACATACTGAAGAGCAATATCCCAGTTTGTCTGAAATGTAAAATAATGAACCAATGTATACTCCCCACCATGACTTATGGAAGTGAAACTTGGGCACTCACCAAAATAATGGAAGAGATGCTCAAACTACACAGCGAAGAATGGAATGAATTATATTGTGAATCAGACTGTTAGATAAGAAGAGAAACACATGGATTAAGCAGCAAACTCAAGTAAAGGACATTCTTATCAAAATTAAAGAACTAAAATGGTCTTGGGCAGGATATATAGCTCGAAGACCTGATGACAGATGGACTAAGAAAATAACAGAATGGTATCCAAGAGGAGCTAGAAGAAAACCTAGAAGACAAAGGCATAGATGGATAGATGAAATTCATGAGTTTTTGGGTAGTAAATGGATGGCCAGTGCTCAAAACAGAAGGAACTGGAAAGTTGCTGGAGAGGCCTTCATTCTGCAGTGGATTGAAAATGGCTGATGATGATGATGATGATGACTGATTAATTATAGCCCAATGACTGCTAGTTACTGGGTCTAATATTAAAAATAGCAAGAATTTCTTTTTAAGTAAATCACTTCACTATCTATTTTACGAATGATCACAAAAAATTTTAAAACTCATGAGATGGACTGTGTTTTTAAACTCTTGAGATGGATAGGTTTTTCCAAAAACCTTATTCATTCTGAATGCATAATCCTGAAACCTTATTCTTCCTTAATGCATTCCAGTTGAAGTGAGCTTTATTTTAAAACCTAAATAAAACTGAAGCTAATTTACTTAATGATGAACTGTGGAAGGAGTTACTTCTTTTATAATAATTCATTGTGCAGCAATAAGAAAAACTTCTACTTTCAGTTGCTTTTTATGGGAGAACAATAGAATGTGGTTTATATGTTATGGAACAGTCATTACATTGTACAAAACTATTCAGTTAATTGGGGGGGGGGACTTGAAAGGAAAGTTGATCTTGTTCAAGTTCCATATCTCTGAAAAGTTCACTGCCATGTTGCATTTTTTAATGTACTCATATTAAAAAATACCTGACACCTGTAATGTAGTTTAAAATTTTGTATAAGTTATATTCATTATTTTCTTTTATTAGGATTTCTGCATTATTTAATTTCTGGGTGCATGCAACCTATTTTTTTTTTCTATGTTTGTCTGTCTCTCTTCAATTTTAAAACTATATTTTTTTGATAATATATGCATATATTTGATACATCGAAATGCTCATTCTCACAGACATTGATTCAATATATTTTGCTTTATAATTATCTCAGCAATTTATCAGACAGACAACATTATAAAATAGACATATAAAAGGATATAAAAAAAAAAAACACATTTCTCATCTTACTTCTTGTGGAAACTATATCATACAGCTGTCAATATTTCTAAGATTCAAAACTATCCATGTAATAGTCGAAGAATTTTGAGCTGGCTGGGAACAGATAAGTTTTTGAAAATTTTTCCATTTTATTTAGCATATTAAATCGTATTCTATAAATAGCTTTACAGTCCTAGTCATGTTTGTTGGTTTATTTTAAAATTTAGCAAGAGATTTTGTAAGTTATTTTGTAAGAATCTTTTGTATCAGTTATTTGGTACAAATTTCTTATCTCGTAATTTTGAATTATAGTGCATGGTAGGGAAATTCAAGTGTCCAATTGTGTGTAAATAGGTATCATGAAAGTTCAAATCAGGTAGGCTGGCATTAACAGATAATATTATTAGCTATTATATTTAAATTATAACTTTACAAGTGAAACAGTATAATGTAAACTTGATAATATAATATGCACAATGTAACTCCGTAAAGTAATACTTATAAATTAGATATTGAAATTTATATATTTAATAATGCAAACCTGACAATAATATGTATTATTGCTATATAACTGGTGTAAAGTGCTATTACTGCATTTATGTATATTACTTTAGTGTAGTATTCTAAAATAAATTGAATTAGAACCAAAATCATGCTTCAGACTCAACTGAGTGGAGTGGTTGTCCTATGAACCCCACCCTCACAAAATGTACTGTTTATTTGATGTTTCTGGATTTCTCTGGAATGGGACATAATACAGCCAAGGGGAATGTCATTGTGTGTGTGTGTGTGTTAAATGTAAGGGGTGAGAGGATATTAGGCATCAACTCTTCTGATGGGCATTTATGAGAGGGGGTTAAAGAATAGAATAGATGCCCTCAAAGCAATTAAGCTCAAAGTTGCCCACCTTAATGCCAGAGCTTGCATTTGTGCATCAAGCAACACAGCAGCAATCCCCTAAGCAGAATACACTGGTCCCACAGGAGGTAGCAGTTGTTGGTGACTCTATAGTTAGGGAAGCAGGAAATACATTATGCAAGGATAGGTGGAATAGGACAAGGGTATGTCAGACAAAGGTAAAAGCTGATAAAGTTGTGGAGATATCTTTTAAGGTTACAAAAGGTGATATCATTGAACATATTGGCACCAATGACATTAAGAGTAAGAGAACTTATTTAACAAGTACAGAGCAGTGTTGAAAGAAAAAAGTCATAAGTTTGGCTTAAATTTGAAAGGGTCTGCAATTCTATGTTTGTTTGTTATTTGGAGCATTAGCAACTAAGGCCATATTGCTCGGGGATATGCGGTGGTCATTCCCGACCTTTCCACATCCTCCGTATTTGGTGGTGACGGGCTCGAACCTCGGTCTAATCAAGACAGCATGTGCTATGCATTGCTGCTCCTTCCCATGTGGCTACGGAGGCGCCTCTGCAATTCTACCCAGACATGATAGGAGAGTAAGTGATGAGAGCTTTGTCAATCAATTTGGCCATGGAGAGACTGTGTAAGGCTCATAGGATAAAATGTTTCACAGCATGGTCTGTGTTGGTTAACAGGAGAGAGAGAGAGAGAGAGAGAGAGAGAGAGAGAGAGAGAGAGATAGAGAGAGAGAGAGAGATTGATTTTACATGGATGAGATATACTTAAATAAAAAGGATGCAAGGATATTTGCTAATTATATCAAGGCAGAGGTAGGTGGATCAGAAAACTGTTAGAATATACAGCCTAATAGATTAACTATAGCTGCAGGCAGAGATGAAAGTGATTCTTGCACTACTTCTATTGGAACATGCAGCAACTCAGAAAGCAAAGTACTGGAGATTTCAAGGCCTGCTGTGGTTCATCATGAAACAAAGAAATAAATGAGCTGTCTTAGGGTAACTAAGAGTAAGAACAGGTGCATGTATATATGCACGTACACCAATGATAGAACCATAGAAAATAAATTTGATGAATTTGAAGTGCTAGTCAAGTCATCAAATGCAGGCACTGTGGGGATATCAGAGATATAATGTCACTCAGATATTAGAGATGCAGAATTTGAATATGTGGAGTACAATGTATACAGAAAATAGAGAGAGAGAGAGAGAGGGGGGGGGGATAGGAAATTCTAAGGCAGTGCATCTAGTTAACATGGGCAGACAGTGCAATGCTGAGTCAGCTTGGTGTGACATAAGCACTGGGAATACAAAAATGAGAGTAAGAGTGTGTTGCAGGCCAAATGACTTTGATGAGTACAACGAACAACAGTACAGAGAAAGAGACTGGGTCAGTAAATCAGAATGTCATATAATGGGAGATTTTAACTTCCCAGATATTGACGGAAACTTGTGGATTGGTCACACACACACACACACACACACACACACACACACACACACACACACACACACACACACACACACACACACACACACACACACACAAACTAGCAAGACTTTTGTTAATTTACAGGATAACTGTTCTCTGCAACATGTTAAAGAGGCAACAAGAGAGAGAAATACTTTTGATGTAATTATCAGCAGTGATTCTTCATACTTTAAGAATATGCAGATAAAAGAACTACTAGATGGCAGTGATCACAGCAAATTGATATGAGATTTACTTAAAGATGTAACTACAATCAAGGGTAGGGAGAAGGGTGTTTGCTTTTGTAAAGGATACTATAGTGGTAATTCTATACACTGGGACAAACTAAAGTTGTTATCAACAACAAATTCTAAATGGAAAGCAGTTAGGGAAATAATCATAGAAGCTACTAGGCACTTCTTACCAACTAAGAAATACAGTTTAAGGCTTAGACCTAAATGGATGTCATATGAACTATTGGGACAAGTGGCAGAGAAGAACCGTACTAGATAGCGTTAGTTGAACTTCGTTAGCAGTTAAATTGTACGTTTAAATAAATACATATAACGACTTACATTACAAACGTAATATAATTAATAACATAAGATAATTAATTAATAAATTAATAGAATCATGACTCAGACCAGAGCAGCAAAGCAAAAGGCTCAAGCTAATGGAAGTGCTGTGGCTCAGAGCAGAACTGAGGGGGGCAGTTGTCCTCTGACTCACAGCCTTATAAAATGCACTGTTTGCTTGATGTTTGCAGAGCAATCGAGTACGGGACATGATACTGCCAAAGGGGATGTCTTTGTGTGTGCGCGATGCAAGGAGTGTAACGATATCAGGCAACAACTCGGCGTTCTTTTGGGCCTATATGAGAGCTTGAAGGACAGGGTGGATGCCCTCGAAGAAACTAAATTGAGGGGCCCATCAAGCTCTCAGCTGCCCACATCAACGCCAGAGCTTGCACTTGGGCATCGCGTGACACAGAGACAACCCCCAAGGCAGAATGCGCTGGTCCCGAAGGAACTAGCAGTTGTTGGTGACTCTATTGTCAGGGAAACGGGGAACATGCTTTGTAAAAAAGATAGGTGGAACAGGACCAGGGTATGTCTGCCAGGGGCAAAGGTTGATGACGTTGTAGAGCGAATATCATCTTTTAAGGGCACAAAAGGTGATATAGTTGTACACGTTGGCACTAATAATATTAAGAGTAGGAGACCGGCAGAATTACTTAACAAGTACAGGTCACTGTTGAACAAAAGCCGAGAATTAGGGTTGAATTTGAAAGTGTCTGCAATTTTTTTCAGCCTGGACTGTACTTGTTAACAGGAGAGATTGCTTCTACAGGGATGGGATACACTTAAATAGAAAGGGTGCAAGAATATTTGCTGATGCTATCGAGGCAGTGTTAGGTGGGTCGGAAAACTGCTAGCTTGGGGGGAGACAAAGACCAATAGATTGACAGTAGCCACTGGCAGAGGTGAAAGAGATTCTTGCACTGCTTCTATTAGAATGAGCAGAAGCCTGAAAACCAAGATGCATGGTATTTCAGAGACTGCTGGGAGCCATTGTGGTTTCAAGTAAACACATGGGTTGTGTTAGGGTAGCTAAGAATAGAAACAGGTGCAGGTATACTTGCGTGTACACCAATGCTAGGAGTTTAGTAAATAAATTTGATGAATTTGAGGTATTGCTCAAAACATCGAAGGCAGATATTGTTGGAATATCAGAGACGTGGTGTCACACAGATATAAGGGATGCGGAACTGCAATTTGGGGAGTACAACGTCTACAGAAAGGATAGACAGGATAGGAAGGGAGGAGGGGTTATGCTATTAGTTAAGAAATACATAAAATCCAAGGAAGTGAAGCCAGTCGACATCGCTGGACAGTGCAGTGTGGAGTCAGTTTGGTGTGACATAAACATTGGGAGATCAAAATTGAGAGTAGGAGTGTGCTATAGGCCTAATGACTCTGATGAGTATAATAAGGAACTGTACAGTTCCTTATTGTATAGAGTGGGCCAGTAAATCAGAGTGTCTTATAATGGGAGATTTTAATTTCCCAGATATTGACTGGAATTTGGGGGCTGGATACTCACACACTAGCAGGGCTTTTGTGGATTTATTGGATGATTGTTTTCTACATCAGCATGTTCGGGAGGCAACTAGAGGGAGTAATACTCTTGATTTGATTATCAGCAGTGATTCTTCATGCATTAAGAATCTGCAGATAAATGAACCACTAGGTGGCAGTGATCACAGTGTGCTGAAGTGGGATTTACTCAAAGAGGTAACTACCATTAGGGGTAAAGGGAAGGTTTATTGCTTCCGTAAAGGCGACTACGATGGACTGAGACAGTATTTAAATTCTATACAGTGGGACCAACTGATGATGTTACCAACAGCAAATTCAAAATGGGAAGCATTCAAAGAACTTATCTTGGAAGCTACTAGGCTTTACAAACCAACTAAGAAATATTGTTCAAGGTTTAGGCCAAAATGGATGTCGGATGAACTAATGAGGCATATGGCAGAGAAGAAAAATGCATGGGATACTTACAAATTAACACATGACACAGAAGCCTATGATAGATACAAGTTGATATGCAACCAAGTTACAAAGGAGGTTAGGCAGGTGAAGGCAGATTACGAGAAATCCTTGGCAAGGGATGCAAAGAAAAACAGCAAAGAGTTCTTTACTTATGTAAACTCTAGAAGGAAAGGGATGAATCAGATTGGTCCACTTGATATTGATGGGTCAAGTGTTGATGATCCTGCTCAGGTGGCTAACAAACTAAATGAATATTTTGCATCGACATTCACACATGAGGAGTTATTCAGCGAGGGGAATGCCAGAGGTGTATTCAACTCTAGCAGTAAGTTACAGAATCTTGAAATAACTGGGAGTAAAGTGGAGGAGAAACTGTTGAAGATAAACACAAGAAAGGCACCCGGGGTGGATGGGATCTATCCAGTTATATTAAAGGAGGCAGCAAAGGAAGTAAGCAAACCCTTAGCCATAATTATGAGAGCTTCCTTGGACTCAGGGGAGGTACCCATAGACTGGAAATGTGCAAATGTGACCCCAATTCACAAAGGAGGATCAAAGGCTGACACAAGTAATTATAGACCTGTGAGCTTGACTTCTGTTCCAGGAAAATTAATGGAGGCACTGGTTAAAGACGCACTGCAGGATCATTTAGATAAGACTTCAGTTATAGCTCAGACACAGCATGGTTTTGTTAAGGGGAAGTCTTGCCTGACCAACTTGATTGGATACTATGATGCAGTCACAAAAGAACTGGATGCAGGGAATAACTTTGATATTATATACTTGGATCTTAGAAAGGCTTTTGATACTGTTGCACATGGAAGACTGCTACACAAATTGGAGCAGTGTGACATTGGAGGCAAATTGCTGCTATGGATAAAGGGGTGGTTGAGGGGGAGAAGACAGAGAGTGGTAATCAATGGACACTGCTCATCGTGGACTGATGTTATTAGTGGAGTCCCTCAGGGCTCAGTGTTGGGTCCATTATTGTTTTCTGTATTTATAAATGATATTGATGATGGTATATCGGGATTAATGTCCAAGTTTGCAGACGATACAAAGGTTGGCAGGGTTGTCAAGGACACTACTGACACTATGCTGCTGCAACAGGATCTGGAAAGGTTGAGCAGATGGGCTGAGAGGTGGCAAATGAAGTTTAACATTGACAAATGTAAAGTACTACACATGGGAAACAGCAACCCCAGAGCAACGTATCAACTCTATGGTACAACACTGACAGTGGTAGAGAATGAAAGGGACTTGGGGGTGGTTGTGCAGGCAGATATGAAGTTCTCTGAGCAGTGCAGACGGGCTGCAAGAGTAGCTCATGGAGTATTGTCAATGATATACAGGAATTTTTCCAGCAGGGATAAGGAGGTGATTATTCCATTGTATAAGGCGATGGTCAGGCCACACCTAGAGTACTGTATACAGGTCTGGAGGCCTCATTCCAAGAAGGATGTAGAGCTGCTGGAACGAGTACAGAGAAGGGCAACAAGATTAGTGAATGGAACAAAGTGGTGCTCTTACGAAGAAAGGCTTAAGTTTTGCAAATTACAGTGTCTGGAGACTAGGCACCAGCGAGGCGATCTGATAGAGGTGTATAAAGCCTTGAATGGTTTAAGCATGCTCAATGCTGATGGGATTCTTCCTCTAGCTGAGAATAATCACCTGAGAGGGCATAAATTCAAATTGAGGAAAGACAGATGTAGGATAGACGTGCGGAAATTTGCCTTTAGCCAGCGGGTGGTTGGTTGGTGGAACAGACTTCCATCCCTTGTGGTGGAGGTTGATAGCCTAAATAAGTTTAAGGCTCAGCTGGACAGGTATTTTGAACGAACAGAGGGGTGAAGTGGAAGTGGTTTTTTTTTTGGCTGATGCTGCATAAGCTTGCTTTCTTGCATCAAATGCCTCTACTAATGCTAATGCTAATGCTAATGCTAAAGAAAAATGCATGGTATGCATATAAAGTATTAGGTGATACAGAAGCCTATGGTAGACATAAATTATTGTGCAATCAAATCACAGAGGAAGTTATGAAAGCCAAGGCAGATCATAACTATTTTAATTCCAGCATTTACTAACCATTTAAATCTTTATTATTTTAATGAGAGGGTTTTTTAAACTTACAGTAATGTTTCATAGCTGCATCATTATGAGAGCTATGAAAGCAAAAGCTTCAGAGTTCATGAAGCCTCCATTTTTATTTCATTTACTTTATTTATATGTTCTATATATTATTACTTGAACAACCATTTTCCATTTTGTTCAATGAAAAATTATGACACGTACACAACTCTGAGGAATTTTGATTAAAATTTTAAAGTTTGATCAAGTATAATAAGAGTAATTTTAATCAATTTAGTATAATAGTAGCAATTTATTTCTTACGAGGACAAGAAGGTGGAGCTCCAGAAAGCCAGTAATCTGGCTGACCATCTCTTGGATCATATACACACTGTCGGAAACCAGCAGTTGAGGTAGGGCGAAGTGGACGTCCAACCTCATTACACGAGATAGTGGCATTTTCAAAAAAAGGAATGAATTTTCCATTACTACTGAACTGAGTAGAAAGCCCTTGAGATAGATCATCTGAAAGAGCTTCACACTGAGCATCTAAAATTAAAGAAGAATAATTCATTCAATTGCTTTCTAAATCAATTAAGAACAGTTAAAGAAAAATTTCTCAAAAGCATTTATTATATTTTATAAAGTTCAATGATATCACCTTTAGTGGTCGAGCCAAACTACATGAAAATAACTTAATATGATTAACACAAAAAAGTATTATACCTCATTAAACAAGAAATGCATAATATTACTGCAAAAATTCTGCATGCTGATTAGTTTTTAACTGTAAGTTAAAACTAATCATCATGCCTTAACTGAAGTATATACCATACCCTTCTTTCAAATATAAAATCAGTAATATAATGAAATAATCAAAGAATATTCACATCTCTATTCTGCCAGTACTGGAGTGAACCTCTGCTTTACAATAAAACAAATACAGGATAGTTTAGGAATAAACTGCATCACTCGCAACAGACCTTGAGATGGATTACTGTGCAGTAGTCCCTCTTGAACAGACAACAGTGGGTAGTTCAGAAAGAAATTAATAAAAAAAAATGGTTTCTTAAAGTGCCATAAATGGTTTCACATAGTATCACCCTCCCTCCATAATGTTATGGAGGAGGGTGATACTATAGATTGTGTAGTAGTGAACAGCTGTATAGCTGTTACCTGTTTTGGAAATTAATGAACATTCAATTGTTCAATATAGGCTCCAATGATATCAATAATAATGCTGCCAACTGTTACTCATAGCATTTTCTGTAATTTTCCCTAATGTGCCTTGTTACATTGTTTCTTAAATTGTCCAGGATTTCAGGTTGTCACATGCATTTTGTTATTCAAATAACTCCACAACCAAAAATTACCTCAGTCTATGCAATTTTTGGTTGTTGAGTTATTCAAATAACTCAGCGAAAAATTCCATGGACTGAGGCCAGATGAGCATGGTGGTCAAGCAAATCGGAGTTGATGGGGAATAATACATTTCTTGGGAAACATCATCATTGGCAAAGCAATATATAAAAGTGCTCCATCTTGCATAAAAATCAGTGCCTAGGAAGCCTCTCGCTTGAAAGCTGGGAATAACATACAGAATGAGGAGGTTGTGGGTAATAAATAAATTAATTTTCTGTTTAGTCATATATCCAGAATTATTTCTGGACAGTTACATATGGTCCCAGGAGTTTATAAAATAAAAACTACAGGAATATTACCATGGCAGCAGATTGATGCAAACATGTGACTTACACGTGACTTTTGTGTACCCAAATCAGAAGTAAATGCTCAATGGAACAGAGAGGTGACTGCTGTACTTTCAACAATTAATAGACTACATAATTTCCTGTCAAACTGCTTGGGCACCTTGCTCACCAATCTCAAACCATGCAATTTTTGTTTGTGGGTTATTTGAATAATCATGCTAAAATAAAATTTTCTGCTTGTATTCCAGGGAAGCCACAATGGGATAACATTTAAGTTCCACAATTAGGAACTTACAGATAGAGACTTCAAGGTTTTTACTGTATTTTTTGGTATCATGCCAATTCAAACATGCAGTATGCATAACTGTGTTAGTGCACTATTATCACTCAGCAATGCACTAGTCACAATGCATCAGGGAACCATGTGGATGAACTTCTTCAAAGAAGAGGTCAATACAATGAACCTAACAGCATTTGCCACTAGTACAAATAAGAATTATATCCTACACTCTCAGTCATCACAACAAAATATTTCAAGCAATTTCAAAAACAATAGAAGCCGAAAGTAGTCAACTTCTTCAGCCAAGCTATACATGCATATGTCATAAGTTTGTATGTACTGGAACCCAGGCACAATATGGCCTAATTAGCCCTTGTGCCAGAAACTCCCATAGCAACAACAACAACATCAACCAATTCTGTGGCAGATGTTGAACAAACAGCTAAAGAATTAAGTGTTATTTTAGTAACAGAGCTTAGCTAGACCCCTGTTAATTTTTTTTTTCTTTATGCCAGTACTTTTAAAAAGTTAAATCTAATTCTTTATAGTTCATATTTAGAGAAATACAGTCTCTGATTTACATAAAATCACAGACTGTTTACAAATATTATTATTAAGTCTTCACAGACTCAATAATATTTATTTTTTTACAAGAGACAGTCAAGAAAGAAAGGAACACAATTTTTCACAAAAAAACAAATAAATAAAATTTAAAATAAAAATCTAATTAATTGTGCACAGCATATAATATAACTAGAAAGTAAATTCAAAATGTCATTGTTATTGTAGAGTTTTGGTGCATCAGTAACTTAGAACATGCTGTTGTATATTACAGTATTCTGTTCAATTTTTGATCGTGGAGTGGGGGAAATCTTTTTGTGCTGGGCTCATGTTTATCTTACAGACAAATACAATTCTCCATTACCATTATTCACAGTTATGATAATTACTAATCAGCCTAAGTTGCTGATATCTTTTTAAATGCTACAGCATCACCCATTAAGACAGATCAATTACACTTTTAAAAATCTGAGACACCAACAGTGAAACTGCTTCAAAGCTTACTGGCTTCCCATCAACTGGTCTCCCATATGAGTGCTGAACTATGAATAATATATTTTAAATAATCTCCAAATGATAAGCCAAGCAGTATGTGAAAATAAAATTTGTGTTTTATGCATCTTCCAATTTTTGTAAGTTCATAATCAGCTTTCCAACCACTCACTGCATGTGGTTGTAGATGACTGTCTTCTAAAGAATTAATAATTGTAAAGAATCAACTGGTTAACAGGCCTAATGACTGTGTATGAGTACAGTGAACAACTATACAGACAAATAGAGTGAGTCAGTAAATCAGAATGTCTTATACTGGTAGATTTTTAACTTTCCAGATATTGAATGAATTTTTTGTGGGTTAGTCACCACACACTAGCAAGACTTTTGTGGGTTTACTCGATGATTATTTTCTACAGCAGCATGTTCGAGAGACAACCAGAGGGAGTAATACTCTTGATCTGACTATCATCAGTGATTATTCATGCATTAAGAATCTGCAGATAAAGGAACCACTTATCTCGGTGTACTGATGTGTTTAAAGATGTAACTACCATCAGTGTAAAGGGAACAGCTTTTGCTTTTGTAAAGTCACCTTTATGAAAACAAAAATACACTGGTCTCAGACAGTTTCTTAATTCTATATGGTGGGACCAACTGGTGATGTTACCAACAGCAAATTTTAAATGGGAAACAATGAAGGAATTTATCTTGAAAGCTACTAGGCTTATCCCAACTAAGAAATGCACTTCAAATTTTAGGCCTAAATGGATGTCGGATGAACTAATGAGACTCCTGGCAGAGAATAAAAATGCATGGGATACATATAAATTATCAGGTGATGCAACAGCATAAGACAGATAAAAGCTAGTCTGTAATTAAGTGACAAAAGAGGTTAATTAAGTGAAGGATGAATACGAGAAACATCTGGCAAAGAATGCAAAGGAAAGCAGCAAAGATTTCTTTACTTATGTAAACTCTAGCAAGAAGGGGTGAATCAGATTGGTCCACTTGATAATGATGGTTCAACTGTTAATGATCCTGCTCAGGTAGTTGACAAACTGAATGAATATTTTGCATTTACAATCACACATGAAAAATTCTGTGGGGAAGTGGAGGCCAGAAGCTTATCAAACTCTAACGGGGAGCTAAATGATTTTGTAATAATTGAGAGCAAAGTGCAGGAGAAATTTTTGACATTAAACATAAAGAAGCACCTGGGGTGAGTGGGATCTGTCCAGGTAGATTAAGGGAGGCAGCAAAGGAAGTGAGCAAACCCTTAGCCATAATTAAGAGAGCAGTTTGAGAACGGAGAAGTTTGAGAAACGGAGTTTGAGAATTAGAGTAGCCTGTGTGGATGTACATTTTTGAAGCTCCTGGAACAGAGAAGATTTTTCTAATTTATTTTCTATTTTATTAGTTTAAATTGGCATATTAACTTATTTTCTAGAGTAGCTTTATATTCCTGTTTACGATACTTAGTTTAAAGTAACTTAGATAGAGATTTTGTAGGTATTACTTAGTATCGGTAAGGGTATCAAATCCACGTGTTGACCGTTCGTAAATTGCCGCCATTGTAATGTGATACAAAATATCTCGAACTAGATAGCATAAGCTTAATATAGTATAGTACAGTACATAATATTGTCAATTAATCAGTAAAATCTATTAATCTTGTTGAACTTCATTGTCAATTAAATTGTTCTTTTAACTATACATATAACGACTTAGGTTACGTAACATAAATAATTAGAAAAATAAATAATTAATACTTAACTTGATACGGAAGTTATATAAAGGGATTTTGTAGATAACACTAGATACCGAAACATAAATATAGCGTTATAACTGTGTTGGGATACAAGTTTAGGGTTTTAATTTTGTATTGAAATTGAAATTTTATTGAAATTAATAGAAATCATGACTCAAACCAGAGCAGCAAAGCAAAAGGCTCAAGCTAATGGGTGTGCTGTGGCTCAGAGGAGAACTGAGGGGGGCAGTGCCCTCTGAATCACAGCCTTTTAAAATGCACTACTTGCTTGATGTTTGTGGAGCAGTCGGGTACGGGACATGATACTGCCATGGTGGATGTCTTTGTGTATGCGCGCGATGCAAGGAGTGTAAGGAAATCAGCAACAACTCAGCGTTGTTATGGGCCTGTAAGAGAGGTTGAAGGACAGGGTGGATACCCTTGAAGGATTAAAAGTGAGGGCCCGTCAAGCTCTCAACTGCCCACACCAATGCCAGAGCTTGCACTTGGTCATCCCGCAACACAGCGGCAGCCCCCAAGGCAGAATGCGCTGGTCCCAAAGGAACTAGTAGTTGTTGGTGACTCTACTGTCAGGGAAACGGGAAACATGCTTTGTAAAAAAGGTTGGTGGAACAGGACCATGGTATGTCTGCCAGTGGCAAAGGTTGATGAGGTTGTAGAGTGGATATCATCTTTTAAGGGCACAAAAGGTGATATAGTTGTACACGTTGGCACTAATCATATTAAGAGTAGGAGACCGGCGGAATTGCTTAACAAGTACAGGTCACTGTTGAAAAAAAACCGTGAATTAGGGTTGAATTTGAAAGTGTCTGCAATTCTGCCCAGACACAATAGGAGGGAGTATATGATGAGAGCCCTGCCGATCAATTCGGCTGTGAAAGGCTCAAGGGGTAGAATTTTTTTCAGCCTGGTCTGTACTTGTTAACAGGAGAGACTGCTTCTACAGGGATGGGATACACTTAAATAGAAAGGGTGCAAGAATGTTTGCTGATGCTATCGAGGCAGTGTTAGCTGGTCAGAAAACTGCTAGATTGTGGGGATACAAGGACTAATAGAGTAACAGTAGCCACTGGCAGAGGTGAAAGTGATTCTTGCACTGCTTCTATTGGAATGAGCAGCAGCCTGGAAAATAAGATGCAGGATATTTCAGAGACTGCTGGAAATCATTGTGGTACAAGTAAACACATAGGTCGTGTTAGGGTAGCTAAGAAAAAGAACAGGTGCATGTATACTTGCATGTACACCAATGCTAGGAGTTTAGTAAATAAATTTGATGAATTTGAGGTATTGCTCAAAACATCAAAGGCAGATATTGTTGGGATTTCAGAGACGTGGTGTCACACAGATATAAGGAATACAGAAGTGGAATTTGGGGAGTACAATGTCTACAGAAAGGATAGACAGGATAGGAAGGGAGGAGGGGTTATGCTATTAGTTAAGAAATACATAAAATCCAAGGAAGTGAAGCCAGTCGACATCGCTGGACAGTGCAGTGTCGAATCAGTTTGGTGTAACATAAACATTGGGAGATCAAAACTGAGAGTAGGAGTGTGCTATAGGCCTAATGACTCTGATGAGTATAATAAGAAACTGTGCAGGGAAATAGAGTGGGCCAGTAAATCAGAGAGTCTTATAATGGGGGATTTTAATTTCCCAGATATTGACTGGAATTTGGGGGCTGGTCACTCACACACTAGCAGGGCTTTTATTGGATTTATTGGATGATTGTTTTCTACATCAGCATGTTCGGAAGGTAACTAGAGGGAGTAATACTCTTGATTTGATTATCAGTAGTGATTCTTCATGCATTAAGAATCTGCAGATAAATGAACCACTGGGTGGCAGTAATCACAGTGTGCCGAAGTGGGATTTACTCAAAGAGGTAACTACCATTAGGGGTAAAGGGAAGGGTTATTGCTTTCGTAAAGGTGACTACGATGGACTGAGACAGTATTTAAATTCTATACAGTGGGACCAACTGATGACGTTACCAACAGCAAATTCAAAATGGGAAGCATTCAAAGAACTTATCTTGGAAGCTACTAGGCTTTACATACCAACTAAGAAATATTGTTCAAGGTTTAGGCCTAAATGGATGTCAGATGAACTAATGAGACATATGGCAGAGAAGAAAAATGCATGGGATACATACAAATTAACATGTGACACAGAAGCCTATGATAGATACAAGTTGATCTGTAACCAAGTTACAAAGGAGGTTAGGCAGGCGAAGGCAGATTACGAGAAATCCTTGGTAAGGGATGCAAAGAAAAACAGCAAAGAGTTCTTTACTTATGTAAACTCTAGAAGGAAGGGGATGAATCAGATTGGTCCACTTGATATTGATGGGTCAACTGTTGATGATCCTGCTCAGGTAGCTAACAAACTAAATGAATATTTTGCATCGACATTCACACATGAGGAGTTATTCAGGGCGGGGAATGCCAGAGGTGTATTCAACTCTAGCAGTAAGCTACAGAATCTTGAAATAACTGGGAGTAAAGTGGAGGAGAAACTGTTGAAGATAAACACAAGAAAGGCACCCGGGGTGGATGGGATCTATCCAGTTATATTTAAGGAGGCAGCAAAGGAAGTAAGCAAACCCTTAGCCATAATTATGAGAGCTTCCTTGGACTCAGGGGAGGTACCCATGGACTGGAGATGTGCAAATGTGACCCCAATTCACAAAGGAGGATCAAAGGCTGACACAAGTAATTCTGTGTTACTTACTCACACAAGTAAGTGTGAGTTTAACTTCTGTTCACGGAAAATTAATGGAGGCACTGGTTAAAGAAGCACTGCAGGATCACCTAGACAAGACTTCAGTTATAGCTCAGACACAGTATGGTTTTGTTAAGGGGAAGTCTTGCCTGACCAATCTGATTGGATACTATGATGCAGTCACAAAAGAACTGGATGCAGGGAATAACTTTGATATTATATACTTGGATCTTAGAAAGGCTTTTGATACTGTTGCACATGGAAGACTGCTGCACAAATTGGAGCAGTGTGGCATTGGAGGCAAATTGCTGCTATGGATAAAGGGGTGGTGAGGGGGAGAAGACAGAGAGTGGTAATCAATGGACACTGCTCATCGTGGACTAATGTTATTAGTGGAGTCCCTCAGGGTTCAGTATTGGGTCCATTATTGTTTTCTGTATTTATAAATGATATTGATGATGGTATATCAAGCTTAATGTCCAAGTTTGCAGATGATACGAAGGTTGGCAGGGTTGTCAAGGATACTTCTGACACTATGCTGCTGCAACAGGATCTGGAAAGGTTGAGCAGATGGGATGAGAGGTGGCAAATGAAGTTTAACATTGACAAATGTAAAGTACTACATATGGGAAACAGCAACCCCGGAGCAAAGTATCAACTCTGTGGTACTACGCTGACAGTGGTAGAGAATGAAAGGGACTTAGGAGTGGTTCTGCAGGCAGATATGAAGTTCTCTGATCAGTGCTGACTGTCTGCAAGAGTAGCTCATGGTGTATTGTCAATGATATATAGGAATTTTTCTAGCAGGTATAAGGAGGTGATTATTCCCTTGTATAAGGCAATGGTCATACCACACCTAGAGTACTGTATAGAAGCCTGGAGGCCTCATTTCAAGAAGGATGTAGAGCTGCTGGAACGAGTACAGAGAAGGGCAACAAGAGTAGTGAATGGAACAAAGGGGTGCTCTTACGAAGAAAGGCTTAAGTTTTGCAAATTACAGTGTCTGGAGACTAGGCACCAGCAAGGTGATCTGATAGAGGTGTATAAAGCCTTGAATGGTTTGAGCATGCTCAATGCTGATGGGATTCTTCCTCTTGCTCAGAATAATCACCTGAGAGGTCATAAATTCAAATTGAATTTGAATTTGATTTGATTTTTTATGGCGCATTGGCAGATAAGGCCATAATGCACCAAGTCAAATTTAAAACGTTACTAAACATTTTGGTAGCCAAGGCTACCACGTCAAGCAATTAATTTTTATGTAAAAAAAGGTACAAATTAAAAGCATAAAAACTTAGATCTTTGTATAAAAATTAAAAGATTGTAAAAAGTTAAAGACGTCAAACATATTGTCTCTGTCACCTATAATCTGACTGAGTGTAAATGGCTCAGCAAATTATTAAAAGTGGTAAAATACAAGCGGCGTGCTTCTATAAAAACAGGACATTCTATTAAAATATGACTAACGGTTAAAATAACATTACACATCTCGCACATAGGTGGGTCGTCCACCCTCAGCAAGTAGGAATGGGTTAGATGACTATGACCTATGCGGAGCCGAGCAAGAACAACTTCCTCTCTTTGGACCCTGCGTAGACTGGACTGACATTGCATAATTCCAGGCTTAATGTGATGTAGCTCATTTGTGGCCTGTCCGTGCCAAGAATCGTCCCATTGGGAAAGTAATTTAGAACGTATTATTTGCTTGTAGTGTCTGTATAGGGGACTGACAGGCAATGATTATCCAGGGAAATGGCTGATTTGGCAGCGGCATCAGCCGATTCATTTCCCCGGATCCCAATGTGGCTTGGGATCCAGCAAAAGTGAATATCGAATTCTAATTTCATGAGAGAAAAAAGAATCTGCTGGATCCTGGACAGGATCGGATGAGGGTTAAAACTCACCGATACCAGAGCCTGTAACACGCTCAACGAATCGCAATAAATCATATACCTCTGGTAGTCGCGATTTTTAATGTGATCTAGGGCTGTTTGTATTGCATGCAACTCTGCATTATAAATGCTAGTTTCTTGTGGGATCTTATAGGATAATGTTTTGTGAGGGAACACAACAGCAGATCCCATATAACATTCTAACTTTGAGCCATCTGTGTAGACTGGCAGAAAGTCAGAATACTGCTGTCTATGTGATGCAAAGAGTTGCTGGTAGACAGATGGCGGTCTAGTAGCCTTCTCCCAGATCTTAAGGGAGAAGTCGCAAGTTGGAAAATAAGCATGCCAGGGTGGAAAGAATTGCCTTGGTGACTGGGCTACGTTGTCTACCGTCAAGTTTAGCTCATTCAGCAGCCCTTGAATGAGAATACCAAAAGGTTTGTTGGCAGTCCGACAGGTGTTGTAGAGGTTTTCCCAGCGCGGCTCAAAAATGGATGGCCACGTGGGATGATCGGGCAGGGATTTTAATTTGAAGGCATACTGTAAGGACAACTGCTTACGTTGAAGAGACAGAGATGGTTCATTTGCTTCAACGTAATGGCTTTGGACAGGAGATGTGTGAAATGCTCCAGTAGCTGTCCGTATGGCTTGATGGTGGATTGGATCTAAACCGCTGAACTGCACTATCTCTAGCAGAACCATAAACCTGAGACCCATAGTCGAGTTTGAAACGGACAGTGCTCGGTAAGACAAAGAAGGGTAGCACGATCTGCGCCCCATGAAGTTGACGAAAGGGCACGAAGGATGTTAAGCCCTTTGACACATCTTGTCCTCAGCTGATGAATATGTTGTAAAAATGTCAGCTTTTTGTCGAAAATAAGTCCAAGGAATTTGAATTCTGCTACAACTGGGATGTTATTTTGCCCAAGCCTTAATTCTGGGTCAGGATGAAGATTACGTTTGCGACAGAAGTGTACACAAACAGTCTTCTGTGATGAAAATCTGAACCCATTAGCCAAAGACCAAGCTGTAAGATGATCAATGGTTTTCTGCAGTTGCCTTTCAATCACCCTCATATTGCATGAATGACAAAATATAGCAAAGTCGTCAACACAGAGGGCATTGTTTACAGTGGGTGGAAGTTGTTCTGTGATAGAGTTTATTTTGATTGCGAAAAGCGTGACACTTAGAACGGATCCTTGTGGGACTCCCTTTTCCTGAGAGAAAACTCGAGAGAGGGTGGACCCTAAACGGACTTGAAATTGGCAATTCGAAAGAAAGTTTTTAATAAAAACAGGAAGGTTACCTCTAAGACCAAAGTTATAGAGGTCTTTTAAAATTCCAAATTGCCAGGCTGTGTCGTACGCTTTTTCAATATCAAAGAAAACTGCAACCAAATGCTCGGATTTAATAAAAGCATCACGAATGGATGTTTCCAATCGGATTAAATGATCCAGAGTGGATCTATTTCTTCGGAAGCCGCACTGTGTCCTGGAAAGCAGACCATTTGTTTCTAAATACCATACGAGGCATGCATTAACCATTCTTTCCAGGAATTTGCACAACAGCTTGTCAGAGCAATAGGACGATAGTTACTTGGATTGCTAGGATCTTTTCCTGGTTTTGGTTTTTTTGGGTTTTTTTTTTTTTTTTTTTAGGAGCATTAGCAACTAAGGCCATATTGCTCCGGGGATATGCAGTGGTCATTCCCTGACCTTTCCGCATCCTCCGTATTTGGTGGTGACGGGCTCGAACCCCGGTCTAATCAAGAAGCATGTGCTACGCACTGCTGCTCCTTCCCACCTGGCTACGGAGGTGCCTTCCTGGTTTTGGGAAAGCAAGGACAATAGCCCTTTGCCAGGAATCCAGAAATTGTTTGTGAATAAAAATTCTGTTAAACAAAACTAAAAGGTTGTTTGTTTGTTTTTTTGTTATTTAGGAGCATTAGCAACTAAGGCCATATTGCTCCGGGGATATGCG
This sequence comes from Mastigoproctus giganteus, assembly GCF_048544385.1. Lineage (NCBI taxonomy): Eukaryota > Metazoa > Arthropoda > Arachnida > Uropygi > Thelyphonidae > Mastigoproctus > Mastigoproctus giganteus. Next base: position 75,494,000 of record NC_143582.1, read on the forward strand.
GTGGTCATTCCCTGACCTTTCCGCATCCTCCGCATTTGGTGGTCACGGGCTCGAACCCCGGTCTAATCAAGAAGCGTGTGCTACGCACTGCTGCTCCTGCCCACCTGGCTACGGAGGCGCCAACTAAAAGGTGATCCTTAGATTGTGGTGAGAGGTGTTTTAGCATTTCGTAGTGGATATCATCGGGCCCCACAGCACTTGCATGCGTGAGAAAGAGTGCTGCATTTAACTCTTCCTTTAAAAGGGTTTGTTATACGATTCAAGCCCTTTTGAGGAGAAGTTCGGTGGGTTTTTCTCAATTTTCTTTTTCAGGGCCAAAAAACTCTGCGGGAAAAGATGTTATTGCAGAGATTTTTGCAAATGTTTCCCCTAAAGTATTTGCAACTGCAGTTCGATCTGCAATTGGACATCTGTTGTGCTTGAGGATCACTGAAGGGCATGGTGAATATTTTCCCTTCATTTTCCGGATCTTATCCCAGACTACTTTTGAGCTAGCAGCCTGAGTTATGGAAGATGTAAAATGAATCCAAGATTTCTTTTGGCTCTGACGTCGTACATAACGCGCTTTCGCACGTGCATGTTTGAATGATATTAAATTTTCAGTCGTGGGATATCAGCGGAATATCCCCCAGGCTTTGTTTTGTGCTTTTTTTTGCTGTCGTGCATTCTGAATTCCACCAAGGTTTGGGAAATAGTGGAAACCGGCTGGATGATTTTGGGATTGCAATTGCAGCTGCTTGGACAATCGTTTCTGTGACATAAACGACTGCTTCATTGTTGGCTCCTGACTGACTGTACTGATGTCAAGGTTTGCCAGATATTGAAAGGCATTCCAGTCAGCCTGATCAATCTTCCACCGCTGTAAACTAAATGGCAAACATGGTCTGCCACTAGTTAGGGTGGTTATCACGGGGAAGTGATCGCTTCCATGTGGATTTTCTTCTACCTCCCAAGTAAGTGAAGGAAGGAGAGAAGGGGAGCAGATAGAAAGATCAATGGCAGAGAATGTACGGGTAGGCATGTGGAAGAAGGTGTTTGTTCCCACGTTTAAGAGGGAGAGGTCATTGTCAGTGAGCATATGCTCTATGACTCGTCCCCTTCGATTGATGTTAGCACCAGCCCACAGAGTATTATGTCCATTGAAATCCCTAAGAATTAAACAAGGGGAAGGCAATTGCATGATAGGATCATCAAGGAATTTCTGGGGGATGTCAATCCCAGGTGGTAAATAAACAGAGCAGACAGTTAATAAGAACCCCACTTTAAGGTGAATTGCTACAGCCTCAATGCTAGTTGTAAGCTGCAAAGGCTGAAATGGGATCTGGTTGCCGATGAGGATTGCAACTCCTCCGTGAGCAGGACCTTCCACAATTCTATCCTTACGAATGATGGTAATGTTATGCATGGTGGGGTTATCATTTGCCTTTAAATAAGTCTCCTGTATGCAAAAGCAAGCTGGTTTGTGCTTTTGCAGGAGTGCCTTGATGTCATCAGTATTTTGCCGGAATCCACGACAGTTCCACTGTAGGAATTTAGCCATTATTTGGCTTGGTGAGTCCATCAGGCGGCTTCCAAGGTGCTGAGGGCTTACCTTTTTCAGTTTTGGCTTTCTCCTTCCTGGGGAAGTACGGACGTTGTCCAGTGTCCATTTCCTCCTCAGCAAAGAGCTCCAAAACTGAGTTTTCTTGTACCTCCTTCTGCTCGAAATCCATGTTTTCTTGCGTATTAAGGGATGCTTCACCTTTCTTATTCTTTTCTTTTGCAATTGCTTTTGTTACTTGTGGAGCATTAGGAGGTACCGATATAGGAGTGGCAGCTGATTGGTCCTTCTGTGCAGGTTTTTGGGAACTTAAGAGATAACGCGCGATGGGAGTGAAAGACTCCTTTGGAGGAATGGTCATGTCCGTCTGAGTTCCGACGGAACATCTCCCTGATACCTTCTGGGCGTAGGTAGGTTTCTTGATATTCAGGGGTTTGACCGATTTCCTTGCCTCCTGATATGATATATTTAGCTCTGCCTTCAGCCGTTGAATTTCTTTTTCTTCTTTCCACCTCTGGCATGCTCGTGAATAGGCTGGATGTTCTCCCTCACACAGTTAATGCAGGTGGGTTTTGTGGCTGAACATGCTGTTGTTTCGTGGTCCTTTGCACCATATCAAGCACATGTCCATTTGAGAATGTCCATATTTCTGGCATTTAAAACACCGTAAAGGGTTTGGAACATAGGGACGCACTGGACAGTTGATGTAGCCAGCTTTAATCTCATCAGGAGGTTTGGGCGAGTTAAAAGTCAGGATAATGCTCCTGGTTTTAACAAGTTTCTCATCCCTATGCACATTAATTCTCTTAATGGTAATAATTCCCTGTGGTTTTAATTCTGAGCTGATTTCCTCCTCGGTTACGTTGAGAAGGTCCCATTCCGAAATGACACCTCTCGATGAATTGAGTGTTCTATGTGGTGTCACTGTTATGGGTACTCCTCCGATTGATGTTGCACAGAGTAGCTGCTCAGATTGCCTGTCACTTTTGGTTTCAATTAAGAGGTCTCCAGAACGGAGACTCTTAACTGATTTGGGTGACCCTGCTAACCCATCTAACCCTTTCTGTATAAAGAAGGGTGACATTTTGCCAATCGGTTTTTCAGTGGTAGAGTGTATAATTAAAAATCTTGGGACAGGCCCTGATGATGTTTCAGTTCGCTGCCTCTTTGTAGCAATAATGCTATCTGCCTCTCTGTCTGTATTTTCAGATAGGGACCGGGTTGGGGCCCCTGAAGAAGTAAGTTTATTAGGATTCATGGAGTTTTTAAATTGTTCAGTGCCTGGGCTCCCCACCCACCACGGAGCCCAAAGGAATGCTCACTACCCGGCATGCAATAAATGCGCTCGGGAGTGGAACGCCAGGGCTACCCAGACACCATACCCGCACCGCCGCCAGCCTGAATCCTGTCCCTCGGACCATGAGGATAGGGGCATGGCATTGACACGGTTGACCCTCACAGGTGAGCCTACTAGCCGATTGATCCTAGCCGGGCCTTCCAGGACCTCCCGTCTTGTCGAAGCAGGGGCCAAAATGGTGTATTGAAGCTGGGCCCCTCAACCACCAGGATCCCCCTTTCCGAATTTCCACAGGGTCGTAGCGCACGGCAAACATGCCGGATTCCATTGATGTAAGCCTGGAACCTGGGCTGTGGGCGTTGGATCCCAGTGATGCTAGTCTGGAAGTCCAGCAGCATCACTGGGAGGTCCCCTCACCACGTACAGGTGCCCACGTCGAGGGGGTTCAAATTGAGGAAAGACAGATGTAGGATAGACGTGCGGAAATTTGCCTTTAGCCAGCGGGTGGTTGGTTGGTGGAACAGACTTCCATCCCTTGTCGTGGAAGTTGATAGCCTAAATAAGTTTAAGGCTCAGATGGACAGGTATGTCGAACGAACAGAGGGGTGAAGTGGAAGTGGTTATTTAATTTTTTTTATTTATGTATTATTTTTTAAAATTTTATTTATTGTTTTTTTTTTTTGGCTGATGCTGCATAAGCTTGCTTTCTTGCATCAAATGCCTCTACTAATGCTAATGCTAAAAGAGAGCATCCTTAGAATCAAGAAAGGTACCCATGGACTGGAAATGTGAAAATGTATCCCCATTTCCAAAAGGGGATCAAAGGGTGACATGAGTAATTACAGACCTGTTAATTTAACTTCTATTCTAGGGGAAAAAAATAATAGAGTCACTGCAAAGAAGCATTGCAGGATCATCAAGACAAGAGGAGTTATAATTCTCACACAGTATGGATTTGATAAGGAAAAGCCTTGTGTGAGCAATTTGACTGGATACTATCATCATCATCATTGTTATTAGCCATATGGTGTAAGAATGTCTGAGGCTTATGCTGTACCAGCCAAATAAAAAAAAAAAAAAAAAAAATTTCTGTGTTACCTGAGAATGAGAGAGAGAGAGAGAGAGAGAGAGAGAAGTAGAAGGGAATCACAAAGAAAGCACAATAGAGAAAAATGATGATATCCAGCTCAGGACCCTGGGTTTTCCAAGCCCATACTCACCAGATGTGAGCCCTCCAGTTCATGTCAAACACATTAGAAAATTAAACAGCTGACTCAAGGGAATTTTTCGAAGGTATATGAAGCTGTCAGATGTTATTGTGGCAGGGGATTTTAATGTTCCAAGTGCCCAGCAGAGAAAGCAAACTTCATTGAATTGCCAAATATCATTATAGCAAGTTTATCAGCATAGCCTCGTACTCAGCATTTTCTAAATGCTCATTTAAAAACCTCATCAAAGACCATGTTCCAGGCAAAGGGGCCCACCATTGAGCCCTGAGGACATCCACATGGGCACACCTCACTGAAGTATGTGAGGAATGGTCAGGTGCATTATCATGGAGCAGGTACACACCTTTTGACAGCTATGATGTGGTCACAAAGGAATTGGATGCAAAAAATAATTTTTATATCATATACTTGGATATCAAGAAAGCTTTTGAAACTGTTGCACATAAAAGACTGCTGTACAAATTTGAGCAGTATGCCATTAACGGCAAGTTACTACAATGGATAAAGGGATGGTAGAGTGGGAGACAACAGTGAGTGGTAATTAATGAACACTGCTCTTTGTGGATGGATGTTATCAGTGCATTCGCTTTAGTTCTGTGTTGGGCCCAATTTTGTTTTCTACATTTATCAATGATATTGATGAAGGTAATCAGTCTTGCAGATGATATGAAGGTTGGCAGGGTTGTTAATGACAGTAATGACAGTACACCACTGCAAGGATCTAGAAAAGTTAGGCAGATGGGCTGAGAGATGTCAAATGAAGTTTAATAATGACAAATGCAAAGTACTGCATATGGGTAGCAGTGATGTACCAACTGTGCAGTATAACACTCAGGGTAGTGGAGAATGTAAAAGACCTGGAGGTAATGGTGCAGTCAGATACAAAGTTTTCTAAGCAGTGTAGACTGGCTGCCAGTACAGCTCATGGGGTCTTGTCAATAATATACTGAGGAAAGACAGTTGTAGAATAGATGTGAGGAAATTTGCCTTTAGCCAGCGAGTGGTTGATTGCCAGAACAAACTATCATCTGTTGTAGTGGAGGTTGACAACTTAAATAAGTTCAAGGCAGAACTAGACAAACGTTTGGAGTAAATGGTTGGGTGAAATAATAAGGTTTTTTATGAGAAAATGTTTTTTAATGGGAACTATTTTTTTATGTTCCTTTTATATACTGACGTATGATATACAAATGATGATGTATGAGCGTACTTTCTTGCATCATTTACTACTAGTACTAATATTATTACTAAATATATCTATTTTAACACTGTTTCCAAAATTTTTATAAAATACTGATGACTTAAATAAGTGGTATTTTCGCCATATCTATAAACTTATTAAAAATAAAGCAAAAAATTTTTTGAATAACCCTTTGAACCTTCTCTTCAGAATGATAATTTGGAACTAATACTTCACTACCTGACTAAGTTTTAATTAAATTGAAAATATATTAAAATAAATATATAAAATTTGGAACCTGATGTAGGAATAAAACTGAAGTTTTATTTTCTTACATCAAAAATAAAATTTGCATCTAATGAAGATTGTAAGCTTAGAAAAACAAAAAAATTTTTTTATCGATTATATATGATGGTTGAAAGGTACATTGCTGATTTTTAATCCTGTATATAGTGCATTTTACAAATTTCCCTTAGATACTGAAAGATAGATTCATATTTTATGTTGCACTTATACAGTGCATTGCAAATTTTCCATACGTGAAACAATTTACTGCAGGGAATTTCTTATTCAGCTAAATTTTAAAGAGTAACAATTCAATTAATAAAACAGATAAAACACATTCACAATCACTCGGCAGGTACCACCACCCCAGGGGTGGTGGTACCTGCCGAGAATGCACTGGTGAAGTGTTACCTATTCAAGAATCCACTGTTGAAGGTACTTAATATTGAGGCAACTCACTGTGAAGGCATTCACAATATGAGAAATAACAAAAACAATACCATTTCACCTACTTTGGCGATTTACTACAAACCAAATTGATACTATGCACTAACTTGTTTGATTAGTGAATTTTCCATAGTCAGAAGCTTTTGACCCTAAAACCTTTTTAGTATAAACATTTTGATATAATGGAAGTGACATAATGCAATTGTTTTCATCGATATCCATAATTGGATAAGTCAACTGCATTAAGTTCTGAATTAATTAGTGGATCGTTGCTCTGTCTTATTGTAATTGTGACCACTTAAGGTATGTTGAAACTCCAAAGAAGCTCATTCTTCCAACTTTGTAATGAGTTTAATGAACAGAATGTTAAGCAATAAGAAATCCTCAGTTCAAAAATATTTATAAAATCTGAAATAGTACTTAAAGATGATCTTTAACTTATGTATGTGTATCTTTTAATTTTTATTTGTGCAGTTAATATTTCATACCCTTAAGGTAATTTTCCCTTCTAAAAGGTTTTCCCTTGTAAGAAGTTTTAAACCTCCACTCCCTTGGTAAACTTCTTATCCGGGTTCTTTCTACTGTATATATTAATTTATAAAAGTATATACTGTATATCTATAGCTAAAATTTATGTCATATCTTGTTTATTTGCACTTGTTCAGATGATGGGGGGGCTTGAATTTTATGAAATATTTTAAGAGAAGTTCAAGATATATAGTTTGGGAACCTCTGTTTTCATTATCTTCACCATGCATTCCAGGTCTAAATATCAAAAAATTTACTACTCGAAATGTGATGTTAAAAATTATTTATTTTTTTGGGTTTACATATGTTAATATATAAAACAGCATGCTAAAATATTTCAAAAACTGTTCGGACATTTTAAATGTTGATTATATATATAACATGATTTTAGTGCAAGGTATTTCTTGAAATATTCACCAGATGCAACCCTGGTTTTCTGGAGCATGTCTCATAATTTCAAACTGTCTCCTTTTTCTCAATTTCTAGCACTTCTATGACTATCTGGTCCTTGAGGTTGTCACAGACATTCTCTCAGATATGCCAGACGCTGTACTTGCTACTTGGGAGTCTAAAACACTGATGGAACTGATATTCGGGTGCCACTCAAGTCAAGTGGACCCAATGTCAGCAAAGTCCGGACAGTCTGTGACAGCCAAATCCTCTGCTTGCACCTTCATGATGGTGGGACTGTTAGTAATCCTGGGTATAACCTACATGCACAAGCACGCTGTGGGTCACCACCCAGGTGTGAACCAATGTAAGCAGGGGTTGAGGTGTGGCACCCACACCACATGGAGGAATGCTGTCCCTCTGTGTTACCAGGCAATACTAGGTGGTAGTTGACTCTCATCAACCGGTGCAATACCAACACTTTGCTTATTGGAGGCTTGAAGTGGTGGAACCCATGTTTAGTCTCCAAAGCTAAGTTCTGGTCAATCCTCTCCCACCTCTTCCATCATGCAGTATAACTGATGACTCTTGATGTTATGATGAACATCATGGCAAGATCCAATCTTCCTTACATTTTGAGGGTACAGCTCTAAAACGGTGTTCGCAGGCTGGCCGCTAGTTAGTACACCAGACCGAACCTATTGATAACTCTCTAGTAGGCTTCCGGATCAGCTAGTGTATAATCTTGCTACCGCCTATTGTTCGGTTATTTTAGGAGCATCAGCAACTAAGGCCATATTGCTCCAGGCATATGCGATGGTCATTCCCTGACCTTTCCATATCCTCCGTGTTTGGTGGTCACGGGCTCGAACCCCAGTTTAATCAAGAAGATTGTGCTATGCACTGCTGCTCCTGCCCACAATCTTGCTACCCATACTCTGCCAGACAGTGAATGGAGTGAGTCCAAGTACTGTGTATGCAAGGGACATTGTCGAGACCACATTATGTCAAGGATCTGGGTATATTCTTATCATGTGTACTCAATATCCAAAAATTTCATACAGCATTTCCCCCCACTTTTTCTTACTATTGAATACACCACGAATTGTCAAACTAATAGATTAAGCTTATCTGCTAAAAGATCTAAACAAAACACTTCCTAGTTCATTTCACAAATATACAGGGTCTCAGTTCTAATCTCAATGATTTCCATTTCCACTTGCAGTCTGCCAAATCACACGTACTTTTTCTGACAGAATTTCAGTTTTCAGTTGGTTCAACTGCTGCTCATCTTGTTGCCCAAATTATTCGTTGTATGAATCCTTTCGCTTAAAAGGATTCCATTATGAGTCCATTCCGATATTCCCTGTCAGAGACTTGTAATTGGGAATCTCCTCTTTTCAATCTTCTCTGGCTTAAAATCTCTCTACCTCATTGTGTCAAATTCATCTGTTGTCTTTACCGTTCTCCCAACTCCACTAATCACTTGGAGCTCTTTGACTTCCTCTCTTTGCAACTTGACTTTCTCCAGTCCAACTTTCCTAACAGTGAGGTAATTTTCCTTGGTGATTTTAATGTTCACAACTCCAGCTGGTTTCCGTTTTCTGGGTATATTCTAGCTAGTTATAATATTCTATATTCTGGGTATATTCCAGCTAGTTTCCGTTTTCTAGTCACACTAATAGAGCTGGTCAAGATGCTGAGGCTTTTGCAATTACTAATGACCTTGCACAGATTGTTCATTTACCTACAAGAATACGCTTGATCTTTTTCTCACAAACAACCCTTCTAAGTACACAGTCGAAGTGAGAGGTCCTTTAGGCACCTCAGATCACAACTTGGTGATTGTCTCTTCTTCAATGGAACCTTTATCTCATGGCTATTCCCAACCTCGTGTTGTTTGGCATTACAAGAATGCAAAATGGGATGACCTGCGAGATTTCTTTTCTTATTTTCCTTGGTCGGATTACTGTTTCAAAACTTCTGATGTCAACACTTGCTCAGTAGTGTCAATGAAATTATTCTTGAAGGAATGGAATCCTTTATCCCACACTCCAATTTAAAATCTCGTCCTTTATCTAAACCTTGGTTTTCCAATAAATGTGCTAAGGCCGTTCAAGAGAACAATGTTGCATTTCGTAATTGGCTTGTTTCCAATTCTTCAGTGTCGTTTTCTACCTACACCAAAGTTCACTACAATTGTAAAGTTATTAATCAGTCCAAACTAGATTTTGAACAGGCTAAGAGCAGAAAACTTGCTTCTTGCCCTAATGGTAGCCGAGCATTCTGGTCTCTTGCCAAAGCTGTTGGACGCAACTTTTGCCCATCTATGCTCCCACCTCTCACACAACCAGATGGTTCTGTTGTAACTTCGGCCAAGGATAAAGCTGACCTGCAGGCATCCCATTTTTTTTCCAACTCGTGTATTAATGATCTTGGTAAAACTCCTCCCACCATTCCCAACACGCTCCATTCAATGCCTCCTGTGGTCTTCCGTCAAAAGGATGTCAGAAGGATTTTGACGAATCTTGATGCTTAGAAAGCTCCAGGTCCCGATGGTATATCTCCACTTGTTCTCAAAACCTGTGCCCCTGAACTTATTCCTATTCTTTGCTGCATTTTTTCACTTTCTTATTCCAAAGGTGTTTTTCCTTCTGCTTGGAAATTTGCCATATCCAGTCAGTTCCTAAAATGGGTGACAAATCCCTCCTATCCAATTATCGTCCCATTGCAATTATTTCTACTCTTTCTAAAGTAATTGAGAAATCAATTAACTGCCAACTCTTAAACTAAGTAGAAACCTTCCGTCTGATAAACTATTGACAGTATGGATTCAGTGTCGATCCACTGGTAGTATTCTGGCTTATGTTACCCATTTATGGACTAATTCAATGGAAAGGTTCAGTGAACACAAGCAATTGCTCTTGACATCTGAAAGGCTTTTGATCGTGTTTGGCATAAATGTCTTCTAAACAAGCTTCCATCTTATGGTTTCTCAACTGTTTTATGTAATTGGTTATCCAGTTTTCTCTCTGATCGCTCACTGAGGGTGATGGTAGATGGCTCTCTGTCTTCTAACTTATCCACTAATGCCGGTGTCCCCCAAGGTTCAGTTCTTTTCCTCTTGTATATTTATGACCTTCTTCCATTGACTGGAAATCCTAACCATAGTTTTGCTGATGATAGCACATTGCATTCCATTTTCCATTTTGAGAAACCTTGTCCTGCTCAATCAGCTTCAACTTCTCGAAAATCTGCTACCAATTCCTTAAATGCTGATCTTCAGGTAATTCTCCAGTGGGCCAAAGAGAACTTAATTTATTTCAACCCTTCTAAAACTCAGTCTTGTCTTATATCTCGCAAAAAGGATTCTTCTGCTCCTATGCTTATCTTTAGTGAAATTCCGATTTCTAGGCAAAATGATATACAGTAAACCCCCGCTATTCGCGGGGGTTACGTTCCTGAGAAATGCCGCGAATACCGAAAACGCGAATACTGAGTTATGGCTCCCATAGTAATAAAGGGGTTCCGTTCCAAAGTATGAAATATATAAGAAAAACTAGTCTAAAATTTTGTCTATGTATTATATGTACCTTCATAATATGACTATATACATAGACAGTACATAGTGAAATGCAAGCATATGGCATCGAAATGAAAATAAGAAACAATTTAATATTAAATGTAATATTTATTAGAAATTTCAAACAAATCTTTCAAACCAGCGTCTTTGCTAGCTAAAAAACTTATCCCGCCAGTGCTATCACCAGTTTCGCTAAAGCGTTGATAAGGAGTTTTGCGTTTTCACGAATGATGAGCGAATTTAACGGAATTTTATTTTGAGTTCGGTCTTCTATCCACAGATTTAAAGCTTTTTCCATTTTTTCTAATTTAACATCACCAGTTACAGAGCAAATTTTTGAAGCAATTAGCGCGTTTTCACGGACACTACGGCGGATTTTTTCTTCCGATTTCTTGATTGATCGTACCGTTGACTCATTGATTTTATAATGTTTTGCCACTGAGGAGACACTTTCACCATTAGAAATTTTATCTAATAACTCAATTTTATTCGCTAATGTCATCACCTTATTTGATATTTTCACATTTCTCTTGTTATTCGTAGTATATTTTTGTACGGGTAAAAAAGAACTTGTCCACAATAAAGTCACTTTCTTCTGTTAACACACTCGAAAAAGTCTGTTTTACACTGCAAAACGGTAGATTTATCACTTTTGTAAGCATATCAATTTATAAATTGATAAATTTATTCAATTTATAAGCATATAAATTAAAAGCAAACGACGAAACCTTCCATAACAAGCGCATAACACATATTGAACAAGGATTAGCGAGAAACATTCACGCTCGCGATTTTGTCACCCCTCTCCCCTCACCCACTGAGCGCTGTTTTGACCGGGAAAGATAATTTTAGCCACGCCCATGTTTTTTTTATGGCGGAAAATATTCACGGCGCTTTAAAATTCACATTTTTTAGGTTTCATTTTATAGTAAATCGGCGATCGCAAATACGCGAAACCGCGAATACAGATACCGCGAATAGCGGGGGTTTACTGTATATCTCTTTTGGGGATTACCCTGACTTCTAACCTCTCTCTCTCTCTTGGCACAAGCACATTACAAATATTGCTTCCTCTGCATCTAAAAAACTTAGTTTTCTCTTTTGCTCTTGGCATTACTTTTCTTCCAAACAGCTGCTCATTCTGTATAAATCGCAAATCCACCCTGCCATGGAATATTGTTTCCACATCTGGGGTGGTGCTCCCAAAACCTCTCTCAGGCTTCTTGATTCCATTCAGAATCAGAAGAGGGCAGTTAGGTTAATTAATGATTCATCTCTAAGAGAATCTCTCCACTCGCTGTCTCATAGACGTACTGTTTCTGCTACATGCCTCTTCTACAGATACTTCCATGGGCACTGTTCTTCTGAATTGGCTTCTATAATTCCCGCTCTCTCTTTCAAAACAGTCCGAACACGTGCAGCCAACATCCATTTACTGTCCAACTTCAAACTCACAGAACCAACTTTCATCTTCCTCATTTATTCACTCAACTGCCATTTTCTGGAACAACCTTCCTTCATACGTATTTCCTGAAAATTACAGTCTACAGAAGTTCAAGTCCAATGTCAACAAATATCTTCTTTCGTCTTCCCAACCTCCAACCCAAGCACGATACTAAGTACTATAGATTCTAATACCTGTCGTGTTTGGGGTTTACATAAAAAAATAAAAAATATAATGCTATTCCTTCCCTTAAAAAAATAAAAATGAGTTGTATGGAAAAGATCATTAAGTAGATGAATCACATCCCCAATTAATTTTCCTCTCTTTTTCGTAATGATAGAAAGTTATTCGTGATTAATTCAAAAATCTAAATCTACAAGGGGTTGAGGTAGAAGATCTAAAAGAATCTGTGACAAAAGCTAAATAGTAATAGTGGCATGTGATATAAGAAAGCAAGCCTATCAACTTATGTAGCACCAGCAGAAAAAAAAAAAAAAAAAAAAACGGCGAAGGTACAGAAAACCTGCACAAGAAGAATGCAAACGTTTGATTAAATTTACCGGTAAAAGTATTTTGCCATAATGGCATTTGTATTGTTGCTCGCTCAGTAAACAGACAGTGTGTGTTATCAGTCAGGAGTAGAAATTGAATCCCATGGGAGATTGAAACCTTCCCGAAGTGGAGAGGGCAACCTGACCTTTTTTTTCTTTAGAATCACTGGTGGACTAGTGGATAAACTGTTTATTAAGAAAAAAAAAAGGCAAAGGAAGCCTATACGAGAAGAATAGCAAACGTCAAAAACGTTTACCGGTGAGACTACGTTACGAACATTTTTTACGACGCCAGAACTTCCAATATGACTCAGTTCATGATTCAATTAGTTAATTCAATTAGTGATTCTAAAGAAAAAAGGTCAGGTTACCCCCCCTCCACTTTAGGAGGGTTTCAAGCTCCCATGGGATTCAACTTCTACTCCAGACTGATAATACCCACCATCTGTTTACCGAGCGAGCAACAATACAAATGCCATTGCGGCAAAGTACTTTTACTGGTAAATTTCATCAAACTTTTGTATGCTTCTTGTGCAGGCTTTCTTTAGCTTAGCCAAAAAATCCAACCAATTTCACACATCCATTCGCTCTAAAAGTTTCTCCAGTTCCTCCTTGAATTTATTTAAGCTATCAACTTCCACAATGACAGATGAAAGTATTTCCCAACAATTAATCACCCGCTGGCTGAAGGGAAATTTCTGCACATCTATTCTACAACTGTCTTTCCTCAATTTGAATTTATACCACTTCAGGTTCATAATCTGAGCAAGTGGAACAATCCCATCAGAATTAGGCATGCTCAACCCATTCAAGGCCTTATACACCTCAGTCAGATCATCTCACGGGTGACTAGTTTCCACCAATTCAATTTGCGGAACTTATGCTTTTCTTAGTAAGATAACCCCTTTGTTCCCCCCCAACCATGTTGCCCTTCTCTGTACACGCTCAAGCAACTCTACATCCTTCCTAAAATGAGGCTTCAAGATCTGTGTGCAGTACTCAAGGTGTGGCCTGATCATTGCTTATACAAAGGAATAATCACCACCTTTTTCCTACTAGCAAAATTCCTGCATATCATTGACAATACTCCATGACCAGCTCTGGCAGCCTGGTTGCATTGCTCAGAAAACTACATATCTGACTGAACAATTACTCCCTGATCTTTTTCATTTTCTACCACCATAAGTGTAGTACCACACAGCTGATATGTTTCTCTGGAGTTACTTCTACCCATATGCAGTACTTTGCATTTGTTAATGTTAAACCAGTTCCCACTTCCCAGCCCATCTGCCCAAATTTTCTAGATCCTGTTGCAGTAGCACATTGCCATTACTATCATTAACAACCCTGCCAGCCTTTGTATTATCTGCGAACTTTGACACTAAGCTGATATACGTTCATCAATATCATTGATATATACCCAAAACAACAGTGGGCCCAACACCGAACCCTGGGGGACTCCACTAATAACATTAGCCACGAAGAGCAGCATCCATTGATTACCACTCTCTGTCTTCTCCTACTTAACCACCCTTTTATCCATTGTAAGAACCTGCCCTTAATGCCATACTTCTGCAATTTGTACAATAGTCTTCCAGTAGTCTTCCATGAGCAACAGTGTCAAAAACCTTCCTGAAATATGATATCAAAATTATTTTTTTGCATCCAGTTCCTTTGTAACCGCATCATAGTATCCAATCCAATTTGACAGACAAGACTTTCCCTTAACAAACCCATGCTGTGTCTGAATTATTACTGCAGACTTGTCTAGATGATCTTGCAATGCATCTTTAATCAGTGACTCCATTATTTTCCCTGGAACAGAAGTTAAACTAACTGGACCATAATTACTCATGCAACTCTTAGATCCCCATGGGGACCTCCCCTGAGTTCAAGGATGATCTCATAATTATGGTTAAGGGTTTGCATACTTCCTTTGCCACCTTTAATATAACTGGATAGATCCCATCCACCACAGGTGCCTTTCTTATGCTTAACTTCAACAATTTCTCCTCCACTTTGCTCTCAGTTATTACAAAATCATTAAGACACTGTTACAGTTTGATAAACCTCTGGCATTTTTCTCCCTTAATAACTTCTCGTGTGAATGTAGACGCAAAATACTAATTCAGATTATCAACTATCTGCGCAGGATCATCAACAGTTGAACTATCAATATCAAGTGGACCAATCTGATTCATCCCCTTTCTTCTAGCGTTTATATCAGTTAAGACATCCTTGCCGCTTTTCTTAGCATACTTTGCAAAAGATTTCTCGTAATCTGCCTTCGCTTGCCTAACTTCCTTTGTGACTTGATTACAGACTACCTTATATCTGCCATAGACTTCTGTGTCAATCAATACTTTATTTGCATCCCATGCATTTTCTTCTCTGCCACAAATCTCATTAGTTCATCTGATATCCATTTAGGCCTCAACCTTGACCAATATTTCTTAATCGATATGAAGAGCCTAGTAGTTTCCATGATTAGTTCCTTGAATGCTTCCCACTTAGAATTTTTTGGAATTAATGGATTTTACAGAGAAAAATCCTACTGATTACTAATTTTAGGTTTTTCAGAGTTATATCTGCTTCTCTGATGTACATAACTGAAGGAAGCAAACAGTACCAGAACTTTCACCAGATAGCTTATCTTATGACCTATTGCCAAAAAATCTGATTAGAAGAACAGTTGTCACATAAAATATGTGAAAGACTGCAATCAATAGGTATAGAGTATCATAATGAAATTGTATAAAATCTGTTTTGTAATTATCATGGCTGATAGTACTTTTTCTTTATTTCTAATATTACTTTGTATTCTAAGGAAATTTACTGTGAACAGCAAAAAAGTTTACATTTTTGATTACCATTCTATGATTAGATATTCTTCTGTGCCCTGTATTTGAATTCTGATGATTAAAAATTTAGCGTTTAATGAAGAAAGATACTGCTGATACAAAATTGAGAGAGAGTTTGTTTGTTTGTTATTTGGTTTTTAGGAGCATATAAACTATATGCTCCTAAAAACTATATTCATAAAGTGAATACAATAATTTTTGCCTATGCTAAAATATAATATATGACCATAATAATAATATGACCATAACAATATATGACCATAATAATAATATGACCATAACAATATATGACCATATAATATATGGTCCAACTAGAAATTTTATTTCTGCTCTATTAAAAATAGAGAGGGAGGGGATATTCTCCTTTCTCACCTTTGAATTTCTTAGTATGATATGATATGATATCAATTTAATGTTCCCTTTTGAAATTTAGTATATCCTTTTGTACACAGATTTTTTTATTCTAATGAGATGGCATTTATTTCATTTTAATATTGATAACTGTGAGGTTTCAGAGAGTCTATTTCTTAGACTCCAAGAGTTTGATAGTCGGATTATAGGACTTTAATATGAGCTTTTTAATATATTTTAATAATATTACATGTAAAATGTATGTGCCTCCTGTAATATTCTGGTTCCATTTACTTATTTTTATTATGATTTGTGGAATCTAAAAAAAAAAAAGTCATCATGGGATAACATTCTAAAATAAAAAGCATCGTTACATCTTCCAGACTGCTGAAATGAATACTATTAGTCCACATAATAAAGATTGAGACAGGAAAATTCATGCCTTTCCATGTATTTTTCCATCCATATTTAGGCACCAGTACAGAGTGTAAAAGGGGTGGGGGAAATGACCCATACATTCTGTTAAATGGAAGACGGGGATAGATTCTTCTGATTTTCCTTCCTGCTGGATCTAAATATATTTTTCAGTTTTTAATTTCTCCCCTGATAAAAACCAAAAGTCTGTGTTCAGAAAAAGAATCATGATGACACAAACAAAACTAATATTTTTTGTTTGTATTTTACAAAGGAACCATCAAGTACAAAACAGAAGTAAGAACAAAACCTGAAGTAGTTTTATCATAAATATTCCCTGTATTTTACTTTTCAAGACGTTAAATTCAAAACAATAACGATGGAATTGATTTTAATGAGAAAACATTAAAATTAAACAAATTAATATATTTTTAAAAAGTTTAGACTTTTAAAAAATGTGTGTTTTTACAGTAATTAATACACATAACTAAATGGATCAAATAATTTTCAGCTAGTAAGTGAAATCTCCCTAGGCAGTCTCTAAAGACACTATGAAGGATCATAGTATTCCTTAATAAATTAAGAATGTATAACACAGAATGAAGAAGGGAACCAAGTACAAAGTTGCCAAGTAATGATTACTGGTGTAATTGCATGAGGGTGCTAGATGAGGATATTACATAACTGGAGGAAGTGACAATTTTGTATTTCAATTTTTCATAATGAATGGTTGAAGCCATTCAACCATTCATTATGAAAAATTCACCATTAGTCATTACTGGTGAATAAATATCATGCCATATACTATCGAGTAACATATATATATATATATATATTTTTAATGGAATTGGTTGAATTTCAGTAAGAGACTCTTACCCATGGATCTCTGCAATAGCAAATGATGGCCACATGTAGTTCCATCCACTGCTTTGCACTGATTGGCTGCTAATCACAACAATTTTGAGTTAGAGTGAATACTATTCTGCAAGCAAGTATAGCTGGCTGGATTACAACAGAAAACTCGTACTACAAGTAGAAGTTTTCTTAATAGACTTTCATTTCCACTAGTGGAAAAGTTCAGGTTAGATTACTACCAAATTCAGGATGGATTCAAACAAAAAACAATGTTTAGGGTACATCCTTGTTTTTTTTTTTTTTTTTATGAAAACCCCAAAACACAAAAGGTATCAAAACCTATAGTACTTAGTACCATGCATGGGTTGAAGGAGAAGTATGGGGGGGGGGCGCGGAAACTTTGCTCTAGAGACTAAACATGGGTTTCACCACTTCAAGCCTCCAATAAGCAAAGTGGTGGTATTTCACCGGTCGATGAAAGTCATCTACCACCTATAAGCGTACAACCTGTAGTAAGAAAGTTTAGGTTAGTTAATGTCATCAAATTCAGAGCAGATTCTAACAAAAAAAGTATCCATAATGTTCAGTATGCACCTTTTTTTGTTTGAATCTGTCCCGAATTTAGTGGTGCAATCTAACCTGATCTCTTTTCGCTAGTAGAGATGAAAACTCATATTACAAACAAAAGTCAGGTTTACCAGACTGTATATCGTATTTCTACTAGCTCTACTCACTTCCAGAACAGCATTCACTCTAACTCAAAATTATGGTGATTAGAAGCCAATTAGTATGAAGCAGTGGACAGAGCTCTATCTGTTGCAAAGATGCATGGATGAGAGTTCCTTACTGAAATTTAACTGTGGAATCTTATTTGGAAAATAAGACTTACAATGAGTGTCAATAAAAATTTATTGAAAAATTCCCTAACACTAAATATCCACACAGAGCTACCGTTTAAGATTTTTCAAAATAATAAAGAAGTTTACTGACTGTCGATTTGGGAAAAAGCAACATGAAAAAAGGAGTGTTCTTACACGACACTCATTAGACAACATTAGATGAACAATTTTGCAATCTACAAACAAATCTCTACAGAAACTCAGCATTCAAAAGGGGATATCACTTGGTTTAGCACATTTTTCCATACGAAAATAACCAAAATGTTTTCCAGACCTAATCCACAGTATACATGAGCTTCATTTTCAGGATAACATTTAAAGGATTAAGGTACTAATCTCTGGTGGCACCACCTCCATAGCCAGGTGGGCAGGAGCAGCAGTGCGTAGCACACGCTTCTTGATTAAACCGGGGTTCGAGCCCGTGACTACCAAATACAGAGGATGCGGAAAGGTCAGGGAATGACCACCGCATATCCCCAGAGCAATATGGCCTTAGTTGCTAATGCTCCTAAAAACCAAATAACAAATAAACAATCTCTGGTTTAAAAGTTTACTTCACCCTGAAGGTACTGAAATTTTTGGATAAAATTTATTTCACTGAAGAAGCATGGTTTCACCTTAGCTACATCAACTGTCAAAATTTAAGAATATGCAGTGCTGAAAATCCGCACATTTTTTGTGAAACCCACTTAAGTGGCCAAAAAAATTTGGTGTTTGGTGTAACATATCTTAAAGAAAGACAGTTAGTCCATTATTTTTTAAACAAACTGTCACCTCTGATGTTTACCAAGGCATTCAAAATGCAGTTTATTACATTACTAGAACAAAAACAGGGAAACATCTGGCTCAAAGATGAAGTCAAAAACAACAAAGATGGAGTAACCTGCCATACTGCCCTCAATCACTAAAATGTTGCAAGGGTTTTTGGGGACTAAATCATAACACAAGAACTTTGGCTATAGCTCTCCTGATTTAACATCCCTAGACTTCTCTTTAAGGGTTTTTTTTTTTTTTTTTTTTTTGGTTGACACTGGACTTGAACTTCTGTAGATTGTAATTTTCAGGAAATATGTATGAAGGAAGGTTGTTCCAGAAAATGGCAGTTGAATGAATAAATGAGGAAGATGAAAAGTTGGTTCTGTGGTTTTGAAGTTGGACAGTAAATGGATGTTGGCTGGTGGTGGCACGTGTTCGGACTGTTTTGAAAGAGACAGCAGGTATTATAGAAGCCAATTCAGAAGAACAGTGCCCATGGAAGTATCTGTAAAAGAGGCATGCAGCAGAAACAGTGCGTCTATGAGAAAGCAAGTGGAGAGACTCTGTTACAGATGAATCATCAATTAATCTAACTGCCCTCATCTGAATGGAATCAAGAAGCCTGAGAGAGGTTTTGGGGGCACCACCCCAAATGTGGGAACAATATTCCATGGCAGAGCGGATTTGCGATTTATACAGAGTGAGCAGCTGTTTGGAAGAAAAGTAAAGCCGAGAGCAAAAGAGAAAACCAAGTTTTTTAGATGCAGAGGAAGCAATATTTGTAATGTGCTTGTGCCAAGAGAGATTAGAAGTCAGGGTAATCCCCAAAAGAGATATATCATTTTGCCTAGAAATCGGAGTGTCACTAAAGATAAGCATTGGAGTAGAAGAATCCTTTTTGCGAGATATAAGACAAGACTGAGTTTTAGAAGGGTTGAAATCAACTAAGTTGTCTTTGCCCCACTGGAGAATTACCTGAAGATCGGCATTTAAGGAATTGGTAGCAGATTTTCGAGAAATTGAAGCTGATTGAGCAAGACAAGATTTCTCAAAATGGAAAGTTCAATGCAATGTGCTATCATCAGCAAAACTATGGATAAGATTTCCAGTCAATGGAAGAAGGTCATTAATATACAAGAGGAAAAAACTGAACCTTGGGGGACACCGGCATTAGTGGAGAAGTTAGAAGACAGAGAGCCATCTACCATCGCCCCAGTGAGCGATCAGAGAGAAAACTGGATAACCAATTACTAAAAACATTTGGCAAATTATAAGATGGAAGCTTGTTTAGAAGACCTTTATGCCAAACACGATCAAAAGCCTTTGAGATGTCAAGAGCAACTACTTGTGTTTCACCGAACCCTTCCACTGAATTAGTCCATAAATGGGTAACATAAGCCAGAATATCACCAGTGGATCGACACTGACGGAATCCATACTGGTGATCGTTGATCAGACGGAAGGTTTCTAGGAAGTTTAAGAGTTGGCAGTTAATTGATTTCTCCATTACTTTAGAAAGAGTAGAAGTAATTGCAATGGGATGATAATTGAATGGGAGGGATTTGTCACCCTTTTTAGGAACTGGCTGGATATGAGCAAATTTCCAAGCAGAAGGAAAAACACCTTTGGAATAAGAAAGTGAAAAAAGGCGGCAAAGAATAGGAGTAAGTTCAGGAGCACAGGTTTTGAGAACAAGTGGAGAAATACCATTAGGACCTGGAGCTTTCTTAGCATCAAGATTCATCAAAATCCTTCTGATATCCTTTTGACGGAAGACCACAGGAGGCATTGAATGGAGCGTGTTGGGAATGGTGGGAGGGGTTTTACCAAGATCATTAATACATGAGCTCGAAGAAAAATGGGATGCTAGCAGGTCAGCTTTATCCTTGGCTGAAGTGACAACAGAACCATCTGGTTTGGACAGAGGTGGGAGCAGAGATGGGCAAAAGTTGCGGCCAATAGCTTTGGCAGGAGACCAGAATGCTCGGCTACCATTAGGGCAAGAAGCAAGTTTTCTACTCTTAGCCTGTTCAAACTCTAGTTTGGACTGATTAATAACTGCTTTACAATTGTTGCGAGCTTTGGTGTAAGCAGAAAATGAAACTGAAGAATTAGAAACAAGCCAATTATGATATGCAACATTCTTCTCTTGGACAGCCTTAGCACATTTATTGGAAAACCAAGGTTTAGATAAAGGATGAGATTTTAAAGTGGAGTGTGGGATAAAGGATTCCATTTCTGCAAGAATAATTTCACTGATACGATCCGAGCAAACATTGACATCAGAAGTTTTGAAACAGTAATCCGACCAAGGAAAAGAAGAAAAGTCTCGCAGGTCATCCCATTTTGCATTCTTGTAATGCCAAACAACACGAGGTTGGGAATAGCCATGAGATAAAGGTTCCATTGGAGAAGAAACAATCACCAAGTTGTGATCTGAAGCGCCTAAAGGACTTCTCACTTCGACCGTGTACTTAGAAGGGTTGTTTGTGAGAAAAAGATCGAGCGTATTGGCTGTATGATTAGGACTGTCCGGTATTCTTATAGGTAAATGAACAATCTGTGCAAGGTCATTAGTAATTACAAAAGCCTCAGCATCTCGACCTGCTGGGTTGGTGTGACTAGAAAACGGAAGCCAGCTGGTGTTGTGAACATTAAAATCACCAAGGAAAATTACCTCACTGTTAGGAAAGTTGGACTGGAGAAAGTCAAGTTGCAAAGAGAGGAAGTCAAAGAGCTCCAAGTGATTAGTGGAGTTGGGAGAACGGTAGAGACAACAGATGAATTTGACACAATGAGGTAGAGAGATTTTAAGCCAGAGAAGATCAAAGCGAGGAGATTCCAAATTGCCAAGTCTCTGGCAGGGAATATCAGAACGGACACATGCACAAGTACCTTTGAGGCAAAAGGAATCATACAGCGAATAATTTGGGCATCTAAGATGAGCAGTAGTTGAATAAACCGATAAGTGAGATTCTGTCAGAAAAAGTACATGGGGTTTGGCAGACTGCAAGTGGAAATGGACATCGTTGAGATTAGAATTGAGACCACGTATATTTGTGAAATGAATCAGGAAGTCCTTGGGAGGTTTAGATCTTTTCACAGATAAGCTTGCTCTATTAGTTTGACAATTCATGGTGTATTCAATAGTGAGAAAAAGTGGGTGGGACATGCTGTATGAAGTAATGAAATTTTTGTATATGGCATACATGTGGTAAGCATATACCCAGATCCTTGACATAAAGCGGCCTCAACAATGCTCCCCACATACACACTACTCGGACTCCCTCCAGTCACTATCTGGCAGAGTAGAGGTAGCAAGATTATACACTAGCTGATCCGGAAGCCTCCTAGAGAGTTACCAATAGGTTCGGTCCGGTGCACTAACTAGCGGCCGGCCTGTGAACACCGTTTTAGAGCTGTACCCTCGAAATGTAAGGAATATTGGATCTTGCCACGACGTTCATTATAACCTCAAAAGTCATCAATCATACTGCATGATGGAAGAGATAGGGAAGGGTTGACCGGAACTTAGCTCTAGAGACTAAACATGGGTTCCACCACTTCAAGCCTCCAATAAGCAAAGTGGTGGAATTTCACCGGTTGATGAGAGTCATCTACCACCTAGTACTGCCTGGTAATATAGAGGGGTGGCGTTCCTCCATGTGGTGTGGGCGCCACACCTCGACCCCTGCTTACGTTGGTTCCCACCTACTTGTGCATGGAGGTTATACCCAGGATTACTAACAGTCCCACCATCGTGAAGGTGCAAGCAGAAGATTTTGCTGTCACAGACCATCCGGACTTCCCCGAAATTGGGTCCACTTGACTTGAGTGTCACCCGAATATCAGTTCCATCAGCGTTTTAGACTCCCAGGTAGCAAGTACAGCTTGTCTGGCCTATGTGAGAGAATGTCAGTGACAACCTCAAGGACCAATGTTAGAGCAGAAATCTTATTAGAGCAATCAAGAAACATTCAGCAGCTCAAAGTGAGCATATCAACAAACTGCCGCATTGCTTGAATTATCATCTAAAGAGTGAATTTATGTATCGCCAACAATGAAGGATACTTTCAGCATGTTTATTATTGGTAATTAATTCTTAATTATTTTGATAATAAATTGGATTATCCTTTGACTGTTTTTCAGTTTACTTTTAAAATGAGCATCCTGTGTGTGTGTGTGTGTGTGTGTGTGTGTGTGTGTGTGTGTGTGTGTGTGTGTGTGTGTGTGTGTGTGTGTGTGTGTGTGAGAGAGAGAGAGAGAGAGAGAAAAAGAGATGCTATTTAGTTAGTGAGAGTTAATTAAATGTACTTACATTCACATGTTGGAACAGTGCCATTCCAAACACCATTGCTTGTGCAAAGTAGGGTAGAAGTACCTATCATAATATATCCAAAATCACACTGAAAATGAATGACATCACCAAAGTGAAAGGTAGTCTGAGTAGACAGGACTATTCCATTTGCTGGAACTTTAAATGTAGGGCACATCTTTGCTAAAATGGGAAACAATGGTCATTATTTAAGGCAAGAGTAACTATTTCATCAAAACAGTATTAAATTAAAACATGTGTTAATATATTTTAATATTCAGCTAGTGATTTAAAAAAAAATTAATAATTTAATCAGATCTAGGAGTTGTTTTTATTTTATTAAATAATATTTTATAAAATAATAATAAAAATAGTAGTAGTAGTACACAACACAAACCATATTTTTTAAATTTCAGGATATATATTTCAAAATTTGTTAGTCTTTCAGCAGTATATATATATATATGTTTCTATTTTTAGTATCTAGATCCAAGAGAGAGAGAGAGAGAGAGAGAGAGAGAGAGAGTGTTGTTATTTTAGTTTTTAGGAGCATTAGCAACTAAGGCCATATTGCTCCATGAATATGCGGTGGTCATTCCTGACCTTTCCGCATCCTCCGTATTTGGTGGTGACGGGCTCAAACCCCGGTCTAATCAAGAAGCGTGAGCTACACACTGCTGCTCCTTCCCACCTGGCTACGGAGGCACCTTGTGTGTGTGTGTGTGTGTGTGTGTGTGTGTGTGTGTGTGTGTGTGTGTGTGTGTGTGTGTGTGTGTGTGTGTGTGTGTGTGTGTGTGTGTGTGTGTGTGTGTGTGTGTGTGTGTGAGAGAGAGAGAGAGAGAGAGAGAGAGAGAGAGATCCCCTTTTTAATATCCCAGCATATTATAATGACTTATGTAATAGGTCCCAGCCAATTTCCCATAAATTAAATGCCATTTTACATTTGTTATGATTCAAAAAACATTGCTATAGACAGAAATCTTTTAAAAACTAAGAATGAATCATTTGTGCCTCAGATAAATACTGAAAATTAAGTCTTCTGAAATGGTTCCACAAACTGAAGATGAGTCATGGGTTGTCCTCAAAAAAGAGCATGGCAAAAGTGCAGCTAACAACACTGAAACTATGAAGGAATAGAAGAAAAATCATTTTAAAAAAACGTTTTGTGGATATATGACATTTTTAATTGTAATGAAACTGCACTTTTTTTTGTTAAAGTTATTACCAGATAATAAAATTCTTATATTGGGGGAAGACAACATATTACCATTCTCATGATGGCTAACACATCTGGTACAGAGAAGCTTCCTCTCTGATCACTGGGAAAGCACAGAAGCCCTGATGCTTTAAAGGTTTGAAGACATTACCAACTATGTATCAAGCACACAAAAAGGCTTGGATGTCATCAGAAATCTAAGAAGAATGAATCACAGACTTAAGGCACCTCCGTAGCCAGGTGGATAGGAGTAGCAGTGCATAGCACACGCTTCTTGGTTAGACCGGGGTTCAATCCTGTGACCACTAAATACGGAGGAGGCAGAAAAGTCAGGGAATGACCACCGCATATCCCTGGAGCAATATGGCCTTAGTTGCTAATGCTTCTAAAAACCAAATAACAACAAAAGAGACTTAAATCATAAGATGTGAAGGAAGAATAGAAAAATTTTGCTGTTTGCAGATAATTATCCCCCATCATTGCAAAGTATATGGCCTACATATAATCATTGTTGAGCACTTGTCACCTAATATTACATCAGTTTTTCAACCACTTGATCGAGGTATAATCCAGTGCTTTGGAAGAGAATGATTGAAAAATGCTATTAAGAAAAAGTAGGCTTTGCCTTTAAAAAAAAAAAAGTGCAAAATGGATGTGCTGCAGACAACTTTTGTGTGTTTCAGCATGGGATGAGATTGACGAAAAAGTGACTGCCGACTTATTCAATCATGATATATTTGTTGCCTTGAATGATTCAATGAAGCTTTGCATGTTTCTTTATCTATAAATCATGGAGAATAGTTCAATAATAGTGAAGAAATTTTTGAAATGTACATCATCACATTTTAAAGACTATGCCAAAGTGTATGAAGATGTTGCATATTTCAGGACATGCATAAATGAAGAGGAACTTATTGCAGGTGTAACAGAACCTGATGCTTTGCCAATGAAACAGTGCAATTTAACAGAGTATTTTGAAACTAATTTCAATGTTTATGAATAGACATTGATATATGATGTGAAGTACCTGTGATGTATATGTATGTACACATGCACTACTGTAGTATACAGTAATTACTGTACAGTATTTGTACAATAAATGTTATATTACTGTATATTTTCTAATTACAAATATACAGTAATAACTGTACATTTGTAATTAGCAAATTAATCTTACTTCACCATACAATCAATGCAAAATGAACAGTCTTCATTTTCTTGTTAAATACTGTAGTACTATATTGCAGAATTACATAAATATTAAAACTTTCCTTTGTTCTTTTTCTGATTTTGTGAATTATCAACATAATAACCTTTTTCATAATGACTGTTTTTCTCATTACCCTGGCAGATCATTATAAAGAGCTTCTACTGCATACACATATTTTTGAAGAGTGTCTCATACATATCCACTAACATATGAAAACTGTCTTGAAACCATCCAGTACATGCTGCTATTTTTATCTGTGTTTCAAACATTATAGAAGAAGAATTTTAACAAATGGCAGTATGAAAACATCTTTAAAAATAGATCACAATTGTTAATATAGTAGCCCAATTTAGTTACAAAATTTAAGAAATTCTCAAGAATTTGGATACTAAATTTGCTGACATTTCAAGTGATACATAAAGAGGATATTAATTTTAAAAAAAAAGACTTTTTATGAATTATTTTAATGGAAATGCCTTTACAATTTTTTTAAATATAGGTATGACTAACTCTATGTTGAACAATCAATTCAAAATAAGAACTAACTGATATTTACAAGCACCCCTGTACAAAGTTTTCATTTTTACAAAATTCAAATTTCCACAAACTACTCACTCCACAGTGGTTCTAATTTAAAACTTTAGTTTTTGAGGCTTAAACACATTCAATAAACATACTAATGAAAGGGTCAAGAAACTTCAAATTCATTTAAATGTTATTTGTTTTCATATTAAACTTGTGTCAGCAATCTTATTTTATTAGTACAGCAAACTCCTGTTATTACATTTTCAAGAGGATTGGTTCTAAACCTTGTTAGCTTCATTAGCTTATTTTTTAAATTTAGCTAGTGTTTTTGTAAGTTAAGGCTTGCTACTCATACCACTATTGTACCGCTATTGTCGGAGTTTCACCATGAATATCATAGCACATAACCAGTAGTGCAGAAGAATAGTAGGATTTTAATTGTAATAAATAAGCAGTTTGAAGGTTTCATAACTTTTTGGGCATATATCTTTTGTATTTAGCTAAGGATATAACTAATTTAACATTGTGATCATTACAGTATAGCGTATATCTTGAACTTAGCATAAGGTATAATGTAAAACTAGATATAATACAGATCACTGCATTAGCTTAGTACAGTATTGTGTAGTCAAGTATGGTATAGTACAGTCAATTAATCAATTTTATTTATTAATTGACTATATTGACTGGCGATTAATTAAATTATATATAAATGAAAATCATGCCTCAAACTAGAGCAATAAAGCAACGTGCACAAAGTAGCGGGAGTACTGTGGCTCGGGGGAGAACTGAAGGAGCCATTCTCCAATGCATCACAGCCTAAAAAAATGTGCAACTTGTGAAATGTTTGTGGATCACTCTGGAACAGGACATGATCTAGCCTAGGAGAATATCTCTGTGTATGCTAGGTGCAGAAATTGTCAAGATATTAGGTGGCAACTCACCATTCTGATAGGTGTCATGAGTGTTTGAAGAGTAGGGTAGATGCCCACGAAGGAATTAAAATGAGGAGCCCATCAAGCTCTCAGCTGCGCAACTCAATGACACAGCTCACTCTTGTGCATCAGGCAACACAGTGGCAATCTTCAGGGCAGAATGTGCTGGTCCCACAGGAACTAGTTACTATTGGAGAGATGGGAAATATATTGTGCAAAAGGGAGAAGTGGAATATGGCCAAGGTATGCTCTACAAGGTCATCAACTTTTGTCAGGAACAAAAGTTTATGACGTTGTAGAGCAGATATCTTTTAAGGGCACAAAGGGTGATACCATTGTACAAGTTGGAGAGAGTGTGTACTCTTAATTACATTAACAGTAGGAGATCTGTGGATTTACTCAGCGAGTACTGGTCAATTTTGAAAAAAAGTCATAAGTTAGGGTTAAATTTGAAAGTGTCTGTAATTCTGCTCAGACATGGATAGGAGGGAGTATATGATGAGAGCCTTATTATTATTATCCATATGGTGCAAAGAAGCCTGAGGCTTATGCTGCACCGACCAAAAAAAAAAAAAAAAAAAAATTGGGAGAGTGAGAAAGTAGAAAGGAATCACCAAGAAAGAGAAGAATGGTGATATCCAGCTCAGAATCCTGGGTGTGCCAAGCCCACACTCACCAAATATCAGCTTCTGGGGCAATTTGTCAGCCAAATCGGTCCTGGAGAGATTGTACAAGGCTCATGGGGTACAATTTTTCTCAGCATGGTCTGTGCTTGTTAACAGGAGGCATTATGTCTTCAGGGATAGGATACACTTAAATATAAATGGTGCAAGGATATTTGCTGATGCTATAGAGGCAGTGTTAGGTGAGTCAGAAAACTGCTAGCTTGGGGGGATACACAGAATTATAGATTAACAGTAGCCGCTGGCAGAGGTGAAAGTGATTCTTGCATTACTTCTATTGGAATGAGTAGCAGCTTGGAAAGCGAGGTACTGGGGATTTCAAGGAGTGCTGGGAGTCATCATGGAACAAGTAAATACATGGGTTGTGTTAGGTTAACTAAGAGTAAGAACAGGAGCATGTATACAATAGCATTAACAAAGGCACATGATGCAAGAAAGCAAGCTTATATAGCATCAGCCAAAAAAAAAAAAACACCTTATTTCACCCATCTGCTCGCTCCAAATGTTTGTCAAGGTCTGCCTTGAATCTATTTAAGTCATCAACTACAATGACAGATGGAACTTTGTTCCAGCAATCAACCACCCGCTGGCTAAAGGCAAACTTCCGAACATCTATCCTACATATGTCTTTCCTCAATTTGAATTTATGTGCTCTCAGGCGATTATTCTGGGCAAGAGAAAGTATCCCATCCGCACTGAGCATGCTCAAACCATTCAAGGCTTTATACACTTCAATCAGATCACCTTGCAGGTGCCTAGTCTCTAGACACTGTAATTTGCAAAACTTAAGCCTTTCTTCGTAAGAGCAACCCTTTGTTCCATTCACTAATCTTGTTGCCCTTCTCTGTACTCGTTCCAGCAGCTCTACATCCTTCTTAAAATGAGGCCTCCAGACCTGTACACAGTACCCAAAGTGTGGCCTGACCATTGCCTTCTACAAGGGGATAATCACTTCCTTATCCCTGCTAGAAAAATTCCTGTATATCATTCACAAGACACCATGAGCTACTCTTGCAGACAGTCACCACTGCTCAGAAAACTTCATATCTGCCTGCACAATTACCTCCAGGTTCTTTTCATTCTCTACCACTGTCAGTGTGGTACCACAGAGTTCATATGTTACTCTGGGATTACTGCTTCCCATATGTAGTACTTTACATTTGTCAATGTTAAACTTCATTTGCCACCTCTCAGCCCATCTGCTGAACTGTTCTAGATCCTGTTGCAGCAGTGTAATGTAAT
Organism: Mastigoproctus giganteus; assembly: GCF_048544385.1. NCBI lineage: Eukaryota > Metazoa > Arthropoda > Arachnida > Uropygi > Thelyphonidae > Mastigoproctus > Mastigoproctus giganteus. Next base: position 75,522,736 of record NC_143582.1, read on the forward strand.
TAGTGTCTTTAACAACCCTGCCAACCTTCGTATCATCTGCAAACTTGGACATTAAGCCTGATATACCATCATCAATATCATTTATAAATACAGAAAACAACAATGGACCGAACACTGAACCCTGAGGGACTCCATTAAAAACATTAGTCCACAAAGAGCAATGTCCATTGATTACCACTCTCTGTCTTCTCCCACTCAACCATCCCTTTATCCATAGCAGCAATTTGCCTCCAATGCCACACTGCTCAAATTTGTGCAGCAGTCTTCCATGTGCAATAGTATCAAAGGCTTTTCTAAGATCCAAATATATGATATCAAAGTTATTCTTTGCATCCAGTTCCTTGGTGACTACCTCATAGTATCCAATCAAATTAGTCAGACAAGACTTCCCCTTAACAAACCCATGTTGTGCCCGAGCTATAGCTGAAGTCTTGTCTAGATGATCTTGCAATGTTTCCTTAACTAGTGCCTCCATTAATTTCCCTGGAACAAGTCTGTAATTACCTATGTCTCCCTTTCATCCTTTGTGGATTGTGGTCACATTTGCACATCTACAGTCCATGGGTACCTCCTCTGAGTCCAGGGAAGCTCTCATATTATGGATAAGGGTTTGCTTACTTCCTTTGCTGCCACTTTAATATAACTGGATAGATTCGATCTTGTCTTGTGTTTATCTTCAACAATTTCTCCTTCACTTTACTCTCCGTTTTTACAAGATTATCTAGCTTACTGCCAGAGTTGAATACACCTCTGGCATTCCCCTCCCTGAATAATTCCTCATGTGAATTTGAATGTCGATGCAAAATATTCATTTAGTTTGTTAACTACCTGAGCAGGATCATTAACAGTTGAACCATCAATACCAAGTGGACCAATGTGATTCATCCCCTTCCTTCTAGAGTTTACGTAAGTAAAGAACTCTTTGCTGTTTTTCTTTGCCAAAGATTTCTTGTACTCTGCCTTCGCCTGCCTAGCCTCCTTTGTAACTTGGTTACAGACCAGCTTATATCTATCATAGGCTTCTGTGTTACATGTTAATTTATATGTATCCGATGCATTTTGTTTTCTCTGTCACATTACTAATTAGTCCATCTGACATCCATTTAGGCCTAAATCTTAAACAATATTTCTTTGTTGGTATGAAAAGCCTAGTAGCTTCCAAGATTAATTCTTTGAATGCTTCCATTTTTGAATTTTCTGTTGGTAACATCATCTGTTGGTCCCACCACAGAATTTAAATACTGTCCCAGACCATCGTAGTCACCCTAAGAAAGCAAAAATCCTTCCCATTACCCTTGATGGTGGTTACCTCTTTGAGTAAATCCCACTTCAGCACACTGTGATCACTGACACCTAGTCTTACCTTTATGTGCAGATTCTTGATGCATGAAGAATCACTACTGATAATGAGACCAAGAGTTGATCTGATTATATACTGATAATCACATCAACTCCCTCTTGTTGCCTCCCAAACATGCTGCTCTAGAAAACAATCATCCAATAAATCCACAAAAGCCTTGCTAGTGTGTGAGTGACCAACCCACAAATTTCAGTCAATATCCGGGATTAAAATCTCCCATTATAAGACACTCTAATTTACTGGCCCACTCTATTTCTCTGAACAATTGTTCATTATACTCATCAGATTCATTAGGCCTAAAACACACACACCTGCTCTCATTTTTCCTTTCCCAGTACATATGTCATGCCAAACAGACTCAACATTGCATTGTCCACCCACATGAACTGGATGCACTTCCTTAGATTTTATGATTCTTAACTAACAGCATAACCCCTCCTCCTTTCCTGTCCTGTATCATTTCTGTACACATTATACATCCCAAATACCAGTTCTCCACTGCTTATGTCTGTGTGGCACCATGTCTCTGATATCCCAACAATATCTGCCTTTGATGTCACACAGACATAAACAGTGGAGAACTGAAATTTGGAGTTGTTCCACTATGACTCCCAGCAGTCCTGGAAATTCCCATTGCCTTGCTTTCTAGACTGCTGCTCAACTGCATTTCAATAGAAGTAGTGCAAGAATCACTTTTACCTCTGCCAGCGGCTACTGTTAATCTATTAGTCTGTGTATCCCTCCCCCCCAAGCTAGCAGTTTTCTGACCTACCTAACTCTGCCTACATAGTATCAGCAAATATTCTTTCACCCTTTCAATTTAAGTATATCCCATCCCTGTAGAAGAAATCTCTCCTATTAACAAGTACAGACCAGGCTGAAAAATTCTACCCCTTGAGCCTTGGACAATCTCTCCAGGGCCGAATTGATCGACAAGGCCCTCATCATATACTCCCTCCTATCGTGTCTGGGCAGAATTAGCAGTAACATTAGTAGAGGCATATGATGCAAGAAAGCAAGCTTATGCAGCATCAACCAAAAAAAAAAAAAAACCTTCCACTTCACCACTCCATTCATTCGAAATACTTGTCCAGCTGACCCTTCTATTTATTTAGGCTATCAACTTCCACAACAAGGGATGGAAGTCTATTCCACCAACTAACTACCTGCTGGCTAAAGGCAAATTTCCCACATCTGTCTTTCCTCAATTTGAATCACCCTCTCAGGTGATTATTCTGAGCAAGAGGAAGAATTGCCTTATACAAGGGAATAATCACCTCCTTATCCCTGCTAGAAAAATTCCTGTATATCATTGACAAGACACCATGAGCTACTCTTGCAGCCCTTCTGCACTGCACAGAGAACTTCATATCTGCCTGCACAATTACCCCCAGGTCCTTTTCATTCTCTACCACTATCAGTGTAGTACCACAAAGTTGATACGTTGCTCTGGGGTTGCTGTTTCCCATATGTAGTACTTTACATTTGTCAAGGTTAAACTTCATTTGCCACCTCTCAACCCATCTGCTCAACCTTTCCAGACCATGTTACAACAGCAGCATAGTGTCACTAGTGTCCTTAACAACCCTGCCAAACCTTTGTATCATCTGCAAACTTGGATATTAAGCTTGATATACCATCATCAATATTATTTATAAATACAGAAAACAATAATGGACCCAACACTGAACCCTGAGGAACTCCACTAATAACATTAGTCCATGATGAGCAGTGTCCATTGATTACCACTCTCTGTCTTCTCCCCCTCAACCATCCCTTTATCCATCTCAGCAATTTGCCTCCAATGCCACACTGCTCCAATTTATGCAGCAGTCTTCCAGGTGCAACAGTATCAAAAGCCTTTCTAAGATCCAAGTATATAATATCAAAGTTATTCCCTGAATCCAGTTCTTTTGTGACTGCATCATAGTATCCAATCAAATTGGTCAGGCAAGACTTCCCCTAAGAAAAACCATGCTGTGTCCGAGCTATAACTGAAGTCTTTCTAGATGATCCTGCAGTGCTTCTTTAACAAGTGCCTCCATTAATTTTCGTGGAACAGAAGTTAAACTCACAGGTCTATAATTACTTGTGTCAGCCTTTGATTCTCCTTTGTGAATTGGGGTCACATTTGCACATCTCCAGTCTATGGGTACCTCCCCTGAGTCCAAGGAAGCTCTCATAATTATAGCTAAGGGTTTGCTTACTTCCTTTGCTGCCTCCTTTAATATAACTGGATATTCCCTGACAATAGAGTCACCAATAACTACTAGTTCCTGTGGGACCAGCACATTCTGCCTTGGGGGTTGCCGCTGTGTTGCGCGATGACCAAGTGCAAGCTCTGGCGTTGATGTGGGCAGCTGAGAGCTTGATGGGCCCTCAATTTAGATCCTTCGAGGGCATCCACCCTATCCTTCAAGCTCTCATATATGCCCATAACAACGCTGAGTTGTCGCCTGATTTCGTTACACTTCTTGCATCACGCACACTCAAAGAATCCCGCATGGCAATATCATGTCCCATACCCGATTGCTCGACAAACATCATGCAAGCAGTGCATTTTAAAAGGCCGTGATTCAGATGGCAACTGCCTCCCTCAGTTCTCCTCTGAGCCACAGCACTCCCATTAGCTTGAGCCTTTTGCTTTGCTGCTTTGGTCTGAGTCATGATTTCTATTCAAGTTCAATAAATTCCAATACAAAATATAACCCTAAACCTATATCCCAATGCAGTTATAACACTATATATATGTATTTCGGTATCGAATATTATCTCTGAGTTACATTATATGACTTTCTTATCCCCTGTCAACTTATATGTATTAATTTATGATGTTACGTTTGTAATAACTTGGTCGCTACATTTAGTTAGTTAAAAAAGTACAATTCAATTGACCATGAAATTTAATAAGATTAATAAATTTTACTGATTAATTGATACTACTATACTCGCTATCTAGTTTTCCGTTTACCCTTAAGCTAGTCCACGTTGTATCTTATAACAATGACGGCAAGTTACAAACAGTTAATCTACAGACACGAGGTATTATTTACTTTCCAAGTCGCGCTATCTAAATTTGAAAATAAACCACGCAGCGGCTAAGTATAATTAAAAACTTTTTGTTCGCAGGAGCTGCAAAACCTGTCCACGCATGGATTTGATACCCTTACCGATAATACAAAATCTGTATCTAAATTCAATTTAAACTAAAGTATTGTTACTAGGAAAATAAAGCAACTCTAAAAAATAAATTAATATGCCAATTTAAGTCAATAAAAAAGCAAAAACTTCTCTATTTGCTGGAGCCGTAAAAACTTCGCCTGTTCACATGTACTCTTGCACTCACTCTGCATGTACACCAATGCTAGGTGCATAGTAAATAAATTTGATGAATTTGAGGTGCTGGTCAAGACATCAAAGGCATATAATGTTGGGCTATTGGAAATGTTGCGTCACACAGATAGAAGAAATGCAGAATTGGAATTTGAGGAGTACAATGTATACAGAAAGGATATACAGGATAGAAGGGTGGAAGGGTCATGCTGTTTGTAAAGAAACATAAAATCTAAGGAAGTGCATCCAGTTGACATGGATGGACAGTGCAATGTTGAGTCAGTTTGGCGTGACATAATCACAGGGAAAGCAAAATTGAGAGTACACCCCTGTCTATAACAGTGTGTTATAGGCAGGGATGTGCTAGTAAATTTTTAACAACCGGCTCTCTAAAAGAAAGCAGGTTTTAATTTCGGTCACCATCCCTAGGTGGTACCACTTGTCACCCATGATCCTTTGTGCAGAGGATGCCATGCAATGTGATCTATCACGTGACTTGCCTTTCCCAGACTCCTGGGTGTTTTTGCCACCAGAGGGTCCAAAAATTTTTTTCTCTTAAAGACAGTAGTATCAATGTCAAACAAATGTCAACAAGACAGTAGCTGTTGCTCTCTGCTTTTGCCAAAATCAGTAACTTCATTGTTTGCCTAATCGTTAGAAATCTTCATACCCATCTTATTTTCCGCTCCAATAATTCCAATTTGTTTACATAATGCACAGCCAAGTCTCTTATTTTGATAATTTAGCCAATTATACTTTGCACACAAGTCATTTTTTTTAAATTTTATTATGACTGACATAATCAGGTATTTATGTCAGTCATACCTTGCTGCTGGATATGGATACCATCAGGAACAAAAACAGCCTTTGACAGTCTCTGTTCTTAACTGTGGAAGATGAAAAGAAACTAGTAATACTTTTCATTTTTACTTCACAGTTCACTACTCAAGACAGTTTTTTTGTTATTATTAATTTTTTTATTTTTAATACTAATTTACTCATAATCCAAAATTACCACTCTATCGCACAGGCAGTTAGATAAAACTGTTGCATCTAAGTTGAAAATGCACAAATACAAAGTTATTAATGTTGAATGAACTTTTGCATTGTAAGGTTTCAGAAAAACTAGTAAGGAACCAGTATAAGCCCTTAGGAAATGGCATTTCCAAAGGGGGAGGAGTAAAAAAAAAAAAGCTACATCAGTGTACAGAAATGAGTGTTATTTCTCAGATGAACACGACACCTGCAAAAGTGGGATAAACCAAAATAAAATAAATCTACAGTTGGACCACTATATAATAAAATCGACTGTTTGCCTGCAAAATTTTGTTAAAAGTAATATAACCTTTTCCACAATGAAAAATAATTCAACATTCAGAAATACAGTAAAAGATGGTAAACAAATCAGAAATAAGTGGGAAGAAATAAATTTTCTAACGTTTCAAAACAATCTGTTAATATGTTATATATTAACATTATATACATTATGTATTAAGATACGACTTTTTTCATACGTACCTGATGTGCACAATTTTGAGAATTGTTTTGAAAAATATTTGGTTATCTTTTATTGCACACTGGATTTTAGTGTACATCTATCATTAAAACAATATCCACATTTGTTTTAACATACTTTGTATTTTCAGGAACATTTTTCTTCACACTGCAGCCCTCGACGAAGTTTCAAAAGCTGCCAACATTTCATGTTTAGAAGTTTTAATACCTTCGCTGTCCTCATTTTCCTTCTCTTGTCATCGATATTGTCAGTAGTTCTTTGAACTAATTCTTAAATTTTGAATTTTTTTTTTTTTGAAACTGTTCAAAATGTCTGAGTCATTCAGATATTCATGAACTGTGACCATGTAAACAGAGATAGGGAAAATGTGGATGACGCACTTTCCGTAAATTTTCTGCTAATTCCCTGTTAGAGAATTTGGGAATACCACTTGATCTGCTCACTGTTCAACAGCACAACTTCTCAATATGTGGGACAGGTGACCAGATAGGTTTTACAACTACCACTAAGTTAAACTGTCTTAAGGGTTAATTAGTGCTTAGCAACAGCACTAACTGCCTGAAGTCCAGAAGTGTGAACAGTGCATACCCTTAAGTCTCTCCTATTCCGTTCGTTATATGAAAATTTTCTTCATTCAACAGAAACTATTTTAAATGAAATTAACAAGGGGAATTCAAAAAAATTCAATAAATAGAAAAATTAGCTATAAAGGAGTTCGTTAAAAAGAGGTGCGACTGAGTAATTTAAAATTCTAAAAATTGTAGCAAAGTTTTATATAGCAAATATCTTAACAATAGACCGAGAAATGCAAATTTACTAAATTAGGGTTACTAGACTTCCTCATTTGTTAGGACACGTCCTAGTTTTTAGGGCATCCTTGCGGGTTTTATACTTGCATTGGTTTTTATAATTTAAAAAATCATCTGATCATAAAATGAATTTTCACTAAATATTCTATGAGTTGCACCTTCAGTCAATACAACAAAATAAATAAAAACAATGAGCTGGTTGCATTAAGTAGACTGTATTAACCCAAAATTACGTGCCTCACTTGCACATAATTAGACCCAGCTCCGACTTTCGGTAATGTAAAGTTTGATTTTACCACAAAGGTCTTTTCTGAATAAAACACCTATTGTTACTGTCTTTGCGCCACTTGACATTATTTCCAGATGGAATATTGACAAGTACTTTTCATCTATTCGAAGCAGAAAACATTCTCCACTACTTGAACTATAATGGATTACTTTCCGTGCAATAAAGGATTACTACTGTTCAGTGGCACAGCCAGGGTAGGATCAGAAGGTGCATTGTACCCTCCTGATAATGAAATCTGGTATTGTGGTGCATTTTTTGAAAAGTAATTCCACGATATACATTGTGCAACTTGCGTAAATATTTATTCAATGTTTTAAAAATATTAACTTTTATATCTATAATTCATTGTTTTGGTTATGTTTATGTATATGTATTATTTTTGCAGTTCATTTATTAGATACTGCTTACATTTTATACAAAATTTTTTTATTCGTAGCATACATTATATGTAACAAATAAAAAAATGTACTAAATATAATAATAAGATAATCATTTATAAAATAGTTTATTATTCACACGTATAATATATATATATATATATACACGGATATTGAGGCACCTCTTAGTTAAAACCAAAAATAATAGGTAGGTTAGTATCAGGTAATTGGTGCATTTTTTATGAACGTCTGATGAAAAAATTCTGGTTATGCCACAGTTTGATTTTACGAAGAAAATATTTCATTACAAATATTTCTGCAAATTTTGTTAGAAGAAATAATATACATATAGAAAATGTGCTGCCATTGTTCCTTAAAAACAATTGCAATAAAGCAAACTTTTCTTTTAATAAATACACATTGCAGTGTTATCGGTTTTACACCAGTTTTGTTTCTGTTTCTAGTGTGGCTTCTGATAGATGAAATTCCTTGATTTTCTGTTAGTAGATACAATACACATTGAAGAAAGGAAGTACTATCTTTTCGTTTTTCAAAAACAATTCATTACAATTCTTCGGTTATGTTTCTTATGCCAAGAAACAGTTGCATGCTTCCCCACCCCCCTTATCATCCTCGTGAGTGATGGGGGCCTTCACGTCACTCACTCCACCACTGAAACAAATTCAGTGACGCGATCTATAATCAAGGTCAACACCTGATTGTTTATTTTGAGAATAATCAGAAAATGCATACTTCAATGTAAATGATTGCTGTTTGTTTATTAATTAATAATTTTTTCTGAATTTTAAAGGTGGGATATCAAAGAAAATACTTCTGTGTATGTATATTGAGAGTTTCAATTTTGTAGATAGAATAGAAATTATAGAAAAATTAGTTAATTTCATGATGGTAATTTTCACACCAGTGGACTAACAATGCTTCAAAATGGGACAGGACTTAAGCAGATTGTTTGTTGGAAACAATATGCCTGTAAAATTGCTAGCTGAGATAATCCCTACACAGGATGCCACATAGGGAAGGGGTGAGGAAAAGGAAGCACAGAGGGTGCCGAAACAATCGCTTCCAGGCGGATTTTCCATGTCACCACATACAAGCTTATTGTCCAAATGCCACTAGACATTGTGGGTTGAAGTGCTTGCCAATCTACAGTTTATAGCTATTGTCAGTTTAACAACCGGCTCACAAAATGCTTTAAAATTTAACAACCGGCTCGCAAAAGGCTTGAAAATTTCACAACCTGGAGCCAGCTCCAGTACACCACTAGTAATAGGCCTAATGACTCTGATGAGTACAATGAACAACTGTATAGAGAAAAAGAGTGGGCCTGTAAATCAGAATGTCTTGTAATGGGGGATTTTAACTTTCCAGATATTGACTGGAAATTGTGGATTAGTCCCTTGTACACTAGCAAGGCTTTTGTAAATTTACTGGATGATTGTTTTCTAGAGCAGCATGTATGAGAGGCAACCAGAGGGAGTAATACTCTTGACCTGATTATCAGCATTGATTATTCATGCATTAAGAATCTGAAGATAATGAAGTAAAGGAATCACTAGATGGCAGTGATCATAGTGTAATGATGTGGGATTACACAGTGTAATTACTCAAAGATGTAATTATCATCAGGGATAAAGGAAAGGGTTTTTACTTTTCTAAAGGTGACTTCAATGGTCTCAGACAGTTTTTAAATTCTATATAGTGGGACCAACCGATGATGTTGTCAACAGCAAATTCTAAAGGGATATATTCAAGGAATTAATCTTGGAAGCTACAAGGTTTTTATAACAACTAAGAAATACTTTTCAAGGTTTAGGCCTAAACTGTCAGATGAATTGATGAGACTTGTGGCAGAGAAGAAAAATGCATGGGATGCATATAAACTATCAGGAGACACAGATGCCTATGGTAGATATAATATAGCCTAAAATCAAGTCACAAAGGAGGTTAGGCAACCAAAAACAGATTACAAGAAATCTTTGGCAAAGGATACAAAGAAAAACGGTAATTACTTATGTGAACTCGAGGAGGAAGGGGATGAATCAGATTAGTCCACTTAATATCGATGGTTCAATTGTTGACGATCCTGCTCAGATAGTTGACAAACTGAATGAGTATTTTGCATCTACATTCACACATGAGGAATTATTAAGGGAGGAGAATGCTAAAAGTTTATCAAACTCTAAACAGGGAGCTAAAGGATTTTGTAATAACTGAGAGCAAAGTGGAGGAGAAATTATTGAAGTTAAACGTAAGGAATGCACCTGCAGTGGATGGGATCTATCCAGTTATATTAAATGAGGCAGCAAAGGAAACATGCAGGCCCTTCGCATGCTTATGAGGATATCCTTGAACTCAGGGAAGGTGCCCATGGAGGAGATGTGCAAATGCATCCCCAATTCACAGGGGGGGGATCAAAAGGGGACATGAGTTATTACAGACTTATAAGTTTAACTTCGGCGCCAGGGAAAATAATGGAGTCACCGGTTAAAGAAGTACTGCAGGATCATCTGCAGCAGACTGCAGTTATAATTGAGACACAGCATGGATTTGTTAAGGGGTAGTCTTGTCTGACCAATTTTATTGGATTATGATGTGGTCACAAAGGAACTAGATGCAAAATATAATTTTGATATCATATACATGAATTTTAGGAAAGTTTTTGATACGTGGAATAAACTGTAAAAATTGGAGCAGTATGGCATTAAGGGCAAGTTGCTACAATGGATAAAAGGGTGGTTGAGTTGGATAAGACAGAGAGTGGTAATCAATGGACACTGCTTTTCATGGACTAATATTAATAGTCTTGCACCCAGGGGTCTCTATTGGGCCCATTGTTATTTTCAGTATCTATCAACGATATTGATGGTAATTAGCATTAGTTGAGGCAAGATTATACAGCATCAGACAAAAAAAAAAAAAAACCTCCCCATTTCACTCATCTGGTCACTCCAAATGTTTTGTCTAGTTGAGCCTTAAATTTATTTAAGGCTATCAACTTCCACAGCAACAGATGGAACTCTGTTCCAGAAATCAACTACTCGCTGGCTAAAGGCAAAGTTCCGCACATCTATTCTATAACTGCCTTTCTTCGATTGGAATCTATGCCCACTCAGGTTCTTAATCTGAGCAAGTGGAAGTATCTCATCAGCATTGAGTCTGCTCAAACCATCCAGGGCCTTGTACACTTCAATCAGATCACCTCACAGGTGCCTAGTCTGCAGATGCTACAACTTGCAGAATTTAAGCCTCTCTTGGTAAAAGCACCCCTTTATCCCGCTCACCAATCTTGTTGCCCTTCTATGTACTCATTCTAGCAACTCTACATCCTTCCTAAAATGAGGCCTCCAGGTCTGTATGCAGTACTCAAGGTGTGGTCTGATCATTGCCTTATACAAAGGGATAACACCTCCTTGTCTCTGCTAGTAAATTTCCTATATATCATTGGCTTTATGACCTGCTCTGGCAGCCCATCTACATTGCCCAGAAAACTTCATATCTGACTGCACAATTAACCCAACGTCTTTTTCATTCTCCACCTCCCTGAGATTAGTACTACACAGTTGGTACATTTCTCTTGGGTTACTGCTATTCATATGCAGTACTTTGCATCTATCAATGTTAAACTTCAGTTGCCACCTCTCAGCCCATCTGACCAACTTTTCTAGATCCTGTTGCAGTAGCATACTGTCTCTACTGTCATTAACAACCCTATCAACCTTTGTATCCTCTGTAAACTTGGACATTAAGCCTGATATGCATTCATCATTATCATTGATCAATGCACAAAACAACAATGGGCCCAACACCGAACCCTGGGAGACTCCACTAATAACATTAGTCCATGTAGATCATTGTCCATTTATTACCACTCTCTGCCATCTACCACTCAACCATCCCTTTATCCATTGCAGCAACTTACCCTTAATGTCATACCACTCCAATTTGTACAGCAGTCTACCATGTGCAACAGTATCAAAGCTTTCCTCAAATCCAAGTAAAAGGTAAAGTGCAGCCATTATCAACCCACTGCAGGATGGAAGCCTCCTCGACAATTCATGCTGAGGGAAATGGACCATAATCTGCCACACTGGTCCAGTGCGGGTTGGCAAAGCGACCATATTCAGCAGTCAGGGGTTTGAACCCCGGTCTACTCAAAGAGCGTGTGCTACTGCACTTCAGCTCACAACAACTCGGCTACGAAATCCAAGTATATGATATCAAAATTATTTTTTGCATCCAGTTACTTTGTGACCATATCGTAGTATCCAATAAAATTGTTCGGACAAGGGCCCCCCCTTAACAAACCCATGCCTGTCTGAACTATTACCAGCCTTGTCTAGGTGATCCTGCATCATCTCTTTAACCTGTGGCTCCAATAATTTCCCGAGTACAGAAGTTAAACTAACAGGTCTATAATTATTTCTGTCAGCCTTTGCAGCCCTTAGCCATAATTATGGCTCAGAGTTTGCTTACTTCTCGTGCTGCCTCATTCAATATAACTGGATAGATTCCATCTTGCCCCAGGTGCCTTTTTTATGTTTAACTTCAACAATTTCTCCTCCTCTTTGCTCTCAGTTATTACAAAAATCACTTTCCACCCTGTTACAGTTTGATAAATTTCTGGCATTCCTCTCCTTGAATAACTCCTCCTGTGTAAATGTAGATGCAGAATACTCATTCAGTTTATCAGCTTTTTGAGCAGGATCACCTTTAGTCAGCTTTGCCTTTAGCCAGTGGGTGGTTGGTAGGTGGAACAGACTTCCATCCCTTGTCGTGGAAGTTGATAGCCTAAATAAGTTTAAGGCTCAGCTGGACAGGTATTTCGAACGAACAGAGGGGTGAAGTGGAAGTGGTTATTTTTCATTTATTTATTTTACTTTATGTTTTTTTTTTTGGCTGATGCTGTATAAGCTTGCTTTCTTGCATCAAATGCCTCTACTAATGCTAATGCTAATCACCAATAGTCAAACCATCTATTAAGTGGACCAATCTGATTCATCCCCTTCCTTCTAGAGTTTATATAGAAGACTTTGCTGTTTTTCTTTTCATCCTATGCCAAATTTTTCTCATATTCTGCCTTTGCCTGCTGAAACCTCCTTTGTGACTTGAATACAGACAGCTTATATCTGCCGTAGACTTCTGTGGTGCCTGACAGTTTATATGCATCCCATGCATTTTTCTTCTCATCCCTTTCCTTCTAGAGTTTACATAGAAGACGTTGCTGTTTTTCTTTTCATCCTATGCCAAATTTTTCTCATATTCTGCATTTGCCTGCCGAACCTCCTTTGTGACTTGAATACAGACAGCTTATATCTGCCGTAGACTTCTGTGGCGCCTGACAATTTATATGCATCCCATGTATTTTTCTTCTCTGCCACGAGCCTCATTAATTCATCTGACATCCATTTAGTCCTGAACTTTGAACAGTATTTTTTAGTTGGCATGAAAAGCCCAGTAGCCTCCAAGATTAAGTTCCAGAAGACTTTCCATTTAGAATTCACCATTGGTAACATCATTAGTTGATCTCACTGTATAGAATTTAAAACCTGTCTGATACCACTGTGGTCTCCTTTACGAAAACAAAAACCCTTCCAGTTACCCTTGATGGTAGTTACATCCTTAAGTAAATCCCACATCAGTACACTGTGATCACTGTCACCAAGTGGTTCCTTTATCTGTAAATTCTTTGTGTGAATAATCACTGCTGATAATCAAGTCAAGAGTATTACTCCCTCTGGTTGCCCCTATAACACATTGCTGTAGAAAACAATCCTGCAATAAATCCACAAAAGTCATGGTAGCCTGCGAGTTACCAACCTACAAGTTCTAGTTAATGTCTGGAAAGTTAAAATTCCCCATTACAAGGAATTCTGATTTACTGGCCCATTCTATTTCTCTGTACAACTGTTCATTGTACTCATCAGAGTCATTAGGCCTATAGCACACCTCTACTCTCATTTTCCCTTTCCCAGTGTTTACGTCCCACCAAACAGACTCAACATTGCACTATCCACCCATATCAACTGGATGCACTTCCTTAGATTTTATGTTTTTCTTAACTAACAACATAACCCCTTCTCCCTTCCTACTCTGTCTATCCTTTCTGTACAAATTTTACTCCCCAAATTCCAATTCTGCACTGTGTATATCTCTGTGACACCACATCTCTGATATTCAAACAATATCTGCCTTTGATGCATTGATCAGCACTTCAAATTCATCAAATTTATTTACTGTACTTCTAGCATTGGTGTACATATAAGTATACATGCACCTGTTCTTACTCTATTTACCCTAACACAGCCCGTGTATTTACTTGTTCCACGATGACACCCAGCAGCTCTTGAAATCTGCAGCAAATTGCTCTCTAGGCTGATCCTCATTACAATAGAAGCAGTGCAAGAATCACATTCGTCTCTGCCTGCAGCTACTGTTAATCTTTTATTCCATGAATCCCCCCAAGTTAGCAATTTTCCAACCCACCTAACCCTGCCTTGATAGCATCGGCAAATATTCTTGCACCCTTTCTATTTAAGTGTATCCCATCCCTGTAGAAATAGTCTCTCCTGTTAGCAAGTACAGATCATGCTGAAAAAAATTCTACCCAATGAGCCTTGCACAATCTCTTCAGGGCCAAATTGATTGACAAGGCTCTCATCAAACTCCGGGGGCTCACATCTGGTGAGTATGGGCTTGGCACACCCAGGGTACTGAGCTGGATATCATCATTCTTCTCTTTCTTGGTGATTCCCTTCTACTTTTGACTCTCTCCTTCTCTCTCTCTCTCTCTCTCTCTCTCTCTCTCTCTCTCTCTCTCTCTCTCTCTCTCTCTCAGGGTAACTTGGGAACTTTTTTTTTCCTGGTGCAGCATAAGCCTCAGGCTTCCTTGCACCATATGGCTATTAATAATAATAATAATAATAATACTCCCTCCTATCGTGTCTGGGCAGAATTGCAGACACTTTCAAATTTAACCCTAACTTGCAACTTTTATTCAGCATTGATCTGTACTTGTTAAGTAAATCTGCACATCTCCTACTCTTCGGTCAATAGTGCAAACGTGTACAACAGTATCACCTTTTGTGCATTTAAAAGATGATATCTGACCTACAATGTCATAAACTTTCGCCTCTGGCAGACATACCATGTTCCTGTTCCACCTATCCTTTTTGCATAATATATTCCTTGTCTCCCTGACAATAGAGTCACTAACAATAACTACTTCCTGTGGAACTAGCACTTTCTGCCTTGGAGACTGCTGCTGTGTTGCCTGATGCACAGGAGTGAGCACTGGCATTTAGTTCTGCAGCTGAGAGCTTGATAAAGGTATATATCAGGCTTAATGCTAAATTTTTGCAGATGATACAAAGGTTGGTAGGGTTATTGATGACAGTAAGGACAGTATGGACAGTATGCTACTGCAACAGGATCTGAAAAAGTTGGGCTGAGAGGTGGAAAGTGAAGTTTAACATTGACAAATGAAAAGTGCTGCATATGGGCAGCAGTATCCCAAATATAACTTACCAACTATGTGGTACTACACTCAGGGTAGAAGAGAATGAAAAAGACCTGTGGGTAATTGAAGTTTTCTGAGCAGTGCAAAAATTCTGCAAGAGTAGCTCATAGGGTCTTGTCAATGATATGCAGTAAACCCCCGCTATTCGCGAGGGTTACGTTCATGAGAAATGCCGCGAATACCGAAAACGCGAATACTGAGTTATGGCTCCCATAGTAATAATCCAAAGTATGAAATATATAAGAAAAACTAGTCTAAATTTTTGTCTATGTATGTATTATATGTACCTTCATAATATGACTATGTACATAGTGAAATGCAAGCATATGGCATCAAAATGAAAATAAGAAACAATTTAATATTAATGTAATATTTATTAGAAATTTTAAACAAATCTTTCAAACCAGTGCCTTTGCTTGCTAAAAAACTTACCTTGCCAGTTCTATCACCAGTTTCACTAAAGTGTTGATAAAGGAGTTTTGCCTTTTCACGAATGATGAGTGAATATGGTTAACGGAATTTTTTTTTGAGTTCGGCCTTCTATCCACAGATTTAAAGCTTTTGGTTGGGTTTTTTTTTTTTTTTTTTTTTAGGAGCATTAGCAACTAAGGCCATATTGCTCTGGGAATATGCAGTGGTCATTCCCTGACCTTTCTGCATCCTCCGTATTAGAAATTTTGTCTAATAACTCAATTTTATTCGCTAATGTCATCACCTTCTTTGATATTTTCACATTTCCTTTGTTATTCATAGCCATATTTTTGTACGGGTTAGAAAGAACTTGTCCACAATAAAGTCACTTTCTTCCATTAACACACTCGAAAAAAGTCTGTTTTACACTGGAAAATGGTAGATTTATCACTTTTCATATCATATCTTAAGCATATCAATTTATAAATTGATAAATTTATTCAATTTATAAGCATATAAATTAAAAGCAAACGATGAAACCCTCCACAACAAGCACATAACACATACTGAACTAGGATTAGCGGGAAACATCCACGCTCGTGATTTTGTCACCTCTACCCCCACCCACTGAGTGCTGTTTTCACTGGGAAAGATAATTTTAGCCATGCCTGTGTTTTTTTATGGCGGAAAATGTTCATGGTGCTTTAAAATTCACATTTTTTACGTTTCATTTTATATTAAATCAGTGACCGCAAATACGTAAAAGTGCAAATAGCGGGGGTTTACTGTATATAGGAATTTTGCTAGCAGGGATAAGGAGGTGATTATTTGCTTGCATAAGGCGATGTTCAGGCCCACCTTGAATACTGCATACAGGTCTGGAGGCCTCATTTTAGGAAAGATGTAGAGCTGCTGGAACCAGTACAGATAAGGGCAAAGAGACTAGTAGTAGTAGTGTAGTGGCATGTGATACAAGAAAGCAAGTGTATGAGCTTATGCAGCATCAGCCAAAAAAAAAAAAAAAAAATCGCACCATTCCCTCCAAATGCCTGTCCAGTTCCTCCTTAAATTTATTTAACCTGTCAACTTTCACAACAACAGATGGAAGTTTGTTCCAGAAATTAACTACCCGCTGGCTAAAGGCAAATTTCCGCACATCTATTCTACATCTATCTTTTCTTAATTTGAATTTGTGCCCCCTTAGGTTCGTAATCTGAACAAGTGGAAGGATCCCATCAGAATTCAGCGTGCTCAACCCATTCAATGCTTTATACACCTCAATCAGATCACAGCGCAGGTGCCTAGTCTCAAGCCACGGCAATTTGCAGAACTTAAGCCTCTCTTGGTAAGAGGATCCCATTCCCCTCACCAATCTTGTTGCCCTTCTCTGTACACGCTCAAGTAAATCTGTATCCTTCCTAAAATGAGGCCTCCAGACCTGTACGCAGTACTCAAGGTGTGGCCTGACCATTGCCTTATAATAAGGGTTAGTTAGTTAGTTTTTGGTTTTTAGGAGCATTAGCAACTAAGGCCATATTGCTCCAGGATATGCGGTGGTCATTCCCTGACCTTTCCGCATCCTCCGTATTTGGTGGTGACTATACAAAGGGACAATCACCTCCTTCTCCCTGCTAGCAAAATTCCTATATATCATTGACAAAACCCCATGACCTGCCCTGGCAGCCTGTCTGCATTGCTCAGAAAACTTCATATCTGACTGCACAATTACTTCCAGGTCTTTTTCATTTTCTACCACCTTAAGTGTAGCACCACACAGTTGGTACGTTTCTCTGGGGTTACTTCTACCAATATGCAGTACTTTGCATTTGTCAAGGTTAAACTTCAGTTGCCACTTCTTAACCCATCTGCCCAAATTATCTAGATCCTGTTGCAGTAGCACACTGCCATTACTGTCATTAACAACCCTGCCAACCTTTGTATCATCTGCAAACTTCGACATTAATCCTGATATACCTTCATCAATTTCATTGGTAAATATACAAAACAACAATGGGCACAATTCGTTCCAACTGAAGAGGCCGTTAAGAATTCTTCCACTCTCTGATGGAAGAATTCGAATACAAACGAGTGATACTTATTACACTGTTCTAAATTTTGAAAAAAAAAAAAAAAAAAAAAATTGCTGTTTTCTCAGAAAATGGTGTTTCTGAATCATTTTCTAATGCCGATTTCAAAAATTACTTCCATTTGTTTCCATTACGTAACGTTTTCTCAAAAATCACAAAGAAAATTTGATTTTTTACAAATTTTTATTAATTTTGGCAGAATTTGTGCACTGAAATTATAACAAAATGGTACTTTTGCCGGACTTTTATATTTAAACACGTTTAAAACACTATTAAAAATGGCAGTGTGTTAAAAAAGTCCATTAAACACTCACCTCTCATTTTAAAAACTGATCTACGATGGGTCAGGTTTCGTTTCTCATGATTTTCTTGCAGATCCTTCTACGTTACAATCCCTAGCATCTAGCAATAGTCAGCTATTGCGCTGACATTCCACTTACCCTGTTCTTCACTAACACTTCCTAGATTTTCTGGGAAATAGTCTCTGTGGGAGTGTAAAAAATGTACCTTAACACTCATGTTGCAGCCCAGTTTTTTGAAGTTTGCCATCGTATTCTTGTAGTCTGGATCCTTGTTGTTCCCTAAGAAGCTCCCAACAACAGACCCGAAGCTAACCCATGCCTTTTTTCTCTTTTATTCATAGGTTCATCAAAATCTCGATCCCTCGTCAGTTTTCGAATTTGAGGTTCAACAAAAATACTTCACTCCAAAATAAGCACGATTCACATTTTTTTACAGATTCTGCTTGAGGATTACATAACTTCCACAGATATAACAAAATAAGTTCAGCTTGTTCAAACACTTGCGTGAAGACATTTTACTCACTTTTCAGCACAAGTCTGACACGATAACCTCAAAAATAAACTGAGCCCACACTGCCGCATGGAGCCCTCAAGGTCAAGAAACAAACGACTGAAGGCAGTGTTGCCAAAATGTGAAGATTTAGTGTACAAATTCCCAGAAATTCACACATAACAGCGGACGAAAAGCGGATGTAATCCCAGCATAACATACCAACTGTGTGGCACTACATACTTGGTATATTATTCTAGTCTTTTTCATCCTGTCTTTCTCATGAGGTTTTGTCAATGATATACAAGAATTTTGCTTTAAATTAAGGAGATAATTATTCGGCTGCAAAAAAGCAATGGTTAGACCAAATCTTGAGTACCGCATACAGATCTGGAAACTTCATTTTAGGAACGATGTGGATCTTTTGGAATGAATGCAGAGAAGAGCAATGATATTAGTGAGGGAAACAAGGTACATGAAACAAGGTAGTATTCATAGCAAGAAAGACAGTTCTCCAAATTGCAGCATCTGGACCCAGATACCTGTGAGGGTATCTGTTTAGATGTTTAAGGCTTTGAACAAGTTGAGTAAGCTAAATGTTGATGGCTTCTTTACTCTTGCTCAGACAACACACACATAAGGAAGCAAAAATTTGAATTGAGAAAGGATGGTTGCAAGACAGATGTGTGAAATTTGTTTTCAGCCAGAAGGTAATTGGATGTTGGAACAAACTGCCATCTGGTGTGCGGAAGTGGGTAGTTTGAATAAATTCAAGGAAGAATTAAAGAAATTATCAGAAGGTGTATACGGGAGATCTGGGAAGTGTGTGTGTGTGTGTGTGCGTGTGTGTGTGTGTGTGTGTGTGTGTGTGTGTGTGTGTGTGTGTGTGTGTGTGTGCGCGCGCGCACTAACTTTTGACTGATACTGCAAACCAATACTACATAATTTTCAAACAAGTTTCTGCAGCTATTTTTATTCCTGCTCCTTATACATGGATAGCAGGTGTGGTTCATTTTTTTCTCCAAATTCCATGAATGTCCAGATACTTTTGACAATACAGTGTAATATAAACTTATGAGGTGTAGTCAAAAAGTTTGGGACTGACTTCATATTTTCAAATTCTGGTATCACAGAGAGTTAGCATTAGCATTAGTAGAGGCATTTGATGCAAGAAAGCAAGCTTATGCAGCATCAGCAAAAAAAAAAAAAAAAAAAAAAAACCACTTCCACTTCACCCCTCTGTTCGTTCAAAATACCTGTCCAGCTGAGCCTTAAACTTATTTAGGCTATCAGCCTCCACTACAAGGGATGGAAGTCTGTTCCACCAACCAACCACCCGCTGGCTAAAGGCAAATTTCCACACGTCTATCCTACATCTGTCTTTCCTCAATTTGAATTTATGCCCTCTCAGGTGATTATTCTGAGCTAGAGGAAAAATCCCATCAGCATTGAGCATGCTCAAACCATTCAAGGCTTTATACACCTCTATCAGATCACCTCGCTGGTGCCTAGTCTCCAGACACTGTAATTTGCAAAACTTAAGCCTTTCTTCGTAAGAGCACCCCTTTGTTCCATTCACTAATCTTGTTGCCCTTCTCTGTACTCGTTCCAGCAGCTCTACATCCTTCTTGAAATGAGGCCTCCAGACCTGTATACAGTACTCTAGGTGTGGCCTGACCATTGCCTTATACAAGGGAATAATCACCTCCTTATCCCTGCTGGAATAATTCCTGTATATCATTGACAATACTCCATGAGCTACTCTTGCAGCCCGTCTGCACTGCTCAGAGAACTTCATATCTGCCTGCACAACCACCCCCAAGTCCCTTTCATTCTCTACCACTGTCAGTGTAGTACCACAGAGTTGATACGTTGCTCTGGGGTTGCTGTTTCCCATGTGTAGTACTTTACATTTGTCAATGTTAAACTTCATTTGCCACCTCTCAGCCCATCTGCTCAACCTTTCCAGATCCTGTTGCAGCAGCATAGTGTCAGTAGTGTCCTTGACAACCCTGCCAACCTTTGTATCGTCTGCAAACTTGGACATTAAGCTTGATATACCATCATCAATATCATTTATAAATACAGAAAACAATGATGGACCCAACACTGAGCCCTGAGGGACTCCACTAATAACATTAGTCCACGATGAGCAGTGTCCATTGATTACCACTCTCTGTCTTCTCCCCCTCAACCAACCCTTTATCCACAACAGCAATTTGCCTCCAATGTCACACTGCTCCAATTTGTGTAGCAGTCTTCCATGTGCAACAGTATCAAAAGCCTTTCTAAGATCCAAGTATATAATATCAAAGTTATTCCCTGCATCCAGTTCTTTTGTGACTGCATCATAGTATCCAATCAAGTTGGTCAGGGAAGACTTCCCCTTAACAAAACCATGCTGTGTCTGAGCTATAACTGAAGTCTTGTCTAAATGATCCTGCAGTGCTTCTTTAACCAGTGCCTCCATTAATTTTCCTGGAACAGAAGTTAAGCTCACAGGTCTATAATTACTTGTGTCAGCCTTTGATCCATCTTTGTGAATTGGGGTCACATTTGCACATTTCCAGTCTATGGGTACCTCCCCTGAGTCCAAGGAAGCTCTCATAATTATGGCTAAGGGTTTGCTTACTTCCTTTGCTGCCTCCTTTAATATAACTGGATAGATCCCATCCACCCCGGGTGCCTTTCTAGTGTTTATCTTCAACAGTTTCTCCTCCACTTTACTCTCAGTTATTTCAAGATTCTGTAGCTTGCTGCTAGACTTGAATACACCTCTGGCATTCCCCTTGCTGAATAACTCCTCATGTGTGAATGTCGATGCAAAATATTCATTTAGTTTGTTAGCTACCTGAGCAGGATCATCAACAGCTGATCCATCAATATCAAGTGGACCAATCTGATTCATCCCCTTCCTTCTAGAGTTTATATAAGTAAAGAACTCTTTGCTGTTTTTCTTTGCATCCCTTGCCAAGGATTTCTCGTAATCTGCCTTCGCCTGCCTAACCTCCTTTGTAACTTGGTTGCGTATCAACTTGTATCTATCATAGGCTTCTGTGTCACATGTTAATTTGTATGTATCCCATGCATTTTTCTTCTCTGCCATATGCCTCATTAGTTCATCTGACATCCATTTTGGCCTAAACCTTGAACAATATTTCTTAGTTGGTATGTAAAGCCTAGTAGCTTCAAAGATAAGTTCTTTGAATGCTTCCCATTTTGAATTTGCTGTTGGTAACATCAACAGTTGGTCCCACTGTATAGAATTTAAATACTGTCTCAGTCCATCGTAGTCGCCTTTACGGAAGCAATAACCCTTCCCTTTACCCCTAATGGTAGTTACCTCTTTGAGTAACTCCCACTTCAGCACACTGTGATCACTGCCACCTAGTGGTTCATTTATCTGCAGATTCTTAATGCATGAAGAATCACTGCTGATAATCAAATCAAGAGTATTACTCCCTCTAGTTGCCTCCCGAACATGCTGATGTAGAAAACAATCATCCAATAAATCCACAAAAGCCCTGCTAGTGTGTGAGTAACCAGCCCCCAAATTCCA
The DNA here is from genome assembly GCF_048544385.1 of Mastigoproctus giganteus. Classification (NCBI taxonomy): domain Eukaryota; kingdom Metazoa; phylum Arthropoda; class Arachnida; order Uropygi; family Thelyphonidae; genus Mastigoproctus; species Mastigoproctus giganteus. Next base: position 75,544,806 of record NC_143582.1, read on the forward strand.
GTCAATATCTGGGAAATTAAAATCTCCCATTATAAGACTCTCTGATTTACTGGCCCACTCTATTTCCCTGTACAGTTCCTTATTATACTCATCAGAGTCATTAGGCCTATAGCACACTCCTACTCTCAATTTTGATCTCCCAATGCTTATGTCACACCAAACTGACTCACCACTGCACTGTCCAGCGATGTCGACTGGCTTCACTTCCTTGGTTTTTATGTGTTTCTTAACTAATAGCATAACCCCCCCCCCCCTTCCTATTCTGTTTATCCTTTCTGTAGACGTTGTAGTCCCCAAATTGCAGTTCTGCATCCCTTATATCTGTGTGACACCATGTCTCTGATATCCCAACAATATCTGCCTTTGATGTTTTGAGCAATACCTCAAATTCATCAAATTTATTTACTAAACTCCTAGCATTGGTGTACACGCAAGTATACCTGCACCTGTTTCTATTCTTAGCTACCCTAACACAACCCATGTGTTTTGATATACAACGGTATCAAAATCTTTCCTGAAATCCAAGTACAGTCAGTCCTCGTATAACACGTGTTTACACTACACAAATTCTATTACACACGATTTATAAATAGGGGAACGATATCTTATATAACACGAACCGAATTCGCTTATGCACGATTCGTCTTTGTGTTTACAAGAAATGGCAGTCAACGCAGATTCACCCCAACCGAATGCAACACGATAGGAATGAAGAGAAGATTCTAAAAATATATTTATGTTTCTTATATCAGTGAAGGGGGAAACACATTTCACCACAATAACATAAAAACCAACACAATTCCAGCTATCAGTATAATCGCAAATGCAATTAGATCGAGTTTACTACCAGTTTATAACAGATTTCACTAGCAGAAATGCAAATGGAAATTGTTTTTATTGTTTTATGGTAGTAACCCCCAGAAATGTGCTTAGTAAAATGTGAGGTGTTAATAGTGTCTCTGCCTTTACGGTGTTGTTTATTCAGTTGCTACATGCACGCAGCTTTGTTTGTGTATCAAGCTTGCCTCGTTTTGTAATTGTGCTTTATTCCCTAAAAATGAGTAAAATACTTAAAAGGTGTGAAAAGGAAGTGTCTGTGAAGACACTGCAGATTCAGAGAGAAAAATAAAAGCAATATCGATAAACAGAGGCGGACTGGATCAAAAATTCTTACCCAGGAAAATTTATAGTGGCCTCATACTATGGTTTATGGCCAAAATCACACCGACCTCCGGCCCACCGGAGTTTCCCCGGTAAGGCTTATGGCCAGTCCACCTCTATCGATAGAGGAAAAAATATGAAATTGGGAAACACTTTGAGCGAAATGAAAGACCATGTGATATTGCACGTGCTACAGACCTAAATGAGGCAACGAAGAAAATTACGAAGAATGCAGAGAAAATAAAAACAACTTTCATAGTAGGAACAACCCAAAGTGTAATTAAAATCCATTAGATTAAGACACAAAGAATTGGAAGAGATGGAATGGCTGTCATCTCTTTGGACAGAAAATCAAACAAAAAACAAGTTTTCTTATGACAGAAGCAAAAGCAGTAGCAATATTTTATTACATAATAGTCGTAATAAAAAAATTATCGTAATAAAATATGTAAGTAATTGTGTTTGGTAATGTTTTGGTTACAAATGTGTGTTCAATTTTGGGTGGTCGGCACCTAACCCTATTTTCCCCATAGGGCCTGTTGTTTATATTGCACGATTTTGCATTGCATTCGGGTTTCTAGGAACACAAATATCGTGCTTTATGAGGACTGACTGTATATGATATCAAAATTATTTTTGGCATTCAGTTCCTTTGTGACCACATCATTTTTTTTTTTTTTTTTTTTTTGTGTGAACCCCAAACACGAGAGGCATTAGAACCTATAGTACTTAGTACCGTGCTTGGATTGGAGGTTGAGAAGACGAAAGAATATATTTGTTGACATTGGACTTGAACTTCTGTAGATTGTAATTTTCAGGAAATACGTATGAAGGAAGGTTGTTCCAGAAAATGGCAGTTGAATGAATAAATGAGGAAGATGAAAAGTTGGTTCTGTGGGTTTGAAGTTGGACAGTAAATGGATGTTGGCTGGTGGTGGCACATGTTCGGACTGTTTTGAAAGAGAAGCCAATTCCGAAGAACATGCCCATGGAAGTATCTGTAGAAGAGGTATGCAGAAGAAACTGTACGTCTATGAGAAAGCGAGTGGAGAGACTCATTAATTAATTAATTAATTAATCATTCATAAGACTCATGAATCATTAATTAACCTAACTGCCCTCTTCTGAATGGAATCTAGAAGCTTGAGAGAGGTTTAGGGGGCACCGCCCCAGATGTGGGAACAATATTACATTGTAGGGTGGATTTGCGATTTGTACAGAGTGAACAGCTGTTTGGAAGAAAAATAAAGCTGAGAGCGAAAGAAAAAACCAAGTTTTTTTGATGCAGAGGAAGCAATATATGTAATGTGCTTGTGCAAAGAGAGATTAGAAGTCAGGGTAATCCCCAAAAGAGATATATCATCTTGCCTAGAAATCGGAGTGTCACCAAAGATAAGCATAGGAGCAGAAGAATCCTTTTTTGCGAGATTTAAGACAAGACTGAGTTTTAGAAGGATTGAAATCAACTAAGTTGTTTTTGTCTCACTGGAGAATTACATGGAGATTGGCATTTAAGGAATTGGTAGTGGTTATTCGAGAAGTTGAAGCTGATTGAGAACGGCGAAGTTTCTCAAAATGGAAAGTGGAATGCAATATGCTATCATCAGCAAAACTATGGATAGGATTTCCAATCATTAATATACAAGAGGAAAAGAACTTAACCTCGGGAGACACCAGCATTAGTGGAGAAGTTAGAAAACAGACAGCCATCTACCATCACCCTCAGTGAGTGGTCAGAGAGAGAGAGAGAGAGAGAGTTTTGGTTTGTTTGTTTATTTGGTTTTTAGGAGAATTAGCAACTAAGGCCATATTGCTCCGGGAATATGCGGTGGTCATTCCCTGACCTTTCCACATCCTCCGTATTTGGTGGTGATGGGCTCGAACCCTGGTCTAATCAAGAAGCGTGTGCTGTACACCACTGCTCCTTCCCACCTTGCTACGGAGGCACCAGAGAGAGAGAGAGAGAGAGAGAGAGAGAGAGAGAGAGAGAGAGAGAGAGAGAGAGAGAACTGGATAATCAATTACATAAAACAGTTGAGAAACCATAAGATGGAAGCTTGTTTAGAAGACATTTATGCCAAACACGATCAAAAGCCTTTCAGATGTCAAGAGAAATTGCTTGTGTTTCACTGAACTTTTCCACTGAATTTGTCCATAAATGGGTAAAATAAGCCAGAATATTCATTAATTGAATCCATACCGGCAATCATTGATCAGATCGAAGGTTTCTAGATAGTTTAAGAGTTGGCAGTTAATTGATTTCTCCATTACTTTAGAAAGAGTAGAAGTAATTGCATTCGGACGACACTGGATGGGAGGGATTTGTCACCCTTTTTAGGAACTGGCTGGATATGAGCAAATTTCCAAGCAGAAGGAAAAACACCTTTGGAATAAGAAAGTGAAAAAATGCGGCAAAGAATAGGAGTAAGTTCAGGAGCACAGGTTTTGGGAACAAGTGGAGAAATACCATCGGGACCTGTAGCTTTCTTAGCATCAAGATTCGTCAAAATTCTTCTGACATCCTTTTGATGGAAGACCACAGGGAGCATTGAATGGAGCTTGTTGGGAATGGTGGGCCGTGTTTTACCAAGATCATTAATACATGAGATGGAAGAAAAATGAGATGCTAGCAGTTCAGCTTTATCCTTGGCTGAAGTGACAACAGAACCATCTGGTTTGGACAGAGGTGGGAGCAGAGATGAGCAAAAGTTGCAGCCAATAGCTTTGGCAAGAGACCATGCTCAGCTACCATTAGGGCAAGAAGTAAGTTTTCTACTCTTAGCCTGTTCAAACTTTAGTTTGGATTGATTAATAACTGCTTTACAATTGTTGCGAGCTTTGGTGTAGGCAGAAAATGAAACTGGAGAATTAGAAACAAGCCAATTACAATATGCAACTTAGCACATTTATTGGAAAACCAAGGTTTAGATAAAGGACGAGATTTTAAAGTGGAGTGTGGGATAAAGGATTCCATTCCTGCAAGAATAATTTCACTAACACGATCTGAGAAAACGTTGATATCAGAAGTTTTGAAACAGTAATCCGACCAAGGAAAAAAAGAAAAGAAGTCTCGCAGGTCATCCCATTTTGCATACTTGTAATGCCAAACAACATGAGGTTGGGAATAGCCATGAGATAAAGGTTCCACTGGAGAAGAGACAATCACCAAGTTGTGATCTGAAGTGCCTAAAGGACCTCTCACTTCGACCGTGTACTTAGAAGGGTTGTTTGTGAGAAAAAGATCAAGCGTATTGGCTGTATAATTAGGATTGTCCGGTATTCTTGTAGGTAAATGAACACTCTGTGCGAGGTCATTAGTAATTGCAAAGGCCTCAGCATCTCGACCAACTGGGTCGGTGTGACTAGAAAATGGAAGCCAGATGGAGTTGTGAACATTAAAATCACCAAGGAAAATTACCTTTAGGAAATTTGGACTGTAGAAAGTCAAGTTGCAAAGAGAGGAAGCAAAAAGCTCCAAGTGATTATTGGAATTGGGAGAACAGTAGAGACAACAGATGAATTTGACACAATGAGGTAGAGAGATTTTAAGCCAGAGAAGATCAAAGAGAGGAGATTCCAAATTGCCAAGTCTCTGGCAGGTAATATCGGAACGGACATATGCACAAGTACCACCTTTGAGGCGAAAGGAATCATACAGCAAATAATTTGGGCATCTGAGATGAGCAGTAGTTGAATCAACTGATAACTGAGATTCTGTCAGAAAAAGTACATGGGGTTTTGCAGACTGCAAGTGGAAATGGACATCGTTGAGATTAGAATTGAGACCATGAATATTTGTGAAATGAATTAGGAAGTGCTTGGGAGGTTTAGATCTTTTCACAGATAAGCTTGCTCTATTAGTTTAACAATTCATGGTGTATTCCACAGTAAGAAAAAGTGGGTGGGACATGCTGTATGAAATAATGAAATTTTGGATATGGCGTACACGTGGTAAGAATATTCCCAGATCCTTGACATAACGTGGCCTCGACAATGCTCCCCGCATACACACTACTCGGATTCCCTTCAGTACTATCTGGCAGAGTAGAGGTAGCATTATTATACACTAGCTGATCCGGAAGCCTCCTAGAGAATTACCAATAGGTTCGGTCCGGTATTGGATCTTGCCAAGACGTTCATCATAACCTCAAAAGTCATCAATCATACTGATCATAGTATCCAATCAAATTGGTCAGACAAGACCTCCCGTTAACAAATCCTGCTGTGTCTTAACTATTACTGCAGTCTTGTCTAGATGATCCTGCACTGCTTCATTAACCAGTGATTCCATTATTTTCCCTAGAACACAAGTTAAACTAATAAGTCTACAGTTGTGTCACCTTTTGAACCCTCTTTGCAAATTGCTGATACATTTGCACACCTCCAGTCCATGGGGACCTCCCTTTAGTCCAAGGAAGCTCTCATAATTATGGCTAAGAGTTTGCTTACTTCCTTTGACATCTCCTTTAATATAACTGGATAGATCCCATCCATCCTAGGTGCCTTTCTTATGTTTAACTTCCACAATTTCTCCTCCACTTTACACTCAGTTATTACAAAATCACTTAGAGTTTGTTAGAGTCTAACAAAATCTGTTAGAGTTTAATAAACGTCTAGCACTCCCCTCATTGAATAACTCCTCATGTGTGAATGTAGAGGCAAAATATTCATTCAGTTTATCAGCTACCTGAGCATGATCATCCATAGTCAACCCATCTATGTTAGGTGGTCCAATCTGATTCATCCCTTTCCTTCTAGAGTTTATGTAAGTAAAGTATATATATGCTCTTTCATTGCTTAGATAATCAAATTGGCCACCTATATTGTCCATTTGTAGCCAAACACATGGATATACTATGGATTCCAGGGATGATGCCCTGGAATCCATAGTCAAGGGGTGATGCCTGTACAACACATCTTAATATTTCGTGATTGTATTGGAAAGTCATAAATGACACCATGATAAATATCCACCAACCTTAATTTTATCTTGTCCTATAATGCACTGTACTACTGAAGAACTTGACATACACATTCAATTTCAGAAGAAATCTGAATATAGGTGAACGAAGACAACTTTGTTTATACAGTCGAGTCCGGTTATTTGGGACACATCGGGACTAGTGCATTTTGGCCCGATTAAGCAGCTACCCCAATTATCCGAAGTTTCACGTAAATAGTTAAAAATACAATGGACCCCCCGCTTTACAATTGGTTCACTGTACAATCAAATCATGTTACAATGGAGTCACCGTAGTAGAGTACCATTCACTACGATGTGTAGTAAGCGCCGGTCGTTGTGATCACGTTTGTGAATTGAATTTTAATTTTTGTTATTTCAGCGATTCTAATTAGCGAAAATAGGAGGAATGTTATCCATAGGCTATAAAAGAAAAGATATATTAAACACAAATTTAACTTTATTACCTTACCAATTAAAATATTAAATGACACATGATGATCGGAATAATTAATACATACCGTAATATGTACATACTAACTAGTATTTCTGTTCACTGACATTTTTGAGTGGGGGTTAAAATTTAAAACAGTAAAAAGATAAGCAATCAATAACAAAGAACACAGCACACACAAATTGCAAGTAACATGATATGCGCAAGTGAGAACGGAGTTACAAAGTTACAAGAGAAAATTCTGAAAATTAATTTTTTTATATGATTGAAGATTCCATGGAAGTGTAAACATTTTTCACCATAATAACCCACAGAATTCCAGCTGGCGGTATTATCGTAAATTCAGTCTACTGCCCAGATTAAACGGTATGTGTCCCAATTAAGCAAAGTAAACCCTGGCTATTTTCTCAATTGGGTTCTGTTTTTCAAGATTTGTCCGAAATAAATGGCTGCCCCAATTAACCAGTGGCCCAAATAACCGGAATCCACTGTATTATATCCAGTCCAGTCAAGTTCAGTCCTATCTTTGTGAAAAACAGACAGTTTATAGGTAGCAAATCCTACAAAAGAGACAACTGGTCTTATCAGATGATGAATGCCTTACTTATGAACATATTTCTTCTTCACAGGATCTTCCACCTATAAAATTCCACGTTTTATCAAGGATAATTTTACTCGTTCTGGATTAAGACACCTTTTACAGTTCACAGCAGCCAGGAATTTGTAGTGTTTCTCCATGAAAAACTTTTTGAAATCATGGAATCATGGTATCTTTTGATATTGGATCTACTAAGCACCTCATCTGTTTCTGATTTATCATGCAGCAGAATGTATACATCAGATTCCTTGGCAGAATAATACATTGTATAGGAAACCTAAATTAAGTGTGTAAGGTATTTGTCAGATGTTCAGTTATGTCATTCAGGCATTACACTTTATAGCAAGATGTGATATTTAGGAAAATCTGTAACAGAACTATGGGTTGACAAATAGAAAGATGGCTAATTTTCATTGACAAATTAAAGGTACGTATATTCAGCTACCCCTTCCAGTCAGGAAACACTACCCTTATGTTATTTTAATGGTTTAATCTGGGAGTAATCAAAGTGAACAGTACCCTGCTAAGCTCTGTCAATGTGATGTAGCAAATCAAGGAACAGTAGGCACAATTAAGACCTCCTCTTATATTTTATTACAAAATGTAAATAATACCATGTGGAATTCTTTGATATCTCCTTTAATATAACTGGATAGATCCCATCCATCCTAGGTGCCTTTCTTATGTTTAACTTCCACAACCTTTAGTCAGCTCTTTGGCTTAGGAAGGAAAACATCATTTATGTAAAATTGTGCATTTTAAAAACCTAACTTTATCAGCATGTATCCATATAACTGGGCTATGAACTCTGCTGACAGAAAGACAGTCAATGTATTAGTTACAAAAACTAATTCTTGAAAAAATTTACAACTAATACAACTAAACAGAAATCTTTTTCAATATTTCTTCGCCATGAACTATGTTTGTAAAATATTCTCATTTTAATTTAACTTTTTTTTTTTTGTTATTGTTGTTCGTGTTACATGCTTAGTGTTTACTTTACAATTATGAATGACTACAAGATAGTTTTGGGATTAAAATCTCAATTTATGCTCAGTTTATACTATTTAACACAAATTCCAAGACATATGAACAGCATCTACTGTAATGTTCAGAAAGGGTATGCAGAAGAAAATCATCTTTTGCAAAAACTCTAAGCAAGTAACATCTAAAGTATATGAAAAAATCCAAATAGAGGTAACAAAGTCATAAGAGTAGTACTTACGCACACAAGTTTTATTTAACCTGTATACATCCCCATCTTTGAGGCCTGTTTCACTTGGCGAAATTGAAAACTCATTAGTACCATTGCTTGTAAAAAGTTCAAATCCAACATTACATAGACAGTTAAAGCTACCTGGATTATTAATGCAACGCTGATCACAGCCACCATTTCTCTTGAGGCACTCATTAATATCTATTGAAGAATGCAAATTTAAAATATTAAACTATTTACTCTTATATCATATATAACAATTATCACAAATATGTGCACCACACTCAAATTTTAAAACAAATGTTTAAATAAACAAATGACAATACAAATGAAACACTGCACAGAACTTTTCAGTAGAAGTAACAAGTATACTGCATATCACTGACATACATCAAGAACATATTATTACTAGAATACCTGTGGCGAATACTTTGCCAAAACTGTTTCAAAGAAGAAGTAAAGATTAAAATAACAGTAATTACAAAAACCTTTTTGGCTCCTTTGCTACTAGCTAAAGTGGGACAGACCCAGGTAAAAATGCAGTTTGATAATTTTTTATACATATGACTATATCATCCTTTAAAAAATTACAATTATTGCACAAAAATTATCTGGACCCAGAAACTACTATGTACAGTTGTCCATGAGTAAAAACATCAAGTTGAAAATCTGACCCTATGCTTTGCTGATTGTGATGGCAAAAGCTAAGAAACTGCCTTCTCTTCAAAGTACAGCAGACTCTCGATTTACCAGATTAACCAGGACAGTTCAAGACTCCAGATTTAAAAAAAAAAAAAATCAACCAGAAATCATAAGTCTTAATTACTAGAATAAAGTATAAACAGATGTTTTGCAAGTCATAAATAAGAGACAAAAAGCGGCGTTATAAGTCGTCATTAGGAGGTCATTGTGCCTATTATCTTGCAACCCCCCCACTGTCTTCACACCTGACACTAAAAAAAAAAAAAAAAGAGAGAGAGAGAGAAGGAATGTTTAGTTTGTTTTAGTGCATTGCATCGATTCTTGTGTTCCGTTTCACCGCAAAAAGACTAATTTTGTTTCGTTATTTATGTCAGGGATGTCAAAAATTTTTTTTATAGTAAATATTTTTTTTGTCTAGAAATAGCGAAAATGATGGGTAAATGCAAAAGCTTTGCGCTTTCAATTAAACAAAAACTTGAAATTATTCAAAAGTTTAAAAATGGTGCATCCGTGAAATCTTTAGTGAACCATTGTAATGTTGGTGACCATACCATATGCGACATTGTAAAAAATAAATGGAAGCTATTCAATTTAAAATCGACATCGTAAAAAATAAAGGGAAGCATCGAATTGGACATGCGAGTAGTGCATAGTAAGTTTTTTCGTTTTTTATCTATCACCATACTTTTTACGTAGGTTGCTGAACATTTTTCGATACAGTAAGTCCCCGACTTACACAACTTGGGACTTATGTAAATTTTTTTTCACCTACTTTTTTTTTTTTTTTTTTTCCGGATTGTAAAATTTTAAACAAACAAAAAAAAAGTAATAAGCAATCAATAACGATGATCACAGCATGCACAAATTGCATAAGTGAGACACGGAGTAATAAGCAAAAAAATAGGAAAAAAGAGATGATCCTCATAATTTATTTATGTTTTTTTTTTATGACTGGAGATTCAGTAAGTGGACACACATTTCACATAATAACGTAAAAACCCACAGAATTCCAGCTATTGGTATTATTGCAAATGCAATAAGATAGAGTTTACTACCCGTTTATATTTAGATGCACTAACAGAAAAGCCCAATAAACCGGAAAGTGCAAATTGTTTTTATTATTTTATGGTAGTGACCTATGGTAGTGATCTAGCTGCTCTTCTCTGCATGTGTTACAAGAGACCCACATTAGCAAAAGCACATAATGCAAGAAAGCAAGCTTATATAACCCTTATTTCACCCATCCACTCGCTCCAAATGTTTGTAAAGTTCTGTCTTGAATCTATTTAAGCTATCAACTTCTACAACGACAGATGGCAGTTTGTTCCAGCAATCAACCACCCACTGGCTAAAGGCAAACCTCTGCACATTTATCCTAAAACTGTCTTTCCTCAATTTGAATTTATGCCCTCTCAGGCGATTATTCTGAGCAAGAGGAAGAATCCCATCACCGCTGAGCATGCTCAAAACATTCAAAGCTTTATACACCTCAATCAGATCAACTAGTCTCCAAACACTATGATTTGCAAAATACTTAAGCCTTTCTTCATAAGTGCAACCCTTTGTTCCATTCACTAATCTTGTTGCCCTTCTCTGTACTCATTCCAACAGCTCCATATCCTTATTAAAATGAGGCCTCCAGACCTGTATATAGTACTCAAGGTGTGGCCTGACCATTGCCTTATAGAAGGGGATAATCACCTCCTTATCCCTGCTAGAAAAATTCCTGTATATCATTGACAAGATGCTATGAGCTAATCTTGCAGACAGTCGGCTCTGCTCAGAAAACTTCATATCTGCTTGCATAGATCCAAATCCTTTCTAAGATCCAAATATATGATATCAAAGTTATTCTTTGCATCCAGTATCTTTGTGACTACATTATAGTATCCAATCAAATTGGTCAGACAAGACTTCCCCTTAGCAAACCCATGCTGTGTCCGAGCTATAACTGAAGTCTTGTCTAGATGATCCTGCAATGCTTCTTTAACCAGTGCCTCCATTAATTTCCCTGGAACAGAAGTTACCCCAGGTCCTTTTCATTCTCTACCACTGTATCAACTGTGTAGTACTACACAGTTGATACGTTACTCTGGGGCTACTGCTTCCCATACGTAGTACTTTACATTTGTCAACATTAAACTTCCTTTGCCACCTCTCAGCCCCTCTGCTCAACTTTTCTAGATCCAGTTGCAGCAGCGTACTGTCATTAGTGTCCTTAACAACCCAGCCAACATTTGTATCATTTTCAAACTTGGACATTAAGCCTGATATACCATCAACAATGTCATTTATAAATACAGAAAACAACAATGGACCCAACACTGAACCCTGAGGGACTCCACTAATAACATTAGTCCACAAAGAGCAGTGTCCATTGTTTACCACTCTCTGTCTTTTCCCACTCAACCATCCCTTTAACCATAGCAGCAATTTGCCGCCAATGCCACACTGCTCCAATTTGTGCAGAAGTCTTCCATCTGCAATAGTATCAAAGGCCTTTCTAAGATCCAAATATATGATATCAAAGTTATTCTTTGCATCCAGTATCTTTGTGACTACATCATAGTATCCAATCAAATTGGTCAGACAAGACTTCCCCTTAACAAACCCATGCTGTGTCCGAGCTAAACTGAAGTCTTGTCTAGATGATCCTGCAATGCTTCTTTAACCAGTGCCTCCATTAATTTCCCTGGAACAGAAGTTAAACTAATAGGTCTGTAATTACCTGTCTCCCCCTTTGATCCTCCTTTGTGGATTGGGGTCACATTTGCACATCTACAGTCCATGGGTACCTCCTCTGAGTCCAGGGAAGCTCTCATAATTATGGATAAGGGTTTGCTTACTTCCTTTGCTGCCACTTTAATATAACTGGATAGATTCCATCCACCCCAGGTGCCTTTCTTAGAATGTTTTATGTTTCTTAAAATGAGAAATAACTTTCTTAGAATGTGACATGTTTCTTAAAATGAGGTTTCCAGACCTATAAGTGGTACTCAAGATCTAACCAGTGCCTTATAAATTGAGATAATCACCTTCTTGTCCTTGATAGCAAAGTTCTCTATGTCACAATATAACCTCATGAGCTGCTCTAGAAGCCTGTCTGAATTGCTCAGAGAACTTCATATCTGACTGCACAATAACCCCCAGGTTTTCTTCATATTTCACTACCTTGAGTGCCATACCATACAGTTTGTATTGTAATAACATATACTGCTGGGATTATTGCTGCCCATACACAGTACCTTGTATTTACCAATGTTAAACCTCATTTGTTACTTCTTAGCCCATCTGTTAATTTTTTTATAGTTCTTGCTACAGTAGTATTCCTTGATCCCGATCATTAACTGTTCTGCAATTTTTCTATCATCAGCACACTTAGACAATAAGCTTGATATGCCTTTATCAATCTCATTAATAAATAATGTAAAAAAGTAACTGTCCCAACACCGAACCCTAAGAGACTCCACAAATAACATTATTCCAAGAAGAGGAAGGTTCGTTTATAACTGCCCCTCTGTCTTCTGCACTCGATCATCCCTTCACCCATAACAGTAGCTTGCTCCTAATGCCCCATTGCTCCAATTTTCACATGCAGCAGTATCCAAAAGTTTTAATAAAATTTAAAAACACTGCTTGACAAAATTAACCAAACATCTAAAAAACATGGTGTAATTTGTGCATCTTGTGATGAAGCAGAACAAAATTTGGTATGGTGGTGTACCATAGAATAATGATGAAATGAGGAGATAGTGAGAAACTTTGGAAAGGTATAAGAGACATTTATAGGGGTTTTATAAGAAATACCAAAAAGATCATATTACAGAAATCGATACACAATGCTCGAAAATATGGTCATATGACATCATTATGGCAAATGGTCCCCTACAATGGCTAAACAGGCATGATAGTGGTGAAAATGTTTGATATAAGGGTGTCTATAGGATTCTATAGCAACAAATCCCATTCTTCCACTAGTGCAGACCTTAGCTCTGATTACACAGCTCATTACATGCTGAAAGCCAACTCCTTGGTCACTAAGTGACCAAGGAGTTGGCTCTTGGCATGTAATGCAATGCCCAAATGTGTCCCACACATGTTCAATCAGATTTAAATCTGATGATCGTGCTGGCCACAGCAGTTGTTGGTATCTTCAATTTCAAGATGTTCCTCCACCACTTGAGCTCTATGTGCAGTGGCGTTGTTGTGCATGAAAATAAAATCTGAGCCAACCACACCCCTATAAAGTTGCACATAGGATTCAAGGATCTGTTCTCTGTATGTCTGTGCAGTTACAGTGCCTCTATCAAAAACATGAACAGGGGTGCAGCCAATGATCTTTATTCTGCCCCACACAAGAACATTGCCTCCCCCATAAGTATCTCTTTCTATGATGTTGGAGGGATGGTACCACATTCCTCATTTCCAAATGAAATAACATCTAGAATCTGTTTCTAGGCTAATGGGACTCATCAGAGAATGAACTGTACTCCCATTTGACAGGGCTCCAAGTCACATGTTCATGACATCAGTGGTGGTGGTGGCTCTGTGGTGGTTTGGGGTTAATGGGATGCAGACCACTAGCTTCCTAGTGTCAACTTGATTTGAGCCTTCGGCTAAGGTAAAGAAAGCCTGCACGAGAAGCATGCAAAAGTTCGATGAAATTTACTGGTAAAAGTACTTTGCTGTAACAGCATTTGTATTGTTGCTCACTCGATAAACAGATGATTGGTGTTATCGGTCTGGAGTAGAAGTTCAATCCCACGGGAGATTGAAGCCTTCCCGAAGTGGAGGGGGTAACCTGACCTTTTTTCTTTAGAATCACTGATGGACTAGTGGATAAATTGTTTATTAAGAAAAAAAAAAGCCAAAGAAAACCCACACAAGAAACACAGAAAACTTTGAAAAAGTTTACCAGTGAAACCACATTACGAACATTTTTTACAACTCCAGAACTTCCAATATGACTCTGTTCGTGATTCAATTAGTTAATTCAATTAGTGATTCTAAAGAAAAAAGGTCAGGTTGCACTACCCCCCCTCCATTTCGAGAGGGTTTCAAGCTCCCATGGGATTCAACTTCTACTCCAGACCGATAACACCTACCATCTGTTTACCAAGTGAGCAACAATACAAATGCCATTATGGCAAAGTACTTTTACCGGTAAATTTCACTGAACTTTTGCATGCTTCTCGTGCAGGCTTTCTTTACCTTAGCCAAGCCTTCTTAACACACAGTCTGGTTGGAAATGTTTTCACCTGGCCACAGCAACCTTAAGAGACAATTGATGACAGGATAAGGTTCCGCCTCGATGTTAGAGCCAGATAGCAATGTGCTCTGGTTGATGTAGCCCTCGGGCAACCTAGGCCAGCTCTTTCTGTAATGGTTTCTGCCACCTGAAACTGCTTCCATAGTGCCAAGATGACACTGCATCACGAATTAAGCTAAAGTGCCACCTCTGCATGTGACTGCCCAGCTTCAAGTTGTCCAACGACTGGCCAAATCAAAGAATCATCTAAACAATGATGATTTGCTATCATGAGTACTGTATATGTGGCTATCCTACTGAACAAGCTAAAAAAATAGGAATTAAGTGGTTTTGTCACAACTTGTGTTTTTATAGGCACGAATAATTTGCTTAATATGTGGCTCTGTAAAGTGGTAGATCGATTTCTATAGGATACTCAGAATTTGCATGCCAGGATGTCTATTAGATCAAACATTTGCCTTCAACAACACTGTTCACAAAAAAATACTCGAGAAAAACATTTTGTTCTGTTAATTTTGTCAGTCAATGTATATGATATCAAAATTACTGTTTTCATCCAGTTCCTTTGTTACTGCATCATAGTAGCTAACCAGATTAATCAGACAGGATCTCCCTAACAAACTCAGACTGTGATTTTGGTATAATTCCATTCCTGTAAGATATTCTTGAAATAGCCCTTTAACCACTGACTCCATTAATTTCCTGGAACATGTCATTTATTGAGCTGTTATTTTTTTTTTTTTTTATAAAATTACATAAATGACCCTTTGAATCCCCTTTGTTAACAGGAGAGACATTTGCACATCTCCAATGTATAGAAACCTAGGGCCCTGAATCCAAGGATGCACTTGTAAGTATGGCCCATGGTTTACTTAACTCTTTTGCTACTTCTTTTAATATAGCTGGATAGAGTATCAATGTAAAATATTTACTTAGTTTGTCTGAAACCTGAATAGGACCACCATTATGCCTTTCATATCTAGTAGACCAAAATTGTTCATCCCTTTCCTTCTAGTGTTAACATAAGCAAAGAACTTTTCAATAATTTTCTTTTCATTCTTAGCCCAGGACTTCTCATAATCTGCCTTAGCTTTCCTAACCCCATTAGTGATCTGATTTCTAACTGCATTCCCTGCTACGTTATAAACAACCCACACATTTTTCTTCTCAGTTACTAGACTTGTCAGTTCATCCAACAGCCATCTAAAACTTGAACTATATCTTTTTGTTGATATAAAAAGCTTAGTAGCTTCTATAATTACTTCCTTGAATGTAGACCCCATTTAGAATTTTTAGCTGGTGATGCTGTTAATTGGTCCCACTGAATAGAATTTCAAAATTGTCTAAGACCACTAGTCACCTTTACAAAAGCAAACTCCCTTCCTTTTGCCCTGACAATATTTATATCTTTGAGTAGATCCCATCAATATATTACGATCACTGCCATCTAGTGGTTCCTTCATCTGGATATACTTAATGCAATATTCTTTATGCATGAAGAGTCATTGCTGATAATCAGAACTGCTTTGTCTGTTGCTACTCTAACATCAGCATGTTCGGGAGGCAACTAGAGGGAGTAATACTCTTGATTTGATTATCAGCAGTGATTCTTCATGCATTAAGAATCTGCAGATAAATGAACCACTAGGTGGCAGTGATCACAGTGTGCTGAAGTGGGATTTACTCAAAGAGGTAACTACCATTAGGGGTAAAGGGAAGGGTTATTGCTTCCGTAAAGGCGACTACAATGGACTGAGACAGTATTTAAATTCTATACAGTGGGACCAACTGATGATGTTACCAACAGCAAATTCAAAATGGGAAGCATTCAAAGAACTTATCTTGGAAGCTACTAGGCTTTACGGCCGACCGGGCTAGCCGAGTGGGTAAAGTACCTGCCCAGCAACCCAAAGGTCGCGGGTTCGATTCCCGCCTCGGGCTTGGATCAAAGTACTGCAAAAACCTTGGGAGGTGCAATATGGCCACAGAAGCCGATGCGCCAACAACTACCAAATCAAAAAAAAAAAACTAGGCTTTACTACCAACTAAGAAATATTGTTCAAGGTTTAGGCCAAAATGGATGTCAGATGAACTAATGAGGCATATGGCAGAGAAGAAAAATGCATGGGATACTTACAAATTAACACATGACACAGAAGCCTATGATAGATACAAGTTGATATGCAACCAAGTTACAAAGGAGGTTAGGCAGGCGAAGGCAGATTACGAGAAATCCTTGGTAAGGGATGCAAAGAAAAACAGCAAAGAGTTCTTTACTTATGTAAACTCTAGAAGGAAGGGGATGAATCAGATTGGTCCACTTGATATTGATGGGTCAACTGTTGATGATCCTGCTCAGGTAGCTAACAAACTAAATGAATATTTTGCATCGACATTCACACATGAGGAGTTATTCAGGGAGGGGAATGCCAGAGGTGTATTCAACTCTAGCAGTAAGCTACAGAATCTTGAAATAACTGGGAGTAAAGTGGAGGAGAAACTGTTGAAGATAAACACAAGAAAGGCACCCGGGGTGGATGGGATCTATCCAGTTATATTACAGGAGGCAGCAAAGGAAGTAAGCAAACCCTTAGCCATAATTATGAGAGCTTCCTTGGACTCAGGGGAGGTACCCATAGACTGGAAATGTGCAAATGTGACCCCAATTCACAAAGGAGGATCAAAGGCTGACACAAGTAATTATAGACCTGTGAACTTAACTTCTGTTCCAGGAAAATTAATGGAGGCACTGGTTAAAGAAGCACTGCAGGATCATTTAGACAAGACTTCAGTTATAGCTCGGACACAGCATGGTTTTGTTAAGGGGAAGTCTTGCCTGACCAATTTGATTGGATACTATGATGCAGTCACAAAAGAACTGGATGCAAGGAATAGCTTTGATATTATATACCAGGATCTTAGAAAGGCTTTTGATACTGTTGCACATGGAAGACTGCTACACAAATTGGAGCAGTGTGACATTGGAGGCAAATTGCTGCTATGGATAAAGGGGTGGTTGAGGGGGAGAAGACAGAGAGTGGTAATCAATGGACACTGCTCATCGGGGACTAATGTTATTAGTGGAGTCCCTCAGGGCTCAGTGTTGGGTCCATCATTGTTTTCTGTATTTATAAATGATATTGATGATGGTATATCAAGCTTAATGTCCAAGTTTGCAGACGATACAAAGGTTGGCAGGGTTGTCAAGGACACTACTGACACTATGCTGCTGCAACAGGATCTGGAAAGGTTGAGCAGATGGGCTGAGAGGTGGCAAATGAAGTTTAACATTGACAAATGTAAAGTACTACACATGGGAAACAGCAACCCCAGAGCAACGTATCAACTCTGTGGTACTACACTGACAGTGGTAGAGAATGAAAGGGACTTGGGGGTGGTTGTGCAGGCAGATATGAAGTTCTCTGAGCAGTGCAGACGGGCTGCAAGAGTAGCTCATGGAGTATTGTCAATGATATACAGGAATTATTCCAGCAGGGATAAGGAGGTGATTATTCCCTTGTATAAGGCAATGGTCAGGCCACACCTAGAGTACTGTATACAGGTCTGGAGGCCTCATTTCAAGAAGGATGTAGAGCTGCTGGAACGAGTACAGAGAAGGGCAACAAGATTAGTGAATGGAACAAAGGGGTGCTCTTACGAAGAAAGGCTTAAGTTTTGCAAATTACAGTGTCTGGAGACTAGGCACCAGCGAGGTGATCTGATAGAGGTGTATAAAGCCTTGAATGGTTTGAGCATGCTCAATGCTGATGGGATTCTTCCTCTAGCTCAGAATAATCACCTGAGAGAGCATAAATTCAAATTGAGGAAAGACAGATGTAGGATAGATGTGCGGAAATTTGCCTTTAGCCAGCGGGTGGTTGGTTGGTGGAACAGACTTCCACCCCTTGTCGTGGAGGTTGATAGCCTAAATAAGTTTAAGGCTCAGCTGGACAGGTATTTTGAACGAACAGAGGGGTGAAGTGGAAGTGGGTTTTTTTTTTTTTTTTTTTGGCTGATGCTACATAAGCTTGCTTTCTTGCATCAAATGCCTCTACTAATGCTAATGCTACTGTACAAAAGTCATCTAATAAATGCAGAAAAACTACTGTGTGTGTGTGGGTGGGTGGGTGGGTGTGAGAGAGAGAAGCAATTTCTTATATAGGCATTGAAATTTCTTATATAGGTCACAGTGACACAAACTAACACAGATATTTTTGGAGGGATAAACAACAACATTATACGTGCCACTAAATTAATATTTTGTTACCATTATTTTTATCTTTTGTGACTCTAAATTTATATCTTTGTTGACTTTGTGAGTTATGTAGTACTGAATAACTCAGAAAGTAAATAAAGTTACTTTTCCTCTAAATTCAGAATTTAAAAGAAAAAGAAAGATAAAAAAAAAATATGATATAAATTTTGATCAGAATTTCAGAAAGTTATACATCTTGAGGTAATCTGTAGCTTTTCATCGGTGGCAGACAATTATAAAATATAAAAATTAACACTCTGAAAGAAATTATGTGAATGGCCTGAGGCTATCTAACCAGAAGGAGATCCTCCCCCATCTTCCATTCTATGAGATGTGAGGAATGGGACCACAGTCCAGATTCAATATCCACTCCTCACCTCCTGGTTAACATTTTTAGAGGCAGCCATCTATATGGCCATTAATTAAACACGGTTAAGCTGGCAATATAAGACTAACTAACAAAATTCTAGAAATTATAGCCTGAATCCACACCATGAAAACAAACTGTAATGACAACTCATAGTAGCAACTGGGACATCACCCTAGTCAGTAAGTTCCTCAAGTGCTTGTCAAGAAACTAGCTGACAAGGTGCTTGTCGGAAAACATCGTGGCGGGATCCAATATTCCATACATTTCGAGGGTACAGCTCTAAAACTGTGTTCGCAGGCCGGATGCTAGTTAGTATAACGGACCAAACCTATTGGTAACTCTCTAGGAGGCTTCCAGATCAGCTAGTGAATAATCTTGCTACCTCTACTCTGCCAGATAGTGACTGGAGGGAGTCCGAGTAGTGTGTATGCGGAGGGCATTGTCGAGGCCACGTTATGTCAAGGATCTGGGTATATTCTTACCATGTGTACGCCATATCCAAAAATTTCATTACTTCATACAGCATGTCCCACCCACTTTTTCTTACTGTTGAATACACCATGAATTGTTAAACTAATAGAGCAAGCTTATCTGCAAAAAAGATCTAAACCTCCCAAGCACTTCCTAATTCATTTCACAAATATACGTGGTCTCAATTCTAATCTCAACGATGTCCATTTCCACTTGCAGTCTGCCAAACCCCATGTACTTTTTCTGACAGAATCTCAGTTATCGGTTGATTCAACTACTGCTCATCTCAGATGCCCAAATTATTTGCTGTATGATTCCTTTCGCCTCAAAGGTGGTACTTGTGCATATGTCCGTTCTGATATTCCCTGTCAGAGACTTGGAAATTTGGAATCTCCTCTCTTTGTTCTTCTCTGGCTTAAAATCTCTCAACCTCATTGTGTCAAATTCATCTGTTATCTCTACCGTTCTCCCAACTCCACATCACTTGGAGCTCTTTGACTTCCGTTCTCCCAACCGTTCTCCCAACTCCACATCACTTGGAGCTCTTTGACTTCCTATCTTTGCAACTTGACTTTATCCAGTCCAACTTTCCTAACAGTGAGGTAATTTTCCTTGGTGATTTTAATGTTCACAACTCCAGCTGGCTTCCGTTTTCTAGTCATACTGACCCAGTTGGTCGAGATGCTGAGGCTTTTGCAATTACTAATGACCTGGCACAGATTGTTCATTTACCTACAAGAATACCGGACAATCCTAATCATACAGCCAATACGCTTGATCTTTTTCTCACAAACAACCCTTCTAAGTACACGGTCGAAGTGAGAGGTCCTTTAAGCACTTCAGATCACAACTTGGTGATTGTCTCTTCTCCAATGGAACCTTTATCTCATGGCTATTCCCAACCTCATGTTGTTTGGCATTACAAGTATGCAAAATGGGATGACCTGCGAGACTTCTTTTCTGTTTTTTCCTTGGTCGGATTACTGTTTCAAAACTTCTGATGTCAACGTTTGCTCAGATCGTGTTAGTGAAATTATTCTTGCAGGAATGGAATCCTTTATCCCACACTCCACTTTAAAATCTTGTCCTTTATCTAAACCTTGGTTTTCCAATAAATGTGCTAAGGCTGTCCAAGAGAAGAATGTTGCATATTGCAATTGGCTTGTTTCTAATTCTCCAGTTTCATTTTCTGCCTACACCAAAGCTCGCAACAATTGTAAAGCAGTTATTAATCAATCCAAACTAGAGTTTGAACAGGCTAAGAGTAGAAAACTTGCTTCTTGCCCTAATGGTAGCTGAGCATGGTCCCTTGCCAAAGCTATTGGCTGCAACTTTTGCTCATCTCTGCTCCCACCTCTGTCCAAACCAGATGGTTCTGTTGTCACTTCAGCCAAGGATAAAGCTGACCTGCTAGCATCCCATTTTTCTTCGAGCTCATGTATTAATGATCTTGGTAAAACACCTCCCACCATTCCTAACATGCTCCATTCAATGCCTCCTGTGGTCTTCCGTCAAAAGGATATCAGAAGGATTTTGACGAATCTTGATGCTAAGAAAGCTCCAGGTCCCGATGGTATTTCTCCACTTGTTCTCAAAACCTGTGCTCCTGAACTTACTCCTATTCTTTGCCGCCTTTTTTCACTTTCTTATTCCAAAGGTGTTTTTTCTTCTGCTTGGAAATTTGCTCATATCCAGCCAGTTCCCAAAAAGGGTGACAAATCCCTCCCATCCAGTATCATCCGAATGCAATTACTTCTACTCTTTCTAAAGTAATGGAGAAATCAATTAACCGCCAACTCTTAAACTATCTAGAAACCTTCCATCTGATCAATGATCGCCAGTATGGACTCCATTAATCTTGATCCAATGGTGATATTCTGGCTTATTTTACCCATTTATGGACAAATTCAATGGAAAAGTTCAGTGAAACACAAGCAATTTCTCTTGACATCTGAAAGGTTTTTGATCGTGTTTAGCATAAATGTCTTCTAAACAAGCTTCCATCTTATGGTTTCTCAACTGTTTTATGTAATTGGTTATCCAGTTTTCTCTCTCTCTCTCTCTGACCACTCACTGAGGGTGATGGTAGATGGCTGTCTGTTTTCTAACTTCTCCACTAATGCTGGTTTCTCCCAAGGTTAAGTTCTTTTCCTCTTGTATATTAATGACTGGAAATCCTATCCATAGTTTTGCTGATGATAGCATATTGCATTCCACTTTCCATTTTGAGAAACTTTGCCCTTCTCAATCAGCTTCAACTTCTCGAATAACCACTACCAATTCCTTAAATGCCAATCTCCATGTAATTCTCCAGTGAGACAAAAACAACTTAGTTGATTTCAATCCTTCTAAAACTCAGTCTTGTCTTAAATCTCGCAAAAAAGGATTCTTTTGCTCCTATGCTTATCTTTGGTGACACTCTGATTTCTAGGCAAGATGATATATCTCTTTTGGGGGATTACCCTGACTTCTAATCTCTCTTGGCACAAGCACATTACATATATTGTTTCCTCTGCATCAAAAAAACTTGGTTTTTTCTTTCGCTCTCAGCTTTATTTTTCTTCAAAACAGCTGTTCACTCTGTACAAATCGCAAATCCACCCTACCATGGAATATTGTTCCCACATCTGGGGCGGTGCCCCCTAAACCTCTCTCAAGCTTCTAGATTCCATTCAGAAGAGGGCAGTTGGGTTAATTAATGACTCATCTCTAACAGAGTCTCTCCACTCTCTGTCTCATTGATGTACTGTTTCTGCATGCCTGTAGAAAAGGCATGCAGCCTTTTCTACAGATAGTTCCATGAGCACTGTTCTTCTGAATTGGCTTCTATAATTCCTTCTGTCTCTTTCAAAACAGTCTGATCACATGCCGCCACCAGCCAACATCCATTTACTATCCAAATTCAAACTCACAGAACCAACTTTTCATCTTCCTTGTTTATTCATTCAACTGCTGTTTTCTGGAACAACCTTCCTTCATACGTATTTCCTGAAAATTACAGTCTACAGAAGTTCAAGTCTAATGTCAACATATATCTTTTTTTGTATTCTCAACTTCCAATCCAAGCACAGTACTGAGTACTATAGGCTCTGATACCTCTTGTGTTTGGGGTTTTCATAAAAAAAAATTTAAAAAAATATATGAAATAAAATTCTGGTATATAGTGTTTTTGGAAAGGAATGTATGATAAAACTGCACTCAATGTCTTCTTGCCAAAATCTAATTCTGATTGAATCTGATTCTGAAATAATCAAAATCTGATTATTTTCTCACAGAACTTTCTAGCGGCGACAGACAAACTAAATGAATATAAATTTATTAAAATAAATAAATAATATCTACATAATATACTTAAACAGAGATAAAGTATAAAATTAAATAAAAGCATTAAAATACAATAAAATATGGATAAAATTAATAAAATATACATAGATTTTGCGATGAAGCGCCTCTTCATCAGCTTAGTTGGTGAATGGTGTATTGCAGTATATATATGTTGGTTACAACAGCAAAGGTCAGCTGAGCATGATCGTGCATCATGAGTCTGATGTCGGTAGAGCAGAATTATGTATATGTGATAATCGTATATTTTATGTAGATATTATTTATTTATTTTAATAAATTAATTTTAAGTCAGTTTGTTGGTCATCGCTAGAAAGTTTTGTGAGAATCTAATTCAAAAATTCTGAATTCTGATTCAAATCAAAATCTGATTATTTAATCAGATTATTTTTGGATTATCAGATTTGAATCTGATTATTTAATCAGATTTTGATTTGATTATTTCAGAATCAGATTCAATCAGAATTAGGTTTTGGCAAGGAGACATTGAGTGCAATTTTATCATACATTCCTTTCCAAAAACACTATAAACAAGAACAGATTCTGGGAGTTCCACAAGCTTATTTCCAAATCAACTTTCAATATCTGCAATTGTTGTTTAGTTATAAATTACCTTTGTGCACTAAAATCAAAATTTGCCAAACCAACAAAAAAAAACAGGCATTTCTAGTTGTTCCTTAAATGTGCCCACTTCACAGCACCAGATGAAACTTTATTCCAACAATAAACTAGCAGGCCGAAAGAAAATTTTTACGTCTATCCTGCAACCTCAGTTTAAATTTATGTCTCCTCATGTGTGGGCAAAAGTGAGGATGCCATCAACATTTAACCACTTGGCCTGATGTAGCCAAGTGGTCAAGAGCGCAAGTGCAGTAGCACACGCTCTTAGAGTGGACCATGATTCAAGCGTGTGACTGCTAAATACGATTAACATTTGTATTAATTGATTTATTGTAAACTTCACTGATCTGGTGGTCATGCTGGAGCATAAACAAGAACATTTAGTTTACCCAATCTATTCAAAGCTACAAACACATCAATCAGATCTCCTCATAGGGTGCCTAGTTTCTAGACACTAATTTACAGAACTGAACCATTCATCCTAAAAATAACGTTTCCCTCGTTAATCTTGTTGCTTTTATCTGCATGCATTCCAACAGATCCACATCCCTTCTAAAATAAGGCTTTCAGACTTATATGCAGTAAGAAAAATGTGATATAACTATTGCTTTATATACAGAAATATACCTTTATATACCTCCTTATCCCTAATGGCAATATTCCTATATATCATTGACAAAAATCACATGAGCTGTCCTGACATCGTGTTTGCAATGTTCAGGAACCTTCAAGTCTGACTATACAATTATTCCCCCCCCCCATGCTTTTTCATTTCCACTGCCTTGAGTGCGGTATTTTCTGTTATTCTGGGATTACTGCTATCCATATCAAACTTCAATTGCAATTTCACAACCCATCAGCCTAATTTTTCTAGATCTTGTTGCAGTAGCATAACCTGATTACTGTCATTAACCACCTTGACAACCTTGTTATCATCTGAAAACTCCCTTAGACATTAAGCCTGATATACTTTAATCAGTATCATTAATAAATATTGAAAACAACAATGGATCCAGCACTTGAACCCCCTTTGGAAATGCCACTAATAGCATTAGTCCAAGAAAGAAAATTTTTGGAATAAAAATTTATGTGTTATTCTCAACTCTCAGTAATACATTATTGTGTTGCATTAGTTAAACAGCAAGTAAGCATTTGAAAAGACAAAAATATACATTTAAAATATTTAAAGTGAATTTATTTATTTAAAGGCAATATATAAAAAACACATCATAGAATTTAATTTTTCTTAGAAAAACATAACAAGCTAACATGATTTTTGCCTCTACTAACTTAATAATTTTAAAAAAATAATTCTTAAAATTTCATATCAGCTCACAAATTGTACATATGAAGGTTTTTGTTTTTACCCATAATACATATATCTTACTACAATTTAGGGAAGTAGCTATGACACTGATCTATTCTACTACCTGCTGTATTCATCACTCTTTCCTTTAGGAAATAGTGATGAATACAGTAAAGTTTCTTGTGTTGCAAACTTTGCTAGACTGTTCACTTCAACAGACTTTGACTACCAACTAGAAAATTATAACACTCCAGTCTCAATTAAGCAAGACGAGTTGGATGCTTAGTTTGTGATTTAAACTTATCTAAAGAGAAAGAAGAACTCCTTAGTTCTGAGTTACAACAGCAGAATTAACTTGAAACAAGAACTAAAATTACAATACATTAAAAACATCACAGTTTTCAAAATACTTTGTTATATATAAGATGGTATGTGTTTATCTGCAGAGATTAGTTGTAAAACAGTAGTAGTAATAATGGCAAATCATGCAAGAAAGCAAGCTATTCAGCCAAAAAAAAAAAAAAAAAAAAAACCTACACAGTTCACCCATTTGTACCTCCAAGAATATGTCTAGTTCTTCCTTGAATTTATTCAACCCATCCGTTTCCACAACAACAGATGGACCCCTGTTCCAACAACCAACCACCCACTAGCCAAAGGCAAACTTCCGCACATCTACCTTACAACCATCAATCCCCAACTTGAATTCATGCCCTTCTTTTGTGTGTGTGTGTGTGTGTGTGTGTGTGTGTGTGTGTGTGTGTGTGTGTGTGTGTGTGTGTGTGTGTGTGTGCGCGCGCGTGTGTGTGTGCGCGTGTGTGTGTGCGTGTGTGTGTGCGCACGCGTGTGTGTGCGTGTGTGTGTGCGTGTGTGTGTGCGCGTGTGTGTGTGCGTGTAGTCACAGCAAGAGGAAGAATGCCATTAACATTCAACTTACACAATCTATTCAAGGCTTTAAACACCTTAATCAGATCTCCCCATAGATGCCTAGTCTCAAAACACTGCAATTTGCAGAACCGAAGTCTTTCTAGGTAAGAGCGCCCTTCAGTTTCCTTCACCGGTCTGGTTGACCTTCTCTGCACCCAAACAAAAACCTGGTTTTTGGTTCATCCAGAAAAAACTTAAAACCCTTAGTGTTTATCTGTACAGATATCTGACCAAACTTGGCACTAAACACAATACAAATGAATGGCATATATTAAGTTCAAAAACAGTTTTTCTGCTAGAAATGCATTCCCATTAGTTGCTCTACTTCATGCTGTTGGTTTTGAAAGGAATATATGAAAGTATGTCCAAGTCCAATAAAGTACCAAGACTTTGCATGGAATGCCTTATGATCATCACCGCAGGCATTTCATGCCTGTAGTGATGATCATAAGATAATTGGATTACTCATTGGTCTAAAGGGATGTTTCATAAAATACTGTTGTATTCTGTTTGCAAGATAGTCTTGCATACAACAGTAAATCATAATACTGTTTAGCAATGAGAAACGAGACAGGAATTTTTAACAGAGAGAATATAAGATATGTTCCACTGGTTCAACCAACAAAAGTTCTTCTTCTTCTTTAGCATTAGCATCAGTAGAGGCATATGATGCAAGAAAGCAAGCTTATGCAGAATCAGCAAAAAAAAAAAAAAAAGAGGCGCCTCCGTAGCCAGGAGCAGCAGTGCGTAGCACACGCTTCTTGATTAGACCGGTGTTCAAGCCCGTGACCACCAGATACGGAGGATGCGGAAAGGTCAGGAAATAACCACCGTATATCCCTGGAGCAATATGGCCTTAGCTGCTAATGCTCTAAAAACCAAATAACAACAACAAAAAAAAAAAAAAAACACGCTCCCATTTCACCCCTCCGTTCATTCCGAGTACACGGCCAGCTCAGCCTTAAATTTATTTAGGCTATCAACTTCCACAACAAAGGATGGAAGTCTGTTCCACCAACCAACCACCTGCTGGCTAAAGGCAAACTACCACACATCTATCCTACATCTGTCTTTCCTCAATTTGAATTTATGCCTCTCAAATGATTATTCTGAGCAAGAGGAAGAATTCCATCAGCATTGAGCATGCTCAAACCATTCAAGGCTTTATACACCTCAATCAGATCACCTCGCAGGTGCCTAGTCTCCAGACACTGTAATTTGCAAAATTTAAACCTTTCTTCATAAGAGCAACCCTTTGTTCTATTCACTAATCTTGTTGCCCTTCTCTGTACTCGTACCAACAGCTCTACATCCTTCTTGAAATGAGGCCTCCAGACCTGTATACAGTACTCAAGGTGTGGCCTGACCATTGGCTTATACAAGGCCGACCGGGCTAGCCGGGTGAGTAAAGTGCCTGCCTAACAACCTAAAGGTCGCGGGTTTGAATCCCGCCTCAGGCTTGGATCAAAGTACTGCAAAAACCTTGGGAGGTGCATTATGGCCACAGAAGCTGATGCGCCAACAACTACCAAACCAAAAAAAACACCATTGGCTTATACAAGGGAATAATCGCCTCCTTATCCCTGCTAGAAAAACTCCTGTATATCATTGACAAGAAACCATGAGCTACTCTTGCAGCCCGTCTACACTGCTCAGAGAACTTCATATCTGCATGCACAATAACCCCAGGTCCTTTACATTCTCTACCACTGTCAGTGTAGTACCACAGACTTGATACGTTGCTCTGGGGTTGCTGTTTCCCATATGTAGTTTTTTTTTTTTTTTTTTTTGATTTGGTAGTTGTTGGCGCATCGGCTTCTGTGGCCATATTGAACCTCCCAAGGTTTTTTTGCAGTACTTTGATCCAAGCCCGAGGCGGGAATCGAACCCGCGACCATTGGGCCCATATGTAGTACTTTACATTTGTCAATGTTAAACTTCATTTGCCACCTCTCAGCCCATCTCCTCAACCTTTACAGATCCTGTTGCAGCAGCAGCATAACGTCAGTAGTGTCCTTAACAACCCTGCCAACCTTTCTATCGTCTGCAAACTTGGACATTAAGCTTGATATACCATCATCAATATTATTTATAAATACAGAAAACATTAATGGACCCGACACTGAACCCTGAGGGACTCCACTAATAACATTAGCCCACGATGAGCAGTGTCCATTGATTACCGCTCTCTGTCTTCTTCCACTCAACCATAGCAGCAATTTGCCTCCAACGCCACACTTCTCCAATTTGTGCAGCAGTCTTCCATATGCAACAGTATCAAAAGCCTTTCTAAGATCCATATATATGATATCAAAGTTATTCCCTGCATCCAGTTCCTTTGTGACCAAATCATAGTATCCAATCAAATTGGTCAGGCACGACTTTCCCTGAACAAAACCATGATGTGTCCAAGCTATAACTGAAGTCTTGTCTAGATGATACTGCAGTGCTTCTTTAAAAAGTGCCTCCATTAATTTTCCTGGAGCAGAAGTTAAACTAACAGGTCTATAATTACTTGTGTTGCCCTTTGTCCTCCTTTGTGAATTGGGGTCACATTTGCGCATCTCCAGTCCATGGGTATCTCCCCTAAGTCCAAAGAAGCTCTAATAATTATGGCTAAAGGTTTGCTTACTTATTTTGTTGCCTCCATTAATATAACTGGATAGATCCCATCCACTCTGGGTGCCTTTTTTATGTTTATCTTCAACAATTTCTCCTCCACTTTCCTCTCAGTTATTAGAAAATCATCAAGCTCACTGCCAGAGTTTAACTCACCTCTGGCATTCCCCTCCCTGAATAACTCCTCATGGGTGAATTTAGATGCAAAATACTCATTTAGTTTGTTAGCCAACTGAGCAGGATCATCAACAGTTGAAAAATCAATATCCAGTGGACTAATCTGATTCATCCCTTTCCTTCTGGAGTTTACATAGGTAAAGAACTCTTTGTTGTTTTTCTTTGCGTCCTTTGCCAAGAATTTCTCATAATCTGCCTTTGCCTGCCTAATCTCATTTGTGACTTGGTTACATACCAGCTTATATCTATCATAGTCTTCCATGTCACCCATTAATTTATATGTATCCCATGAATTTTTCTTCTCTGCCACTTGTCTCATTTGTTCATCTGACATCCATTTAGGCCTAAACCTTGAACAATATTTCTTTGTTGCTATGTAAAGCCTAGTAGCTTCCAAGATAAATTCTTTGAATGCTTCCCAATTTGAATTTGCTGTTGGCAACATCATCAGTTGGTCCCACCGTATAGAATTTAAATACTGTCTCAGACCACCGTAGTCACCTTTACAAAAGCAAAAACCCTTCCCTTTACCCCTGATGGTAGTTACCTGTTTGAGTAAATCCCATTTCAGCACACTGTGATCACTGTCACCTAGTGGTTCCTTTATCTGCAGATTCTTAATGCATGAAGAATCACTACTGATAATCAGATCAAGAGTATCACTCCCTCTAGTTGCCTCCCGAACATGCTGATGTAGTAAACAATCATCCTATAAATCCACAAATGCCTTGCTAGTGTGTGAGTGACCAAACCACAAATTCCAGTCAATATCTGAGAAATTAAAATCCCCCATTTTAAGACTCTCTGATTTACTGGCCCACTCTATTTCCCTGTACAGTTCCTTATTATACTCATCAGGGTCATTAGTCCAATATCACACTCCTACTCTCAATTTTGATCTCCCAATGCTTATGTCACACCAAACTGACTCGACACTGCACTGTCCAGCGATGTTGACTGGCTTCACTTCCTTGGATTTTATGTGTTTCTTAACTAATAGTATAACCCCCTCCTCCCTTCCTCTCTTGTCTATCCTTCCTGTACACATTGTACTCCCCAAATTCCATTTCTACATTCCTTATATCTGTGTGACACCATGTATCTGATATAACAACAACACCAGCCTTTGATGTTTTGGCCAACACCTCAAATTCATCAAATTTATTTGCTAAACTCCTAGCATTGGTGTACATGCAAGTATACATGCACCTGTTCCTATTGTTAGCTACACTAACACAACCCATGTGTTTACTTGTACCGCAATGACTCCCAGCAGTCTCCGAAATACCCTGCATCTTGTTTTCCAGGCTGCTGCTCATTCCAATAGAAGCAGTGCAATCATCACTTTCACCTCTGCCAGTGGCTACTGTTAATCTATTAGTCCTTGTATCCCCCCAAGCTAGCAGTTTTCCAACCCACCTCACACTGCCTCAATAGCATCAGCAAATATTCTTGCACCCTTTCTATTTAAGTGTATCCCATCCCTGTAGAAGCAGTATCTCCTGTTAACAAGTACAGACCAGGCTGAAAAAAATTCTACTCCTTGAGCATTGCACAATCTTTCCAGGGCTGAATTGATCGACAAGGCTCTCATTATATACTCCCTCCTATCGTGTCTGGGCAGAATTGCAGACACTTTCAAATTCAACCCTAATTCACGGCTTTTTTTCAACAGTGACCTGTACTTGTTAAGTAATTCTGCCAGCTTCCTACTCTTAATATCATTAATAAGGTCATCTTCTTTGACCTTTATACATAAAGCATTAATGAAGAAGTTCAAGTTTTGGATAAAGAAGGAAAGCAGATTCTGCTACCTAAGGGAAGTATTCCCCAATTTAACAGCTGCAAAACCAAAAGAAGAAATTTTCATTGGGTCTCAAATAAAGGAAGTCCTCAAAAATGTATTTAAAACAAGCTACAGGATATTGAACTAGCAGCTTGGTGATGCTGTTGCTATTGGTATTGGGCTTAACGACACAAGGGCCACTGAGGCCAAACTGTGTCTGTTCATTGTTTATTTACAGGCAGCATATAGCTATAGATATTAAATTATATTCTCCTGAACAGTTCAGTATATTTTAGGTACATCAAAAGTTCTATGAAGTAAGATAAATCATGAGAGGTTCAATGTGGAGAAAGATTGAAAAGCATTGGAGCAGATGGTTCAATGTAAGGGACAATCAACCAGAAAATGACGAACCATAAGTTGGGTCAGGCAGGATGAACACTAAGGTAGGTTTTCTCCTAACAGTAAGAAGAGATGTGTATGATGAGTGTGTGTGTCTAATTCTAAGTCCTGCCAATACCACATCCTCTCGCCTGTTTTGTCAGAAACCAGTGAACTACAGCTTTGGTTCTTGCTTTATCTAGTAAAGTTTATTGTTGGTGTTACTTTTCCAGAACTGTGACCAGTTGTCGTAGCATGCTTTGCGAATGACAGGCTTATAGTCACTGTAAGGAACCTGAGGATGTTGTGAGAGAGTGGAGACAGGCTTATAGTCACTGTAAGGAACCTGAGGATGTTGTGAGAGAGTGGGTTGAGGATGTTTAGCAGCAATGTCAGTACTTTCATTTCCTAGAAGGCCCCAGAATGACCAGGATCCAGCAAAAACTGATTGACTGATTGGACACGCTGCAGGAGATTAACTGGGAATGAATGTATTTCAAGATAGGATGGGAAGATGAGAAATTCTTCCTTATGGCAGACACAGTACTGAGGGAGTCTGTGTAAATTATTATGGTGAGATGAATAGATCAATAATTTTACTAAGTGCTAACTTGACAGCATATAATTCAGCGGTGAAAACTCTGCAGGCTAATGGTAGTGAGGCGGTGGCAGTAAATGAAGGAAAAACTGCAGCAGCAGCACCTACCGTACTGGCAGTTTTCAATTAGCCAGTACAGATTTTACAGGCACAGGAGTTCAGAGTAGCATGAGCTGAGTGCAACTGCCTGATATTGCAAGGAGGTATGACATTTTTCCCCCACTGAAGAAAATGTACATCATAAGAGGCAGAAAATGTCCAAGGTGGATGTTTGTTTGTTATTTGGTTTTTAGGAGCATTAGCAACTAAGGCCATTATTGCTCCGGGAATATACGGTGGTCATTCCCTGACCTTTCCGCATTCTCCGTATTTGGTGGTGACAGGCTCGAACCCCGGTCTAATCAAGAAGTGTGTGCTATGCACTGCTGCTCCTTCCCACCTGGCTACGGAGGTGCCCATCCAAGGTGGAACAGGAGCAGTTGTGTTCTGAAAAATATCACTTAAATCAATATTCCAGTTCTGAACAAGCTCTTTAATCCTGAGTGAAGCAGGTCTATTTTCATTTGGTTTGCTCGCATAGAACAAATCCCACCGAGTATTATAAAGATACTCCCAAATGGGGTGCGATGGAAGACTCTGGATTTTTACAAATGAAAAACCTTTTGTGGCAATAGGAAATTGTTGGAGCAAAGTTGAAAAATATGTAATTAATGATATTGAAATTTTGCAAGATTATTTAATTAAAAAACTTTCGAGCCCACAGTCCAGTAAGGCTCCTGGAGTTGATGGAATATACCCTATAATCTTAAGGGAGGTGGCAAGTGAGTGCATTGAACCAGTGAGGCTAATTATGCGAGCATCACTAGACTCTGGGGAGATTCCCTTGGATTGGAAAAGTGCCAATGTATCTCCCATACATAAGGGTGGCTCTAAGAGTGAAGTGGGAAATTATCGATCTGTCAGTCTGACTTCAGTGGTAGGGAAAATCATGGAGCCAATGATCAAGGGTGGAATTCAGGATCATTTGGATTGAATTGAAATTCTGAAGGATACTAAGCTTGGTTTTGTAAAGGGAAAATCGTGTTTAACAAATCTGGTTCGCTATTTTGAAAGGGTCATTCACGAGCTGGATTTAGGGAATAATTTCAATATTGTTTATTTAGATTTCAGCAAAGCTGTTGACTCAGTCCCACATGAGCGGTTGCTTTATAAGCTAAAACAGGTTGGAATCACTGGGAAAATCCTTAGATGGATAGCAGGATGGCTTCAGGGCAAGAGGCAGAGGGTTGTGATAAATGGCTATTCCTCAGATTGGGTTGATGTAAGAAGTGGGGTTCTCCAAGGATCAGTATATAGGGTGTGATGTCTAAATTTGCAGATGATGTTAAAATTGGTAGAGTAGTTAATGATCACTGTCAAGCTGAGCTTCTTTAGAGAGACCCAGATAGACTTCACGAATGGTCAGAAAAATGGCAGCTATGCTTTAACCCAACAAAGTGTACGGGAAACAGTAATTCCAAAATAACTTATTCAATTGGTGGAGTTCAACTAAACCCAGTACTGGAGAAAAGGGACTTGGGTGTTACGATACGGTCAGACATGAAATTCTGTGAGCATTGTAAACAGGTTGCAAGGAAGGCCCATGGTGTCCTATCGTTGATCTATCAAACTTTTGCGAGTAGAGATAGGGACGTGATAATCCCATTATATAAGGCTTTTGTTAGACCACACTTGGAATACTGTGTTCGAGTATGGAGACTGCACCTAAAGAAAGACATCGAGCTTCTTGAAAGGGTGCAAAGACGGGTAACTTGCCTGGTGAGATCGACAAAAGGACGTCCTTATGAAGAAAGACTTCGAATATGTGGGTTACAGAGTTTGGAAACTAGACACCTTTGGGAAGATTTGATTGAGGTGTTTAAGGCTCTGAAAGGCATCATTAAAATGAATGAGGATGAAATTTTCAAGATTATAAATGATGATAGAACTAGGGGACATAAATTCAAGTTTCAGGGGGAAATGTTAAGATTGGACTGCAGGAAGTTTTATTTTAGCGAGTTATAAATTACTGGAATAAGTTGCCTACATGGGTGGTAGAGGCTGACAGTTTGGGGAAATTCAAAAGTCATCCGGATAGTACCTTCAGGTCAAGGAAGCATATAGGATGATAGGTTTAATTTCCTTTTCTTTTATTAATTATTATTTTTTTTTATCATTGTTTTATTCGGTTTTTTTTTTTTTTTTTTTGGCTAGTGCAGCATAAGCCATAGGCTTTCTTGCACCATGCAGCCATTACTAATACTAATTTAGCAGCATATTGGAGCAGTAATGTTTTCCTACAAAGATGTAATGGAGGATCATGCAATTCGGTATAAAGACTTTGGACAGGAGAAGTCCTGAAAGCTCCTAGGGCTGTCCTCAGGGCACCATGCTGTATGACGTTCAGCTGTTCCAATGTGCTTACCCTACCAGAGTCATATACTGGAGAACTATAATCCAGGCGTGAACAGATTAGGGACTTGTACTGGTGTAGTAAGGTATACCAATCAGCTCCCCATGACATGGATAAGACTGATCGAAGTATGTTCAAATGCTTTAGACAAGTAGTTCTTAAATGAGTGATGTGAGCTTGGAAGTTTAGCTTGCTGTCCAATATCGATCCAAGAAATCTAATGGTATTAACAAGTGAGATTGGAGTTTGTTTATTTCTAGTTCAGGATCAGGAAGTAGAGCACATAGCTTGCAGAAATGAGTGGCAGTGCATTTATTTTCTGACAGTCAATGACTGTTCCATAAAGTCCAGGATTCTATTTTGTTAATGGCTAGTTGCAGCTGCCGTTTGATGGTCTTCATTCTTTTAGACTGACAGGAAATGGTAAAGTCATCTGCATATGTGTAAGTTCCAACTGTTTTTGGGGTGTTCCATGTCATATTGCTAATTCAAATTGCAAATAATGTTGGACTAAGTATCGAACCCCATGGTACTCCTTCCTCTTGAATGTGAGATGTAGAAAATACGTTTTTACATCGGACCTGAAAATACCGAAGCTGCAAGAAATTTTGAATCCATTATAATACCATGACACCAAGTCGTGTAAAATGCCTTTTCAAGATCTAAGTTGACCATGACTAGATACTGTTTCATGACGAAGGCATTGCGAATATGAGATTCAGTTTTTAAAGCGCATCTAGCGTTAATCTGTTCTTCCAAAATCCATACTGATGGTCTAGTGGGAGATTCTGGGACTCCAGGATGTAAGTGAGCCTTGTATGAACCACCCTTTCGAAAATTTTTCCTACCCAGCTTGTGAGAGATATTGGCCTATAATTAAGTTTGTTGCCTAATTTTATTATGGCGATAATGAACGAATTGCTCCAGGAAGAAGGATAGGCATTTTCAGAGAAAATCTGATTGTAGAAAATCAACAGGGTACCCAAGTCCTCTTCATGTGAATGCTTCAGCATAATGTAATAAGCACCATCTTGGCCTGAAGCACTGTTGGGAGATCTATTTAATGATTCTTTCAGTTCTATTAGTGTAAAGGGTTGGTTGTATGGTAAGGAGTGATGCATTGAGAAGTTAATTTTATACCGTTCTGCACCATCTTTAATGCTCTGGAAGGAGGAAACATAGGAGCAAAAATAGAGATGGCGGCAAAAGATTCTGCTATCACATTGGCACCTTCTTTAGGAGTGGACATTTCTTTCCCTTTCCAGTGAAGTATTGGAGATGGCAGCCAAACAAATTTGCCATTTAGCACCTGTATCCTTCTCCAGATGATCCGTGTGTCTGTGTCTTTTGTGGTTGATGATTGATGCAAAAGCAATCCACAAATCGCATTTTGCTTTCCTTCTAATTTGCATTACTTTTGCTTTAAGCCTTTTATAAGCAATTAAATTACTGGTAGTAGGTCACTTCCAAAAATTATTCCATGGACGGTTTTTCTCTTGTTTGGCATCAGAGAACTCTGCATTCCTCCAGCGATTTCGGTGAGCCCAATATGAATTGGATTTTGGAATAAAAGCATTTGCCACAGTCAGAATATGATTGGTGATGTAAGCTGTAACATCATCAATACGTTTCTGTTGAACATAAATTCTATCTAAAAACATTTTGGCAGAAGTGTCATCCCAGTTCACCTTGCGAAACTTCCAATTGGATCGTTGATCAGGATTTTGAGTTACCAATGTTTGTATTGTGCAAATAATTGGAAAGTTGTCACTATTAATGGGATCGGAAAATACCAACCATGTCAAGATTGTAAAGATGGATGGAGAGCAAATTGACAAGTCAACTGCAGAAGTAGATCCTGTAGGTAGGTGGGTGGATGTATGTTGGAGATCCAGAGTTTAGTAAATTAAGGTCATTATTATTCATAAATTCTTCAATTGCCTCTTTGATCCATTGTATTAGAGCCCCACAAAGAATGGTGTCCATTTAAATCACAGAGAAGACAAACTGGAGCTGGGAGTTGGGTAAACAGATTGTCGAATTCTGAATGGGGAAGAGGTAGAGATGGTGGAATATAAGCATAAACAAGGATGACTGACGTACCAACTGAAATACGAGCAGCCAGTGCGTCTAGATTTGTTCTTAACTGGATTGGCCTGGATGGCATGCCAGAATTAACAGGAATGGCTATTCCTTCACGCGCAGGAGACTCCAAGTTCCTATCTTGTCTGTACAAGATACAATTTAAGAATTTTGGCGAAACTGGGGGAGACAAGAATATTTCCTGTAGGCATATACCTATGGGATTGAACTGAGCTAATAAATCGCTTAAGTCATCAGAATGAGTGCTTAGTCCTCTACAGTTCCACTAATTAGGTTTGGCAGAGGATGATTCATCTGACTGCTTTTTGTTTGCATGACATTTTTTCCATTTTTTTTTTTTTGGGAAGTTGGGGCATCCAGTGTCCATAGTGTCATTCGCATGAAGTTCTAGTATGGGTTCCTCATTATCTAGATGTACATCTACTTCCATACTACTGGTTGGTGATTCAGCTTTCTTGCTGTCTTTGTTAGTGTCCAATTTTTTACTCTCATGTGAGACCATTAGAGTATCAGCTTTTTTTTTTTTTTTTGGTAGTTGTTGGCACATCGGCTTCTGTGGCCATAATGCACCTCCCAAGGTTTTTGCAGTACTTTGATCCAAGCCCGAGGTGGGATTCAAACCCGCGACCTTTGGGTTGCTAGGCAGGCACTTTACCCACCCAGCTAGAGTATCAGTTGGAATACTAATTGGAGTGTTATTTGTGTTGCTGGTTTTAGTTTTAGGCATATCTTTTCTGGAAGCTGATAAGGTTGCTTTAACCCAGTTTGCCAGAGGTGTTCAGTGGTATTGACACATCTGTTTGAACTGCAGTTGAAAGATAGCTTCTGGTGCGTGATGCACAGGATAGACTAGGCATGGTCAAATCAATTTGTCTACGTGCTTCAGGATGTGACTTTGTGTTCTATTTTGTATCTTTGAATTTTCTTCCTGATTTTCCACATATCACATGATTTAGAAAAAGCAGGTTGGCTCCCTTGGCAGTTGGGACACATGGGAGTTGAGGCTGAGCAATCTGTGTATGATCCTTAGAACCACATATAGGACAGGTGGCATCTCCTCTGCTTGCCTGCTGAGAGCGGCCATATTTCTGGCATTTAAAACAGCGAAGAGGATTCGGGATGTACGGCCGAATTTGGCAGTTTAAATAGCCAGCTTTTAGTGTGGATGTTAAGTCAGGAGTGCTGAAAGTTAAAATAATGGATTGAGTTGGAACCAGATTTCCATCTTTTTTTAATCATTATACATTTTGCACCTATTACCTTTTGGTTATTAAGTTCCTGAACTAGTTCCTCTTCAATCACTGCAAGTAGATCCCAATCTGTGATCATGCCTTTCGGTGAATTTAAGGTATTGTGTAGAGTAACAGATACTGGCAGCTCACCAAATGTCTTTGTATTTAATAGCCACTCAGAATGTTTGGAGGTGGCTGTTTCAACAAGGAGAGCTCCGGATTGTAATATCTTCACCATTTTTGGTGATCCCACAATAGATTCCAAATATTTTTGGATCATAAATAGTGATAACTTGCACACAAGCTGAGATGACAGAGTGTATCACCAAAAAGTTCGGTAAGTTAGGGCACTGTGCTTCTCTTCAAAGCCTTTTGGGTTTGTTGCCGTCATTTTCACTGGTATGTCTAACCTTCAGCTTGATTGCTCTAAAGGTGGAAAATTATTTAAATCCATCATTGCTCCTTTTAGCCCTGGGAGAGTTACTTCCTTCTCACAGGTTACCAGCCCCACCAGTGTGGAGGCAGTCCTGCTTGGTGCCACCAGTGACCAAGCAGTTGTAGTAGTAGTAGTCAGAGTTTGTTAGTAATTCATATATACATGCACTAAATAAAGAAAGATAGATTTGCTTTCTGAGTTCCTACTTTAATGCTTTAAGTAAAAAACCACTTGAAGTGAATGAAAGAGAAAAAGTCAATAGAAAACAACGGAAACTTTATCACTTGAAAAGAGCACTCTATATATTGTAGAGAAAATTGCTTGTCACTATTGCTTGCCAGACTGGGCCACAGCTTGTTGATCATTTAAAGCAATTGTGCATGGATTTAATGAAAGAAGGAAGATAATTATGAATCTCTGGTGTCAAACTTGACTACAGGGCTATGGGTTGCCAAAATATTTGAAAATTCATATTTCTTCATTTCCTTCTGTTTTTTTCTCTCTGAATTTGGGAAATATAAGTGATGAGCAAGGAGAGAATGTGTTCATCAGGATAAATCTGCAATGGAAACGAATTAACAAGGTTGCTAGTATACTGCCACAATGGGAGATTATTGCATTTTCTTAAGTGGGAAAGAAAAATGGACTATAAGAAAAACTCTGAGTGGCAAACGTTTCTAAGGAAACAGAATGTACTGAGTTTATTTAAAGTATTTTAAAATGAATAAGTTAATTTTTAAGATAGCATATGTATTACTATATAATATTTGAAATTGGTCATTCTTTAAGTATACTAAAATTTCAGTATATCTTTCAATGGAGACATGACAGAGATATAATTTGGTGATTTTTGGAATGAGCATATCAATTCCCTTTATAAGCAGCAGCTTTTTCTCCAGAGATACAAAAAAAAAAAAAATTTTTTTTTTATTGGCTAGTGCCAACAAAATAATTTTGTTTTTATTAGCTAGTGAATAGCTAATAAAAACAAAAATATGTTTTCCCCTTATTACAAAGAAATGATTACAAACAGGCAATTTAGTGATTATTTCATATTTCTATACCGTCTGATGAATAATATGAATGTTATTAATTAAATAATTCATAAATTATTTCTAAACTCCACTAAATATAAAATACCTAAGCAATCTTGACGGGAACATCCCATCAGTTCAAGCTGCATACATGGTGCAACTGCATAGTCCATAACTATAAGACGAACATAGCGGGCCTCTAAAGGTACTTGTAAGTTAATCACTGCAAGACCAGACTCTCCATCTGGAGTAACACGGAATTCCAGGGGCTGAAAGTGTCAGTGTGCATTACATATATAACTATTTTCTAACTAATTCATAAAGTTTAAGAATGCAAAGAAAATATATTAGTATCATAAAAAAAGAAAAAGAAAAGTAATATACATATATACCTTGGACTGCACTGTATTTCAGATACATACCTCTATTCTTTTTTTAATTGAATTTTTCCCCACTTTTTGAGATTAACAGATATGAAAAAAGAAATAACCAATTAACTTTTCACAAATAATTAGTAATTAATTAATAAACCCTACTGTACAAGAAATCATATACAAAAATAGATAATATTCATCTCAGCAATATAATTTAAAATTTTGCTCTACCACTGAATCAAGTATTGCTAGCACTATATTATGGGCCTTGAATATGATTTACTGATACAAGGAAAAATCCCATATTACAGATGAATATTAGCAATTGCTGATATTCATCTGTAATATGCACCAATTTGTAAATCAAGAGTTGCTTGTAAACATCTCAACTCACCAA
Source organism: Mastigoproctus giganteus (assembly GCF_048544385.1). NCBI lineage: Eukaryota > Metazoa > Arthropoda > Arachnida > Uropygi > Thelyphonidae > Mastigoproctus > Mastigoproctus giganteus. The sequence continues at coordinate 75,584,047 of NC_143582.1, forward strand.
AGACTAGTCATGCACTAGAAACTTAATTCTTGGAGTGATAATTAAGTTGTCATTGGGGTGATAATTATGGTGGCACAGTAGGCATGTGAGCATTTAGAATGGAGCAGTTTCTAATATAGTTAATATAATGTATAGTTAAATACACTAACTATAATGTATTTAATATAATGTATTTAATTTCTAATATAATGTATAGTTAAATTTTTGTATAGTTAAATAATGCACTTCACACAGCACTGGTAAATGTATGTGGTTTACTCCTTAAGATGAGTAAAGTATGAATCAAAATGCAATACTGAGTATAAGTGCAATTGAAGACTTTTAAAGGGATGGTTTTATAAATATATGAGGATTCATGAAGCTATCCAGGAAAATGTTTCAGACACGGGGTAATCATAATTTAAATGGACTTGTTTTGCACAATTTTTAAATATTACACCCTGATTGCATTTTATTGCATTTATAACTATATAAATATTTATACAGTTTGTAGTTTGTAGTTTAGTTAGTTAAATGAATCCTGTAGTTTGTAGTTTAGTTATTTAAATGAATCCTGTAGTTTGTAGTTTAGTTATTTAAATGAATCCTGTAGTTTGTAGTTTAGTTAGTTAAATGAATCCTGTAGTTTGTAGTTTAGTTAGTTAAATTAATCCTGTAGTTTGTAGTTTAGTTAGTTAAATGAATCCTGTAGTTTGTAGTTTAGTTAAATGTTTTAGTCCTGCTCTTTCGGATGCAACAATATTCCTCATGCATTACAGGAACCCGAAGCAAAAGGCCTTTTCCTAAGTGACCTATGTGAATGCAGGTAAATAATTATAAAGTGATATTTATTCATCTTTGAAAATGCCATGCACTATAAATGCACAGGTAAACAAATACACAGATCATTTCCTGATCAGATGTCGATCACAGTGACATAGTGTTTTTTTGTCTGGCGGCACTGGGGTCTCCCCCAACTCTGCATTTTTACTCTGTGTAGAATACAATATTCTGCATAAGGCCAGGGTGTGTGTGTTTTGTGAAGTATTATATTTGTGAAGTGTGGATTGTGTTGTTCCTCTGGCCACTTAAATTGGGGATAGGGGCTATGGAGAGCCACTAACAACCCCAGTTTACGTCACCACCACGGGGAGGCAGGCCAGGAGCCATTAGGAGAGAAGGAAGCTCTGGCGGGGTGAACCTTGCGGTAGCCTAGGCAGCCAAGGAGAGCCCAAAAAAAAATTCATTGGAAAGGAGATAATGGGGAGATAGGAAGAGGGTGGGATAAAAGTGGTAGAGAACAGAGGGGGCAGTTGTTGAGGCATCTGCCTGATTTGAAAGGGGACCCCTGGCATAGGACACCCATCTTGGTCCAGAGGGAATGGTGGGAGTTGAAATTGGGCAGTGGGGCAGGAGCCCCTAATGTTAATTTTAAAAAAATATTAATTTTAATTTATCTCATGAAATAAGCTGGAAAATCATTATGTTGGTGACTATTTATGTGCTGTTGGACTGCATCCCCCCCCCCCCCAAATGTATTTCTAATGGTCATGTGCACATGTTCAAGGAATGCAACCCACACAGAAATCACACAACTGCTCTTTATTTCCAAATGAGTATTGGCAGCTTTAATAATTTATTACTTATTGTTAGGGCAATGATCTTTTTTTTTAATATGACACTGTTCTTTCTATACACAGCCATGTTGTATAGGCATGGCTTTGTATGATAAGAACACCACTTTGTATGATAAGAACACCACTGTTTCATTACCAGCAAAGGTTAACAAACTTATATGTTGCATTCAATTAGTAAAGTAATCAGTTTTGTTGCCTAGAGAATGGAGCATGTTCCATCTTTTTAATTGTCACATGAAAAAAAATTACCAATATGCACACTCTCACATAAAGAAATGTATTGCACCAAGAAAATAAAATTTGCACAACTAGAGTTCCGATGGTGTGGCTAGCCAACTCTACACAAGCACAAATAAAAATGGGCACCAACAGCATTACACTGTGTGTGCGCGTGCGTGTGCGTGTGCGTGTGTGCGCGTGTGTGCGTGCGCTGGTGCATGTGTCTGTGTGTGCGTGCGCGCGTGTGTGTGTGTGTGTGTGTGCGCCTCGATGTTAGCTGATTTGCTTAATCTATAAAAATTAAAATTGTTTATCAATTCTGTTTATCTATAAATAATCTTTTATGACAAAGGGGGATTATATATTTCAATGAATAAAAGAATATATAAAGCAAGAGCTGAAGGAAGTCAATTCAGCCTATTCATTTGGAGGAAAAGAGAATTTTTTTTTTTTAATGAAAATCCCAAACATGAGAGGTATTATAACCTACAGCACTTAGTACCATCCATAGGTTGAGGGCTGAGAAGATGAAAGAAGATACTTATTGACATTAAACTTGAACTTCTGTAGATTATGATTTTCAAGAAATACAATGAAGGAAGGTTGTTCCAGAAAATAGAAGTTGAATATATAAATGAGAAAGAGGAAAATTTGGTTCTGTGAGTTTGAAGTTGGACAGTAAAAGGATATTAACTGGTTCTCTCACTTGTTCAGACTGCTTTTCAAGAGAGAGTAGGAATTATAGAAGCCAATTCAGAACAGTGGGAAAAAGAAGTATCTATACAAAAAGTATGCAGCAAAAACAGAACGTCTATGAGACAGAGAGTGGAGAGACTATGTTAGTGATGAGTCATTAATTAACCTAACTGTCTGCTTTTGAATGAAATCTAGAAGCCTGAGAGAGGTATTGGGAGCACCGCCACAGATGTGAGAACAATAATTCCATGGTAGAGTGGATCTGCAATTTGTAAAGCACAAACTGCCATTTGAAAGAAAAGTAATGCCAAGAGCTAAAAAGAAAATGCAAGTTTTTAGATGTAGATGAAGCAATATTTGTAATGTGCTTATGCCAAGAGAGATTAGACGTCAGGGTAATACCCAATAGAGATATATGATCTTGCCTAAAAATCAGTGTCATCAAAGATAAGCACAGGAGCAGAAGTAGTAGTAGTAGTAGTAGTAGTGACATGTGATGCAAGAAAGCAAGTGTATGAGCTTATGCAGCATCAGCCAAAAAAAAAAAAAAAAAAAAAAACAAACCATTTCCTCCAAATGCCTGTCCAGTTCCTCCTTAAATTTATTCAACCTATCAACTTCCACAGCGACAGATGGAAGTTTGTTCCAGCAATTAACCACCCGCTGGCTAAAGGCAAATTTCCGCACATCTATTCTACATCTGTCTTTTCTTAATTTGAATTTATGCCCCCTTAGGTTCGTAAACTGAACAAGTGGAAGGATCCCATCAGAATTCAGCGTGCTCAACCCATTCAAGACATATATACCTCAAGTTATTGAAGATAAGCAGAATCAGCTAAGTTATCTATGCCCCACTGGAGAATAAACCAGAAATCAGCACTTAAGGAATAGGTAGGTGAAATAAACTGGTAGGTGAAATGCAATGTGCTACCATCAGCAAAACTATGGATAGGATTTCTAGTCAATGGAAGAAGGTTATTAATATACAAGAGGCAAAGAGTGGAAAAAGAACTGAACCTTGTGAACACCAGCATTAGTGAAGTTAGAAGACAGAGAGTCATCACCCGCAGTGAGCAGTCAGAAAGAAAACTGGATACTGAATAATAAAAAAAAAAAGTTGGCAAACCATAAGATGGAAGCTTATTTAGAAGATTTTTATACCAAACACGATCAAAAGCCTTTGAATAGTCAAGAGCAACTGGTTGAGTTTCACCTGGTTGAGTTCCATTGAATTTGTCCATAGATGGGTAACATAAGCCAGAATATCACCAGTGGAGCGACACTGACGGAAGGCATACTGGTGATCACTAATCAGATGGAAGGTTCCTAGATAGTTTAAGAGTTGGCAGTTAATTGATTTCTCCATTACTTTAGATAGTAGAAATAAATGCAGTGGGACAATAATTGGATGGGAGGGATTTGTAACATTTTTTAGGAACTGACTGGATATGAGCAAATTTCCAAGCAAAAAGGTAAAACACCTCTGGAATAAAAAAGTGACACAGAACAGGAGTAAGTTCAGGGGCACAGGTTTTAAGCATAAGTGGAGAAATATTATCAGTACTTGGAGCTTTCTTAGCATCAAGAGTGTTCAAAATCCTTTTGACATCCTTTTGAAGGAAAACCACAGGAGGCATTGAATGGAGTGTACTGTGAATGGTGGGAGGTGGTTTACCAAGATCATCATACACAAGTTGGAAGGAAAATAGGATGCTAGCAGGTCAGCTTTATCCTTGGCTGAAGAACCATCTGGTTTTGACAGAGGTGGGATTTGATGAAAGAACAAGAAGCAAGTTTTCTACTCTTAGCCTGTTCAAAATCTAGTTTGAACTGATTAATAGCTGCTTGACAACTGTTGTGAGCTTTGGTGTAATCAGAAAATGAAAATGGAGATTTGGAAACGAGCCAATTTTTGATATTCAACATTCTGAGTATGTGGGTGGGTGAGTGGGTGCAAATGAATGTATTCCAGGCTAGCTTACATGTATATAACCTAATCTCACAACACAATCCTTATAATTTCACCTGATACCATGAAGCATTATAACTATTGCTGGCTTTTATAAAATTCCTTTGATATATATGTATGTATTAAAGGAACCTTCATGGACCTTTACAATGAGAGTAGAAAGTCAATGCAATTATACCATTATAAAGGACTTCATTTTATTCCATGAGAATACTCACTCTGCCTGATACATCATTATAGTCATGAAATATATCTGTCAGGTCATCTGTATACTTTATCTGCAGACTTAGTGGGAAAGCATGAGAACCATCATTTCGTATAACGGGTTGAATGCGACAGCCTCGAATAACAGTTGGTGCAGAAAGGTCAATTTGAACCCAATTTTCTCCAATTCGAGGGATGTTACCACACCAACCTCTCTGACTATCAAGACGAACCATCTGTTACAGAGTAAATATAATTTATTAAAACAATGTTTGTCATTTCTTTTCTATTTAAAAGTTTATATCATTTAATATATTTTCTGTGACTGTACTTAAAGTCACATTTTATATACTGCAAAATCAACTAACATGAAATTTAAAAATATGCCAATAAGAAATATATATATATATATAAATGGGTATTCAATGTAACCCCTTAAAGATAATGTTTAAAGAGTTACATATGAAAAGAGGTATACAGTTGATGATATGGTTTCAGTGAATGCAGAATTAATAAATCAGGTATGGCAAATGCACCTGAAAGCACAAAGCAACATTAAAGGATGCAAGAGTAAATATAAATTATATTAATAAATTGAATTAAGTATGCATAAAAGAATGTGAAAGTTACACAAAGTGCCAATAAATAGAAGGGTGAGGAAAGTAGAAAAAGAAGTGTAGTAGATTTATGAAAGGTGAAAGAATGTTAATATCCTTGAGGTTATGATGAATTAAGAAAATTATTGGCTGTATTGCCAAGCCAGTATAAATTGGGGTAACTGTAAAGTAAATTTAATACATCAAAATACTAATAAAATGCAAATAAAATGAAAATAAAAATAAAATGAAAATAAAAATAAAATGGTGTAGCTGTCATTAGATATGGGGGGGGGGAACATTTTTAGTAAATGGTCTAATTTAGGTAATGCAAAAATGCTTGATCTGATGTCAGCTGAAATAAATATTGATACATGATCAGGTATTTCATCAGTGGACTACACCTGACCATGTATCAGGAACTGAATTTCTATACTTGTACATAGCAGTAGAAGTAAAATGAAAGGCCAAAAAAGCAACGAAAATGAAATTAGCACTTTCTAATACAGTACAGACAAGGTAGTCCCAACGCAGCGTAATTTATATAGGCAAAAATAATTTAGATAAAAATAACTATCTAGTTGATATAAAAATGGTTAATATCAATATGTTTAATATAAATAAGTAGAATTTAGTGTACGATTTAATTTTGTATAGATAGGAAATCAATGTATTTTAAAAAATAGACAGAACAAACAAACAAATGGTATAAGGGCGAAGTATTAAATTAAGGATGAGAAGGATGATTTTAAATAAATAAAGATGAAAAATAGCAACAGAAGTAGGAACGTCCATGTCACCTCGTATTACACTGATAGTTTAACGAATGGGAAGAACTTTAGAATTAGACAGCAGACAGATAAAAAGCATAGAAAAAGTTATTAAATAACAGTAAGCTTGCTGGGGTTGTGAAGCCCAACCTTATAGTAAGGGCTCTGGCATTTGTAAGTGTTAGTATTAAAGGGAACTAATACCAAATGCTTGTATTGAAAGGAAAAATATGTCAAAACATGCTGAGAAATAAATCTAAAATGAAACCGAAAGTATGATAAGACAGTGAAAGTGTACAATACCTGGAGTATTTCGAGAAATACAAAGCGAAAATGAGCAGGCAGGAAAAATGAAGGTGGGGAGATGAAGTGCACAAATTCAGTAGAGTAGCTGAATGCATGCAGGCTTCAACTAAATGATTAATATATCTATATGATAAAGCAATTTATAGCAGTGGAGTGAACTTGATAGTAAGCTATGAAGAAATTCAAAATAGTGGGAAAATGGTAACCTCTATAGTTGTATTTAGAATACAAGTGCATGGAGATAATTTATAATTAGTATTGGAAAAAGAAAAAAAACGCGGTTGGAATATTATGGCTTTACTGTAATAAAGTCATACAAAATTAAACATTACCATTAATATATAAAAAATTATACGGTGGCAAAAACATATACACGTTAGACCAAATGATGGGGCTATGTTATAATAAGCTGAATAGTAAATGTATCAGAATATGGTAAACAAGAATATCAAATATTTTGAGATATAAATAAATTAATAATTATAATCTATCCAAATTTGCATAAAAGTACATCCAAGGAAAAAGAACTGGTTTAAATCCATAGAAATAAGTAACATGGTGACTTAAGATCCAAAGGTGGTGTAGTTAAGGATCTGTTTATAAAAGAACATGAAATAACATGAAATAAGTCCATGTATATGAAACAATTCCAAGGAAATATTTATAGTATAGCAGAACAGGAAATAATTCCATGTATATACAGACTTATCTGACTGAGTTGTTGTTGTGGTGGTGTTTTCTGCTGCAAGGGCTACTTAGGCCATATTGCACCCCCAAATTAATTGAGTTACTTATGAATCTGACTGAGAAAAAAAAAATAAATAAATAAAAAAAATAGAAAATTTCTGATCACAAAAGCATTTGATCGCAGCCCATCGTGTTCTCTCTTCTAACAGAAGCAAGAAATGGAATGGAAATACTTAATCATGATTGAGTTATGCTACATACCAATAAAATATCTTCTTACAACCTACTGCTTGAATGGTTAAAAAAATGATTTTTATTGTATGAGTGCAGGTGTGTGTGTTAGAGAGAGAGAGAGAAAAAGATCAAATCAATTAATTTAAATTTAGTTCTAGCCTGTTTTTTAAATTACCACTATTTATTGCTAGACTATAGCAGTGCTATTTGAAGTTAGGTACACACTGTTAATATTTTAGGGTAATGAAACATGTAATACTGCAGTGTTCAGTCTAGCAATACTAGACTGAACAAAAGGAATAGTAAGACCACATTGCTTTACATAACACATTAATCAGCTTTGTTCCCTAATGGCAAACTTCCTGTATAACATTATCAAAAATCCTATGAATATCTCTGTCAGCCTGTCTGCATTTCTCAGAGAGAGCTTCATACCAGACTGCAATTTTTCATTATCAACTGTCTTGAGTTAATAATGATAGTGCTACTCAACTACTACTACCAAAATGAAAATGGTGTTATTCTAAGATTACTGTCACCAAAATGCAGTACTGCACTTATCAATGTTAAAACTCAATTCCCACTTTTCTGCCAATCAGTCTAGTTCAACACTAAACATGTAATAATAGTACATGAAGAGCAATGGCCATTTATTACTACTATCTGTCTTCTATCACTAAACCATTGTTAATCTATCACTAAACCATAGTCTTCTATCATTAACCATTGTTAATCCAGGGCTTCTCAAAATGTGCAATGTCATGATCCTTAAAACGATAAATGAATTTGTGCAACCCCATCCCATATAAAAAAAAAAAAAAATTTCATTTGGGTTAGAGTTTGGCAAGAAATCATTAGCATTAGTTGAGGCATATGATGCAAGAAAGCAAGCTTATACAGCATAAGCCAAAAACAAATAAATAACCTTCCCATTTCACCCATCTGGTCACTCCAAATGTTTGTCTAGTTCAGCCTTAAATTTATTTAAGCTATCAACTTCCACAAAAACGGATGGAAGTCTGTTCCAGCAATCAACTACCTGCTGGCTAAAGGCAAATTTTCACACATCTATTCTACAACTGTCTTTCCTCAATTTGAATCTATGCCCCCACTCAGGTTCTTAATCTGAGCAAGTGGAAGTATCCCGTCGGCACTGAACCTGCTCAAACCATTCGAGGCCTTATACACCTTGATCAGATCACCTTGCAGGTGCCTAGCCTCCAGATGCTGCAACTTGCAGAACTTAAGCCTTTCTTCATAAGCACACCCCTTTGTTCCTCTCACCAATCTTGTTGCCCTTATCTGTACTCATTCTAGAAACCCTACATCCTTCCTAAAATGAGGCCGCCAGACATGTATACAGTACTCAAGGTGTAGTCTGACCATTGCCTTATACAAAGGGATAACATCTCCTTGTCTCTGCTAGCAAAATTCCTATATATCATTGACAAAACTCCATGACCTGCTCTGGCCACCTGTCTGCACTGCTCAGAGAACTTCATATCTGACTGCACAATTACCCCCAAAATAAAAATAAATACAAAAATAAATAGATAAGCAAGTAAAAAAAAGTTCAATTTCAAAACAGTAATAATTTAAAGAATACAATATTGCCAGAAGTTTAAAAAATCCTTGTGCCTTTGCTAAGAAAATAAAGCTGGTCAAAAACTGATTTGTAAGCTAAGTAATACTCAAAAGTCTAAGTTTGACAATGGCAAAGTAAGGCAAACTTTTAAAAAAAATTTGGGATCCTCCATCTAAGTAGTTTACAACCTTTTGCATTCCTGTGGGCATAGTTATGGCTAACAATTTGAGGAAAAAAAAAAAAAAAAAAAAAGGTAAAGTGCAGCCATTATCAACCCACTGCAGGATGGAAGCCTCCTCAACAATTCATGCTGAGGGAAATTTGACCATAATCTGCCATGCTGGTCCAATGCGGATTGGCAGATCGACCATATTCAGCAGTCGGGGGCTTGAACTCCGGTCTACTCAAAGAGCGTGTGCTACTGCACTCCTGCTCCTGACCAATACGGAGGCCGTTTGAGAACCCTTACCTAAATAAACAATACTAACGTTCCTAATGCTCCAAAACAACAATTGTACCTGTGGAAAAGTATCAAAAGCTTTACTGAAATCAAAGTATATGAATTAAAATTTTCTTTGCGACGACCTCATAGTAGTTAATAATAGTGGTTATCAGACTGGTAAGAAATGAGCTATTTTTAACAACGCCATGCTGTGATTCCTCTATGGTTCCTGTCTTATCAAGATGACCTTACATTACTTTAACTCTTAAATCCATTATTTTTCCTTGGCATAATTAAAAACTTAGAAGTTTGTAGTTATTCGCTTCACCCTTTGAACTAACTTAGTTTAAAGGTAAGACATTCCAATCTGCAGGTATGTCCCCTAAATCCAAGGATGCTCTCATTATTATAGCAAAAGGTTTGATTACCTCTTTTACAGTTTCTTTTAATATAACTAAATATATATTGCATATTCCTTCAGGTGCCTTATCTATTTTTATCAGCTTCCTTTCAGTTATCCTAATATCATTTACCTCCCAACTGGTATTACACTGCAATTATTGCAACAGATATCTTATTAGCAGATGGGACATAACATACCTGTTACTATCGGTATTCAAATATGGTGATTGTGGTGTGACAAATTAATAGTAACTCAACATGCCTGCCATTGAGCAATTGCTGCTAAATATATTTTATAAACCATATGTCTTACTGATGTTACTTGGCATCAGCATCCCTTTCCAATGATCACTGGAAATAAATTCAAGTTAATTCTATTTATAGAATCGAATCCTCATAAATCGTGGAGTATTATTTTAAAAACCATATTCTGCCCTAATCAATAATTTTCAAATAATAATCCATTATTAATTTTTTGACAGATTTTGAATATAATTTTTTTTGCCAGACTGTAATATAAATGCTAAGCTAGCATCTATGTCAAATAAACTATGTCGAAATTGTTCCTCACATCCAGCTCACGACTAACGAGCAATTGAATTCAAAAAATAGCAAGGGCTTAATTTTTCAGTACTCACCTTGATCGATCTGCAATTGTTATGGTTTGAATGGCAAGAGGTGACTAGCTTTAAGGTGACTGGTTCTTAAATTAAGGGGTGGGTAAATAGTAATTATAATGGAAACGGGATTAAAATATGTGCACGGAAGTAGACCAGACAATCCTAATCATACAGCCAATACGCTTGATCTTTTTCTCACAAACAACCCTTCTAAGTACAAGGTTGAAGTGAGAGGTCCTTTAGGCACTTCAGATCACAACTTGGTGATTGCCTCTTCTCCAATGGAACCTTTATCTCATGGCTATTCCCAACCTCGTATTGTTTGGCATTACAAGAATGCAAAATGGGATGACCTGCGAGACTTCTTTTCTTCTTTTCCTTGGTCTGATTACTGTTTCAAAACTTCTGATGTCAACGTTTGCTCAGATCGTGTCAATGAAATTATTCTTGCAGGAATGGAATCCTTTATCCTACACTCCACTTTAAAATCTCGTCCTTTATCTAAACCTTGGTTTTCCAATAAATGTGCTAAGGCTGTCCAAGAGAAGAACGTTGCATATCGTAATTGGCTTGTTTCTAATTCTTCAGTTTCATTTTCTGCCTACACCAAAGCGCGCAACAATTGTAAAGCAGTTATTAATCAGTCCAAACTAGAGTTTGAACAGGCTAAGAGTAGAAAACTTGCTTCTTGCCCTAATGGTAGCCAAGCATTCTGGTCTCTTGCCAAAGCTATTGGCCGCAACTTTTGCCCATCTCTGCTCCCACCTCTGCCCAAACCAGATGGTTCTGTTGTCACTTCAGCCAAGGATAAAGCTGACCTGCTAGCATCCCATTTTTCTTCGAGCTCATGTATTAATGACCTTGGTAAAACACCTCCCACCATTCCTAATACGCTCCATTCAATGCCTCCTGTAGTCTTCCGTCAAAAGGATATCAGAAGGATTTTGACGAATCTTGATGCTACGAAAGCTCCAGGTCCTGATGGTATTTCTCCACTTGTTCTCAAACGCTGTGCTCCTGAACTGACTCCTATTCTTTGCCGCCTTTTTTCACTTTCTTATTCGAAAGTTGTTTTTCCTTCTGCTTGGAAATTTGCTCATATCCAGCCAGTTCCTAAAAAGGGTGACAAATCCCTCCCATCCAATTACCGTCCCATTGCAATTACTTCTACTCTTTCTAAAGTAATGGAGAAATCAATTAACCGCCAACTTTTAAACTACCTAGAAACCTTCCATCTGATCAACGATCGCCAGTATGGATTCCGTCAGTGTCGATCCACTGGTGATATTCTGGCTTATGTTACCCATTTATGGACTAATTCAATGGAAAGGTTCGGTGAAACACAAGTAGTTGCTCTTGACATCTCAAAGGCTTTTTGATCGTGTTTGGCATAAAGGTCTTCTAAACAAGCTTCCATCTTATGGTTTGCCAACTGTTTTTAGTAATTGGTTATCCAGTTTTCTCTCTGATCGCTCACTGAGGGTGATGGTAGATGGCTCTCTGTCTTCTAACTTCTCCACTAATGCCGGTGTCCCCCAAGGTTCAGTTCTTTCCCCCACTCTTTTCCTCTTGTATATCAATGACCTTCTTCCATTAACTGGAAATCCTATCCATAGTTTTGCCGATGATAGCACATTGCATTCAACTTTCCATTTTGAGAAACCTTGTCCAGCTCAATCAGCTTCAAGTTCTCGAAAATCTGCTGCCAATTCCTTAAATGCCGATCTTCAGGTAATTCTACAGTGGGGCAAAGACAACTTAGTTGATTTCAACCCTTCTAAAACTCAATCTTGTCTTATATCTCGCAAAAAGGATTCTTCTGCTCCTATGCTTATCTTTAGTGACACTCCGATTTCTAGGCAAAATGATATATCTCTTTTGGGGATTACCCTGACTTCTAATCTCTCTTGGCACAAGCACATTACAAATATTGCTTCCTCTGCATCTAAAAAACTTGGTTTTCTCTTTCGCTCTCGCCGTTACTTTTCTTCCAAACAGCTGCTCACTCTGTATAAATCGCAAATCCGCCCTGCCATGGAATATTGTTCCCACATCTGGGGTGGTGCCCCCAAAACCTCTCTGATTTCCTGAAAATTACAATCTACAGAAGTTCAAGTCCAATATCAACAAATATCTTCTTTCGTCTTCTCAACCTCCAACCCAAGCACAGTACTAAGTACTATAGGTTCTAATACCTCTCGTGTTTGGGGTTCTCATAAAAAAAAAAAAAAAAAAAAAAAGTGCACTAACTCCGTCCTTGGTTGTCATTAAATTGGGTTAAATTGGGATTCTAAATAGTGGATAAGCCAAAAGTCGTAACGAAGACTTTCATTAAAAAACGTCTTCAGTTGGCAAGTTAAATGAAAAGGGAATGCGTACTGTATTTAAGAAGAATTTTGTAATCCCGTGATGCACTTTTCAATAAATATAAGGAAACACATAAATATCCAAAAAGCGAAATGAATAATATTATTTATTTAATAAAATGTCAACACAATTGTAATGCCTGTTACATTGGTAGTACCACAACCAAATTCGGTTCAACCCAATCATCCAATACCAGAGCATACTATCACCACAATAGCTTCAGAACTGGACAATCTAGCACTGAACTTACTTTACATACCCACTGCAACAACCATACTCCCTTAGTTGACTCACCTATTACCATATTAAAATTAAAAAACAGTTACAAAATTTTACAATTCGAAGCCCTCATTATAGAATGGTTTCGTCACCACTCCGATCTAAATATTATAAATGCGAAACTCCCCTTTAATCTTTCTCCGGTTTGGAATCTCACCAATCTGAGATTCCCGCAAGTAACAAAGGATAACGGAATTACAAAATTCTTCTTAAATACAGTACGCATTCCCTTTTCATTTAACTTGCCAACTGAAGACGTTTTTTAATGAAAGTCCTTCGTTACGACTTTTGGCTTATCCACTATTTAGAATCCCAATTTAATGACAACCAAGGACAGAGTTACTGCACTTATACTTCCTTGTGCATATTTTAATCCCGTTTCCATTATAATTACTATTTACCCACCCCTTAATTTAAGAACCAGTCACCTTAAAGCTAGTCAAACCATAACAATTGCAGATCGATCAAGGTGGGTACTAAAAAATTAAGCCCTTGCTATTTTTTGAATTTAGTCCAATAAAACAGTACTTTAAGACATACTATAACTTCTAAGTGTAACGAGCAATTTTGACACAGTTCCTCATGAGCTGGATGTGGGAAACAATTTTGACATAGTTTATTTGAATTTTAGCAAAGCATTTGACTCAGTCTCTAAAGAGAGAGATTACTGTATAACTTGGAACAGGTTGGGATTACCAGAAAAATTCTAAGGAGGTAATTCTTTGGATTGCTTGGTGGCTGCAGGGCACAAGGCAGAGGGTTTGATTAATGGATATTCTTCAGATTGGTGTAACTTCGTGAGTGGAGCCTCCCCATGGATCAGTTCTTTAGGACCACTGTTGTTTCTCATTTTGATAAATGACATCAATGAAGGGATAGAAGGTGTGATGTCAAAATTTGCAGATAACATAAAGATTGGCAGGCAGTTGTTAATGATCAATGCCAAGCAGCACTCCTTCAAGGCAACTTGAACAGACTTCAAAGATGGTCACAGAAGTGGCAGCCATGTTTTAATACAGCTAAATGCAAGGTCTTACATTTCCCACATGGGGAATAGCAACCCCAAAATAAAATATACACTTGGAAAAGGTTGAATTAAAAACAGTAGAGGAAGAAAGGGATCTGCGAATTATAATACAAACAGATATGAAGTTTTCTGAGCAGTGTAAACAGGAATCTGGGAAAGACCATGGTGTCCTATTGAGGATTTATTGAACATTAGTCTGTAGACATATGGAAGTCACAGTCCCACTGTATAAGGCAATTGTAAGACCACAATTGGAATACTGTGTTCAATTATGGAGATTTCAATGGAAAAAAAAAAAAGACACTGCACTCCTTGAAAGGGTCCAAATACAGGCAACTCGCATAGTGAGATCAGCAAAATGGCAAACATACAAGGAAAGATTTTGATTATTATTATTATTAGCCATATGGTGCAAGGAAGCCTGAGGCTTATGCTGCACCAGCCAAAAAAAATTCCCGAGTTACCCTCAGAGAGAGAGAGAGAGAGAGAGAGAGTGTCAGAAATAGAAAGGAATCGCCAAGAAAGAGAAGAATGATGATATCCAGCTCAGGACCCTGGGTGTGCCAAGCCCATACTCACCAGATGTGAGCCCCTGGGGTTATGTGGGCTAAAGGGTTTGACAACCAGGCACCTTAGATAGGATCTGATTGATGTTTATAAGGCTCTCAAGGAGTTAGCAAAATGAATGAAGGAAGAATTTTGCACTGTTATAGAGAATTACAGAACTTGGGAGTATAAATTCAAATTACTGAGGAAGAGGTTTACACTAGATTGTAGGAAGCTTTCTTTCAGCCAGTGAGTAATTAATTGCTGGAACAGGCTGCCCTCACATGTAGTTGAGGCTGATAGTTTGAATAAATTCAAAGGTCAACTGGATAGTTACCTAGGTGAGGAGAGGAGCAAATAATTTGTATTTTCTTATCTACTCTTTTTTTTTTTTTTTTTTTTTTTTGACCAGTGCAGCAAAAGCATGTGGCTTCATTGTATTACTTTGCTATAACTATTACTACCTCCTAGACTTACATTTTTATGATATCCCACTTCCATTCCTGAAACTTTAATGCTGGAATCTGGAATGATACTTGTACTCAGTCCAAGGTCACCAACTGGGCGACAATCTGAAAGATAACGTATTAACATAAAAGTGAATTGCGGGAAAATATCATGTGTGTATATGTGTGTGTGTGAGTGTGTCTGCGTGTGTATGCGTGAATTAAAGAAAAAAGTTAGATAACCCAAAATGTACACAGTGTGTTACATTTTGGGTAAGCTACTGTTTTTTTTTTCTTAAATTAACTGAATTTTTGTTCTTTTTCTATGATTAACAGAAGTGAAAAGTAAATATAGTTAGCCCTTATCAATTAATTATTAAGACAGTAAATTTACTGAACACTTAATAATTAAAACTCTACAGCTTTATATTCTTAAAATTTAGCCATTCAGTTTAATCACACCTGTACAACATTATTACTTTTATCCTACATACACTGTGTTTTTTTTTTTTTTTAGTCTCTCTTTTCTCTATATATACAGTACTGTATATATATATTTCTTCACAAGTGACAACAGTTGTGAATCTTACATAAATACAAATGAAGCATACACAGACTATCTAAAGGCAACACTACTGCATTAAAACTAGATTTAATCTATGAATTTCCTTGTTCCATACAATTTGTATAGAAAAAAAGAAATAGCAAAATTCCTATTTGTCCAATTTTAATGAAATTTGAAATAGCTTTACAAATGTTTTAAAAGGCCCATAAAATTTCATGAAAATCTGTCAACTGAGAGTCCCTATGTTACAAGAAAACAGGTGGACATACATTAGAATTAGTTGAGGAATATGATGCAAGAAAGCAAGCTTATACAGCATGAGTCAAAAACAAATAAATAACCTTCCCATTTCACCCATCCGATCACTCCAAATGTTTGTCTAATTCAGCCTTAAATTCATTTAAGCTATCAACTTCCACAACAACAGATGGAAGCCTCTTCCGGCAACCAACTAACCGCTGGCTAAAAGCAAACTTCCTCACATCTATTCTACAACTGTCTTTCCTCAATTTGAATCTATGCCCTTTCAGGTTCTTAATCTGAAGTCTTAATTACAAGCAGGTGCCAAGTGTTCAGATGTTGCAACTTACAGAACTTAAGCCTCTCTTGATAACAGCTCCCATTTGTTCCTCTCACCAATCTTGTTGCTCTTCTCTGTACTCATTCTAGCAACTCTACATCCTTCCTGAAATGAGGTCTCCAGACCTGTAAGTAGTACTCAAGTGTTGTAGTATCCAATCAAATTGGTTAGACAAGACTTCCCCTTAACAAATCCATGCTGTGTCTGAACTATTACTGCAGTCTTGTCTAGGTGATCCTGCATCACGTCTTTATCCAGTAGCTCCATTATTTTCCAAGGAACAGAAGTTAAACTAACAGATCTATAATTTATGTCACCCTTTATTTTTTTTTTTTTTTTAGGAGCATTAGCAACTAAGGCCATATTGCTCCGGGATATGCGGTGGTCATTCCCTGACCTTTCCGCATAATCCGTATTTGGTGGTGACGGGCTCGAACCCCGGTCTAATCAAGAAGCGTGTGCTACGCACTGCTGCTCTTTCCCACCTGGCTACGGAGGTGCCTGTCACCCTTTGTGAATTGGGGATACATTTGCACATCTCCAGTCCATGGGGATCTCCCCTGAATCTAAGGATGCTCTCATAATTATGGCTAAGGGTTTGCTTACTTCTCTCGCTGCCTCCTTCAATATAACTGGATAAATTCCATCTACCTCAGGTGCCTTTTTCATGTTTAACTTCCAACAATTTCCCCTCCACTTGGCTCTCTGTTATTACAAAATCATTTAGGTCCCTGTTAGAGTTTACTAAACTTCTGTCCTCCCCTTCCTTACAGAATTCCTCACGTGTGAATGTAGTTGCAAAATAATGATTCAGTTTGTCAGGTATCTGAGCAGTATCATCTATAGTCAAAACACCCACATTAAGTGGACCAATCTGATTCATCCCTTTCCTTCTAGAATTTATATAAGTAAAGAAGTCTTTGTTTTTTTTTTTTCTTTACATCCTTTGTGAAGGATTTCTTGTAATCAGCCTTCGCTTGCCTAACCTCCTTTGTGACTTGATTACAGACTACTTATATCTGCCATAGGCTTCTGTGTCACCTGATAATTTATAATCATCCCACACATTTTTCTTTTCTGCCATGAGCCTCATTAGTTCATATGACATCCATTTAGGTCTAAATCTTGAACAGTATTTCTCAGTTGGTATGAAAAGCCTAGTAGCTTCAAGATTAATTCTTTGAACTCCTCCCATTTAGAATTCACTGTTTTTAACATTAGCATTAGCATTAGTAGAGGCATTTGATGCAAGAAAGCAAGCTTATGCAGCATCAGCCAAAAAAAAAAAAAAAAAAAAACCCACTTCCACTTCACCCCTCTGTTCATTCAAAATACCTGTCCAGCTGAGCCATAAACTTATTTAGGCTATCAACCTCCACCACAAGGGATGGAAGTCTGTTCCACCAACCAACCACCCGCTGGCTAAAGGCAAATTTCCGCACATCTAACCTACATCTGTCTTTCCTCAATTTGAATTTATGCCCTCTCAGGTGATTTTTCTGAGCTAGAGGAAGAATCCTATCAGCATTGAGCATGCTTAAACCATTCAAGGCTTTATACACCTCTATCAGATCACCTCGCTGGTGCCTAGTCTCCAGACACTGTAATTTGCAAAACTTAAGCCTTTCTTCGTAAGAGCACCCCTTTGTTGTTGTTGTTGTGCTTGGATTTTTCTGGTGCAAAAGCTACAAAGGCCATATTGCACCTATCATAGTAGTTAGTACTAATTTTATTGGTTTCTATGGGAGCAGTTAGAAACGGTTATATAAACCTATTCGTTTCAGAAAGAGAAAGAATTCTGTAATGTTTGAGTTTTCGCCTATGATGTGGCTAAGTGACAATTCCTGTAAGTTTGAGAGAGAAGTGAATGAAATTAGACGGGAGTTGTTATACAAGATGCATTCCAAGAGTATGTGTTTTATTGTTAGTGGCTTGTGGCAATGTGAACACTGTGGAGGGTCATTACCTGATAACAGAAATAGATGGGTCAAATGGGTGTGGCCTATTCGGGCTCTGGCCAGGACGACCTCTTCTTGTCTGTTTGTACGAAAATTGGAGGCCCATAATTGCGGTATAGGTTTAATTTCAAGGAGTTTGTTGTGAATGTGCGTTTGCCATTGTAGTTTCCAGCGTTCCTTACATATATTACGTATATGTACTTTGTAATCCCTGAACGGGACCAGAAAATTCATTGGGGATGTGCTGGATGGATGCTTGGCAGCATCATCTGCAATTTCGTTTCCCGGTATTCCAGTATGGCCTGGGATCCAGCAGAAGACAACATTTTGCCGATGATCTCGGAGACGAATCAATTCTGATCTGATTAGCTGTAGTAGCGGATGAGTAGATGGGGAAATCTTTTGCATTGCTAATAGGGCACTTTGCGAGTCTGTGTAGATTATACTCTTTTTGATTGAGAGATGGGAAATGTTTTCCAGAGCAAGTTTTATGGCATATAATTCAGTGGTGTAACTGCTGCATTCTGTCGGAAGTGACACGGAAGTGATAGTGTCATGGAATACCACTGCTGCACCTGATCCATTCTCAGACTTTGAGCCGTCAGTATATATTTTCGCAAAGTCAGGATAACTTTGTAAATGTGCAGTGTGGAGCTGCTGGATGTTAATACCCGTTAAAGAGTGTTTTCCCCATTGGTGGAAATAATAGTCACAATACGGCAAGATGACAGACCATGGAGGAACGTGATCTGTAGATTCTTGGTGGACTTTATTGAGTTGTATATTCCAATTTTCTGCTAGTTCCATTAACCTAATACCTGCAGGCCTCGTTGCATGTGGCTTGTTTCTATAAAACATGGTGAGTGGCGGATCATTAAATATTGACCAATTAGGATGCGTCGACTGACTTTGAATCTTGGTGGCGTAGTTCAATAGTAGCATCTTTCTTCTGATGTTTAGAGGAGCTTCGTAGGCTTCTACATAGAGACTTTGCACTGGAGATGTTCTAAACGCACCTAGAGCTATTCTTAGAGCTGAATGTTGAATAGGGTTGAGACGAGATAAGACACTTTCCCTAGCAGAATCAAAGACAGGTGCGCCATAGTCCAGACGAGATCTAATTATGGATCTGTATAAGTGAAGCAAGGTGTAGCGATCTGCTCCCCAGGTTGTTGCTGATAAGGCTCTGAGTATGTTCATTTTTTTTTGGCAAGCTGTCCGGAGATGTTCAATGTGTTTTTGATAGTTTAACTTACAGTCAAAAATTAAGCCAAGTAGACGAATACTATTTGCTATTGGAATAAGATGGTTATCTAAATGGAGTTCAGGATCAGGATGCATTTTACGTATGGTACAGAAATGAATGGCAGTAGATTTCTGGCTGGATAGTCTGTAACCGTTTTGTGTCATCCAAATCTGGATCTGATTTATTGATATCTGCAATTGTCTCTCAATGTAGTTCATGTTTTGAGAGTGGCAGGAAATTGTGAGATCATCGGCATAAAGATATGAGTCTACTGTTTTCGGAATAAGTTCAGTTAAGTGATTAATTCTAATTGCAAATAGAGTGGCACTGAGAACGGACCCTTGAGGGACTCCTTCTTCCTGAGCAAAGTTTTTGGAGAGAATTCCTTGGTAACGAACTTGAAAGGATCTTTGTTCTAAGAAATTTTTGATGAAATATGGCAAATTTCCTCTCAGGCCAAGAGAATGTAGATCCTTTAAAATGCCGAAACGCCATGTGGTGTCAAAGGCTTTCTCAATATCCAGACAGACCATAACGAGATGCTCCTTTTTGATGAATGCATTTCTGATGTTTGCTTCGGCTTTAATCATAAGGTCCAATGATGATCGATTTTTTCTGAAACCAAATTGATTGTTATTGATTAAGTTTTGGGACTCAAGATACCAAGTCAGACGGTGGTGAACCATTTTTTCGAGGGTTTTGCTCAGACAGCTGGTAAGTGAAATTGGTCTGTAGTTTTGAGGAACAGAATTGTCTTTACCAGGTTTTGGGACAGCCAGAACGTAGGAATGATGCCAGGAGCTTGGGTATGTATGTTCAGTGAATATTCGATTGAGGAAGAACAGCAGTGATGACTGTGACTTTGTATTTAAATTTTTGAGCATTATATAAAATATCCCATCAGGGCCAGCAGCGCTGTTTCTTGTGTTGGTAAGAGCATGCTGGAGTTCAACCATGGTAAATGGTTGATTATATTTTAGTGCACATCTGTCAGTGAAATTCAGTTTGGATTTTTCAGTTACGCCTTTAATTTTTTGAAACGATTGGTCATAAGAAGTTGAGGAGGACAACTGGGAAAATACAGATCCTAGTGCATTTGCGATTTCTGCAGGAGTAGAGAGTTCCTGTCCATTCCAATTAATTAGTGGAGTAGATGTTGGAGGAATTTTGCCATTTAACAATTTTATCTTATTCCAGATCAGTCTGATGTCTGTATTTTTATTAACTGAGGAAGCGAATTTAATCCAAGATTCTTTTTTTGCTTTCCGTCTGATATAACGGGCTCTTGCTCTAAGTCGCTTGTAATTAATAAGATTGGAAGTGGTTGGATGTTTGTGGAATTGATTCCAAGCTTTGTTTTTCTCTTTTTTTGCATTGTTGCACTCTTCGTTCCACCAATAGTTTAATTTTCGCTTTTTCCTGACTTGGTATTGTGGAATTGCAGCAGTTGCAGCTGTTAATATTTGGTTTGTTATATGTTCAGTAACATGGTTGATAGAAGAGCACTGTATGATATGGTTGTCGAACGAGACAAGCGAGCTATATTTTATCCAGTCAGCCTTCGGAAATTTCCATTTTACTGGATTGTCTGTTGGTAATGAACGGGAAGTTTGAACTTTGCATATTATTGGGAAATGATCGCTGTTGTGAGGGTCGTTAAGAGTTACCCACTGGATACTTGGATAGAGCACTGGAGAGCAAATGGAAAGGTCTATTGCAGAGGTTGATCCGGTAGGAAAATGAACATAGGTAGGAGAGCCAGTATTTAACAACGTTAGATCCTGTCTATCTATTAACGTTTCAACAAGTTTTCCACGCCTGTCTAAGCTGGAAGAACCCCATAATGGGTGGTGAGCATTAAAGTCACCTAGTAGACAGAAGGGAACTGGTAGTTGCAACACGAGATCTTCGATTTCCTGGATAGAATATGGACGATTTGGTGGAAGATAAATTGAGACCAATGTAACGGTGATTCCAATTACTATGCGTGTGGCAACAGCTTCTAAAGAGGTTTGCAATGGAATGCATCTGGAAGGAACTCTTGAGTCCAACAGGATGGCTACTCCTCCATGAGCACTATTAGTGTCAGATCTATCTTGTCTGTAGATAGTGTAATTTTTGACTGTGGTGGAAACTTGGGGAGTCAAGTTGGTTTCCTGTAGGCACATAGCTACCGGATTGAAGCAGTGAATTAGTTCATTAATATCATCGATGTTGCTACGAAAACCTCTACAATTCCATTGAATGATGTGTTCCATTATTTGGTTTTGTTCGTGGAAGATGTATCTGACTGCTTTTTATATGTTGACTGTTTATGACGGTCCGGTTTTGGTTTTTCTCTTCGGGGAAAAGTGGGACGTCCCGATTCATTGCTGTCGTCCATATCATCTTCTGCATGTATTTCAAGCAGTTCTTCTTGACCGATAGAATCATCCGTATCCATGCTTGTTAGACCTGATACTTTCGTCTCAGCAGAATGCGGTTTTTGCAAATTTTCTGCTGCCTGATGATGCGGAAGTCTCTGGGTTGGAATTGTGAGTGGCGTGTTATTGCTTTGGTCTATTGAATTCGGTTTAGATGGATGCTGGATCAAGAGTACTGATCGTGCCCAGTCTGATATTGATATATTTGGAGAGATGGATACTTCAGTCTGACATGCTACTGATTCATGTTTGAGAGTGGTAGAAGCATAAGTGCGCTTTGGCATACTTAAGTTGATCTGTTTTTTCGCTTCTTGGTAAGAGACTTTATTTTCAATTTTATATTTTTGTATTTTTTTACCTATCTTCCATAGTTCACAGTCTTTAGAGTAGGCTGGATGTTTGCCACTACAATTAGGACACTGTGGTGTTGGAGCTTTGCATTCTGCTTGTGTGTGATTCTTGCAGCTGCAGTTTGGACATATGGCGTCTCCACGGCATGCTGTCTGAGAATGGCCGAACTTTTGACATTTAAAGCATCTGAGCGGATTTGGGATGTAAGGCCTAATGCGGCAATTCAAGTAACCTGCTTTGACAGAATCCGGTAGATTTGGCGTACTGAAAGTCAAGATTATGTTTCGCGTGGGAGTTAAGTTGCCGTCTTTTCTGATCATGATACGTTTTGCATGAGAGACATTTTGATCTTTTAGCTCCTGGACAATTTCTTCCTCAGAAACGTATAATAGATCCCATTCAGAGATCACTCCTTTGGAAGAATTTAGTGCGTTGTGTGGGGTGACCTGAATCGGTATTCCGCTTAGAGAAGTAAGTTTTAGTAGTAACTCAGAATGTCTTGAGTAACAAGTCTCTACTAGTAGATCTCCTGATTGGAGACGTTTAACCATTTTTGGTGAACCTGCAGCGTTTTCTAGGCATCTCTGGATGATGAAAGGTGAGAGCTTGCTCACAGGTTGGGATGACAAAGAGTGTATTATTAGGAAAGCTGGAGATTCCTGCTTCCTAGTGTCTTTTTTAAGTCTCTTTGAAAGAGAGAAGTCATGGTCGGTGTCATTGTCAAGTTCATGTTGAGAGCACTTTGGCTCTAAACGTGGAAATTCGCTTGTTTCCATCTTTGCTCCTTTTCGCCCCGAGGGTTGGTTTTTCCCCCAGGTTACCGGCCCCGCCACGTGGAGGCAGGAGCGGTGCCGCCAGTGACCAAGCGGTTGTTTAAGTTAGTGGATTTGGTTAGTGATATATATAAAGAATAAGAAAAGAAAGGTGGATTGCCTTTCTGGGTTCTTACTTTTGACTTTTAAAGCACAGAACCACTTCAAGTAAATAAAATAACAGCCGCACTGGAAAATAAAGAAACTATATCACTTTGGAGATCACTCTATAATCACTGGAAGAAAATCGCTTGTCACTATCGCTTGGCACTCGGGGCCGAGCACCCCTTTGTTCCATTCACTAATCTTGTTGCCCTTCTCTGTACTCATTCCAGCAGCTCTACATCCTTCTTGAAATGAGGCCTCCAGACCTGTATACAGTACTCTAGGTGTGGCCTGACCATTGCCTTATACAATGGAATAATCACCTCCTTATCCCTGCTGGAAAAATTCCTGTATATCATTGACAATACTCCATGAGCTACTCTTGCAGCCCGTCTGCACTGCTCAGAGAACTTCATATCTGCCTGCACAACCACCCCCAAGTCCCTTTCATTCTCTACCACTGTCAGTGTAGTACCACAGAGTTGATACGTTGCTCTGGGGGTGCTGTTTCCCATGTGTAGTACTTTACATTTGTCAATGTTAAACTTTGTTTGCCATCTCTCAGCCCATCTGCTCAACCTTTCCAGATCCTGTTGCAGCAGCATAGTGTCAGTAGTGTCCTTGACAACCCTGCCAACCTTTGTATCATCTGCAAACTTGGACATTAAGCTTGATATACCATCATCAATATCATTTATAAATACAGAAAACATATCATTTATAAATACAGAAAACAAAAAAACAGAAAACATCATCAATAGATCCCACTGCATAGAATTTAAAAACTGCAGTCACCTTTACGAAAACTAAAATCTTTCCCTTTAATCTTGATGGTAGATACATCTTTAAATAAATCCCACATCAGTACACTGTGTTCACTGTAACCTAGTAGTTCCTTTATCTGCAAATTCTTAATGTGTGATAATCACTGCTGATAATCAAATCAAGAGCATTACTCCTTCTGGGTGCCCCTCGTACATGTTGGTGTTGAAAACAATCCTCCAATAAATCTACAAAAATCTTGCTAGTGTGCAAGTGGCCAATCCACAAGTTCCAGTCAATATCTGGAAAGTTAAAATCCCCCATTACAAGACATTCTGATTTAATGGCCCACTATTTCTCTGCACAATTGTTTGTTGTACTCATCAGGGTCATTAGGCCTAAAGTACACTCCTACTCTCATTTTCCTTTTCCCAATGTTTCTGTCACAACAAATTGACTCAACATTGCACTGTCCACCCATGTCAACTGGATGCACTTCCTTAAATTTTATGTGTTTCTTAACTAACAGCATAACCCCCTCCTCCTTTCCTACCCTGTCTATCCTTTCTGTACACACTGTACTCCCCAAATTCCAATTCTGCATTGCTTATATCTGTGACACCATGCCTCTGATATCCCAACAATATCTGCCTTTGATGTCTTGATCAGCACTTAAAATTCATCAAATTTATTACTATACTTCTAGCACTGGTGTACATGCACCTGTTCTTATTCTTAGTTACTCTAAGAATAACACAGCCCATATATTTATTTGTTCGTGATGACTCTCAGCAGCTCTTGAAATTCCCAGTAGCTCTTTAAATCCCCAGCAACTTGCTCTCTAGGATGCTGCTCATTACAACAGAAGCAGTGCAAGAATCACTTTCACCTCTTGTGAGTGGCTACTGTTAATCTTTTAGTCTGTGAATCCCCCAAGCTATCAGGTTTCCGACCCACCTAACACTCCGATCCAACTAAGACTACATATATGTATGCAAATGGACATGGGGAAGAAAATAGGTGTCCACATGTGTATATATGCAAATGCACCTAAAATGAAAAATGAGAAGATGGTAGAATTTTCAATGTACAGAATGTTGGAACTAGAAGAATTAATATAAAAGAAAGTAAGAAAAACAAGGAAAAAAATAGCAAAATGTTTAAAGAAAGTAAAGATCCATCCATAGTAAAATAACCTGTTAAAAATGGAATAATAATCTATAAATAATAGTATATAAAAATAAAAAATGAACTGCAAAAATGAACTGTAATGGTATTAATGTAGTTTTTTTTGGGGGGGGGGGGGATTGATTTATTAGTTAGAAATAGAAGATCAAAATAGATAGGGAGAAGCAGTTGGAAATATCATAAACATTACAAAGCTAGCATTGGGACTTCTCTCCAAAGTTTATATCTCTTGTTTTTCTATATTTTACTAGTCAATGTTTCAAATTTTTTGACCTTCTTTCAACAATGGTTATGTTGTTGTTGTTATTTATTTTTTTAGGAGCATTAGCAACTAAGGCCATATTGCTCTGGGGATATGCAGTGGTCATTCCCTGACCTTTCCGCATCCTCCATATTTGGTGGTCACGGGCTCGAACCCCGGTCTAATCAAGAAGCGTGTGCTATGCACTGCTGCTCCTGCCCACCTGACTATGGAGGCGCCTTCAACAATGGTCTGGAGGTTTGAAATGCTCTCATAGATAATTATTACTTCAGTCCTCCCAGATGAAGTTGCCATAATAATCTATCGAATTAACTATTTTGGTATTAATGTTAATATTTACAGTCTATTTCTTTCCATATTTTGGAAAGAATATGGAATCCTCCTAATAAATCCTCCTCCAACTATATTAACACCATTATTTTTAAATTTTTTTGATTTATTTTCAATGTATTCTTTTGCTTTTAACTACTGCTATACATAGTTTGTTTTTTTGCTTTTAACTACTGCTATACGTAGTTTGTTTTTTGCTTTTTTATATTATCTTCAAATTATTATTGCTTTTTTTTTTTTTTTTTTTACTATTTTAATTAAAATAGTAATAAAAGGTTATTTTAATATGCTTCGATCTTTACTTTCTTTAAACTTCTTGCACTTCTTTTTCTTACTTTCTGTTATATTACTTCTTCTAGGCTTGGAATTCATATATATATTGAATATATATGTATTCTCTTTTTTTAACTTCAGATAACTTATACTCACATTACTTTCTAAAGATGTACTATGCTTGAAGATGTAATTATATAAGCTGTTTCTTTACTTCTATTCTAATTCTGGTTAAATCTATTTCTCATAATATACATATTTCCCATTTTGAAGACTAAACGCTCAAGGCATAATACATTATGGGTTGAAATTTAACTACAACTTTAAATAAATTTAACTACATAAGTAGTGTAATGCCATCATTTGATTTTATCTCATATTGTGGCTGCCTTCACAACAAGATACCAGGTATTGCACTACTTCAAATAAATAATGCTTCTCTAGTAGAGGACTCTACTATTATTTATTCTCAGTGGATACCACTACCCAGACGCGTTTCGGACCTTGTTGGCTCACTCACCAGTGGGCAGGCAGGCAGGTACCCTGATAATGCAGACATGCCATCATGATTGCGAAGTTAATTCCACACTATGAGAAATACCAAATGGTGGAGATAATGATAATATTTTGAAGACTAACTGCTCAAGGCATAATACGTTATGGGTTGAAATTAACTATATAATACTGGTGTAAATACACCATAGTTTACCCATAACTTTAACTACATAAATAGTGTAACAGCATATCTGGTGTCTCGTTGTGAAGGCAGCCACAATATGAGATAAAATCAATTGATGCCATTACACTACTTATGTAGTTAAACTTATGGGTAAACTATGGTGTATGTATTTATACTGATATTATATAGTTAATTTCAACCCATAATGTATTATGCCTTGAGAATTTAGTCTTCAAAATATTATCATTATCTTCACCATTTGGCATCTCTCGTATTGTGGAATTAACTCTGCAACTGTGATGGCATGTCTGCATTATCAGGGTACCTGCCCACCCACCGATCAGTGAGCCAACAAGCTCTGAAATGCATCTGTGTGGTTGTGCCCACTGAGAATAAATAACAGTAGATTCCTCTACTAGAGAAGCGTTATTTACTTTTACCTGATATCTCATTATGAAGGCAGCCACAATATGAGATAAAATAAAATGATTCTGTTACTCTACTTATGTAGTTAAATTTATGGGTAAACTATGGTATATTTGCACCGATGTTATATTATATTTTATTACCCATATATTTTTCATAACATTTTTTATCATTTTACCAGTCGATATATCATTATATAGGCAATTTGCCATTTCACCAGTAAATATACTTTTTTAAAAGTCATAGTCATCTTTTCACAGCCCAGTTTAATAGCATTCGTGCATTAATTATCATGTCTCATACTTAATGTATGTCCAATATAAATAGAGATATATCATCCTCCTTTTCTTTCTTTGTGATTCCCTTCTACTTCGAGGCGCCTCCATAGCCAGGTGGGAAGGAACAGCAGTGCGTAGCACACGGTTCTTGATTAGACCGGGGTTCGAGCCCATCACTACCAAATATGGAGGATGCGGAAAGGTCGGGGAATGACCACCGCATATCCCGGAGCAATATGGTCTTAGTTGCTAATACTCCTAAAAACCAAAAAACAAACAAACAAACCTTCTACTACTTCTTCTTCTTCTTCTCTCTCTCTCTCTCTCTCTCTCTCTCTCTCTCTCTCTCTCTCTCTCTCTCTCTCTCAGGGTAACTCGGGAAATTTTTTTTTTTTTGGCTCGTGCAGCATAAGCCTCAGGTTTCGTTGCACCATATAGTTAATAATAATAATAATAAGCTAATAACAATATACCAATAACTGAGCAGTTTTCTAGAATCACATTTCAATAAATATTAAATACTAATAACTAATTATTTATAACGATTAAACATTTATAATGACTAAAAGGTACTGCATACCAATTTTCTTTAGTCATCTTGCTGGACATGCCAAAAATATTCCATTTGTTTAGTGCGAGGAGTCATATCATAGTTCAAAAGGAGGAAAATGTATGTCTCAAAAAAACTGAATTCAATGTTATGGAACATTTTGATAAAGAAACAGTAAATAATAAGCTGAATAAACCAATCAAGCAAGCAAGCAACAAAGCATGCTAGTGTGGCAGAAAAGATTTTTAGTATGATTCATAAAAAGGATTTACAGTCAAGCAAAGGTAAATGTTCCCTATTTTCTTATCACCCAAGAAACATGAAAAAATTTATACATTATTCCCTGTACTAGTTTAGTTTTATTAAGACATAATACAACTAACAATTCAGGATTTTTACATTTATGACAAAAAAAAGTGCCAACTATACCTAAATTAATCCGAGTATTAAAACAACAGTTAAATTTTAATTGGCAAAGAGAAAGTTGAAGAAAAATTCTTTACAAGATGGAATTTTGTTGGAAGAAATCTCAAAACAGAAATAAACTTTTAATGGAAAGATATGACATCATACTTAGGAGAAAAAAATATTTTTACTGGAAAAAATGAAATGAATACAAATAAGGTAGACCAAACCCTTGCACAGTACTCGAATTGCACAATTTCAGTTTTGCACAGACGAAAAAATGCTACAAATTTTTGTAGATTTAAGAATTTAAGAATAGCAATAAAAATATATGTGTGTTGTATTAAAAATCTATGCAGGTGTCCTATATCCATTGGTAGCATACAGCTATTGAGTAAATCATGCCAGTTGTTATTCAACCATTATGGTACACCAAGGTATCAGTCTGCCAGATAGGTGTGCGCAATATGTAGATGTAATAATTAAGCTCTAAAATAATATTATATTCTATACAATTTGGATTTAAATGATCTGTTATTATAAGCATATAGCATATATAATTGTGCTACCCGATAGCTTTGCGGTAGACGTTTTCAGGATACCAAATTGTAAGTAAAAATACTCACGTGTTGCTGAGTTATTTATTACTGTTATTTTCAAGGTCACAGTCATTCTACCGAGTCAGCCATTTTCATTAGATAAAAGAACTACAGCAGTGCCACCTGCTTGTTCGGTGGGATTAGAAATTCGGCATAAATTGCATAAAATTATTAAATTGCAACATCACCATTGTATAAGAGCTACCACTTCTATATAGCTGCGTAAGGCTTGGCAGATTGGCAGCTTAAATCCCTAGCTCGGATAAATGGTGAGGGTTGATGTCAGGAAGGGCATCCGGTCGTAAAAACTATGGCAAAACAAAAGGTGATGGATGGAAAGTAGATGTGTCAGGGCTACCGAACAAAGGACGAGTCCGGTTAAAGAAGTTAGTTCAGCTAGACATGAAGGAGTTGAAAAGTGTTAGAATAGGAAGCCGACCCCATATGAACGTCGGAAGAAGGCGAGGACAAAGAAGAAGATTATTATAAGCATATAATTGGTCCACTAGCTAATGTAAGTACAGTACTACTGTATTTATTAATTTAAACTGTTTAAAAATAATATAAGCATTTGTTCATTACTATATACTGTACAGTATATTTAATTATAAATCATTTAAATAAAAGTGTTTTGTTTTATAGCAAATTTTGTACTCCTTCTTGTTAACAATAGAGTAATGATAATTGCAGTCTTGTAAGTACAATATTATAGGACATACAGTACATTACACACATTTAACGCAAGTTTGACAAGTTTGGGCGAGAAACTGGTGCAGCATGGAATGTGTTAAGCAAATGCACAAACAGTAACAATAAAAAATAAACACTGATTTTATTGACCCGATTCCAAAAATTTCTAGGGAAAACAAATTCAACAAAATTCTGCGGTAGAGAAAGTTAGCAGCAGTAGTGAAAACTTTCAATGTACAAGGAAGAAGAAGACTGTTTCTATATTAACAAGCGAAGAAAATAGAGAATAAACTGTTGTTTCCATACATTTTGAAGGTTTCACACCTTCATCCTTTTATTACTGTATCCCATTTATTATACTTAAAATTTTGTTGTGTATCTATACATAAAAATAAAGTGTTAAATTTATTTTAAAAAATATGTAAATTATTTAACTGAATGCTACAGTACCTATCCCCTCATTTTCTATACAGATGTTTGTCTCGATTTACACTATTTTCATTTATTTACTTCTGAAAAATGAATCTACCGTGCAAATCAAGGGTTAGGTGTATTCTAAAATATTTTTAATATGAAATAAGATTTATTTCATACTACTTGTAATTAAAGTGTAATAGCTATTTGCTATCTCCCAAAAGTTTTATTCGTTATCTTTGAATTCATGTACAGGCACAGACATAAGTGCCAATCGATGGTAAAACTGTTGATTATCCCATGAATGTAGATGCAAAATACTTCATGAGTATTTTGCATCTACATTCACACATGAGGAGTTATTAAGGGATGGAAATGCTAGAAGTTTATCAAACTGTAACAGGTGCTTAATTATTTTGTAATAACTGAGAACAAACTGGAGGAGAAATTGTTGAAGTTAAACATAAGAAAGGCACCTGGGGTGGATGGGATCTATCCAGTTATATTAAAGGAGGTGGCAAAGGAACTAAACAAACCCTTAGCCATATTTATGAGAGCATCCTTAAAATCAGGGGAAGTCCCTAGAGATGTGCATATGTATTCCCAATTCACAAAGGGGGGGATTGAAGGGTGACACGAGTAATTACAGACCAGTTAGGTTAACTTCTGTTCCAGGTAAAATAATGGAGTCACTGGTTAAAGATGCATTACAGGATCACCTGGACAAGACTGAAGCAATAATTCAGACACAGCATGGGTTTGTTAAAGGAGTCTCATCTGACAAATTTGATTAGATACTATGATGTGGTTACAAAGGAACTGGATGCAAAAAATAATTTTGATATCACTTGGTTTTCAGGAAAGTTTTTCACACTGTTGCACATGGAAGACTACTGTACAAATTGGAGTTGAATGGTGTTAGGTAATGGCAAATGGCAGAATAGCAAAGTTGCTAACAATGGATAAAAGGGTGGTTGAGTGGGAGAAGACAGAGAGTGGTAATCAATAGATGCTGCTCTTCATGGACTAATGTTATTAGTGGAGTCTCACAGAGTTTGGTGTTGGGCCCACTGTTGTTTTGTATATTTATCAATGATATTGATGAAGGTATATCAGGCTTAGTGTCGAAGTTTGCAGATGATACAAAGGTTGGCAGGGTTGCTAATGACAGTGTGCTACTGCAACAGGATCTAGAAAATTTGGGCAGATTTGGGCATCTAGAAAATTTGGGTTGAGAAGTAGCAACTGAAGTTTAACATTGACAAATGCAAAGTACTGCTTATGGATCGAAGTAACCCCAGAGGAACGTACCAACTGTGTGGAACTACACTTAAGGTGGTAGAAGATGAAAAAAACCTGAGCGTAACTGTGATCAGATATGAATTTTCTAAGCAATGTAGACAGGCTGCCAGAGCAGGTCAATGGGGTTTAGTCAATGATATACAGGAATTTTGATAGCAGGTGATTATCCCTTTCTTTAAAGCAATGGTCAGCCATACCTTGAGTACCATATACAGGTCTGGAGGCCTCATTTTAGGAAGGATGTAGATTTGCTAGAGCACGTACAGAGAAGGGCAACAAGATTGGTGAGGGGAATGAAGGGATCCTCCTACCAGGAGAGGCCTAAATTCTGCAAACTGAAGCAGATGGAGACTAGGCACCTGTGAGGTGATCTGATTGAGGTGTATAAGGCCTTGAATGGGTTGAGCATGCTGAATTCTGACAGGATTCTTCCACTTGTTCAGATTACGAACCTAAGGGACATAAATTGAAACTGGAGAAAGACAGACGTAGAATAGATGTGTGGAAATTTGCCTTTAGTCAGCGGGTGGTTAATTGCTGGAACAAACTTCCATCTGTCATTGTGGAAGTTGATAGCTTAAATAAATTCAAGGAGGAACTGGACAAACTTTTAAAGGGAACGGTTGTGTATTTTTTTTTTTTTTTTTTTTTTTTTTTGGCTGGTGCTACACAAGCTCATACATTTACTTTCTTGCATCACATGCCTCTATTAGTATTACTATTACCCTCTCTGAACACACTGTATTCAAAAACTGAAATGCATTTAATTTGTAAAAAAAAAAAAAAAAACTCCTAGCATTACTATAAACTTGATGTAGTAGTAGTAGTAGCATCTGATGCAAGAAAGCAAGTGTATAAGCTTATGCAGCATCAGCCAAAAAAAAAAAAAAAAAAAAAAACTCCATTCCCTCCAAATGCCTGTCCAGTTCCTCCTTAAATTTATTTAACCTGTCAACTTCCACAACGACAGATGGAAGTTTGTTCCAGCAATTAACTACCCGCTGGCTAAAGGCAAATTTCCGCAAATCTATTCTACATCTGTCTTTTCTTAATTTGAATTTGTGCCCCCTTAGGTTCGTAATCTGAACAAGTGGAAGGATCCCATCAGAATTCAGCGTGCTCAACCCATTCAAGGTCTTATACACCTCAATCAGATCACCATGCAGGTGTCTAGTCTCCAGCCACTGCAATTTGCAGAACTTAAGCTTCTTTTAGTAAGAGGATCCCTTCATTCCTCTCACCAATCTTGTTGCCCTTCTCTGTACACGCTCAAGCAAATCTACATCATTCCTAAAATGAGGCCTCCAGACCTGTACGCAGTACTCAAGGCGTGGCCTTACCATTGCCTTATACAGAGGGACAATCACCTCCATTTTCCTGCTAGCAAAATTCCTATACAGTAATACCCCGACTTACGCTACCCCGACTTACGCGAACTCGGAGTTACGCGGTTCTTGATTTTTTTTCGTTTGGCAACGCTGCCGCCCACTATCTTCAAGGTCGTTTTTCATATGTTATCGATATACGGTGCGACGGCGGAGAATGAGAGCGAAAGATGAACAAAATTTAACTTTGTTGCTTTTATATTTTTTATATCAGTGAAGGGGAAACACATTTCACCATAATAACTTAAAAACCAACACAATTCCAGCTATCGGTATAATTGCAAATGCAATTAGATCGAGTTTACTACCAGTTTATAACAGATTTCACTAGCAGAAACGCAACTGGATTTTTATTGTTTTATGGTAGTAACCCCTAGAAATGTGAGGTGTTAATAGCGTACCTCTGCCTTTATGGTGTTGTTTATTCAGTTGCTACATGCGCGCAGCTTTGTTTATGCGTATCAAGCGTGCCTCCTCATTTTGTAATTGTGCTTTATTCCCTAAAAATAGTAAAATACCTTAATTAAAAGGTGTGAAAAGGAAGCGTCCTGGTGAAGACACTGCAGATTCAGAGAGAAAAAGAAAAGCAATTATCGATAAACAGAGGCGGACTGGGTCAAAAATTCTTACCCTGGAAAATTTATAGTGGCCTCATACTATGGTTTGTGGCCAAAATCACACTGGCCCACCGGGGTTTCCCCGGTAAGGCTTATGGCCAGTCCGCCTCTGTCGATAGAGAAAAAATATGAAATTGTGAAACGCTTTGAGCGAAATGAAAGACCATGTGATATTGCACGTGCTACAGGCCTAAATGAAGCAACGGCGAAAAGCACATGACAATTGCAAACTTGACAGGTTGAAAATTGAAAAGGGCTCAATTGTAAAGGGCTTAAAAATTTTAGAAAACATAGACTCCAACGAAGAACGCGTTATAGCTACAAAGCAAGGAATAAAAAAAAAATATTAGCTTGCTACGAAGAAATTCTGCGTGAAAAAAAGACGCTGTGTCGTCCGACGAATTTGTTAGATTTTATGAAGCCATCGACATCGAAATAACTTTTTTACGTAACTCATTTGTTTTTTTTAATACATATTTTGTATTAATATGTATAAAGAACTGCAATTTTATTAATATTTTTCTTCTAAACTAGTGTTTTTGTTAGTCCTTGGTCCCAATTAAGCAAAATTTATATGTATTTATATGCAAAGTTGTACCCCGACTTACGCGAATTCGACTTACGCGATTTTCGTCGGACCCACCTATCGCGTAACTTCGGGGTATTACTGTATATCATTGACAAAAACCCCATGACCTGCCCTGGCAGCCTGTCTGCATTGCTCAGAAAACCTCATATCTGACTGCACAATTACACCCAGGTCTTTTTCATTTTCTACCACCTTAAGTGTAGTACCACACAGTTGGTATGTTTCTCTGGGGTTACTTCTACCCATATACAGTACTTTGGATTTGTCAAGGTTAAACTTCAGCTGCCACTTCTTAGCCCATCTTCCCAAATTATCTAGATCCTGTTGCAGTAGCGCACTGCCATTGCTGTCATTAACAACCTTGCCAACCTTTGTATCATCTGCAAACTTCGATATTAAGCCTGATATACCGAAAGCTTAAAAAGTGGTACTCACCTTGAAATTAATCTGCGATGGTTTACTTAGGTAGCGTGGTTAATGTTTAAGTTGAATGGTTAAATTGAAAAATTAAAAGGGAGGGAAGTAGGTAAAAGTTGACTGAGTTAAATGGGCGCAAGGAAACAGAAGTGTACACATCCAATCCTTGGTTGTCATCGAAATAAAAGAAAGAAGAATAATTAAAAACTATGTAAGTGAATCCGGTGAAGCCAATAGTCTTTACGAGGACTTTCGTTAGTTAAAGAACGTACCATTCGATTGGTACAAGCACCACTCTAACCTCAAAATTTTAAATTCTAAACTCCCCTTCAATCTTTCCCCAATTTGGAACCTCTCGAGATTAAAGTTCCCACATGTCAAAAAAGGCATCACGAGAGTATAATTTCTTATTCTTAAAATACCATGCGCGTTCTCTCCCCACACATTGCCAACTGAAGACGTTCTTTAACTAACGAAAGTCCTCGTAAAGACTATTGGCTTCACCGGATTCACTTACATAGTTTTTAATTATTCTTCTTTCTTTTATTTCGATGACAACCAAGGATTGGATGTGTACACTTCTGTTTCCTTGCGCCCATTTAACTCGGTCAACTTTTACCTACTTCCCTCCCTTTTAATTTTTCAATTTAACCATTCAACTTAAACATTAACCACGCTACCTAAGTAAACCATCGCAGATTAATTTCAAGGTGAGTACCGCTTTTTAAGCTTTCGCTATTCTTTTCTAGTCTATTAACACGGTACTTGAAGATTTCTAAAAATTTCGTATTGCCTGATATACCTTCATCAATATCATTGATAAATATACAAAACAACAGGGGACCCAACACCGAACACTGTGGGACTCCACTAATAACATTAGTCCATGAAGAGTAGCACCCATTGATTACCATCCTCTGTCTTCTCCCACACAACCATCCTTTTATCCATTGGAGCAACTTACCCTTAATACCATTCTGCTCCAATTTGTACAATAGTCTTCCATGTGCAACAGTGTCAAAAGCGTTCCTGAAATCCAAATATATGATATCAAAATTATTTTTTGCATCCAGTTCCTTTGTAACCACATCATAATATCATATCAAATTTGTCAGACAAGACTTTCCCTTAACAAACCCGTGCTGTGTCTGAATTATTGCTGCAGTCGTGTCTAGATGGTCCTGTAATGCATCTTTAACCAGTGACTCCATTATTTTACCCGGAACAGAAGTTAAACTAACTGGTCTGTAATTACTCGTGTCACCATTCGATCCCCCTTTGTGAATTGGGGATACATATGCACATCTCCAGTCCGTGGGGACCTCCTCTGAGTCCAAGGATGCTCTCATAATTATGGCTAAGGGTTTGCTTAGTTGCTTTGCCATCTCCTTTAATATAACTGGATAGATCCCATCCATCCCAGGTGCCTTTCTTATGTTTAACTTCAACAATTTCTCCTCCACTTTGCTCTCAGTTATTACAAAATCATTAAGTATCCTGCTACAATTTGATAACCTTCTGCCATTTTGAAACCTTAATAATTCCTCATGTGTGAATGTAGATGCAAAATACTCATTCAGTTTGTTTGCTATCTGAGCAGGATCATCAACAGCCGAACCATCGATGTCAAATGGACCAATCAGATTCATCCCCTTCCTTTTAGAGTTTATATAAGTAAAGAAATCCTTGCTGTTTTTCTTAGCATCTTTTGCCAAAGATTTCTCGTAATCTATCTTCGCTCGCCTGCCTAACCTCCTTTGTGACCTGATTAGACTAGCTTATATCTGCCATAGGCTTCTGAGTCGCTTGATAATTTATATGCATCCCATGCATTTTTCTTTTCTGTTACAAGTCTCATTAGTTCATTTGATAACCATTTAGGCCTAAACCTTGAACAATATTTCTTAATAGGTATGAAAAACTTCTAGTAGCATCCACAATTAATTCCTTGAATGCTTCCCACTTAAAATTTACTGTTGGTAACATCGTCAGTTGATCCCACTGTACAGAATTTTAAAACTTTCTGAGACCACTGTACTCACCTTTACAGAAGCAAAACCCTTATTTAATGTATTTAATGTTATATTTTTTTTTACTTTTTACTCGATATACCGCTTATAAGTTCTTAAACACAATTTTTCTTGCAGTCTGTGAATGCATTTTTTGCACCTATTTCAATATCTCCTTCTCTAAAATACTCAGTAGGTGCATATAAGTGCCCTTGAGGAGGTTGCAAATATAATTTTGGCGCACATCACTAACCTGGGTTGTTTCTAACTTTCCTAATCCCTCAAACTGAAAGTTTCTCTAAATCCTCAAAAGTCTCATCGACAACATTAATAAAATCTCTTGTATATCCTCTTTCCAATGATTTCTTATCCTTACAAATCAAATTCCTTCTACTAACTAGGAAAGGCCAAACTGAGAAAACCCTCATGTCTAGAGAGTTAATCCACAAGTCTTTTATAATATAATCCCCTCCTGTCCTATCTCGGTGCCTCCGTAGCCAGGTGGACAGGAGCAGCAATGCGTAGCACACGTTTCATGATTAGACTGGGGTTCAAGCCCGTGACCACCAAATATGGAGGATGAGGAAAGGTCAGGGAATGACCACCGCATATCCCCGGAGCAATATAGCCTTAGTTACTAATGCTCCTAAAAACCAAATAACAACAACTATCATATCTGTGCAGTATTATGCAGATTTTTCAAAATAATCTCATACTAAGTGATCAAGTCATCAATTTTTTTTATTCTTTATGTCATTATTTTCTCACATAAATCATTAAACATGCTTTTAGTACCCTTCAAAACTGAATTGCTGGTTAGTTAAGCCATCACCCCCAGGGGCTCACATCTGGTGAGTATGGGCATGGCACACTCAGGGTCCTGAGCTGGATATCATCATTCTTCTCTTTCTTGATGATTCCCTTTTGTCTCTCTCTCTCTCTCTCTCTCTCTCTCTCTCTCTCTCAGGGTGGCTCAGGAATTTTTTTTTTTTTTTTTGGCTGGTGCAGTATAAGCCTCAGGCTGCCTTGCACCATATAGCTAATAATAATAATAAATTTTTGCACCTGGCAGAGAGTAAGACTGCCTCTTATGAACCAGAGAATTCTGCACTGGAAGATGCAGTACTGAGACAAGACTCTTCCCTAGCAGTAGACCAAATTTTAAATTAAAGTTTCTGTACTCCCAACAAAATAATATATTAAATATATAATGTATCTAAATAATATATCTAGACTGGATCAAATTAAAATGATAAAATAAAATACACTGTACAATAAAAGCAGTAAAATAATAAAATATAAAGAATAGCAATTACACTATTGGAATAAAAGCAATAAAAACAACTGTAGCTTTCAGAGGTGACTGTCTCCTTTATCAACAGTAAGACTTAACTTGTCATGGTGCATCCTTAAATACTGCAGGATCACTGCTCGCAGCATGTGTTATCATAGGAGTATGGGCAGTATCCTCCACATGTGGAGGATACTGTACATATTTATCAGAAATTATGGGAAATCTCCTGTGGCCGAACATTTTTAGGAGGAGAACCACCAAATTTCACATGGCGATGCTGTCATAGTTGATCATTCACACGGATATTGAAACTGCAAACGGCTTGAGAGTTTGCAGATTTGCTCATCTGAGCATAACACCATTAATAGAGACAGAGGAATCTGTATTAATCCCATCTTTGAAACGGTAATTCTTGGGTGGGATGAACAGTTCCACCTGGCATGCTCCTGAGCCATTTCCAGTTTCTGTGCATATGTGGAGGATACTGCCCATACTCCTAAGATAACACGTGCTGCGAGCCATGATCCTGCAGGTATTTAAGGATGTACTGTGACAAGTTAAGTCTTACTGTTGATAAAGGAGTTGGTTGCTTCTGAAAGCTACAGTTGTTTTTATCACTTTTTTTTCATATAGTGTAATTGCTATTCTTTATATTTTATTTTTATATTTTATTATTTTACTGCTTTTATTGTACAATCAGTGTATTTTATTTTATTGTTTTAATTTGATCTCATCTTATATTATACTATTATGTCTATTTTAATAAAGTTTCAGTTATACGGTTATGTTATTATGAAGTGCAGAAATTGCAGTTATTAAGAATCAGAACTTTCCCAACCCCAGAGGCCTGTTTGAAGAATTCTTATACATCTACTTTCCTTTCACTTGTTCTTCTAGGTTGGCATCCTACACAATGAACTCTTCAACTTAATATTTTGGCATTAAATTTTCGTTTATATTATTATTTTATGTATACATATATACATATATATATTGAGACTGTTCACTGTGGTACCATGTAGATTGGAAAAAAGAATGTGTGTTTTTATCGATACTTATATTATTTACAAGTACAATATCAATACTAAATTGTTATTTGGTGATGTTGCGGAACTGTTTCCAAATCGTATCACCAGATCTAAGTGTAACTCATTAAGAAGGCCTCGCTCACAGGACACTGCTGCTAAACATTTAAATTATGAATGTTTAGTAGTAGTGCATATTTTATATATATTCATATATTTTTAACTTAATGTAGGTTAATCATGTATTTTCATTTCCTAACCATATTAAAAATTAAATAATTTTTATCAGTTTCATTAATTTACTATGTTCGAATGTAAGAAATTAATCGATTATAAACCAATTAATTTCTTCCATTAATTGAAAAATCCTTGTTCCCAATTAATTTCACATAAAAATTTCTTACCTAAATTAGGTTCAAATCCCTCTTTACATTTGCAAAAAAATCCTCCAGCGGTATTGGTACAAATAGTGGAAGCAGTGTCACATGAAGAAGCAGAACACTCATTTATATCTGAAATACATCATATAATAAATATAATTAAAACCTGATGTTTCTTTATAAAAATAAAGCTTATCCACAGTGGCTGCATAGGATCTTTTATATATAAACAGCAATGCAAAAGAGATCCTATGCACAGTGCAAAAGAATTTTAAAAGTAATATGTTTATCAATGTTTATTGCACATGTGACAACCAAATTAGAGAGATCGAAATTATAATGAAAATAATCATTTAATAGAGAATAAAAACTAAAGAACTCTTGATGGCATTTTAAATCTTCTAATAATGACTAAAAGTAACATTAAGCATAATATTTCATGCCAAACAGTCAAAAAACATATTAATGAATATATCTTATTCATATTCATTAGATGAGAAGAAAACCCATTACACTATTATTACGTGGGACTTCAATGCTAAGGTTGGAAAAAGGCAAAACAGCGCAGAAAGAGGAACTATAGGAAATTTTGGAATTGGTGAAAGAAATGAAAGAGGTGAAAGACTTGTGAAATTTGCAGAATCTCAAGGACTGTCAGTAATGAACACTTTTTTCAAGAAAAGGGTGAACAGAAAGTGGACATGGAAGAGTCCAAATGGATTAACTACTAATGAAATCGACTTCATCTTCACTAACAGAAGATATATTGTGAATGATGTTACCATCATGAATAAGGTAAATGTTGGAAGTTATCACAGAATGGTAAGATGTACACTTGATATAGATGTAGGAAAGGAAAGAAAAACACTGACTCGAGTAAATAATACAAAGGTCTTTGAGATAACAGAGGAGGAGAAAAGGCAGTATGTACTGGAACTTAAGAACAAGTTTGAGCTTCTAAAGACTGCTGGGGACCAAGATATCGACGAGGAATATTACAACTTTCTGAAAGTGATAAAGCCCAAGAAACCTATAGGGAAAAAGAAATCCAAAGAAGGAAAAATTAGTCATGAAACACTCGTTATGATGAACCGTAGGCGAAAAATGAAGAGCAAGATAAACACTGACAAGGAAAAAATTGAGTATACTGAGTTATGCAAAGCCATTAGAAAGAGACTCAGAGAGGACATAAGAAGATTTAACAGAAGAAAAGTTGAACAAACATTAAGGGAAAACAAAGGATTTAAATCAGCAGCCATGAGCAGTAATACAGAAAGACAAATGATACTGAAACTGAAGAATAGCGATGGTGTACTTATAAACAGCAGAGAAGGCATGATTGAAATAGCAGAAGACTACTATAGAGAATTATACAAGGAGCGAGGGAATGATGCCAGCAGTGGGGAAGATGGATTGCAAAGTAGCAACACATACGATATACCCGATATTCTTCTTGATGAGGTAGAACATGCATTGAAGAAAATTAAGAATCAGAAAGCCCCAGGGTAAGATGAAGTTACTGTAGAGTTGTTAAAATTGGGAGGAAGAGACATAACACAAAAACTGGCAAGGCTCTTCACAAAGTGCATTAGAAAAGGTGTGACACCTAAGCAGTGGAATAATGCAATCATGGTTTTGCTGCATAAGAAAGGAGATAAATCAGTAATTGGAAATTATAGACCAATTAGCTTATTATCCCACATCTACAAGTTGTTCACAAGGGTCATTACTAACAGATTAGAAAGAATACTTGATGAGAATCAACCGAAAGAGCAAGCCGGCTTTAGGACAGGATTCTCAACTATGGATCACCTTCATAGGTAATGGAGAAAGCAAATGAATATAAAACACCATTATGCCTGGCATTTGTGGATTATGAAAAGGCATTTGACTCCATACAGCATAATGCAATGTTTTGGGCACTGGAAAGACAAGGCATAGATACCACATATATTATGATTTTGAAGAAAATATATGAGAGTGCTACCTCCTTTATTTGACTAGACAAAGACAGTGGGAAATTTAAAATCGAGAAAGGAGTTCGACAAGGAGACACGATATCTCCGAAGATGTTTACTGCTGCCCTTGAGGAAGCTTTCAGAAGATTAGACTGGTCGCAGAAGGGAGTCAATGTAAACGGAGAGTACCTAAACCATTTATGATTTGCAGATGACATTGTGGTCATAAGCCATGATTCCAAAGAAT
Source organism: Mastigoproctus giganteus (assembly GCF_048544385.1). Classification (NCBI taxonomy): domain Eukaryota; kingdom Metazoa; phylum Arthropoda; class Arachnida; order Uropygi; family Thelyphonidae; genus Mastigoproctus; species Mastigoproctus giganteus. Next base: position 75,625,177 of record NC_143582.1, read on the forward strand.
TAGAGGAAAATCTTAATCAGTTATGCACAGTTAGTAAGGATTTTGGACTAAAGATGAATATGGCTGAAACAAAAGTAATGATGAACAAGTATGCCACACAAAGGGAAATAATGATTGAAGGAGCAGTAATTGAAAAGATGGAGTCATATATTTATCTGGGTCAAGTTATTAGCTGTAATAATGATAAATGGCTGGAGGTCAGGAGAAGAATAAATTTTGGATGGATAGCATTCAGGAAATATAGTCACATACTGAAGAGCAACATCCCAGTTTGTCTGAAACGTAAAATAATGAATCAATGTATACTCCCCACCATGACTAATGGAAGTGAAACTTGGGCACTCACCAAAAGAATGGAAGAGAAGCTGAGAACTACACAGCGAAGAATGGGACGAATTATACTGGGAATCAGACTGTTAGATAAGAAGAGAAACACATGGATTAGGCAGCAAACTCAAGTAAAGGACATTCTTATCAAAACTAAAGAACTAAAATGGTCTTGGGCAGGACACATAGCTCGAAGACATGATGACAGATGGACTAAGAAAATAACAGAATGGTATCCAAGAGGAGCTAGAAGAAAACCTGGAAGACAAGGCGGAGATGGATAGATGAAATTCATGAGTTTTTGGGTAGTAAATGGATGGCCAGTGCTCAAAATAGAAGGAACTGGAAAGTTGCTGGAGAGTCCTTCATCCTGCAGTGGATTGAAAATGGCTGATGATGATGATATTATTTAAGCACCACAGATATTTTTTCTAAACAAGAATTTCAAGATACATTTCTAAAATACTTTGAGAATGTTATCACAATCAGTTTGTAAAAGAAACCATTCAAAATGATAATGTTAAATGGAAATAAAACATTAAGACATTTTTATTGTTAAAAAATGCCCCTGCACGTCTTTCCAATGATATTTTATTGAGTAATGATGGCAGAATCAAGTGCCTTTTCTTATTTTCCAATATGACAACCTTCAAAAACCCTATGGATCAGAGTGTCTTATTCAGCTGTAGATGTTTATACCAATGGAAACAATTGAAAAGTGCTTTTTATTTGTTCCTGACAACTCTAACACGATAAGAAACAACAGCAGGTAGAAATTCAAAATTATAGCATAAAAAATTTGAATTTACAACTGCAAGTTGGAATAAAGTGAAGGAGAGTAGAGTAGTAAGTGCATGTTAAAAGTTATTAAACAATGATGATTTAGACAGATAGATTCAACAATAAAGAATATCAAATTTAATGCAAATAATCAAAGCTATTGCAAATAGAGAATAGCAAATGTACTGCACAGCAGTGAAGAAAAGGATATTAATGTGGTTGCTTGGTTGGTTATTAGGATTTTTATGGCGCATCAGCATCTAAGGCTATTATACTCCAAGATAACACCAGTTGAGTGAGAGGAGTACAGAAATGGTAAAAGAAGCATTATAGCAAGTGAACACAGGTCCCGCTACCCAACCCTCCTCACAATGAATATAATGACAAAAATGTTTTTATATCATATAAAATTTGATATAAAAACTGAATATTTTTATATCATATGAAATGTTGTAATAAAATTCTTGATTTTAAAGTAACTATTCTGCTTGATTTGTGAAATTTTATTTAATATGGTCACAGTAAGCTTCCTCTGTTAGTGCCAATGCATATTTTTGATGTATGTGAAGTGAAAATACGTGGGGAGATTTTAAAAAATGTCAGCAATACAATTAGACAAGCATGTGTATTTCTGAAAGCTGGGGGAAAGGATATTGGGACATGCAGACCTGAAAAGCAAAGTGTTTAGGATTACAAGGCCTTGTTTTGCAATAACCAAATAGATTAGCTGTATAAGGGATATCAGGAATTGCAGAGCTTGGTAACTAAGCACCTTAGAGGAGACTTTATTGAGGTGTTTAAGGCTCTGAGAAGAATAAGCAAAATGAATGAGGACAAACTTTTTACGGTTATAAATGATTCTAGAACTAGGGGCCATAATTTCAAGTTACAGGGGGAGATGTTTAGACTGGATTATTATTATTATTTATTTTTATTTTTTTTTTTTTTTTGGCTAGTGCAGCATAAGCCATAGGCTTTCTTGCACCATGTGGCCATTGCTAATACTAATACTAATACAGAAATGTACACCGATGAGCCAAAACATTATGACCATCTACCTAATATGATGTTGGTCCTCCAGGTCCAGCCAAAATAGCTCATACCCAGTGAGGCATGGACACCACAAGATTTCTAAACGTATCTTGTGGTATCTGGTACCAACACGTAACCACCAGATCCTTTAACTCCTGTAAGGTCTGTGCTTGATATGCCACAGATCGAATGCTGTTCCAACACAAACCACAGATGCTCGATGGGATTGATGTCTGGGGAATTTGGAGACCAGGGCAATACCTGGAAGTCTTCTTCACATTCCGTGAACCAGTCTCGAACAATCTGGGCAGTGTGGCATGGCGCATTATCCTGCTGAAAGATGACACCGCCAGAGGGGAAGACTGTTGCCATGAAAGGGTGTACCTGGTCAGCAATGATGTTTAGGTGTTTGGGTTTGCCTGAGCAGAGCCCAGAGTTCCCCCCATTAGCTGCTTCATGACTTCTTCTTTATAAGACTTCTTTCTTCTTTCTAACCAGCAACTTAGCAAGTGGAGGGCAGAGACACGAGGTGTCTGCCTCCCACTCCTCCCACGAGGAGGGATGCCAGGTTCTACTATCATCTGGCTGAGTGTCCCTGAGAGATTCAGGGGCACTCAATTTAGGGGGAAGTAAGGAAGAGTGATAGAAAGGGGCAAATCCAAGAGTAGGACCACCCTAAGAAGTGATGAGAGTTTTAGTAAGGATAAAATATCTCTCACTCAGGGTGGTGAGAAAGAGAGAGAGAGAGAGAGAGAGGAAAGTTTATTGTCTTCAGTCAGGTTCAAGGTTCAGGTTCAGGTTCAAATCCTGTTGTCCTCTCTCCTAATGGACTTTCTTCTCTTAAAGGCCTTAGTCATGAAGGTGTTGAACGCCTTGAAATTGTCCTTGCTTTTTGTGAGCTTTGCCTTGTCAATTGGTGGTGTGGAGTCTACTAAGGAGGAGAGCTCCTGCCTTAGATCCTGGTAACAATGACAATCATTGAGTATATGGTCAGCAGTTTCAGGCTTGCCGCAGTGACATTGTGTTGTCTCTGTTAGGCCCAGTTGGTATAATTTGGTGTTTATTAGGAAGGAGGCCTATATGCCTCCTTCCTAATAAACACCAAATATAGGCCTCATTATAAATAAACACCAAATATAGGCCTCATTATAAATAAACACCAAATATAGGCTTCATTAGGAAGGAGGCATATAAGCCTGTCACTAGCCATAATTTTTCCTTTTTGATTAGTTCTTGCACATTCGGAATGTATTGTCTTGTTGTTTTCCCTTTCCGTGGTTGTCCAGGTGTTTTGCCATTTCTCCCTCATCACATTCCTTATTCTTGCTATTTCTGTTTTCTTTTCAGCCTGCAGGTCAACAGTGATGTCTTCAATAGTCGTGGGTATTCCTTTGTTTATTCTGTACTTCAGGTATCTGAATTGTACTTCCAGATTTTCTGGCATTTTTGCTAGTAGTAGAGCTTGTAATGCCATTGTTGAAGTTGTTCGACATGCCCTTGACATAGTTAAGAGCCAATCTTTGTGCTTGTTCCAGATGTTTGGTTATTATCACTTGTTTGCTCTATATCCCCATGCACCTGCTCTGTAAGTAAGAATAGAAAGGAAAACACAGTTATACTATAACCTTAATGTGTGGGCTTTTAGGCCCCATTCTCTTCTGGTTATTTGCTTGAGGGCCATCAGAAAGCTCTTAAGTATTTTGTGTGTGGGAGGAAGCTGAGCATTTCATCTAACATGATGCCTAGGTATCTAGTTGTTTGTGTATATTTGATTGTTTGATCTTTGTACTTGACGAGTGGTGGGAGCTCTCTATTGAGTTTTCCCTTGATCAGCATTTGTGTCGAATTTTTTGTGGATACATTCAATTTGTGTTTATCTGCCCATGTGGCAAGCTCTTCTAGGATTTGGTTTGCATTATTTTCTATCTCCCTCCTGGAGTTGCCAGCCATGACAATAGTGAGGTCGTCTGCGAAAGCTATTAATGTTGTTGATTGGAAGGTCTTATGTAACCAGGTGTTGAAAACACGGTTCCAACAGAGTGGGCCCAAGACTGAGCCTTGTGGGCATCTCCCTGTGATTTTTCTTCAGATTTCCTGAACACCACTCCGAACCATCACCTCCCAGTCACAGAAGTAATCAGAAAGCAAGGAGAAAAGTGGAGCAGAAATGGCGGCTTCCCCGAACCTCGCGAGGGCGCTTTGCCACCAGAGTGTGTGTCAAAGACCCCCCCCCCCGCAAAGTTCACGAAGATGGCTAGGAGGTACGTGCTGTTAGAGTTATCTCTTGTGGCAATCAATTCTGAGATGGCACCTTCTGTGCTGCACCCGAGGGTGAATCCATACTGCTTTGATGAGTATAGGCCTTTTGTTTTGTAGGTGTGAATCAGTCTGGCTGCAATGACCTTTTCCAGAACTTTGCCCATGACTGGGAGGAGAGCGATCGAATGATATGAAGTAGAGTCATGCTGAGATTTGTCAGGACTTTACAGGATGATTTTGAGGTTTGCCAGAAACAGGAGTTGAGGGCACTTTGGATGGCACAGGGAGGCCACTTTCCATGCCCTCTTCAGGATCTCCACCTCCAAGGCATCATGCCCTGGGCATTTCCCATTTCTCATAGTGGCTATGGCTTGGCCTATTTCCTCCAAAGTGAATGGTAGTTCATCTGGGGGTCCTTGATATGCTCTGTTTTGTCGTCTCATTTCTCTTTGGTATGATGTCTCTTCATGTTCCAGCTTTTGATAGGTGATTGTGTCCAGGATCACATTGATGGTTTCTGCCCAGTCATTTGTGGAGGTATTTCCCTGGACGTCCTGTGATATATTTCCTGTGAGGGGACATTGTTGTTGAGCAGTTTATAGACTAGCCCCATGGGTTTAGCATTAGCATTAGTAGAGGCATTTGATGCAAGAAAGCAAGCTTATGCAGCATCAGCCAAAAAAAAAAAAAAAAGTAAAATAAATAAATAAAAAATAACCACTTCCACTTCACCCCTCTGTTCGTTCGAAATACCTGTCCAGCTGAGCCTTAAACTTATTTAGGCTATCAACTTCCACGACAAAGGATGGAAGTCTATTCCACCTACCAACCACCCGCTGGCTAAAGGCAAATTTCCGCACATCTATCCTACATCTGTCTTTCCTCAATTTGAATTTATGCCCTCTCAGGTGATTATTCTGAGCAAGAGGAAGAATCCCATCAGCATTGAGCATGCTCAAACCATTCAAGGCTTTGTACACCTCTATCAGATCACCTCACTGGTGCCTAGTCTCCAGACACTGTAATTCGCAAAACTTAAGCCTTTCTTCGTAAGAGCATCTTGTGTTTATCTTCAACAATTTCTCCTCCACTTTACTCTCAGTTATTACAAGATTCTCTAGCTTACTGGTAGAGTTGAATACACCTCTGGCATTCCCCTCGCTGAATAACTCCTCATGTGTGAATATCGATGCAAAATATTCATTTAGTTTGTTAGCTACCTGAGCAGGATCATCAACAGTTGATCCATCGATATCAAGTGGACCAATCTGATTCATCCCCTTACTTCAGAGTTTACATAAGTAAAGAACTCTTTGCTGTTTTTCTTCGCATCCCTTGCCAAGGATCTCTCGTAATCTGCCTTCCCCTGCCTAACCTCCTTTGTAACTTGGTTACAGATCAACTTGTATCTATCATAGGCTTTTGTGTCACGTGTTAATTTGTATGTATCCCATGCATTTTTCTTCTCTGCCATATGCCTCATTAGTTCATCTGACATCCATTTAGGCCTAAACCTTGAACAATATTTCTTAGTTGGTATGTAAAGCCTAGTAGCTTCCAAGATAAGTTCTTTGAATGCTTCCCATTTTGAATTTGCTGTTGGTAACATCATCAGTTGATCCCACTGTATAGAATTTAAATACTGTCTCAGTCCATTGTAGTCGCCTTTACGAAAGCAATACCCCTTCCCTTTACCCCTAATGGTAGTTACCTCTTTGAGTAACTCCCACTTCAGAACACTGTGATCACTGCCACCTAGTGGTTCATTTATCTGCAGATTCTTAATGCATGAAGAATCACTACTGATAATCAAATCAAGAGTATTACTCCCTCTAGTTGCCTCCCGAACATGCTGATGTAGAAAACAATCATCCAATAAATCCACAAAAGCCTTGCTAGTGTGTGAGTGACCAGCTCCCAAATTCCAGTCAATATCTGGGAAATTAAAATCCCCCATTATAAGACTCTCTAATTTACTGGCCAACTCTATTTCTCTGTACAGTTTCTTATTATAGTCATCAGAGTCATTAGGCCTATAGCACACTCCTACTCTCAATTTTGATCTCCCAATGCTTATGTCAAACCAAACTGACTCGACACTGCACTGTCCAGTGATGTCGACTGGCTTCACTTCGTTGGATTTTATGTGTTTCTTAACTAATAGCATAACCCCTCCTCCCTTCCTATCGTTTCTATCCTTTCTGTAGACATTGTACTCCCCAAATTCCAGTTCTGCATTCCTTATATCTGTGTGACACCACGTCACACAGATATAAGGTGATATTTTGAGCAATACCTCAAATTCATCAAATTTATTTACTAAACTCCTAGCATTGGTGTACACGTAAGTATACATGCACCTGCTCTTCCTCTTAGCCACCCTAACACAACCCATGTGTTTACTTGTATCCCCATGATTCCCAGCAGGCAGTCTCTGAAATATCCTGCATCTTATCTTCCAGGCTGCTGCTCATTCCAATAGAAGCAGTGCAAGAATCACTTTCTCCTCTGCCAGTGGCTATTGTTAATCTATTAGTCCATGTATCCCCCCAATCTAGCAGTTTCCGACCCACCTCACACTGCCTCAATAGCATCAGCAAACATTCTTGCACCCTTTCTATTTAAGTGTATCCCATCCCTGTAGAAGCAGTCTCTCCTGTTAACAAGTACAGACCAGGCTGAAAAAAATTCGACCCCTTGAGCCCTGCACAATCTTTCCAGGGCCGAATTGATCGACAGGGCTCTCATCATATACTCCCTCCTATCGTGTCTGGGCAGAATTGCAGACACTTTCAAATTCAACCCTAATTCACGGCTTTTTTTCATCAGTGACCTGTACTTGTTAAGTAATTCCGCCGGTCTCCTACTCTTTTGTATGTTTATGTTTCCTTTGTTTGGATTAGCCTTTCCCAGGCTGCTTTTTTCTGTTGTTGTAGCATCTTCTTGCCTGTCTCTACCTGTCTTGCAAGTTATTGAGTTCATCTTGTGGCCTAGTTCATATTCATCGAGCTCTTTGATACTCCCTTCTTGTTGTCCTGCATTGTTGAATTCAGTAAGGGTCACTGTCTACCAAGGGACGTGATACTTTTTTCTTTTTCTCAGCTTCACTGATGCTTTGCTTTGATCTTATCTTGTAATTCCAGTATGTGTTGTTCTGTGTTCAGAGTCTGTAGGGCAGCTACTTGTTCCTCTGTTAATTCCTCCTTTAGGGAGGAATTAACAGAGGAACATCAACATCAAATTTCTCCCAATTCTGTTTTTGTTTGGAATCTGCATTGATCTATGTGGTATATTCTTGTATGCCTTGTATGCTGAAGTACAGAGAAGGTTGTGGCATTGTGGTCGCTTGCTGAGATCGCGGGTTGTACCTTCCAGTTTTGCATCTTCTATCCCACAGCTGGGGTAGCTAAAGAGACGTCAATGTATGAGGTACCAACCGGCGTGATGACACAGGTTGGGGGATTATCCTTGGGTACTGAGTACCTACAGTCTGTGAGTGAGAATGATTTCTTCTATGATCTGTCCTTTTTCATCAGTTTAAGGACTGTTCCGGAGGGTCGAGTTAGCGTTGACATCAGCCAGGATAAGCACGCTTTTGTTTCTAAGCTTGTTCAGTGCTACCTCCAAGTAGTCAGCATATAGCTGATTGTGAGCACTGGCAGTAGAGGGATATAACAAAGAGCTGGCCAAAACTGCCCTCCGGGCAGGCACAAGCAGAATGCATCATGCACAGTGAGGTGACTTTGATTACTGTGATGGTGGGATCTGCTATGACAATGGCAGCCCAGATCCATCTTCTGGCATTGCTGCCGTGTCCCACTGTTATTGGGTTTGATTGGATTAGCCGATATGACAGGGGGTATCCCCTTGACTAGGCCCTTGTGTGAATATGGCTCTTGAATTGCTGCAATGTGTATGGTTTGCTCTATGATGGTTTTTATTTAGGTAGGTGGTAGACGTCAGAGTGCCTGGCACGTGGATGACTGGACCCAGGGTATCCCAGCAGAACATTACCCAAAGAATGACACTGCCAGCACCGGCTTGTTTTCGTCCCACGGTGCATCCAGAAGCCATCACTTCCCCAGGTAAATGATGCACACGTACCCAGCCGTCCACAAGGTGCAACATGAAATGTGATTCATCGGACCAGGCAACCTTCTTCCAATCACTCAAGTTCCAGTTTCGATGCTTGCCTGCCCACTTTAGGTGCTGTCGCCAGTGAACAGTGGTTAGCATGGGCACTCGGAGCGGCCTGCAGCTACACAGCCCCATTTTCAGCAGGGTTCAATGTACTGTGTGATGTGACCCATTACTCCTGTCACCAGCATTCAAATTACCGGCTAGTTGCACCACAGTTGCCCTTCTTTTGCCACATACCATCCGGGAGAGCTTCACTCATCTCGAGCATCAATGAGCCGTGGTCATTCAACACCTTGCCAGAAGAAAGAGGCTGAAGTACATTGGCTCATTTGATGTCGATGGTTTAACTGTTGATGATCCTGCTCAGGCTGCTGACGGGTTGAATAGGTATTTTGCATCTACTTCACACAAGCAGAATTCTTTATGGAGAGGGAGATGTCTGAAGTTTATCAAACTCTAACAGGGAGCTATATGATTTTGTGATAAGTGAGCAGAAAGCAGAAGAAAAACTGTTAAAAGTAAACATAGGAAAGGCACCTGGAAGGAATGGGATCTATCCAATTATATTAAACGAGGAAGCAAACCCTTAGCCATAATTATAAGAGCATATTTCGATTCAGGGGATGTCCCTAAGCACTGTAGATGTGAAAATGTATCCCCAATTCAGAATGGGGGGGTGGGGGATCAAAAGGTGATATGAGTAATTACATGTGTTAGCTTAGCTTCTGTTCCAAGAAAAATAATGCAGTCACTAATTAAAGAAGTAATGCAGGACTACCTGAGCTGGAATGCCTGTAATGCAAATATACTGTAGTCAAAGCATGGGTGTTTTTTTTTTTTTTTGGTAGTTGTTGGCACATCGGCTTCTGTGGCCATAATGCACCTCCCAAGGTTTTTGCAGTACTTTGATCCGAGCCCGAGGCAGGATTCGAACCCGCGACCTTTGGGTTGCCAGGCAGGCACTTTACCCACCCGGCTAGCCCGGTCGGCAAGCATGGGTGTATTAGGGGGAGATCTTGTCTGGTCAAGTTGGATACCACGATGTAATAATAAGTAGTGGTGTTATACTTCAGTCACAGCATGGGTTTGGTAGATCTTTGTTAAGGGCAGATCTTGTCTGACCAATTCGATTGGGTACTATGATACAGTGACAAAGTAACTGTATGCAAAAAAGTAATTTGATAACATATACAGCAGAATTTCGATTGTCCATCACCCTATTTACTATCAGTCTCTGTTAACTGTCACTTAACCCCACTACGCGGTAATGCATTGTGATACTAGCACCATGTATCACTTTAACCTCTTGTTTCATATTTTAATAATTTTTATTTAGTAAACCCATTGAAGTGAAAGAGAAACATAAGCAATATTGGGATTAACACAAAAAATTGAAATAATCAATCGTCTAAGAAAATGTGAAAGTGCTACAAGAACAGCATTGGTTTATGGAATAGGAAGAATGACAGTAAATGATGTAAACGGTGATGCAGAAAAAACTGAAAATTTTCACGTGTTGAAAATGAAAACCACTGACAGTAATATTAAAAGTCATAATACAATGAAGCTTGCTAAAAATGAACAATTGGATACTGCAATGTTTCAATAGTTTGTTCAAAAAAGTTGCCAAAGAATTCCATTATTGCAATCTATAATAATCAAAAAAGCCACTGAAATAAAAATAAAAAAACTAGGCGATGGTTGGACAAATTTAAGTTTCACCATGGTATTCAGCAGTTGTCGATCCAGGGTGAGAAGCTAAGTGCAGATAGCACAGCAATTTTGGTTTATAATAAAAAACTACAGAAGGAAATAGCTGATCAAAGTTTAGTTAAAGACCAAATATACAACTGTGATGAGACTGGCCTTAATAGGAAGGCACTACCTCAAAAGACATGGCCTCAATGACTGAACGTATGGCACCAGGATATAAGATGCAAAAATATTGCATCACTATAATGTGCTATTATGTAGCATCACTAGTATGTGCTAATGCCAGCAGTAATCATAAATTGCTTTAGGTTGTTATAGGAAAACCAAAAAAGCTTAGACCATTTAAAAATATTAATTTAAAGGCTTTGCCAGTTAAATATTTCTCACAAAACAAAGCATGGATGAGCAAAGATATATTTCATGATTAGTTTCATAAAATATTTGTACCATGTGTAAGATCATATTTGGAATCAAAAGGTTTACCACAATATGCAATGCTACTGATGACAATGTGCCTACTCATCCCATACATGTATGTGATTTAAGAAGTGATGATGGCAAAATATCATGACACTTTCTGCCAGCAAACGAAACATCTCTTATTCACCCATTGGACCAAGGTGTGATTGAGAGTATTAAAAGTCGTTATTGCAAATTGTTCATTCAAGAACTTGTTTGAAAATAAATTAAATGTGATAGCATATTGGAAAAGCTACACTATAAAAGTCACAATTTTCAATGTCGCTGATGCCTGGAATGATGTTCCAGTTCAGACAATACAAAGAAGCTGGAATAAGTTGTGGCCATAAATATATTCAACTGATACAGAAATCATTCCAAAAGAAACTGAAATTTTGCAGTTATATTTGATTGTTCCTGTTTTAAAAACATTTAAATGGAGGAAGTAAATGATTGACTCAATTGGCTTCTATTAGAATGGGCAGCAGACTGGAAATCAAGGTAATGGAGATTTCCAGGACTGCTGGGAGTCAAAGTGGAACAAGTAAATACATGGGCTGTGTTAGGGTGGCTAGGAGCAGGAACAGGTGCATGTATACTTACATGTACACCAATGCTAGGAGTATAGTTAATAAATTTGATGAGCATGAAGTGCTAGTCAAGACATCAAAGGCAGATATTGTTGGGATATCAGAAACATGGTGTCACACAGATATAGACAGTGCAGAGTTGGAATTTGGGGAGTACAATGTGTATAGAAAGGATAGACAGGACAGGAAGGGAGGAGGAGGGGTTATGCTGTTAGTTAAGAAACACATAAAATCTAAGGAAGTGCATCGAAATGATGCTGGTGGACAATGCAGTGTTGAGTCTGTTTGGTGTGGAATAAGCACTGGGAAAGGAAAAATGAGAGTGGGTGTGTGTTTTAGGCCTAATGAATCTGAGTATAATGAGCAATTGTGAGTATAATGAGCAATTGTGCAGAGAAATAGAGTGGGCCAGTAAATCAGAATGTCTTATAATGGGAGATTTTAACTTTCCAGATATTGATTGGAACTTGTGGATTGGTCACTCGCACACTACCAAGACTTTTGTGGATTTATTGGATGACTCTTTTCTACAGCAACATGTTCGCAAGGCAACCAGAGGGAGTAATACCCTTGATCTGATTATCAGTAGTGATACTTCATGCATTAAAAATCTGCAGATAAAGGAACCACTGGGCGACAGTGATCACAATGTATTGATGTGGGAATTATTTAAAGATATAACTACCATCATGGCTAAAGGGAAGGGCTTTTGCTTTCGTAAAGGTGACAACAGAGGTCTCAGACAGTTTTTAAATTCTGTACAGTGGGATCAATTGATGATGTTACCAACAGTGAATTCTAAATGAAACGCCTTCAGTGACATAATTTTGGAGGCTACTAGGCTTTTCATTCCAACTAAGAAATACTGTTCACGGTTTAGGCCTAAATGGATGTCAGATGAATTAATGAGGCTAGTGGCAGAGAAGAAGAATGTATGGGATGCATATAAACTATCACACGACACAGAAGCCTATGGCAGGTATAAACTAGTCTGTAATCAAGTCACAAAGGAGGTTAGGCAGGCGAAGGCAGATTATGAGAAATCTTTGGCAAAGGATGCAAAGAAAAACAGTGTTATACACCTCAATCAGATCACCTTGCAGGTGCCTAGTCTCCAGAAGCTACAATTTGCAGAACCACCCTTTATTCCCCTCACCAGCCTTGCTGCCCTTCTCTGTACTTGCTCAAGCAACTCTATATCCTTCCTAAAATGAGGCCTCCAGACCCGTACTCAAAGTACTTAAAGCACGGCCTCACCATTGCCTCCTTTTCCCTACTAAAAAATTGGTCTCCATTACTGTTTTCACGGTCTAGTTTTCCTTCTTTGGAGGCCAACTTCATCTTCAATGGCGTCTACAAATGAATACAATTTTTCTTCCTCTTTCATCCAAAAGCAGATACTGTTTTCACGGTCTAGTTTTCCTTCTTTGGAGGCCAACTTCATCTTCAATGGCGTCTACAAATGAATACAATTTTTCTTCCTCTTTCATCCAAAAGCAGATCGTTCCTTCTGGAATTCCACAATTGTAAAATATATTGCATTTTGTTTCACCACTCTTAACTCTTTTGATAATCTTTAACTTTTCTTCAACTGTATAATTTTTTCTTTTAGTTGCAATTACTTTAGCCCTACTGATTTACTAATTTTTCGGTGTATTTATTTCTGATGCCCTAGAATTTACCATGTTTTGAGAAAACTAAATCAAAGACAAACTGTGCAACCTATCAAATTGCCAAGTAAAGTCACATGGTTTCTCCATAAACAGGTGCGAATTAAGGTCAGTTGAGGCCCTGGACGCAGAAGAAAATATTGGGCCTCTTAAAAAAAATTTCATTTGTAGCCTACCAATGAAAAGAAAAATATAAAATTTAATAGTCTGAATGATAAGAATACTAGAGAAGAGATTTTTCGTTATAGTGCAATAAATTAATGATTAATTAAAATTCAAAAATTATTCATAAACTACGAAAATCCAGGCGCTGATGTAACAACAGGAATTAATTTTATCTTAATTCTTTCTAATTTCAACAATATACGCGTATTTGAGTATATCGTAAGTCTGCACTGCAGGAGAACCTTTGTAAGTACAAAATAGCAAATACGATTCTATTGTCTGATGAGCAGTAGCACAGCCACGCTGGGCGTATGCAGCATAGTATGTGTATAGTGTAAAGTGTGTTTGGGGTCAAACGGCACCAGGGGTTCCCCCCATCTCCACGTAGTTTACATTGTCGTGTGATACAGTATGCTGTAAAGGCCAGAGATTTAAAAGTGTATGGATATTGTACATGAGTAGCGTTGTGTACCGTTGTTCTTCTGGCCATTTAGCCGCCAGGCCTCTGCTGAGGCCAGACGTTGCCCACACTTCGCCCCGTGGAGGCAGACCAGGTACACCAATATTTTAAATAAGTACTCTGGCAGGTCCTGCCACCTAGTTTCCTGAGATTTCAGTGGTTGATTTCAGTATGTGTATAGTATGCAGCGTAGTATGTGTATAGTATGTAGCGTAGTAACGAAATAATGAAAATAAACAAATATAAACATACTATCAGGTTTTACCGCCGATTGTAAACTTCTACATAATTAAAATTGCACATATGAAACCAAACTTGGTGTCATTAGAAAAAAGTGTAAAGTTGGGGTTTTGCAGGGCCCTTCAGAAGTCGGGGCCCAGGGCACGTGCCCGGTGTGCCCGCTGTTAAATCCGCCTCTGTCCATTAATCACTTGTCAGTTCATGTATATTTTTGTCTAGTTCAGCCTTGAGCAGATTTTCTATCCTAAGTGTAACTTCTACCTGAAGTAAGGATATTACTTCTAGTCGTGCTATTAATTACAAAAATTTACTTTATAACTAAAGTAAATATAAATGATAAATGGTAGCCATAATCCCCTCCAGATGTAGCTGTTTATAATTAGCATTCACTGATGTACTAATATACTCTTTTATTGCATCTCTAGCTGAAGGGACAAACTGGGTGTCTACAGTAATTAGTCTCTGAAGAGTCCTGTTGTTTACAAAAACTTCTCTGCAACTGAATATTGAATACATTGAAGTGGATATACAGCCAAATTTTAGCTAATTAAAATTAGCTCTCTTTTAAAGCCCTCTTTTAAATACAATAATAGGATGTACAGTGGATATTAGTATACAGTATTCACTTTTTCCAGTTTCTCATATGAAATTGTTAGTTCTTTTAACACACTTTTTTTTTTTTTTTTTTTTTTTTTCATAATTCATTTTTTGGACACGATCATACTTGTAATATATCTGAAACCACGGTATGAAGATGCATGTTGTATCAAAATTGTACTGTGCATGAAAAATCTTGTGTATGTGTTTTCTGAAATTTCCTATCATATTTCTTTTGCGTCCTACTGAAATACGTTGTTAATTACATTTGTAAGTACTATGAAATGACCACATGTTACAGGGAACTACACTATTATCATGTATTTCTATTCTACAATTATAGACTGGCATACCTGACGATCAAGTCATTAATGAAAATAAACAGAAATATACACTACTAAACCAGATTCCAATTTTTTTTTATCTTTTTTGCAAAAAGAAAAAGATAGAGTAAAATTGAGTTATTTCAAAAAGATGGCAAAACTCTTTTGTCACCATTCATATTACGTTAGTTGGGTGGAGAATGGCTCACATCAAGGGAAACAACCAGATAACCAGATTCACAGTCATAAATACGGAGAGCTGGCATCATGCAGGATGTAAACAACTGTACTTCACATAAACTGTTAAAAAAATGTAATTTCAATGCAATGGTGGCATCTACCAGTTTCACTAAATATATAACTCTAGGTAAACAGCTCCTATTTTTTTTTTTTTTTTTTTTTTTGTTAGTTGTTGGTGCATCGCTTCTGTGGCCATAATGTTCCTCCCAAAGTTCTTGCACTACTCTGATCCAAGCTCGAGGTGGGATTCGAACCCGCGACTTTTGGGAGCTCCTATTATTTCCTATTTGTTTTTGTTTGTTTGTTATTTGGTTTTTTTTTAGGAGCATTAGCAACTAAGGCCATATTGCTCCAGGGATATGTGGTGGTCATTCCCTAACCTTTCCGCATCCTCCGTATTTGGTGGTCACGGGCTCGAACCCCAGTCTAATCAAGAAGTGTGTTCTACGCACTGCCGCTCCTGCCCACCTAGCTACGGAGGCGCCTATTACTTCTGAAATTACTCAAGGATGACTTAGTGGTAGTAGTCACATATAAAAATCTCGAACAAGTAAATAACTGTTAGTACATCACTACAGCATTGTCAGATTCTAAAAACCAAAAAAAGATTTAAAGATTTTTTTTCGAAATTTTGTTATAATGATTATATTTTTCTGTAGCAATATGAATTTTTATTGCACAAAAGTGATAATTTCATTACTATGACATTCATTAAAATGAAACATTTGTACATGAAGATACACAGTAAATTGGCAGGTTTGGAAAATGATTTTATGATAATTAATGTTTCATTATCTGGCATTTGTTATACTGACATTTTACTGTAAAGAGATAAATTGAGAAGACATAATGGAGCTAGATGGCCAGCCTTTAGACAGAACAAAGGATAACTCTGGGAAAAATTTTTCTCCAGCAGTGGGACAATAAAGGGTAAACAAACAACAAATAACTTTGCAAATAAAAATTAATTTCAAATTGATTTAACTGTTAAGTTTGCTCTACCATTTCCAGTTTTTGTTAAACTTAAAATAAACAACATTAATGTAGTTAATATATTTACCTATACACATGGGTAAATTAGTAAAATTCTGATTTGGTCCACATGTAATAAATGAACCGCCTTCAAGCCTATATCCTCTATGACACTGGACTTTTGCTTCATCCCCAAAATAAAATGACTTTTGAGCATCCACTACAAAACCATTCTGAATTTCTGGAAGGATTGGGCACTGTGCACCTAATAATATGAAATAATTAATTAAAATTTAATTAATAAATTAGGGCAACAGATTGAAATAGTTGATATCAAATCAATAAGGCTTTAATTTAGAAAAAAAATGGTTATAGATATCTAGTAAAATAATCTTGGGAAAACATTAATATTTTCAAGGCATTTACTAAACATATGCAGTACGTTAGCCACAATTTACAATAATGTTTGGCTTTAATTAAGATTGAGAAGAGGAACAACATTGTGTGAAAATGCCATTAAGAATACTTAATAAAACACACTTTACTATATGAAACATTTAATTACTTTATAAGCACACAAGGATAAATTGAACCAACTGAACCAAAAGAATTCTAATAAATAAAAAAAACTCGGTAAGTTTCTGATGTCTATATTGTGTACCAGTACCAGTACCACACAATGAAAAGACTGGGTAATGTACACTTCAGAGGGCAGTATTAGGTTCTTACCTATGACCAATAATAGTCTTTTTGACAACCTTCACATTTCACACCCTTCCTTCCACTTAAGTTTTGAAATAAGAATATTTAATAATTATGCCATATACCACAAATGATCACTTTTTTATTCAAATTCAACTGCACCTGAGCTTGAATATACAGGGTGTCTCAAAAATATGGGTACAAACGTTTAGGGGAGGTAGGTAACATATAAAGGAATGTGAATCGCATAGGAACCCATAACCGGAAACGTCATCCGTAAGTCGGTAGACGGCGCTGTTTATCAGTTCGTGAGAGGGAAAATTTCATGTTTACTCATTCGAGCAGTAGTCGCCGCATGAAGAGCATGCATCGATATACGAACTGTGAGCTGGCAGACATGCACCTAGTGTATGGATTAGCAGAGGGCAATGGACGAGCCGCTCAACGAATTTATGGACAACGCTTCCAAGACAGACATGTACCGGACCACCGTTTGTTTGGGCGTGTGCATCAAAATTTGTGCGATTATGGGTCATTTAGAGGTAACAGGAGTAGTGCAGGCAGACCACGTTCAACGCAAACTCCTGCCACAGAAGAAAGTGTGTTGAATGCCGTCCAGAATAATCCTACTACCAGCACACATGCCGTTGCCTCTGCCTTAGGAGTGTCTCATTGCAGTGTACAGCGTGTCCGGCACGACGATTCCTTACACCCCTTTCATCTCCAAAGGGTTCAGTTACTGTTCCCCCAAGATCATCCTGCACGTGTGGTTTTTGCACAGTGGTTTCTCCAAGAAAGTGTTCAAGCCTTGAATTTTCCAGCCTATGTTTTGTTCACGGATAAGGTTTATTTCACTCGGGAAGGCTTATTCAATCAGCACAATGCTCATGTGTGGGCTCACGACACGGTGTGCACCCCCATGCAGCACAACATCGCTTCGCAATAAATGTGTGGGCCAGTATGGTCGGTGACTGCTTAGTCGGCCCATACCTGTTACCATCCCGCATGAACTCCGCTAAATATCGGATCTTTCTTGAACAAGTTCTACCAGAGTTACTTGACGATGTTCCAGCAAATGTGAGATGCAACATTTCGTTTCAACATGACGGGGCGCCTGCCCATTATGGAAGGTGTGTTCGTGACCATTTGAACAGGCGTTTTGGGCGTCGATGGAGTGGCCATGGCGGACCCATTGCCTGGCCCCCACGCTCACCTGATTTATCGAGCCTTAATTTCTTTCTGTGAGGGTCCCTCAAATCTATCGTGTATGAATCGTTGTGGAAACGGAAATGGATCTCGTGGCGAGACTCGTCTGCGCTGCTGCTACTGTCAAAGAAACTCCAGATGTGTTTGACCATGTCTGCCAATCCATGCTGCGTCGGTGTCACGCATGCATCGCGTCTCATAGTGGAACCTTCGAGCAACTGTTGTAACATCATGAAATGCATCCATCTCGTACTCCATTGTTAATATTATGTCAAAGCAATGTTTGCCACTAATTACTGTCTTGTATCATTTCTGCTTCTTGTGCCTCTGCTACTACTTTCCTGTGATGTTTCCGATTATGGGTTCCTATGCAATTCACATTCCTTTAGATGTTACCTACCTCCCCTAAACGTACCAATATTTTTGAGACACCCTGTATATCATTTATGACAATCAAAATGACATTTTCTTCTGGTAGAACTGTACCCCTTCTTGTTGATAAATGTTTAACTGTAACAAAAAGTTCCAAATCAAAAACTTCTTAATCAAAAATTAAGTGAAAAATTTTTTATTAAGGTGAAATTTTGATTAAGGTAAATTTTTGATTAAGTAAAAAAAATTGGGTGAAATCAATTATGCCCTATAGGGCATCACTGATTTCACTATTTTTTAATTTCACAACTTTTATGATCTCCTTCCAAGGGAGGGGCAGGCAACCTTTTCATATGATATAAGCAACTTTACCATATACACAAGGTCTTCTGTTCCAATTTTCTACATGTGCATCTCTATCTTAAATCAAATATGATGGTTAAAGCACTGTCTTAATTTTATATCAGGTAATGGCCCTGCTTTCAAGTGATTCTCCAGTCATTACTATTATTTAGTTTCCTTTTAATTTCCTAAAATACATCAATAGTTTAATAATCCAGCATCTGATTATCAAGAACATCTGATTATCAAACACTTCTTATAGCCTCAAACTTAGAAGTGAACACAGTAATGTGAAATACACATAATGTTTTAGAGTTAATACATGAATGTTTGCTTTCTGTGATTAATTTATGGCATGGCATGAGCAAAGTTTGTTAGATCACATCATCATTCATTGCTAGTCAAAGGCAAATTTAGTGGCACACTGAATTAATGATAGAGAATTCAACGAGTTTCTCAGATATGCAGTTTAAGCATTAGGCAAAAAAAAAAGCATATTTATTATTTGTAAATAACATCAATATAACCTTTTATCTTTTTTTTTTAAGAAAACCTTAAACACAAAAGGTATTCAAATTACAGTACTGGATACTGTAAGTAGCAGGGCCACTGCTAGACTTTATGCTGCCATTAAAAAAAAAAAAAAAAAATTGACTTTGGTAGGATACAGTAATGTCAGCTTGCACAGAATTTTGTTACTTTGACAGTGCACTCACCGTTATAGTGGTGGTTAAATGGCAATATTACACGGGATAAGAAATGAGTGCATCATATGAAAGCTAACCTTAATTATGTTTTTTTTTTTTTTTTTTTTTTGGTCTCACATTGTAAAAAAAAATGGTTCCCTTTTCAATTTGGCACACCAGGCAACTATCTGCCCTCCCTATGCTTAAGGGCAATCCTGGTGAGTGGGCTAAAGGTTAGCAAGATAAAAAAAAGATACTAGTTAATATTAGACATGAACTTCTGTATTTTATGAAGGAAAGTTGTTCCAAAAAATGCACGTTAAAGGGGCAAATGAGGAACAAATGAATGTTGATTGATTGTGGCATGTGTTCAAACTGGTTCAGAAGAGAAAGGGGAATTATGGAAGCCAATTCAAAAGAACAGCACCCATAGGAGTATCTACAGAAAAGGTATGCTGCAGAAACCGAGCATCTATGAGACAGGAAGTTAGCATTAGTAGAGGCAAGAAAGCAAGCTTCTATAGCTTCAACCAAAAAAAAAACCCTTCCCGTTTCACTCATCCATTCACTCCAAAAGTTTTAGTTCAGCCTTGAGTTTATTTAAGCTGTCAACTTCCAAAATTACAGATAGAAGTTTGTTCACGCAATCAATCACCCACTGGCTAAAGGCAAATTTCCGCACATCTTTTCTACAACTGTCTTTCCTCAATTTGAATTTATGTCTACTCAAGTAAGGAATCTGAGCAAGAGCAAGAATCCTATCAGCATTCAGCTTGCTCAAACCTTTCAAGGCCGTATATACCTCAATCAGATCACCTTGCTGGTGCCTAGTCTTCAGATGCTGCAATTTGCAGAACTTAAGCCTATCTTGGTAACAACGGCCCTTTGTTCCACTCACTAATCTCATTGCCCTTCTCTGTACTCATTCCAGTAGCTCAACATCTTTCCTAAAATGAGAACTCCAGACTTTATTTTTTTTTTTTTTGATTTCACATATGGTTTTTTATTATCTCCTCCCAAGGGCAGGGGGTCGGTATGCAGTACTCAAGGTCTCGCCTGATCATTGGCTTATATAAGGAGATAATCACCTTCTTATCCCTGCTAGAAAAATTCCTGTACATCATTGACAATACCCACATGAGCTGCTCTGGCAGCCTGGCTGCACTGCTCAGAAAACTTCATATCTGACTGCACAATTACCCCCAGGTCTTTTTCATTCTCCACCACCCTGAGTGTAGTACCACACAGTTGGTATGTTACTCTGGGGTTACTGCTACCCATATGCAGTACTTTGCATTCGTCAATGTTAAACTTCAGTTGCCACCTCGGAGCCCATCTGCTCAACTTTTCTAGATCCTGTTGCAGTAGCATACCATCCTTACTGTCAAACAACCTACCAACCTTTGTATCGCCTGCAAACTTGGACATTACGCCTGATATACATTAATTAATATCATTGCTAAATACAGAACACAACAATGGACCCAACACAGACCCATGGGTAACTCCACTAATAACATTAATCCATGAAGAGCAGTATCCATTGATTCCCACTCTCTGTCTTCATCCACTCAACCATCCTTTTATCCATTGTAGCAACTTGCCCTTAATGCCATACTGCTCCAACTTGTAAAGCAGTCTTCCATGTTGAACAGTATCAAAAGCCTTTCTAAGATCCAAATATATGATATCAAAGTTATTCCCTACATCCAGTTCCTTTATGACCACATCATAGTATCCAATCAAATTGGTCAGAGAAGACTTCCCCTTAACAAACCAATGCTGTGTCTGAACTATAACTGCAGTCTTGTCTAGATGATCCTGCAGTGCTTCTTTAACCAATGACTCCATTATTTTCTCAGAAACAGAAGCTAAACTAACAGGTCTGTAACTACTCATGTCACTTTTCGATTCCCCCTTTGTGAATTGGGGATACATTTGCACATCTCCAGTCCATGAGAACCAACCCCTGAGCCCAAAGATGCCCTCATAATTATGGCTCAGGGCCTGCTTACTTCCTTTGCTGCCTCCTTTAATATAACTAGATAGATCCCATCCACCCCAGGTGCCTTCCTTAAGTTGAACTTCAGCAATTTTTCCTCCACTTTGCTCTCAGTTATTACAATATCATTTAACTCTCTGTTAGAGTTTGATAAGCTTTTGGCCTCCACTTCCCTACAGAAGTCATCATCATCATGTGTGAATGTAGATGCAAAATACTCATTCAGTTTGTCGGCTACCTGAGCAAAATCATCAGCAATCGAAGCATCAACCAATCTGATCCATCCCCTTCATTTTAGAGTTTACATAAGTAAAGAAGTCTTTTCTGTTTTTCTTTGCATCCTTTGCCAAAGGTTTCTCATAATCTGCCTTTGCTTGCCTAATGTCTTTTGTGACTTGATTACAGACTATTTTATATCTACAATAAGCATCTGTCTCCTTATAATTTATATGCATTCTATGCATTTTTCTTCTCTGCCACGAGTTTCAAAAGTTCAAAGACTTTGTAAGAGATGGGTTATTAATTAACATAACTGCTCTCTTTTGAATGGAGTCTACAAGCCTCAGAGAGGATATGGGGTGCTGGTACAGAGCTGGGAACAATATTCCATGGTACAGCAGATTTTAGATCTATATAGGATGAGTAACTATTTAGAAGAAAAGTAATGGCAAGAGTGAAAGAGAAAACCAAGTTTTTTAGATGCAGAGGAAACATTTGTCATGTGCTTAGGAGAGAAAGAAAGAGAGAGAGAGATTAGATATCAGGATAATTGCTAACGGAGAAATGTAATCATGTCTAGAAATCTCAGCATCATCAAAGATAATCATAGGAGCAGAAGAATCTTTTTTGTGAGATATAAGGGCTGAGTTTTAGAAGTACAGTCAGTCCTCGTATATCACGATAGTTGTGTTCCTAGAAATCCTCGTGCAATGCAAAATCATGCAATATAAACAACAGATCCTATGGGAAAAATAGGGTTAGGTGCTGACCACCCAAGATTGAACACACATTTGTAACCAAAACATTACCAAACACAATAAATAATTGTAATAAAATACATGTTTTATTACGACTATTACATAATAAAATATTGCTAATGCTTTTGCTTCTATCGTAAGCAAACTTGTTTTTTGTTTGATTTTCTATCCAAACAGATTACAGCCGTTCCATCTCTTCCAATTCTTTGTCTTAATCTAATGGATTTTAATTACACTTTGAGTTGTTCCAGATATGAAAGTTGTTTTTATTTTCTCTGCATTCTTTGTAATTATCAGCGTTGCCTCATTTAGGTCTGTAGCACGTGCAATATCACATGGTCTTTCATTTCGCTCAAAGCGTTTCAGAATTTCATATTTTTTCTCTATCGACAGAGGCTGACTGGCCATAAGCCTTACTGGGGAAATTCCGGAGGCCGGTGTGATTTTGCCCATAAACCATAGTATGAGGTCACTATAAATTTTTGCGGGTAAGTATTTTTGATCCAGTCTGCCTCTGTTTATCGATATTGCTTTTCTTTTTCTCTCTGAATCTGCAGTGTCTGCACCAGGACGCTTCCTTTTCACACCTTTTAAGTATTTTACTAATTTTTAGGGAATAAAGCACAATTACAAAACAAGGAGACACGCTTGATACACATAAACAAAGCTGCACGCGTGTAGCAACTGAATAAACAACACCGTAAAGGCAGAGATACACTATTAACACCTCACATTTTACTAAAGCACATTTCTAGGGGTTACTACCATAAAACAATAAAAACAATTTCCAGTTGCGTTTCTGCTAATGGAATCTGTTATAAACTGGTAGTAAACTTGATTTAATTGCATCTGCGATTATACCGATAGCTGGAATTGTGTTGGTTTTTACATTATTATGGTGAAATGTGTTTCGCCTTCACTGATATAAAAAACATAAATACATTTTCAGAATCTTCTCTTCATTCCTATCGTGTTGCGTTCGGTTGGGGGTGATTCTGCATTCGACTGTCATTTCTTGTAAACACAAAAGCGAATCGTGCATAAGCGAATTCGGTTCGTGTTATATAAGATATCGTTCCCCTATTTATAAATTGTGTATGATCGAATTTGTGTAGTGTAAACACGTGTTACATGAGGACTGACTGTACTGAAATTCACTATGCTATGCCCCAATGGAGAATTACCTGGAGATCTGCATTTGAGCAATTGGTAGTGGATATTCAAGAAGCTGAAGCTGTTTGTGCAGGGCAAGGCTTCTCAAACTGGAAGGTGGAATGTAATGTGTTGTCATCAGTAAAGATATGGGTAGGATTTCCAGTCAATGGATGAAGGTCATTAATATACAAGAGGAAAAGAGTTGGAGAAAACTGGATCTTGGAGAACATCAGCATTAGCACAGAAGGTAGAATACAGAGAGCCATCCACTATCACTGCAGTGAGTAGAAAGAGAGAAAACTGGATATCCAATTACAAAAAAAGCTGACAATGCATAAGATAGAAGCTTATATAGAACATCTTTATACCAAACACAATCAAAAGCTTTTGAAATATCAAGGACAACTGCTCGAGTTTCAAAGTTTTCCATTGGATTTGCCCATATATGGATGACAGAAGCCAATATATCACCAGTGGAACAAAACTGAGGGAATCCATATTGATTGGTGACCACTGATCAGATAAAAGATTTCAAGATAGTTTTAGAGTTGGTGGTTAATGGATTTCTTCATTACTTTATAAAAAGTAGAAGTTAGTGCACTGGGACAATAACTGATCTCATATTTAGCCAGTTTTTTTTTTTTTAGGAACTGGCTGGATATGAGAAATTTCCAGCCAGAAGGAATAAGAGAGTGACAAAAGGCATCACTAAAATAAGAAAGTGTAAACAGACAGAACAGGAGCACAGGTTTTAAGAATAAGTGGAAAAAGGCTATCAGGACTTGGAGCTTTAATGGAATCAAGATTATTCAAAATTCTTCTGACATATTTTTAACAGTTTGTTTGTTTGTTTGAGAATTTTTTTCAGCATCTATGGTGGCCATAGTGTGCCAATTTTTAACAGAAGAACACTGGCAGCATTGACTGAAGTGTATTTGGAGTGGCAGGAGAGGATTTACCAACATTGTCAATATACGAGATAGAAGAAAAGTAGATGCTAGTAAGAGTTTTATCTCAAGTAGAGGTGGCAATAGAATCATTACATTTCAACAGAAGTGTGAGTACATGTGGGCAAAATTTTCAGACAGCTTTAGGAAGAGACCAGAATGCTCTACTACTTACTGTTTGGACAAGAAGCAAGTTTTCTACTCTTAGCCTGTTCAAAACCTAGTTTGGAATGATTAATAACTGCTTTATAATTGTTGAAAACTTTGTGTATGCATAAAATAAACTTGTATTATGGGATGCAGGCCAATTGCAATATGCAACATTCTTATCTGATAAAGGAAAAGATTTTAAGGTGGAGCAAGGAAAAAAAATTTCATTCATAAAAGAATAATTTCACTAACATAATCTGAGCAAATATTGACATTAGAAGAATTAAAACAGTAATTACACCAAGGAAAACAAAAATACAAATCTTGCAGGTCATCCATTTTAGCATCAGAATTTGCACATAAAAGCATTTATGTAAAAATTTATAAAATTTCATGTACAAACTCACTCCACGAAGCCCACCACTAGCAAAAAACTTATTGATCAGGGGCCCAGACATGTTTAAGAAACTAACTTCGGAAGAAGTTAACACATCCCACATAGTTATATATAGAAAGTCTTCGTTTTCTTTTAAGGCCTTTAAACATAAGCTGTCTAAAAGAATATATAAAAAAGCATCAAGTGTATTAATGCATACTTATTCAATTTAATGCTGAAGATAAGCTATCTTATCAGTGTTCAGTGTATATTTATGATATAACATGACATAGTCTTAGAAAGAAAGTTTATTGGATTTAAATTTTATAAATGTTTCACATAGCCATTATTCACATTAGCAGTGGCAAATAATACAAGAAAGTAAGCTTAAACAGCATCAGCCAAAAAAAAAAAAAAAAAAACACTTCCTATTTACCTATTCATTCCCTCCTAAAGTTTAGCTAGTTCTTCCTTGAATTTATTTAAGCTATCCTACCCACTTCCACAACAACAGATAGAAGTTTGCTTCGGCAACAGGAATCTGCTGGCTAAAGGCAAACTTCTGCAACCAACCTTCCTCAATTTGAATTTATACACCCTCATGTACCGATGGGGTATAAATTCAAATTGAGGAAGGATGGTTATATAAATTCAAATTGAGGTATCTCAGAGTTTGAGCAAGAGGAAGAATCCTGTCAGCACTGAGCTTGCTCAATCCATTTCAAAGCCTTAAACACCTCAATCAGATCACCTTGCGGGTGCCTAGTCTCCACATGCTCCATTTGCAAAACTAGAGCCTTTCTTAGTAAGAGTACCCCTTTATTCCCCTCACCAATCTCTTTGCATTCTTGTAATGCCAAATAACACAAGGCTGACAATGGTCATGAGAGAAAGGCTCCATTGGAGAAGGGACCATCACCAAGTTGTAATCTGAAGTAAAGTACCTAGAGGACACTCACCTCAACTGTGTATTTGGAAGAGCTGTTTTCGAAAAAAATATCGAGTGTCGGCTGTTTTGTTAGGATTTCCTGGTATTCTTGTAATTAAATGAACAATCTGTGGAAGGTCATTAATAACTGCAGAAGCCTCAGCATTTCGACTGGTCCATGTGACTAGAAAACTGAAGCCATCTAAAGCTGTCAACATAAAAATCACCAAGGAAAATTACCTTACTGTTAGGAAAGTTGGACTGGAGAAAGTCAAGCTTCAAAAAAAGGAAGGAAGTCAAATAGTTCCAAGTGATTAGTTGGGAGATTGATAAAGGCAACATATGAATCTGACAGAATGGAGTAGAGAGATTTTTAAGCAAGAGAAGATAGAAAAGAGGAGATTCCAAATTACTAAGTCTCTGATTGGGAATATTGGAATGGACATATGCAAAAGTACCACCTTTTAAGTGAAAGGGATTGTACAGCGAATAATTAGAACAACCAATATGAGACATGGTGAATCAACCATTAATTGGGATTCTGTCAGAAAAAAGTAAGTGGGGCTTGGCAGACTGTAAGTGGAAATAGACATTATCAAGATTGGAACTGAGACTGCTTATAATTGCAAAATGAACAAAAAAAGTGTTTGGGCGGTTTAGATCTTTCTGTAGATAAGTTTGTTTTGTTAGTTTTACAATTCATGATGTATTTAACAATAAAGAAAAGGTGGGGGTGCTTGCTGTATGAAGTAATGAAATTTTCAATATGGTGTACATACAGAAAGATTGTACCAGCCTTGTGACCTTGACAGTGCCCTAACATACACACGCTACTTGGACTTCCTCCAGTCATTATCTGGCAGAGTAGGGACAGCAAGATTATACACCAGCCGATCTGGATGCCTTCTAGAGAGTTACCAGTAGGTTTAGTCGTGTGGGCTATTCAGCAGCTTGCCTGCAAACACCTGAACCCTCGAAATGTAAAGAAGATTGATGTCTTTTGAGCAAGATCCAATCATATTGCACAATGGAAGAGATGGAGAGGAGGTTGCTGGAGCTTTGCTCTGGAGACTAAACATGTGTTTCACCACTTCAAGCCTCCATTAAACAAAGTGTTGGTGTTGCACAAGCTGATGGGAATCATATATCATCTAGTATTGCCTTTTACCACAGAGAGGCACCATTCCTCTGTGTGGAATGGATGCCACACAACACCTGCTTAAGTTGGTTCAGACCTGGGTGGTCATTTCCAGTATACCAGGTGCAGTATTTCAAGACTTGCACATGGTTGATATACCCAGGGTTACTAACAGTCTCAACATCGTGCTGAAGATGCAAGCAGAGGATTTGGTTGTCACAGAACAACCTGGTTTCATCAAAATTCAGTTCACTTGACTTAAATGTCACCCAAATATCAGTTCCATCAGCATTTTGGTAGGTAGGTAGGAAGCCCTAGTTGTCATATCCAAGAAAATTTCTGGGATAAGCTTCAAGGACGTCAAGTTTTGATCAGAGGAAAAATAAATAAATATTCAAATACTATTCATTTGTGGCAGCATTATATTGCGTATCTTATAGAGTTTTATTTGTTTTCATAATGCTAAGTTAGAAGTTTGTAATTCATTTATGGCTATTAACCTTGTACCTTGTGTTTTTTAATTTGTGTTGTTTTAACCTGCTACTAATAATTAATTTATCACTTATACTGTATTTAATTTAACATACAGAATAAAAGTTAATCATACAAAGAAATTTAAAAGTTTTAAAATTTTCATTAAACCATCCAATTGCATAATAAATTTGGTACACAATGATTCAGGAAGCTGCAGCAAAGTTTTCCAACAGAGCCAAAGAACAACCACACACAATTGACAAAAATCAGCATTATCATGGCTGTTGGTTCTTTTACTATTTATAGTGCTAAAGAGGTGGGGGGGGGGGAAATTTTCACTTGGGTATTAAACAAAAACTGATAAATGTTCCTCCCATCTTGGTAGGATCTGAACCCTGGTCTTTTACACACAGTATGGAAAAACAGAGATTGTAACCAATTTGGATAAAGATAATATGAAAAGTAATAAAATATAGCATTAACAGCAAGAAGTGCAATTGATTCACCAATGTTAATATTCATGTTAACACTCATATTAAAAAAGCAAATTTTATTTTACACATATTTTAAAGATTTGATATTCCAGCTAATTAATTATGTCAAAGTTTTAAAGGTATATGCAAAGTTATGGTTTAAAAAAAGCATAGTTTAATATGAACATAACTAAAATAATTAATGTATGTATTTTTAAATCTATCAATTTCTTACACAGAGTGGACATAAAGTTCCAATCCATCTAGGTAATAAAATTTCAAATGAAATTATTTCAAAATTACAAGTAATTATTTTAGATATTTTACTGAAACATCTAAAAAAGCACTTTTCAATAACACACTTTTTCACGTATATTACTGAAAACACATACTTTACACACAAATAAAGGAACAAAAATAGTTAAGCTCATTCTTGGACATGTGAAATGAATATCATACTTTTGCACAACAGATGTTTTCACAGAAATTATGATTATTAAGCCATTAAATAAAATATATTCTCAATGATGCAATTTTAAAGAATAATCAGTTTATGGTACAGTACAATAAAGAAAATATGGAATAGGTCAACCAAACTTTTAAAATAATCAAAGCCTCACATATATGCTTATAATATTGAAAAAAGCAATGTCACATGATCACCTTTTACATTTTGGTTTCCATGTGCTTCTTTATAAAAAAAAAATTATGGCATCTTCAGTATACTTTCGTTACAGTGAACTGTGCAGAACTGTTAAGTATAAGTTTAACCAGTGATTGAAAACTGGAACTATTAAGAAAACTGCTATTGGAATACAAATAAGAACTGTTCACAGACCTTGTGAGAGTATTACAAATTTATTCTGAACTCTTATTCTATACAATATGATCAAGAAAACACTGGTCCTTCAAAAGCAAATATCAAAAGAAGAAAATATAATAATAATTATATCAGAGAGAGAGCAATCTCTCTCTCTCTCTCTCTCTCTCTCTCTCTCTCTCTCTCTCTCTCTCTCTCTCTCTCACACACAAGAGAGAGAGAGAGAGAGAGAGAGAGAGAGAGAGAGAGAGAGAGAGAGAGATTTATTATAACAGCCTTTCCTCTCTCTCTCTCTCTCACAAGAGAGAGAGAGAGAGGAAAGGCTGCCTTTAATAGATATCTTTTCACAAATCAATGAACTTAATTTTTGACTTCAGAGTATAAAGACAATTTTTAGTTTACATGATCAAAAATGTCACCAAGTGTTTTAGTACCCTTCATGATTTTCTCTTGGTAAATGAACCAAATCTGGACCACAATGTTAAAGATAATATTAAAGAGCATCTGAAGTTACTACAATTTAGAGAATATTTTCCATAAATGGGCAAAGATTGCAAAAGGACTGCAACTGGATTTGCACTCCCTTTGAAGAATCTTTTATTATAACAATTAATTAACTGATGTTAGTGGAAAAATAAAATTAGCAAGCTACTGCATCTCATTTTTTGCTACAAATATCATTCAAGACCAAATCTATAATGAGTTTTTAGTGAATCTCTAATGAGAATTTGATTAGATTTAAAGCAAGAATATCTACTATTAAGCAAAAGAAGATCAAATATGATTATTAAAAAATGGTGATATCATTAATTTTTTTAACCTGGTAGCAGGAGTAGTATTGTCCCCTTTTGTAACAGTGATATACAATTCCCTAACAGGGTCAGATTTTAATTTTAATATTTGAAAAAAAAAATATATATATATTTGGCTTTTGAAATTTTAGTGTACTCATGCTTGACCATTTACCAGTAGACTGCAATAATTATTAATTTTAATCATTACTAATATATTTTTTGCCACTAAAAGTACAAAATACTCATTAGTTTTAATGAAAGAAAAAATTTATTAATTATACTTAATTTTCAGAAAAATGTTGATAGCATAAACCATTTTATATCTGCCAAATTTAAGTGTGTGGAAGCATTACTATGCAGAGCTTTTGCTAAATCTGTAGTTACATTTTTTTTTTTTTTTTTTTTTATGTAGACCCCAAACACGAGAGGTATTGTTGTTGTTGCATTTTTTTTAGGAGCATTAGCAACTAAGGCCATATTGCTTTGTGGATATCACACCTGGGTGGTTACCCACCATGTACTTGTGCATGGAGGTTATACCCAGGATTACTAACAGTCCCACCATTGTGAAGGTGCAAGCAGAGAATTTCGTTGTCACAGACCATTAAGACTGCCAAAATTGGGTCCACTTGACTTGAGTGTCGCCCGAATATCAGTTCCATCAGTGTTTTAGACTCCAAGGTAGCAAATGCAGCTTGTATGGCATATCTGAGAGAATATCTGTGACAACCCCAAGGACCAAATCTATCAGTACATCTACCAGCACAGAATTTGTGTAGTGTGAATTAGTTGGAAGCAAAGGTATAATGAGTGTGAGAGTAATCTACAGACCAGAAGATTGTAAAGAATATGAGGAAAGTCTCTATATACAGATGGAATGTCCTATCCCAGATTAATTGGAATAAATGGAGGAGAAACTCACTTGGGGAAAATTTTTTTGAATAAACTAGATGATTATTATTTAAACCAGAATATTAGAGAAAATACTAGGAATAAGAATAGTCTTATCCCCATCATTACTCACAAATTAGATGATATCAGAGGGCTTAAAATACAGGAATCATTTGCAGGTAGTGATTACACAGTTGACAGTTGGAAGATGAAGAAAAATGTTACAGTAGTTAAGATAAAGGCACAGCTTTTATCTTTAATACATAAAGGTATTTCTAAGAGTGCAGTTGCTAACTACAGACTAATCAGTCTGTAGTTTGCAACTGCACTCTTAGAAATACTTTTATGTATTGGCAATACACTGACACTTCTCCAGTCCAAATTACTTTCTCCTGAGTCCAAAGATACTCTCATAATCAACCTATAATGGTTCAATATACTCTCTGGAGGCCATGGTCAAAATTATTTGGTATATGCGCAACTCCAGGACCTTACTTTATGCTTGAAAGTTTTTTTAGTCTGACTTCAGTGGTAAGGAAAATCTTAGAAGCAATAAGAGTGCAATTCAGGGACATTTAGATATGACATTCTGAATAAAACACAACATGGTTTTGTTAAAGGAAAATCACATTTAACTCAGTTAGTAGTCTATTCTAACACAGTTACTCATGAGCTGGATGTAGGAAATAATTTCGACACAGTTTATGCGGATTTTAGCAATGCATTTGACTCAGTCTGGAAAATTTCTAAAGATGGATTGCTAGGTGACTGCAGGGCAGAAGGCAGAGGGTTGTGATAGTGGATATTCTTCAGGTTGGTGTAAAATCACAAGTGGAGTTCCCCAAGGATCAGTTCTTGGATCACTGTTGTTTATGAAAATCAGAAACAACATAAACTCAGTAACAGAATTCATGACATCAAAATTTGCAGATGACATAAAGATTAATAGAGTAGTTAATGATCAGTCCCAAGCAGTGATCCTTCAGGATGACTTGAACGGGCTGCAAGAATGCTCAGAAAAGTGGCAGCTAGATTTTAATTCAGCAAAATGGGAAGTAGCAACTCCAAAATAAATTATACACTTGCTGGAGATGAAATAACCACAGTAGAGAAAGGAAAGGGATCTGGGAGTTATAATCTGGACAGATATGAAGTTTTCTGAACAGTGTAAACAAGCAGCAAGGAAATCCCACAGTCTCCTATCAACAATTTATCAAATATTTTCCTGTGGAGATATGGATGTCATTGTTCCACTGTATAAGGCAATTGTAAGACCACATTTGCAATACTGTGTTCAAGCATGGAGACCATGTCTGGAAAAAAAAAAAAAAAGACACTGAGCTTCTTGAAAGGGTCAAAAGATGGGCAACTTGCATGATGAGATCAGCAAAAGGACTGTAGCCCACATAATTTGGAGTTTTTCCTTGTATTATTATTATTATTATTATTAATAGCCATATGGTGCAAGGAAGCCTGAGGCTTATGCTGCACCAGGAAAAAAAAAAGTTCCCAAGTTACCCTGAGAGAGAGAGAGAGAGAGAGAGAGAGATAGAGTCAAAAGTAGAAGGGAATCACCAAGAAAGAGAAGAATGATGATACCCAGGGTCCTGAGCTGGATATCATCATTCTTCTCTTTCTTGGTGATTCCCTTCTACTTTTGACTCTCTCTCTCTCTCTCTCTCTCTCTCTCTCTCTCTCTCTCTGTCTCTGTCTCTCAGGGTAACTCGGTAACTTTTTTTTTTCCTGGTGCAGCATAAGCCTCAGGCTTCCTTGCACCATATGGCTATTAATAATAATAATACAAGGAAAAACTCCAAATTATGTGGGCTACAGAGCATGGCAACTGAGCACCTCAGAAGTTCCCTGAGTGAGGTTTATAAGGCTCTGAGAGGGGTTAGTAAAATGAATAAAGATGGAATTTTCACTTTTATGAAGAATTACAGAACTAGGGAGCATTAAATTCAAATTACAGGGGAAGAGGTTTAGACTAGATTGCAGGAAGGTTTCTTTTAGCCAGTGAGCTGTTGATTTTTGGAACAGGTTGACTTTGCAGGTAGTTGAGGCTGACAGTTTGATTTTACAGCTGATTTACTGTTCATGGCCACAAACTATACCGGAATTGCTCTTATTTTCCGTGACAATTCTCACCAGCCAAGTGGTGAACTTTGAGAAGCTTTCGGGTGCTAAGCATGTCTTTGTGATGGAAGGCAGTGTTTTGCTACGTGACAAACTGTACTTGGCCAGATAGGATGGAGTAAATTAAACAATGTCGCCTTCTCTCTCAGGGACACTCAGCTTTCATAGAATGAAACACTAAATAAATGGTTAAATAAAAACAGCCCATACAAGAATACAGACACTATTAAGAAGGTACAAGAAGAATCAATTACCAATCTCCACCCAGTGCTCCACCAGGATTAAATATTTGAAGCATATCATTATATGGATAAACATGACATCGCTCTGTCCTTTCTACCACAATATTAATATATATTCAAAAATACATATAACAAAAACTACCTGGTAAAATTTCATTACATATATAACTTACGTTCACAATGTGGTGGATGAGATGACCAGTTTCCATCACTCATACACAGAATAACAGGTACACCAGAACGAAAATAACCTGGATCACATTCAAACCTAACCACAGTTCCATAACTACGTCCTCCGCCATTGAGTACTACTTGAGTAGCATGAGGTGTTTCGGGTAAAGGAGAACATGAAGATGCTAAGCAAACTGGCAACTTTTCCCAGCGACCTTCTGCAGTACAACGAATGCTTTCCGTTGGTAGACCATTAGAGAATGCAAATCCAGCATAACATTGGTAGACTGCTTGTCCCTGGTAAGTGACATTGACAGCAGCTACAGCAAATCCATTGTCAATTTGTGGTACAGGCCCACAATAACGTTCTATAAAAAAATTCATAATCGTATAATACTTTTGCATGCTACCAAAAGAATATATAGAGAAGAAACATTACTACTCATCTGATAAGGACAAAAATAAAAAATATAAAATTTATAAATTTCACTAATTTCTACAAAACTGTGAGAACTGAAAAGTTTAATCTATATTCTCTATTATGTAGCACAGAGCAGAACAGAAAGTAAAAATAAAATGACAAGTTGTAGTTAAACTAGTTAAAATAATGAATCCAGAGCGTGTAGGCTTTTTTACCTATGAGAAGTTTAATTTTATAGAAAAAATATGAAATTGCAAATTTCGTAATTTCATTGGTAAGAACGTTGTTGTTTGTATAATCATTTAGCTAAGATGGGAAATTTTCAACATACTGTGATTTACTCGATTTTTCTCTCAAAATATAGATAGTTAGATAGATAGATAGGTATGTGTGTATATATATATATATATATATCATATTTTATAATAATATATTATAATATAATAATATATGGAAAAGTCATTAAATATAAACATAAACTCTGCTTAGGCTCAGTATACACTACCTAAGATAGCTTATTCTATTTATACCACTTTATAACTTTTCAACTTTCCTCATAATTCTTCTTTCCCTATAATTTCTTAAAATGTACTATATATACACACCTTGATCAATATATACCTTCATAAATTTCTGTATTATGCTCTTTAGATAAATTTATTACCACTAACATTACCTATTAACATTAATACTAAAAATAATACTTAGAAGCTTAAATAAACACATGCTACATTGGCAGAGTAGTCTAAATTTGACTAAGGAGACTATTTCTGATCTGAATAGTTCTCCTAACAACTCTAATATATTGACACATACATCACAGAGCAAACCAGCTAATGCTTCTATAACACTTCTAGCTCTAATAGCCTAGAACTGAACCTTAATACATATCACAATGAATTACTAAATATGTAATCTTAAATTTCAACATTGCAATAACAAATTGTGTCTCACCTCCCTATATGCATCCAAACCACACTACACATAATGAAACATGCACAGATATTCTGCAAAATGAATAACGTAATATGTATATGATAACTTGATGCACCTGCAATTGCAAATATATCAGTCAAACCAGTAAAAATTTACATGTTAGAATGAACTTAACACACTCAGATATTAATATCTTTAACAATAAGCCTAACAAGAAAGTAGATAATCTACAGGGTGTCCGATAAGTCTGGAACCAATAGGATTTACACATATGCTTACTCTCATTTTACAATGTGTTCAACGTGTCCATCCTGACACTCCATGCATTTTCTCAGCTGGTGAGAACCATGATTGTTTGGATTCTTCTCAGCATACTGGGATTGACAGCAGCACAATCCTTGGTAATTCTCTCCCTAATATGACAAAGAACTCTGATTTTTACAGCATACACCTGTGCCTTCAGGAATCCCCAAAATGCAAATTCCAGTGGGTTAAGGTCAGGTGATCTTGGTGCCCACTGGTCCTCTCCTCCCAATCCATCGATTCAGAGGAGAGGACTGATGGTAAAAACATATTTTTACCACTGGTTCCAGACTTTTTGGCAAAAACCAGATTAATGCAAGAAGAGATTGCAATATAAAATTTTATACCCATATGGACTGAATAACAAATTCAACCAAAAATACATAATTAACAATATGAAAGATATCTGTGTTTATAATATGTTCCAAACAACCAAGAAATTACACAAATCAAAAAACAAAAGAAAATATGCTAAATCAAAAACAGCCAAGAACAACCAAGAAGAAAAATTAGGGGACCTTTTTAGACTTATTTAAGATATGGGACACCAATCCCAAAAATATTAGCTCAGTACATAATACACTTTTCAGTATTAAACTTAGTATACTCAAAGCCCTAAGCAGGAAAGATAATAATTATGATTTTAAGTCTAGTCGCCTAATGCACATCATTAGCAAATTCAGAATCAATATTTTATATACCAATAAACAACCAGAAAATTCTATACTCGTCTAATATTTTTAAAACAAAATTATGGATAATTTAGATATACGTAAAACAATTAACCTACATAATGATTTGCTATCTATTAATAACATAATTCAAATATGCTAGACCATCCAGCATAAAAAGATGCAATTACAGAATAACTGCCATCAACCTTTGCAATATTAGCAGTGGACAATATATATGTGTTTACCGCAGGCCTTCTTTGTGCAGATACGTAGACCCAATCATAACCATATTATAACCTTGCGGCTTAAACATAATCCCATACCCTGAGCTTGGAGATATTATATCACTCGGTTTCAGATTTCAACCCAATTCACCAATAAATAAATCAACATTCAAAATATAGTAATACTATGATTTCTAAGGAAATTGCATAAATTCCTCATACAAATACAATATTCCTGTAGAGGCATACCATATGTGACTGTTCACAATATAAAATATTATCAGTAACAAATATGACCATTTGCAAATCAAGCATGACAAACAACATAATACTAAATTAATATATAAGCAACTCAAAGAAATACATAATAACTTTGTTATTACACTGTTTGACAAAGTGGCATGTAATTAAGAAATTATTTGTAAAGCCTATTATACAGAAATTAAGAAAAAACTACAACCTAGCAACACATACCGATACATAGTATGGGGTAGAATTTTTTCACAGTGATCTGTGCTTGGTAACAGGAGAGACTGCTTCTACAAGGATGGGATACACTTAAATAGAAAGGGTGCAAGAATATTTGCTGATGCTATTGAGACAGTGTTAGGTGGATCGGAAAACTGCTAGCTTGCGGGGAATACACGGACCAATAGATTAACAGTAGCTGCTGGCAGAGGTGAAAGTGATTCTTGCAATGAGAATGCAATGAGATTCTTGCTTCTATTGGAATGAGAAGCAGCCTGAAAAACAAGGTGCGGGGATTTCAGAGACTGCCAGGAGTAATTGTAGTAAATACATGGACTGTGTTAGGGTAGTAAATACATGGACTGTGTTAGGGTAGCTAAGAATAACAACAGGTGCATGTATACTTGTGTGTACACCAATGCTAGGAGGTTGGTAAATAAATTTGATGAATCTGACGTGTTGGTCAAAACATCAAAGGCAGATATTTTTGGAATATCAGAGACGTGGTGTCACACAGACATAAGCAGTGCAGAATTGGAATTTAGGGAGTACAATGTGTACAGAAAGAATAGACAGGGTAGGAAGGGAGGAGGTGTTATGCTGCTAGCTGAGAAACACATAAAATCTAAGAAAGTGCAACCAGTTGAAATGGGTGGACAGTGCAATGTTAAGTCAGTTTGGTATAACATAAACACTGGGAAAGGAAAAATGAGAGTAGGAGTGTGATATAGGCCTAACGACTCTGATGAGTATAATGAACAACTGTACAGAGAAATAGAGTGGACCAGTAAATCAGATTTTCTTATATAATGGGGAACTTTGACTTCCCACATATTAAGAGGAACTTGTGGATTAGTCACTAGCACACAAGCAAGACTTTTATGGGTTTGTTGGATGATTGTTTTTTAAAACAGCAAATTCGAGAGGCAACGAGAGGGTTTAATACTCTTGATCTGATTATCAGCAGTGATTATTCATGCATTAAGAATTTGCAGATAAAGGAACAACTAGGTGACAGTGATCACAGTGCAGAGCACTGGTGTGGGATTTACTTAAAGATATAAGTACCATCAAGGGTAAAGGGAAGGGTTTTTGTAAAGGAGATTACAGTCGTCTCAGACAGTTTTTAAATTCTACACAGTGGGATCAACTGATGTTAAAAACAGCAAATTCTAAATGGGAGGCCTTCAAGAAATTAATCTTGGAAGCTACTAAGCTTTTCATACCAACTAAGAAATACTGTTCAAGATTTAGACCTAAATGGACGTCAGATAAACTAATGAAGCTTGTGGTGCAGAAGAAAAATATGTGGGATGCTTATAAATTATCAGGTGACACAGAAACCTATGGCAGATATAAACTAGTCTGTAATCAAGTCACAAAGGAGATTAGGCAAGCGAAGGCTGATTATGAGAAATCCTTGGCAAAGCATGCAAAGACAAACAACGAAGAATTCTTTACTTATGTAAACTCTAGAAGGGGATGAATCAGATCGGTCCACTTGATGTTGGTGATTCAACTGTTGATGATCCTGCTCAAATAGCTGACAAAGTGAATAAGTATTGTGCATCTATATTCACACATGAGGAATTCTGTAAGTAAGAGGATGACAGAAGCTTACTAAACACAGGGAGCAAAATGATTTTATAATAAGTGAAGGAGAAATTGTTGAAGTTAAACATAAAAAGGGCACCTGGGGTGGTGGAATCTATCCAGTTATATTGAAGGAGGCAGCGAGAGAAGTAAGCAAACCCTTAGCATTATTATGGTAGTATCCTTAGATTCAGGGCAGGTCCCCAGGGACTGGAGATATGCAAATGTATCTCCAATTCACAAAGGAGGGTTCAAAGGGTGGCAAAAATAATTATAGACCTGTTAGTTTAACTTCTGTTCTGGAGAAAATAATGGAGCTACTGGTTAAAGAAGTGATGCAGGATCACCTAGACAAGACTCAGACACAGCATGGGTATGTTAAGGGGAAGTCTTCATTGACCAATTTGACTGGATACTACGATGTAGTTACAAAGGAAGTGGATGGAAAAAATAATTCTGTTATCATATACTTGGATTTCACAAAAGCTTTTGATACTGTTGCACATGGAAGACTGCTGAAGAATTCTGTTATCATAAACTTGGATTTCACGAAAGCTTTTGATACTGTTGCACATGGAAGACTGCTGTACAAATTGGAGCGGATAGCATTAAGAGATAGTTGCTACAATGGATAAAGGGATGAAGAGAGTGGTAATAAACTGACACTGCTCTATGTGGACTAATGTTATTAGTGGAGTCCTCCAGGGTTTGGTGCTAGACCCATTGTTGTTTTGTGTATTTATCAATGATATCGATAAAGGTATATCAGGCTTAATGTCCAAGTCTGCAGATGATACAAAGGTTGGCAGGGTTGTTAATGACAGTAAAGACAGTATGCTACTGCAGCAGGATCTAGAAAAGTTTGGCAGATCAGCTGAGAAGTGGCAAATTTGCATTCACAACTGCAAAGTACTGCATATTGGTAGCAGTAAGTCAAGAGAAATGTACCAACTTTGTGGTAATACACTCAGAGAGATGGAGAATGAAAAAGACCTGGGGGTAACTGTGCAGTAAGATATGAAGTTCTCTGAGCAGTGCAGATGAGCTGCCAGAGCAGGTCATGGAGTCAATTATATACAGGAATTTTGCTAGCAGAGACAAGGAGGTGATTATCTCCTTGTATAAAGCAATGGTCAGGCCACACCTTGAGTACCATATACATGTCTGGAGGCCTCATTTTAGGAAAGATGTTGAGCTACTAAAATGAGTACAGAGAAAGGCAACGAGATTAGTGAGTGGAGCAAAGGGTTACTGTTATCAAGATAGACTTAATTTCTGCAAATTGTAGCATCTGGAGACTAGGCACCTGTGAGGTGATCTGATTGAGGTGTATGAGGCCTTGAATGGTTTGAGCAAGCTCAATTTTGATGGGATTCTTCCTCTTGCTCAGATTCCACACCTGAGGGAGCATAAATTCAAATTGACGAAACAGAGCTGTAGAACAGATGTGCATACATTTGCCTTTAGCCTGCGGGTGGTTGGTTGCTGGAACAAACTTCCATCTGTCATTGTGGATGTTGGCAGATTAAATAAATTCAAGGCTGAACTAGATAAACATTTGGAGTTATTGGATAGAGAAATGGGAAAGTTTTTTTTTTTTTTTTTTTTTTTCAGCTGATGCTGTATAAGCTTGCTTTCTTGCATCATGTGCCTCAACTAATGCTAATGCTCATGTATACCTAAATTTCATAAATCACCTATTGCATTCAGATTCATAACCTCATGCTAAAGCTCCAGATAATACCCTAGAAAAATCAATGAAAACAATACTAAATAACATAAATAAAAGTATCATCATATTTAACAATGCACCTATTCTAAATGCTATAAAAAATAACAATATACCAGAGACACTAACATTTGACTTTAAAAGTTTATTCACCAGTATTAATCTTAACAATTTAAAAGTTCTTAACACACTATATATAGAACACAAAAAAGCCATAAACCTTGAATCTACCTACTGGGATACACTAATCAAGTTACATATCTTTAGCAACTATGTCTACAATGGGGCCTCATTATACAGTAGACTTTCAGAATAACAGCACCTTCGGGGATTCAAGGTGCCGTTATTTCGATTTTTCCTTTATGTATAAAGTTTTATTTTTAATATATTTAATGTAGAAATAATGAGGCTAAATAAGAAATAGAAAGATTAAAGATGCAATCTTATTAACGGCACATAAAAAACAAACATGTTGATGATGTTATTTTCTGCCATTAACACACTCCTGCTTATGCCCCGTTCTATTTTCATTATTATATCAAGTTTAGTCTGCACGGGTAACAGAGTGGTATCCTCACCGTTCTCCCCACACTGGGTTTAAAAGTCCCAGGTTTGAATACCATCGATGATGCAAGAACTTTTAAGGGTTTTTTTCATTCTGTAGCTAGTTAGTCGGTCTCTGACGTAGATAGCAAGGTTTCCCCTTCAGAAACTGAGGTTTTTCATCCAGAAAACAGGCAAATCGATCAGAGAACATACATAATTTACTTACACAATAGTATATGAATTAACTTTCTGGGTGAAGCTAATGTAATAGTTTGGATTATATCAAGTTTGTCACTAAGCTTTAATGTTCTTCTTTTCTTCTCTATATGAGATTTATTAACTTTAGGAGCTATAGTGAGGGGTTTTTAATTTAAAATAAATGTAAAACAGCAGTATAATCTGTGTTTATCAGTACAGAATTCACTTTAAAAATGGCAAATGTAAAAAATACAGTAATCACATGACTTGCCATTCACATGATAACGATAAAATGATGAGTTCTGAATGTATTAATATAACAAATGGCAATGAGTGTGTGAGCTTGCGTGCGTAACATGGGGCCATAGACAACTGTTTTTTTAACAATTAACATCTTCCTGTGGCTCAATCTATGAAGTGAATGTTGAACTATTCTTGTTTGTAGTACAAAACTGGCCCATCCTGTAAAATAAAACTATTCGGAATTTTTAAATTTTAACAGCTTTGCGCACACCTAGGAAGAAATATCTTCAATTTGAGACCACTTCCAGCCTGATCGGTTAAGCCAGTCGTTCACACTGACAGACTAAAGAAAACAACTTCTGTATTATAAATGTCTATAACAAAAGAGATGCATTTAATTTCAATGTGGTTGGTCTTACACACTGGGAATCCAATATCTCTGAATCAGTACATGCCAATATCATTCTATTCCAATGCCTAAGGACTGCAATAAAAGTTCAACCTGTGCAACCCAGGGACTCACATCTGGTGAGTATAGGCTTGGCAAACCCAGATTCCTGAGCTCTCTCTTTCTCTCTCAGGGTAATGTGGGATTTTTTTTTTTTTTTTTTTTTTGGCTGGTGCAGCATAAGCCTCAGGCTTGCTTTCACCATATGACTAATAATAATAATAATAATATTAATAATAATAATAATAAACTAACATTAAAGCATTGTATAATAAACTAGTCTACAACAATTTCCCTGTCCCATATATGAAATATCACTTTAAAAGGTCCATAAATTTCAAAACACTCCTACCCATTGCACCAATTTAGTAACCATAAATTAAAAACAGTATTTCAGTTTCAGATTCATAGATCCTAGAGCTACATATATTATGTATATAGGATACACTATGCTTTCTTGGTGTATTACGGTCTGAGAAATCTGTAGCCACCAACTTGCAACCTATAGTAGATTGCTTATTGTCTATTTATTTATTTTTTATTTTCTATTTTATTTATTTTATTATTTTTTAATGATTTTTGTTTTATTATTATTTAATTTTTTATTATAACACTGCATATATACATAACACCACTTAAGTTCACATTAAAGGACTTGCAAATTCAGCTCAGGGATCTACTATAGGAATGGGCTTGCGATCCCGGGATTACCCAAGCCTTACTCAAGACACCTTATATCTTGCATCAGACTTTAAGCTATCCTATACTGTAGATTCTTATTTCCCTGAAATTATTAGGGAAATCTGAGGATGCAGGAAAAACTACTTCTAAAGATACTATTATAGCTACATCTTCATGGAGTTCAGGTACTGTTACTCCTACTCCCTGAGCGATTTATCTCACTTCGCTATCACCAAATTTCTTTTTGCTTGACCTTAAATATACAACTAAGTGGCTATTTATCGGTGTTTTTACACATTTTACCACATCCAACACACAGGGGTTGCCACCTACTAATTCTCACTACAGGGCCACACAATATCATTTCCTTTTTGACTACAATAAAGGATACATGTCATTCGTCAGCTTGGACATGGTAAATATGTCCTATTCTTGCTCTAATTTCTAAATTCATATCCTTCATTCTCTGTCAGGTCAACCATGATCAATGTGCACCATGCAGTATTTTATATAATCTTTCTTAACTTCTATTATAGTTTAGATAATTAAAAATTATATAACCTCTAAATTCTATTATATGTTATATTATACCAATTTATATTATTGGCTATCCTATCTAAAAATTAATTTCGTCTTACTGCATTCGTTACAGAAACAGAGAACTCCTTTTTTCGCTGTTTTTCCTTTCAATTTGGGTGGTTGACCCCCAGATCAAGTCATCCAAATTGCAGGTATACAACAATGAGTGTTGTATATTATCCTTTTGTATACTATCTTTTGTATATTATATTATCCTATGCATTTTCCATAAATCTACCGAGGAGAGAATTATATTAATCTTCCACGTAATATATAAATATGATATAAAATGGACAAACATAGTGTATCTATTGCCACCACAATTGCACTAGCCCATAAATTCAGTACATATTAATGTCAACATATTAATGATTACCTACCATACTACTCATTTAATATTATATATATATATATATATATATATATATATAGTTAGAAACACAGAGAGAGAGAGAGAGAGAGAGAGAGAGAGAGAGAGAGAGATTAAAAAATATGAAGTTATAAATTTCATAATTTAATTGCCACAAACTGCAAAATTGTTGACCCTCGCCCATGGCAGATTAGCTAGGCTACAGTATGAACATATACCATAAAGATTCCTCCCATCTTGATAAGATTCAAGCACAAGCCTTCTCCATATATTGTGAAAGGATAGTGATCATCCACTATGCTGTCCCTGAGGGAGGATATGCATACATTTCAGATTCATTTGATTTCATACATTCTTTGATTTGTGGAAGAATTTTGTATTCAATCTTATCTAAGAGAAAGCATTAATTAAATTCATAATCTGCTGCATTATTACAATACATTTTTAACTTAGCCTTGTGGCAAATGTGGTGGCAAGTCATCTCACAGGTGACCAGATTTCTTCTTAATTTCTGGATAAAGTTTTGTTTTTTGAATTATGCTTCTACAATATCAATATTTCATCTTTTCTTAATGACCGCAATAGTTATACATATATTTTAATAAAATTAAATATTGAAAAAAATGCGGTACGTTTTTACACTGTTTATTAAAAAAATTGTTCTGCTCAAAATTACAAATAACCATTTGGAATAACATGTTTTAAAACAATAACATCCCTCTATAAATTTCTTCCATTTCTCAGCTTAAAGGATCATTAAGCACATGAAATTTCAAATATGTGCATAGACATATATTTCTGCTTATTACATTAAAAACGTTGCTAAACAATTTAAAAACACATGTGTTCAATACTATTAGTTACATTTTCAAATTTATTTCAGATCTGACTTCCAGTGATGTACACAAAATTTAAACATTACATAGCATTAGCAGAGGCATATGATGCAAGAAAGCAAGCTTATGCAGCATCAGCCAAAAAAAAAAAAAACTCCCATTTCACCCCTCTGTTCATTCGAAATACCTGTCCAGCTGAGCCTGAAATTTATTTAAGCTATCAACTTCCACAACAAGGGATGGAAGTCTGTTCCACCAACCAACTACCCGTGGCTAAAGGCAAACTTCCACACATCTATCCTACATCTGTCTTTCCTTAATTTCAAT
The DNA here is from genome assembly GCF_048544385.1 of Mastigoproctus giganteus. NCBI lineage: Eukaryota > Metazoa > Arthropoda > Arachnida > Uropygi > Thelyphonidae > Mastigoproctus > Mastigoproctus giganteus. The sequence goes on from NC_143582.1 coordinate 75,668,702, forward strand.
TTATGCCCTCTCAGGTGATTATTCTGAGTAAGAGGAAGAATCCCATCAGCATTGAGCATGCTGAAACCATTCAAGGCTTTAACACCTCAATCAGATCACCTCGAAGGTGCCTAGTCTCCAGACATTGTAATTTGCAAAACTTAAATCTTTCTTTGTAAGAGCAACCTTTTGTTCCATTCACTAATCTTGTTTCCCTTCTCTGTACTCGCTCCAACAGCTCTACATCCTTCTTAAAATGAGGCTAACAAACCTGCATACAGTACACAAGGTGTGGCCTGACCATTGCTTTATACAAGGGGATATCACCTCCTCATCCCTGCTAGAAACATTCCTGTATATCATTGACAAGACGCTATGAGCTACTCTTCCAGACCGTCTGCACTGCTCAGAAAACTTCATATCTGCCTGCCCAGATCCTTTTCGTTCTCTACCACTGTCAGTGTAGTACCACAGAGTTGATACCTCACTCTGGGGTCACTTCTTCCCATATGTAGTACTTTACATTTGTCAACGTTAAAATTCATTTGCCACCACTCAGTTCATCTGCTCAACTGTTCTAGATCCTGTTGCTGCAGTGTACTGTCATTAGTGTCCTTAACAACCCCACCAACCTTCGTATTGTCTGCGAACTTGGACATTAAACTTGATATACCTTCATCAATATCATTTATAAATACAGAAAACAACAATGGTTAGTTAGTTAGTTATTTTGTTTTTAGGAGCATTAACAACTAAGGCCATATTGCTCCGGGATAAGCGGTGGTCATTGCCTGATCTTTCCGCATCCTCCGTATTTGGTGGTGACGGGCTCGAACCTCAGTCTAATCAAGAAGCGTGTGCTACCCACTATTGCTCCTTCCCACCTGGCTACAGAGGCGCCAAACAACAATGGATCCGACACAGAACCCCGAGGGACTCCACTAATAACATTAATCCACGATGAGCAGTGTCCATTGATTACCACTCTCTGTCTTCTCCCACTCAACCATCTCTTTATCCATAGCAGCAATTTGCCTCCAGTGCCGTATTTCTCCAATTTGTTCAGCAGTCTTCCATGTGCAAAAGTATCAAATGCCTTTCTAAGATCCAAATATATGATATCAAAGTTATTCCCTGCAACCAGTTCCTTTGTGACCACATTATAGTATCCAATCAAATTGGTCAGGCAAGACTTTCCCTTAACAAAACCATGCTGTGTCCGAGCTATAACTGAAGTGTTCTCTAGATGATCCTGCAGTGCTTCTTTAACCAGTGCCTCCATTAATTTTCCTGAAACAGAAGTTAAACTCACAGGTCTATAATTACTTGTGTCAGCCTTTGATCCTCCTTTGTGAATTGTGGTTTCATTTGCACATCTCCAGTATATGGGTACCTCCCCTGAGTCCAAAGAAGCTCTAATAATTGTGGCTAAGGGTTTGCTTACTTCCTTTGCTGCCTCCATTAATATAACTGGATAGATCCCATCCACTCTGGGTGCCTTTTTTATGTTTATCCTCAACAATTTCTCCACCACTTTCCTCTCAGTTATTACAAAATCATCTAGCTCACTGCCAGAGTTTATTTCATCTCTGGCATTCCCCTTCCTGAATAACTCCTCATGTGTGAATGTAAATGCAAAAGACTCGTTTAGTTTGTTAGCCACTTGAGCAGGATCATTAACTGTTGAGCCATCAATATCCAGTGGGCTCTTTTCTGTTTTTCTTTGCATCCTTTGACAAGGATTTTTCATACTCTGCCTTTGCCTGCCTAATCTCCTTTGTGACTTGGTTACAGACCAGCTTATATCTATCATAGGCTTCCATGTCACCCATTAATTTATATGTATTCCATACATTTTTCTTCTCTGCCATATGTCTCATTAGTTCATCTGACATTCATTTAGGCTTAAACCTTGAAGAATATTTCTTAGTTGGTATGTAAAGTCTAGTAGCTTCCAAGATTAATTCTTTGAATGCTTCCCATTTTGAATTTGCTGTTGGTAACATCATCAGTTGGTCCCCCTGTATCGCATTTAAATACTGTCTCAGACCATCGTAGTGGCAGTTACGAAAGCAAAAACCCTTCCCTTTATCCCTGATGATAGTTACCTCTTTGAGTAAATCCCACTTGAGCACACTGTGATCACTGCCACCTAGTGGTTCCTTTATCTGCAGATTCTTAATGCAGATCAAGAATATTACTCCCTCTAGTTGCCTCGCAAACATGTTGATGTAGAAAACAATCATCCAATAAATCAACAAAAGCCTTGCTAGTGTGTGAGTGACGAACCCACAAATTCCAGTCAATATCTGGGAAATTAAAATCCCCCATTATAAGACTCTCTGATTTACTGGCCCACTCTATTTCCCTGTACAGTTTCTTATTATACTCATCAGAGTCATTAGGCCTATAGCACACTATTACTCTCAATTTTGATCTCCCAATGCTTATGTCACACCAAACTGACTCGACACTGCACTGTCCTGCGATGTCAACTGGCTTCACTTCCTTGGATTTTATGTGTTTCTTAACTAATAGCATAACCCCTCCTCCTTTCATATCCTGTCTATCCTTTCTGTACACATTTTACTCCCCAAATTCCAGTTCTGCATTCCTTATATCTGTGTGACACCACGTCTCTGATATCCCAACAATATCTGCCTTTGATGTTTTGAGCAATACCTCAAATTAGTCAAATTTATTTACCAAACTACTAGCATTGGTGTACACACAAGTATACATGCACCTGTTCCTATTCTTAGCTACCCTGACACAACCCATGTGTTTACTTGTATAACCATGATTCCCAGCAGTCTCCGAAATCCCCTGCATCTTGTTTTCCAGGCTGCTGTTCATTCCAATAGAAGCAATGCACGAATTACTTTCACCTCTTCCAGTGGCTACTGTTAATCTATTAGTCCTTGGATCCCCCTCCCAAGCTAGCAGTTTTCCGACCCACCTAACACTGCCTCGACAGCATCAGCAAATATTCTTGTACCTTTTCAAATTAAGTGTATCCCATCCCTCTCCTGTTAACAAGTACAGACTAGGCTGAAAAAAAATTCTACCCCTTGAGCCTTGCACAATCTTTCCAGGGCCGAATTGATCGACAAGGCTCTCATCATATACTCTCTCCTATTGTGTCTGGGCAGAATTACAGACACTTTCAAATTCAACCCTAATTCACGGCTTTTTTTCAACAGTGACCTGTACTTGTTAACTAATTCCGCAGGTCTCCTATTCTTAATATCATTAGTGCGAACGTGCAACTATATCACCTTTTGTGCCCTTAAAAGATGATATCCGCTCTACAACCTGATCAAAGTTTGCCCCTGGCAGACATACCCTGGTCCTGTTCCACCTATTCTTTTACATACCATGTTCCCCATTTCCCTGACAATAGAGTCACATATATTCTTACCTTCCCTAATCAATACTTCAAGATGTTGACTACTCAAGTGAATGTCGCTTTTCACGTTCTTATCTTTCACATGCCAAAACAATAATAAATCTTTCAAAAACAACTACTGTAGGTATTTATAGAATTAGCAGGAAAGCAGGTGACTTTGACCCATAAACAAACATATAATTTGAAACTTCATATATAGACTGCCATCCAGAGTAGCAGCCATCTTGAGTGTTTCTGTTTCTCCACTTCATTATGTCAAAAGAATAATAAATCTTTCTGAAACAACTTGTGTAAGACTGTAAATTTACAGAACTAGTGAGAAAGGGAAAGCAAGTCATCTTCAACTAACAAAACAAAGACACAATTCAATATTTCATTGATGCCTGTCATTCAATACCAACCTTCAAACAAAATGCCAAATAATTAAAAACACAGTGGCATATCACCTGATGGATTCTCACAATTTTTAATGGTTCAAAAACTTTTAAAAATTATTTAGGAAGCTAGAAAAATTCATATTTTTAATCACTAATTTAGGGTTGGTTGGTTTTGATTTTATTGGCACATTAGCTACTAAGGCTATAATGCGCCAAGACCAGGTCATATATAAAAAAATTTTAACTTTCAGTGACCTAATTAGTTAGGTCACTATGTCAAAATGTATAACATATGTATAAAAGATATAAAAGAAAAATGTATATTTTATATATATGCAAAAATGTTTACTGATTTTAAAAAGCTAAAAACAGCAGACACATGGTCATTGTCGGATAAAATCTGACTGAGTGTATACAGCTCAGTCAGATGATTAAAAGCGGTAAAACGGATACTGCTAAAATCTGGACAGTCAATTAAAATGTGTCTGATTGATAAAATTGTGCCACAGGACTCACATATAGGAGGGTCATCAGCCCTCAGCAAACACGAATGTGTCAAATGACTATGTCCTATGCGGGTCCGGGCAAGAACAACTTCCTCCTTATGATTCCTGCGCAGACTAGACTGCCACGGTTCAATTACAGGCTTTATACGATATAATTTATTCCCAGTCTGTTTATTCCACAAATGCTGCCATTGGGAGTGTATCTTCTGCTGTATTATTTGCCTGTAGTCTGTATAGGGGACTGACAGGCAGCGATTATTATTGGGGATTGCTGACTTGGCTGCGGTGTCAGCCAAATCATTTCCCCTAATCCCAATGTGGCTGGGAATCCAGCAGAAGCGGATATCATATTCACGTTCACGGAGAAAGTGAATCTTCTGCTGAATGCTAGACAGAACTGGATGAGAATTACATCTCACGGTTATTAAAGCCTGTAACACGCTGAGAGAATCGGAATATAAAATGAACTGTTGGTATTGGCATTCACTAATGTGATCCAAGGCTAACTCTATAGCATGCAGCTCTGCAGTAAATATACTGCATTCAGAGGGAATCTGCTCCGATGTAGTGCTGTCTATAAAGACGGCAGCAGATCCCACATATGATTCCGACTTCGAGCCGTCTGTGTAAACTGGTGCGAAGTCAGAATGTTCAGCTCGGTGTGCTGAATAAAGCTGCAGGTAGACCGATGATGGAGTGTCCAACTTTCCCCAATTTCTAAGGTACAAGTCACATGCCGGGACATGAGCATGCCAGGGTGGAAGAGGTTGCTTTGGTGTTTGGGCAACCTTGTCTACCTTGATATTAAGTTCTTTGAGTAGCTCTTGGAGATGGATACCAAAAGGTCTGTTGCCAGTCTTACGGGTGTTGTACAAATTTTCCCATCGTGGCTCAAAAACGGATAGCCATGTAGGATGGTCTGGCAGGGATTTCAGTTTTAGAGCGTAGTTTACAGACAACTGCTTACGTCGAAGCGATAACGGCGGTTCATTTGCTTCGACATATAAGCTCTGGACTGGAGATGTTTGATATGCTCCAATAGCAGTACAGAGAGCCAGATGATGGACAGGGTCCAGCCAACGAAGTACACTGTCTCTGGCCGAATTGTATACCAGGGACCCGTAGTCTAGTCTGGATCGTACAAGTGCATGGTAGATGCGTAGTAGGGTGCATCGATCCGCACCCCGGGATGTAGAGGAAAGAGATCGCAGAATATTCAGCCCTTTTGTGCACTTTGTGTGGAGTTGACGGATGTGATCCAAAAAAGTCAACTTTTTATCAAATACGAGTCCCAAAAATTTTGTGTCCGCCGCTACTGGAATAGCATTTTGTCCGAGCCTTAATTCAGGTTCAGGATGAAGATTACGCTTACGACAAAAGTGCACACAAACGGTCTTTTCCGGCGAGAACCTGAAGCCATTAGCAAGTGCCCAGGAATTAAGACGATCAATGGCTTTTTGCAGTTGTCTTTCAATAACTCTCATGTTGCATGACTGACAAAATATGCTAAAGTCATCAACACAGAGGGCACTGTTCACGGTTGGAGGAAGTTGTTCTGTGATGGAATTCACTTTGATGGCGAAAAGCGTGACACTTAAAACTGATCCTTGTGGTACTCCTTCCTCTTGGGTGAAGGAGCGAGAGAGTGAGGATCCCACATGAACTTGGAAAGATCGATTGGCTAAAAAGTTTTTAATAAAAATGGGGAGTTGCCCCCTAAGACCAAGGCTATGCAGATCTTTTAAGATGTCAAATCTCCAAGTTGTGTCATACGCTTTCTCCGTGTCAAAGAACACTGACACCAAATGTTAGCGTTTAAGGAAAGCATCCCGGATGGATGTTTCCAATCTAATAAGATGGTCCAAAGTGGACCGGTTCCTTCGGAAGCCGCACTGGATGTTGGAGAGAAGGTCATTTGATTCTAAATACCAGATTAAACAAGAATTAACCATTCTCTCCATGATTTTGCACAGACAGCTAGTCAGAGCAATAGGACGATGATTTCTAGTGACTTTTGGATCCTTTCCTGGCTTATCAAAGGCAAGAACGGTTTCCAGATTCCTTGTGCAGGAATCCGGAAACTGCCCTTCAATAAAGATTCTGTTATACAGAAGGAGCAGATAATCCATAGATTTTGGTGAAAGATGCTTAATCATTTCATAATCGATGCCATCTGGTCCAACAGCACTTGCTTTGGAAAGGGCAAGGGCTCTTTTCAGTTCCTGAATAGTGAATGCCCCATTGTAGGGATAGATGCACTTAGACTTAAAATTAAGTGCTTGTTTCTTGAGTTTATGTTTCAGGACCAGGAACTCTTGGGAATACGATGACGTTGCAGAGATATTAGAGAATGTTTCCCCAAGAGCATTGGCTATTGCAGTTGGATCTGCAATAGTGCATCCATTATAATCTAGGATTGAAGAAAGGTGGGATGTATATTTTCCCTTCATTTTCCGGATTTTATCCCAGACTACCTTAGAGTTGGTAGACTGGTTAATAGATGATGTAAAGCGGATCCACAATTCCTTTTGACTCTGACGATGGATGTAGCGTGCTTTGGCTCGTGCGCTTTTGAAGGCTATAAGGTTGTTCGTGGTAGGATATCGGCGAAATATCCCCCACGCTTTGTTTTGAGCCTTTTTTGCTGTTATGTATTGTGAATTCCACCAAGGTTTGGGAAATGGTGGAAACCGGGCAGATGTTTATGGGACAGCATTCACAGCTGCTTGGACAATGATTTCTGTGATGTACTTTACTGCGCCATTGATAGGCTCCCAACTGACTGTACTGAGGTCAAAATTTGCCTGATGTTGGAAGGCATTCCAGTCACCCTGATCAAACTTCCACCGTGGTAACCTAAAAGGAAGACATGGTCTCCCACTGTGTAACAAGGTTATCACAGGGAAGTGATCACTTCCGTATGGATTTTCCTCCACTTCCCAAGTGAGTGAAGGGAGTAGAGAAGGGGAGCAGATAGAGAGAGATCAATGGCAGAAAAAGTACGGGTAGGCATGTGGAAGAAGGTGTTTGTTCCAGTATTTAGAAGGGAAAGGTCATTGTCATTGAGCATACGCTCTATGACTCGTCCCCTTCCGTTGATGTTAGCACTACCCCACAGGGTAGTATGTCCATTCATATCCCCGAGAAGTAAGTAAGGGGGAGGCAACTGCGTTACAAGATCATCAAGGTCTTCCTGGGGGATGTCAGTCCCAGGTGGCAAATAAAGAGAACAGACTGTTAATATAAATCCCACCGTAAGGCGAATTGCAACAGCTTCCATGCTAGTTGTAATTAGCAAGGGCTGAACTGGGGTCTGATTGCCGACAAGGATAGCCACTCCTCCATGAGCAGAGCCATCCGCAATTCTATCCTTTCAAAAAATTGTGATGTTGTGCATGGTGGGATCATCATTTGCCTTTAGATATGTCTCCTGCGAGCAAAAGCAAACTGGCTCGTGCTCTCGCAGGAGGGCCTCGATGTCATCGATATTTTGCCGGAATCCACGACAATTCCATTGTAGGAATTTAGCCATTATTTTGGCTTGGTGGGTCCATCAGGCGGCTTCCGAGGTGCTGAGGGCTTACTTTTATCAGTCTTGAGTTTATCTTTTTTGGGGAAGAATGGACGCTGTCCCGTGTCCATTTCTTCCTCCTCAAAGAGTTCCAAGACTGAATCTTTGGGTAACTCCTTCTGCTCGATATCCATGTTTTCTTGGGTACTAGGGGGGACTTCCCCTTTCTTATTCTTTTCTTTCATAATTACCTTTGTTACTTGTGGAGCATTAGAATATGATTGGTTTTTCTGATTGGTTGCTGATTGGTTTTTCTGTGCAGGTTTTTGAGAACTTAAAAGATAACGCGCGATGGGAGTGAAAGACTCCTTTGGAGGAATGGTCATGTCCGTCTGAGTTCCGACGGAACATCTCCCTGCTACCTTCTGGGCGTAGGTAGGTTTGTTGATATTCAGGGGTTTCACCGATTTCCTTGCCTCCTGGTATGATATATTTAGCTCTGCCTTCAGCCGTTGAATTTCTTTTTCTTCTTTCCACCTCTGGCATGCTCGTGAGTAGGCCTAGTGTTCTCCCTCACAGTTGATACAGGTTGGTTTTGCGGCTGAACATGCTGTTGTTTCGTGGTCCTTTGCACCGCATCGAGTGCATGCAAGGACTCCATGGCAGGCCATTTGAGAATGTCCATACTTCTGGCATTTAAAACACCGTAAAGGGTTCGGAACATATGGACGCACTGAACAATTAATGTATCCAGCTTTAATCTCATCAGGAGGTTTAGGAGAGTTAAAAGTCAGGATAACGCTCCTGGTTTTAAAAATTTTTCCATCCCTTTGTGCAGTAATTCTCTTGACGGCAATAACTCCCTGTGGTTTTAATTCGGAGCAGATTTCCTCCTCGGTTACGTCGAGAAGGTCCCACTCCGAAATGACACCTCTCGATGAATTGAGTGTTCTGTGTGGTGTCACTGTTATAGGTATTCCTCCGATTGATGTTGTTCGAAGTAGATGTTCAGATTGCCTGTCATTTTTAGTTTCAATTAAAAGGTCTCCAGAACGAAGCCTCTTAACTGATTTGGGTGAACCTGCTAACCCATCTAACCCTTTCTGAATAAAAAAGGGCGACATTTTACCAATCGGTGTTTCATTGGTAGAATGCATAATTAAGAACCTTGGGACAGGCCCTGATGGTAATTCGGTTCGCTGCCTCTTTTTAGCAATAATGCTATCTGCCTCTGTGTCTGTATTTTCAGATAGGGACCGGGTTGGGGCCCCTGAAGAAATATGTTTATCAGGATTCATGAAGTTTTGAAGTGGTTCAGTGCCCGGGCTCCCCACCCACCATGGAGCCCAAAGGGACGCCCACTACCCGGCAGCAATAAATGCGCTCGGGAGTGGGACGCCAGGGCTACCCAGACACCATACCCGCACCGCCGTCAGCCTGAATCCTGTCCCTCGGACCATGAGGGTAGGGGCATGGCATTGACACGGTTGACCCTCGCAGGCGAGCCTACTAGATGATTGATCCTAGCCGGGCCTTCCAGGACCTCCCGTCTTGTCGAAGCAGGGGCCAAAGTGGTGTATTCAAGCTGGGCCCCTCAACCACCAGGATCCCACTTTCCGAATTTCCACGGGTCGCAGCGCACGGCAAACACGCCGGATTCCATTGATGTACGCCTGGTACCTGGGCTGTGGGCGTTGGATCCCAGTGATGCTAGTCTGGGAGTCCAGCAGCATCACTGGGAGGTCCCCTCACCACGTACAGGTGCCCACGTCGAGGGACATTAATTTAGGGATAATGTAGGAGTGTTACTTTTGAGTCATGTATCAGGTGGCCCACCACCATCACCATTTGGTTAATGTGCCTCAATGGTGGGAGAAAACTTTGAGGAAATCACAAATATGGTGAAAATTTCCAATATTAGGTAAATGATAACACAAACAACATCTCAATAATTGCAGGAAAGCTGTTCATGTTCTATGTCACTATAGCTGGATGGGGCCCTGAAGCTGAACAAAATACATTAATGAGTCACTAACTGTTGGCTCGTCATCTTAGGCTTGATAGTATATTTTTGCACCAGGGGAAATTTTCTATAGCCATGCTGGTTGTTTCTACTACCTCTAGTAAAAAAAAAGAACATAAGGTAATGCTTTATAGAAATTTATAACCTTGGCAACATATTAAAACAACTCAGCCTAAGTCAACATATAAAAGAAAAGAAATGGTAAATTCAACAAGCTATTCATCTTCAAAAATTTTAATGATCATGTATATATATTAAATTTAGGACATAAAGCTTCATGCTTTGAGAGCTATAAAACATTAATTTACAAGAAGGATATAGCTTTGTTTTCGTATGTAGTAATGAGCAAACTACGTCTGTTAGTACATTCACTTCATACTGGGGAATACTTTTCATCATGAGCTGTCATGGTATTGCTACATACAAAATAAGGCTATGCACTTCCACACATAAGGCTATGTGCTTCCAGAAAACATAACTGGTGGGGTTTACAATGAGCTTTGAGCTTTAGTGCTGGGAAAACCCTGCTATTATGTTATGTGTAATGAAAGTGCATATAGCAATACTCTAAAAATCTAGCAGGACTATAAGAGTAACACTTTTATACAATACACATATTCCACAAGATATAATTGTGTGAAAAAAAAAAAAAAAAAAACTTTATTTAAATATAAATAATGCAGTTTCATTTTTTAAAAACTAAGTTGGGTAAATGTGGTCCCCTCTTTATTCATGCAGCTTTCTAATCTATGGTAAAATTTTTCCCTTACATAACAAGTCTTCATGAATGGCAGGTTTCTTTTGTAATCTTCTGATCTAAACAAATGATATTTGAAGGACAATCGAAAAAAATAACTCTTTCTTTCAAATGTTCTAGCATTCAAATTAGTCTCTAAGGTGTCCTCAACACTGCACAGTAATCTGTGTACCGCTGCATGTTCTGAAAATTATGGTACTGTGCAGAGCCCAGGATTTTCTAAAAGTGGGGGGGGATAAAGCAGTGCCCATTATGTTTTAATCATGTAGCATTAAAAAATCCCGCAAAATTAAAAAACTCCTTGAAAAAACCATATTTTTTCAAGGAGGAAAAAAATATGAAGCTACTGAATGGTATAAGTAAATGCGGGGTGATAATTCAATTATTACAGTATTTTTTCACAAAATGAACTTCAAGACTAGGAACATCATCATCAGCCATTTTCAATCCACTGCAGGATGAAGGCCTCTCCAGCAACTTTCCAGTTCCTTCTGTTTTGAGCACTGGCCATCCGTTTACTACCCACAAACTCATGAATTTCATCTATCCATCTCCGCCTTGTCTTCCAGGTTTTCTTCTAGCTCCTCTTGGGTACCATTCTGTTATTTTCTTAGTCCATCTGTCATCATGTCTTCGAGCTATGTGTCCTGCCCAAGACCATTTTAGTTCTTTAGTTTTGATAAGAATGTCCTTTACTTGAGTTTGCTGCCTAATCCATCTGTTTCTCTTCTTATCTAACAGTCTGATTCCCAATATAATTCGTTCCATTCTTCGCTGTGTAGTTCTCAGCTTCTCTTCCATTCTTTTGGTGAGTGCCCAAGTTTCACTTCCATAAGTCATGGTGGGGAGTATACACTGATTCATTATTTTACGTTTCAGACAAACTGGGATGTTGCTCTTCAGTATGTGACTATATTTCCTGAATGCTATCCATCCAAAATTTATTCTTCTCTTGACTTCCAGCCATTTATCATTATTACAGCTAATAACTTGTCCCAGATAAGTATATGACTCCAACTTTTCAATTACTGCTCCTTCAATCATTATTTCCCTTTGTGTGGCATACTTGTTCATCATTACTTTTGTTTCAGCCATATTCATCTTTAGTCCAAAATCCTTACTAACTGTGCATAACTGATTAAGATTTTCCTCTAATACTTTGGGATCATGGCTTATGACCACAATGTCATCTGCAAATCATAAATGGTTTAGGTACTCTCCATTCACATTGACTCTTTTCTGCGACCAGTCTAATCTTCTGAAAGCTTCCTCAAGGGCAGCAGTAAACAGCTTCGGAGATATTGTGTCTCCTTGTCGAACTCCTTTCTCGATTTTAAATTTCCTACTGTCTTTGTCTAGTCTAATAAAGGAGGTAGCATTCTCATATATTTTCTTCAAAATCATAATATGTGGGGTATCTATGCCTTGTCTTTCCAGTGCCCAAAACATTGCATTATGCTGTATGGAGTCAAATGCCTTTTCATAATCCACAAATGCCAGGCATAATGGTGTTTTATATTCATTTGCTTTCTCCATTAGCTGTGATATTACGTGAAGGTGATCCATAGTTGAGAATCCTGTCCTAAAGTCAGCTTGCTCTTTCAGTTGATTCTCATCAAGTATTCTTTCTAATCTGTTAGTAATGACCCTTGTGAACAACTTGTAGATGTGGGATAACAAGCTAATTGGTCTATAATTCCCAATTTCTGATTTATCTCCTTTCTTATGCAGCAAAACTATGATTGCATTATTCCACTGCTTAGGCATCACACCTTTTCTAATGCACTTTGTGAAGAGCCTTGCCAGTTTTTGTGTTATGTCTCTTCCTCCCAATTTTAACAACTCTACAGTAACTTCATCTTCCTCTGGGGCTTTCTGATGCTTCATTTTCTTCAATGCATGTTCTACCTCATCAGGAAGAATATCGGGTATGTCGTATGTGTTGCTAATTTGCAATCCATCTTCCCCACTGCTAGCATCATTCCCTCGCTCCTTGTATAATTCTCTATAGTAGTCTTCTGCTATTTGAATTATGCCTTCTCTGCTGTTTATAGGTACACCATCGCTATTCTTCAGTTTCAGTATCATTTGTCTTTCTGTATTACTGCTCGTGGCTGCTGATTTAAATCCGTTGTTTTCCCTTAATGATTGTTCTACTTTTCTTGTATTAAATCTTCTTATGTCCTCTCTGAGTCTCTTTCTAATGGCTTTGCATAACTCAGTATACTCAATTTTTTCCTTGTCAGTGTTTATCTTGCTCTTCATTTTTCACCTACGGTTCATCATAACAAGTGTTTCATGACTAATTTTTCCTTCTTTGGATTTCTTTTTCCCTATAGGTTTCTTGGGCTTTATCACTTTCAGAAAGTTGTAATATTCCTTGTCGATATCTTGGTCCTCAGCAGTCTGCAGAAGCTCAAACTTGTTCTTAAGTTCCAGTACATACTGCTTTTTCTCCTCTTCTGTTATCTCAAAGACCTTTGTATTATTTACTCAGGTCAGTTTTTTCCTTTCCTTTCCTACATCTATATCAAGTGTACATCTTACCATTCTGTGATCACTTCCAACATTTACCTTTTTCAGGACAGTAACATCATTCACAACATATCTTCTGTTTTAGTGAGGATGAAGTTGATTTCATTAGTTGTTAATCCATTTGGACTCTTCCATGTCCACTTTCTGTTCACCCTTTTCTTGAAAAAAAGTGTTCATTACTGACAATCCTTGAGATTCTGCAAATTCCAGAAGTCTTTCGCCTCTTTCATTTCTTTCACCAATTCCAAAATTTTCTATAGTTCCCCTTTCTGCGCTGTTTTGTCTTTTTCCAGCATTGAGGTTCCCCATAATAATAGTGTAGTGGGTTTTCTGCTTATCTAGAAGACTCTCAATTTCAGTGTACATCTCTTCGTCATCATGGCTAGATGTTGGTGCATAAATCATTATAACCTTTAGCTTGTACCTCTTAGAAATCTTGAGTATTAGTCTTGACACCCTTGGTGATATACTTTTGAATTCCAAAATGTTGTTTGTTAAATCTTTATGGACTAGAAACCCAACTCCACCTTCACTCCTTTCCCTGTTTCCATTGGTGTACAACAGATTTCCACTTGATAAACTTATAAGTGATTCATTTCTTCTTCTTGTTTCAGCCAAACCGATGATATTGCAATTCACATTTTCTATTTCCTTTTCCAGCTCTAATATCCTGTCTTCACCGATGAGTGATCTTATGTTATAACAGGTCAAGTTCAGTTTCCGTGCCTGGTCATACCCAGAGATTCTTAGCACCCTCTGCTTCCACTCTGAATCTCTCGCTGCCATAAGAGGGGGAGTGAAAGCTGCTGGGGACTGAGGGCCATTTGTTTTGTCGTGCTGTCATATGCTGGAGGGTTTGGTCTTTTCCTCTTCACGCTGACCAGGCGTCTTGAAGCGAACCGCTCTACAAGTTTGTTGCCACCTAAGTGATGTAACAGGGCTTACCATCGAGGTGTGCATGAGTGGATTTTATGGAGGCAGGCCAACCGGGCTTCTCCTAAATCTTCTGTAATAGAGAGATATTGGATCCATCAGTGTTTTAGGCTGAGTGTCTGATAACACACAGGATACCCGTTCCCCTCTAAGACTAGGAACACAATACAACAAATTTTATTTACAAGTACAATAGTCATCTCTGCTGCTAATATATTAGGGTAATCTAACAGTTTCCCAATCACGCTGTTTCAATATCTGGCAACACTGCATGGCTTACAAGGTTCTTTTGGCATCAATGTAAATGACTATACCTGTGTGAATATTTGAAGGAAAGAGTTTGCAATTGTCTTCCAATACCTGAATTAAAAGAGAAGAATTTAAAAGAAATCGGTTGTTGAAGAAAATGTATCATGTCACAGAAATTTTCAGCAGAATTTAGAAATTTGCATGAACAATGAAGGGCTACATTTACCAGTCTTATTTTTTTATGAATATCTGACTGAATAGCTGCAGAATAATAAAGCTGAATTTGGGGGCTTATTGGTAAATGTAATAGTGTATTACAAAATTAAACTGTAAACTTTCTCAGCTAAATTTAAGGAAAGCACATAATCAATTAATACAAAAAAAATTAAAGCAAAAGAAATATATATATATTTGTTCACCTTGACATCCTGGAACATGCATTATACTCCACTGTCCCCCTTGTGTGCATTCAGTTTCAATTTGACTTCCTCCATTGCTAAATTCTTGGCCTATAGGGCATGAATAGACAACCTTAGCACCAAAAGTTGTCTCACGACTTGAAGCAAATGCTCCATTTCCCACAGATAATCGAGGACAATCTTAAACAAAAAAATTAAAAAGATGTCATACAAGGACTGCAAAAATTAATTCAAGGATTATGAAGAATTTAAAGTTGTATAAACAAAGCCATAAAAATAGAGAAACAGAAATAAAAGGAAAGGAACTGAGGTAATCACAATATCATAAAAACCTAAGTTAAATACATAATTAAATACAGTGAATCCTCATTATCCAAGGATAACTGGTTCCAGAAAATTCCACTTAAAACGAATCCACTTAAAATGGGGCCCAATTTTCGTAATGTTTATTATTTAAATAAAACTAAATGCAACTAAGCATAATATTTTAAGAGTTGAAGATTCTATATCTATATAATATCGGTGTAGATACACCATAGACAACTCTTAAAGGAAAACTATGATGGTAGTGTGAAAAGCATCATTTGATCTGTATCTCATATTGTGCTTATCCTTCATGAGTTGCCCCATGTATTGCACTACCTCGAATAAGTAACACTTCACTAATAGAGAAGACTATTGTTACTTATTCTTTGGCAGCGCCTCCGTAGCCAGGTGGGCAGGAGCAGCAGTGCGTAGCACACGCTTCTTGATTAGACCAGGGTTCAAGCCCGTGACCACCAAATACGGAGGATGCGGAAAGGTCAGGGAATGACCACTGCATATTAGCATTAGCATTAATAGAGGCATATGATGCAAGAAAGCAAGCTTATGCAGCATCAGCCAAAAAAAAAAAACAACTCCCATTTCACCCCTCCGTTCGTTCGAAATACCTGTCCAGCTGAGCCTTAAATTTATTTAGGCTATCAACTTCCACAACAAGGGATGGAAGCCTGTTCCACCAACCAACTACCCGCTGGGTAAAGGCAAATTTCTGCACATCTATCCTACATCTGTCTTTCCTCAATCTGAATTTAAGCCATGTCAGGTGATTATTCTGAGCAAGAAGAAGAATCCCATCGGCATTGAGAATGCTCAAACCATTCAAGGCTTTATTCCCTGGAGCAATATGGCCTTAGTTGCTAATGCTCTTAAAAACGAAATAACAACAACTTATTCTTTGTGCGCACCACCACCCAGACAGCACAGTTTAAAAGCTAGTTGGATTTTCATTGGTAGGTAGGCAGGTACTCTAGTATTGCACGTGAAGCGTTACTCATTCACGGAAGTGCAATACATGGGCAACTAGTTGTGAAGGATGAGTAGATATGGTGTATCTACACTGATATTTAAGTAAGACTAAATGCAACTGGGCATTTACACCGATATTATATAGTAATGTTTATTATGTAATTGTACATAGTAAAAAATGGATGAAGGAACTGAAAAATGAGAAAATTATTTTATTAGACATTTTTTATTATAACATGTTACACAATGTAAGGTTAAGTAATGTTTATTGAAGTTACACTATTTTTCAGTTGTATGAATAAAGAATGACGAATAAAGAAAACGAAAAAAATGACGAAAATGACGAATAACGAATAAAGAATTTATATCAGCTGGATATAAATTATGACGAAACCCTAAGTACACTGAGGGATGTTATATATGCAAATTGGTTAACTGATGCATTTTTGAGGAGCATGGGAATGGAATGGGTCTGTATTAGCTCTATAATGTGACATTATGAAACATACAAGAAAATAATGCAGTGGTTAAGTGGTCAGTGGTTATAAGAATAATTTAAAATGATTCTCAAAAAAAAGTTTGTTGATTTGTTATGCAAAATATTCTCACTTGGCTGCACCAACCAGATTGAATTACAAAAACAATATTGAAAATTAAATAAATATTTACTATTGTTAAAATTGGTGGGGGGGGGCAAAAAAATCCAAATTGATAAAAAATAAAAGCCATAAAAGCATAGTAAAAAATAATTGAAGCTTTGGAAAATGTATGTTTTTCATCAGCAGTATCATGTTCAACATTGGAGACATTAACAATTAATTAAAAAATATTAAAAGAAAGCAAAATAAACCTCTAAAAGAAACACATCTAAAGAATTCGAAATATCCTCCATTTTGTTCAATGCAAATGTTACACAGATTTAGCGTAAAAAATCCACAATTCCCTGGAATGTCTCATTGTTTCAGGACTATCCTTAAAGATGTCAACATCTTCCAAAATGTGACCTCGTTTCAACTTGAGTGGTAATATGCACAGAAAAAAACCATGGATTTCACATGATATCACATCAGGTAATCATGGTGGGCATTCTATAATGCTGCCCTGATCAATACATCAGTTATTATATCCCATATTTCAACTGACAGAAACACCTCGGAGAAAAGAGGGCTGGTGCACCATCACACATAAACTACATCTGCCAATTTTCAAACAGTATGTGTTTCAATAATTTTCAACAAATTGTTCTGCAGAAAATGTGTATGGCATTCCTGAAAATCTTACTGGTAAAAAATAAGGGCAAATAAGATTATCCACCACAAGAGTGGTGCCACACCAAACATTAAAGGAAAAGGTTTGTTGATAATAAGTACTGATAATTGTATATGGATTTTGTTCAGCCTATTTACCAGTATTTCAAGAGTTGAATCATTTCTTGTAAAATACAATTCAACCATAAGGTTGAGGTCCTTGAGGCTAGCACAGACATTGCCAAGGTATGCCAAGCTTTACTTGCTATCTGGGAGTCTAAAATGCTGATGGAACTGATATTCGGGTGACACTCAAGTCAAGTAGAGCTAATTTCAAAGTCCGGTTGGTCTATGACAGTTAAATCTTCATCTTACACCTCTGTGATGATGGGACTGTTAGTAACTCTGGGTATAATCCCCACATGCAAGTCCTGAAATACCTAACATATTGGAGGTGATCACCTAGGTGCAAACCAATGTAAGCATGGTGGTAGATAACTCTCATCAATCAGCACAATAACCCCCACTTTGCTTATTGTAGGCTTCAAGTGGTGGAACCCATGTTTAGCCTCCAGAGCAAAGCTCTGGCAACCTCCACCATCTTTTCCATCATGGAGTATGACTGATGTCTTTTAAGATTATGATAGACATCATGGCAAGAGCAATCATCCTACCATTTCAAAGGTACAGCTCTAAAACAGTGTTTGGTGGCTGGCTGCTAGATAGTCCACTGGACACTGCTAGATAGAAGGCTTCTAGAGCAGCTAATGTATAATCTTGCTGCCTCCATTCTGCCAGATAGTGACTGAAAGGAGACGGAGTAGTGTGTGGGGGCATTACCAAGACCACGTTGTTATGTCAAAGAGTTGGGTATATCCTTGCCATGTGTATGACATATCCAAAAACCTCATTACTTCATACAACGTCCTTGCCACCTTTTCTTACTTCTGAATACACCATAAATTGTCAGACTTAACTGTGAAAAGATCTAAACCTCCCACACACTTCCTCATACATTTCACAAAAATATATGTGGTCTCAATTCTAATCTGAAAGGGGTCCATTTCCACTTACAGCCTACCAAATCCCATGTACTTTTTCTGACAGAATTCCAGGTATTGGTTGATTCAACCACTGCTCATCTCAGTTGTCCGAATTATTTGCTGCATGATTACTTTCACTTCAAAGGTAGTACTTTGCATATGTCCATTCTGATATTCCCAATTTCACTCTCACATTCATCTGTTACCTCTATCATTCTCCCAACTACACTGATCAGTTGGAACTCTTTGACTTCTCTTTGAAACTTGACTTTCTTCAGTCCAACTTTCCTAACATTGAGGTAATTTTCCTTGTGAGTTTAAGGTTCACAACTCCAGCTGGTTCACGTTTTCCATTCACACAGACCCAAATGGTCGAGATGCTGAGGCTTTTGCAATTACTATTGACCTCGCACAGATTGTACATTTACCTATCAGAATACCAGACAATCCTAACCAAGCAGCCAACATGCTTTATCTTTTTCTCACAAATAACCCTTCTAAATACACGGTTGGGGTAAGTGGTCCTCTAGGTGCCTCAGATCACAACTTAGTGATGGTCCCTTCTCCAATGGAGCCTTTCTCTCACAATCATTCTCAACCTCATGTTGTTTGGCATTACAAGAATGCAAAATGGGATGATCTGCTAGACTTTTTCTCCTTGGTCGGATTACTGTATCAAATATTGTGATGTAAATGTTTGCTCAGATCATGTCAGTGAAATTATTCTTGTAGAGATGAAATCCTTTAGTCCACACTCCATCTTAAAATCTCATCCCTTATTAGAGTCTTGGTTTTCCATTAAATGTACTAAAGCTGTTCAAGAAAAGAATGTTGCTATCATAATTAGCATGTATTCAAATCTCCAGGTTCATTTTCTGCAAAATTAAAGCTCGTAACAATTGTAAAACAGTTATTAAAAAGTCCAAACTAGATTTTAAACAGGCTATGAGTAAAAAACTTGATTCTTATCCAAACAGTAGTCAAGCATTCTGATCTCTTGCAAAAGCTATTGAATGCAACTTCTGCTCATCACTGTTCCCACCTCTGTCAAAACCAGATGGTTCCATTGCCACTTAAAGTTCCATAGCTTCCTATTTTTCTTCTAACTCATGTATTGATGATCTTGGTAAACTACCACCCAACATTCCCAGTACAATCGAAAAGAAGGTTAATAAAATCAAAGTTTGAAAAATCTTGATGCTAAGAAAGCTGATGCCAAATCCTGATAGTATTTCTCCACTTATTCTCAAAACCAGTGCTCCTGAACTTACTCCTGTTCTGTGTAAAGTTTTTTCACTTTCTTATTCCAAAGGTGTTTTCCCTTCTGCTTGGAAATTTGCTCATATTCAGCCAGTTTCTAAAAAGGGTTACAAATCCCTTCCATCCAATTATTGTCCCATTGCAGTTACTTCTACTCTTTCTAAAGTGATGGAGAAATTACTTAACCACCAACTCTTAAGCTAACTAGAAACCTTCCATCTGATCAACTATTGCCAGCATGAATTCCATCAGTGTCATTCTACTGACGATATTCTGACTTATGTTAACCATCTATGGACAAATTCAATGGAAAGGTTCGGTGAAACTCAAGCAGTTGCTGTTGACATTTCAAAGGCTTCTGATCATGTTTGGCATAAAGGTCTTCTAAATAAGCTTCCATCTTATGGTTTGCAAACTGTTTTTTTTTTTTTTTTTTTTTTTGTAATTCAGTATTTTCTCTATGACCACTCACTGCAAGTGATGGCTCTCTGTCTTCTAACTTCTTCACTAATGCTGGTGTTCACAAGGTTCAGTTCTTTTTCCACTCTTTGCCTCTTGTATATTAATAACCTCCTTCTATTGACTAGAAATCCTATTCATAGTTTTGCTGATGTAGCACATTGAATTTCACCTTTCAGTTTGAGAAACCTTGCCATATACAAACAGCTTTTACTTTTTGAATATCCATTGCCAATTCCTTAAATGCTGATTTCCAGATAATTCTCCAATGGGGGCAAAGATAACTTAGTTGATTTCAATCCTCCTATAACTCAGTCTTATATCTTGCAGAAAAGGATTCTTCTGCTCCCATGCTTATCTTGGATGACACTCTGCTTTCTAGGCAACCTCATATATCTCTATTGGAGATTACCCTAACTTCTAATCTCTCTTGGCATAAGCATTTTACAAATATTGCTTCTCCTGCAATTAAAAATCTGCATTTTCTCTTTCGTTTTTAGTGTTACTTTTTTTACAAACAGCTCTTCACTCTGTACAAATCACAAACCCGCCCTGCCATGGAATATTGTTCCAATATCTGGGGCAGAGTCCCCAAAACCTCTCTGAGGTTTCTAGATCCCATTCAAAAGAGAGCAGTTAAGCTAATTAAGGATTCAATCCCTAACAGAGTCCCTCCACTCTGTCTCATAGATGTTCTGTTTCTGCTGCATGCCTTTTCTATAGACACTTCCATGGGCACAATTCTTCTGAATTGGCTTCTATAATTTCCCCTCCCTTCCAAAGCAGTTTGAACATGTGCCGCAACCAGTAAAAATCCTTTTACTATCCAACTTCAAACTCACAGAACCAATTCGTCTTGTTCCTCATTTGTTTATTCAACTTCTGTTTTCTGGAAAACCTTTCATCATATATATTACCTGAAAATTAAAATCTACACAAAAATTCAAGTCAATGTCAACAAGTATAAAGGTATATTATAAGTATAACTTACAGATAAAGGAACCACTAGGTGACAGTGATCACAGTGTACTGATGTGGGATTTACTTAAAGATGTAACTACCCTCAAGGGTAAAGGGAAGGGTTTTTGCTTTCACAAAAGCGATTACAATGGTCTCAGACAGTTTTTAGATTCTATACAGTGGGATCAACTGAGGATGTTAAAAGCAGCAAATTCTAAATGGGACTTAAAGAAATTAACCATGGAAGCTACTAGGCTTTTCATGCCAACTAAGAAATACTGTTCAAGATTTAGATCTAAATGGATGTCAAATGAACAGATGATGTTTGTGGCAGAGAAGAAAAATGCATGGGATGCATATAAATTATTTGGAGACAGAGAAGCCAATGGCAGATATAAGCTAGTCTGTAATTGAGTCACAAAGGAGGTTAGGCAAGTGAAGGCTGATTACGAGAAATCCTTCACAAAGGACATAAAGAAAAACAACAAAGACTTCTTTACTTATGTAAATTCTAGAAGGAAAGGAATAAATCAGATTGGTCCACTTGATGTTGGTGGTTCAACTGTAGATGATCCTGCTGATAGCTGACAAACTGAATGAGTATTTTGCATCTACATTCACACATGAGGAATTCTGTAAGGAAAGGGAGGACAAAAGTTTACTAAACTCTAACAGGCAGCTAAATGATTTTGTAATAATGAAGAGTAAAGTGGAGGAGAAATTGTTGAAGTTAAACATAAAAAAGGCACCTGGGGTGGCGGAATCTATCTGTTTGTTAAGGAGGCAGAGAGGAAAGTAATCAGACCCTTAGCCATAATTATGAGAGCATCCTTAGATTCAGGGAAGGTCCCTATGGACTGGAGATGTGCATATGTATCCCTAATTCACAAAGGGGGTTAAAAGGGTGACACAAATAATTATAGACCTATTCGTTTGACTTCTGTTCTGGGGAAAATAATGGAGTTACTGGTAAAAGAAGTATTGCAGGATCACCTAGATAAGACTGTAGTATTAGTTCAGACACAGCATGGGTTTGTTAAGGGTCTGATCAATTTGATTGGAAGTTGATAGTTTAAATAAATTTAAGGCTGAACTAGACAAACATTTGGAGTGACCAGATAGGAGAAATGGGAAGGTTTTTTTTTTTTGGCTGATGCTGTATAAGCTTGCTTTCTTGCATCATATGCCACAATTCATGCTAATGCTAAGTATCCTCTTTCATCTTCTCAACTTTCAGCCCACTCATGGTACTAATTATTATAGGTTCTAATACCTTTCTATAGCTTGACAACATTCAGGTTGTCAATTTACTTCTGGTAGGAGATACTTGTATAGTATAAAGTATGTCCTCTGTGATATTTGCATTTTATCAAAATCTCTCCCTGTCAGTGATTACTCATATTGGTTTTGGCATAGCTGTTTCTCTAAATTATCTCTCTGCAGCAGCAAATGTTTTATGATACAGTGGTTTACTGAGTTGGAAATATTTCAGCATATCTCTGAACTGCAACTATGGAATTCTTATGAATTTCACCGTAAATTAAAATCATATTGGTTAACTCAGCAAAAGTAAACAGATATGTAATGTCTCCATTAATATCAGTATAACAACCACTCTAATATAAACAACAAGACAGTCATTATGGAACCCAAAACTTAAGTAACAGATGTAGTGATACTGTTACTCTATTCAGATGTGAGTAATAATTTACTAATTACTCATATTTACTAATTATTCATGTATTAGAACAACATTGTTTATATTGGTGTTGGTATATATGTTTTAATTGTTAAAAAGCAGTTTAACATATTTTTATGGCATAAATTTGAACATAATATAATTTGCTGTTTTAAGTAGTTTTGTAATTTTTAATTAATGTTTGTTATCTTGGGGGGGGGAAGAATTTTGAGACAAGTTTAGAAAACTGTTGTGCTTATTTTTAGCTGAAATATGCTCTTACATTTGTTCCATGAAATTCTAAACACCTTGTGTGTGTAAAACTTACACAAAATGATCATCCTAATAAAAAAAAATATATATATACCAGGTATAATTAAAACCATATATCTTTATTATTGCCAATAGATTAGAAATTTTGAAATGTTCTTTTTGCAAGGAGCTGCTAGGAGAGAACTTTTTTGAACTAAATTTGCAAAAAACACATGGGCAGAAATCTGCTTTACACACTGTTGCATGGTTGAAGTTTTGAGCCTTTGTAAACTGAGGGTTCCTAGTAAAATTATTTTATTTTGTTTCCTGCATATTAAAAAGAGCATTCCTCACTGAAATAATATTTCATCACAGCCACCCAGATGGTCTTTAAGCTGAAGATTTTTAAAGCATGAAGAGTCAAGGCTTTTGTAATAACTAATGATCTCGCACACATTGTTCATTTACTACCAGAATACCAGACAATCCAAGACCCTTGATCTTTTTCTCACAAACACAACTTCCAAGTACATAGTCAAAGTGAGTGGTCCTCTAGGCACCACAGATCACAAATTGGTGATTGTCTCTTCTGTAGTGCAGCCTTTTTTTTGCTTGTGGCCATTCTCAGCCTCATGCTGTTTGGCATTACAAAAATGTGAAAATTTTGGCAGCAACTTATGTCAATCTATATTCCCACTTCTGTTAAAACTTGGTGGTTTTATTGCCAACTCAGCTAAAGATTTTTTACTTAAAGATGTAACTAACATCAAGGGTAAAGGGGAGGATTTTTGTTATCGTAAAGGCAACTGCAGTGGTCCCAGACAGTTTTTAAATTCTATAGAGTGGTACCAACTGATGATGTTATCATCAGCCAATTCTAAATGGAAAGCATTCAAGGAATTAATCATGGAAGTACTAGCCATTTCATACCAACTAAAAAATACTGTTCAAAGTTTAAGCCTAAATGGATGACATATGAACTAACGAGACGCATGGTTGAGAAGAAAAATGCATAGGATGCATGTAAATTATCAAGCGACAGAGAAGCCTACAATAAATATAAGCTAGTCTGTAATCAAGTCACAAAGCAGGTTAGACAAGCGAAGGCAGATTACGAGAAATCTTTAGGGAAAGATGCAAGGAAAAACAGCAAAGACTTCTTTACTTATGTAAGCATTAGAAGGAAGGGGATGAATCAATTGGCACATTCTATATCGATGGTTTGACTGTTGATAATCTTGCTCAGGTTGCTGACAAACAGAATGAATAATTTGCATCTGAATTCATACATGAGCAATTCTTTAGGGAAAGGGATGCCAGAAGCTCATCAAACTCTAACAGGAAGCTAAATGATTTTGCAATAACTGAGAGGAAAGTGGAAGAGAAATTGTTGAAGTTAAACATAAGAAAGACACCTGAGATGGATGGGATCTATCCAATTATATTAAGGGAGGCAGCAAAGGAAATAAGCAAATCCTTAGTCATAATTATGAGAGCATCCTTGGATTCAGGGAAAGTCTGCATGGATAGGAGATGTGGTATTGTATCCCCAATTCACAAAGGAGCATCAAAGGGTGACTGAGCAATTACAGACTTGTTAGTTTAACTTCTGTTCAAGGGAAATTAATGGAGTCATGGGTTAAAAAAGTAATTTGATTAGATATTACATGTGGTCACAAGGACCTGGATACAAAGAATAATTTTGATATCATATACTCGGAATTCAGGAAAGGTTTTGATACTGTTGCACATAAAAGACTGCTGTACAAATTGGAGCAATGTGGCATTAAGGGCAAGTTGCTGCTATGAATAAAGGGATGGTTGAGTTGGAGATGACAGAGAGTGGTTATCAATGGACACTGCCCTTCATAGACATCAGCAATTACAGACTTGTTAGTTTAACTTCGGTTCAAGGGAAATTAAGGGAGTCATTGGTTAAAAAAGTAATATAGGATCATCTAGACAAGACTACAGTTTTACTTCAGACACAGCATGCAGCTGTTAGTGGGATCCTCCAGGGTTCAGTGTCAGGCCCATTCTTGTTTTAGGCACCTCCGTAGCCAGGTGGGCAGGAGCAGCAGTGCGTAGCACACGCTTCTTGATTAGACCAGGGTTCGAGCCCGTGACCACCAAATATGGAGGATGCGGAAAGGTCAGGGAATAACCACTGCATATCCCCAGAGCAATATGGCCTTAGTTGCTAATGCTCCTAAAAACCAAATAACAACAACAACATTCTTGTTTTCTATATTTATCAATAAGATTGATGAAGGCATATCAGATTTTATTACAAAGGTCGGCAGGGTGGTTAATGACAGTATGCTTGTTGTTGTTGTTATTTGGTTTTTGGGGCATTAGCAACTAAGGCCATATTGCTCCAGGAATATGCGGTGGTCATTCCCTGACCTTTCCGCATCCTCCGTATTTGGTGGTGAAGGGCTCGAACCCCGGTCTAATCAAGAAGCGTGTGCTATGCACTGCTGCTCCTTCCCACCTGGCTACGGAGGTGCCTTGACAGTATGCTTTTGCAACAGGATCTAAAATAGTTACTTAGGATAGTGGAAAATGAAAAAGACCTGGAGGTAACTGTGCAGTCAGATATGAAGTTCTCTGAGTAGTGCAGACAGGCTGCTAGGACAGCTCATGGGGTTTTGATGATGATCAGAAATTTTATTAGCATTAATAAGAAGATGATTATTCCATTTTACAAGGCAATGGTCAGGCCACATCTTGAGTGCTGCATAAATCTGGAGGTCTCATTTTAGGAAGAATGTAGTTCTGCTGGAACGGGTACAAAAAAGGGCAATGAGATTGGTGAGGAGAACAAAGGAGTGTTCTTAGCATGAAAGGCATCAGTTCTACAAATTTCAGCATCTGAAGACTGGGCACATGCAAGAGATTTGGTTGAGGTATTTAATGTTTTGAATGGATTTAGCAAGCTCAATGCTGATGGGATTCTTCCTCTTGCTCATACTACACACGTGAGATTTTTTTTTTTTCTTTTTTCATTTTTTCATTTTTTTTTTTTTTTTGCTGATGCTGTATAACTTTGCTGTCTTGCATCATTTGTCACCACTAATGCTATGTGCATTTTGTGTCCAAGTGATTGATTTTAGTTTACCATGTACATAGTTCCAATGTCCCTTTTTTTTTAAAAAAAAGGACTCAAAATGTACTCAAAATAGTTCAGGTAGCCAGCTAGCACTAATAACTCAAAAAAAGTGAAAGCTATCAGAAAAACACAACATTGGAACTAAAGTGCACATTATAACATGGTTGGATAAAGGAGAGTGCTAGGTTTACACACATTGATGGTTTTGAGTGAACTAAAAATTAAAATGTCACAAGCAATTATTGTAAATAATGTAATTACAGTATAATACATGTAAGGACTGTAATTTTAATGTAAATTTTCTTGATTCTTGAACGTTTTTTATTTTTACTGTCTTTATGTTTTATTGCCTAATTTATAAATGAATCTGCTACATTTAATATTGTAGTAATAGTAATAATAGTAGAGAAGGCATGTGATGCAAGAAAGCAGGCTTAACTAGTTTCAGCCAAAAAAAAAAAGACGTTTCACACATCCATTCTCTCTAAAGGTTTGTCCAGTTCCTCTTTGAATTTATTTAAGCTGTCAACTTCCACAACAACAGATGGAAGTTTGTTTCCAGCAATCAATTACCAGCTGGCTAAAGGCAAATTTTCACACATCTATTCTATAACTGCCTTTCCTCAATTTGAATTTATGCCCTCTCAGGTTTGTAATCTGAGTGAGGCGAAGAATCCCATTAGAATTGCGTCTGCTCATCCCATTCAAGACCTTATACACCTCAATCAGATCACCTTGCATGTGCCTAGTCTCCAGACACTGCAATCTGTAGAACTTAAGACTTTCTTGGTAAGGACCCCTTTGTTCACCTCACCAGTCATGTTGCCTTCTCTGCACTCACTTAAGCAACTCTACATCCTTCCTAAAATGAGGCCTCCAGACCTGTTGCAGTACTCAAGGTGTGGCTTGACCATTGCTTTATATAAAGGGATAATCACCTCCTTTTCCCTACTAGCAAAATTCCTGTATATCATTGACAACACCCCATGACCTGCTCTGGCAGCCTGTCTGCACTGCTCTGAAAATTTCATATCTGACTGCACAATTCTCCCAGGTCTTTTTCATTTTCTACCACTCTAAGTGTAGTGCCACACAGTTGGTATGTTTCTCTAGGGTTACTTCTACCCATATGCAGTACTTTGCATTTATCAATGTTAAACTTCAGTTGACACTTCTCAGCCCTTCTGCTCAACTTTTCTAGATCCCGTTTCAGTTTCACACAGCCATTATTGTCATTAACAACTCTGCCAACTTGTGTATCATCTACAAACTTTAACATTAAGCCTGATATACCTTCATCAATATCATTGATAAATATACAAAACAACTGTGGGCTCAACACCAAACGGGGGGGGACTCCACTAATAACATTAGTCCATGTAGGGCAGCATCCATTGATTAACACTCTCTGTCTTCTCCAACTCAACCATCCTTTTATCCATTGTAGCAACTTGCCCTTAATACCATACTGCTCCAATTTGTACAGTAGCCTTCCATGCACAACAGTGTCAAAAGCTTTACTGAAATCCAAGTATATGATATCAAAATTATTTTTTGCATCCATTTCCTTTGTAACCACATTATAATATCCAATCAAAAATTGTCAGAGAAGACTTTCCTTTAACAAACCCATGCTGTGTCTGGATTAATGCTGCAGTCTTGTCTAGATGATCGTGCAATGCATCTTTTACCAATGACTCCATTTTTTTCCCCAGAATAGAAGTTAAACTAACTGGTCTGTAATTACTAGTGTCACCCTTAGATTCCCCCCTTTGTGAATTGAGAATACATTTGCACATCTCCAGTCCATGGGGACTTCCCCTAAATCCAAGGATGCTCTCATAATTATGGCTAAGCATTTGCTTACTTCCTTTGTTGCCTCCTTTAATATAACTGGATAGATCCCATCCACCCCAGGTGCTTTCTTATGTTTAACTTCAACTTCTCCTCCACTTTGCTCTCAGTTATTACAAAATTATTAACCAGCCTGTTGCAGTTTGATAAACATCTGGCATTCTCCTCTCTTAATAACTCCCCATGTGTTAATGTAGATTCAAAATACTCATTCAGATTTTCAGCTATCTGAGCAGGATCGTCAACAGTGAAACCATCGATATCAAGTGGACCAATCTGATTCATCCCCTTCCTTCTAGATTTTATATAACTAAAGAAGTTCTTGCAGTTTCTCTTAGCATCCTTTGCTAAAGATTTCTCATAATCTGCCTTCGCTTGCCTAACCTCATTCATGACTTGATTACAGATTAACTTATATCTACCATAGGCTTCTGTGTGATAACTTATATCTACATAGGCGCCTGATAATTGATATGCTTCCCATGCATTTTTATTGTTATATAGAGAAATGGCAATCTAAAATCAACTAGAAACTCTGGTCACAGCAACCAGTTAAAATTATTTGCATTCCTATGGATAAATATCCCCCATTTAACACAGATTCATTTAGCACTGTTTTTAAGCCTCCAATTAAAAGCACTTAGCAGTTTACACTTATACAGTAATAGAAGAAATTAGATATAAATTATAGGTAACAATAGACACACAGACACACACACCTAATTTTTTTTTTGTCCTCACCTTTTCCCATTATTATATGGGGTTAGCGTTTTTAATGTTTTGGCATGCAATTTTTACGGCCGGATGCCCTTCCTGACGCCAACCCTCACCCTTTATCCGGGCTGGGAATATGCGGTGGTCATTCCCTGACCTATCACATCCTCCGTATTTGGTGGGTATGGGCTCGAACCCCAGTCTAATCAAGAAGCGTGTGCTATGCACTACTGCTCCTGCCCACCTGGCTACGGAGGCGCCACACACACTCCCCTAATATTACATTCTAAATGGAAGTATATATGCATCTATAAGGCTGAAATTTCATGGACTTAATAATTTTATAAACTTGAAAATGGAAGGAAGAAATCCTACAAGCAGAATTCAAGGGAAAAAAAAAAACTTTTTTCAGAAATAAAATTGAAAACTTTTGGTCTACCTGACCCATGCCATCAACATTGTTACAATTGTTGTCACCACCACTGGGTTAAAAAAAAATGAAACTATTAGTTTTTACACAGCACTACAAATATTATAATTCAAAATGGGATGGCTAAGTAAACTTTCCAACCAAAGAAAAAATTTTCTAGCAGACAATATTAGCAACATATGTACCATTTTCAAATGTGTTTTCTGATCTCATCAGTAGAAGAATGAATATGTAATGGCCACCTATTACATATTCTTATACTTAAAATGAGAAATGTACTTTTACTTTTAAATTCATATTTCAATATTAATTTCAAAAATTTAATTAATTTTGTTTAATATTAATCATTCTTTGTATAACTGCATAATATGCCACTAATGATAACAATTACCAGCACTGAAGCTTGCTTGCCAGCCTATATCACCATGCAAGGGATTAGTGGCAAAAACTACATAGAGCTGCCCACTCCCAGAAGTCACTGTAATAGTTGGAGGAGATAATCCACTGAAGCCCAAACCAGGATGTAAAGGTGTATCTGTCTCCTGACCTAATCCTTCAAATACCTATAATAAAATATAAATTTCAATGAAATTCCAATTAACTTGAAAAGTATTGGTGGTATACATATTTTAACTGTCTCCGTCTAGGTATACCCCAACTAGAGTATATTAAAAGTGACATCACATACCAGTTCGATTGGGATGACATCAATTCCAGAGTGCTTATCCTATTGTCCCAAAATCTAAATAAAACTTTATACCCATAACAATTTTACCATATGACAATGCAAGAGTTCAAAATAAGGAATAGCCATCCACAGCACTGGGGAACAAAATACAACGTAATGTACTTTTGTGATATTTATTTTTATTAAGTATACAGTAAAAGTTATTTTATTAAGAAAATAAGACTTAAAGATGAAACAAGGCAAAGTTTTCTAATGCTCTCAGTAATTGGTCTAATATCAAGCAACTGCTAAATTTGTGTAATATGCTAAATTTGTGTAATCCCTACTATCATGCGTACTTGAAATTGCCACTGTACTCCAGACAAAAGTATAATTTTTGTTTATATCTCTACAAGAGCCACATAAGGCCAGAAAAATTTAGAAGATATACAAGAACATTAGCACATTTAGTAATCATGTGAGCTAGAACTATAGTCAAATCCACAGTTCTATTATTGAATGATGAAGTACTAATGCAGCCTGGTGTTTAACCACTCAGCTAAAATAAATAAGGTTTCCTTAACTTCCTTCTTAACACTTTTTACAGGGTTTTCGTTTTTCGCTACCTCGTTATAATGTGACATATAATGAGGCAACCCCACTTTGTTTACAGCAAATCTGGCCACTTTAAGATACCAGAAAAATCTGTACACTCCCTCCACTTGGAATACATCTACAAAGGAACTATACTTGATTAGAAAAGGTATAAGAAGATCTGCCAATGCTATGATCAGCTTTAGATGTTCAGGAAAACTGATAAATGAGGGGGGTGGGTGAGAGAAAAAAGCATGGTCGAAAAATTACACAGTTGTTATAAACAGAGATATTAGAACTTCAGGTCAGCTTTTCAATTAAACTTGATCGTCGACTTACGACCTATGCGACTTACGACCACAAAAAAAATAAACAATAAATAAATTAATAATAAATCAGGAAGTCACTACTGAAGACATCCATAACCCAGGTGAGGAGGCACATCGATGACGGGAGGCCTGAGGACACCACCAGGCACATACACTCAGTCGCTCTCTCTCACATACACTCAGTCGCTTTTAAGCATCTGTTGTGTGTGGTGTATTAATTAAAATTCTACTGAAATACCCATAAAATGTTTAGTAAAAGGAAAATGCCTTCATCTACATATATAAGCCAGCTAAGAAGTCAAGGAAAACTATTGATTTAGAGTGTAAAATGAAAATTATCCAGCAGTATGAAGATGGAAAGAAAGTGAATACGATAGCACGTGACTTGAAGTTATCACATTCCACGGTATCGATGATACTTAAGGACAAAAAAGAATTCGGGAAGCTGTGAAAGTTCTGCACCTATTAAGTCTACAATTTTAACCAAACAATGACAGGGACCCATCCATGAAATGGAGAAATTGTTGTTTATGTGGATGGAAGATTTAATACAAAAAAATACACCCATGAGCCTTCACACAGTGCAAGCGAAGGCTAGAAGTTGTTTCAGAGTTTAAAATCACATGCCTGAGACAATTACACAGAAGATTTTCAGGCTAGTACTGGATGGTTTAAGCATTTTAAAAAAAGATTTGCTTTGCATAATGTACATGTCACAGGAGAAGCAGGAAGTGCAGATGAAGATGGAGCCAAAAAATTCGTTGGTAGTTTCGACTCTTTAATCAAAGAAGAAGGTTATCTACTGGAACAAATATTCCACGTAGATGAAACCGGCTTGCAATGGAAACGTATGCCTAATCGTAAATACATACACCAAGAAGCAAAAAGGATGCCAGGATTCAAAGCTTTTAAGGATCAGTTAACTTTGTTTCTTGGTAGGAATGCTGCAGGTTTTAAGCTGAAGCCTTTTCTCATTTATCATTCAGAAAACCCTCGTGCATTTAAGCACATCAACAAGCACACACTGCCCATTTACTACCGTTCAAACCATAAAGCTTGGATGACTCAAGCACTGTTCGAAGACTGGTTCATGAACTGCTTCATTCCCCAGACTCGTGAATATTGTTCGGAGAGAGGTATCCCTTTCAAGATTTTATTGGTTATGGACAATGCCCCCCCCATCTGGACAACCTTCATCATGATGTTAGAGTGGTTTTTATGCCACCTAACACAACCGTTCTTATTCAACCCATGGATCAGGGTGCTATTTCAGCATTCAAGCTTCACTATCTCAGAATGACATTCGCATAAGCCATCGAAGCGATAGATTCTGATGCTGATTTATCCTTGCGAGACTTTTAGAAGCAGTACAACATTCTTCAGTGTATCAAGAATATTTCGACCGCATGGGAATGTGTAACAAAGAATTGTATGTCGGGAATTTGGAAAAAGTGTCTAAAATGTTATGCGATCTGAAAAAGGAGAGGAGCTGGAAGTGATTACAGAAAAAATAGTTAAACTTGCAAAAAATCTTAAATTAGAATGTGAAATAGAAGACATAGAGGAGTTGCTAGATTGTGAGATAAAAGAACTTTCAGATGAAGAGTTGATTGAATTGGAAGCACAGAGAGTGGCACAAAAAAAAGCGAGAGAAGAAGAAGAGGAGCCAGAAAAGAAATTCACTGCAAAGGGTTTATCAGATTCTTTTTCGCAACTGAATAAAGCTCTCGCCAGTTTCGAAGCAATGGACGCTAATGTCGAACGATTTACAACGGCTGAACGTATCATTCAAGATGCTGTGCGTTGCTATCGTGAGATTAGCATTAGCATTAGCATTAGCATTAGTAGAGGCATTTGATGCAAGAAAGCAAGCTTATGCAGCATCAGCCAAAAAAAAAAAAAAAAAAAAAAAAAAAGTTACATAAATAAATAAAAATAACCACTTCCACTTCACCCCTCTGTTCGTTCGAAATACCTGTCCAGCTGAGCCTTAAACTTATTTAGGCTATCAACTTCCACGACAAGGGATGGAAGTCTGTTCCACCCACCAACCACCCGCTGGCTAAAGGCAAATTTCCGCACATCTATCCTACATCTGTCTTTCCTCAATTTGAATTTATGCCCTCTCAGGTGATTTTTCTGAGCTAGAGGAAGAATCCCATCAGCATTGAGCATGCTCAAACCATTCAAGGCTTTGTACACCTCTATCAGATCACCCCGCTGGTGCCTAGTTTCCAGACACTGTAATTTGCAAAACTTAAGCCTTTCTTCGTAAGAGAACCCCTTTGTCCCATTCACCAATCTAGTTGCCCTTCTCTGTACTCGTTCCAGCAGCTCTACATCCTTCCTGAAATGAGGCCTCCAGGCCTGTATACAGTACTCTAGGTGTGGCCTGACCATTGCCTTATACAAGGGAATAATCACCTCCTTATCCCTGCTAGAAAAATTCCTATATATCATTGACAATACACCATGAGCTACTCTTGCAGCTCGTCTGCACTGCTCAGAGAACTTCATATCTGCCTGCACCACCACCCCCAGGTCCCTTTCATTCTCTACCACTGTCAGTGTAGTACCACAGAGTTGATACGTTGCTCTGGGGTTGCTGTTTCCCATATGTAGTACTTTACATTTGTCAATGTTAAACTTCATTTGCCACCTCGAAGCCCATCTGCTCAACCTTTCCAAATCCTGTTGCAGCAGCATAGTGTCAGTAGTGTCCTTGACAACCCTGCCAACCTTCGTATCGTCTGCAAACTTGGACATTAAGCCTGATATACCATCATCAATATCATTTATAAATACAGAAAACAATAAAGGCCCCAATACTGAACCCTGAGGGACTCCACTAATAACATTAGTCCACGATGAGCAGTGTCCATTGATTACCACTCTCTGTCTTCTCCCCCTCAACCACCCCTTTATCCATAGCAGCAACTTGCCTCCAATGCCACACTGCTCCAATTTGTGCAGCAGTCTTCCATGTGCAACAGTATCAAAAGCCTTTCTAAGATCCAAGTATATAATATCAAAGTTATTCCCTGCATCCAGTTCTTTTGTGACTGCATCATAGTATCCAATCAAATTGGTCAGGCAAGACTTCCCCTTAACAAAACCATGCTGTGTCCTAGCTATAACTGAAGTCTTGTCTAGATGATCCTGCAGTGCTTCTTTCACCAGTGCCTCCATTAATTTTCCGGGAACAGAAGTTAAACTCACAGGTCTATAATTACTTGTGTCAGCCTTTGATCCCCCTTTGTGAATTGGGGTCACATTTGCCCATCTCCAGTCAATGGGTACCTCCCCTGAGTCCAAGGAAGCTCTCATAATTATGGCTAAGGGTTTGCTTACCTCCTTTGCTGCCTCCTTTAATATAACTGGATAGATCCCATCCACCCCAGGTGCCTTTCTTGTGTTTATCTTCAACAATTTCTCCTCCACTTTGCTCTCAGTTATTACAAGATTCTCTAGCTTACTGCTAGAGTTGAATACACCTCTGGCATTCCCCTCGCTGAATAACTCCTCATGTGTGAATGTCGATGCAAAATATTCATTTAGTTTGTTAGCTACCCGAGCAGGGTCATCAACAGTTGACCCATCGATCTCAAGTGGACCAATCTGATTCATCCCCTTCCTTCTAGAGTTTACATAAGTAAAGAACTCTTTGCTGTTTTTCTTCGCATCCCTTGCCAAGGATCTCTCGTAATCTGCCTTCGCCTGCCTAACCTCCTTTGTAACTTGGTTACAGATCAACTTGTATCTATCATAGGCATCCGTGTCACGTGTTAATTTGTATGTATCCCATGCATTTTTCTTCTCTGCCATATGCCTCATTAGTTCATCTGACAACCATTTAGGCCTAAACCTTGAACAATATTTCTTAGTTGGTATGTAAAGCCTAGTAGCTTCCACGATAAGTTCTTTGAATGCTTCCCATTTTGAATTTGCTGTTGGCAATATCATCAGTTGATCCCACTGTATAGAATTTAAATACTGTCTCAGTCCATTGTAGTCGCCTTTACGAGATATATGAAGAAAAAAAAGAAACAAACTGTTCAAACAAAGCTCAGCATGTTCCTCGTCAAGAAAACATCTCCTACCTCAACCCAAGAACATGACCCTGACGATCCACAACCCAGCACAAGCAAAGATTGAAAATTGATTTTGTAAATTTCATTTGTATTAATTTTTACATTAATTTTAGATTGTATTTTTGTGTTTACAGTACATTATGTACAGTATTATTTTTCACATTATGTACAATATGATTATAGATTGTAGTTTTGTATTTTTATAAACAGTGTGAATAATAAACCAATTAAAATGTAGAGAATGTTTGAATTTAACCTCATAGAGAGAGATAGCCTAGGCATAGAAACAAAGGTATGTACAGTATCGCTAATTAAAAGATAAAAACATTACTGTATTTAAAATGAAAAATAAAAGATGATAAAAATTTAAAAGATTATAAAAATAAATTATAAAGATGATAAAAAGATTGGAAAGGTTAAAAAATGCTGTTAATAAATATAGGGTCGACATACGACCAGATCAACTTACAACCTGTCAGTCAGAACAGAAGTCAGTCGTAAGTCGACGACCAACTGTAACTTCTATCATTTTTGACACAAGCTAAACACAGCTATGAAACTGCTTCCTCCTCATCAATAATCATTTTATCTTCATTTTACTATTTTTCTAAGTAGCTTTATCTCTGTGCATAAATTTGCCCCGCTATTCCACATCTGAGAAAATTAAGTTCAACATTAAAATAACCAAAAACTAACCTTTCTTCTTTGTTCACTCCTATTTCTGTTCTTGTAAATAACCTTCTCAATACTTATTTCTGTAAATCTTCATTGTATCCAATAAATGAATGTACTACACACTACTGTTCCTAGTTCGTGTGTGCATCTTAGAAGCAATCACAGCTGATGCAATGGTCTGCAGTAGAACAGTCCTTCCACTGGCATAGGAAACAACATTTTGTGAACCCTCCTTGTATGCCCATTAACATACCGATGACTCTCAGGTCACTCTGAATTCTCCATTCATGAGTGCTGTGAATTGCTTCAAGTAGTGTCTTTTAATGTTATAGTATGTCTCCTTTTAATGAACAGAATGGGAAAAAGGGGAAGGATGGCTTTAAGTTACCATTTGCAACAGAACAGCTTTCAAACTTTGCTGAGGAGTCAGTGAAGTTCGGATATAATGTGTACATGTGATAATTCCCTAAACATTGCACTGATATCATGGCAATAGCACAACAGAACATTTACCATAAAAATTGTCACCAAAAAACGGTTTTTTTTTCAATAGCAAGACAATTTCATGTTCTTAACCAAGTGTTTCTGCTTTAGTCTCGAGGCAAGAAGTTCAGCTTTATCTTTATGAGTAGTACAATCTGTCTCATGCATTCACATAATTGGTCTCATTGCAAAAAACTAGCTGTAGTAGAGGAAGACTGAAAACAGCTTTGAATCATCTAAAGATCTATCTAGTCTGCATATTTTTTATTGTCTAAAAACCAGAAAAATCCAATAATCTAGAACCATCCAGGTCACAAGGTTTTCAATTTTCAAAATTGTATCTGCATCATGTTCATTGTAAAATGCTATATCTATTTCTACATGGCACACACACACACTCTCCTTATGCTTAGCTGTTTAAATACAGTATAATTACATCATGTTTCTCACAACATGAAATTGAAAAATCACATCTATGTATATTACTCAAAGCAAATGTGTTACTTTTTCCATATTTTACAATAAAACCTTGAGTATATGTATTCTGAAATTTTATGCATTTCTTTAGCATCTTGCTGATGAATACTGTTAATTAGCTTTGCACCATATTATATATATATATATATATATGTGTGTGTGTGTGTGTGTGTATCATATACACATATATACGATGAATTCTGCAGTCACATATAACATAGAACAACACTATTTCCACATTCTGACTTCCACATGCTTCATGCAATGCAGACTGGTATACCTGATGGCTAGTTGTTTAATGAAAATAAGCAGAAATTCACAATTTTTTTTTTTTTTTTAATTCTGAATTTAATGGGTTTTTTTTTTTTTTTTTGCAAAAAAATAGCAAAAGTGTTGGAAAAACTACCTTATGATAATGAGACAGAGAAGGTTCTGTCTTTTGATGAATGAAGAGGTATTCTTCGCTACAAATCTGAAGAGATGAATAGAAAGAAAGAAAAAAGAAAACAGTCGCTTGACAGTACTTACCATCTATCAAATTGGCTACTCTTTGTAATATGAAAAAAATGGATCAAATCACTCTTATAACATCTTCACTAACTGGAAGTGGAGAATTCATGGTTTTGGTATGATGCAAGCTTGAAGTCATGATAAACATGTTACCATTAGACCATACCAGTCCTAACATTAAACAACACTAATTTATATTTTAATTATATTTATTATTATTTTTTTTTTATAATGTGATTCTAAAATGGAGATCAACATTTCAGTGTCTCATACAAAAATAAAAACAAAAATCTAGAGGCATTTTTGGATTTAAAAAACACTATTATCAAGTTATATAAACTGGACATTTCTTTAGGTTATTTCCATTATGAAAACATAAATAAAAAATTCTTCAAACACATTTGGAATAACAAATGTACTGTTATTCCACAAAATACTGTGCCAATTTTTTTCTGATCTTTCTGAAACAACAAAAACAGTGGCTAAATTCCTAAAGCATACTAATCTTGCAAAGGGCTGTCAAGCCAAAAGAATTACTGTGTAGTGCCATTCATAGACAATATATGTATTGGCTTGATGTATCTGAGCAGTCAGGTGAAGAGTGCAGAAGCACATGCACTTTAAGCAAACCATGGTTCAAGCCTACATGACTACTAAATGTGATTAATGACTGTATTCATTGTCAAAATAATTAATGTGCTCCTCTGACCTAATGGTTGTGCAAGAGTATAAACAAGAACATTTAAATGTGATTGTAGTAACACATTAAAGAGAAAACTTTATAATGGACCATTCAAGATATGTAATGAAACACTGAACTGCTACAGAAAAGATGGAGCACAGGATGTTTATATCAGTCAGGTATAATGATATACACCTTGTAAGGCATATGACATGAAACACCATGAATATATCACAACCATTAGAACTGGAAATAGCCATACTGGATGCCATGCTCAACTCTTCTATCGGCACTTGCCATATCACCACAACATGAGTCATTTGGAATATGCATCACAACTGCATTCACACCCTACATGCAATGCAAAAGGATTCAAAGAAACAGGAGACAGGCAAACATAGCTGGAGTTTTGTAAATGGATCCTGAACTGTCCTTTTTCATCTTTTTCCTACAGACATTTTCATCTGTATGTATACTACAGACATGCCAGAGTGTAAATGAAAAGTTTGTTCAGAGTCATACAGCTTAATAATAGCTTTTGAATGCAAAAATGCCTCCAGGTATTTTTTTTTCATATTGTGTGCAAATCATCCTTGACAAATATCAACCATAAAGTTTGCTTTTTACCTGTACGTAGTCATCTGAAGCTACATTAAATCTGTCAAATTTAAGTGATATTGGTCCTCCATCGGGTCGTCTAATTCTGTATGTGCAAACCTGGTTATTGGGATAAGGAAGAACTCCATATGCTGGAGAAGAGATATTTCCAGCAGAGCTTACAATTTCTATTTCACATCCTAATTAAAAAACATTAAATAATCTGCTCAGTGATCAGCAATAATATAAAAATATTAACTGATTAATTACTGAAGCAAATGATCACTTGAGTAATAGTAAGAAATAATGAATCTATCTTTCATAATACCTGTAAATTGTAAATCTAATAACAGCAGAAGGCACTTTTTTAAAAATTTAATTTTTATGACATGAAACAATGTGACTTGTGGCAACTTAGTTTAGAATATAACATACAGTTTACATCATCATAAATTCAAAATCAGTAAATAATTATTAAGCAAAGTTAGTTTTATAAAAGAATAAAAATCCAATTTAGTGACATCAGCTCTTCCAGTTGGCTACTAATATAGTAACATCAAGTCCATCTTCATCTGATATATTTTTTTTTTTTAATTTTTCTTTGAAATAAAATCAAAGTGTAATAGTTTCTAAAGTTAAGAAACATACAGTCTATCTCAGTGACTTCAGTACATCATAAAAATGCTACAATGTTAAATTTTTTTTGATATATTACTTGTGCCAAGCTGTCTTAGCATCTCTGAAAAGTATACTGTCAAATTTGGAATGTATAATGAAACCAGTATGTCCTTGTGTTTCTGTGTTTTAGAGCTTTAAGATTGAATTCGAGTGCTAGAATTTCTGTGTAATATATGTCAATGCTAGTATTATTAAGGAGTAATACTAGTAATCATGTACTGAAGTTTTTATTGTTGAGTGACTATCACCAGTCATGCAGTATACATCTTAAAGAAAATCAATGTCCTGACATCCAGATTCTGCTATCTTCAATTTACACCAATTTGCTGATAACAGGAGCTGATTAGCTTGATTCTAATGGTGTATTATGTGTAATTATACTGGCCAAACATTTTGCACAATGTGCCTACCTGGGTGGTCTTTTCCACTAACAACTGAGAGTACAGAGTACCCCCCCCCCAATGTGCCTTTTATAATGCCAAATATGAGAGGGGGGACTCTGAATTGTTGAAACCAAGGATATTGTGTGTGTTTGTCTATTTTGCTCTGGCTGAGGAGATTCTTTAATTTTTATGTGGCCTGCCTGTCTTTTGGAATTGTCAGATCTATGGCCAACTTTGTACATGTATTAGGGCTCCTTAGTAAGCTGAATTTAATGGCTGTGCCTTTGTCATCTTTTCTGATGAGAATATACTAGTCCTTTTTTGGACAAAGCAAAATGAATCTTTATTTTTAACAAAAAAATTCTATCCACCGATCTGCCATTATCAAACTTAATCCAATTGCCCAATGTCCCAACTTCCCAACAGTTTGCTTCTTCCACAGCATGCTCCTTCACACAACTTCATTAACCTAAAAACAGTTACTAAGAATATCATCATTCTAATCACTGTGTACACTGCAAAATCCTGAGCTCTATGCAGTCACACCACAGTAATTACACTCTTGACAGTTGACATAATGTCTAGTGATTCTGCCATTGTTGGAAGTATTTCCAGAGTCCATGTTTTGTGAATCTCTCTCAGTACATCCTGCATCTCTGAAATATTGTGAAATCTCCACTTCTGGGAAAGTTTAGTTTTTGAAAAAATAAATCACAGGAGTTAAATTTTCATTAATTACATGTAAATTATTTTAAAGTGTATTTACTGTGTTAAATGGTTACAAAGTAATTCCTTTTCAAGTATATAACATTTCCAGTGAGAGAGAGAGAGAGAGAGAGAGAGAGAGAGAGAGAGAGAGAGAGAGAGAGTGTGATGAACTGGACTAGTATTCCTCTAGTCAAACCCAAACTCTGAGCTGTAGTATGACTCAAGTATTTGCTCTAAATTCATTTCAGTTTCAAACATTTGGCATCATTTAGCATTTCTTACATTGTGGAACTATTTCAGCACTAGGCTGTCAGATGTGCCAATAAGCACTGAAACAGCATAATGGTACCATTTCAAACAAATAGCAACCAACTTCTTCAAGAACAATAAAAACACTTTATTTAAAAAGTAGATACTAATCCAAGGCAACTCACGGTGATGCACTCTGCAATATGAGGTCATATGTTGTAGCAACTTAGTTTGTTCTTTGCTATGTGCACATTTGAGGCACTGGCAGCAGTAATTGCCCTCATACAATATTATATAGGTTAATTTTTTATTTTTTTAATTTAATAATTAATAGTGTATAATGTCGATTTATAATACCTGAAGATGGCAAAAAATGGCCAGGTCTGCACTCCAAATCAAAATTTGGATTTAAATGATGGTAGATGAGTTGTTTTATAATTTGCATTAAAGCCATGAAACATCAGTAAATTCTGTCTGTAAAATGCATGCCCTTCACTCACGCGCCAGAGGGATAGCTGGCACTTGAGTGAAGATGAGACTGATTCCCTCGAGCGCCAGCTCGAGGGAATCAGTCTCATCCAGTAAAGTGAATGATTAGAGGCCTTGGGGCCGAAACAACCTCAACCTATTCTCAAACTTTAAATGGGTGAGAAGTCCGGCTTGCTTGACTCGAAGCCTGGACGAAAGGATGTGAGTGCCCAGTGGGCCACTTTTAGTAAGCAGAACAATGTCTGAGAGAAAAATCTCAGTTTCTGAGAGGAAACCATGCAGGCCTTTCCTAAGACAAACTAATTCAGTCAGAGTGTGAAAATATCCCATAAATATTCTTTCCATGACATTAAAAGTACTTCCCAACTTCAATTAGTGATGAAATTGAACCCAGGTTTTTTCCACATAGTGTGACAGAGCAGCAGTGCTATCCTTTAGACTACTGCATAAGAGAAATTGGAAGCAGTATTCTACTGTAGAGACTAGGTAATAGCATACATAGACAGTAACAGCATTCACCATATAGTGCAAGGAAGCCAAAGGCTTTTGCCGCAGTGGCAAAAAAAAAAAAAAAAAAAAAAAATACACCAAGTTGATAAAAAAATACAAATAATATGTTTCCCTCCTCACACAACTAACTATCTATGACATTTTAATTTATTTAAACTGTCAACCTCAGCTACTTGCGAGGGCAAGTTTTTCCAGCAATCAATAACTCGCTGGCAAAAAAAAAATCTAATCTAAACCTCAGCCCTTGTAATTTGAATTTATGGCCACTAGTTCTGGAATTCTTTATAACGGTGAAAATTTAACCTTCACTGATTTTGCTAATCCACTCTTAGAGCCTTATAAACCTCAATCAGGTCGCCTCTGAGGTGCCTGGTTGCCAAGCTCTGAAGACCACAAAATCGGAGTCTCCTCATATGGTCATCATTTTGCCGATCTTACCATTTGATTTGCCGTGAGCCAATTTGAATGGTGAGACCCTTTCAAGAAGCTCAATGTCTATTTTCAGATGAGGTCTGCATACTTGAACACTGTATTCCAAAGGTGATCTTACAACTGCCTTATACAGTGGGATTATGACCTCCCTATCTGTACAGGATAACATTCAATAAATCATCGATAAGGCACTGTGAGCTTTCCTGGCTGCTGTCTGTTTATACTGTTCAGAAAGCTTCATATCTGCCCATATCATAACTCCCTGATCCCTTTCTCCCTCTACTGTTTTTATTTCACCTGCACCAAATGTATAATTTATACATTTGGCGCAGGTGAAATAAAAACATTTAGCAGAATTAAAGCATAGCTGCCATTAATCTGCCCATCTTTGAAGTCTGTTCAAGTCATCCTGAAGGAGTACTTCTTGGCACTGATCAGCCTAATCATCTACAATTTTGATATCACACCTTCTATCCCTTCATTGATTTCATTTATGAAAATGAGAAACTGTGGTCCAAGAACTGATCCTTAGTAGACCCCACTACTGACTACACCAACCTGAAAAATATCCATTAATCACAACCCCCCCCCTCTGCTTTCTGCCCTGCAGCCACACAGCATTCCATCTTAGAATCTTATCAGTAATCCCACCCTGTTCAAACTTATACAGTAACCTCTCATGAGGGACTAAGTCAAATGCTTTGCTAAAATCCAAGTAATCTTTGTTGAAATTGCTCCCTAATTAGTAACTGTGTTAAAATGGCCTACTAAGTTAGTTAAACATGATATTCCCCTAAAAAAGCCTTATTGCATGTCCTTCCAAATGCCATATCTATCTAAATGTTCCTGGATCAGGAACATTTAGATAAGATTTTTCCTCAAAGATTTTTCCTACCACTGAAGTCAGACTAACTGGTCTGTAGTTCCTAACTTCACTCTTAGACTCTCCCTTATGTATTGGCAATATGCTGGCACTTCTAATCCAAAGGAATCTCCCCCCTGAAAGCAAAGATGCCCTCATAATTAACTTCAATGGTTCAATAGACTCCCTAGCAGTCTTCCTCAAAACAACCGGATATATGCAATGAACTGCAGGAGCCTTACTTGCCTTTATTTTTCTAATAAACAATCATCTCTAATCACAACATCACTAATTTCTTATGGCTCAGCCTCACTCACAGCCTCGTCTCAGCATGAAGGATCTTTTGTCAGTGAAGACCGATATAAAGTGCCTATTCAATTCATCCACAAAATCAGTTGGGTTATCAAAGACTTTCCCACACCCAGTGTACAAAACTTCTTCATTGTATTCACATACATGAAAAATTCCTTGTTCCCATTCTTTATTCTCTTAGTCAATGCTTTCTCATATGTGACCTTGGCCTCCCTAACCTTATTTGTGATGTTATTGCAGGTCAACTTGTACCTGTTGTAGGCTTCGGTACTTTTCATTGCTCTATAATTATCCCATGCCATCTTTTTTCGCTCTATTTGACCAGCGAGCTCTGTGGTCATCCATTTCAGCATCCTCCTCCTGGAATATTTTCTTAATGGTATGTACGGATTCATGGCTTCAAAAGTATTCCATAATTCAAATGTATTTGTCCTCCCTTGTCAATCCACCCAATTCATAGATGCCATATAGCACCTTAAACTGTCAAAGTCCTCTCTTCTGAAATTAAAACCCATGCCTTTATCTTTGTTTATATTTATCTTTAACTACTGCAACACCTTTATTCATCTTCCAACTGACAATTGCATGATCACTTCCTGACAGTGTTTCCCATACTTTAAAACCCCATGATGTCATCTGATTCATTAGTGATGATGAAGTCAAGAATATTCTCACTCCTAGTACTTTCTCTAACATGCTGGTACAAATAATAATCATCTAGTTTAGAAAAAATTTTGACCCAAGGTGAGTTTCCCACGCACTAATTCCAATCAATCTGGAGCAGATTAAAGTCACCCATAATAAGACAATCACACTTGTATGCCCATTCCATCTACATGTAAAGACTCATCATTTTCTTCACAATCTTTTGGCTTGCAGATTTTTCCCACTCTCATTATACTTTGCTTTCAACTAACCCACACCACACAGATTAACTTCAGTAGATAAGCATTTAGTTTTGGACACAACTAAAATTAAATAAATAAATAAATTTCTGTTCATTCTAGGACAGTCAAGACCAGAATAAATTGCACATTGTTTGTGGCAGACACCTTTTCAAAACT
This sequence comes from Mastigoproctus giganteus, assembly GCF_048544385.1. NCBI lineage: Eukaryota > Metazoa > Arthropoda > Arachnida > Uropygi > Thelyphonidae > Mastigoproctus > Mastigoproctus giganteus. The sequence continues at coordinate 75,712,491 of NC_143582.1, forward strand.
ACAATGTCTCAAAATGAGCTCTGAATTTTTCATCGCAGCACAATGACTTAATCTGCAACCTCCTTATTTCTGACTGTGCATGCTATGCAGGACAGTGGGCAGCCCAAACAAGCTTCTACACAATACACAGCTTTTAAATTTTTCCAATTTTATGTCTGTATACTTTCTTTTAGCCGGAAAATTGTTTGTTACTGGAATAAATTAACTCTGTGGGTAGTTGGGCTAGAAACTTACATACATGAGGAGGTAAACATACAGGCTGTTTATTTTCATTTTATTTTTTTATATATTTATTTTATTTTAATTATTTATTTTTATTTAGTTATTTATTTTAGTTTTGTACAGAGCAAAAAATCTATATGGCTGCTACTAATACTTTTTTTCCCACTTTTACTGATGAAGTAAGAGTTTATAGCTCACTTTCATCGAAACTGATGAGAACAATATAAACAATTATATAAATTCCTGTTTTGCAAATGAAATATGACAATTATCCTCTTCACTTTACTAAATAAAGATATGCTATAATATGAAATAAACTATCTAGATGTAAAGTAAAGTATACAGCTACAATATTAAATACTAAAATCTGCATTTATCTTATCAATATAAATGTTATACTTACCAGCTCTAAATCTAATTGCAAATCCTCTACGGCTGTCTCCATAACTTGTATGAAAATAAAGATAGATTCTATTTTTTGTTGATATAACAAACTGCTGATTGTCATCTATTGGACCAGTCAACTTGGCTAACATAGAATCAGAAGCCTCTGCTCCATCACGAATGATAATAAAGTCTTTTTCTGGTTCTAAATCAATATCCACAACCTATGGGTTTGGGGGAAAAAAAAAAAAAAAAACAGAGAGAGAGAGAGAGAGAGAGAGAGAAAAAGCAAGAAAACACTTAACAATATGAATTATATCTTTCTGTTATATAAGTACACTTCCCAGTAAATCTCTCTCTCTCTCTCTCTCTCTCTCTCTCTCTCTCTCTCTCTCTCTCTCTCTCTCTCTCTCTCTCTCTCTCCTAGAAGGGAAAAAACTGTATTAGCATTAATCTTTCATATGCAGCATCCTCATTATAGCACTGCATTACAAATAAGATAATTCTCTTTCAAGAACTATGTTATTCTTTAATCATAAAAAGGTACTGTTTTTCGAAGTGCAAGTATTCCACTGTTTCCTCTTGATCACAACTTAATTTTTAACTTGACAAGAAGCAATGGTCTAAATCTACAGTACAAGATGCTTCAGTTGGTTATTGCAGTGCACGATTTAAAAAGAAATTAGGGAACTTCATGCCCATAAGAAATAAAATACATTACAAATAACATGACTCCTGCTAATTTTATGTATAATTAGCTAACTGACAAGGATAGGTTCGCATGAGAAAAGAGAAAGTCATGACATTTTCTCTGAGGAGAGAGCAACAAAAATAAAGAAGTATTTTCCTTCTTAGTGAAGCTGCAAATGAGAGATCAGTTTCATACAAACAAAAAAACAAAAAATGTTTTTCTGATTCTTGCAGCAAATTATCTTTAATAAATAGCCCATTCACATAACAATATATTTTTTTTTAAATCAGACAATTAGCAAAATTAATATATACACATTATAATAAATGATTTAATATGTTAATAGAACTTACAGTTTTTGTTGTTGTTGTGGAATTTCTGGCACAAGGGCTATATAGGCCATATTGCGTCTATCAAAGTAAGTAAGTATACGTGTGATAACTGCTCTGGGAGCAATTAAAGTTGATCATACATTTTAATTTTTTTCAAGTAGGTGAAAAATTCGGAGAGTTTTGCGTCGTTACCTATGATGCTGTTGAGTGAAAAGGAGTTTGAGATGGAGCTGAAAGTAGACTGTTGGGCAGTGTTGAACAAAGTACATTCAATCAGAATATGCTTCACTGATAGCGACTGCAAACAGTGTGTGCACTGAAGAAGTTCATTTCCTGTGAACAGAAACAGATGAGTGAGGTGAGTATGGCCAATTTGGGTTCTGGCTAGAAGTACTTCTTCCTTTCTAATTTTATGGAGGCTAGACGTCTATAATTGTGGTTCAGGTTTCAGTTGAAACAGTTTATTATGTGTTTGCTTTTTCCACAGAAGTGCCCATTGTTCCTAACATATTTTCTGTATTTTATGTTTATAATCAGGATAAGGGACCAGATCATTCTCCAAAGTTAAGGCTACCTACGTTGGAGGGATGCTTTGCAGCATCATCAGCACGCTCATTTCCAGGAATACCACTGTGACCTGGGATCCAGGAGAAGACAACAGTGTGATGTTGCTCATGGAGATGTATCAGCTCATGTCTTATTAGCTTTACCAAAGGATTGCAAGGTGAGGTGTTTGTGAGAGCTAAGAGAGCACTCTTGGAATCTATGTACTATACTTTTTTTGATTCATAGGAGTGAAATATTTTCCAGGGCAAGTTTAATTGCATAGAGCTCAGCAGTACAGAAACAGTTGTATTAGGGAAGACAGCAGCTGCACCCACTTTATTGCCCGACTTTGAACCATCAGTGTAGATCTTAGAAAAGTGGGAATAATTTTCTTCATGGACAAGATGCAGTTGTCTGATGTTAATATCAGCACCTTTTCCCCATTTTTCAAAGTAATAATCATATGAAGGAGTTAAGGTAATCCATGGGGGATCTGGATCTTTTAATCTCTGATGATATTATAAAAGTAAATATTCCAGCATTCTAATAGGTAGAACTTACAGCTAGAGTAGACTGGGTGAATTAAGGGTTGGGAAACCAGCAGAAATTTTCTAATGCTGGCAGTAAATCTCTATAGAATATACCAAACAAAAAAAAAATATGGAGTAAGTTTATTCTAGAAAATAGAAGTAGGAAATAAATGAACAAATGAACAAAAAAAAAACTGTTTGTTTCTTTGGTAAAGAACAAACTGCTAGTGGTAGCAGCAGTTTGGTAAGTTTAGAGGTGAACAGAGGCCAATTAGTTGATGCAAGGATTTGGAAGAAAGAGATGTAATTACAGATGCTATTTTTTAACAATAATAAAATAAGCAGAAGAAATGGAAAATATATGTAAATTATAAGGAGAATACCTATGAGGAAAAGATCATTAAATAACCCTTGGGACTTTGGGAAAGAGTGTAGGCGAAGTTTTTACGGCTCCGGCTAATAGAGAAGTTTTTTTTTTTTTAATTTTTTCTGTTTTATTAACTTAAATTGGCATATTAATTTATTTTCTAGAGTAGCTTTATATTCCTAGTTACGATACTTAGTTTAATTTTTAACTTCGATAGAGATTTTGTAGGTTATTACTTAGTATCGGTAAGGGTATCCGATCCACATGTTTTACAAGTTTTGCAGCTCCAGCGAACTCAAAGTTTTTAGCTATATTTAGCCGCTTTATTGACTTAATTATTATATTAAATTATTTTCTATAAGTAGCTTACAGACCTAGTCAAGATCCTTGGTTTATTTTGAATTTAGATAGCGAGATTTTGAAAGTTAATTAATACTTAGTGTACGTAGATTTAACGTTCATAACTTGCCGCCATTGTTATACGATACAATATTATATCCCGTACTAGATAGCGTTAGCTTAGTATAGTATAGTATATAATATTATCAATAAATCAGTAAAATTTATTAATCTTGTAAACTTCATTGTCAATTAAATTGTACTTTTTTAACTAAATACATATAACGACTTAGATTTTACAAATGTAACATTATTAATTAATACATCACTTGATACAGAAGTTATATAACGAAATTCAGAGATAATACTCGATACTGAAAAAAAAAAATAGCACGCACTCTTTGAGTAGACCGGGGTTCAAGCCCCTGACTGCTGAATACAGTCGATCTGCCAACCCGCACTGGACCAGCGTGGCAGATTATGGTCTATTTCCTTCAGCATGAATTGTTGAGGAGGCTTCCATCCTGCAGTGGGTTGATAATGGCTGCACGTTACCTTTTATATAGTGTTATAACTGCATTGGGATATAGGTTTAGGGTTATAATTTTGTACTGAAATTGAAATTTTATTGAAATCATGACTCACACCAGAGCAGCAAAGCAAAAGGCTCAAGCTAATGGGAGTGCTGTGGCTCAGGGGAGAACTTCGGGGGGAGGGGGGGCAGTTACCCTCTGAATCACAGCCTTTTAAAATGCACTGCTTGTTTGATGTTTGTGGATCAAACAGGTACAGGACATGATATTGTCAGGGGGAATGTCTTTGTGTGTGTGTGTGTGTGTGTGTGTGTGTGTGTGTGTGTGTGTGTGTGTGTGTGTGTGTGTGTGTGTGTGTGTGTGTGATGTTTTGTTTGTTATTTGGTTTTTAGGAGCATTAGCAACTAAAGCCATATTGCTCCGGGAATATGCCGTGGTCATTCCCTTGACCTTTCTGCATCCTGCGTATTTGGTGGTGATGGGCTCGAACCCCGGTCTAATCAAGAAGCTTGTGCTATGCACTGCTGATCCTTCCCACCTGGCTATGGAGGCACCGTGCACGATGTAAGGAGTGTGAGGAAATCAGGCGATAACTCAACGTTGTTATGGGCCTATGTGAGAGCTTGAAGGAGAGGGTGTATGCCCTCGAAGGATCTAAACTGAGGGACCCATCACGCTCTCAGCTGCCCACATCAACACCAGAGCTTGCACTTGATCATCATGCAACAGCAACCCCCAAGGCAGAATGCGCTGGTCCCACAGGAACTAGTAGTTGTCGGTGACTCTATTGTCAGGGAAATGGGGAACATATTGCGAAAAAAGGATAGGTGGAACAGGACCAGCGTATATCTGCCAGGAGCAAAGGTTGATCAGGTTGTAGAGCAGATATCATCTTTTAAGGGGAACAAAAGTGATATTGTTGTACACGTTGGCACAAATAATATTAAGAGTAGGAAACCGGTGGAATTACTTAACAAATATAGGTCACTGTTGAAAAAAAGCCGTGAATTAGGGCTGAATTTGAAAGTGTCTGCAATTCTGCCAAGACACGATAGGAGGGAGTATATGTTGAGAGCCTTGTCGATCAATTTGGCCGTGAAGAGATTGTGCAAGGCTCAAGGGATAGAATTTTTCTCAGCCTGGTCTGTGCTTGTTAACAGGAGAGACTGTTACAGTCTCTCCTGTTCACAAGGGACATGGGATACACTTAAATAGAAAGGGTGTGAGAATATTTGCTGATGCTATCGAGGCAGTGTTAGGTGGGTTGGAAAACTGCTAGCTTGGGGGGGGATACACAGACTAATAGATTAACAATAGCCACTGGCAAAGGTAAAAGTGATTCTTGCACTACTTCTATTGGAATGAGCAGCAGCCTGGAAAACAAGATGCAGGGAGTGCATCCCGGAAATCAGAGACTGCTGGAAGTCATTGCGGTACAAGTAAACACATGGGTTGTAGTGGGGTAGCTAAGAATAGGAACAGATGCATGTATACCTGCGTGTACCCCAATGCTAGGAGTTTGGTAATTTAAAAACTGTCCGAGACAGTGGTCTCCGACAGTTTTTAAATTCTGTACAGTGGGATAAACTGACGATGTTACCAACAGTAAATTCTAAGTGGGAAGCATTCAAGGAATTAATCGTGGATGCTACTAAAAGTTTCATACCTATTAAGAAATATTGTTCAAGGTTTAGGCCTAAATGGTTATCTAATGAACTAATGAGACTCGTAATAGAGAAGAAAAATGCATGGGATGCATATAAATTATCAAGCGACTCAGAAGCCTATGGCAGATATAAGCTAGTCTGTAATCAGGTGACAAAGGAGATTAGGCAGACAAAGGCAGATTACGAGAAATCCTTGGCAAAAGATGCTAAGAAAAACAGCAAGGATTTCTTTACTTATATAAACTCTAAAAGGAAGGGGATGAATCTGATTGGTCCACTTGAAATCGATGGTTCGACTGTTGATGATCCTGCTCAGATAGCAAACAAACTGAATGAGTATTTTGCATCTACATTCACACATGAGGAATTATTAAGGTTTGAAAATGGCAGAAGGTTATCAAATTGTAGCAGGATACTTAATGATTTTGGAATAACTGAAAGCAAAGTGGAGGAGAAATTGTTGAAGTTAAACATAAGAAAAGAACCTGGGGTGGATGGGATCTATCAAGTTATATTAAAGGAGGCGGCAAAGCAACTAAGCAAACCCTTAACCATAATTATGAGAGCATCCTTGAACTCAGAGGATGTTCCCATGGACTGGAGATGTGCAAATGTATCCCCAATTCACAAAGCAGGATCGAAGGGTGACACGAGTAATTACAGACCAGTTAGTTTAACTTCTGTTCCGAGTAAAATAATGGAGTCACCGGTTAAAGATGCATTGCAGGATCATCTAGACAAGGCTGCAGCAATAATTCAGACACATCATGGGTTTGTTAAGGGAAAGTCTTGTCTGACAAATTTGATAGGATATTATGATGTGGTTACAAAGGAACTGGATGCAAAAAATAATTTTGATATCATATATTTGGATTTCAGGAAAGCTTTTGACACTGTTGCACATGGAAGACTATTGTACAAATTGGAGTAGAATGGTATTAAGGGTAAGTTGCTACAATGGATAAAAGGATGGTTAAGTGGGAGAAGACAGAGGGTAGTAATCAATGGGTGCTGCTCTTCTTGGACTAATGTTATTAGTGGAGTCCCACAGGGTTCGGTGTTAGGTCCACTGTTGTTTTGTATATTTATCAATGATATTGATGAAGGTATATATCAGGCTTAATGTCAAAGTTTGCAGATGATACAAAGGGTTGGCAGGGTTGTTAATGATAGTAATGGCAGATGGGCTAAGAAGTGGCAACTGAAGTTTAACCTTGACAAATGCAAAGTACTGCATACGGGTAGAAGTAACCCCAGAGAAACGTACCAACTGTGTGGTACTACACTTAAGGTGGTAGAAAATGAAAAGGACCTGGGAGTAATTGTGCAGTCAGATATGAAGTTTTCTGAGCAATGCAGACAGGCTGCCAGGGCAGGGGCATGGGGTTTTGTCAATGAAATATATGAATTTTGCTAGCAGGGAAAAGGAGGTGATTATCCCTCTGTATAAGGCAATGGTCAGGCCACGCCTTGAGTACTGCATACAGGTCTGGAGGCCTCATTTTAGGAAGGATGTAGATTTACTTGAGCGTGTACAGAGAAGGGCAACAAGATTGGTGGCAATTTGCCTTTAGCCAGCGGGTGGTTAATTGCTGGAACAAACTTCCATCTGTCCTTGTGGAAGCAGTAGTAGTAGTAGTAGTACTGGCATGTGATGCAAGAAAGAAAATGTATGAGCTTATGCAGCATCAGCCAAAAAAAAAAAAAAAAAAAAAAATCACAAATGCCTGTCCAGTTCCTCCTTAAATTTATTCAACCTATCAACTTCCACAATGACAGATGGAAATTTGTTCCAGCAATTAACCACCCGCTGGCTAAAGGCAAATTTCCACACATCTATTCTACATCTGTCTTTTCTTAATTTGAATTTATGCCCCCTTAGGTTCGTAATCTGAAAAAGTGGAAGGATCCCATCAGAATTCAGCATGCTCAACCCATTCAAGGCCTTATATACCTCAATCAGATCACCGTGCAGGTGCCTAGTCTCCAGCCACTGCAATTTGCAGAACTTAAGCCTCTCTTGGTAAGAGGATCCCTTCATTCCCCTCACCAATCTTGTTGCCCTTCACTGTACACGCTCAAGTAAATCTACATGCTTCCTAAAATGAGGCCTACAGACCTGTATGCAGTACTCAAGGCGTGGCCTGACCATTGCCTTATACAGAGGGATAATCACCTCCTTTTCCCTGCTAGCAAAATTCGTATATATCATTGACAAAACCCCATGACCTGCCTTGGATGCCTGTCTACATTGCTCAGAGAACTTCATATCTGACTGCACAATTACTCCCAGGTCTTTTTCATTTTCTACCACCTTAGTGTAGTACCACACAGTTGGTATGTTTCTCTGGGGTTACTTCTACCCATATGCAGTATTTTGCATTTGTCAAGGTTAAACTTCAATTGCCACTTCTTAGCCCATCTGCCCAAATTATCTAGATCCTGTTGCAGTAGCACACTGCCATTACTGTCATTAACAACCCTGCCAACCTTTGTATCATCTGCAAACTTTGACATTAAGCCTGATATACCTTCATCAATATCATTGATAAATATACAAAACAACAGTGGACCTAACACCAAACCCTGTGGGACTCCACTAATAATATTAGTCCAAGAAGAGCAGCACCCATTGATTACCACCCTCTGTCTTCTCCCACTTAACCATCCTTTTATCCATTGTAGCAACTTACCCTTAATACCATTCTGCTCCAATTTGTACAATAGTCTTCCATGTGCAACAGTGTCAAAAGCTTTCCTGAAATCCAAATATATGATATCAAAATTATTTTTTGCATCCAGTTCCTTTGTAACCACATCATAATATCCTATCAAATTTGTCAGACAAGACTTTCCCTTAACAAACCCATGATGTGTCTGAATTATTGCTGCAGTCTTGTCTAGATGATCGTGCAATGCATCTTTAACCAGCGACTCCATTATTTTACCCGGGACAGAAGTTAAACTAACTGGTCTGTAATTACTCGTGTCACCCTTCGATCCCCCTTTGTGAATTGGGGATACATTTGCACATCTCCAGTCCATGGGAACCTCCCCTGAGTCCAAGGATGCTCTCATAATTATGGCTAAGGGTTTGCTTAGTTGCTTTGCCGCCTCCTTTAATATAACTGGATAGTTCCCATCCACCCCAGGTGCCTTTCTTACGTTTAAGTTGATAGGTTGAATAAATTTAAGGAGGAACTGGACAGGCATTTGGAGGGAACGGAGTGATTTTTTTTTTTTTTTTTTTTTTGGCTGATGCTGCATAAGCTCATACACTTGCTTTCTTGCATTGTATGCCACTACTACTGCTACTACTACATCAAAGGCAGATATTATTGGGATATCAGAGACATGGTGTCACACAGATATAAGGAATGCAGAACTGGAATTTGGGAAGTACAATGATAGACAGGATAGCAAGGGAGGAGGGGTTATGCTATTACTTAAGAAACACATAAAATCCAAGGAAGTGCTGCCAGTCGACATCGCTGGACAGTGCAGTTTCGAATCAGTTTGGGGTGACATAAGCACTGGGATATCAAAATTGAGAGTACGAGTGTGTTATTATCCTAATGACTCTGATGAGTATAGTAAAAAACTGTATAGGGTAATAGACTGGGCCAGTAAATCAGAGAGTCTTATAATGGGGGATTTTAATTTCCCAGATATTCACTAGAATTTGTGGGTTGGTCACACACACACACACACACACACACACACACACACACACACACACACACACACACACACACACACACACACACACACACACACACACACACACACACACACAAGCAAGGCTTTTGTGGATTTATTGGATGATTGTTTTCTACATCAGCATGTTTGGGAGGCAACTAGAGGGAGTAATACTCTTTATCTGATTATCAGTATTGATTTTTCATGCATTAAGAATCTGCAGATAAAGGAACCACTAGGTGACAGTGATCACAGTGTGCTCAAGTGAGATTTACTCAAAGTGGTAACTACCATCAGGGGTAAAGGGAAGGGTGTTTGCTTTCGTAAAGGTGACTAAGGAGGTCTGAGACAGTATTTAAATTCTATACAGTGGGACCAACTGATAATGTTACCAACAGCAAATTCAAAATGGGAAGCATTAAAAGAATTAATCTTGAAAGCTACTAGGCTTTACATACCAACTAAGAAATATTGTTCAAGGTTTAGGCCTAAATAAATGTCAGATAAGCTAATGAGACATGTGGCAGAGAAGAAAAATGCATTGAATACATATAAATTAATGGGTGACATGTTGTTGTTGTTGTTGTATGTTTTACAGCACAAAGGCAGCTATAGGCCATTATGTGCCAATGGATGACATGGAAGCCTATAATAGATAGGATGCCTAATCCTCTTTGAGACTTGGTCTATAACCAAGTCACAAAGGAGATTAGGCAGGCAAAGGCAGATTATGAGAAATCTTTGGCAAAGGATGCAAATAAAAACAGCAAAGAGTTCTTTACCTATGTAAACTCTATAAGGAAAGGGATGAATCAGATTCATCCACTGGATATTGATGGTACAACTGTTGATGATCCTGCTCAGGTGGTTAACAAACTAAATGAGTATTTTGCATCTACATTCACACATGACAAGTTATTCAGGGAGGGGAATGCCAGAGGTGATTTAAACTCCGGCAGTGAGCTAGATGATTTTGTAATAACTGAGAGGAAAGTGGAGGAGAAATTAGCATTAGTAGAGGCATTTGATGCAAGAAAGCAAGCTTATGTAGCATCAGCCAAAAAAAAAAAAAAAAAAAAAAACCACTTCCACTTCACCCCCCTGTTCGTTCAAAATACATGTCCAGCTGAGCCTTAAACTTATTTAGGCTATCAACCTCCACCACAAGGGATGGAAGTCTGTTCCACCAACCAACCACCCGCTGGCTAAAGGCAAATTTCCGCACGTCTATCCTACATCTGTCTTTCCTCAATTTGAATTTATGCCCTCTCAGGTGATTTTTCTGAGCTAGAGGAAGAATCCCATCAGCATTGAGCATGCTTAAACCATTCAAGGCTTTATACACCTCTATCAGATCACCTCGCTGGTGCCTAGTCTCCAGACACTGTAATTTGCAAAACTTAAGCCTTTCTTCGTAAGAGCACCCCTTTGTTCCATTCACTAATCTTGTTGCCCTTCTCTGTACTCGTTCCAGCAGCTCTACATCCTTCTTGAAATGAGGCCTCCAGACCTGTATACAGTACTCTAGGTGTGGCCTGACCATCGCCTTATACAATGGAATAATCACCTCCTTATCCCTGCTGGAAAAATTCCTGTATATCATTGACAATACTCCATGAGCTACTCTTGCAGCCCGTCTGCACTGCTCAGAGAACTTCATATCTGCCTGCACAACCACCCCCAAGTCCCTTTCATTCTCTACCACTGTCAGTGTTGTACCACAGAGTTGATACGTTGCTCTGGGGTTGCTGTTTCCCATGTGTAGTACTTTACATTTGTCAATGTTAAACTTCATTTGCCACCTCTCAGCCTATCTCCTCAACCTTTCCAGATCCTGTTGCAGCAGCATAGTGTCAGTAGTGTCCTTGACAACCATGCCAACCTTTGTATCGTCTGCAAACTTGGACATTAAGCCCGATATACCATCATCAATATCATTTATAAATACAGAAAACAATAATGGACCCAACACTGAGCCCTGAGGGACTCCACTAATAACATCAGTCCACGATGAGCAGTGTCCATTGATTACCACTCTCTGTCTTCTCCCCCTCAACCACCCCTTTATCCATAGCAGCACTTTGCCTCCAATGTCACACTGCTCCAATTTGTGTAGCAGTCTTCCATTTGCAACAGTATCAAAAGCCTTTCTAAGATCCAAGTATATAATATCAAAGTTATTCCCTGCATCCAGTTCTTTTGAGACTGCATCATAGTATCCAATCAAGTTGGTCAGGCAAGACTTCCCCTTAACAAAACCATGCTGTGTCTGAGCTATAACTGAAGTCTTGTCTAAATGATCCTGCAGTGCTTCTTTAACCAGTGCCTCCATTAATTTTCCTGGAACAGAAGTTAAGCTCACAGGTCTATAATTACTTGTGTCAGCCTTTGATCCTCCTTTGTGAATTGGGGTCACATTTGCACATTTCCAGTCTATGGGTACCTCCCCTGAGTCCAAGGAAGCTCTCATAATTATGGCTAAGGGTTTGCTTACTTCCTTTGCTGCCTCCTTTAATATAACTGGATAGACCCCATCCACTCCAGGTGCCTTTCTTGTGTTTTTCTTCAACAGTTTCTCCTCCACTTTAGTCTCAGTTATTACAAGATTCTGTAGCTTACTGCTAGAGTTGAATCCACCTCTGGCATTCCCCTCGCTGAATACCTCCTCATGTGTGAATGTCGATGCAAAATATTCATTTAGTTTGTTAGCTACCTGAGCAGGATCATCAACACTTGACCCATCAATATCAAGTGGACCAATCTGATTCATCCCCTTCCTTCTAGAGTTTACATAAGTAAAGAACTCTTTGCTGTTTTTCTTTGCATCCCTTGCCAAAGATTTCTCGTAATCTGCCTTCGCCTGCCTAACCTCCTTTGTAACTTGGTTGCATATCAACTTGTATCTATCATAGGCTTCTGTGTCATGTGTTAATTTGTATGTATCCCATGCATTTTTCTTCTCTGCCATATGCCTCATTAGTTCATCTGACATCCATTTTGGCCTAAACCTTGAACAATATTTCTTAGTTGGTATGTAAAGCCTAGTAGCTTCCAAGATAAGTTCTTTGAATGCTTCCCATTTTGAATTTGCTGTTGGTAACATCATCAGTTGGTCCCACTGTATAGAATTTAAATACTGTCTCAGTCCATCGTAGTCGCCTTTACGGAAGCAATAACCCTTCCCTTTACCCCTAATGGTAGTTACCTCTTTGAGTAAATCCCACTTCAGCACACTGTGATCACTGCCACCTAGTGGTTCATTTATCTGCAGATTCTTAATGCATGAAGAATCACTGCTGATAATCAAATCAAGAGTATTACTCCCTCTAGTTGCCTCCCGAACATGCTGATGTAGAAAACAATCATCCAATAAATCCACAAAAGCCCTGCTAGTGTGTGAGTAACCAGCCCCCAAAATCCAGTCAATATCTGGGAAATTAAAATCTCCCATTATAAGACACTCTGATTTACTGGCCCACTCTATTTCCCTGTACAGTTCCTTATTATACTCATCAGAGTCGTTAGGCCTATAGCACACTCCTACTCTCAATTTTGATCTCCCAATGTTTATGTCACACCAAACTGACTCCACACTGCACTGTCCAGCGATGTCGACTGGCTTCACTTCCTTGGTTTTTATGTGTTTCTTAACTAATAGCATAACACCTCCCCCCTTCCTATCCTGTCTATCCTTTCTGTAGACGTTGTACTCCCCAAATTGCAATTCCGCATCCCTTATATCTGTGTGACACCACGTCTCTGATATCCCAACAATATCTGCCTTCGATGTTTTGAGCAATACCTCAAATTCATCAAATTTATTTACTAAACTCCTAGCATTGGTGTACACGCAAGTATACCTGCACCTGTTTCTATTCTTAGCTACCCTAACACAACCCATGTGTTTACTTGTACCGCAATGGCTCCCAGCAGTCTCTGAAATACCATGCATCTTGTTTTTCAGGCTTCTGCCCATTCTAATAGAAGCAGTGCAAGAATCTCTTTCACCTCTGCCAGTGGCTACTGTCAATCTATTGGTCTTTGTCTCCCCCCAAGCTAGCAGTTTTCCGACCCACCTAACACTGCTTCGATAGCATCAGCAAATATTCTTGCACCCTTTCTATTTAAGTGTATCCCATCCCTGTAGAAGCAATCTCTCCTGTTAACAAGTACAGTCCAGGCTGAAAAAAATTCTACCCCTTGAGCCTTGCACAATCTTTCCAGGGCCGAATTGATCGACAAGGCTCTCATCATATACTCCCTCCTATCGTGTCTGGGCAGAATTGCAGACACTTTCAAATTCAACCCTAATTCTCGGCTTTTGTTCAACAGTGACCTGTACTTGTTAAGTAATTCTGCCGGTCTCCTACTCTTAATATTATTAGTGCCAACGTGTACAACTATATCACCTTTTGTGCCCTTAAAAGATGATATTCGCTCTACAACGTCATCAACCTTTGCCCCTGGCAGACATACCCTGGTCCTGTTCCACCTATCTTTTTTACAAAGCATGTTCCCCGTTTCCCTGACAATAGAGTCACCAACAACTACTAGTTCCTTCGGGACCAGCGCATTCTGCCTTGGGGGTTGTCTCTGTGTCACGCGATGCCCAAGTGCAAGCTCTGGCGTTGATGTGGGCAGCTTGTTGAAAATAAGCATAAAAAAGGCACCCGGGGTGGATGGGATCTATCCAGTTATATTAAAGGAGGCAGCAAAGGAAGTAAGCAAACCCTTAGCCATAATTATGAGAGTTCCTCAGGGAAGGTACCCATATACTGGAGATGTGCAAATGTGACCACAATTCACAAAGGAGGATCAAACGGTGACAAGTAATTATAGACCTGTTAGTTTAACTTCTGTTCCAGGGAAATTAATGGAAGCACTAATGTCTAAGTTTGCAAAAGATACGAAGGTTGGCAGAGTTGTTAAGGATACTAATGAGAGTACACTGCTGCAACAGGATCCAGAAAAGTTGAGCAGATGGGCTGAGAGATGGCAAATGAAGTTTAACATTGAAAAATGTAAAGTACTACATATGGGAAGCAGTAACCCCAGAGTAACGTATCAACTCTGTGGTACTACACTGACAATGGTAGAGAATGAAAAGAACCTGGGGGTAATTGTGCAGGCAGATATGAAGTTTTCTGAGCAGCGCAGACAGTTTGTAAGCGTAGCTCATTGTGTTTTGTCAATGATATACAGGAATTTTGCTAGAAAGGGATAAGGAGGTGATTATTCCCTTGTATAAGGCAATGGTCAGGCCACACCTTGAGTACTGTATACAGGTCTGGAGACCTCATTTTAAGAAGGATGTAGAGCTGTTGGAACGAGTACAGAGAAGGGCAACAAAATTAGTGAATGGAACAAAGGGTTGCTCTTACGAAAAAAGGCTTAAATTTTGAAAATTACAGTGTCTGGAGACTAGGCACCAGTGAGGTGATCTGACTGAGGTGTATAAAGCCTTGAATGGTTTGAGCATGCTCAATGCCGATGGGATTCTTCCTCTTGCTCAGAATAATCACCTGTGAGGGCAAAAATTCAAATTGAGGAAAGACAGTTGTAGGATAGATGTGCAGAAGTTTGCCTTTAGCCAGCAGGTAGTTGATTGGTGGAACAGACTTCCATCTTTTGTTGTGGAAGTTGATAGCCTAAATAAATTTAAGGCTGAGCTGTACAGGTATTTGGAATGAACATAGTGGCGAAATGGGAGCGGGTTTTCTTTTTTTTTTTTTGGCTGATGCTGCAGAAGCTTGCTTTCTTGCATCATATGCATCTACTAATGCTAACCCTAAGGCACTTTTGTTTTTAACAGAATAAAGGAGTCTTAGAGTTGTGTGTGTGTGTGGGAGAGATATCTTCTTTAAAAGAGAAAGCCAGTTTTATGAACATAAGTGATATTTGTAATATTCTTGTACCAAGACAAATGAGAACATATAATTATCGCAAGCAGAGAAAGTGTACTGCAACTGCAGATTTTTTTTTAATGAAAATCTAATTTAGACAAGGAAAGACGTTACATGGTTGTTTTCTATTAAGATTATTACAAGGTATGCCGAATCAGGTTTCTGGGAGCATCGGCAAGAGGAGTCTGTCAACAGTATGTCTGATGATGGGTATCTGTATGATACCTGAAACATCACCTTAATGTACAGTAATTTAAGCAAAGAGCTTAATAAACTATATTATTAATTTCACATGGTATAAGAGTGGTATTAAATATAGTAATAATCATAATGGAAAATCTTAATTCCCCTTCCCACAAGAAAATGATCTGGAAATCAGCAGTTAAGAAACAGTAGGTATTTGAATACAGTAGAAGCCCTGAATTTATGCACTCCCATGTTCACATTGCAATGTGCAGTGGTCACTGGTCCATATGCTTGTGGCTAGTAGGCTAAGTGTAGTGCACCATACACGCCTATTGAATTGTATGATTCCTAAACCATGTTCACACCAGTAAAATTGTTACTTGTGTGAACTCATTTGTAACTGTAATTACAGCATGTAATTTAATTAAATATTAAATTAATTAAATTAAATAAATAAATGAAATATGGGGGAGAAAAGAAAGGAAGTAGTTGCTTCCATGAAAATTAAGTTGAATGCTGTGAGAAGACTTAATAAAGGTGAGTCTCTTAAAAAAATTGCTGTTCCATATGTGTAGGCAAGACAACAGTAAAAAGACTGGATAAAATTAAAAAAAAAAAAAAAAAACATATGGAGTAAGGTTATTCTAGAAAACAGAAGTGTAGGAAATAAAGGAACAAAAAAAAGAAGCATTTTACATTCAGTTTCTTTCCCAAGAGTTGTTAAGTTCTCACTATAATTTAAAGTAGTAGACAATGCATTATGGCTGTGGTTTATGCAAGAAAGACATAAACCACAGCCATAATGAGTGGCAGCTCTAATCAGCAGATTCATAAATGCAGTATCAAAGGAAAGGCCTTTCTTAGAACAAAAGGCTGAAGGTGTAAACAGTGTTACAGCAAGTGGAGGATAGCTTGGATGTTAGAAAAAATGTTGATGTCTACAACCCTGGTCTGGACACATGCAAATGGAACAAGCTTCTTAGAAAGCGATTACACAACCCTGACACTTTGAGATATGCCAAACCATGCCAAAACCTGTCATTGTGACTGTCTCACCTTCAGTCTTCCAATGACACTGCGAGCAGCAGGTTCTGGCAAATCTGTCTAAAATAAGATTTTCTGAGGCTTCAACAAGTATGTTATCTTTCATAACTGAAGTTCACAAATGAGATGCATCTGCATCATGGTCTGTTAGTTAGCATAACAGGTGCATGCCTGAATTTGCATCTTCTTGCCCTGTATTTGTTGAACTTAATAATGTATCAGAAAATCAGTCTGCATGTCATTGTGCCAACAATAGTTATCTATACAGCAGATTATCCAATATATTGTGCAGTAATCCTCTATATCTTTTGTCTAATGGATATATGCACACACACACACACACACACACACACACACACACACACACACACACACACACACACACACACACACACACACACTGAAATAAATATACTTTCTTTTCTTTATTTGTTGCAAAAATAAAGAAAGTATAGAAAGAGAAGCATTGGTGGCTGCAAAGCATTTCCAACTGCATGATGCCACAGTATAATGCAAATTAAAGTGTTTAAATTAAGAATAGATTAGCAGAATGAGTAAGATGCTATGTAAGATAAGATGCAAATATAATGGAAACCAGTATTATATATATATATACAGTAAACCCCCGCAAATAGCGGGGGTTACGTTCCTGAGAAATGCCACGAATACCAAAAATGTGAATACTGAGTTATGGCTCCCATAGTAATAAAGGGGTTCCGTTCCAAAGTACAAAATATATAAGAAAAACTAGTCTAAAATTTTGTCTAGGTATGTATTATATGTACCTTCATAATATGACTATGTACATAGACAGTACATAGTGAAATGCAAGCTTATGGCATCGAAATGAAAATAAGAAACAATTTAATATTAAATGTAATATTTATTAGAAATTTCAAACTGTGCCTTTGATAGTTAAAAAACGTATCCCGCCAGTGCTATCACCAGTTTCGCTAAAGTGTTGATAAAGGAGTTTTGCATTTTCACGAATGATGAGTGAACTTAACGGAATTTTATTTTGAGTTCGGTCTTCTATCCACAGATTTAAAGCTTTTTCCATTTATTTCTAATTTAACATCACGAGTTACAGAGCAAATGTTTGAAGCAATTAGCGCGTTTTCACGGACACTACGGTGGATTTTTTCTTCTGATTTCTTGATTGATCGTACCATCGACTCATTGATTTTATAATGTTTTGCCACTGAGGAGACACTTTCACCATTAGAAATTTTGTCTAATAACTCAATTTTATTTGCTAATGTCATCACCTTTGATCCTTTCACATTTCCCTTGTTATTCGTAGCCATATTTTTGTACGGGTTAGAAAGAACTTGTCCACAATAAAGTCACTTTCTTCCGTTAACACACTCGAAAAAGTCTGTTTTACACTGCAAAACGGTAGATTTATCACTTTTGTAAGCATATCAATTTATAAATTGATAAATTTATTTAATTTATAAGCATATAAATTAAAGGCAAACGACGAAACCTTCCATGACAAGTGCATAACACATACTGAACAAGGATTAGCGAGAAACATCCACGCTTGCGATTTTGTCACCCCTCTCCCTCCCCCACCCACTGAGCCCTGTTTTGACAGGGAAAGATAATTTCAGCCATGCCCATGCTTTTTTATGGCGGGAAAAGTTCACGTCCTTTAATTTTCACATTTTTTTAGGTTTCATTTTATATTAAATCAGCAACCGCGAATACAGATACCGCGAATAGTGGGGGGTTTACTGTATAAATAAAAAAATATATAATCAAGAGGAGGAGGAGGAAGAGGAGACTAAATTACGAAAAAGGGTGTTGCAGAAGGAAAACATATCTAAATCTAATAATAATTTACATATCTAATAATAATAAAGAATACTTTAATTAAAAAGAATAATTACAAGACAATTAGATATAAATTTAGACTGATGCCACTTGACAGTAGTGAAACTTGCAAAATATTACCATTAATGATACAGGCTTGATGTAGCCGAGTAGTCTGTTGTTGTTGTTGTTATTTGGTTTTTAGGAGCATTAGCAACTAAGGCCATATTGCTCCGGGATATGCGGTGGTCATTCCCTGACCTTTCCGCATCCTCCGTATTTGGTGGTGATGGGCTCGAACCCCGGTCTAATCAAGAAGCGTGTGCTACGCACTGCTGCTCCTTCCCACCTGGCTACGGAGGCGGCCGAGTAGTCAGGAGTGCAAGTGTAGTATCACATGCTCTTTGAGTGGACCGGGGTTCAAGCCTGTGACTGCTAAATATGATTAACATTTGTATTGATTGATTTATTGTAAACTCCACTGACCTGGTGGCCGTGCCGGAGTATAAACAAGAACAATTTATTTGCATTACATATAAATACATACACACAAGCATACATGTATACACACCTCCAAAGTTACAATCTTTCCTTGTGGTGCAGTGATGATGTACAAACATTCCAACCCACCAGGATATGGCTGGGGATAAAGAGGTGATGTTAAAACCTGAGCTGTAGGTTGAGCAAAAAGTTCCCCACCACACCTTACAGGCTCTAAAAAAAAAAGAAAAACAAAAATATTGTTTACACTAACTTTACTGTTAATACAACAGGACTATTAACTTTTAATGACTATGAAACTTTAATTATTCTCTTACAGATTAATAAGAATTATAATTATTACTTAATGTGTTATCATCTGTCATCACAAATTGGGGAACACTGCAGTTGTTTTTGTATACCACAATGAATTAAAACATGTTTTAATGTATGGCTCAAAATTGAGAGTAATAGTGTGTTATAGGCCTAATGACTGTGATAAGTATCCCAAACAGCTATACAGAGAAATAGAGTAGGCGAGCAAATTAGAATGTCTCATAATGTGGATTTTAACTTTCCAGATGTTGATTGGAATTTGAGAGTTGGTCACTCACACACTAGGAAGACTGTTTTGTGGATTCTTTAGATGACTGTTTTCAACAAGCAGAATCTGTTCAATACTCTTGATCTGGTTATCAGCAGTGATTACTCATGTGTTAAGAATCTGCAGATAAAGTAGCCACTAGGTGACAGTGATCACAGTGTACTGATTTGGGATTTACTTAAAGATGTAACTAACATCAGGTGCAAAAGGAAGAGTTTTTGCTTTCATAAGGGTGACTACAGTGGTATCAGACAGTATTTAAATTCTGTGCAGTAGGAATTTGAAAACAGCAAATTCTAAAGGGAAGTATTCAGGGGAGTAATCAAATAAGCTACTAGGTTATTCATACCAACAAAGAAATACTGGTCAAGACTTAGACCTAAATGGATGTCAGACGAACTATCGAGACACATGGTAGAGAAGAAAAGTGCATGGGATGCACATAAATTATCAAGTGATACAGAAGCCTATGATAGATATATGCTAGTTTGTAATCAAGTCACAAAGGAGGTTAGGCAAGCTAAGCCAGGTTGGGAGAAATCTCTAGCAAAGAATGCAAAGAAAAAATAGCAAAGACATGCTTATATTAACAGTAGAAGAAAGGGAGTTGAGTTGTTTGGTTTTTAGGAGCATTAGCAACTAAGGCCATATTGCTCTGAGAAATGCGATGGTCATTCCCTGACCTTTCCGCATCCTCCGTATTTGGTGGTGACAGGCTCGAACCCCGGTCTAATCAAGAAGCGTGTGCTATGCACTGCTGCTCCTTCCCACCTGGCTACAGAGGCACCTAGAAGAAAGGGACTGAATCGCATTGGGCCACTTGATGTCTATGGGGTAACTGTTGACGACCCTGCTCATTTTGCAGATAAATTGAAGAGGTATTTTGCATCTGCATTCACACATGAGGAATTCTTTAGGGAAGGGGATGCCAGCGGTTTATCAAACTTTAATGAGAAGCTATAGCTTTGAAATAATTGAAAGGAAAGGTACCTGTTGTGGATGGAATCTATCCAATTATATTAAGGAGAGGCAGCAAAGGAGGTAAGCAAACCCTTAACCATAATTATGATGTTCGTTTGTTTGTTATTTGGTTTTTAGGAGCATTAGCAACTAAGGCCATATTGCTCCGGGAATATGCGGTAGTCATTCCCTGACCTTTCCGCATCCTCCGTATTTGGTGGTGACGGGCTCGAACCCCGGTCTAATCAAGAAGCATGTGCTACGCACTGCTGCTCCTTCCCACCTGGCTACGGAGGCGCCCCCATAATTATGAGATCATCACTGGATTCAGGGGAGGTTCCTGTGGACTGTAGATTACAAATGTAGCCCCAATTCATAAAGGTGTATCGAAAGTTGATGTGGGTATTTACAGACCTGTCAGATTACCATCTGTTACAGAGAAAATAATGGAATCACTGGGTACAGAAGTAGTGCAGGACCATTTGGACAGGCATGCAACTATACTGCAATCACAACATTGATTTGTTAAGGAGCAGTCTTGTCTAACCAATCTCATAGATTACTATGATGCAGTAACCAAGGAACTGGATGCAAAATGGGTGGAACTGGATATACTTGGATTTCAGGAAAGTTTTTGATAATGCTGCACATAAAAGATGGCTGTACAAACTGGAGAAATGTGGTGTTAAGGACAACTTACTGCTATGGATAAATGGATGGTTAAGTGGAAGAAGACAAGAGCAGTTATCAATGGTGCACCGCTCTTTGTGGCCTAATGTTTTTAACGGAGTTCTCCAAGATTCAATGCTGGGCCCATTATTATTTTCATTATTTATCAATGATATTGATAAAGGTATATCAGGCTTTATATCTAAGTTTTACAATGATACGAAGGTTGTTAGAGTGGTTAACGACAGTCATCAGGGTGAGCTATTGCAACAAGTTCTAGAAAAATTGGGTCGATGGGCTGAGAAATGGCAGTTTGAAATTTAACATTGACAAATGAAAGGCACTGCATGTGGGTAACAGTAAATTCTATTTGATTCATGAATTTTTAAAATTTTGATAAAAATTTATAATGGCAAGTAAATTTAGGTTTAATCTACTTGAGAAGATATTAAATGCTTTGACAGTTTTAAAGTAATGAATATGAAAAATAAAAAGGAAGAATCCTCTAACATATTTCAATCAGAGTATTAATTTCATATTTGATGTTGAAAATATGATCGGGTAATCAAGAAAATTGGAACTGGATTTCAGTTGGTTTTCACATTTAGCCAGTCTGCAGCATGCCTGGCAGTCCACCAAAATTAGCATGTGAGTTATTCATGTTATGCTCTTTCAGCCAGTGGAGATAAGTCTTTCTCCCAGGTTACCAGCCCCGCCACATGGAGGCGACAGTCATAACACTTAGTGATCCAAGTAAAGAAAGGAGGATTGGTTTCAACAAAAAAAAAAATAGGGTTAAAGAAAGGTGATCTTCCTTTCTGGATATAACATACGATTAGCCTTATTGAATTCGCATACTCAAAATATCCTAAGCTTATGAAACTCAACAGAAAAACATATTTACAGCTGAGTCAACTGTTTTGAAATTGTACAAAGGAGGGCAATAAAACTAGTTTAAAACAATACTAACACTGGAAGAGACAACAGTTCTGTATGCAAAAAAACTTTGGAAACTAAGCATTTGAGCAATCTTAATAAATGGATGGGGGGGATTTTTTTCTTTCTAGGATAGATTCCAACAAGAGAACATATTCAATTTAAGGCAAGATAACTGTAGACTGGATATAAGAAAATTTTCCTTTAAAGAATAATCAAGTACAAGAATAGGTTACCAGCTAACCTTGTAGAATCAGAAATAAAAAAAGAACTACATAATACTTGACTTAAAGAAATTCGACTTAACTTAAGTTTTTGCCTGCCAGTGCAAATTTTAAAAAAATGTGAAAACGAATTTTGCGCCCTGTAGGAATAAATGGAGGTATCGTGAAAATATCCTAATGTGAACCCAATAACACATTGGTTTTTTTTTTTTTTTTTGGTAATTTGTTCCAAGTTCTTGGAAGTTGAAAATTTTGCTATATTACTAAGCTATTTATATCTCTAAAAGGTCATATTTATAATGGAAATTGCACTACCCTTTCATTGTTATCATATGTTCCTATTATAAGAATCAATTTTCAACATCTTTGTGATATTTTCCTAAAGCACGTTTCTGGAGGTCACGACCAAAAAACAATAAAAACAATTTGCTCTTTCTGGTTTATTGGGCTTTTCTGTTAGTGCATCTAATTATAAATGGGTAGTAAACTTGATCTTATTGCATTTGCAATAATACCGATAACTGAAATTGTGTGGGTTTTTATGCTATTATGGTGAAATGTGTTCCCTTCACTGAAATTTTCAATCATATAAAAAACAAATTTTCAGAAACTTCTCTTCATTTCTATTTATGTATTATAATGATGAAGGGAAAGGGACCAATGGAAAGTGCAAGTGGTGGTAGTGCCAGGAAAAAAACAAAATTGATTTAGAAATGAAGATGAAAATGATTAAGAAGTACGAAGCAGGACAAAGTTTGCCATCTATTGCAAGGGAATTCCGTCTCACTGCTTCAACAGTGAATACTATTTTAATTAACTATATTGCACGTATAACAATAACAATAACTATATTGCACGTATAAAATAACATGTCAAAGGATCAACGCACTTACGATCAACAGTGATCACAAAACAGCATTCAGGTGCTATATTGAAGATGGTTATTTGGGGTTTTTTTTTTCTTTTTTTTTTTTTAGGAGCATTAGCAACTAAGGTCATATTGCTCCGGGAATATGCGGTGGTCATTCCCTTACCTTTCCGCATCCTCCGTATTTGGGGGGCTCAAACCCCGGTCCAATCAAGAAGCGTGTGCTACGCACTGCTGCTCCTTCCCACCTGGCTACGAAGGTGCCTATCGAAGATGGAACAGCTGTTAATAATATGGATGGAAAATCAGATTCAAAAGCAAGTGTCCCTGAGTCTAATGACCATTCAAGTAAAAGCAACAAGTATTTATAAAGATATTAAGGATAAGTACGGTGAACTCCAACACAAGTTCGTGGCAAGCAACGGGTGGTTTAATAGGTTCAAGCATTGGGTTGGTTTCTACAATGTTAAAGTATGCAGTGAAGTCGCCAGTGCCGATTCTGCAGCTGCAGCTTCAGAGAAATTTGTGATGTTTGGAAAAAAATTATTGATGAAGGCGGCAACGTTAAAAATTTGCTGCGTTGAATAGTCAACGCAACAAATTTTTAACATTGATGAGAATGCTCCTTATTAGAAAAAAAATGCTGGATCGAACATACATTGCCAAAAAGGAAAATACAATGCCAGGTTTCAAGATGTCAAAAGATAGAACCATGCTCTTGCTTGGGGTTAATGCAGTAGGAGATTACAGATTAAACCCACTACTTGTGTACCATTCTGGAAATCCTCATGCATTTAAGGGCATCAATAAAGCCACCCTACTCATGCATTTCCAATCGAACCAGAGAGCATGGATAACAAGATCTCTCTTTGAGGATTGGTTTAAATGCTGCTTCATTCCAGAGGTTGAAAAATATTGTACAGACAATGACGTTCCTTTCAATATTTTGCTTCTATTAGATAATGCTACTGGACATCCTACACATCTAGATGATTTCAATTCAAATGTGAGAGTCATATTGCTACTGCCAAACATGACTTCACTCATCCAACCTACGGATCAGGGTGTTATTTTGAATTTAAAAGCACACTATTTACACATTACATCTGCTCAGGCATTGTCTGCAGTAGACGATGAGAAAAATTTTACATCAAGGGACCTGGAAATCTTACAATATTTACCAATGCCATCTTAAACATTAATGAGGCCTGGGCAGAAATTACTAAAAATTGTTTAAAATGCCGCATGGAAGAAAATATGCCCATGGCACATAAAAGGCTTTGAAGGATTTGAAAAAGACGAATCATATGAAGAGTTTACAGATAAGATTGTAAAAGTTGCAGAGCTACTTCAGTTGGAAGTTGATGCCAAAGACGTGGAGGAGTACAAGTCTCGTACAAAAAGTTCAGCAGCACACACAAGCACATGACACAACTAAGAGGAAGAAGAGAAGGAATTATCTAACGAAGAACTTATTGACTTGCAGGCAGCAATAGTGAAAGAAGAAAATGCTGACGAAACTCAAGATGAACCAAATGAGGAGCCGAGACGCTTCATCACCAGAGAAATGGCAATGGTATTTCATGAAATTGCATTGGCAATGGTGAGGTTTGAGAAGATGGATCCTGACAGCAAACAATTCTTAAAAGTTAACAGAGGGATGAATGATATGCTTGCTTGCTACAAAGAAATCTACGATGAAAAGAAAAAAGCCACTGTCCAGTCATCCATTAAGATGTTCTTTTGTAAAGTTGAGTGGCCGACCCCCCCTTCTAAATCACCACAGCCCTCAACCTCCACAGTGGCGTACTTATCAGCTGAAGACGTCGATTCTGGCAACGATGCTTGAGAGGTAAAACTTACTGACGTTATGCCTGTCTCCTCTCTTTTTTTGTAATTTTATAATTTTGAATTTTTTTTAAATTGCACGCTTTTGTAATTTTTCCTGCACATGAGATAAAAAAAATTGAATAAATACAATAAATAATTTTATTTACATGTTTGTAGAACATTTCTTTTTTGATTGAATCAATTCAGTGAGCACAGTTGCGAGTGCTGCACAGCATGGGGGAAATTCAGAATTATGTAGCGTTCTGCAGAATGAAACCCTTATGTAAGTCGGGGAGTTCCTGTACATAGTTAAAGAGGAATCGGATATATATTTGAAAGAGGTAGATAAAATAAAACTAGAAATAAATATTTATTTTCATTTATTTATTTTTTTTACTTTTGGCATATGCCAGATAAGCTTTCTTTTCTCATACTGTTCTGCCATTTTAATACTAATACTAACCTTTGGTGGTAAAGTTGAACTATTAAACAACAAACACGTTTTAAATTGTTAAATCTTATTTACACTTGAATGTATACTTCTAGGTTTATTATATCATTTCTATGCTATTTTATTGTTCACATCCATTTTTCTATGATTTTTTTTAGGTATATTGGGAATACAATCTTACATTATGACATTGTGCTCATATGGAAAAATTAATGGAACTTGTATTTGAATAGCTATTGAACATTCAGTTTATGTGAATGTTTCTAGGAACTCATTAATCCTAAAAACAAATGGAAAGGGGGGAAAATTATGTGCATAGGCTTTCTCTTATTACTTGTTTATACACACCTGTTTTCCAACTTGCTCTAAAACCTTTTTTCTCAACAGAAGCATCTGAACGAAATTTAATTATCATTAGATTAGAAGCAGTTGTGTAGGTATAGGAAGAAAGGTCCTGGGAACCTGAAAGCGTTACAAGGGATACACTAGATTCTTCTGTTAAGCCTCCAACTTGTATTTGAACTGTATCAAAACTAGCTTCGGTATCAAATTCAGAAAACTGCAAAAGAATTAACAGTCTTTAATCACCATTAAATAAAAAATGAACTATTACAGTAATATTATTAAATGATTAAAAGTTTCAACAATAAATAACTTTTAAAAGTTACAGCTCCTATTAAAAAATGTAATTATGAAATATAGGATGATTCACAAGTCCTGACAACAAAAGGAATCAAAAATGGCACAGTTTTTAATATGAACAATGTTAATGATTTCATAATGTCACTTCTGGTATGAAATTGATGTGAAATGACAGGATTGCATGAATGCAGGAAATAAAGTAAACAAACCGTGACACAACTGGCATGAAATCGAAAATAAAGTTATTAAAAAAAAACATTAAATATCTGTTGATTTACAGGATACTGTAATGGTACAAGTATCAACAAAAACTTGTATTGTGTGACAATGCAATTATAATTCACAATGGAATGGTGCACAGCACTTCACAAAAGAATACACATATTGAAAAAAAAAAAAAAAAAATTGTGTTATTTGGGTCTGTCTTAATTTATTTCATTTAAAAAGGAAAAAATTTATGTAAAAAAATCATAACTATATGAATTAAGGCACCAGCCAAATCTTTAAACTTTAATTCTGACTTTTTTTTACCTATAAACACTCTTCTTCTTATGCAAATTTGTTTTGTCACATCATTCGACATAATCATAACCACTTGCTATCATTTAGGTGCATGGGACCTGACTCTAAAGTTATTAAGGTGTACTCATTTCCTGATATGTATCTGGTTTTGGGCAAATGCATGGGAAATAATGCTGCAGCTGCCTGGCATTAGGCACAGAAATATCCAAATCATCAGCAACCTAACTTGATAGATATGCAATTCTTACAGTCAATTGAAGACTACATAAAACTGGTCAACTGCCATCCCAACATGTGAATAGCAGTGCACAACACGTTGTGCACAATTTCAACATGGTTGAATAAAAAATGGATACTCTTACCCCATAATCCAAGAACAACAATAGTGGCAGCACATGTGGGAAGATCACAACCTTCTGTGTGTGGGGGCCTTTACTGAAACAAGAGATGCATATCCTATGATTCTTAAAGAGTCCATGGGCTGCTGCTTATGGACTTTTCATCAAGAACCCACTGTATATGGCTATTACAGAAGTACCTTTTGTGTTTGAAGTTTTCATTAAAAAAATAAAAAAAGTACACAGAGAATTTTATTCTTTATCAAAATCCTCTGAATGAATGAGGCCTGCTCTACAAGAAATGCATTCCATAACATTCACAACCCATATATATAGGGAAGGCACAACCAGTATACTACATATCAGATACAATCAACAGTATTTTCCTGTCAGCATCTCGGCCAGAGTAGGCAACATACTTATCAAAGGGAAAATTACCAGCACATCTGGGTAGCAATTTGGAACATATTATGCAATTTGGAACATCATGCATAAAGCATATAGATTGGCATGCCTGCCAATCTATATGCTTTATAGATGATGTTCCACCTACACCTACACATTTCATCTGATTAGTACAATGCTTCCTGAACAACAATTACCTGAGTTGTTGGAAGGGTCATTGTCACAGTTCTCCAGTGAAATGGCCTGCCTTGCCTGCTCACCAGACCTGAATTCCATTAACTTTTATATATAGAGTTATATCAAGGGCATGGTGTACAGCACTGAAATGAATACTCATCAGGATTATTGGCAGCATGTTCAGGAAATAGTTACAAATATGCCACTTATTATTACAAACTTCACCTGTACAATATGCAAATGCATGTGTCACTGGAAACAGCAATCACACTGAATATATATTATGACTAACAATTGCATCATCACACAATGTGAGTTTTTGCCATTACCCATACCATTATCCTACAGACTATCCATGATAAACTATGATATTGCAGAAAGTGGTATCCTTTGTAAATCAACAAATATTTCATGCTTTTTTTTTTTTTACATAAGTTTTATTTTCAGAAATAACATCAATTGCATCATGTGCATTTTTATGTTATTTATAATACTCCAGTGTAATCATATAATTTTTCATCTATTTCTATGATACAGAAAGTGATTTTGTAAATCTTTAACATAGTTTTTCTTAAAAACTATACCATTTTCAAAAATACTCCTAAGAACATTTGATTCCTTTTTATTGTTAGAAACTAACTGTATAATATGCAGTTCTGAATAACCCTGTTATTCAGATAGAGGTGTTTAAGGCTTTGAATTGCTTTAGCATTAGCATTACTAGAGGCATATGATGCAAGAAAGCAAGCTTATACAGCATCAGCCAAAAAAAAAAAAAAAAAAAAAAAAAACCTTCCCATTTCACCCATCCATTTATTCCAAATGTTTGTCTAGTTCTGCCTTGAATTTATTTAAACTATCAACTTCTACAACAACAGATGAAAGTTTGTTCCGGCAATCAACCACCCGCTGGCTAAAGTCAAATTTCCGCACATCTATTCTATAACTGTCTTTCCTCAATTTGAATTTATGTCCCCTCAGGTGATTAATCTGGGCAAGAGGTAGAATCCCATCAGCACTGAGCATGCTCAAACCATTCAAGGCCTTATACACTTCAATCAGATCAGATTCAAGATTGCTGATTAGGTAGATATATACAATTAAATATGAACTGATGAACAAAAAAAAAAAAGTTCCTATATATATAAATTACATATAGTTATAATTTATAACTTTTATGTTAATAAAAAGAAATTATAATTTTTCAATACTATTTTTTTCATTTTTTCAAATGAAAAAAATAGTATTTTTTTCATTAAAAAAACCCATCCTTTTAAAATCATTTTAAAACATGCTGTTTCTGCAACAGTTCTAAAAATTTAGTTAAAAGAGGTACATATAAAATATTAAAAACTGTAAAAAATTTTTAAAAAATTCAATTCTACAGTGAATAGATTGCTCAAATATATATAAACACAGTAACAGTACAGTATTATAAAATTGCAATACAATAAATAAATCTTGTAAATCAATTACCTGTAACACAATACCAGTACCGACAGGCCCTTCTAGAGTCCATTTACATATAGAATTTGGATTATATCGACTTGGATAATTTGGTGACTGGACAGCATCTCCTGAACTACGTAGGTGAAAATGACAAGATCCTACAATTAATAATTTTTAAAAATAAGTTTTTGAAAACTCTTCTAGTCCATAAAATAACTAACTGTGTCACTAATACTAGCATATACAAACTGATAATCCCACAAAAGTGTATGTGAAACCAATGGTCAGTATTAAACTCTATATTGGATCAAGGTCATTAAGTTAATATACAAGGTCTGATCAAAAAAGTTCTAAAACTATTTATTAAAAAAAAAAATGGACAGGGGAAATGGGAAGGTTTTTTTTTTTTTTTTTTTTTTTTTTTGGCTGATGCTGTATGAAGCTTGCTTTCTTGCATCATATGCCAGATTAGATTAGATTGCACTTGTTCAAAAAAAAAAAAAAAAAAAAATTAAAGTAGAGAGCCAAGATGAGTAAACATGGAGGAGTCACCACATTACTGATTTGAGCCACTTCACAAAACAAGTAATGGGCAGGAAGAACATGTTGAAGTTCATAAGTGCCATAAACTTCTGTAAAAAGCATAATGGATACAACAGTGGAACAATATGTGTTCAAGTTTTGGGTGAACAAATACAATACAGTGGAAATCCTCTATATGTTAAAAAATGCATTTGGTAATAGGTGAGTAAGACTGCCAAGTTTCCAAATTGGATGAAGAATCTTTTAAGATAACTAAAATGTTCATGTTGACTTTCAAATTTAAGCAGTAACAAAGCAGTTGTTAAGGTACATGAAAAATTCTTTCTTTTCACCAATTAACCATCCAACAAATTGCTGATAAACTAGGAAATGCTTTTGGATCATGTCAAGAGTTTTTCCCAAAAGCATGCATTGAATAGAGTGTCATAAAAATTTGTTCTAAGGTTGATTATTGGAGACCAAAAGTTTCATTACTGAAAACTGTAAGGAACTGAAAAGGAGGAAAAAATGGAATATAATTTCATTGACTGCATCATTACTGGTGATCAAACACATACAAAGAAAAAATCCCATTAAAAAGAAAAAAAAATAGCAGAGTAGATTCAGTCATGTGATAACAATGCTATTTGTTTTGGGTTTTTTTAAACTTTATGGTATCATGAATTTGTTCAGAATCGGCAGATGAAAAACAAAGCCTGTTATAGAGAATTTTGACTGAATGAGGAGAAAAGTTAGGAGAGAAAAACCCCAGCTGCTGCAGTAAATCACTCTCTGTATTCATCTGACCTTACTCCATATGAATTTTCTCTTCCTCAAACTCAAAATGTGGCTGAAAGGACAAAGTTTTGATGACATTCCAACCATCAAACCGGATGCAATAGCAGGATTGAATCAGTTTGCAATCTTCATCTGCAAACTAGCTGAATAAAGACCATCAATGCTTCCAAAAGTGGCAGGAACAATGGGACACTTGCATATCATAAGGGAGAACTGATTGGAAGGGGACCAATTATATAAACATACATTATAGTGCCTTATTTTTTTTTTGAATAGCCTTAAAACTTTTTAATCAGATTTCATAAGACAATAATAACATCAGACATCACATAGGCATCTGTACTGAAAACAAAGAATAAAGACAATATGTTATAAATCAAAGGTTTATTCTATACTAAAACTAGATTACTATTTACAGATAAAATAAATAAACATAAATCTGATGTTGCCTGTTTAGTTTGTTTTAAGAATTTTACATGTCAGCTAAAGAAAAATATCGTGTCACTTCATATGGTGTGTCGCATGAGATCAATGCTAGAACCTACCCCCATAAATCTGGCTAGACAGCAGGATCATCACAAGCAGAAGCCTTTGGTCTTAACACTTGGGAGGTATTCTTGGTAACTCTATTGTGGCAAAGAGGGAATATTTATATAATAGGAATATTTGTAAAATAATAAGAGAAGTTTACCTCAATATAGTATGCAGAACACTTCCGTATGATACTCTCCAGAAATTAAAACGGAAAAATCAAAAATCTTACATTAGTGTAACAAATAATTAAAAATCAATTTAACACAATTAAAAATCAATTTAAAGCAATTAAATTGCTTTAAATTTAGTTGTGTTAAATTAATTTTTAATTATTTGTTACTCTAATGTAAGATTTTCGATTTTTTCATTTTAATTTCTGAGAGTATCATATGGAAGTGTTCTACATACTATATTGAGGTAAACTTCTCTTATTATTTTACAAATATTGATATCAACATAGAACGTATTGAGCATTACAGCTCTGGTTCATACTATATAATAGAGACATAATTTTGTGGAGGTATCTGAAGTAAAAAAAAAAAAGGAGCAGCAGCCATTATCAATCCACTGCAGGATTGATAATGAAATTGATTGATAATTGATAAACAGAAGCCTTCTCAACAATTCATGTTGAGGAAAATGGACCATAATCTGCCACGCTGGCCCAGTGCAAGTTGAAATTCAAGGAAGAACTAGATAAACTTTAAGGGGATGAACAGGTGAGGTGGGAAGCTGGCTCCGTTTGGCTGATGCTGTATAAGTTTGTTTTTTCTTGCATCATATGTCACTACTAAAACTAATACTAACGATAGATAGAGTAGGATCAGCAGTAAAAATTAGTGATATCACAAAACTGCTGTCATCTTTTAAGGGCCACAAAAAGTGACACATATTTGTACTAATTATGTTAAGCATAGGCAGATGAGACTACTTTATTGGTGAGAGATAATGCTGACAAAATGCTGCAAGATATCTCTTTCCATGTCTTCCATTGTGTAATATAAGTGAAGTTGTTTGATGTTATGATGGGCATCATGGTGAGATCCATTACTGCTTACAATTTGAGGGAACAGCTCTAAAATGGCACTCGAAGGGTGGCCACCAGACTATCCACCAAGCCAAAACTATTGGTATCTCACTAGAAGGCATCTGGATCAGTTAGTGTGCAACTCACTGCCTCTAGTCTGCCAGTTAGTGACTGGAGGGAGTCAAAGCCAAAGTTTATGGAAAGCCTTCATACAAAACATTCCCAGCCCCTCCACTTTTACTTTATCTACTGAATGCATCATGAAGAGTCAAACTAAAAGAGCAAATTTATCTGTGAAAAGATCTAGACCTCCCAAAAATTCCTCATTCATTTCACAAATATGAGGTATGGCAATAAAATTCCCAGACTGGTGCAATAAAAAGGACACAAATTACACAGTTATAAAGGTTTCTGAAAAAAAAGTCAGAGAAGGTGTCCAAAAAAGATGATATTCGGTTCAGCAGTTATGTTTTTCTTTGTCTTCAACATCCTGATTTCTTTCCTTTGAGGGCAGTTTTTGCCTTGGGAAAGAGGCAAAAGTTCACTAGTGTCAGATCGGAAAATTTAAAAGGACTACTGAAGCACATTTACCTCACCAAGGAAATATGCTTCAGTAGTCCTTTTAAGCATCTGTACATAAAGTAGTGAGAATCACAGCTGCATTCTAAGTAAAAATTTCTTGTGAATCACACCCTGTTTATTGTAAAACAAGAGCAGAATCATTTTGATCCCGGACTTCTTAAAATTTGAGGAAACCATCACTGAGGGCCAAAAATTTTGTTTACAAAATTTTTGGGCCTCAGTGATGGTTTTGAGACCCACTGCATGCTCTGATGCTTCATCTCTCATTAACACCCAACACTCATCTCCAGTAGCAATACAAGTAGTCAAAGAAATTAGGATTTTCTGTACAAAGGCTTTGCATTATGACACTCTGGTTGCTTCTGCTCATCCATGAGGCTGTGCAGCACAAATTTAGCATGGACTTTCCTTTTACCTAAATCTTCATGCAGAATTTGACTAATCATTTGCTTATTTATAGACACCACATTAGCCACCATTCTGAGGCCAAACAGCAACCTCTTGCTACAATTTGACTCATGGCAGAGAAAAAAAATTGCATGAAATGCATATAAATTATCAGGTGACAGAGAAGCTTATGGAAGATATACGCTAGTCTGTAATCAAGTTACAAAGGATGTTAGGCAAGCAAAGGCAGATTACAAGAAATCTTTGGAAAAGGATGGAAAGAAAACAGCAAAGACTTCTTTACTTAGTTAACTCTAGAAGGAAGGGAATAAATCAGATTGGTCCACTTGATATTGATGGTTTGACTGGTGATGACCCTGCTCAGGTAGCTGACAAACTGAATGAGTTTTTAATATATTGCATCTACATTCACAAAAGAGGACATCTGTAAGGAAATGGAGGCCAGAAGCTTATCAAACTCTAACAGGAAACTAAATTATTTTGTAATAAATGAGAGCAATGTGGACAAGAAATTGTTGAAGTTAAACACAAGAAAGGCACCCAGGGTGGATGGGATCTATCCAGTTATGTTAAAGGAGGGAGCAAAAGAAGTAAACAAACCCTTTCTCATAATTATGAGAACATCCTTGGATTCAGAGAAGGTCCCCATGCCCTGGAGATGTGCAAATGTATCCAGAATTCACAAAGGGAGATCAAAGGGTGACATGAGTAATTACAGATCAGTTAGTTTAACTTCTGTTCTGGGGAATATAATGGAGTCACTGCAGAATTGACAAGGCTGCAGTTATAGTTCAGACACAGAATGGGTTTGTTAAGGGGAAGTCTTGTCTGACCAATCTGAATGAATACTACAATGGTCACAAAGGAACTAGATGCAAAAAATAATTTTAAATGTCATATACTTGGATTTCAGGAAAGCTTTTGATACTGTTGCCCATGGAAGACTACTGTACAAATTGGAGCAGTATGGTATTAAGGGCAAGTTGCTACAATGGATAAAGGAATGGGTAAGTGGGAGAAAACAGCGAGTGTTAATCAATGGACACTGCTCTTTTTGGACTAATATTATAAGTGGAGTCCCCCAGGATCCAGTTTATTCAGTGTTGGGCCCATTATTGTTTTGTATATTTATCAATGATATCAGTGAAGGTATATCAGGCTTAATGTCAAGTTTGCAGATGATACAAATGTTGACAAGGTTGTTAATGACAGTATGATACTGCAAAAGTTGGGCAGATGGGCTGAGAAGTGGGAAATGAAGTTTAACAGTGACAAATTCAAAGTACTGCACATGGGTAGCAGTAATGTACCAACTGTGTGGTACAACGTTCAGGCTAGTGGAGAATGAAAAAGACCTGGAGGTAATTTTGCAGTCAGATATGAAGTTTTCTGAGCAATAGAAACAGGCTGCCAGAGAAGGTCATGGGGTCTTGTCAATGGTATACAGGAATTTTTTTGTCAACAGGAATAAGGAGGTAATTATCTCTTTGTATAAGGCAATTGTCAGCCCACATCTTTAAGTACTGCATACTGGCCCAAAGGCCTCATTTTAAGAAGGATGTAGGGTTGCTAGGACAAGTTCAGAGAAGGGCAACAAGATTGATAGGGGTGGGACAAAGGGACACTCTTAACGAGAAAGGCTTACAAAGGGGCATTCTTAACAAAAGCTTAAGTTCTGCAAACTGCAGCATCTGGAGACTAGACACCTACGAGGTGATCTGATTGAGATGAATAAGGCCTTGAATGGTTTGAGCAGGTTCGACAGGATTCTTCCTCTTGCTTAGATTATGAACCTTAGCAGGCATAAATTCAAACTAAGGAAAGACTGTTATAGAACAGATGTATAGAAATTTTCCTTTAGTCAGTGGACAGTTGATTGCTGGAACAAACTTCCATCTGGTGTTGTGGAAGTTGATAGCTTAAATAAATTCAAGGAAGAACTGGACAAACTTTTGGTGGGAATGGAAGGATGAAATGGGAAGAGTTTTTTTTTTTTTGGCTGGTGCTTTCTTTTGCTAATTTCCAAAAGGTTTTCAATTCCTCATTTCAAGAGGTTGATGGATGCCCACTTCTTGGGTGATTAATTCCATCTTTGAACTGCTTATTATATTCAAACATTTCATGGCCATAAACAGTTTTTAACGTTTACATTTTAAATGCAGATTTTTCCAGTCTAAAGCAAAATGTTTATTCATTGCCTTCATTGCAAAATTGTAACATGGAATGTTAACACCACTAATGAAACTGGTTGTTACTTTTGACCTTTCAGCCTACTGGACAATCTCTGTACTACCATCTGTTGGAAGTACATACCATTTCGGTTTATTTTTGAACTCAAAGAACATGAACACAACAGCACCAATCTAAGAACTTTATTTCTACACTTAATAACCCCCCCCTTTATCTATAGCAGTAACTCGACTTTGATTCCACCTTGCTCTAGTTTGTACAGTAGTCTTATATGAGCAACATTATCAAAGCCTTCCTGAGATCTAAGTATATGATATCAAAACTATTTTTTGCATCCAAATATTTGGTCACTGCATCATAGTAACCTATCAGATTTGTTAGATAAGACTGCTTCTGGACAAATCCATGCTGTGACTAGAGTTTAACTGTATTCCTGTTCAGATGGTAATGCACCACTTCTTTAATAAGTAACTCCATTATTTTATCTGGAACAGATGTTAAACTACCAGATCTGCAATTACTCATGTCACCTTTTGATCCCTACTTTATGAATTGGGGATACATTTGCATATCTCCAGTCCATATGGACCCCCCCCCCACAAATCCAATGATGCTCTCATGATTATGGCTAAGGGTTTCCTTACCTCCTTTGCTGCCTCCCTTAATATAATTGGATATATTGAATCTATCCCAGCTGCCTGTTTTATGTTCAACTCCAACAATTTCTCTTCCACTTACCTTTCAGCTGTCACAAAGTCATTTAGCTCCCCATTAGAGTGTGATAAACTTCTGGCATCCCTGGCCCTAAAGACCTGTGTGTGAATGTAAATGCAAAATACCTTTCAGTTTGACAGAAACCTCAGCAGGGGGTCATCAACTGCTAACCCATTGACTTCAAGTGGACCAATGTGATTCAATCCCTTCCTTCTACTGTTAATGTAAGCATGAAAGTCTTTGCTGCTTTTCTTTGCATTCTTTGCCAAAGACTTCTCATAATCTGCCTTAGTTTGCCAACTTGCTTTATGACTAGTTTATATCTACCATATGTGTCTGTGTTGCTTGATAATTTATATGCATCCCATGCATTTTCCTTCTCTGCCACATGTCTCATTAGTTCATTTGACATCCATTTAGCCTTGAACTGTATTTCTTCATTGGTATGAAAAGCCTAGTAGTTCTATGAGTATTTCCCTGAATGCTTCTCATTTAGCATTTGCTGTTGGTAACATCATCAGTTGTTCCCACTGCACAGAATTTAAAAATTTTCTGAGGCTACTGTAGGCACCCTTATGAAAGCAAAAGCCTTTCCCTTTACCTAACAGTTATGTCTTTAATTAAATTCCACATTAGTACACTGTGATTGCTACCAGTGAACCTTATACCTCCAGATTCTTAATGCATGAAGAATCACTGCTAATAACCAGGCCAAGTACACCACTTCCTCTTGTTGCCTCTCTAACATACTGCTGTAGAAAACAGTCACCCAAGAAATCTAAAAAGTCTTACTAGTGTGTGTGTGACCAACTCACAAATTCCAGACATCTGGAAAGTTAAAATCCCTCATTGTGAGACATTCTGATTTGCTGGCCCACTGAATTTCTCTGTATAGCTGTTGGTATAATCACAGTTATTAAGTTTATAACACACTCCTACTCAATTTTGTTTTCCCAGTGCTTTTATCACACCAAACTGACTCAACATTGCACTTGTCACCCATGTTGATTGGACACACCACCTTAGATTTAATATGCTTCTTAACCAAGAACATAACCTTTCCACCCCACCTGTCCTTCCCATACTTTGTTTTCCCCAAAATAAAATTCGGCATTGCTCCTGTCTGAGTGACACCATGCCTCTGCTATCCCTACAATGTCTGTATTTGATTACTTAATCAGTACTTCACATTCATCAAATTTATTTACAATGTTCCTAGCATTAGTGTACATGCAAGTATACATGCACATGTTTAATCTGTTGGAATGAGTAGAGAAGGGCAACAAGATTAGTGAATGGAACAAAGCTTTGCTCTTACAAAGAAAGGCTTAAGTATTGCAGATTACAGTGTCTGGAAACTAGGCACCTGTGAGGTGATCTGATTGAGGTGTATAAAGCCTTGAATGGTTTGAGCATGCTCAATTCTGACGGGATTCTTCCTCTTGCTCAGAATAATCATCTGAGAGGGCATAAATTCAAATTGAGGAAAGAAAGTTGTAGGATAGATCTGCGACAGTTTGCCTTTAGCCAGCGGGTAGTTGATTGGTGGAACAACAGACTTCCATCTTTTGTTGTGGAAGTTGATAGCCTAAAAAAATTTAAGGCTGAACTGGATAGGTATTTGGAACGAATTGAGGGGTGAAATGGGAGCGGGTTTTTTTTTTTTTGGCTGATGCTGCATAAATTTGCTTTCTTGCATCGTATGCCTCTACTAATGCTAATGTTCTTACTCTTAGTTATCCTAACACAACCCATGTATTTACTTGTTCCATGGTGACTCCCAGCAGTCTTTGAAATCCCCAGTACCTCGCTTTCCATGTATTTATTTGTTCCATGACGATCCACAGCAGGGCATGAAATTCCTGACAATTTGCTTTTCAGGCTGCTGCACATTCCAATAGAAACAATGCAAGAATCAATTTCACCTCTTCCTGTGGCTATTGTTAATTTATTAGTCTGTGTGTTCCCCAAAGAGAGCAGTTTTCCAACCCACCTAATGCTGCCTTGATAGCATCAGTAAATATTTCATATGGGATACACTTAAACAGAAAAGGTGCAAAAATGTTTGCTGATGCTATCGAGGCAGTGTTAGGTGGGTCGGAAAACTGCTAGATCGGGGAATACAAGGACTAATAGATTAACAGTAGCCACTGGCAGAGGTGAAAGTGATTCTTGCAGTGCTTCTATTGGAATGAGCCGCAGCCTGGAAAATAAGATGCAGGATATTTCAGAGACTGCTGGGAATCATTGGGGTACAAATAAACACATGGGTTGTGTTAGGGTAGCTAAAAAAAAGAACAGGTGCATGTATACCAATCCTAGGAGTTTAGTAAATAAATTTGATGAATTTGAGGTATTGCTCAAAACATCAAAGGCAGATATTGTGGGGATTTCAGAGACGTGGTGTCACACAGATATAAGGAATGCAGAACTGGAATTTGGAGAGTACAATGTCTACAGAAAGGATAGACAGGATAGGAAGGGAGGAGGGGTTATGCTATTAGTTAAGAAATACATAAAATCCAAGGAAGTGAAGCCAGTCGACGTTGCTGGACAGTGCAGTGTCGAGTTAGTTTGGTGTGACATAAGCATTGGGAGATCAAAATTAAGAGTAGGAGTGTGCTATAGGCCTAATGACTCTGATGAGTAAAATAAGAAACTGTACAGGGAAATAGAGTGGGCCAATAAATCAGAGAGTCTTATAATGGGAGATTTTAATTTCCCAGATGTTGACTGGAATTTGTAGGTTGGTCACTCACACACTAGCAAGGCTTTTGTAGATTTATTGGATGATTGTTTTCTACAGTAGCATGTTTGGGAGGCAACTAGAGGGAGTAATACTCTTCATCTGATTATCAGTAGTGATTCTTCATGCATGAAGAATCTGAAGATAAAGGAACCACTAGGTGGCAGTGATCACAGTGTGCTGAAGTGGGATTTACTCAAAGAAGTAACTACCATTAGGGGTAAAGGGAAGGGTTATTCCTTTCGTAAAGGCGACTACGATGGACTGAGACAGTATTTAAATTCTATACAGTGGGACCAACTGATGATGTTACCAACAGCAAATTCAAAATGGGAAGCATTCAAAGAACTTATCTTGGAAGCTACTAGGCTTTACATACCAACTAAGAAATATTGTTCAAGGTTTAGGCCTAAGTGGATGTCAGATGAACTAATGAGACATATGGCAGAGAAGAAAAATGCATGGGATACATACAAATTAACACGTGACACAGAAACCTATGATAGATACAAGTTGATCTGTAACCAAGTTACAAAGGAGATTAGGCAGGTGAAGGCAGATTACGAGAAATCTTTGGCAAGGGATGCAAAGAAAAACAGCAAAGAGTTCTTTACTTATGTAAACTCTAGAAGGAAGGGGATGAATCAGATTGGTCCACTTGATATCGATGGGTCAACTGTTGATGATCCTGCTCAGGTAGCTAATAAACTAAATGAATATTTTGCATCGACATTCACACATGAGTTATTCAACGAGGGGAATGCCAGAGGTGTATTCAACTCTCTAGCAGTAAGCTAGAGAACCTTGTAATAACTGAGAGTAAAGTGGAGGAAAAATTGTTGAAGATAAATACAAGAAAGGCGGCTGGGGTGGATGGGATCTATCCAGTTATATTAAAGGAGGCAGCAAAGGAAGTAAGCAAACCCTTTGCTATAATTATGAGAGCTTCCTTGGACTCAGGGAAAGTACCCATGGACTGGAGATGTGCAAATGTGACCCCCAATTCACAAAGGAGGATCAAAGGACGACACAAGTAATTATAGACCTTATAGTTTCAATTCTGTTCCCAGAAAATTAATGGAGGCACTGGTTAAAGAAGCACTGCAGGATCATCTAGACAAGACTTCAGTTATAGCTCAGACACAGCATGGTTTTGTTAAGGGGAAGTCTTGCCTGACCAATTTGATTGGATACTATGATGCAGTCACAAAAGAACTGCATGCAGGGAATAACTTTGATATTATATACTTGGATCTTAGAAAGACTTTTGATACTGTTGCACATGGAAGACTGCTGCACAAATTGAAGCAGTGTGGCATTGGAGGCAAATTGCTGCTATGGATAAAGGGGTGGTTGAGGGGGAGAAGACAGAGAGTGGTAATCTGTCAGTGGTGACAGATTACCACTCTCTGACAGTAATCTGTCAGTGGTGACAGATTTACCACTCTCTGACAGTAGTAGCTCGTTGATTATGATCACCATCCTCCCACACCGGGTGGAAAAGGTCCAAGTTTGAATCATCGTGGACTAATGTTATTAGTGGAGTCCCTCAGGGTTCAGTATTGGGTCTATTATTGTTTTCTGTATTTATAAATGATATTGATGATGGTATATCAAGCTTCATGTCCAAGTTTGCAGACGATACGAAGGTTGGCAGGGTTGTCAAGGACACTACTGACACTATGCTACTGCAACAGGATCCGGAAAGGTTGAGCAGATGGGCTGAGAGGTGGCAAATAAAGTTTAACATTGACAAATGTAAAGTACTACATATGGGAAACAGCAACCCCAGATCAACGTATCAACTCTGTGGTACTACATTGACAGTGGTAGAGAATGAAAGGGACCTGGGGGTGGTTGTGCAGGCAAATATGAAGTTTTCTGAACAGTGCAGATGGGCTGCAAGAGTAGCTCATGGTGTACTGTCGATGATATATAGGAATATTTCTAGCAGGGATAAGGAGGTGATTATTCCCTTGTATAAGGCAATGGTCAGGCCACACCTAGAGTACTGTATACAGGTCTGGGGGCCTCATTTCAAGAAGGATGTAGAGCTGCTGGAACGAGTACAGAGAAGGGCAACAAGATTAGTGAATGGAAGAAAGGGGTGCTCTTATGAATAAAGGCTTAAGTTTTGCAAATTACAGTGTCTGGAGACTAGGCACCAGCGAGGTGATCTGATAGAGGTGTATAAAGCCTTGAATGGTTTGAGCATGCTCAATGCTGATGGGATTCTTCCTCTTGCTCAGAATAATCACCTGAGAGGGCATAAATTCAAATTGAGGAAAGATAGATGTAGGATAGATGTGAGGAAATTTGCCTTTAGCCAGCGGGTGGTTGGTTGGTGGAACAGACTTCCATCCCTTGTCGTGGAAGTTGATAGCCTAAATCAGTTTAAGGCTCAGCTAGACAGGTATTTCGAACGAACAGAAGGGTAGAGTGGAAGTGGTTATTTTTTATTTATTTATTTTTTTTTTTTTTTTTGGCTGATGCTGCATAAGCTTGCTTTCTTGCATCAAATGCCTGTACTAATGCTAATATATAATTCAATCCCTTCTATTTAAGTTTATCTGAGACTTGTGAAAACAGCTTGTCCTGTTAACAAGCATGAAACATGCTGGAATAAATTCTACCGCACAAGTCTTGCACGTTCTCTCCACGGCCAAATCGATTGACAATACTCTCAACATGTACTCCCTCTTATCCTGTCTGGGCAGAATTGCAGACACTTTCAAATTCAACCCTAACTCATGACTTTTTCTCAACATTGCCCTGTATCTGCTAAGTAAGTCCTCCAGTCTCCTACTTGTAATATCATTAGTGCCAATGTGAACAATAATATCACCTTTTGTGCCCTTAAAAGATATCATTTTTAAGGACACAGAAGAGACCTTGTCAAAAGAATAAACACCTCAAACACCTGAGATGTGATCTGACTGAGGTGTTTAAAACTTTGAATGGCTTGAGCAAACTCAATGCTGATGGTATTTCCTCCTTTTTCTCATACATATACATGAGAGAGCATAAATTCAAATTGAGGAATGATGGTTGCAGAAAAGATGTGCGTAAGTTTGCCTTCAGTCAAAGGGTGGTTGATTGCTGGAACAAGCTTCCATCTGTTGTTGTGGAAGTGGATAGTTTGAATAAATTCAAGGAAGAACTAGACAAAGTGTGGAAGGGAATGGATGGATAGGCAAAATGGGGAAAAAAAATTTTTTTTTTTTCATTTATGTTTTTTTTGTTTTTTTTGTTTTTTTAGCTAATACTGTGCTTTCTTGCATCTTTTTCCACTATTCATACTAATACATCAGTCACTCATGATGCAAAAAATAAGTTCCACTCTATACCTGATAGTAAAAGAATGTTTTTTTAGCAAGACCTGCCTTCAATCAGTATTTTAGCAATGTCCCACAGTATATGCAGCGGAACACAATATTAAAGTTTAAAGTAAACCTTGTCTACAGATAAGATTTCATATACTTCAGTAGTTAAACAACATCTGACATTTGCTTACATAAAATTAGGTTTAAAATTACATGA
Source organism: Mastigoproctus giganteus (assembly GCF_048544385.1). Taxonomy (NCBI): domain Eukaryota; kingdom Metazoa; phylum Arthropoda; class Arachnida; order Uropygi; family Thelyphonidae; genus Mastigoproctus; species Mastigoproctus giganteus. The sequence goes on from NC_143582.1 coordinate 75,754,368, forward strand.
CTGAAGTGAATCCATATATCCAAAATTTTAAATTTTCAAAATACTACTTATCAGCTCTCTGTGGCTTTAGAATCTAAAATTTTAATGTTAAATATTTATAATTAAGGAATTGTGAGATTTTTGATGGTTATATAAAAATAATGTTAAAAAATCCTAGTTCTCTCTTTGAATCTTGTCTTTCTTCTTAATTTTTGGCATGTTCGTTTTAATTTTGCAAACCACAGTATGGGAAGTAATACTTTGACCAACGCATAAAGCAGTATACTGAAAAGTAATTTGTACTCAACACAACTAGCATATATTGAAAAAGTAAAAAGTTTCTTTAAGCTAAATATTAAAAACATTTACATACCAGGACAGTCAGTTTCATCTGACTGATCTCCACAATCATCCTCGCCATCACAGAGAAATTTAGTATTTACACAAAGACCATTATTACAATGGAAAGAATCTGTCATAAGATGAAAAATAAATAATCAGAAATATCTTTAGAGAAATTTTTAAGAGACATTTTTTAAAATCTAAATTTAAAGCAAAAGATGGTAATCAATAACTCAGATATATTAATGACCCAATTACACATGACAGGTATGGCTAACAAAAGAGTAATCGGTACCTCTCTCTTCTTCATCCTCCTTCTTTCCATATTTCAGCTTTGGAAGTTTCTATATCTTTAAGACAGTTAATAGTTACTCTCCAATTTAAGAAGTTGATGCAGATAGTAATAGATACAAAAGAAGATGGGGGGAAATGCCCATCTTTTAATGAAATTATTGTTAAGTTTTCATTAGAATTCTTTGTGGCAGTTAAACATTGTAATGTCTATTTCTTTGTTTTATATTTTTCATTCAACAAAAGTTTAAGAGCTGAATGTGTTTATTTTCTGATTCGAAAAGAGGAGGAGTTGATTAGTTGGTTTTGTCTGGTTTTAAAACCAGACAAAATGGAGTTTCTGTTCTGTTGAATGGAACAAAATACCCACTGAGGACCTTTTGCCTCTTAGTAAACTTTCTGAAAATTACAATAAAGTAATAAATTAAAATACAACAACATTTAACAAGAGTAAACTCTAATTTAGAAATCAGCTTTAAATTCAAAGAAAAAATTTAATCAGAATCTGATTCATTATTCATTCACAAATAAAAGTATTTTTAGTTTGGAAAGAACCAAATACAGGATCTCTAGAATATTCATCCAGGAATATTCAACTTACTGGCCCATCTCTTACAATTTGCACAAGATCAATCTTTCCATTGCTGGCAGAATATGTACAAACTAGACATGACCACTCCACCTCAACACACACAGTGACTATAAATTTTCTTTTGATTATCTATTTCAACAGTTTTTCTTCCAAAATGTCTTAAATTTGGAAGGAAAAAGACCCAGAAAGAATTAGCCCAGCCCAATAATTCCAATTAATGGGACCTGGTGTTTCATCAATAATTATAGTACTGCCAGTAAACATTTTCCACAGTCCGCACAGTTCATTGACAAAAGAAAGCCATAGTTTTTCACTTAAGTCAAAGTCCAGTACATCTAGATATATTAACAGCTTTATTAATGCATCTACATTCACACATGAGGAGTTATTCAGGGAGGGAAATGCCAGAGATGTATTAAACTCTGGCAGTAAGCTAGATAATCCTGTGATAATTGAGAGTAAATTGGAGAAGAAATTGTTGAAGATAAACATAAGAAAGGCAGCTGGGATGGATGGAATCTATCCAGTTATATTAAAGGAGGTGGTAAAGGAAGTAAGTAAACCCTTAGCCATAATTATGAGAGCTTCCCTGGACTAAGGAGGGGTACCGATTGACTGGGGATGTGCAAATATCACCCCAATCCACAAAGGAGGATCAAGGGACACAGGTAATTACAGACCTATTAGTTTAACTTCTGTACCAGGGAAATTAATGCAAGCACTGGTTAAAGAACATTGCAGGATCATCTAGACAAGATTTCAGTTATAGTTCCCTTCCCTTTAACAAACCCATACTCGGACACAGCATGGGTTTGTTAAAGGGAAGTCTTGTCTGACCAATTTGATTGGATACTATGATGTAGTCACAAAGGAACTCGATGCAAAGAATAACTTTCATATCATATATTTGGATCTTACAAAGGCCTTTGATACTGTTGCACATGGAAGACTGCTGCACAAATTGGAGGCAAATTGCTGCTATGGATAAAGGGATGGTTGAGTGGGAGAAGACAGAGAGTGGTAATCAATGAACACTGCTCTTCATGGACTAATGTTGTTAGTGGAGTCCCTCAGGGTTCAGTGTTGGGTCCATTGTTGTTTTCTGTATTTATAAATGATATTGGTATATCATTTATATTTATAAATGGTATATCACACTTAATGTCCATGTTTGCAAATGATACGAAGGTTGGCAGGGTTGTTAATGACACTAATGACAGTACGCTGCTGCAACAGGATCTAGAAAAGTTGAGCAGATGGGCTGAGAGGTGGCAAATGAAGTTTAACATTGACAAATGTAAAGTACTACATATAGGGAGTAGTAACCCTAGAGTAATGTATCAACTCTGTGGTACTACACTGACAGTGGTAGAGAATGAAAAGGATCTGGGGGTAATTGTGCAGGCAGATACAAAGTTTTCTGAGCAGTGCAGATGGTTTGTAAGAGTAGCTCATGGTGTCTTGTCAATGATATACAGGAATTTTTCTAGAAAGAGATAAGGAGGTGATTATCCCCTTGTATATGGCAATGGTCAGGCCACACCTTGAATACTGTGTACAGGTCTGGAGACTCATTTTAAGAAGGATGTAGAGCTGTTGGAACGAGTACAGAGAAGGGCAACAAGATTAGTGAAAGGAGCAAAGGGTTGCTCTTACGAAGAAAGGCTTAAGTTTTGAAAATTACAATGTCTGGAGACTAGGCACCTGCGAGGTGATCTGATTGAGGTGTATAAAGCTTTGAATGGTTTGAGCATGCTCAATGCTGATGGGATTCTTCCTCTTGCTCAGAATAATCGCCTGAGAGGGCATAAATTCAAATTGAGGAAAGACAGTTGTAGGATAGATGTGTGGAAGTTTGCCTTTAGCCAGTGGGTGGTTGGTTGCCAGTTGTAGAAGTCGATAGCTTAAATAGATTCAAGGCAGAACTTGACAAACATTTGGAGCAAGTGGATGGGTTAAATAATGGGGGGGGTTGGCTGATGCTATATAAGCTTGCTTTCTTGCATCACGTGCCTTTGATAATGCTAATGGATGTAACTTTGCTGTAAGCATTCAGCCATAAGCTTGGTACATGAGAAATGGTAATTTTGTTGCCAGCAGAAGAAAAGAACCATTTATTTATTAAGCATTATATAAATAATTTAGACTTAAAAAATTACTTATCATTAGCATCAGCATTTGTAGGGGCATATGATGCAAGCTTATATACAGCATCAACCAAAAAAAAAAACCCTTCCCATTTCGCATATCTATTCACCCCAAATGTTGTTTGTCTAGTTCTGCCTTGAACTTATTTAAGTTGTTGTCCTCCACTACAACAGATGGAAGTTTGTTTCAACTATCAACCATCAAGCTAAAGACAAATTTACACACATTTGTTCTACAATTGTCTTTCCTCAATTTGCATTTATGTCCCCTCAGGTGAGTAATCTGAACAAGAGGAAAAATCCCATCAGCACTAAGCTTGCTCAAACCATTCAAGGCCTTATACATCTCAATTAGATCATCTCACAGATGCCTAGTCTCCAGATGCTGCAATTTCTAAAACTTAAGCCTTTCTTGGTAACAGCAATCCTTTTTTCCACTCACCAATCTCGTTGCCTTTCTCTGTACTTGTTCTAGCAGCTTTACATCCTTCCTAAAATGAGGCCTCCAAAACTGTATGCAGTACGAAAGGTGTAGCCTGACCATTAGTTGCCTTACAGAATGAGACAATCACATCCTTATACCTGCTAGAAAAATTCCTCTATATCATTGACAATACACCATGAGCTACTCTTCAGCCTGTCTGCACAGCTCAGATAACTTCATATCTGACTGTACAATTACCCCCAGGTACTTTTCATTCTCCACTATCCTGAGTGTAATACCACCCAGTTAGTACGTTAATCTGGGTTTACTGCTACCCACATGCAGTACTTTATATTTGTCAATGTTAAACAACAGTTGCCACCTCTCAGTCCATCTGCTCAACTTTTTCACATCCTGTTGCAGTAGTGTACTATCATTACTGTCATTAGCAAACCTGCAAACTTAGACATTAAGCTTGGTATGCCTTCATCAATATCACTGATAAATACAGAAAACAACAATGGGCCAACAGCAAACTCGGGAGGACCCCATTAATAACATTAGTCCACGAAGAGCAACGTCCATTAATTACCACCCTCTGTCTTCTCATACTCAACCATCCTTTTATCCATTGTAACAACTTGTCCTTAATGCCATACTGCTCAAATTTTAAAACTAGTTTTCCATGTGAAATAGTATCAAAAGCTGAACTAAAATCCAAGTATATGATATCAAAATTATTTTTTGCATCCAGTTCCTTTGTGACTACATTATTGTATCCAATAAAATTTGTCAGACAAGACTTCCCCTTATCAAATCCATGCTGGGTCTGAACTACAACTTAAGTCTTGTCTAGATGATCCAGCATTGCTTCTTTAACTAGTCACTCCATTATTTTTCTTGGAACAGAAGTTAAACTTACGGGTCTGTAATTACTCGTGTCACCCTTTGATAACAATTTGTGAATTGGGAACAGATTTGCTCATCTCCAGTCCATGGAGACCTCCAGTGAGTTCAAGAGAGCTTTCATAATTATAGCTAAGGGTTTGCTTACTTCCTTTGCTGCTTCCTTTAATATAACTGTATAGATCCCATCCACCCCAGGTGCCTTTCTCATGTTCATTTTAAACAATTTCCTTTCCACTTTGCTCTCTGTTCCTTTACAAAATCATTTAGCACCCGGGCAGAGTTTGATAAGCTTCTGGCCTCAACTATCTTATAGAACTCCTCTTGTGTGAATTCAGATGCAAAATACTCACTCAGTTCGTCAGCTACTTCAGCAGGTTCATCAACAATCAAACCGTCGATGTCAAGTGGGCTAATATGATTCATCCCCTTCCTTTTAGAGTTAATATAAATAAAGAAGTCTTTATTGTTTTTCTTTGCATCCTTTGCCAAAGATTTCTCATAATCTGCCTTTGCTTGTTTAACCTCCTTTGTGACTCAATTATAGACTATCTTATCTACCATAGGCATCTGTGTCTCCTGTTAATTTATATGCGTCCCATGTATCTTTTTTCTCTGCCATGAGTCGCATTAGTTCATCTAACATCCATTTAGGCCTAAACCCTGGACAGCATTTTTAGTTATTATGAAAATCCAAGTAACTTCCAAGATTAATTCCTTGAATTCTTCCCATTTAGAATTTGGTGTTGGTAACATCATTAGTTGGTCCCACTGTATAGAATTTAAAAAATCTCTGAGACCACTGTAGTCATCTTTATGAAAGCAAAAACCCTTCCCTCTACCCCCTGATGGTACATCGTTAAGTAAATCCTACATCAGTACACTGTGATAACGGCCACGTAGTGGTTCCTTTATCTGCAGATTCTTAATGCACAAAGAATCACTGCTGATAATCAGATCAAGAGTATTACTCCCTCTGTTTTCCTTTTGAACATACTGCTGCAGAAAACAATCCACCAATAAATCCACGAAAGTCTTGCTAGCGTGCAAATGACCAACCCATAAGTTCCAGTCAATATCTCAACTTAGTTTTCCCAGTACTTATGTCACACCAAACTGACTCAACACTGCACATGTCCACCCATGTCTATCCCATCTATCCTTTCTGTACACATTGTACTCCCCAAATTCCAATTCTGCATTCCTTATATCTGTGTGATGTGACACCACGTATCTGATATTCCAACAACATCAGCCTTTGTTGTCTTCACCATTACCTCAACTTCATCAAATTTATTTACTACGCTCCTAGCATTGGTTTACATGCAAGTATACATGCACCAGTTCTTACTCTTAGTTACCCTAACACAACTCATGTATTTACTTGTTCTATTTAAGGTACCTCCATAGCCAGGTGGGCAGGAGCAGCAATGGGTAGCACACGCTTCTTGATTAGACCGGGGTTCGAGCCCATGACCACCAAATACGGAGGATGCGGAAAGATCATGGCATGACCACCGCATATCCGCGGAGCGATATAGCCTCTGTTGCTAATGCTCCTAAAAACCAAATAACAAAACGTTCCATGATGACTCCCAGCAGTCTTTGAAATCCCCAGTACCACGCTTTCCAGGCTGCTGCTCCTTCCAATAGAAGCAGTGCAAGCTTTCACCTCTGCCTGTGGCTACTGTTAATCTATTAGTCTGTGAATCCCCCCCCCCCAAGCTAGCAGTTTTCCAACCAACCTAACACTGCCTCGATAGCATGAGCAAATATTCTTGCACCCTTTCTATTTAAATGTACCCCCCATCCCTGTAGAAACAATCTCTCCTGTTAACAAGCACAGACCACGCTGAGAAAAATTCTACCTCATGAATCTTGCACAATCTCTCCAGGGCCGAATTGCAGAAACTTTCAAATTTAACCCCAGATCACCACATTTTTTCAACATTGACCTGTACTTGTTAAGTAAGTTCACAGATCTACTCTTAAAAGTCCTATTCTTACTTTTATTCAATGACGATGTATTATTCAACACAATGGCAAGGAAACATAATCATTACAATTCCATGTTTTTTGTGCAAGCAAACAACTTCCCAAGATTTCTGGTAGCAGTGCTCATTACATAAGAATATGTGGTGATTCTTCAGTAGAAATGATAATGCCTGCAAAATACTTCAGTCATTTCAAGAATATAGGGACATCAGTCCAACATGATTTTCTTGTGAATATAACACACTCTGAGCACTTCTGTTGCTATTCATTTCTGCTGCTATTCTGCATAAAAACAGATGGAATTTATAGTGGCCTCCAGTGACAGAGTGGATATCAGGCAATTCCAGAAAATGCTAGAAAGCTCCTAATGGGCTAGTGGGCCAGCCTACTGAAAAACAGAAAACTAATATTAAACATCTGAAGATATTTTTATACTATAACAACTTCTCTTTACAAAAATAATAAAAAATACTAATTACGGTATTCAACAAATTTTCAATCATTTTTTGTTTCTTTGATGAAAATATTGATTCTGTAATGTTTTACATGTGCAGAGTTGAGAAATCAGCATTAAAAAATTATGTTGGTGAAGTTTTGAAAATGCCTGCTATATCATATTCTATAAAATACACTACATATGCCTCAAACAGGATAAATAAAGAACATCCACCATGCATTTTAATAGATCCTATATTGAAAAACATGCTATGTTATAAAAAAATTTACAAAAGTTAAAAATAATAACTGATACGTTTTTAGTTACTGAAAAAAAAAATGTAATCACATTGATCAGTAAAATACATAAAATAACTTGATTTACATTTTATGCTTCTTCTTTGCCTGTCATTTGTATTCCACATCTACTGCATCTCTGGTCACATCCAACAATATTCACTAGCATTGCAGAGTTCCATTTACCTTGGTATTGCTTCTCTATCACTGAGATGTCCTGATGGAATCTCTCAAGTTTATTTTTAATGACATGTTGCAGCCTAATTAATGGTATGATGACAGAAGACTTCTCACAAGCTGTTTATAATTATCTTCTTTGTTGTTTCCCAGAAATTTTGTTGCTACAAGTTTAAAAGCATCCCAGGCCACTTTCATATCACTATAGAGGATCTAGTCAAAGTGTTCATCCTTGAGAAGGTCCCGTATCTGTCAGCCAATGAACACACCTTCCTTTATTTTGGCCTTACTAAGCCTTGTAAATTTTTCGTTGAGGTACTTGAAAGCTGGTCCATCTTGATCTGTGGCCTTAACAAATTGCTTCATAAGTTCCAATCTTATGTGTAGAGAGAGGATATAACAGGATTTTGCTTGGCCTAACTAGTGGACTGTAATGGACATTTTTTTATCTCTAGATTAAGTGATTGCCTTAAAGGCCAGTCTTTTCTTGTATTATGAGAAGATTATTCTCTACCATTCGAAAAGAAACAACCAGCAAAATTTTGTGATTCCCTACTGCATCCCTAACAAGGTGAAATATGTTTTAATTTGCAGCAAATCTGCCATTAGAAAAATCTATGAAGTGTCTCCAGTCTTGAGGGTTGTGGTCAACATTAAGTGAGTCCATTAAACCATTGATGTCTATTTTCCATTTTAAAAAACAGGGTTAAATCTTTTTGGGTGGCACTGGTATACAGACACTAACATTATCTTGAAGAAAATTCCACTGTTGCAGTCTTGAGCCTAAAAGTTCTCCCTTATTTTTTGATGAATCAAGATCTCTGATAATATCATTTAATTTATTTTGCATAATTTTGTGTAGCTCTGCAGAAGGTAAATTGGAAATAAAATTCAGAATCTGCAAATAAAATCAGATGTGGAGGGTTCAGGTGATTCACCTCCACCATCACCTGACTCTCCATCAGATTCTAAAACATATTCAGTTGGTGGCTCATGAACATGAAGTCCTCCGTAGGGTACCACTCAAACTGCAGATGATATACTTGGATAGCTTAAGGTCAACTTTTTCTTCTTGGAAATCTCCTGCTGAAGAGGTGGTACCATACAAAAATAACAGTCTGTTATATGATCTGAAGGCTCTCTCCATATCATGGGTATGGCAAAAGGCATTGAGCAGCCTTTGTGATTTAATCAGCTGCAGTATTGCAGCAAATATGAGAGACCCAGCTTTCGTCTTGGTCCCCAACTTCGCAACAAATATAACAGCTGTGTGCTTTATTATTATTATTATTGGAATAATGGCATGCTTCTGTGATGCAAATGTCACTTCACCACAAACATAACCGAAATTATCTGCACTATTTACACACTTATACAACATGATAAATTTAAAGTTTTTGCTGATGAAAACAACAGGTGTAGCATGGACAGATGCCTGACTCAGACTGACTGATGTGTCTACACAGGTAATAGTGTGACTCAGCCCCAATGGCTTTGTGTTGCCACACAAACAGTATCCCAAAACCAAATTTCTCCAAAAATCAAGCTGAAAGTGACATGTATAGTATCATAAAAATTAGAGCTAATAATCCATTTTAACTGTCATATTCATAATTAGCACATTAATAATAGTTGAAATTGACTAATTTTATTACCGAAACATTTTAGCTGTTGACCAGTGTTATCGATGTGCAAATTATTCACTTTACAGATCCAGGCATAATTTTTCACTTTGTCTTTCTTTTAATTTTCATTACCTCACAAATTTATTTAAATAGTGCATTCTGCCATAAACTGAATTATTTTATTTTTCTGTGGCACTCTGTGGGAATCGGCAAAAAGATGACTGTACGAGATAAGATATTGATTTTGTATGCTACAGAGCTTGGCTACCAGGCAACCTTAGAGAGAACATTATTAAGGTTCATAAGGGGCTCAAAGGGGTTAGTAAAATGAATGAAGGCAGAATTTTCACTGCTATAAAGAATTCCAGAACTCAAGGTAATAAATTCAAATTACAGGCAAAGAGATTTAGAAAAAATTGTAGGAAGTTTTCATTCAGCCAGCAAGTTGTTGATTAATGGAACAAGCTGCATTCACAGATGGTCGAGGCTGACAGTTTAAAGAAATTCAAAGGTCAACCGGTGACCTTTTTACAAATTCAAAAGATCAACTGTGAGGTGGGAAGCACATAATTTGTATTTTCTTATCTACTTTTTTCCTTTTCTTTTTTTGCTAGTGCAGCAAAAGCCTGTGGCTTCCTTGAACTATCTAACAAACACTTAATATTAAAATTAAAGAAGTAATGCAGGAATAGCTAGACAGGATGCAATTATATTGTGGTCACAGCATGAATTTACTAAGGGACAACTGTGTCTGAAAAATCTGATTGGATAATATGATGCAGTAGCAAAGTAACTGGATGCAAAAAATATACTGATATCATAAACTTAGATTTCAGGAATGCTTCTGATAATGTTCCACATAAAACAGTGCTGTACAATTGGAGCAGTGTGGCATTAAGAGCAAATTACTGCTATGGATAAAGGGGATGGCTGAGTGGGAGAAGACAGAGAATGCTATCAATATGAACACTGCTCATCATGGATTAATGTTATCAGTGGAGTCCCCCAGGCTTTAGTGTTGGGTCTATTGTTGTTATCTACATTTATTAATGATATTGATGAAGGTATATCAGGCTTAATGTCTAGGTTTGCAGATCATGGGCAGGGTGGTTAATGACAGTAATCAAGTTAAACTACTACAACAAGATCTAGAAAATTAGGCAGATGGGTTGAGAAATGGCAGTGGAAGTTTAATATACAAATATAAGATACTGCATATGGGCACTGCATTAATCTATAATCCCAAATTAATGTACCAACTGTGTAGTACTACACTCAGGTTAAGTAGAAAATAAAAAAGTACTGAGGGTAATTGCGCAGTCAGAAATTAATGTACCAACTGTGTAGTACTACACTCAGGTTAAGTAGAAAATAAAAAAGTACTGAGGGTAATTGCGCAGTCAGAAATTAAGTTCTCTGAGTAGTACAGACAGGCTGCCAGGATAGCTCATGGAGTTCTGTCAATGATATACAGGAACTTTGCTGTGAAGCGACCTCATTGAGGTGTTTAAGGCTTTGAATGGATTGAGCAGGCAAAATTCTGATGGCATTCTTCCACTTACTTAGACTACACATAAGGGCACATAAAATTAAACTGAGGAAGGATGGTTGCAGGATAGAAGTTCGAACTGCCTACTGGCTGAAAGTTCACTTTCAGCCAGTAGGCAGTTCGAATAAATTTGAGGAAGAACCTATAAAATTATTGGAGGAAATGGAAAAGTGAGTGGGAAATTGTGATTTTTTTGGCTGATACTGTATAAGCTTGTTTTTTTCCACCATTTCCCACTACTACTAATAATAACAATAATAATAATAATAATAATAATAATAATAACTGGGCTGATGCCATCCAGATATATGATACATAATATTTCATTTTGTTGAATATTGTACATTTGGAAGAGAAGGAGAGCAACAGAAGTATGGAGCAGTCATTTTTCTCATCAAAAACTACCTGAAGATGGCAAGGGTGTTCACCAAATCAGATTAAGTACTGTGGATTTCAAGACAGTGTGGTGATAACTTGAAGTAAAGGGAAGTTGCTTTTTATAACATGAAGTATAAGACAATAAGGAGTACAGTGGAGCCTCAATTATCTGGGGCAGGTTAGCCAGGTTGCAGATTAACCATGGTTTCTTCAGCCCACAGAACTCTCAAACATATAAATTAAATAACAAAAGGAAATACATGGAATCCATTACAGGTATATTTGTTAATTTACTTTTTGTAACGTTCGTGAATACAGAACCCTTTAATTTTCCAGAATTCCCACACCTGCACTTTACGTACCCATAACCTAATAGCTCATACTATCTGCAATTCTGCCCAGATATGATTGCTGAGAGTCTTGTCAATCAATTCAGTCCTGGAGAGATTGTGCAAGGCTCATGATGTAGAATTTTTCTCGGCATGATCTATGCTTGTTTACAGGAGAGACTGCTTCTACAGGGATGGGATACGTTTAAATAAAAAGGGTTCAATATCAAGGCAACGTTAGGTTGGTTGGAAAACTGCCAGCTTTTGGGAGGATTCCAGATAAATAACAGTAGCTGCAGGCAGAGGTGAAAGTAATTATTGCACTGCTTCTATTGGAATGAGCAGCATCCTGGAAAGCAAGGTGCTGGGGATTTCAAGAACTGCTGGGAATCATCAGGGAACAGGAAATACATGGACTGTGTTAAGGTAACTAAGAATAAGAATAGGTACATGTATACTTGCATGTACACCAATTATGATAGGAGTATAGTAAATACATTTGATTAATTTGAAATGCTGGTCAGACATCAAAGGTGGATAGTGTAGTATATCTGAGACGTGGTGTTACACAGATATAAGGAATGCAGAATTGGAATTTGGGGGTACACAATGTGTACCCCCATTGTGTACACAATGTGTACACAATGATAGACAGGACAGAAAGAAAAGAAGGGGTTATGCTCTTAATTAAGAAATATATAAAATCTAAGACAGTGCATCAATTTGGCATAGGTAAAGAGTGCAATGTTGAATCAGTTTCATCTGAAATAAGCACTGGGAAAGCAGAAATGAGAGTAGGAGTGTGTTATAGGCCTAATCACTCTGATGAATACAATGAAAAACTATACAGAGAAATAGAGAGGATAATAAATCAGAACATCTTATAATGGGGGATTTTAACTTTAAAAAATATTGATTACAACTTCTGAGTTGGTCACTCGCACATATAAAGATTTTTGTGGATTTATTGGATAATGGTTTTCTACAGTATCATGTTCAAGAAGCAACCAGATGGAGAATTACTCTTGATCTGATTATCAGCAGTGATTATTCGTGCATTAAGAAACTGCAGATAAAGGAACGACTTGAAGGCAAAAATAACAGTGCACTGATGCGGGATTTACTTAAAGATGTAACTACCATTAGGAATAAAGGGAAGAGGTTTGCTTTCATAAATTTGACTACAATAGTCTCAGACAGTTTTTAAATTCTATACAGTGGGATCAACTGATGATGTTACCAACAGCAAATCCTAAATGGAAAGCATTCAAGGAATTAATCTTGAAACCTACTAAGCTTTTCATTCCAACTAAGAAATATTGTTCAAGGTTTAGGCCTAAATGGATGTCAGATGAACTAATAGGACTCAAGGCATAGAAGAAAATTGCATGAGATGCATACAAATAATCAGGTGACATAGAAGCCTATGGCAGATATAAGCTAGTGTGTAATCAAGTCACAAAGGAGGTCAGGCAAGCGAAGACAGATTACGAGAAATCTTTGGCAAAGAATGCAAAGAAAAACAATAAAGACTTCTTTACTTGTGTAAACTTTAGAAGGAAGGGGATAAATCAGATTGGTCCACTTCATACTGATGATTCGACTGTTGATGATCCTGCTCAGGTAGCTGACAAACTGTTGAAACTGTTGAAGTTAAACATAAGAAAGGCACCTGGGGTGGATGGGATCTATCCAGTTATATATAGGAGGATGCAGCAAAGGAATTAACCAAACCCTTAACCATACTTACGAGTGCATCCTTGGATTCAGAGGAGGTTCCCACAGACTAAATATGTGCAAATGTATCCCCAATTCACAAGGAGGGGGATGAAGGGTGACACTGGTAGTTAGCAGCATTAGTAGATGCATATGATGCAAGAAAGGAAGCTTATACAGCAACAGCAAAAAAAAAAAAAAAGAAAAAAAACCTTCCCATTTCACACATCCATTCACTCCAAATTTTTGTCTAGTTCTACTTTGAACTTTTTTAAGCTATCGACTTCAACAACAACAGATGTAAGTTTGTTTGAGCAATCAAACCAGCTGGCAAAAGCCAAATATCCACACATTATTCTACAATTCCTCAATTTGAATTTGTGTCCACAGGCGATTAATCTGGGCAAGAGGAATAATCCCATCAGCATTGAGCTTGCTCAAACAATTCAAGGTCTTATGTACCTCAAATCAGGTCACCTCGCAGGTGGCTAGTCTCCAAACACTGCAATTTTCAGAAATTAAGCCTTTCTTCATAAGAGCAACCCTTTGTTCCAATCACCAATCTCACTGCCATTCTCTGTACTCAATCCAGCAGCTCTACATCCTTCCTAATGAGGCCTCCAGACCTGTATACAATACTCAAGGTGTGACTTGACCATTGCCTTATACGAGGGGATAATCACCTCCTTATCCCTGCTAGAGAAATTCCTGTATATCATTGACAAAACACCATGAGCTTCTCATGGAGATTGTCTGCACTGCTCAGAAAACTTCATAACTGACTGCACAATTACCTGTGTGGTACTACCTTGAAGGTAGTACCACACAGTTGACATATAATAACAGAACCTGTTAGTTTAACTTTTGTTTGGAGGAAATAATGGAGTCGCTGGTTAAAGAAGCATTGCAGGATCATCTTGACAAGACTGCAGTTATAGTTCAGACACAGCATGGATCTGTTAAGTGAAAATATTGTCTGACCAATTTGATTGGATACTATGATGTGGTCACAAAGGAACTGGATGAAAAAAATAATTCCAATATCATATACATGTACTTGGATTTGAGGAAAGCTTTTGATATAATTGCACATGGAAGACTGTTGTACAAATTGGGACAGTATAGTATTAAGGGAAAGTTGCTGCTATGGATAAAGGGATGGTTGAGTTTGGTTTGGTTTTTTTGGCTCATGTGCAGCTAGGACTATAATGCACCAAGTTCAGATTTTTGAGTGGGAGAGGACAGAGAGTATTAATCAATGGACACTGTTCTTTGTCTACTAATGTCATTAGTTCACAAAGGTTCAGTGTTCATTCCCCCAGGGTTCAGTGTTGCGCCCATTGTTGTTTTCTATATTTATCAATGCTACTAATGAAGTTATATCAGGCTTAATATCCAAGTTTGCAGATGATATAAAGGCTAGTAGTGTTGTTAATGACAGTAATCTACTGCAACAGGATCTAGGAAAGTTGGGCAGGTGGGCTGAGAGGTGGCAACTGATGTTTACCATTGAAAAATGCAAAGTTCTGCATATGAGTAGCAGTAACCCCAGAGTAACAACTGTGGCCTACTAAACTCAAGGTACTAGAAAATAAAAAAGACCTGGTGATCATTATGCAGTTAGATATGAAGGGTTTTGAGCAGTGCAGGCAGGGTGCCAGAGCAGCTCATTGGGTCTTGTCAATGGTATACAGAAATTTTGGTAGGGATAAGAAGGTGAGTATCCCTTTGTACAAGGCAATGGTCAGCCACACCTTGTGTACTGCATACTAGTCTAGAGGCCACATTTTAGAAAGGATGTAAAGCTGCTGGAACGAGTACAGAGAAGGGCAATGAGATTTGTTGAGGGGAACAAATCTCATAGTACAGAGAAGGGCAATGAGATTTGTTGAGGGGAACAAATCTCATAGTACAGAGAAGGGCGATGAGATTTGTTGAGGGGAACAAAAGGTTGATCTTACCAAGTAAGGCATAAGTTCTGAAATTGAAGAATCTGGAGACTAGGCACCTGAGGTAATCTGATTGATGTGTATAAGGCCTTGAATAGTTTGAATAGGCTCAGTGCTCATGGGATTCTTCTTCTTACTCAGATTATGCACCTGAGGGGGCATAAATTCAAATTAAGGAAAAACAGTTGTAGAACAGATGACTAGAAATTTGCCTTCAGCCAGTGGGTGGTTGAATGCTGGAACAAACTTCCATCTGTTGTTGTGGTAGTTGATAGCTTAATTAAGTTGAAGGAAAAACTGGATAAACGTTTGGAGTGAATGAATGGGTGAAATGGGAAGGGTGGTTTTTTTTTTGTTGTTGTTGTTTTTATTTTAGCTGATGCTGTATAAGCCGGGACTCATATCTGGTGAGTATAGGCCTGGCACGCCCAAGGTCCTGAGCTGGATATCAACATTCTTCTCTTTCTTGATGATTCCCTTCTATTCTCTCTCTCTCTCTCTCAGAAATTTTTTTTGGCTGGTGCAGCATAAGCCTCAGGCTTCCTTGCACCATATGGCTAATATTAATAATAGTTAATATTGCTTTCTTTCATAAGCTTGCTTTCTTGCATCATATGCCTCTACTAATGCTAATATTCAGATTTATTACTGCACTGTTAATTTTAACATTCTTCACAATTTTTTAATTTGCATCCGTGAATGCTCATCATGTTAAAACAGAAAGGATTATTATTTCTTTTGAATATACACTTCAGCTCATCTAAGAAAATGAAAAAAGTATTAAAAATCAACTTTAATGAGTCTGCACTCAGCTATACGGAACATACAAGGAAAAACCAGTCTCACTTACAAGGTAATGCTTCAAAATTTACATAAAGTAGAAAAAAAATGAAACTTCATTGTTTTTTCCTTTTTCAAAAAATAATATCTACATAATAAATTTCATGTTAACCTTCTCATTCTGTAGTATATTTTAAATTTGAAAACAGTATGCACCTAAATAAATTTACCGTTTTGGCATATTTCAGTTTTTCTTTTATTTGGTGCACTACCCAGAGTTTCGATTATACAGAAAAATTTATTAATTTATTATAATTAAATTTATTGATTATCCACTTTAGACAACTGGAAATCTACTATACTATAAAATATGAAACATGCTACTTTGCAAGCACATTTGCATTTTATTTTACAAAATGTGTTTGCAACTAATATCTTAGTTGCCCTTGACTCACCCTATAAAATTTTATTTTAATTAGTCCAGTTAATCACCCAGATTATACTGTATAATACCAAACAGAACTACACATTTCATAGATTTCTTTGTTTTTCAATTGCTTTCCAAATTGCTAATTTATATGCAAACAAACAAACTCTGAACTGGATACAGGTTTGTCCAGCATCTTGGTTGATAAACATATACAAATATATCAGTGTATTCATTTAGTAATTGAATGTGAATAAATAGGTGAACATACCTTTATGGCACGCATGCAGATTACAAATAAAGGGCATAAGAACTTCACAGGGAGCAAGTTCCCATACTTGGCTCCCTGCCTTCAACTTGGCACGAACACAATGACCATTTTGAGGTTGAGGTTGATCAAGATCCCAGAATCCAACATACTTGGAAATAAATGTTCCACCTGCAGACTCAAGGGTGTTGGTGGAGAGGTTGTCAACAGATGTAAGACCTGAAACACAGAAAAAAAAAAATTTAATTATTCATATTTTCAAAATAGAGTTAACTGAGAATAAGTCTTCTAAAGTGTTCCTACTGAACTAAATAATAATATATTTATCATTTATTCAGAAGAATGACAAACTCTACTAGTAATATTCAACCTCATTTTAATCATGTACCACTATCTATTTCCAGGAAACACAAATCACATTCATCCAACCAAGTCATATAATGCATTTTTACAATTTACAATTATACAGGTTCTTATCAGCATTTCTGAATCTTTTCCCTTTGCTTCAACCCAGCCACTTTAAAGTATTGAATTCTAAAATCTAAAGAAATTTAGGGATTATATTGTTATTTTAAAAATCTAAGCCAAAAATGTCAATTTTGTGTACTGACAAGTGCTCATTTCTCAGTCTTAATATATTATACCATATTTTGAAGACCATAGTGTGCATAGTGTTAGAGTCAAGCAACACCTGTGGTTTTCCCACATCTGTGCCATATGTACTCTGTGAAGAAATAGAATACTACTTTAAATGCCAGAAAACTGTTCTATGATTATGAGAGCATCCTTGGACTCAGAGAGGCCTCCAGTCCTTGAGGTCTCCAAGGACTGGAGTTGTGCAAATGTATCCCCACTTCACAAAACGGCATCGAAAGGTGACACGAGTAATTACAGACCTGTTAGTTTAACCTCTGCTCTGGGGAAAATAATGGAATCACTGGTTAAGGAAGCACTGCAGCATCATCTAGACAAGTCCGCAGTTATAGTTCATCGTGGGTTTGTTAAGGGAAAGTCTTGTCTGACCAATTCATTTGGATATTATGATGTGGTCACAAAGGAATTGGATGCAAAAAATAATTTTGGTATCATATACTTGAATTTTAGGAAAGCTTTTGATACTGATAAGCTTGCTTTCTTGGAGCAGTATGGCATTAAGGGCAAGTTGCTACAATGGATAAAAGGATGGTTCAGTGGAAGAAGAACAGAGAGTGGTAATCAATGGACACTGCTCTTTATGGACTAATGTTATTAGTGGAGCTCCCCAGATAATAACATTAGTGGAGTTCCCCAACAATGGGCCCAACTAATAACATTAGTTGAGCCCATTGTTGTTTTCTGTATTTATCCATGATATTGATGAAGGTATATCATGCTAAATGTGCAAGTTTGCAGACAATATGAAGGTTGGTAGGGTTGCTAATGCCAGTAAAGATGATACGCTACTGCAAAGGATCTAGAAAAGTAGCGCAGATGAGCTTAGAGGTAACAACTGAAGTTTAACATTGACAAATGGAAAGTACTGCATATGGGTAGCAGTAACCGCAGAGTTACATACCAATTGTGCAGTACTAAACTCAGGTTAGTGGAGAATGAAAAAGACATGGAGGTAATTATGGTCAGATATGAAGTTTTCCGAGCAGTACAGACAGGCTGCAAAAGCAGCTCATGGGGGTCTTGTCAATGATATATAGAAGAGTTAAGGAAGTGATTATCCTCTTGTATAAGGCAATAGCCAAGCCATACCACGAGTGCTGCATACAGGTCTAGAGGCCGCATTTTAGGAAAGATGTTGAGCTACTAAAACAAATGTAGAGAAGGGCAATGAGATTAGTGAGTGGGGCAAAGGGTTACTGTTACCAAGATTTGCTTAAGTTCTGCAAATTGCAGCATCTGGAGACTAAGCACCTGTGAGGTGATCTCATTGAGATGTATAAGGACTTGAATTGTTTAGGTAAGCTCAATGTTGATGGGATTCTTCCTCTTGCTTAGATTCCACACCTGAGGGGTCACAAATTGAAACTGAGGAAAGACCTGTAGAACAGATGTGCAAAAATTTGCCTTTAGCCAGCGGGTGGTTGATTGCTGGAACAAACTTCCATCTGTCATTGTGGAAGTTGACAGCTTAAATAAATTCAAGGCTGAACTAAACCAACTTTTAGAGTGAATGGATGGGTGAAATGGGAAGGGTTTTTTTTTTTTTTTTTGGCTGATGCCATATAAGCTTGCTTTCTTGGACCATATGCTTCTACTAATGATAATGTTGAATTTGTAGTGTTGTATTCTGGCATTTGGCTGCAAGGCTTCCTGGTGGGATCCCACATTGCCCCCCCCCCCACACACACACTGCTTCCTAGACGGAGACAAAAATAAAAAAAAAGTCAAAAAGATTGACCTTGAGAAAGATGGAGAGAACTCCATTGGGCAAGTTGGGTATAGGGATGGGGGAAAGCAGAGTGTACCAGGATAGTTTTTCTGGTCCTGGCTGCTATTTGGCAAGCAGACTAGTGGCAGAACAAGCCCATATGGTTTATCCAAGATGCACATCAGGTCTTCTAAGCTTGTATCCTTCCTGGTAGAGTTTAAGTTAGGATTTCTTATCACATCATGAGGTGGGAAGATGTTGTTGATGGTCTTGAGGAAAGGATCTTCTCCTCTTGAATAGCTTTTGGGCAAAGTAGGTGAAGACTTTAGGCTCTTCATTGCTATCCAAGAAGTGCTGTTCCTGGTCCTTTGGGAGGAAGGTCAGTCTTGTAATCATTTGACTTCATAAATCTTAGTAGAGAGGACAGTTATGCATCAGATGTGACCAACTCTTCTCCAGTGCTCCACAAAAGCAACATGGATCCTAGGTGATTCCTAAGGATGCGAGTTTAGCTTTGATGGAGCCATGTCCTATCAGTAGGAACATTGTATGTAGGCAGGGGAAAACCATAATGGAGATTAAGGGTAGACCTTATAGGGAACAAATTTCTTTGTTGTTATTTCCCCTTTGGTGGAATTCATCCATCTTGTCTGCCAGGCCTGCTATAAATTGGAGGTGAGTCATCTCTTCTCTGCTTTTGGGTTATTGGTGAAATCTGTGGTAAAGTTCATGAAGGTGACTGATGTACCCTTTGATAGATGGTAAAGAAGCCCACATCGGACCACCTCCAGGACCAGTGGGAGGCCATGAGCCAGCACCTGCAGTGCATGGGTGCTCACTGTACAGCAGGCCCACATGATGGTGGGCAGGATGGATCTCTGGATGGTATCTAGCTTTTTCCTGATGGTTACGAAAGCAGTTTGACAGTATTAAATGTCTTAGCATAGGTTATTCCAGGAAGGGAAACTGCCCTGTAGAAGAGCAAGAGTGTGCAGTGGTTGTGGGCCCCAATTCCTGCATGTAACTCTGGCTATTAAGGCAGTGTAGTTTCTAATTTTAGATTTCAGGTATTTCAGATGTGGTAGGAAGGTGAGAATGGAGTCCAGCACTATGCCAAGGTATTTTAGTTCATGGTGAGCCTGATTATGGCTCCATCAATCTTGATCGGTGAGGGGGTTTTCTTAGATTGAGTGTTCCTCTCAAAAAAATGGAACTCGTCTTAGTTGGGGAAATCCAAAGGTTATGGAGGTAAGCCCATTCCTGCAGGATTAGTAGAACCCTGTTTGCTTGGGTCTCAACTCAGCTCTGGTGTCCGCATAGGCCTGGAAGGTGACATTGCCAAGATGACTATTAGGCAATTCATCGAGTACAATGTTCCACAGGAGCATTCCAGTACAAATTCATCCTTGGGGACAGCCCCAATGGACCAGATGGATGAATCTATGGTATGGGACACTTACAGTGATGCTCCAGCCAGTGAGGTAGCATTGGATGGTTCTGTAGAGATTGCCAAGATTGCTTTTATAGAGGCAGCTGAGGAAGCCTTCATAAGAGCAATCTCTATAGCACAGAAAAATAAGGTTTGCTCTACTATAGTGGACTTTAAGTCCACTATAGTACAGCAAACCTCATTCAAGAAGCTTGCTCAGAACGGATAACAGGGCGATGGGTCAGCAGGATATGAGGGATTCTGGAGATTTTGTAGGGTACCTCAGGATTAGGTGCAGGTTTACTATCTTCCAGTCAATAGGGAAACTTCTATTCCAGAGATAGGGGTTGAACAGATTGAGTATGACATCAGAGTTTTGTGACCTTGTACAGACCTCCCAGTGGAGATCAGGTGCTCCCATGACAACTTTTTTGCGTCTTCTGATTGCAGATATATACAGGTTTCTTATTTCCCTGTACCTTTGCATGAGGTGTTCCACCTCTGTGGCAGGCCAGAATCTCCTGGTGCGTTAAAAGGATTTCCTTCGGAAGATAACTTCCCTTCATAGCTGCTGGAGCTTCAGACCCCCACCAAGGGGCAGCATTTTTCTTCTATGCCACAAGTCTCATTAGTTCATCTGACATCAATTTAGGTTGTTGTTGTTGCTATTTGGTTTTTAGGAGCATTAGCAACTAAGGCCATATTGCTCCGGGATATGCGGTGGTCATTCCCTGACCTGTCCGCATCCTCCGTATTTGCTAGTGAAGGGCTCGAACCCCGGTCTAATCAAGAAGCGTGTGCTACGCACTGCTGCTGCTGCTCCTTCCCACCTGGCTACGGAGGTGCCATCAATTTAGGCCTAAGCCTTAAACAATATTTCTTAGTCAGTATGAAAAGCCTAATAGCTTCCAAGAATAATTCCTTGAATTCTTCCTATTTAAAATTTGCTGTTGGTAACATCTTCAGTTGGTCCCACTGTATAGAATTTAAAAACTATCGTAAAAACTCTCCGACTATCGTAGTCACCTTTATGAAAGTAAAAACCCTTCCCTTTACCCCTGATGGTAATTACATCTTTGAGTAAATCCCACATAGTACACAGTGATCACTGCCATCTAGTGGCTCCTTTATCTGCAGATTCTTATTGCTCCCTCTGGTAGTATTACTCGAACGTGTTGCTGTAAAAAACAATCATCGAACAAATTCACAAAAGTCTTGCTTATGTGCAAGTGACCACAAGTTCCAGTGAATATGTCGGAAGTTAAAATTCCCCATTATAAGATAATCTGATTTACTGGTCCACTCTATTTCTCTGTACAGCTGTTCATTATACTCATCAGAGTCATTAGGCCTATACCACATTCCTAATCTCAATTTCACTTTCCCAGTGCTTATGTCACATTGCACTGTGCACCCATATCAACTGGATGAACTTACTTATATTTTTTGTGTTTCATAACTAACAGCATAACCTCTGTTCCCTTCCTATCCTGTCTGCACACATTGTTCTCCCCAAATTCCAATTCTGCATTCCTTATATCTGTGTGACACCACATCTCTGAT
The DNA here is from genome assembly GCF_048544385.1 of Mastigoproctus giganteus. Lineage (NCBI taxonomy): Eukaryota > Metazoa > Arthropoda > Arachnida > Uropygi > Thelyphonidae > Mastigoproctus > Mastigoproctus giganteus. The sequence goes on from NC_143582.1 coordinate 75,776,328, forward strand.
ATCCCAATAATATCTGTTTTTGATATTTTGACCAGCACCTCAAATTCATCAAATTTATTTACTATAGTAGTAGTAGTAGTGGCATGTGATGCAACAAAGCAAATGTATGAGCTTATGCAGCATCAGCCAAAAAAAAAAAAAAAAAAATTTACAAAACAATTCCCTCTAAATGTTTGTACAGTTCCTCCTTAAATTTATTTAACCTATCAACTTCCACAATGACAGATGGAAGTTTGTTCCAGCAATTAACTGCCCGCTGGCTAAAGGCAAATTTCTGCACATCTATTCTACATCTGTCTTTCCTCAATTTGAATTTATGCCCCCTTAGGTTCATAATCTGAACAAGTGGAAGAATCCAATCAGAATTCAGTGTGCTCAACCCATAAAAGGCCTTATATATCTCAATCAGATCACCTTGCAGGTGCCTAGTCTCCAGCCGCTGCAATTTGCAGAACTTAAGCCTCTCTTGATAAGAGGATCCCTTCATTCCCTTCACCAATCTTGTTGCCCTTCCTGTACACTCTCAAGCAAATCTACATCCTTCCTAAAATGAGGCCTCCAGACCTGTACAGAGTACTCAAGACATGGCCTGACCTTTGCCTTATACAGAGGAACGATCACCTCCTTTTTCCTGCTAGCAAAATTCCTGTATATCATTGACAAAAACCCCATGACCTGCCCTGGCAGCCTGTCTGCATTGCTCAGAAAACTTCATATCTGACTGCACAATTACTCCCAGGTCTTTTTCATTTTCTACCACCTTAAGTGAAGTACCACACAGTTGGTACGTTTCTCTGAGGTTACTTCTACCCATATGCAGTACTTTGCATTTGTCAAGGTTAAACTTCAGTTGCCACTTCTCAGCCCATCTGTCCAAATTTTCTAGATCCTGTTGCAGTAGCACACTGCCATTTCTGTCATTAACAACCTTGCCGACCTTTGTATCATCTGAAAACTTTGACATTAAGCCTGATATACCTTCATCAATATCATTGATAAATATACAAAACAACAGTGGACCCAAAACAACAGTGCAAACTTTGGCATTGATGTAGGCAGCTGAGTGCTTGATGGGGACTCCAATTTAAATCCTTCAAAGGCATCTACCCTGTAATTAAAGCTCTCATAAAGGCCCATAACAATGCTGCGATGACACCTAACTTCCTCACATTGAGCACACACACACACAAAGAAATCCCCATTAGCAATATCATGTCCCATTCCTGATAGCTCCACAAAAATCAAACAAGCAGTACATTTCAAAAGGCTGTGATTCAGAGGACAATCCCCCAACCCTCAGTTCTCCCCCGAACCAAAGCACTCCCACAACCTTGAGCCTTTTGCTTTGCTTCTCTGGTCTGAAGCATGATTTCCATTCAATTTCAATACAATTAAAAATATTATACTAAAATTTATATCCCAATGCGGTAATAACAGCATATATATATATATTTTAGTATCGAGTTTTATCTCCTACTGAGTTAACGTTATATGAATTTCATATCTCCTATCAAGTTTATGTTATATGTTCATATTAAGTTAAAACGTTACATTTGTAAAATCTAAGTAGTTATAACAGAAAATAAATGTAACTATCTATTGCCACCTGCATGGTTTGAAATCTCATGCTAGCTATTTGCAATTTTATATCTATTCCAAATCACCAATTCTAAAAGCTCTACAAATATTAGGGAGGCGGCAAGTGAATGCATTGAATCATTCAGGCTAATTATGACAGCATCACTGGACTCGAGAATGATTCCGTTGGATTGGAAAAGCGCCAATGTATCTCCAATACATAAGGGCAGTTCTAAGAGTGAAGGCGCCTCCGTAGCCAGGTGGACAGGAGCAGCAGTGCGTAGTACGCTTCTTGATTAGACCAGGGTTCGAGCCCGTGACCACCAAATATGGAGGATGTGGAAAGGTCAGGCAAACCACTGCATATCCCCGGAGCAATATGGTCTTAGTTGCTAATGCTCCTTAAAAAAAAAAAAAAAAAAATCTAAGAGTGAAGTGGGAAATTACCGTCTGGTTAGCTAACTTCAATAGCAGGGAAAATCACGGAGACAATGATCAAGGGTGAAATTCAGGATTACAGTAGACTTTCAGAATAACGGCACCTTCGGGGATTCAAGATGGCGTTTTAATGATTTTTTCGTTATCTAGAAAGTTTTATTTTTAATATATTTAATGCAGAAATAATGAGGCTAAATAAGAAATAGAGAGATTAAGAATGAAATTTTATTAACTGCACATAAAAAACAAACATATTGACAATCCAAAGTTAAACTCCATTAATAAACTCCTACTTACACCCATTCTATTTTCTATTATTATATCAAGTTTGTCACTAAGCATTAATGTTTTTAATTATTCTTCTTTTCTTCTCTGTATGAGGTTTATTAACCTTAGGAGTCATAGTGAGGGGATTTTTAATTTAAAATAAATGCTAAACAGCAGTATAATCCATGATATCAGTACAGAATTTATTCTCAAAATGGTGAATTTAACAAATAAAGTAATCACATGACTTGCTATTTTCTTTTTTTCAGCACTGCAAGACAGCTGCGCTGTATGTAAATATCCAATCTCAATGTGCCGTTATCTCAAATGCACCATTATTTAAAGGTGCCGTTATTTTGACAGTCTACTGTATTTATATAGAAATGGAATTCTGAAGGATACTCAGCATGGTTTTATGAAAGGAAAATCATGTTTAGCTAATCTAGTTAGCTATTTTGACAGGTAATTTCGACATTGTTTATTTGGATTTCAGCAAAGCATTTGATTCAGTCCCACATGAGTGGTTACTTTATAAGCTGAAACAGGTTGGAATCACAGGGTAAATCCTTAGATGGACAGCTGGATGGATTCAGGGCAGGAGGCAGAAGGTTGTGATAAATGGTTATTCCTCAGAATGATCCTTGGGGAACCCCACTTCTTACGTGGGGTTTCCCAAGGATCAGTATTAGAACCACTGTTGTTTTTGATTTTCATAAATGACATCGATGAAATATAGTGAGTGTGATGTCTAAATTTGCAGATAATGTAAATGTTGGTAGAGTAGTTAATGATCACTGCCAAGCAGAGTTTCTTCAGAGTGACCTAGATAGATTTCAGGAATGGTCAGGAAAATGGCAGCAATGCTTTAATACAGCAAAGTGTAAGGTACTGCACCTGAGGAACAGTAACCCCAAAATAACTTATACATTTGGTGGAGCTGAACTAAAGCCAGTAGTGGAGGAAAGGGACTTGGGTATTATGATTCAGTCAGACATGAAGTTCTCTGAGCATTGTAGACTGGTTGCAAGAAAGGCCCATGGTGTCCTAGTAGAGATAAGGACATCATAATCCCATTATATAAGGCTATTGTTAGACCACACTTAGAATACTGTGTTCAAATATGGAGACTGAACCTAAAGAAAGACATTGTGCTTCTTGAAAGGGTCCAAAGATGAGTAACTCACCTGGTAGCAGTAGTAGTAGTGGCGTGTGATGCAAGAAAGCAAGTGTATGAGCTTATGCAGCATCAGCCAAAAAAAAAAAAAAAAAAAAAATCACACCATTCCCTCCAAATGTCTGTCCAGTTCTTCCTTAAATTCATTTAACCTATCAACTTACACAATGACAGATGGAAGTTTGTTCCAGCAATTAACCACCCACTGGCTAAAGGCAAATTTCCGCACATCTATTCTACATCTGTCTTTTCTTAATTTGAATTTATGCCCCCTTAGGTTCGTAATCTGAACAAGTGGAAGGATCCCATCAGAATTCAGCATGCCTAGTCTCCAGCCACTGCAATTTGCAGAACTTAAGCCTCTCTTGGTAAGAGGATCCCTTCTTAGGTGAGATTGGCAAAAGGGCGTCCATATGAGGAAAGACTTCAAATATGTCGGTTGCAGAGCTTGGCAATTAGGCACCTTAGAGGAAACTTGATTGAGGTGTTTAAGGCTCTGAGAGGCATAAGCAAAATGAATGAGGATGAAATGATTCTAAAACTAGCAGCCATAATTTCAAGTTATGGGGAGAGACGTTTAGCCTGGATTTCAGGAAGTTTTATTTTAGCCAGCGAGTTAAATTACTGGAATAAGTTGCATACATGGGTGGTAGAGGCAAACAGTTTGAGGAAATTCAAAGGTCATCTGGACAATTACTTATGGGAGGAGGAAAACACATAGGTTGTCTATTTCCCTTTCTCTTATTAATTTTTTTATTATTATTTTATTTTTATTCTTATTATTTATTTTATTTTATTATTATTTTTTTTTTGGCTAGTGCTGCAGCATAAGCCATAGGCTTCCCTGCACCATGTGGCCATTGCTAATACTAAAATACTAATACTGCCCCAAGGGCTCATATATCTCTCTTTCTCTCTCTCTCTCTCTCTCTCTCAGGGTAACTCGGAAAATTTTTTTTTGGCCAGCAGAAGCATATGGCTGCTAATAATAATAGCAATACTAAAAATATTAATGTTGTACGTCATGGCCTACATGACAAATTAAATTATTAAAATAACTGCTGATACTGAATACGAATATTTACAAATAGTTACAAATATTTAATGCAGTTTTTGGAAATGCAAAGCATTATGACTGAATTCTACATACTTAGCCACAGGCTGTTACAAAATTTTACCCTTAAAATAAATAAATGTATTTTCTGTTTATACTCTGAGACAACCACATGAGGTCAGATGAGTTCACAAGATAGAGAGAGAATACAAGAAACCATATATATGATCACATGATCTAGAACCACAGTCAGATCAGACACTTAGTAGAAATGTACTCTCATATTTAACCACTCAGCTATGACCAGGTGTACTAGTGTTTTTGAGGTTCATAAACCTCAAAAAAAAACTTACCAAATCAACTAAAAAAAAAAAAAAACTTACCCAATTCATAACTTTAAAAATTGGCAAAAACAATTCAAAATGATTCATGTTGCTGCTATGTTTATTTTCAACTTGTTATGAACACAACTGTAAAAATCCATTTTCTATATATTAAAATATAAATTTTAATTATTATTTTTAAGGCACATATCTAAAGCACCCTCTAAAGTGCTTTAGATATGTGCTTATATGTTTTTTATCATCTTCTCTATTTGTGCAAGTGAAATGTAGGTCAAAAATCTTTATTCACTGTCGACGAGAAAAATGTAAATCTAAATCCCATATGCATGAACAACTGAACACAGCCTCTCCGTAACACTTCTTCCATAACAAGAACCAGAAAGCATAATGATTAGAGATGCTGCAATAAAATGTAAAGCCAGTGTGTTTTGATAACTGTACACAAGAGATGCCTTAATTTTAAATTCATATGTTACAGCACATGCTTATAATTATCAAGAATAGGCACAACTTGCTCCTGCATTTTTCCTTTTTGCAGGGGCACATTATACCCTCGTGGGGCGCCAAGGCAAAATGGAATTTGAGTGCCCCATATAAAGAAAAAACTAATAAAGAACATTTTCAATTTCATTTTATTGTGACAACAAAACAAATTATATGACATAAGAAAAATATCTAATTCAGAAGAATAATTCAGAAATAATACATACACTTAAACTAATAAGTATTTTTATACTACTTTATATGGACTTTTCATGCTTTTTGGGCTGAGAAATTGTATATCAGTTCATTATAATCAATCCTATTGCCAAATTACTTAATTTTTCTTGTCAAAGTGAATTTCTAATATAATTCTTAACTCTTTTAAGCACAGAGAACGATCCTTCTGCTGATGCGTTTGAAACAGGAATTGACAAAAATATTTTTAAAATTATGTCCACATTAGGAAAAGTTGATATTAGTCCTCCTTGAATTGCTTCGTACATTAAAGAAGGAGAAGATAAATTTTAATTTTTTGCAAAATGTATAAAATGCGTTAATTCTTTAAAAACATTAGCGTTAATGTCATCTGAATAAGTACTTATTAAATTAATAATGTCATATTCTCTCGGTGATGTTTCCCATAAATTTAAATTTGTAAATATATAGGAAAATAATTTTAAATATTTTGGTATGCCTCAACATGTCTCTTAATTTCTACTAGTAATTTATTGCAAATAACATTTAAACAATTTACAACGAACGCTTGTTTGCCTGTCAAATGCACACCCCGATCTCTTTTTTCATCAAAGTTTAATTTTCTCTGTTGACTTCTAACTTTATCGGATTTATAATCTTTATTGCCAGTTAATGCATAAATTCCGGCTTCTATAGCATCAAAAAATTCATTGTTACCTCGAATTTATGATATATATATTGACAATAATTTTAAAATATTTACAGCATGTTGTAAATTCGAATCTTTACTTTGAAGATTTTCATTTATGGAATTTAATCACTGCAGAATTGAATGCCATATGGAAAAAAAAAAAAAAAAGTTGTTTCAAATCTTCAAAGAAATCATACAGCTTTTTTTGCTTCTAATTTTGTCAAAGGTTTTTCATTTGAATCATTAGAGAATGTAAATAAAGCTTCTTTTATGGCAAAAAAAATTCATCTTAATGCCTAGTATTGCATCTGCCCTTGCAGACCATCTGGTATCACTTTGACCCTTAAAATAAATAAATGTATTTTCTATTTATACTCTTGAGACAACCACATGAGGTCAGAAGAGTTCACAAGGCAGAAAGAGAACACAAGAAACCATATATATGATCACATGATCTAGAACCACAGTCAGATCAGACACTTAGTAGTAATGTACTCTCATATTTAACCACTCAGGTATGACCGTGTGTACTAGTGTTTTTGAGGTTCATAAACCTCGAAAAAAAAACTTACCAAATCAACTCAAAAAACAACTTACCACACTCAAAAACACTTACCCAATTCATAACCTTAAAAATTGGCAAAAACAATTCCTTACCAGACCATCTGGTAATGTTTTATTACTTTCTGAGTTTGTCTTTATTAAAAGATCCCATCTGTTTGTTGATGAAGAAAAAAATACAACTAAATTTAAGGTATGAGCTGCACATGGAATAAAAAATGCATTTTTACTATGGCTCTTAATCTTCACCTGTCATCATCAGCCATTTTCAATCCACTGCAGGATGAAGGCCTCTCCAGCAACTTTCCAGTTCCTTCCGTTTTGTGCAATGGCCATCCATTTACTACCCACAAACTCATGAATTTCATCTGTCCATCTCCATTGTTGTTATTATTATTATAATTATTAGCCATATGGTGCAAGGAAGCCTGAGGCTTATACTGCACCAGCCAAAACAAAATTTCCCAGTTACCCTGAGAGAGAGAGAGAGAGAGAGAGAGAGAGAGAGAGAGAGAGAGAGAGAGAGAGAGAGAGAGAGAGAGAGAGAGAGCAAAAGAGAGTCAGAAGTAGAAAGTAGAAATGAATCACCAAGAAAGAGAAGAATGATGATATCCAGCTGAGGACCCTGGGTGGGTGTTGCCTAATCCAGTGTTTCTCTTCTTATCTAACAGTCTGATTCCCAATATAATTCATTTCATTCTCTGCTGTGTAGTTCTCAGCTTCTCTTCCATCCTTTTGGTGAATGCCCAAGTTTCATTTCCATAAGTCATGGTTGGGTCATTGAGGCCGCCGTAGCCTAGTGGTCAGGTACGTGGGTGCATAAGTACATGTGCCTTGAGTGACCGGGGTTTAAACCCGTGACTTCTGAATACGGTGCTGTTTCTTGTATTGTGGCTATCTTGTGAACTCGTCTGACCGTTTGGTCATCCCGGAGTATAAACAGAAAAAAATTTATTATTATTTTAAGTTTCAGACAAATTGGGATATTGCGCCTCAGTATGTGACTATATTTCCTGAATGCTATCCATCCCAAATTTATTCTTCTCTTGACTTCCAGCCATTTATCATTATTACAGCTAATGACTTGTCCCAGATAAGTTTTGTTTGTTTGTTTATTTGGTTTTTAGGAGCATTAGCAACTAGGCCATATTGCCCCGGGATATGCGGTGGTCATTACCTGACCTTTCCGCATCCTCCATATTTGGTGGTGATGGGCTCGAACCCCGGTCTAATCAAGAAGCGTGTGCTACACACTGCTGCTCCTTCCCACCTGGCTACGGAGGCACCTCCAGATAAGTAGGCGCTTCTATAGCCAGGTGGGTAGGAGCAGCAGTACGTAGCACACACTTCTTGATTAGACCGGGGTTTGAGCCTCGTGATCACCAAATATGGAGGATGCAGAAAGGTCAGAGAATGACCACCACATATCCCGGAGCAATATGGCCTTAGTTGCTAATGCTCCTAAAATCCAAATAAACATCCCAGATATAACTCTGCCTTTTCAATTACTGCTTCTTCAATCATTATATCCCTTTCTATGGCATACTTGTTCATCATTACTTTTGTTTTAGCCACATTCATCTTTAGTCCAAAATCCTTACTAACTCTGCATAACTGATTAAGTTTTCCTCTAATTCTTTGGGATCATGGCTTATGACCACAATGTCATCTGCAAATCATAAATGGTTTAGGTACACTCCATTCACATTGACTCCTTTCTGCAACCAGTCTAATCTTCTGAAAGCTTCCTCAAGCAGTAAACAACTTTGGAGATATTGTGTCTCCTTGTCAAACTCCTTTCTCAATTTTAAATTTACTACTGTCTTTGTCTAGTCTAATAAAGGAGGTAGCATTCGCATATATTTTCTTCAAAATCATAATATATGGAGTATCTATGCCTTGTCTTTCTAGAAACAATGCCTTTCATAATCCACAAATGCCAGGCATAATGGTGTTTTATATTCATTTGCTTTCTCCATTAGCTGTGATATTACGTGAAGGTGATCCATAGTTGAGAATCCTGTCCTAAAGCCAGCTTGCTTCTTTGGTTGATTCTCAAGTATTCTTTCTAATCTGATAGTAATGACGCTTGTGAACTACTTGTAGATGTGGGATAACAAGCTAATTGGTCTATAATTTCCAATTTCTGATTTATCTCATTTCTTATGCAGCAAAACTATGATTGCATTATTCCACTCCTTAGGCATCACACCTTTTCTAATACATTTTGTAAAGAGTCTTGCCAGTTTTTGTGTCATGTCTGTTCCTCAATTTTAACAATTCTTCAGTCACTTCATCTTCCCCCGGGGCTTTCTGATTCTTCATTTTCTTCAACGCATGTTTTACCTCATCAGGAAGGATATCATGTATGTTTTATGTGTTACTAATTTGCAATCCATCTTCCCCACTGCTGGCATCATTCCCTCGTTCCTTGTATAATTCTCTATAGTAGTCTATAATTCTCTATAGTAATGAATTATGCCTTCTCTGCTATTTATAAGTACACCATCGCTATTCTTCAATTTCAGTATCATTTGTCTTTCTGTATTACTGCTCATGGCTGCTGATTCTGTATTACTGCTCATGGTTGCTGATTCTGTATTACTGCTCATGGCTGCTGATTCTGTATTACTGCACATTACTGCTCTTCGCCTGTAATCTGTTGTATATGCTAGACATATTTGCCGCATTGTCGTAACATTGACTGTGACAGTTTTGAATATCTAGACCATACTCCATTAAGGTTGATATTATAATATTTTCTAAATAACTAGCATCGTGTTTTTCAAAATGAATGAAAGACAAGAAACATTCCTGTATTTGGTTTTGTTTAGCTATGTATCTTATGATAAAAGATAACTGATCTGCATGACTTACATCAGGAGTTGGGTGAACAATAAGTGAAGAATATGGAGTGAACAATAAGTGAAGAATTGATATCATTAATAATTGTATTTCTTATGTTTGTGGCCATTATTAAACCAATGAATTCGTCATATGTAGTATTTGAGAGATAATTTACATGTCCTTTACCACATTTGCTATAAGTTTCTAAATGAGTTTTTAAAAAGATATCAATTTCTGCTAAGTACTCTAGGCAACTCATAAAATTTCCAGTACGTGCCCTCAAAATCCCAATCCTAATGTAGCTAAAAGTTTAACAGTAGCAACAATCCTTTTTAAAACTTCACACCAATAGTTTGTTTGTTTTTCATATGCTTTTCTCATCTCAGAATCAATTCTTCCTACACTTTTCAAGCACTTTATGTACACACACACACATACGTTCCTTATGTTCTTTAAACTCATCATTATCACCGATATTTTTCCAATCACTACATCCAGTAACTAATGCATTCGATTTGGTTGAAAACAATTTGCAAGTAAAACAGTACACTGATTTTTTGTTTCTGAAAATATTAACCATTCTCTTTTTTCCCTGAGTACCATTAGCTCTATTGAAATAGAAATGTGATTCATTTAGTTTTCTTGTAACTATTTTTCCCCCTTCATTAAAATCTATTTTTGAATTTTTTTTGTTGCCTACATTTTGGGGATTTTTCACGAAGGCAAAATTCAAGGAAGTCATTTGTGATGGGTTTTGGCCATAGAGCAATATCTTTACTATACGTTTGATGGTATCCGGAGTATCGTTAATAGTATCAGAGAATGCTGTGGTTTTTTCATTATTGGTATTATAGTGGGGATAATGAAGAGGTAGACGGTATGCCTGCACTGTTTTCTTCTGTTGTAATGATGCAGGTGCCATTTTGAGAATCTTCTTGATTTTTTATTGAAATAAACTGTTGTAATGAGTTTTGCTCTTTTTTTAATTCCGCTTCTCTAATTTTTAACTTGATACTTTTCTGCACACCACATTTGTATGTTCTTTTCGTAGCCTTAAAAAATATATATTTTTAGATTTATATTTTACAATTTAAAAATTTTTGTACTTTTAATCAGTTTTTTTTATAATTAAGTAATTAAATTTTAAAAATTTTAAAATATAAAACTAAAAATATATTTTTTAAGGACATGAAAAGTTGGGTTTCCACTGTCTATTTAAAGTAATAGACAGTGGAAACCCAATATAATGCAACAACTGCATTATAGGAGGAACTGATTCATCCTACAGAATAAATACTACATTATCACAAAAAATCGTTGACAAACATAACTGACTGACACATTAATATATCAAGTTGATATACAAGCAAGGTTGCCAGACATGCCGATTTGAGCAGGGAATTCCCGAACTATATGAAATATAAAATTAAAGAAATCCATCTATTAAGTTTGTTTTTTAAGAAACAAAACGGAAGCTATGAGTTTATCACTATATATATATATATATATATATATATATATATATATATATATATATATATCGGGTATCTGCTGTATTTGTTAATATAAAACAAAATAAAAATGAATGTTCTAAAGCAAAATAAAATACCTACGATATTTAAGTCAAAATCTTCTCATCGAAAAAGTTCAGCTCTCAGTGTTCTTATGTCACTCAATACTTAATGTTCTTACACTCGTTTAAGTTAATTACACTCGTTAATTACACTTGTTTATTAAGTTAATTACACATTAAAATCAAAAACTGCTGAACGATTCCGCTGCACCCTCAGTTCTGCTTGGACTGGTTGATAAGATCGTCGCTACCTTCTCCCTGCTACTTAGGGTATTCACACAAAGAACGCAGGTGACCTCTTACCTGGAACTAGCAGCGACATGCAGCTAAAGCTTCTCACAGGCCACAGAGAAGTAAGATATGTTACTACTCTGTGTCACACGCTATGAACACATAGAAACAGGTGACCAGTGCAACTTCTCGATATGAACACATAGAAACAGGTGACCAGTGCAACTTCTCGATATGAACACATAGAGAACAGATGACCAGTGCAACTTCTCGAGGCGCCTCCGTAGCCAGGTGGGAAGGAGCAGCAGTGCGTAGCTCACGCTTCTTGATTAGACTGGGGTTCGAGCCCATCACCACCAAATACAGAGGATGCGGAAAGGTCAGGGAATGACCACCGCATATTCCCAGAGCAATATGGCCTTAGTTGCTAATGCTCCTAAAAACCAAATAAAAAACAAACAAACAAGCAACTTCTCGATATGAACACATAGAGAACAGATGACCAGTGCAACTTCTTGGTATGCGATTGGGTAGGTTTACGGGCACCACTGAATTGCGGAATGTTAATTCCTGTAGCTCTCAGGTAAACTAAAATTTCCCACTAAATTGCCAATCAACCCCACCTGAAATTCAGGTGTCCAGTCATTTCCAGATGAAAACTTATTAAGAAATAAATAATTATGGAGGAAGGAGGGGGGGGTTACTAATGCCCATCGCAGGACATTTCGATAAAATGTTCGTTGGAATGCGCACTGAAATAATTGAAAACGGAAGGGAAAAATATTTTTGCAGGTGAACGATTTTAAATTTATTAAGATTATTACTATATTTAATACCACTCATATACCACATGAAATTAATAATATATCTTATTAAACAACCGCCTAAACCACTATATTTTAACGTGACGTTTCAGGCATCTTACCGATACCCATCATCAGACCATTCTACAAGATGCCTGAAACATCACCTTTAGGCCTAATAAAGTATATTATTAATTCCACGTGGTATGAGTGGTACTAAATATAGTAATAATCTTAATAAATTTAAATTCGTTTGCAAAAATATTTTTCTCTTCCACTTTCAATTATTATCATGACCTGTGGGAAGCTTTAGCTGCATTTCGCTGCTAGTTCTAGATAAGCGGTCACCTGCGTTCTACGTGAGAGCAACCTTAAGCATAAGGATTGTTTGTTTGTTTGTTTGTTATTTGATTTTTAGGAGCATTAGCAACTAAGGCCATATTGCTCCGGGATATTCCTGACTTTTCTGCATCCTCCATATTTGGTGGTCACGGGCTCGAACCCCGGTCTAATTTAAGAAGCGTGTGCTATGCACTGCTGCTCCTGCCGACCCGGCTACGGAGGCGCCTAAGCATAAGGATGTCAGTGGTGCTGGTTCCATACAAGGCAGTCTTTACTCTTTCAATTAACTCAACTATTTAAGGAAGAACTAAATATAAAATTTCATCAAAATCGGTAAAATCATTTTTGAAGAAAATGTAATTTTTAAATTAATCTTCAAGTTCATTGACCTTCAGGTTGAAAGACAGTTTCCAATAAAAATCACATAAAAATATTAATAAAAAACATCAATAAGTTTTTCAAATGGTGATCTTGGGCCCCCCCCTCTGATTGGGGGTTCTAGGTAGATGTCTTTTTTGCCTATTGGATAACACGTCCCTGCCTATTTGTATGATAACTAACAGAGATTTCTATTATTTTCAATGGTGAAATCCAAGAAAATACTTTTGTTGAAAGCTATTAGTTGTATGGACCATATAAACAAAGAGCATGAAATTATGGGGTCTCGAAGACCTGGCATGCCTAGCTCAAGGTATACATATATACAAGTTAAGGTATACATATACAGTATGTATGTATATTATTATTATTATTATCAGCCATGTGGTACAAAAAAGCCTGAGTCTTATGCTGCACCAGCCAAAAAAAAAAAAAAAATTCAAGAGTTACCCTGACAGAGAGAGAGAGAAGTTGGTTGGTTGATTTAGATTTTATTGGCGCATTAGCATCTAAGGCTATAATGCGCCAGAGAGAGAAGTAGAAAGGAATCACCAAGAAAGAGAAGAATGATGATATCCAGCTCAGGATCCTGGGTTTGCCAAACCCATACTCACCAGATGTGAGCCCCTGGGGTTATATACATATTAAGCTAAGGTATGCATATCACTGAAATCAATTTCGGAATTTTTTTTTTATTTGGTTTGGTTTAGTTTCACTTATTCATCTGTCCTTACTATTCCTGAAAATGTATTATTCAATTTTAATTGTCAAAAAAGGAGATAAAAAATTTCTGCCACATGACTGATCAATATTAAGGAAGCCAAGTCTACAAACACTGATTCCGTCCTGTAAGTAACCAGTGAAAAAGGTAATTGATGTCACTAATAAGAAATAATCGTTTTTATATTAGACAAATTACAGAAATGCAACGGAAACAAACACCTGTAAAATGGCATTAGCCAAAAAAAAAAAAAAAACGTAAATAATTTAAATATTAAACACAAAGTGCTACAAACCAAATGAATTTCAAATTATGGTGGTGCAAATAAAACACAGAAGTGCAATGGTTCTTACCTATCCAGTAGGATAAATGGTCAATTTCCCTGAGATTGTGAGCAGCTATACCCCTGGTAAAGTTGTTTTGACTATAATCAGTGATCAGGACCAATTCACTGCCGTACCTAAATGACAATGAAATTGAAGTGTTTATATGAATTTTTCTGAGTAATTAAAGTTTTATCAAATAATCATTTTTTATTACTATATACTCAAATTCATTTAGGTTCAGGACTTCGGTCCATTTCCAAATCAACTGGCTTTTCTGTAAAAAAAAACAGAACAAAGTTCTTGAAGTAGGCTTTCATAAAGGACATCAGGAGGTGCTTTAATATTGTGATACAATAAAAAGATTGGAAACCTAAAATACCAGAACTTACCCTCCCAACTGCTTATGTGTTAATGGATGAGATTAATTAAAAAGAGTTGTGGATATGCTATTGTCTTCTTCAAGTTCATATTTTAACCTCTGATAAGCATTCGAAATATTGAAATATCAGAACAGAGACATGCTAGCATCATTTAATGTTGTATCATTGCACACGAACGTAAGATGTAGATTATACGTTAGCTAAATTAAAAGAGTGGCTTACACACAATATTAATTTCAAACAATGTACGACACTCTCAATAAACAATATTATCACATTTAACATCTTTTATTATTCAGGCCAGGCATTTTAGGTTTCACTCAGATATTTACAAACAAATATATGGGCTTCCAATGGGTCTGGATATCTCAGCACCACTTTCAGAAATCTATTTAGCTTCCATGGGAGATCACATCCTAGTTAAACTATTTATTCATTACACGGACAATATCCTCATAGTTTACAACAAGCAAACCATAGTCATTTTCTTTTCAAAATTTAATAATGTTCATCAGAGGTTAAAATATACACTCAAACAAAACAATAGCATATCCACACCTCTTATTAATTAATCTTATCCATTAATACATAAGTTTCTAGTATTTTTTGTTTCTGATCTTTTATCGTCAGCTCAACCTCAAAACTAAAGGTCCTCAGAACGTAATATTAATATAATGTTGTGTTACAAGTAAACAGCACTTTCCATGTGAATTATAATTGTTACATATAGACTTGCAATTATCTAGTATGGCTGGAAAATAAATTTCCTCAGAATAATTCACAAAACAAAATAAAACTTGTAAATGCAACAAAAGTGCAAATTTATTTACATACACAGTCATATTCATAAAGAATTCTACAGCATATAATATTGGAAACTCTGAAAAATGCAACTGATTTATCTTTTTTTTAACATACTGCACTTACAGTTGTACCAATCACATATCTCAATAAAATCAACACTTAAATAAAAAGAACAACCCCCCCATGTATGCATGGGGGGGTTGTTCATTAACATATATGCACATTATGCATATATGTTAACATATATGCATAATGTGCCTATTGTCATTCATAAAGAATTCTACAGCGTATACTATCAGAAACTCTGAAAAATGCAACTAATTTATTCTTTTTTTTGTTTTACAGGTTACACTTATAGTTTGTTCACCAATCTCGTAACCTCATTAACACATTTAAATAAAAGAAGAACCCTTTTCTTTTTAGGCATGTTAGCATATATGCATAATGTGCCTATTGTCTTCACCATGTCCATTTGCCTGTCTTTCCACCCATCTGCACTCCCAGTGGGCAGATTTTCGTGAACTTTTATATTTCACCCTTTTAAAAATATTTGTCAAGCCAAATACAAATTTGTAGCTTAGTAATTAATTGATAAGGAGATAACTATATTTACTTTTCATTTCTATTAGTCAAAAAAGAGTCACAGGGAAAAAAATGGAATGCATTTGAAATGTAATGCACTGAATTACACTTCAAACTAAACTTAAGCCCTTTTTCAAGTATGTACTACCTGACTTGTTTCATACATATCACACAGGCTATCTGAAAGAATGAATGGGCAATGTGGCAGATACACAGAAACAAAATATCCTTGATTCATACAAATCCTTGCTTTTCTTTTTTATAAATCATGAGTATTTTACTATTTGATAATATACCCAAAATGTAATGCAATGCATACATTAACTTTTTCAACATAATGGATGCAAGTGGATGAAAATTAAAAACTCTGAGAAGGATGTTAAAATTAACTGTACAAATGGCAAATCATCATAAGTTGGGCCCTAGTGCAGCATTTCTTTATGACCGTTGGTTATTACTATTCCCTCCCCCTAGTCGCATGACCCTTAATACATGTGACTGGGGGGGGGGGGAAATCACAGGATGATACACCACTGACAGCAACAGTAATAAAACCAAAGGATTGCTGAAATACAACCAAAGTGAGTTAGTGGGCAGGAAGTACAGATAAAGTTTCTGAGAAATTCAAGGGTCTTGACCTTTGAATTTCTTAGAAACTTTAATTAAACAGAAACTCTCAGAAACTTTAATAAAACAGAAACTCTCCTATGTCTGAGAAATTCATGGGTCTTGACCTTTGAATATCTCAGACATAGGAGGCAGAGTTTTTTGACTAGAGGTTACCCTTTAGATTGACCTAACATTAGAAATGGGATTCCTAGAGGATTGGTACTGGAATTGCTGTTTGTTTTTCATTTTCTTAAATGACATTAGCAAAGGGAAATGAAGCAAAAAGTCAAAATTTGCAATTAGAATCAGGACAGTGGTGATGACCATTGCAAAGCAATGTTGTATCCAAAATGTTGTATCTCACCATCCCTGAAGCCTGCCCAAAATTTGGACAGGCTTCAGGAATGGTGAGAAAAGTGGCACGTATTTATTTAATGCTGCAAAATGCAAGGTTTTACACTTGCATTTTGTAAGTGTAAAACCATGGGAAATAACAACTCCAAAACAAAAGAACTCATCACATTGTGAAAAAAAGCCCATAAAAATACTGTGTTGTTGATGCGAATCAAACTTGGGCTTTTTCTACCCAGTGCAAAAAGAGAGTGATTATAACAGAGTGTGCTCTGCAAGGATACTGAAGACAAACTGATCAGTCTGCAGTTTCTACTTTGTTCTTAGAGCAAAATTTATGAATTGTCAATATAGGTACTTTTTCCATCCAAGTGAATGATTCCTGAATCTAATAAATCCCTCATAATTAACCTTAACCTTCCAAAAGGTGTGGCCATCCCTTGCAGTGGGAAATGTGCTTAACCCCAGGTGCTACTTCTTTAAAACCTTTTATCAGCAAGAAGTACGAGATGTGACTATTAAATAATGAGGCTGTTGCAATAAAATAAATAAAAATGAAATATTTCATACCTTACAAGTTATCCCTCTTCAGAATAATTGCCTCAGCACAGAAACATTTCTGGAAGTCATCTTCTGCAAGTCCTTTTACCACTTTGGTTATTTTTTATATGAATATCTTTAAATGGACTGAAAATGGGTTCTCTTATCACTTCACTTTTAAGTTTTGGGAAGATAAAAATTCACAAGGAGCACCTTGTGATTTTTTTCTCTGGGCCTGGCAAGTAAGTGCATGTTCACACACAAGGGATTTGTTTTTTAGCCATAAACTGGTGAACAGAGTGCTCATAAAAGCTGACATAAAAGTGCATGTGATTTCAGCGACCATCTTTCAAGCCTGTGTGACTACAATATGGTATAATGTCCTTGCATTTTCTCTATCTTGTGAACTCCTCTGAGCTTATGTAGTTGTCCTATAAACAGGAAAAATTTATTCATTTATTTCCCCCCCCCCCAGCCATGTTTCCAACAAGAGAACTTTGTATACATATATGTACTTCACTGTATGTATGTATATTTTCAGCAGTAAAAGTAAAATTTTTTCAAAGTTGAACAAAATTTCATAAAGTCGATCTTTGAGTTCATATGTGTTCCTTGTATAAACTCAAAGCTTGATCTTATGAACTTTTGTGTGTAAAAAATTCTCATTCGTAAGGAAAAATGTTCGTATACAGGATCCTCATAAATCAGATTATTGTACTCAACATTGCATTGTTGAGAACAATTTTTCCTTATGAATGGAAATTTTTCCATGCACATGTCAACTCAAAATCTTTTAGGTAGAGTTACCATCCGTCCTCTTTTAAGCGGATTTGTCCGGATTTTTTGTCTAAAATTTTTTTCCAGGTGGATTTTTATAAATTTGTCTAAATGTCCGGATTTTTATATTATACGGCATTTTTTTATGCAAGCTCGATGAAAACTACCGAGTTACGTTATACAGAATCTTTTTCGGAATAGGAGACGATTCTTCAATTTGAATTTCCATGTTAACAATTAGACGGAAGACCCCGACGACGCTTAGTTTAGTGCATTGAGATTGTTACCAACCCATGCCTGCTTCAGAATTTACACACATATAAATTTTATATAGTCTAACACAATATTTTGGTTTAGGGAGTAGATAACGCGTGAAGATCAGATGGTGTGCTAGAAAAACATATATAAATTACAGGAATTCCAGCATGTCAAATAAATATTGACAGTTAGAGGGATTGTTTTCTCTAGAAATTGATTGCAGCATATGAAAACGTGGATTTGAGCTGTGTGCACACCAAATTGATCGAAAGTTGCATACTGTCCACTAAATTTGCTATACTTATCAACGATCCAAAAATCAAGAGGCAGACATTAGTTTATTTAATACCAAAGTTTACCTTTTTTTAAAAAATACTGTTTTTCACTTTAATTACAAAAATATTTATTATCCATCTTTATACCTGTAGGTACTTTTCTACAATTAGGTTAGTTTAGTTGTGAATGTAAAACATAACCTAACCTTAATAAAATTTATGCTTCACTACTTAGAATAAAAAATATTTATTATTATTTCAATTATAAAAATTAATATTATAAAGACTATACTTCCCCTAAAATGCCTAAAAGGAAGTGCATGTTTACAGAAGAGATGAAAAACAAATTTCCATGTTTTGTATCTGGCCGAGAGGAATGGGAAGCTGAATGTAAAGTTTGCAGAATGGGGACATATGTTTCAGTAGCCAATAAAGGGGTTGGTGATTTAAAGCATCACATTGAAACTGAAAAGCACAAGAAAGCAGTTCAAGGTGAGGCCTCTTCGGGAAAGGTTACAGATTTTTTTGTCAAAGCTGTCGGTAAAATAGAATATGATCTGGCTTCTGCAGAGGGTACCTTTGCTTTTCACACTGTTAAACATCATAGTAGTTACAAATCAATGGACTGCACAACTGTCATGTTAAAAAATGTATTTTTTGATTCTGAGATAGCAAAACGATTTTCCTGCGCTAGAACCAAGACAAAAGCCATTGTAAACTTTGTACTTGCAAATCATTCTCTTAATGTTACTGTAAAAACTTTAAAAGAAAATAAAATTACATACTGTGGGGTCTCAACTGATGGAAGTAATCATGGTTCTGAAAAAATCTTCCCATTAATTATTCAGTATTTTGATGTAAATGAAGGAGGGTTACTATAAACAAAATTAATTGAATTACAGAAGATGCCTAACGAGACTGCAGATACCATTTCTACGTATGTTAAACAAACTCTTGAAAAAAATGATTTGTGTGAAAAATGTATTGCATTCAGTGGGGACAATTGCAATACAATGTTTGGAGGACTGAGACGAAATGAAGGGAATAATGTCTTTGCAAAATTAAAGAAATTGTTGCATAACAAGACTTTGATTGGAGTGGGCTGCCCTGCACATATTTTGAACAATTGTCTTCAGAATGCCGCAGAAAATTTATCAGTATTTTCATAATTATACAGTCCAGACTGAAGAGCTTAAGGAATACTGTGAGTTTGTTGAGATTGAATATAGGCAGCTCCTTTCTCACAGCAAGACAAGATGGCTTTCATTATTTCCAAGCATCACAAGGCTCATAGATATGTTTCCAGCTTTACAGGCTTATTTTCTGTCCCAAGAAAAACCTCCCATTGTGATTAAAAGATTCTTTGAAAATGGATTTAGTGGGACTCATCTTTGGTTCATGCAGTCACTTATGAGCGTATTCCATACACACATACAACGAATCGAAAGGGAAAGTAACTCAGCTGCAGAAGTGCTAGATGTCTTAGTCTCAATGAAAGAAATTATCTTGGAACGGATGGATCACAACTTCATGCCATTAAGAGTAAAGGAAATGCTATACAAAAAACATGATGAAAGACTTGTACTTGAATGTAAAAAATTTTCTAGTGACAAGAAATCTGTATAGAAATTGCATGGAATATTTAGATAAGTGGCTTCACCATATGGAATTAATTTCCTGTTTTATGTGGATGAAAATGGATGCAGTACAAACAGCTGGAACAATGTAGAATGTTCTATTTCCTACTTGATTGACAAAGGTGTAACAACTGATGATGTTAAGTGTTTTGACCAATTTAACAATTTGAAGAAATTTTTTGAGGATCAAATGAATAATAAAGACTTTAAAAACATGCTTATACATGAAAAGTGGGCCAAAGATTTTAGTAATTCAAAAAATATTGAATTCCATTCAGAATTGTTGAAAATTGCTCAGTTTTTCTTTGCAATTCCTCCTCACAATGCAAATGTAGAGAGGGTTTTCTCTCTAATGCAAAGTTAGTGGAAGAAAGAAAGGAATAGGTTAAATGTCAATTCTGTAAAAGGTATTTTGTTTTTGCAGTACAATTTCAAATACGTCATGCGTTGATTTTTACACATATTTGAGAGGCAATCCAGAGCTATTGAAAGAAATAATTTCTCAAGACAAATATGAATGTACTAATCCTAAACATCGGTAAATGTGGTTTACATCGTCTTTATTTTATTATTTGCATAATATATTTGTCCTCTCTTCTGTCCTCTTTTTTAATCCAAGATGAACTTTTTTGTCCTCTTTTATTCGCCCCAAAACATGTAAATGCCCTCTTTTTATGAGTGCAGAAGATGGTAACCCTATTTTAGTTGAAAAAATTCTCTTCAAACTACAACATAACCATATAAGGCTGAGTTTTTTTCATCTAATCATTTTACAAAAATATTATTAACCATGTTTGGCAGTCATGTGGACTAAAATACAATCAACTCAAATGTATATACTACTGCATTCCTGTGTTGAACATTCAGTTATATTGGGCTACTGACTGCTAGCTAGTAAAAAAGAAAATTAAGTCATGTTATAATTGACTCAGATGTGCTTTCTTTTGTTCCAATTACAAGACAAGCTTAAATCACAGTTGTGCCACCAGTACAATAGTATAACCTTGGAAGCAATGAAAAGATATACTATTTACTTTGATAACATGGGAAAAATACTCTCCCACTGAATGGGAAATTAAATTAGGTCAGCCAGATAAAAACTTTAAATTCTTCTCTGAAAACTTCCATTTACCAAATTAAATGGCAAGGTTTCTGAATTCTCATACCTAAGCCCCCCCTTTAGATCCCCTCCTAAAGGTGGGGATCTAAAGTCTAATAATTGGGGCTGTTATGGGCAAGAATATCAAATGTTTATTCTGAGTTATTTTTAGAATAAGTAACAGCAACTTCTCTAATAGGGAACTGTTACCTATTTGAAGTACACAAGAGGAAGGCAACTTCATGGGAAGGATTTCACAACACAAGAAGTTATAATAATGATACCTAACATACAAACTTTTGTTTGTCTTAAAATTCAACTACGTAGTAATAATGCATTTTCACTAAAAAATGTCATAGTCTCATTGACTGACCATTAAAACTTATTTAATTTTTATCATGTGGGAAAGCATACTACTGGGGGTATAAAGAGTAGACTCCAGGGCAATTACTGGGCTTGCTTTTCCCCTCCAGTTCTTTTTATATATATATATATATATATATATATAACTTATAGTAGTGGCTGGAGTCCCCACACAATGTCCAGGTGCAAGCAGTGGCTTATCCAGGTATCACTGTAAGGGGGCATGGCAACCAGGTCCAGATATCACCATAAGGGGGGGGGATCGAGACCAAGCTTTTGAGTTTTTTTTAGAATGCCTCTTACATTCTTTTTCTTTAATTTCAAATTTTTGGTTAAGAGGGGACATATGCCCCCTCTTTCTGCCCCTGGGTGTGGGGAAACTAACCCGCCTGCCTCCCACCCTCTATGCCCCTGAGTAATACCATGTAATGTCCTTTTCTAGTTACATTACATAATTCACTTCCGTCCTGGCTATTTCTTTTGTCTGACTTTTTAAATTCATTATATTACTGATAACATAGTATTGTACCTTTTTTACATATTTTTGTACCTTTTGTTTTTTTTTTGTTTGACATTTATAAATGAATATTCCAAATTGGTGATCAAGTGATAATTTGCAGAATCTCCTCCAAGATCACCAGAACGTCACTAACAAAAAACAAATACTTTTAATGGTTAGTATTTTGATGCCAATAAACTATAATTAAATGCTGTATTCACTGGTGTGCTCACATCATTTATTTTGCAGCAGCATTGCATGCTTCCTCCCCTTGGCAATTTTGCTGCATCAGAAAATGCCTGGCTTCCTTGCACCTTCTCATACTAATAACTTTTATTCATTGACAAAATAAATTACTTCAGCTAGTGACAGGAATTGAACACACTTTTCAAATGGAAGACAGGTGTCATACCCATTATACTGAGACAGAAATACCACAGAATGAATTCAGTTATCAAATAAGTTGATAAATTCAAGTTGATATTTAATTTGATGTCCAACGTTAAATTCTAATAAATTTGTTTGTTTATTAGAATATTACAGTTCCCTCCAGTAGCGTAGCTAAATTTTTTGGGCCCTTAGTCAAGAATTCATTTCGTTCCCCTTATTTTTATTAAAATAAATTTTAATTAGGTATAAATATAAAAAAAGTTGAATCATCTTAATAACATAAATATATATTTTATTTACGATTTCTTTATAATTTTGTAAACATCAAAAACATGAAAATTAATATTACAATATGATACTACTTATTAAATACAATTTGACAAATATAAAAAATTATACTATAACTAATGAATTTACGAAAAAAGTTAAAATGTTACTTTTCGCGCTTTTACATTTGCGAAATCAAAAATCTTTTAAATCCATTTTACTGGCATATTTATGTTCAATAGCCAACATTACATGATTGCACACTCTACTTTGACCAATAGCATTTATTTTATAGTCTTTTATTATTCGTAATTTACTAAATGATCTTTCGGCAGAGGCAGCTGACAGGGCAGGGTAAAAAATAACATAAATAAAGTAAAAATTTCTGAAAAGTCACTTTCTAGGGCACTGAATTAACAAATAAAAAAGTTGTCTGCTGATAAATCTTGTTTTTAATAAGTGTGATTTAATTACAATATTGAATCGGCAGTTGGGGAGAGAAAATACAGATGAATACTTTTTATGATATTTTCACACTCACTATATCAGCATTTGACATATTATTTTTTTCGGTTCTAGTATTGCAAAATAAATTTTAATAACTTCTTACTTTTGAAACGATTTTTAATTTGTATTTGTTAATTTGTTTATTAATTTGTATCTAAACGCTTCGTCTCGGTCTGCTTCTTTTTTTTTTTTTTTAGTTGATTTAAGATTCATTTCTGTCAAAGCTTTTATAATATCCACAATCCCCATATTCACAGCTGTTATAGCCTGTAATCTACCAGACAAGCGAGTAGGGTTGAGGTTTTTTTAATGTAACTTCAGATTCTCCAGTAAATTTAGAAAGAAGATCCCATCTTTTTGTACTATTTCCAAAAAAATTATACAAATTTTGAAGAATGTCGAAAAATGATAAAATGTTATTACAATTTACGCTATCATTAATAACTATATTTAAATTGTTACTTGCACAATGAATGTACTCTGCATTTGATTGGATCCTTTTAATGCGGGACTGCACATCATTATAAACCCCACTCATGGCATTAGCCCCCATCATACCCCTGATCATAACATTTTTCAATGGGAATATTTAGTTTGTGTAATATTTTCATTATATTATCCGTCATCATTTCTGTCGAATGATCATTCATGTCATAGAATCCTAAAAACGTTTAACAAATTTCAAAATCTGGATTTTTCATTTTCGTCGCGAATTATGTGAACATGTCGTACCATAACACTTAATTGTTCTTTTTTTTTTTTTTTTGTGAGAGATCTTGAGCAGGGGTGTATTGCTAAAAAAAAATAGTACCGGAAAGCTCGTTCTCCGGAAGACTATATGATAACGCCACATGGACTGTACAGTAACTGAATCAGACTTCAGACTCGCGGTTCATAGAACAACCAGTTCTAGCATTCAGCTCAGGGCGGATCAAAATGCAGCATTCGCACTCATCACAGTACATATCTCATTCATTGGATCTCTTTATCTAACACATTGTACTTTAGTAAGAAACGTTCAAGTTTCATTGCGAAATTTATATTTTTGTTTTTAAATAAATTTTTAAAGAAATCTATTAATTTTAAATATTACTATTAATATATATTTTTAGGCAATGGGTAAAATAAATATTTCTCCTTCCCCTTTGATTATGCCATTGTTTCATAATATTAGGTGTACAAAATTAATTATTTTCTATTATGACATTAAGAAAAAGTACCAGAACGTCGTTCCAGCCCGAATACACCACTGATCTTTAGTATCTAAAATTGATGAATAGAATGGTGCTGAATTAATTTTGAGAGTTAATTCTTTTGTTAATTTGGTACCTAAACATTCCATTAACTTATTTTGGACAGTGGGACTTCAATAAGTTATTGAACCAGATGGCTTATTAATAATTTGTTTTATTACGTCATCATAGTAGGAAAGTAATCTTCCAAAAATCCTTCCTCATGACCGCGAAATGCTAAAGAATTTTTAGCCAACATAAGCGTTATCTTAAATAACCGTTCTAGTACCATTTTCCAAAATGAGGATCTATACCTTACTTGTTCCTCAAGATCTATATCAATCGGTGCATTCTTTTGCCACATTTCATGTATAGCACATGCCTCGATACGATGTTGAGAAACACTGAGATTTTATCCGAAAAGATAGATTTTTTCCCAATCTGGAACATTCCAGTCTGGAACGCCACTGATTTTTAATATTTGAAAACAGCCAGCATGATTGGCAATGTGCAGCATCTAAAATTCGTGAGTAGCACAGCCACAAACGAGGAACTGGACCATACATTGAAGTATAATAGTAGTAAAGTAAAGTGCAGCCATTATCAACCCACTGCAGGATGGAAGCCTCCTCAACAATTCATGCTGAGGGAAATGGACCATAATCTGCCACGCTGGTCCAGTGCGGGTTGGCAGATCGACCGTATTCAGCAGTCAGGGGCTTGAACCCCGGTCTACTCAAAGAGCGTGTGCTACTGCACTCCCGCTCCTGCCCACTTGGCTACGGAGGCCTTTATAGTAGTACAAACGTGTCACTAAAACTTCTATTTTGTTGTTCGGCATCCCTTGGAAATGGTCCAATTCTCTGAGGTGACAAACTCATAACGTTTCTTTTTGTTTCATCGGAAATGTTGATGTCCACGTATTCTCCAAGATCGCTTGAGGGAATAAACGGTGCAGTGCATTCAACACTAATTTCCGAAGAAGGCATATCTATAATTTTGAATTGTTTTCGTTTGATGAACCTGCTTGATTTAAATGACCGCAGATATATTTACACCAGCAGCATTCTTTTCCACATTTTCCGAGTCAATACTGGTATTTTTCTTTACCTTCTTCTGAACATAATTCATTACTATGTTTTGTAAAGAAATGGTCTAATTTAGGTAATTTTTGATTTCTTCATTGTTCTTTTTTGGGCTCCACTCTTTCCCTTTTGCTCTTCATCCATTTTTAACTAAAAACTTTATTATTTTAATTTTAAACTTTATATTTTAAATACAAATAGCAATAATAAACAAATACATTTTTGAATGTCAATTGCTATTTTGATAATGACTTGAACTTAAATTGAAATTAATCAACTAACAACTTTTGACCACCGTAGCCTAGTAGTCAGGCGCGAGGGTGCCCAAGTACACGTGGCTTGAGTGACCAGGGTTCAAGCCTGTGACTACTGATTACGGTGCTTTTCTTGTATTCAATCTATCATGCGAACTCCTCTCACCGTTTGGTCGTCCCGGAGTATAAACAGAAAATTTATTATTTTATTTTAAAGGTTCGTATACGTGGGGCCTAACCCCCCTGTCCTCTTGTCAAGTTGGGGAATCCCGAATACCATATGATATCACGCATACACATAAGTAACCGAACGTAAGTCTAATCACTATACAAAGTTGCATTTATAAAAGCAAAATAAAGACTGCCGCCGCTTGGGTATATGTTTTGGCGATAAGATATAAGAAAAATTTCTTCCTTATTTCTAGACGCATCACATTGTTGAAGAGCTCAGTGAGAAAAATATTTTCATTACATGTTGAGTCTCATAACGTTTCCCTATAGGTCCTAGCGTAGTAGGGGCGACCCCTACTTGCATCTGTTTATGGGCCGTGGTGAAGTAGGGCCCTAGGTTTTGCCTATTTTTGCTATACGGTAGCTACGCCCCTGGTTCCTTCCCTTCGAATGTAATGATTTGAAAAAATGCACTCTTGTACAACAATTTACAATTGTTAACCAGTAACCACTCACGCGAAGGAGTGTTACTCTTCTAAGTGCAAGTGACCCCAAATGAACAAATTTTGAAAATTGGCAAGAAATAATTCAAAATTGTTCACTTTTGATGCCACCTTTATTTTTAATCTATTATGAACAACTGTGAAACTTCTTTTTTTATATATATATATATACAGGGTGTTTCAGTTAAACGTTTCAGAACTTCTAAGAGGGGTAGGGTACATCCTGACAACTCGAAATCATATAGCAATGTGGGGTCGGAAATGCTTTCCTGAAGCGGTGTTGTACACAGAAGCACCATAAAAAGAAAAGAGACCGTAAGTGAGAAATCGTTTTAATAATACATGAAAAGAAGCAAAAAGGTACATGGATTAAAGTAAGTGTTCGAAGTTTCTTCCACGGGCTACAGTGCACGCCTCACATCTCCGACGCATGGACATCCGAACATTCTGGAATACTCCAGGCGAATTTCGAATTTCTTCGCCAGCTACTGCGATTCTTGCAACCAGCTCCTCAGCATTGTCAACAGGGGTGTCATAAACTAGCGATTTCATATGACCCCAGAAATAAAAATCAAGACATGATAGGTCGGGTGACCGAGCAGGCCAACGCACGGGACCACCACGTCCGATCCACTGTTGACCAAATGTGACATCCAGGTAGTTACGAACATCTCCGCTATAATGGGCAGGGGCTCCATCGTGTTGGAACCACATTGTCTGTTGCGTCGATGCAGAAATCTGTTCATCTCTCAAAAGTTGTCACCCGACCTATCATGTCTTGATTTTTATTTCTGGGGTCATATGAAATCGCTAGTTTATGACACCCCTGTTGACAATGCTGAGGAGCTGGTTGCAAGAATCGCAGTAGCTGCCGAAGAAATTCGAAATTCGCCCGGAGTATTCCAGAATGTTCGGATGTCCATGCGTCGGAGATGTGAGGCGTGCATTGTAGCCCGTGGAAGAAACTTCGAACACTTACTTTAATCCATGTACCTTTTGCTTCTTTTCATGTATTATTAAAAGGATTTCTCACTTACGGTCTCTTTTCTTTATGGTGCTTCTGTGTACAACACCGCTTCAGGAAAGCATTTCCGACCCCACATTGCTATATGATTTCGAGTTGTCAGGATGTACCCTACCCCTCTTAGAAGTTCTGAAACGTTTAACTGAAACACCCTGTATATATATATATATATATTATTAACCCTGTTTCAGTATTTAATTTTAAAAAAGTATATTTATAAATATTTTCTGAAAATAAAATCCCTTCTGTCACGAGCGAAACGTAAATCGAAAAAACTGCGCGCTTCAACGATACTATTCGTCACTACACAGTCAATAACAGTCAAGTCCAGAGAGCGAACAATTGAAGCCAGCCAAACGTTCAATATCACGAAGCCAGAGAGACAGTTTAACATGTAGTAGTGCATGTGATGCAAGAAAGCAAACGTATCAGCTTATGCAGCATCAGCCAAAAAAAAAAAAAAATATGACAAAACAATCCCCTCTAAATATTTGTCCGGTTGCTCCTTAAATTTATTTAACCTATCAACTTCCACAACGACAGTTGGAAGTTTGTTCCAGAAATTAACTACCCGCTGGCTAAAGGCAAATTTCCGCACATCTATCCTTCCTCAATTTCAATTTATGCCCCCTTAGGTTCGTAATCTGAACAAGTGGAAGAATCCCATCAGAATTCAGCATGTCAACCCATTCAAGGCCTTATACACCTCAATCAGATCACCTCACAGGAGCCTAGTCTCCAGCCACTGCAATCCCTTGTAAGAACAAAATTCTTACACTTATCCTAGCGAATGTTATGTTATAAATATTATAACATAACAAGAAAAAAAAAAGATGTATATATTAAATAATATTATTTACATAGGATGATTTTAAGCTTAGATTGCGATCGCTCCGTACCATACAGTCAAGTAGGGGAGGATTAACGTAACAACGGGGGGTAGCAGGACGGTACACAAGACAATGGGAGCACTGGAACACTAGTACAAAGGGAGCACCGCAAGGCCAGTTCATGGTCGCATAAACAGAAAGTGAGCAACTCTTTGGAAGAAGAAGAACAAGGGAACCGACTCCCCCTTGTGGAGAGGAAGATTTTAAGAACTAAGAGGGTGAAGGAAACCCTGGATGCGATATACACTATGTAGAAATGGCTGCCGCTAGATGAAACAGACCGACTCCTTGAGCACTTATTAATTTCAAGGAGCGGTAGAGAAGAAACAGAGTGGACTAATGGCGGTAAGTGAATCGGGAATGATCACAAGGAAATATCTAGAAATTTCTAGACGCCCTGTAGTTCATCGAAGTTGCTGGAAATTTTGTAAACAGGAAGTTACCCCAGGAGAGGGAAGGGCCAAGAAAAACGGAAGAAGTGGGAGAGAGCGAATGAGAATAATGAGATGATGGAGAACGAACGACGATTGGATCAAAATAGAATGAGCGGCTGAAACAAAAGGCAGATGCAAGAAAGGAGTGAGGAAGGTTTTTTGTGGGAGAGTTGTGAGTTTTGGCAGTGTGGAAGTTTGGAGAGTTCCCGTGGAGATGCCTGAGTGATGTGCGGCTGGAAAGAAATCCCGAGAAGTGCCGGGAGAATCGCCAGAAAGTAGCGGCCAGAGTAATGAGTTGTGGGAGATGCTGTTTAAGAGTTGTTGAAATAGGAAGGAGATAATCCTTGAAAGATGGAAACACCTATGCTGGAGCTGAGTAAAAAGGATCGAAAAGCCTCACCATAGAACGATAAGGAAGAGCTACATAGCCAGGCTTCTTAATAAAGCAGTAAGAAGAGTCCTGATAATCCTATTATGCTTCCCAGTTTCGTCGAACTGATCAGACGCCCAAAAAGCAGGCCGGAGCAACTTATTTAATAGCCGTATGTAAAGAAGAGCGAGTTCCTGAACGTAGGAGAATCCCTGTAGATGAACAGCAGTACTTTGCCGATGAAAAATTCCAGTTGGAGCCTGATGATGCCCTATGCTGTTGATGATGAGTCGCCCCTGAACTGAGAAAAGGTAGTGTAAAGAGTGATTCCCTAAGTTAATATGTAAGTACGAGATAATAATTTTAAGCTAGATTTGAAGAGAAGGACTTTAGAAAAATGTTTATTTAGTTGATAGTAGATTTGAAGAGAAGGACTTTAGAAAAAGTTTATTTAGTTGATAGTAGATTTGGTATTGATTAGTATAAAAGGAAGAAAAGGGTTCATAGATGTATGTACTTCATCTCAAGGATAAGTTAAAGCAAAGAAGATTTAGATACATGTCCTTGAGACTGGTATGTTCTAAGTTAAGAAGTAAAGGTGTTCTGTGTACTTGAAACGTCACAAGATATTAAGATTGAATTATTTTGGAAGGGATAAATTAATGAAAGATTATAGCGGGGATTTATAAATCTAGAACAATATCCATAGAGGTGTTAAGCCCACTGAGGTAATTCCAGTTGGGAAGTTTAACTGTTAGAAAGTAAAAAATAATGTTATGAGATGTAACCTAAACCAGAAGGAGAAAAAGCAGAAAGACACGAAGAGACATATTATATCATTTGCTATTAATTTTACATCTTAACACACATATAATGCCAGTTATTAACATTATACCAATTGATGTTGTATGATACAATTTTTTAATGTATATACTGTGAAATAAACAAATTTGTATATGTTTATCATGTGTAGTATTGAGTCATTCTGAATACTCAGCCAGTCCAGAGGAGACATACACGAACTATTATTCCCCCAGAATCTGTGATCT
This sequence comes from Mastigoproctus giganteus, assembly GCF_048544385.1. NCBI lineage: Eukaryota > Metazoa > Arthropoda > Arachnida > Uropygi > Thelyphonidae > Mastigoproctus > Mastigoproctus giganteus. The sequence continues at coordinate 75,806,684 of NC_143582.1, forward strand.
TCTGTGCAGTATACAAGTCAGGTGTTAACGTGGAGGGGAGGTAAATTAAGGGGGAAATTTAATTGAGAAATACAAAGTTAAAAGAGGTGGGTCTGGAAGCTAACGTGATTGATTATTAATAAATAATAAATAAATAAAAAAAAAAAAGTATTATCCCCCAGAATAACTATCCTCCCACTAAACAACCCCCCCCCACACCCTAACCAATCTTGTTGCCCTTCTCCGTACACGCTCAAGCAAATCTACATCCTTCCTAAAATGAGGCCTCCAGACCTGCACGCAGTACTCAAGGTGTGGCCTGACCATTGCTTTATACAGAGGGACAATCAGAGGGACTTTTCCCCTGCTAACAAAATTCCTGTATATCATTCACAATACCCCATGACCTGCCCTGGCAGCCTGTCTGCATTGCTCAGAAAACTTCATATCTGACTGCACAATTACTCCCAGGTCTTTTTCATTTTCTACCTCCTTAAGTGTAGTACCACACAGTTGGTAGTTTCTCTGGGGTTACTTCTACCCATATGCAGTACTTTGCATTTTTCAATGTTAAACTTCAGTTGCCACTTCTCAGCCAATCTGCCAAAATTTTCTAGATCCTATTGCTGTAACACACTGCCATTACTGTCATTAACAACCCTGCCAACCTTTGTATCATCTTTGGTTTTTGCAGTACTTTTGATCCAAGCCCGAGGCGGGAATCGAACCCGCGACCTTTGTGTTGCCATTTGTATCATCTGCAAACTTCGATACTAAGCCTGATATACCTTCATCAATATCATTGATAAATATACAAAACAACAGTGGACCCAACACAGAATCCTGTGGGACTCAACTAATAACATTAGTTCACGAAGAGCAGCACCCATTGATTACCACCCTCTGTCTTCTCCCAATCAACCATCCTTTTATCCATTGTAGCAACTTACCCTTAATACCATTCTGCCAATTTGTATAGTAGTCTTCCATGCGCAACAGTGTCAAAAGCTTTCCTGAAATCCAAATATATGATATCAAAATTATTTTTTGCATCCAGTTCTTCTGTAACCACATCATAATAACCAATCAAATTTGTCAGACAAGACTTTCCCTTAACAAACCCATGCTGTGTTTGAATTATTGCTGCAGTCTTGTCTAGATGATCCTGCAATGCATCTTTAACCAGTGACTCCATTATTTTACCCGGAACAGAAGTTAAAGTAACTGGTCTGTAATTACTAGTGTCACCCTTCAATCCCCCTTTGTGAATTGGGAACACATTTGCACATCTCCTGTCAGTGGGGACCTTCCCTGAGTCCAAGGATGCTCTCATAATTATGGCTAAGGGTTTGCTTAGTTGCTTTGCCGCCTCCTTTAATATAACTGGATAGATCCCATCCACCCCAGGTGCCTTTCTTATGTTTAACTTCAACAATTTCTCCTCCACTTTGTTCTCAGTTATTACAAAATCATTAAGCAATCTGTTACAATTTGATAACTTTGTGGCATTTTCAAACCTTAATAACTCCTCATATGTGAATGTAGATGCAAAATACTCATTCAGTTTGTTTGCTATCTGAGCAGAATCGTCAACAGTCGAACCATCGATATGAAGTGGACCAATCAGATTCATCCCCTTCCTTTTAGAGTTTATATAAGTAAAGAAATCCTTGCTATTTTTCTTAGCATCCTTTGCCAAAGATTTCTCGTAATCTGCCTTCGAGTGCCTAACCTCCTTTGTGACTTGATTACAGACTAGCTTATACAGTATATATCATAGGCTTCTGTGTCGCCTGATAATTTATATGCATCCCATGCATTTTTCTTCTCTGCCACGATATATACATAAAGCCAGCGCGCTACTACAGTTACATGCAAATATTTTGAGTGGCATCTTTTAGCATGTGAAAGTGCCACTCAACATTTGCAAAATTAGGCTTAACTTGATAGTACATTTTTTCCAAGTCAGTGGAGAAATAAAATAAAGCACTTATGTTGACCCTGTCTGGAGTTTCTGTGGTTTGGACCGAGTAGACAAAAGCAAGCATTGCTGAAGTGCTGAACACTATTAACCACGCGCACCAGGTCGGGACTAACTGTAACAAGAACTACCATCATAGAATAATTAAATTATTATTCTCTGATTAAGTGAAAACAATTTGAATTTTCTTTTCCGGAGCAGCAATCAATCGATAAATTTAATATAACCGATGTATTGCAGTTGTATTTTACTTTTCACTGTAAACTGTCTGCTGTTCGTATATCGAAAAGATTACATTGAAAATTCCTATGTACGGTAAAATGGAAGAATACAGCTTATCGTGTGTCGTGATAAATTTTCTTCTACTGCGGTAATTCCTCACGCACCATCAGACGCCAGACAAAGTACTGTACGTAGTACAGTACATATATTGTTTTGTTCAGTTTACTTTCACTCCATCTTAGAAAGTCATGCAACTTGTACAGAAGCCAGTGATGAGTGCTCTGGTAAGTTCGGAACGATGCCTGCAGTAAGTTAAGTAGCAGCCTGAAGTGCGGTGACCCATTGAAACAATGCAAGGCTAAATATCACAAGTAACTCCTCTGACCGTTTGGTCGTTCCGGAGTATAAACAGAAAATTTATTTATTTATTTATTTAATGGTAGAACCACGTGCAACATATGTCGAGCAATCATTATAGGCTAATTGCTTAGCGGTCACCGTGCGTGACCACCATGATGGCTAGATGCCAAGTTTGGACGTTTAAATTCCAAAAGGCTTTTAGAAAGAAACAGAAAACATTCTTCCCGTTACAATTATTTTATCTATTATTATTTATTTTTTTTTTTTTTTTATGAATGCTAGTACTAAATTTAACAACATAAAATAATTCAAATTCTAACCAGTGAATGTAAAATGACTGAAAGTTAATTATTTCATCACTTTATATATTACCACCACCTTAAAGTTGATTCATAATTTTGGAGATTTCTACGATTTTTTATTATATATGATAATAATGCGGAAAGGTTATTTATTCTATATGATTATTTGTAAAATAATAAGAGGAGTATTATAGTACTCAATATAGTACGTAGAACACTTCTGATACTCTCCAGAAATTAAAACGAAAAAATCGAAAACTTACATTAGAGTAAAAAATAAATAATTAAAAACCAGTTTAACACAATTCAAATCAATTTAACACAATTAAAAATTAAAAAGAATCTAACGAAAATATTCAAAACGATTTTCCTTCCTGAAGCTGACAACACTTTTCGACCGTATGTCGTGATCACAGGATTGAAAATTACCGAATAGGGTTGAACCTGAAACTTAAATAGTGATTATTTGTCTCCGTGCATGCGCGTAAAGGTCCACGCATCGGAGATCAAATATGGCCGCCGAACATTAACAGAATTCTCGTGTAATTTAATTTCTACGGTTTCTGCAATTAACAGTCGCGTATAATTACGTTGAACATTAAGTATTTTGGCCTCGTTAAATAAAAAAGTATGTTTTTCGTTAATGGCATGAAAGGCTAATTCTGACGCTGCTGACCGAGAAGCACGAACTGAGGCTTCATGTTGATTTACACAAATATTCAGAGAAAATCGCGCCGAACCTTGGTAAGACGAGTCGCAATCACCGCAAGAAATGTTGTATACCAGATCATTAATTTGTGTTGCGAACACGGAAAGAACCGAGCGATTGTTCAGTATAGTGTGTAATTTCCATATTGGCCTGGCCACAATTTTAAATTCGGTATCTTTAAAGAATCTATTAAGCTGTTTGTGCCACTGTTCAACATATGGGACAGAAATAAAGTATTTTTTGATATTACTATTGTTGGTTGGTATAGTATTTTGTATCCTATCCTTAACCTGTACCCTAATTCGGTTTATTGTGGGAAGGGGATAACCCCTGTTTAAGAACCTGCTAGTTAATATTTGTATTTCTGAGCCCACAGCAGGTTCCGTCGTTTATAGGCATTTAGAAATTGATTAAAGATAATCGATCTTTTGTAGGTGAAAGGGTGATAGCTATTATGTATTCGATAGATGCTAAATTGGATTTTATTCCAGTCCCGAGTAAGCGGAAATTTAGAAAGTTTAATGACATTGTACCCGTATCCTCCCTTTCCAATGTACATTTGATTCTAGAATGAATATTATTAAACGAATGTAAAATGTCTTGGACAGTACTACTATCAGTAATAACTAGAACATCGTCTACATACCTCCCATAGTATGTGATACGGAGTCGAAAACGTGTCAAATGCATATGCTCAATCGTTGAGAGATAGATCTTTGACAATGAAATACAATGAAAAAACCAAATACATATTTTGTTTTTTTTTTCACCGTAATTATTGTTTTCAGTATTTTATTTAATAATTTGATACAGCAATTTAAGATAAATTATTTAATACAGCAGCATTAGAACGTAGATATAGCTTAGCTTAATTTTCAGTACTCACCTCTTAATTTTCAGCACTCAGAGGTGAGTGCTGAAAATTAAGCTAAACTATATCTATGATCTAGTCATTACAAACAGTGGTAGATGACTTTCATCAACCGGTGAAATACCACCACTTTGCTTACTGGAGTCTTGAAGTGATGAAACCCATGTTTAGTCTCTAGAGCAAAGTTTCCGGCATCCCCCTCCCCCACATCCTTCAACCCATGCACGGTACTAAGTACTATAGGTTTTGATACCTTTCGTGTTTGGGGTTTTCATAAAAAAAAAAAAAAAAAAAACCATAACAGCACATAAGGACTCCTTCAAATATCATCAGTCAATACAGCAACATTACTATCTGAAAATTAAAATTGCATTAAAATATAAAAAATATAAATAATAAAACATAAAAATCTGCTAATACACCCCTCCTCCCCCTTTTTCCCCCTCGTTAGCTCTCTCTCTCTCTCTCTCTCTCTCTCTCTCCAAAATACTATTGAAGAACCGATTTTTTCGTTTGAAAATCTGGGTAAGACATGTGGGTTTTGACACATCACACACCACTATTTGGAAAGACTTACTAACCTTGAATACAGAACTGTGTGTGTGCGCAACCCACGTTTCACACATGACCTAGTTAAAGTTGTTTCAGTAGTTAATCTGATCTGCAATGGAGTAACTGTCTAGCAAATATGCTTTTAGTAATACGAACAAGTATAAAGCAGGTTTGCCTGCTTTCCAGGCACCAGCACCTATACGCATTTAAATGACTCATGTAAATTAATGGAATCGCACAGAATAAAGCGTATAGAGCTGGTTCATTCAGCACTCGTTGTGCTAATTTGATAAAATTCATTCTGGTAAGCAGGCACTTACCAGAATAAATTTTAGTTTAAGCTTGCTGACTGTCGGCGCCGGTAAATTTAAGCATGGATATTGAAGCCTTAATTTCAAATAATTACGTAAGACGCACAATTTAGTAAAAATAGACAAGGTATATTCAAATTGGAATGTTATGGAGTAAAGTAGACAAGAAAAAATATTTTTAGTTTGCTTTTTATTTTAAAAAAAATGTCCGTTTTTTGCATGCTGGTAATATAATATATAATTTTTTTAAAAAAGCACATTTCTGTTTTATGCGGTTTCTTCTCATCTCTCCATTTTAAATTCATATATATTATTCTTGTTTATACTCCGGCACGACCACCAGGTCAGTGGAGTTTACAATAAATCAATTAATACAAACGTTAATCGTATTTAGCAGTCACGGCTTGAACCCAGGTCCACTCACAGAGCGCATGCTACTGCACTCCCACTCCACTACGTCATTATCTCAAGAAATGAATACAATTGAATAATAATATACAATTTAAAATTATATAAATTGGCGATAAGTAGCGCATGTGGTGTCCTATTTGATCACCACAGCCTGCTGCACGGTGAGCATTCCTGCTCTCCAAGTCCTCTCTTGAGTCCTCCCTCTAGACCAGTGGTTTTCAACCGGGATGCCACGGCACCTTAGGATGCAGCATCAACATTCCAGGAGTGGCTCAGGCAAGCACACATTCCCCTCAAAATCTTTAACTCCTGCATCAAAAGTTATCTGTGTGACAGATATTTCAGTGTAGAGACTCCCTACTCCAGGGCCATCAGAAAGATTCACAGGGGATGCCCACATGGGCACCACTGCGAGGTGATCTGATTGAGGTGTATAAAGCCTTGAATGGTTTGATCATGCTCAATGCTGATGGATTCTTCCTCTTGCTCAGAATAATCACCTGAGAGGAGGGCATAAATTCAAATTGAGGAAAGACAGTTGTAGGATAGATGTGCGGAAGTTTGCCTTTAGCCAGCGGGTAGTTGATTGTGGAACAGCCTTCCATCTTTTGTTGTGGAAGTTGACAGCCTAGATAAATTTAAGGCTGAGCTGGACAGGTATTTGGAACGAACGAAGGGGTGAAATCGGAGCGTTGTTTTTTTTTTTTTTTTTTTTTTTTTTGGCTGATGTTGCATAAGCTTGCTTTCTTGCATCGGATGCCTATGCTAATGGCTCGGCCCTACGGCCAACTTTCTAGAACATGGTCCTGGATGAATTCTGAAACCAAATCTTGGGCATGTTAAGTCCCAAGTCTATGCAGGCGATTTGATCCTTTCCGTGCCTGCCAGCTCAAGAGCCCAGCTTGAAATTTCTGCTAACCAAGTGCTCTGGCTCCTCCAGGAGTGGACATGTGTTTATGTAAGGGGCGGCTCCTAGAATGTCAGTTCAACTCTGCCTCGCATCTCTGTGCAGAACAGAACTACTGTAAAAGGGCCAGAAATGTGTCGGTGTAGGTTTGTGTGTATTATTCGTGTGTTCTGGCCGCTTGGCTACCCAGAAGCATTAGTCACCTGGACAGATGATTCTGGGTATTCGTCCACACCACGGGAAGGTGGGCCAGTTCCTGTAGATGGGACAACTATGGTCTCAGAGTATGAGACAAAAAAAATAATAAATAAATAAAATAAACACCCTCTCTTGGGCCCACTCCAGAGGGATAAAAAAAAAATGATAATAATAAATAAATACAAATAAATAAATAAAAAGAGAGAGAGATGAACATACCACAGTAACAAGTCACAGGCCCCTGTGGATATATTCAAGGTCAGAACAAGATCAACCTCCGACAGGTAGCTTATTCCGACAATCGCAGTCCTCCCTCACCCTCGACTGCCTTAGGTAAGACAGAACGCTAACATAGGCTATCCCTTCGCCGTACAAAACTTATTTTTAGGCCATCCGAATAATTAAATTCATTTGCGGTGCTGTGGACGAAAAACCCCAGTTTCTGGGGGGGGGGGGGAGGAACGTGGCTATCTACGCCTGAGACCAACTAACTCAGCCACGGAGTGAAAAAAGTCCATTAAAGTTCCTCACGTCGTCGACGGGATTCGAACCCAGGCCTTTTCCACCCGGTGTGGGGAGGACGGTGACGATATCACTGTGCTACCCGCGCAGACCCTTTCGCCGTACAGTACATCCTGCATAACACAATCGGATTCTAAGTGCTCCAAATTCTACAGAATAATAAAATAAGAAAATGCTGGTCGAGCAATCCGCTGAGCCCGCAACCACGTGTGCCATCTGTCAAGTAAATAAGGAAGCTGATTTAACTTGTTAGTGCAATTTGAAAATCTGTAACTCCTGCCCTTATCCCCTCATAGAAGAAATTGAATAAGCAAAGAAGACGTACATGGATCTGTGAGACTTGTGAAAACCAGTCCTCAACTATTCACAACACAGTCCTTCTCACAGATGATACAACGAATGAAGATAATCTGCATAACTCCAACATGACACAGGTAATTCCTCAAGAATCGGAAGAAATCCAACCGGAGACTTCGTCTAACATAGAGAATTGATAACTCCAACCGAGGAGGAGCCAGTAGGAGACCCAGTATCAGTCAAATCAATCCTTGAACAACACACTCACGAAGCAAACTTAACGCCTCAAGTAACCATCTCACAGGTACTCTCGGTCGATACAAGAAAAAATAACGTCTCTGGGCATCACGGATGATCCACGCTGCCACTGTGGCACTGACGAATCTTGGCACCATATACTGTATGACTGTCCTGACTATGAAAACTTGAGATCTATTTTGATTATAAAGATTACTAATTTGACAAAGGATCAAGAACATATACTAATTCATGCCCATGACAACTATAAAAACTTCACCACTTTTGCACGGGACGTCCATAACAGACGTAGAATATTAAGGAGCCTATTACACCACCAATAACTTGAGACAGATTCTGGGCACTCCTCCCCAGTAGCATCAACCTCATTGAAGCTCAAATGTAGCATCAACCTCCAACCTCATTGAAGCTCAAATGTAGCATCAACCTCCAACCTCATTGAAGCTCAAATGAACTGAGATTCACTTCTTGCATCCAAGTTTCATCGGGCTTATATCTGCAACTAAATCTGCAGGAAAGATCAATCAATCGGGCTGTGACAATACCTGATTTTAACTTTGAAACCATAGGACCTGACTATCCCTTCACAGGAAAGATGACACGGATTGACACACCTAAAACCAGTATCTAGGTTGAGAATCAACAAAATTTTATTATGACATCAATCGGAAACATCAACACTTGGGCAACTCCGTTCAAGGGGAAATCCTCAACTCATCATGACACACCATTGGCTTCTTGGTCTACACTGGGTTCTCTTACCCAGTATAAATACTTTTACCCCTAATCCCTGGACCACACTCACCTGATGGATTCATTTCCATTGTTTCTTTAAGAATGCCTCTTTCAACATCCCCAAAACCTCTGTTAGTACAACTGACCAAAGCCATAATGAAAATCCATACGGACTGAGATAACAATTGACAACAGCTCTTGCTTGTCGCACGACCTCTAAATCGTTATTCAACTAGATTGCTACAATGCTACAACGCATATGACCAACGATCACGGACGGGACTATGTCCCTGGAAGGACAATGCACTAAACCGGCTCTACAGCATAATGAGACAACAAGGAAGCGACGACAAACCGAGTATACCAACACGTCTGGATCCTGAATACGAGACAACGTAAAAGAAGAACAACCATGGACGGGACTGCGTCCCATGAAACGCGATCCACCGTATTGTCACCATAACTCGAAGTCCACCATAATCCACCATAGCTAGAAGAAACAAGGAAGTGACCACAAATCCCAGATGGGACCTGATCCCCTGCAAGTCTCCACACCCGGACATTGGAAACACTAGCAGCTTCGCTGCCATAAGCCACATTGGCAATCAAACCGGGCACTCTCGCCTGGTTTTCTTCTACTCCTCACCCGGCCAGGGGGAGTAAAAGAAAAAACCCTGCCACCCCCTTCTTCCGCCTGGTGAGGCATGGGTCTGCCTCACCAGGCAGAAGAAGGCGGTTCACATACTATGCGATCGATGTCGCATTGACATCGATCGCATGGTATGTTCGAATTAATATTGATCGAGATCAGTGAGCAGTACCATAAGGTACCACAAGAATCACTTAAACTTTAGCCGGGCGGTCAGTTAAATTCACAGGGCGGTGCGCCCATTCGATAGGTACTGGGGAGAATACTGACCTGAAACCACCACAGGAACCCTCTTTTATAACTGAAGCCCTTACCTTTTCTTCTGACAACAAAAATCTCATAGGACTCTATCCATTTTATAGTACTGTGGTCAGTACCACATTATTCCTGCACTGTTATTTATTAAAAACATGTTAGCAAATATGTTGTGCCACTTCTACTATGTTCTTCTGTATGTTTTTCCCATTCTCTTTCCAGCTCAGACGAAGAAGCTTTACTGTTTTTAAGACCTTCAAAACGCGGTTCTGTTTTGGCGTAGAGGTTTGCGTCCGGTTCCTTTTTCCTATCAGCAGAACAAGTATTCTTGAGTTTGGAAAGAAATCTACTCACTGTCGACTGATTACAAGACACTCTATAAGCAATATGACGGGAAGAATATCCTTCCTCAAGTAAAGCAATAATAGCGCTCCTTCTTCGTGGCGTCAACTGCACATAACTCGCCATCCTGGCACAAGCAAGGAATGACTGCAACTCTTGGGTGCTTATATAATCTGAAAGTAACAGCTGATGCAATATTACGGGGCGATGCACTTTCTTTGAACACCAGTGTATGCATGTATATATCTTTGTGTGTGTATATATATATATATATATATATATATATACACACACACAAAGTTCGCATATATATATATATATATATATATGTGAACATTGAGTTTTCTGAAAAGAAAAGTCAAAGGTTTTATGTTTAAAACAACTGAACGTTATTCTTATTTTTACAATGTATACTAATAACTTTATTTATCATCAATTTGTTATACATAGAATGAATAATTTGACCAGTTCCAGAGGATCAGTTTAGCAGACCCCAGTTTGGGAAACGCTGGTATAGTGTAACACACACATGTTGTAACGCGTCTTTGTGTATACTTTATGTTGCTTCATATAATAACAACACTATATAAGTTAGATTCCCCTAACTGTCTATGATGGGAATTGTGACTGGTAAATCACTTTGGGATTAAAGAACTCTTCTCATCATTATTATTATACCTAAACATAGCACGATGATTTCAGATAAGCCCTATTAAAATGAGTACAGTACTCAGTTAATCAACCAATAACAAGACTACAAATTCTGTCTCTCGCCTCTCGCGAACGGTCCCCTTCACTCTTTAACAACCATACGAAACCAACCGCGCGCTTCCCACACCCGAGTCTCTGACGTGCCCCATTCATTAAAATATATATATATATAATAATAAGCGTGTTTATCATTAATAACAAAAGCGTTCTTCATTAACTCCGAACTTGTTTGTGACCTTTCATCTTGTTTCAGTATTGCAGTCATTACTCATCACAGAGAGAAGGAAAGTTTTAATGAGACCGAGCAATGACAGAGAAGATAATAAAGTATCGCTCCACCTTTTCCGATATCTTGCATTGCAACTACCAGGGGTGGAAACGGAAGAAGCAGTATATGGAGGCATGCATTATCCATAACCAAGGGGATAAAAGAGAGAGAAAAAAAATTCAAAGGAAATTGATAACTGTGCCAAACACAAAGTTAGTCATAACAGATTGACGGAAACTGATAAGTGGAAAGCTATATATAGCCTCTTTGTACTGATACCAAAAATCGGATATTCTTTCTTTTTTTCTTTTTTTTTTTTTTTTTTATGAAACCCCCAAACGTGAGAGGTATTAGAACCTATAGTACTTAGTACCGTGTTTGGGTTGGAGGTTGAGAAGACGAAAGAAGATATTTGTTGACATTAGACTTGAACTTCTGTAGACTGTAATTTTCAGGAAATACGTGTGAAGGAAGGTTGTTCCAAAAAACGGCAGTTGAATGAATAAAAGAGGAAGATGAAAAGCTGGTTCTGTGAATTTGAAGTTGGACAGTAAATGGATGTTGATTCCGTTTACATTGCGAATGCTTACAAATACAACCGACCAAGGTAAATACAGGGTATCCTAAAAGTAGTGAACTCATTTTAATTTGAGATATTTCTTTAAATTATAGTGATAAATCTTTTATTTTTGTTTCAGGTTGTTAGTGCGAAATTGGAGTTTTAATATCAATAGGTGGAATAACGAAAACGTGGTGCCATTGTTGAACTGTGCTTCACCAATGGGCTTAGTATTCTGAAATATCAGCGTTCACAGAGGTTAAAATTTAATATTCGCAAAGCTCCCTGAAAACATGTGATAAAACGATGTGTTGACCAGTTTCGCGCTTGTGGAAATGTAATCGACAAACCACGCTCTGGATGTCTATAACCTTCACATAATGAAAGAAAATTCGAAGCAGCCCGTAGGTCAATGTTAAACAGTCCACAGAAATCAATACGACGTCGTTCTCAAGAAACTGCCATGCCCATATCATTTTTGCACAGAATTTTAACCAAGGCCATTCACTCACATCTTCTATTAGTCATTATCACTAATATTATATTAGTCCAGCAATTATTGCCTACTGACCATACAAAAAGGTTAGAGTTTGCAAATGAGAACCATATATTTTTCAAAAAAACGTTTGACAGGTGAAGCACACTTCCACTTAAGTTGTCCAAAAATATCTAAAACTTGTCTAAAAATGACAAATGAGAGTTAATGCTGGTAAGTTCTACATCTGGGCTACAGTAATCCTAAGTTAAATTGTCAATTTAGGGGTAGCACAGTTGAAGAAAAGAGCCTCGGGGTTGCAATACATCCCAACGTGAAGTTCTCTCACACTGCACCTAGGCTTCTAAAACAGTATATAGTATTGTATGGGATACTGTCAGTGACACAAAAATTTTGCCAACAGATAAAGTGGCAGTTATTGCCATCAATAGTCAGATGCCGTATATATTGTTATTGTTATATACTTGTTGTTGAGTTTTAGGAGCATCGGCGAATAAGGCCATATTGCTCCGTGTATGTAAATTCCGTGTGTTCTGTATTCGATTTTCTGTTTGCTAGACGAAAAACCCGAGTTTCCGGGAGTAAAAACCATTCTATTCTCACCTGAAACCGAATAACTCGGCCAAGTTGTGAAAAAGACCCATAAAAATTCCTCTCATCATCGACAGGATTCGAACTCAGGTCTTTTCCAGACGGTGTAGGATGTATAGGTCTTTTCCAGACGGTGTAGGATGTGAAGGTTTTTTTCAGACGGTGTGTAGATTTCCAGACATAATTGGTAGGATGGCGATCCTACCAATTGTGTGCTACCCACGAGGGCTCTTGAATAGTACATACAGGTGTAGAAGGCCCCATTTCAGGAAATGATAGAGACTTGTCTGAAGGGTATAAAGGACGGAAACAAAACTAGTTGTAGATGCAAAGAGATTCTCATACAGGTAGAGACTACTTCTGTAAACTTCAAAGTTTGGAACTAGGAATCTGCATGACGGCCTAAGCGAGGTATTTAAGGCCATAAAAGGGTTGCGTAAATTGAATGATAAAAACATAATTTCTCTTTATAGAATAACGCCAAGGAGCCAGAGCTTCAAAATACGGAAAGATAAGCACAGTACATCAGAAAATCTGCCATCAGTCAAAGGATAATCAACTATTGAAACAAGTTATCACCTCGTCTTGTACAGCCAAGGAACTCGTGTACATTTTTAATTGAAGAGGGCTCAATTGTCGTTATTTGGTTTTTAGGAGCATTAGCAACTAAGGCTATATTGCTTCGAGGATATGCGGTGGTCATTCTCTGACCTTTCCGCATCCTTCGTATTTGGTGGTCACGGGCTCGAACCACGGTCTAATCAAGAAGCGAGTGCTACGCACTGCCGTTCCTGCCCACCTGGCTATGGAGGCGCCAAGAGGGTTCAAACAAATATTTGAGTAAGTAGATAAAATAGAAAATTAGTACATTTGATTTTATTTTCAATGTATTAATTTATTACCATTATGTTTTTAGTAAAAACATAATATTATTTATTATGTATATTAATATTATGCATTAATTTGTATTAATCATTCATATTAATTTGTTTCCATGTACTGTTTTTTCATTTTTAAAACTAATAATAATTAATACCAATATCAACTTATAGACATCAACATACTCCTTTCCAAAAGCGGCAGTGCCTCTTCGGAAAGGGATATGTTGATGTTTCAGTAATTTCAATCGAACTGGGTCCCGCGCCTAAAAGGTCTTCCGTAGGACAAGTTTTAGAAAATTAATTTTTACACTACAGCACAATTTCCAGTTATACTAGTGACAGAGTTGCTAGCACTATATGGAAAAAAAGGAAATGTCTCTTGTATTCTTTAACTGTCAGTAAAGTACAATATAATCCCTTAATTAATGACCCTTAAATTTCTCCAAAAAAAAAAAAAAAAATTTTAATTGTATATTTTGTAATGTAATGCTGTTTCGTATGATTAACAGTATACGTTTTTTTTTTTTTTTTCATACGAAGAACGTATACTGTACTGTTAAAATAAATTGTTATATATTTTAAAATTATTTTTGTTAAAAAAGCGTCCACTTCCACCAACTCTGTAACCAGCTGTATAAAATTATGGAAATTTGATTAATTTATGCTGAGAATGTTCGTAATTCTTATACAAAAATGTGGCTTTCTGCAATTAATTAATTTTATTTTTTTAAATATTATTATAGGATAATATAAGATATTCACATACAGTGATAGTCTGTCACATAGACTTGTATTAATGAGCTTGCTGACTTTAAAGATTGGCCCTGCAATTAGCTATCTGAACCATGTACCTGGTTCAGATAGGGTTGAATGGGGCGTGATTATTCACGCCCAATTCAACGTGTCTACCAATGGTAATTTGCATGATTAGTAAGATGATTCTCACCAAGCCTCGAAATGGAAAATATTTCCAATAAAAACAATATTAGTTTTATCATTAGGACCACGATTAAGAATGTGCTGAAATTTATAATCGATGGCGGTCATCATCTTAATATTTAGGAAAACGTTTTTGGGATATCGAACAACCGAACAGCGGGTGGGTGAGGTTTTTAGCCTATCCCGATGAGGCTGGGGAGCGAAGAAGGGTAGAAGCCGTCGCCAAGAGAGCCAGGGAACTCGTGTACATTTTTAATTGAAGAGGGCTGACACAAATACAAAGGGTACTAGGAAAGTTTTGCAATATGACGCAACAATGAATCACAGGAAGCTGCTTGTTGCTGCATGTTGAGACATGTTCATACGTGCATAGTAGCCGCCGCGCCAAGTCGATGGGCTCAGTTATTCATTAGTAGTGAGAGTGTAAAGTGCTTGCGATGGCATCGTGGTCACGAAATGAGATAAGGACAGTTTTGCGGTATAATTTCGTGCGTGGTTTAACCATAGACCAGTGCTTAGAAGAAATGACTCTTGCACTAGATGATGATTGTCCACATCGTACAAAGATATTCAGGTGGTATAGAGAATTCCAAAGGGGAAATTTCACTCTGGAGGATTCTGAGAGGCCGGGAAGGCCACGAACGTCAGTTACGGAGGAAAACCTTACTGCTGTGAGGAAAATGCTTGACGAAAACAGGCGAGTGACCTACCAACAGATAGAGGATACTTTGGACCTAAATGCACCAGCAATTCGTTCGATTCTGCAAGATCATTTGCACGTGAAAAAACTTTGTTCTCTCTGGGTGCCGCATCAACTGACTGAAGAGCAGATGACACGACGTGTGACTTGGTGCCGGGAGATGTTAAAAAAGTTTGATAAGGGACAATCTCGGTATGTGAACAACATCGTGACAGGTGACGAGACTTGGCTGTACTATTACGATCTGCCGACCAAGGCTCAAAACAAAGTTTGGGTCTTTGATGATGACAACACACCCGTAATTGTCAGAAAATCCCGATCTGTAAAGAAGAAAATGATAGCTGTATTTTTCAAATCGAGTGGAATTGTGGAACGTGTCGTTTTGGACACGCAGAAGACAGTCACAGCTAAGTGGTATACTGAACAATGCCTGCCTAAAGTCATTGGATCTATGAAGAACCTGCGGCCAAAGTCAAGAATGGACACCTGGTACCTCCATCACGAAAGTGCTCCAGCTCACCGCGCCAAAGCCTGCACCGAATATTTGACCACGACAGGACTGAAACTTCTGGAACACCCTCCCTACAGTCCAGGCCTTGCTCCCTGCGACTTTGCACTGTTCCCGCATGCGAAAATGAAGCTAAAAGGGAGGCGGTTTTCCAGTGATGAAGACCTTCTACGGGCTTGGGACAACGAGTGTGCTTTACTCCCTAGTGAAACTTGGCAGAACTGGTTTAAAGATTGGTTTCGGAGGATGGAGAGGTGTATTGAATGTAGAGGAAATTACTTTGAAAAAATTAAATAAACAAAGCTGTATTGCAAAACTTTCCTAGTAACCTTTGTATTTGAGGAAGTAGATGAAATAGAAAATTAATACATTATTTTATTTTCAATGTATAAATTTATTACCATTATGTTTCTCCCTGGAAGTGAGATTTAATCTACATTAATGAACAAAATATTACTGAACAAATAGGAGTGGGGGGGGGAGTACCTAAGAAGGATGACAGTAGAACCACAAATCAATTTCATGGTAGAAATGGGAAAGTAGTATTTAACCGCACAGTCAATATACGTTAACAAGTAATAGCTGTTAACATTAATAAAGTTGGCTAAACAACTGCGGATTTACCAATAAAGAATGGACCAAATGGCCACGGAAGCCGCTGAAATATAAATAAACTTCCAGTTTATACTCAGAGATTGCCATATCGGGTTATAAAAGTTTACAAGATAGAGACTACAGGAATGCACTCCTATTTTGTAGCATTGCATGCCGTGCTCGTCGTGCAAGCGAGGTTCAGTGATTAAACTGAGCAAATGAACCCATATACATTGTATTGATAACTTAGAGACAACAGAAATTTGTAATGTAAGATATATCAATACTTATTTTTGTTCTTTTATCTCAACTAACCTACCGTTAAATTACAAAACAAGTCTTAGTTGCTTTATTTTACCTACAAATAATTTTTTCCCTTCAAATCAGAATGCAACATTTTATTGGGTGCGATATGAATTTATTGAGACAAATAGCGTTTTATAAACGTAAACTGCTTCAAGAAATTATTAGAACATGCTTTACCAATGAAATTGATGAAAGATAATGAAGAATGGAACTCAACCTGTGTGTCCCGAAACAGACTCCACCCAATTGCTAAAAATAACACAATTACTATGCTTTGGCCCAGAAATGTTAATATTATCGTGTGCCACAGTCATAGTAAAGTTTTATTAATAATAATAACTTATAAAGACTGAAATTGTTGTTTCCTGCTAGTAGGAAGGAAGAGAAGAAATTAACAGAAGTCAAACTAGATTTTTATCCTTTTAAAACCTTGCAAGGTCTACTAACTCCTTATTCGCATGCTTGTGTTTTCGTGGGCACACATCTTCTATCTCCCAGCACAAAAACCAGTTAAAGAAATGGCTCGTAGCAACATCTTAATGAGAGCACCAGCATTAACAACAGGATAAAAAGATTTCTAATCAGCCACACTTTGTATCATTATCTTTAGTTTGAAGCACGTTCCACTTCTCTTCTAAGCGATAACAGCACCCGCAGTACCGCGTGCAGACCTTCGAATAACTAAGACCGCCCCTTATACTCTTGCACTATATAAAATGGGTCAACGCATTTCGTCAATGTGCTTATAGGAACATTTTTTTTTAATAAACGCAGTGTCCTTCAGAGATTTTCATTGTCAGTGAGAAGGAGTACTGTACATGTATTTGTTTTTGTCTACTTCGATACACAGAACTTTACAATAAACCATTATGAGCAGCGTAATTGCTACTCGTTCTTTCCCTTTCAAGCAGGCTGATTTAACGTGAACTAGAGGCGTTACCACTTCCAGCCTACACTAAACTACCGGCCTAATTTCACTTTTCTAAAAAGAAAGAACGAAAGAGAGAGAGAGAGAGTTTACAGCTTCGACCTAAGATATCAGATATTCAGTTACTCGACACATCCGTGACGGCTTATATATTAATATGAAAAACCTGTTACTGACCTAAATAGCGTGATGGAAACACCTGGTAGCTTAAACGTACGGAGAAGGACGATAAGAAAAGTTTACAATTTCTGATAAAACTATCACAACAGCTATTTGGATAATATGGCAGAAGAACGTTTTTACACCACGGAATCACTTTACGGAATTTTCGTAATCATTCACGCTGTCTACCCATAATCAATTTGATGATCATTCGGAAAAAAAAGTTTGTTATTTGAGAGATTTCACGATACAGTATTTGAAATCTTTCAACAGAAATCTCGAATCCCACAGAAGTCTGTGGAACCAAACTTGGCATGCCCTCCTCCTGAATTCACAAGAAGACTAGGACAGTGGTCTCAAACTGGAGGGGCGCGGGCCGCATCCGGCCCCCGAAGCAATTTTACACGGCCCACGTATACATTTCAATTATGTATTTGTTGTAAATACTGTGCTTATAGTTTTAGAGACATAAAGATATGGACTGAGCTTATGTGCGTGACTGCTATTGAAGGAAAAAGAGATAGAATGAATAGGTTGGGGCTTTGTCTTTGTCACTGTATGCGTGTATGCCAGGCCACGTGACTGGGGTAAGGTGGGAGAACTTCCCAAGTCGGTATAATCAGTAAATTTAGTTCGCCAGCCGACAGTTGGTGGTGCTTCAGTATTGTGGTGTTTCCGATATTTTCTATTGAGTTGGTACTGCTGATATATATTTTCCTTGAGTCAGTCACTAGTTGGTCAGCTGGATGCACAGCTCATATTGCTATATAGATAGAGACAAACTAACGTATGGCTTATAAAACCTGTTTATTTGTGCTTGTTGTTAGATCTACAATGTAGATCTAACGATAAACGATAGGTATTTGATATAATGTAGATTCTACATTATATCAATACCTATCGTTTAGAATTGTGCATAACTTTTGAGTGATGCTTTCATACGAAAATTCATCTTGTTAAATTAAAGTTGTAAATAAAATTATAATAGTGATTTTAATTAAGGGATTAAACTGCAAGCCATGTCTTTAACAAAGGGTAAAAGAAAAGTGGACGAAGAAGGACGTGTTTTTCAAGATAAATGGGAAATTATGTACTTTTGTGCGCAATAAAATTGTATGCTTTATTCGTAATAAGGGAATATCAATTCCAAAAGAATACAAGTTACGTCGCCATTACGAAACGAATCATAAAGAAATATTTGAAATGTTGGAAGACAAATTGAGGGAAGAAAAGTTACAGTTTCTGAATCTGGCTTACAACGACAACAAAATTTTTTTACTGAAGCAAATAAATCCAGTGAAGCAACAGTTCACGCAAGTTTTGTTCTCACGCACATCATTGCAAAACGATCAAAACCATTTACTGATGGCGAATTCCTTAAAGATTGTTTTGATTAAGTCTGCTGAACTTCTTTGTCCTGACAAACAACAATTATTTAAAAATATTAGTTTGTCAGCCAACACGGTAGCGGAACATATTAACGAAATCGCTAGTGATTTACGATGTCAGTTAAAAGAAAAAAGTATAGATTTTGCAGCATTCTCAATAGCAGTTGATGAGAGCACTGACATCACAGATATAGCACAACTTGCAGTGTTCGTACGAGGTGTTACTGATGAATTTGAAGTGATTGAGGAATTATTGGAAACAATTCCTATGAAAGGAAAAACTGGTGCGCAGGATATTTTTTCTGAAATAAAAACTGTAATAGATAAATATAAATTAAGTTGGGATAAAATGGTTGGATTTGCAAGTGATGGTGCAGCTGCTATGGTTGTAAAAAAAAAAAAAAAAATGGAGTAGCGGTAAAATTAAGAAATATAGTGAAAGAATAAAAATTTCAGAATAATTTTTGCGCTATACATTGCATTATTCAACAAGAAGCACTTTGTGCCAAAAGTTTGTAGATGGATAATGTTATGGAAACAGTAAACTTTATCCGTGGACGAGCTCAGAATCATCGAGAATTCGTTGCATTGCTTGAAGAAATTGAAAGTGAGTACGGAGAAATGATTTATTATAACGAGGTGAGGTAGTTAAGTCGAGGAGCTGTATTAAAACGGGTTTTTGATTTAATAAATGAAATCAAATTTTTCATGACACAAAAAAATAAAACCATCGACGAGCTACATAATGATACATGGATAACAGATTTAGCATTTCTTGTTGACTTAACCGGCCATTTAAATATTCTCAATAAAGAGCTGCAAGGAAAGAATAAACTTATCACTGACATGTATGCTTGTATTAAAGCAAATGAAAAATCTCAAGAAGATGCAAGAAAAATAGCATTATAAATGCTATTTTTAGCATTTATAATAGCATTAATAGCACAAGAATTTGAAGAAAGATTTTAATGATTTGGAGTAAGATTTTACGTTATTTTCATTACCATTAAAAACTAACATGAATAACGCACCAGGAAAAATCTACAAATGGAGCTAATTAATTTACAGTGTGATATAAATCTTATTAAAAGATTTGAAGATACAGATTTGATTAACTATTATTCGTACTTGTCAAAACATAAATACCCTCAGTTACGAATTTTTGCAATAAGAATAATCGCTTTGTTTGGGAGTACATTTATATGTGAACAGTTTTTTTCGCAGCTGAAAATTAATAAGTCTAAGAAAAGAACCCGATTGACCGATGAGTATCTACAATCCGTGATGAAGATAGTTTCTAGTAATTTTTCTCCAGGGCTACAAACTTTATCAGAATCGAAACGCCATCAAGTGTCAAGTTGTAGTCAGAAATAAAGAAGTTTATAATTATTTACATACAAACATATGTATTTTTTCTGTATGTGTCGAAGAAAAATTTAATAAATAAAAGAAAGAGAATAGGTTGAGAAAGAGAATTTCCAAACTTATTATAAACTTACACGCAACACACCACACACACGAGTCACGCGTAACACCAAGTTATAAAGGGGTGGTATCCATGCATTAGGGGTAAGTACGGTGCAATATATATATATATATATATATTCACTCTCATTTAGTTAAAAAAAAAAAAACATTCCGGCCCGTCAGCTGCTTTCAGATCCTGCATTCGGCCCGCATGCAATTTGAGTTTGAGACCACTGGACTAGGGCTATGTTCCGATTCCTCTACAGAGAATACTGTAGTGCTATAGAGATCCAACAATGCTTTTGATCAACTATCTATCAAAAGTATGTCTGAAAAACGATAAACAATTTTATCAGGAAGTTTTTAACTCCAAAATAATTTAGTACGTAATTATTTAAAGAAGTCTACCAGAACACTTTACCAAAAGTATAATGCCTGTTGTGCTATCTATCTATAAATATATATAGATATACAGTGGCGGACAAAAAAAACTGCGTCACCTTTAAAAAAGTAACATTTGTAGTGAAACATATAAGATATTGTTTGATTACAGTCATTTTGTTTGTCGCAAAGCAAAGGTATTGCGTCAGATAACGCTTATGTTGCATCAGATAGTAATTGCAAGGTATTCCATCAGCCATTTCTATACCTTTACTTTGCTTTGCCACACATGTCACAAAGCAAAGGTATGCGTCAGATAACGCTTATATTGCATCAGACCGTGATTGCAAGGTATTGCATCAGCCGTTTCTATAAATATGGCGTTGGAAGGGTATACACGCTCATTAGCATCCTGTTTTGCGGAAGTATAAGCATGGCTCCATATATTCAGTTGACACCAAGAAAAAAAAATGTAGCTGCTGCTCTGTCCCAGGAACGGCTTTCTACCCGTGCTATCGCTGATAAAATAGGCTGCCAGCAGTCAACAGTATCCCGGATGTTGGAATTAAAGCGTGAAGTCGGTGATGTGAATAGAAGACCTGGATCAGGCCGTAAGAGAGCGACTACATCTTCCCAAGATCGATATTTGAAACGAGTATGCCTTCGTAATCGCCATGCTGGTGCTCCTGATCTAAAACTGTACTTTGAGATGGCCTCTGGTGTTGAAACAACTGCACGAACTATACAAAGACGGTTTTCGGAATATGGTCTGAATGCCTATCGGCCCAAGAAGAAGAAGCCTTTGGTGACCCAGCAAATGAAGAAGAAGCGACTTGCTTGGGGTAAAACACGTTTCATGGACAAAAGAGCAATGGGACACCGACATCTTTTCTGACGAATCGAAATTCAACCTGCATGGCTCAGATGTGAAGAGATATATCAGAAGACGAAAATCTCATTAACGGAACGGTGAATGAGAAACCTACACTGCTATCTTGGAGGAGTGCCTGAAACCTGTTATTAGGGACCACCACAGAGACGTCCAAAACTGCATTTTTAAACAGGACTCAGCACCTTGCCACACAGCAAAATTGGTAAGTTTTATGCTATTTAGATTTAATGATGAGATTGTCTTCTTGTCTCCCAAGGCTTAAAACATACTTACACCAATGTTTTTCCTCGTTTTTTTACTTTAAGTCATACCTCAGAAATGCTGGCGTTACAGTGTTGGACTGGCCCGGCAACAGTACAGATTTGAACCCTATTGAAAATTGCTGGTACATAATGTCGTCTAAAATTTCTGAGAAGAAGTCAACAGAGAGTATTGTAAGGGTGTGGTACTACAAAACTGGGCAACCATATATCCAGAAGTTGAATAACTCTATGGCAGATAGTAGCAAGGCTGTAATTGCAGGTCGAGGAGGAACACCAAAATGTTGAGGACTTATTTTGCTGATTTACAGTACATAATACTAAGTAAAGCCCCTAAGCAACAACAACAGTAAATGCAATAAAATGTATGTTTGGTTGTAATGATTGCCATTTGCATGATTTCTCATATTTCCATTAATTACGCATTTTACCCTTTGGGAAGATATTTATGGCAATTAGGTATATCAGGTGCAGTCTTTTCATTAGATTTCATTCACAGAGATATATGTCCCATCTAACAAATGCATTTCAACATTTTTGCAACCCGCAATGCAGTGCAAAAAACATTATTTGCAAAATTGAGTTTTTTTGTGATGCAGTTTTTTTGTCCGCCACTGTATATTTATATATATTAATTTTATTATATTGTTTTTGTTCTCATTTTAATTATGCATAAAAATATGTCTATTACATTAGAAACATTAAAATATGCTTATTATAATCAAAATATAATGGTAACACAAAATTACCAATACAGTTATTAAAACTATCACTACAGTAATTGAAATTTAACTTTAACTTTATGTTTAACAATATTTAATATTTATACATGTGGTGTGTGTGTGTGTGTGTGTGTGTGTGTGTGTGTGTGTGTGTGTGTGTGTGTGTGTGTGTGTGTGTGTGTGTGTGTGTGTGTGTGTGTACAGAGCCGCGCCAACCCGGTGATGCAAGTGGTATACCGCACCAGGGCGGCAATGACTAAGGGACGGCAGAGACTAAGAGGCGATAAAGTTCAATGTTCTATAAACACTAAAAGAGACAGCAAAGAATAAGGAGACTAAAATTTCAATGTATCGTAGAATGTGTTTTGTCGTATTTTATATTAACAAATAATGAATTTTAAATGTAAAACTTTTTTTTAAAATATATTTCTCAGATATCTGACGGAAGGAAACGACTCTCTGGTTATGAAAACAGAAAAAGAAAAGAAAAAAATAATAAAAAAGCAACCAAATAAAAAAGCAACAAGTTCGATTACCAGGTGTCTGGATATCCAGCTACAGTCAGGTCCATTGACTTCGATTTCCTCTAGCTTTACTATTGAAGAAACTGAAACATTTGAATTATCACCTGTCCAAGATGTTGACATTCCAATTCAGCAAGAAACACTAGGTGCAAGTGAAGCTTGCGCCGTAAAGCCCCTAAGCAACAACAACAGCAAGTGAAGCAAATTCGGGTGAAGAGGAAAGTGAAGATCACAATAGTGGTATACAACATCAACTAATTTCACTTAGGGATCCAGGTAAATGACCACAAATTTTAAATAATAAAATAAGAATGATGTTAATTGAAAACAAACCAGAATAATTAAAAAAAAAATGATTTCCCAAAAGATAAAGATGATAATAATAGAAGAAACTTTTCTATTGAATATTACACTAAAAAATTACAAAACCGTGAATCACTTTTGCGTAATTGGTTACTGCATTCGATTTCGCAAAATGCTGTTTTTTGTTATAATTGTAAATTATTTTTAAATAGTACTGTTTCAGTTCCACTTGTAAAGGGTGGATTCATAGATTGGCAGCATTTAACAAGACATTTGAATATTCACAAAAAAAAAAAAGCAACATGCACGCTGAATGCACTTTGTCTGCAGCCAAAGCAAAATAAATGTATTTTGGTTTTTCTATTTTATTTTTAACATATTTACTTAATGTATCATAATATGTTATTTTGTATTTAAAAAAAATAAAATTATATATTATTTTGTAAATATATATATATATATATATATATATATATATTTTTTTTTTTTTTTTAATTCCCCAAAAAAATTGATATAAGAAAAATGATCATGGAGGAAGGGGTAGGGACGGCAATAAGAAGTTTGCACCAGGAAGGCTTATGTAGCCTGGCGTGGCCCTGTGTGTGTGTGTGTGTGTGTGTATATATATATATATATTATATACAGGGTGTCTCAAAAATACACGACATAACTTCAGGAATGAGTTCCTCATATGTAGACAATTAAAATATTTTATATCAACATAGTTCCGGAAATGCTTGGTTTCCGAGTTATTAAGCGGAATATCTTATCTCCGCAGGTGATTTCCTTCATTACAAGGTACTGTACTGACAGAATCTGGTGGTTTTCCATTCCGACCATGTACTCAAATCAGGAGCAAGCGGATATGCACTTTATGTACGGTTTAGCGGACGGTAATGTTCTGGAAGCTCGTCGTTTGTACCACGAAAGGTTCCCAGAACGAAGATGTCCAGACAGGAAAACGTTTGAAGATATCCATCGCCGCCTTTGTGAACATGGGACCTTTACACCTCATGCTGCCGACAGAGGACGACCAAGATCTACGACTCCTGAAGTAGAGGGGTGGACCAACTGCCTAGCCTCCACGCTCACCTGATTTAAACTCACTAGATTTCTTCTTCTGGGGCCATTTAAAGTCATTGGTGTATTTGACTCCGATAGCTGATGTGGAAACTCTCCGCTATCGAATTGAGACAATACGATACATGCTAGGAATTTGGCATCATCTTCGCGAGTCCATGAGACGTCGATGTGAGGCCTGTATTCAGGCAGAAGGTGGACATTTTGAACAATTACTATAAGATGATGTGAACAGTTAAGTGTCATAGACAGACCTTCAAAACTCGGAAACCAAGCATTTCGGGAACTATGTTGATATAAAATATTTTTATTGTCTACATATGAGGAACTCATTTCTGAAGTTATGCCGTGTATTTTTGAGACACCCTGTATATATATATTATTTTTTATTAATGTACAGTATATACACACACACACACACACACACACACACACACACACACACACACACACACACACACACACACACACACACACATGTACGAAGTACATGTATATGTATGTACATAGACATAAATGTACTAGATTTTTCATAGCATATGAGTGTAGACCGTTCTTTGAGAATCGATTCAGGACCTGAAAATAAAGAAAAAATTTTATATACGCGTGTCAAATTCTGAACAGTTACGGAGCCATGCCTGTTAGAATCTAAAAAATTAATGGAATTTTCAGTAGTCAAAAATAATAATAATAAAATAATAAGGAGACACAAAAAGTGAAAAGTAAGTAATGTAAAATTCATACTAGCTATATACGTTTGTATTTATTTATTTTTTTTTAATTTATTATTTTTTATCATTGAAAACTAAATCTATATAACCATTTTTGGAATTCATGCAGAAATAACTCCGTAACCGTTCGCATGCTTATATGAACTTTTTTTCATCATTTTCTCGTCTTAAATCGATCTTGAAAGTACATTTTCTACATGGGACCAAGACCAAAGCTTGGAATGGAATGAGGCGCACGGAACATCGTTCCTATGGAGAATATTCAGTCTTTCAACTCATTAAATTCCATGTTAGTGAACTGAAAAAATTAAACGTGACCAGAACGGTTTGGGCTTAAACTGTATAACTGGTTGATGTGGATGATTTGTTACAACATTCCCTTCTACAGTTGTTTATATTCTCCGTTAAATTCCATAAGTAAATAAGTCCATGAGTATATATCCTGCAGCACATTACTACAGTCATTATACTATTTTTAAAATAAAATGGAGCCTCAAATTTGCGTTTCAAGAATCATGATTATTTTATCACGTTTACAGTCATTCTCTGCTGGGCAAAATGTGAATCTCTTAGTGCGGGTGGTGGTCAGGTACAGGGCGAAACAGAGTTGCGGGCTCCGTAGTCTTGTGTGTGCATTTTGTGAACTAGGGTTGTGGGAAGGTAAAATATTCCAGTATTGTACAGGCAACAAAATAAGCAGATAGACTCAATGGTTATGGAGACATAAAATACCAAGTAACGCTGTGTATTAATATGGCTAACAAAGGAAGAATAATAGTCGATTCTAATCTATTAAAGTTAGATTAAATAAATAAACTACAGCATACAATATGGCTAATAAACTTACCAAGCTGTTATTTTGTTGAAAGAAAAACAACCTTTTCTAGGCTATATTTTTATTTTTTAAATAGGCGTTTTAGATGTCTCTAAATGATTTTAAATGCTTTAAAATCTGCATTTTTAAATTAGTAAGTTTTCTATTTTTAAATCATAATCTGTTCTTTTAAATTTTTTTCCCTTTTATTTATTACTGTATAAAAAAACATGCTTCTTCGCTTAAATATGCCAGCGTATTAATTTAAAAATTCGCCGTGAATTTTATTTTTTTTAAATAAAAAAAATTATTTTATTTTTAAAAATTTCTGAATGTTTATTATTATGAAAGCAAATTTTGATGCCTTTAAGGCTTTCCGTCTATGTGTTGATCATGTAACCCGCTAATTTGAATCTCTCTGGTTCTTGTATGTTAAATATTAAAAATAATTAAATAAAAAAAAACGAATAAAGCCTGTGGTAGTTTTTAGAGTGTTAAAAAATTATTGTTCAAGCCTATCTCCAACGAAAGTTGATTCATCAAATGCGACACGATTCTTCCAACCCGTGCTTTTTAAAACATTACGCGAAGCATGACGCAATGATGAAGAACAAATACGCATTAAAATGCTGGAGTGGTACAGCTGCTGAGGAAATCTGGCTTTAAAATAACCGTGACCACGTGAACATGCATACATAGACCATTGCTGTTTTGTCTGTCCTAACATTTAAACCTGTCGTGACAAGGAAGCGGGTTGATAAAAGATCACCCTTTGACCTATCAGTCACGGCCAGGAGTGACGAAAAGGAGAGAGGAGCTGAATCATTCGAGAATTTCCTTAGGAGGTTGCGTTGGCTAAGTTAACACACACTGCCAAATTATCAAACTGTGTAATGTAACAACAAAGTAACGTCGGAAAACAAGCCTACTTCAGATTTGTCTTTATGCTATATAAAAAGGTAACGATAAATCGATAAATAACACATTACTATTACATTACACAGTTTGTGATAAACTACCTTTGCATTAACACAAAGCTTGATGCATCACTGCAGTTTCAAGCTCTTGAACTTTAGGTGGTTTCCCTTAACAATTATTTCCTCCTATCTACCTACATATTCCTTGAAATCTTTAAGTATTTTTAGATACCGTTGATTCTGAAGAATCTACGATATTACAGTCATTTTTATTCAGTGAACAAAACAATGGTACTGTATTTTATTTTAATGTAACCAATTACCGCGTAAACTACGATTTTAAATAAATAAAATAAAATTTCTCTTTATACTTCGGGAAGGCCACAAAGGATCAGACGAGTTTATAAGATAAGCTCCTTTGCTAAGTATTTTGTTGGAAATAAATGGATTTCCATCATTAATTCACCCTAAGAAAACTGATTTCTTAAATCAAAGAATTAAGAAATCAGAAAATTGCTTTATTCATCTTTCTGAACCTTTCTAAAGCGAAATAAATGAAAACTAAATGACTGTGGAGCCATTTTAAAATAAAATACACAACCACACAACTTTTAAAACATACTGAAGAGAGCAACGCAAATTCTGTGTTGTAGTAATATAAAACACTTTAAAGTTTTTTTTCCAGGAATTTGCATAAAGGTCTACTAATCGCCAATGGCCTCACCCAGTCGACTCGCACCGGTTCAGTGGAGTTAGTTGTAAAAAAATTTAGTAAAATGCTATTGCTATTATAATTTACCGTCTCTAAAGGAACGATAGAATAATCTAAGCGAACTACTGGTTAAAAATACCCAATGCAATGCTCGATGTTCCTTCTCTTCTCGGATTCACTCGTTCGTTACCTGAATAACGTCGTACATATCATACACTGTACAGTATAACCAGAATCCAAATCACGTTCTTATGTTCAGAAGCAGAACAAAAATAGGTAGTTCCTTCCGGCTGTACAGAGGCATAACGATAAATACAGTAGTATCTCCTTCAGATTTCTGAATGACCTCAACCGTACCAAACCAGCCGTCGGACAACAACCTTCCTGGTATATATGCTGTAGTAGGGTTTTTAGGAGCATCAGCGACTAGGGCCATTTGCTCCTTTGTATATTGTCTGTAAATTGCGTGTGTTCTGAGATCGATTTTCTATTTGCTGGACAAAAGACCCGAGTTTCAGGAAGAAAAACCATGCTACCCTCTCCTGAGACAGACTAACTCATCCACGTTGTGAAAAGGGCACATAAAAATTCCTCACGTCATCGACAAAAGTCCAACTCATGTCTTGTCCACCAGGATAGGGAAGGAGGGCGATCCTACCAACTGTGCTACACATATTTCTTTTTCATTTTGTTTTGTTAATTGCAATATGTTATTGATTTATTATCCGAAAGAACTTTTCCGATTTTCACCGAACATTTCTTCCGTAGTAATTCATTTAGTTTATCACCTGTTTCAACAGCTATCGATGATTTTTCAATCTTAAAAAAAAAAACTACTAATAAGTGAAAATGACCATTCAATTGTAGCGATAAATCCAGAAAAGAGAGGATGAATTTGCATGTTTTCAGTATGTTTAGAACATTAATGTTCTCACGGCAGAAATATTTGAGTGCATCCAACCAGCTCTAATCTTTAGACACAGTCTCCTTGTCCCATTCGGCTAGAAAGCTATCATTAAGATATGAACAAGGACACAAATCTGATTAAAAAGATCACCACACGAAAAAAGCACTTTCGAAATGATTACTGACTCTATTGTCAAATGAACCTTAATTATTAAACAGAGCTAACAGTTAAATCTAGGTTAATGAGCAAATACAGTTTTCAATCGGTTTATAGAATCACTTTCGTTTGAAGGAAATGGGAAGTAATGGTGGGCGCTGTAATTTCTCAAGTTTACCGTATATATCCCCAGATTTTCCCGCTAGAAACTTACAGCTTTTAGACATCGAGATGAGATTTGTGTTGGGGGGGGCGCCTCCTAGAACAAAAGTTCATCTCCGCCTCGTTGCTCTGTTCAGTGTTTACAGACTTTGTCAAGGTAAGGCCAGTGAGTGTCGTGTAAAAAAAAAAAAAAAAAAAAAAAAAAAATTCATCTCACATAGGAATATCCCATGGCGGATGAAGATAGATGAAAGGGAAGGCGAGCGAGAGAGAGAGAGAGAGAGAGAGAGAGAGAGAGAGAGAACACACTTTTTCATCCCTGAGACGCACGTTTTTTCAGTGCTCTTCAAAATGTTAAAATTTAGGGGTGTATTTGGATATTTCTGTTAAAATATCAAGTCTACTGGATTTCTATTGGGTTGGCGAATTGACTGATGTTATTTTTGTGACAAACTTCTAAGGCAAAGCTAAATTACGGACGTTCATAAATTTCAGCTTGACCACGTTGTTACACCGTACGTTAAGGAAATATGGCCGCCGAACCAGCGTGGACGTCTGTCGTAACGCTCCGTAAAAGTTCTGTTTAAATATGTGGTTAAACCATAGTTTAAGTTTTAAATTGTGGTCTCCTTCAAAGATGCTGTTTAGAGGATCCCCCTGGTAAGAAATTTTGAACATTCTATTGGGAATTTAGCAGATTACTAGCGTTAGTATCTATATCCTTTGTTTGCCAGACTGCACTGGTCACCATGTGGCTGGCAGCAAGGCTATAGAAAGGCGCCGATATAACGCGGTGGCCACGCTAGTACGCTGCAATTGACTGGGAAGGGTGCCCCACCAGTGTAAACCCGAGCTGGAAGACTGTTCCAACAAACTGTACCCTCAATTGTGTAAAATGAACTTAAAAACATGTATTTAGTGACTCCCCCCCCCACCATAGACTCTACATGGTTTTTGTCTTCAAATGTAAAGTATTTAAATTATGCAAATATAAGTGTCGCTAACGCCTCCAGCTCCCTGAAATACCCCCACAGAAATCTGCTCCGTTCTGGGAACATCTCTTAATTTGACTGTTCCCCCCCCCCATCTGTATCAGTGGGGGATAGCCCAAATCTGCTGCCAGCTGTAACTCAGCTACTATTATAGCTACGGACTTGTGGCAACTTCCATTCATCATCAACTTGGCAGTCCTTTCTAGCTGCTGACCCAGTACCCGCTAATCCGAAGTTTTTCCGATTATCCGTAAAACCCGAGAACTATAGAAGGAAAAATGGAAAAAACACCTGCAGATGCCCAAATGGGACCGGGAATCGACCCAGCCAGCGTGGACTTGCAGGAAAGCCCAGACAAGGTGAGGAACACCCCAGCACCAAAACGCAAGAACAAGAGGGAGACGCGTAGCCAGACAGAGAAAAGAGCAACAAGACCCTGCAATACCACAGATAGACCTGGCAGGTGATAGTAAAAAACAGGACAAACATGTCCTGGACCCTAACATCCCTGAGGGCCCTGTTCTCCAACAAATACTTGTGCTCCGAACGGCACTCGAAACACTCTTTAAAGAACAAACAAATAGAATAACAACAGTGCTTCGGGCCGACATAGTCACCATATGGAGCAAACTAGAGACCATACTTCTTGACACTCAATCAAAGTATGAAATCGCAAACGCCAAACTGGAAGTCTATCAGGAAGGAAGGGCGAAAGAAATGCCACAGCGCGCCCCGTCCTACTCCGACGTGCTGAGGATCAAAACACAAGAACCGCAAGTGTTAACCGCAGAAAACATACCCAAACGAAAGACTCTCCTGCCAACACCACATTTGGTCATCCTCCGACCAACCTCCACAGAGGAACATCCCACAAGCGAAGAGGTAAAAAACACTGTCATTACAAACCTCGCAGGCGATCTAAAAACGACTAAAATAAAGTCAGTCCGCAAAACGCGTAACATAGGTGTGATAATTGAGACACAGACAGCAGAGGATGCTAAAAAGATAATTACAAATCCAAAGATTCAAACCCTTGGCCTGGAAGCAGCACCACCAAAAAGAAGAGGACCGAGTATTGTAATCTACGACACCGACAAGGATCTGACCCCAGAAATGTTGCAGGATGAACTCTATACAAGAAACCTCCAGCGAGATCACCCAGACATGGAACCCACAAGCCTAATAACACCAAAACATCAAACGAGATCCAGATCAGGCATGGTCACAAATTGGGTCGTGGAACTATCGCCAGCTGCGTGGAAAACCATCAGCCAGCAAAACAGAGTATTTATAAACTGGGGCAGCCACCGCTACAGGGAGCATGTGTCTGTACCCAAATGCTTTAGATGTGGCCGCTTTGGGCACACAACACATACCTGTGCCCAAACCCAGCCTACATGTGGCCATTGCGCTGAACGAGGCCACGAATTTAAATCATGCCCAAAAAAGGACAAACCACCTATGTGTGCAAACTGCAAGTCAC
Source organism: Mastigoproctus giganteus (assembly GCF_048544385.1). Lineage (NCBI taxonomy): Eukaryota > Metazoa > Arthropoda > Arachnida > Uropygi > Thelyphonidae > Mastigoproctus > Mastigoproctus giganteus. The sequence goes on from NC_143582.1 coordinate 75,838,079, forward strand.
AAAAGCTGCAGGCGGATCACTCTATCAGGGACAATAAGTGCCCTATATACCAAAAAGCAAGGAGTACATACCAATTGAGACTCGATTATGGGTACACATCTTAGACCATATAATAACAACAGGGTACTATTTGCACAATTAAACGCCCAGAGGTCCAAGGCAGTTGCCGCGCAGCTGACCAGGACAGCAAACGAGGAAAACCTGGATATCTTGCTCATCCAGGAACCATATACGCACAGTAAGAAGGTCAAGGGATATCCCCTGAAGTATAAAATCGTGCAAACTGATGATGAAACGCCATGGGCCGCCATTCTAATCAGAAATCCAGACTACACAGTCACCAAAATCACAAATTACTGTCTCTCGTGGGCTGTATGTGCCCACGTCATCACTGCACTGGGCGAATTTTATGCAGTATCGCTTTACTGTCGGCCAGGAGAAGATATCCTCCCAGCTATAACTTACCTGCAAAATGTTCTGGAGGAATTCCCGAATGCTAAAATCGTAGTGGGCGCTGATGCAAACTGCCGTTCGCCGGCGTGGTTTAGTGAAACCCCGGAGCGACGTGGCGCGGTAAATGGACAACACCTGGAGGAGTATCTGGCAAACAGTTGCTATATGATCCTTAACAAACCAAACAACCTACCAACATTTTCAAACACGATGTGGGAGGCCACGATTGATGTTACTTTGGCTACCAGATCTCTAGCGGACCACATTGCATTCTGGACTGTCAGAGAAGACTGGACCTCATCTGATCACCGAACAATTACCTTTCAACTAAACCGGAAACTAAATAGACAAATGGTACATAGACAAATGCAACACAGATATGCTGTTGAGAAGGCAGACTGGCCTCTCTTCCAGGAGTCATTACGTACAGCTGCTCAAGCACTTGACACAGAAGGACTAGACCCAGATAGACACCAAGTTAAAATTGTCAAGCTTATCACAGATGCAGCAAACAATTCCATAAAGCGGAAAAAACCTACTCCGGGAGCTGTTCCCTGGTGGTCCCCAGAATTACAACAACTCAGACGTGTGGCAAACACCTGCCGAAAAAATTTTCAACGTGCCAGGCGTAGCTGGCCTGCAGTAGAGGTGGAAGCACTACGACAACAGTACCGAACGGCCAGGAATCAATATACAGCAAAGATCCGTGAACGAAAACAACGCTCCTGGGAGCACCTAGTATCCACAGTTGGAAACGACAACCCCTGGGGAGTGGTCTACAGAGTGACCACAAATAAACTCCCCAGAGGCGAAGTTATCCCCACAACCAAGAAGCCACAAGGGGAGTACACCAAAACGTGGCAGGAATCCATCAATAATATCCTAGATGCCATGTTCCAGAAACACCTGGATCCAACCACCCCAGAACAAACATCGCTCTGCCTAAGAAATAGTACCTACACAACAATCGAAGAGGAGGAGCCCTTTACTAGGATCGAACTGGACATTGCAGCCGCCAAACTAAGAAACAGGAAATCACCAGGTGCAGACTTATTAGAGCCAGAAATCGTAAAAAAGGCAGTTGAGACTATCCCAGAAAAAATACTAAATTTATTTAACCAGTGCCTAAAAGAAGGCTATTTCCCACACACCTGGAAAACGGCAACGCTTCGGCTCATCCTCAAAAATCCAACAAAGCAGCAGGATCTCCCAGGGTCCTACAGACCCATAGCCTTACTGTCTGTACTGAGCAAACTGATGGAACACCTTCTACAAAATCGGATAGAAACTCACTACTCAAACGCAGGCCTTCAATCTCGAAATCAGTTCGGGTTCAGAAAAGGATACTCCACCGTAGATGCATTGGAAAATATTGTTAACGCCGCAACCACAACCAACCGAAAGTACTTCCTCGTCATCGCAATAGATTTTGCTGGGGCGTTTGACACTCTCTGGTGGCCAAGTGTCCTCGGCAGGCTCCGGGAGGCTAACCTGCCAGCAAATCTATACAAATGCATTAGTACATACCTCTCAGACAGATCAGTCACAGTCACTACTCCGTTTTGCTCCGTATCACGGTTGATACACAGAGGATGCCCACAGGGTTCCGTTCTGGGCCCTCTTCTTTGGAATGTCGTCCTAGACGGCTTCCTAAATCTCAACCTTGGAAACGTCACATCCCAGGCTTATGCAGACGATCTTATTCTGATGCTTGCTGAGGACTCCAGAGCACAATTAGAGAACTCCGCAAATAGAGCAGTCACTATCCTGTAAGACTGGGCTGACAACAACAAACTCACAATTTCTCCAACCAAGACATGTTCAGTCCTACTCAGGGGGAACCTAGATATTAGGAGGCCTCCCCAAATCAAAGTCCAGGGGAAAACCGTCAAACTCGCAACGGAATTAAAATATTTGGGAGTCATGCTCGATAGGAATCTATCCTTCACACCACATCTGACATACATCAGGAATAAAATCAGAAACTATTCTGCACTCTTTGCAAGAGTCACCCGTAAGGACTGGGGCTTGAGGAAAAGGACCCTCGCCCTCTTCTATACGACAGTATTCCTGCCAGCCATTTCATATGCCTCCGGAGTCTGGTACCACAAAGCGACCACCGCGGTCAACAGGAGAAAACTCGAGACAATACAAAGATATACCCTGCTAACGATCTCCAGAGCCTGCAGGACGGTGAGTACTCACGCGCTGCAGGTCCTTATGGGTGCCCTCCCCCTGGACCTGGAGATCGTTCGTCGCGGAATGCTACACCACCTCAGCAAAGGAAAAACGTCCACCTGCCTGAACTACACGATTGACTTAGCCAATGACCCTAAAATGGAAAAGAAGCGACTCACACTGCATCTCCAACAGACCTGGCAAACCCGCTGGGAAAATTCAATCAAAGGTGAAATCACTCGGAAATTCGTGCCGACAATTCAGACGGTATATCCAAAATATCCCCACTGGCTGTCTCCAGGACTCCTCGTCACATACCTACTCACCGGACACGGTGCATTCAGACACAAGTTATCAGGCTTCCGACTCAGTGACACTCCTCTCTGCCACTGTGGCCAAACAGAAACATGGGAACACCTCATGTATCACTGTCACCTGTATCAAGATCTACGCTGCCGGCTCATCACTGAAATCCGATTCACACTGCAAAACCAGGAACACCTCATCCTAGAAGAAGAAGACAGCTACAAAGCGCTAACAAAATTCGCTCAGGGCCTCTTCAGCAGAAGACGGACCTTCCCGCAGCCGCAACCACTGCAATGAAGAGAATGCAAGTACCCATCAAAGCTGCCCATAATCAGAAAAACAATTCGACACCACTAAGGACCACCAGAACAAATCAAACCCCCAGGGATCCGACTTCATAACAGAAGAAACAAAATGAAATCGCAAATGCACATCCAAGCTGACTGGACTAAATAACCTCGGATGGGATCTTAACCAATGAATGGCTACAAAATAAACTGGACTTTGTAAACCTCGGATGGGACAATGTCCCAAAAATGACATTCCACCGACTGAAGAAACTGCAGAGCCTCTCTGCACACTAGCCTTATTGGCGATCTGACCTGGCGCCCTTGCCTGGTCCACTTTTCTTCCCTTTCCCTGGCCGGGGGGGAGGTGATGGTCCCTCTATCTCCTTCCCTCCTTGCCACCCACACTTTCCCTTCTGGTGGGGCATGGGCATGCCCCACCAAATCTTGGAGTCACCCTCCCTATCGACTCCATTCTTCTGTCTGTCGCCCCCCCCAGCCTTCAGTCTCCCTCCCACTCTGCCTGCACGCAAGCGAAAGCCCCACACATCCAAACTTAGTTACAGCCAAATTTGATTTGCCCACAATTTTCGGCCTCACAATTCTAGCACAACCACCACGCGATAACCTCTCAATTTTTTTTATTTTTTTTATTTTTTATTTATTTATTTATTTTTATTTTTATTTTATTTTTTTTATTTTTTTTATTATTTTATTTATTTATTTTTATTTTTTTTTTTTTATAGGTCCTAGCCACTGAAATCTCAGGAAACTAGGTGGCAGGACCTGCCAGAGTACTTATTTAAAATATTGGTGTACCTGGTCTGCCTCCACGGGGCAAAGTGTGGGCAACGTCTGGCCTCAGCAGAGGCCTGGCGGCTAAATGGCCAGAAGAACAACGGTACACAACACTACTCATCTACAATATCCATACACTTTTAAATCTCTGGCCTTTACAGTGTACTGTATCACACGACAATGTAAACTACGCGGAGATGGGGGAAACCCCTGGTGCCGTTTGACCCCAAACACACTTTACACTTTACCTTTACTTTTTCATCCCTCAGGGGAGAAAGTGACAGGAAAGAAAAACCGTGTTTGTGAGGTTATGTGTGTTCTGTAGTGTGATGTGTTTTGGCCTTTTGGCTACCTGGAAGCAGTGATGACCTGGACTACCGTCCCTAGGTACTCGTCCCTAGCAATGGGAGGGCAAGGCCTCCCTTACTATCTGCACCCCTCCTCCCTGGGGAACGAGTTTCCCAGGGAGGAGGGGAACGAGTTTCCCAGGGAGGAAAGAAAAACTTGTATAAGACTTGTATACTGGGGAACGAGTTTCCCAGGGAGGAAAGAAAAACTTGTATAAGATGAAGAGAGGGAAGGAGAAAAGAGGAGAAGTACTTCCCCGGCCCAGGGAAGCCCCCTAGAACAACACATTTTTTTAAATTAAAAAAATAATAATAAATAAATAAAATTTAAAAAAAAAAACATATAGGGTGAGAGAGGGAAGAGCTGGGGTCTGGGGAGCTCCAGCCCAAACCAGAACGTGAGAAAAAAAAAAAATAAAATAAATAAATAAAGATAAAAAAAAAGAAAAGAGCAAGTTAAATCCCGCAACCTGGTCAAGGAAAGGAAGAGAGCGTCGGACAGGATGCCAGCAGACAGAATGATAGAGACAAAAAAAGTTTTTCATCCCGCACGGGAGGGATAGAAAAAGACAAGCAGGTGAGTGCTATGGCTACACCAGGTCAGGGAACATCTCCACACAGAGCAGATCGCGAGACGGAGAGGAGAGAGGGAAAAAAACCAAAAAACTAATTTCTTCCCATGCGAGACGAAAGAAGTAGCGAGTTAGCGTTAAGCCAAGCAGCCACTAGTTTACTGATTTGCAGAAGCTGCTAGGATGATCCTCCTTCTACGCTTGAATACCTCTGCCGCAAAGTGCTGTAACGCACCTAAGTTCTTTTGCGATTGTACCAGGAGTTCTACTCGGTCAGAAGAAAATCCCGAAATTGCTGCCTGGAGTTGTTGTCTATGGTCCATGGAAACCTCCTTTCCATGCTGAGGGAGACCCACTTGTTGACCGCTTTGTTGGTTGCGAATGTGACATCCGGTATAAATGTTCTCGTAACAAGTCCTTTTGTGGTCGTGTCCCATCTAGTCTGCCATCTATTGATTAGCTCATTATGGCAACGAGCCCTTTCCTATTTGGTATCACTATCCAGGTTGAGTTCGATATCCAGTATTTCAGTTGGAATTATTTTCTTCAGGCGGTAGGTAAGTCCTCTATAGATGAGGAAGAGATCCAGGGGAATGTTTCCAGATATTACTTGCAATGCTGCCGTTGACACTGTTCTACAAGCGCGATGGGTAGCAAGAATAATGCTTCTCTGGATGGAGTTAAGCTTCTCTTTGATTTTGCAATTGGTCGCTCGGTGAAATCACGCACCTGCAGCATAGGTGGCGATAGGTAAGAAAACTGCTTTATAGTATAACTGTAGGGTGCGCTTAGAGAGACCCTAGTCGTTTCTGGAGATTCTGACAATTCAGGCAGAGAATGTTCTGATTTTGGAATATAAATGTTGCTTGTTTGTTGTTGTTGTTTGTTATTTGGTTTTTAGGAGCATTAGCAACTAAGGCCATATTGCTCCGTGAATATGCGGTGGTCATTCCCTGACCTTTCCGCATCCTCCGTATTTGGTGGTGACGGGCTCGAACACCGGTCTAATCAAGAAGCGTGTGCTACGCACTGCTGCTCCTTCCCACCTGGCTACGGAGGCGCCTATAAATGTTGCAGCAAGTGTGGTAAGAAGGATAAAGTGCAGAGTGTGTTAGTTGTCTGACGGCATCAGAGGTTTTCCCCATCTCCGCATTGTGTACAGTACTCTGTTTGTGCAGCACAGAACTCTGTGTAGGCCAGCGATTTAAAAAGTGTGTGGGGAGTGGATGTGTGGTGTTGTTTACCGTTGTTCTTCTGACCATTTAGCCATTGGGCCCCTGTTGGGACCCACCGTTACCGCACTTGGCCCCGGGGAGGCAGATCAGGTACCCAGTAGATTTTATTTTGCACAAGTATGTATGTATGTATGTATGTACGTATTTGTGTAGGACAGCACCTGGAACGTTAATTCATCTCCGCCTCGTTTCACTTTTAAGATACAGAACTCTGTAGAAATGAATTGTCTGTTTGGCAACCCGGAATAAGCAGGTCAGAAATGCGCCGCCACCACCACAGGAAGGTAGACCAGGGGCTAACAGCCAGCAGCAGCAGCAGAAAAGGACGCCAAGGGCCCAATAAACTTCGAGCCAAAGACTCGAGCCAAAAATTGTTAAAAAAAAAAAAAAAAAAAAATCTTAACAACTATACAAAAATTAAATACTTACACAAGATTAACTTCAATATAATGAAGTAAACATATGATACTTTGAGGTTTAAAAGTAAACAGAGCAAGTAATCTCGTTAAATTTAAAAAATTAACATAAATATCAGAAACTGAAGGTTATATCAAAGATAATAATCCCCGACAAAAAAAAAAAAAAAAAACCCTAAGCCAGTAACCAGTACCATTCAACCAACAAAACTTTACACAAGCATTTTAGTCCAGAAGCAGGCACAAACCTTATAAACAGCTTAGGTTAAATGTGACATTCAGTAAGTCCTGAAGTCATCAGTAGCAAAGTCACAGACAGTCAATCATCAATAACAAAGTCACAGTCTGCTAACAGCCAGCCGAGCAATTTCAGGAGCAAAGGAATTTTCATCGTTAAATTGAGTTGTAGGCTACTTGTAGAGTTGCAAAAAAAAAAAAAAAAAAAAAAAAAAAGAACCCCGCAGCACAAGTCCAAAACTGTAGATCTTGTTGAGAAAATGGACGTCATTGCAGTAAAGGTGAAGAGGTGCAGTCATTGCAGAAAGAATTGAAAGCCTTTTATTGAAGGCTGCCCTAGCAAAATCCTGAAGGGCGCGGTAACTGGTGGCATTTGATACAAAATTAGGTTCCAATCCTGATGAAAAAAGTGTAAAGTGTAAAGTGTGTTAAAGGTCAAACGGCACCAGGGGTTTCCCCCATCTCCGCGTAGTTTACATTGTGGTGTGATACAGTTCACTGTAAAGGCCAGAGATTTAAAAGTATATGGATCTTGAGGTGTGTGATGTTGTGTACTGTTGTTCTTCTGGCCATTTAGCCGCCGGACCCCAGCTGAGGCCCGACGTTGCCCACACTTCGCCCCGTGGAGGCAGACCAGGTACACTAGTATTACAGTTATTTACTCTGGCAGGCCCTGCCACCTAGTTTCCTGAGATTTCAGTGGCAAGGACCTAAAAAAAAAAAAAAAAAAAAACGTTTGCGTGGGTTGATCGCTAGATCGAAAGACCGAAATGTGAGCGAACTTAATTTGGAGCTATTAAATTTTGACCTGTGGGATATACGCTGGTGAGCAGGTAGAGAGGGAGAGGAGACTGAAGACTGGGGGGAGAAAGACAGAAGAAATGGGGTCGATAGAGGAGGCGACCCCATTAAAAGTCAGTGGGGCATGCCCATGCCCTACCAGGAGGAAATATGGGTTGGCGAGTAGGGGAGAAGGCAGGAGGGGAAAAAAAAAAAAAAAAATCCTGTCTCCTCCCCTACCGCCGAGGGAGGGGGAAAGAAAGATGGGTCCAGCAAGAGCGCCGGCACCGATTGCCATTATGGCTGGCATATGCAGAAAGCTCTGCGGTCTCATTGGGCTGGTTGGAATTCAGCTGGATAGAAAGTCACTCGTGAGGCTGTGTCCTGTCCGAAGGTGGTCCACATATCATTTCATGGTTGTTGTTGTGGTGGTGGATGCGGGAAAGTCCGCCTTCTTGTGAAGAGGTCTTGCGCATATTGAGTGAAGGCACTATAAGTATCTTTTTCAGTTAGTATCAGATATTCCTGGTCTCTTAGCATTATTTGGGTGGTGGTTATAAATCGGCAGTGGAGATCCTCGTACAGTGGGCAGTCGTACATCAAGTGCCCCCATGTCTCGCGTAGTCCGCAGTGGCATAGGGGGGTGTCACTCAATCCGAATCCATGGAGCTTTTCTCTTATGGCGCCATGGCCGGTCAACAGGTAGGTGGCGAGTAGTCCAGGAGAAAGCCAAGGTGGATAGTTTGGGTACACCAGTTGTAGATCAGGAATAAATTTTTTAGTTATTTCACCTTTGGTTGATGTCTGCCAGCGGGTTTGCCAGCTCTGGTTGAGATGTGTGAGGAGACGTTTGCGTTCCAATTTGTGGTCAGTTTCAGGGTCCAAAGTGAAGTTCAGATGGTTAGCCTCACGTCCCTTGGAGAGTTGATATATTAGGCCGCGGAAGACTATTTCAAGAGTCCCTGTCAGGGCCTGGAGGGCATGTGTGCTTACAGTATTGCAGGCTCTTGTTATTATAAGTAGTATATACCGTTGTGTGGTGTCCAGTTTTCTTCTGTTGACGGCGGTGGTAGCCTTCCGGTACCACACTCCAGCGGCATACGTTATGGCAGGCAGGAATACGGCTTTATAGAATAGCTTGAGGGTTCTCCTCCGCAGGCCCCAATCCTTGCGGGAGACCCTCATGAACAGAGCAGAGTATCTTCTGATCTTTTTCTGAATGTAGGTCAGATGAGGGGTGAATGAGAGGTTATTATCTAGGACAACCCCGAGGTGTTTTAGTTCCTTTGTCAGCTTAATTGTAGTTCCTTGGATGCGGATTTGTGGTGGTCTCCTGATGTCCAGGTTACCTTTTAACAGTATTGAGCTGGTCTTGGTTGAGGATATGCGGAGATTGTTTTCGTCGGTCCACTTCTGTAGGATGTCAATGGCGCGAGTAGCAGAAGTTTCTAGCCTGGCTCTGCTGTCCTCTCGCAGTACCAGGGTCAGGTCGTCCGCGTATGCCTGAGTTGCCACACGACCTAGGTCTAGATTTAGAAAACCGTCGAGAACCATGTTCCAGAAGAGCGGGCCCAAGATTGAGCCCTGTGGGCAGCCTCTGAAGATCTGTCTGGAAATAGAATGATATGGAGTTTCTACAACGACCATTCTGTTGTCAAAATATGTTTTGACGCATTGGTATAGGTTGGCCGGGATGTTGGCCTTCCGGAGCCTGCCGAGGACGCTTGGCCACCACAGGGTGTCAAAAGCCCCGGCAAAATCTATTGCGATTACAAGTAGATATTTATGGTTTGTTGTTTCAGCAGCTCTGGTAATGTTTTCCAAGGCATCCAGAGTGGAGCAGCCCCTCCTAAAGCCAAATTGATTCTGTGATTCTAGGCCTGCAGCCATGTAGCAAGTTTCGATTCTAACTTTGAGGAGGTGTTCAAAGAGTTTACTTAGTACAGAGAGAAGGGCTATTGGTCGGTATGACTCCGGAAGGTCCTGTTGCTTGTTTGGACTTTTCAGGATTAAGCGCAATTTGGCAGTCCTCCAAGCTTGTGGAAAGCATCCCTCATTAAGGCAGTGATTAAAGAGGGTGAGTATTACCTCTGGAATTGTCTCGATGGTCTTCTTGACGATTTCAGGCTCCAGTAAGTCGATACCCGGTGATTTCTTGTTGCGCAGTTTTCCTGCAGCAGTATGAAGTTCCGTGATGGTAAGTGGTTCTTCCTTATTGGTGGTAGTATAGGTATCATTGTCTTGACATAATTTTTGCTGTTCTGGTGTAGTGGGAGTAATATGTCCAGGAAACATGCTGTCCAGGATGTTGTTGACATTATCCTGCCAGGTCTTGGTATAATGCCTAGCGGCGTCTTTGTTGCAGGGATGACTTCTCCCCTGGGGAGTTTGTTTGTCGTTATTCTGTAGACAACCCCCCAGGGGTGCTCGTTTCCGGTTGTAGAAACAAGTTGCTCCCATGAGCGCTGTTTTCTGAGTCGGATTAGAGCCGTGTACTCATTTCTTGCGGTGCGATAGTGGTCGCGGAGTTGGTCTATTTCTGCTGCTGGCCAGGAAAGTCGTGCTCTCTGGAATAGTCTTCTCCTTGTGTTCACCTCGCGTCTGAGCTGTTGTAGTTCCGGCGACCACCAGGGGACGGCCCCTGGAGTTGGGTTTTTCCTTTTAATTGAGCAGTTTGCAGCGGCAGTGATGAGATCCACCACGGCGGTTTGGTGCTGGTCCGGGCTCAGCCCCTCTATTTGGAGGGTTTGTGCTGCTTCTCTTAAGGTAGTCTGGAAGAGAGACCAGTCTGCCTTCTGTATGGCATATCTATGTTGGATTTGTCGGGTTGGTTGTTGTCTGTCTATGGTGCGTTGAAGAGTGAAGGTTATGACCCTGTGGTCCGATGTGGTCCAGCTTTCCCTGACCATCCATCCCGAGAGGTGACCAGCCAGAGACCTTGAGGCGAGTGTAATGTCAATTGTGGCTTCCCACATTGTGCTGGAAAAGGTGGTGGGGTTATTTGGCTGATTGAGTATAGTGAAGGTACTGTTTGCCAGGAACTCCTCTAGGTGTTGTCCATTTGTGGCGCTGTGATGCCCTCGGGTTTGGCTGAACCACGCCGGGGATCGACAGTTCACATCCGCTCCCACGACGATCCTGGCATTCTGGAATTCTGTGAGTAAACTCTGCAGGTACCTGGTAGCTGGGAGGATATCTCCCCCTGGGTGGCAGTACAGTGAGACTGCATAGAGTTCGCCGAGCGGGGTTATAATATGGGCACATGCGGCCCAGGATGTACAGTAGCTGGAAATCTTGGTTACAGTGATACTAGGGTTCCTAACCAGGATGCAAGCCCAGGGGTTGTCTCTATTATCCTGAACTATTTTGTAGGATAGGGGATATCCTCTCACCCCCCGGCTGTGCACATATGGCTCTTGGATAAGTAGGATGTCGAGGTTCTGTTCATTCGCTTTCTTGGTGAGTTGTCCGGCCACGGCCTTAGATCGCTGTGCGTTTAGCTGCGCGAAGTTTACCCTGTCTAGGTTAAAAGGTCTAAGGCGTGCGTCCATAATCAATCCTCATTTGGTATGCACCCTTAGCTTTGATGTAGATGGGACACTGATTGTCCCTGAGTGAGTGGTCCGCTGGCATCTTCTGTGATTTACAGTTTACACAGGTGGGCGGATCATCTTTTTTAGGGCAGGTGCCAAATTCATGGCCTTTCTCTGCACAGTGGCCGCAAGTAGGCTCTGTCTGGGCACAGGTGTGCGTCGTGTGTCCAAATCGACAGCAACGGAAGCATTTGGGAACAGACACATGCTCTTTGAAGCGATGGCTGCCCCAATGTATGAAAACCCTGGTTGTTTGTGCAATCGTTTTCCATGCCTCTGGTGTAAGTTCAACTACCCAATTTGTGTGGTCTCCTGTCCTGGATTTTGTTTGGAATTTTGGGGTGATTAGTGTCGTTGGTTCCACGTTTGGATACTCATGCTGAAGGTTCCTGGAATATAGTTCCTTCTGCAGAGCTTCTGGTGTTAGATCCTTGCTGGTATTAAAAATGACTATACTGGGGCCCTTTTTCTTGGGGGACGTGCCTCTAAGCCGAGTGTCTGGATCCTTGGGTTGTTGAGGATTTCGTTTGCGTCTTCCTTCGTCTGGGTTTCAATGATGACACCTCTTCACTAGTCTGGTGTTGTGCTGTTGAGGTCGGTTTTAATATTACTAGGTGTGGAGTCGGCAGGAGCGTTTTGCGTTTTGTAGTAGTTGCCAATCCTGATGAAAAGTTGGGAATTGCATTCTGCAGAGTTACTCGAAATTCACTGTATGAGAGACAAGAGTACAACACGTGCTGCTAATCTTCCACACCGCCGCAATGACAGAGTTCCGTAAGAGACAAGAGAAATTTAAACAGTTTCTTATTTAATGATCCATGTCCTATTAACAAATAGGAGGTAAACAAGTCAAGACTAAACCAGACTGTAGATTTTTTACCCATAAGAGTGTCAACTTCAGGAAAAAATTTACATGTTACACTGCCTAGTGTTGTGCTATCCCACCTACTCTGCCATAAATTGATCAACTCTTGCCAAATTCTTTGTCGTTCAGCTTTAACATCAACTTGAGTGTTGATAGAAATTCCAAGAATCTGAGTGGGAATCTGACGTTTCAAGCGATAATATAAGCCTCTGAAAATTACACAGAGATCGAGTGGTAACGTCCCAGCTAAAACCTGCAAAGCAGATGTTGAAACTGTTCGACAAATCTTAAAAATACAAAGTAACATTGTACGCTGGATTGATATCAATTGTGATTGAAATTTTACAGTCCGCACCCTATGGAACCAATCGTCAGCAGCACAGGCAACCATAGGGAGAAACAGAGTTATAATAAATTCTTAAAGACCTTCTAGAAAGAAACCCACTCAGTTCTAGAAACTCTGACAAGAGCGCCAGTGAAATTTCTGATCTTAATTCGGAGATTGGATAAATGAGGTAGAAAATTAACCTTCTGTCAATAGTGATTCTCAAAAGTTTAATTTCCGTTACTAGAAGTATTTGTGCATTGTTTATTTTAACTCTTGGTGGCGACGAACGTCCAATTTAGCCCCAAGGATCATCATTTTTATCTTGGTAGAATTAATTTTTAACTTATTTTGCACAAGTAGCCGGTGATCAATGACAACCCCAAGGACCCTAGTCTGTGTCACCAGGAGAAGTCGTTTTCCGTCTATCTTGACCTGAGGGGGCCGCTAAAGATCCAGTTTAGTTTTAAAGATCATCACATTTGTCTTGTGAGGAATGATGTGTAGTTTGTAAGGTTAGTTAGAACTAGGTTAGCAGTATCTTCCAGTGCAAGTCTTGAGTGCCCGGAGAAAACAATGGTAAGGTCATCAGCAAATGCAATGACTTTGGTGCGTTCAAATGATCTGCTCAGCCAATCTTGTAAGACTACGTTCCAGATCTTTTATATTCACTTCTTTTCAAATAACAATTAATGGACGACAGTGCGTGTCCTCACACACAATGACGAAACTACTCCAGCCCCAGGTCCGCAACCGCAAGGGAGGAGCCCGGATGGATGGTTTGGACTGGTTGTTAAAGAGCTGAGGGGAGCGTACGTGAATCTCACGAGGGGATCCAGAATTTCTAGTTTCGCTGCTGCTCACAGAGTAGATGTATGGCATTCAACGGAAAAGTACAGCCGTTACAGAAGGCCCGATCACATCCTCAGACCTCAGTCAGGCAGAGTATGCCTAGAATCTTCTAGGAGGGGTTGCGGATACCCTCCCGTAAACCTCATGAAGCTGACGTCGGCCTTTACGCAAGATTAGCAATTTATAAAATTAGCAGTAATTAACAGTCTCGTTCTCAACATTGGGTTGGGGGGGTTTCAATGTCAAGCTAGTGCTGAATAGCACTGGCTTGATGACATCGATCAACGTGCTTTATCAGGGTGTTTTCATGGATTGTCGCCATTTTTGCCCGCTCATGAACTTATCTACATAACTTTACTCAAGTGGTTCATGATTCAATTTAATAATTCTCTGTGCATTAAAACACCTTAAAATTAATGCCTGACTGATATTTTGTTATAATCTAATAAAAGTAATTTAAGATTTTACGTTTTCTTCTTTAACATTTGAATATAGGTTTATATTTAGTAAACAAATTTAAAACTTTGTTCGATTTATATCAGCCTTGTAATTTAATAAAGAGAATGTCATTTTAGAGTAGTACTCAAACTAATACGCTTTTTTTCCCTTTTTTTTTTGAGTAAAAGTATTTTATTTAATTAATTAAAATTATTTCACAATTCAACCCTAAATTCGGCTCGCCCATCTAAACTTCCAAAAAATTTCTTGGAATTTATATAAATAGGATTCATAAAAAATATTAATAAAATTTTAAAAGTATATTAAAATTAAAGTCCTATAAAGGGTTCTTTCCTATAGATTTTAATCATTAAAAATATTAAGAGCGGTTAAAATATTCAGTATAATAAACTTTTCGCTCCTTCCCCTTCCCCTCCATAGATGCTTTCACAACCCACCAAGCAGCCAACGAAACATATGACTGAATACCCTAGTGTAAAAACCACAAAGGAAGTTGGTCAGAATCTGAACAGAAGGTGAGAAAAACGGACAAATACTCAAGTAGCATCAAATGTTATGAGTGATACTAAAGCCAATCTCCGTGTGAAATAGGAAATATGAACCTTAGAAATGTTTATTATTTATTTATTTTTTTATTTTATTTTTTTCCTACTCGTTACTACTCCTCATAGTGCAATACCCACAAGAACTGATGACTCCACACCTAGATAATGAACTTGCACTTCAGACACATTTGTTCTATTTGCCTCTTTCGGTTACAAGGGATTTCGTTCCAATCAGACAGCCCAGAGATGAAAGGTGTGTTTGGTGGAGGGGGGGGAGCTTTCTTGGTAGGCGAGACAATAAAACTGCAGCGGCAATGGCAGTGTCAGCTTAATAGCTTCTATTAGTTACAAGGTCAGCTCGTGAAACGGAGTGAAAAAAGGATGCGGGTAAAAGTGGGTGTTGCGTATGCATTCAACCAGTTTCAACGTATGGGATAATTAAGAGATTACATTAAGAAACTTCCGTGTCACAGACACTGAGAAGTTGAAGGCAATTCATAATAAATATTGTTTGTGTCGCTGACAATTAATTTAAAAAAAATCATATTCTATGTCCTGCAAAACCAGATAATGTACCCACTTTTTCGCAGAACACAGCAGAAGACTTAATAACGAATGTGAGTTGGGAAAGTCGTCATCATTAGAACAAGGTTGTCAGCGTGGTTGAGTGCAGATCTACTTTGTTTACTGTTTAGATATCAGGGGTAATAGAAATTGCTCAGTATCCAATAAATCTCATAATTTAAGCTCCAACCTTACAGGAGTTAAGTACGAATTACATCGTACGTTTGATTTAGTGAAACTGTTTATAATTAGGAGACCCCCCCCCCCTTTACGAAGTTTTATTTTATTTCCTTTATTCCGATGTTTTGTAAAGCATAAAGTTCAGTTGCGGTGAATTTCTTAGATCATAAAGTCAATTTTTATTTTTACTAATTTGGATAACTTATTTGAATCAGTTCATGTTTTTGTTATGTAGTCGACTTCATGTATGATAGCACTCTACAGTACAGTCTTCCATGTTAGCAAGAGCGCAAGGCTGTACTGAGCGAAGTGTGCGAGGTTCGAGACCAGCTGTCGGTGGTCGTGGATTTCCTCCTCAGTATCTTGAGTTAGTCTCAAGGCCGGATGCTATTAGCAAGTTAAATCCAAGGAACCTGACTAGAAATACATTCGAAATAAATAAAAAGTACAGTCTGCTAAAGAAATACAATGAATAATGATGCATGAGTATAACCCTATCTTTAGATCCTTTTGTTTTCTAAGAAACAAAGTCGAACTATAATCCAAAAATTGCTTAATGATTCATTAATTGATAATACATCTATAACGTTTTAAAAAGTAGGATTTCATGATTTTAAGTAATTCTATAATACCAAGTATCATTCATAAAATAATATGTGGAAAACATCCACAATGTGGATGTTTTCATAATAATTAATAAATTTTTAATAATTAGGAATAATCTATTTAAATTAAGCACTTAAAATTGAGCACTAAAGTAAATTAGATCAAAAGAATTAAAATTAACTTACAGTTGATTTGTAATTTTAAAATTACGCTTTAGTAAAGCATTGAAAAAATATTCATATGCTGTACTAAGTTAATAAACTGAATTATCATCAAGAGCTTCGTGATGGGAAAGCAAGCTCAAAATTACCTTTGGCATCACATCGACCTTTTTTTCCGCGAGCTACGACCCCTCGATAAGCCACTGATTTATTAGTACAGTATTTTAGCATAACATAATCAGGTCTCAATATCCCAATGACAAAAACAAATTAAAGAATTCTTACCTGCGGCAGATCTCTGCGGCTTGCTTCCACGAGTGTCTGATGTTAAAAAACCGATAACAGTTGACTTCGTTTAGAATCCAGCCTATTGATTAAAATATCATGTTAGATTATTCTCATGTATTTCTGTGTGTTTACAAAGTTATATATATACATTGAGTGATCACTGAATTATGACTACCCCTATGAAAACTGAATGTGACCCGTTGACCACGTGAGGTACGACAGTGCGGAGTTAGTCGACCTACATAGCATAGATAAGGTGTCAGTGGTTCAGTAGGTAGTAAAATTCCGAGCGTGATGGGTAAAAGGAAGGATTTATCGGACTTTGATAAAGGACAGATTGTGGTGCTCGACGAGCTGGTGCCTCGATTTTCCAAACGGCTAAACTGGTGGGGTGTTCGAGAGCCACCGTTGTTAAAGTGTACCAGGACGCGTCAAAATGGTCAAACAACGACCCGACGGCAAATCTGCAAAGGTTAGCAAAAGGTTGATATTAGAGGTGAGCGCCCGGTCCGACGACGCGAACAGGCACAGCACCGTTGAAGAGTTGACTACCCAATACAACATGGGCCAACCCGGAACAATACCTTGCATGACCATGCGTCGCACCTCGCACGTATGGGCTATACCAGCAGACAACCCCTACGGCATCCTCTCCTAACCAAGGTTCATCGGCGTAAAAGACTCGCCTGGTGCAAAGCGCATGCAAGTTGGACGTTAGAAGACTGGAAGAAGGTGTGCTGGTCGGATGAATCACGTTATTTACTCCACACCGTGGATGGTGGTGTACGGATTTGGCGCCAACAGCGTCAGGCTCCTCATCCATCATGCATTGTATCAAAAGTGCAGGCCGGTGAAGGCGGTTGTATGGTGTGGGGCATGTTTCACTGGCAGGAACTTGGACCCCTGGTGCATGTGGAACAACGTATCACAGGTCTCCCCTATCGTCAACTGCTTTCTGACTGTGTACATCCCGCTATGTTACACTTTTTCCCGAATGGCGATGGTGTCTTCCAAGATGACAATGAGCTGAGCTATCGGGCATTTGTTGTGCAGGAATGGTTTGAGGAACACAGTTCTGACCCAGCATATAGATTGGCCTCCGAACTCCCCCTATATTAATCCCATAGAGCACTTGTGGGACACTATGGAAAAGCATATCAGGCGTCTGGATACACCAATCACCTCCATACCTGCATTAGTGACCGCATTACACACAGCTTGGTTGGCCATACCTCCCGAACGCTTCCGACATCTTGTTGAATCAATGCCACGGTCGGATAGTTGATGTACTGAGGGGAAAAGGAGGACCTACGAAATATTAGGTAGGTGGCCATAATTCAGTGATCACTCAGTGTGTATATTATATATGTGTGTGTGTGTTATAAAACAAAAATCGAACCAAATTAGTTTATGAAAATAAAGTTATGTTAATAAAGTTATGCAAAGTAGATTTAACTACTTTACATAACTTTATTCTAATTAATGATTCGATGGCATTTGACAACTGCCATCGAACCAACAATTAAACATTTCATCAGGCGGTGATATAGAAAATTATGGAAAATATACACAAATAACAAGAGAGAGAGAGAGAGAGAGGAAGGAGATTAGAAGATATACGTATATAATTTCTACATAATTTCCCTCTAACTGCACGCTACAGCAAAGGCAGCTTATTTACCACTAACGTAGTAAACTGCAGTAGAGGACATTTCAGTTGTTGCGTGCTCCCTTTGACTATAAAAATGTATATTATCGTTTCAATTCTGGACGCAATCGATATCCCTCGATTGCGTCCAGGGATATCGCTATGCACTTGATAATTAATTCCAGAAAAAGTGCTTTCGCAAATTACTCGAATTGTATTCATATGTGAGCTTTCCAGTTAATGCGAATCTGTAATCGATCAACCACCAAGACTTCCCCCCCCCCAACACTCCCCCAAGGTTTCTTGAACTGCAAACTAAAGTGTACATGAACTCTTCTGATTATGTGTGGACGTTCCGAAGTATAAACAGAAAATGTATTTATTTATTTGTTTGTTTATTTTTATGTTATTTAAACAAAAAAGTTTGGGACTGCACAAATATTTTTTGTAGAACTTCATTTCGATAAGCACCCTATCGCCAAGGCAACTTCATATGATTATCATGCAATGAACTGTGCATTCGCAGAACAATTTTCAATGTGTTCATGTTCATACTTAGTTCGTTTTCACCATTGTAGTGCATGCGCGCACACGCACCACTGTAATTTTATTCTTTGGCTTGGCTATTTTTAATTTGTACTGGATTCTTTTCATTAATCAAGAGTTTAAAAACGCCAACAATTCTAAGGATTCACTTCTACACATAAAACTTTCCGAAACCATAAAATTGCATATATCTCTGGCTATATACATGCAGCAATAACATATAATTTGGTTGATGTGTAAAAGCTTAACGATAGATGGCAGCACACATCGTGCGCATGCGAAGTTACTTACTCGCGCAGTAATGTCATTCACTTCCGTTGTAAGCCATGGCTTAAATCCTAAACCGAGATCTATACGGTGAAGCCATATTTCAAATTCAATTCCCTTGATCTTTTTTCCTTCAATTCCACAGACCAACTGGAATGCCGAGGAAAGTATTTTCAACAAGATTGTGCAAATGCTTAACGCGCGTGGGTGCATAAGTACATATGCCTTGATTGACCGGGGTTCAAGTCCGTGACTGCTAAATACGGTGCTGTTTCTTGTATTCTGTCTACTTTGTGAAATGAAAATTTATTTATGTATTTTATTTTAAATGGGCATACACATACGCGCGCGCGATGAAATCTGTATTTTAAAATCGCGTTATATCTAAGGGATTATGTCCGCCACCACAATTACTCATTAGCGAAGCTACAAATTCCAGCCCCAGTCTACCACAAGATTCGCGAAAGGGTACTCAAACTATGATAAACCAGAAGACCGACCTACCAGGGGTGGCGGCCCTTTAGATATTAAGGCAGTATGCAGTTTCGCCACTGATCTTAAAGACTATCTTAGGATCTTACGCAATCTTATAACGAGTATTTGAGAATAATTCACACCCAATCAAATGACTAAGGGACACCATCACTTAGTTAAATGCGACATTCTGCAAACGCGACATTCCGCAAACGCGACGCGGGAAACACTGAGTGACATCTAGGTCTACAAGTCAACCAAATAGTTTCTGTAACCGTAACCGGAAAGACATGCAATTGTATGTATTAAAAACACCCCGTATTATTTTTATCAGAAAATGCATTAAAATAAAAAGGTCCGACGGGTTGATCCAGAACGTAATCGACCCTTATTGCATTATTTGTCAGAGGAAAATGATTTCTGAGATGCGTGTTTTCGGATTACGCGGTGATTTCCAGGTACTGTACAATGCATTAATCGCACAATCTCGAGAGTTTGTATATGCAAGGCATGCATTAAATATACGCCCATGTGTTATCTCTTTGTAATTCTGAAAGTACATTGTTCCCTTGCCTACGCCATTCCACCACCGCTGGAGGAACAGGCGATAAAAGCAATGCAAAATAAGAGAGTCTTAGGGGTACTCAAATAGAGAAGAAATAACCACAAGAGGAGTGGAAATTTAAAAAAATCAGAACTTGAAAGTCAGGGAAATAACCCTGATTTCTCCCTTCCAGATAAACAACGCCTCGTAGACGAAGTGCACAGACCTGAAACAGGATTTACCCGCATATTTCCGTTACACCTGCCCTTCGCTTTCTTCCCACAGAAAAAGCAAAGCTCCATTTCGTTGACCTCCGTGCCTTGAGAGCTTTGAAGGTCATGAAAAGTCATGTTTCCGTAACATATGATTACCGCACTGTTTCCTCCCTGAAACTGTGATAATATCGGAGTAACGGAGGAGTGAAATTCAAAGTTACACATGCGTTTAAAGATTTCGTTTCCTTTCTGAAAACAGGGTTACTACGCTTAGATGAAGCTGATACGTACCTAAGTTGCTAAATTAGATATGTGTACTCTCATTGCTAAATTACTAGAGGGCAATAAAATAAATGAGCTAGTTCTGCGAATACATAAGCAAGAATCTCACGAATACCTGAAACTGTTCTGAACATGTGGAGAAGAGGGCTCAATTTATTTACTCACTAAGTATTTTATTACCAGTTTGGTTACTTCGTGTATTGTAGTACCCATCCACAAATATTAGTAAGTTATATTGATTTTGAGTAAAATTTGGAGGATTTCAGGTCAATTGCATAAGTTTTTTTTTTAGAATTCAGAGAAAATATACAGCAGACTTCCGATTATCCACAGTGGGTTTCATTTTGAAGATTATGGATAATCTGCAAAATTAAAGGAAAAAAAATCATAAATGCAATAAAATCTTACATTTAAAGTACGTGTTCATTTACCTACAAGAATACCGGACAATCCTAACCATACAGCCAACATGCTTGATCTTTTTCTCACAAACAACCCTTCTAAGTACACGGTCGAAGTGAGAGGTCCTTTAGGCACTTCAGATCACAACTTGGTGATTGTCTCTTCTCCAATGGAGCCTTTATCTCATGGCTATTCCCAACCTCGTGTTGGTAATAGCTAAGAGATAAAGAATGCAAAATGGGATGACCGGCGAGATTTCTTTTCTTCTTTTCCTTGGTCGGATTACTGTTTCAAAACTTCCGATGTCAACGTTTGCTCAGATCGTGTCAGTGATCCTTTATCCCACACTCCACTTTAAAATCTCGTCCTTTATCTAAACCTTGGTTTTCCAATAAATGTGCTAATGCTGTTCAAGAGAAGAATATTGCATATCTAATTGGCTTGTTTCTAATTCTTTTAGTTTCATTTTGTGCCTACACAAAAGCTCGCAACAATTGTAAAGCAGTCATTAATCAGTCCAAACTAGAGTTTGAACAGGCTAAGAGTAGAAAACTTGCTTCTTGCCCTAATGGTAGCCGAGCATTCTGGTCTCTTGCCAAAGCTATTGGCCGCAACTTTTGCCCATCTCTGCTCCCACCTCTGTCCAAACCAGATGGTTCTGTTGTCACTTCAGCCAAGGATAAAGCTGACCTGCTAGCGTCCCATTTTTCTTCCAACTCATGTATTAATGATCTTGGTAAAACACCTCCCACCATTCAAAACACGCTCCATTCAATGCCTCCTGTGGTCTTCCGTCAAAAGGATGTCAGAAGGATTCTGACGAATCTTGATGCTAAGAAAGCTCCAGGTCCCGATGGTATTTCTCCACTTGTTCTCAAAACCTGTGCTCCTGAACTTACTCCTATTCTTTGCCGCCTTTTTTCACTTTCCTATTCCAATGGTGTTTTTCCTTCTGCTTGGAAATTTGCTCATATCCAGCCAGTTCCTAAAAAGGGTGACAAATCCCTCCCATCCAATTATCGTCCCATTGCAATTACTTCTACTCTTTCTAAAGTAATGAAAATCAATTAATCGCCAACTCTTAAACTACCTAGAAACCTTCCGTCTGAACAACGATCGCCAGTATGGATTCCGTTAGTGTCTGATATTCTGGCTTATGTTACCCATTTATGGACTAATTCAATGGAAAGGTTCTGTGAAACACAAGTAGTTGCTCTTGACATCTCAAAGGCTTTTTGATCGTGTTTGGCATAAAGGTCTTCTTAACAAGCTTCCATCATATGGATTGCCAACTGTTTTTTGTAATTGGTTATTTATCCAGTTTTCTCTCTGATCGCTCACTGAGGGTGATGGTAGATGGCTCTCTGTCTTCTAACTTCTCCACTAATGCCGGTGTCCCCCAAGGTTCAGTTCTTTCCCCCACTCTTTTCCTCTTGTATATTAATGACCTTCTTCCATTGACTGGAAATCCTATCCATAGTTTTGCCGATGATAGCACATTGCATTCCACTTTCCATTTTGAGAAACCTTGCCCTGCTCAATCAGCTTCAATCGAAAATCTGCTACCAATTCCTTAAATGCCGATCTTCAGGTAATTCTCCAGTGGGGCAAAGACAACTTAGTTGATTTCAACCTTTCTAAAACTCAGTCTTCTCTTATATCTCAGAAAAAGGATTCTTCTGCTCCTATGCTTATCTTTAGTGACACTCCGATTTCTAGGCAAAATGATATATCTCTTTTGGGGATTACCCTGACTTCTAATCTCTGTTGGCACAAGCACATTACAAATATTGCTTCCTCTACATCTAAAAAACTTGGTTTTCTCTTTCGCTCTCGGCGTTACTTTTCTTCCAAACAGCTGCTCACTCTGTGTAAATCCGAAATCCGCTCTGCCATGGAATGTTGTTCCCACATCTGGGGTGGTGCCCCCAAAACCTCTCTCAGGCTTCTTGACTCCATTCAGAAGAGGGCAGTTAGGTTAATTAATGAATCATCTATAACAGAGTCTCTCCCCTCGCTGCCTCATAGACGTACTGTTTCTGCTGCATGCATCTTCTACAGATACTTCCATGAGCACTGTTCTTCTGAATTGGCTTCTATAATTCCCACTCTCTCTTTCAAAATATTCCGAACATGTGGAGAAATTCTTTTTCAAAATGGCCTCTTCAAGCAGCTGCAATTAGCTGATTTCAAGAGGAGTAAGCAAGTCTTTTCCTCGTCACATATTCCAGGTTTTTCTGTAAGCACAGCATACAAATCAGCCTGTGAACACACAGATACACACACAGCACACGTTAAAAAAAAAAAAAAAAAAAACCGATCACACGTTAATGAAATATTCAAATCACATTTGAAATATATGAGTAGCCAGAACAACGTAACTGTATTTCAAGATAGAGCATCCCATCTCGTACTAAATCAATCAATATTGATTTATGCAACGAATTCAAATGAAAACGAAGTAATTTTTCTTTAGCTATGATGATCATGCATTTATTCCCACCATAATGTTTCTCATAATGTTTCACAGATTATGAGAAAACGAACATTATAATTTGGAAAAAACATCTCTCGCGACGTTGTCACTACTGATCGGCAAGACATCATTATTGTGAAACATTCTACCTCCTAAGGGCCAAATTGCCACAATTCAAATAGCTGAACTGAATTTTTTTTTTAACCGGTGGGGCGCCGGAAGATGAATGCGGTGATCCGGGAGGACGAGTGGTTGTTTAGGCGCCGGTCATTCACCCAGAGACGTTGAAGAAACGCTTCCGCTAAACAACAAGAAATCAACTGTGACGTAAAGCCATCTACTGTAAAAAGAATAGTTTGGAAGATTATTCACAGTTGTTCAAAAGATTGAGAGAAGCCTTCATTGCAAATCGGACACAATCAGTGAGGTCTAGTATCCCATCCCGAGGAAACGGCGCTACAATGCTGTCAAAATTTTGAGATATGCACTTCTCAGTAGCGTGTCAGAGTATAGGACTTATGCTCAAATGATGTGTGAAATACACCTGTCTAAGTATATCTACATGTAAACCACGAATCTGTTTAGGAATAATATACTGGTGAGCAAAGAGAGTTTTAAGCTTTTGCATTTTATTTGAAGAAATTGCTTTTAAGTAGAATAGATCATTACAAAAGAATACAATAAGCTGTGGCTATTGTATAGAAATAAAGAAATGCTATATAGAGATGTGCTGGGTTTCGTATTTTAAAAATCGGTTGATCCAAACATCGGCCTGAAAACTAAAGATTAAATAAATTTACTTATTGAGAAACTTAAGAAATCTTTATTGTATTGCATGTACGTTTTAACTTTCTGTTAATTTCTATTCGTTTGTGGGGTTTTTTTTTTTTTTTTTGAGCATTCAGTTTTCTTCTCTCTGGATTCCCCACCATTCCCGAGGGGCTGGGTGAGGCGACCTGGTGAGAATTTTTACCTAGGGGCCCCATGTCGGCTCTCGACGCCCCGAGGCATTTGTAAACTCATTTTGGAAGAGTCGACACCATTTACACACGTTTTGGACTGCTATCATACGCTTCTCGTATACAAGTTCTTCGTGAATTTTTGTTTTAAACGAGCCTTTGGCACACAAAAAAATGAATGCGGGTATATTCCTTCAGTGTAGTTTGCATTTTGAACGATCATTGCACACGAGACAATTATTAGGTCAATTGTAAACTGTTACTAAAGGTCAGTGGATAAAGTCGGATGAAAAACTTTCATCAGGAGACAAATAATTATTTTAACGGCAGTGAAGCTGGCCGTTTATGTCCGTATCATGTATTTGTTTGCAAAAGTGTTGATAGAGGGTTGCAATTTTTTTTTACTAACACCTAGGGAACCTTTCTGATACCCTCATATATTCATTTTTGATACTCTCTCGAATATCCTCATATATAAATTTTCTGTTTATACTCCGGGACGACCAAACGGTCAGAGGAGTTCACAAGATATACAGAATACAAGAAACAGCACCGTATTCAGCAGTCACGGGCTTGAACCGCGCTGACCAATCGGCTACGGCGGCCTGATATTAGCTTTTCTGCCACGTGATATGACAAATCATATTGGCAGGGAAATAAAAAAAAAAAAAAAAACCACTTCAGAATAAGGGATATGATTATTTTTTGTCTTTGAAACTAGTACATAAATGATAAATCCACGAAGTTATGCACTAAAGGCCCAACTATAACTGACGCATTAAAATCGATTACATCTCGAATCTAAATAAATACATTTATGTATTTTAAAATATCACACATTAATGAATAATTCCGAAAAAGAAATATTTGAAAAAAACAAAACAAAATGGTGTTGAAGTGCTGTGTGCCTGAGCGTACTTTTAATTACAGGAAACCTTACGTGAGTGTATTTCGTTTCCCAAATGATGACTAACTTACACAAGTGACTTGTCAAACCGTGAGAATTATACTGTCACAATTCGTGTGTGTGCATTCGTCATTTCCCAAAAGAGTTTGTAATCACAGAAGATAGTTTTGCAGATAATACAGGCAAGTTAATAATTGCTAAAAGAGGTAGGGCGAAACTCCCTGCTAATGCATATCCAACAATAATAGGAGAAATTGTACCAGATTCAACCGAGAATTTGGCCAAAAAGAAGGCGCAAATGAGATGAACGGGAAGGGCAGCAGCTAACTAGTGCCATTAAGACAATACGAATTCGACGTTTTCAATTTACAATTAAAAACGGATGCTCTCATCAAAATTTGGAACACTTTTTCAAATTGCTAAAGTAAAATGCTAATACATGAAGTACTTTTTTTTTCTTATATAAAGGGTAAAAAATTCTTTTCATAATTTGTTTGAAGTGAAGCATGATACAGAGGCTGTACCAACAATAACTTTATATTTGAAAAATATGGAAGATACAAAGAACACATACTGTCTTGGCTGGATCATTACTATTGACACTCCCACCAATTACCCTACAGCTTTAAATGTTAAAATATCTAATTCGATTTCATCAATTGAGAGCGAAACAATTTTCTCATTATCTTTTAGAAAACCATTTATTTTGGTTTTCTTTGGTTTTTAATTGGTTTTATTTTAGAAAACCAATTGCTTAAGCCCTCAAAAAGGGAAGCGTTCAGGTGAGCTTGACATATTTGGCAGCTGTATTTGAAGCTGTGAACACATTAAAACAGAAACTGCAAGGGGCAAATACCACCACCATGGCTAATTTTGATGTCAAAATTGAATTGTGGATTCGGTGTGTTGGTGCTAAAAATGTCGCTTCGTTTTCTCGACTTGATGAAACTCTCAGACAAGGTTCTTGAAAATGATTTCCAAGAAAAATAAAATCCCATTTAGTCTGTCTTCAGAATGAATTCAGACGATATTTTCCTGATATCGTGACTGAAAATTCTATTTGGAAACTTGTGAGGAATCCTTTTCTCACTGATGTTCGATCTTTGCCAGAAGATATCCAGGAGGAGTTTTTGGAACAACTCAAGTTTGATTCAGTTACCAAATAACTCCGCAAAAAAAAAAAAAAATGCGTTGGAGAATTTTTGGATAAAATATCTCCCAATTTTATCCAATTTTAGATAAAATATCTCTCTATTTACCCTAAAAGAGTGTGTACCTGGGTGCGTGTGTGTCGCGAACATTATACCTCCAATACCATGCGACTAAGAAATGGCATGCTATTATTATTATTAGCCATATGGTGCAAGAAAGCCTGAGGCTTATGCTGCACCAGCCAAAAAAAAAATTTTTTTCTGAATTACCCTGAGAGAGAGAGAGAGAGAGAGAGAGAGAAGTAGAAGAGAATCACCAAGAAAGAGAAGAATGATGATATCCAGCTCAGGACCCTGGGTGTGCTAAGCCCTGGGGTTTATATTAGTTAGTTTGTTTTTTTTGTTCCGTGTGTTATTAAAATTTCTAATTCCTAATTAGTATCTTCTCTAAGATGGAGGGAGTCATTAATCGATTACAAATATAATAAGTAAAACTGAATATTTATCTCAATGAAGGAAACAAATACTGTTTCATTTCATGAGGTATATTATTTTATGCTTCATTTATCAGATTTATAAATACTTCATATTTCTTTTATGTACATATGAAGGCGAACAGAAAAACAATAAAACAAAACAAAAAAAAAAAAAAAGTTTAAACAAGTTTTTAATACAAATGCATGTTCGAAGTGAAAAATTTTACGAAACTGAACGCTCGTAAACTATCTTATTTTACGAGTATAATTTTACATAAAATATCTTATTTTACGAGGCAGAAAAGTGTAATCAAGACAGGTATAATCCTGATGCGTATTAAGGACCAGAACCGTGTTCCATGCTCTGCGATCCATTCCGAACCCATTACAAATGAAAATAGTTTTAAACTACTTTGAACGGAAAATTTGCAGTTTTAAATTTACAAGGGTATTTATGTGTTAAAAATGAAAGAGGGCGCCATTATGGCTAACGAACAATATCATTTTGAAAGGAACATGATGGGCAAGACACAGAGCGCGCATGCCCAAACCGACTATGCCAAACGCCCACAAACGTTCCTTGTCAACATTTTATACTAAGTACGCTTTGAGTAGAGAATATTTTTAGAAATTATTTCTTGGTTGTAGAACTGCATCTTATCGTTACAAATAACAGATATTCTATGTGCAGCAGGACTGAATCGATTTCGAGATATTAGAAATTTCGATTGTATTGTTATAGAAACATAATTTACTTTTTAAGTTAAAAATATTGTAAATGTTACTAAGAAGATGCTTTTTCGTCACATTTATTTAGTTCAACAAAGATGGCTCCACACTAGCGTTTTAGCAAAGAACAGGAATTAACATTATCACCAAGGGGGTGGCTCCTCTGCATTATCTTGAATACTCTTACACACGTGGCAGCTATTCATAAACAAATTAATGTTTATTAATGTAAAGAAGAAAAACGTAAGTATAATTTATATTTATATACTTATTTATTTTTCGTCTTTAAAGTTTTTTTAATGTAAGTGCAGGTTTTGTGGATTGATTATGGAACACGGGAAAAGACAGCAGATTTATAATTCATTTTAACAAATTAATTAGACAGTATAAAACAAATATATATTCATTATAAAATTATTACTCATCTTGATTACTAAATTATTACTCAGGCTTCATCTTGAGAATTCAAATTATATACTTCTATACAATAAACAAAATCAGAAATTCACTACTTGATTCAGTGTTACGCACTTCGAACTTCATATGCCTGCATTGTCCCCCTCCCAACCCCCGGTGGTCTAATTCCGTCATCCAATCAGGGATGCTACAGCAACAAATGTTTAAAAAACTCTAGCCACATATTTTTCTTGGTTTCATGGCTTTTGAACTAGGGATGAACACAAAAGAAGCAAGCAGAGAGATAAATCTTCGGTCCGAATTTTTTATTTTTATTTTTTATTATTTTTTTTATCCTTTTATTCTTCTCTCCCCACCTTCGTCCGAATTATAATCCTGCCCGCTCCCAATTACAAGGCCAGGCGCGTACGCAGCGTGTGGGAGGGGAAATCATGGAAATAAATTCCCCTCGATATTTAGATAAAATACCTCAAGAATTTTAATGAAATATTTTAATATAAAAAAAAATCATCCGAAAATAGCTTTTCAAATATCGTTCCACAATGCTCAACTATTATAATTTGAATAAGAGGACAGTGAATTAAAAAAGAAATCACTTATCTGAGTTCTGTTTCGTTTGAGAATCGACTTTGTAGCTCAGAAACAGCCAGTGGCAGATGAAAAGTTCGTTTTCGTTTTTACTGACTCTCACTGTATTAATGATGCATCAAGTTCATTGTGGAATAGAAATAACTGAGATTTAATTTGTGAGCATCTTAAGGAATATAATAAATGCCTCTAAAGTTTTGTAGTGTTTATGGTCTGGTCAAGACAGTAGGCGATAAAAATGTTATTCCGTGAAATTTCCTTGACGAAGTGCCCTGAAACATTTTTAGAATTTTTATACACCTCCATATCTAATGCTATAATCTTTCTCACACTTATAAATATTATTCGAATTGCAGGTCAATGAGTTGTAGTTGAAACACAAAACTGTCTTAATCAGGATCCCGAAATGGAAAATTCACGAAACGGAAAAATCAAGATAACAGAAAGAAGGCAGTTAAAACGTATACACATTCCAGAATACATACACACAGAAAGGGAGGTTGCTTACTTAAAGGAAATAATGCTTGATCATGTGCCCATTCGTAGAAACAAAAAGATTATCTCTGTATTTGTTAATTAATGGAATAAGTTGCCTCCCTAAGTGGCTGAGGCTGAAAGCTTGGAGAAATTCAAAGGTCAGCTGGATATGCACCTGCGATAGGAGGGAAGTGGGTAGTTTATTATTATTTTAATTAATTAATTAACCTATTTATGCGAATTGCTCAGCTATAAATCGTCCTTCGTCGTATTTTGTTAGAAGCATTGTGTCCATCGTTTCAGAACGTGCTTCAGTTGGTTAGGAGTAGGACAGGCTTTTTAGTTTTTGCTTCAGGATGCATGAACTTACTTTGTTTTCCTCTCCTAATTCTTTCTTCTTCTACTGTCTTTTCTCTTACTGTTCTTTTCTATTCCTTTGTTTGGTATTATCAGTATGCAGCAAGTGAATCCCTGACGGGTTACACATGCCGGAGATAGTAACCAACTAGTGGCAGTATACTCCAGCACGACCACCAGGTCAGTTTAAAATAAATCATCAAAACAAATGTTAATCGTATTTAGCAGTCTCGGGCTTTAAACCCGGTCCACTCAAAGAGCGAGTGCTACTGCATTCACGCTTCTGACCACTCGGCCACGTCACATTTCTAATTGTATTGTACGAGTATATACAATGGTGTGCAAAACTTAAGGACCATAGAAGAAGTCAGGTTTTCGCCTGTAGCTTCTCATAGGAGTGGCCTGGATATGGGAAAAGCATACCAAAGGAACCACGTGAGGTTCCTTTGGTATGCTTTTCCCATATCCAGGAAACAAAACGAAACAAAACGGTACAGAAGGACTTAATTCAAAAATGGCAACATAGCACTGGCTGCCATGATACAGATGCATCACTGCCAAAGATGGAACAAAGGGATGAGGTTTTCCTCAGTAGGAGATATGGCCACCCCTAATGTCGATGCAGGCTTTTCACCACCTGTCCATATTTATCAACAACATTGTCCCAATATTGATAAGTTCTTGCGGTAACATCATCCATCCTTCTGTCAGCGCCATCTTCAGCTGGTGAACATTTTCTGTGGGTGTGAACGTGCCGCTAGGCGTCTCTCCAGAGCGTCCCATATGTGTTTGATGGGATTTAGATCGAGGGGGGGAACGGGCAGGCCAATCCATACGAACAACGTCCTCACTTTCCAAAAGCATATCAACAGTTGCAGTGCGATGGGGTGTGGCGTTATCATCCATAAAGACGAACTTGGGGCCAATGGCACCTCGGAACAGACACACATGGGGAAGGATTATTTCAGTACAGTAGCGTGCACCGGTTACAGTACTGCCTTTCAGTATCTGAAGTTGTATACGTCTATCCAAGATAACGCCTCTCCCAGACGAGAACACCTCGACCGCCATATCGATCGCTTTCAGCGATGTTTGCGGGGTGATACCGTGTGTGAACCACTCGCCAGATTAGCTGACGTCCAGAATCGCTTTCGTCCTCCTTTCCTTACTTTGCTTATGCTCACCCCCAGCTTTTCTTGAGAGGAAGCCCCTCACTCACACTCTTCCTGTTCTTCCTCCCATACCGTGTTGTCCATCCTCTGTTCACTTACTATTTGCTGCTCACCCAAATCCATGGCTTGAACAGAGACAGCCCAAAAACGAGTACCTTAAAAATAGATAACCCGCCTCCTTGTGGCAAGGGACGGGAATCAGCTTGCAGCATCCAGCTGACTACTGCTGTTGGCTAAGAAGCCAGTTATAGTACGCAAACAACACAGTCACAAAACATACATGACTGGCTATGCAGAATTGCTTCAGCGCAGAGACATAAGGCGAATTACGAAGGCGTTTTCAGTGCTGCTGTAACAAGCGAAGCAAACAAACACATACGTGGGTGAATGTTATGATATGATATGAAGCCTTAAAATTTCATTACGTAGTGGCGAAAATATCGCTGCTTATATATAGCACAGAAAATAAAAATAAAAACGTTATTGTGGTAATCTACTTTACGTTAACTACAGTATGAAACTACGTTAACTATAGTATGAAAAAAATCCACAGTATATAGCGAAATATCGTTGCTATAAGCGCATAAAATAAAAACGTTAAACTACAGAATGAAAAAAAATTACTGTATACAGCGAAATATAGCTGTTATAAGCCCATGAAATTAAAAATGAAAACTTTAGAAACTACAGTATAAAAATCTATTTTTTTAAATTCTTTCTGAATTACTGAAAATATGGCAGATCTGTTCACCACACGCTGACTATTTGGGACGCTAAAGCTGGAGGATTATTGTAATTACAACACCTTTACGTTCTCTTAATAATTAAAACGATGGCAATTCTCGCATCTCGATGGCAATGCAAAGCAATAAAACCATGCAGTTCACTGATAATATAAGGCTATGTACTAAATCCATTTGAATTGAAATATTTACCAATTTACCAGGAAATTAAAGTTCAACAAATGACACTGCAGTTCAACTTGCAAAAACACTTATAGTAGTTATATAAAATTAGAGCAGCTTAAAAATAAGTTACGCATCACCGCAAAAGCACAAACGGTAATGAACAGCAGCGACCTCTCGCTATTAAGACTAATTTTATAAGTGCATATATGTTGATAATCAAATAGTAAAGGGTTATTGATCCAGCGCGCTTTTTTTTTTTTTGTTTCCTGATTTTTGACTGACAAACCAGGACAATAAAATTATTATTTTGATATCATTATATTAACGGATAAGGTACATAATTGTATATTCATATAAAATTTTTACATAACTAGTTTTATTAAAACATTATGAAATTGTCAACGTAAAATAAATAAACATTTTCGTTTAAACAAAAAATAAAGAAAAAATTAACAAATAACAAAAAATATATATATAAAATTTAACAAATAACAGAAAATAAATAAGAACGATATCTACTCGTACCAGTAAAGGTACGAGTTTGGATTGGTTAGCGCGAATCTCGCGGGGTGGAGGAACAAGACGTACTTTCGTTGCCATATTACATATTTCCTTGCACCATATAGCAGATAATACTGATGTAACGTTTCGCAGCAGTTGTCAACAAATATTACAAAACACTCGAGGATGACTTGGACGATGTCGGTGGTAAGGCGAACTTTCATTAGACTACGGTATTTCTATGAAAAAAAAATTTTCGACATTTCGGTTGGAATCAGTAATAGTAAATAGATATTTGTTATTACTGATATCTGAATTCACAGATTGTCTTTATATTTCTCCGAAAGTTTTATTTTCCTTTTTAAAAGTGCAAATTCCCACTTTTCTGACTACTTTTTAGTTTCAGCCTGATGAATCTTGCTTGCTTCGTAAAATATGTCTTATTTTTATGAATTTATTTTTTATATTTTTTTTAATGCGAAACCAGAATATTTGAGGGTCTGGAAGATCTTTTCTAAATGCCATCACACTTTTAGACATAACACTTCTATGCTTACGGTTAAACTATTTATAAATTACTATAGTTGTAAAAATTCTCTTTCTTTGCGCCCTCGTGGATAGCACAAAGGTTGTAACCACCGCTCTCTCCACTGGTGGAAAAGGCCTGAGTTCCAGTCCCGTCAATAACAGGAAAAATTAAATTTTTATGGGCTTTTTTCAAAACGTGGCTGAATTATTCGGCCTCAGACGAGGGTTGCATAGTTTTTCGTCCAGCAAACTGACCGAAGAATACACGCACAGTATATTGCAGTCACAGATGCAATATACATAACCTAACCTATCCCATAGTACAAACCAGAATTTTATTTGTTGTAATCATAGACATGATGGTATTAATTCAGACAAGTTTGTAATTCGGGACTAGTGGGGGGGGGGGTGAAGAGGCCTATTTGACCTGAGTCTCAAGCTTGAAAGGGATCTGAAAGTTTTTCAAATAGATTTTTTTCGATAATTAATGCATTTGTATAGATAAAAGGCTAAGCAAACATTGTAGAGGTTCAAAAGGTCTTGTCTGACTTTACCGAAGAAGATAGGTGATCAGTGCTCTCTAAGACGATGAAGAACAAATTTTAATTTTGTTCAGTATATTGATTTTATCCACTCATCTATGCTCAGACACTGTGAATAATCCTCCTTCATAAGTTTTTAAAGACATTTCCTGTCCAAATCGGAAGCAGATGGTTGACTTTTCGCATAAAAACAAAAATAATTTGCTGTTCTTCAAACTTTAATGGTTTTGGTGAATTTGTTTCCCCGTCACGTTTCTTATAAAAAAAAAAATGAACTCGTCTTTCAAATTTTATTAAGGGCACGTTGACTAAGGTTGATTAAACTTTTCAGTTGCTCTCTTTGTATATAAAATTGTTATATGGCTGGATGTTTATAGGTTCTAATTGTGAAGCCAGATATTTATTATTTATTGTGGCCTGCAATTAATGTCTGGATTCCTGCATTCCTTTGTTAAAGTTAAATTTTGCGGAATGTCTTAAACTCCTTAAGAACTCCAATTGATAGTGGTCAATTGTAGTCATCATGAAGTAGATAGTAGTCATCAAGCCTAATCCCAGTAAATTCAAAATATAAAACTATCATAGAAAAGCTGTTTAAGCATGGGTAATGCATTTCCATCATTTCTATTACCCGGGTAGTATGCATGCATCGTTTTGTTATATACTGTGCTGCCACTTTATTAGGTATACCTACCTAGCAGCGTGTTGAGGCTCCTTTAGTCTTCAAAACAGCCTGAATTCGTCTAGGCATGGATTGAACAAGATGCTGAAAACGTTGTGCAGGAATGGAGTACCATGCAGACATAAGTGTCACTCAGTTCCTTGAGATTCGACGGAGGCGTAGGCTTGCAGCGAACAGCCCTTTCCAGCTTAACCCAAAGATGTTCAATAGGATTGAGATCTAGGGACAGAGCGGGCCACTGCAGCAAAGAAAAGTTATTGTCATGTTCCTGGAACCATTCCATAGTGATTCGGCGGGCTTTGTGTACCGGCGCTTTATTCTGCTGGGAGTAACCATCTGACTGAGGATAAACTGTCAACATGAACCGATGCACTTGGTCAGCAACGATGTTTTTAGGTACGATGTGCATAGATTCAGACGTGAATCTATGGGTATCAATGGACCCAACGTGTGTCAAGAAAACATTCCCCACACCATAACACTGCCCCTACCACCTTGCACAGTAGTTGTCAGACATGACGAATCCATAGATTCATGTTGTTTTCGCCAAATTCTGACCCTTCCATCAACTTCGACTCGTCAGACGAAGCAACTGTTTTCCAATCCTCGATAGTCCAGTGCTGGTGTTGCTGGGGCCACAGGAGGTGGCCACAGCAACACTAGCACTGGACTCTCCTGTTCATTGATAACAAAGGTACGCGATGTGGCCGTCGGCTGTTGTAGCCCATTTGCGACAAAGTGCGACTAGTGGTCCGTTGCGATATTTTGTTCTGCGTACCAAGGTTGTATTCTGAGGTGTGTGCGACATTTTGGCCCGTCTGTTTGCTTACACAATTCTAGCCATCCTCCTCTGACCTCTCTCATCAACAAGCGATTTTCTTCCATAGGAGTGCCATTGAAAGGATGTTTTCTGTTCGTTGCACCATTCTCGATACACCCTTACAATAAAACTGTGGTGCTTGAAAAGTTCAGGAGAACTGCCGTTTTAGAGATGCTTTGTCCAGCACGTCTTGAACCTACTACCATGCCACGTTAGATCACACCTTTTCCCCATTCTTGCTACGGTTTGTACGCTTAACTGATACTAGAAAGGTTGTTCTGCTGTTTGTTGTGGTCATGTGACTTAAAATGGGATAAACCATTTGTGTGCACAGCAGGGGTGTACCTAATAAAGTGGCAGCACAGTGTATCTCATATTGTGAATACCTTCACACCGAGTTGCCTAGGTATTGCACTAATTCGAATAAGTTACGCTTCTCTGGTAGAGAAGACTACTGTTAGTATTCTCAGATAGGCACCACCACCCAGATGGCACCGTTTCGAAGCTGGTTGGCTTCATCATCGGTGGGTGGACAAGTACCCTGTTGCAAAAGTGCAATAGAGATGCTTGATGTCAAGCATCTCTCATATTGTGGAGTTATACTTCATAACTGGGGTGTCACTATTGCAAAAGGGTACCTGCCCACCCACTTATAATGAAGCCAAGCAGCTTCGAAACGGTGTCGTCTGGGTGGTGGTGCCCATCTGAGAATAAGTAACAGTAGTTTTCTCTACCAGAGAAGCGTTACTTATTCAAAGTAGTGCAATACCTAGGCAACTTGATATGAAGGTATTCACAATATAAGATATAATAAAACGATGAATGCATACCACCTGGGTAGTGGAAATGATGGATGGTCTCTAGTCAATTTGCCTGTTTTGACTAAAATACAAGTTTCCCGCGGGAAACTTGTATTTTAGAGAGGGGACCTTGCTTTTACTCCGAGCCACGGAGTAAAAAAAAAAAAAAGCCCATAAAGCGTCATTGACGGTTTTCAGACCTGGGCCTTTTTCATCCAATATGGTGAGGGCGGTGATTATAACCACTGTGCTGCTCGCGCGGACCAATTTCACAATATAGCAGTACGTTGGCTTAATATCATAATTATGAACGAAGTGGGGTTTATTTAAGTCAAACCAAAGACGAATTTATACTCCTCCACGGCCGCATAGGCCAGAGGAGTTTAAAATTAATAATTTTAGCAAGAATTCATGATGATTAATTAAGTTTAATTATTATTAGTTGTCGTAATTAATAGTTTAACAGTTTTTTAAAATACATTCTAAGTAATATCCATATGTAAATAGGTATCAAATAAAATAAAAAAATTGCGATCACAGCATTCTCCTTCCTTATGTTTAACTCCTTATGATACAATGGGATCTGAAATCTGAACTCATTTCTTTGCGTCAACCACACGAATTGCTGCAAGAAATTATCGCAACGACAATCTGCACGAGAGAGGTTAGACGACAATAAATAAATAAGTACATAAAAAAAAACAAACTCGTCCCCCCCCTCGGGGTGTGCATACCATTCAATACTTTCTCCGCACCATTGGGCAATCTGGGGTGTCATCGATGTAAACACAGTTAATAACCTGTTTCTTTCCGGTGTAGCTGGCCTAAGCTCACGTGACCAAACTTCAGGCTGCAGCGTTATTTCCATTACTGTACAGTCTTCCTTTTCTTTGAATTCATTAAATAGGATGATTAATATTACAACTTAACTTTTACCTCTAGCTTAAGCACATGAGCCTCCATGCGGAATAACTGTTTTTTAATTGTAGTTAAATCTTATGGGCCTGCATCTTCCGTAAGCTTAATTTTTTTAATATAAATCTTATTGATCTGTTAGTACATGTATTTTATTACCCTTCTGTATACTGTATTGTGATCTCGTCTGTTTCCACTTCAGTTGCTCCGAGTTGTAATTCTTGTACTTGCTGTTCCTCCTCCAGTTAATGTTCCGTTGTGTCCGTATTCGTTGTTGTTTGTAGTTGGCCGCTCACATCCTGCTTGATTTTTTCGAAGATTGTAGCAGCTATCAGGTTATTCTTGACGACAGTCCATCTCTGGTCTGCTATTCGTTGTTCTGTGACCTGAACAGTCGGGAGCCGTTCCAACCACATGGTGTGTAGTTTCTCTCTGTACATTTTCATGTTTGTCTCTAGCTTCGTTTTACTTCGTAGTATTGAGCAATATGGCCTTAGTTGCTAATGCTCCTAAAAACTAAATAACAACAATAACTTCATAGTGTGCTCGCATGACGATGAACGTATTCATATCGATGCTCCACTTCATGCGTTGCCTTCATCCCTCCTGGGTGGTCACTAGGGCAGTTTCACAAGAAGTACTTCCAGTTTGGGCTTAATGGTTGTTGTTGTTGTTGGATTTTAGGAGTATCAGCGACTAAGGCCATATTCCTCCGTGTATACTGTCTGTGATTTGCGTGTGTTCTGTGATCAATTTTGTTTTCCGGATGAAAAATACAAGTTTCCTGGAGAAAAAACCATGATACCATCGCCTGAGACCGATTAACTCAGCCACGTTGTGAAAAAGGCCCATTAAAATCCCTCACGTCATCGAAGGAACTTGAACTCGGGTCTGTTCCACCTGGTGTGAGGAGGGCGGCGATTCTATGAACTGTGCTACCCACGCGGGTGGGCTTGACGGTCTTGCCCTTCAGTTGTGGGAGGCATACAGGAGACAGCGCCACTTACTCCACTGTCATCTGCTGGAGACAGTCTCCGACTTTTCGAGCCGATCCCCATCCCTCTGATTTATCCTGCGCCACACTTGATGCAACATGTTCAATATTTCTACAACTTATCTTCATCCAGCTATGGATGTGGACTTGTTTAGCGTAGCCATCCAGTGGCGGTTGGTAGTTATGGGAGCGATACCAGATGGCGCTACTCTTTGCCTCACTCGTAACTTCGACCTCGGCGGTGTAGGTCCAATGAAGTGACTTTTTTCCGCAGTGGGATTCGAACTCGGGTCCATGATATTGGTGGTCGGCGTTGTAATTACTGTGCTAATCGCGCCCCTTGTTAATATTAAGTATGTTATTATTATTATCTATTATTATATTCCCTGATGGCGGAGTTTCCACAACGTGATGGGTACTGGTACCAAGTTCACAGGGTAGTTGTTATATCTGTCTATTACTGCTGTTACTGGATTAAACTTTCTGGAATTCCTTGTAGGTGTTCTCTGGGAGCCAAGGCCAATAACTTGAGACAGATTCTGGACATCCCTCTCCAGTAGCATCAACCGCCAACCTAATCGAAGCTCAATTGAACTGAAATTCACTTCCTTCATCCAAGTTCCATCGGGGTGATATCTGCAACTGAGTCTGCAGTCAAGACCAACCGGTACCTGATCCCACTCAAGGCTCCAAACCCAGACACTGGAGACACCAGCAGCTTTTCTGCCACAAGCCACATTGGCAATCAAACCAAACACTCTAGCCTGGTTTTCTTTTACTCTCCTCCCTGGCTGGGGGGGAGGAGATTGATTCCTGTCTCGTCCCCCTGCCACCCCCTTCTTTTTGCCTGGTGAGGCATGGGCCTGTCTCACTGAATTTCTGGGGTCTCCTTCTCTATCGTCCCCATACCTCTGTCTCCCCCCTACTACTCTGTCTAACCCCCAAACAACTTATCAATTAATAACGTCCAAATGTATAAATATAGTGCAACCCCCAAACAATTTATCAATTAATAACGTCCAAATGTATAAATATAGTGCAAGCGCATCAGAAATACATAGCTATATCTGAATAAATCAGAATATTAGTATGCGCTTGCACTATATTTATACATAGTCTAGACTCTCCCATAGCTTGAGGCTTATGCCCTAAATGCTTTAGAGTCTAACGTCCAAATTTAAACCATTCGTACATAAACCTCTCTTGGCCTTTTATATTCTATCGTTAACTCCCTTTTTTATTTATTTATTTTATTTATTTATTTTTTTTTTTTTTTTCACATAGGCCTTTGCCACTGAAATCTTTGGAAACTAGGTGGCAGGGCCTGCCAGAATACAAAAAATCTACTGGGTACCTGACCTGCCTCCCCGAGGCCAAGTGCGGTAATGGTAGGTCCAAACAGGGGCCCAACGGCTAAATGGTCAGAAGAACAACGGTACACAACACTACACATCCGTCCGCTCCCCACGCACTTTTTAAATCTCTGGCCTTCGCAGAGTTCTGTGCTACACAAACAGAGTACACAACGCGAAGATTGGGTAAACCCATGGTGTCGTCAGACAACTAACACACTTTGCACTTGTTCTCTGGGAGGCCTATTGCTGCTAGACCAGTGGTTTTCAACCTTTTTTTAATAATGGCACCTCTAAGTAATTTATTTAATTTGGCGGCACCCCTACTCAATTTTCTGCCTGTTATATCTTCTCTCTTTGTATATATATATAATTATAAAAATTACATTTCATAATGCAAATTATATATATATATATATACAGTATATAATTTTATTCTTTATATAGAGGTACTAAGTCAACATCAATTAGAGGTCACCACAAAATGAAAAAGATACCGTACACCTTTCTATAATGAAATAAACATATAAATTAAAAAATAATAATAAATTTAAGTAACTTAAGCCCAAATTACGTGGCACCCTGGAATGTTGTTGCGGCACCCCGGTTGAAACCACTGTGCTAGACTGTTGTGTAGGGTATTTGGCACCATGCCGGTGGTTGACAGGGTGATCGGGATAGTCATTACTTGTTGCATATGCCACATCTCTTTAACCAGTCGTAGATCTTTGTACTTCCTGATCTTTTCTTCGCAGTGTTGGGCACGGATATTTTACTCAGATAGGTAGCCTTTTCCTTCCTGTGGACGAAGGTAATATCCGGTCTGTTGTGCGGGATCGTCTTGTCTGTTATTATGGCGCGGTTCCAGTAGAGCTTGTTGGTTGAGGTCTCTAGTACAGCCTGTGGTACTTGTAATATAATACACCTCTTTTGATTAAATGGTATTTCCTCGCTAGTTTCTGATGTATTATCCTAGTGACCTGGTCGTGTCTATGAGTGTACTCCGTCTGGATGATCACACTGCGTCCTGCGGTGATATGCTGGATTGTTTCTCCAGCTAGGTGGCTTCGTCGACATGTATTATCTATCACTCCGGGTTCCTTAGTGATTATTTTCTATAGTTCCTTGTGTTCATGCTCGTCATCCA
Source organism: Mastigoproctus giganteus (assembly GCF_048544385.1). Classification (NCBI taxonomy): domain Eukaryota; kingdom Metazoa; phylum Arthropoda; class Arachnida; order Uropygi; family Thelyphonidae; genus Mastigoproctus; species Mastigoproctus giganteus. The sequence goes on from NC_143582.1 coordinate 75,877,402, forward strand.
CCTGGTCTTGGATGACGCCCATGAATCCTTATTATTAATTTTTGAGTAAGCAAATACCACATCTGTAAGAATAATTTTGCAGTTTATTGATCTCTAAAATAAAGTTAATCTCTTAGAAAGGGAATATCCATAACGTAGATCGGTGAAGAGGCTAGGTAGCTAAGATAAAGCATGTCCTGATTTTTTTTTTTTTTTTTTTTTTTGAGCTAAAGCAGCTGCTATGAGATCAGTGGACTGTGTCTGTATTCTATGATTCGCTGTAGGTTTGCCTGTTTTGATGTATAAAAAAACTCAGGGGAGGGACGCGACCCCACATAGTAATGAGATTGGAAAGTCTGGGAAGTAATCAGTAAATAAAAAAATAAAAAAATGGAATTCTCATCTGAGAAGAGCTGCACACCTTTGTTTTCTGGTTTGTTTCTGGATCAAAAGCACAAGATCTGATACAATGGAAAACTGAAATTACAAGAATCAAATGTGAGCCATTTCTTTTAATATTAAATTTTAATTGCGTGGGATCATTTCCTTTTTAAATTTGACCAGAAAACGAGGGTTCACCTTTTCTCTCTGGAGAATGTCTTTTAGTTTTAACTTCCGTCTTTTCGAAGCTCGCAGATAGCACAGTGGTTAGTTTCGATCCCTACTCTTCCACACTGCGCAAAAAAGACCCGGTTCGAACCCTTTAAAGCGAGAGGAACTTTATAGTGCTTTCGTTTCATGCGGGAGGCGGGGTTATCCAGTCGCGGGAAAGGATTTCGTGGTTTTCCCCAAAAATAGAACAAATAAACAAGTCTTTCAATCATTATTACCAAATTTTTGTAAGCCCTATAAAGAGATTATGCATTTGTTAAATATTTTTATTATGTATGCTGTTTGTTACTTCATCAGAATTAAAAGAACTGTTTATAAAAATTAATTTGTAGTATTAATTAGTATTAGAGGCAGAGGCCATAAAGATACAAGGAAGCCATGCTTTTGCTGTATCAGCAAAAAACAACAACATAGTTTTCCACCAGCAGAAGTTACCGATCTAGCTGCTAATTAAATATCACGGTCTGTCAATCTCAATCCGCCCAGGAAGAGAAGGCAGTTTATTCCAGATTAACAATACTCTTAAAAAAAAATGCAAATTTCCTGAGGTCCAGTCTTAGTTTCCCTAATAGTTTATATTTGTGCTCCATGGTTTTCTCTCCGATTTCATTGGAAAATTTTCAACGGTATTCAGTTTGCGCCTTTGTCCCTCACAGTGCTTTAAATACATCAATAAGATGTCCCCCCACCCCTGAGATTTTTAATTTGCAAACTCTCTTACCCCCACGTTCGTAGTCTCTCTTCATATGAACGTCCTCATCTATTCTCACCTGACAAGTAGCAGTCTCTGAATCCCTTCAAGAATCGAGTACAAATACCTCAGAAAAGGTGGAATTTTAGCAAATACTGTGGTAGAGCGAAGGAAGCTAGCCAATGTCACCCATTGCTGCCCTATTCTAAATAAATGAATATGTGTAATCTTGCTCTTGGGCAATGCCGTTTCATTTAGGAACCCTTTTTTTTTTTATATTTTTTTAAATTAAAGTCCCAGACGCGAAAAACATTAAAAACTGTAGTACTTAGCGTCGTGTACGCATAGGTTGAGACAGAAGATATTGTTAACATTAGACTTGAAGTTCTGTATGTAGTAATTTTCGGGAAATACGTGTGAAGGAAAGTCAGAGAATAGAAGAAGAGGGAATAAATGAGGATAAGAAAAATTAAGATCCATTAACCTAAGCTTCCTACATCCCGTACCGGTGGAAATGGGTTCCTGCCATTAGCTATTGAAAGTTTGTTGGTGAGTTTCTACAATATTGCGTTCTGATTTTTGCATACTTCTACAGTCTCAGTTGTGGCATATCTGTTCCCGTGAAATATAATATTCTCATTGTTGGCTTTTTTTTGTTCCACATTGGTCACAATTGACCAATACCTTAGACTAGGGTGACTAGATTTAAAAAAAAAGGAACGGAGCACATCTGCCAAATCAGGCAATGCCATACGTGTACGTAGTGTGTATGTGAATCGCGAACACATGATTGCCGCAAGTTGTTTTAAAAATGTACGTTTGTGTATCACAGATAGCTCTATACTGTGACTTACATTGCTGTTATGTGTTACTGATTCGTTTAAAAACTTTTAATCTTAAATATTTGTCATATAATACATCTTACTTACAAAACCAAATGTTACAGATATAAGTGTTTTATCCCAGTAGTGTCCATGATTACTTCCTGTTACGCAATCAACTTAATCAACATTTAATAAAACTGCAAAGAAGACCACTTAAGAAATGCGGACGTAATGTGAAATTTTTATGTAATTTCTAAATAAAATAGCCCTGTTAGAGGGAAAAAATGGAAAATTTGGCATCCCGTTTCATTTTTGGCAGGACAATGGTCATCCCACCATTTCCGGCATCGATATATGAGTGAACTCCATTGCTATCAATAAAAATGCTCCCACTGACGAATACACTGATGAATACAGTGTAATCATGCTTCTCCTGAGGTTGCGTTTGTTTCCCATGGTACATAATAAATAAATTTCTGATTATTCTCGATATCGCCAAGGCCAGATCACTGCAACTCTCTTGTAGGTTTAACATAATCACAGATTTTTTCATTTGCCTCAATGGAAGGCAATGTGGATATCACTGGTTATTCTGATAAACCGGTCAGGTAGTGCATTTCAATTATCATAATCAAGGAACAATTCATTATGATTTTAACATTTTTTTTAAAAACTTACCTTCTGGACATCGTAGAAAATCCGTTTCCTGAAAAAAAGATAACAATTAACATCATTTATTGTAGCTAATTAAAGAATAAAGAAAATAAAAATTAATAAAAAGAATAAAAAAGTAAAAAGATACAGTTAAAAAAACCAGAAAGAAATGGAACAAAAATAAAGTGCAAAAAAAAAAAAAAAAAAAAACAGCAGGTCTGCCTGCCGGGACAGTTCTTAATTATATGATATACAAGTTCCTCCATCATCAACAAAACAGTTCCTTTCTGCGAAGGAACTGAGCATTGGAAATGCAATGCATTTCTGTGTCTCCCTGGAAAGTTGAATAAAAGTTAAGATTGATGACAGAAGTAAATAAAGTGCATGTTATTTACAAAAAAAAAAAAAAAACCAGAAGCAAACAATAAAGATCGCAAAATCACCTCTCTCTCTCTCTCTCTCTCTCTCTCTCTCATTAAAATTTTTACCCAACAAGCGCTCATGGAAATCCAATTTGAAAACCTGTGCTCTAGGAAGACAAATTTCAAGCCCTTCGACATCCTTTCATGAATTCGAACTGCTTTCCTGGAAGACAGGGCTTCAATACCACCAGCAAATATTGCCATGAGCGAGTGCGCGCGCACGCACACACGCACGCATCGATCGTACATTTGTACACAATAAAAGAAATCGCATTTAATACCTTACACACAACGTATTACAGAGAGCGAAGTAGTAAATAATACTCCAAAAAACCCTATACCAACCTATTAATATATCAACGTTATTTTCTGTCTTCCTGATATACATGTATTCAGTATTACAGGCAACTTTACAGTGAAATATAGAATCGGTTCACATTTTGAGATCCAAGATATATCTGTGCTGTTTACATGGATTCAGTTGTATTATCTGAATACAAACACATTTAAATCATAGCAGAACCAGAATAAGGCATATTTTCCCTTGCCCCTACGATCTTTTTAAATATTTTTATATTCAAAAAGTGAATAATAAACATGAATGAGTTTTTTTTTTTTTTTTTTTTTCTTTTTTGATAAATGTTAGCCAGTAGTTATTTGCTAACTTGAGATATAGGACCCTGCTAAAAACGAACCGTCCATGTCCAGGCACCCAGCTCTCAAGGATGGAAAAATGAACATAGACCTTTCCACGTTTTGGGGAATGGGCGGCATTTTTTATTTTGCATTCAGATCCATTATTTGATTCTGAGGTCATATTTACCATTCGAAATGTGCTCCCTTGATGTTATTTAACCAGAAATGTGAGCAATGCCAATCACCTTAATGCTTTTCGTGTGTCTGATAATGTTACAAAAGAAGCGAATAGCTCTGCAAGGGTTAGTCAGAAGAATCGACTTGGTTATAACAGTGCAAAGCAAAGAATTTAACAATTAGAATGAAAGTATGCTCTCCCTTAGAAATTAGTATACATACTGCAAGGCAGGTATTTTTTTAATGTGTAGTGTTAATTGTTTTTTTGTGTACTGTATTTTCTGTGTATTTATACTGCTCTCCAAAAAGTATCTGGACATCTGTTTTCGCAGTCTATCGACTCTTCTCGGATAATTAAGTGACCCAGTCCGGTATATAAGGTAGGCGTACGAGCCACACAAGTTAGTTGTTTTAGTCATGGTGTGGAAAGCAGAGCTGACTGATTTTTCGACAGTTGGGTGTGTCATTGTTGGATGTCATATTTCTAGTTTGTGGACTCGCGTAATTGCTGACAGCCTACACCATCCAAAGTCGACCGTCGGTGATGTTATCATGAAATAAAAGTGTGACGGTATACTATTCAATGCACATTACACCAGCAATGCACATTATTTTATTTTATTTATGTATTATTTATTTATTAGTATTATTTTCATATTAGGGTTAACCTCATCCATCCATGCGTATTATGTCCACAAGTTGAGTGTGTTCCCTGATTGGTTTGCCTGTTTTTATGGAAAAATCCGAGTTTCTTGGAGAAAAAGCCGTGCTGTCCTCGCCTGAGACCGGTTAACTCGGCCACTGAGTCAAAAACGCCCACAAGAGTTCCTCGAGTCACTGACGAGATTCGAAATTGAGCCTTTTCCAAGCGGTGTAGGGAAGACGGTGATTATAACCATAGTGCTGACCGCGAGGGTATCTAACAACGAACTATGAAAGCTCACACCACGCCTTCTGAACTACATTGTTTGCATAATGTAGTTTGAAAATGTTTTGCATATTGCGCAGTATATATGTCTGTAAATTTCTGGACGAAAAACCCGAGTTTTAGCAAGAAAAAAATAAAAAAAAAACATGCTACCCTGCCTGAGACCAACTAACAAAGACCCCCCCCCCCCCCAAAAAAAAAAAAAAAAAATTCCTCACGGCATTCGAACTGTGGCCTTTTCATTCAGTTTGGAGAGGACGGTGGTCATACCAACTAGGTTACACACGAGGGCTTGGAAGATGTGGGGTATGGTTGGCGCTATCCTTCATGGTGTGGAGTAAGATCTTTGGTGGTTGAGCTGGAAACCATGAACTCTGGCACCCACCTTAATATTTTCGATGTTTCCATGCTCCCTGTGATGTAGCAGTTCTTTGGTACAGATCCATATTCCCTTCAATAGGATAACTGATTTGTTTCAATAGGAAATGTGAGTCAGCAATTCCAGCTTTTGGAATGGCGGATGCAGATTTCCAAATTGAACCTTATGGAACACCCCTGTGGAGGAACTTTAACTTTGTGGGCCAGACCAACACGTCCCATATCAGAAGCTGAAAACAGTTTAACTTTCGTTGGTGGAAAGCCTACCCAGGAGAGTACAGTGAGTCATATCGGCCAAAGAGAAGCCCAATACATTATTAAAGTAAGCAGCAGTGAGGTCAGTGTCAAACGTGTGTCCGGAATTTTTTCTGAAGGGGAATGTATATGTAGAATATACTGTATATTGATATACAGCTATAGTTACATGAAAATTTTAATTAAATATACTTAGAATTAAGTAGCAAACTTAGTTTTCTCAAGGCTACGTGCAGAATGAGGCTGTGCTCTTCGTGTACAATTAATTAAATGTACTTAAATTGTAAAATACTGATAATGACGACGAATAATTCGCATAATTATTAGTATTTTACAATAACTCTGGAGTGAAACAGAAACTGAATTTCTCATTGGCTATTTTTATGGCACGAACTTAATACAGATACTTGCATCTAACCAAAAAAAAAAAAAAAAAGAAAGAAAGAAAGAAAAAAAGAAAACCTGAAAAAAGTGCACTGATACTGAGCTTATGAATTTGATCTACCCATAATCATATAGTCAAAGCACTAAAAATATCACTGTGACTTGATAGATATTGTTAAGTGAGCTGATTCGACCAGTTAACAGCAATTGGTAACATGGGCACGAGGAAACACCTGTTGATACTGCCTTAAAAACTAATTGTGTCAATAAGGAGAGAAGAGCACAAACAGGAGAAGGTGTTAAAAGCTGCCAGGAAGTTTGCTGAAAACAGAGCAAAAACTGAAAGCAAAAACGTTCTATTTGAGTGTCACTTGCTGGAACTAAGCGCTCGCTCAACTAATTTAACGCGAGGAGATAAAAACAGAAACTGGCCGTTGCACTCTTCTAAGTGAGGAGCACCACATTAAGGGAGAAAGCAGGAGGACACAAAGCATTCTTTAATCTCATGATGGGAATTTATTTTTTGCTTTGGTTCAGAGATATCTTAATGGTCACATAAAGTCGTTTTACTTGGTTGTGAAAACCTCCAAAGAGTGCTGCAAAATCAATGGTTTTCGATTTTTCGTCACCTCTTTTACTTCCTCACAGTGCTCTAAAAATATTACTACTTGTTACCGTCTCACAGAAATATTTTTATGATAAGAATTTAATATTTTAGCGAAGGTAATTAATACCGTGTTAAGGGAAAAAACTTATTTTAATTATTATTATTATCATTTAAACGTTCAATTTTGCTGTTCATCCATATGAACAGTAAAACCAGCTAACGCAGCGATAACCGTTGTCTGAATCTATTACGTTGCCTACCGGTTTTGTAAGGCTTATTGGTGAAATTATCATTAATTTTCAGGAAGAGCGGCCGTTTACAGTATTAAATAATAATAAAACCAAAACATCAGTGCTTAGTTTAATCCGTAAATGAAAGTTCGGTGATCGTCTGGTGATTGCTGATGAGGTATGAAAATGAATGCAGTAGAGGGATGGTGGGTCAGATATTACTCTTAACGATACTCAGTTATTAATAATTCAACCCATCAATTTTAAGTGTTTCCTGTTCGCGAAAAAAATTTAGTGCTTGGTCACGTTTCATATGAAAAGTAGTCGTACGATTTTGTTAGATTTGTTTCCTCTCATGATTCTCCTTAAAAAAAAATAAATAAATAAAAAAAAAAAAAAGGAATAGAATAGAATAAGTCTTTAAGTTTTTATTTTTTAAACACAAGTCAATGTTTAACTGTTGTCGAAGGTCGCAGTTGCACTCCTTACACTTTTAATTACTATGCAACTTGGTGTTTGTAGCTGAACCTCAGAGGGTTATTGCATGAAAGCACAAACTTGAAAGCACATCTCGAATTTTTTCCATCCCTACAGCGTATAAATGAAAAAAAAAAAAAAAAAAAAACGAATTGTATCTTCATAACTATCCTAAAGGATGAGTATAAAACGAATTGTATATTCATCCTTTAGGATAACTATAAGGGATAAGCAAAAATTCATAGCATTGATATCCAGTTGCCAAAAAAGTAAAGATTGTGGTTTCTAATCCAGTGAGGTGCAAAAACTTTAAGCGATGCTCAAGTATGGTCAGGCCTGTGTTAAGATAGAGGTTTGGAAACGACCGCATTCAGGCGAAATTTCTCTGGGGAATGACATTTTCTTGTTTGCATCTCGTTGATTGAGTCTTGATACTGCCATGAGTGTGAAAATACATATTTTTATTCACACCAGAATTTGAAAGTTTCTAATAAATTGCAAGATTCATATAAAAAATGCAATACAGATTGCAATACAAAAAAAAAAAAAAAAGAAAAAAATAAATAAATAGGAAAAACCTTAAAAAAAAAAAAAACAACACGAAAAATACTTAAACAGAAATTATTCAATATACTATATTCAATACTATGCATACCTACTGTGTAAAAAAATAATTTTGGAATTCCAAATAATTTAATGCCACAAAATTGTGCCCAGCCCGTGGTCCTAGTGTGCTTGACATAATTCCTATGATAGCGTTTTAAAAATGTAACGCACTGAACTTTTCTTCTTTCTTTTTCTTTTGTTTTTGTTACACGAAGGAGCTGTTAGATAACAGAATAAAATATATATATATAATTCAAAACAACTGGCAACAAATGCAAACAGGAAGTACATAGGCAGTAAATAAAGCATTATTATGTGTGGGCTCTTTCATGTCAAGATATGAAACTTGAATATATTAAAACTGTAATGCTCTAGCGAGATAAAGAACTTCTAATGCCTCTCGACCCAATTTCTTTCTCTTGGGTAGACACAGTGGACGTCTCTTGGGTAGACACAGCCTATTTTTAAGGAGAAGCTGCGGAAGTTAATGACTGACTTTCAATTTGATATCGCTTTCAACAAACAGGACACGCTATATAAACAAGTGATAAGTAGATATAAATCATCATTTAATTAAAATAAGCCCTTTTAACGGACACATTAAATTGCACATTAAATGTTCGAGCAAGAACAAATAGCAGTGAGAAAGTGGTGGCCTATGGTGGGAAAAATCCAATTTTACAGAGAGTATATATATATATTTTTTTTCCCCTCCCCAGTAATAAACTTAATGCATATCGAATAAAGGTGAAGATAAATAAACTGTTTTAGTTTTATCCATTCACAAAGTTCAAGTCGGAATGGCTCCGAGTCTTTGCCTGGGGTCGCCAACTGCCCAACTTGTTTTGACAGCCTCATCCTAATTCTTATGTAAAAAAAAAAGGGAAAAAAATGCAAATGAGGTACAGTATACGAAATCGTTTGGTAGGAAAAAAGTTTTATTTTAGTTTCAAAATAAACGTTCGAAAAATAAGTTCCAAATAATATGTCAAATGACCATAAAAAAGCACACGCATCGTCATTTAGTTAGACTTACGATAAGTTTGATATTAACTCTCAGAATAGTTAAGCAATTAGTCATTGCACGATCAATTTAATTCAATCAAGTTTTCATCGTAGATCGAAGATAACTGCTAATTAATTTTAGCTTCGAATAACTATGCTCTGATGTCGCTACTGTAATCCGTACTTCGCTAGGTAATTAATTCCAAGCAACCCGAAACAGCATAATTCTCAAAATGCAGCCCATTTTAGGTTTGGCCAAATAATTTTATTTTGCCAACGAAAAATTCATGAATTCTTTTTTGGTGAGGAAAATTCTTTTTCCTCACCAAAAGTAGTGTTCAGTTAAATGTTAGTTGTCCTCTAGGTACTTCAGGCTATAGCTTGGTAATGTCTCATCTCTGATGGCCTTTCTCATCTTTTTGGGATGATCTGAGTGATTTCTATTGCTCTTTTCCTTGGTTCAGTTGCTGTGTTAAGTCTAACATTTGCTCAGATCATGTGAGTGAAACTATTCTTGTATGGATGAAACTCTTTATGCCTTATTCCCCCTAAAATCTCGTACTTTATATAAGTCTTTGTTTTCCAATAAATGTGCTAAGGCTGTTCAAGATAAGAACGCAGCATATCACAATTGGCTTGTATCCATCTCCAGCCTACAGTGAAGCTCGCAATATTTGTTAAAAATTATTAATCAGTCTAAACTGGACCGACAAACTAAGAGTAAAGTTTCATATTCAAATGGTAGTTGAGTCTTTCTGGTCTTCGGCCGAAGCTAAAACAGTGGTAAGAGTATGGATGGACAGAAGTTGTTGACCAACTTTTGTCCATCCATACTCTTACCACTGTTACAACATAATGGTCGTCTTATATTCTCAACTAAAGATAAAACTGGCTTTTCGGTATACTGTATTACCTTTCTCTAACTCAGAGCTTTCCAAAAAAAGTGGGTGTCACGAAACTTTGGAGTCTGGCGTCATGTCCCAAAGGATGTCACCAAATTTTGGCATCATATCAGCGTTTTCAGTCGTTTTTCGTTTTGCTGCATATCGTATTGGTATGATCGACTGGTTGATACAAATTCACTTACTGAGCAATACATCTGACATCCAATGACGTGGTGTTATATTCTCTTATGTTACTGATCTTCGGACAAATTCAGTAGAAATGTTCAGTTGGCATTTCCAGGGCTTTTGATCGTGTTTGACATAAAATTCTTCTAAACAAGCTTCCATGTTATAGTTTGTCTTCTGTTTTTTTGCAACTGGGTAGGTAGTTTTACTCCAACGACTCTGTCTTCTAACTTCTAGAGTAATTCCGTGTTTCCCAAATTAATTTATTTCTCCACTCTTTTCATATTGACCTTCTTTTCTTAATGACCTTCTTTTACTCGAAATCCAATCCATAGTTTTACCGATGACAGCACGCTACATTCCACCTACCAGTTTGGGGAAACCTTGTTCCGCCCAAATATATTCAGCTTTTCGAATATCCCGCACCAATTCCTTAAATGCTGATTTCCAGATAATTTTTAAATGTGGGGGGGTGAAGAATACTTGGTTAGGTTAGCCCCTTCTAAGTCCTGTGTTGTTTCTTGCAAAAAAAAAAAAAAATAAATAATAAATAAATAAATAAATAATAATTCCTATGCTCACCTTCGATAACACTCAGATATCTAGACATGACCACGTAATCTTTATTTGGGATCACTGTAACTTCTAATCTCTCTTGGCACAAGCCCAACAAATATTTGTGTGTTGGGAACACAAACTGTCTTACAGTTTGTGTTTCCCTACCATGGAATATTGTTTCACGTCTAAGGTGGTGCCCTCAAAACCTCTCCTAAACTCTAACCAAAAGAGGGCAGTCAGGATAATTAACCTTCACTTACAAACTCTCTCCGTTCTCTGCCACAAAGACGTTTACTTTCTGCTGAATGCATTTTATAAAGATATTTCTATGGTCACTCTTCACAACTGCCGTTTGTAATTTCAGCTTTCTTCCAAACCAGTTCGAACACGTTGCTCTACTAATCAACATCCAGTCGCTATCCAACGCCAAATTCACAGAACAAACCTTTTCTCCTCCTCGTTTATCCCTTCTACTTCTATACTATAGAACAAATTTTCTTCACGTGTACTTCTCGAATACAGTCTATAGAAATTCAAGTCTAGTGTCAACAAGTATCTTCTGTCTTCTCTGCCTTCAACCCATACATGGTGCTTAAGTACTATAGATTCTAATACCTTACGTGCCTGGGGTTCTCATAAAATAAATAAATAACTTTTGTAATTGTCCCGGAACAGCGTGACAAAAGGCAACAATAGCTAGCATACAATGCAAAATGACATATGATAACTACTCAATATCTAGCATTCCAGTAACCTATTTAAACGACATTGAGATAACATTTTAATATTAAGATAACTAAAACATTTTATTGGGGTCACCTGGAAATATAATTTCAACTACCCATCTGTATTGTGTCTATAAATTGCGTGTGTTCTCTGGTCGATTAGCTTGCATTGCTGGACGAAAAACCCCTAGTTCCTGGGGGGAAAACATTGTTATCTAAACCTGAGACCGACGGAGTGGAAAAAAAAGCCCATAAAAGTTCCTAGCGTCGTCGACGGATTCGAACGCAGGCCTTTTCCACCCGGTGTGGGGCAGACGGTGACGATGCCACTGTGCTCCCGCGCAGACGACATTGAGATAACATGCAGTTTCAATTTGATTTTTTTTTTTTCATTGGTAATCAATCGAGATCGTGACCCAAACAAGATGTTAGGTGTCCGTTAACCGCCAAAAAAAGTGTTATGAGGCGTCAGTATATTGTTTATAATGGCATGTATTCTTTGATCAGTTTGCTTGGAAAGCAATATACGAGTTTAATAAAGTTATTTACAGTATAATATATTTATAATAAACATTTTTCCAGTTAGGATTAGCAAACGTCATAGTTTTACATTTAGCAATATTTAATTATAAACTGTTCCATTTAGAAATATTTAATTATAAACTGTTGCATTTAGAAATATTTAATTATAAACTGTTGCTGAATCGTACAGCAATTAAGGAACGTAATTCAGAATAATAAAGTCGTTAAGTGAATGAATAGAGTACATAAATTCATTAGAGTTTCGTAGTTTCTTTCAGTTATGTACCTCTTATGAATTTCACATTGTGTAATCTACGTATTCTGGTCATTTGTTCGGAAACATGGTATATAGTGATTCGACCACTTTCTTGGCTATTATCTGCCGGAGTTGATGTTGTGTCCTTGATTAAAACATGAAAAGATGACAGCCTAGTGTTGTATTCTCTTTCCATTCTATTTCGATTACGAAAAATATATATCGGAGCGACCTTGGTTTTAAAAAAGATGTAAGTATGGTGTACAAAGAGATGAAAATATGGAAGGGTATCAAATGGTTCTTATAGAGGAGAAGATGGTACCATTTGGACAAGAGGCAAAAGAAGCTTAACAAAATCATTTCAGCAGCCTTTTCATTCAATATTTTGATTTTTTTTTTCTTACAATTTGTATCGGCAGTTAATTTTTGCACGTTTTTGCATGAGAAATTTCAGGCGGTGGGGGGATAGGTAATACCACATGCTGTTATTGAAGGTTTCCTTGCCAGTCCAACCAGAAAATGAAGCTGGAGATTTTGATGCAAAGCAGTTAAGATTTATTCTTATTGTGAATAGCCTTAGCACATTTATTAGAAAACAAAGGTTAGAATGAGTATAAATACTAGCACATGACTGTTGTCCGTACTTTGATAGACCAATTGCAACAGTGAACTAAAATTAGTAGGCTCTCTTGGAGATTTTTAACTTACAAGGGTTGAGGGATACGTTACTTCAATTTACCGTAATGTATTTTTGCACCGAGAACTTGATTTTAACGATATTATTCCAGAAATTGGGTAGTGCAAGTTAGAGACTTTAGTTGGAAGCTTACAGATATCTTTTTACAGATCAGAACTGGCTGTCACTTTAACTTATATTTTTTATGTCCATTATTTGAGGATAATTATCACCTGTGTACGCACAGGTGATAATTATCCTATTACCTCTCTTCATTCAGTCCACAAATTATGAATTTGCGTAGGTTTTCACCTTAAAACTATCAAAATTTTATTCTGCTTCTTTTTCTTATGCTTTTGGATGTTAAATAGTTATTTACCGAGGTCGCATTTTGCATTCTAGGAAACGATAGTTAAAAGATTCAGTTCTAACCGAAGTTAGAATGAATATATTTTGGTGTTATGGCTTGCTTGCCTCAAAATATCAGATGCGGCTTTGAAGGGTACCGTCCCACCTTTTTTTTTTTCCTTCTTTAGAATGGGAGAACTTTTTCTTGAATGAAAAAAAAATAATAATAAATAATAGCTGTGACAGTTACTTAGTTATGATGGATAGGAGGTGACATTTTGATGAATGCAAGTTAAGCAATCACAATGATAATGTTTTAGCAACGCCTTCCTATTAAAAAAAAAAAAAAAAAATGTTAAAAGAAAATGACGGTAGCTTAAAAATTACTTTCAATGTGTATGTCGTGCTTTCTGCCAAATACGCGAAGCGATCACCGTGCCAGGTACCCATCAACCTTCACCAAAAATTGAAGTTCTCAGTGCGTGAGTTTCAGACAGGATGAGGGGGCGTTAAACTGGAAGCAACCAAATAAAATCTAAGAGAATGGGGAGATGGGACCAGAGAAAGAGAGCTTTTTTGAATAAATACGTGTATTTCAGGAAAACTCTTCGAATACATCCTAATTTTTTGTACCTTATTAATTGACATATTAATTCACGCATAGATTAAGAACGCACCTCAAGTGTTATACTTTTTCTGCCGGAAGAGGCTTGAATGCATGAATTGTTCTGCAACCCTAGTTCCGCATGAAGGGATGTTTCGAGCAACGTTAACTACCGAGAACAATTGAACTGTTAGCTACAGCAGCATTGCAAACACTTATAGCCCCTAACAAACGTCCGCGGTATTGCTTGAGATCCTAAATTTACTTAGCTCTCTCCCGCATGACTTCCTACATTAAAAAGCTACAATTGACTGAAGTCGCTGTCCCTTTCTACTCGGGCTGTCTCAGCGTTTGTGCTATATTTGAAAACATCACCTTAGTTCGTTCCCACCTCTGCTAATGAAATGAAGGAAAAATTGTTTCCCTTGAGGGGCTTTCGGATACGTAGATCTTCTAATAAGCGAAAATTAATTGCACTTACTTTTACGTTGTCTTTCGATAATAAAATTCACAAAGAGTGAAAGTTTTAAATATTCAAAAGGAAAAACAAGGATGTAAACAAGGACTTTTAAGTCAAGACGCGTTGGTGATTTTTTTAATGATATCTGCTAACTTCTTGCTGTTGCAGCCAGATATTAGAGTCAGATCTTCCTTCTCAACATTGCGACCGATGGTCCTGATCGAACACTTAACATAATTATTTTTTACATGAAATGACAATTGGCATCATTCGAACAATACAACGAATAAGACGAAAAAGGTCTCGTCAAGGTTGATCTTAGCCATAAAGCATTGCATTATATATGATATAAAGAAGCGAACTTTCTTCTCCGAGAAAAGAAGTTACTGTTGATACAACTTAAGTATCTTATATCTAGCTAGCCGTATTTGTGTAGCATCGCCGTCGCGGTAGCACAGTTGGTTGGATCGCCACACCGGATGGTTCGAGTCCTGTCGATGACGTGAGGAATTTTTATGGACCTTTTTTTTATCACGTGGCTTAGTTAGTCGGTTTCAGGCGAGGTAGTATGGTTTTTCTCCCGGAAACTCGGGTTTTTCGTCCAGCAAACAGAAAATCGATCTCAGAACACACGCAATTTACAGACAATATACACGGAGCAATATGATCTTAGTTGCTGATGCTCTAAAACCCTACTATAACAACAATTGTGTAACTCACGTGTTTCGTTTATTTCCAAGGTATCTACAAAAATTACAATGTGTCGAAAGTGAAATTTTATGTTCAGTGGTAAAATAACGTTGAATAGGTCGGTGTAAAACGGTAGTATTATTATTTTATTTATTCATTTTTTAGATTAGAGTTAAAATTGCAAAAAAAGAGCACTTCACTTTTACTTGATAAACCTCCTCAGGGCTCGTTCCTTTGACCATTCTTCTGGTCCATCATTTTGGACGAGTTCTTAGAGATGGGCCTTGAGTGTGCTGTGTCTCTGGCCTTGGTTGTTCATTCTTCTTCTAGAGTCCAGTTGGAAGTCAACGCAAATCTGGTCCCTCATAAAGCTCCAAAGCCGGGTTTTCACACACCGGCTCACTATTTCTGGCGAGAAAGCCATTTCTATTTTGCTCAAGAGTTCGATTCAATTATCTGTATCACCAACCATAAAATTAATGGCGCACCAATCAAGTTGTTTCCTGAAATAAAATGCTTAGGCATCATCTTCGATTTGAAGCTGACGTTTTATCGCATCTCGTTCATGTCGCAACCAAAATTAGGAAATACACGGCACTGATTGCCAGAATTAGTAGCGCAGACTAGGGCCTTAAACGAAGGGCGCTGCACTAACATATTAAACCATCTTCTTTCCAAATTTCTGCTACGGTGGGACAATTCGGTGTACTTCCAGCGAAATAGAGCTATGCTTCTCACATTTACTAGCGCCTGTCGCGCTGTTAGTACGTCGAGCCTTCAAGTTCTGGATGGATATCTACCCCTGTAACTTGAGGTGATCAAGAAAGGACTGTTTCAAAGACTAAAGAAAGATATTCCCCCTGAGATCCTCGACATCCATCTTACAGTAGGAAAGTTGGTGGTTCACCCGACTGAAGATTTATTTGTCTACTCAGCTAATCATGGGTTACACTACGCCCGTTGATTCAGAAATATGAACTGTATAACAGCAGAACCAATAACAGCTTTCAATCAAAGGTTGCTATAGTTAAATTTTAAATAATATTTTGATGTGGATTGACTGATGTTGTAATTGCGGCATCACACTCTTTGTGCATCTCTGTTTTTATGATTGGATAAATTATTCATTTTAGCTCTAATCGAACCTTTGTAAAAAAAAATTTCTCTCTTTTGAATCAACAGATGGAGATGCAATCAAGTAGTAGTCTTTATTGTATCAAATTAGTGATCTTAATGCTCTTGCTTTTTTTTTTTTTTTTAGCTAACATTTTTAGGATATTTGTATACGTTTATTTCCCAAATGTTAAACCTTATTTCATTATGACGTACAGAAAATGTACCTTTGTTTTCCCTGTGTGTTGGATATGTTTAAACATACGAAAGCGTCTATTTATTCCATCATATCCGCCCGACTACATTAACAATCCAACTCACGGTGAACATGTTTTCACGAAGTTTATATTTGACTTTTATAGAAACATCTATTGTGCCATTCTAAATTTCATTAAATTTGGACAAAGAGAAATCTGACATTTCTTTATAGATGTTTCGGACTATTTATTTTAAATATATCTCAAGTTCTATTCAACTGATTTTCAAGAAATTCATTCGCATTGAGTCCACTAGTTCACGAAAGCGTTCCACAAGTATTTCGATTCGTGCTTCCTTGCTGCGCCGCTGTCCATAATTCCGTCGCATTCCTGGGTGGGAGATCCAAAGCTCGAACGGATCTTTCCACAGCATCCCAAAGGTGTTCCACAGGGTACATGTCCGAGAACGGGGAGGCTATTCCATGGTGGTCAAATCTCCGGAATGTTCTTCGAACCATGTTATAGTCACCACGGCTCTGTGGGGAGGCGCATTGTCCTGCTAGAAAAGTCCATTGCCCTGTGAGTGCATGATGACCATGAAGGGATGCAAATGGTCTGGAAGGATGGACACGTAACCCGGACCGTTCAGAGATGTGTTTAGACGTACCAGAAGGCCCAACGTGGGCCAGTTGAACACGCCCCCAGACCATTACCGACCGTCTACCTGCCTGAACAGTTCCTTGTTGATATGATGGGTTCATAGCTTCGTGCGGTTTCCGCCAGATACGCACCCTCCCGCCCGCTTGAAACAATTGGAAATGGGACTCATCGGACCAAGAGACCCGTCTCCAATCATCCAAGGTCCAGTGCCGATATTCTTTCGCCCAGTTGAGTCGTGTGGTTTTGTATCGTGGTGTTAGCAAAGGGACTCTGGTGGGTCGGCGGCTTCCATAACCTATTGCTAATGATCGCCTGATGTCTTGGAGGAGACGTTTCCGGAACCTCCCTCTTTGAAGTCGGCGGTGATTGTTGCCACTGTAACTGGGGTTTTTTCGTCCAGCAAAACAGGCAAATCAACCATAGAACATACGCAATTTACAGACACAAATACGGGTTAATGTATTTAATTACGGGCAACCCTAAAATAATAATTTGATTTGTTGCCACTGTCGCTCTCCAGTTGGCTGAAACAATGCAAAAC
This sequence comes from Mastigoproctus giganteus, assembly GCF_048544385.1. Lineage (NCBI taxonomy): Eukaryota > Metazoa > Arthropoda > Arachnida > Uropygi > Thelyphonidae > Mastigoproctus > Mastigoproctus giganteus. Next base: position 75,894,687 of record NC_143582.1, read on the forward strand.
AGACGTCAGCGCCACATTCATCCACCACCTATCTCCGCTCATAGAGCTGTCCACGATGAGATGTTATTCCGGAAATGGTTCCCTATACATTTTTGATACTGTCGAACGGAAATGCAATTTTTGTGCCACTTCGCGAGAGAGGGACCCTTGCGTCGGGCGTCCGCTATCATCCCTCTTTCAAAGTCGGTTACTCACGACGTTTATCCATAATGACATCGAATTACCGTCTACATGAATACAGTGTACCTATATACCTGACAAGCGGTGGGTTCGTCCACTATCGGGGTGACAGCGTCGCGTTGCCCAGGAACCAGTTACCCATGAATTCTAACCTTTCAGTGTATATTAGCATTAGTAGAGTCATATAATACAAGAAAGCAAACTTATTCTGCATCATCCAAAAAAGAAAAAAAAAAAAAAAATTCCCATTTCATCCATCCATTGGCTCCAAAAGTTTGTCCACTTCTTCCTTGAATTTATTTACGCTATCAAATTCCACAACGAAAGATGGAAGTTTGTTTCTGCAATCAAGTACTCGCTAGCTAAAGGCAAATTTTCGCACATCTATTCGACAACCGTCTTTAATATGTGCAGTATTACAGTATAAAATTTAAAAGAATAATATACACATCTGTATATAAATGCACAAAACAAACAAGTAACGAAAATATTTAGTTGTTTTTTTTTTTTTTTTATGTAAACCCCGAACACGAGAGGTATTAGAACCTATAGTACTTAGTACCGTGCATGGGTTGGAGGTTGAGAAGACGAAAGAAGATATTTGTTGACATTGGACTTGAACTTCTGTAGACTAATTTTCAGGAAATACGTATGAAGGAAGGTTGTTTCAGTAAACGGCAGTTGAATGAATAAACGAAGAAGATTAAAAGTTGGTTCTGTGAGTTTGAAGTTGGACAGTAAATGGATGTTTCCTAGTGGCGGCACGTATTCGGACTGTTTTGAAAGAGAGAGAGCGGGAATTATAGAAGCCAATTCAGAAGAACAGTGCCCATGGAAGTATCTGTAGAAGAGGCATGCAGCAGAAACAGTAAGTCTATGAGAAAGCGAGTGGAGAGACTGTGTTAGAGATGAATCGTTAATTAACCTAACTGCCCTCTTCTGAATGGAATCAAGAAGCCTGAGAGAGAGAGAGAGAGGTTTTGGGGGCACCACCCCAGATGTGGGAACCATATTCCATGGTAGGGCGAATTTGGGATTTATACAGAATGAGCAGCTGTTTGGAAGAAAAGTAACGCTGAGAGCGAAAGAGGAAACGAAGTTTTTTAGATGCAGAGGAAGCAATATTTGTAATATGCTTGTGCCAAGAGAGATTAGAAGTCAGGGTAATCCCCAAAAGAGATATATCATTTTGCTTAGAAATCGGAATGTCACAAAAGATAAGCATAGGAGCAGAAGAATCCTTTTTGCGAGATATAAGACAAGACTGAGTTTTGGAAGGGTTGAAATCAACTAAGTATGTCTTTGTCCCACTGGAGAATTACCTGAAGATCAGCATTTAAGAAATTGGTAGCAAATTTTCGAGAAGTTGAAGCTGATTGAGCAGGGCAAGGTTTCTCAAAATGGAAAGTGGAATGCAATGTGCTATCATCGGCAAAACAATGGATAGGATTTCCAGTCAATGGAAGAAGGTCATTAATATACAAGAGGAAAAGAGTGGGGGAAAGAACTGAACCTTGGGGGACACTGGCATTAGTGGAGAAATTAGAAGACAGGGAGACATCTGCCATCACCCTCAGTGAGCGATCAGAGAGAAAACTGGATAAATAACCAATTACAAAAAACAGTTGGCAAACCATATGGTTTGTCAACTGATGGAAGCTTTTTTAGAAGACCTTTATGCCAAACACGATCAAAAAGCCTTTGAGATGTCAAGAGCAACTACTTGTGTTTCACCGAACCTTTCCATTGAATTAGTCCATAAATGGGTAATATATGCCAGAATATCACCAGTGGATCGACATTGACGGAATCCATACTGACGATCATTGATCAGACGGAAGGTTTTACGTAGTTTAAGAGTTGGCGGTTAATTGATTTCTCCATTACTTTAGAAAGGGTAGAAGTAATTGCAATGGGACGATAATTGGATGGGAGGGATTTGTCACCCATTTTAGGAACTGGCTGGACATGAGCAAATTTCCGAGCAGAAGGAAAAACACCTTTGGAATAAGAAAGTGAAAAAAGGTTGTTGTTATTGTTGTTATTTGGTTTTTAGGAGCATTAGCAACTAAGGCCATATTGCGCGGGGATATGCGGTGGTCATTCCCTGACCTTTCCGCATCCTCCGTATTTGGTGGCTCACGGGCTCGAACCCCGGTCTAATCAAGAAGCATGTGCTACGCACTGCTGCTCCTGCCCACCTGGCTACGGAGGCGCCTCTGTGAAAAAAGGCGGCAAAGAATAGAAGTTCGGGAGCACAGGTTTTGAGAACAAGTGTTGAAATACCATCAGGACCTGGAGCTTTCTTAGTATCAAGATTCGTCAAAATCCTTCTGACATCCTTTTGACGGAAGACCACAGGAGGCATTGAATGGACCGTGTTGGGAATGGTGGGAGGTGTTTAACAAGATCATTAATACATGAGTTGGAAGAAAAATGGGATGCTAGCAGGTCAGCTTTATCCTTGGCTGAAGTAACAACAAAACCATCTGGTTTGGACAGAGGTGGGAGCAGAGATGGGCAAAAGTTGTGGCCAATAGCTTTGGCAAGAGACCAGAATGCTCGGCTACCATTAGGGCAAGAAGCAAGTTTTCTACTCTTAGCCTGTTCAAACTCTAGTTTAGACTGGTTTATAAATGCTTTACAATTGTTGCGAACTTTGGTGTAGGCAGAAAATGAAACTGAAGAATCAGAAACAAGCCAATTACGATAGGCAACATTCTTCTCTTGAACAGCCTTAGCACATTTATTGGAAAACCAACCTTTAGATTAAGGACGAGATTTTAAAGTGGAGTGTGGGATAAAGGATTCCATTCCTGCAAGAATAATTTCACTGACACAATCTGAGCAAACGCTGACATCAGAAGTTTTGAAACAGTAATCCGACCAAGGAAAAGAAGAAAAGAAATCTCGCAGGTCATCCCATTTTGCATTCTTGTAATGCCAAACAACACGAGGTTGGGAATAGCCATGAGATAAAGGCTCCATTGGAGAAGGGACAATCACCAAGTTGTGATCTGAAGTGCCTAAATGACCTCTCACTTCGACCGTGTACTTAGAAGGGTTGTTTGTGAGAAACAGATCAAGCGTGCTGGCTGAATGATTAGGATAATCCGGTATTCTTGTAGGTAAATGAACAATCTGTGCAAGGTCATTAGTAATTGCAAAAGCCTCAGCATCTTGACCAGCTGGGTCGGTGTGACAAGAAAACGGAAGCCAGGAGTTGTGAACATTAAAATCATAGTCAAAGAGCTCCAAGTGATTAGTGGAGTTGGGAGAACGGTAGAGACAACGGATGAATTTGACAAAATAAGGTAGAGAGATTTTAAGCCAGAGAAGATCAAAGAGAGGAGATTCCAAATTGCCAAGTCTCTGACAGGGAATATCAGAACGGACATATGCACAAGTACCACCTTTGAGGCGAAAGGAATCATACAACGAATAATTTGGGCATCTGAGATGAGCAGTAGTTGAATCAACCGATAACTGAGATTCTGTCAGAAAAGTACATGGGGTTTGGCAGACTGCAAGTGGAAATGAACATCGTTGAGATTAGATTTGAGACCACGTATATTTGTGAAATGAATTATGAAGTGTTTGGGAGGTTTAGATCTTTTCGCAGATAAGCTTGCTCTATTAGTTTGACAATTCATGGTGTATTCAATAGTAAGAAAAAGTGGGTGGGACATGCTGTATGAAGTAATGAAATTTTTGAATATATCGTACACATGGTAAGAATATACTCAGATCCTTGACATAACGTGGCCTCGAGGGCCGGCCTGCGAACACCGTTTTAGAGCTGTACCCTCGATATGTAAGGAATATTGGATCTCGCCACGAAGTTCATCATAACCTCAAAAGTCATCAATCATAGTGCATGATGGAAGAGATGGGGAAGGATTGGCCGAAACTTGGCTCTAGAGACTAAACATGGGTTCCACCACTTCAAGCCTCCAATAAGCAAAGTGGTGGTATTGCACCGGTTGATGAGACTCATCTACCACCTAGTATTGCCTGGTAACATAGAGGGGTGGCATTCCTCCAGGTGAGGGCGCCACACCTCGATCCCTGCTTATGTTGGTTCACACCTGGGTGGTCATCCACCATGTACTTGTGCATGGAGGTTATACCCAGGATTACTAACAGTCCCACCATCTTGAAGGTGCAAGTAGAGGATTTGGCTGTCACAGACCGTCCGGACTTCACCGAAATTGGGTCCACTTGACTTGGGTGTCACCCGAATATCAGTTCCATCAGCGTTTTAGACTCCCAGGTAGCAAGTGCAGCTTGTCTGGCATATCTGAGAGAATGTTTGTGACAACCTCAAGGACCTCATGGAAAAAAAATGTTGATTATTTCATTTATGCAGAAATTAAATCTTAACTCTGAGTCGAAGTTTTACAATTTTGATGAAATATTGGAAATGTATGGAAGATTTGCGATTTGTTCAGCAAAATTATAGCTCTGAGTAATGGATTTTTTTTCCGGTAGTCATTCGTATATTTGACTGAATAGAGACAATGAGACGAAATGAAGTGAAAGGAACAGAATAACTTATTTTCTAATTAAATAAAAATATCACAAAACTGTTACTAATTTAAGAAAAAAAAAAATTCAAACGTGCCTGAAATGTAACGCAATGCGTATATTACCTAACTGCAGCACATTCATTTTTTTATATATATAGTTGCTGCGCTCAGTCTTAAAATGCATAATTAGACTTGTCTATTTTCCATTCTACTCATACTTTTGCGTTAAAGTGGGCTGGTATTTTGTGCTCTGGTAAAACTTGTCGACCTTCACTACGATATATCAGTGATTTCTAGTTGAGGCTTGTATTACTTCATATTTCCGTGTAAACTTCATTTAGTCTACCCCGGCCTCTAAATGCAACATTACATTTATAGTACTGTATGTATTATATTTCAAATTCAGATTTTTATTTTAACAGCAACAAAGCATGTCGTTCATATGTGTCCAAATATATGTACGTATTTTATTTGTAAAGTGTGATTTCACAGGCAGATTCGCATTTTATGCGAACTGAAAAATCTAAAATATCATGGTGGGAGGGAGGGTAGCCTACTTCTTCTGCCTGAGACCGGCTGACTACACCCTCGATTGAAGAGGACTTTAGAAATTCCTCCAGTTATCGCAATTAGGAAAAGTAGAACGTGAATGAAGCTACATGAAAAAAAGATGGATACCTCATTTCTATAATAATCTGTACTAATTGGCGAAAATTAAACTTTTGTATACCTCCCAGATGTTTCGCTATGAGTTTAATCTCTCTCTCTCTCTTTCCTTCCTTTCAGATCGAAGATCTGGGAAGAAATAAATAAGAAGTGATTCTTGCCTGTTTAATTCTAACAGTTTGTTCAGGAAGTTGTAGAAACGTGGTCGAGGAAAGTCAGTGCGGCAGTTGAAGGCGAGACCATCTTACACTGAACAGGGTGTCAACCTTACAAAAGCCTCCTTCTAGTTACACACCGAATGAAAGATGATTCTCGGGAACTGTAGCTCAGATAATGAGTTTCGTCAAACTTCAACAGGCACTATCATCGACAGATCAATTTCAATGGGTGAGTTAGTTTTTATGTTTGGTTTCTGTTCTACCCTAAAATATAGGACATCAAAACTGAATTGTCTATTCATTTAGAAGTTGTGTGATGGTGCAATTCGGGGTCGTTTCTGGTGCCATCTTAGGCAGCATTACCATAGATTTCTCATCGCCGGCATAAAGCCTTCATCTCCATGAAGGTTGGTTTGGTATGCCACAAAACTGACCATGGCGACGAAACGTTAACTGAAGGAGGCACAAGTGAATTACAGTTTTCTGTGATTCACTTGAGCCTCCCACATACTTTTTTAGGTTTCTAAATTATTTAGAACCTAAAGGTGTAACACCGTACGTCATACACAATTTTAGAATTTTTTATTTTTAAGACTGGGTTCAGTCTGTAGAAAAATTAAAAGCAACAGCGCCAACATCACATTTGTAATGACTTTTATGGCTGTCCCTTGTTGGGAATATTTTGGTTTTAATCTTCTCTGTTATATCATAGCCAAGCATATCTTCCTACATACATAACTTTCCTGTTTACCAGAAATACTTCCGCAATTTTTTTTTTTTTTTTTTTTTATAGTTTTACTAAGTTTACTAAGTAAAACTATAAAATTTACTAAATTCTTTTAGTTACTTTGTTGCGGCAGGTTGGAAAATTTAGAAACCTAAATACAAATAAAGATTTATACAAATAAATATATAAAGATATTTTTTGTTTATATACTCCGGGACTCCCACATAAGCTCAAAGGAGTTTACAAGGTAGAGAATACAAGGACATTTGTGGTGAAGTGGATTTGAACTGTGGCTATCTCAGACGCGTTCATCGACATATGCCACAGCTATTTTATGGCTGTGGTTTCTGCTAATATTCAATTCAGAAAGTAACACGCGATTTACTGAGATCACGTGTTCAGCATGTGCGGTGGGTTTGGTTTCATTTTTTATATTGGACAATCGCGACGCTTCTATGTTTTCTCTGATTCACTTGTGCTCTTGTAAGTTGTCTAAACATTAGAAGAAATACGCAGTCAACTTTTATTTTTCTGAAAAATGTTCCGGATTAATTTCTCCTAATTATTAAAAAACAACGATCACTTTAAAACAGTTGGAAACGTTCAGCTTATGTGAGGATCGATTTTTTTTATTTTGTAAAAGTTTATTTCTTAAAATATATTGGGTTATGTTTCAGATTAGACCTAAACGGGAATAAAAAATTCTTCATTTCATACGTGGAGGAAGTGTTATTATCAAAAATTCAACGTGATATTGAGTGTGGATGATTTGAAATCCATTCAAATAGACCTAGGTGTAAAGTCTAGAATAGAATTTGCTAGTCTAGAATTTGCGGAGTAAATTGCAAAATAACTGCACTGAGTTGGTGGTTCATTCAGGGAACTGCTTTATTAAAAAAATAACATAAAAATAATCGGATATTTGGTATAACAGCAGGAAAATTTATAAACTTAAAAGCATTATATTTTCAAATCATAAATTCAACACACACTTTCAGTGTGTGTGTGTGTGTGTGTGTGTGTGTGTGTGTGTGTAGACTAAAGCGTTCCTTTTCATGAAATGGAGCGGTTCTTTCAGTAACATCACCTTTTTGCACTATGCGATATAAAGCAATTGATCAGATACATAAAGATGCTGTATGCGTGTAATTCATTGCGAGAATGGGCAAGACGAAAGATTTTTAAGTGACTTTGAACATGGTATGATAATCGGCGCCTGATGCGCCAGTATGAGTATTGTGGAAATTACAACCCTTCTGAGGTTTCCACCTAAGACTACGTCTGGGGTGTATCGAAACTCGTTCGCCTTCTCCCCACTTCTCACTTCCCCAACTTCTTTTCCTGGGTCCTCTCCCTCCATTCTATGCAGGAGGGGTTCATCCCAACAGGCATCCCCCTACTAACCTGACCCGGCTCTTCGTGCCGTGGAGGGATGCCGGAATGCACCTTCCTGGTGGGGGCATTCCAGTAACTAAGTGGCAGATGAACAACACAGCAACGCTCACAATACCTACACTACTCATACTTTCATCTGGCCTCGACAGTTTTTACTTGTTCACACAGAAGCGGGGGGACCACTGATACCGCTAATAGATACATACACACCAAACATGCGATGAAGCAGAGGCCTAGTGACACTACCTTACAAGGAACTCCGACACCTTGAAGCCACAGACATCCCATCCCATTTATACTGGTCATACTTAATTTTCTCTAACACATTTTGATAATGTTCTTTAATATGAACACTGCACAATAGAGATCGATGGGTGTATAATTCCCATTGTGAAGCAACATAGCTTTCAAACTTTTACTTGAACTGTCTATGAAAAGAAGTAACTCCTGTGGATTGATTCTGGATTAAGCAGAATCTCCATAAAGACCAATAAAATCAAAACAATAGCAAAAGCATTCGGCAGCAACAGTGTAATCATGGGTATAAGTGAAATGTATTTTTTTTTATTTTTGTATGCTGAAGTTTTGCAGCTGTGATCGGATAGATTCCACCACTCTTTTAAACGTCAGGAGATCTGCACTGGATTTGGTTAATAAATAAACAAAATAAATTTTTGTTTATACTCCAGGCCGACCACAGAGTCAGGAGTTTTAACTCAAGTCCCTTACTAGATCATTTAATCCTTGCTTATTGGAGAAATATGGCATATTACTTGAAGTAATGTGCTATTATACAAAATTATGAGAAACAAACTTAAAACTAAAGAAGTCTTTGCAACTATTGTACATAATGGTGTCGAGACCAAAAACTGGTCTGAGTCTGTAAGTGTTATACTTGCTTGACAACTTGTTTCCGATTGATGACTCGGGTTGTGATACTGAAATTCATAGAGGTATTCGCTATGCAAACTCCTTGTACATATCAAATTCTTATTCGGAACCATTTACTGCTGCGGAGTTAGAGACAGTTATAAAGCAGATCAATATAAGAAAATGTCCGGATATGCTGCAGAATATATTTACAAATTTTTGTATTGTGGAGACTGCAAAACTTAAACCTGAAATTCTATTACAGTTATTTAACAACAAATGCTTGGAGGAAGGACACTTTCCGGAGCTCTGGAAAACTGCTCTTCTGAGATTGATTAAAAAGCCCAACAATCCCCCAGACGAGCCTAGATCTTATCGGCCAATTTGAGGAAATTGTTGGAACGCCTAGTTGCCCTAAGTTTGAACTATCTTTTCCTTGAAAAAGATCTTGCGTCCAACCAGTACGGTTTTTCTCCAGGCCGATCCTGTGAGGGCGAGCCTAGATCTTATCGGCCTTGTAGATTTTATTTGCCACGTTGAAAACTCTCCGTTCAAATACACATTGGCTATATTCATAGACTTCGAGGGCGCCTTTGATTCCTTTTGGTGGGATAGCGCCCTCGAACGTCTACGTTCTGCACAATGCCCTCAACAGTTATATCTTCTTGTCAAGAGCTACTTTACAAACCGACTCGTCACAGTCAGATCCAATAATCAGATTGTATGTCAAATTTCTAGATGGTGATCTCAGGGAACATCTTAGGACCGTTATTCTGGAACGTGATGTTACAGGACTGGGGGGGGGGGAGAGAGAGAGAGAGAGAGAGAGAGAGAGAGAGAGAGAGAGAGAGAGAGAGAGAGAGAGAGAGCATTTGAAAATACCAAGATAATGGCTTACGCCGATGATCTAACAGTATTTCTTAGCGGTAACTCAAGATCTGCCTTGGTCCTAGAAGACCTACAGATTTGGACCCACGAAAATAAATTGAAGATAAGTCCTACCAAGATCATGGTTTTTGTGGGTAAACTTCACATCCGGCGTCCATCTACGTGTAAAATTGGCAATGCTCAAATCCCTATAGTCACGGAAACTAAATTGCTCGGAGTTATTATTGACCAAAAATTGAATTTTGGGGCGCACTTGTCAAGTGCGCTTTGCCAATTAAATGCTTTGCCAATGCTGTAGTTAGACTTTCTCGAAATGAGTGGGGGCCTCTCCAGACGATCCTTGAGGCTCTACCATACAGCTCTGTTTGTCCCTGCGGTGGCCTATGCTGAAGGCACATGGTTTCATAAGGTCAAAATTGTAAAGTTCCAAGCTAAATTGATGACACTTCAGAGAATAATGTTACTAAGTGTTCTAAAAGCCTGCAGCACAGTCTCAACGGCCGCACCAGGTCCTGGCGGGTTTCTGCCTCTCTACTTACACGTGATCTACAGAGGATTGACCTACAGACTAAAACGTAAAATTCCCTCAGAACTCTTTGGAATCACAATTAATTTAGTCTTGAATGTCAAACATGAACGTAAAAGAATTTGGAATGAACTAATAAAACTTTGGCAATCTAGATGGGAAATTCTTTCCGGAGACCTACACATTGATGAACAAGATGAATGGCTGGTTCAATATGGATATGTTTACTTCATACTTGCTGACTGGTCACGGTTCGATGAACATGAAATTATATAAATTTAGGTTGTCAACACCAGATCTATGTCAGTGTGGAGAGGCTGAAGACTGGCAACATGTACTGTATTCATGCCCAAACTATACGGATTCTAGGGCAAGGCTTAGGGAAGCAGCGGCTAATATTTCCACTGGTCAAGAGTCAGTGTTGGTGCAGGATGCTGATAATTACCGAGCGCTGCAGGCTTTTGCAAAAGAAGCTTTTACGAGAAGACTTGGCCGACAGGACTAGCCGGGTGGATAAAGTGCCTGCCTAGCAACCCAAAGGTCGCGGGTTCGAATCCCACCTCGGGCTTGGATCAGAGTAGAAAATGCAAAAACCTTGGGAGGTGCAATATGGCCATAGAAGCCGATGCACCAACAACTAACAAAAAAAAAAAAAAAAAAACGAGAAGACTTGTACAGTCTCAGATGACAGCAGTTATTCACGCCTCTGGCCCGAACCCAACTTGACATTCAATTTGATGTTTATGACAGAGTGTCTGGCTGTGTCCTCACCAGTTAATAGAACAATAGATTTTGTTGTATGATTGCTGTAGATGAGTAAATCTCATTTATTTTTTTAATACGCCAAGGGAACATTACTTTATTTTTTATTTTTTTCAATACGCCACGGGACTCTCTCTCTCTCTCTCTCTCTCTCTCTCTTTTATTTATTTGAATACGCCACGGGAACCTCTCTTTTTTTTTTAATACGCCGCGGGAACCCCTCTCTCTTCCCTCCCCTTGTAGAGAGAATACAAGAAACAGCACCGTATTCAGCAGTCACAGGCTTGAACCCGGGTCACTCAAGGCACGTGTACTTATGCACACGCGCGATTGACCACTCGGCTACGGAAAAGCCTGAGACATCAGGAATTGAGACATTACGAGCAATGCTGGGACTGGCCCACCTTCCCGTGGTGTGGACGAGTACCCAGAATCATCTGTCCAGGTGAGTGATGCTTCTGGGCAGCCAAATAGCCAGAACAGAACACACACATAATACACACGAACCTCCGTTACACACATCTGGCCCATTTGTAGTGATACTGTTCTTCACATAGATACGAGGCGGAGATGAACTGACGTTCAAGGAGCCGCCCTTTACAAAACCTGATGTTCACACACACCTAAATACCATTGCTGACCAGGTACACCCTTTCATGGCAACGGCCTTCCCCTCTGGCGGTGCCATCTTTCAGCAGCATAATGCGCCATGCCACACCGCCCAGATTGTTCGAGACTGGTTCGCGGAATATGAGGAAGACTTCCAGGTATTTCTCTGGCCTCCAAATTCCCCAGACATCAATCCCATCGAGCATCTGTGGTTTGTGTTGGAACAGCAACTCCGATTTGTGGCATCTCTACCACGGACCTTACAGGAGTTAAAAGATCTGCTGGTTACGTGTTGGAACCAGATACCACAAACACATTTAGAAATCTTGTATCGTCCATGCCTCGCCGGGTACGAGCTGTTTTGGCTGCACGTAGAGGACCAACATCATATTAGGTAGGTGGTCATAATGTTTTGGCTGCACGCAGAGGACCAACATCATATTACGTAGGTGGTCATAATGTTTTGGCTCATCGGTGTATATATAGCAGCACACTGCTCGACAAAATTAACAGAACACGTAGGAAACGTGGTGTTAACGCGTGTAGCTTGCGATGAAGTGTGACAAAATTTGGTATTGTGTAGAATAGAATACCGATGAAATGAGGAAACAGCGAGAAACTACGGTCAGGTATAAGGGACTTTTATAGGGGTTGTATGACAATTACCAAAAAGGTCACATTACGGAAGTCGATACAAGATGCTCGAAAATATGGTCACATGACATCAGTATGGCATTCGATCCCTCCAACGGCTGAAACAGGCCTGACAGCGGTGAACCACATAAGGGTGTCTATAAGATTCTGCAGCAAAAAATCCCATTCTTCCACCAGCGCAAACATTAACACCCCAAATGACCGAGGAGTTGGCTGTCGGTATGCAATGCAACGTCCAAGGGCATACCACACATCGATCGGATTTAAGTCTGCTGATCGTGATGACCATGGCAGTCGTTGGAAATCTCCAGTTTTAAGGCATCCCTTAACCCTTGACTCTATGTGCAGTGGCTTTGTTGTGCATGAAAATAAAAACCGTACTACTAAAAAGTCGCACATAGGGTTCGAGGATCTGTTCTCAGTACCTCTGCGGACTTACGGTCTCTATCAAAAACATGAATAGTGTTGCGGCCGTTCCTCATTATTCCGCCCCACACGAGAACACCGCCTCCACCGTAAGCGCACCCTTTCTTCAAAGTTAGCATTAGCATTAGTGGTGGTATATGGCGCAAGGAAGCAAGCTTATACAGCATTAGCCGAAAAAAACTTTCCATTCACCTATCCACTTGCTCCAAGAGTCCAAAGGTTTGTCCAATTCTTCCTTGAATTTATTTAAGCTATCAACTTCCACAACGACAGATGGAAGTTTGTTCCAGCAATCAACCACTCGCTGGCTAAAGGCAAATTTCTGCAACAGTCTTTCCTCAATTTCAATTTACACCCCCTCAAGTGCGTAATCTGACCCAGCGGAAGATCCCATCAGCATTGAGTTCGCTCAATCCATTCACAGCCTTATACATCTCAATCAGATCCTCGCAGGTTCCTAATGTCCAGACACTGCAATTTGTAGAACTTAATCCTTTCTTAGTAAGAGCATCCCTTTGTTTCTCTCACCAATTTCGTTGCTCTTCTGTGTACTCGTTTCAGCAGCTCTACATCCTTCCTAAAATGAGGCCTCCAGACCTGTATGCAGTACTCATGGTGTGGCCTGACTATTGACTTATACAAGGGAATAATCACCTCCTTATTGACAAGATCCCATGAGCTGCTCTGGCAGCCTGTCTGCACTGCTCTGAATACTTCATATCTGACGGCACAATTACCCCCAGGTCATTTTCATTCTCCAGTACCCTGAGTATAATACCGCACAGTTGGTACGCTCTGGGATTACTGTTACCCATATGCAGTAATCCCATGCGGGATTACTGCATATGGGTAGCAGTAATCCCAGAGTAATCCTCGTCTCCAGATGAAATAACGTCTAGAATCTGTAGGCTAAAACCGGACTCATCAGAGAACAGAACTGTACCCCAGGGCTTCAAGTCTCGTTCATCGCACCAGTTTCGATTAACTCTGCGGTGGTTTGAGTTTAATGGGATACAAGCTACTGGCTTCCTTACATATAATCCACTTGAATTGAGCCTTCTTAACACAGTCCGGCTGGAAATGTGTTCCCCCAAGTTCGCAGTAACTTCAAGAGACAGTTGATGCAGGACATCGTAGGGTTCTGTCTTGCTGTTAGAGCCAGATAGCTGTCTGTTCCGGTTGATGTGGCCCTAGGGCGACCTTGACCAGCTCTTCTTGTAATGGTTCTTGTCTCCTGAAACTGCTTCCATAATGCCGAGACGACACTGCGTGACACATTAAGCCAATGTGCCACGTCCGCTTGTGACTGCCTGACTTCAAGTCGTCCAACGGCCCGCCATCTCAAAGAATCTGAACGACGATGACTTGCCATCTTGAGTACTGGAGATGTGACTATCCCAATGATCAAGCCAAAAATCGGGAATGAAGTGACGTGGTTGCAACTCGTGTTTTTATAGGCATGAATAATTTGCATAATGCGCGGCTTGCTAAGGTAGTAGATCGATTTCTATTGAATACTCGGAATTTGCATGCCAGGATGCCTATTATATCAAATATTCACCTTCAGCAACACTATTCACAATAAAATATTCATGAAAAACATTTTGTTCTGTTAATTTTGTCGAGTAGTGTATTAGTATGCACTTATATAATATCTATAAATGGCGTTCTCCCCCCCCCCCCCTCTCCAACTTCTTTTCCTGGGCTCTCTCCCTCCTTACTAGGCAGGAAGTGTTCACCCCGATAGGCATTCCTGTACTAACCTGTCCTGGATCCTCCTGCCGTGGACGGATTCTGGAATGCCCCTTCCTGGTGGGGATGGTCCTTCCAATAACTAAGTAGCCAGATGAACAACCCAAACAGCGCAACAACACTGTTTGCACGATACCTACACTACTCACACCCTCATCTAGCCTTGGCAGTTTTTGCTTCTTCACAGTGATATTTTTACACGGTTTTGTAGGGGACCACTGGTACCAATACACACTATGTCCACTATCTCTAAATGGCAAAATACATATGCATATAAATTAAACATTTTTGTTAAATAGTAATAATGAATATTATTATTCATTTTATTATTATCCTTATTTAAATCTGGTCATCTTATTTCCTGAATAAGATACCTCTTCTCAACATCTTGATTTTCATTTTCATTGGGGTAATGACCACACTGTTTTTGTGAACTCTTTGTGTTCGCAAAACAGAGATGTGTGGTCATGAAATAAAATATTTTTAGGACATATAAAAGAAATTCTGGAAATTTTTAAATTATAGCTCATTGCCAGATATTGAAGGATATTTTTCTTCCACGGATCGACAAAGATCATGAAATTTCATTTTAAACTTTGTGTCGCAAGATAACTCGATATATTCTTTAACTTGTACGGGGCTAAGATTTGATGTATCGTTGAAGAGTTCTGTGGAAAAAGCGTAGAGTGCAATCACCCATTTATATTCCTAGAAATACGAGAGAAAGTAACAACAAAGGAGACTGCGAAGCGTACAAATGTGTAATAAAAAAATTTCTTCTGATACTGGACGTCTATTAACACAATTTATCTAACTTCCTTTTCTTCCAAATATAATTGGCAGACAAAATAAAGAATAATGTTTCTTCACTACTGTTTGCACAATCTCATTGCTCTTCAATTGTAAGATGCTTACTGATCCTAAACTTCTCTTCGCTATTGCAAAGAGAAAAAAAATTCCAGAAATAAACCCAGACCACAGAATTAAATTTAACGGTGTGACGTATTGAGTTATGCTAGTTGTTGGCTATGAGAGAGGGAGCCATACATCACCAAAACTCGATGGCGGGGCTGAATGCGTTAATTTTTTGCGGCACATCATTGTTCCTGCTATAAACCGGTTGAGAATGTCTGATAATTTTGTCCAGTTGAACAAAAATGGTTATAGGGGAGTGAAATGATGAAAAAAACTACTTTTAGAACATATAAAAGAAGAAATTGTATAATGACATGGATAATTTTACTGTTGCATCGTCTGGCATGCATTAATTATTTGTCATTAATACTTTTGAAGAAACATTTCGAAACGCCATTCCGCCCATCTTTGTAGGACGTGGATCTGTAATAAAGGCTTTTAAAATTCAGATTTTTGAAAACTGACAGGAATGTATGCTATTGTCGTTTAAGAGATTAACAACCTTGACAATCGAGACACAGCAAGTATCCTGATGCAAACCGTGTATATCTAACAGTATACACGGTTTGCTGTTTCTGTAGTTAATGCGGATAAACTTTCAGACAGTAGACCTGAAAGGAAGCTAACACATATTATATAAATAAAGTCGAAGATCAGGAACCACTAAGGAGAACTACATGATCAATTAATACACAGTTGAAGTGAGAAAGAAACCGGAAAATGGCGGTATTTCGTATTTCTTAAAATGGAGAACCTGAATTTTAAAGCTTAATTCCAAAGTCAGAAGAGGGTTTAATTAGAAATTGAACTTTGAGTTCATTTTCCCTTCGGCTCTTTGGTTGCAAACGATTGACCTATGAAGCGTCATCGATATTTCCGGCTAAGGTAAACTACCTGTTTGCACAAGAAGGCAACTTAATATAATATTCTGCAGCTGGTAAGACTACTTTTTCCTTTTCTTTTTGTCTGAGGCCTTGGGGTGAGTGACAGAAGAAGTGAATGTATTAGCATCATTAAATAGATCAGGGTTATAATGAATGAGGTTAGAAACTTTTGGATCGGAACTTACCTTGGCATCGCATTGTAGCCTAGTTTCTCTCAAACTTAGCACTACGATGGACAGAAGTACCCGCCACCAGAAGTTTGATTGCATCCTTTATGTGTCCCTCGCTGTCACGATCTGAAAATCCTGCACACCATGGAAAACAATCAGAAAAAGATGAATAAATTAACGACACCACACATACACTTCGGCGATCCAGCCCAGAGACAGACAGACAGAACCGCCGATACTACGCCCCCCCAAGTAGATCGGTCCACACAGCCTCCCTTTCCAAGGTATTACCATAAAAGCCGGCAAGTCCCTGCCAGGTCGCGAGGCTTCTACTGTCTGCAACAAGTAAGAAAGACTCCTAGAACTATTGAACCTGTTCAGCGTCGCTGCTGGTGATTGGCGGAAGGAAACCTGCCTCGCAAGTTCTGTACCTTTCGGCCACGGAGGGCCACTACGTCATTTGTGCTTCTGGCAAAACAAGGTAAGAGAGGCTGCCGCCGTCAACCAAGATTTGAAGAGAGAGAGCACGTGCATCCTGGAGAAACTACTTTTCTGTAGACAGTGATTTTTCCTCTCCCCAGATTTGACAGTGTCGTAGTTCACTGCGGAGACACCCCGAAGTTGGTGTTAATGACGTTTCAAGGTTACCCTTTTATCTTCACATTTCGCAACGATTCAGTGTTTTTCTAGGAAAGACCCGTTTTACTTACCCTCTTTGCATCGACCCCTTGGCAGTCTTGTGTTCCGGAATTAGGTACAGGTTTAGAATAGGGCGCTCATTTAGCGATATGGGGGCGAACAAATATACGAGAGCCTGCAGGTTCTGAAGTTGTTCTTTGTGTCCACCCGTTAAAATGAAATAAATAAATAGCCGAACTTGTGTATTCATCGTTCCGGAATGTCTTCAGTAACTCATTAGGCATGCGTTCATGCTCTGTTTGATGCCCGTGTCAGGCATGTAATTTTGTTACTCACAGGATTTCGTAGGTGTGATTTGACCCTGGTTGCTATTACTTCAACTGCTGGAGATGCGATTAGTTGAAATGTTTTAAATAATTATCTTACGGTCCTCTTGAAATAAAATGCTTCAGTAATTCTCGACTTTAGCATTTTTAAACAAGAATGCATAGGTTTAGATTAAACTTCGATATCAGTAGTTAACTGAATGAATAAATTAATATGAGTTAATCGACTGCTGAAACCGTAATCTCGAATATACTCAAGAAACACAACTGATGCCAAACATCTTTGATTCTCCCTATAAAAAATTTTGACTGCGTACTTGAAATTACTTATGACTTTATGAGGTCATTTGTAATGCACATTAGCATGTATGCATATTACGCCTATTGTCTTCACACACACACACTGTCCATCCGTCTTTCCAACCTCACGTAATAACTCGATTCCCAGATAATGGATATTCGTGAAATACAAGTATTAAATTTCAGCCTTTTAAGATTTGTAGAGCCTTACCAAATTTCATTAAAATCGGATCAACAGAAATCTGAAAATTATTTTTTTTTGTCGGTCCGTCCGCATGTAATAACTCGATTCCCAGTGATCAGATTTTCATGAAATTTTATATTATTGATTCTTTTAAAAAGACATGTCGAGCCATCTCATATTTCATTAAGATCGTACCAATAAAATCTGACAATTATTATTATTTTCATACATAAGCTATGAGTTTCATTCTACCCTGTGAACATGACAATAGTCGAAAAGTCTTAGTCCGCTTAAGGGTGGAATCTTTTAGTTATATTGTCTCATAGTATTTTAATAGTACGTAATTTATTGATATTCCAGTGAGGAATTTTTAATTGCATGGTTTTATAGTACTGTCATCTTATTTTAATAGCATTTTATTCGTATTGTAATTTTGCGTTATGACAAAATGTCTTCCTTCACTAAAGGTTGCATGGGGGGTTTAATATTTCTGGGGTCGGGGTGGGGTCCTCCGCTGTGATCCTGGGGTGGTGGACTGTCCGTGTGTCAATAGTGAGGAATATATTATGAGTTTTAAACTATTTTAATTATGTAAATTTGTTTTAAGTATCATTTCGTAATTTATTCGTGTAAGGAGATTTGGGAAAGAAGAAATCCTACGCACTGAATAAAAGGTAACTCCTTGTTTTTTTCCAAAATAAGCTATCCATGTACAGTACTATACATTGTAGCTGAAGCACTGGATATTATGTTCCTTGCTTGCGCTAATTGAAGGAATGAATGGAAGTGACGAATGTGCAGAAACCTAATTTTGTCGGTTCGCGTATAAAAGTCGTTGCTTTTTTTTTTTATAAATTATGAATTATAACAATATTTGCTAACGCGGCTGATATGTAACGCACTGCATACATTACCTGCTTGTTCAGTGTAATTTCGGGTTTTCGTCCTGCGAAAACGTTCCACAAACGCCATTTTTATAGGCACGATGTACTGACACCTCGTGGTTTATTTGACGCGCAAATCTAAACCCACCAACCTATTGGGGATGGACAGGTGAGGCAGGTAGTCATTTTCCACTAGTAATACTAGTACTATTCGTAGAGCAGTATTTCCTTAAACTTTTTTTTTATTCAATCCCCTCTAGTTCACGTCCCTCCTTGAGAGAGATTTTGACACCCTGGCAACCAAAATGATGTGCGATTTTAATGAAGATTTTGAATGCATTAACGAATTCCCTCTGTAAAGTGGTGTAGGAAATCTATTCAGAGGCTGAAGATATTGACGGACTTGATCCTGGCATGCCTCCTGCCTTACCTTGCGAGGACATATTTGACTGGGTTTGGTGAAGCATGAATTTTCCCACCTGTTGCCCTTGCGTAGGTATCGGATTCTCCCATTTAACACTAAACCTCTTGCTGCGTTTACCCGCTTGCAGCTCTTCAGGAATCGAGCATGCTGCTGATTATAACGCATTGCAACCGAGTGAATCTTGACCTAAATGTGAGCATGCTCGGTCTCCAGGTTTAGGTTTGACCTGCCTGGAAACAAAATGTGTGGCAGTCACTTCACCTGCCTCCACTTGGCCTCGCTGGATAGGGTGTTATTACGAGTCAATAGTCTATCTATTAGAAGCTCCATAGGCGGAAAAAACTGCCTAAAAAAAAAAAAGTCCCCTAGACTAACTCAGTGGTGAGCGAGAGATAATGACCGTGTTTCTCCCACTCCTTGCACGCATGACATGGAGTTGTGCAAAATGACCCGCCTCAGATGATGGCTTCCTAGTTATCTATCGACCACAACAGCAGCTGTTAAATATCCTGATGGAAGAAGGGTGAAATCTGGAGCTGAATCCCTCAGACACCTAGTGGAATCCATGTCACTACGTGTATGAACTGTAATTCGGGCAAAAGGTTGAGTGTATGATAACTCCTGGGTATTTCTTTGACTGGAAAGGTGAGACAATGCTAATAGTTCTGCCTCACCTTCCTCTTTCTCTAGAGTTTGAGAATTCTATAGGTTAAAACTGTTCAAATTTTCTGTATTTTGTACCCTCCGTAGAACTTTTCACCCTTCTTCCGGATCTCGTTCCATGGTTTAAAAACCACTGCCTAAAAACTACGGGACTCAGATAACTTGTCATGAGGTGATGTGTAACCAAGACCGGGATGCAGTTGCATCCCGGCCTTGGTTACTGGGATGCAGTTGCTCCCTGGCCCCCAAGGTGGCGGAGATTCTTGGCCAACGTAATTATTGTAACGGTAATGGTCTTTTTTTTTTTTTTTTTTAGCTTTTATTATTTATTTGCACCAGGGCTTCAAGCAGTTAGCCCCGTAACCAACTGGTCAGAGTGCAGTACTACACGCGTTTGAGTTAACGGTGGTTCTAACCTATGTGATTTCTGAACACTGCGAAATCCTGCGAATTCTTTCTCCAACTTGTAAACTCCTCTGATCGTGTGTGGCCATCCCTGAATATGAACAAAAAATTTATTATTAAATTCGGCATTGCGTCAAGTTGGCGGTCATCATTTCTATAACTTTATGCTGTTGTCGGCGGTCCACCGAAAATCATTTTGCTGTCCACTGGGAGACTCCCTGCCCCCTCATCAACACCTTGACCACCCCTGGTTTATGTAGCGTAGCAGAACTGGATACTTGCTGTGCCCTCTTTGAATGCATTAAAGTCTATAAATAAAATATAATGTATGTAGGTAATTAAGTCCATTAACGTGTGAACTACGTAACACTGATCTACTTTATCATCCTTGTTTTCCGTGTTCTTGCGTCAGAACAGTATTTCTTACTACATAACTGTAATAAATTAATAATAGAGGACATTTTTTTACAGTAAATAAAACGTCTACCTCTAATATGCAATACAATGATGAAATTCGCTTAATGGGAGAAGGTCACAAAATCCAAATTTCGAATTATTATTTTACCAGCTCTTGATCTTCGCTCATTTGTACGAGGAGGAGTTGAAAAAAAGATTTTTATTCACCCAGAAGTTTTTATGATAGAAGATTGAAACAAACAACATGTATTACACTTTTTCAACATAGTCACCAGACAAAATGACGCATTTTTGCCAACTCATCCATGATAGATTCATGGATTCAAGATTAATTCATCCATGATAACTAGTCATGCTTTTCCTATTACATCGACAATATTTCATGTGCACACTGTGCCCTTTCCTTCTTCCTGTAAGGGGTCAGAAGTCTGGGAACCGATCTAGCAGACACTACTCATACGCATCTGTTGATGGATGATGTTCCCACAGACCCTACTGTAATTTCGAGCTCTGAAGCTAGTTCTTTGACGCTAGTACGGCGACCATCCATGATCAGTGCTTCAATTTTGGCAAGTCTCTCTCTCTCTCTCTTTTCTGTTACAGCAGTTGCTGGGCGTCCTAGGATTTCTTCATCATGCACTGAAGTTCTTTCACATTTGAATTGTTTATTCCAATGTGAAACGTATGTGAAAACATTCCAATGTGAATGTTTTCCCTTGCAGAAAGAGAAACCAAATTACTGATCTGTATCCCGCATTTCACTTCATTCAGCACTGCAAAGGGGAAAAAAAATTGCCAGATCGAAACCAAACTCTGTGTGGTTACTATAGAAATTTCAAGGTATCAAAAAAAAAAAAAAAAAAAAACCATCTTTCTGTCACAACTACTGGGTGAATAAAATTTCTGAACCCCCAGCCCTCGTATATCGTGCAGTGTCTGTAGATGTTGGTGTGTCCGCGGACTGACTCAAGAAGGAAAATCCTACTGTTTGTGGATAATATCAGCTAACTATAGTGTCGATTTAAGAAGGCTTTAGGATTTCATGCAGTCACCGACTGAAATCGAACCCACACCTCTCCAGTCGAGTGTCAGAGGTTATGGCGCCTCCGTAGCCAGGTGGGAAGGAGCAGCAGTGCGTAGCACACGCTTCTTGATTAGACCGGGGTTCGAGCCGGTGACCACCAAATACGGGGGATGCGGAAAGGTCAGAAAATGACCACCGCATATCCCGGAGCAATATGGCCTTAGTTGCTAATGCTCCTAAAAACCAAATAACAACAACGTCAGAGGCTATGTATCGTGTATACTAATACCACGGAGGGCTACACGCAGCTGCATAGCTGAACTGTTGCAAATACAGTAT
Organism: Mastigoproctus giganteus; assembly: GCF_048544385.1. Classification (NCBI taxonomy): domain Eukaryota; kingdom Metazoa; phylum Arthropoda; class Arachnida; order Uropygi; family Thelyphonidae; genus Mastigoproctus; species Mastigoproctus giganteus. The sequence continues at coordinate 75,916,403 of NC_143582.1, forward strand.
GTTATAGGCAATGTATATTTCAGAAATAGACTAGGCTGGAACCCTTGAGCCTTCGCGGGTTGCACAGTGGATATAATCACCTTCCTTTCCATACCAGATGGAAAAGATCTAGGTTCGAATTCGGTCAATTACGCGAGGGATTTTTATGGTCTTTTTTCACAACGTGGCTTGGTTAATCATTCTCAAGCCAGGGTTGCATTTTTTTTTTCTGGAAACTCAGGTTTTCCGTTTAGCAAACAAATAAATCGATCACAGATTATAGACAATTTACAGGAGGCAATGTACTGGGGAATTATTTTATTGCTTTATCACGTCATGGCTACGTTAGTTGGCCTCAGGCGAAGGTTGTAAAAACTACTTTTTTTTTTTTTTTTTTATACAGCAAAACAGGCAAAGCAATCTTGAATACATGCAATTTATTTAGCACAAAATCCAACGTCTTTAAACGTCTATGTGATTCCCCTCATTTCGGTCTGCCTTGCATTCTTAGAAAGCCATTCATTTAAGCTGAATTTGGCATGAAATAGCGATAATTAACATGACATCCCTTCATATCGAGATTTTATTCTAGTTTAAGTGCATAAAGATGATGCAATGAAACATGACGAGTAAAGGGAAAGAAGTAAAAGAAGATAAAAAGAAAAGACGAGATAAAAAAAGTATAATCGATTAAATGGTTCTTTCTCACATGAAGGTCGATGACAAATTTTGTTTACTCTAAAGATGTCAGTCAATTGTTTGCGAGTCTTCCTTTCGTTGCTTGCAGCCAAATGTCAAATGTCTTTAGTCTTTAGTGCCACCACCGGAAGTGTATCGTTGCCTCCTGGTAGCCATGACGACGGGAATATGGATAACTGTCAGAAGGACGTTCTAGTGATTACCTTCTCCTCTCGCGGCCAATGTGAACTCACCTTCACTTCGGCGCGCCCGACAAAACAACGAGGATGTACGGAAGGTGAGGTAGGTAGACTCTACATTCCTAACGTGTTAAGGAGACCACGTGACAGCTAAGTGCCCCGAAGAAGTGTCAGTTCATTCACCTCACCTTACTGTCCATTTCTCAGAAGTTTAGCATGTCCTCCCAGTAGATAGTCCGCTGATGAATTGCACCACTACCGGTAAGCTATGTTTACCAAAAAGGATCGAAACACGCACAGAAAAATACAGCAACAGCTTACAAATCAAATTTTATAAGTGCAGGACCAATGTGAAACAACATACTCGTAATCCGTTTTCAATTGGGTATATAACGTTAGCTTCAATTGCCCCGTTTAAAAACGTAATACTGTATCCTACTCCATAAACTTGCACCGACACTGGAAGAACAGTTTTTTGTCATATTAACGCTCCCTCTACAAATTATCATTTACAGAAACGATCCACAAATAGGTCTAACTATCATATTGCTACCACTATTTGGTAGTTGAGATAAGGAACATCTTCCGATTTAGAGTCAAGCCCGATTTCTTTTCTTTTCTTCCATTTGACCGAAAAGAATATATTAGCAAAAAAGATCTTGAGCGTCGGGAATGACCATGCCTGAAAAAATATTGCTACAGCCGACGAAACGTTAAAATAAAACTTTATTAAAAATATACAGTTAAAATTAAAATAAAAAGTTTAATTTTAATATTTATCTATTTGCTTTGATGATATTTGTTTGTACACAGTACTTTAATAGTCAATGAGTCAGAAAGGAGTCAATGTGAACGGAGAGTACCTAAACCATTTACGATTTGCAGATGACATTGTGGTCATAAGCCACGATCCCAAAGAATTAGAAGAAAATCTTAATCAGTTATGCACAGTTAGTAAGGATTTTGGACTAAAGATGAATATGGCTAAAACAAAAATAATGATGAACAAGTATGCCACGGAAAGGGAAATAATGATTGAAGGAGCAGTAATTGAAAAGGTGGAGTCATATACTTATCTGGGACAAGTTATTAGCTGTAATAATGATAAATGGCTGGAAGTCAAGAGAAGAATAAATTTTGGATGGATAGCATTCAGGAAATATAGTCACATACTGAAGAGCAATATCCCAGTTTGTCTGAAACGTAAAATAATGATTCAATGTATACTCCCCACCATGACTTATGGAAGTGAAACTTGGGCACTCCCCAAAAGAATGGAAGAGAAGCTGAGAACTACACAGCGAAGAATGGAACGAATCATATTGGGAATCAGACTGTTAGATAAGAAGAGAAACACATGGATTAGGCAACAAACTCAAGTAAAGGACATTCTTATCAAAACTAAAGAACTAAAATGGTCTTGGGCAGGACACATAGCTCGAAGACATGATGACAGATGGACTAAGAAAATAACAGAATGGTACCCAAGAGGAGCTAGAAGAAAACCTGGAAGACAAAGGCGGAGATGGATAGATGAAATTCATGAGTTTTTGAGTAGTAAATGGATAGCCAGTGCTCAAAAGGTCCACACACGACCTTTTCAACTAAATTGTGATCCAAGAAAGCAACGGGAAACTACTTGGATTATCCTTCCCTTGAAAACTTCAATGATAGCAAGCAAAATAAACCACGGCCCCGAGTCTCGGCGTCCCTTGAATGGGGCAGGGGTGCTAAGAATCTCCGAGCTTGCGTCGAAGAATTTTCTGAAACTAGCTACATGGAACGTTAGAAGCCTACTACCACCAGGAAAACTAGCCAATGCTTTACAAGAAATGGAACGCATTAACATCAACATACTTGGGTTAAGTGAAACCAAATGGCCTGGAACAAAGAAGTTTATATCAAACGACCACCACGTCTTCTGTTCCGGAGGAGAAGAGAACACCAAGCAGACGTACGGCGTCGCTTTCGTTGTCCACAAACAACTGGCCAACAAAGTCACCAGTTTCACCCCAATATCGGAACGAATCGCACTACTACAGCTAGCAGGCAACAAGATCAACCTGAATGTGCTCCAGGTCTACGCACCAACAGCGGACAAAGACGATCAAGAAATTCAATTGTTCTACGACAAGCTAAGCAACACTTTAAAGTCGCTGAAGAAGCACGACATGACGGTCATCCTCGGTGACTTTAATGCCAAAATCGGTCAAGGAAAGCTACAAAACATAGTCGGAGAACATGGCTTGGGGACACGGAATGAACGAGGAGACAGACTCGTCCAGTTCTGCCAAGAAGAAAAATTTAGCATTGCCAACACTTGGTTCAAACTACCACCTCGACGACTATACACCTGGACCTCACCACAAGACTCTGACAACAATATCGTCAGGAATCAAATTGACTACATCTTAATCAACATCAGATATAAGTCAAGTGTCCTCAATGCAAAAACTTACCCCGGAGCTGACATATCATCAGACCATAACCCAGTAACAGCAACACTACGTCTCAAATTACGAGCAGTCAAACGCACAAGCACAACAAAAAGAATCGACCTGGAGAAACTGAAGAACACCGCCAACAGACGACAAGTACAGCTTCATCTCAACACTACAATCCGATCGATCGAAGCAGTAACAACAGACGTGCAAGCATTCGGGCGTTCACTCAAACAGTGCATCAATGAAACAGCAGAAACCCTGCTAGGACATCAGGCGTCGAAAAAGAAACAACGGTGGATGACCCAGCACATACTAGACCTAATGGATGAACGGAGAATATTCAAAAACAACAACAACCGGGAAAAATACAAAGAAATACAACAAAAGATCAAACAGGAAATCCGGAAGGCGAAGGAAAAATGGATGGAAGATCAGTGTGCAGAAATCGAAGACCTAATCAAGAAAAATGACAACTATAACCTGCACAAGAAGCTTAAAGAAGCTGGAAACATCTACAAACCGGCTCCTATCCCAAGTTTATATACGGACAACAATCAACCTATACTAAGCAAACAAGCCAAACTCGACACCTGGAAGAGCTATATATACAATCTGTTCGGCACCAACAGAAAACCGGCAGAAACGCAACAACAAACACAGGAAGACAATCTCCACATATTAACATCTGAAGTGGAACATGCCATCCGAATAACAAGCCAGGCAAGGCCTGTGGACCTGATCAGATTCATGTGGAACTGCTGAAACAACTAGACTACAGCAACATCCAACAACTAACGAAATGGTTCAATCAAATCTACAACAACAACGACATTCCATCCGAATGGCTCCAATCCATCTTTGTGGCCCTACCAAAAAAGGCTACCAGCCGGAAATGCGAAGACTTCAGGCTGATCAGTCTAATGAGCCAGGTGCTAAAAGTCTTCCTCAAGGTGATTCAGCAAAGGATAAGATGTAAGTGCGAAAGTGCACTAGGAAACACACAGTTCGGATTCTGCAGGGGACTAGGCACCAGAGAAGCAATTTTCTGTTTACAAATATTGCTACAAAGGTGCTATGAACATCAAAAAGACGTGTATATATGTTTTATTGACTACGAGAAAGCCTTCGATTCAGTAGACCACGACCGCCTAATTGACCGACTGAGAAAACTTGGGCTTGAAAACAATGATATCAACTTTATTACAACTCTCTACTGGAATCAAACAGCCCGGCTTCGCTATGACAACGATCTGACAGACCCAATTCCAATAAAAAAGGCGTCCGGCAAGGCTGTCCATTATCTCCCATTCTTTTTAACATCTATTCGGAAATGATCTTCGACCAAACACTGGCTGACAAGAACATCGGCATAAAAGTTAACGGACACTACATCAATAACTTAAGATATGCCGATGACACAGCACTAATAGCGGATTCAGAACAAGATTTACAGACCATCTTGAACGAAGTGGACATAGAAAGCCAAGCATGGGGGCTACGAATCAACAAAAAGAAAACAAAGGTGATGAAGGTCAGCAGGACTGCAAGCAAAATCACGATCAAACTAAACAACGAAAAATTAGAGCAAATACACCGCTTCAAGTATCTCGGAGTGCTCATTGATGACCAGCTGAACCATGAGGCCGAAATCAAAAGCAGAATTGAACAAGCCAGGCAGGCATTCACCAAATGGAGAACCCTCCTCACCGACAGAAGCTTGAACATCGTGCTCAAATTACGCACATTGAAATGCTACATCTGGCCAATACTGCTCTACGGTGTAGAAACCTGGACTCTAACATCAGCCACTACAAAAAAGCTCCAGGCCTTCGAAATGTGGCTCTACCGAAGAATGCTGAAAATTCCGTGGACAGCCAAGATAACCAACGCACAGGTCCTGCAGGACATGCACACGGAACGGGACCTGCTCAAAACCATCATCAGCAGGAAATGCAAATACCTAGGTCACATCGCTAGGAACCAACAAAAATATCACCTACTACCACTCATCCTGGAGGGAAAGATCGAAGGCAAGAAACGCCCAGGCAGACCGAAAATGGCATGGCTAGATAACATCAACACCTGGCTTCACATGACAACAGCACAAATTCTACACGCAGCGCTAGACAGAGAACAATATCAAAACGAAGTCGCAAACGCCATTCGGCAGCATTAAAGAAGAAGAAGCCAGTGCTCAAAACAGAAGGAACTGGAAAGTTGCTGGAGAGGCCTTCATCCTGCAGTGGATTGAAAATGGCTGATGATGATGATGACTTTAATAGTTTCCGTATATTTTCTTCTTTTATTAATTTTTTTTATTTTTATTTCTTAATTTTCACTATATATTTGTAATTAAGTTTTATTTTAACGTTTCATCGGTTTTAGCGATTCAGTGTATTTATTCCGGTATTAAAAGAATATACAATACTGTATATTGATATTCGTCACTTCAAAAAATTCCTTTTCACACTTTTCTAGACGCTAGTTCCTTCTGAGGTGGACTACTGCATCCTTTGCTATGCACAGAGGTGGAGGTTAAGACCCAATAAAAGAACGCGTGCCTGGCGGTGGTGGAGATTTCACCAGTCAGGTATTACTATAAAAAATTGTTTGAGCTCAAACAGTATTAAGGTATGAACGTTGGCAGAAGCATTCTACAATCATGCAGAGGCATTTAATTAAAGGCAACAAACCTGTGATTTCCAGATCGAAGTCCAGTTCTGAATCCAATTGAATGCTTTTGAGATGTTTGACACAACCCAAACATCATTCTCAAAGAACTTCGAGAATACAAATGGCAAGATCCAAACACGAAGCCGGCAGAGGAAGCTCTCCAGTTACTGGCCCTAAATCTCACAAAAATTGCTTATGAAGGAGCATCGAGGGTCCTTCATAAGCATAAGGATAACCGGGAAATCCACAAACTGGTTTAATCCACAGATAAAATATGTCTTTCGTAAAAAGCAAAGACTTTACAGCGGCTGAAGACAAGACATCCTAATGACTACATTCTGTACAAAAAAAGAGTGCTGACTTCATAAAGCTGAAAAGACAAGCGCAATACGCAGTTGTATTATCAAAGCTCAAACAAGGAAAAATGATCATTGGTGATAACAGAAACCCGGTGATAACATCGGATGGAAAAGGCCCGGGTTCGAATCCCGTCGATGACGCGAGGAACTTTAAAGGGCTTTTTTCATTCCTTTGCTAAGTTAGTCGGTCTCAGGGGCAGATAGTAAGGTTTTTCTCCCAGAAACTGGGATTTTTCGTCCAGAAAAACAGACAAATCGACCATAGAACACACGCAATTAACACATAAGACACACAGCACGGCAGATGCTGTGTGTCTTATGTTAATATTTATTCAGGTGGCCTAAAAATAATCATTTTGAGAGGATTTTTTCGTCCAGCAAATCAGGCAAAATTCGGTTGTATAAAGGCTGGTTAAAAATTGGAGGTAAATTCGAGCTTAATTTTCAATTACTGCCAATCCCATTTATAATCATCGTTATAACACTCCACCCCAAGAAAAACAGTCTGGATCTGCTCCTGCTAGCTCAGGAGATTGAACTGGTCCTACAAAACACGAATGGGACTTTGGCTGGGGAGGAGATAGAATATAAGTGCAACAATTTCAACCGATATTGTAGTTTTCGATATATACGTCACATATACATCTTAGGGTAAAGCAGAGTTAGGACGAAGAGGAGTGTAGCTTTGTGATAGTAAAGTGGGGAGGAAGATATTAGGTAAAACTTGGCATCATAAATGACGAGAACTTTAACCCAATCTTCTGCTATTGCCAGTGCACAGGGAGGCTCTATTACAGAATTTAGAATATAAGTGCAACAATTTCAACCGATATTGTAGTTTTCGATAGACACGTCACATATACATCTTAGGGTAAAGCAGAGTTAGGACGAAGAGGAGTGTAGCTTTGTGATAGGAAAGTGGGGAGGAAGATATTAGGTAAAACTTGGCATCATAAATGACGAGAACTTTAACCCAATCTTCTGCTATTGCCAGTGCACAGGGAGGCTCTATTACAGAATTTATTTATTACTTGATTTATTAGAAGAGACCATCACCACCACCACCAAGTTGGGATTAGGAATACCAAGTGGGCAACTAACTGTAATTTGTACTTTGAGGGCTGTTGGAGATGAAATGTCTAATTTTGTTACTAGAGTACCAGACAACCCTAACTAAGTTATTAAAAAAGATTAATACTTGCTTATGATTGTTTGGTATTCTAGTAACTATCGTATTTCCCCATGTATAAGACGCACCTTTTTTCGAAAAATTTGGAGTATAAAAATCGGGTGCGTCTTATACAGTGGTTGTAGATTTTTTTTTTACTTGCATTTCCCGCTTTTTCGCGCTTGTTGTCTTTGCGCTCATTGTTTCTCACTTGTTACCGGTATATTAGGTTACGTTTTCCCACGTTATGCCCAGAAAGGGCCCCGAAAACATTTTCGTACAGTGCTGAATTCAAGTTAAAAGTGATCCAGTTTGCAAAAGTGAATGGAAATCGTGCTGCTGACGTAAGTTTGGTCCTCCTCCAACTGGGAAAACAATCCGAGACTGGCTACGGGAAGAAGAAACCCTACTGAAAACGCCACGGCAGAAGAAGGTCATGAGAGGCAAGTCAAAATGGCCTGATTTAGAGAGGGAATTGAAGATTGAAGAGCAAAGGGCAATTGGAATTCCTGTGTCGACAAAGATGGTTCAGCATGAGGCAAGAAGAATTGCTGATGAAAAATAAGTTACTGATTTCAAAGGAGGATACAATTGGTGCTTCAGGTTCATGAAACGGAATGGACTAAGCATGCGTACACGCAACAGACTTGCCCAAAAGATGCCTGAAAGCTATGAGCAGTAGGTCCTTGATTTTCATCGTTTTTCATTCAATGTCGGAAGACACATCAGTTTGAGTTGGGACAGATTGCAAATATGGACAAATATGGAAAAACAAACCCTTCAAAGCTGCCATGAGAGACCAATAGAACCAATGGATGAAGTCTTCTGGGGACAATTTGACACCAGCAGGAAGAGTGAAGAAACCAGCTATAGGAGAAGTTTGTACCTGGGTGAAATTGAAATCTATATGGAAGATTGTAGCTGTAAATGGACACTATTGTGGTTTTAAAACTGGGACCATGCTTATATTTATGATATGAATATATTCCCATTAATTTCATCATGATTGATGTTTGTAAAAGTTTTACATGTTTGTAAAAGTTTGTGGGGAGGGGACATTCAATAAAGCTTTTAGATACGTCGTGCGCGTGGTACACATGACAAAATATATTTAATTCCGTAGCATAAAATATGCCTAACTCAGTAGAGCTAGCTCCCACAATTTGGACTCCATCCAGTGACAGGCAACAGAGTATGGGATTAAAGTCATTCCCTAGTTAGTTTACACACGAAACTTCGAAATGCAGGAAATGCTGGATGTCCTCGAGACTTTGCACTGTAGACCAAATATCCTTTTGGCCATTTCGAGACTTGATTGAGAAAAGAGTGGTATTGCGTCTGGTGATGAGAGTCACCTACTACCTATCATTGCCTAGTGTTTTTACATAGGCTCAACGATTACTCTGTTGCAGAGGTTCTTACCGTTTTTGTACAGACACCTCCTTTCCGATTTGCACTGACATCTCACCTCTGGTATTCTAGTCTCACAATTTGTACGAGTAAATAAAATATATGATCAGAAATTTCAATTTTAGGAGGCATTCTTACCTATACTAGGGAAGTGAGCCTCCCTGGTTAAGAACTGCTGCTCTGTGTGGTGTAGCCGCCACACCTTGACCCGCTTACGTTGACTAACACTTAGATATTTATCTCCACTACACTACACATTTATAAAAATAAATACAGTATTTCATATTAGGGTTACCGTTACGAGAGAACAATCTCTCCACGAATGTGTATTATGTGTATTATTTTCAACAATTTCTTTATGTATTTTATGAACCTGAGCTCTAGCATCAACTGGAGCATCAGTTATTGAAACAGCAGTTTTTGTTTGCTGACAGTCTTGATTTTGAAAATTATTATTAGGAAAAGAAAACATTCTGACAAAACATACCATAGAGGATGCCTATAATTTGGCATCTGGTTGATTTGAATTTGTGTCCTGTGTAGGTCCCAAAGGAGGAAAATCCTCATTTGAAATGCTAGTATCAGTGATAACAGTTTGTCATCCATGTTAAATTGATAAATTAAAATTTTAATTAAAATTCAGTCATTAGTCTTACTTCCTTAGCTGTCACTACAATGCTGTTATTCAACGGCATGCAAGGGTGAGAAGTGAGGGGATAACAGCTTAGCAGCTCACTATTAACCCCAGGGGCTCACATCTGGTGAGTATGGGCTTGGCATACCCAGGGTCCTGAGCTGGATATCATCATTCTTCTCTTCCTTGGTGATTCCCTTTTATATCTCTCTCGAGGTAGTTCAGAATTTTTTTTTTTTTTTTGGCTGGTGCAGCATAAGCCTCAGGCTTCCTTGCACCATATGGCATAATAATAATAATAATAATAATAATAATAATGTCCGTAAATTGCATGTGTTCTCTGGTCTGTTTCCTGTTTTGCTGGACGAAAAAATCCGGAATCCGTGAGAAAATCTCTTACTGTCCCCTCCTGAGATTGACTAACTCAGTCACAGTGTGAAAAATGCCCATAAAAGTTTCTCGCGTCATTGGCAAGATTTGAACTCGGACCTTTTCTACCCGATGTTGGGATGACAGTGATTACAACTACTGCGTTACCCACGAAGACCCTGTACATTTATAGTATTTCTGGACCTTGCACCTGGTCAGCATACCAAGGGTTACCAACAGTCGTAGCAGATTTGGCTACTGTGGATCGAACTTGGTTACTTTCGTCTCATTAGACTCCCGAAGATCAGTTCCATCAGTGTTTTAGACTTCTAAGTGGCAGCCTTGGCTAAATTGGCCATGATAAATCTCAGGGTCCACACCCGCCTATAGTAAGGAGATGTAAGAAAGAAACTTGTAGTGGAGTGTGCCTTAGGAAAATTCCTCCCTTAAGCAGCACTGATCATAGTTTGATTGAACTGTACGTGAATTATTTGCAGGCTTTGCTAATGCAGAGATTCTTTCTATAGAAAAGTAGAATGGTGTGAATAGTACATATTCGGAATGCGAAACTCATCGCAATTGTAGCGAGCAATAGGAAACGGAAAATTAACGAGTTTATAACAAGTTATAATATTGTATAATGAAATTATTGTGGCTGTTTTTAATCAGATTTGTGAGACAGTTTTTTTTTTTTTTTAGTCATGAAATCTTCTAAAGTATAATAATTTATACAGAAATTTCTTGGAGAGAGAGAGAGAGAGAGAGAGAGAGAGAGAGAGAGAGAGAGAGAGCAGAAAAGGAAAAGGGAAGGGGGAGAAAAATGTTACTGCAAACCGGAAATCCATCAGTAAAAGAATCCAAAGTGCACAATTTCTCTTAAACCACGCAAAACGATTAGTCATGGTTTTTGCTCCAACAAACTAGGCCCAAATGGCACTTTTTTTTTCTTTTTTTTTTTAATAATCTGCTACAAAGAATTTTGACTCCCACGCCGAATCAGTAATCAGTTTCTTTAAATATAATTGGCAGAGGGGATATGAAACGAATAAAATGAAAAGGTAATAAACAGAGTTATTACAATCAGTGACGGTTCCAATACTTTATTACTGATGGGTTGTAGGGCTCGAATTGTACTGGAAAGCACGACATGCCGTTCCGGTTGATTTTTTTCCAAATGATGTTTAGAGGTTGTTAAACTTTTCCCTAAAATGTTTTCGAAAAAGTTAATGGTCATTGCTGATTGCAAGTACGAGCACGTTCGGAATTCATCGTGGACTTTCCGTATTGGAACTAATAAATACTGGTTATAATGTGTTTGCATGTATTGGAAAAAGGTTTGGTAAAAACATATTTAATTTTATTTTCGTTGCCAAACGTTAGCATCCCGGTTGTTAATATTTTTTTTTCGAGCACTGGTGGGGATGTGAACAAAAAATATTACAGTATCAAAAGTCCATAGCCTTTCACATTGTTTATTATTAATATTTCATAATATTAAAAATATACTGTATATTAAATTATAAATTGTATTATCATGAACAATATTATGAATAATATTTGTAGTCTATCATGTAATTCATATAAAAATGTACTTCTTAAACATTCTTAAATTGCTTCACGAACGAAATCATAGACAAAAGCAACACTATGAATGCTATTCTGAGCTGCTCTCATGGGATGAAGAGTCAACGTGGGGTATCCTCATAAGAGCTTTGCGCGTGCGCAGTATGGCTGATATTCTATGTGACGTGCATGCTTGCTAGGTGCACGCAGTGGGTTGCGAAGAAGAGTTCTCCATGATAATTCCAATAATTTCTATCGTCTTATAGAATGCGATGTACTGTACGCCATTCGTGTTTGACCGAGTAAAGCTCAGACGTGCTTTTATGAATGTATGAGATCTTGGCTACGAGTTTACATGTTTGTAAAATAATATGTGTAGAATGTTTTCACATGTAAATATCGCTATTACGACAAATATTCTTAAAATATAACTTTCTTCCTCCCGTGGATGAAGAAAGATGAGAAAAAGAAATACAACCAGTCGGGACTAGTTCCAACAACACGAATTTGGCTTATTGGTTTAGCACGGGTTTCAGGTATGTTTTGTGTGTCCGTGTGTGCGCGTTAAGCGCCAAGGCAACTAAGGCTATGAGGCGTCAGTAAATTGTGTCTGTGACTGTGTGCATTCTTCAGTCCGGTTTTGGAAACCGGACTGAAGAATGCACACATATGTTTATATAAGTTTATGGAATAAAAAAAAATTAAAAAACTTGTGCAAACCTTGCCTGAGCCGACTAACTCAGCAATATTGTGAAAAAATCCCGTGAAGTCCTTGCGTCATTGATTTTTATGTTTAAAGTTATTTTCCCCCGTTTCCCCAGAAGATTACTGCAATTAGGCTTTCGACATTTTTTTTGCAAATGGCAAAAATTACGTTAAAAGATGATGTTATGAAAACATGTTAAGAAGGTGATCTCATTTCCAAATTCCGAATTATAATATTTCATTCTTGGCAGCTCAGACTTTTGCTTCATTGGATTTCAATAACCAACCAATCAGCACAACGTACCATGATGCAATCATTGTTACATCATTAGAGAAGTCGCTTTCACCATTCTATCAAGAATATAAATAATAATCTTTATGTGTGTGTGTACTTTGGATTAAAATTCACAGAACAATAAATTCCACCTTATTCCCAATATTTTATTTGTCCAGTATGTTCTTTACCTACTCACCAGTTATAACCATTAGACTTCATCTATCATCACGGATAAGATTCCTGTGTGTCCGAGGTGTGATTCCTCTGAACTATCCTGACCAGCAAAACTATTCCTTTGTATGTAAACTGAATGGACAGAAATCATGGGATACCTACCTAGTAACGGGTAGGCCCACCTTTCGCCAGGATAGAAGGGCAGTCACACGGCGAGCCATTGAGTCCACTAGTTCACGAAAGCGTTTCACGGGTATTTCGATTCATACTTGCTGTGCCGCTGTCCATAATTCCGTCGCATTCCTGGGTGGAGGATACAAAGCTCGAACAGATCTTTGCACAGCATCCCAAAGATGTTCCACAGGGTACATGTCCGAGAACGGGGAGGCCGTTCCATGGTGGTAAAATCTCCGGAATGTTCTTCGAACCATGTTCTAGTTACCACGGGTCTGTGGGGTGACACATTGTCCTGCTGAAAGAGTCCATTGCCCTGTGGGTGCACGATGACCATGATGCGTCTAGACGTACCAGAAGTCCCAGCATGTGCCAGTTGAACACGCCCCAGACCATTACCGACCGTCCTCCTGCCTGAACAGTTCCTTGTTGACATGACGGGTGCATAGCTTCGTGCGGTTTCCGCCAGATACGCAATCTCCCGTCCGCTCGAAATAACTGGAAATGGGACTCATCGGACCAGGAGATCCGTTTCGAATCATCCAAGGTCCAGTGCCAACGTTCTTTCGCCCAGTTGGGTCGTAGAGTCCTCTGTCGTGGTGTTAGCAATGGGACTCTGGTGGGTCGGCGGCTCTCATAACCTATTGCAGGTAATGATCGCTATATACCTATATACCTGCCAAGCTGTGGGATTCGTCCACTAGCGAGAGGGGTGACAGCATTGCGTTTCCCAGGAGCCAGGTATCCCATGAATTCTGTCCTTTCAGTGTATATGCATGTGCCAATTAATGAAAAATATATCAGAATTAAAATTTAGTGTGAACTCTCCAACTGTAAACCCCTGTCTTTACCTGCTGTGATGGCTCCCAATTGCTTTACTATATTGCTAGTAAGCAATGAAGATTATTTATTTGTTTATTCTTCAAGATGGCCTGGTGGTTTTTGTCACTTTTCCCTCGTTTATATAGATTTGGTTAAAATTCCATCAGTGAATGGAGTTGTTCTTATAAAAGTCTTTGCACTCGGGGCTTTGGTTAGCTGATCGCAGACGAAAATGTAAGGTATTCTAGTTTTTTAAGAAGACAAAAACATGCAGATCGACCTCAGAACAAACCTTCTTGCAGACAATACACATCAACCATTGCAAGAGCATTCAGACGCAGTCTGGGCATATGAATATTATTATTAAGTGTGTTAGTATATATGCATAATACACCTATTGTCTTCCCCATATCCGTCCGTATGTAGTAACTCAACTGCCAGTGGACGGATTTTCATGAAATTTTATATTTGGTCTGATTATATTTGGTTATATTTTATCTTTAATCACACTGAGTGTGTTATTTACACACTCAGTGTGATTAAAGTGCAACTCCAAAGGTTTTCAAGCGTGTAATATCGGAGCCACAACTCGTTGGTAATACTCATAATGCATCGAAACCTAACATAATCTATCACATCTCAGCTTTAAATTATTATATGAAAAGAGACAATTATTGGTTTGTCATCTTAATCGATCAAATAATTACTCACTGTTATACAACATGAAATTGGTTTAAGATATTTTTTGAAATGTTCCACTTCGGTACATACTTGGTTATAGTGGATCAAAGTGTTAATGGAAAAAACAGCCTATTCTGTATCTCCTTGCCTTCAAGTCTTTTCCGATATGGAATTGATATTAATTGGAACTAACTCCAGGTATTCTGGATTAGGTCTGAAGAAGGTAAGCATAACCTCGAAACTTTACCAATCTATTTTAAGAGTGTAGTGAGGTAGAAATCATTTCAGTAAATATCTTAAATCTATTTCACGTGGTATAACAGTGTGTATTTATTTATTCTATTATCTATTAAGATTTAAATTAACTATTTCACTAAAAGAGCTTCAAAATGTAGTTTAGGTGTTAATAATACATGTAATTTTATTTCCCTCTATCATGGAAACTTCAACCTCCACCCTGTGAGTAGCGAAATGTTTCCTTCCCCAATGTGCACGTACAGCAGACAGAACTGTAGGACTGCACCTAGTAGGTCACTGAAACTAGCCGTGGTCGTGACGCACTGTCCAATATGGGGTGGAGCAGCTAATCCTTGGAATAGTGGAGGAAGGTATTAATGGCGAAAACAACCTGTTCTGTTTTCTTGCCTTGCCGTAGACCTCCTCCTACTAGCTAACATTATCTCAGTGGAGAAGAGGAGGAAGCAGATTGGGTCTTCGACCTGCGGTTCAGAAAGAGAGAGAGAGAGAGAGAGAGAGGGGGAGGTGTGTGTGCGTTAATTAAAGTCACTGACTTTTAAGGTTGCTCATGCAAGAACAAAAATAATGAGTGATCACCAGTTTGTTTCAGTTACAGGGAGAAGGAAACAATGGAATCTCGTACAATGCACATTTTAATAAACAAGACTTGCTTTGTGTAATCTTTAGGCCTAAGAAGTGTAAAGAAATATAAGATAGCTACTCTTTCTGAATGTAATTAAAGCATCCCATTCCAAAACTCGCCTTGTTCACCAAATTAAGACGTAAATATCAGATTCAAGTTAAGTTATCATGCTGGACTTATCAACATCCGAAGCTCTATCCGAATTTGAAATCAGAACAGATTTGAACTCACTTATTCATACAGTAAACTACGTTTAAAATATGGGCCCATTCCAAAACTTGCCTAGATTTCTAGTTCATTTCAAAACGTGTCTTATCCCAGGCTGCTCTGTTTCAAACTCGTTATATCCGTCTGACCAATGGCGTGCTTTCTTTTCTCTGACTTTCCATATGGTGTTGTGTCTGCCCATAACACTCGTTATTATTATTGTTGCTCTTAGATTATTTCTCCCTGATTGGGCCATATGATACAAGAAAGCCTGAGGCTTATGCTGCACCACCAAAAAAAAAAAAAAAAAAAAAAAAAAAAATTCTGAGTTACCCTGAGAGAGAGAGAGAGAGTGTGTGTGTCTAAAGTGAAGGGAAACACCAATAAAGAGAAGGATGATGATATCCATCTGAGGACCCTGGGTGTGCTAAACCCATACTCACCAAATGTGAGCCCCTGGGCACTCGTGTTAACAATTAGTTTTTTTGGCATTGTCCTGTAAGTGTGTGTTTGTGAAATGAATGGATGCACGATTTTATATCTGGGATCGAACAAGTTCAACTAGATATGAGGATTACCGAAAGCACTGGAGATGGTGATTTTTGTTTTTTTATTTTTGTCAGGCTAATGAAAGACACTGAAAATGGTAGATTGTTGGCTTAACTTTGGACCCTTGCTGGAACACTATCATGACTTTATGACGTTGTTTATTTTATTATTTGACTGGACACAATGAAAATTGTTTATTTATTTATTTTTTTTTTCGGTTTATGCGTACAACTTTAATTTATATATTGAATTTTATTGCATTTTTTTTTTTTTCCCGATCTTTGAAATTTATGTTTGAAACTTTGCAAGTGAGAATAAACTTATTTTTTATATCACCTACCTTTTTTGTTTTTATAACTACATGGCATTTGTATTTCATACAGTTTTTGATAATTTCAGTTGTTTTGCCAAATAAATCAGTCAAATAAATAAAATAAAAGATATCGTATTTTATGGTAAAAACGGTATTTCTGTCTCTCCTTACAGTTTAGTTGGGTGAACATAATTTTACAAGTTAATTCAAAAGAAAAATTAAAATACTGCAGCAAATTTAATTTAAACGCTTTTTTCGTTTCCTGAAAAATGGATAAGACGAATTTTGTAATGGGGTCTCTCAGTTGTCTGGACAGGTTTATATCACTGAAAAATTTTCGGGCAAATGAACTAGTATAGCAGAGATATTTTGCAGATAGAAATGGGAAAGAAAGTTGCAGTTATGATTGAGTCTAAGAATTTCTTAATAAAGAAAGTTTAAATCTTAAAAAATGGTTCTGTGCTTTATAGTATAAGTATTCATTGCTATTTTCTTAAAATTAGTTCTTAATTCCAATCTCAGTGCTCTTCTTCTCTACACTGGTGTGCAAAACCTAAGGACCAACACTATTTCTAAAGGTTACAACCAGAAAATCTTTACTTAAGATACACTTTACTGATGAGAGTAGATACAGTCTCAGCAGCAATTCTGGATGTCAGCTAATCTGGCGAGAGGTTGGCACACGGTATCACCCCGCAAACATCACTGAAAGGGATCGATATGGCGGTCGAGGTGTTCTCGTCTGGGGAGGCGTTATCTTAGATGGACGTACACAACTCCAGATACTGGAAGGCGGTACTGTAACCGGTGCACGCTGCTGTACTGAGGTAATCCTTCCACATGTGCGTCTGATCCGAGGTGCCCTTGGCCCCGAGTTTGCGTTTATGGATGATAACGCCACACCCCATCGCACTGCAGCTGTTGATATGCTTTTGGAAAGTGAGGACATTGTTCGTATGGATTGGCCTGCCCTTTCCCCCTCGATCTAAATATATGGAGAGACGCCTAGCGGCACGTTCACACCCACAGAAAATGTTCACCAGCTGAAGATGGCGCTGACAGAAGGATGGACGATGTTACCGCAAGAACTTATCAACAACATTGTTCCAATGTTGTTGATAAATATGGACAGGCGGTGAAAAGCCTGCATCGCAATTAAGGGTAGCCATATCTCCTACTGAGGACCACCTCTTCCCTTTGTTCCATCTTTGGCAGTGATGTATTTGTATCATGGCAGCCAGTGCTATGTTGATATTTTTGAATAAAGTCCCTCTGTACTGTTTTGTTTCCGTTGTTGTGCCGGTGTGGTTTCCTTCATCATTTCTGTACCTCACGAGGTTCCTTTGATATGTTTTTCCCATATCCCGCCACTCCTATGAGAAGCTACAGGTGAAAACCTGACTGGTCCTTAAATTTTGCATACCAATATATAAGCGGTAAGTTTTAATTTGCTGAAGGAGCGTTCAGTAAATTCGAATGAAAAGTAAATCAGAGGGCTGGATTTCAGGCATCCACGGAAATCGTTTTGATTTTCTAATGATCTTTACGACATAAAGGGTGGAGGGGAGGTATTAAGTATGTGTTTTTTTTTTTTTTTTTTTTTTTTTTTTTTTAGGAGCATTAGCAACTAAGGCCATATTGTTCCGGGAATATGCGGTGGTCATTCCCTTGACCTTTCCGCATCCTCCATATTTGGTGGTGATGGGCTCGAACCCCGGTCTAATCAAGAAGCGTGTGTGCATACTGCTGTGTACGCACTGCTGCTCCTTCCCACCTGGCTACGGGGGCGCCTACTAAAGTATGTAAAGTTTACATTATTTACGGTAAACTCTATCAGAAGAATGAGGTTAAGACTTAAATATTCGTCGCGCACAGTAGACAGTATGCTGTCTACTGTGCGCGACAAAAGGGGAAAAAAAATGTAAGAAATGAACGCGAAAGGAATGATTTTATGGAATACATTATGGAGTGATTATGATGCTTTCCATATGGCGGCTTTTGTTTTTCACAAGTGGGAGTTAGAAAGTTCTTTTGTGTCACGTCTGTCTCTTTTATCGAGAGACGGAGAGATGAAGATGGTAGGACGGATTATTGGAACTGTCATGTTTATGCGAAGAAGCCAATGAAAGGTGAAAGTCAGCTTCGTAACCCCGGTAAAACCTGCCTCCGGCTGACCGAGTGCATTCAACCTTTACCTTGAACTTGACGTGAGTTGAACGAAGACGCTCTCACAGTGGCGTTTCCCTGTTCACAAAGACCGAAATGGATTTTCTTCTTGATAATCTTCAATAGCCAATGTGTAAAGATCAAAGCTGTCACAAAAAGCCTTATCAATTAAAAAATAATTGCTTGTTTCCCCGTCCCTTTTTTTCCTTTCATGAGTGTTAAGTATAAGCACGGGCTTTTACCAAGAGAGAAATGAGCAAGCAGAATATTCAGTATGAAAGCTGAAGTTTCAATTGAATAATTTCAATGGAAACGTCAGCTTTCATACTGATATTTCTACGTTGTTGCTTTGTTATAATAGGCATCACAAAGAGATGACTTCATTAATTCATTTACAGGTGAACACCTCACATTTTAATAACTGCTTTCGGTGAGGAAAAAAAATTGCTGACATGCAAACGAACCATTGTGCTCATTTGCAATGCCCTTTTATTATTTTTGTAAAATTTTAAAGTAATAGCTCGGTCATGTATAATTGATACTGAACTGTTTATATATAGTGCATAACTTCATCACAAAACATTTTAACAGAGTACTATAAATACAGGATGGGCCCTATGTCACTTTACTAAGAAGAGATGTAAATTACCTAAAACAAATTGGACAATTTACCCTCGTAGTTAGTACAGTTGGTGTAATCACCATCCTCTCGCGTTGGGTGCAAGAGACCTGAATTCGAATCTCTTCAATGAATTTTCATGAGTCTTTTTCATAACGCCGCTGAATTAGTCGGTGTTAGGGAGGTGTTTTTTTTTTTTTTTTTTTGTTTTTTGTTATTGTTGTTGTGTCCGGCAAACAGGCAAATCGACTACAGAACACACGCAATTTACAGACATATTACATTCTGCGCAATATGGCAATATTGCCTAAGTTGCTGATGCTCCTAAAACCCTACAACAAGCAGTTGAGCAATTCATTTTAATGTTACAAATAACATTGTTTTGGCTGCACGTGGTCCTCCACGTGCAGCCAAAACAGCTCGTACCCGGCGAGGCATGGACGCTACAAGATTTCTAAATGTGCCTTGTGATATCTGGTACCAATACGTAACCAGCAGATCCTTTAATTCCTGTAAGGTCCGTGGTTGAGACGCCGCAGATCGGAGTTGCTCTTCCAACACAAACCACAGATACTCGATGGCATTGATGGCTGTGGAATTTGGAAGCCAGGGTAATACCCGGAAGTCTTCCTCATGTTCCGCGAACCAGTGTCGAACATTCCGGGCGGTGTGGCATGGCGCATTATTCTGCTGAAAGACGTCAGAGGGGAAGACCGTTGCCATGAAAGGGTGTACCTGATCATCAGTGATGTTTAAGTAAAGTGTAAAGTGTGTTTCGCCGCGTTGTTCACATTGTGGGTGTACCATTTGACTGGAAATGCGACAGATTTAAAAGCGTATGGACATTGTATATATGTGTAGTATCATGTGCCTTTTGCCGCTGGACCACTGCTGAGCACCAAATTTGCCCCACTTTCACCCCGTGGAAGCAGACCAGTAGTCGATAGTTCACTCTGGCAGGTCCTGCCACCTAATTTCCTGAGATTTCAGTGGCTAGGACCTATAAAAAAGGGGGGGACGAGTACACATATACAGGGTTGTTAAAATTAAAGTATCCCTATGTAGAGGGCTCTGGAGCGAGTTCTAAGGCTCGTACTGAAGAGAAATTTGGAAAACAGGTACATAAAGAATGCGCTCGCCATTTATTAGAAAAAAAAATTAGTTACAAAATTTGTCACTATATGGAGCTTGGCAATACAAATCACTTGAACAGCGCTACAGTTGTTCAATGTGTCCTCCATTTTGGTCAACAACAGTTTCCATTCGAAGAACAGCATTTTCTATAGCAGAACGTAACATGTCAACTGGAATAGCCAGCACATGACGTCTAATGCTGTCCTTCAGATCTGCCAGAGTTTGACATCCTTCCCGATACACCTGGTTCTTAAAAAAAACGCACACAACCAGAAGTCGCATGGAGTCTGGTCCAGTGATCAGGGTAGCCAAGATGTCTGGAAACAACGGCTGATGACCCGTTCGTCTGTAAAGTGTTGCCTTAGCAATCTTTGGACACAACGGTGGATGTGGGTGGCACACCACCTTGCATGAATATTATTTTTATTATTATTATTATCTGTTTATTTCTCTTTCGAGACTTATTATTATTAATATTATTATTATTATTATTATCTGTTTATTTCTCTCTTTCAATATGGTATCCTGGAGGCACCCACGTTGTTGGTACAGCTCTGGTACTGGGAAATTTGCCAACATTTCATAATATCGCTGTCCAGTGATGGAACAGGTGCGGGGTCCAGTCGGTGTTACCTGCTAAAAAAAATATGGCCCAATCATGAATGTGGCCGTAAATCCACACCACACTGTCACTTTTGGAGAATGCAACATTGTATATGTTGCATCCTCGAGTTATCCAAGAGGGAATCTCTTGGATAACTCGAGAGTTTTCTGTTGCCCAAATGCTACAGTTGTGCGTATTCACCTGTCCATTTAAGCAGAAGTGGGCTTCATCACTTCGAAGGATGTTCCATGGCCAAGTGATATCCACTGTCATTCGCGCCAGAAACTGAAGTGCGTATGTGAAACGAATATCTGCATCACCATGCTACAGCAGCACCTGATTGTCCACTTCAAGAAACAGCTAGCACACTTGCGCTACCACATGGAGATTGACTTGATAAATCCACGACAGCCATAGCCACATCTTCAACACGAAAGGAGTCCACTCGTTTTCGACCTCTACCTGGTTGAACACCAAGATGTCCTGTCGCTTCAAATTTCGCAATCATTTTGCGGACAGCACAAACAGCCATAGGTCCACGTGGGCCTTATGCGCTTCTGACGCCGGAATTCTGTTATAGCCGCAGCTGCATTGTTGCTGTTCTGATAGTACAGCTTCACTAATAGCGCCTTTTCCTGCAACGTTGTTGGCGTTGCTGCTGTAGTGCAGGCAAACATCTACTGCATGATTTTGAAGAGACTGCTTTGCTTTTATACAGTATAGTAGAGCTGAGTAGTGGCGCTTTGGCAATAACTTACGATTATGCAAATAACATAAGTTATTTGCATAATCGTAACTAAGATAGTTACGCGCCATAGAGTGACAAATTTTGTAATTAATTTTTTTTTCCAATAAATGTAGAGTACATTCTTTATTGTATTGTCCAAATTTCTCTTCAGTACGAGCCTTAGAAGCCTTTACATAGGAATACTTTAATTTTAACAACCCTGTACATACATACATACAAACATGCATATGCATACATATATATAATATAATATCTTTATTGAAATCAGCGAAAATAAGTAAATTTTACATGGATGCCTGATGCAATGCCCATAACAGCAAAAATGTTAGGGGTTTATCATAGAAAAGAACTAAAAACTCTGAAAACAAAAAAATAAGTTGTAAAGACATGAAAACAGTTTTTTTTTTTTTTTTTCTCACAATATCAACAAACCAATTAAGGAAAAACAGTGACAGTCACTCGGTCGAAGACGAGAGCTATTCCCTGATGATACGTGTTCTGTAGGCTTTATCCTCAATGAATTTCTTGTAGTCAGCATCCATATCTCGGACGTTTTGGAGCATCTCCATTGACAGGAATCTGTCGCCCTTCCTGAGCCTCCACACCATGGACTGTAAAGAAGGGAGGGCCCTTAAGGGTTTTGGGGGGGGATTCTCCAATTACAAATCTGCCAAAAACTTGGCGTTTTGATTTCACCCGCTATCATTTTAATGGTGACGAGTAAGCGGAGGATGAAGATCTGTTCTGAGACTTTTCTGTAGTTTAGAAGTTTGGTCATTTCTTATGTGTGAGGGGTGGAAGCTTGTGCTTGAAAAGCACCCACCGAATAAGCCAGTACTCATCAGTTGAGATGGTTTTTAGAGCGGTTTTTGCTGCCGACGCCCACATTTCAGATCCGTAGGTAATGACTGGCTGAAGAAACCGGTAAATATATTGAAGGGTGAACTGAGACTCTGTAACATGAAGGGGTGTTGTTTGAAAAGCCATCTGGATCGGCAGACCTTGTCGTGAATATATGCGACATGGTGTTTAAAGCTGGGCTTAGGGTCAAAGGTGACCCCGAGATGTCTGTGCTTGGTTACTGGAGGGACGGAGGTTCCATGGATTTTCAGGTTTAGTTGAGTTGGGTGTGATTTGCACATCAATTGTTGCGGGTTAGATCGCGTGGTGAAGGCGCTAGAAGTGAAGCCGACAGTTTTGGGCGAAATTTATTTTGATGGTTAAATTTGGATTGTGTGGGACTTTCGGTTGCGTATAGTTAGAGTGGGAGGAAGAATACTGAAGACTAGGGGGATTTAATCAGAGATAAGGAGCCGATAGGGAAGGTTGCTCCAGTTTGCAGTGGGGCATTCCCATGTCCCACCAGAAAGAAGAGAAGGCTGGCAGGGGGGGGGTCAGGAGAAGGCAAGCCATCTCCCCTACCCCGGCGGGGTAGGGGAGGAATAGTGGACCAGAGAAGGGAGCTGGTCAGGATCACCAACAGGGAGTGAACGCCTGTGGCCGAAGTGGCCTACCACCCAGGACTACTCCCCCGGGGAGACGATTCTCTCGTCGCCCTCCCTCATTTCTGCTCTGGTGGGGCATGGGCATGCCACACTGAAACTTGGGGCTGTCTTCCTTATTGGCTCCATACTTCTGTCTTTCTCCCCCCCAGTCTTCAGCCTCCCCCCCCTCTCTATCTTCACGCTAGCGAAGCCCCACACACCTAAATTTAAATACATCCAAAATATCTTCACCCACGTTCTGGCCCAACTCAAGCGACGTCAACCCCACGATTGACGTTGGTATGTGTATGCACGCATATATGCACCCAACTCAAGTGACTTCAACCCCACGATTGACGTTGGCACATGTATGCTGTGCATCTGTGTATATATGTGCTTGTATGCAGGCATATATGCATGCAATATAAATACAATAAATTTTTTTTTTTTTTTTTTTTTTAGGTCCTAGCCACTGAAATCTTAGGAAATTAGGTGGCAGGACCTGCCAGAGTAACTTAAGCCTACTGGGTTCCTGGTCTGCCTCCACGGGGCAAAGGTAAGGCAACGTTGGGCCTCAGCAGGGGTCCAGCGGCTAAACGACCAGATTAACAATGGTACACGGCACTACACATACAATATCCATACACTTTTAAATCTCTGGCATTTCCAGTGAACTGGTACACCCACAATGAAAACTACGCGGAGATGGGGGGAACCCCTGGTGCCGTGTGACACTAAATACACCTGCACTTACCACCCAGGACTGATGGAGGCCGTTTAGGCTTTCTAGTCAGATCCTTACAACGACTGTGCAGGTTCTTTTTCATCTTTTGTTTGGAGTTGCTCATGGGACTGAGTGCCATCCGTGTGTCATTAGTTGGGAATGATTTTCATCTGCATTGAAAGTCCAATCATGTTCATTTGGTGTCTGTGCAGCGCGACAGCTGCTTGGTCGTTAGTCTTTGTAGATTGGACAATGCCCCAACTGTGGTTTAAAAGTGTCAGATCAGTACTACCACTGTTCGTGGGATGTGTTCCCGTCGTAATGGCGGTCATTGCATGTTCCTAGGCGGTATACGTCAGAGTGCCCGGCAGATGGATGACTGGACCCAGGGTATCCCAGCAGAATATCACCCAAAGCATGACACATGTGCCACCGGCTTGTATTCGTCCCACGGTGCATGCAGGCGCCGTGGGACGAATTCTCCAGGTAAACGACATGACATACACGTACCTGGCCGTCCACATAGTGCAACAGGAAACATGATTCATCAGACCAGACGACATTCTTCCAATCACACAAGGTCCAGTTTCGATGCTCGCGTGCCCACTGTAGGCGGTGTCGCCAATAAACCTTGGTTAGCATGGGTACACGGAGCGGCCTGCGGCTACGCAGCCCCGTTTTCAGCAGGGTTCGATGTACTGTGTGTTGTGACACATTACTCTCGTCATCAGCATTCCAATTACCAGCGAGTTGCGCCCCAGTCGCCCTTCTGTTGCCACGTTCCATCCGGGAGAGCCTTCGCTCACTCCGAGCATCGATGAGCCGTGGTCGTCCAACAATTTGCCGGCGGTTCGTGGGTTTTTCCTTCTCGGACCACTTTCGGTAGGTACTAACCACGGCTGACCGTAAGCATCCCACCAGCCGTGCAGTTTCGGATATGCTCTGACCCAGTTGTCTGGCCATTACAATTTGGCCTTTGTCAAACTCGCTTAAGTCCGCCGCCTTTCTCATCTGAAGAACAAGAGTAACACTGATTAATGGAATTCAATATCAGGTGTTTTTTATAACGTGTCCCGACTCGCGCACGTGCCGTAGGTCACCTGCAGTTGCTTCGATTTGCATAACGACTGGCTGGTCATAATGTTTTGGCTCATCGGTGTATGACCCACCTTGTTTATGATGTGTCTGTTAGGAATGGTTTCCAGTAAGATAAAGTTTAATGTATATGAATCCTTAGCCATGATTTCAAGAAAGTCTCCGGTTTCACGGGGGGATGGGTGGATGAGGAAAGTTAAGCTGTAATTATATTGAAATAAGACAAATGGATGTTACAATTATGGGATACAATTATTGTATCACGTAATTGTAACTTTATCACCTTATTGTAAATATTTATGTGTAATTTAGACTTTAAATGAGTAATGGAATATATCTGGTAATATAATGATAATGATAAATACAATGAATAATGAATTTGTCTGATATATGTCTAGTAAATAGGCCGCCGTAGCCTAGTGGTTAGGCGCGCGGGTGCATAAGTACACGTGCGTTGAGTAACCGGGTTTCAAACCCGTGATTGCTGAATACGGTGCTGTTTCTTGTAATCTGTCTATCTTGTGAACTCTTTTGACCGTTTATTCGTCCCGGAGTATAAACAGAAAATTTATTTATTTTAATGGAAATTAAATAATCTTGTTTTTCTCTAAATTTCGCTGGCATTCCTTTGGATGCGAGATTTCCAACTAACTTTTCTTTCTTATTACCCACTTTTTTGCTTGTTTTATTACTTACCCATTCCTTTTTCCTAATGTGTGAAGCATAAATTACTTATGTTTCAGAGTCAAGCGCCATAGGTGCTGTATGGTGAATTCAAAAATCAAGAGGAAAGGGAGCTGCAGTGGGTAGATGGAAGCGCGTTGTCAATATATTTCATATTAGTGGCTTCTTTAATTCAGGTGAGTATGCTTCAGTTTCATCATTTATTTACAAAAATGCAACTTAGACTTAACTTTATTGGACAAGCGAAGTCTAGGACGCAATATTCAAGGTCCTAGATGTTGCTGATTACATTAAGATGTTATCCTCTGTATAAGACGTGCTACTTCCTGCTAGGAATGCGCTCCGTTATGGAGAATGAAAAAAAAAAGAAAAAAAAAAAAAAAGAAAAAAAAGAATAATAAGAAGAAAGAAATGAATGTTATTAATGTTATAAAGTGCCGTATGAAAAATAATTTGAAGGCAAATGCTTGAAATAATGTCCTAACATTTTTATAAAGTAATCTTGTGAAAGGTTTACTGAAAATCGGACCAAAGAGCCGCTTTCTTTCATGATTGGGACTTTTGGTCTGGATTTGGCTTAAATAAATAAAGATTGGAATGTTGTATTCAGGTGGTGAGACTGCAGCTAAAAAAAGACTGATAATCTTAAGAGGTACAAAGAAAGGCGACTAGTTAGTGGCAAGCACAAATCGATGCACAAATGAAGAACGGCTCAGGCGGTGTGGACTATAAAATTCGACAATTGGACATCTAAGGGGATATCTGACAGAAGCGTATAAAGCACTGAAGTGTGTATTAAATATAAAATCTCACGGAATAACAGAAGATTGGATGTCATGAATTTTACATATGGGCAGTGGGATGTCGAACACGGGAATAAATGTCTCCTGACGAAACAGAGCAGTGAGTCTAGTTAAATTCAAAGCAGAGTTGGATGCAGGACTCTGTAAATGATATTTGGGTCCGTTTGTGTGTACGGTTGAATTGTGGGTCCACTTTCTTTTGTTATCGCTATATAATAATCATTTAAGAAACATTTTGGTAGCTTGAGTTTGTCGCATCCAACCTCCTCACCCTCCCAACTTGCACGTCCCTGGTTGGATGGTTTCCTTGCGGGAATGAGAATAGTATAAATATTCTGTTTTATTTTATTTATTTATTTTTTTTTTTGGCTTATGTATCATTTGACCATATTAATAAATTCTCAATTACTTTCTTCCAATATTTCAGAATTATATGTATGGTTTTTCGTGGTATATCCCAGAATAAATCTTAAACAAGAATTCATGGAACTATTTACACCTTTCGCTCTTTTCTGCAATTAATTTCCAAGTTTGTGAACCATAAAGATATTCTCTTCGACTTATTATGCAATCTAATCGTGGTATCCATAGAAATTTCAGAATTACAAATAGAGTATTAATTAGTTTTGTGTGATATTATAAAGGCAGACAGTACTCCGATCTAAGATACTCTTGAGCAGGTTCGGTGTGTGAAAGTTCTTTATCCTGTTGTCAGACAGGGTTTCCTAAGGAGAGATACTAAGAGGACAACATGTCCCCTTTTATTTGGCAGTAAGTCTCACAGAGCGAGTACATATTAGCTTTAAAGCTACTTAGAATTTGGTTTGTAGTTGCAATCAGATGGATTTTCATCTTCAGAATAAAAGCTCAAGGCTTCTAGAAGGTGCGTAGCCGCTGTTTCTCCTGAACTTCGTTAGACGTCAGATACCAGCATTTTAATAATTTCAGGAAGGATCCGTGATAAATTTTATCAATTTCTTCGTTCTCCGACTCGCATATTTTTGTAAGATCTCAATGTATTTCCGACTTCTATCTCCCCAGTAGAAAAGTATCGCATTCGAATTCTCTCCCTGACTACGGACTTGTTTACAGGATTTTTCATCAGTGCCGAAATGTTCGGTGGAGGTCGTGGTGTTCTATAACCTCCCGGTTTATTCCGTGGAAAACTCAGATTTTTACATCTTAAAAAAAAAAAAGAAAAAAAAAAGATCTTTTATAAAATGTACTTCACTGAAAATATATGACGAATCAAGTCCTGAGTCAAGAGATCATACAGTAGAGTCAATATGCAGTACGAAGTGTCCTCCGTGGCAGTACAGTATAGTGGTTTCGCTATTGTTTTTCTCTGGGTTCGGGTCACGTTGTAGACCGAAGGAATTGCTAAAGGCTTCCTCAGTAGGGGTTACGGTTAGCCGATCTCAGGCGAAGGAAAGAATATAGGTTGTTTAGCCCGTACTTGCAAATCAGCCCATGAACACTTGTACAGAGATAATATCCTAGCGCAATATAGCCTAAGTCACCAATGCACTTAAAATCCAGCATCACCAACGGCAGTACGCACTGTTAAGTGCTGCGGTGTTACTATGCTGGAATGAATATAAGTAGATTGCTAACGTGTCACACAATTCCTGGCTGTGGACATTGCGCAGTACCATTTTAACCCCAACTTCTATGTAAATACAAGATTGTGAATTATTATGATTGGAATTATGTATTGAGATTTAAAAAAAAAAAAATAATAATTCTGTTCGTTTGTTCGTTTGTAATTTCCTCGTGATAATTCTGCCGGTTATTCTTAGAGGTCTTCTGAACTGCGCAAATAACCAATTAAGCCAATTTTCCGATTCGCTTATTTCTTTAAATACCGAGAATATGCCTATCCATGCGATAATGCAGTAGTAACTTGTCGTTCGAAAGCACCCAGCGGAGCACAGGTAGTGATAATGACCTTTTGCTATTTATTTCCATATTTAGCCGCTTGCCAATAGACCAAGACAGGAGGGTAGTTCTGGTATGTCTTTCTACAAAACCTTCACATCCCACAGCAGCAGACGATGACCTCGTTCCCTATCCAGCAGTGTCAATTGAAGTTCCTTATGACATTGACCTCCGCAGCGAAATGTTTGCGTTCCGCCTGACAAAGTTGGTGAAAGTCGTTATCTTCGTGTATTGGCATTTCTATATTAGCGAACGCCTGTTTTTAACATGCGCATGCTAGCGTAGATTTGTTCATCTGTTGCGCAATCAGAATAAAAAAAAGTCTGTCTATCACGAAGACAAAGATTGCTTGCAGATACTGTATATACCAGAATTTGTTGCTTTTTTTTTTTCACGGATTACTATTCATAGTATCGATATTTTCAGTTCATTAATTCCTAAAATCCACTTAATGTCAAGGTTTCATTGTATCGTACTTTACAATAGGATAATTAGTTTCTCATTTGCAGAGTTTTTTTTTTTTTTTTTTTTTCTTTTCTCTCTCTTTCTCTAACCGAAAGCGTGTCAACGGAGAACTCATGACGGAAAATTGAAATCTCTCTATCACAGTTCACTTAACTTCCGTGACTTGTAGTGATTTACGGGGAAAGGTATCGCTGGAGGCAAGGATTTGGGAACAAAATATCCTCGTTGGTATGCGGGGAGCCATGTCGAGTTAATTCTCCAAACAATTTCATTGTTCTTCGTTCCCTTGACATGGCATTACTGTTAACTATTGCAATAAAGCTCTATTTCGATTTTCGCTCGATGATGCAGCAGATTTTTCAGCAGTTGCCAATCGTCGGTTGGCAACTGCTGAAAAATTAATTTTTCTATATTAAATGTGATGGCGAAATAGAAAATTTCCTAACTGGTGTAATAACTCCGGAAACTTGCATTTATTCGACAAATGCAGTACTTGAAACGACTAATTGTAACGCCAAAAGCGAATGCTTCCGAAACGTATCAACTTAACGCTGTGATGTAAGATGAGTATAAATCTGCAAGGAGACAGAAGGACCTTGTTAGCAGCATTTGATTTCTGATGGCTGTAATTTTCATGAAGATTTCATGTAAGTGATAAGGAAATGAACGAAGAGGAAAAATTTAGTTTGGTTAGTTTCAAGTTGATCATGAATGGTTTTTGCACGTCTACCAACATGTTTTGGAGGACGGTGATGGAATTTCAGTAGAATAATTCCGTAGAGGTATCGGTAGCAGATCAATGAAGCAGAACCTTATAAGAGAGAGAGAGAGAGAGAGAGAGAGAGAGAGAGAGAGAGAGAGAGAGAGAGAGAGAGAGAGAATTGTTAATTAAACAAATCTCTCATGAATGGAATCAAAGATTTTAGGGAAATTTGAGAGACACTATTCGGGCATAATGCCATCATAGAGACGAATTGGGGGATTTGCATAGTATTTAGTAAAAGATTTAGTGGTTAGTTGTGTCTGGTTATTATTATTGTAATTACTGTTGGCACTGGAACTCTCTTACTGTCTAACAGGTGTTCAGGATCGTGACTTTCTTGAGCTCCATGTAAGTTTTCTCTGGGAGGCCTATTGTTGCTAAGTTCTGATGGAGGCTCTTTGGCACCATGCCGGTGGTTGACACGAAGGTCTGGGTGGCCTTTGCTTGTTCCATATGCTAAATATCTTTGACTTCCTGTCTTAGGTCTAAGTACTTCCTGGTCTTTTCTTCGTATGTTTTCTGGAGGTTGCTGGTGTTGGGCAACGCTGTGTCGATCAGGTAACTAACCATTTCCTTCTTGTCGAGGAGGATTATGTCTCGTCTGTTATGCCGGATCGTCTTGTCCGTTATTATGGCACGGTATAGTCTGTGAGTAGGAGTCTCTAGGGGCCTGATGTTCATACTTGTAATACGATACACTTTCTTTGATCAACTGGCATTTTTGCGCTAGCTTCTGGTGTATTATTCTGGCCACCTGGTCGTGTCTGTGAGTGTACTCCGTCTGTGATAATTCTGAATCCTACGGTGATGTGCTGGATTGTTTCTAGAGCCAAGTGACATCATCAACATGTGGCATCTGTCACTATGGGTTATTGGCGCTGTATTTACTGTAGTTCTTGATGTTGATTACCTGGGATTTTTTTTTTTTTTTTTGGATCGGGAGGAAATATCCTTCAGTCTCGGGGAAGAGCTTTCCATTCGTGGAAAGCAATGCATTGGAAGCCATCTTATATATGTAATCTTGATGGAAGTCATTGTACTGTTTACCATGGAGTGTCTTCTTCTCCCATCTTTCTGCTTAATTCTTCTGTCTGTGGGAGTGGTTCTCCTTGTTGAGGTTGAGTGTTTTGTGCCGCCTGTCAATTTTGTTTATGGCTTGGTAGATTGTTGCTGTGTTGTCCTGAAAGTATTCCCGCAGGTTCCAATCGCTATCATCTCTTGTTCAATGAGGTCTGTCATTCCCCTCCCTCTTTCTTGCCAGGCTATGGTCAGTCTCTCGATGGCCGGGTAGTGTTGGCGGCTCTTGGTCATCATTATCCTAGTCGATCTCGTAATCTCCTCCAGCTAGGTGTTGATCCAATCTATGATCCGGAGTACGTTAGTACTGGGACTGCGTATGTGTTTATGGCTGTGAGCATTGATATTAACAGACGTCTCCGTCCCTGATGGTATTTCTCAATCGGGTGGTTCTTCATCTCCTTGTGTTCTAACTGGTGGGCCTGCATCTCCCCAGATATTTGTATGTCTCTCCTTCTGTCATGGCTTCAAACTCTTCACTTCAATCAATCTCTCCTGGTAGTTTTGTCCGACTGGATGTCCTTGCTGTAATCTATGGGTCTTGCATTTGTCTAAGCCAAATTGCATCCTGATGCCGAACTCTTTAGTGATCCGGAGTGGTTGTTGGAGTTGATTCTCATCAAATTCGGCATAGAATTCGATGTCATTCCATGTACATCAGGTGAGAGGGTAAGCACAGGTGCTTCCCGCTTCTTTTAGGGGATATCCGTACTTACTGTTATTGAGCACGGTGGACAGTGGGCTGAAAGTTAGACAGAACAGTAGTGTGCCCAGGGCATCTCCCTGGAAGATTCCTCTTCTCACGGGTATGGCATCTCCCTGGAAGATTCCTCTTCTCACGGGTGTCAGTCTGGGCGTGATGTACCGACCTTGATTGTGGTCCTCTATTTCGTCATGTTTGCTTCTAAGAAATGTGTCAGATGGGCTTTGTAGATCATCACTCAACCAGCTATGGGGTACGCAGTCCACGTACTGGTTGCAGCGCTTCTTTTAGGCTTGCTCCATAACTGCAGCCCTCTAGCCCTACGTAGCTATCTGTACAGACAGAAAATTCGTTTTTTTTTTTTTTTTATTAAATCCGCGTTCCAATTCATCTCCAACATTATCAACTCAAAGGGTTCTGTATTGATTGTTACAAAATTTAAATTATTATTTTAATGATACCCCAACTTATCTTTATCCTTATTGGGTATTTAGTAGTACAAAATTATGCAAGAAAGCAAGCTTATACAGCATCAGCCAAAAAAAAAAAAAAAAAAACCCCTTCTCACATCACTTGTCCATCTGATCCAATAATTCATCTACTTCTTCCTTAAATTTATTCAAACTACCCACTTCCAGAACAACAGATGGAAGCGTGATTCAATCCCTTCCTTCTACTATCAATACAAGTAAACAAGTTTTTGCTTCTTTTCTTGGCATTCAGAGATTTCTCGTAATCTGCTTTAGCTTGCCTAACCTCCTTTGTTGCTTGATTATAGACGAGTTTATGTCTACCATTGGCTTCCGTATCACCTGATAATTTATATATATCCTATGCATTTTTCTTCTCTGTCACGAGTCTTATCAATTCATCTGAACATCTACTTAGGTCTAATCCTTGAACAGTATTTCTTAGTTGGCATGAAAAGCGTAGTAGCTTCTACAATTACTTTTCCAAATGCTCCCATTTCGAATATGCTGTTGGTAACATCTCCAGTTGGTACTACTGCATAGAAATTCAAACCTGTCTGCGACCACTGTAGTCACCCTTGCGAAAACAAAAGCCCTTCCCTTTACCCTTCACAGTAGATATGTCTTTCAGTAAATTCCACATCAGTACACTGTGAACGCTGCCACCCAGTGGGTCTCTTAACTGCAGATTCTTAATGCGTAAAAAATCACTGCTGATTATCAGATCAAGAATATTCTTCTCCTCTTTTTGTCTCTCTAATAGTGTGTGAGTGACCAACCCTTAAGTTTCAGTCAGCATGTCAAAAATTAAAATCCCCCATTATAAGACATTCTGATTTACTGATCCACTCTATTTCTTTTTATAGTTATTTGTTATACTTATCACCTTCATTTGGCATATAACACACTCCTATTTTTTTGCTTTCCCGGTGATTATGTCACACCTAACTGATTCAACATTGCAATGGCTACTCATGTCTACTGGATGCACTGCCTTAGATTTAATGTGCTTCTTAACTAAGAGCATAACCCCACCCTTCGGTCCTGTCTATCCTTTTTGTATACATTGTAATCTATGTTGAAATTCTGCATTCCTAATGTCTGAGTGACACCGTCTCCGATATCCGTATAATGTCTGCATCTGATGCTTAAGCATTACTTCAAATTCATCAAATTTATTTACAATGCTCGTAGCATTAGTGTACATGCAACTATACAACACAGTTCTTACTCTTAGTTATCCTAACACATCCCATGTATTTATTTTTCCCATAATGACTCACAGCAGCGCTTGAAATCCCCAACACTTTGCTTTCCAGGCTGCAACATGTTCCAGTGAAGGCAGTGCAAGAATCATTTTCACCTCTTCTTGCGGCTCTATTGTTGTTGTAGTAGGGTTTTAGGAGCATCGGCGACTAGGGCCATATTGCTCCATGTGTACTGTCTGTAAATTACATATGTTCTCAGGTCGATTTTCTGGTTGCTGGACGAAAACCCCGAGTTTCCGGGGGAAAAATATTCTACCCTCACCTGAGACCGACTAACTCAGGCACGTTGTGAAAAAGGCCCGTAAAAATTCTTCACTTCATTGACGGAACTCGAACTCAGGTCTTTTCCATCTGGTGTGGAGAGGACGGTGATTTTACCAACTGTGCTACCCACCGAGGGCATCTTGCGGCTCTAGTTAATCTGTTATTAGTCTGTGTATCCCTTCATCCAAGCTAGCAGTATTCCGACCCACCTAACACCTCAATTGTATCAGCAAATATCCTTGCACCACTTTTATTTAAGTGTATCCCATCCCTGTAAAAACAGCTTCTCCTGTTAACAAACACAGACCACGCTACAAAAAATTCTACCCTTTGAGTTTTTCACAGTCTCTTCATGGCCGAATTGATTGATAAGGTACTCAACATGTGCCCCCCCCCCCTATCGTGACTGGACAAGATTGCAGACACTTTCAAATTCAATCCTAACTCGCGACTTTTTCCCAACATTTCCCTGTACTTGTCAAGTAAGTCCTCAGATCTTCTACTCTTAATACACTGCTCGACAAACTTAATAGAACACGAAGAAAACGTGGTGTAACTCGTGCGGCTTGCGATGAAGCGAGACAATTGGTATGGTGATGTACCATAGAATAATAATGAAACGAGGAGACAGCGAGAAACTTCGGACAGGTTTAAGGGATATTTATAGGGGTGGTATAAGAATTACCAAAAAATAACACATTACAGATGCCGATACAAGATGCTCGAAAATATGGTCACATGACGTCAGCACGGTGTATGATCCCCTCCAACAGCTAAACAGGCCTGGCAGCTGTGAACCACTCTCGATATAAGGGTATGTATAAGATCTGTGGTAACCAATCCCATTCTTCGACCAGCACAGACTTACCTCACCAAGTTGCCGAGGATTTGGCTTTCGGCGTGCAATTTCCAATTTGTTTCTTATTCTTCTTGCATTCTGATAACAATTCTGAGTGCGGCCTTGCACTGAAGGGTCACCATTGTCCGAGATCTGAAGTGTCTTACCCTTTTAATAAATAAATCTTCTGTGTATACTCTGGGACAACCATTCAGTCAAAGTAGTCCACAAGATACAAAGAATACAAGAAACAGTACAGGAATTAGCAGTCACGAGCTTGAATCCAGGTCGCTCAAAGCACGTGTATTTGTGTACCCTCGCGCTTGACCACTCGGCTATGGTGGCCTCTACTTTTCAGGATCGGTGGTGCTCCATCTCGAGATGCATACAGTAATAAGCATAGCCTTTTCAATGGGGCTGGTGCGTGCTGATGTGTGTGGGTTATTTCTTTCTGATTACACGAAGTTGCAGTTGGAGTTGAGGGGTCGAAGCAACTTCTATTCATATTAAAGTCATTTGGCAGAGTCAGTCTGGCATTGGACTCCTAGAGGATCTAAGGGACTGGCTGTGGTGGGAGGGTTTTAACAAAGTACTGAGCCGCCATAAGGAAGGCTGTTAAATTAGATAGAATTGGTCAGGACTACAGTTCAATTTAAGTGATGAATGTTTCGGCAGCTGGGCGCGGAGTTGCTCCACTGACACGGAGAAATTCAGTTGCTCTTCAACTGCCCTATTGATTTCTCTAACAGCTGTTTTGGGGCTAAGTCTTGAGAGAAATAAACTCTTGACCTTTCTTTCAGACTCTCTAGAGATAGATTTGAGTTTTAATGAGGTCGGCCAATCAACAGAAATCAAGCGATGTGTTTTCTTTGCTAGAGAAGAAAGCTGCTGAGTGGGGTGCCGATTACCATGACTTATATATCTGATGGGGCCGGAGCGTTATGAACAGACGACCTCACATTGGCAAAACTGCAATTATTGCTACAATTAAGTACTGTTTCACTGATAACATTATATGCTGCAACTGCCAAAGGAGAGCGACACTGTGGAAACAGCGAAACTGGATCTTCAACATTATTGATTTCAGGAACAGCATCAGTTTCCCTGGAAGAATGAGTTAGAATTCCATCGATGACGGGAGGAATTTTTATGGGTATTTTTCAAACGTGGCTGAGTTAGTCGGTCTCAGGCGAGGGTAGCATGGTTTTTTCTCCCGAAAACTTGGGCTTGTCGTCCAGCAAACAAAAAATCGATGCTTCTAAAATTCAACAGCAACAACAGATAGCGTCGGTTGCAGTGCGTGATCTGTTCTCTTCAGTAGGCTGCCTGTCACTCTCCGGTAGAGATTCCATGTGTTCTTTTTTTTTTTTTTTTTTTTGATTTGGTAGTTGTTGGCGCATCGGCTTCTGTGGCCATATTGCACCTCCAAAGGTTTTTGCAGTACAGTGATCCAAGCCCGAGGCGGGAATCGAACCCGCGACCTTTGGGTTGCCGGGCAGGTACTTTACCCACTCGGCTAGCCCGGTCGGCTCCATGTGTTCTATTCTGTTTGCTAGACTCCGAACAACACATTGCAAGTATTTGTTAGTCGGCCACTTGTTTGTTATTTATGTCATGCATCTCATTACGTTTATCATTGCAAATTCTGAATTATGTTTCATTCATTTCCATACACACCTTAAAATCAGCAACAATATCATGAAATGATCTTTATTGTGTACAAAAGGATGTATACCCTTCACGGCAGGAATGCCAGGGGGCTACCAGGAGCTATCTTGCCAGCCAGCAAGTAGTTTTCGGATCCTGTCACCTTCATCAGCCATTAAAGGTTCAG
Source organism: Mastigoproctus giganteus (assembly GCF_048544385.1). Lineage (NCBI taxonomy): Eukaryota > Metazoa > Arthropoda > Arachnida > Uropygi > Thelyphonidae > Mastigoproctus > Mastigoproctus giganteus. The sequence continues at coordinate 75,952,343 of NC_143582.1, forward strand.
AAGACATCACAGGTACTAATTTATTATCAGTATCTGTTCCAGATATATGTTGTAGATGTACCAATTATGATAAAAATAATGTTTTTCACCCCCTTTTTTAGTGTTATATGATGATTGAACTTTGCTGTAGGACAGTAGCTATAATCACTGTATTCCCACACCTGGTGGAGAAGTCCGGGTTCGAATCCCATTAATGACGAGAGGAATTTTTTTCCTTCACCGTGGTTGAGTTAGTCGATCTGAGACCAGGACATCAAGTTCCCTCCCCCCCCCGAAACTCGTTTTTCGTCCAGAAAAACAGGCAAACCTATCACAAATAATTATAGACGTAATACACACGGGTAGCTGAGGTAATTCTTGGGCGGCCCTATTATAACATTTTTTTTTTTTTTTTTTTTTTTTGCTACGTTATGATTAGTGTTCAGTGATTTCGCGGTCACCCTTTAGACTGCTTATATGGGAATGAAGGCCCTTGCAGCTGGCCAATGGTTACGATTGCTATTTTTCCACATCGGGTGTGTGTTCTAAGTAAAGGTTGTTTCTTCCCCCGTTCGGATGTGGGGAAGAGGCGAGTTTTATTGACTTTTGTGCACATGGCCGAGTTAATTGATCTCAGTTCAGTGCATTTCCCCTCCCAAAAATCCAGATTTTTCATCTCGCAAAAAAAAAAAAAAAAAAAAACACCATGCCAAACATACAATAATGCATCTTACAGAAATGATTAGTGACACCTCCTGTCAGTTTCCCCCGGCGCTTATTCTGAAACAATCCAGCCCAACAAGTGGAGATTATTCTCAGTGAAGAGATGTGGTTCTTAATATATACTTTAAACAACAATCACAAGTGATGTCAGCATCCGACTTTTGTATTTCTTATTTTGCTAAACATTCACATATTCCCATGTGCATTCTAATAAAATATTCACTGTCAATAAAATACCAGCTTACAGGCAACATAGCTCAAAATAACTGAGTTCTCTTGCAAGAGGTGGTGCGTTAAGTGCTTCTGGTAATTCCACCAAAAACTTTTCCTTGACGATAATGTCACTTTCAACAAATAATTGAAAATACACCTTGAACAAAGCATATACGGTATACGAGAAGTTTGAAATTAATCGCCAACTTTCAAAATGCTAAACTTCAAAGCAAATAGCCAAACTCTCTTCCTCCTCCCCTTTAGTGTAATTCTAATTCTGTTATGTTGTTATTTAACACAAGGACGCATTGCTGAAATCACATGTCAAAAACAGTTATAGGAAACCCGTATGCAGAGGCTTAATTGTGGGGAAAGGAGTGGAGACGTGACCTAGACATAAATATACCTACGCACGCCTCTTTCTAGTTAAGTGACGGCACATCTCTTTAGCTGATAGTAAAAATTTCAGGACTTTGAATTTCGAAGACATTTTAAAATGGCTGAATTTCTTGAATTAGCAAAAATACTCTTCTCTTTTTGGCTCCTGGAAAGCTTCACTCTCACTACGAGAGAATAAGGGAGCAGAAAAACAGACCCGAAAATAAAATAAAATTTTATTCGTACATTTTTAAGTTGATAAATAACTTTTAACAGTACTGTACTGTACTGTGAATACAGTTGGGAAGAAAGAGCCGTTTTCTCAGCTATGCGATTGGAAACGATTGCATCGTGTGAATTGGCGCAAGGGGATTTACTTCTAGGTAATACCCCGAGTGCAGATACACAATCGAGTCTGCTAATGCTCGGGGAAAGTCGGTAAAAGTATGTCCCCTAGGGCCTAGACAGTGGTTGATTATTGCATAGGACCATAGGTTATTATGAATTGGTACGTAGGTGCACCTCTAGAAATTTCCCCAGGCACGAATGCATCTAGCTACTCCTCTGCTTGACTGTCATAGCTGATTTTCCGCAATCACCAAAGAAACTGAGGTCATGAAGCATCAATATTGTGTTTGAAAATTTCGTTTTTACTGTGCCGGTTTCGATGTACGTGGGAAGAAACCTCTGTGCCTCTGCCTGAGGCCGGTTAACTACAGCTGTAAGTGCAAAAATTCTTTATCGGTAATTCCTCCAGTCTATTATACCGTCACGGAGAACAATAGAAAAGGCAATGTGCCACATGATCTCAAAAAAGCAAATTTCGACGTACACGGCAGTGGAGTGTCACTTAGAAAAAAGCAGTTCATTCCATTCTGTGGCTTCATCAGTACTTGGATTCGTTTGAACTACAACGAACTTAACCATTCATTGTCATCTTTTGTTTTTTCGTAACCCTGATTACTCTCTGTTAGAGTTCATAATTTAATATTTTCTTATATTCCACCAATCCTCCCCTCCTCGAATTATTCCTTACCCGACTATCTCGATATGTTGAAATAACAAATATAACTGGAACTCTTCTCTAGTTCCGTGGGTGCAGCTATGTGACGTGATCCCTGACCTCTTTTGCTTTATGACCACTCCCTAGCCCAGCCCACGTACGCAGTTTGGAGAAATGAACTCCGTGGGCTTAAGATTTAATGCGTGACGAATACGTCAGTTGGTATTTACCTGGACAGTCCGAGAATGACCTCACTGTTAACGCCTTCCAAGGAAACTCGCAATGTGCCCTTTTTTTCCCTCCCCTCTCTAGAAAATCTTGATAAATGGGCGGTGAATGATACATCATTGCCTTAGGAATGCAGACTTAAAAAATAAATAAATTTTCTGTTTATACTCCGGGACGACCACACGGAGTTCGCAAGATAGAGAGAATACAAGACACAGCACCGTATTTAGCAATCACGGACTTGAAACCCGGTCACTCAAGACACGTGTTATTTATTCACCCTCGTGCTAACCACTCGGCTACGTCTTCATTGACAATACCTTAATTATTCATCCTCCAGAAATCAATGTTGTGAGAGATGCAATAAATTTTATTTCTAGAATGCCGGCCGTATTTGTGTTTATTAAACAAAAGTTAGGCATTTTTATGAATTTTTAGAAACAAGAAAACGGATAAAGTAAGAATTTATTTATTTATATAAATAAATAAAGGAATCGACTAACAGACAAAACACAGTATTCGCTCGTATTTAATGCAGCCCACAGGCGCGCACACATCTTTACACTGTGTGACGGACGAGGTATTTTTGCAAGACAACTACAGTATTTAGATGGGCTCTCCCTTCCTCTCCAACTAACTGCGTATGTCATATGAACTTACACAATAAAATTCTTTGGCTCTGCGCCCCTTTCAAACTTGCGCCGAGGTTGGCACCCCTTTCGATACACGTTCTCATCTCGATGCTTTGGCCATAGTGAAACCCAAATTCGTAATGAAACCCAAAATTCGCTATTTGCTGAATGTTTGTAATGTTTCTAAAATTTTTATGTTTATTTTATAAAATTATTAACCGCCATCTTGGCGGTTTTCTTCGTTACAAAATAAATTGACTATAAAATATTTTTCTTACTATCTATATTTTAAGAAGCCGCTTAATTTTATTGATATGAAGATTAATCTTTGCAAGTAATCTTTTCATTCCTTTCCGTACCATCATCTTTTCTCTTTTGTTGAGTGGTAGGGTAAAAGTCTGTAGATTGCGCCTGCATTAGGCTTAAATAGTTTACTCTTTTTTCATACGCTTGGACTTCACAATAAGTGTTTTAGATACCCCAATGAGAAAAAAAGAAAAGTTACCCTGAGCAAACATAAGCTGGCCATTGCTGACTCAAACAATTACGAATAATTAAACATAAGTTGAAGACATTAAAAGTAAAGTGTAATGAAGGGAAGTAAATAAGAAATTTTTTTTTATTCATTTCGTAAGAAATACAAAGAAGAATGTACAAATGCACAAGGTTACAAGACAATTTACAGTGATATCAAGGCATACGTAATAAGTTTAGTCGTTTAACAAACTGCTGTCGTACTAGCTTTTAGTTCAATGTATGAATATGTATAAGATATCAAAGATATGTTTAAGTGCATTTTCATATTTGATATGTGAGCATACAGCTGTTTAAGTTAATCTGGAAACATTCCATCATTGCAGGATTCAATGGGGCCAAAAAAAGCGCAAAACTAAATTTATTTATATAAAAAATTCTGTATACAGTAAGGTAGTCTTTTCCTTTCCAGTATTGTTAAAAGTTTTATGCATCATCCTGTGAATAGAGAACTAAAAGCAAAGTCTAACGAAATGATAATTCTCTGTTATTCAGTGTTAGAGCAGTAACTCACAGGGGACCATTTAAGATTATGAACTTAACTTTGCATTTTTTTCCTATAATATTCAAGCTTCTCAGCTTCTCAAAATCTCTCTCTCTGTTCGCCTGTAAAGTGTCCAATAAAACTGAATGTCTATTTTTTTTTTTTTTTTTTTGAAAAAAATAGATATAATTGGAATTTTCAGCCAGAGGAGTGAAAAGAGTTTCATTTACATTTATTGAACCAACACTGTTCGATTACAGTATGAATATTTTCAAAACCTTTCAGAACTGAGATTCTCAGTAGTCTATTGATTCTCATTTGGCAATGAACAGCTGAAAAGAATCACTGTTGTTCTTCCGAAAATAAAATAAAATAATAATCATAATATAAAAATAAATTAAACAATTAAGTACTGTATACAACTGAAAATAAATTTTTACTGCTCACAATTTTTATATTAATCTTAAAAATCAAGTACATATTATTGTATTAGTCCATATTTTACATGTAATGATAATACTTTATTATATTCATCTATTACGTATTTCACCCAGTGGCAAAACTATCATACCGCCACTGTGGTGGGTGGAGAGGGGACAAAGAAGCAGGCTGATCCTGACGGTTGGTTTAATTAATATTTATTCTGTAACATAAAAAAATCGGAATATCTTCTGATTCAGCTTAAAATTAATTGTTTTTTCTTTAAATTACAACGCAAATTTAGGGCAACTGGTTGTCCTAAATTTGGTAACTCCAAATTTACCAAACTTTTAGTTTGGTGAACTAAAATTTGGCTTAACTCGTTGTGAAGGTAATCACAATATGAGATTTATATTGTGATGATGTAATTACACAGAAATGATGTAATTACACTTACTTGTACATAAGTTGTTTTTTCTTTATAATTGTATATTTGTTGATGGAGATTGGAACTTCACCAACTAGTTAATCAAAGCAGAAACGCTATAACAACAAATAATTCATTTCCTTGGAAACTTACGGTATGTTTCTAATTTTTTAGGTGAAAAAAAAAATTCTCCCTTCCATCATCGGTGTTATACCAAAAAAAAACTACTTTCTGTATGCGCTTCAAATCAGCACGATTTTTATAATATTTAGAATTATCGAAATAGTTCTTTCATTCCATGCCTCACTTTAGCATTTTTCGTTTTCATCATTATGATGGGAACATAATATTTGTTTATTCTTCTATATATAATACACGAATATCCGAGAACATTATTTTTGATCTGCAAATCGTTATTAAAACTTTTGTCTCCTCTTTTTTTTTTTTTTTTTTTTTTTTCAAAAATAGGAGTCATTACACGCAGTCAACCTTTTCCAATAATATTTAATTAATCTCCCACAACTGTTTCTAGATCTATTGTGTTGTTTTATCTTTCTTCAGTTTCACCTCATTAATTAATTTCTAAATATAGTTAATTAATACAAATACAGCAAATATACATTTGCAAATTAATTTACAATTCAATTAGCATACTCCTGAAAGCTTGGACTATCTGGTAATCTGGGCGTTTTCGAGCTTGGCTGAGTTAGTCTGTCTCTGCAGAAGGTTTCATGGCTTCTTCTCCGGAAACTCGGATATATCGTCCAGTAAAACAACAAACCTACCTTCCGAATATTCTTCGTTCAGTTTGTTTGTATGCTGGATGAAATGTCAGTCTCTGCGCAATTACAGACACCATATACTGACGTCCCAAATCTTTGTTGCTTTGGTTCTTAACACGCACATAACCTATGCTTGATTATAATATCGGTTTTAACAACCAGTATTTAACTCATTTCGTTGAAATTAGTAACTTGCACGATTTTATTCTGTTTTTAATCTTGTGGCGAAGGTAAAGAAAGCCTGCACGAGAAGCACGCAAAAGTTCGATGAAATTTACCGGTAAAAGTACTTTGCCGTAACGGCATTTGTATTGTTGCTCGCTCGATAAACAGACGGTGAGTGTTATCGGTCTGGAGTAGAAGTTGAATCCTACGGGAGCTTGAAACCGTCCCGAAGTGGAGGGGGGTAACCTGACCTTTTTTTCTTTAGAATCACTAATTAAATTAACTAATTGAATCACGAACAGAGTCATATTGGAAGTTCTGGAGTCGTAAAAAATTTTCGTAACGTAGTTTCACCGGTAAACCTTTTTGGAAGTTTGCCGTGCTTCTCGTGCGGGCTTCCTTTGCTTTTTTTTTTTTTTTTTTTCCTTTCTTTCTTAATAAACAATTTATCCACTAGTCCACCAGTGATTCTAAAGAAAAAAGGTCGGGTTAACCCCTCCACTTCGGGAGGGTTTCAATCTCCCATGGGATTCAATTTCTACTCCTGACCGATAACACCCACTGTATGTTTACTGAACGAGCAATAATACAAATGCCGTTACGGCAAAGTACTTTTACCGGTAAATTTCATCGAAATTTTGCGTGCTTCTCGTGCAGGCTTTCTTTACCTTCGCCAATCTTGTTTATCCAAGTAATTAAAATATCCAATTAGATATTTAATTAATTTACTATAATGAGAAAAATTTCTTTTCATGTTTTATACATGTATATTAGTCTTTCTGAAGTTAATATTGAAACAAAACTAAGATATAAAATTCCAGTTAGATTCAAGTAAAAAAAAAAAATACAGTACAACCTATTAGCACATCTCATTACTCTTACATAGCTTGACACATAATAAGATATCTGAAACAAGTACACTGTACCATAATTAGCCACAAACACAACGTTTAAAGAAATCATAAAACAGTGGTTCTGAAAAACAGTGATATAATATTATCATCTTAATAACGCTCTATTCTATCATTTGAAAGAAATATACACTATATACAGGTCTAGGGGGGAAAAATGTAAAAGAGAAATAAAGGGGAAAAAAAATAAAATAAAATACCACAATTAAATTGAAACAACATAATAGTTGTTAATACCATCAGATGGCAGCACTTGAGGGAGACTTTAACAGGTAAGATGTTCTTCATAAGACGGTATTCTTCGTCTTCGGTTAAATGGCAAATGTGATTAATCTTTGGCACTTTGTTTAAAAGTTAATAACGTGCAATAAAATAAATTCAGGTACTGTTTTCTATATATAAGAGGAGGTTTCCCAACTATTATACACTATAAGATTGCACGATGATCTAAAGCAGGATTAAACTGCAATAAAAAATAACCTGAGTACCTTTGACAAATACAATAATATATTCTCCTGTTTGAATATATCATTGTTTTTTTTATCATTAAAACTACTGCTTTATCACGAATCCTTGACATTAGTTCAACTGACAGTTTATATCTCATGTTTCCGATTAATATTAAACATAAGAACTTTTTGCTTAATTTTTTTTTTTTTTTGTAATTTTTTTTGATAGTGTTGATAAGTGTGCATTGACTTATGATGATCCATTGAAATGGGCTTAGAAATTCCATCTTTTACTCTTCCACGTCACGAGCACTAGTAAATTAAAAACCGTTTTAGTTTATTATGGCATCCTGATTAGTCTGATTTTCCTCATCTTTACACATCACTTCATTTTTCATAAGAACACTTATGGGTTGTGGCCCAGACTTGTTCGTAAGGTAATGTTTTCCCTCTAAATTTTGTCACGTGCACATCAAATACATACGTAGAACTTGGGTCAAGCCCATGGACACGTTGAATGATGACGTCGTTGAACCTATTACGGCTAAAGCGATGGTATCTCTTGCACAACACTTTTACTCCAACCTGACTGGTGCTGCCATCTGCTTTCTCGTCGCAGAAACTTTGAGGTTTCGTGACGTGCCACTTGACATCACCTTTTATGGTGCGCTTGAAGATGCAGTAACGAACTTTGTCATCGAGAGATGCCCTCCATGCCAAAGTTACAGAATCGCAACTGGTTAAGGTGTCAAAAACTTGCACTCTTCTATTTTCCGGAAGTGACGGAAAAGGATATTTGTGATATTTCCGGCTGACCCAAACCATAGCTTTTCTGACAGCCTGAATTGTAGAATTGAGAGTAAACACTAGCGTTCCATTTGGTGGGTCCATTACCACAAGACTTTTGTAATCCATAACGTCAACTGCAACAAGCTCTTCGTTGTCGCCGTACATTGATATGTGCACAGGCCCAGGCCCCGTACAGGACTGAATAAAGAACCACAGAGCATGTGAGGGTGCAGGAGGCTGATATTCAATCGTAGCCGTAAAACGATTGGATTGATCCAGGAAGACAGGAGTCAGAATGTTTTCTTTGAGTTTGATATTCATCACTGAGTTTTTCATCCCCACGATTGCACCTGTATATCCAGAACTCATGTTGTCTTCTGCGTCCACGGCAAACACGTCAAAGTAATAGGTCCTTCCATCTTCCAGGCCATGGAAAAGATGCCATGTCTTCCTCCCCACACAGTCGAAGACGATGTCCGATTTTGTCTCAAGATTTTTCTTTATCTCCTTGGCCTTCATGACTATTTTCTTCCTTGCGGTTTTCTCCCACCAGAATCCAAATCCCGCAGAAGGTGGCGGATTGGAAGGAGTATCGCCGTACATGTCTCCAGTTAGTGCGCACAAAGAATGGTAGTTTTTACGAGGATTAGCAGCAACGCAGTACTCGATGTTCCTCTCACCATGAGAACCGCTTGGGCTAGCTTTCCACGAGATCAACACACGATTTTTCCTCACCCGTACGACTTCCACCTGAGGGTCTTGAGGTAGTTGAGGATAAGGGGAGCCCTTTGTCCACTGCGAAGTGACGTGAATCTTTACACTTGAGTCTTGCTCTGGCGAAATTAACTCCAACACATAAAGACCAGTATGTGCTCGCGCTTGAAAATACGTACGACGTTCTGAGCCCGTATAGGATATCAAGGGCACTAGTGGACTATACAGTCGACCACCTGAAAAAAAAAATACATAAAAAAATAAATGTGTGACTAATTTCAGCAACAGATTGTATGACTGAATAACAATTTCAGCAAATCTTTCATTCATAACATTTTTATTTATGACCTTTGCTGTAGCTATTAATTAATAGGGTAGCGGAAGGCCTGAATTCTGTGACATGGAGGCTGGGGGGGAGGAAGATTTAGGAAACTACGACGTCGCGATCGTAATTAAGAAGTCAGAATACGTATAAAAACATGAAGTTTTAATGTACTTGTTCATACGCCGGTTTACATGATTTGTATAAATCATAAATACAAATGTTAATCGTATTTAGCAATCAAGGGTTCGAACCCCGGTCTACTCGAAGACCGCGTGTTGCTGCAGTCACGCCCCTGACCACACGGCTACCTCAGACCTTTTTTTATTCAGTCCAAACGTTTTTAAAGCTCATAAAAATTTTTTTCGTATTGATTTATTTTTGTAAGAAAATTTTAAATGATGAGACGAAGGTTTTAATTGTTAGGACCATATTACAATCGTCACATAGAGTATACAGCTACAAATAAATCTCTATATATGCGGTTAATTCGTGCAACGAGTGTACCATATATCTCGAAACCGCATATATCGAAGTTAAAAATCAATGGGAAAAATTCTAATTCATCCATGATGTTTTAGAACATTCATCAGAAGACTTAATTTAGGCCTTTAAAATACGTTTTAACTGTGTACATAGATAGAAATATAAAGAATAATGAAAAGCAAGTATGCTAAAAAATATTTATTAAAGAAATGAGCTATAAAATGAGTGAAAAATGGATATGCTACTTTCTAGAAAAATATTTTTCAAGTGTCGTTTGAACGGTTATAATCCTCTTTTTCTCTTCATAAAATTTATGAAGAGAAAAAGAGGCATGCTTCTTTCCACATTCGGATCTAAATCCATAATTTGTTGTTTAACAGTTTCCAAATTTCGAAACATCTGCTTGAAATTTCGTTAGAGACACTCACTCCTCTGCTTCAGCTGCAATTTCTTCTTTCTCGTCGTAAGCACGCTGTTCCTCCAATTCTATAAGATCCGTGTCAGTGAGTGGCTGTGAATGCGAATCCAGGCATTCTCTGACATTAGGGGAATCAACATCTTCAAAGCCAAGATCCTTTCCAATGATGCTAATTTCTTCAATAACAGCCTCAACTTTTTGGGCATTTTTTTTTTTTTTTTTTTTTTTTTTGCGTTGTTAAAAACTTTTTGTTTCATAAACGGCTGCACTATTCGCAATTTTAGAGGGCATATATAGAGGAATGGTATTAATGTTTTTGACCGTATTAACCGAAACTAGCATTGATCGAAAACGCATATACTGAGGTTTACCTGTATTCAGAAAATAGTAGGATTTTTTCTATTTATATTGTATTTAAAAAAAGCGTTTTCAATGAAAAAAAGACTGAAAGATAGTAAAGTAATTAATAAGTTTTGAGAAGTTTCTGGAGATAGTATTAGTAAGGCCAGGTGATACAAGAAAGTGGATCTTTTTCTGCATCAGCCAACAAATAAAATAAAATAAAAAATATACATAATAACATAAAACAGAATATTCATTCTATTCCCCTTCCCGAGAAGTAACCATCCAATTTTGCTTTGAACTTAGCCAGACTGATTGCCACCACCACTTTGGGAAGCAACTTATTCGACAACCCGCTGCCCATAGGCGAACTCATGAAATCCAATCTTCTATTATTCCATGAGATGTTATATTTCCCCTCCTCAGGTTCTTGTCTCATTTACGAGGGAGAACAGGCCCTCCTCATTTCCTTTCTTCAATCCCTTTAGCATCTCATACACTTCAATCAGATGTCCTTCTTAGATGTCTAGTTGTCAAACTTTGTAGTCCACACGTTCCAAGTCGTTCTTCGTATGTGCATCGATTTGCCCTCATCACTGATCTGGTAGCGCATCTTTGAACCCTCTCCATTAGTTGTATGACCCTTTTTGTTTGTCTTTTTTTTTCTAGATGTCCAGTTAACAACTTGACTAATTGATAATGTTCAGGCTGTGTTCCTGCCTATATTTTTATATAACTGTTTTTTTTTTTTTTTTTTTTTTTTTTTAGTTTAAGGATCGTGCGTCAACTCGTTGCGATGTTTACCAACGGCCAGATGACTACACGAATTGTTTTGTGCAACATAAACAGACCTAATGAATACACCTGATATCCATCGGACACCTCTTTTCATAGTCTCTTTTTTTATTTTTCGCTGATTTATTGGAGGGGGGAACTCTATATCTAAAGAATCTTGTATCTAAGCAAAATAGAGCATTTCGATTTAAGAATATGGCGAATAGCTATTCGCTTAACCTGGTTTCGGTCTTCTGCAATGGAATTAACTTCAAGTGAGGAGAGAATTTAATTCGATAGAGGCTGCCCGAGAAATTTCCATTGAATTGTATGCCAACTATAGTATCTAATGATTATAATAAACAGAACTACTGTTGCCCCATTGAAGGGGGGGGTGAGGTTCTTTTATGCTCTGGAACAGACACACAGAGTCACAGGAGTTTACATGATAGACTACAGGGAAACTGTATTACTATATGTAACGCCCTTAATTCCTTTTTCTGTTGATGAGAGGAACTGAACTAAACTTGGTATTGTACTATCTTTTGATAAAATTGTAATTTTTAAGACAACTACATTTTTAATTACCTTCAGTTGGTTTTCGCCGAGTTCTTGGTATGAATCCAGAAGAATGTTTCACAATGAAAATACTCTAAAAAATCACCTATTGAAGGTTGACTGGAATGACAGAGCATTTGTTCTGTTTCATTTCTGTTATCTATGCACTGTGGGTTATAAAAGTTTTGGTTGTTATTTGTGTTCATTATATGAGCGTGCGTCAGAGAAGCAGTGAGAATACTTGTTGTTTCCAGCGTTCACATAGCATTAAGTAAATACAGCAACTGATCCAGACCAAATGCTGTACAAAACGGTCATTGCAAGACAACACAAAGCCTCTAATACGGCCATGTTGACATTTTTTTTGATTAACCAGCAAAAAAAAAAAAAAAAACCGTTTGGATCGGTACAGAAAACAGTAACACCTTTACTGTGCCGCTTTGGAGAAAGCAGTTGTATATTTTTAGATGGGGTATCGTTGTGTTAGAAGAGTGAATCAATGCTATTTATGCACCAACCTTGCCGGTTTCGCTGGCCAACCTTTTGTCTGCAGAAAACAACCGTTGGTGTTACGTCATATGATTATGGTTCTCTGGACCAAAAGGGAGAATAAATACTTACTCAGCCATTATAGTACCAAATAACTTCAAGAGAATTCATTTATGAACTTTTTATTACTTTTATACTTTCACCGTAAATAATTTAAGGCCATTTAATTGTTTAATTGAGCTGAACACAGTCTTTTACGTTATCTAATTTTCTTTCCGTTATATTTTTAATGATTGTAAATTTTTTAAAATGCATCTTAAGAAACTTCAAAGTAAAATGACTTACTTTTATCTGTTGTTTTGCTAACTGATGTAGGAAAATCTCTTAAAGTTAGCATCCACTGGACAGGTGCCAAGCAAGGAGTAATAGTTATAGTCAAGGGGTGGTTGTAGTCTTCATTCAGATAGAACACCCTGGGCAATAAGCAGAAATAATGTCACAACCTAACGCACATAGAATTCATTCGTGTTTAATTGCGACAAACATTGAATAATATGAAATATCAAAATTTTAAAAAAGATGAAATTTTAGGTTACATTTTAGTTACTTAAAAATGAGAGGTAGAATTCTCCAAATCTGATTCTTCACATCCGGATAGTTGACTATAAAATACACTGAATGTTTTTAAAATCCAGTGGAAAATCCACCCATCTGTTAGAATCTAGTCAGTGGCACCGAAGTCGTGGGAGGGGAAATCAGCTACCCTGGCTACATCTCGTACGGGGGAGAGGGGGGGGGACAATTTTTTGGCTGTTATAAAAATGTGGGGACCCCAACAAAATTGTTTTCTCTAGGAGATTTGCTGACTTTTGTGTTTCCTGGTCTAGTGTTTCAAAGCAACTATTTGTATTGATAATTTATTTCAAAAAATAATTAAACTTTTTTAATTCTGCTGGTTAAAAATTAATTTTTAATCTTGTTGTGTTTCACTAATTTTTAGTCTTGTTGTGTTTCACTAATAAGGCCGCCGTAGCCGAGTGGTCAGGCACGAGGGTGCATAAGTACACCCTCGTGCCTTGAGTGACCGCGATTCAAGCCCTTTACTACTAAATACGGTGCTGTTTCTTGTGAACTCGTCTGACCCGTGTAGTCGTCCCGGAGTATAAACAGAAAATTTATTTAATTTTTAGTCTTGTCATGGTTCAAAGTGCTCTCTGATTAATATTACTAATCAAATTAACAAGTTGTAATGATATTAAAACTCAAATTTAACCTATTACTACGGCATACCCATATACAGTATATGGATCTTGTCGAATAGGGTGATCGATATTGTTACGATTAAATTGTCCATATTCCTCCATATTAACTGTTAACTACCTGCACTACACCAATAACTACGTACTTCGAATTGTCATTATCAGAGGCCTTATGTCCAGGATTACTTTGACTCTTTATATAAACTCTGTTTTTCTTTTTTCTTCTTCTTCCCCTTTCTCTCCTCCAACGGTAAAAGAAGTTAATGCACACCATGGTTACTCTGAGAGTTGTACTGACCACCCCCTTCCACCATTAATTGCATATCATTCAATTCTTCATGATAATTGCGACCTGCATTGTGTCGGAAGCAAAGATCGCCGTAGCCTAGGGGTCAGGCGCGTGCGGGTGCATAAGTACACGTGCCTTGAGCGACCGGGGTCAAGCCCGTGACTGCTGAATACAGTGCTGTTTCTTGTATTCTGTCTATCTTGTGAACTCCTCTGACCGTTTGGTTGTACCGGAGTATAAACAGAAAATTTAATTTTTTTTAACCCGAACTGGAACGCGACATCGTTTACCGTCGGGACAATACAGCACCCGATCGCCATCGGGATGTTCAACCCTTATTGCAGACCTGGAGTTGTGACATGCTGACGTATGCCCTATTTATTATTTGGCCATCTACTACGCGAATATGTATGCTCTGTCGGTTGGAGGAAGCTGCTTCAGAGACATCAGTTTTAATCTGCAGACTTAACATGGCTTTCGGAGGATCAGTACGTCGCCTGAGCATGGCCGATTACAGTGCTGCGCGATTGATCGTCTGCCTCACCGATGGAAGAATTGCGGAGACTTTGGTAGTGACTGTGATTACGTTGAATAAGGGATAGATGCTGATTGTGGCATATTGTTTCTATTGACTACCTCTATCTGCGCTTACTGAGTGCAATCACAGAGTCCTGTACTGATAACTTCTAAAACAACTCTCATAGATAATCTGGTTTTTAATGGTTGTTACACCATTGTATAAAATATTAACATAGATGGCAGTTCAATAGTTACTAAGTGTGGATGAATGTAAGTCAAAAACTGCTTACATTTGTTTATTTTTCTTTCAAGTACAGTACTTACAGCTAGTTCTCATAAGTCTAATTGTAATAGAAGGAGTATGCAGTTTTTGTTTGTGCATTGTTCCTCTGTAAAACCATCACTTCTACTTGACATATTCCTGTTGTGATTCTTTGCAATTTTTCTTAAATCTTTCAATTTTTATTTTTTTTCTTCTTCTTCTACTGTAATGGATATTACTATATAGTCATCTGTACAATGAGATATCGATCAGTTTTAAGCCTATCCTAGTTGAGGTTGCTATATTAAAAAAAAAAAATAATTTTTTTTCTGTTTATACTCCGAGAAGACCACACGGTCAAAGGAGTTCACAAGATGCAAGAGAGAAATACAAGAAACGTCAGAGTATTTAGCAGTCACGCGAGCTTGAAACATGGTCACTCAAAGCACCGTTATATTGAAATTGAACCCATTCTATATAAATTTGTCAACTTTGGTATGATAATCATTTCCAGAATGGGAAAGAGTTTTCCATATTACACCCTTGTAGATATTATATATTGCCCTTGAAATTCTTTTTTTTCTTTTTAATTACATGTACTTTCGTTTTTGTTTCGTTCGTTTTAAAGAAAGTAAATTTGAATTCAGCCGAGACTTATAGCTATCAAAATAGCTATAAGTCTCGGCTATCTCGTTCTTGTTCTGTCTTGACAGAACAAGATATCTTTCATCTATCTTGTTCTGGAAATGAACTATGTAAATTTATTCCACAGTTTTGGCTGCAAAATATATTCTTGAATATATTTTGTAACCAATGACAGTAATGTTGTTGCTCTTTAAATATTATAATTACCTTTATCTCAATTTTACACTCAAGTTTAATTGTGCATACACTGCAAAGTCTCATCTGTCCATAGCTGTACGTATTATAACTGCAGAATTCTTAGAGTAAATTCATTTCCTAATTCTAGCACAGCATGATTCATTTGCTTTCTGCCATAATTCTCAGGAGATGCTCATTACGAGGAGTTTCGTGTGCACCAGATGTCATTTTTCACATGAAGCTGTTCCTGCATAAGATAAGTTGTGAGAAAACTGTTCCATTCCTTTTCTTTTTTTCCGTTTCAAAAAAAAAAAAGTAGTATTTAGCGTCCTTTTTAGCAAGTGGGACAACTTTACAAATGTGACGGCAGTCTTCGTTGTAACCGGAACGATGGCAGCAAAGCCAAAAATAACAGAGAATTAAAGTTGTCGAGAGTAGATGTCTCTAAGGTCTATATATTGTTGATTCACTAAACAAGATAGCTGAAAACCTATGTAGGTCTCTGGTACAGCAACTCCAAGAATTCCCCATCTCCATATATATAGACAGACCACTGCCGACCTGAAGCAAGTGTCACTGGTGCTTCTATGCTCGATCTCATATGCTTGGAAAGATCTCGCACGTTCTTAGTTTATTTTATAAAGTCGAGTAAGAGCTTCTACACCATATTTTAAAAAATACAGAAATTTTAGATTTTTTTTTTTTTGTCTTATTTAATGATAAGTAAAGAAATTGTGGCTGAATCAGATGTTAAGCAAATACGTGGAATCATAACAACGGAATTATTTGATTATGAAAGTTACGACGAATCAAGAGTAGACCAAAGAAATTTTCAGAAAAAAAAATGTTTTATATATTATTGATTTGCTATCATTTTTTTGAAGTACTGAATCTTTCGGTATTCTTACATCTTATACATCTTTCGGTATTCTTATACAATATGAGAAAATTGAAGTAAAAGGCGAAACCAATATTTTAAAAACACTGTAAAGATTTATATTTAACGTTATAACAAAAAAAAAAAAAAAGAAGGAAAAAAGAAAAGTCATATGGTTACTCGAGAACAATCTCATCCACCCCATGTGTATTATATCAATAAATTGCATGTTTTCTCTCGTCCACTGGCCTGACGAAAAACCGAAAAGGGTGGAAAAGACTTTCTTTCCTCACCCCGAGATCGAGTAACTCGGCCACAGAATGAATTCAGTCCATAAAAGTTCCTTGCATCAATGAGGATATGAATCCGTTTCTTTTCCACCCGGTGTGAAAAGGACGGTGATTATAACCACTGTGCTGCCCCGGAGGATTCACATTTGACGATAGAAGGAAATCTTGGTGGTAAAGGTTTACTTGAAGAAATAGATGTTTAGAGCCCTTATCATATTTGTGCAGACAACCCTAGTCGAATTCTATACAGTACTTGTGCCTTGGCCAAGTATAGAATTACGCACGTCACGTGTTCGAGTCCACGTGGCACTTCAACAACAGAAAATGTAATATAATGACCACAGGGACTCACATCTGGTGAGTATGGGCTTGGCAAACCCAGGGTCCTGAGCTGGATATCATCATTTCTTGCTTTCTTAGTGATTCGCTTCTACTTCTCTCTCTCTCTCTCAGAGTAACGCGGTTTTTTTTTTTTTTTTTTTGGGCTGGTGCCCAAAAAAAAAAATAATAAGCCTCAGGCTTCCTGTCATCATATGGCTAATAATAATAATAATAATAATAATAATAATAATAATAATAATAATAATAATAATAATAATAATAATAATCAGGGAGAAATAATATAAGAGGAATAATCATAATAATCTATGCAGTCCCAGTGCTAACGTACTCCTTCGGGGTCATAGATTGGTCTAACACCGAGCTGGAGGATATCATGAGAAAAACAGGGAAGTGATGACCAAGAGCCGTCAACACCACCCGAAATCTGCCGTGGAGAGACTGACAATTTCCCGGGAAGAAGAAGGAAGGGGCATGATAGACATCATTGAGCAACAGAAGACAGCGATAATTAACCTGAAGGATCTATGTGATTATCTATGTGATCTCCGTCAAGATCACATAGATAAAATTGCTTCCAATGCATGGCTCACGAGCGGGTCGCTCTTACCCGAGACTAGAGGATTCATGCTCGCCATCCAAGACCAGGTAATCAACACCAGGAAGTATAGAAAATACAGGAGCCCGGAATGTTCGATGACACATGTCGACGATGCCACCTGGCCTCAGAAACGATCCAACACATCACTGCGGGATGCAAGGTGATCACCCAGACTAAGACACTCATAGACACGACCAGGTAGCCAGGAACCCCAATCAGGGAGAAAAAATATAAGAGCAATAATAATAATGTTAAATTGGCTGTGCGGCTGTCTCTAGTATAATGGAACAATTTATGTTTGGAAGCACTGGTATTATGATGTGTTTGATTATGCCATTTGATAATACTTTTTTTTCATCTTAACAACTAAATAAACTCAGGAAAGACTACACTGTTGGTCTTTACTTAATTAGCAGATAACCTTAAAGAAGAAAATTGATAATTCCTCAATAGCCCTTCCCCACTGGCGTTGTAGTTCATATAACTTTCATTTTCTAATTTGATGATTTTCCCTCTCTTTTAACTTTATCAGTCTTCCACCTTTACAGAAATTCTCGATGTCTTCATATCCTTGTTCATTTCGATGATCCCTTTAACTGATCACTTCAGATTAATGCCTTTCCTCGGCAACTGAACAGGTCAAATCCAGCCCGTCCACAAAAGAACAATAAACCAATAGTTAAAGACTGCAGACCAGTCTCTTTCAAAACCATGGTCAATTTTGGGGTACGAAATCAATCATGGAGATCGATTTCGAAAGCTACTCGTACTTTAAAAGATTTCCTGCTTAAAAACTTGCCAGAAATTGGTGTAAAGTTTGCTTGATAGGCTATCTTTCTGTATTCAAAGCCAAAGATGAAATTGTGTTTTTTATTCAGTTATATGAATCTCTTGGTGTCCCAGTACTTTTGATAGCCTATTGTATATTCCATTTATTTTAGTCCGATATCCAATATGACCGCAAAATACTGAATATATTTTTTTAAATAAGAGACGCAATTAGGGAGTTGTTCCAGCCACATCAATCAGGCATCAGTTACAAATGGACTAAGAAAACCAATTACATTAATACGCAAGTAAATGGAATTTATTTTAGATAAAGAAATTAAATAAATTCAATTCCCTTTTTTGATTAGTGAACAAGTCCCTAAGAAAATGAACATGAGCTGTGTTAATTTTCTTAGATCACTATCGATTGCAAAATACCTTTACATCGATCTCGATATGCTTCCGCCCAAAACATGAAGAATATACTTTCTTATTTTTTTATTATTTATTTATTTTTTTTTGGAAATGCAGATTCAAATAATTTGCACTTTACCTCCTTGCGAATTATTTCGTCTCATTAATGTATAATAAAATTTTCTTGAAATGAACCATTTGGGCCCTGTACTATTTATACAAATACAATGTAACCAGTGATTACTATTAAAAATACTTAAAACGCTATTGCGTTAAATTTTTTTTCTCAATGACGCTGGCTTCCTTTAATTTAACCCCTTCTTCAGCCATCTGGTGGTTTGGAAATAAGATTCCAAAATTAGCCGAGAGCCTAATTGCCGGAAGTTCTCAGAATACCACTTTGAATTCCAAACATTAATGCTGAGCCACTAATAATAAGACTTTGCGAAAAGGCAAAAAAAATGCAAACTTATCTTAGGAAACACGAGCCTAGTATTTGTATGGTTTAACACCGACAACCCTTTTCTTAGACATAGCTCTGTCACGGGTTGCTTAAATCAATTTATCTCACCACGTTTGTCTCATCTGCTTAGTTCCGAGACTAGCGTTAAAAGAGCGCCGATGAGGAAACGAGTGACCAATGAGAGTAGCAAAGTCACGCCTGATTAAAATACGATATGATTGGATAGGTGACACATGGAATGATGTTACGCATTCCTAGGAAAATGTTTCTTTCCTTTTTTAGGTTATCTTCTGGTATTCACATCTCTTACAAACAGCACTCAACTTGCTGGTCATTATTCCACCTAGGAAAAATTTTACGTGGCACCTTCTCTTATACTGATATTATATTTTAAGTATATAAAGACATCCTTATGAAAGACTTCCAGTTTCAGTTATATTTCGAAAATAAAAACAGGAAATAACTGCAATAGGTAAGGCTGGATTTAATGGGGTGGGGAGCAGTGGAGCAATTGCAACAGGACTCAAAATCTGGAAGGCTTCGGCGAAATAAAATGTTACGACAAATATATGTATCTTTTGTAATTTTTTTCCAGTTATTTTTGAGTAATTCCGACCTCCCTTCCGTAAAAAAAAATACGTCAGGGGTTCCGGAACCTAAATCCGGTATTGGCAATAGTGAACCAGTAACTGCTGAAGCGAGGTGATCCCGCAGATATAAGATAAACTGAACCCATTATCAATCCACTGCCAGATGGAAGCCTCCTCAATGATTCATGTGAGGGAAATGGACCATAATCTGCCACGCTGGTCCAGTGCGGGTTGGCAGATCGACCGTATTTAGCAATCAGGGGCGTGAACCCCGGTCTACTCAAAGAGCGTGTGCTACTGCACTCGCGCTGCTGACCACTCTGCTACGGAGGCATATACTGTACTCGTCTATTAACCAGCGGTGTCGCCAAGGTTGTCTCGACTGACAAAAGTTGGAGAGACTGTTGTAAAGTTAGCAAAGCAAAGCCAGAAAAATTCTCCAAGTGTTGTGCCTACTGGAAAGAGAAGAGCGATTCTGGCTCAAATGAGAATTTGCGAAATCGTTATAATTATATACCAAAAGGTAGCGAGTTCTCGAAACATTACACTTTCCCCTATTTTCTTCTCTTTTCCAGTTATACATGCAGATCCGTCTCTCAGATACAGCCTACAGTTGGCAGAAGGGCATAAACCGAATAATTTGCTCTATAAGGTATAGAAGCAGTGTCTTGGTGTTATTTTGAATTAAAGCAAGGAATTCCTTGCACCGTGGAATGCCAGTGTAATGTAGCCGTCATTTGCATGTAATTTAAGACGTTCATGATGTTTATGGGATGAAAAAATAGCTGGGAAAGTCCAAATATAAATCATATACAGTACATGCTTCTGCGACCACCTAACCCAGTCCCACTTGAAAAGCAGCAGTAAAGCCTATGCGTCATCGACGGTATTCTAATCTACACTTTACCAACCAGTATGTTGCATATATAGACGCCAGTTATAAGAAGGAACCCAACTTATGACTTTGAACTGCGAGCAAAAAATGCTTCTTTGTGGAGCTTTTTCATTTTCACAAATAATTTCATTATGGTCGAAAGGACACATCGATTTTAGCCAGCAAAATGGGAAATAAATTATGATTAAAACGAGCATTTCGCAACTTATAACTAATGTGAAATTAGTGATAAGTACAATACACAGATCATTTGAACATGCTAACTAAGGGTTAAGAATATTTCTTTCTTACCTTTTGATGTCATCACTAAATAGGAACACATTAACCTCCACGTTCTCAGGAAGAACTTTGTTGTCGTAAAAGATTTCAGGTAGGAACTTTGAATGGAAGAGAAGGTCGTTGTTTTCCGAATGAACCTTTGCTCCACTAATGATGTACGATAGGACGATCACGAACAGAACCAAAGACTCCATGGTGATTAGTCTGAAAATGAACGGGAGCTACATCAAGGAGCAGAATTAAAAAGCGCTTTGAACCTGGGAATTTTTCTCCCAATTTAAAAATACTTCCTTGATGAGGTTTATAAATTCGGAGGAAGATTCCCCTTGCTTTCTTAAACATTTCATAGAATATTGTCTATGCACTTTTGAATAAATGTTTGGCGATCACATTCGTCATTAAAGCAGATCATGGGGATTTGTCAATGATATACAGAAATTTTGCTAGCAGGAAAAGGAGATGATTATCCCTTTGTATAAGGCAACAGTCAGGCCACGCCTTGAGTACTGCGTACAGGTCTGGAGGCCTCATTTTAGAAAGGATGTAGATTTGCTTGAGCGTGTACAGAGAAGGGCAACAAGATTGGTGAGGGGAATGAAGGGGGTTCTCTTACCAAGAGAGGCTTACGTTCTGCAAATTGCGGCGACTGGAGACTAGGCACCTGCGAGGTGATCTGATAAGGCGCCTTGAATGGGTTGAGCACGCTGAATTCTGATTGGGATTCTTCCGCTTGCTTAGATTACGAACCTAAGGTGGCATAAATTCAAATTGAGGAGAGGAAAGACAGTTGTAGAATAGACGTTAGAAAATTTGCTTTTAGCCAGCGGGTGGTTAATTGCTGGAACAAACTTCCATCTGTCGTAGAAGTTGATAGCTTAAATAAATTCAAGGAGGAACTGGACAAACTTTTAGAGGGAATGGTTGTGTAAATGTTTTTCTTTTCTTTTTTTTTTTTTTTGGCTGATGCTACATAAGCTCATAGGCTTGCTTTCTTGCATCACATGCCTCTATTACTATTATTCTAAACTATGTCGAATATGATTGCCAAGTTTAACACTCGAAAATAAATCTTAAAAATAACCTTTCTTTGGCTAATACAGCAGGCCCAGTCAATTCAAAAATCTTTTGGAATTCTCAATGTTTTTGAATTGTTTTTGATTGTAAGCATTTGTTTCTCACTTTCTTTTCACTACGTGACTCTCGGTACCACCAAACAATAAACACTGAAGTCATTAACTGCTCACTTTCTTTTCAGTGTAAGTAATTTTGTTTACACTAGAAACTGTCTACGCTAGAAATCCTTGTAGAACTTTAGTGTTGATCGTGACGAAATGATGCAAGGAAAAAATTTTTCTCTCCAGTATTTTTGCCACAAAAATTAACGAAATTTAGCAATATTACTGCCAAATTTTGTTAAGTGTTAAGCTGGTGACGTAATTTTGAGTTGAGTGCCATTCGATTTTTTTTTTGTTTGATAAAGACAAGAAGCAGCTAAACATTGCGAACTTTCTAACGTTATTAGATATTTTAACATTATAACGGATACAAGCATGGACAATACTGTATGTTATTATGGAATATGTAATTGCAGCAGTCTTGTTATTCGGTAATTAAACCCAACTCCTTCCCTTCCATCATAAGCAAACATGCAAATTAACAATGAACACAAAACGAACACAAAACTACTAGAGTCGAGGTGATATCTCTCTAGCGGAAATTTGTGGCATGTACTCAACAAAAAAGCAATTGAGCGCGAAATAGATATTTTTTCTTATACTTTCGAAGGTCGGCTGAACAGCTACTTACGTGAGAAGGGAAAGACATAGGTAGCTTATTTTTTATTTATTTGGCTGGTGCCTAGGGAATTCCTTGCATCATATGGCTAATACTAATACAAAAATACGTACTCGTTTTAGTTGAATATATTCATAGTTACCGATATACTGTACATAAAACAGATCAGTGTATTTCGTGTTTCTGAACTCAGACCTTGTGAGGGGTGGATCATGCAGAAACATCTTCAATATAATTATGCATCCACTAGTTGTCTTTGGAAAAGTTCTGTTGCGCCAGCCAGAGATTCTTCATTTATGCTGCTCACAGCTCTTAAAATATTTCGTGCTTCAATTTTTATTATTTTTTTGCCCGGCCATGTTTCTCCAATTATAACAGAATCAATGAGGTATATCAATTGTTAAAACCTTGCTCTAGATTATTTTGATCCTTTGTATATTGTCCTCTCTGCTGGACAGTCGATTATCAAAAATGAAAAATTAACATAGTATTTACGTATTAGTAAAGTTAAAAAAAAAAACAGAGTAAGGCGCAACTCTTGTATATTTCTTCGACGATAGACCCTGTACAACAGAAGAGCTTTCTTTATTCATATAAGTACGGATGCTCCAATTCAAGTCACGTTATTTACGTTATTTGTTTTTGATGAAGAGCATCTCTCCCTTCTTACGTAACACATCATAACATTTCGGCTAACCCCCCCCCACTCACTACCCTCCTTTTCGTGAATAACTCGTAGTTTATTAGTTAACCCACAAATTCGGTTCACAGCTCTGGGAGGAAGGAAGGAAGGAGTAGGAGGTCATACGTCGCCGGGGGAAGAGGGAGGCAAGGAACGTTACAGCAGCAACGTTCGTTCACTCTTGGAGACGTGCTAACTCGAACTAACAAATATAAACACTGTTGTTACACGGCAAATGGCGTTCTTCATTTGACAGCTGCACCCAAATGATAAGTAAATCATCACAAAATGTTTAACTAACCGTGTTTTTCTCCATCCTTCCATGAATAATGCTATCTTGCGATGGAATTCTTGGCAGTCCAAAATCCTCTGACATTAATAAAACTCTCTTCTTCTTTTCATCATCGCCTTTCCTGACATGAAATTCAAACGTAGCCATTTTGTAAACACTGGCCACATTCCAAAATCCCTTTCTGTCTATCTACAAAGTCGTCTACTTTCATTATGTTCCCTTTTAAACCGCATTTTTTAAAACCTTTGCTAATTATTTTTTCAGTTTCTCACACACGTGTGAAGACTAGGAATCTGCGAATAGGGGAGAATTTTCCATGAAGGACTATTGTATTTTGGCATGTCAATTAAAACACTTAGTAAAATAAATATTTTGAAAAAAAAAAAAAAAAAATCTTTTAGTGTACCATTTATTGACACCCTGATTTCTTCATTAAATCTAGCATTCTGATTAAAATCAAGATAATGTGATTTCCCTCCCCATTTCCCCCACCAGTCATTGTTTGATAAAATTTTGTTTCTAACGCTTCGAGTAATTTTGAAAACTGAAGGTTTTTCGATGTCAGGAGCCTTTAGTAGTGCTGCAGAATTTCCTCCTAGGAATGAGATTACGAAGTACATTGCCTTGAGCAAGATCCCTGTGGTTTTTAATATGTGTAGCATTGAACTGTTTTTCAAGATTACCAATATTATGCGATCTGCTAGGAAAATAAGCACTAACCAGATCATTTTCACATTACATGTATGCCTGAAAGCTTTGTCCCCATAAATCAATAGTATATATGAATAAATGTGAAGGAAGGTCATTGTCTTCACTTTCATCAGTTGGACTAAGTAGTTTATAGGAAGTGAAATGTTGTTTCCACCCTACCTCCTTATCTGCTAATATTTCCGGTAGCTGCAATACAACTCACTTTTGGTCTTGCAGGAACAGTTAAGACGTGTGCATTCCGATGAAACGTGAGAGTGTTATTGCAAATGGAGCATAAATTTTAAAAATGCTAATTTTACACAATTAATCATTTGGTGCAATAATATAGGACTTCAGGGGTATTTCAATTTCAGTAGTTGAAATCAAAACAAAATTCCTTCGCTTTGGATCATGGAGAAACTTTCCGCCCTCGCTAGAAACCCAACGCCAAATACCTCGAGCTAAACCGTGGGCTTAGTTCACCTTCAAGACAAATAACCGTTATCCACGGTTCTGCCCAAATTGCTAATAATTTCTCGACCATACATTAAAAATCTGAGACTCCGTCAGGACAGGTGTTTCAAAACTTATCATCTGGTGGGCGTTCTCTATTAGAGACCGTATGCCAAATTATGTGTAGAATATATTTTGCAAATACAGTACATCAAAATACAAAATACATTATTCAGTTCGACAGAATAGTTTTCATATAACTTCTCCAGGACTGGATCTCTTTTGTGTTATGTGTCCTATGTGTTACCCCCAAAATGATGAAGGCCGGATGTTTCCTCCCTTGATGTTTCCTAATATTGGATTAAGGATGTTAAATTATAAATGGTAGATCACTCGATGTGTCGTAGTAGGATTTTAGGAGAATCAGCGATTAAGCCCATATTGCTCTGTGTAATTGTCTGTACATTGCTTGTGTTCTATGGTCGATTTTCAGTTTTGCTGGACGAAAAACTCGAGTTTCCGGGAATAAAAACCATGCTACCCTCGCCTGCAACCAACTAACTCAGCCACGTTGTGAAAAAGGTCTATAAAAATTCCTCACGTCATCGACGGGCTTTGACTAAGCCCCCCCCCCCCTCGGCGAGGGGAGGACGGCGATCCTGTCCGGTGTTGATGCTATCCGTGCATTAGTGTCGGTTGGTTAACTTTTCGGAATATAATAACTCCCCCAATTGTATTACAAAAAAATAATGAGCTACGCTATATTTAATTCAACAAAATATTGCATTAAAAGTGGCCGTATAAAATACGGTTGAAGAACAACCCATAATGTTTCAACCGATTAATTGCACTTTGGAAAAATATGAATGCAGAAATCTCTGCAAAAATTCTTGAATAAGGATTCGTGAAAATTTCTTGCATGTTGTGATGTTAATTTTTTTCGGAATTTTTCAGAAATGTAACAATCAGATCTAAGCCATTCATTTCAACGCCCGACAGTGAGTTTCAGAAATTAGTGGGTTGACTCAACTGTTCTACAAAATTATGGCTGCCATGAGGTTGCCGTCGTTCTGCAACAAAATAATTATGTTAACTGTTTTATGAGAATTAAAACCCAAACAATAATCTATTTAGTTTGAGTGTGTGCTAAAGCAGCAACAACCCAAAGTTTTATAATATACTCGTACGTCAAAGTTTTCAAAATTGAACGTTAATTTCTATTGACACTAAAAAAATGCAGTATTTTTTTTTTTCTAGTGGCCAATAGTTGAAATGGAAAATTTTACGAAAACGAATGGCATTCGGGTGCGCTCCGATACACCCGAGTCCTCAGTTGGTCATCCCTTTTCCTAAACAAAGCTAAACGCACATTGCTTTTAGCTTTGTTTAGGAAACGAAGTTTTATTTGACTGTCAGTACTGTTGTTGACTTTTAAGCAGAGGCGGATTTAACGGCAGGCGCACCGGGCGCGCGCCCTGGGCCCCGGCTTCTGAAGGGCCCACGCAAAACCTCTGGGGCGCCTCCGTAGCCAGGTGGGCAGGAGCAGCAGTGCGTAGCACACGCTTCTTGATTAGACCGGGGTTCGAGCCCGTGACCACCAAATACGGAGGATGCGGAAAGGTCAGGGAATGACCACCGCATATCCCCGGAGCAATATGGCCCTAGTTGCTAATGCTCCTAAAAACCAAATAACAAACAACAACAAACAAACGCAAAACCTCAACTTTATACGCAAAACTCCAACAAATTAGTTGAACTAATATGTTCAACTATTAGTTCAAAACTTTGTGATTATTATTATGCTATTATTAATTATATTATACATATATTATATTCAAATTTTATTGTAAATAAAACATTAATAGTACATAATATTTTTATTTATTTAAAAAAATGGTTAACATGTATTTTTATTTTCCCTGTCTCTCTCTTTTTTTTAAGGGGCCCAATATTTTCTCCTGCGCCCAGGGCCTCAACCGACCTTAATCCGCTACTGCTTTTAAGCGCCCGGATGCAAACAAGAAAATGCCACTCCTTGCCACTGCACGAAAATATCTCATTAGTTACTGTATTCATTTTGCTGCACTCCACTATATGAAAAGATTCCATTGATACTACACTGGTGTGCAGAACTTAAGGATCAACACTATTTCTAAAGGTTACAACCACAAAATCTTTACTTAAGGTATCTTTACTGATGAGAGTAGATTCACTCTCAGGAGCGATTCTGGACGTCAGCTAATCTGGCGAGAGGTTGGCACACGGTATCACCCCGCAAACATCACTGAGAGGGATCGATATGGCGGTCGAGGTGTTCTCGTCTGGGGAGGCGTTATCTTGGATGGACGTACACAACTTTAGATACTGGAAGGCGGTACTGTAACCGGTGCACGCTACTGTACTGAGGTAATTCTTCCCCATGTGCGTCTGTTCCGAGGTGCCATTGGCCCCGAGTTCGTGTTTATGGATGATAACGCCACACCCCATCGCACTGCAGCTGTTGATATGCTTTTGGAAAGTGAGGACATTGTTCGTATGGATTGGCCTGCCCGTTCCCCATCGATCTAAATCCCATCGAACACATATGGGACGCTCTGGGGAGACGCCTAGCGGCACGTCCACGCCCACCTGAAAATGTTCACCAGCTGAAGATGGCGCTGATAGAGGAATGGACGATGTTACCGCAAGAACTTATCAACATTGTTCTAAATATGGACAGGCGGTGCAAAGCCTGCATCGACATTAGGGTGGCCATATCTCCTACTGAGGAGAACCTCTTCCCTTTGTTCCATCTTTGGCAGTGATGCATCTGTATCATGGCAGCCAGTGCTATGTTGCCATTTTTGAATAAAGTCCCTCTGTACTGTTTTGTTTCTGTTCGGTGTTGTTTCCTTCATCATTTCTGTACCTCACGAGGCTCCTTTGGTATGCTTTTCCCATATCCAGGCCACTCCTATGAGAAGCTACAGGTGAAAACCTGACTGGTCCTTAAATTTTCACACCAGTGTACTAAATTTTCACCGGTTCTTCCACAACCGGTGAAAGCACTTTGCAAATTTGCATCTTCAGCAAGGCCTTAGTCGATTGGTTAAGCGTGAGGGTACGTAGTAGACGCGTTTGACTTCACCGTAGTTCAAGCTCGCTTGACCACTAAAGACGGCGCTGTTCTTGAATTGCATATATATTATAACCTCCCTTGACCCTATGTGCATTCTAGAGAATGAACAGAAAATGTATATATTTTAAGGCCACTTTATTTGCCAGTGATGATGTATTACGAAAACTCAACTCTAGATTTCTAATTTCTTTCACATGATAAATGTGAAGGACATAATCTGTGAATGTTGATTTTAATTACCCTATTTTGAATTTCAAGGAATTAAGTGACCCTAAAGAATAAAGTGCATTATGCACTTTATTCTTTCTATCTTTCTTTATTTACTTTTTAATGAGAAACCTGGATGGCATAAATTTCAAACTTTTTACCTTACACGTTCTTTTACTGAGGGCTATATTTAAATAGCGTAATTACACGGTCATAACCAGTACAGTACAGTATTCTGTTGAAGATTGAATGAACGATATGCTGTTCATGTGTTCGTATATATGTATATAATGTATATGCCTTGTCTTCTGTTAGCAAAACTTATTTCGTCAGGGTGTTTTGAGTTCGTTTTGATGGAAGATTCCCCTCAAGCATTTTGGCGGTTAACTTTGATATTAAAAAAATGGTTTCCTTTTATGCTCTTTCATGTATCATCCATCTTAATTTACTGCTACTAATTCCACTCAGGGTTCTTTGTGCGAATGTGTCCCTCTCCCCCCCCCCACTTTTTTTTTTTTTTTTTTATCTCATATGCTCGCATTTAGCGTTTATCGTTCACCCTGTAGTCGCTGTTATGCGAGACAAGGCAATTTCCTAAAGTAGACATTAACATTTGTGCCATTAATAAAACGGAAAGTTCGCGAGTTCTCTGACATAAATAGCATATGTACTTAACGATGACAGTCTTCTAGGTCCGAATGGAAGATATGTGTATCTCGTGTCGCAGAGAGGAGAAGGAAAATGGGAGGGAAAAGGAGGACGGATTAACTGCCATTACAATTACCAAAAATAATGCGTTATTATCTGCCTCAGAATATATTTTTGTTCATTTAATCAGCGTTTCTGCAAAGTATTATAAACTAAATTTGTGTGCTTCCTAATATTTTTAAATTACAATGCTCATTTCACAAATAATTCCAATAAAATTGAGCTAAATGACAGTTGAGCGCTGTCAGGTAGACATGTTGGCAAATTAGGCAGAGTAATGGCGTATAACAATTGAATGGCAGCATCAGCATGCGCTTATTTGACACACGCCAAACTCGGGCTATCTGATGTTGTAGAGCATCTGACACTGGTGGCACTTGAAAGCAGTTGTCACAGACGCCACGAGAAAGACGCTTTTGTAGCTGCTGATGGTTGGCAGAGACTGAGAAGTCTGTTTTAAGAGAAAGGAACAGCGGAGATACGAAAAGGTAGTTGAACCGGTGCCGAGTTAAAAAAAAAATAAATAATAATAATAATAAAAATAAATAAATTCTAATGGATTGTTCATGAGGGACAAGCATCGCGGTTACACTGTATTTTGGGCAATGTAAAGCTCATACATACAGCGAAAATTCTTTCTGTGGTTTTTATTATGCTTTTGGATTTAGTTTGAAAATGATAAGACTAAGACAGCATTTTCGTAAATTGATGCCATTCAGTGATTCTCTAAGAGGGTTTTCATCAAGTAAGCTGGAAGATGATGCACTGTCGTTGCAATGGTTGAAGAGTTTATAAATTCTTTAAAGTCCTTAAATATGTTTAAAGTACTGCCATCTAGCCGTATTTTATCTATCCGCTTAGTAAGTTTGTTTGTTCTTAGCCATTTCCTGTTCGATGGAGAGAAAGACGTACTGTAAAGATAATTGTCACCCGTCTCTGGATTTGTCCATTTCTTTCCTGATTAAAAAATAAATAAAATAAAAAGAACTGAATTAGATTAGAGGAGAGAAATAAAGTTGCAGTACTGTATATAAATAATATCCTTTCGAATTTCATTGTAAACTATCTGTCACAGTCGTCTTAAGAACGTCAACTGTAACCACCATGAAACCCAATGCTATAGGATTTCAGGGAAGGTCAAATAAAATTTGTACGCTTGACTTTGATTTCGATATTGCGAATCTTACTGCTCTCACTAAAGATCGAGGCCGAGATCTGAAATCCTTAAGGCTCGAGCTTATGTTCAACTTCAAAACGAATGTCGTTATCCAAAGAGAGATAATTCCACTGCAGTTGCTAATATCTTTCTAAATCGTATAGCATTAGCAGAGAAAGGCGAATACGTTCTACATTTAAAAATCTTAGACGCACTGCCTAGGCTTTCGAAGCTTATTGGTTTCTCATCACCTGGTGGGTGGTATTTATTAACAAACATATGCTGAACTGTGAATAATGTATTTTGTCTGAGAGAACAGCCAAGTCGTGTATGGAGGTAAAACTTCCATTTATAAACATAACCATTATACGTAACATTAAACCCTCGAACAAGGCCGCGTTTACCCTACGGAACGGTACTGTACTACCGTATAAGATTGCGGAAGGAATCCTATAGTATTGTTCTGCACAGAGTAAACGTAGCCCGGTTCTAGGGATTAAAGATACTCTTAATTGCTACACATAATATCCTGAGTGGCCACTTTATTCTGTACATATACCTTTGATTTTTGATATTTATTAGTTAAAGCGGTCCCAGTCAACCAATGGCAACCCCGCTGTCAGTTACACATAATTTAGCAGTACTCTTATATACTCCCTCTCCTGTTTGCCCAAGTACAGGGAGGAAAAAAAACCTGCCATGACCAAAAAAGATTGATATGAACAAACTGAAAATAATCAAATTATATAAAAAAACAAATAAACATATAATTAAATTTCAGACATAGTCCAAACTTAATTGGAAAGAGCTACATCTGTACATGTACCTTATCGAGTATGTCCCCCCCCCCCTTTAGTCCTCAAAACAGTCTGGAAAGCGCGCCACAAAGATGCTGGTCCAAGTTAACTCAATTGCTTATCACAGTTGTTTCAAATTGGATAGTTACAGATCTCTATTCTGAAGAGCTCGTTCCACCTCATCTCACAGGTAATCATTTAAGATCTAGTGACTGGGAAAAGCACAGATTATCTCAGAAGGCTAAGTCGCTCTCATTTTCCTGGAAATGAGAGTGGTAATGTGGCATGCCACATTAGCCTGTTGGAGGAACCTATTTTCAGGTGGACGTCCGGTGGGCAGGAAGGGATGCGCCTGATCGGAAACAGTTTCTTGATAACATGTAGCATCCATTGAATCAATTTTGATACATCCGAAAGTGGTCCAATCGTAAGTGAAAAACTCAAGCGAGATTGCACTTTCTGAGATACCCATGTCCACTTGATTTATATACGCACACGCGATGTTTAATTAAAGGAGCGTTCCATTTCATGAAGTGGGTAGAGGTATACCTAATAAATTGACACCTTAATGTAATTTTGCTGTGTAAAAACATACAAAACTTTCAGTTAAAAAATTTAACTGGAAGTGTAATGTAATTTTACACAATTTTGGAAGTGTAAAATTACATTAATGCTGTACAATAATTACACCAATGTATTTAGAAAAAAATACATTATATAGCATAGGTTCGATAATATCACCCTCCGGCTGATAAGAAGCCGGCAAGCTTCGAAACGGCTGCCCTGGCGATATCTCAGGTTTTTTTAAAGGTATAGTTGACTCTTTTTTTCAGGTGATGCAGTACTAATCACAAAGATATTAAAAACTTGGGAAGAACCGTGGATTTGTCTTTAAATTGAACATAGTCTTCAGTCTTCAGTTTTCAGTGGGGGCAGAAAGATCTCTCCGTAATCGAAACTGAACGCAGTCAAGTGTACGAATTCGATCACGGTTTCGATTTTCTTTGGTTTCATTAGTAATGGGTAGGTTACTGAAGCTTTCAGTAATCTACCCATTTTTAATTGATATCTCTTCAATCATCGATCATGTTAAGCATGTAGTAAAATTATGAGTCAGGATGGTGACACACAAACTGTAATCTGGAAAACCAAATTCCAACCCTCTCTGATCGCCCGCATGCTATTCTCTTCCGTTGTTTGAAAAACGTCCGTTCTTGGCTATTCCGAAAAGTGGCTGCTAATGACATGTGAGAAACTTCCCTCACTGAGGAGCGGCAGGAGGCTAAAGAGAAACAGAGTGGCGTACTAGACGTCGCCAGTCGCAAAAACATTTCAGAACACGACGCATTCGAAATAGCACTGAGAGCGATTGGTTACTCAGAATTACATCCGATTTTCGTGCGTGAAGGCAGGCGTTTAACCACGAATGTGTAAGGCCATCACTTTTGTCTCTGGCGGCATGTGCTTCACAACGAACTTACGAGACATTTGTGTTTTGATAATTATATCAGAGCCATCAGTAAGTACGGCAGCTGATAAAAACCAAACAACTTTCTTTACAAATGTCGCCAGGATTGTCCACGAAGTTAATAGTCCTGTTTTAAAGGGTAAACATGCATAAGGCAGGCGTGTTCGGTCAGCTGCCATGTGGAAATCTTAAGTGTTATGCATCCCCAAGTTTAAAACTAGCCTGTGACATGTTATAGTTTCGCATCAAATTGTGAAAGTATTTTGAAAGTATAACAATACTATTATAACCATATAATAATAAACAGAAGCTGAACTAGGAATTATGGCGCTTATGGCCAGATAGCAGAAATGCGCCTTTGTTTTTATAAATGTAAATTAAATTATACACCGATGAGCCAAATAACAGCTACCTATAACAGCTACAAGGTGGTGTGTAATAGAGCCACAGAAAAGGTTCGACAGGCAAAGGCAGTTTATGAGAAATCACTAGCAAACAGAGCAAAGAGGGGGGATAAAGAATTCTTCACATATATAAATGCCAAGAAGAGCAGGACAAACCAGATCGGACCTTTATGTAAGGGAAAGGGGATAGTAATAAATACACCAGCTGCCGTTGCAGATGAACTCAACAGTTATTTTGCATCGATATTTACAAATGAAAAGCCTTTTGTGGCAATGGGAAATTGTGGGAGCGAAGTTAAAAAATATGTAATTAATGATATTGAAATTTCGCAAGATTATTTAATGAAAAAACTTTCAAGCCTACAGACTAGTAAGGCTCCTGGAGTTGATGGAATATACCCTATAATCTTGAGAGAGGCGGCAAGCGAGTGCATTGAACCACTGAGGCTGGTTATGCGAGCATCACTAGACTCTGGGGAGATTCCTTTGGATTGGAAAAGTGCAAATGTATCTCCCATACATAAGGGTGGCTCTAAAAGTGAAGTTGGAAATTATCGACCTGTCAGTCTGACTTCAGTAGTAGGGAAAATCATGGAGGCATTGATCAAGGGTGGAATTCAGGATCATTTGGATAGAATTGAAATTCTCAAGGATACTCAGCATGGTTTTGTAAAGGGAAAATCATGTTTAACAAATCTGGTTCGCTATTTCGAAAGGGTCACTCACGAGCTGGATTTAGGGAATAATTTCGACATTGTTTATTTAGATTTCAGCAAAGCTTTTGACTCAGTCCCACATGAGCGGTTGCTTTATAAGCTGGAACAGGTTGGAATCACTGGGAAAATCCTTAGATGGATAGAAGGATGGCTTCAGGGCAGGAGGCAGAGGGTTGTGATAAATGGCTATTCCTCAGATTGGGTTGATGTAAGAAGTGGGGTTCCCCAAGGATCAGTATTAGGACCACTGTTGTTTTTAATTTTCATAAACGACATTGATGAAGGGATAGAGGGCGTGATGTCTAAATTTGCAGATGATGTTAAAATTGGTAGAGTAGTTAATGATCACTGTCAAGCTGAGCTTCTTCAGAGAGACCTAGATAGACTTCAAGAATGGTCAGAAAAATGGCAGCTGTGCTTTAATCCAACAAAGTGTAAGGTATTACACCTGGGAAACAGTAATCCCAAAATAACTTATTCACTTGGTGGAGTTCAACTAAACCCAGTACTGGAGGAAAGGGACTTGGGTGTTACGATACGGTCAGACATGAAATTCTCTGAGCATTGTAAACAGGTTGCAAGGAAGGCCCATGGTGTCCTATCGATGATCTATCGAACTTTTGCAAGTAGAGATAGGGACGTGATAATCCCATTATATAAGGCCTATGTTAGACCACACTTGGAATACTGTGTTCAAGTATGGAGACCGCATCTAAAGAAAGACATCGAGCTTCTTGAAAGGGTGCAAAGAAGGGTAACTCGCCTGGTGAGATCGGCAAAAGGGCGTCCTTATGAAGAAAGACTTCGAATATGTGGGTTGCAGAGTTTGGAAACTAGACACCTTAGAGGAGATTTGATTGAGGTGTTTAAGGCTCTGAGAGGCATCAGTAAAATGAATGAGGACAAAATTTTCAAGATTATAAATGATGCTAGAACTACGGGACATAAATTAAAGTTACGCGGGGAAATGTTTAGATTGGACTGCAGGAAGTTTTATTTTAGCCAGCGAGTTATAAATTACTGGAATAAGTTGCCTTCATGGGTGGTAGAGGCCGACAGTTTGGGGAAATTCAAAGGTCATCTGGATAGTACTTTCGGGTAAATGAAGCGCATAGGATGATAGGATTAATTTCCTTTTTATTTAATTTTTAATTTCATTTTATTATTTTTATTTATTTATTAATTATTATTATTTATTTATTTAATTTTTGTTTTTATCATTGTTTTGTTCGGATTTTTTTTTTTTTTTTTTTTTTTTGGCTGGTGCAGCATAAGCCATAGGCTTTCTTGCACCATACGGCCGTTACTAATACTAATACTAATACTAATTATGACCACCTACTTAATATGATGGTCTTCCACGTGCAGCCAAAATAGCTCGTACCTTGCGAGGCATGGACGCTACAAGATTTCTAAATGTGTCTTGTGGTATCTGGTACCAACACGTAACCAGCAGATCCTTTAACTCCTGTAAGGTTCGTGTGGTTAAGACGCCGCAGATCGGAGTTCCAACACTAACTACCGATGCTCGATGGAATTGATGTCTGGGGAATTTGGATGCCAGGGCAATACCCGGAAGTCTTCCACATTTTCCGCGAACCAGCGTTGAACAATTCGGGCGGTGTGGCATGGCGCATTGTCCTGTTGAAAGACGCCACTGCCAGAGGGGAAGACCGTTGCCATGAAAGGGTGTACCTGGTCAGCAATGATGTTTAGGTGTGTGTGTGTGTGTGTGTGTGTGTGTGTGTGTGTGTGTGTGTGTGTGTGTGTGTGTGAGTTGGCTGAGCGGAGCCCGAAGTTTCTTCCATTATCTGCTTCATTCCTTCTTGTAATATTTTTTTATTATTTTTTAGGGTTTCCCGTAATTAAATACATTAACCGGTATTTGTGTCTGTAAATTGCGTATGTTCTGTGGTCGATTTGCCTGTTTTGCTGGACGAAAAAACCACAGTTACTGGGGAGAAAAACCTTGCTATCTACGCCTGAGACCGACTTACTCAGCCACGGAGTGAAAAAAGCCCATTAAAGTTCCTCGTCATCGACGGGATTCGAACCCAGGCCTTTTCTTCTTGTAATATGGCAGCTCTCTTCCGGCTATTGTTCTGTTGTGGGTAGTGGCCAGATTGGCAACCTAGCAGATGGGAGGCAGAGACACCGAGAGTCGCCGCCTCAACCCCCCCTCCAACCCTGCCACGTGAAGGCGTGCCGGGTTCTACTATCGTCATGCTGAGCACTCCTAAAGAACTTTAGGAGTGCTCAGCATGACGCTCTCCTTCCTCTACCTTGAGCACTCTTAAAGAACTTTAGGAGTGCTCAAGGTAGAGGAAGGAGGAGGGGGATAGAAATGGGGCAGGTCTAAGGGAAGATCGGCCCTAGTTAGAAGGAATAAGTGTTAAGCAAGTAGAAAGATTCCTCCCACTCAGGATGGTGGGGGAGTAGAGGAAAAGGTGAGATCTGGTGTTGTCGTCGTTTAATTATTGTCATCATTTTGTGCACTCCTAGAGAACTTTAGGAGGGCTCAAGGTAGAGGAAAGAGAAGGAGGGGGATAGAAAAAAGGGGGCAGGTCTAACGGAAGATCTGCCCTAGATAGAAAAGTGTTAAGCCAGTAGAAAGATTCCCCCACTCAGGACAGTGGGGAAGTAGGGGAAAGGTGTTTTGATATTGTCCTCGCTTAATTATTGTGTATGAGTTGACGATTGTCAGGTCCAGTTCGGGTATCCCCTCTTCTAATAGTCTCTCTCCTTTTGAAGGCCTTGGTGGCAAATGTGTTAAAGGCCTTGAAGTTACTTTCTGTTGCAATCAGGTTTTCTTTATTCATTGGCGATATGGCATCCACCAAGGAGGAGAGCTCCCGTCTGCGGTCTTGATAGTAATAACATTCATTGAGGATGTGGTCAGCTGTTTCTATTTCACCGCAATGGCAGTGCGGTGCTTGAGCCAGTCCTAGTTGGTGCAGTTTGGCATTTATGCTACCATGTCCCGTCATAAGGAATGTTGCGTGTAGGCCTAGTGCCATCCAATAGCTTTACTTTCTTGGTCAATTCTCTTGCTTCCGGGATGTAGCGCCTAGTCATATCCCCCACTTCAGCCGTGGACCAGATTTCTTGCCATCTCTCCTTCAGTTTATTTTTTATCCTTGTTAGTTCCTCTTTCTTTTCTGCTTATAGGTTGATGGTGATGCCATCCAAGGTGCTGGGTATATTCTTTCTTAGCCTATATTTAAGATACCGATATTGCATTTCCAGATGGGCTGGCATCTTCCCAAGCAGTGCCTGTAGGGCCATAGTAGAATTTGTCCGGCAAACTCTAGACATGGTTAGTAGAGCTAACCGTTGCGCTTGATTCAGCTGCTTAATCCGAGCCACCTTGTTCGCTCTATAACACCAAGCCCCGGCACCATAGGAGAGAGTTGTGAGAAAAATGCAGTTGTAATAGAGCCTAAGTGTGTGAGCTTTAATAGTTTTATAGCAAACAAGAAAGTTTTGGTTTTTTACTTTATATATTTGACGTGAGGGAGGAAGCTGAGCGTCTCATCTACTATTATTTCCAAGTATCTGTTTGTTTGGGTATTTGTATTTGATCCTTCGATCCATATATTTAATTGCTGGCGATCGCTCCCTATCAAGCTTTCCTTTGTTGAGCATTTGTGCTGTCTTCTTTGTCGACACCTTTAGTTTGTTGTTTTCTGTACACGTAGCGAGTTCCTTGAGAATTAAGTTTGTTCTGTTCTCAATTTCTCTCCTAGAGTTACCAGCAGTGAGTATGGTGAGATTATCTGTGTAGGCAATGAAGGTAGATGATTGAAAGGTTTTCCCCAGGTAGGTGATAGACGTCAGAGTGCCTGGCATATGGATGACTGGACCCAGGGTATTCCAGCAGAACATCACCCAAAGCATGACACCGCCGCCACCAGCTTGTTTTCGTCCCACGGTGCATTCAGGTGCTATTTCCCCAGGTAAACGACGCACACGTACCCGGCCGTCCACATGGTGCAACAGGAAACGTGATTCATCGGACCAGAGGACCTTCTTCCAATCACTCAAGGTCCAGTTTTTATGCTTGCATGCCCACTGTAGGCGCTGTCACCAGTGAACTGTGGTTAGCATGGGCACTCGGAGCGGCCTGCGGCTACGCAGCTCCATTTTCAGCAGGGTTCGATGTACTGTGTTGTGACACATTACTCCCGTCACCAGCATTATAATTACCGGCGAGTTGCGCCACAGTCGTCCTTCTCTTACCACGTACCATCCGGGAGAGCCTTTGCTCACCTCGAGCATCGATGAGCCGTGGTCGTCCAACACCATGCCGGCGGTTCATGGGTTTCCCCTCCTTGGACCACTTTCGGTAGGTA
Source organism: Mastigoproctus giganteus (assembly GCF_048544385.1). NCBI lineage: Eukaryota > Metazoa > Arthropoda > Arachnida > Uropygi > Thelyphonidae > Mastigoproctus > Mastigoproctus giganteus. The sequence goes on from NC_143582.1 coordinate 75,990,067, forward strand.
CTGACCACGGCTGACAATGAGCATCCCTCCAGCCGTGCCGTTTCGGATATGCTCTGACCCGGTCGTCTGGCCATTACAATTTGGCCATTGTCAAACTCGCTTAAGTCCGCTGCCTTTCCCATCTGAAGAACAAGAGCGCTGATTAACGGAGCTCAGTATCAGGTGTTTTTTATATCGTGTCCCGACCCGCGCATGCGCCGTGGTTAACCTGCAGTTGCTTGGATTTGCATAACGACTCGTTGGTCATAATGTTTTGGCTCATCGGTGCAATTATAATATAAAAATTATTATTAAATTATTACCCATAAATTAATAATAACGATTGTTATTTTAAAAATACATTATAGGTTCAGTTATTCCAAGTTTTTTTAACTCTATTTGCCCTCTCCATACCTTGGTTTTGCCTCTGATAAGAAAGTTATTAGTCTTATGCAATAATTGTTGGATTTTCGTATTTAATTATTAAACGTAAAAGAAACAAAAAAAAAAAAAAACCTAAAAAATATACTGTAAATATAAACGTTGAACACAAAAATTAAATTTATTTTGAAAAATGCGTAATTAGTGGTAAGAAACTTGTTCTCGCCAAAGAACAAAATTCGAACTCGGGATTCGCATTCAGGCCTTTTCTACCCTTGTGTTCGAAGTTTGAACACCTGGTGGAAAACGTCTAAATTTCAATCAATGATGCGAGGAATGCTATACAAAGTATACTATACTCGTAGTCCACTGGAATTTTGTTATTAAAAAGTCGGAAATAAAACTTCGCGAATCTTTACAAGTGTACAGTGGATCCCAGATTGCTAATCGATGTTTGTTTTTGCGCCGAAGCAAAAAACAAGAGCTATCTAGTATGAGCCGTTGGTTTTATTGTGGTCATCATTTCTTCCACTTTGCTGCATGAGAAAGACCCTTTTTCTTCTCATTTCTTCTACTTTTCTGGATGAGAAAGACCCTTTTTCTTCTCATTTCTTCTACTTTGCTGAATGAGAAAGACCCTTTATCTTATCATTACTTCTATATTTCGGTGGATGAGAAAGGCTTTTTTCCCACCGTGCCCGACTAACTCGGCCACGGTATGAAAAATCCATAAAAATTCAGGGAACAGGTCTGAGATATTTTTAGATGTTTTTGAATCTGTGCACGAACCACTTGTGATCTGCGAGTAGTTAAGAGCTGGTCTGCGCGCTCATCAAAATGGTAAACTGGTTTTAATTAATTGATTTTATTTTATGTTTATGAGAAGCTAATTTTATTTATATTTATGTAACAATTTTTGGACAGTGTCGCTTTGCATTCGTAATAATAATAATGCTTCCATAATAATAAATTAAAATAATTTCTGTTATTTTATTAAAATTAAAAGATGTGAAGGATATTGATTGTGCGCATAAATTTTATTCTTGAAGGGCGACTTGTAGTATCGGAATGGTTAGGAACTACTGCTTCATGGAGACGAATTGGAGCACTTGCTCCTTAAAACCTCTATGCACTGAGAACTGCTCTCGTACAAAGACTGGCGCCTCCGTAGCCAGGTGGGAAGGAGCAGCAGTGCGTAGCACACGCTTCTGGATTAGACCGGGGTTGAAGCCATTCACCACCGAATAAGGAGGATGCGGAAAGGTCAAGGAATGACCACCGCATATAAAAATAATAAATTTTCTGTTTATACTCCGGGACGACCAAACGGTCATAGAGGAGTTAACAAGATAGACAGAATACAAGGAACAGCACCGTATTCAGTAGTCACGGGCTTGAACCCCGGTCATTCAAGGCACGTGTACTTATGCACCCGCGCGGCCCGGAGCAATATGGCCTTAGTTGCTAATGCTCAAAAAAAAAACAACATCGTACAAAGAGAAGGATTTATTAGCACAAGGTCTATCATAAGCTCTGTAAAGGGCATGAGCTCGCCTATTACGAGTGATCATCATCATCATCATCAGCCATTTTCAATCCACTGCAGGATGAAGGCTTCTCCAGCAACTTTCCAGTTCCTTCTGTTTTAAGCACTGGACATCCACTTACTACCCACAAACTCATGAATTTCATCTATCCATCTCCGCCTTTGTCTTCCAGGTTTTCTTCTAGCTCTTCTTGGATACCATTCTGTTATTTTCTTAGTCCATCTGTCATCATGTCTTCGAGCTATGTGTCCTGCCCAAGACCATTTTAGTTCTTTAGTTTTGATAAGAATGTCCTTTACTTGAGTTTGTTGCCTAATCCATGTGTTTCTCTTCTTATCTAACAGTCTGATTCCCAATATGATTCGTTCCATTCTTCGCTGTGTAGTTCTCAGCTTCTCTTCCATTCTTTTGGTGAGTGCCCAAGTTTCACTTCCATAAGTCATGGTGGGGAGTATACATTGGTTCATTATTTTACGTTTCAGACAAACTGGGATATTGCTCTTCAGTATGTGACTATATTTCCTGAATGCTATCCATCCAAAATTTATTCTTCTCTTGACTTCCAGCCATTTATCATTATTACAGCTAATAACTTGTCCCAGATAAGTATATAACTCCACCTTTTCAATTACTGCTCCTTCAATCATTATTTCCCTTTCTGTGGCATACTTGTTCATCATTACTTTTGTTTAGCCATATTCATCTTTAGTCCAAAATCCTTACTAGCTGTGCATAACTGATTAAGATTTTCCTCTAATTCTTTGGGATCGTGGCTTATGACCACAATGTCATCTGCAAATCGTAAATGGTTTAGGTACTCTCCGTTCACATTGACTCCTTTCTGCGACCAGTCTAATCTTCTGAAAGCTTCCTCAAGGGCAGCAGTAAACAGCTTCGGAGATATTGTGTCTCCTTGTCGAACTCCTTTCTCAATTTTAAATTTCCTATTGTCTTTGTCTAGTCTAATAAAGGAGGTAGCACTCTCGTATATTTTCTTCAAAATCATAATATATGGGGTATCAATGCCTTGTCTTTCCAGTGCCCGAAACATTGCCTTATGCTGTATGGAGTCAAATGCCTTTTCATAATCCACAAATGCCAGGCATAATGGTGTTTTATATTCATTTGCTTTCTGCATTAGCTGTGATATTACATGAAGGTGATCCATAGTTGAGAATCCTCTCCTAAAGCCAGCTTGCTCTTTCGGTTGATTCTCATCAAGTATTCTTTCTAATCTGTTAATAATGACCCTTGTGAACAACTTGTAGATGTGGGATAACAAGCTAATTGGTCTATAATTTCCAATTTCTGATTTATCTCCTTTCTTATGCAGCAAAACTATGATTGCATTATTCCACTGCTTATGCGTCACACCTTTTCTAATGCACTTTGTGAAGAGCCTTGCCAGTTTTTGTGTTATGTCTCTTCCTCCCAATTTTAACAACTCAACGAGTGATCATATTCAGTATTAAACATCTAAATATGCAGGACTGCACCAGCAGTTGTGAATAGTTATGATTTAGATTCATGAGAACAGTAGAATATTTTTTTTTCCAGACTAAATCTAACTGAGTCTTATTGTAATACACTTCCACAAAAGATTTGAGGTAATTCCATCAAGTACATATTTTCCTTGTTTAGATTTTATGGTTGTAACCAATAAAAACATTTTGATACAAGTTTATGTATACCTTATGTGGAATAACGTAATATTGGTATTTTTAAATATATATCTTAAAATGAACTGTAATCATCGGTATGGTTACAGACGCAGAACAATCTATAGGAAGTTCTGTGGTAGTTACGGTATTTCCTTATTAATTTTGCCCTGAACATAATTTATAGTGCGTTGTTTATACCGGGGCTTATTTGGTTTTGTTTTTTTGTTTTTTTTCAATCTTTTTTGACCGCGGAATTGTAATGTCTTTAAAACAGTAATACACGCGGGCAAATTAAATAAAATAATATCAAATGAAAATATTCACGGAACAGGAATTTTTTTTTATTGATGAATTCTGAGGAACATGTATAAAACACGAGAAAGCAATATAGAAAAGTCGAATATTATTAAAAACGGATATTTTAAAAAGGTCAATGTGGAAAGTGACATGCTTGTTTAAAACTTGGGGTACGCATAACATTTGGAGACTGCCCTTATGGTAGCGGGCCGCACAATGTAAGGGAGTGGCCCGCGGGTTGAGCACCTCTCACTATGTCATTGTCATACTGTCTGTGACTTAGGGTGCAAGCATAGCCGTACAAAACCTGCTTATCTCGTAATGTAAAAAATACTAACTTAACAATTTTTCTGCAGGATTAAAGGTTAAAATTAAAGATTAAAAGAGGAACAAGGAACCACAAGGTTGAAAAAAAAAAAAAAACAACAACAAACAAATCAAAAACGAAAACCAGGTTACATACATCATAATATAGCCCACATATATGTAATATGAGATCGCTAAACATAAGATTATTACCTTCAATTCTACGTCTGATTAAATAATAGACGACCAATTGATAAATGACTGCAAACGCACCTTCAAGACAGATGGGTGTCACTTCAACTGGGAGTAGATTTACTTAGATAGCGCACTAGAGGCAAAATCCAATCATGAAATCAGAACTAGGGTTATATAACGTAAACATAGCTGCGTTCTTCAACTCAACAGTTTCTCCATAAGCAAAGGTCTGCTTATGCGTCTCTTGAACTCGGGTAGGCAAACTGGATCTTAGAACATGGCAGAATAGTGTTTCCGGCAGAGTTCCGCTCACACTCAGAAAGTTTTCAGTTTAATGTGTTATCACACCGCTTATATAATAACGCACGCCGAATTGCTTGCGTTCTTTATGGAACTACAATTGTGCTTCGTCTTATTTACACCTTATTTACGTCTTATTTATGAATTAATTCTCAGATTCATCCAGGAGTTTTCTCGCGAAACGTTACAAAGTGATTCTTCCAGAAGTTTTCCAAATCTTCCACTCCAATCTTCCAAAAGCGAAAAAGTAGGCCCTATCTATGACTGACATTTCAAAACCGTAGGTTTGTTGATTCCTCATTCCCGTAGTAATCCAACATTTCACTGATTGCTATAAATTTTATTCGCGGAATTTTAATAACAAAAAAAAATTGTGCCGATGCCCTTCGTCCTCTCATTTTATTGCGCCTAACGCATGCGGAAGAAGTTTTGTTCGAATTTCCCCATTGCTTTTTATTTCTTTAGTAGGACCTCACCGGAGGTTGAACGATTCCAGATTTATGTGAGTCTGTCATTCCGGGTTGTTTCCATGAGAATTTGTAAACTTCATGATGAAAACAGCAAAAGTTATTTTTCATTTGTGCGCATCGCCCTTAAAAATTAGCTGATGAACGCTTTTTTTTTTTTTTTTTTTTATATATTCATCAAATGTTTTCTTAAATGGTTTATCATAAATATTAAGATCCTGACAAAAGTCTCCAAGACGTGGCAGAAAAGCTATTTTTTATATTAACAAATAAGGACAACATTTTCTTTAACCGATTGTCATTTCAGTGTGATTAAAAATCAGCCGTCTACTGGTATCAGACACATTTCTTTATTTCCATTGGCATCTTATGTAAAGTTTCTTTTTCGTGGATTTTTCTGATGCTTAGCTAATCAATTCATTTTGGAAGCGCAATTACAGTTCATTCTGGAAGAGCAGTATGTGATTAACTGTTACCTGCACCACGTCACTGGAAATGTTAACGATATGTCTTGTGATGCTTTCCTTCAAATTAGCTAGAGATTGTATATCTCCATGTTACATTTTGTCTTTGCGATATCCTTACAGCAGAAGTCACAAAGATTTAGTTCCGGAGATCGAGGTGGCCAAACGTTCCCAAAGTGACAAGAAATGCATGATCATCATCAAATGTGCTACAAAGAAGCGTAGTTACTGGCCGAGATCAATGTGGGGGAGTGGCTCCATCCTGTCTAAAAACAGTTGTTTTTTCCAAACATAATCTCCTAAGAGCAGAAATCACACGCTGACGGACACGATCGCAGTAACGCTTCGCTGTCTGGACCATGAGCTCGAATCTACTCGAAGTAAAATGGTCCAATTACGAATTTCGCTGTAAACCCACACCTAACAGTAAATGTAAAAAAGAAAGAAAAAAAAAAACCATGCTACCCTCGCCTAAGACGGACTAACTCAGCCACGTTTCGAATATGGCCCATAAAATTCCTCACTACATCGCCATGATTAGAAATCAGAACTTTTCCACCCGGTGTGGGGAGGCCGGCAATTCTACCAACTGTGCTACCCACAAGGGAATTAACGGTTCGACAGGTGGTATTTTTTACAGTTTGTGAAACCAATGCACATATACACCGATGAGCCAAAACATTATGACCACCTACCTAATACACTGGTGTGCAAAACTTAAGGACCAACACTATTTCTAAAGATTACAACCAAAAAATCAAACGAAACAACGTGTGGCGATTTGCATGACTGTGGCCGTTCAGTAGAAAGCTCACATGCAAAAATTTGAATCGTGTTGAGAGGGCTCACATAAACAGATAAAATAAGCAGTTCAGCAGTTGATGATGTTTAGGTAAGGTATATTTAGGGATTTCCTCCATCTCCGCGTAGTTATAAAATATCCATACACTTGGATACACGTATCCAAGTGTATGGATATTTTATGTGTAGTATCGTGTACCGTTGTGCGTCTTGTCGTTTAGCCGCTGGGCTCCTGCTGAGGCGCAACGTTGCCCCACCTCCGCCCCGTGGAGGCAGATCAGGAACCCAGTAGTTTTAGTTTCACTCTGGCAGATCCTGCCACCTAATTTTTTGAGATTTCAGTGGCTAGGACCCATAAAAAAAATAAATAAAAATATATTCTTATATTGTATTATACACACACGCACATATATACACACAACGTGCATACATATCAGCGTAAATTGTGAGGGGTTGATGTCGCTTGAGTTGATAGGCTGAAACGTGGCGAAGATATTTTGGATGTGTTTAAATTTAGGTGTGCGGGGGCTTCGCTAGCGTGAAGATAGAGACGGGAAGCTGAAGACTGCAGGGGGGAAAAACAGAAGTATGGGGCCAATAGGGAAGACAGCCTCAAGTTTCAGTGGGGCATGCCCATGCCCCACCAGAGTAGAAATGAGGGTAGGGAACGAGAGAATACGATTCTCTCGTCCCCCCCCCCCCCGGGAAGTAGGATTTAAAGGTGAGGAGGCCGGGGTGCCCTTTTCAGGATGCCGTAAGGCTTTGGCATCTAGGCTGCAGTTTGTTCTCTCTATTCCTATCCACTTAATTCAGGTTGGGACGCTCATGGGGCGACCCCTATCCTTCCTCTCCCTTTCTTTTCTTTTTTTCCGTTCATTCTCTTTTCTTCCACAGTTTTCTTTTACAGGAGTTGTCTCTGTCTTATGCGATTTGTTTATGATACTGTATTATCAGTCTCGATGTATGGCAATTAACACCTTTCTCCTTGTGAAGAGGTCCTGTGTGTACTGGGAAAGCGCTCGGTTCTCCTCTTCCGTGTTAATAATGTGATGTTCAAGTCCTTTGGGGAGGTAATGGATTTTAGTGATGAGAGTGCATCTGAGATCTTCGTATTGTGGGCAGTCGTAAAGCAGGTGGTTCCAGTTTTCGACCTCCCCGCACGTGCAATTTGGGTCATAGGTGAGTCCGACACTGAACAGTTTCTGGTTGAAGGGTCCATGTCCTGTGAGTAACGAGGTCAGGTGCAAGCCCATTTGCTTTGGATATATTTTGTTCAGTTCTGGAAAGAACTTACGGGTGATCTCGCCTTTTGTCGTCTCTGTACATCTTTGCTGCCACTCCTGAAGGCGGTAGGTTTGTAGTCGGGCTCTTTCCGTTTTTTGACTGCTTGCTGGGTTCATTGTGAAATCCTGATGATTTCACATATACTGCGACGTATCATCCGGGAGAGCTTTCGCACACCTCGAGCATCGTTGAGCCGTGGTCGTCCAACACTTTGCCGGCGGTTCGTGGGTTTTCCCCTCCTCGGACCACTTTCGGTAGGTACTAACCACGGCTGACCGTGTGCATCCCATCAGCCGTGCCGTTTCGGATATGCTCTGATCCAGTCGTCTGGCCATTACAATTTGGCCTTTGTCAAACTCGCTTAAGTCCGCCGACTTTCCCATCTGAAGAACAAGAGTAACACTGATTAACGGAGTTCAGTATCAGGTGTTTTTTATACCGTGTCCGGACCCTCGCACGCCCCGTAGTTCACCTGCAGTTGCTTGGATTTGCATAACGACTCGCTGGTCACAATGTTTTGGCTCATCGGTGTACATATTAGTTACAGTACCTAAGTAAATAAATATCTTTTAATATTTAAATTTTAAAAAAATATATAACTGTAGTAATCCATCAGCTCTTTGAACCTCCTAAAGTTACCCCTTCAACACCTAATAACTCTGCTCTAGAGCAGGGATTCTCAATGGGGGCAATATCGCCCCCAAGGAAGCTAAAATTGTTTTTTGGGGAGCCGAAAAGATCATGGGCATTACAATGGCTTGTGGCCCTCAAGTTCAATCCTACCCGATGACATCTTATTCCTTAATATTTAATTTCTCTCATTGGGTTTTCTTTTCCCCTGAGACAACTGATTTTTAACATTAGGTATATTATATCAAGCCGAGTGGGCAAGAGCGGGAGTGCAGTAGCACACGCCCTTTCAGTAGACCGGGGTTCAAGCCCCTGACTGCTGAATACGGTCTATCTGCCAACCCGCACTGGACCAGCGTGGTAGATTATGGTCCATTTCCCTCAGCATGAATTGTTGAGGAGGTTTCAATCCTGCAGTGGGTTGATAATGGCTGCACTTTACTTTTTTTATCAGGAGTGAGTGAGAAATTTTGATAAAAGGAAGATAGTGGGCGTGATTTAATTCAACAACCTTTGTTTTTCATAGGCATTAAATGCCTAAGTTCTTTCGGAGGTAATGTCTCCAATCCTTGGCGTTTGCGCCTTTCCGACAGCTGCGATCTTGGCGGCGGCGGCGTGGTGGCATGGTTTATTTATTTATTCTTTTTGTTTCATTGGTCAATATATGAGGCATGGATGGGATGAAGAAATATTTCAGTCTATTGTTTCTACTTTCTAAGCGATAATTAGTATTGATTTATTGTTTCCTTGTGGAAATTGTTTATTTTTTATCCACAGTGTTTTTGTGAGTGACATGGGCTATGAGAGTTAAATAAAAATAGTTTATGACTATAATTAAAAATAGCAAGAGCTTAAAATGCCGAAAGTTATTTAAGCTTTATTTAAGCTTTGACTAAAGTGCATAAAAATACTTTATATTTTATTATTTAATTCTTTGTAGTTATTCAGCCTATCATCAATCATGTCAAGTGCTGGAAAGAAAAAGTGTCAACATTATCTGGATGAATATCTAGCTTAAGGTTTCATTGAAAACCCATTCGACTCAAGACAGCCCACATAGTGTAATAGTTCTTTTTTCAAATGAGGCTATGAAACTATCAAAACTTTTAGATCACTTAAAAAGGAAACATTCTGATAGAGTTGGTAAACATATCGAATACTGTATTTTAAAATTTTAAAACTGAATTTTGAGCAACGTAACACTGTTACTTCCTTATACACAAACACAAACAAATAACGATGGAATGATTACATCTTACAAAATTGCAGAAATCATTACAAAAACTGGTAGTGTTTATACATTTGCTGAGACTGTTATACGACCCGCATTAGAGATTGTGATTTCAACAGTGATGCATCAAAATCTTTCCAGTATTTTAAAAGCATTGCCATTGAGCAACGATTGAATTCGAAGATGAATCGATGAGATGTCAGTTAACATTGAAGAGCATCTAATTGACAAACTAAAAACTAGAAAACTTTCTATTCAGATTGATGAATCCACAGTTACTGACAATAAGGCCTTTCTAATGGCATACGTTCGTTATTTCGATGATGATTGCAAATTGCAAGATATGTTGTTTGTAAAATCTATAGAAACTGATTGTACTACAGCATCCACCATTTTTGCTGATGTAAAAACACGGTTTGATGAAAAACAGTATCATTGGCCAAATTTGGTATCCTGTGCCACTGATGGTGCTACCTCCATGGTTGGAAGACGTAAGGTTTTATAGCCCACCTAAAGGAAGTATGTCCTGAAGTTCTTGCAATACACTGCATTGTGCACCGACATCATCTGGTTGCAAAAAATATTAGTCCAGTTCTTTATCAATCTCTCAGTATAATTATTAAAACTATCAATAAAATAAAGTCACATAGCAAATATGATCGCCTTTTCAGAAAATTTTGTGTTGATAATGAAGAACAGTATGTGAGGCTTCTTGTACATACAGACGTCAGATGGCTTTCTAAAGGAAACTGTCTAACAAGATTTGTAAACCTTTTTGATACGATAATTAATTTTTTTAGGAAGCGAAGGAGAGAAAGATTTAGCAAAGGAGATCAGCAAACACAAAACAACTTATTCTATATGGCTTGGATTTTTCAAAAACTTAATCAAGTATCACTTCAAGGGAAATTAATTACGGTGATAGACTGCAAACGCGTATTAAAATGATTCACTGAAAAACTGGAAATATTTGAAAGCAATTTAATGAGAAAACAATTTCATGGTAAGCAAGAGTTAGCTGAAATCAATGAATCTCTCACCGAGAATGATCTTAAGAATTATTCAGATCATTTGTGTTCTTTAAAAGGTGAAATGAAAATTAGATTTTCAGATTATTTTCTTTTGAAGTGTTGTTGTTATTTGGTTTTTAGGAACATTAGCAACTAAGGCCATATTGCTCCGGGTTTATGCGGTGGTAATTCCCTGACCTTTCCGCATCCTCCGTATTTGGTAGTCACGGGCTCGAACCCCGGTCTAATCAAGAAGCGTGTGCTACGCACTGCTGCTCCTGGATACGGAGGCGCCTCTTTTGAAGTGAAAACATTAATGTTAGATTCAAGTATATGTGATTTTGGATCTCTTAGTGAATAAATGCAAGAAGTCATTGAATTAAAATGTAATGAAGAATACAAATATAAAAATATGGAATGGCTGAGTTGTGGGGATCAAAAACAACTAAACTTTATCCAACAATGTGGTCTGAAATGGCTAAAGTACTTCTTTGTTTTCCAACGTTTCATATATGTTCAAGAGAAGACATTAGAATTAAGCATACTAACATCATACCGAACATTGAACTTTTAGCTAAAAAGCATCAGGCTCAGGGATCCCATTGAATAAAAAGAGTAAGTATAAAGTATTTTCTTGTTTAAAATTTCATGGGGGGGGGGCGATTAGGAAAAAAAATTGTATAAAAAATCCCTTTAGAGGCGATAATTTAAAAAAGGTTGAGAAACACTGCTCTAAGAGCCTAGATATTGTTGTAGAGTCCTGTTATCGGGATACCGCGGAAACTCTTGGTTACCTGTAATTTAGGTTGTGATTTGAATCTTCAGTTAATTTTACGGTTCGTTCTGGTGAGGTTTTATCTTGGAATGTAAATAATTGAATGTGCAAAAATATCAAAAAAATTAATATATTACCTTATAAAGTAATTTTTTTATAAGTTTATTGCTTGTGTTTAATTTTTGCGTATTATATACGATGAAATATTAATATTATAGATTGACTGGCTGATTTTAATTTAAAACTTTAAGTAAATTTAATTTAATTCATTTTATTTAAAATTAAATTCAGTTTAAAATAAATTGCATTTTAAAGTTAAATCTCATTATTATTGACGTACAGAAAATTTAATAGAAGTTTTCTAATACGGTTTGTAGATCGGGTGGGAGTACAAAAATTCTGATCAGGTTCGGTGTGGTTCCTATTACTTAAGGTAGAGAAACCCCTACCTATCTTCCTGTCTCTACGTATTGATGTCTAAATCCTAATAATGGTTCTAAATTCTGTATTCACCCAGCCTGGAACCTGAACTGTGCCGTATTCTTTATATTAGTTTTCTTTCGCAAATATGATGGACGTCCAGTTCCACTTTTCAGATTCTGTATGGCAAGAGGGTGGAGGATTGAGAAAGCAGCCTATAAGAATGTTTGACTAAAAAGTGTGTGCATATACCCCTAGCAGTTGTAGATGACTGTTAATTAATGCTTCTGATTAGTGTATATCAAAGTGTTTTACAACTTAGTAAATTTGGAACAAATGCTATTTAGTATCTTTTATATTGTGAAATATTTAACCACCAATTTGTGAAGGCTTTCACTGAGTGTGTTTATGAACCAATGAGATGACAGTGATCACCGAAACGGCCGTATAAGCAATGACATTTCACACCCACACATTTCAAAAAAATATATTTGAAATGTGTGGGTGTGAAAAATGGTGTGTGAACTGCAAATGTAATACTGAGGCAACGCTTAATGGCATACATTCGCAATTCAAAATCGATGCATTTACTAGGATTAGTATGCTCATTGCTACCTACATAACTGACGCTTTTCCAACCCATATATAGTGATGTTGTACAGACCTTGTACGCCTGAAGCTTTTGATCTAAATTTACTTGTGCATAGATACTTTGTAAATCTGCTAGCCTCACATGTGCGCACAGTTGCCATTTCCGGATTTCTATTTACATCTCATCTTCTGGAATCATGAACTTTACAAAAAGCGTCTTTAGTGTATCTCTGTTTGGGAAATCTTTTATAGTCATCATCCGAAATTCATTTGCATTTCGCTCCTGTTTCCTTTTATGATCAGTAGCGTAGCATGAAAATAAAACATAGGTGTTTACAAGTAGGGACAAGAGACGGTAATTCTCCTTCCCCTATATCTTACATAAGATTTCTTTCCCAGAGTGATAGAGAGAGAGGGGCTGGGGTGCGGTGGGTGACTGGCTTAATGCATTCTCCTTTAGAAATCAAATTTCTCTACTAGAAAAGAAGGCACGCTAATGACTGTGTTTTTCGTTGAAGATGGATGGGTCTATTTAATTCTCGCTTTGAATTATTAAGCCTATTTTTGTTACTGTTCTCAAGCTGAAGTGGTGTAAACAGAAGCTGTAGAGCGTGGGAAAAAAAATAATAAGGCAGTAATTTAAAGAGAAAACAGATTTTTACTCCCTTGATTTTTTCTTTCTTTTTTTCTTTCCTTCATGAAGATCGTTTGTCAAGGGAAATTACCGAATAAATATCCAACTCTGTAACATAGCTGTTATCCGTACTGTTAGTGCACGCCAATTAGCAGTGAATGGCCCAGTTTAGATCCGTGGTCGCCTATCACAATCCTTGTTTACTGGTCCTGATTAACTGTCAAGGAAGATTTTAGGTTTGGAAAAATTCTCAGTCGAACTCTGTAATATGCGAAATAAACAGGGACCGTTCAGAAATTGATGTCTGCAGAAATGGTGTGGTTCAGAGCGCACGTGCAGCAATGGGAAACTTTAGCAAGTGTCAGCAGCCGTAATTTACGGCTACCAGCGTGTTTATCGTTTACTCCCCGTCGCTTTAATGAAACATGTGGCGACATGAGGATGTTGGTTGTTCTGGGGGGTGGAAGGTCATCTGCAGTATGCCCGATGCCCTCCATGTGGTTTGGCACAGTCAGCAGTATACTGGCGATCGCACAGAGGACTCTCTTTGTGTTTGCGATTCCGCTTGATTTTAGGGGGTGGCTGGTTACTCAGATGACCGCATTTCGAATACTTTCATGGTTCACTTTTGTTTCGCGGATAAATACGCGAGTTCTTTGATCGTTGCCGCGGCTTCTGTGACAATGTTGACTTCCTTTAAGAGATTCCTACCTTGTAATTCTTACTCCCTATACTGGGCACGGCCGAAACTTTGCGTGTGCGCATGACAACTTTTTAATTTTTTTATTCCCGAGAAGAGGCCTACAAAAATTATCTGATCTTGTAATTGCGCAATTTTCTGGTCAGGTTGCGAAAGGAATAAGACACTCAAATACAGCAGTGTGTTTTCACCCCCTTCTTTATTACTATTATTTTTTAGAGCCAAATAATAGTCATTGGCATTACTATAAAATATTACTGCAGGGCGTACCTAATTCTAAGTTTACAAAGTGTAAGGTAATACCAAGTTTAATACCAAATTAACTACCAACCTAACACCAAGTTTGCCCATAAAATCTTATACTGTATACAAAAACTGATTAACATTGATAAATTTTATTTTTATATTATCGAAAATTTATGATGGGATAAAAAATCATTAATATTTTCAATTTAATATTTTTCTTCTTCTTTCCGTGTGATCTGGGAATAGGAAGGAGAGAAAAATTGTGCTGTCCTCTTCTTTCCACCCATCGAACAACGTTGATCTTCTGAAATGGAATCTGTGAAAGGGGACATCGGGGTTGGCTTTCAGCGCTCCGTCCACTTCATGTTGCACTTATGATAAGATATGAAAGGAAAGGGAGATGAGAAAACATCTGATATGGCAGGTGTCCTTACACGAGATCTCTCGAACACATCGTGAGAAGTTTCACATATTAACTCGTAGTTAATATCAAAGTTTCACATATTACCTGCCAATTGTCAGTTTACCAGTTTCTATATGCTGTGTTTGTGTGCTGAATATATGCTGTGTTTGTGTGCTGAATATATGCTGTGTTTGTGTGTGTGCGTGCTGAATATATGCTGTGTTTGTGTGTGCGCGTGCTGAATATATGCTGTGTTTGTGTGTGCGCGTGCTGAATATATGCTGTGTTTGTGTGTGCGCGTGCTGAATATATGCTGTGTTTGTGTGTGTGTGCTGAATATATGCTGTGTTTGTGTGTGTGTGCTGAATATATGCTGTGTTTGTGTGTGCTGAATATATGCTGTTTGTGTGTGCTGAATATATGCTGTGTTTGTGTGTGTGCTGAATATATGCTGTGTTTGTGTGTGTGTGTGTGTGCTGAATATATGCTGTGTTTGTGCGTGTGTGCTGAATATATGCTGTGTTTGTGCGTGTGTGCTGAATATATGCTGTGTTTGTGTGTGTGTGTGTGCTGAAGATATGCTGTTTGTGTGTGTGTGTGTGTGTATGTATGTGTGTGCTGAATATATGCTGTATATGTATGATTTTTGGTAACTTTGTGATTTATATGTTGATGCTTGCCAAAAGATTCTTCAGGGGAAAGAAGGGCTACTTTTATGGACTTCTTCATCAGTACAACTGAAATTAAAGTGGAAATACAGCTACAGTTTTTCATATAATGGATTTCGTCAAATAAATTGACCCACAGTTCAACTTAAGTGCGCTTATTTATTTATTTACGGTTTCAGAAAATGGAAATTTATCAGATATTCACAGATATCGAATCATTGTACATAGCCGTACGGAAGATGTGAGGGTAGAACCTTTCGCAGTCTTTGATTTTTTATCAATTTAATATCAGTCTACAAGTAAGGCCGGTTCAGTGGATCCTAATGCAAGAATTAATGCTGAGAGGAAAAGGATATCAAAAATGAGTTCTCGTTGTCTGGTTTGGGAATTTCGGACCCTTTTCAGTCAACAGCGGGTGCATTGCATTTGCTGCACCCAGGATATACCCTGTCTGTAAATATATGAAATTGCAAAGTATTACTGAATATGTCAATATTATGATTACTTGAAGCTAAGCTCACGGATAATCGGAAAGGTTGACCGTACCCTCCCAATGCAACTATTATGATAGCTACGCAATCAAATAAGTCGTACATTATTAATTTCAATAAAGTCTCAGTGTAGTTCCATTATATTTAAGATTAGTATTTCTTACTATAATCTATCCACCTTCCAATGAGAACCTTTTTCTTTTCTTTCTTTCTTTTTTTGTTGCGTCAGACTTTCCTAATGTACGTCCGATATTTTTATGGAAATCAAGAAGCCTATCTACTTTGACGCGAATAGGTGAAACCGGAAGTTGGCCGATAAACGAAACAGGAAGGTGCGACTTTACGAGTTAATTCGTTCCTAGCGCGCGCTCGTAAAGCGGGAATTTATATCCCATAGACATAAGGTTAAAAATAGGGGTTATGTTCTCAACAATGAAATTTGTTAGCTAATTAGTTTATGTTTAAACAATGATTGATTTATCGAAAGAAATGAAAACGTAGCCTGTAAAATCAAGCAAATTATAATAGAGAAATTATTTACGACTTACAAATGTTAAAGAACGTTTATTCTTCATTATCATCATCGACTAAATGCACACTCGTTAATCACTCATTATTGGCTCGGCACTCGTTGGTTTGTTCCACAAGGGGTCGTCTTCTTCAGAAATGTTTCAAGAGGCGTTTGTTTCCAAAATAATCTCTTTTAATTATAAATTTCACGATTGCACGCATAAGCATTTTTTAACGGCACGAAAGATTGCAACTAACACGATTCGCGAGGAGTAACAAGTTTACGAAGCTTAAAAAAAAAAAAAAAAGGAATGAAGAAAATATTCTGAAAATTTATTTATGTTTTTTATACGATTGAAGATTTCAGTAAAGGGGAAACACATTTCGCCATAATAACGTAAAAAACCACACAATTGCAGCTATCGGTATTTTCACAAATGCAATAACATCGAATTTACTACCCGTTTACAATTGCTTGCACTAACAGAAAAGCCCAATAAACCGGAAAGTGCAAATTGCTTTCATTGTTTTATGGTCGTGACCTCCAGAAATGTGCTTTAGAAAAATATCACAAAGGCGTTCAGAATTGGTTCTTATAACAGAACATATGATAACGATGAAAGTGTAGTGCATTTTAATGATTTGAATTGGTAACTAATACAATTTACAAACCATGCTCATGACCTTTTATATGGCCTTAAGGTCATGCTCATGACCTTAAAAATGACATTTTAGAGTGATAAATATCTTAGCTATACAGTGAAAATTTCAACTTCTGAGATCTTGAAAAACGAATTACCAAAAAACGATGTGTTATTGGGTTCACATTACGATATTTTAACGATACGATGGTGTCTCTAGAACTGATTATTATCGTAAAGCGGGGTACACTGTATTGTATTGCAATGCACGTGGCTTGGAATGCGGTATTTATGAATGTTTAGCATTCATTTTTTGCAATTAATGTTCATATTTTCGATTTTGTTGATACTTGATACTTCGGGGGAAAAAACTCGTAAAACGAGAACTGCCTGTATATGAAATCGGTGTGTCCGATTTTTCTGAGGGGGTAACCTGGTAACCTTCCATGCTGCCTACAGTGTGGCTGTTCTTTGGAACAGACCTATGTCAGTTTCAACAACATAATGCCTCATGCTGTACCGCTGGTGCTGTTCGAGAATCATTCAAGGACACGAATGTACAGAACTTGGACTGGCCAAGTTCTGTACATTCATCGTTATCACTTTACACTTTCATCGTTATCATATGTTCTGTTATAAGAACCAATTCTGAACGCCTTTGTGATATTTAAATTATATGAAATGCCCATGAGATAAACTGGAACGGGTGAGAGTTAGATCAACATCTCCCAAACTGATAGCTAAACTAATCACTGTTCGGCAGGAGGAATGGAGGACTATACCTGCTGCAGTCTATCGTTCGTTCGTGGAGAGCCGAACCCAAGAGGATGGAGTGTGTTATAGCGACCAAAGGGGACCGACACGCTCTATGAAGTGAGTAGCAGTGACATCAGTCTGAAACCAACGTGTGTTCCGATGCTTTTTTGAGGGTAGTGTGTATTACCGTTTGGATAAATCATAATCCCTGACAGGTTTTTGCGATTTTATTTTATTGTACTTGTACGCATAGATATTAGTTCTTTGTGACATCATAGCGGTTTCGTCAGTTGCTAGGAAAAGTCTGGATTTGAATTCTATCTGAGACTGGAGGATAAATGATAAATTGTTCATTGGCTAACGGCCCCAGAGGTTCCCCCATCTAAAGGCTTAATGTAGTTATCGAATCTCAGGTGGGGGAGTAGGGAATGATTTGGCGCATTACGGCCTAAGTAGTTGCTGTGCCAAAAATTTTGGAGAACAAAAATTTTATACTGCATATTGCCCTCGTAGTAATACAGTGGTTACGACCACTCTACTTCCAGATCCATGATGGTTAAAGCTTAATAATTCTCCGAACACTGTTTCAGTCCTTCCCGTTGAGAAAATCCTATGACCGCCACTACTCCACCGTGGAACAAGGCAAACCGACTATGAATACAAATACAGTACATTCAATTTACAGATATGATGCATTGATGCTTCATAGCTACTATACAGTAGTTGTATTTTGGAAAAAGGCAACAAACTCGAGTTAATTTCTTCCTGTTGACTCTTACAGGGCATGCTAAATTTATTATTATTTTTTTTTAATATATTTGAAACCATTATTCATTTATTCTTTGCATTTCCCATTTGATCCTTTGTAAATCCCTTAATTAATGATATTATTCCTAAGTAAAGCCTACTGTATTTTCCACTCAAAACAAAGAAAGAGAAAAGATTATCTCCAGTTCTCTCACTAGAAGCCAAGCAATTCAAAATTTATGTAATATTTGCTTTCATTGTCGTCTTCAACGCGGTCTCTGGTTATTACTGATTACCTTTATATGCATTTTAGAATAGTTAAGGACAGAATTGCTTGTGTCATCATTTAACTGACACTAAGAGAACCTCTTTTGTTGGAGTTTCACCTCTCAGGCGTAGTAATAAAAAATAAAAACTTAATTCGGAAGTAATTTTTTCATACATCAGTCCAATATATGTACAAACAAAATGAACTTACCTTACAGATCTTTACCAGGACATCGCAAGATCTGCCCCCCCCCCCTTCCGAACACACCAACATTCGGCTGCTGTGGTTCGTAACGCCCCATTTCCTCCTAGAAGGTCGGTTAGATGACGGAAACTATATTTGGCCACCCTAAAACCAGATGTGTCGGTCGATCGGTGCGGGGAGAGAGAGAGAGAGAGAGCGGTGTTCTCAGAATTAGATCCTTGTTTCAAATGGCATCGATCGAAGGGAGGGATATTTCGGGGGAGGGGGGAGGTTTGGGACTACCATCAAAAGAAGATGATTCAGTCGGCAAGAAGCGATCCGTGATCCAACGAGGGATTTGTTGCTCTGCGAAACAATAACAGCAAGGCTGGCACGTGAGCTGAGTCACGTATTTGATGACGGAGGAATAGCAACAGGAGTAAATAATGACCGAGCTTTGTGCCGAAATGTGTGTGGTATCCATTATAGATGCTGCGTCGGGGAGTTTGTCAATACTTGGGTACAAGACCCCTTGTGGAATACGCAGGAACAGTATTATGAAGGAATAATGAATCAACACCTTGATGATGTTAAGGCCATTGGCTCCACTGCTCTCCGCCAAACCAAAAGCGTGCGCGCGCACAGCATGAATCCCTCGAAAGCTGTCGACTTCCAGACTTTAAACAGCTGGACTATAATACACTTTGTTCTGTACTTGGGTGGCAGACGACGTCGTATCTCACAGCAGCCGAAACAATTGTCAACAAATAATTTGAAAATTGCTGGCTTAAACAGCTCCAAATCGGTAACTTCGTGGATGATGTTTTTCGATGGGATTCTGCTTAATTCTGAAGGTTGAAAAGAACACTTCCATCTATGAATTGGTAATGCTGGTTTATAATAATGATGTTTCTTCAGTTCTGTTCTTAACCATATTTAAATATTCTCAAATCGTTTTTAAATTTTTGACTGCTTACGTCACAAATGAAGTAAATTAGTATTGTTTGTGAGGTTTGCGAAACGTCTAATCTGTAATGCAATGCAGTTACTTCTGAATGTTTATCCTTTCTTTTCTGCATCACGTCTAGCTAACACAGAAATTTTTATATAATTGGCCAGAAATAAACCCGGTATTAACAATAATTGTTGGATGTAGTTAGCTGTTCCTTTCCTTCAAATGGTTCCTTTACGCAATGCATTTTTAGACTCTACTTGATTTCTTCTGGTTAATAATTCATTTCGTTACCCTGATTTGTTGAGTGACTTTCATCACAAAATAATAATAATAACTGATTATTATTTGTTTGTTTAGCTAGGATTTTTGAAATTGGGTTACCTCAGTTGTGTTTGGTTTATTTCTCCCTTATAGATTAGTGCCTTTTCGTGTCCTTTAGTTTAATTTGGAGACTAGGCACCTGCGAGGTGATCTAATTGAGGTGTTTAAGGATTTGAATGGATTAAGCAAGCTCAATGCTGATGGGATTCTTCCTCTTGCTAAGACTACAGACATGAGGGGGCTTAAATTCAAGTTGAGGAAGGACGATTGTAGAATAGATGTGCGGAAGTTTGCCTTCAGCCAGCGGGTAGTTGATTGCTGGAACAAACTTCCATCTGCTGTGTGGAAGCTCATAGCTTAAATATAAATTCAAGGAAGAACTAGACAGACTGTTGGAGGGAATGGATGAGATGGGGGAGTGTTTTTTTTTTTTTTTTTTTTTTTTTTTTTGACTGATGCCCTACAAACTTGCTTTCTTGCATTATTTGCCACTACTAAATCTAATGCTAATGCTAGTCCTCGCGGCTAGCACAGTGGCTGTTTCTCCCCCCACGCCATGTGTGGAAAACACTTAGGTTCGATCCCCATCAGTATAGAGGAACTGTCACGCTTGATTTTAGTATTAGTATTAGTATTAGTAATGGCCGCATGGTGCAAGAAAGCCTATGGCTTATGCTGCACCAGCCAAAAAAAAAAAAAAAAAACCCGAATAAAACAATGATAAAAAAATAATAATAATTAATAAAAGAAAAGGAAATTAAACCTATTATCCTATGCGCTTCCCTCACCCGAAGGTACTATCCAGATGACCTTTGAATTTCCCCAAAGTGTCAGCTTCTACCACCCATGTAGGCAACTTATTCCAGTAATTTATAACTCACTGGCTAAAATAAAACTTCCTGCAGTCCAATCTAAACATTTCCCCCCGTAACGTGAATTTATGTCCCCTAGTTCTAGCATCATTTATAATCTTGAAAATTTTGTCCTCATTCATTTTATTGATGCCTCTCAGAGCCTTAAACACCTCAATCAAATCTCCTCTAAGGTGTCTAGTTTCCAAACTCTGTAACCCACATATTCGAAGTCTTTCTTCATAAGGACGCCCTTTGGCCGATCTCACCAGGCGAGTTACCCCTCTTTGCACCCTTTCAAGAAGCTCGATGTCTTTCTTTAGGTGCGGTCTCCATACTTGAACGCAGTATTCCAAGTGTGGTCTAACCAAAGCCTTATATAATGGGATTATCACGTCCCTATCTCTTACTTGCAAAAGTTCGATAGATCACGATAGGACACCATGGGCCTTCCTTGCAACCTGTTTACAATGCTCAGAGAATTTCATGTTTGGCTGTATCGTAACACCCAAGTCCCTTTCTTCCAATACTGGGTTTAGTTGAACTCCACCAAGTGAATAAATTATTTTGGGATTACTGTTTCCCAGGTGTAATACCTTACACTTTGTTGGATTAAAGCATAGCTGCCATTTTTCTGACCATTCCTGAAGTCTATCTAGGTCTCTCTGAAAAAGCTTAGCTTGACAGCGATCATTAACTACTCTACCAATTTTAACATCATCTGCAAATTTAGACATCACGCCCTCTATCCCTTCATTGATGTCGTTTGTGAAAATTAAAAACAACAGTGGTCCTAATACTTATCCTTGGGGAACCCCACTTCTTACATCAACCTAATCTGAGGAATAGCCATTTATCACTACCCTCTGCCTCCTGCCCTGAAGCCATCCTGCTATCCATCTAAGGATTTTCCCAGTGATTCCAACCTGTTCCAGCTTATAAAGCAACCGCTCATGTGGGACTGAGTCAAAAGCTTTGCTGAAATCTAAATAAACAATGTCGAAATTATTCCCTAAATCCAGCTCGTGAGTGACCCTTTCAAAAATAGTGAACCAGATTTATTAAACATGATTTTCCCTTTACAAAACCATGCTGACTTTCCTTGAGAATTTCAATTCTATCCAAATAATCTAGAATTCCACCCTTGATCATTGCCTCCATGATTTTCCCTACCACTGAAGTCAGACTGACAGGTAGATAATTTCCCACTTCACTTTTAGAGCCACCCTTATATATAGGAGATACATTGGCACTTTTCCAGTCCAACGGAATCTCCCCAGAGTCTAGTGATGCTCGCATAATTAGCCTCAATGGTTCAGTGCCGCCTCCCTTAAGATTATAGGGTATATTCCATCAATTTTTTCCAATGTCCCTACACTGTAGTGGAGGGTATACGGTAGTGTTACACTTTCATACTCTCAACTACGTTTCTTAATCTATAATCTTAACATATTATACTTAACAAATTGCTTCCTTAGTTCTAGTCATATAATATAAAACTGAACTAAGGAAACAGTTATGTAGTATTGGCAGAAGCAGATTTTTTTTAAGAGACCAGTTGCTCATTGATAAAATTTTTGCTTCCAAGTACAGTATGTTATTTATCTTTAGCCACATCTTTCTAATTCAATTTAATGATCAGCTTTAGCCCTGCTATACCATTCACCTAGAAAGCAAGGGAATATTGAAAAACTCAACGTCCAAGAAGTATGGTTAGTACCGTCACATCACAACAAACTATCCGCTGATCACAGTATTTCACTTATCCAATTTCAGACTTATCTTAAGTTTCCTCTAAGTGTACAGAATAGGCAACAGAAATTGAGGATAATATGTTTCTTTTGTATTAAACCTCAATTTCATAGACTGTAATTTTCGGAATACATGTGAAGGAAGGCTCTTCCTGAAAACATAAGTAGAAGAGATAAATGAGGAAAAGTTGGTTCTGTGAGTTTGGAGTTGGACAATGAATGGACTATGACTGACTGCAGCATGTGTTCGGATAGGTTTTGAGGAGAGTGAGGAAATGACAGATGAGAATTCAGAAGAACAGTACCCACAGAAATATCTATAGAAAAGGTATGCAACAGTAATTGAACGTCTGAGAGAGAGAGAGAGAGAGAGAGAGAGAGAGAGAGAGAGAGAGAGAGAGAGAGAGAGAGAGAGAGAGAGAGAGAGAGAGAGAGAGCGCTCCATTGGAAATTGGCATATAAAGAATATGCAATGTACATAACACCGATTGCATTTTGTCAGTAAAAAATACATGACATCACCCCTTTGAGTAAAAGTTCTTTTTCTCTGTGCATACAAAATGAAGTGTCAAGTGCCAACAGATTCTTTTCACTTAGCCTGGAGCCTAAGAGCTGTGCTGAATTATTCGATAGATTCAAGTCCCATACCTGATTGTTCAGTTCAGATTGTGTAGCTATTGTGGCTTCTTTGACTTGGCTTCAACTTCATCGCTACCTTCAAATGTAAATACTTGGGTAACAGAGTCTGTTCTAGAATTAACAAAGTTCTGAGGTTTATCTGGAATTGGTACACTTTCACTGTGAGACAGGACCTGATAGCAGATTTAACTATATTATATTGCAACTTCGTTCTGGGTGCTGTGTTGTAACACTGCACATGATAAAAGAGCAATCCGATGTTTGACCTCTGGGTTCACGTCATACTATAGGTTCATTAAATGCAAGGAATTATCTGCCATTAATTCACTGTCCCACATTTTGAACACACGAATAAGACATAATGCTGTGCGGGGTCGATAATTTGTCTTGGCACCACTTCTAACACCAAAATATGCATGATGTACTTGCTGGTAAATAGCAGCGATTCTTTGTCTCTGGATCCGTGGTGCAAAACTGACATGTGTAAGTCGTGGTAGCAGTACAGTGGTTATAATCACGGTCCTCCCGCAGGCCCTTGAAAAGGCCTGAGTTCGAATCCCGTCAGTGACACGAGGAACTGTTATGAGCATTTTTCACAACGTGGCTGAGCTAGTTGGTCTCGAGCAAGTGTTGCGTGTTTTTCCACCAGAAAACTCGAGTGTTTCGTCTAGCAAACAGCAAACCGAAAGTATACACGTGACAATACAATGCTATGAGGTGTCAATATATTTACACCTTATAGCCTTATATGTTTTGGCGCTTAGTGCGCGCGCGCACACACACACACGCGCACACATCTAACACCAAACTTATGACACAGGTGTAGCAAAAGAATGCAGGTGTTACACATCGACAACGCGGCATTATTTGCAAAAAAAAAAAAAGAAAAAGTAACGTATATATTAATGATAAATTAACAATTAAATCGCCTAAAACACTTCTTTTTTCAAAACCCTCTCCGGTAAAAAAAAAAATGTAAGCGCTTTGTGGTAACCCGTCAATGTAGAGAATAAACCTGTGCTCAGTTAACGAAAATCACTTATTCCAGTGTAATATAATAGCCAGATGAAAGCTAAATCACAAACAGACTGTATGCAGAATATGTATGTATTCATTAATAAATATGTATTTCATTTATACATGCCTTATAGTTTTTGTACTACTTTTGAAGTACAAAAAAATCAAAAATTTTAAGGCCGACTTGTACGCCGATTATAACATCGTAAGCTTGAATTGAAGGCACGCTTTTATGGTTAGAAAAAAATGAATTAATATTAATATATTTCCAATTTATTACATAAATATTTTCACACAAATATGCATTCTTACTCACCTTTTAAAACGCAAAAATTTTTCATTTTCCTCATCAGACGAAACCAGCTCATGGATTTCGTCGAGAGTTATTTTTATTCTGGTTTACTTTCCGAGAATTCAAAAAGTAAATGTTGGTTGTTGTCAATTATAGCAAACGTGATTACAGGATTATACAGGCATAGCTCAGTTTCATAATGAAGGCCCCCCCTACCCAAAGAGCATCAAAAACAGCGATGGTTTTAGTTTCATGACTATCTACATAATGGAGTGCTGCTGTCTTTTGGTATTCGAGACCCTATGTACTCTTTAATTTCATTCTTGGGTTAAAACTGTTGAATTTTATTTGAATTATATTTTTTCGTCTTTCCTATATATATTTTTTTATTAGCCCTAAAAATTTCACATACCCTAGGCATTGTACCTGAAGCGCCTATTGGAAAAGACAGTCCTGCTTTATATGCTTTCTTCACATGTTATTATACTATGAAGTATGATAAAATGTCACAATGCAGGCAATTAAAAGAAAGAATAGAAATAATTGAATTCAAAAGTAGACAATGATTTTACCGTGATCACCACTACCTATAATACAAAGACCGGATATGTATTGTAGCTTATGACTAAGTTCTGCGGCTCTGGTAAGTTAGTTTAACACTGCCTTGGTACTCTGTGATGATACTTAACCCAGCATATTGGACAGAAATGTGCATAGTGCTGTATACGAAAGGTGGCTGTTAAAAAAAAGGTGTCAACTTATATGATGAATATGTATATGTTTAAGCAGGAATTTTCAAGGCAAAAAAAAAAAAAAAAAAAAATAGAAGTCAAGTTATACGAGAGTGTATACGTATTCGTTTTGAGTTGCGGGTAGAGCCATAAATATTTTTGGTAAAACATTCAATAATTAAAATCATTTCATAATCCGGCTCTCCCGTGAATGCAGATAATCGGGCTTCCATTGTACTTTCATTTTCATTCGTATCACTTTTTTTTTTTTTTAAGTTTTTTTATCCAGTACTGTTTACTACTTTATAATAGCAACAAAGCCCAATGAATTCAACGGAAGGCTTCAGTTGTTCCAACAACAATTTTGCTAAATCGAAGCATAAAAGTTAATACAAACGCACACACGCCAACATGGGAATCGAATCAGTCCTGAATTTTGACAGAGACATGACGCGTGGCAAGGTGGACAAGTGTCTGAATGTAATACACTTCCCATATCACCTGTCCGTCCTCTCACAGCTTGTCTAATTCTTCCTTAAATTAGACAAACACAACAACAGATAGAAGTTTGCTCCAACAATAAACTACTCTTCCCCCCCGGCCGAAGGCAAACTTCCATAGATTTATTCTGTAACCGTCCTTTCAATTTTAATTTATGCTTCCTCTTGTGCACAGTTTGAGCAAGTAGAAAGATTCCATCGGCATTGAGCTTGCTCAATCCATTCAGAGTTTTAAACACCTCAATAAGATCTCCTCGCAGGTTCCTGGTTTCGTGGCGCTGCAATTCGCAGAACTGAAGCCTTTCCTGGTAAGAGCACTCTTTTGTTCTCTTCACTGATTTTGTTGCTCTTCTCTGCACTCGCTCTAACAGATTCACATCTTTCCGCAAATGAGACTTCCACAAGATGTAGCCTAATTAAGACAATGTGATCAGTATTTGTACATCTGAGGGCTTCTCTTCACATTTAAGATAACCTGTTAATTGATTCTTTTATTTAATCCCAGGTGAACGGTTATTACGTTTATCAACTCATGATACGTGGAGAGCATATCCTAATTTTGTATGTAGCTGTAAGCAAACTTGAATTTGCCACTTAGCACATCGATCTCATATTGTGGAAACATTCCGCTACGAGTTTTCTTGTTATTTCACTGCTCTAAATAAATTCACTGCTCCAGTGGAGAAGTGTACTGTTGTTTTATTTAGAGTAGTGCGATAGCAAGGCAACTCGTGGTGAGTTCGTTTACAATATGAGCTTAATGCACTAAGTAGCAAACTCAGTTTGCTGAAAGCTACGTACAGAATGAAAACATGCCCTTCATGTACAATGATGTTATATAACTCTCGGAGCATGAAGTTTTTGACATCATTTTATTTACTGTACCTTCTCGTATGGTATCACTTTATTTACTTCCCACTTCACATCATTTTATTTACGTGCAGTAAATAAAATGATGTGAAGTGGGAAGTATCCCACATATTGGGGATACAGTATTTACGATCGGTGGATTGTTGAGATTTTCACTGGGGTCAGAGTAGATTTGTTAACCGCGAGCAAAGTTGACGAAGAGAGTCTGAAAGTTTGCAGTGGCCCCTTTTGTTTCAACCGGGTGTCTCTCTTTATTTTCGTCTACTATCTATCAGCGGCCTTTATTTTAGATCTGTATTTCTTTTTTATCCCCAAATTAAAACGCGGATCTGGGTAAACTTGTCAACCCAGAACTAAACTGTGGTTGTGAGTTCGACCACATTAACTTCAAAAGGATTGAAACTTGAGTGTGGGTAGTATTTTAAACCCTGAGATAAGTTGTGGTTGAGAGTTCGGTGGTTTGTAGTGTCCTCTTCTGTTTTCACCGGGTGTTTCACGCCTCATGTCTCTTTCCTTTTTACCGCTGTCCTTTTTGGTGTTTTTTAATCCCAAAATTAAAATACAGATCTGTGTAGATTTGTTAACCAAAGTTAAACTGAAGGTTTTTTTTTTTTTTTTTTTTTTTGTGAAACCTCCAAACACGAAAGGTATTAGAACCCTCTAGTATTTAGTTCTGAGCATGAGTTGAAGGCTGAGAAGACATAAGATAATTGTTGACGTTAGACTTGAACTTCGGTAGGTTGTAATATTCAGAAAATACACGAAGGACGGTTGTTACATGAAAAATGGAATTTGAAGGGATAAATGGCCTGGAGTAAAAGTTGGTTCTCTGAGTTTGGAGTTGGGCAGTGAATACATGCTGACTGGTTGCGGCAGATGCCAATTCATAAAAACAGTGCCCGTGGAAGTATCTACAGAAAAGATATGCAGTAGAACTAGAACGTCTATGACACAGAAAGTGGAGAGACTTTGTACGAGATGAATCATTAATTAACTTCGTTTGAATAGAATCTAGAAGCGAGAGAGAGAGAGAGAAGGGGGGGGGGAACTATTCCAAATGTCGGATCAATATTCCATGGTAGAGCGAGTTTGACAACGACTAAACAACCACTTTACAGAGTTTCGGTCTCGACGTTAGTGTTATTTTAAACACTAACGTCGAGCGCGAAAACGAAATCCTAATTTTTTGCAATATTTGTGATGCGCTTATGCCAAGAGAGATTAGAAGTCACGATAATCCCTAATAGGATATGAATTCTTCTCCAAACATCTGAGTGTTACCAAAAATGAATATAGGAGCAGAAGATTCTTTTTTGCGAGAAATAAAACAGGACCGAGTTTTAGAAGGATTGACGTTAAGCTTTCTTCGCTCCGTTGGAAAATTACCTGAAGATCAGCATTTAAGGTATTGATGATTGATATTCGAGAAGTTGAGGCTGTTTGTACAGGACCAGGTTTCTTAACCTGGAAGATAGAATGTGATGTGCTATCATCAGCAGAAATATGGATAGAATTTCCAGTCAATGGAAAAAAGTCATTAATGTACAAGAGGAAAAGAATGAGAGAAAGAACTGAACTTTGGGGAACACCAGCATTAAAAGGAGAGGTTAGAAGACAGAGTGCTGTCTACCATCATCTGCAGTGACCGTTCAGAGAGAGAGAGAGAGAGAGAGAGAGAACTGGACACACAATTGCAAAATATAGTCGGCAAGTCATAAGATGAGAAGACCTTTAGAAGACGTTTAGAAGACCTTTATGCCAAACACGATCAGAACCCTTAGAAATGACACAGAAAGTGGAGAAAGATTCTTGTTGTTTCACCGAATTTGGCCAAAGACGAGTAATATAAGCTAGTATATTACAGTGAATCAAAATTAATGGAATCCATAGTGATGATCATTAATCAGATGAAGGGTTTCGAGATAGTTTAAGTGTTGGCAGTTGATGAATTTCGCCATTACTTTTAAAAGAGCAAAATAAGTGAAATGGGGTATCAAGTGGATTGGAGGGATTTGTCATCCTTTTTTTTTAGGAACTGGCTGGATATGAGCAAATTTCCAAGCAGAAGGAAATATACTAGTGACCCATACAACAGGCGCAAACTCAGGAATGCAGGTTTTCAGTTTTGAGAACAAGTGGAGAAATGTCATCAGAACTTGGAGCTTTTTTTTTGCATCAAGATTGTTTAGGATTCTTCTAACATCCTTCTCTCAGCAAACCACGGAGACATTGTAGTGGAGTTAACTGGATTTCACGGGAGGTAGTTTACCAAGATCGTCGATGCAAAAGTTTGAAATGCCTACAGAACCATTAATCGTGTGCTTTGAAGGGTTATCGATGAGACAAAGATCAAATATTTTCTGTGTTTGCGTGGTTAGGACTGTATTCTAGTAGATAAATGAACAAGCTGTGTGAGGTCATTATTAATTGCAAAAAGTCTCGGCATCTCGACGTTTTCTAGTTATACGGACCCAGCAGGTCCGTATAACTAGAAAACTAAGCCAGCTGGAGTTGTTAACATTCCAGAAAGAAAGAGTTGTTAAAAGAGCAGAAACCTTTCTTTGAAGTTAGCATTCCTAACTTCAAAGAAAGGAATCAAATGGTGATTAGTGGAGTTAGGTGAACGATAAAGGCAACAGATGAATTTGACAGAATGGAGCAGCGAGAGATTTTAGGCCAGTGGAGATTTTAAATTAAGAACTCCCTGACGAGGAATATCACATCAGACATATGCACCTTTTAGGCGCATAACAGAGTGAATAATTAGGGACTGAGATGGATATTGGTTGAAGTATTAGTTGATTATTCGTAAATGCAGTGCATTCAGTAGATAAAGTAAAATTAGGGAGTGCGGAACAAGTTGTAGGAAATAATTAAATTTTTGGATGTAGTGCATCCAAACACGCACACAGAAAAAATATATTCAGCTCCTGAACATAAACAATGTCCCTCCAACTCAACAATGTCCCTCCCCTCCGCATACACACTGTTCTGATTCTCTCTCTCTCTCATTCTCATGTAGCTAACTGATCCGGTTGCCTCAGCGTAGCGGTTCTCAAACTTTTTTCAACTGTCCCACCCTAAAATTATGGACTATGATTCATAGCATCCTTTTTAAATAGGACCATAACTTGTGCAGGATGTCAGAGCCCCCTTGAACTGAGTCCCTGAATTTACTTCTACTGTAACATAAATAAATTTGAATTTCTTTTTCAATAGGCTGGTTATCCGAATGACAATTCCGCGAATTTCCTATCTGAAGTCAGGCAATTATCTCAGAACGGCAATTCAGTTACACAGTTCTCCTACTGATTGTTAAAATAAGTTTAGCGTTTATTGAATCCATCAGAAAAATAAATTTTCAGAAAGTTCGCGGCACCCAGTTTGCGAACGATTGTCCTAGAGATTTACTAAGTTCGGTCCGGTGGATTATCTAGCGGCCGACCTGCGAACACCATTTTAGAGCTACATCTTCGAAATGTAAGGCATTTTGGATTTCGCTATGATACCCATCATAACCTAAAAACTCACAACCCACAGGTTGTGAGTTCGATTACATTAACTTAAAATGATCGAAACCTGGGTTTGGGTGAACAAGTCAACCCTGAGAAAAGTTGAGGGTTCGATGGTTTGCTGTAACCTCACTGGAGCAGCGTGTTTTCTTCAAATTGTGGTTCTTTCCTTGTTTTCTTGATTAAGAAAACAAGAAAAGAAACACAATTGAAATTTTACAAAGTAATGGCAATACCAACACTTCTTTACGGTTCTGGAACATGGATACCGAAACAAAGAGACATTAATAGAATACAAGCTGCAGAAATGAAATTTTTAAGATATGTTAAAGGATGTACAAAATTAGAGAAAATGCCTAAGGTAAATATTAGAAAGGAATTAAAGATTTACTCAGTTAATGAAAAAATTATAGAATATTGACAAAGATGGAAATAACATGTAGAAAGAATGGAAGATAATAGATTCCCTAAATTAGTTTACATATAGAGCAAAAGGAAAAAGAGACAGAGGAAGACCGAAGAAAAGATGGGCAGACCTCTTTGAGATCGGCACAGGCAGATCGCCTAATCCGTGAAGGAAGACAAGACAAACATTTTGATGATTTAATAACGCAAGGTTTTTGAAAATATCATCTTACAATTAAAATTGTAAGGGAAAACACAGCTGCAGGTTTTGATATAATATATCAAAACCTGATTTGATACAAGATTTCACTTTCTTTTATCTCCAGCAAAGAAATGCAGGCCGAAGATGATAAATATGCTGTACTATATTTAAAGAAGTGCATTTCAATAAAACATTTGTACATGTCATATAAACAGTAGCTGATTCAACACACAGCTGTCAAGTAGAAGACTAATTATGCAGAGGGATCTTTCTAACGTAATTCTTCAGTTTATTCTGAGGGTCAACGGCCAATGCCGATAATATGTAAACATGCGACTGCCAAGGATTACATAAGTATGTCTGCGATGTCATACGAATGCATGTAGCGTTTGTCTTTGAACTGCCATCCATTGTCTTATTTAACATTGTGAAGTGAGCATGCAAAAGACATAACGAAACTTACTTGTTTCTGGATAATCACAGCGTCTCCACGGATTTGTGTCTTCCCGTGATCACACTATAGATAGAAACCCGTGTGGGGGATGGAGCTGTTAAAAAATATCCTCACATGGCATCATAACTTCACGTGCCGTCAGAAATAGCATAAAACGTCCAGAACAGACAGATGTCCCAACAACTGATGCCTATTACGGCGGGCTACTTATCGGAATCGGCTCTTCCCCCTCTGTCACCACATCGTCCGTTACGTACAACCTCCGGCTGCAAATGGTATACTTGGCGGGCTACTGCGGGAGTGCGAGGAGGAGACGCCTTCAGTCACGTGACGCCCTTGTTTGATGGCCAACTGGATAATTTTTGGCCGACGGAACTCGTGCGGAAGCGGAGGATTGAAACAGGAGAACGAGGAGGAGGAGGAGGCAGTAGAAACCACATCAGAGTAACGGTTTATGACCTTCAAAAAGCATTTTGATCCCCCCATACTTCCGCTAGTTAAACAGTCAAAATGTGATCGAGAAGGGAAAAAGCGAAATTGTGCTCTAGAGTCACGTTACGCTGGAAACAATACAGCTCTTAATCAGCTGGATTTTCATCCCGCTCAGAGTATGCTGATTTTTTTTTCTTCCTTTTTTTTTTTTTTTTTTTTTTTGCACGACTGATGTTCTTATTGACATAAAATTTATTCGAGGATTCTTTAAGACAACAAGCAGAGTGCAGATATGAAGGCTTTTTTTAAGGTACAAGAATGCAATACCCAAATTTTTTAAGTGATAACACTGCTATCACATATAGGTAACTATATGTGAATTGCCGACTTCCAAGAGACTGTATTTATATTGCATCATAATTTTACTGGTAATATATTTGGAATTATTATTGAAAGAAGGGCATTCGTTGCGAACTTTATTTTTTCAAAGTTAAAGTTTCGGATAGCCGATTTTAAATGCACTATCTGCGGTATAACATAAAAGGAAATTTGTAAAAGAAAATAAGGGGGAAAAAGTAGAGTAGTTTAAAAACTACCAATCCACACTTATTATTTATGCATTATGTACCGTACATGCTTATACAGCTTTAAAATAATTGTCAATATTTTGCTACTCCAAGGATGTCTGTTAGTCTCTTTTTTCCGCTGCAAGATTCTGTATTTTCGTCAAACATGCTAGTTGGTCCATATTCATTTCTTATTATTTGGCCCAGCCAGCAGTAGCGATCAGAAGGGACTTAAACATTTCAGTGGCTGTTGATTCCTGTGGTATTATATATTCATCATAAAGAACCCTTTAATTTTTAAATTTATGTCTGATTCGGATTAGTATGGAGTGATGAAAATGTTTTTTCATCTATCAAATTCAGTTTATGTTATTTCTCTAGTTTTGTGCATTGCTGTTAAAATGTCCAAAGTATTTTTTACAGAGTTCGAGCTTTTTTTTTTTTCTTTTTTAAATCAAACTGTAAAAGGAAAATCAAAAATTCTTCTGAAAAAAAACAACAACAAAAAAAACCCAGTAAAAATCAATGATGATGAATATCTACCGCCATTTATACAATCATACTTTGAATCCCATTAACCCCAAATCACCACAGAGCTCGTCGAAATTGGTGCCACGAACGTGTGACTTGAAGCCCTGTCCTCTGATGAGTCCCGTTCTAGCCTATAAAACGTTATTTCATCTGGAGACGACGAGGAACGCGTACCATCCATCCAACATCAGGGAAAGGGGCACCTACGATGGAGGCGGTGTTCTCGTGTGGGGTGATTCAATGATCAACGGCCTCATCTATCTTTATGTTTTTGATAGGAGTATCGTAACTGCGCAGATGTATCGCAACACATCTTCGAACCCTGTGCGCGAATTTAGAGATGCGGTTGGGCCAGATTTTCTTTTCATGCTCAACAAAGTCACTGTACATAGAGGTCAAGTGGTGAAGGAATATCTTGAAACTGAACATATCCAATGACTGTCGTGGCTTGCAAGATCACCAGACTTAAATCCGATGGAAGTTGTGGGACGCCCTTGGGCGTCGCATTGCACGCCGACGGCCAACTTCTAGGTCACTTGATGAGTTGAGTTCTGTGCTGGTGAAATAATGAGTTTTGCTGACACCGAATGTTATAGACATCCTTATATCCCACACGGTTCACCGCTGTCAGGCCGGTTTAGCCGTTGGAGGGGATGAGACGCTGTACTGGTGTCATATGACCATATTTTTGAGCATCTTGTATCGACTTCTGTAAGGTGACCATTTTTTAGCAATCGGTATAAATATCCGTTGTTCCTGTCTGAAGTTTCTCTCTGTCTCCTCGTTTCATTGTGATTCTATGGTACAACACCATACAAAACTTTGTCTGTTTGTTGAACGAGTTACACCACGTTTTCTACATGTTCAGTTAATTTTGTAGAGCATTGTAGTTCGTTTGCCTAGAGTGCTGCCACTTTACTAGGTACACCTACCTAGCAGCGTGTTGAGGCTCCTTTAGCCTTCAAAACAGCCTGATTTCGTCTAGGCATGGATTGAAAAAGATGCTGAAAACGTTGTGCAGGAATGGAGTACCATGCAGACATGAATGTGTCTCGCAGTTCCTTGAGATTCGACGGAGGCGTAGGCCTGCAGCGAACAGCTCTTTCCAGCTCATCTAAAGATGTTCAATAGGATTGAGATCTATGGACTTGAGCAGGCCACTGCAGCAAAGAAAAGTCATTGTCATGTTCCTGGAACCATTACATAGTGATTCGGGCTTTTTGCACCGGCGCATTATCCTGCTGGAAGTAACCATCTGACTGAGAATAAACTGTCAACATGAACCGATGAACTTGGTCGGCAATGATGTTTAGGTATGATGTGGCATTCAGACGTGAATCTGAGTATCAATGGACCCAACATGTGCCACGAAAACAATACCCACGCCATAATACTGCCGACAGCACCTTGCACAGTAGTCGTCAGACATGACGGGTCCATGGATTCATGTTGTTTTCGCCAAATTCTGAACCTTCCATCAAAATGATGCACCAGGAACTTCGACTCGTCAGACGAGCAACTGTTTTCCAATCCTCGATGGTCCAGTGCTGGTGTTGCTCTCCCCACAGGAGGCGTGCTCTCTTGTTCTTCATTGATAACAAAGGTACCCGATGTGGCCATCGCTGTTGTAGCCCATTCGCGACAAAGTGCGACTAGTGGTACGTTGCGATATTTTGTTCTGCGCACCAAGGTTGTATTCTGGCATGATATGCGACATTGTGGCCCGTCTGTTTGCTTCCACAAGTCATACTCTTCTGACCTCTCTCATCAACAAGCGATTTTCTTCCACAGGAGTGCCATTGAGAGGATGTTTTCTGTTCGTTGCACCATTCTCGATACACCCTTGGAACTGTGGTGCTTGAAAAGTTCAGGAAACTGCCGTTTCAGAGATGCTTTGTCCAGCATGTCTTGCACCTACTACCATGCCACGTTCGAAGTCCGTTAGATCACTCCTTTTCCCCATTTTTGCTACGCTTTGTATGCTTAACTGATACTAGAAAGGTTGTTCTGCTACAGTGATATTCACAACTGTGGTCATGTGACTTGCAACGTTGTGGGACAACCATTTGTGTGCACAGCATGGGTGTACCTAATAAAGTGTATGTATCATATCTATAAATTACGCGTGTTTTTTGGTCGATTTCTCTATTTTGCTGGACGAAAAACCGGAGTTTCCTGAGGGGAAAACTAGACCAACTAAGCAACGGAATGAAAAAAAAAAAAAATAATAATAAATAAATAAATAAGAATAACAAAAAAAGCCCATAAAAGTGACTCGGGTCATTGACAGAAACCGAACGTGGCCCTTTTACCACCCGGGTGTGGTGAGGACGGTGATTAAAGCCACTGTGATACCCTTGCAGACTGCAGACGTGGCATAGAAAAGGAAAGAAGAAATATCCAGAGGTTAAAATGCGAATGCTGACCACTTCGCAGTATAGTGGAACTTTAAAAGCCCTCGCGTACACTGGGTGGACAGAAATCATTGGGTACATATCTAGTAACGGGTAGGCGCACCTCTCGCCCGGATAAGGGCGAGAGGTGCGCGTAGTGTGGGTGCACGATGACCATGAATGGATGCAGATGTTCTGCAAAGATGGACACATAACTTGGATCGTTTAGAGATGCGTCTAGACATACCAGAGGACTCAACTTGTGGCAGTTGAACGCGACCCAGACCATTACCGACCGTACACATGCCTGAACAATTCCCTGTTGACATGATGGGTGCATTGCTTCGTGCAGTTTCATCAGATGCACCCTCTCGTCACCTGGGAATAACTGGAAACGGGACTCATCGGACCAGGAGAACTGTCTCCAATCATCTCAGGTCCAGTGCCGATGTTCTTTCTCCGAATTGAGGCGTAGAGTCCTTTGTCGTGGGTATAGCATATTGCGGTATAACCCATAACCTATTGTGGCTAAAGATCGCCTGATGGTCTTGGTGGGGACGTTTCTGGCAACTCCGTCGTTGAAGTCGGCGGTGATTTGTGCAACTGTCGCTCTCGAGTTGGCCGAAACAATGCGAGACAGTCGTCGACGGCCATTTTCATCCAGCACCGTTCTCCGCCCACAGCGCTGTCCTCGATGAGATGTTTTTCCAAATATGGCCTATTCCCGATACACTCTTGATACTTTCGAGCGGGGATAGTGCAATTTATGCATCACTCCGCGATAGAGTGACCCATGCGCCGGGCACCCACTGTCATCCCTCTTTCAAAATCGGTTAACTGACGACGTTTACCCATACCGATATTGAATTACCATCTACGTGAATGCAGTGTACCTATATACCTGCCAAGGAACGGGTTCGTGCATTAGCGAGATTGATATTACCTAATGCGGTCTCAGCCAACCAATGGCAATCCCGCTGTCGGTTGCATATAATTTAGATACTACCTCTCCTGTTTGCCCAAGTAAGTACAGGGAGGGAAGAAAACCTGCCATGACCAAAAAAGATTGATGTGAACAACTGAAAATAATCAAATTACATAAAAAATACATATAAATAAATTTCAGACAAAGTCCAAACTTTATTGGAAAAACTGCATCTATTCACAGTCTGTTGGAAAGCCACCAGCGCCAGGAGCTGCCGAGAACAGAAATGCCAGCACGAGGAGCTGGAGTTGCAGCGGATATAGCAGACTCAAACCTCCACGATTTCACAGAACTTTAGATAATTCAGCGCAAGGAGCTGTAAAGGTGACTGTTGCGTTGTCCAGGAACCAGGTATTCCATGAATATTGTCCTTTCAGTGTATATAACAGCGATTATAACAACCACCGTTCTGGGCAGTGTGGAAAAGGCCTGGATTCGAATCTCGTCAATGACAGTGAAAATTTCGTGCATTTTTTAACTGTAGCTGAGTTACTTGGTGTTTGTCTATGGCAGCATATATTTTATTATTTTATTTTATTTTTTCCCCCGCTAGCGAAGAGGACAAAGTTATATAAGTTTCTGTTTGAGTAATCTGAAATTGATGATGTACTCTTTAACAGGGAGAAGGAGGTGATTGTCCCTCTGTATAAGGCAATGGTCAGGCCACACCTTGAGTACTGCGTACAGGTCAGGAGGCCTCATTTTAGGAAGAATGTAGATTTACTTGAGCGTGTATAGAGAAGGGCAACAAGATTGGTGAGGGGAATGAAGGGATCCTCTTACCAAGAGAGGCTTAAGTTCTGTAAATTGCAGTGGCTGGAGACTAGGCATCTGCGCGGTGATCTCATTGAGGTGTATAAGGCCTTGAATGGGTTGAGCACGCTGAATTCGGATGGGATCCTTCCACTTGTTCAGACTACGAACCTAAGGGGGCACAAATTCAAATGTAAAATAGATGTGCCGAAATTTGCCTTTAGCCAGCGGGTGGTTAATAATAAGATCCAATATTCCTTACATTTCGAGGGTACAGCTCTAAAACGGTGTTCGCAGGCCGGCCGCTAGATAGTACACCGGACCAAACCTATTGGTAACTCTCTAGGAGGCTTCCGGATCAGCTAGTGTATAATCTTGCTACCTCTACTCTGCTAGATAGTGACTGGAGGGAGTCGGAGTAGTGTGCATGCGCGGAGCATTGTCGAGGCCACGTTATGTCAAGGATCTGGGTATATTCTTACCACATGTACGCCATATCCAAAAATTTCATTACTTCATACAGCATGTCCCACCCACTTTTTCTTACTATTGAATACACCATGAATTGTCAAAATAATAGAGCAAGCTTATCTGCGAAAAGATCTAAACCTCCCAAGGACTTCCTAATTCATTTCACAAATATGCGTGGTCTCAATTCCAATCTCAACGATGTCCATTTCCACTTGCAGTCTTCCAAACCCCATGTACTTTTTCTGACTGAATCTCAGTTATCAGTTGATTCAACTACTACTCATCTCAGATGTCCAAATTATTTGCTGTATGATTCCTTTCGCCTCAAAGGTGGTACTTGTGCATATGTCCGTTCTGATATTCCTTGTCAGAGACTTGGCAATTTGGAATCTCCTCTCTTTGATCTTCTCTGGCTCAAAATCTCTCTACCTCATTGTGTCAAATTCATCTGTTGTCTCTACCGTTCTCCCAACTCCACTAATCACTTGGAGCTCTTTGACTTCATCTCTTTGCAACTTGACTTTCTCCAGTCCAACTTTCCTAACAGTGAGGTAATTTTCCTTGGTGATTTTAACGTTCACAACTCCAGCTGGCTTCCGTTTTCTAGTCACACCGACCCAGCAGGTCGAGATGCTGAGGCTTTTGCAATTACTAATGACCTAGCACAGATTGTTCATTTACCTACAAGAATGCCGGACTATCCTAATCATACAGTCAAGATGCTTGAGCTTTTTCTCACAAACAACCCTTCTAAGTACGCGGTCGAAGTGAGAGGTCCTTTAGGCACTTCAGATCACAACTTGGTGATTGTCTCTTGTCCAATGGAACCTTTATCTCATGGCTATTCCCAACCTCGTATTGTTTGGCATTACAAGAATGCAAAATGGGATGACCTGCGAGACTTCTTTTCTTCTTTTCCTTGGTCTGATTACTGTTTCAAAACTTCTGATGTCAACGTTTGCTCAGATCTCTGTCAGTGAAATTATTCTTGCAGGAATGGAATCCTTTATCCCACACTCCGATTTAAAATCTCGTCCCTTATCTAAACCTTGGTTTTCCAATAAATGTGCTAAGGCTGTCCAAGAGAAGAATGTTGCATATCGTAATTGGCTTGTTTCTAATTCTTCAGTTTCATTTTCTGCCTACACCAAAGCTCGCAACAATTGTAAAGCAGTTATTAATCAGTCCAAACTAGAGTTTGAACAGGCTAAGAGTAGAAAACTTGCTTCTTGCCCTAATGGTAGCCGAACATTCTGGTCTCTTGCCAAAGCTATTGGCAAGAGACCAGAATATTCTGGTCTCTTGCCGCAACTTTTGCCCATCTCTGCTCCCACCTCTGTCCAAACCAGATGGTTCTGTTGTCACTTCAGCCAAGGATAAAGCTGACCTGCTAGCATCCCATTTTCGTTCCAGCTCTTGTATTAATGATCTTGGTAAAACACCTCCCACCATTCCTAACACGCTCCATTCAATGCCTCCTGTGGTCTTCCGTCAAAAGGATATCAGAAGGATTTTGATGAATCTTGATGCTAAGAAAGCTCCAGGTCCTGATGGTATTTCTCCAGTTGTTCTCAAAACCTGTGCTCCTGAACTTACTCCTATTCTTTGCCACCTTTTTTCACTTTCTTATTCCAAAGGTGTTTTTCCTTCTGCTTGGAAATTTGCTCATATCCAGACAGTTCCTAAAAAGGGTGACAAATCCCTCCCATCCAATTATCGTCCCATTGCAATTACTTCTACTCTTTCTAAAGTAATGGAGAAATCAATTAACTGCCAACTCTTAAACTACCTAGAAACCTTCCGTCTGATTAACGATCGCCAGTATGGATTTCGTCAGTGTCGATCCACTGGTGATATTCTGGCTTATGTTACCCATTTATGGACTAATTCAATGGAAAGGTTCGGTGAAACACAAGTAGTTGCTCTTGACATCTCAAAGTCTTTCAATCGTGTTTGGCATAAAGGTCTTCTAAACAAGCTTCCATCTCATGGTTTGCCAGTTGTTTTTTGTAATTGGTTATTTATCCAGTTTTCTCTCTGATCGCTCACTGAGGGTGATGGTAGATGGCTCTCTGTCTTCTAACTTCTCCACTAATGCCAGTGTCCCCCAAGGTTCAGTTCTTTCCCCCACTCTTTTCCTCTTGTATATCAATGACCTTTTTCCATTGACTGCAAATCCTATCCATAGTTTTGCCGATGATAGCACATTGCATTCCACTTTCCATTTTGAGAAACCTTGTCCTGCTCAATCAGCTTCAAGTTCTCGAAAATATGCTGCCAATTCCTTAAATGACGATCTTCAGGTAATTTTCCAGTGGGGCAAAGACAACTTAGTTGATTTCAACCCTTCTAAAACTCAGTCTTGTGTTATATCTCGCAAAAAGGATTCTTCTGCTCCTATGCTTATTTTTAGTGACACTCCGATTTCTAGGCAAAATGATGTATCTCTTTTGGGGATTACCCTGACTTCTAATCTCTCTTGGCACAAGCACATTACAAATATTGCTTCCTCTGCATCTAAAAAACTTGGTTTTCTCTTTCGCTCTCGGCGTTACTTTTCTTCCAAACAGCTGCTCACGCTGTATAAATCGCAAATCCGCCCTGCTATGGAATATTGTTCCCACATCTGGGGTGGTGCCCCCAAAACCTCTCTCAGGCTTCTTGATTCCATTCAGAAGAGGGCAGTTAGGTTAATTAATGAATCATCTATAACAGAGTCTCTCCCCTCGCTGTCTCATAGACGCACTGTTTCTGCTGCATGCCTCTTCTACAGATACTTCCATGGGCACTGTTCTTCTGAATTGGCTTCTATAATTCCCGCTCTCTCTCTTTCAAAACAGTCCGAATACGTGCCGCCACTAGGAAACATCCATTTACTGTCCAACTTCAAACCCACAGAACCAACTTTTCATCTTCCTCATTTATTCATTCAACTGCCGTTTTCTGGAACAACCTTCCTTCATACGTATTTCCTGAAAATTACAATCTACAGAAGTTCAAGTCCAATATCAGCAAATATCTTCTTTCGTCTTCTCAACCTCCAACCCAAGCACGGTACTAAGTACTATAGGTTCTAATACCTCTCGTGTTTGGGGTTCACATAAAAAAAAAAAAAAAAATTGCTGGAACAAACTTCCATCTGTCGTCGTGGACGTTGATAGGTTAAATAAATTTAAGGAGGAACTGGACAGCATTTGGAGGGAATGGTGTGATTTTTTTTTTTTTTTTTTTTGGCTGATGCTGCATAAGCTGATACACTTGCTTTCTTGTATCACATGCCACTACTACTACAGCTATACACCAAATAATCGCGCCCTTTAACAGTCATACCAAAATATTCGCGGCCTTGTGGTGGTTTGACCTCGCATTATGGTAGTTTTGAAACCGCAAAAATCTCAAACGATCCCAATTTTTAATAATAACATCTTAAAAACTATTAAAAGCAACATTCAAAAACGAGTGTTTATGTTTAATTAACCTATAAAGTTTATCTGGGTGGTGGTATCCGCTGAGAATAAATAACAATAGTCTTCTCCACTGGTGAAATTTTATATATTCGAGGTAGTACAATACTATGGCAACTCGTTGTGAAGGCAGTCACAATAGGAGATATAACCAAAATGATGCCAATTTAATTAATTAATTTAACTACTTTGGTAGATAGCTAGGTTAAAATGATGCGTTTGCACTAACCTACATAATAGTTAAATTAATCTTTAAAACAACTATCCTTGAGATGGCGCCACTCACAAAAAATTCTGGGTTGTGATATCGTTATTTGTATAGCATGTGGAGGTGGTCTAGGTACGTTAGGTGTAGTTTTGTGAAGTTCAGTTGTTTTTAAGTTATATTTTGGATGGATTAATAATATAGGTATTAATCTCCGATGTAATGATGATGATGCTTTTACATATGACCATAATGGTGACATTTTTCTGTGTTGTGTATTTAGATTGAGGTAGGAAAACTAGTGCTTTCGAACTTCTCGTTTTGATAGATTCATAATACAAAGTATTAATTCCAGGCATGATGCAATGATAATTTTAGAATCACTTATACGGTGTGATGTGATATTGTTAGCTATTGGCATAAACTTGTTTACCAGGATTTTCTAAATTTTTGAAATAACTGCAAGTTGAATCACTTGCTCAAACCTAAGAATGCACACGCACACAGAGGCGTAGGTGGAACGCCCGTAATAATAATAAATATTGCAACGCCTGGCATAATCTAGCTTCAGCCAGCCTCACCCTCTATGCATACACACTACTCTTACTCCTTTCAGTTGCAGCTGATAAGATACACATTTTTTTTTTTTTTTTTTTTCAATTGTGCCAGAGCTTGTTGCCCATTTACATATATGTGTGTTCATAGCATTGTGCATGCTGTTATGCAGACTAAAAAGCCTGGAATAACTCATGGCTAAAATCAGTTATTTCCAGAGAGGATTGCTAGTACTATACAAATTCAAATTATTGTTGTAATGACCCTACAGCTCTCGGTCATATCTGTATAAGTTTGTCTATGCAATTTTTTTTTTGTGAGCTAATTTGCAGTTGTATGAGCTGAAAAAAGCAGGATCCTACTCTACTGCATGAGATTAGCTGGGTATGGCATTAATTGAAGAGGACTAGAAAAATTCCTGCACTTATTGACAGGAACTGAACCCAGATCTCCCCAGAAGTGTGGAAAATGATAACAACTATCAGAATACAATGAGCAAGAATCCACATCCTCCACTGCTTAGCTGATTGGTAGTGTGGCCATTGTTTTGGCCAGTTCACACTTGACAACAGTAGTTAGCAATATTTTTAATTCACCCCAACTCTGGAAATATTTCAGGAGACATAAGAGACTAGCTAAACTTGACGTTGCCACTGAAGTCACCACAAAAACTGACTGACAGGTGAGGTATTCAAATTTAGTTTCAATATGAATACCCCTAAATTAGTGGCAGAGGAACTTTTTTAGGAGTGTTTGTTAAAAATACAAAATCTAAAAATAGATTTTGTATTTTTAACAAAGAGTATGCAATTAGAATAATGGAAATGCTTTAAGGGGGCACAGCTATATATGCATAGCTGTCAACTCTCTAGATTTATGACAGAGAATCCACTCTTTTTACTTAGGTTGACCCTATCTCTTTCTGTGGCATAATATAGTTAGTGACCGTGACACTCTCTTTTAATATCACACAAAAAAAGTAAGCTTCCAATAAAATTAGATTTTTTTTTTTTTAACTTTTACAAATTTCTGCTTATTTTCATTAACAAATTGGCTGTCATGTGTGCAGTTATACATTGCAAAATAGAAAAATGGGATAAAAGCCCTGTACTCTGTAAAGTGCAATTATGTCATAGTGCTTGTATGATGTTAAGCTAATTAAAGTCATCTGATAAGATGCAAAGAAATATGATATAAAATTTCAGATGTATGCAGGATTTTCCGTGTATTGTAATATGTGAAAATGGAACATATTTGCCCTTTATACTATATGTAGACATGATTTTTCAGAAGTTTGCATACAAATAAGCATAAGAACAGTATACAGTATGATAAGAACAGTATGCAGTTCATAGAAAGAAATTACAAGATTGATGTAGCATTTTGTAGTAATGATGAGGTTTCCAAACTTTTTAGACATGTGGACCCCCACATCAGAAGGAAAAAACATTCCAGATCCTTAATAAAAAAAAAAAAAAACACTAAAAATAAAAACAGTCAGTCACTAGCACCAGTTCTTTACACATATAACATGCACATTGACAGT
Source organism: Mastigoproctus giganteus (assembly GCF_048544385.1). NCBI lineage: Eukaryota > Metazoa > Arthropoda > Arachnida > Uropygi > Thelyphonidae > Mastigoproctus > Mastigoproctus giganteus. The sequence goes on from NC_143582.1 coordinate 76,033,054, forward strand.
CCAAGGTCACTCAGAAAAGGCCAAATTTACTTCTTACTTTTATGCATAGCATATTCTGGTTCAATTTTATAGTTTTAGAAAAAAATATTAACATTCTAAAATTTCCTCGCAGAGCCTTAGATAACTGTGGTGGAGCCCAAAGGCCCCGCGGGGCATAGCTTGAAAAACCTTGAACTAGACTAATAGAATAATGGCAACCTTTTGTTAAGTGTATATTTGTTAAGAATAGTGAGAAATGTCATATGAGCACTTATCAAAATTACTGAATTGAAAAATACAATTAACGAGTAAGCAGTGTGACTCACGTTCAAATCCAATTCTTGGTCTAAAAGTTTTGAAAGAATCAAAATAAAACTCGAGAAAGAACTTCTATACCAGGAACTTCTGCTGAAAGTAGTCTTAAACGCATCAAGCTAGCTGATAATTCTAGACATTTTATCATCACTTATGTAGAAAGCCAGTTTTCTTCTGGCTAGAATAAAGCAGTTTGCTTGTTTCTTATCAATGTTATTCCATTGTTTGAAAATCCAAACATTTACTCCTGCCTAAAATTTTGAATCACAGAGTATGGCAGTGGTTTTTGTTAATTTTTTGAAATTTGCTATGACACTGTAAGGTTTAATATAAAAAAACAAGCCTACAAAGTATCTTAAGATTTTTTATTAAGCATTGAAAACTTTACAGCAAAAAATATTGAAATGATTAATATTAACTATATGGATTTTTCATCAAAATGTCCTCCACAAGGTTTTATTACTGCTTCACAGATTTGGCATTCTGGAGATTAATTTTATAATAGTGTCTTAACTAACATTATTCCAAGCATTTTCAAGGTTTCTGATAAATTTTGTGAAGATGGGAACTACACAGACTTGATAGTCTAGATCAGTGATGTCCAACCTAATGCCTGTGAATAATTTTTATATGGCCCGCGAGGAAAGTGAACTAAAACATTTTAGAGAGTCACACCACTGCATGTACAGGCATGCAAGCATCAAGTTTGACTGTATCCACCTTGTACATGTAGTCCAGTGCAGTCGTATGTACTAAATACAGTTATGTACATATCCATCTTTTCATATTGTGAAATTCTACTATTTGATATAACTTGTTCATTATATTGAATTAAAAAAATCATCCTTAAAAATGTTCTGAAAGAGGAAAGCCGATTTGGAATATCATGTTTTTAATCAAAGTGGACTGAAGACTATATCTTCATTGAGCATAATGAAAAAGCAGCGTGTAAGGAGATTGTGTCAGATTTTAAAGAATATAATTTAAAATGACACTATGATTTCAAGCATAAACCTTATGATCGATATAAAGGAGTGTTATAAAAAGAAAAGTGTTTCAAGTTACAAAATAAATTAAGAAAACAACAAAACACACTAAAAACATATCAGTCTAGAAATTTATCTGCTGTAAAGTTGATAATTTTGCTTTTGAAAGTAAATCATTTAGTGATGGTGAATTTGTTAAACCTTGTTTGTTAAAAGTTGTGGAAGAATTTATCCGGAGAAATTAACAATGATACAAGACATTAGTTTGTCTCGACAAACAATTATGCAAAGAGTAGATGATTTTGGAAACATAAAACAAGTGAAATATTTTAGTGTGGCACTGGATGATAGTACTGATGCAAATGACAGCCCAACTCCTTATCTTTTATGCGGAATTAATGATAATTTTGTACAAGTTGTATAGAGTATACACGGAACAACTACAGGTAAAAATGTTTTTGAAAATTTTGCCAGTCTATTGAAAAGTTAGGATTAAATATTAAAAACCTGGTAGGAGTCAACTGATGGTGCAAAAAATATGATTGGTAAAAACATTGGGCTTATGATAGAATAACCAAGAAAATGATAGATGTCGGAGCTGAACCTCCGATTAGAATTCACTGCACTATGCATCAAGAAGCTGTCTATGGGGAAAGTATTGATCTCCAACACGTGAATGTGGTTATTTCAACTTAAAATTTTATAAGATCACGTGGCCTTAATCATCGTATGATTCAGCAGTTTCTTTCAGAAATTGAAGCTGAATATGAAGATGTAATTTTACATAGTGCAGTTTAGATGGCTTATTCGTGGATAAGTGTTATATCATTTCTGTAAACTGCATCATGAAATTGATATTTTTATGACGGAAAAAGGGAAACCAATAAAACAACTATGAAATATGGAGTGGCTGTTTGTTCTTGCAATTCTTACAGACATTTCTAGTAATTTAAATGCTCTTAATTTAAAACTACAAGGGAAGGGAAAATTGGTCTCTGATTTGTATGGTGATATCAAATCATTTCAGAATAAGTTGTTATTATTTAAATCCAAAATTGAGCAAGACAAATTTGAATTTAGTTCACTTTGAACGTTGTGCCGAGCTAAAAGAAAAACACATATTTCCAAAAAAATCGTTGCCTATCATTATTACAATTACTTTTTAACAAGTTTGAAAATCAATTTGCTGATATAAGATCCCATGAAAAAGATATAAGCTTGTTTGAGAATCCATTTACTTCAGAGGTATGGACTGCAAAAATAAACTACTTGAATTCTACAAGGCGCTCCCATCTGAAGATTTTCCACTAATAAAACAAAATGCCATGAAAATGATTACTTTGTTTGGATCAACATATGCTTGCAACCAAATTTTTGATGAATGAAATCAAATTTTTTCCTAATTCATTTCACAAATATATGTGGTCTCAATTTTAATCTCAACGATGTCCATTTCCACTTGCAGTCTGCCAAACCCCATGTACTTTTTCTGATAGAATCTCAGTTATCGGTTAATTCAACTACTGCTCATCTCAGATGCCCAAATTATTCACTGTATGATTCCTTTTGCCTCAAAGGTGATACTTGTGCATATGTCTGTTCTGATATTCCCTGTCAGAGACTTGGCAATTTGAAATCTTCTCTGGCTTAAAATCTCTCTACTTCATTGTGTCAAATTCATCTGTTATCTCTACCGTTCTCCCGACTCCACTAATCACTTGGAGCTCTTTGACTTCCTATCTTTGCAACTTGACTTTCTCCAGTCCAACTTTCCTAACAGTGAGGTAATTTTCCTTGGTGATTTTAATGTTCACAACTCCAGCTGGCTTCCATTTTCTAGTCACAACGACCCAGCTGGTCGAGATGCTGAGGCTTTTGCAATTATTAATGACCTTGCACAGATTGTTCATTTACCTACAAGAATACCGGACAATCCTAATCATACGGCCAACACCCCTGATCTTTTTCTCACAAACAACCCTTCTAAGTACACGGTCGAAATGAGAGGTCCTTTAGGCAATTCAGATCACAACTTGGTGATTGTCTCTTCTCCAATGGAGCCTTTATCTCATGGCTATTCTCACCCTCGTGTTGTTTGGCATTACAAGAATGCAAAATGGGATGACCTGCGAGATTTCTTATTTTGGAAACATAAAACAAGTGAAATATTTTAGTGTGGCACTGGTGACTGGATTTGACACAATGAGGTAGAGAGATTTTAAGCCAGAGAAGATTTCAAATTGCCAAGTCTCTGACAGGGAATATCAGCACGGACATATGCACAAGTATCACCTTTGAGGTGAAAGGAATCATACAGTGAATAATTTTCTTATTTTCCTTGGTCGGATTACTGTTTCAAAACTTCTGATGTCAACGTTTGCTCAGATCGTGTCAGTGAAATTATTCTTGCAGGAATGGAATCCTTTATCCCACACTCCAATTTAAAATCTCGTCCTTTATTTAAACCTTGGTTTTCCAATAAATGTGCTAAGGCTGTTCAACAGAAGAATGTTGCATATCGTAATTGGCTTGTTTCTAATTCTCCAGTTTCATTTTCTGCCTACACCAAAGCTCGCAACAATTGTAAAGCAGTTATTAATCGGTCCAAACTAGAGTTTGAACAGGCTAAGAGTAGAAAACTTGCTTCTTGCCCTAATGGTAGCCGAGCATTCTGGTCTCTTGCCAAAGCTATTGGCTGCAACTTTTGCCCATCTCTGCTGCCACCTCTGTCCAAACCAGATGGTTCTGTTGTCACTTCAGCCAAGGATAAAGCTGACCTGCTAGCATCCCATTTTTCTTCCAACTCATGTATTAATCATCTTGATAAAACACCTCCCACCATTCAAAACACGCTCCATTCAATGCCTCCTGTGGTCTTCCGTCAAAATGATGCTAAGAAAGCTCCAGGTCTCGATGGTATTTCTCCACTTGTTCTCAAAACCTGTGCTCCTGAACTTACTCCTATTCTTTGCCGCCTTTTTTCACTTTCTTATTCCAAAGGTGTTTTTCCTTCTGCTTGGAAATTTGCTCATATCCAGCCAGTTCCTAAAAAGGGTGACAAATCCCTCCCATCCAATTATCGTCCCATTGCAATTACTTCTACTCTTTCTAAAGTAATGGAGAAATCAATTAACTGCCAACTCTTAAACTACCTAGAAACCTTCCATCTGATCAACGATCGCCAGTATGGATTCCGTCAGTGTCGATCCACTGGTGATATTCTGGCTTATGTTACCCATTTATGGACTAATTCAATGGAAAGGTTCGGTGAAACATAAGTAGTTGCTCTTAACATCTCAAAGGCTTCCAATCGTGTTTGGCATAAAGGTCTTCTAAACAAGCCTCCATCTTATAATTTGTCAACTGTTTTTAGTAATTGGTTATCCAGTTTTCTCTCTGATCGCTCACTGGGGCGATGGTAGATGGCTCTCTGTCTTCTAACTTCTCCACTAATGCCGGTGTCCCCCAAGGTTCAGTTCTTTCCCCCCACTATTTTCCTCTTGTATATTAATGACCTTCTTCCATTGACTGGAAATCCTATCCATAGTTTTGCTGATGATAGCACATTGCATTCCACTTTCCATTTTGAGAAACCTTGCCCTGCTCAATCAGCTTCAACTTTTCGAAAATCTGCTACCAATTCCTGAAATGCCGATCTTCAGGTAATTCTCTAGTGGGGCAAAGACAACTTAGTTGATTTCAACGCTTCTAAAACTTAGTCTTGTCTTATATCTTGCAAAAAGGATTCTTCTGCTCCTATGCTTATCTTTGGTGACACTGATTTCTAGGCAAAATGATATATCTCTTTTGGGAATTACCTGACTTCTAATCTCTCTTGGCATAAGCACATTACAAATATTGCTTCTTCTTCATCTAAAAAACTTGGTTTTCTCTTTTGCTCTCAGCGTTACTTTTCTTCCAAACAGTTGCTCGTTCTGTATAAATCCCAAATCCACCCTACCATGGAATATTTTTCCCACAACTGGGGTGGTGCCCCCAAAACCTCTCTCTCAGGCTTCATGATTCCATTCAGAAGAGGGCAGTTAGGTTAATTAATGATTCATCTCTAACAGAGTCTCTCCACTCACTGTCTCATAGACTTACTATTTCTGCTGCATGCCTCTTCTACAGATATTTCCATGGGCACTGTTCTTCTGAATTGGCTTCTATAATTCCCTCTCTCTCTCTCTCTTTCAAAACAGTCCGAACACGTGCAGCCAACATCCATTTACTGTCCAACTTCAAACTCACAGAACCAACTTTTCATCTTCCTTGTTTATTCATTCAACTGCTGTTTTCTGGAACAACCTTCGTAGGTAATTCCTGAAAATTAGTCTACAGAAGTTCAAGTCCAATGCCAACAAATATCTTCTTTCGTCTCCTAAACCTTCAACCCAAGCGCGGTACTAAGTACTATAGGTTCTAATACCTCTCGTGTTTGGGGTTTACATTAAAAAAAAAAAAAAAACATACATAAAAAAAATAAATATTTGAAAAGAAACAATAACAGATGAACATCTTCATTCCATTTGAAAATTGTGTCACAAATTTTCAACCAAATTTTGAACAATTAAATAAAAATATCCGGCCTCGATCATCGCATTAAATGTTAAGTTTTGTTCAGTAAATGTTATTGTGTATTTTACTTAATAAAATTTTCGAATATTTTAAATTTTAGGTGTATCATTATATTTATTTATTCACCTTAATATTGAAAGGCAGTGATCCTTTTTATGTTGTAAATTTAAAATTTCTAAAGTGAGAATTTAAAAACAAAGTTAAGGTTTTTTAAAAGAAACAAAAGTAAATCATATTTTTATAATTTTAATAAAATATATAAAATAAATCTCTAGCAGATTTATTGCGCATGCGTTGGGATTTTGCATTTTTTATATAATTTTTCAAGAATGATCTCAGTGAAGTTTGAAAACAGTAGAATTTTTAGCAAATGTAAAATTGACATATTTTGACTTTAGTGGAGTAATCTTTAAACCAAATATATCTAAATACAAAACAAAAACTGATATTTGGGAGTTCAATATACAGTTGACATTCTATCATAGAAACAGAATTCTTTGAATATTGAAATCAGCAAACAATATGATCTGCATGTAAACTGAAAGAAACATGATCAACAAAAAAAAAAAAATAAATAATAATAAAATTTTTTAAAAAATGGTATTAATATCAAAGAGAAGAGAATAGAAGAAAGAGACCCAACTTTGGTATTACTGTGACAGTGGGATAAAACATTCATTAAATCTCAGAAAAAAAGTGTTCTATTAAAAAAGAAATTATTGCACACATCAGTGCAATAATTTTTTTTTTTTTAGTTTTTTTTTAATTAAAAAAAAAAACCTCTGCAGTAAATTCAACAGTGGTATCAGTACAGTTGAATCAAATGCTGCTGATATAACTATAAGCACTGCATACAGATTATCTCCTGAATCCTGTGCAGTATATTCTTTCCAGTATAGTTTTTTTTTACTTTAGGAATTTTTAATTGATCACAGATCAGAAAAGTCATGGTGGACATTAACTTATTTAAGATCTTAAAAGATCTTGAAAAAAGTAGCATGGAGATCATTTAAAGCTACAATTGCCATTTCCTTAGCTAAAAATTACGTCGACATTGTGTGTTGAGGGGGAGGAAATTTGTTCTCTTACCTAAACTTTTTACCATCAAAGATATGCTATCAAATGAGCATGGAGAAGGTTTTATCAAGATATAAGGTGTGACAGAGTTCTTGCTGGCATGCCTTTTACAGTTTGGTATCAGATTGCCAGAATATTATTATGTAATATGGATATGTTCCCTCCTGTCTGTAGTTGCTTGTGCTGCAGCTGTAAAACAGTCATTCCAGTTTTACATTGTAGCTATTTTACAGCTTGTGCAGCAGTCACATTCACAGTAAAAGAACATTCTTCAGTCCCATTGTAAAAATGAGTGATCGCTGGTTAGAGTAGGAAATCAATATCAAGGTTATGTATGCAAAGTTTAAGTGGTATAAAGAGGATTGGAAAGGTGTGAAAGATGATGAAAGAAGTTGTTTGCAAACTCAGTACTAGTGAAAAAGTGGAAACAGGGCTTTGGTAGTTAAGAGAGATATTTAAGCATGCAGTTTATAGCAGACAAATTAAATATGTACAGAGAAAATCTGAGTAAGGTTTTCATTCATGAATGGAAATAGCATTTACTTGATGTTTGTTTTGATTATTTTTTATGAGCTGGCCAATAGAAACAACTTTTTGAAAAACTATTGCTGGGGATGAAACATGACACTTTCAGTATGATCCAGAGATGAATATTCTTCACAAATGCTTTCAGAGGCATCTTGTGAAGAATGTTCTTTTTATGGATCATTTTATAATTTTCATTTCCCACAAATTGGTGAGTGCTATGGAATTTTTAAACTGTGTTTTCAATTCACTGCATTTGTAGTTATCAGAGCTGCATTTTTAATTGAATGCAGAGAATAAAGATTAATTTGTTGTTTAACATTATTTCTAGATATTTAAATATTTCTGCTTTTGTTGCAGTGTACATATTTAAGATATTTTCACATAACATTTTAAATGTTCATATTTATTTAAGTAAAGTAACTTATTTTCTTTTCTTTACAGTTGTTATCACTGTGAAGATGTAATTATAGATAACGAAAATGTGGATTCCAAGATGAATAGATGCATTTTACAAGAAAGCCAACTTTTGAACAGTCTCTTGGTCAACTGAGAGTACAGAGATATATGATTTGCACTTCATAAGTGCAGCTGACCTGTTTCAAACAACAGGTCAGTTCCAGGCAACAAGTTGTCTATGTTAGGATGGTAGAAGTGGTATTAAGAGAAGCCAAAGTTATTAATTATAGATGGCATCAGAAGTGTTGCCATCTTCACAATCCTAACATTAAGTGCTGGCTATCAGTAGCTCTTATTCTCTGTATCATCTCCCTGTTGTTCTTTTCTCACTATATGTCAACATTTAAACTACATAGGTAAGTTAATATACATTTAGAATTATAGACTTCCAGATACACTTAAATTTTCTGTTGTGTTTTTTAAAATTTTTTTTCCATTTTTTACCTACAAATTATGCTTTTGTTTTGTCATTTTAAATATCTGGTGACTATAATTAAAGTATTACTATTTAAAGCTGTCTAGTGTGCAAGCTAATGGACAAGGTGCAACCAAGGAGAATTACCTCAGTGTTAGGAAAGACTGCAGAAATACAAGTTTTGAATAAAGGAAGTCAGAGTTCTGAGTGATTAATGGACGTGGGGGAACGATAATAACAACAGATGAATATGAAAGAAAATACCTGTTTTCTATATTGCTTCTTAATGTTGTTTTATGTACCTTTCTCAATATTTAATATTATCATCACAGTTACACAATATGAATGTTATTAGTGTCATGTAATAATACTGAACAATATTTAAAAAAATTATTCAATTCAATACAGATATTATAGACAGTGTTTTAAATGTTGATTTCAGATGCACACCCCATTTTTTCCTGGTACCCTCAGTTTGAAAGATATTTCATATTTTAATTTTCACATACTTAGATTTGGACCGCTGATTGAAAAATTCGAAGTTTCTAGATCTTGTTGCAGTAGTCAGTTTTCATTAGTTTCTTGCCTGTTTCATCCCCACCTGCTTCCTGCATTTCAGATAGATATCTATATAAAGCAGTCCTCGCTAGGTCAATCAGCCAGAAATATAAGCATGAGTTAATATTGTTCATCACCATTATCATCAGCCATTATCAATCCACTGCAGGATGTGAAGGCCTCTCCAGATTCCATTTCCTTCTGTTTTGTGCAATGGCCATCCATTTATTGCCCAATAACTCTTGTCATCTGTCCATCTCCATCGTTGTCTTCCAGGTTTTCTTTAAGCTCCTCTTGAATACCATTCTGTTATTTCCTTAACCCATCTGTCATGATGTCTTCGAGCTGTGTCTCCTGCCCAAGTCCAGTTCAGTTCTTTAGCTTTGATAAGAATGTCCTTTATGCGAGTTTTCTGCCTAATCCTTGTGTTTCGCTTCTTATCTAACAGTCTGATTCCGAACATATTCCATTCTTCGCAGTGTAGTTTTCAGCTTCTCTTCCATTCTTCTGGTGGATGCCCAAGTTTCACTTCTATAAGTCATGGTGGGGAGTATACATTGGTTCATTATTTTAATTTCAGACAAATTGGGATTTGCTCCTCAGTGTGTGACTATATTTCCTGAATGCTATCTATCCGAGATTTATTCTTCTCTTGACATCGAGCCATTTATTATTAAAGCTAATGACTTGTCCAAGATAAGGATATGAATCCACCTTTTCAATTTCTGCTCCTTCAATGGTTATATCCCTTCCTGTGGCATACTTGTTTATCATTACTTTTGTTTTAACCATATTCATCTTTAGTCCGAAATCCTTACTGACTCTGCATAACTGATTAAAATTTTCCTCTGCTTTTTTGGGATCATGGCTTATGATCACAATGTCATCTGCAAATCATAAATGGTTTAGGTACTCTCCATTCACATTGATTCCTTTCTGCAACCAGTCCTGAAAATTTCTTCAGGGACAACAGTAAACAACTTCAGAGATATTGTGTCTCCTTATCGAACTCTTTTCTCAATTTTAAATTTGCTATTGTCTTTGTCTAGTCTAATAAACGAGGTAGCATTCTCGTATTTTCTTCAAAATCATAATGTATGGGACGTCTATGCCTTGTCTTTCCAGTGCCCAAAACATTGCCTTAATCTGTATGGAGTCAAATTCCTTTTTATAATCCACAAATGCCAGGCATAATGGTGTTTTATATTCATGTACTTTTTCAATTAGCTGTGATATTATGTGAAGGTGATCCATAGTTTAGAATCCTGTCCTAAAGCCAACTTGCTCTTTCGGTTGATTCTCATGAAGTATTCTTTCTAATCTGTTAGTAATGACCCTTGTGAACAACTTGTAAATTTGGGACAACAAGCTAATTGGTCTATAATTTCCAATTTCTGATTTATCTCCTTTCATATGCAGCAAAATTATGATTGCATTATTCCACTCCTTAGGCACCATGCCTTTCCTAATGTATTTTGTGAAGAATCTTGCCAGTTTCTGTGTCATGTCTCTTCCTCGTAATTTTAATAACTCTAAGTAACTCCATCTTCACCTGGAGCTTTTTAATTCTTCATTTTCTTCAATGCATGTTCTTCTTCATCAGGAAGAATATCAGGTATGTCGTTTGTGTTGCTAATTTGTGATCCATCTTCTCCACTGCTGGCATCGTTCCCTTGCTTCTTATATAATACTTTATAGTATCTTCTGATATATGAATTATGCCTTCTCTGCTATTTTCAAGTACACCACTATTCTTCAGATTCAGTGTCATTGTCTTTCTGTATTACTGCTCATGACTCCGATTTAAGTCCTTTGTTTTCTCTTAATGCTTGTTCTACTTTTCTTGTGTTAAATCTTCTTATGAGCTAATGGCTTTGCATAACTCAGTATACTCATTTTTGTCCTTGTCAGTGTTTATCTTGCTCTTCATTTGTCATCTTCGGTTCACCATGACAAGTGTTTCTTGACTAATTTTTTTCTTTTTTGGATTTTTTTTTTACCTATAGGTTTCTTGTCAATATCTTTGTCCTGAAAGATCTTCAGAAACTCAAACTTGTTAAGTTCCAGTACATACTGCTTTTTCTTACCTTCTATTATCTCAGAAACCTTTATATTATTTATTCGAGTCAGTTTTTTTCTTTCTTTTCTTACATCTATATCAAGTGTGCATCTTACCATTCTGTGATCACTTCCAACCTTTACATTGTTCAGGATGGTAATATCAGTCATAATATATCTTCTGTAAGTGAGGATGAAGTCAATTTCATTTGTTGTTAATCCATTTGGGCTCTTCCATGTTCACTTTCCGTTCACTCTTTTCTTGCAATTCTGCAAATTCCACAAGAGTCTTTCACCTCTTTCATTTCTTTCACTACTTCCAAAATTTCCTATAGTTTTCTTCCATTTCTGTGCTGTTTTGTCTGTTTCCAGCCTTAGCATTGAAGTCCCCCATAATGATGATGATGTAGTGAGTTTTCTGTTCATCTAGAAGTCTCAATTTCAGTGTACATTTTTTGCACCTCTTAGTAATCATGAGCAGTAGTCTTGACACCCTTGATGATGTACTTTTGAATTCCAAAATGTTGTTTTTAATATCTTTATGAACCAGAAAGCCAACTCTATCTTCACTCTTTTCACTGTTTCCATTGGTATACATCAGAGTTACGGCCCCGGGTGCCAAGCGATCTTCCCTACGAATTCTATTGCGATTATATTAGAGAGATAAGCTTTTCACTTTGAGTTCACACGTTTTTTCTTCCGTTATTCAAATATATAATAAAAGTTCTCTTTCTTAAAGTATAAGGAAGACGTTTCAGAAAGGAAAGTAACCTTTCTTAATTTTTCTGTGTACTAACCTTCTATTTTACTCGCTTGGTCACGGGCGCCTCCGTAGCCAGGTGGGAAGGAGCAGCAGTGCGTAGCACACGCTTCTTGATTAGACCGGGGTTCGAGCCCGTCACCACCAAATACGGAGGATACGGAAAGGTCAGGGAATGACCACCGCATATCCCGGAGCAATATGGCCTTAGTTGCTAATGCTCCTAAAAACCAAATAATAAATAATAAATAAATCGCTTGGTCACTTGGTGGCACTACTCCTGCCTCCCTGTGGCGGGGCTGGACCTGGGTGAAAAGACATCACCCAGGACTTAAAAGGAGTTGAAAATGGACCAAAATACTAATAACACAAGATTGGAGAAAGCTAACTCCAATAAATGTGACGACTTACAACTGAACATGTCTCAGGCTAAGAGAATGAAAATCAACAGCTCTCAGCCTACTGTCCCTTTTTTTTTTGGTGATACATTCGTTATCATCACAACCCGTTGGGAAATTATCCCCTTTCTTAGTTCAGAAGACTATAGAGTCCATGGTTGGATCACCAAAAATGATAAAACGATTACAATCAGGTGATCTCTTAGTAGAAACCTCATTATGTCATCAATCGGAAAAATTACTACAAATGAAAACTTTTGCAGGACTACCAGTTGAAATTACCCCACATAATTCCCTGAATACATCGAAAGGTGTTATTACTGAATGGGACCTTTTGACTGTTTCAGAGGAAGAACTACTGAGCGAGCTAACAGAACAACAAGTGATACATGTTAGGAGGATAATGATGAAGAAAGACGGAATTCTCATTCCAACCCGATCAGTAATTCTCACATTTAACAATCCTTCTCTTCCCCATTCAGTTAAAGCAGGATATTTAAATTGCAAAATCTGACCATATATACCAAATCCAATAAGGTGTTACAACTGTCAGCGGCGCCTCCGTAGCCAGGTGGGAAGGAGCAGCAGTGCGGAGCACACGCGTCTTGATTAGACCGGGGTTCGAGCCCGTCACCACCAAATACGGAGGATGCGGAAAGGTTAAGGAATGACCACCGCATATCCTGGAGCAATATGGCCTTAGTTGCTAATGCTCCTAAAAACCAAACAACAGCAACAACAACTGTCAGCGATATGGACACTCTCAGGCGACATGTCGCAGTGATCCCATCTGTCCACTTTGTGGATCAAAAGACCACAATCAAGCAAACTGCACATCCACTACACCACTCTGTCTCAATAACCACTCACGAAAATCATCCTGCTTTTTCAAAGACATGCGAAATGTGGGTATTGGGAAAGCAAATTCAAAAATACAAAGTAGAAAATAAAGTGTCTTATCCGGAAGCAAGAAAACAGATACTTGCAACCAAACCTTCACGTTCCTGTGCTTCAGCAGTGAAACGACAGCAAACTATAGCCACTCAAACGGAGGTAGTAATACCTCTAAATCACATTATAGACTGGAGTAAAGTAATATTGATGACAAAAACAGTTTCACAAGAAACATCCAGTGGTAAAGAGCAGGATACTTCCATGCCTGGAAAGCAGAAATCAGAAGTAAAATCTTCAAAAACAAAGCAAACATCATCTAATAAACCGTGTGAACAGAAACAAACAAACATAGACCAAATGGACACTGACGAACAGAGAGAGAACGTACTAGAACTACACCCTGCAGAAGATATTGATACACCTCGTCCTAATTTTCCAAAGAAAGATAGACTCAAATATGATAAACGGAAAAACTCAAAAGCGCAGTCAGATTCAGCAAATCGTCCCGAGACCTAAATAATGCAACATATTATTATACAGTGGAACTGTCGTGGTTTACGTGAAAAATTGGATGAAATAAAAGATATTATTCAGCAGTATAAACCGGCCTGCATTTGCCTTCAGGAGACCCATCTAACACCTCAATCTTCACCCACATTTCAAAATTATACACTTTTCCGGAGAGACAGGAATGATAACAGAACTGCCAAAGGAGGAGTGGCAATTTTGGTAAATACTCATATACCAGCTAAACAAACAACATTAAGAACCAACTTAGAAGCAGTAGCAGTAAGAATAGCCATCGGAATTTCTATCACAATCTCGTCCATTTATCTTCCACCAAATATCCTTCTCTCCAGATTGGAATTAAGTGATCTTACTATGCAGCTCCAACCTCCCTACTGCCTTATGGGAGATATGAATGCCCATCATCATTTGTGGGGATCTACTCACACAGACAATAGAGGTAACATAATCGAAACTCTCATAGATGATCAACAACTGAATTTACTGAATACCGGATCTCACACTTATATCAGTTTGTCTACAGGTATCACCTCTGCAATAGACTTAACAATATGTTCTCCATCAATTTATCCTAGTATAAAATGGTTTGTGTTGAATGATCCTTACAACAGTGATCATTTTCCGATAGTATGTTCCATACAGACACAATCAACTCTTACAGAAGGAACCAGAACAGTATGGAATTTTAAAAAAGCTAATTGGAGTAAATATATGCAATTAATCAAACTGGATAAGCAATTAATAGAAACCCTGCCAATAGATGATGCTGTCTTATATATCAACGATCAACTGCTAGAAGCTTCCAAAGCTACAATACCTCAAATAAGTAAGGCAAGGCAGGCACGGTACAACTCTTGGTGGAATGCAGAATGTGCAACAGCAAAAACAAAACAAAATCGAGCATGGAATAGATTCCGTCAATACCCAACTACCGCCAATTTAATTGCATATAAAAAAGCCAAAGCTGAAGCAAGGAGAATTCGGAAAAAAGCAAAGAAAAAGTCTTGGATCGTGTTCGTTTCTACACTTACTAGGAACTCGAATCCTGGTTTGGTGTGGAAAAAAATTCGGATTTTAAGTGGAAGATATCCAATCACACAATCTCCAATCTTCCATTGGAAAGGGCAGGACGTTTTTCAAACAGATCAGATATCAGAAACTTTGGCTGAATCTTTCGCTTCCATATCAGCAGTTACAAACTACAGCACTGACTTTCAAAAATATAAAGAGCAAGCTGAACGGAGTAAATTGAATTTCTCTATCAAGATATCTCATTCTTATAATCTACCATTTCTAAAAGAGGAATTACTTACAACCATTACAAAATTACCAAATAGCACACCAGGTCCCGATGGCATTTATTATACTATGATACAACACCTAAACTCTGCCTATCTGGAAATCCTGCTAGCTCTATATAATAGAATTTTTCTGAACAACCTGTATCCATCCATATGGCGGCATGCAATTGTCCTTGCATTTCCCAAACCCGGAAAAGATCCTTCCTATACATATAATTATCGCCCGATTTCACTGACCAGCTGCTTGGGAAAAATCCTTGAACGAATGGTGCATAATAGACTTACGTGGTTGCTGGAAAAAGAGAATGTTTTATCACCCCACCAATTTGGATTTAGGAAAAATAGATCAACACTTGACCTACATGTCAAAGTGGAAACAAATATTAGAAACTCGTTTATAAGAAAGCAGCATATGGTGATGGTAAATCTAGATCTTGAAAAAGCCTTTGACACAACATGGAGATTCGGAATTCTACGAGATCTATTTCAATTAGGATACAGAGGACAACTTCCACAATTTATAGAAAAATTTCTTGCCGACAGAACATTTCAGGTACGATATAAAGGCTGGTTATCTACAATCTATATACAACAGGAAGGGGTTCCCCAGGGCTCAGTGTTAAGTGCAACCCTGTTTGCACTGCGGGTGAACAATATCACAAAGGTTATACCCTCACCATTGGAAATATATATGTATGCAGATGATCTTTC
Organism: Mastigoproctus giganteus; assembly: GCF_048544385.1. Classification (NCBI taxonomy): domain Eukaryota; kingdom Metazoa; phylum Arthropoda; class Arachnida; order Uropygi; family Thelyphonidae; genus Mastigoproctus; species Mastigoproctus giganteus. The sequence continues at coordinate 76,048,596 of NC_143582.1, forward strand.
CATTTCATTTCAATCACAAAGCATGAACACAATTGAACGACAGCTGCAATTATCCATAAACAAAATAGAAGTATGGACTCAAAATAATGAATATAGAATATCTGAGAAAAAATCAGTTGTTATACACTTCTGTAAAATGCGTGGTCTTCATCCTGAACCGGTCTTATACTTAAATAAAATTGCTCTACCTGTTGTTCAAAATTTCTCCTTTTTGGGCTTAACAATAGACAGAAAACTAAACTTTCAGGAACATATACTAAGACTTCGAACTAGTTGCCTCTTAAAACTTAACATCTTGCGCACAGTATCTTCAATGGCCTGGGGAGCCGACAGGTCCACATTATTACTATTATATAAAACTTTGATTAGATCTCGTTTAGTTTATGGATCTCCTGCTTCAGCAAGAAGGAGCATCTTACGTCGCCTAGATACCATTCATCATAATGCCCTCTGAATAGCTCTAGGAGCATTTAGAACTTCACCAATCTACAGCCTGTATGCAGATGCTTCGGAACCTCCGCTGCATCTTCGACGAGATTATCTACTGTGCATGTATGCGGCAAAAATATACGGTCAACCATCACATCCAAATTGGTCCATTATTCACAATCCACCATGGACGAGTAATTATGATTGCAAGCCAAATGAAAATAAACCAGTAGGACTGCGCCTCAGACACTTAGCTCAAGTTTATGAAATACATTTCCAGCACATTTCTTCAGTAGATATAAACTCAGAACCTCCTTGGATTCCGACTGTGCCTTTATCCATATCACATCTTACAAACAGGAATAAAAAAGAAATCTCTACAATCGTTATACAGAAGCTTCATGCACTGCACAGTTTTGAAAATAGAACCAGTCATCAGATTTACACAGATGGTTCAAAATCGAACAACTCAGTAGGTGCCGCAGTAGTTTTACCGGAATATATTATATCTGTCTCCTTGCCTCATGTTTGCAGTATTTTCACAGCAGAATTATATGCTATTAAACTAGCACTGGATGATATTACCAAGCATCAACTTCTACCTGCTCTAATCTATACTGACTCCCGTAGTGCAGTAGCAGCTTTACAGAACAGCAAATATTCCTCAAATTCCTTGATTTAGCATATCAAAAAACAACTCTAAGTTTTGCATAAAGCAAGAAAACAAGTGTCTATCTGTTGGATTCCCAGCCATGCTGGAATTCTAGGAAATAATCATGCAGACCAAGCCGCAAAAAATCCAGATCTTAATATACAAGATAACTTTCAGTTTGTACCATTTACAGATTATAGGGATGTATTTCGTACCAAATATACTTCCATCTGGAAACAACTTTGGAGGGACCAATCGTGCAATAAACTTCGCAGAATAAAAAAAGACCTATGTTTTTGGCGATCTAGTTCACGTACAAATAGACAGGAGGAAGTTATATTAACAAGACTGCGCATTGGACATACCTTCCTCACTCACAAACATTTACTTTTAAGAGAAGATCCACCGCTCTGCTCTGTCTGTCAGATACAACTTACAGTAAGGCATATCCTGATTGATTGTCCATCCTATTCATCCGTTCGAGCCACATCCTTCCAATCATTAGCAAACTTGCAAGCTCCTCTAACCCTCTCTCATGTACTTGGTGACAAGGCAAACCTAAGTGAGCTCTTTATATATATTAAACATCTAGGAATAATAAATGCACTCTGATATATCCATCCTAAATCATTAAAATGAACGTAATGACGCTGACAGACACACATTGGCCACAGTTGCCCTTGTGTCGTGAAACTTTCATACCAACAACAACAACAACATCAGAGTTACACTTGATAAACTTGTGATTAATTTCTTCTTGTTTCAGCCAATATTCCAACTCACATTTTCTAATTCCTTTTCTATCTCCAATGTCCTGTCTTCACTGATGAGCAATCTTACATTGTAAGAGGCCAAGTTCAGTTTCTGTGCATGTCAGCCTGGTGATACCCAGAGATCCTTTGGACCCTCTATTTGCACTCTTGATCCTCTCTCTGCTGTAAGATGGAGAGTGAAAGCCTCTAGAGACTGAGGGCCATTTGTTTCATTATGCTGTCATATTTAATAAAGCTCTGGAGGGGTTGGTCTTTTCCTCTTCATACTGACCTTCTTTTCCACTTCATGTGGTGTCTTGAAGAGAACCATTCTACACATTTGTTGTCACCAAAGTGACCTAACAGGACTTATGAATGAGAAGGTGTGCATGAGCAGAATTTAGGGAGATAGGCCAACCAGACTTCTCTTAAATCTTCTAAAATAGAAAGATATTGGATCCATCAGTGTTTTAGACTGTGTCTAATAATACGCAGAATGCCTGTTCCTCCTCCAAGCCCCTAGTTAACATTCTTACTTTAAGTAAACCCATGCTTTTTTATAGTTTGTGTCATTTGTAGAATGTGCTTTTAAAATGTCACATCAGTGCATTGATTCATCAGATAGCTTTTGTTATGTGTTCAGTGATTACACTATTAAATCTCTCAGTGTTTAATGTCCCTGTTAAAGAGAGCATGTGAACTGATTTTGGCTGCAAAATAGATAATCAGGACAAGAAGTGGGTTCTTCATATGTACTGCACTAATTGTGCTTTGCATCTTAGAGGCTAGTTAAAAAAAATAAATGTGAAATGCATTACCAATGAGAAGGTGTGTTTCAAAAGTCTATATTTATATTTGCTGTTTCAAAAGTCAAGCTGTATTAAAAAAAAAAATTATAAAAGAATTTTAAAAAAATTATAAAAAAACAGAGCCAACCAGTCATTCAAAGGTTGCTATTTTATGATTTTTGAATGAGAAGGTGTGCATGTTTGAATGAGAAGGTTATAAACTTATGCAAGAACCAAAACTTATAGTGTTTGTTTCCAGTTTGGAAACTATGTTGAGAGTTTTTTTTTTTTTTTTTTTTCCTATTTTAAACCTGAAATAGAGAGATCTCCAGTTGAAATTATATTAATAATACTTTTTTGATATTTTTTCTAATAACTGGCTATCATGTATGCATTTAATTTTATTTCATCTTTTTTCCAGCTTTATTCACACACCTCAGTATTCTACTTTTAAGTGCCATTCTGGAGAAGTTGTCCATCCACAGTCACTTCTGTACAAAAATGTTCCCAACTTCCATTCTACAACAGCGCAGTTGCGATTGGGTCCCAAAGTGTTGGTATTTGTTGAAACACAGTATTCACAGTTAGGAAGACAAATATGCGAAGTTCTTGAAGCTAGTAAATTTAAGTAGGTTAATATTTTTGCATGTATTTATGTTTCTTTGTTTGTTTATTTGTTCATGTGTGTGTAGAATATATAGTTTTTAAATACTGCTTAGAAAATTCAATGAAGGAAATGCCTCTGTACTGTTTCTGACTGCTGAGTTAAGATATGGTTTTAATAGGAACAATATCAACCTGTCCTGCTGATTTACCAAGAATACAACTGAAGTGATAAAAGTAGAGTCTAACTTCCACAACACATCACTCATTTGGATAGATCTGAGTTAACATCCTATTTTTCACAGGAGGAATTCTTAAAGACCTTTTCAGTGTAAATGTAGCTATCTAATCTTAAGTAGAGAGGGTAGTTTTCCTGTGAGCTTTCCCTGGTTTTTTAGGCCACACAACATGCAACCAAACCAGTGAGTACACATACTTGTGCAGACACAATACATGATAAAAACCATATGAACTGGTGCGCCATAACCAAGGTAGTCAATGTGCCTGGAAAATCCAAAATAATTAATCATCCCACAAAGCTTCCAGAAGTATTAGTTAGGGCCTAACTTGAGGATATGTGGGCTCTAGGCAAATGTTTTTATTTTTGGGGCCCTTTAAAAATGTTTTTGGATTAATAATGATAAATGGATAGATTTTGGTGCTGTTTTGTGAGGTCATGGCACCAATGGTGCATTCAGAAAGTCATCTTGTCAATAATTCTTGCTTGAAACTGCCTTTTAAATACTAATATTATACTACTATGCTCTAAAATGAGGTGGCTGTTTGTTCAATACTTATTTGATACAGATAAATACATTTCACAAAACAAATTGAACACAGAAATATTGCAAAATAAGATGCTTATTCTATTATTCCCAATGATTTGAAACGATTAATACTCTACAAAACAAAATCAAAATTAACACACAAATAAAATATAAAAATTCACTACAGAAATGACAAATACAAAAATATGGCATCTATGTAAAACAGAGGTTCCTAACCCCATTGGGGATCCCGGAAGAAGTTTGAGGGGTCACGAGAAAGTGAAAAATAAGACTTAAACATAATACTTTTTATGCTATTGCTTGACATCGTATTTACTGAAATGTCAACAGTATAATTGGCAACACTCCTTCGATACCCCTTTCTATTTCCTACAGTGTCACATTATGATTTTGGCTATGTTCATTGCCACTTACAGGCCCTAGGCACATGCCTAGGTCTAAGATGGGGCCTAGTATTAATGTAAGTTGGTAGGTTTAATACTTTGTAGTGAAAGTTTGGAGACTTTGGCATAGGTTTGGTATGTATTAATATGTATTAATGATATTGATGTAGGTATTTCAAGTTTGATATGATGCAAACATGAGCACAGTACTTAATGACAGTGGATATACTACTTCAAGAAGATCTGGATAAACTTAAGTGGGTGTGCGCTGAAAAGTGGCAACTTGAGGTTTAACATTAATAAATGCAAGGTATTGCATCTGTGTAGCCACAATCCCAGAATGATATACCTTTCTCAAGGTAGTTGATAAGGGAAAAGGCCTAGGAGTAATTGATACCTAGGGGTACAGTCTGACATGAAATTTTTTCATCAAACAGGTTTGCTACAACAGCCCATGGAGTTCTGTCAATAGTATACAAGAACTTTGCCTGTAGGAACAAAAAGGTGATTATCCCATTGTATAATGCAAATGGTTAGGCCACATATAGACTATTGCATGTAGAAAAAATTGGAAACATTTTAGGAAGGACATAGATTCACTGGAAAGGGAGCAACAAGGTTAGTTGTTGGGCAAAAAAAAAAAAAAAACCTCACTTCATTTGCTCATTTCTGCCAATAATTTGTCCAGGCCACTTACACTGCATTGAAATCTCTGAAAACTAGGCGTATGCCTAGATTTCAGAGATAACATAAATGAAGTGTAAGTGGCCTGGGCAAATTATTCGCAGAAATGAGCAAATGAAGTGGTTTTTTTTTTTTGCTAGCTGTAGGGGCTCACATCTGGTGAGTTATAGGTTTTGGTGCACCCAGGGTCCTGAGCTGGATATCATCATTCTTCTCTTTCTTGGTGATTCCTTTCTACATCTGTCTCTCTCTCTCTCTCTCTCTCTCTCTCTCTCTCTCTCTCTCTCTCTCTCTCTCTCTCTCTCTCTCTCTCAGGGTAACTTGAATTTTTTTTTGGCTGGTGCAGCATAAGCCTCAGGCTTCCTTGCACCATATGGCTAATAATATGCATTTCCTTGCCTTGCATTATGTTATGTTGGCAATACTGATATATAGACCTTGGTTTACAGCCAACTTCTATGATACATTAGCCTCATCTGTAAATAGTTTTGTTGAAGATACTGATAGCCTGTTGTAATGATTATTCATAATGCAATTTATAAATGGGGAAAGAAATCTCAGTGAAAATGGTTAGTGAACACAATGAATATGATTGTGTACATAAACAGTGTTATTAAGATTTAAAATTAATGTTTTGCATCCTATTTTAAATCTTTTTTAAATTTGTTTAAACATATTTGTGAAGAATTTTGATTAATATTTAATAATAAAATCTATTTATTTTTTGGTAGAAAGACAATACATAAAAGTAAGGATAAAGCACCTATAACACTGAAAAAATTATTAGCAGGAGAGAGGAGACAAATTTTATTTGGATGTTTTTATTTCCAATGCAATGCATTTTATTATGGCTCAGGGATGATATACACTGAGTGGACAGAAACCATGGGATACCTACCTAGTAACGTGTGGGCCTCCCTTTTGCCCGGATAAGGGCAGTCATAGGGAGGCATTCAGTCCACTAGTTCACAAAAGCGTTCCATATGTATTTCCATCCATGCTTGCTGCACCGCTGTCCATAATTCCGTCGCATTCCTGGGTGGAGGATCCAAAGCTCGAATGGACCTTTCCACAGCATCCCAAAGATGCTCCACAGGGTTCACGTCTGGTGAACGGGGAGACCATTCCACGGTGATAAAATCTGCAGAATGCTTTTCGAACCATATTCTAGTCACTGTGGCTCTGTGGGGAGGCGCATTGTCCTGTTGGAAGAGTCCATTGCCCTGTGGGTGCACAATGACCATGAAGGTATGCAGATGGTCTACAAGGATGGACACGTAACCTGGACCATTCAGAGATGCGTCTAGACATACCAGAGGTCCCAACATGTGCCATCGAACACGCCCTAGACCATTACCAACAGTTCCTTGTTGAAATAATGATAACGGGTGCATAGCAACCACCTGATATGCACCCTCCCGTTCCACTCAAAATAACTGGAAGCTGGACTTGTAGGACCAGGAGACCTGTCTCCAAAGTCCAGTGCCGACGTTCTTTCGCCCATTTGAGGTGTAGAATTCTGTGTCATGGTGTTAGCAATGGGACTCTGGTTGGTCGGTGGCTCCCATAACTTATTGCAGCTAATGATCGCCTGATGGTCTTGGTGAGACGTTTCTGGCACCTCCCTCATTGAAGTCGGTGGTGATTTGTGCCACTGTCGCTCTCTGGTTGGCTGAAACAATGCGAGGCAGATGCCGATGGCCACGTTCACTCACCACCTTTCTCCACCCACAGCGTTGTCCATGATGAGATGTTATTCAGAAATGGTGTAGTTCAATCCACTCTTGATACTATTGAACTGGGAGAGGGCAATTTCTGTACCACCTCCATGATGGTATGACCCATGTGTTGGGCACTCACTAACATTCCTCTTTCAAAGTTGGTTAACTCATGTTTATCCATACTGACATCGAGTTACCATGTACATGAATGCAGCGTGCCTATATACCTGCCAAGCGGTGGGTTCGTCCACTAGCAAGAGGGATGATAGCATCGCTTTGCCCAGGAACCAGTTATCCTATGAATTCTGTCCTTTCAGTATACACTCTCAATTTAGAAAGCAATAAACATTAATAAAAGAGCTTAAAGTTCATTAAAAACTAATATAATTAAAGATTTAGTTTTTTTTTTAAGAAAATTAATTTTTGTCAAGAAATACAAGAAAAAACACTGCCCCCTTTCCAGTCATTGAATTACTAACTGCTTCCTTCCTTTGTCAATCACAATTACAAAAAAAAAAAAAAAAAAGTACAGAAAGAATATGCCACGAATATTGAAAGTTGACATGGTAAAACCTTAAATGCAGTAAAACAAAAATGTTATTTTAAATTTACATGTTGTACTATCAAGGTGATTTGTATGCTGATACAATCTAATGGAGTGTTATTATTTCAAATATTTAATACATGCATAACAGAAGCTGTATGACTTATGAATAAATTTGGTAAATTGCGAACTTAGTTTGGCACCCAGTTGACTTTGTATTGTGAATTACTGAGACGAAGGTGTGTTTCCTTATATCATTTGAAAGTGTTGTGTGTTTCCTTATATCATTTGTGGGTTGGTCACTCACACACTAGCAAGGCTTTTGTGGATTTATTGGATGATTGTTTTCTACACCAGCATGTTCGGGAGGCAACTAGAGGGAGTAATACTCTTGATCTGATTATCAGTAGTGATTCTTCATGCATTAAGAATCTGCAGATAAAGGAACCCACTAGGTGGCAGTGATCACAGTGTGCTGAAGTGGGATTTACTCAAGGAGGTAACTATCATCAGAGGTAAAGGGAAGGGTTTTTGCTTTCGTAAAGGCGACTATGATGGTCTGAGACAGTATTTAAATTCTATACAGTGGGACTAACTGATGATGTTACCAACAGCAAATTCAAAATGGGAAGCTGTTGTTGTTGTTGTTGTTGTTGTTATTTGGTTTTTAGGAGCATTAGCAACTAAGGCCATATTGCTCCGGGATATGCGGTGGTCATTCCCTGACCTTCCCGCATCCTCCGTATTTGGTGGTGACAGGCTCGAACCCCAGTCTAATCAAGAAGCATGTGCTATGCACTGCTGCTCCTTCCCACCTGGCTACGGAGACGCCTATAAAATGGGAAGCATTCAAGGAACTAATCTTGGAAGCTACCAGGCTTTACATACCAACCAAGAAATATTGTTCAAGGTTCAGGCCTAAATGGTTGTCAGATGAACTAATGAGACATATGGCAGAGAAGAAAAATGCATGGGATACATACAAATTAATGGGTGACATGGAAGCCTATGATAGATATAAGTTGGTCTGTAACCAAGTCACAAAGGAGGTTAGGCAGGCGAAGGCAGATTACGAGATATCTTTGGCAAGGGATGCAAAGAAAAACAGCAAAGAGTTCTTTACTTATGTAAACTCAAGAAGGAAAGGGATGAATCAGATTGGTCCACTGGATGTTGATGGTTCAACAGTTGAGGATCCTGCTCAGGTGGCTAACAATCTAAAAGAGTATTTTGCATCTACATTCACACATGAGTTATTCAGGAAGGGGAATGTCGTAGGTGAAGTAAACATTGGCAGTGAGCTAGATGATTTTCTAATAACTGAGAGGAAAGTGGAGGAGAAATTGTTGAGGATAAACATAAAAAAGGCACCCGGGGTGGATGGGATCTATCCAGTTATATTAAAGGAGGCAGCAAAGGAAGTAAGCAAACCCCTAGCCATAATTATGAGAGCTTCTTTGGACTCAGGGGAGGTACCCATAAACTGGAGATGTGCAAATGTAACCCCAATTCACAAAGGAGGATCAAAAGCTGACACAAATAATTATAGACCTGTTAGTTTAACTTCGGTTCCAGGAAAATTAATGGAGGCACTGGTTAAAGAAGCACTGCAGGATCATCTAGACAAGAATTCAGTTATAGCTCAGACACAGCATGGTTTTGTTAACCCGGTCAAAGTCTGCCCTGTTTTTGTCCAATTTTTAACCCTAACTCGAAATTTGGTTCCCCCGAAGAAAACTAATAATTTTCATAATTTCTACTCAATTTTCCAAATTGAAACTCTCAATATACATAAACAGAAGTATATTCTTTGATTTCCTACCTTTAGCGCTCAGCAAAAACTATTAATTCACTCTAAAACAGCAAAAATGTATGATCACATTTCAATTTATTAAATTTTGATGTCGGCAAAACAAGATCCAAGCTTTGAAAATAAAACGCGTTACTTCATTAGTTCAAAAATTCATGCGTCAGCTCGGCGCCTCTGGCTAAAACGAATCAACGCACACACAGAGAGATAATTGACTGGTCAAGCTTATGTCATTAACGTTACCAAGGTGATCCAAGGAGAAAATGAAACTGTAAACAACTTTCGTGGAAAACAAACAGTTGAGCACCATTACTTGCGAACACTAATTTGCATGGCTCACTCACAACAGTAGCTTTATTGCTTTTCGTAATTGTTGTACGAAAGAATTGCAACGAATTGGTTTTGAAAAACTAAAATATTGCATTTCCTTTCTTCAATATGTATTATCTACTAAAAAAAATCAAGGAAATTCATCTACTGGAAGCTATACTGGAAACGGAAAGAAAAAAACTATCGTAAAACTGATCACTACAATGCGCATTTCATAAAAAAAAAAGTTCGCTTTATTGTAATTGTTTCTAGAGGACTAAATCGGAACAGCAGTTTCATGGATGTATATTTGATCTTCTTACGAAATTTCAAGAAAATATTTCTATTCATAGCTGCGTTATAAACTTCGAAAACTGATATCGAAGGAACTTCACATGCATCTCACCTGGTATACAAACGGGGAAAAAAAATGCGCAGCTAGTAACAGATTGTGAGAACAATCCATTACTCGTAGTGAGGATTGGGAAATTGTAAGTAATTGTTATTGAATACTTCAATATTTCCTTGATATGCATTTGATATCATCAAAAAATTTCCAGAGAAAAATTGAATTTTCATTATCACACAACGCCCGAAAAATTCACCATAAAATGTCACGTGTTTCAATGTTTGAATTCCATTCTGAGCTGCAAATGTAATTTCACTTCTCTTGCGCTGACAGAGTAGCCGTTCACCGAATGAAGAAAAACAGGGTTCATTTCCATGAAATTTCCAATTCCCTTCTTTCACTTGAGGGGGAAAAACTCCTTAGGGGAGGGAGTCCACCCTTTCTAGTCCAACCCTGGAGAGAGAGAGAGAGAGAGAGAGAGAGAGAGAGAGAGAGAGAGAGAGAGAGAGAGAGAGAGAGAGAGAGAGAAAGAGAAATAAAAAATACCCTTTTGGTGGGGAGAAGGCCAAGAGACTGTCAAATGTCCAGAGCGCTAACTTTCATTTATTTTATTTATTATTTATTTATTTTATTTTATTATATTATTATTATTTTTTTTTTCTTGTGTTGTTCTAGCAATCCATCCTCGATTGGGGCTTCCCTGGGCCGGGATAGTGCTTTTCCTCTTTTCTCCTTCCCTCTCTTCATCTTATACAAGTTTTTCTTTCCTCCCTGGGAAACTTTTTTTTTTTTGGCTGATGCTGCATAAGCTCATACACTTGCTTTCTTGCATCACATGTCACTACTACTACTAGTAGTTCCCCAGGGAGGAGGGCGTGCAGTTAGTAGGGGAGATCCTGCCCTCCTGCTAGGGACGAGTACCTGGAGGCAGTCGTCCAGGTGATCGCTGCTTCCAGGTAGCCAGAATGCCCAAATACAACATCACAATACAGAACACACACATAAGCTCACAAACAGTTTTTCTTTTCTGTCACTTTCTCCCTTGCGGGATGAAAAATTTTTTTCTCTCTCTCTTGCCTTCCTTTTCATCTGTCTTCATCCAACATGGGATATTCCTAAGCGGAATGATTTTTTTTTTTTCACGACACACACTGGCCTTACCCTGACAATGCGTAAAAACTGAACAGAGCAACGAGGCCGAGATGAACTTTTGTTCTAGGAGCTGCCCATACAAAACAAAAAATAAATAATAATAATAATAAAAAAAAAAAACAGCATTGCAGCTCTAAGTCAGCTTCATCCTAGGATGCCGAAACTGCAATTGTTTTAGAGAACAATATTTTGCATTTTTACTTTCTAACATTATTTTGCATTATAGCTCTGTTACAATATTTTGCTTTGTTTCTTTACATTATTGCTGTAGCAAATGATATCGGTGTGCATGACGTTTCATCACAGATGCTGGAGTTCTAATTAGTCAGTTCATCCTAGGATGCGGAATTACTAATTAGTCCGATTTTGGTCTGGTGCTCATTTGATAAAAAATCCAGAATAATTCCTCTGGAAATATTAGCTAGTGAACTGCATTATAAATTTCAAACATCGCTGTATTGCTTATCCTTTGAGTGACTGCATGTTTTCGCCTTGTACAATTGTTTTATTGTGGACACTTTCTTCCAGTCAGTAAAATCATTATTATACCTATAAAGTAATTCTTTATGTTGGGGGAAACCGTTTTTGCTCCTAATTGATGTAGCACTTTCGAATTTCACAAAGTGGATTATTTGAACACAACATACATTAGAAGGTCGGTAAAAGAGTTGATAATTGATGGGCAGTATTCCGACAAACAAATTTTCTGTTTATATTAAGTGATGACCACACGGTCAGAGATCCTGAGATAGAGAGAGAGAGAGAAACCGCACTGCATTTAGCAGTCACCGACTCATCTGCCAAAAACCACAGTAAAACAATAAAAGTGATGGGGAGTAAGTCTATTTGTCAGCAGAGTTTATCTGTTTATTGCAGTTCAGAACAGCATTATGACTGTGGATAGTGAATTTATTTGGCTTCTGAGCTAAAACAGAATTTCTACCTTTGCGATGACATCAAAGCGTAACAAGCAAATATCTTCTAACGATACTTTTTGAGCAGCCGTTAGTTGTAATCTGTTAGCTTTGTATTGTTACAAATATTGCAGTTATGTGAACAATACACATTTCAAGAAAGAAAGAAATTCATAGCAGATGATTTTTTTTTCTTTCTTTTGATGCACCAGTTTCGAAGTTTATAACGCAGCTATAAATAGAAATATTTTCTCGAAATTTGGTTAGAAGATCAAACCCAGGAAACTGCTGTTCTGATATTGTTTACTAAAAACAATGACAATAAAGCAAACTTTTTTTTTTTTTTTTTTTTATCAAATGCGCATTGCAGTGTTATCAGTATTACACCAGTTTTACCCGTTTCCAACAGATGAATTTCCTTGATCTTCTGTTCGTAGGAGCAATACACGTTGAAGATAAGATATATGATCTGTTCACCTTCCATAAACTGTTATTGGTACCGTATGGCTTTATTGCTTCTTATGTCAAAAACAGTAGCTCCTGTTCGTCTTTTGTTTATTTACACTTCTCCCTTACCGTCTCGATGTAGCTGTACTGGTGACGTGATATATACTTCCCACGCTTCGCTCGTATTCACGCGGAGTTGTTTATCAGAACTGCTCCTCTCCGTAAAAAGAAATTCGTGCGCTTTACACCAAAAAATGAATCAAGTGTCGGGTTTCATAAGCTCTAGGCTGGTTAGGGCGGGGGTAAAAAAATTAATTGAAAAGGCCTAAAAAATTGCATACTTGATGTCACATTTTTGTCATTTGCGTGAAATTCAATAGAAAGTTTTGAAAATTCAAGTGGGAAAATTCAAGAAAACAGTTCTGGCTCCAACTATAGCGAGTTTCAGCTCTGTAATTAGAGTAAAAAGTATAGAATTAACTTGCTAAACCCAGTTGGGGCTGGTATGTACCCCAATGGACGGGGATACGGTTAAGGGCAGGTCTTGTCTGACCAATTTGATTGGATACTATGAAATTGGTCAGACAAGACCAATTTGATTGGATACTATGATGTAGTCACAAAAGAACTGGATGCAGGGAATAACTTTGATATTATATATTTGGATCTTAGAAAGGCTTTTCTAAGATCCAAATATATCAGCCATCCCTTTATCCATAGCAAATTGCTGCTATGGATAAAGGGATGGTTGAGTGGCAGAAAACAGAGAGTGGTAATCAATGGACACTGCTCAACGTGGACTAATGTTATTAGTGGAGTTCCTCAGGGTTCAGTGTTGGGTCCATTGTTGTTTTCTGTATTTATAAATGATATTGATGATGGTATATCAAGCTTAATGTCCAAGTTTGCAGATGATACGAAGGTTGGCAGGGTTGTTAAGAACACTACTGATGCTATGCTGCTGCAACAGGATCTGGAAAGGTTGAGCAGATGGGCTGAGAGGTGGCAAATGAAGTTTAATATTGACAAATGTAAAGTACTACATATGGGAAACAGTAACCCCAGATCAACGTATTAACTCTGTGGTACTACGCTGACAGTGGTAGAGAATGAAAAGGACCTGGGGGTAATTGTGCAGGCAGATATGAAGTTCTCTGAGCAGTGCAGACGAGCTGCAAGAGTAGCTCATGGTGTCTTGTCAATGATATACAGGAATTTTTCTAGCAGGGATAGGGATGTGATTATTCCCTTGTATAAGGCATTGGTCAGGCCACACCTTGAGTACTGTATACAGGTCTGGAGGCCTCATTTCAAGAAGGATGTAGAGCTGCTGGAACGAGTACAGAGAAGGGCAGCAAGATTAGTGAATGGAACAAAGGGTTGCTCTTACGAAGAAAGGCTTAAGTTTTGCAAATTACAGTCTGGAGACTAGGCATCGGCGAGGTGATCTGATAGAGGTGTATAAGGCTTTGAATGGCTTGAGCATGCTCAGTGCCGATGGGATTCTTCCTCTTGCTCAGAATAATCACCTGAGAGGGCATAAATTCAAATTGAGGAAGGACGGATGTCGGATAGATGTGCGGAAATTTGCCTTTAGCCAGCGGGCAGTTGGTTTGTGGAATAGACTTCCATCACTTGTTGTTGAAGTTGATAGCCTAAATAAATTTAAGGCTCAGCTGGACAGGTATTTCGAACGAACGGAGAGGTGAAATGGGAATAGTGGTTGTGTGTTTTTTTTTTTTTGGCTGATGCTGAATAAACTTGCTTTCTTGCATCATATGCCTCTACTAATGCTAATGCCAAGTGCTAATTTCAGATGGGATTGCCAGTTAGGTAATTTTCATAGATACAAAATTACCCAAATGGATTATCAGATGAATTCAGTTAAATTAATATTTTAATTTTATTTAAATATAATCATATATGGAGAATGAATTTATCATCCAGTAATGCTATTTGGGGAACAAGATTTTTGTACCAAATTGATATAAATCAATTTTGTATTAAAAAAAAGCACATTTTATGGATTAGTTCTGTCAGTTTCAGTGTGAGAACTTTCCAGACACTAATATTAAAGAAGAAAGAACTGATGTACAGTGGCCTTTGGTCAGGCATCTGAAAAGTGCACAGGAAAGCATGAAATATGACAAGTCATTCTAGTATTTTAGTAACACCTCACAGCAGTGCTGACTAGCAGGATATTTCAACCAGATGGGGTGGGGGAAACAATACTGAATTTCACTCTTTTTCTGGTTCTGTTTTAAAAATGCTCTGACAGCAAAGTCCGAATGGCAATGCCATTGTTGGAAATAGAACTTTGATTCGACATTTCTGAAGAGGTGAATAGTCTGTTACAGTATCTTTCTCGATGCATCATAATTGTTTCCTAAAAGACAGTCCCAGAACTCCATAGACAGAAAAATATTAGGTAAGCTAAAAGCGTCTTTTAGACATTAGATTCCCAGTGTTTACTGATTACCAGTACGGTGGACTCCTGATTAAACAAGGAGGTTGGGAACTTAATTTCCCCAGATAAGATTGCAAAACTGGATTATGAACAATATGCATTTAATGTTGAAAAAAAAATCAGTGCATATTAGCATTAGTAGAGGCATAGGATGCAAGAAAACAAGCATCAGCCAAAAAAACCCTTCCCATTTCACCCATTCATTCGTTCCAAGGTTTGTCCAGTTCTTCCTTGAATTTATTTAAGCTGTCAACTTCCACAACAATAGATGGAAGTTTGTTCCAGCAAGCAACCAACCACTTGCTGGCTAAAGGCATATTTCTGCACATCTGTTCTAAACTGTTTTTCCTCAATTTGAATGTATGCCCCCTCAGGTGTATAATCCGAGAAAGGGGAAAAATCCAATTAAAATTGAGCTTGCTCAAACCATTCAAGGCCTTATACACCTCAATCAGATCAGATCACCTCACAGGTGCCTAGTCTCCAGACACTGCAATTTGCAGAACTTAAGCCTTTCTTGGACAGAGAAACCCTTTGTTCTTCTTACCAATCTCGTTGCCCTTTTCTGTACTCGTTTCAGCAGCTCTACATCCTTCTAAATTAAGGCCTCCATATCTGTATGCAGTACTCATGGTGTGGCCTAACCATTGTCTCATACAAGGGGATAATCACTTATCCCTGCTAACAAAATTCTTGTATATCATTGACAAGATCCCATGAGCTGCCTGGCAGCCTGTCTGCAGAGGTGAATGACACTGCTCAGAAAACTTCATATCTGACTGCACAATTACCCTCTTTCTTATTGTACACTACTTTAGTGAAGTATCACACAGTTTGTACATTATCCTGGAGTTACTGTTACCCACATACAGTACTTTGCTGCCTTTGTCAATGCTAAACTTCAGTTGCCACCTCTTAGCCAATCTGCCCAACTTTTTTAGATCCTGTTGCAGTAGTTTACTGTCACTAACAACCTTGCCAACCTTTGTATTATCTGCCAACTTGGACATTAATAAGCCTGATACACCTTCATCAATATCATTGATAAATACAGAAAACAGCAATGGGCCCCACACTGAACCTTGGGGGATTCCATTAATAACATTAGTCCAAGAAGAGCAGTGTTCTTTCATTACCACTCTGTCTTCTCCCACTCAGTCATCCCTTTATCCACAGCAACAATTTGCCCTTAATGCCATACTGCTCCAATTTGTACAGTAGTCTTCCATGCGTAGCAATGCCAAACGCTTTCCTAAAATCCAAGTATATGATATCAAAATTATTTTTTTGCATCTAGTTCCTTTGTAACCACATCATAATATCCAATCAGATTGTTCAGACAAGTCTTCCCCTTAAACAAATGCTGTGTCTGAACTATAATTACAGTCTTGTCTAGATGATCCTGCAGTGCTTCTTTAACCAGTGACTCCATTATTTTCCCTAAACCAAAGTTAAACTAACAGGTGTGTAATTACATGTTTCACTCTTTGATCCCCCCGTTGTGAATCGGGGACACATTTGCACATCTCCAGTCCATGGGTACCTCCCCTGAGTCCAAGGAAGCTCTCATAATTATGGCTAAGGCTAATATAACTGGATAGAACTTATCCACCCCAGGTGCCTTTCTTATGTTCAAATTCAAGAATTTCTCCTCCACTTTGCACTCAGTATTACCGCAGGCCTCCGTTATAACACAGTTCGCTTTACGCTGATTCGCTATAATGCTGTTCTTATATTATAACCCATATCTGACTATAACGCTGTCTCAGATCACTATAACGCTCTTTTACAGATTGCATTTTTGGCATATTTAACGAAATCATTTCATTTGATGGCGTCGATAGCTTAAAAATGAATATCAAAACAGCATTAAAACGTTTCCCACGCTGACTTGAGAAATTTTCCCACGCTCAGTGATATTTTCTCGCACGCTAATTTAATTGCAGTACAGTGACTTGTTACATAGTTCCGAGATCAACATTTTAAAAAATGATCAAGTATATTGCTTGTAATATTTGCGTTATATGCATTTATCCGAAGTCTAGTCATCACTCAGTACAGTATTAGACATCGTGCGTAACGGACAGTTTACTCGAACATTGTATCGTAATTAATGTAACCAACGCAGTTACATTTTCGAAGAGTTAATAATGGCGGATAAGAATGAAAAAGCAAAAATTCTGGACGCAGTAAGAAGACTACAAATGTAAGAAAAAGACTGAATTTGAAAATTAAATTAGACGTTTTGAAGCAAATCGATTTCGGTCACAGACAAGTGGATGTGTGCCATAATTTAGGACTTGCAAGTTTAACTGTAAGAACAATTATAAAAAAAATAAAGAATTAATTTTAGCAGTGGGAAAGATAGCTGTCCCATTGCAAGCAACTGGGGCTATGGTTGATGATCTGAAGAAAACTCACCTAAAAAAAAAAAAATATGGAACCATTTAAAACTAGTAAGGGCTGGTTGAATAGATTTAAAATCTAGGGGGAAGCTGCAAGTGCAGATTAAGGAGCCGAAACTTTCAAAAAAAACTTATTAAAATTATTGAAGAGGGATATTATGTGTTATACTTCTCAATAAGTTTTTAACATAGATGAAGCAGGACTTTTGTGGAAACGAATTCCTAAAAGAAGTTTCATATTGAAAAAGGAAAAAATATGCCAGGTTTCAAAGCGGCGAAGGATCGGTTGACTTTATTGTTGGGTGATAACTCTGCGGGGGATTTAAAATTAATACCCCTTTTAGTTTATTTGGAAGAGGGCCAAAGTTCAACCCAAAATCGACACATTTTTCTTGATTAAATTCATCAATTAAATGAAATCAATTCAGATCAATTAAATTCATGATTTTAATTGGAATTTTAAGTTTAATTTTGATACGTGAGTAGTTACCACATAATTATATAGGTATGTAATGCAGAATATTTTATATGTACAAATATTTGAATATTAAATATTTTGACCAACATTTGTGCATCTTTTCACTACCGTTTATTATTGATTAGGAAATATCCTATGGCACCGACTGCAACTGACAAATACATATGTGGCCTTATGGGAATAAGGTGCTCGCGTAATGCGGATTCAATTAGCGCTCTGTTTTTCCGGAATGAATTATCAGCGCTAAGTGGGGGTCACCTGTATAAAGGAATCCCTTGATGAAATCAAACCATTGATATCTGCTATAATCTTATGTGTTACTACTATATGGATAAAGGGATAGTTGAGTGGGAGAAGACAGAGAGTGGTAATCAATGAACACTGCTCTTTGTGGACTAATGTTATTAGTGTAGTCCCCTAGGCTTTGGCGTTGGTCCCATTGTTGTTTTCTATATTTATTAATGACATTGAGGAAGGTATATCAGGCTTAATGGTGAAGTTTGCAGGTGATACGAAGGTTGGCAGAATCATTAATGACAGCACACTACTGCTACAGGATCTATAAAAGTTGGGCAGATGGGCTGAGAGGTGGCAACGGAAGTCTAACATTGACAAATGCAAAGTATTGCATATAGGTAGCAGTAATCCCAGAGTAATGTATCAGCTGTGTGGTACTACACTCAGGGTGGTAGAGAATGAAAAAGACGTAGGGTAATTGTGCAGTCAGATATGAAGTTTTCTGTGCAGTGCAGACGGTCTACAAGAGTAGTTCATGGTGTCTTGTCAATAATGTACAGGAATTTTTATAGCAGGGATAAGGAGGTGATTATCCCTTTGTATGAGGCAATAGTCAGGCCACTCCTTGAGTACTGTATACAGGTCTGGAGGCCTCATTTTTAGAAGGATGGAGCTGTTGGAACGAGTACAGAGAAGGGCAACAACGTTAGCGAATGGAACAAAGGGTTTCTCTTAAAAAGAAAGTTTTGAGTTTTGCGAATTACAGTGTCTGGAGACTAGGCACCTGTGAGGTGATCTGATTGAGGTGTTATAAGGCCTTGAATGGTTTGAGCAAACAAAATGCTGATGGGATTCTTCCTGTTGCCCAGATTAATCACCTGAGCAGACATAAATGCAAATTGATTAAAGACTTGTAGAATAGATGTGCAGAAATTTGCCTTTAGGCAGAGGGTGATTTATTGCTGAAAAAAACTGCCATCTGTCGTTGTAGAAGTTGACAGCTTAAAAAAATTCAAAGCAGAACTAGACAAACATTTGGAGCCAATGGATGGATGAAATGGGAAGGGTTTTTTTTTTTTTAATTTTTTGGCTGATGCTGTATATGCTTGCTTTCTTGCATCATATGTCTCTACTAGTAGTAGTAGTGGCATGTGATGCAAGAAAGCAAGTGTAAAGAAAAAAAAAAAAAATCACATCATTCCTTCCAAATGCCTGTCCAGTTCCTCCTTAAATTTATTCAACCTATCAACTTCCACAACGACGGATGGAAGTTTGTTCCAGCACTTAACCACCCGCTGGCTAAAGGCAAATTTCCGCACATCTATTCTACATCTGTCTTTTCTTAATTTGAATTTATGCCCCCTTAGGTTCGTAATCTGAACAAGTGGAAGGATCCCATTAGAATTCAGCGTGCTCAACCCATTCAAGACCTTATACACCTCAATCAGATCACTGTGAAAGTGCCTAGTTTCCAGCCACTGCAATTTGCAGAACTTAAGCCTCTCTTGGTAAGAGGATCCCTTCATTCCCCTCACCAATCTTGTTGCCCTTCTCTGTACACGCTCAAGTAAATCTACATCCTTCCTAAAATGAGGCCTTCCTAAAATGTACGCAGTACTCAAGGCATGGCCTGACCATTGCCTTATACAGAGGGACAATCACCTCCTTTTCCCTGCTAGTAAAATTCCTATATATCATTCACAAAACCCCATGTGACCTGCCCTGGCAGCCTGTCTGCATTGCTCAGAAAACCTCATATCTGATTGCACAATTACTCCCAGGTCTTTTTCATTTTTTACCACCTTAAGTGTAGTACCACACAGTTGGTATGTTTC
Source organism: Mastigoproctus giganteus (assembly GCF_048544385.1). Classification (NCBI taxonomy): domain Eukaryota; kingdom Metazoa; phylum Arthropoda; class Arachnida; order Uropygi; family Thelyphonidae; genus Mastigoproctus; species Mastigoproctus giganteus. The sequence continues at coordinate 76,068,343 of NC_143582.1, forward strand.
TCTGGGGTTACTTCTACCCATATGCAGTACTTTGCATTTGTCAAGGTTAAACTTCAGTTGCCACTTCTTAGCCCATCTCCCCAAATTATCTAGATCCTGTTGCAGTAGCACACTGCCATTACTGTCATTAACAACCCTGCCAACCTTTGTATCATCTGCAAACTTTGACACTAAGCCTGACATACCTTCTTCAATATCATTGATAAATATACAATGTTGTTTTGTATATTTATCATTGATAAATATACAAAACAACAGTGGACCCAACACCGTTGGGACTCCACTAATAACATTAGTCCACGAATAGCAGCACCCATTGATTACCACTCTCTGTCTTCTCCCACTTAACCATCCTTTTATCCATTGTAGCAACTTGCCCTTAATACAATTCTGCTCGAATTTGTACAATAGTCTTCCATGAGCAAAAGTGTCAAAAGCTTTCCTGAAATCCAAATATATGATATCAAAATTATTTTTTGCATCCAGTTCCTTTGTAACCACATCATAATAACCATGCTATGTCTGAATTATTGCTGCAGTCGTGTCTAGATGATCCTGCAATGCATCTTTCACCAGTGACTCCATTATTTTACCCGGAATAGAAGTTAAAGTAACTGGTCTGTAATTACTCGTGTCACCCTTTGATCCCCCTTTGTGAATTGGGGATACATTTGCATATCTCCAGTCCGTGGGAACCTTCCCTGAGTCCAAGGATGCTCACATAATTATGGCTAAGGGTTTGCTTAGTTGCTTTGCCCCTTTAATATATTTGCATAGATCCCATCCACCCCAGGTGCTTTTCTTATGTTTAACTTCAACAATTTCTCCTCCACTTTGCTCTCAGTTATTATAAAATCATTAAGTACCCTGCTGCAATTTGAAAACCTTCTGCCATTTTCAAACCTTAATAATTTCTCATGTGTGAATGTAAATGCAAAATACTCATTCAGTTTGTTTGCTATCCGAGCAGGATCATCAACAGTCGAACCATCGATGTCAAGTGGACCAATCAGATTCATCCCCTTCCTTTTAGAGTTTATATAAGTAAAGAAATCCTTGCTGTTTTTCTTAGCATCTTTTGCCAAGGATTTCTTGTAATCTGCCTTCGCCTGCCTAACCTCCTTTGTGACCTGATTGCAGACTAGCTTATATCTGCCATAGGCTTCTGATTCGCTTGATAATTTATATGCATCCCATGCATTTTTCTTCTCTGTTATGAGTCTCATTAGTTCATTTGATAACCATTTAGGGCTAAACCTTGAACAATATTTCTTAATAGGTATGAAACTTTTAGTAGCTTCCACGATTAATTCCTTGAATGCTTCCCACTTAGAATTTACTGTTGGTAACATCGTCAGTTGATCCCACTGTACAGAATTTAAAAACTGTCTGAGACCACTGTACTCACCTTTAAGGAAGCAAAAACTCTTTCCTTTACCCCTGATGGTAATTATATCTTTAAGTAAATCCCACATCAGTACACTGTGATCACTGCCACCTAGTGGTTCCTTTATCTGCAAATTCTTAATACACAAATGATCACTGCTGATAACCAGATCAAGAGTATTACTCTCTCTGGTTGCCTCTCGAACATACTGCTGCAGAAAACAATCATCCAATAAATCCACAAAAGTCTGACTAGTGTGTGTGATCATCCCACAAGTTCCAGTCAGTATCTGGGAAGTTAAAATCCCCCATTATAAGACATTCTGATTTACTAGCCCACTCTATTTCTCTGTACAATTGTTCATTGTACTCATTCGAGTCATTAGGCCTATAACACACTCTTGCTCTTATTTTTACTTTCGCAGTGCTTATGTCACAGCAAACTGACTCAGCAGTGCACTGTTCATCTATACTAATGCTAATACTGTTTAAATTCTTATTGAAATTTCTTTGGTTTCTGAGTGTATCTAAATTAGCATCTTCATGCTGAACAGTGAAGTAATCTAATTAAGTAAGCAAGCATTCTCTGGATGAAAAATTTCCAATTAAACATATAATGTGAAAGTTATGTTCAGGTATAATCCGTAGTACTCAGATGTGTTTTCTCAAAGTGACAATCTAGTAAAGGAGTACTATTTTTATTTTAATGCTGGAATTGAAATAATTATTCATCACTTTCCATTAATAATGTTAATTACTAGCAATTCTAGTAGTAATGTTATAATTACTAGTTTACTAATTTGAGCTGATGCAGCTCTACACTGTTATTCTTGCACATAACTTTCACTATATGTTCATTTGGAAGGTTTTTTTTGTCATGCATTACTCCACTGTTCACTTAGATTCAACTTATTATTAACATCACACAAAATTGCTAATTGCAGCTACTTGCTAACTAATGCAATTTCAGCAAGAATTGAAACAGTCTGTCTTAGTAATGCCTTATAGTTTTTAATGAATAATGGATTTGGCTCTTTTGGTGAAATTATTCTATTACAAATAAGTGAAGCTGAGGGCACAGCATACCTCCCACACAGCAAGAGAGTATTATAACATAGTAGTAGCACTAATTATCAAAGGAAGATGTTTTTTTTTTCTTTTTAATGTTGATAATATCTATTGTTTTTTTTTTTTCCCCAATTTCAGAAGCAGTGCCTGTTCCATCTATGGAATTCCATCACTGGCCAGCCGAATTTCTGGCCTATGTCAATATGGGCATACTATCAATCAGTACAAGTATATTATATTTTTATTTTATATTATATATATGTATTATTCTTTCAGGGTGGTTCTTGCCCATTACCAGATTTTTATTTTTGGATCTCGTAAAATTTTTAGGTATCTAGTTTGGATTGAGGCTATTGTTTCATATGCATTATGTACAGCTTCAGTCTATTTTTGGTTGGCCTTACATAGCTCAGTGGTCAATGTAGAAGCCCAGTAGTACCCACATTTGAGTTGACTGTGGTTTGAATCCATTAATGATAATATTCCTTTCAAATGACTAGCTGTAAACTCCTCTGATATATGTAGTTGTGCTGGAGTGTAAACAGAACTTTGGCTAATAAAAGTTAATTTAATTCTTATCCTGGGTCATCACATGGCAATGAAGTAATTTAATTTTTATACTATTTGCATCAGTTATTGGCCATCAGTTTCTAAGTATGTTATTCAGCCTGTTTTATGTTCGTGAAATGTTCGCCTGCTTACACACATCAGTTCTGACAATCAGAAAATAATCCTAGTGTATATTTAATGGTGTTAAAATTTAATTACCTAGATTTCATGCCATTATATAGTGAAACCAATGCATTTCTTGTTAGGAGTATTTGCATAGTGGATTCCTTGTCAAAATCCAAGATCAATACCTCAGGTAGTTCATCTTTTCAGAGTCAAGAAAATGGTCTATTTTTTAATTCTGTAAGTCACCTCATGAATGAGTTTTATTTGAGTTCTTTATTAGATTACTTACAGGATTTTGAGATGTATCTGATTAGATGATGTAGCTCTGCAATTGAATTGTAATTTGCTTATTTTAATCTGTAAATCGTACTAGACACTATCTGAAGTATTATCTTTTTTTTGTGAGGTAATGAAACAATATATATATATATCATCACTGGATTATCAAGTCCTGCACTGATATGCTCCTACATACCCACTAATGAAGAGAAAATACATTGAAACAGCAGTCTGGATAATTGAGGCATACATTACAAATAAATACATTACCGTATAGCAATATACTTTTTCTTAGGAAATTCCTATTCACTTTTGGTGTAAGATTGAGATAGTTTGTGATTTTCTCCACAATATGAGATGCTGCATTTTTAGCAAATTTACCATTCTATATAAAAATTTCCATTTGGTGCTACTCGTATGAGGGCTATTCAATAAAGAACGATCATAATTTTTTACGCGCAACCATACTGCTTGCTATTTTTAGCTGAACTGTAGAATTTAAGACCAAACCAAGCTACATCACATAGCAACTGTGCAGTTGAATCGTGTGCACAGTGTGACTTTGGTGGTAAGTCAAGTTTATACCTGTACAGTTTTGCATATGTAACATGGATGTGATATGCAAGGAATAGTATGCTGCTCTCAAATTTTGTTTCCATCTCAAGGAAACATCAGCTGAAGTATATGAAATGTTAAAAGAGACATATGGTGAATCTACACTTCCATATAGCACAGCTCGCAGATGGTTTTGAATGCTTAAAGATGGACGTGATTCAATCACAAAAATTGGTAGTCATGGAGCTCCAGCCACTGCTGTCACCAAGAAACCATAAACGCTGCTTCTGTAATGTGAGAGAAGATCATTGTATAACAGTAAGGTAACTGGCTGAGATGTTGAGAATATCAGTAGGAAGGATGCATGATATTCTCCCTGGCTCTTTATATATGACAAGTGTTTATGCATGCCTGGTTCCAAGTCTACTCAATCCTGAGCAATAGTAAGTTCACATAGAAGCTTGTCAGGAGCTGCAATCGGTGGTTACTGAAGATGGTGAGATTCTGCACAAAATGATAATGGAAAATGAGATATGGCTTCGTCATTTTGACCCATAGTATAAGTAGCAAAGCTCTGTTTGGAAGTCTGTATCATTGCCAACACTGAAAAGAGCAAAAGTTGCGACTTCTACAGGAAAGATTATAGTCATCTCTTTTTTGACATTCAAGGAATGGTTTATCAGCATGGTGTGCCACATCATATTACTATTACAGGACCGTACTACAGAACTGTACTGCACACTTTTCAGGATCACATTGGTCACAAATAACCACAACTGCATGTCGATGGGTAGATGCTGTGAGACCTGACATTGTTCATCCTGTCATTGAATACTTAGCCAGCATTAATATCATGTGTTAATAACAGCTGCCCTACAGCTGTGATCTTGCACCCTGAAATTTTTTTTATAAATTTCCGGTCAGGTGCATCAAAGTTAAAGAAGGAGCTGCGAGGAAAATGTTTCCAGTTGTCAGAAGTTGTAAAAACATTAGAGGCAATTCTCAAATACATTTGAAACAGTGGCTTCCACCATGTTTTTGAAGAATGGCAGAAGCATTGGAATAAGTACATTTCATCAAATGGGGACTACTTTGAAAAAGATCATCAAAATATGGGTGATAAATTAAGGTATGTTGTGAAAAAAAAAATTATGATCATTCTTTATTGAATGGCTGTCATATATTTGTTGTAAACTTTTATGCTTACTCTTCTTCTTAGGATTTATTCAGTTATTACAACGGTTCTCCTCAACCTAACATGGAAAAGTCATTCCTTTATCTTTTTTTCCCATTTTCTTCTATCTTTCCAATCTCCATCCACCAGTCTTCTATTCGTGGCTGCTCTCACACCCTCTATCCACGTCCTTCTTGGTCTTCCTCTCTTTTTCTTTCTCCATGGCATCCATTCCATGGCTCTTCTCAGCAATCTGTCATCCTCCATTCTCTGCACATGGCCAAACCACTCCAGTTTTTTCTTCTCTATTTTATTAATAGTTTTTTGGACATTCATTGTATTCCTTATCATGTCATTTCTAACTTTTTCAGTCCTAGACTTTCTTGCCAATCTTTGCCAAAAATCCATCTCAACAGCCAGTAGTTTATTTTTTTGTCTTTCAATTTAGGTTCAAGTCTCACATCCATATAATAAAACACTTTGTAATATTGCATTATATATTTGATCTTTAGTTTTTTTAATAATATTTTTATTCCATAGCACAGAATTAAGCATTCTTATGGCCTTTCTACCTTCAATTTCAATTCCTATGGCCTTTCTGTCTTCTCTCAATTTCCTGCCCAGATGATCCATCAGCCTGGATAATTACACCCAGGTATTTAAATTGCTGTACAGTTTTCACCTGTTTCCATCTAAATCCAGAACCTCCTCATTTTGACTCGTGTACTGTCTTATTAAAATTAACTGTCAGTCCCCATATTTTATATTCTTCTAGTAATTTTCTGCCCATGTAGTTTACATCATCGTCCTATGCTGCCACAACTTGGTTGTCTGCAAACAGTAGATTGCAAAGGTACTTATTCTGACCAAGGGGAACACCCATTGAACTGCACTTCTGTGACCATGGTCTTAGAACAACTTCCAGGTACAGCTTAAACAAAGTAGGCGACAAACAGCATCCTTGAAGTAGTCCTTTGGAATTCTTAAATTTTCTTGATATTTTTGAACCAATTATTATACAGTATGTATTGTTCTTGTAGATTCTTCTAATTATTTCAATTAATGGCTGGCTTATCGACATTTTTTTCATAGCCTTCTACAGAAGATTTCTTGGCACATTATCATATGCTTTCTCTAAGTCTATGAACAGCATACCTACATCTTGGTTTGTAGCCTGTCATTTTTTCAGAATTTGCTTAACAGTGAATAAATGGTCTATACATGAGCATCCAGTCGAAAAGCCACACTGTTTCTCAGAAATAACAATCTCTTGTTTCAGTTTTGATTTTATTACTTTTCCAAATAGTTTAGCAATAAAGCTCATAACAAAGATTCCTCTATAGTTGGAGCATCTTCTGTCACCTTTCTTGAAAATTGATGTAATGTATCCGATTGTCATCTCATCTGGTATTTCTTTGCCATCGCATAATTCTGTTGAACAATCAAGTTAGTAGATTTATAACTTTTCGACCTCCATATTTAAGCAGCTCCATGTTAATTCCACCCGGGCCTGGTGCTTTTCCATTTTTTGCCATTTTTATTTCCTCTTCCACTTCCTTATTTAATTTGGATGTTCGATCCTTTTTCCATGACAACTGTCTCTGTTTCAGTTTCTCTAAATTCCTCTCTTCCTTCATTCAGTAGCTGTTCATAATAGTTGACCCATTCCTCCAGTCTAGCATTTAGCTTATGAGGTTTCCTTAAACTCTTCAATACTCTCCACACCTCTGCAGATCTTGTACATCCTAGTTTGCTGTTCACCACGGCACATCTATCTCAGGACTCATTCTTTGCCTTGATGACTTTTGTTTTCACTTCCTTATTTTTTTCTTTATATATTTTTCTATGAACTTCACTTTGTGAGCTTAGCCATCTTTGATATGCTTCCTTTTTCTCCTTTATTAATTCCTTAATTTTTATGTTCAGCCAATCATTTTGTTTCGTCTTTTGAGATTTTCCTATTGCCTCTCCAGCAATTTTCTTCACTGTTTCCTTTAGTTATTCATATATATCTTTTGTTGTTGTTATTTGGTTTTTAGGAGCATTAGCAACTAAGGCCATATTGCTCCAGGGATATGCAGTGGTCATTCCCTGACCTTTCCACCCCTTCCGTATTTGGTGGTCACGGGCTCAAACCTTGGTCTAATCAAGAAGCGTGCACTATGCACTGCTGCTCCTGCCCACCTGGCTACGGAGGTGCTATATATTTTTTGCACCCTCTCTAGGTTTCATCTAATCTTTGATACGAACTCCTAGTGCTCTCATCTTTTAGTGAGTCCACATTGAATCTTTCGGTGTCAAGTTGTTCACTCCTCAAGGTCTTTCTTGCTTTTCTCCTTTTTTTGGCACATCCATGGAAATGACAACATAGCCTTCATCAAAAAGTGATCAGAGCCACAATATGCTCCTCTCTGGGCCCTAACATCACAGACAAAAATTGTGCTTCGCTGTTTAGTGATCACATAAAATTATTGATTTTAGTCCATTTGTTTCTTGGAACCATGTGAACTTATGTCTCTGTGTTTGAAGGTGTTACTAATCCTCAGCTTATATTGAGAGCAAAGTTCTATCAGTCTCTCTCTCTATTATCATTCTTTACATTTTCTCTGTGTCTTTCTACCACTTCATTGTCCGCAGCTTGTCCTACTCTGGAGTTCAAATCCGCATTTTGACTATCTCTCTGCAATGTGGAATTGCTTCTATTACTTCTCAGGTTTTCCCAGAAATCTTCTTTAATGTCTGTAGGAGACTTATTATTAGGAACATATACCCCAATAGTAGTAATTTCTCTTCCATATATTTTAATTTCAAGGGTCATGATTTATTCATCAACAAAACTCCATTTTTCAATAAACTTTCTGAGATTCTTGTGAATAAGTATAGTCACCCCTGCCTTAGCTCTTACATGTCAGTCAACACCAGACCAAAGGAAAATATATTCTCCAGTCATTTCTTCACCTCTCCCTTTCTTCTTTGTTTCAGTTAAGACCGTCACATCCAATTTATATTTTCCCAATTCCAATAAAATTTCATCTTGTTTTGTGCTAACTCCTTGTACATTCCAGCAGCCAAAATTCATAATCCTTTTCCGTTTGCCAGTTTGATTCCTTTTTGTCCATCCGATTTTTTTCTCTGTTAGGTCTTTTAGCATTGAAAGAATGTTTTACAATGAATGGGGAGCTGGCCCATTGCATCAACCCTCAACCTGGAGGACCAGGGTATCTTTTTTCTTCTGGTCTCTAGCTACAAACCTTTCTGGCTTGGGCAGCCCTACCAGTAGCAAGCTACCACCAGCCTAGCTCTGTAGATCATTGAGACATGCAAGCCTCACCACCACCATGACAAGGTAAAGATACCATGGTGGGGTTTGTGCTTGCTTGCTTGCTTACTTACTTATTTCAAAATATAAGAGCAACGAAGCCCAATCCTTCTACTTTTAATAATATTGTTTAAATATAAGATAACTTCTCGTACCTTTTTATAGGAAATTTCTTCACCCGACGCTCACATCAGATTTATCCGGTTAATGCATAGTATAAAAGATCTAAGTTAATTATGCAATATTATCCATACTAAAAGATAGTTAATTTATATGGGTTTAATAAAACTTGTCTTGCATTCAATTTCCAATGTCCACACACTGCTACCAAGGAAGAGCAAAGCGTAGCCAATGCACATCAGATAACCCAAAACTAAACCCACCAGCAATAATAGACTAGAAATCGAACGCAATTGTCAAACTCTGTTAAAATATCCAAGACTAAACTTCTTACTTTATTATTTACTTATTTATGCTTACTTACTATGAAATAAAAGCAATTTAAATATTCAGTTTTCTTTTCAGATTTAAGGTGGAAATTAGTGGCAAGAGCCTTCCTCTTCTTACTAATCTTGACAAAGGCAAATTTGCAGTAATAGTCTTTGAAAATCTTGAAAAGTATTTGCATATGAATAAATGGAATCGTGAACTACTTGATAAGTATGCAAGGGAGTACAACGTAGGAATCATTGGATTTATGAAACCCAGTGAAGAAGGTGTAATTGCTGCTCAATTAAAAGGTAAGTAGTTCCATTACTTTGTGACTAATATTCAGAAGTGTGTGTGTGTGAAAGAGAGAGAGAGAGTGAGTGAGACAATGAATTTGATTTTAACAGTGTCCCTTCAGGAAACTACCAAAAGTGCAGTGTTTAAAAAGATATACAGTCAGTCCTCATATAGCATGATAGTTACTAGAAACCCTCGTGCAATGCAAAATCGTGCAATATAAACAACAGGCCCTATGGGGAAAATAGGGTTAGGTGCCGACCACCCAAGATTGAATACTCATTTGTAACCAAAACATTACCAAACACAATAAATAATCGTAATAAAATACATAAGTATTTTATTACGTAATAAAATATTGCTAATGCTTTTGCTTCTATCGTAAGCATACTTGTTTTTTGTTTGATTTTCTATCAAAACAGATGACAGCTGTTTCACTCTTCCAATTCTTTGTGTCTTAATCTAATGGATTTTAATTACACTTTGAGTTGTTCCTGCTATGAAAGTTGTTTTTATTTTCTCTACATTCTTTGTAATTCTCGGCGTTGCCTCATTTAGGCCTGTAGCACGTGCAATATCACATGGTCTTTCATTTTGCTCAGTGTTTCACAATTTGATATTTTTTCTCTATCGACAGAGGCGGACTGGCCAAAAGCCTTACTGGGGAAACCCCAGAGGCCAGTGTGATTTTGGCCATAAACCATAGTGTGAGGCCACTATAAATTTTCCCGGGTAAGAATTTTTGATCCAGTCCGCCTCTGTTTATCAATATTGGTTTTCTTTTTCTCTCTGAATCTGCAGTGTCTTCACCAGGACGCTTCCTTTTCACACCTTTTACGTATTTTACTCATTTTTAAGGAATAAAGCACAATTACAAAACGAGGAGGCACGCTTGATACACATAAACAAAGCTGCGCGCGTGTAGCAACTGAATAAACAACACCGTAAAGGCAGAGATACACTATTAACACCTCAGATTTTACTAAAGCACATTTCTAGTGGTTACTACCATAAAACAATAAAAACAATTTCCAGTTGCGTTTCTGCTAGTGGAATCTGTTATAAGCTGGTAGTAAACTCGATCTAATTGCATTTGTGATTATACCGATTGCTGGAATTGTGTTGGTTTTTACGTTATTATGGTGAAATGTGATTCCCCTTCACTGATATAAAAAAACATAAATACATTTTCAGAATCTTCTCTTCATTCCTATCGTGTTGCGTTCGGTTGGGGTGATTCTGCGTTCGACTGCCATTTCTTGTAAACACAAAAGCTAATCGTGCATAAGCGAATTCGGTTTGTGTTATATAAGATATCGTTCCCTATTTATAAATCGTGTATGATCGAATTCATGTAGTGTAAACATGTGTTATACGAGGATTGACTGTATATTCAAAATATTCAGTGTATTATTGAATTTTGTAAAGGACATCTTCTCTTTTGTATAATATATTTAAGATGTGTTTTTTCATCAGCAGAAAACACATGTAATGAAATGTAAAGAAATAAGCATTAAGAACTGTGTGCAGTTCACAGAAATGTGAAAATAGATGTAGATTTTCACACTGAAGATTAGTATTACAAGGAAGCAAAACGTAGGCTGGAGAGTTGAGGGTGCGATATTTTGTCTACTTAATTTGTCTATATATACTTTTCTAATTTATTTAGAAGGAATTGCTAAACCTTTTGTTAGGTGCAGCAAAACAGTTACAGCAACATATGCATTGGAATTTAAAAAAAAAATTTGTAATTCTGGTACACTGGTAGCTGTTCAGAGCTGACAGAGACATTTGCTGTGGCGGTCACTGTTAGGAGATTGCACACAGAGAAGAGTAATTCTGACACTATATTATATAATTATCAAAAATTATTTTTAGAAACAACTTGTTATTCAAATTGATTCAACCTTGTTATTCAAAAAAAGTTGTTTCCCTTGACACCTTTTAAAGGTCAACTTTCAGTCAAGAAATAATTCTGAAAATAGAGCCTTAAAGGATTTTTCAATTCCTACTATTAGTTCACACTCTCCCTATATATATATTTATATATCTTGTTCAATTTTTCATTTGTTAATAAAATACTTTTTATTCATCCACTCAAGTTCAAATATTAAACTTGTAGTGGATGACACTTGATGTTAATACAGTTTTTTCAAATATTAATTCATTAATTAAATTTAATTAATTAATTTTAGTTTTATATGGGAGAAAAAAATTTCTCTTATATAAGATATTTAGCAGGATATAAATTTAGGAATAAAATTGAAATCAACAGGCAGTAGCTCAATCGGTAAAATGCAAGGATTTCAGTATTTTTCACGTGAAGGTGAAGAATGCGAGTTCAATTCTTGCGAAAATCAATAATTTTTTGATAAATTTTTGAAGTCGAAAGTTCGTTCTTGACCTAAGTAGGAATTGACTTTAAAAAATTTTTTTTTTATATTACTTGTTTATGGTTATGTGTGTAGGTGGGGTGAGTACTTTTTCTGTACTTTAGGAATGTGAAATTTTAAAAAAAAATTTTTGAAATTTCGCATATTATTTTGTATTATGTCTGCTCTGATATTCCAATATTCCTTTTTAAAAACCTCCTACTCAGTAATTTCCCTTTTTTTTTTTTTTTTTTTTTTTAATTCTTTGGATTAAAATCTGTACTCCATTCTGTCAAATTTGTTTGTTCTCCTAACTACAAATTCTGGGAACTTTTTCAACTTTATTTTATTGAAACCTGACTGTGTCTAATATAACTTTCCTAACAGTGAAATAAGTTTCCTTATTGAGTTTAGCATTTATAACTCTAGCTGGTAAACACCCTACTTTTCCTCAAATTCATTCATCAAATCACCTTTTATACTACATCAAACACATTCCACTCAGTGCCTCCTGTGGCACTGGGTGGAATGCATTTTGTAGTCATCTGACAGGAGGTTATTTAAAAGAATCCTGAACAGCCTTGAGCCTATAAGTCTATGGATCTTCATGGCATTTTGTCACTTGTTCTCAAAGCCTGTGCTCCAGAACTTGCTTCATTTTGTGTAACTTTTTTTTTTTTTTTTTTACATCTTTTATTTCACTGGCACATTTTCTTCTGCCTAGAAATCTGCTCACATCTAGCCAGTTCCTAAAATGGGTGGCAGATCCTTCCTTTCCAGTTATTATTCCATAAATGGTTCTGTCCCTATTGCACTTACCTGAACAGGTAAGTGCAATAGGGACAGAACCATTTATTTCCATAATAATGGAGAATTCTATGAACTGTCAACTCTTGCACTATTGGAGAAATCCATTGCCTTTCAATTTGTGCATTATCTCAAGCCTTCCATCTGATAAGCAATTGCCAATATGGATTCTGTCAGTATCATTCCACTTGTGATATCTTATGTTATCTTTGAATAAATTTGATGAAAACAGTTTGGTGAAAATTTATTTTGACTTGTTTAGCATAAGTATTCTGGTGTTTCCCAAGGTTCAGTTTCTTTCAGTCCTACTCTTTTCCTCTTGATCCTCTGACTGGAAGCCTTGCCCATAATTTTGCTGATTATAGAACATTACATTCCACTTTTCAGTGAGAGGAACCTTGTTCTGCACAAATTGTTTCAACTTCTTAATTTCTCCAGTTAATTCTTCAGTGGGGTGAAAACTTAGTTAACTTTAATCCTAAAATGCAGTTTTTAGCAGTGAATGTGCCATACATTGGAGTTCTTAGTAACAACGTATGGTGTTTTGGTTAAAGGAAAACCCTCGCTTTTACGAGGAATTAGAACACCGCCCTCATGTCATGATATGGGCCAGCAAACGGTTCTTTGGACCTTACTTTTTTGATGGTTTTTGATGGTTAATCGTGACTGATACCTGGACATGGTAAGAAACTGGTTTATATCCCTACCTTAGAGTCAAAGAGGAATGCTGTTTTCGGCATGATGGAGAACCAGCACTTTATGCCATCTCAGTACGTGAATATCTCAATGAGATGTTACCAAGATGCTGGATTGGCAGTTGGTCACCTGTGTTGCCAGCTCCCCTTGATGAATGGCCACTTTAAAGCCCTGACCTATCAATATGTGACAATTCATTATGGGGATTCATAAAGGATGATGAGCTCAAAGAAACTGTAAGAGTCACTTTCAAATGCTGTACTCCCCAAATAATATGAATGATGTCCCAAAGAACTTGGTGATGAATTATCCTCTGTTATGAAAATAATGGGGAACATACTGATTCATTGGGTTATCAAATATGTTATGTTCTTTCATATTTCTTTGTTTGTATTACTATAAATAAATCTTATGTTGTAGCAGTGCCGATTGATTTGTATTTACCAGTTTCAAATAGGGATAACAGGACTTTGTGGCCACACTGTATATTAAATTTATCTTTTAACCATTATACTGTTTTAATTTTTTTTTTTAATTACAATAAAATTCTGTGGTTAGCAAAACTATTTACTGGAGCCAAGTGTATTGGGTGGGGTATTTGATTTTAGTAGCTTTTTGATATGCTCCTAGGTGGCACAAAACGCTTTTGCAATGTAATATGTGACACTGTAGGAAAAGATTGTGCACCCCTGCTCTAAGGTATCTGTGTGAGAACCATCATTTTTGTAGTAGAGGGTTATATGGCTCTGCAGTGGAGACATGATACAGCATTGTTGGCGTTATGGCACAAAAAAAAAAAAAAAAAAAAAAAAAATTAAAAAAATCATCTTGTATGGCATATTTTTTAAGTTTTCATTGGTAAATCTCTATGAAAATTTTTTGCTTGATGAATTCCCATTATCACATAATAACAGATCCAGGCTTCAGGATGGTCACTTAAGAGGTGCAAGCAAATGTTGTAATCCATTGGCAGTTTGTCTTAGAACACTTCACTTAAGAATTCTGTACTAACAGTGATGGCATAATAGGCTAGTGCACTATCTTTTAGAAACCACATGTAAACAAGCACTGTTTACAGTTTAAATATTGCGCGATTGTTTGTTAGCCATTGGAAAAATGTTCGTGAGCTTAATATATATTTTTTTTTAGGTCAACATCACTTAATTCCATCAAAACTGCAGGATAATATGGTTTAAAGCCAGATCTTTTTTCATATGATCTGAACATGGGAACTCCAAGTTCCTGTGATAATTTCTGAAATGATTTATTTGGTGAATATTCCACAGAAGCATTTTGACTTGTGCACGGGACTGCTCATCACATTGATGGGATTTCAATCTTGACCTGTCCTTTATGTAACCACTTTTAAACAGTTCCTTCTCCCAGTGTAATGCTGTCATCCTTGGTCCCTGCTTTTTATTGAATTTGGAAATGAAATCAGTCAGGATATCTTTTGGTATTTTGCTAATGTGTAGTTTTTCATGAGTCCATATACTCATTACTGGGCTTTCCTCTATGGTGCACAGAGACTAATATGTATGACCTTTCACTTACATGACTATATCGCTTTTAATAAAAGAAAAAAATTGCATTAGATAACCTGAAGAAACTGCATTACAGAAATTATAGTTATTAGAACGTCAACACACTGCATTTGGGTGGGGGATTGTAATGGGACTTTTGTCATAAACAGTAGATACAGACTACTCTTTGACAAACCCACATTCACGAGAAGAGAGTTATGCAGTTAATTCTTTTCTCACGAATGAGTTAGTTGTCGAAGCTCATAGAGTTGTATTTATTTTTTAGATTTGCATATTTTAAGTCCAAACTTGATATATATGCACTTATTAAGGCATGAAGATCCCATCTTATGGGTCAGGCAGTTATGATTTAGGTTAATTTATTTGTAAATAACTGCTCCTCATTTAACAAACTTTTGACTTTGATGCTTGTTATTTTATACCTTAGCAATCTATTAGAATACTTGTGGGTGGGATGGAATACATTTGCTATTCTTTATCTAGCTTTCTCTGCCTTATTTAGGATTCACTGATTTCCCACATTCCCTATGGTTGTATGGCTCTTATGGTTGTATATATTTGGTTTAATTTACTATTGTCTGACAGGCTAGCTGTTTTTGCCAGTAAGCTATCAAATTATATAGTAAAATAAGCTATCATATTAAAAGATTTGTAGCTAACAATGTAGCCAATCTAGCCTAGCCTAGCTATAATTGGCAGAATGCAATCAGAAATGGATAGCTTTGCTAATTGTAATTATGATGTATTGAGTGATGCTAGTCCCAGACAATATCAGTTAATGTATTCTGTTAAATATCAGCAGTATATTTTGTATATAAAAATTTGTGTTGTAAATAATTAGTTTTTCTTCTCTATAGCAAATGCACTTTAAACTTTTTTTTGTTATTAAACTCTTAATTATTCAATTTATTGTTCCTTTAATGAATCTCCTCATCTTAATGTGCATATATTCAAGTTTCTGAGAAGAATGACATCGTTTGCATATAGTGACACGTGAACTTCAAATAATCTTTATCTTCAGAAATAAATTGCAATTTCTGTCTTCTTTATTTGTGCACAGTATCTGTTACTATTGTGCTGTACAGTATTTTGAAATACTACTGACCAACAAGAATTATTGCAGCCATTTGCCTTTCAATCCATGGACCCTGTGTTTACAAATGTTTCCTTTTTTTTTTTTTTTTTTTTAAACCACAGCTGTGCTCTTCTTTGTGTTTAATCTTTTTGCATTCTCTTACTTCACAGCAAAAGAACTTGGTGTTCTTTTTTTGGAAATATTTCATATGTGTACTGTTCACTTTAATCAACAGTTACGAAGTACACTTTACCACTAAAATATGAAGTTGTGTAATGCGTATGCATAAAGGAAAATAGCTTGTTCTTGATTAAAGTGCAGTTACAAACTGTGATTGTGTGATTACAAACTTGTTTATGAATCAGTGCAATTACATTATTAGGAATGTAACATACTTATACTACAGTCCTAATATTTCCTCAGGACAAAAACTTGACATATTGAAGCACTGAAACCAACATTGGTATAGTTATATTTATTTCTCAATTGGAAATATGTACACAATGGAGTCAAATGTTTCATGGTATTTTCTTACCACTTCAGCCAGAGCTGTCTTTGTAATATCATTGTCACAGAAGATTACTTCGGTTACAAAAACTTGTAAAAGTTCTTGTGACCAAAGAACTTGTACATGTCCTTCAGTCAACATGTTCAACACAGATGTACACCATCATCAGCCTAAACTTACATGTTCAACACAAACCAAGAAGTTCTTATAACCTTTTGTGACAATGATTTTGAAAGATAGCTGTCACTGAAGTAAAAAAAATATCACAAAACGTTTGACTCCATTATGTACATATTCATAATTCATAAATAAAAATAATTATAACAACATAGGTTTGAGTGCTTTATCTTCAAACAACATAGTTTACCCGGGCACTATGCTGCTCAAGGAATACCTTAAAAAACTAACATTTTTATCGATATGGTCAAGTACACCACTTTTTTACTATTATTTTTCATAAACACCAATTGCTTTCTGTTGAAATCATTAAAATTTTTAAACATGTAGTCTAGTTAATTTTCCTCTGATCACGTAGAAAATGATTTGCTGGATATATTTATATATATATATATATATATATATATATATATATATTTTTTTTTTTTTATGTATACCCCAAACACGAGAGGTATTGGAACCTATAGTACTTAATAACGTGCTTGGGTTGGAGGTGGAGAAAGGTGAAAGAAGATATTTGTTAACATTGGACTTGAACTTCTGTAGACTGTAATTTTCGGGAAATACATATGAAGGAAGGTTATTCCAGAAAACGGCAGTTGAATGAATGAACGAGGAAGATGAAAAGTTGGTTCTGTGAGTTTGGAGTTGGACAGTAAATGGATGTTGGCTGGTGGTGGCATGTGTTCGGACTGTTTTGAAAGAGAGTGCGGGAATTATAGAAGCCAATTCAGAAGAACAGTGCCCATGGAAGTATCTGTAGAAGAGGCATGCAGCAGAAACAGTAAGTCTATGAGACAGCGAGTGGAGAGACTCTGTTAGAGATGAATCATTAATTAACCTAACTGCCCTCTTCTGAATGGAATCAAGAAGCCTGAGAGAGGTTTTGGGGGCACCAACCCAGATGTGGAAACAATATTCCATGGTAGGGCGGATTTGCGATTTATACAGAGTGAGCAGCTGTTTGGAAGAAAAGTAATGCCGAGAGCGAAAGAGAAAACCACGTTTTTTAGATGCAGAGGAAGCAATATTTGTAATGTGTTTGTGCCAAGAGAGATTAGAAGTCAGGGTAATTCCCAAAAGAGATATATCATTTTGCCTAGAAATCAGAGTGTCACTAAAGATAAGCATGGAAGCAGAAGAAGAATCCTTTTTGCGAGATATAAGACAAGACTGAGTTTTAGAAGGGTTGAAATCAACTAAGTTGTCATTGCCCCACTGGAGAATTACCTGAAGATCGGCATTTAAGGAATTGATAGCAGATTTTCGAGAAGTTGAAGCTGATTGAGCAGGACAAGGTTTCTCAAAATGGAAAGTGGAATGCAATGTGCTATCATCGGCAAAACTATGGATAGGATTTTCAGTCAATGGAAGAAGGTCATTAATATACAAGAGGAAAAGAGTGGGGGAAAGAACTGAACCTTGGAACACCGGCATTAGTGGAGAAGTTAGAAGACAGAGAGCCATCTACCATCACCCTCAGTGAGCGATCAGAGAGAAAACTGGATAACCAGTTACTCAAAACAGTTGGCAAACCATAAGATGGAAGCTTGTTTAGAAGACCTTTATGCCAAACACGATCGAAAGCCTTTGAGATGTCAAGAGCAACTACTTGTGTTTCACTGAACCTTTCCATTGAATTAGTCCATAAATGGGTAACATAAGCCAGAATATCACCAGTGGATCGACACTGATGGAATCCATACTAGCGATCTTTGATAAGACGGAAGGTTTCTAGGTAGTTTAAGAGTTGGCAGTTAATTGATTTCTCCATTACTTTAGAAAGAGTAGAAGTAATTGCAATGGGACGATAATTGGATGGGAGGGATTTGTCACCCTTTTTAGGAACTGGCTGGATATGAGCAAATTTCCAAGCAGAAGGAAAAACACCTTTGGAATAAGAAAGTGAAAAAAGGTGGCAAAGAATAGGAGTAAGTTCAGGAGCACAGGTTTTGATAACTAGTGGAGAAATACCATCAGGACCTGGGGCTTTCTTAGCATCAAGATTCGTCAAAATCCTTCTGACATCCTTTTGACGGAAGACCAGGGGGCATTGAATGGAGCGTGTTGGGAATGGTGGGAGGTGTTTTACCAAAATCATTAATACGTGAGTTGGAAGAAAAATGGGATGCTAGCAGGTCAGCTTTATCCTTGGCTGAAGTGACAACAGAACCATCTGGTTTGGACAGATGTGGGAGCAGAGAGGGGCAAAAGTTGCAGCCAATAGCTTTGGCAAGAGACTAGAATGCTCGGCTACCATTAGGGCAAGAAGCAAGTTTTCTACTCTTAGCCTGTTCAAACTCTAATTTGGATTGATTAATAACTGCTTTGGTGTATGCAGAAAATGAAACTGGAGAATTAGAAACAAGCCAATTATGATATGCAACATTCTTTTCTTGAACAGCCTTAGCATATTTATTCTAAAACCAAGGTTTAGATAAAGGACGAGATTTTAAAGTGGAGTGTGGGATAAAGGATTACATTCCTGCAAGAATAATTTCACTGACACGATCTGAGCAAACGCTGACATCAGAAGTTTTGAAACAATAATCCGACCAAGGAAAAGAAGAAAAGAAGTCTCGCAGGTCATCCCATTTTGCATTCTTGTAATGCCAAACAACACGAAGTTGGAAATAACCATGAGATAAAGGTTCCATTGGAGAAGAGACAATCAACAAGTTGTGATCTGAGGTGCCTAAAGGACCTCTCACTTCGACAGTGTACTTAGAAGGGTTGTTTGTGAGAAAAAGATCAAACGTATTGGCTGTATGATTAGGATTGTCCGGTATTCTTGTAGGTAAATGAACAATCTGTGCAAGGTCATTAGTAATTGCAAAAGCCTCAGCATCTCGACCAGCTGGGTCAGTGTGACTAGAAAACAGAAGCCAGCTGGAGTTGTGAACATTAAAATCACCAAGGAAAATTGCTTCACTGTTAGGAAAGTTGGACTGGAGAAAGTCAAGTTGCAAAGAGAGGAAGTCAAAGAGCTCCAAATGATTAGAAGAGTTGGGAGAACGGTAGAGACAACAGATGAATTTGACACAATGAGGTAGAGAGATTTTAAGCCAGAGAAGATCAAAGAGAGGAGATTCGAAATTGCCAAATCTCTAACAGGGAATATCAGAACAGACATATGCACAAGTACCACCTTTGAGGCGAAAGGAATCATAGAGCGAATAATTTGGGCATCTGAGATGAGCAGTAGTTGAATCAACCGATAACTGAGATTCTGTCAGAAAAAGTACATGGGGTTTGACAGACTGCAAGTGGAAATGGACATCATTGAGATTAGAATTGAGACCATGTATATTTGAAAAAGGAATTAGGAAGTGCTTGGGAGGTTTAGATCTTTTTGCAGATAAGCTTGCTCTATTAGTTTGACAATTCATGGTGTATTCAATAGTAAGAAAAAGTGGGTGGGACTGCTGTATGAAGTAATGAAATTTTTGGATATGCCGTACACATGGTAAGAACATACCCAGATCCTTGACATAACATGGCCTCGACAATGCTCCCCCCATACACACTACTCAGACTCCCTCCAGTCACTATCTGGCAGAGTAGAGGTAGCAAGATTATACACTAGCTGATCCAGAAGCCTCCTAGAGAGTTACCAATAGGTTTGGTCCGGTGTACTAACTAGCGGCCAGCCTGCGAACACCGTTTTAGAGTTGTATTATTGAAATGTAAGGAATATTGGTTATCGCCACAATGTTCATCATAACCTCAAAAGTCATCAATCATGCTGCATGATGTGGAAGAGAAAGGGAAGGGTTGACCGGAACTTAGCTCTAGAGACTAAACATGGGTTCCACCACTTCAAGCCTCCTATAAGCAACGTGATGGCATTGCACCGGTTGATGAGTCTACCACCTAGTACTGCCTGGTAACATAGAGGGGCGGCATTTCTCCACCTCGACTCCTGATTATGTTGGTTCACACCTGGATGGTCACTCACCATGTACTTGTGTATGGAGGTTATACCCAGGATTACTAACAGTCCCACCCTCGTGAAGGTGCAAGCAGAGGATTTAGTTGCTACAGACCGTCCAGACTTCGCCGAAATAGGGTCCACTTGACTTGAGTGTCACCTGAATATCAGTTCCATCAGCGTTTTAGACTCCCAGGTAGCAAGTACAGCTTGTCTGGCATATCTGAGAGAATGTCTGTGACAACCTCAAGGATATGCTGTTAATAGGTGGCACTGTTTTTCAATTAGTATGAAACTAGCACATTTCCACTTGAATGTGTTTAGGATATTTTATTTTAATGCATGATGATGATAATAATATAAGTGGAAAGGTAAAATACACTAAGTGGTAGATAAGTTTCACCACTATTATTAAAATCAGGTCCTACTCTTACCATTCCCTTCCACAGTTTTTCATTTAGTTTTTATGATGCTTTTTGAAAGCTATGGTGAGAACTAAATCATGGTTGGAACTAACATCTTAAATTTGAGAATACAGCTTTTAATTGAATCCGTATATGGCTATTGGATAGTAGACTGAATAATGTTGGTTCTTTATAGGCTTCTGGGTTGACTAGTGAATAATCTTGTTTCTGCTACCTCATGGATAGAAAGTATGATTTATGGCTATGTCAGGGCACTGTTGAGACCAAGTTTTGTCTTGGAATTCTGTACAAGAATTCTAAGACAAAACCTGTTAACAAGTCTGTACTTGTTAACAGAAGAGAATGCTTCTACATTGATGGGATACACTTAAATAGAAAGGGTGTAAGTAAGAATATTTGCTGGTGCTATCAAGGCAGTGTTAGGGGGGGTCGGAAAATTGCTAGCTTGGGGGGGGGAGGGATACAAGGACTAATAGATTTAACAGTAGCCACTGGCAGAGGTGAAAGTGATTCTTGAACTATTTCTATTTGAATGAGTAGCAGCCTGGAAAACAAGATGCAGCATATTTCAGAGACTGCTGGGAGTCATTGCGGTTCCTAAGGATAGGAACAGGTGCATGTATACTTGCGAATACACCACTGCTATGAGTTTTGTAAATAAATTTGATGAATATGAGGTATTGCTCAAAACATCAAAGGCAGATATTGATGGAATATCAGAGACGTGGTGTCAAACAGATATAAGGAATGCAAAACTGGAATTTGGGGAGTACAATGTGTTCAGATAGGAAGGGAGGAGGAGTTATGTTAGAAACACATAAAATCCAAGGAAGTGAAGCCAGTCGACATCGCTGGACAGCGCAGTGTTGAGTCAGTTTGGTGTGACATAAGCATTGGGAGATCAAAATTGAGAGTAGGAGTGTGTTATAGGCCTAATGACTCTGATGAGTATAAAAAGAAACTGTACAAGGAAATAGTGGGCCAGTAAATCAAAGAGTCTTATAATGGGGGATTTTAATTTCTCTGATATTAACTGGAATTTGTGAGTTGGTCACTCACACACTAGCAAGGCTTTTGGGGATTTATTGGATGACTGTTTTCTACATCAGCATGTTTGGGAGGCAACTAGAGGGAGTAATACTAGAGAGAGATCTGATTCTCAGTAGTGATTCTTCATGCATTAAGAATCTGCAGATATAAAGGAACCATTAAGTGGCAGTGATCACAGTGTGCTGATGTGGGATTTACTCAAAGAGGTAATAACTACCATCAGGGGTAAAGGGAAGGGTTTTTGCTTTCGTGAAGGCAACTATGGTGGTCTGAGACAGTATTTAAATTCCATACAGTGGGACCAACTGATGATGTTACCAACAGCAAATTCAAAATGGGAAGCATTCACAGAATTTATCTTGGAAGATACTAGGCTTTACATAACAACTAAGAAATATTGTTCAAGGTTTAGGCCTAAATGGATGTCAGATGAACTAATGAGACATATGGCAGTAAAGAAAAATGCATGGGATACATATAAATTAATGGGTGACATGGAAGCCTATGATAGATATAAGCTGGTCTGTAACCAAGTCACAAAGGAGATTAGCCATCAAAGGCAGATTATGAGAAATCTTTGTCAAAAGATGCAAAGAAAAACAGCAAAGAGTTCTTTACTTATGTAAACTCTAGAAGGAAAGGGATGAATCAGATTGGTCCACTGGATATTGATGGTTCAACTGTTGATGATCCTGCTCAGGTGGCTAACAAACTAAATGAGTATTTTGCATCTACATTAACACATGAGTAGTTATTCAGGGAGGGGAATGCCAGAGGCGAGTTAAACTCTGGCAGTGAGCTTGATGATTTTGTAATAACTGAGAGGAATGTGGAGGAGAAATTTTTGAAGATAAACATAAAAAAGGCACCTGGGGGTGGATGGGATCTATCCAGTTATTAAAGGAGGCAGCAAAGGAAGTAAGTGAACCCTTAGCCATAATTATGAGAGCTTCTTCGGACTCCGGGGAGGTACCCATGGACTCGATGCGCAAATGTGACCCCAATTCACAGAGGATCACAGGGCGACACAAGTAATTATAGACCTGTTAGTTTAATTATGTTCCAGGAAAATTAATGGAGGCACTGGTTAAAGAAGCACTGCAGTATCATCTAGACAAGACTTCCGTTATAGCTCGGACACAGCATGGTTTTGTTAAGGGAAAGTTTTGCCTGACCAATTTGATTGGATGCTATGATGTCGTCACAAAGGAGCTGGATGCAGGGAATAACTTTGATATCATATATTTGGATCTTAGAAAGGCTTTTGATACTGTTGCACATGGAAGAGTGCTGAACAAATTGGAGCAGTGTAGCATTGGAGGCAAATTGCTGCTATGGATAAAGGGATGGTTGAGAGGGAGAAGACAGAGAGTGGTAATCAATGGACACTGCTCTTTGTGGACTAATGTTATTTGTGGAGTCCCTCAGGGTTCAGTGTTGGGTCCATTGTTATTTTCTGTATTTATAAATGAAATTGATGATGGTATATCAGGCTTAATGTCAAAGTTTGCAGACGATACGAAGGTTGGCAGGGTTGTTAAGGACACTAATGACAGTACGCTTCTGCAATAGGATCTAGAAAAGTTGAGCAGATGGGCTGAGAGGTGGCAAATGAAGTTTAACATTGACAAATGTAAAGTACTACATATGGGAAGCAGTAACCCCAGAGTAACGTATCAACTCTGTGGTACTACACTGG
This sequence comes from Mastigoproctus giganteus, assembly GCF_048544385.1. Taxonomy (NCBI): domain Eukaryota; kingdom Metazoa; phylum Arthropoda; class Arachnida; order Uropygi; family Thelyphonidae; genus Mastigoproctus; species Mastigoproctus giganteus. The sequence goes on from NC_143582.1 coordinate 76,091,809, forward strand.
CAGTGGTAGAGAATGAAAAGGACCTGGAGTAATTGTGCAGCCAGATATGAAGTTTTCTGAGCAGTGCAGACGGTTTGCAAGAGTAGCTCATGGTGTCTTGTCAATGATATACAGGAATTTTTCTAGCAGGGATAAAGAGGTGATTATCCCCTTGTATAAGGCAATGGTCAGGCCACACCTTGAATACTGTATACAGGTCTGGAGGCCTCATTTTAAGAAGGATGTAGAGCTGTTGGAATGAGTACAGAGAAGGGTAACAAGATTAGTGAATGGAACAAAGAGTTGCTCTTACGAAGAAAGGCTTAAATTTTGCAAATTAAAGTGTCTGGAGACTAGGCACCTGTGAGTTGATCTGATAGAGGTGTTTAAAGCCTTGAATGGTTTGAGCATGCTCAATGCTGATGGTATTCTTTGTCTTGCTCAGAATAATCACACGAAAGGGCATAAATTCAAATCGAGGAAAGACAGATGTAGGATAGATGTGCGGAAATTTACCTTTAGCCAGCGGGTAGTTGGTTGGTGGAACAGACTTCCATCCCTTGTTGTGGAAGTTGATAGCCTAAATAAATTTAAGCCTGAGTTGGACAGGTATTTGGAACAAACGGAGGGGTGAAATGGGAGCATTTTTTTTTTTTTTTTGGCTGTTGCTGCATAAGATTGCTTTCTTGCATCATATGCCTCTACTAATGCTAATTATGTACATTTTCTTTACTTGTGGCATAGCCAAAAATGTGATCACTTATGCTTAATCCTTTCTCATCTCTGAACTTACAGTATTATGAGAAGCCAAGCTAACTTAGTAAACTTATTTGCAGAAAAAATTTAACTTCCATTCACTTCACATATATATGGCCTTATGATTACTTTCAGTAATCTTAAGTTCCATTACTGAAAAGAAATTTATTTTTATGACTTCTTTTGACCTAATTTCTCATTATAATGACTTAATTTTTTATTTTATTCCCTCTCTCTTATTTTTTTAATACAGGCCTTCCAGTTTTTATTCATACCAAACTAGCTCTGAAAAATTGTTACCTGAGCCCTGCATCTAATGTGTTGAGGATAACAAAACCTGGAAGAGTATTTTATGGTGATTTGCCAAGAGATGACTGGACAGTTTTTCAAGTTAATCATTCCAGTTATGAACCACTTGCTGTTGTGGATATTCATTTATCACAAACAGATGTACTAGATGAAATAAATGCACCAATAGCTAGTGTAATACAGGTAAGAAGAAATTTTATTAAGATTGCCTGTATTCATATAACAAGTTAGGTAATGTATGTAGTATTAAATTTCAGTGCAGTTATTTTCATCTTATCAGTTAATTACTAAGAAAAGCTCTATAGTTTTACCTAAACTTAGTTTTACACACGCGCACAACACCATGTTCATGAGTCTTATATAACAATGCACGCACAACACCAAGTTCATGAGTCTTATATAGCAATACACACAAAGCCTGCATGGACTGGCTAAAGCTGCGTTTAAAATCACATTTAATTTATAAATTTCTGTATTTCCCATTGTAATGAAATTTTGGATGGCTGAACAAATTCAAAAGAAATAAATATAAAATTTCATAAAAATTTGTATCTTCAACACAAATTTTTCTGAAATTTTACATGCAGACAGACAGATGGGCATGATAAGGACAGTAGGTGCTTGTGCATATATAACCACCTAAAAATGGTGTAATATTTTTTTTTTTCTGTTTTCAAAGATGACACGTGTGTTGCATTTGCCATCGTTTATATAATTTTTAATAGCCTTTATTGAATCGTATTGTAATGTATGCCATTGTTTCGGGTATTAGAAGATAGTGCAATATTTGGGGTAGTCATCATGAACTTTAATGAGTGCAGCAATCCTGAAGGTACATTTCCAATAAAATTTCTGGGAGCAGACATCAGAATTTTGTGCCACTCATTTCTTAAGGTGGTGGCTTTTTCTTTCACTGAAGTTGGGCATCAAAGTCTGGCTTTCATTTGGATCAAGACAGACTCTGAATTGGCTAAGACAGTGTCCACAATGTTGTCCTTAAACTACTGCATTATCCTGAGCTGAGTAATGTAGGGCATTGCCATTCTTCAAACTGCCTTAAAACTCCCATAATATAAGTAGGACAAAACGATCTGCGATGTAATATTTCACATTATTTGTGGTTCAATGCACAACTAAAAATAGGTCTAGTCCAAATTATGTGAAACAGGCCTTTACCATTATGCTGTCCCTACCAACTTCATTGTGTGTAATTAATTTTTATTTATATACTCAGTGACACTCTAGTGGCTGTGCTGTAAATCACCCATTTAGAAAATGTTTACAGTTCTGTTCCTGTCACACTGAAACAGTTCACTATGAAACATTTTTTACTGAAGGCTTAGTTAACTGGTCTGAGGCAAAGGTGTAAGGTTCAAATCCAAATTTCTGAGCTAACTTGTCCCCTTCTTCACTTATGCTTTTCCTGTTTTTTTAAATAACCTTTTCCTGTATTTCTTGAATATTATAGTCTACAGAAATTTAAGTGCAATATGCTAACTCTCTTTTGTCCTTTCAACTTTCAATCCATTTACAGTATTAGTAGAGTACCATAGGTTAGTAGCATAACTGGGTGGGGATGTATTTGTATTCCCTAAGAAATTCGTATATATTATTTGTTGTCAGTTCCAATTATTACAAAGTACTATCCACTTTATGATACTATCAAAAAATAAAAGGAAATGGACTTGATTTCTAAGTTAAAATAAAAGTTGATTTTTTGTATATGTGAAATAATAAATTAAAACTATTGTGTGTATTGGATTAAACTTAATCAGCTTTATAACTGATCATTGTTGTTATTTTCACAAGTACAATAACTTGTTGATTTATGAACACTGTGCATTCCTGAAAAGTTGTTAGTAAAATTGAGTTTATAAATAGAGGGAAATTTTCCCATTGATATAATGGTATACCAAGAGACGTGTCCCAAAAAAATACAATTCAATGCATGAATTGGGATAACCGTAAGATTTATGTAAGATCTACATCCTAACAACAGATTTTAAAATAATAATATCTTTATTGCAAATACAGTAGCTGTTAATTGCATTTGAGGAGCAAGAAGTATATCAGTACATAAGAATGTGTTGCTAAGAGGGGGGGGAAAAAACACCACAACACTACAGTTTAGCACACAGCTTTGTAGTTATATATATAGATGATTATTATTGTATAATTTAAATAGAAATAAACAATAGTTGACACTTTTCTAGCTCAAGCTTACAATTTTCAAATTCCCAGTTCCCCTTTACAAGTCAGGTTGCAGTATGATTAATCCAACAGAAATGCTTCATACCCTTTACAGATACAGCTGCAATAAAATTATTAAAAAGTTGTGTATTTGTTACTGGAAACATGGAATGACTTTGGAAAGAATAGCAAACAATTTAAATTAAATTATTCTAAACAGAAATCACTTTTATTTAATAGGAGATACTGTTCACTTTTGTTGTCTGCTTGATGGTGCATTTCACTAAAAATACATTTCAAATAGAGTGCTGAATTTAACTGCATGTATAGTATATGTTAAATTGCTAACTATAATGCATAACAACTGAAAATATTTCATCCTGAGTTCACTTTCATAAAGGTGGTTCTTTAGAAAGTTGTAAAAAAGTTCATGAATTAGATGCCTTGTGTCAGAAATTTCTATTTACGAGATCAGAAGTTTTTAAACCAGGAACTCACTTTAATGGTGTACTAAAAATTAACTGAAAAACTTTTTTTTTTTTTTTTTTTTTTAATTAAAGTAGACTTATTATCTCTGTATATATTACATGTGTACAGTTTTCTACACAAATATGGACTCCAATTTATATTTGACCACTGGTATATATGTGGCAGTTTCACCTTATAACATATAAGGGAGATTTTTAAATTTTTGCTGAATTTGCATATTGCAGCCTAACTTGCTTTGGCTGCATATGATTCCTTTTTGTTATACACAAATTAATCCATTTAATTAAAAGTAACTTAAAAAAATTTGATATTTTTATAGGATCATGGTACTTATGATGGAATACAAAGAATTTTGTTTGGCAGTGGATTTAATTTCTGGTTGCACAAGTTATTATTTCTTGATGCAATATCCTACCTTTCTCATGGAAAACTGAGCCTTCCACTTAATCGATATATACTCATTGACATTGATGATATCTTTGTGGGAGAAAAAGGAACAAGAATGAGGCCAACTGATGTGCAGGTAATATGTTTTTCTTAATATTTAATGTATGGCATAATTAAAAATTGATTAAATAACTAATTTCATTTAAGAAAATACATTCTTGTACGTTTGTGTAAACTGAAAAAAAAAGTGCTTTTTTTCACAGTTCATACAAAGAATATCTTGTGGATATCCATTTAATGATTTTAAAATGACATCTTAATTGCAGGAACTCTTAGCTACTCAAGAAAGACTTCAACAAACAATTCCAGGTTTTCGATTTAATTTGGGGTTCTCGGGAAAATTTTTCCACAAAGGGACAGATGAAGAAAATAAAGGGGATGATCTCTTGATAGGTACTGTATTGGTATAAATAGGAAAAATTCTTTCGGATATTTCTAATATATCTTTAAATAAAGAAATGCACTATATTACACCATCTTACTTGTAGTTATGAAAAAGTATTGTTATTTATTCAAAGACATCCGTGTTATTGGTCAACCTTTGGTTGTAATAACTATTCATTTTGTCATGAAAGACTTTCTCCCAACACCACTTGCTTTCTGTTAGAAATGTGATGGTTTTTTACTCCACTCCTCTTTTAAGGCATTAATGAGCCATGTTCCTTTAGAATTATCCAGAATAGCAATGCTGGACACAGCATTTATGGTTCCATGTGCTGTGACCAGAGGACCTTCTACTAGAGAAATAATACTGATGTACTATAATAACTAACTAACTCCGAACCAAGGCTCTTTCTCTGAACTTCAAAGTCAGGTACTAAGTATTCTCCAGGCATCTGGTTTAAAAAAAAAAAAAAATAATAAACTGCAGCCATTATCAACCCACTGCAGGATGGAAGCCTCTTCAACAATTCATGTTGAGGGAAATGGACCAGATCGACTGTATTTAGCAGTCAGGGGCTTGAACCCCAGTCTGCTCAAAGAGTGTGTGTGTGCTACTGCCCTCCCACTCCTGACCACTCGGGTACGAAGACCGAAATGGCATCTGCTTTACTCAGACACATCCATCAGATTGATGGAGCACGTCTCGTCATCTCAGAGGACCAATTTTCATTGATCCGTGGTCTCAGTTTGATGTGTTCTGCAGCATCCTAATTTAACAGTGCATTTATTTTTGCTATCAAAGGCTTGTAGGCTCTAGTTCTGTTAAAATTTGCGGTATTCAGGTCTCTGTGTGTTGTGAAAGTTACAGGATTGCCAAGGGCTGCTTGCAACTCCAAGCTCAAATTCTCTAGGATCTGATTGGCAAGATGAGTTTATCCTGTATTTTTTTTTTAGGGTTATAGTGTCACTTCTGGATTTTCATTTCTTCGCGGTGTTGTAACTCATTATTATGTGTTATACCTGAGCAATATCAGACATTTTTGCCATGATATCCAACTATCATTCTTCTCTGAAACTCATTTAGCTCTCGGCATGCTCATTATTAGGCATATATCTCTGAAATGAATTCCAGCTTATTTGCTGGTCACCTTTATAAGCCAAAATATTTCTCTATTTCATAATTATCCAACTTCATACAATCAAGAGAGGGTGTCCCATGACATTTTGTAGGATTTTCAAGGCTCCTTCACTTATTTTAAGTATATTATTATAACATAGTAAACTGGTTGACATACATTTGATATACATTTAAAATTGCATAAATGATAAAATTTATCATTTATGCAATTTTCAACTGCTCATCATCAGTTGCTGATGATGAGCAGTTGACTCAATTTTGTGAGAAATAAGACAGGACTGAGTTTTCAGTAGGGTTAACAAATTTTTCTTCTCCCCAGTGGAGATTAGTATTTATGAACTGATAGTTGATATTCAGGAGTTGTAGCTGTTTGTGTAAAGTTTGTTTTAGACCTGATAAAGTGGAAGCTTGCTTAGAAGACCATATACCAAATGTGTTTGAAAAACAGAGCTCCCAGATAATTGTTATTTTTCCTGTTGATTTTTTTGTTACCTCATTTCTTTTTTCTTTTTTTTATCTCACAAGAAACAAACGTTAAACTTCTGTTATATTTTCTTAATTTTAGTTAAGTTAATATTAGAAAGAATATTGTTTTGTATTGTAGCAATCATAGTTATTAAGAATATATTAATTCTTATCTGTACTTCGTTTTTCTTTAGTAGTGGAAAACAGTGTAGTGGTTCCCAATTAGTGGTGTTGATGTTTTGGATGAAAAATGTTATGACAGCAGTCATAAAAAACCTGCTCTTAAGCACGCATCTCCTTTTTTCCTAAATAAGCTATTCCTCAGTCTTTCTATTCTGACTTCTCCAACTGTTGTTTGAAATTGGGTGTTTTATATGAGACAGTTGGTAGGATTTCATTTCCCTTTAGCTAGGTGTGGCTTGGACAGACCTTTTGTCAATCCAAAAGTTGTTTTAGGTTTTTTGAATGGCCTTTTGCTTAGTGGACAACTTGAATTCTAAATTTTGTTAACATAAAATTATGTTTTACCCTTTAATTTTGGGATTCATCAGAATTTCAGCATTGGTTATGAAATTCTGTATTTAAAGATGATTATCCTTTCAGGATTTACTTTACTTTTAATATGAGTAAATGTAGTAATTAAAATGAGTTGCAAAAGAAAAGAGCCAGTAGAGGATTTTATTGTAGGCACAGAATAAAAGAGTGAGTGAATTGTTTTGTGTTGTATGCTGTAAAGTGTGTTAATATTAATTTTTTTTTTTTTTTTTTTTTTGTTGTAAAGCAAAATTTGATAGAAAAACACAAAAGCAATAACAGATCAATTTAATTGAGCTTCAGCATCATTTGACTGGTATAAGGAACAAAGTGAAAAACATTCTGGGAATTTCTAGTAATTTCAGCAGTGGCACATTTGCTGTGTTTGGGATAGAGTTCACATGGCTGAAATTATTTAGTTGATGAAAGCTATGGCTTTGAATGTTTCTTCAGATCTTGTTCTGTAATTTGGAATGTTTCCTAAACTAGGAGCAATCTCAGAAGCAGCATTTTCACTTAATTTTATGAAACTTATTTATGTTGTTAGTGATTCATTGGCACCTTACCATGAAGGGATATTATTAGAAGCTTATTGGAGATCCTCTCACTACATGTTGCAGTATGACAAAATCTAACAGTGCTATCAAAAAAGAACTACAAACTGTGATAGGATACCAATCCGAAACCAAGCATTCTTTAGATTCACATCACAGTCAGGTACTTAAAAAATCACATTTTGTTGGCTGTCAGTAATGGTGACTTGTCCCTATCTAAACTTCTTACATTTGCAGGTTGTGGTCCCAATGTGAATAAAAAAGTATTTCATCTCTTAAATGAAGGGGTTAAAAATATTTGAAGTTAAAGAACCTTTTGAAACTGGCACATGCAATATACATGTGATTCCTAGTACTTTCCAAAAAAAGGACTCAAAGGATTGTGCAGTGATCCATCACATTTAATAACTTCACTGCTTTGACCTTCACACTGAGAGTAGGTTCAGGAAATTCAGAATAAAATGGGTTTACAAAAATGTTGTTTTATAATGCATATCTGTAACCAGTGGTTGATTCTTGAGCTAGCAATTTAGTGCTTTTTGAAACAGCGGATGTACAATACTTATGTACTGTACATTCATTCAAGAAAGAAAATTGATGAACACTGCAGGTGACAAGGAAGTTGTCTTTTGAAAATGCAATTAATGAAAGTTCGATTAAATTTTTTTGCATACAATGCTTTTGATATTCGCTAGGTTTACTGCAGTATTTCAAAAAGAAGAGCCCCTGATTAACATTTTACATGAAGTACAGTAGTTGTTTATTTTTAATAATTATGAATATAATTTTGGAATACTTAGACTGAAGCAATTCTCAAATATAGATATTGATTCCTTTGGAACATTAAACTTGATTTTACATATATATATATATATATATATATATATATTGAAGTCAATTTACTGATGGAATAGAAGCTTCTCTATTCTGGAGTGTATGCAGTATAGCAAAAAATAATTGATCAGCACTGAGTTTTTCCCTAAGTAAAATTCTTCAATTGGAAGTCTGAAATATCCAGTGGTAGCTAGCAAAGATTGTGAAAGCTAGTCTTGCCCTCTTTTTTTTGGTAGTGCAGTAGTATGTACATTTGAATTGGCTATGGTTCAAGCCCAGTTGATCACTAAAATGTACGTAATGAAAATATTCTTGTTAAAATGATTGTAAACTTCTCTGACCTTACATGATTATGCTGGAGTATAAACAGAACAGGTTTTCCCATTTTACCAGTCATCACTAATGATAAAGCTGCAGTGAAAGTTAGGAATTTAAGAATTAGTTAGGAAAATACTGAATTGCTGAAACCAAACTTCACATGCTAATTTCTTAACATAAACTTCACATGCTGATTTCTAAGCTTATGCAACTGCACATAAGGAATATGACAACTATTTTGGAAAGGAAAAACAACTGGTGAGAGAAGCAGCTAGGAGGGCAATAGTATTGTAGGAAAATGAAGGCGGCTGAAGTGAAAAATGCATAAAGGCTAGCAAAAGACAAGGATGAAATTGGATTTCTTAAAAGATGAAGAGAAAGAAGTTCAAGGGTGTGTATTAGATAACCATTTGGATGAGGCTAATAACAGGCTATTAAGCTAAATTGCCAGAAACTGTGACAGAAGGATTATGAAGCCACTGAATAAATCAATGAATGGGTTATACATTTACTAAAAAAGGAACTGGGGAAAATGTGCAACAATGTAATTACTAATTATTCCACTGAAAAAAGAAAAGAAAAACAGAAGTTAGATATATAAAGAAAGTTAGCCATACTGAACCATTTGTTGTGTATATGTTTTTTATATATGCAGCTAAATTGCTTGGTACTGTTAAATGAATTAATGAATATCTAAAGACATGGCCATGCCCTATCCAGGAAACATTCAGCTTTCATATAAAACGTAAAATTTGTCGTAATTGTTGTATATGTTTTCAGCACAAGGCTAATCAAGTTGAATTCTGCAAAACCAGCTTTTGGTTGAGATTCTCTATTTGAGCAAAAAAACCATTGTTGCTTCGTTGAATATTCTTGAGTTTTCTTCTGAATGTAAGATTTCATTTTGTGCATGTATGATATGTACAAATTACTTTTAAAATAAATTTTAACAAATTTTCTTTTTATACTCCACTACCACAAGGTCAGAAGAGTTCACAAGATAGAATTCGAGAAACACCATCATATTCAGTAGTCACATAAGCTTGAACTACGAGTACACATTTGTATCCTCTTTCTTATCCACTCAGCCTTGATGGCCATCTCAGATTTTCTGTTTATGCTTCAGGACAACTATGTATTCAGAGACGTTCAGAAGACAGACAGACAATACATGAAGCAGCATCACATTTAGCAGTTGTTGTAGGTTTGAAATTTGATGTTTTATATGTGATAATTGGGATTTCATTTCCCTCTATCTGTTTGGGTTTTGGTGTGGACTGTTTACTGCTGTCTTTCAGATATAGTGAATATTTTTCTTTGCACATTTTAATATTGTCATCAGATGTGTTCCTTTCTTTGAGTTTTGTTTTCTGATCATAATAGAAGAAAGTTTCAACTTGTGTGGTGCAAATGGGAAAAATTTTGCTTAGCTATAATTGAACTGTGCTTGCTCAAATTACATATTGAAATCAGCTCTAATCTGTCTTAAGTTTAAAATGCATAATACATGATATTATGGCTTTAACTTTTGTCCCTCAAGTTTAGCACATTGATTATGTAAAGGCTGGTTCAAATTCCATTGAGATGAGATGAAAAAGCCCATTGGGCTTTTTTTTGTATCACGGCCAAGTTAGTAAATCCCAAATGATAGTCATTTCGTGTTTTTTTGATCCACCAAAATTGGTAAGCTGACCAAAGAATGGATGCAATTATACTGATTCCTAATGGCATTGGCTGTTTGGATGACATTTCTAAACAAACTAACCAAACAGTTGTACCTCCTGTAGGATATAATGTAACCGATATAAATGTTTTTGACAACCAACTCTAATAATGATTGTTATAAATTTCAGATAAGTAATTCTTACTTTGCACTGCTTGTAAAGCATACAACAAATTGTAAACGCTGTATGATAAAATGACTAGACAGTAAAACAATGTTCCCTATTTGATATAATAGCAAGAATTTTGCATGAACCTTTACGTTGTGCTAATATCTATAGACTGGTCATTGAATCACCAACAGAAATCTTTGTTGTAATGAAATTGACTTGTACAGATTTATTTGAAGAAGGGCTTTAAAGATACCAGAGTAAAAAAAAAAAAACCAACTATTTTTACCAATCTGTTTAAACACAAACGTTGCAATACTGCGAAATATAAAGGACAGTCCTGAACTAAACTCTGTGTCGCAACAGAGTTTAGTTGCAACACAGAGAAACTATTGGTGGTTCAATTAAAATAGTTTCTGTAGAATGAATAAAATTTTTATAAAACGAATGGATTTCGACAGACCTGGATAAGCATCGTTTGCATGCTTACCCAGGTCATTCTACAGCAGCAGCTCTAGAATGCACGAATTGAGAACTAAAGGGATTAAGAACTAAAAGGACATTCCATAATTTAGTGGTGTCCCTAACACATTTATAACTGACTTCTGCATACGTACCGAGAAGTCGCACTGGTCAATTGCTTTCTTGTGTTGATAGCCAGTGGAAAAGATTAAGGCATATTCCCAACATGGATAATACGTTGTGGTCAAGCTGTGTTCTGCTGTAAGCATCCTATTGGAGAATTAGGAGCGAGTGATTTTTCTTTATTCTGGAAATTAATCTGTATTTTCGCAGAAATGAGTCATCCACACTTTCAGTAAATTTCACTTCTCTGTTTACATCTTAGGTACATGTGGGCCCTAGCTTAGATCAGGGCATTAAAAAAAAAGAAATCGCTTTAAAAATTTGAGATTGCAGAGGCGATGCGAGGCATCCTTTATGGTGAGATCCGAGGCTAGTGCCTCATGCGCCTGTTCATAAGGTTTTTTTTTTTTATGTAAACCCCAAACACGAGAGGTATTGGAACCTATAGTACTTAGTATTGTGCTTGGGTTGGAGGTTGAGAAGACGAAAGAAGATATTTGTTAACATTGGACTTGAACTTCTGTAGACTGTAATTTTCAAGAAATATGTATGAAAGAAGGTTGTTCCAGAAAACGGCAGTTAAATGAATAAACGAGGAAGATGAAAAGTTGGTTCTGTGAGTTTGAAGTTGGACAGTAAATGGATGTTGGCTGGTGGCAGAACGTGTTCGGACTGTTTTGAAAGAGAGAGCGGGAATTATAGAAGCCAATTCAGAAGAACAATGCCGATGGAAATATCTATAGAAGAGGCATGCAGCAGAAACAGTACATCTGTGAGACAGCGAATGGAGAGACTCTATTAGAGACGAATCATTAATTAGCCTAACTGCCCTCTTCTGAACAGAATCAAGAAGCCTGAGAGAGGTTTTGGGGGCACCAACCCAGATGTGGAAACAATATTCCATGGTAGGGCAGATTTGCGATTTGTACAGAGTGAACAGCTGTTTGGAAGAAAAGTAACGCTGAGAGCGAAAGAGAAAACCAAGTTTTTTAGATGCAGAGGAAGCAATATTTGTAATGTGCTTGTGCCAAGAGAGATTAGAAGTCAGGGTAATCCCAAAAAGAAGTATATCATTTTGCCTAGAAATCGGAGTGTCACCAAAGGTGAGCATAGGAGCAGAAGACTCCTTTTTGCGAGATATAAGACAAGACTGAGTTTTAGAAGGATTGAAATCAACTAAGTTGTCTTTGCCCCACTGGAGAATTACCTGGAGATCGAATTACCAGGTAATTCGATCTCCAGGTAATTACCATTTAAGGAATTGGTAGCAGATTTTTGAGAAGTTGAAGCTGATTGAGCAGGACAAGGTTTCTCAAAATGGAAAGTGGAATGCAATGTGCTATCATCGGCAAGACTATGGATAGAATTTCCAGTCAATGGAAGAAGGTCATTAATATACAAGAGGAAAGAACTGCACCTTGGGGGACACTGGCATTAGTGGAGAGGTTAGAAGACAGAGAGCCATCTACCATCACCCTCAGTGAGTGATCAGAGAGAAAACTGGATAACCAATTACAAAAAACAACTGGCAAACCATGAGATGGAAGCTTGTTTAGAAGACCTTTATGCCAAACACGATTGAAAGACTTTGAGATGTAAAGAGCAACTACTTGTGTTTCACCGAACCTTTCTATTGAGTTAGTCTATAAATGGGTAACATAAGCCAGAATATCACCAGTGGATCGACACTGATGGAATCCATACTAGCGATTGTTGATGAGATGGAAAGTTTCTAGGTAGTTTAAGATTTGGTGGTTAATTGATTTCTCCATTACTTTAGAAAGAGTAGAAGTATTTGCAATGGGACAATAATTGGATGGGAGGGATTTGTCACCCATTTTAGGAACTGGCTGGACATGAGCAAATTTCCAAGCAGAAGGAAAAACACCTTTGGAATAAGAAAGTGAAAAAAGGCGGCAAAGAACAGGAGTAAGCTCAGGAGAACAGGTTTTGAGAACAAGTGGAGAAATACCATCAGGACCTGGAGCTTTCTTAGCATCAAGATTCGTCAAAATCCTTCTGACATCCTTTTGACGGAACACCACAGGAGGCATTGAATGGAGCGTGTTGGAAATGGTGGGAGGTGTTTTACCGAGATCATTAATACATGAGTTGGAAGTAAAATGAGATACTAGCAGGTCAGCTTTATCTTTGGCTGAAGTGACAACAGAACCATTTGGTTTGGACAGAGGTGGGAGCAGAGATGGGCAAGAGTTGCGGCCAATAGCTTTGGCAAGAGACCAGAATGCTCAGCTACCATTAGGGCAAGAAGCAAGTTTTCTACTCTTAGCCTGTTCAAACTCTAGTTTAGACTGATTAATAACTGCTTTACAATTGTTGCGAGCTTTGGTGTAGGCAGAAAATGAAACTGAAGAATCAGAAACAAGCCAATTACGATATGCAATATTCTTCTGTTGAACAGCCTTAGCACATTTATTGGAAAACCAAGGTTTAGATAAAGGACGAGATTTGGAGTGTGGGATAAAGGATTACATTCCTGCAAGAATAATTTCACCGACACGATCTGAACAAGTGTTGACATGAGAAGTTTTGAAACAGTAATCCGACCAAGGAAAAGAAGAAAAGAAGTCTCGCAGGTCATTCCATTTTGCATTCTTGTAATGCCAGACAACACGAGGTTGGGAATAGCCAGGAGATAAAGGCTCCATTGGAGACGAGACAATCACCAAGTTCTGATCTGAAGTGCCTAAAGGACCTCTCACTTCAACCGTGTACTTAGAAGAATTGTTTGTGAGAAACAGATCATGTGTGTTGGCTATATAATTAGGGTTGTCCAGTATTCTTGTAGGTAAATGAACAATCTGCGCAAGGTCATTAGGAATTGCAAAAGCCTCAGCATCTCGAACAGCTGGGTCGGTGTGACTAGAAAAAGGAGTTGTGAACATTAAAATCACCAACAGCTGGAGTTGTGAACATTAAAATCACCAAGGAAAATTACCTCACTGTTAGGAAAGTTGGACTGGAGAAAGTCAAGTTGCAAAGAGAGGAAGTCAAAGAGCTCTCTGAGTGATTAGTGGAGTTGGGAGAATGGTAGAGACAACAGATGAATTTGACATGAGGTATTTGTGTCAGGGATTTTAAGCCAGAGAAGATCGAAAAGAGGAGATTCCAAATTACCAAGTCTCTGACAGGGAATATCGGAACGACATATGCACAAGTATCAGCTTTGAGGTGAAAGGAATCATCCAGTGAATAATTTGGGCAACTCAGATGAGCAAGTAGTAGAATCAACCGATAACTGAGATTCTGTCAGAAAAAGTACATGGGGTACATGGGCACACAGTCTGCAAGTGGAAATGGACATCGTTGAGATTAGAACTGAGACCACGTATATTTGTGAAATGAATTAGGATGTGTTTGGGAGGTTTAGATCTTTTCACAGATAAGCTTACTCTATTAGTTTGACAATTCATGGTGTATTCAATAGTAAGAAAAAGTGGTGGGGACATGCTGTATGAAGTAATGAAAATTTTGGATATGGTGTACACATGGTAAGAATATACCCAGATCCTTGACATAACGTGGCCTTGACAATGTCCCCTGCATACACACTACTCGGACTCCTTCCAGTCACTATCTGGCAGAGTAGAGGTAGCAAGATTATACACCAGATGATCCAGAAGCCTCCTAGAGAGTTACCAATAGGTTTGGTCCCGTGTACTAACTGGCGGCCGGCCTGTGAACACCGTTTTAGAGCTGTACCCTTGAAATGTAAGGAATATTGGATCTCGCCACAATGTTCATCATAACCTCAAAAGTCATCAATCATACTGCATGATAGAAGAGATGGGGAAGGGTTGACAGTAACTTAGCTCTGGAGACTAAACATGGGTTCCACCACTTCAAGCCTCCAATAAGCAAAGTGGTGGTATTGCACCGGTTGATAAGAGTCATCTACCACTTAGTACTGCCCGGTAACACAGACGGCGGCATTGCTCCATGTGATGTGGGCGCCACGCCTCGACTCCTGCTTACGTTGGTTCACACCTGTGTGCTCACCTGCAGTGTGCTTGTGCATGGAGGTTATAACCAGGATTACTAACAGTCCCACCATCATGAAGGTGCAAGCAGGGGATTTGGCTGTCACAGACCATCCGGACTTCGCCAAAATTGGGTCCACTTGACTTGAGTGTCACCCAAATATAGACTCCCAGGTAACAAGTACAACCTGTCTGGCATATCTGAGAGAATGTCTGTGACAACGTCAAGTACTACCCTAGATATGATAACGATTAATACAATTATACTTAATGACATTGATTTCCCAGTATTATTCTGACTTATTGCTCATTTCCTGGTTGGCTTGTATTCTGTTCCTTCCCATATGAAAATCAGATCCATTAATAAGTAATAAACTTTCCTTCTTTGATTAAAATTTGCAAAAATTAGGTAACACAAAGTAGTCACAGCTGGCAAAAGTGACTATTTATTTATTTGGAATAGCGTGTACATTACAGTGCTTAAATGCTAATTCATTTGTATGCAGAAATACAAAATAAAATTAACATTAATGCATAATAACAATTAAATGCAACTATTTACAGCTTTGAACAAAATATAATGCCATACGAATAATAACATAAAGATTGAGAGTCTAAATATTCTTGTTTAGTCTATTGAATATGACAGGTTGATAGTGGAACAGTTTATAGATTATAGTTGATTGGTTAACAATAGCAGAATTTTCTGTTACTGCATTCCTAAATTCCTTTCCAAATTAAGGAATGCAATACTGTTTTAAAACAATTAATTCAAAAGACCAGACATTTTCCAAATCAGTGTTTCTTGTGTCCACAATAATGAAAATATTATTTTTTTATTATTATTATTATTATTTTTTTATATATTTTGCTGAGGAACAAAAACAATCTACAACTATAAAACAGGTAGGGAGAACTACATTGAAAATAGTAACAATAGTATTAAACACAAACTAACATTTCAAACATTACGTAAAATATAGAACCATGTTTTTTCTAAGATTTTATTTAGACATTTTTTAATTAAAAAAAATAATAAAAAAATAACAGGATCCATGACATTAAAGTTATTAGTTATTTCTTATTTCCCTAACAGATAATGTATAATGAATATAGAAGCACAGAAAAGGACTAGGACAAAAAAAAAAAAAAAAAATGTTAAATTTGTAAGCATCACATTACAGTAATTAGTTTTAAAAAATAATCATATATATAAATCAGTGTTTGTATTATAAAATGTTTCAAGTAACAGTATCACAAGATATCTGCTATGCAGATTAGCAGATGTACTTTTCCTTTTTTTATATTGAATTCAGTGTAATTTTACAGTGTATACAAGGAACAGTTTTGTTTGTAAAGCTATTGGCATAGCTCATTTATATTAAAGAAATAAAAAAAAAATAAGTATATTTTTGCAAGGTGTTGATAATATTAAAAGTGTGTATGTGTATGTATGTATATATATATGTTATGTGTATACTCTTCTGTTCACAGAAAATGCTCACAAATTTTGGTGGTTTTGCCATATGTGGAGTCACGTTCAGCCACATCTGTTTGACAACATTACAGCTCTTGAAATGGAAATGAGAATGAACCGAGACTTTGCTAAAGTAAGCTTGAATTGGGATTAAAAGGTTCTATTTTCTTTCCTTTTAATGGATTTCAGCTATTTAGATATTGTCAAAAGTGAACAAATATTTTTGCATTAATTAGTATGTTTTAAATAGTGGCTAAAGAGTTAAAGGACCCAGTAATTTACATTGGGCACTGTCATAATTCAGACTATATATTATTTTTCTAGGTTTAGATTAGCTTAATTTTTATTAGCATGAACAAATTGGTTAGTTATATTCATATAGCATAAATTGCAAAAATCCTAATTACATGCAGAACGTATAGGTGTAACTATGGTCAGTAGTAATACCTACATTTTGAGGAACAAAGCCTGCTCAAATATAAGTGTTAGAATAGCCATACGGAGAGTGTGCAGTGCATCAAAAGAAATGCAAATTTTGCATAGCTAACAACTCTGGTTTTTTGAAGGAAATCTATCTTTTTGACTCAATTTTACTTCTCCATCTCACTTTCATAATATAATTTGTAAATTAGTTTCTCTTAATCTTTTTTGCAATAACATAGTTTTACTACATCTTTAAAATTTTGCAAATTTCTGCTTATTTTCATTAACAAATTGGCTGTTAGGTGTGTTCTGTGTTACAAAATAGGAACACAGCGTGATAGCATTGTTCTCGGTAATTTTCAACCATTTCATTGTGCTTATATGGTGTGAAGCAAATTAACATCTTTCAGTAAGATGCCAAAGAAATGTGTAAAATTTCAGAATTCGAGATTACATTCGTGATTTTCCATGTATTGTGAAATCTGAAAAAGGTAATATGTTTACTTTGGGTACTGTTTGTAAATGTGATTTTTTAATTTCATTTGGCAAGAAATGCAAAGAAATAGCCATACGGAGAGTGTGCGGTGCATCAAAAGAAATGCAAATTTAAGATGTAGAATTTCATAATAACAATGATGTCATACATGATTAATGTTTATTTGTATCTTTTTTTCATAGAACATATTGTTCCTCTAAGCTATTTCACTACCAGGAAACCTTTTGGAATAACATGCAGACATGTTATTCCAAAAGGTTTCCTGGTAGTGAAATAGCTAAAACATACAGTTATTAAATAGAATGGATATGAAAGGAAGAGGTACTAATAGTTTTGAAAAATGGACTGTTTTTAATTAATTGTTACAGATAGCACTAAGCAAAGTGATGCCAAACTATATCCCATTCTGGTCACCCTTCATAATAAAAAAATAAATAAATAAAATAAAAAAAGCAGCCTGCTTTTAGCACCAACATGGGTGACTGCATAGGATACATTAGGTACCTTCTGAACAACTTGGTGCCTCCATAGCCAGGTGGGCAGGAGCGGTAGTGCGTAGCACACGCTTCTTGATTAGACCGGGATTCGAGCACGTGACCACTAAATACGGAGGATGCAGAAAGGTCAGGGAATGACCACCGCATATCCCTGGAGCAATATGGCCTTAGTTGCTAATGCTCCTAGAAACCAAATAACAACAACAACTGAACAACCTGAAAGCTGTGGGATTCCTTTAAAAAACTGTCTGGGGCTTAGTGTTGACATTGTACTTTATATTCAAGATTTATTGAGTATAAGGTATTTTTAGTATATTTTGTTATACTAAAAAGTAGGAGATTGAGAACATGATGGTAATAGACAATAGGCCACCTTTTTCATCTTATTAATCTGTTTGCTGAAAAGATGAAATATTTCAAAGTAGATGAATATTTCATGAAAAGTACTATCTAGAAAGAAGTGCTAAAAGGAAAGTAGATTTAAACAGTTTCAACTGATGCATACCACTGATTTAAAATAAAAAAAAAAAAAAAAAAAAATTGAAGCATGTGCATATACATTGGCTGTTTTTGGTTAAATGTTTTTTTTTTTTTTTTTTTTTGCTCCAAAACAGCCTAAGCATTATAGAGAAGAAACAAAATATATAGTATAACACATATACATCAAATATCAATAAACAAAATAGAGTAAAATACAATATATATGTTTATAGTGATCTGGTAAATTATGGCAACCTCTGACAGGTCTATTTGAAGATGAGGCTAGAAGTTGTAAGAAAAGCCATATGAGCATTTTTTACCAAATTGAAAAGTATACAAGTGATCATCATAAGTGGTAGTGGCTCATATTTAAATCCAGTTCATGAACCAAAGGATTGAAAGAAGATCAGATTGATGAACTCAGTCCCACTGGATCAAAAAATATTTTTTGTCATACCTCAATGTCAATAAAAATATGTGATTCTGGAGGAAATAAATGCACTGATTCCGAACATCACCATAAAAAGTCTATCGCGTCTATATCAAAAAATGTACCAACGTTTAATATATATATATATATATATATATATATATATATATATATATATACACGTTTAATTGTAGATTGTTCCCGATCAAATCTCGCAAATCTAAAAGAATACATACATCTAAATGTAATAACCACATTATATATATATATATAATTCAAGTTCGTAATACAAGTGTAAGAAAAACATACTTTCTCTATAACTCAACTTCAGAAAAAATATCATAAATCATTGCAAAATAGTTATATTTCAATAATATTAGATAGTATGAATCAGAGCTGTAATACTCAATATGTTCTACGTTGATAATAATATCAGTAAAATAATAAGAGGAGTTTACCTCAATATAGTACGTAGAACACTTCTTGGAAGTGTTCTACATACTATATTGAGGTAAACTTCTCTTATTATTTTACTAATTTCAAAAATATATAATCAGCATATCTGTAATTGTCCTTAAAAATGTTTGCTACTAAGGGATTTTCTCTTGTATTCCTGCTTGCTCTCGCTCACAAGGAACCAGCAGTAATCCCCCATCATTACAGAATCCCAGTGACCTTGGTACCGCTTTCCATCATGGAAATATCTTGATGAAGCCGCTCCCCTTGTTCATCACTCACACCTCCCAAATTTTCTGGGGAAAAATTAAAGATGTGAATGAAGAAAACGAATTTTCAATGACATTTGACAGCCGATGTTTTTTTTTTTTTAGCACTCAAGTAAACACCAACATTTCATAATTTTTTTTCTTTCCTATATTCCTATTTTTTCTTTCCTATATTACCCAAAAACCCAAGTATTACTGCCTTAAATGATCACCAAGCTGCTTTAACTGGGTTTCAAATGCAACATCTTTCAGGAGTTTCCTAATTTGGGGTCCTACGAAAATTCCTTAAGTTTGGCATACATCAAATTAGGAAATGCACTTCTGAAGTATGCAAATTCATTATCTTCTTTAACTAGTCCCTTCATGAAATTTTTCAATCCAAGTTTGATGTGCAGGGATGGAAGAAGAACCTTGTTTGATTGCACTAAAGAAATATATTTTACATTATATTGTCCTGGTATGAACTCTTCCTGCTTGTCTCAACATCGCACAACGTAACGTTCTTCTGTCCCACAAACACAAAAAACAACGATATTTTGTGAAATCCCCCTGCAAAACAGTAACCTTAAAATTACTGCATGTGTTCCAATCATAATCCTGGTATTTTATAGCATGTAGAACCTTAAACATGGTTTCATGCTTTAAGTCCAACTGAAACACAGGAACTGATGGAAATTTGTTGGCATTATGAAGCAAAACTGCTTTTGAACTTAATTTTGAGGCATCCATGAATAAACGGCATTTATCTGACTTATGCACGACACCTAGTTCTTTCAGCAGTCTAATAATGTCTTTGCAAAAACACATACTGCCCTCTGTAGCAAAATACAGTAGACTCGATTTTCCGGGATAGATGTTAAAAAAAAAACTTCCCGGATAATCAATTTTTCGGTTAATCCAAAAATACAGTAAGTCCCTGACATACGTAAGAGATATGTTCTAGGACTTTTTACAAAATTAAAGTTTTACATAATTAACTCGGAAATGACTAATAAAATATTGCTACTATGCCAAAATGCCCTGATATGCCAAAATTACAAAAACTACATAATATCCTCAGAAGAATGAAGAAAAATAGTTATATATTTTTAATTAGTTCGATTAAAAACTTTATCTGGGGACAGTGGTGAAGCAGCCAGAATGGCACATAAGAAAAGAAAATATAAAAGGAAGAAAGAAACGCATGTTATTGTACTGTAAAAACTGATTTGTATTTTGTAGCCTTGGTTATTATAGTTAACTTCATTTATGCCGTCACCGCTTCTCGTATTATCTTTCTACTTTTTTATTGTGTTCACTGTTTCCACTGACAAATCTGAATTCTGAACGATACATGTTAATGTTTGGCCATTTTCATACATCCTTATTATTTTAATTTTCTGATCCAAATCGATTGCTTTCCTTTTCTTCGTAGATTTACTAGTGGCGCTGTCACTTATTCTCTTAGTCGGCACCATAATGAAATTTTCTGAAAAGAACTTCAGAGGGTTAAGGCGAAAACTCGCCTTAACCTGACGCAAGCTCACATTTTACTAAAGCACATTTCTGGAGGTCACTGCCATAAAACAGTAAAAACAATTTGCACTGGGCTTTTCTGTTAGTGAAATTCATTATAAACGGGTAGTAAACTAGATCTTATTGCATTTGCGATAATACCGATAGCTGGAATTCTGTGGGTTTTTACGTTATGGTGAAATCTTCAGTCATATAAAAAAATATATACATAACGTAACATAAGGAACCTACATAAGTCGGGGACTTACTGTAATGAAAAATGTTCAGCAACCACGTAAAATATATGGTGATAGATAAAAAACAAAAAAAACTTACCACGCACTACTTGTGTATTGGACACACATTTATTTTTTACGATGTCGATTTTAAATCGAATAGCTTCCCTTTTTCAAAACGATGCATCTGTTATAGATTTAACATGGGCAAACACAAGAGGTGCAGAACACAACAATCGACGCAACGCACTAAAACTAAGCATTTGGTCTCCTTTTTTTTTTTTTGAGCTGCGGGTATGAAGATAGCGGGGGTTGCAAGATAATAATCTCCCAATGATTTATAATGCCGCTTCTTGTCATTTACTTGAAAAACATCTGTTTATACCTATTCTAGTTATTACTTGAATTTTATGATTTTTTGTTGATTTTTTTAAAATTAGGAGTAAATCTTTGACTAAAATATAGTGGGTTTTTTGATATCTGTTTTAAATTTGTGGTAAAGTTATTGTTTATGTTTCTTGATATTGTCTGATACTGAGCAGTGATCTCTCTCTCTATGGCGGGTTCTATGAGGTGACTTTCTTTATGAAAGTGAAAATTCATAAAATTTAAAACTTTGTACATGAATGCTTTTAAATATTAATTTGCTCTTATTTTGATGTGGTTGCGCAGTATTAGAATAAAAATTATTTCAAAAATCAGATTGGAATTTTAATACTATCTTCTGCATCTATTCGTGTATCACTTGATTCAATTTCATTAACTTCTAGATCTGAATCCCAGAAAATTTCAGCCTGGAGAAGATTCTGAAAATGTATTTATGTTTCTTATATCAGTGAAGGGGAAACACATTTCACCATAATAACGTAAAAGCCTTTTAATCTCCTCCAATTTTAAAATCTATTTTCATGCTATCACCCTATTATAAATGGTTTCTGCAATTACTTAGAAACAGAGATAAGGGATGGCAGAGTTTACTGGAAGATTTATAATATACTTTGTGAAGTTGTATTTGAAATGACATTAAAAAACTTATGTATACACTCCTTAGGGATATGAAAAATGTGTGGGCTCTGAGGAGTCTATTTTTAAAATGGGAGTTGTGGGAATTTTAAAAATAAACTCATTATTTATTTTGTGCAAGATAATTCTTTTAAAATTGTTCATTTTAAAAGTAAAGCCACATTATTTGTATTAAGTACAATGCTACCAAGTAATGATCGTTGATATAATTGTGCAAGGGCACTATTGGAGGTAGTGAAAGTTTTGCATTTCAAGTGTTCAATTTCTCATAAATCCATATTTGAAGTGACATGCATCATGCTGCCATACAGTCAGTCCTTGTATAACACGTGTTTACACCACACGAATTCGATCATACACGATTTATAAATAGGGGAATGATATCTTATATAACATGAACCGAATTCGCTTATGCACAATTCGCCTTTGTGTTTACAAGAAATGGCAGTCGAACGCAGAATCACCCCAACTGAACGCAACACGATAGGAACGAAGAGAAGATTCTGAAAATGTATTTGTTTCTTATATCAGTGAAGGGGAAACACATTTCACCATAATAACGTAAAAACCCACATAATTCCAGCTATCAGTATTATCGCAAAGGCAATTAGATAGAGTTTACTACCAGTTTACAACAGATTCCACTAGCAGAAACGCAACTGGAAATTGTTTTTATTGTTTTATAGTAGTAACCCCTAGAAATGTGCTTTAGTAAAATATGAGGTGTTAATAGTGTATCTCTGCCTTTACGGTGTTGTTTATTCAGTTGCTACACGCGCGCAGCTTTGTTTATGTGTATCAAGTGTGCCTCCTCCTTTTGTAATTTTGCTTTATTCCCTAAAAATGAGTAAAATACTTAAAAGGTGTGAAAAGGAAGCATCCTGGTGAAGACGCTACAGATTCAGAGAGAAAAAGAAAAGCAATATCTATAAACAGAAGCGGACTAGGTCAAAAATTCTTACCCGGGGAAATTTATAGTGGCCTCATACTAGTGTTTATGGCCAAAATCACACCGGCCTCCGGCCCACCGGGGTTTCCCCGGTAAGGCTTATGGCCAGTCCGCCTCTGTCGATAGAGGAAAAAATATGAATTTGTGAAATGCTTTGAGCGAAATGAAAGACCATGTGATATTGCATGTGCCACAGACCTAAATGAGATGACGCCGAGAATTACAAAGAATACAGAGAAAATAAAAACAACTTTCATAGCAGGAACAACTCAAAGTGTAATTAAAATCCATTAGATTAAGACACAAGAATTGGAAGAGATGGAACAGCTGTCATCTGTTTGGATAGAAAATCAAACAAAAAACAAGTTTGCTGACGATAGAAGCAAAAGCATTAGCAATATTTTATTACGTAATAGTCGTAATAAAATACTTAAGTATTTTATTACGATTATTTATTGTGTTTGGTAATGTTTTGGTTTTGGTTACAAATGTGTGTTCAGTCTTGGGTGGTCGGCACCTAACCCTATTTTTCCCATAGGGCTTGTTGTTCATATTGCACAATTTTGCATTGCATGAGGGTTTCTAGGAACACAACTATCGTGCTATACGAGGATTGACTGTATATTATTGAGCATTGTGTTATTTTTTTAGTTGAATCTTACTTGTAAACAAAGTCTTACAGTGAATGTCAAGAAAAGTTTGTTGAAAAATTCTCTACCACTAGCTGTCCATGCAAGCCTGCAACTTTCAAGATAATAAAGAAGTTTTATGAGTGGATCTATTAGGAATAAGGAATATGAAAGAAGGAATTTTTTTACATGTGACACTTTAGACGACATCACACAAACAATATTGCAATCTCCAAACAAATCTCTGTGAAACTCTGCATTCAAAAGGGAATATCACTTGTACTGGTTTTGTACTCATTGTTTGGCATTCTTGTAATGCTAAACAATAAGAGGTTGGGAATAGCCACGAGATAAAGGCTCCATCGGATAAGAGACAATCACCAAGTTGTGATCTGAGGTGCCTAAAGGACCACTCACTTCGACCGTGTACATCCATCCATTCGCTCCAAATGTTTGTCCGTTTCTTCCTTGCATTTATTTAAACTGTCAACACAATGGCAGATGGAAGTTTGTTCCATCAATCAACTACCCACTGGCTAAAGACAAATTTCCCACATCTATTTGACAACTGTCTTTCCTCAATTTTAGTTTATGTCCCCCTCAGGTTTGTGATCTGAGCAAGAGGAAGAATCCCATCAGCATTGAGCCTGTTCAATCCATTTAAGGCCTTATACACTGCAATCAGATCACCTTGCAGTCTCCAGACGCTGGAATTTGTAGAACTTAAGCCTTTCTTTGTAAGAGCACTCCCTTTGTTCCCCTTACCGGTCTTGTTGCTCTTCTGTACTAGTTCTAGCAACTCTACATCCTTCCTAAGGATGTAGAGTTGCTAGAACTAGTACAGAAGAGCAACAAGAAGTTTGGTTCCTCATTTTAGGAACCAAACTTGTTCCTAAAATGAGGCTTCCAAACTTGTGCACAGTACTCAAGGTGTGGCTGGACCATTGCCTTATACAAGGGGATAATCACCGCCTTTCTCCTACTAGCAAAATTCTTGTATGTCATTGAGAAGACAGCATGACCTGCTGTGGCAGCCTGTCTGCATTGCTCAGAAAACTTCATATCTGACTACACAATTTCCAGCAGGTCTCTTTCGTTCTCCACTACCCTGAGTGTAACACCACACAGTTGATATATTGCTCTGGGGTTACTGCTACCCGTATGCAATACTTTGTATTTGTCAATGTTAGTTGCCACTTCTCAGCCTATCAGCTCAACTTTTCTAGATCCTGTTGCAGCAGCATACTGTCATTAACAACCCTGCCAACCTTTGTATTATCTGCAAACTTCGACATTAAGCTTGATATACCTTCATCAATATCATTGATAAATATACAAAACAACAATGGGCCCAACACCAAACCTTGGGAGAATCCACTTATAACATTTGACCACGAAGTGCAGTGTCCATTGATTATGACTCTGTGTTCTCCAACTCAACCATCCTTTTATCCATTGTAGCAATTTGCCCTTAATGCCTACTGCTCCAATTTGTACAGTAGACTTCCATGTGCAACAGTAGCAAAAGATTTCCTGAAACCCAAGTATTGTATAAATGTATATCAGAATCATTTTTTGCATCCAGTTCTTTTGTGACCACATCATAGTATCCAATGAAATTGGTCAGACAAGACTTCCCCTTGACAAACCCACCTGTTTCTGAATTATTACCGCTATCTTGTCTAGATGATCCTGCAATGCTTCTTTAACCAGTGACCCCATTATTTTCCCCAGAACAGAAGTTAAACTAAGAGGTCTGTAATTACTCGTGTCACCCTTTGATCCCTCTTTGTGAATTGGAGATGTATTTGCACATCTCCAGTCTGTGGGGACGTACCCCGAGTCCAATGATTATGGACTCAGGGTACATAATTATGTTTGCTTACTGTTTGCTTACTTCCTTTGCCACCTTTAATATAACTGGATAAATCCCATCCACCCCATGTGCCTTTCTTATGTTTAACTTCAATAATTTCTCCTCCACTTTGCTCTCAGTTATAACAAAATCATTTAAGTCGCTGTTAGAGTTTGATAAACATCTGGCCTTCCCCTCCCTGAATAACTCCTCATGTGTGAATGTTAAAGCAAAATACTCATTCAGTTTGGCAGCTATCAGAGCAGGATCATCTATAGTCAAACCATCAGTTTCAAGTGGACCAATCTGATTCATCCCCTTCCTTTTAGAGTTTTTTAAGTAAAGAAGTTTTTGCTGTTTTTCTTTGCATCCTTTGCCAAAGGTTTCTCATAATCTGCTTTTGCTTACCTAACCTCCTTTGTGACTTGATTACAGACTAGCTTATATGTACCATAGGCTTCTGTGTTGCCTGATAATTTATATGCATCCCACTCATTTCTCTTCTCTGCCACGAGTCTCATTAGTTCATCTGACATCCATTGGGCCTAAACCTAGAACGGTTTTTCTTAGTTGGCATGAAAAGCCTAGTAGCTTCTAAGATTAATTCCTTGAATGCTTCCCATTTAGAATTTGCGATTGGTAACATCATGAGTTGGTCCCACTGTATCAAATTTAAAAAATCTCTGAGACCACTGTGGTCACCTTTGTGAAAGCAGAAACCCTTCCCTTTGCCCCTGATGGTACTTAAATCTTTAAGTAAACCCATTTGCAGATTAAGGCATAATCCTGATGTAGATAATACGCCGTGGTCAACCTGTGTGTTCTACTGACACACCCTATTAGAGAATTAGGAGAGAGTGATTTTCCTTTGACAGTTGAAATTCACAAGTTCGTGGGCAGTAAATGGATGGCCATTGCACAAAACAGAAGGAACTGGTAAGCTTCTGTAGAGTCCTCCATCCTGCAGTGGATTGAAAATGGCTGATGATGATGATTTTCCTTTATTCTGGAAATTGATCTGTTCTTTCGCAGAAATGAGTCATCCATGCTTTCAGTAAATTTCACCTCTCTCTGTTTACATGGTAGGTGTAAGTGGGCCTGGTTTAGATCAGGGCATTAAAAAAAGAAATCACTTTAAAAATTTAGAGAGGACATGTGAGGCCCCTCTCTGTGGTCAGGCCTGAGGCTCATATGCCTGTTCATAAGTGCAGTAAACCCCCGCTATTCGCGGTATCTGTATTCATGGTTTTGCGTATTCGCGATCGTTGATTTAATATAAAATGAAACCAAAAACAAATGTGAATTTTAAAGCGCCGTGAATATTTTCCGGCCCCAGGGCTAATCTTGGGGACAAATTTGAGCATATTGTATTTTGGCCGACTACTGAAAAAGTAAAAGGTTAGCTTTTAATTTTTGAAATTTCTAGTTGTGTGCTGATTTATATTGTTCTTTGCACGAGTTGCAAGTCTTGGATTAGTGGCCCTACGTCCACGTCGTCTGGGGCGGGCGGCACGGGGCGAGTCCCCTGCCGGCTAAACGGGCTGAACTGGTGCAGAGGGTTTCGAGGGAATTTATTTTTTGTATTTCCGTGCCCTTTTTCGTTGTCCTAAGTTCTGGGACCCCGGTCTGTTTGACTTGGACTGGGGTTGTTTTTAAAGTTTTAAAGTTTAGAATTGCATTAGAAATTGAATCGTTGGATTGTTGGCTCCTTGCTCTTTGATATTGTAAATATTTCACCACTTGTCATTGTTGACACTTGGTTTTTAAGTGTGTATATAGTGTTCGCATTTTATTTTTTACAATGTCGTCTAGTAGTAGTGAACTGGACCCAATGAGTCAAGAAATAATGTCAGCAGCTTCAGAGCTGACTGAAGAAGAACGAGATGAAATAACCCATAGTATCTTATCTCAAGCACAAGATCTAGCAGAGATAGAAGTCCTAGCAGATAGTTCTCTGGCTGGAACATCAGTGAAGTGCATATCGTCATCGGTTGCTGGAACTTCACAAATAACACAGAAAGCATCAACCACTTCTCAAAATGCTCAAAGAAAAAGAAGGGCAAAAGGAAATGAATCTGATGCCAGCATATCAAAAAGATCCTTAAGTAAGAAGCAAAAGAAGGATGACAAGATGAAGTCGAAACATGATGAGTTCCAATATGTCCACAATCAGCGAGAACGATTACGGGCCTTTCTCTGGGATAAATTAAGCAAGGTTCCAACTGCCTCTATAAGAACTATATTGGAAATCTGGGACCAATTAGAGGCTAAAGCATTCAATGTCTTCACCGAGAATATACTATTGAAAGAAAGGCTTAAGAAAAAGGATGAAAGAAGCAAAAAAGATTCATATGCGAAGGTTGCTAAGAAGGATATTGAGTTTCATGAGAAACCGTCCAAAAAGATTATACTGAAAGCAGTATCGCAAAAATATCAAACAAGTGAGCAAGTAAAAGAAGATGTGCTGAAAGAAATCCGCCCTATTTTGACAGAAGTGAAGGTCAAAAATATAAGAACAATAAGAGACAGATGTGTTATTGTGGAAACAGCAACTGATGACGATATAGCTAAGATCAAGGGTTGTTCCAAGCTGGACACGCTGGGAATAAAAAGTATGGTTCCAAGATCTATATTACCAAAAGTCGTTATCTTTGATGTTGAAAAGGGAATGAAGAAAGAAGACCTTCCTAAAGAACTATGGTTAAAGAACTTCAGTGAAATGGGAATGAGTGAAAAGAAGTGTTGTGACGGAATCCAAGTATTAACAATAAATAAGACCAAAGACAAGGACACTGAGAACTGGATCGTCCAATTTAGTGCAAGCGTATGGAAGAAAAGGGTGAAGTGTAGATCGCGGCTGTTAATTGGTTGGTCAGCTAATAGGTTCAAGGAGATCTTCCCAGTAACCCAATGCTATAAATGCATGATGTACGGCCATGTAGCTAAATACTGTAAGAAAGAAGCGAATTGTGGTCACTGCGGTGAAGTTAAGCTCTCGTACAAAGAATGTCCAAATAAAAACAAACAACCAAGATGCTGTAATTGTAAAAGGAATGGGGCTGCGGCAGATCATGCTGCTATAAGTAAAAACTGCCAAGAATACAGCAAAGCTATAGAAATTTATAAAAGAAATATAAATTATGGCTAAAATAAAAATCTTACAGTTAAACGCCCAAAGAGCCAAAAGTGTTGCACTTCAAGTAAACTATATTATGGAGAAAAAGGACATTGTAGTAGCAATTCTTCAGGAGCCTTATGCGGTAGCAGAGCAGGTAAGATGTTACCCGAGATCATATAGAGTCATCTCGGAGGGAGTATTACCCAATGCGACAATAATAGTTCGGAGCAAACATATAGTTGTTACAAAAGTGTCTACTTTATGTAACAAGAATGCAATATGTACTGAACTCATTGGGGACTTCGGTAGGCTCTATATGGTGGCTCTGTACTGCCAACCTTCTGAAAGTTTAGATACGAGTTTAACGTACTTAGAGAAGTTGCATAGACTACTGGGGTCTGAAAGGATCGTTATCGGAGTAGATACCAACTCTAACTCTCTACTCTGGGGCAGTGAAAACTCCGATGACAGAGGGAATCTGCTGGAGGAGCATATAGCTGCAACAGGGTTAGAGGTGATTAATGACTTAGGACATCCTCCAACTTATAATACTGTACATGGCACTTCATATATAGATGCTACTTTTGCTTCAGGAGCAATAAGAAATAAAATAAAGAACTGGAGAGTTGTTGAGAACTTGACTACGAGTGACCACAACGCGATTCTGTTTGATATCGATTCTCAGGACTCGATACGGAGTTGGAATAAAATAGAAAGATTTTTAATAACGAACGCTGCATGGCCAAGGTTTACTGAAAATTATAACAGTCTGATGCGACGAGTTTGCTGGGATGACCTTGCAGCTGATGATCATGTTAAAGAACTGACAAATGTTATCACACAAGCTTGCACTCGAAGTATGAAAAAACGAAACACCACTTCTAGACCAGTTTTCTGGTGGACTAATGAGTTGACCAATCTAAGGAAGGAAGTCAATCAACTGAGAAGATTATGTCAGAGGCAAAGAAGGAACTGTAATATTGATTTAGTTAGAATTTATGTTGAGCAATATAAAGAGAAAAGAAGAAATTATGTATTAGCTATTAATAAATCTAAAATAACTCATTGGAAGAAATATATTGAAGAGCAAGGATCCAGAGATCCTTGGGAAATTTTAAAAATAATTAACAATAAAAAGAGCCTATTGGACATAACCACAACTATTGGAAACGAAAATGAGCAAACTCTGAACTGGGAACAGTCTGTGAACAGGATATTGGACGACTTATTCCCGCGAATAGAAAACCAAGAACAAGCTGTTGATAATTTATGCCAAGAACTCCACGAAACAGATGAAGAAAGTGATTTTACACCAGATGAAGTGTGTGCAGCAATTAATCGGGCAAAGAATAATAAGACACCGGGCCTTGATGGGATAGAAGTTTCTGTAATGAAGAAAGCGTATGAACTGACTCCGGAGGCGTTTGTTGAAATGTACAACAAATGCATAAAAGAGGGTATCTTTCCCGGGGCCTGGAAAGAAGCACACGTGAGGTTGATAGTTAAAGGAACAGACAGATTGTTAAACGAGACTGGAGCATACCGACCCATTGCTCTCCTTCCAGTGCTAGGCAAAGTATATGAAAGACTCTGTGCGAGTCGCATAATGATTAGATATGAAAGAAAGTCTATGTCCTCTGAGCTTCAGTTTGGATTTAAAACTGGGAAAAGCACAGAGGACGCTATATATAGACTAGTCCGCACTGTTGAGGGAAGCAATGATAGATATGTTCTTGCCGTTTTTATTGACTTCCGTGGTGCTTTTGACAGGCTCTGGTGGGAGAGTATCCTAGCTAGGATCAGAGAAATTGGTTGTCCTAAAAACTTATACCAAGTATGTGAGAACTATTTCAAGGAAAGAAATGTGATCATAAGAAATAATTATGGTGAGATAATCAGACCTATGTACCGGGGATGCCCTCAAGGCTCGGTAATGGGTCCATACGTTTGGAATATGGTGTTTGACACTTTTCTCCAAAACAGTTTTGCTGGTGTAGATATGATAGCGTATGCGGACGACCTAGTGTTGTTAATTAGTGCTAATTCCCGCTCTCAATTGGAGACCAGAGCAGACAATGCACTGAGTTCATTGAGCGAATGGTCCAAGTTGAACAAATTAGAAATATCTAAAGAAAAAACAGTCCAGACTCTAATGAAGGGTAGCTTGTGCATGAACAGACATCCTACAGTACAATTGGAAGGAGAACCAATACGTTATGCCAAAAAGACAAAATACTTGGGTGTGCAGTTAGAGGAGCGGCTGTTCTTCACCGAGCATGTCCGCTACATTAAGAACAAAACAAGAATGCTGTATGCTAAGATTAAGAGAGTAGTAAGAATAGATTGGGGCATAAAAGGACGCTCCTTGAATATGTTATACCAGTGTTTATTTGTCCCAATACTAACTTACGCCTCTGGTGCATGGGTTCACCGAGTCGACAAGACTTTAATACAAAAGCATCTCATACAGGCACAAAGATTTGCTTTACTCGGAACTACACGTGCATGCCGTACAGTCTCCTCTGATGCACTCCAGGTATTGGCAGGACGAAAACCTGCTTATTTTGAAGTATTACTAAAAGGGTTAATATACTTCACCAAGAACAATATCAGAAAAACCATATTGGGTGTGACTTCCTGTCCAGAAGTTGGGCGAGAATACTCTAGGAATGAGGTCCGTGAAGAGAAGATAAGAATAAATACTGAGATAGTTGGTCTTTGGCAAGCGAGTTGGGAAACCTCTGAAAAAAGGTAGACAAACATATATGTTCCTGCCTGATGTACGACTGGTAGATTGTAGGTTAAAGCCCTGGTTACAGTTTGGGCTAAGAGCGAGTTTTCTACTTACTGGACATGGTCTGAAATATAAGTTGTCGCAGCTTGGATTACATTGCTCTGGATTGTGTGCTTGTGGAGAAGTTGAAACTTCCAAACATCTGATGCTCGAATGCAACGCATACTTGGACATACGCAGGAGATTAGAAACGCTTGTAGGAGTATTAGACGAGGATAGTCTGGGGATCCTGTTCACAGATTGTAACAATTTCGCTCTTTTTAACAAATTTGTTAATGAAATGTTTAATAAAAGAGACCTGATAGATAGTGGCGACCCACCTCCCCGTGGTTAGGGACGGGAACTATGCTGATCAGGATACATAGACCTGGTCCAAATGTATTGCTCCTCAGAATAGGCTAAGTGGTCACAAATTTATTTTGAGTTAAAAATTGAGTTTTAAAATTTATATTTTTATAAATAATTGTCACCTAAGATTCAGACGCCGGAAAATAAGATCCTAGCCATGGATGTGCTTTGGCACCGGTAATATTAGGATCAGGTATTTCTAATGTAATGTCTCTGTTTACATGGTAGGTATAAGTGGGCCTGGTTTAGATCAGGGCATTAAAAAAAGAAATCACTTTAAAAATTTAGAGAGGACATGTGAGGCCCCCTCTCTGTGGTCAGGCCTGAGGCTCATATGCCTGTTCATAAGTACAGTAAACCCCCGCTATTTGCGGTATCTGTATTCATGGTTTTGCGTATTCGTGATCGCTGATTTAATATAAAATGAAACCAAAAACAAATGTGAATTTTAAAGCGCCGTGAATATTTTCCGCCATAAAAAAACATGGCCGTGGCTAAAATTATCTTTCCCGGTCAAAACAGCGCTCAGTAGGTGGGGGAGAGAGGGGTGACAAAATCGCGAGCGTGGATGTTTCTCACTAATCCTTGTTCAGTATGTGTTATGTGCTTGTCATGGAAGGTTTGGTTGTTTGCTTTTAATTTATATGCTTATAAATTGAATAAATTTATCAATTTATAAATGGATATGCTTACAAAAGTGATAAATCTACCGTTTTGCAGTGTAAAACAGACTTTTTCGAGTGTGTTAACGAAAGAAAGTGCCTTTATTGTGGACAAGTTCTTTTTTACCCATACAAAAATATGGCTACGAATAACAAGGGAAATGTGAAAATATCAAAGAAGGTGATGACATTAGTGAATAAAATTGAGTTATTAGACAAAATTTCTAATGGTGAAAGTGTCTCTTCAGTGGCAAAACGTTATAAAATCAATGAGTCAGCGGTACGATCAATCAAAAAATCGGAAGAAAAAATCCGCTGTAGTGTCCGTGAAAACGCGCTAATTGCTTCAAATATTTGCTCTGTAACTCATGATTTAGAAAAAAATGGAAAAAGCTTTAAACATGTGGATAGAAGACCGAACTCAAAATAAAATTCTGTTAAGTTCACTCATCATTCGTGAAAAGGCAAAACTCCTTTATCAACACTTTAGCGAAACTGGTGATAGCACTGGCGGGATAAGTTTTTTAGCTAGCAAAGGCACTGGTTTGAAAGATTTGTTTGAAATTTCTAATAAATATTACATTTAATATTAAATTGTTTCTTATTTTCATTTTGATACCTTATGCTTGCATTTCACTATGCACTGTCTATGTACATAGTCATATTATGAAGATACATATAATACATACATAGACAAAATTTTAGACTAGTTTTTCTTATATATTTCATACTTTGGAACGGAACCCCTTTATTACTGTGGGAACCATAACTCAGTATTCGCGTTTTCAGTATTCGCGACATTTCTCAGGAACGTAACCCCCGCGAATAGCGGGGGGTTTACTGTACTGCCCTGATTATTGATTCATATTATGAACCAGAACAGAAAGCCACTTCAGTCTATTACAGCCCCTGATTATCGTATCAGCTTAAACATAAGGCTCATAGGCGCCTCTGTAGCCAGGTGGCAAGGAGCAGCAGTGCGTAGCACACGCTTCTTGATTAGACCGGGGTTCGAGCCCGTCACCACCAAATACGGGGGATGTGGATAGATCAAGGGAATGACCACCGCATATTCCCGGAGCAATATGGCCTTAGTTGCTAATGCTCCTAAAAACCAAATAACATAACATAAGGCTCATAATTATAGCCCATTAGCATTAGGGCATATGATGCAAGAAAGCAAACTTATATTGCATCAGCCAAAAAAAAAAAAAAAAAAAAAAACACACACCCTATTCTCATTTCACTAATCCACTCGCTCAAAATTTTGTCTAGTTCTGCCTTGAATTTGTTTAAGCTATCAACTTCTACAACGACAGATGGAAGTTTGTTCCAGCAATCAACCACCCGCTGGCTAAAGGCAAACTTCCGCACCTCTATCCTACAACTGTCTTTCCTCAATTTGAATTTATGCCCTCTCAGGCAATTATTCTGAGCAAGAGGAGGATTCCCATCAGCATTGAGCATGCTCAAACCATTCAAGGCTTTATACACCTCAATCAGATCACCTCACAGGTGCTTAGTCTCTAGACACTGTAATTTGCATTAAGTTATAATTTTTTTTAATCAGAGAAAGACTTTATACTCACCCTGTATATTCCATTTATATTTAGTGTTATTTGATATCTGTATCTAATATTATTAAACAGATATTCTTTAATATTGCACATTTAATTTGTGCCATTTTAATTATTATTTATTTATTTTCTACTATAAATAATCTTAATGTTGATTTAGAAAGCAGGAATTCCAACAGATTCTGGCTATTCGGTAGCTCCTCATCATTCAGGTGTGTATCCAGTACATCAGCCATTATATCAAGCTTGGAAAAAAGTGTGGGACATAAGAGTCACCAGCACGGAAGAATATCCTCATTTGAGACCTGCACGACTTAGAAGAGGGTTTATTCATGAAAATATTATGGTAATGAACAGA
Organism: Mastigoproctus giganteus; assembly: GCF_048544385.1. Classification (NCBI taxonomy): domain Eukaryota; kingdom Metazoa; phylum Arthropoda; class Arachnida; order Uropygi; family Thelyphonidae; genus Mastigoproctus; species Mastigoproctus giganteus. Next base: position 76,126,195 of record NC_143582.1, read on the forward strand.
AATTCTGAATATAAATTCACAACTTTTTATGCACATTACAGACCTGAAGTTAACGTTCATTGGTGCAAAATTTTCTTTTAAAACTTGATTATAAATCAGTGTTCTATAATGAATCTGTAGGTGTAAAAATTAACTACAGCGACAGTACTTCTTATTTCATTATTTATTAATAAGCAGATTTCAGTTGCTGTAAGGTAATGTTTGAAGATAATACATTAACACTAAGGGGAATTCAATTTATCCAGCAATCAGATCTATAAAAATTATTTTAAAAAATAATAAAAAGAAAATAGCTCAGAAACTAATATCTTATATGTTGTTTTGAGGAATAATATCAAAATGTAGTAGTGGCATGTGATGCAAGAAAGCAAGTGTATAAGCTTATGCAGCATCAGCCAAAAAAAAAAAAAAAAAAAAAAAAATCACACCATTCCCTCCAAATGCTTGTCCAGTTCCTCCTTAAATTTATTTAACTTGTCAACTTCCACAACGACAGATGGAAGTTTGTTCCAGCAATTAACCACCCACTGGCTAAAGGCAAATTTCTGCACAATAAAGATGCAGCATTAAAATGTATTGCATTTAATATTCAATATGCAGAAAGGAAGCTGTAAAAGATCACCTTTTTCAATGTCCTTTTTAGCATTTATGGATATTAAATGTAATAAATTCTAATGGCACATCTTAGAATATTGAAAAAGGATCATCTGCATTAATATTGAGTTGGGCTTCTGTGAACTCGCCAAAAAAAAAGAAAAAGTAAACTGCAGCCATTATCAATCCACTGCAGGATGGATGCCTCAACAACTCATGTTGAGGGAAATGGACCATAATCTGCCATGCTGGTCCAGTGCAGGTTGGTAGATCAACCATATTTAGCAGTCAGGGGCTTGAACCCTCGATCTACTCAGAGCGTGTGCTACTGCACTCCTGCTCCTGACCACACGACTACGGAGGCCTTGGGCTCGCTGAATGGCTTGCAGATACCTTGCATTATCTACAAGGAGTTTGAAATCTTGTGATATGGATCACCATATTATCTGCACAGCATCTTGTAATTCTTCCACATAATTTTCATATTCCTTCGAGCAGTCACAATCCCAATATCAAGTTTTTCACAGAAATGGATGATTCCACTTACCTACTATCCCTTGGTGTGAAAGCTAGGATAGTGAAGGGAACCCTAAGGACTTACCAAGATCTAGGTGCTAAATTAACTGCTATTAAAAACAGCTAAATTCTGCAGGATTTTTTTCTTTGTTTTTTAAAGAGTAAATGGTTAATATAAAACTTATAACCATTACAGTATTTTTACTTCTTCTTCTTCTTTAATGCTGCCGAATGGCGTTTGCGACTTCGTTTTGATATTGTTCTCTGTCTAGCGCTGCGTGTAGAATTTGTGCTGTTGTCATGTGAAGCCAGGTGTTGATGTTATCTAGCCATGCCATTTTCGGTCTGCCTGGGCGTTTCTTGCCTTCGATCTTTCCCTCCAGGATGAGTGGTAGTAGGTGATATTTTTGTTGGTTCCTAGCGATGTGACCTAGGTATTTGCATTTCCTGCTGATGATGGTTTTGAGCAGGTCCCGTTCCGTGTGCATGTCCTGCAGGACCTGTGCGTTGGTTATCTTGGCTGTCCACGGAATTTTCAGCATTCTTCGGTAGAGCCACATTTCGAAGGCCTGGAGCTTTTTTGTAGTGGTTGATGTTAGAGTCCAGGTTTCTACACCGTAGAGCAGTATTGGCCAGATGTAGCATTTCAATGTGCGTAATTTGAGCACGATGTTCAAGCTTCTGTCGGTGAGGAGGGTTCTCCATTTGGTGAATGCCTGCCTGGCTTGTTCAATTCTGCTTTTGATTTCGGCCTCATGGTTCAGCTGGTCATCAATGAGCACTCCGAGATACTTGAAGCGGTGTATTTGCTCTAATTTTTCGTTGTTTAGTTTGATCGTGATTTTGCTTGCAGTCCTGCTGACCTTCATCACCTTTGTTTTCTTTTTGTTGATTCGTAGCCCCCATGCTTGGCTTTCTATGTCCACTTCGTTCAAGATGGTCTGTAAATCTTGTTCTGAATCCGCTATTAGTGCTGTGTCATCGGCATATCTTAAGTTATTGATGTAGTGTCCGTTAACTTTTATGCCGATGTTCTTGTCAGCCAGTGTTTGGTCGAAGATCATTTCCGAATAGATGTTAAAAAGAATGGGAGATAATGGACAGCCTTGCCGGACGCCTTTTTTTATTGGAATTGGGTCTGTCAGATCGTTGTCATAGCGAAGCCGGGCTGTTTGATTCCAGTATTTTTACTAAACTTTCAAAAATAATAAATCAAAGTGAATGAAAACTTTGCATCTGTGGAAATCATTGATATTTCCCAATATCAATAGCAAGGCTTTCTCAACTTCTCTTGTGTTTTTTTTGTTTACCACAGTTTAAATTGCCTAGTAATTGCAATGGTCTTAATGCTTGTGCTCACAGCAGAACAAATTTTGCCTTCAGCAGGAGTTGCTTGGTTTACACTACATTTTAAATAAATGGTATGTGACAAAAGGTCAATTTTCCATTTATTTTAAAAAATGAACCATCTACAAATATATGACAACTTTTTTTTTTTTTTTTTTAGAACTTGTTGGTTTTTGCATTATTTAGTTGGTATTGCCTAGTCAGATGATTCTTTTTCCCCATTGCCACATGTTGAAGCCTTACTAATTTCCAGTCCACCTTCCTTAAGAGTGATTTCAGAAAGGAAGATTCATTTAGCAGACAGCATGGTGACTGTAATTTTACTGAAGGATGTTCAAACAGATCTCTACTTTTCCCTAATCAAAAAGAATTAAATATTGGGGCTTGGTCTTGCCAGAGCCAGTTTAGAGCCCTCGACATGTGTAAAAGAATGCAACTACTTGATTCTAGTTTCAAGAATCTTCCTGCAGGAAAGGGCATACCTCTTTTTGCATAGTTGCTGATTATTTGTACTACTGCCCTGGTTTGAATGGCTTGTAGTTTATGATCACTGCCAACTTCTTCAAAAAGATTGAAGTTGGCAGTTTGACAGATTATGATTGGATCATAATCTGTGTCAGTGTTTATTGATGAAAAGACCTCTGGAACTATTTTTCTTCACAATTAGAATACATTTTCATCAGTACCTATAACCCACTCAGTTCATATGAAGGAAGACTGAAAATTTGAAGCATTCGTTGAGAAATCGATAATAAAAATGAATTAGTACAGTATATTTACATTCATATTTGCTTTTTTATTTATGAGGAGATGGTGAAAAAAAAACTAATGCCATATTGGTAATACGTATATTCAAAGTCATAAAGAAAACATCACAAAATGAAAATAAACTTTTTTTTTTTTTTTTAATTATTACACAGTGTATTCCAAGATACATCAGAAATGACATGGAAACAATGTTCAAACTCCAGAAAACATAGACAAAATGAGGAATTCAAAGCACATAATTTCAGAAAATCAGTAAGGTGCATTTCAAGTGAAATGGGAATGTTTCCAGGAGGTGTTATTAGAATGTTATTCTGATATGAGGATTCTTCTGTTAAAAAAATTTGGTTAATTCAGCAATTAAAGATAGATATAAATTGCGAAGAGTGATGCCACAAGCAATGTGTAGATGTGCATCATGATGTGCAGTGGCATTAGGAGCTTACATCTCACATCCAGAGCTTCGCTGTCAGCACTGAATCTGTTTTTACAAACCTAGTAATTTTAAAGGAACTTTGGCTGCCAAGATCATCAGACTTGACTTTGGCCGACTTCTTGCTGTGGGGATTTATATGCTTCAAGAAACATAAATCCTCATACCCTGCAGGAAAATTACTGAGTTTGTTAACAACATGCTGATCATTATGCGGGAAAAAAAAAAAATGCACTCAGTTCAACAGGTTCTCAAACAAATTTCTAAAGTTATGAACCTCTATTTTTTATTTTTCTTTATACATAGGTCCAAATAATCAAACAAGATTATATTTACAATATTTCACTATTTCTATATAAAGTAATATTGTTATTTTAATACCTTTAAAAAAAGAATAGATCAAGCATATAAAAAACATATAAAACCAATTTTTAATTTTATGCTATTTAAATTCACAAAACTACTCTTGATTATTGAATCATTTTTGGCACACTTATAATAACAAATTGTTACACCATTGGCATGACAATAATTGTGTGTGGCCTATTGAATTTAATCAAGGCCATATCTATAAACTATGTATAGATTATCACAGCTAAATAAATTAATAGTATACAAGAACAGTTTGCTAATGTTTATAAATCTTGTTATACAGTGATAAAATTAATGAAATTATTATATATCTGCTAATACTTTTCATTAATTTATTATTTATAGTAAGTGTATTTTTTCTGATGAATAACTGTTATTCTCTTATTTTAAGCCAAAAACAGTATAATTAAACAATTTCTAATTTAAGTAAATTAATAGATAAAAAGATTAGTCATTTGTTCCTAAAAATTAAGGCTTAAGTCTGGTTTCTTTGTCTGTCTCAGATTTTAATAATAGTTTTACTTACCTGTAGGTGATGCCTAGACAGACGTGTGGATTATATACGCACACAATATTTATGGAAAAATATCCTGGAGGTTCCATAAAATTGGAGAATAGTATTCAAGGAGGAGAACTGTTTTATCTGTTTATTTTTAATCCAGTAAGTATTGTATTAAGGTTCCTTAATAATTTTTATAGCATAGTTTAATTATTAAAACATTAAAAGTTATAGTTTTGCTGTCCCCCCCAAACATCCTAGAGAACATGAAACTGACCTTCATAGTTACTCATTTGTTTCTGCTTGTTCCTATTTCATTATTTCTTTTCACTTAACAATGACAGAATGCCTCTTGCATGTTCCAGCTACCACCTATGTGGGAATCTTGGTTTACAACTCTTCTGTTCTCTGATTTGTTATTCATAGTGAAGTTTTTAAGACGTTCCCAGAGATCATGGAAATCTGCTTTAACATACCAAATTAAATGGTTCTTGACAGTTGTCAGTTATATTCCTTTCAGTGGGATCAACTGATGATGTTACCATCTGAAAATTCTAAATGGGGCATTCAGGCAAAGTAATCATAGAAGCTACTAAACTTTTCATACCAACTAAGCGTTCAAGGTTAGACCTAAATGGATATCAGATGAACTGATGAGACCGTGATAGAGAAGAAAATGCATGGTATGATTATAAATCAGCAGGGTACGAGGAATCCTACAGCAAGTACAATGCAATCTAGTCTGTAATTAGGTCACTTAGGGCTAAGAATGCAAAGAATTCTTTACCAAGGATCGTCAACAAAGAAAATTTAAAGAATTATTCTTTATAAAAACTGTTCATGGTCAACTCTATAAACAGAAAATAAGGTATAGAATTCAATCAACAATATTTCAACATGCTTAAAGGGACAGTAGAAGACTATCTCAAAAAATGAAAAGAAAGCTCTAGAGAAAAAAGACATCCAATGAAAAAGAAAGCTCTAGACAAAAAAAAAAAAAAAACACCTTTCCCCATCATCAACCCCCCCAATAATCCAAGACCAGCATAACCATAACCATAACCTAGGACAGGGGTGGCAAACCTATGGCACGCCTGCCCGAAGGGGCACACATACAAATTTTTTGAGCATGTGGAATCCAGAGCATCCCAAAAAAAATTTCAAACCTCACTCCCGAAACCTTGAGTCGTGACCTCCGCACACCCATTCTCTCTGCCAGGCACATAATGACATTAAACCATTTAGTAAATAGCTGTATTCGTGCAGTGATTTGTTTCTGAACCAGCCTGCACTTTGATGTTCTTTACAGATTTCGGCTCAAATTTAAATGACTTGAATGCCAAATTACAGGGCTCTGGTAAGACCCTTTATATTATGTTCGATAACATAAACGATGTTCGATAACATCTGAAATGATATTATGTTCGATAACATCTGAAATGATGTACAGTGGCAATTTTAAATATTTCCCAAACCTAAAAAGATACATCATTGATCTTGAAACTGATGAGAAAACAGACCATCAGATCCTTCAAATGCCATGTCTGAACGTCATTGAGTCAACTATTGAACAGTTTTCTTCAAGATTTGTCAAGTTCAGAGAATTGGAAGAAACTGCAAAATTCATTATGTTTGCAGACAGTGTAAAACTAGCTGAACTGAACCTGAAAATGTTTCAGTGGATCGACCTGGATGGTTTTGAGATGTGCAATTCACTGATTGATTTTTAGAGCAGCTCAATTAGGAGGCAAAAATTTATCGATCTCAGAGCTGATTTAGAAAATATTGAAAGGGAACGATTGGTAATAGGATTAATAAAGAAAACTGCAGAAAATGGGGTATTAAAAGTTTTGAATTCCATTCCTGAAACTTTTGTCTGTTTAAAAAATCTGGCAAAAGCATTACTAACAATTTTCTCACAACATATTCTTGTGAGTCATTGTTCTCAGTAATGAACTTTGATGACAAATCTCCAGGATGCCCACGTGTTTCTGATGCTCTCATGGAAAAGGTGAGGGAGAGGTTTGTTCGGAGTCTTCTGAAATCAACACTTCATGCGTCCCGTGAGACTGGCTTTCCAGAACCATCCATTTGGCGTGTGTTACGAAAACGTTTACGAAGAGTCCGTAAAAGTTTATGGACTCTTCTTTTTCCATGAGACAACCATCAATAGTATCGTGTTACGAAAACGTTTACACTTGCAGCCATACCGGTTTATTGTGGTGCAACAAATTACTCACTCAGCTAAGGCTGCTCGTCAGGAATTCTGTGCAGACATGTTACATTGGATAGAGGAAGACTAGACATTACTGGACAACATAATCTTTAGTGATGAGTCAACATTTCATATTAGTGGTAGGGTTAACACCCACAACTGCAGGATTTGGGTTGGCGAAAATCTGTGTGCACATCTGGAACATGTTCATGACAGCCCAAAGGTAAATGTCTTTTGCGCCCTCAGCAAAGTAAAAGTTTACGGACTCTTCTTTTTCCATGAAACAACCATCAATAGTATCGTGTATCTGGATATGCTGGAAAATTTTCTCATTCCGCAGTTCGATGAAGATGACCACGAAGGACGCATTCACTTTCAGCAAGACGGAGCACCTCCTCACTACCTGACGGAGGTAAGGGAATTCCTCAATAACCAGGTCGGTGGATTGGTCGAGCAGGGCCGTTCCCCAGATTTGACACCAGATTTAATGAAACCCCATAGACTTTTTTCTATGGGGTTTCATTAAAGATCAAGTGTTTGTTCCATCATTACCTACCAATCTTGCTGAGCTCAAAACTAAAATCACTGCCACAGTTACAGAAGTTATGCCAGATTTGTTATGTCGCATTTGGGAGGAAATTGAGTTCAGATGGGATGTCTGCCGTATCACCAATGGCAGTCACATCAAACCAAAATGACTGTTCTAGGTAAAACTTGATATTTTTTGATCTAATATGTCTCCTGAATAAATTTCTATACACTTACGAAGTTGTAATGTCCTTTTTGAATCACCCTATATAAGAATTCTTTGCTTATGTTAACACTAGAAGAAATGGGGTGAATGTTGGGTAACTCAATATGGAATAGCATAACTACTTATGATCCTGTTTGGGTTGCTGAAAATGCTAAATAAATATTTTGCATTTACATTCACACGTGATGAAGTTTTTAGAGATGGGAAAACCAGAAGTATACCAAGTTATAAGTGGAAGCTAAATGATTTTGTTATAACTGAGAAGCAAGTGGAAGAGAAATTGCTGAAACAAAGTAAATAAGGTAGCTGTGCTGAGGGGATCTATCGTTATATTAAAAGAAGCAGCAAAGTGATAAGCAAACCCTTGGTTATAATTCTGAGAAGTATCCTCTTGGATTCAGGGGAAGTTCCTATAGACTGGGGTGTGCACATGTCTCCTATTCACAAAATGGGATCAAAATGGTGATGTGAGCAATTATAGATTTGTAAGCTTGATTTCTGTTCTAGAGAAAATAATGGCACCTGTGGTTAAAGAAGTATTGCAAGACCATCTTAACAGAAAAGGAATTATACAGAAACAATAGCATGGTTTTGTGTTGGCAGGGAGGATCCTGTCTGATCAATCTGATTAGCTACTATGATGCAGTAGCAAAAGAACTGGATTCAAATAATTTTGACATCATAGATTTCAGTAAAGCTTTCGATGCTGTTCCACATGAAAGACTGCTGGTTAAATTGGAGCAGTGTAGCATTAGGGGCAAGTTATTGCTATTGATAAAGGGATAGTTGAGTGGCAGTTGACAACAGGTGGTTAACAGACTGTTATTAGTGGAGTCCTTCAGTTGAGTTCTGGGCCCCCCTCACTGTTGGCAGTTTTTATTAATGATATTGCTGAAAGCATATCAAACTTATTGTCTAAGTTTGCATATGATACAAAAGTTAAAAGTGTGATTAATGACAGGAATCAATGTATACTGCAGCAAGACCTAGATGAATTGAGCAGATGGGCTGAGAAGTGGCTGTTGAAGTCTAAGATTTGTAAATGCAAGGTACTCCATGTGGGCAGCAGTAATCCCAGAATAACATACCGATTGGGTGGTACCACATTCAAGGTGATGGAGAATGAAAGAGGTCTAGGAATAATTTTATGGTCTGACATGTTCTCTGAGCAATGCAGACAGGCTGCCAGAACAGCTCGTGAGGTTATGTCAGTGATATACAGGAACTTTACCAGCAGAGACAAAGAGGTGGTTATCCTATTGTATAAGGCAATGGTTAGACCACATCTTGAGTACTACATACTGGTCTGGAAGCCTTATTTTAAAAACAATGCAGTTCTCTTTTAATGGGTGGTGCAGAGAAGAGCAACAAGATTAGGACAAAGTTGTTCTCATACTGAAAATTTGATCACTTCAAACTAGGCACTTATGAGGAGATGTGATTGAAGTATTTTAAGGCTTTAAAGGGATTGAATAAACTTGATGATAGTATTTTAACTCTTTCTCAGGAAATACTGCTGACGAAAGGGTCTGAAACTCTAATTAAAAATGGATGGCTGCAGAATAGATATGCAAAAGTTTGCTTTCAGCTAGAGAGTAATTGATTATTGGAACAAACTATCATCTGGTGTGTTGGGAGTGGATAGTTTGAATAAATTTAAGAAATAAATGGACATTATTAGATCGGATGGACACAGATGAGGTGGGTAGGTTTTTTTTTTTTGGTTTTTTTGTGACCATTCCTGCAATGTAAAAACTTTTATTAAGAGCCTGGGTGTAAAACAAAAAAATACTGCTGCTACTCTCAACCAAAACGAACACACAGACATTTTCATGTCTGTGTATTTTGCTGCCACTGAAACCTGGTGTCTGATCAGGTCATGGGAACTGCATTCCACAGTATAAAATACATATTCACAGCTAGAAAATTATTTCAGTGGTCTGATCATCCCTGCATACATGGAGAAAAGACTTTTTCAATTTCTTCACTTATTTAATTGTACCCTTATATGTAGGCGCATCCGTAGCCAGGTGGGAAGGAGCAGCAGTGCGTAGCACATGCTTCTTGATTAGACCGGGGTTCAAGCCCGTCACCACCAAATACGGATGATGCGGAAAGGTCAGGGAATAACCACCGCATATCACGGAGCAATATGGCCTTAGTTGCTGATGCTCCTAAAAACCAAATAACAACAACAACATACCCTTATATGTAAATAAATATTTGGAACAGGCCCAAAATTTTTATTCAGTATAGACCTATACTTTACAGAATCAGTGATCAATCACTATGGATTAAAAAAAATAATACAGTACTAAAATTATATCTTTTTTAAAAATATCTTGCAGGCCTAGAACTTAATCCTACTTGAAAAAATTTCCACGAAAAAGACTTTGGGATATTTGTGCAGGCAGATATGAAGTTCTCTGAGCAGTGCACACAGCCTGCCAGGACACCTCATGGGATTTTGTCAATGATATACAGAAATTTTACCAGCAGGGATAAGGAGTGATTATCCTGTCATATAAGGCAATGGTTAGGCCTCTGGAGCACTGTATACAGGTGGTGGTAGTAGTGCCATGCAATGCAAGAAAGCAAGTGTATGAGCTTATACAGCATCAACCAAAAAAAAAAAAAAAAAATCACACCATTCCCTCCAAATGCCTGTCCAGTTCCTCCTTAAATTTATTTAACCTGTCAACTTCCACGACAGATGGAAGTTTGTTCCAGCAATTAACCACCCTATGGCTAAAGGCAAATTTCCGCACATCTATTCTACATCTGTCTTTTCTTAATTTGAATTTGTGCCCCCTTAGATTCATAATCTGAACAAGTGGAAGGATTCCATCAGAATTCAGCGTGCTCAACCCATTCAAGGCCTTATACACCTCAATCAGATCACTGCGCAAGCGCCTAGTCTTCAGCCACTGCAATTTGTTGAACTTAAGCCTCTCTTGGTAAGAGGATCCCTTCATTCCCCTCACCAATCTTGTTGCCCTTCTCTGTACACGCTCAAGTAAATCTACATCCTTCCTAAAATGAGGCCTCCAGACCTTACGCAGTACTCAAGGCAGTTTTTATTAATGGCCTGACCATTGCCTTATACAGAGGGACAATCACCTCCTTCTCCCTGCTAGCAAAATTCCTATATATCATTGACAAAACCATGACCTGCCCTGGCAGCCTGTCTGCATTGCTCAGAAAACTTCATATCTGACTGCACAATTACTCCCAGGTCTTTTTCATTTTCTACCACCTTAAGTGTAGTACCACACAGTTGGTACGTTTCTCTGGGGTTACTTCTACCCATATGCAGAACTTTGGATTTGTCAAGGTTAAACTTCAGTTGCCACTTCTTAGCCCATCTGCCCAAATTATCTAGATCCTGTTCCAGTAGCACACTGCCGTTACTGTCATTAACAACCCTGCCAACCTTTGTATCATCTGCAAACTTCGACATTAAGCCTGATATACCTTCATCAATATCATTGATAAATATACAAAACAACAGTGGATCTAACACCGAACCCTAATAACATTAGTCCACGAAGAGCAGCACCCATTGATTACCACCCTCTGTCTTCTCCCACTTAACCATCCTTTTATCCATTGTAGCAACTTACCCTTAATACCATTCTGCTCCAATTTGTACAATAGTCTTCCATGCGCATCAGTGTCAAAAGCTTTCCTGAAATCCAAATATATGATATCAAAATTATTTTTTGCATCCAGTTCCTTTGTAACCACATCATAATATCCTATCAAATTTGTCAGACAAGACTTTCCCTTAACAAACCCATGCTGTGTCTGAATTATTGCAGCAGTCTTGTCTAGATGATCCTGCAATGCATCTTTAACCAGTGACTCCATTATTTTACCCAGAACAGAAGTTAAACTAACTGGTCTGTAATTACTCATGTCACCCTTCGATTCCCCTTTGTGAATTGGGGATACATTTGCACATCTCCAGTCCGTGGGAACCTCCACTGAGTCCAAGGATGCTCTCATAATTATGGCGAAGGGTTTGCTTAGTTGCTTTGTCGCCTCCTTTAATACAAAGGGTACTAGGAGAGTTTTGCAATACAGCTTTGTTTATTTAATTTTTTCAAAGTAATTTCCTCTACATTCAATACACCTCTCCATCCTCCGAAACCAATCTTTAAACCAGTTCTGCCAAGTTTCACTAGGGAGTAAAGCACACTCGTTGTCCCAAGCCCGTAGAAGGTCCTCATCGCTGGAAAACTGCCTCCCTTTTAGCTTCATTTTCACATGCGGGAACAGTCGAAAGTCGCAGGGAGCAAGGTCTGGACTGTAGGGAGGGTGCTCGAGAAGTTTCAGTCCTGTCGTGGTCAAATATTCGGTGCAGGCTTTGGCGCGGTGAGCTGGAGCATTTTCGTGATGGAGGTACCAGGTGTCCATTCTTGACTTTCGCCGCAGGTTCTTCATAGATCCAATGACTTTAGGCAGGCATTGTTCAGTATACCACTTAGCTGTGACTGTCTTCTGCGTGTCCAAAACGACACGTTCCACAATTCCACTCGATTTGAAAAATACAGCTATCATTTTCTTCTTTACAGATCGGGATTTTCTGACAATTACGGGTGTGTCGTCATCATCAAAGACCCAAACTTTGTTTTGAGCCTTGGTCGGCAGATCGTAATAGTACAGCCAAGTCTCTTCACCTGTCACGATGTTGTTCACATACCGAGATTGTCCCTTATCAAACTTTTTTAACATCTCCCGGCACCAAGTCACATGTCGTGTCATCTGCTCTTCAGTCAGTTGATACGGCACCCAGAGAGAACAAAGTTTCTTCACGTGTAAATGATCTTGCAGAATCGAACGAATTGCTGGTGCATTTAGGCCCAAAGTATCCTCTATCTTTTGGTAGGTCACTCGCCTGTTTTCGTCTAGCATTTTCCTCACAGCAGTAACGTTTTCCTCCGTAACTGACGTTCGTGGCCTTCCCGGCCTCTCAGAATCCTCCAGAGTGAAATTTCCCCTTTGGAATTCTCTATACCAGCTGAATATCGTTGTACGATGTGGACAATCATCATCTAGTGCAAGAGTCATTTCTTCTAAGCACTGGTCTATGGTTAAACCACGCACGAAATTATACCGCAAAACTGTCCTTATCTCATTTCGTGACCACGATGCCATCGCAAGCACTTTACACTCTCACTACTAATGAATAACTGAGCCCATGACTTGGCGCGGCGGCTACTATGCACGTATGAACATGTCTCAACATGCAGCAACAAACAGCTTCCTGTGATTCATTGTTGCGTCATATTGCAAAACTTTCCTAGTACCCTTTGTATAACTGGATAGATCCCATCCACCCCAGGTGCTTTTCTTATGTTTAACTTCAACAATTTCTCCTCCACTTTGCTTTCAGTTATTACAAAATCATTAAGTATCCTGCTACAATTTGATAACTTTCTGCCACTTTCAAACCTTAATAATTCCTCATGTGTGAATGTAGATGCAAAATACTCATTCAGTTTGTTTGCTATCTGAGCAGGATCATCAACAGTCGAACCATCGATGTCAAGTGGACCAATCAGATTCATCCCCTTCCTTTTAGAGTTTATATAAGTAAAGAAATCCTTGCTGTTTTTCTTAGCATCTTTTGCCAAGGATTTCTCGTAATCTGCCTTCGCCTGCCTAACCTCCTTTGTGACCTGATTACAGACTAGCTTATATCTGCCATAGGCTTCTGAGTCGCTTGATAATTTATATGCATCCCATGCATTTTTCTTCTCTGTTACGAGTCTCATTAGTTCATTCACTTAGGCCTAAACCTTGAAATCCTTGCTGTTTTTCTTAGCATCTTTTGCCAAGGATTTAACCTTGAACAATATTTCTTAATAGGTATGAAACTTTTAGTAGCATCCATGATTAATTCCTTGAATGCTTCCCACTTAGAAATTACTGTTGGTAACATCGTCAGTTGATCCCACTGTACAGAATTTAAAAACTGTCGGAGACCACTGTACTCACCTTTACTGAAGCAAAAACCCTTTCCTTTACCCCTGATGGTAATTAAATCTTTAAGTAAATCCCACATCAGGAGCCGACCGGGCTAGCCGAGTGGGTAAAGTACCTGCCCGGCAACCCAAAGGTCGCGGGTTCGATTCCCGCCTCGGGCTTGGATCAAAGTACTGCAAAAACCTTGGGAGGTGCAATATGGCCACAGAAGCCGATGCGCCAACAACTACCAAATCAATCAATCAATCAATCCCACATCAGTACACTGTGATCACTGCTGATAACCAGATCAAGAGTATTGCTTTCTCTGGTTGCCTCTCGAACGTGCTGCTGCAGAAAACAATCATCCAATAAATCCACAAAAGTCTGACTAGTGTGTGAGTGACCAACCCACAAGTTCCAGTCAATATCTGGGAAGTTAAATTCCTGCATTATAAGACATTCCGATTTACTGGACCACTGTATTTCTCTGTACAATTGTTCACTGTACTCATTCCAGTCATTAGGCCTATAACACACTCCTATTCTTATTTTTGTTTTCGCAGTGCTTATGTCACGCCAAACTGACTCAACAGTGCACTATTCATCTATATCAACTGGATGCACTTCTTTTGTTTTTCTTAATTTACAGCATAACACCTCCTCCCTTTCTATCCTGTCTATCCTTTCTATACACATTGTACTCTCCAAATTCCAGTTCAGCATTCCTTATATCTGTGTGACACCACATCTCTGCTATCCCAACAATATCCGCCTTTGATGTCTTGACCAACACTTCAAATTCATCAAATTTATTTACTATATTCTAGCATTGGTATACATGCAAGCATACATGCTCCTACTCCTATTCCTAGTTACCCTAACACATCCCATATACCCATCTATTTCAGGATGACTGCCATCCATCCCTTAAACCCACAACAACCCACGCTCCAGGTCTGGAAGTGTCATTTCAGGAAGGATATAGATCTGGTTCAGAGAAGAGCAACACGATTGGGGATGGAAGCAAAAGTATGCTCTTACAGGAGGGATCATGTCAATTTGTTGCAAGACGGTTTGTTGTACAAAACAATTTGGTAAATGATGTTTTGCTGTATGACAATTTGGTGAAAGACAGTTGGTAGCTACGACAATTCAATGAATTCTTTGGGAGAATTTGGTGTATGGCAACGTGAGACAAAAAATGCAAACTTTTAACATGTGCTGGAAATGGTGAATTTAGCGATCACAATACTGATCTTGATATTTTATATAAATTTGATGGAGTGTTGTACTACCCACCTTCGTTTTTTAATGCACATTCTAATTTTTAAAAATTTTTATTTTTTATTATTATTTTTTTAGGAAATCCAATTAAAAAATGCCATGAAAAGGTTAATGATTGGATCTTACAAAAGAACGCTTTTGTAAGTTGCATTTTTTTAGAAAATATGCATTGGATGGAAAGTTGTTCCAGAGACCAAAAGTAAAGATCATTAATGGATGCTTGCTGGGTAATATGCATCTTCTGGTGTTCAGCTTGCAACCCGCACTATAGTTTTTATTGAAAGAAGTTGGTAGCAGGCTAGTACCATGGATGGGTTAAGGGTAGATGGGTAAGCTTCCCTGGAGGTTGTGTAGGGATAAAAAAATGTTCTGGTCCAGTGAGGCACTTTCACCAGGGCCTGTGGTGGTTCTTAACACTCCTGACTAAGGGAAGGTATGCCAAAAGACACAGTTAGCATGGAGGATGATAGTTAAGAGGGTGTTTATTTTTGCACCAAACAACTAAGGTTGTGAGGCTGTGTGTGAATTGCATATACTTTATTATTATCTGCTTGCTTTGTTTGCTTCATAAAAAACCAGAGTTACCAGGTGGGGAGGGAACCAAGCCCCACCCATAAAATTTTTTCCTTCAGGACTGGATTCAAACAACTTCATTTTCCACACGCCTTGAATCCTAACCACAATGCTACCTGAAAGGCTGTTAGTATGGAGACAAGATGTAAAGAAATACTTTTTTGAGGGGGGGGCGTTGAAATCCATGTTTTTAAAGTAGCTAGGATTGGTTGGTCACGGGTTGAGGAGGAGAAAAATTTTTTAACATAAAACTAGAAGAAAGGAAAACATTTAAGGTTAACAGTCTTCTTTTTAGGCTATCAAAGCCCATGCTGTTCTAGTAGGATAGCATTAGTAGAGGAATATGATACAAGAAAGCAAGCTTATACCGTATCAGCCAAAAAAAAAACTTTCCATTTCACCCATCCATTCACTCCAAAAGTTTGTTCACTTCTTCCTAGAATTTATTTAAGCTATAAACTTCCACAACAACAGATGGAAGTTTGTTCCAGCAATCAACTACCTATTGGCAAAAGGCAAATTTCCACACATCTATTTGACAACCCATCTTTCCTCAATTTCAGTTTGTGCCTCCCCACCCCCACCCTCGGGTTTATAATCTGAGCAAGAGGAAGAATCCCGTCAACATTGAGCCTGCTCAATCCATTCAAGGCCCTATACACCTCAATCACATCCTCACAGGTGCCTAGTCTCCAGACACTGCTTAAATTCTGCAATTTGCAAAATTTAAGCCTTTCTTTGTAAGAGCACAGCTTTGTTCACTTGACCAACCTTGTTGCCCTTCTCTGTACTCGTTCTAGCAACTCTACATCCTTCCTAAAATGAGACTTCCAGACCTGTATGCAGTACTCAAGGTGCAGCCTGACCATTGCAAGGGGATAATCATCTGCTAGCAAAATTTCTGTATATCATTGACAAGACCCTATGAGCTGCTCTGGCACCTGTCTACACTGCTCAGAAAACTTCATATCTGACTGCACAATTACCCCCAGGTCTCTTTCATTCTTGACTTCCCTAAGTGGAACACCACACCGTTGGTACATTTCTCTGGGATTACTGGTACCCATATGCAGTATTTTGCATTTGTCAATGTTAAACTTCAGTTGCTACTTCTCAGCCCATCTGCCTAACTTTTCTAGATCCTGTTGCAGTAGCATACTGCCATTTCTGTCATTAACAACTCTGCCAACCTTTGTATCATCTGCAAACTTCAACATTAAGCTTGATATACCTTCATCAATACTATTGAAAAATATAAAAAACAGCAATGGGCCCAACACACCAAACCCTGGGTAACACCACTAATAACATTAATCCACAAGACGAATTGCAGTGTCCATTGATTGCCACTCTGTCTTCTCCCACTCAATAATCCTTTTATCCATTGTATTAACTTGCCCTTAATGCCATATTGCTCCAATTTGTACAGTAGCCTTCCATGTGCAACAGTATCAAAAGCTTTCCTGAAATTCAAGTATATGATATCAAAATAATTTTTTGCATCCAGTTCCTTTGTAACTACATCATGGTGTCTAATGAAATTTGTCAGACAAGACTTTTCCTTAACAAACCACTGCTGTGTCTGAATTATTACTGCAGGGTTGTCTAGATGATCCTGCAATACTTCTTTAACCAGTGACTCCATTATTTTTCCCAGAACAGAAGTTAAACTAATAGGTCTGTAATTATTTGTTTCACCCTTTTGATCCCCATTTGTGAATTGGAGATACATTTGCAAGTTTCCAGCCTGTGAGACCTCCCCTGAGTCCAACGATGCTCTTATAATTATGGCTAAGGGTTTGCTTACTTCCTTTGCTGCCTCCTTTAATATAACTGGATCGATCCCATCCACTCCAGGTGCTTTCTCGTGTTTAACTTCAACAGTTTCTCCTCCACTTTGCTCTCAGTTATTACAAAATCATTTAACTCCTGTTGGAGTTTGATAAACTTCTGGCATCCCTGAATAACTCCTTATGTGTGAATGTAGATGCAAAATAAATATTTTGCATCTACATGAGCAGGATCATCAACAGTCAAACCATTGATATAGAATGTACCAATTTTATTCATCCTCTTCTGTCTAGTGCTTACACAAGTAAAGAAGTCTTCGCTGTTTTTTTTTTTTTTTTTGTTTGCATCCTTTGCCAAAGATTTTGGCAAAGGATACAAAAGACAGACAGACTAGCAAAAGGTCGACAGACTAGCTCTATCTACCATAGGCTTCTGGGTCGCCTGATAATTTTTATGCATCCAATATAAATTATCAGGAGATAGATTGTTTGTGGGTTGAGAAACCTGGTTTTTGCACCCATAATATTCTTCTAGCTTTCTAACCCTCAACAAATTCATGCTCCCGAAAAAGCACACGATTCAACTGAGTAGATAAGTTAAAAATATTAATAAGTAACCTTATCTGGATTAAAGGTGTTACAATATGGACAGCTTCATGCTGTAATAGTCATGTACTTGCTTTCCAACCTGCTTATGGAAAGGATTGGCATGAATCCTTTTATACAAAATAAATGGATAAAAAAATATTTTCTTTTTTCTAAATTTTTGCATCCCCCCTTTTTAAGTAGTCAATTTCTTGTTTCCTAAACCTTTTACTTCATTGATTTTGTTAATTTCTAATCTCTGTGTAATACACCTAATTGTCATATACTGCATTGTCATGCATACACCAAATTGTTGTGGCCACCAATTGTCTTTCACCAAATTGCCCCATATAGCAAAATGTTATTCACCAAATTGTCTCTTACACTGAACTGTCATGCCCCTAATTGATGTGGACTCTTACCTGGAAAGGCTTCAATTTTGTAAATTGCAGCCTCTGGAGATTAGGCATCTGCAAGGAGATTTGATTGAGGTTAAACTTAAGGCCTTGGATGGACTGAGTAAAATCACTGCTAATGGATTCCTTTCTCTTGCTCAGACTACACACGTGAGGGGACATAAATTGAAGTTGAAGAATGGTTACAGGTTAGACTTCAGCCAGAGAGTGGCTGATTATTGGAACAAACTCCCATCCGGTGTTGTAGAAGTGGGTAGTGTGAATAAATTCAAGGGAAACCCAGATAAACTGTTAGAGGGGATAGACAGATAAAATGGGATGTATCTGTTTTTTTTTTCTTGCATTCTTTGACAGTAATAATAATAAGTCATTAACCTCATTTGCATTTTCAGTTCATACAAATCTTCAGAAATGTAATTGTTGTGAACAGTGAGGGCCTTCTGTAGATTTGAGAAGTTAACTGTCTAGAAAGACAGTTAATAACTTCTCAAAGGGAGCAGTGAATCCAGTGTTGATAATATTTCATGGGGGAAGGGAGACAGAAAGAGAGTCAATAGTACAATTTATATTTAATTGCTGAACTAAATTAATGTACAGCCACTCCCTGACTTATGTAAGGGTTGCGTTCCGTGGAACTCTACCTAAGTCGGAATTTCCTTAATTGCTTATGCAGCACTTGCAAATTTGATTGAAGCAAAAAAGAAATGTTAGATGAACATGTAAATAGAATTATTTATTGTTTTTTTATCTAATGCGCAGGAAAAATTACAAAAGTGTACAAAATTTTAAAATTATAAAATTACAAAAAAGAGAGAGCATAATGTCAGCAAGTTTTATCTTTCGAGCATTGTTGCTAGAATTAACTTTCCAGCTGATGAGCACACCGCTGCAGAAGTTGGGGGAAGGAGTGAAGATTTAGAAGGGGTTTTTTCCAACACATCGCAAGATTTCTCTGCAGCTGCAGAATCAGCACTGGCGAGTTCATCGCATACTTTAATGTTTTGGAAACCAATGCGATGCTTGAACCGATTAAACCACTCGTTGCTTGCCACGAACTTGGTTTGCGGTTCACCATACTTATCCTTAATATCTTCATAAATACTTCTTGCCTTTGCTTGAATGACCATTTGACTCAGGGGCACTCACTTCTGAATCTGATTTTTGATCCATATTATTAATAGCTTTTCCATCTTTGATATAGCATCTGAACGCTGTTTTGCGATCACTGTTGATCTTAAATGTGTTGATCCTTTAACATGTTCTTATACACGCACTTCAAATAGTTTTCACTGTTTGAAGCAGTGAGACCTAATTCCATGCAATAGATGACAAACTTTGTCCTGCTTTGTACTTCTTAATTAATCATCTTCATTTCTAAATCAATTTTGTTTAATTTCCTAGCACTGCCAGCAAGTCACTTGCACTTTCCGCTGGTCCCTTTCCCTTCACCATTGTAATAAGTAAATAGGAATGAAGAGAAGATTCTGAAAATTAATTTGTTTTTTATCATTGAAGATTTCAGCGAAGGGGAACTCATTTCACCATAATACCGTAACGTAAAAACCCACAGAATTCTAGTTATCGGTATTATCGCAAATGCAATAAGATCGAGTTTACTACCCATTTATAATAGATTGCACTAACAGAAAAGCCCAATAAACCAGGAAGTGCAAATTGTGTTTATTGTTTTATGGTAGTGACCTCCAGAAATGTGCTTCAGAAAAATATCACAAAGGTGTTCAAAATTGATTCTTATAACAGAACATAGATAACAATGAAAGTGTAGTGCAATATCCATTATAAAAATGACCTTTTAGAGAGATAAATAGCTTAGTTATATAGCAAAAATTTCAACTTCTGAGGTCTTGGAATGAATTGCCAAAAAAAAAAAAAAAAACACCACAATGTGTTATTGGGTTCACATTACAATATTTTCATGATACCTCCATTTATTCCTATGGGATGCAAAATATGTTTCCATGATATTTTTAAGTTTGCACCGCCTGGCAAAAACTTATGGAAAGTCGAATTTCCATAAGTTGAGTATTGCATAAGCTGGGGAGTGGCTGTATACTTCAAGTCTCTGAACTATGTCTTCCATCCACTGTATAATTTGAACCTATTGAAATTCAATGACTAGAAGCCTTTGTGCTTTAATTCTTCACATAATTTTGATTAAATTATGGTGACATATAAATGCATATGGCTATATTTTCTTAGACAAGATATATTTTACTATGATTATTTGCATTCATGATCCTGGAATGGCAAATCATAAAGCAAATTATATCTGCTAGTCTTAAGATCTGTGAAGTAATTGTTTTCTCAATTCCAACCATGCACTGCAGTGGTGTCTCTAGCTGTTTTTGTCTGTTGTATGTATTTAAGTAAACAATCCTTTATGCTAAAAACAATGGAAACAGAACTAATAAACATTGATGTAATGCATGATGAAAAATAAATGTCATCATCATGACATTTTTCATGATGACGACAACATTTATTACCAAATACCATACGAGTATAGATGGATGGACAGGCAGAGTTGAGCAACACACACACACACACACACACACACACACACACACACACACACACACACACACACACACACACACACACACACACACACACACACACACACTATAAGATGTCCATGTGCAGTGCTATATTGCTTGCCATTTTAGTACATGTAAATAAACTCTGAAAGTTTGTTGTTGCATGACATGCACTTAAAACAGATGTATCACTGATTTCACCCTTCCCATTTGATCCACACAAACAGAAATATAATACACATGTATAACTCATGGACCTAATTGCATTAATCAGTCAACAACCTGCTTTTAACCAATTTTAACTGCTCAATAATATTTAGAAATCCAAGTTAGATGAAATTTTCCATTTTAAGAAGCTAGTATTCTGATTACTCCTTTTGAATTTCTTGTTGACGTTAATTGCTTATTTCAAAACTTGTTTGGATGTTTTGTTTTTATCTGATTTTCTGTAAGTAACTTTCTTTTCAGATTAAGGCATAGATCCTTCATAATTTTGTGTTATTCCTTTCATATGACAGATATTTTTAGCCTTTTTTACTGAATAAGCTTAACTGCCATTAAATTTTAACTGTTCTGTTCTGTTTTTGGAACTCATAAAGCTGAAGCTTTTATTTTATTTTTATAATTTTCAGTTAAATTTTTCTCTTTCTTTCAGATTAATATATTTATGACCCACTTGTCCAATTATGGTAATGATCGATTAGCACTATATACTTTTGAATCGGTCATCAGGTTTGTGAACTGTTGGACAAACCTTCAACTGAGCACTATTCCTCCTCTACAGTTAGCTGCAAGGTATTTTCAGACATTTCCGGATGAGGCTGATCCTATTTGGATGGTATGTAGTATTTTCTGAAAGTTTAATTGTCATCAAAAGTGTCACCTTTTCTTATTACCTGAAATGTTTCCATTTCAGATATGTATATTCATGCCCAGGATCCTGGCAGAATAGTAAGCACTCCAATGTCTGGTACCTGCTTGAGATTATAGCTTGCAAAGCACTGTAATTTCGCACAGGGTATCAGCATTTACTAGTAGATGTGACATTTCACTTTTTGCAAGGTCATGTTATGAGCATCGGAAGAATGCAATTTTAGTGAGTGGGATACTTCAGAACAGTGCTTTTTTGATGGTTTTTTTTTTTTTTTTTTAAGCCAAATATAATAGTAGTAACAGGATATTGCTGTGGAAGACATCAGTAGTCATTAGATGAGAGAAAAAGATTGTTATGCACCAACCAAACTGGAGTCTTCATTACGGACCTGCAGATTTGTAGTGGCTTGCCTTGGATTTCTGTAATTTCAAATTCAACAGAAATTTGATAGTAGACTAAAGTGGGTCTTGTTCATATTGTCAGAATTCTAGAAATAGATGGTGGTTTTCTAACAAACCAACCTTTAAAAATCATATAACCATACTTTGCACTTGAACCACTCAAATCATGTAGTGCATGTCAAAGAACTTTCATTCAAGAAAAAAGCAGCCAAAGATGCTTCTACTCCATTCTTGGGAATGCACTGTCTGTCTCTTGTTCAGTCAACAAGAGACAGACATGATGCAAAAACTGATTAAGTTGGAAGGAAATTCATTACCATATACCATAGGGAGTGTGTGTTGGATTAGAGCTGAGATTACTAGGATCAGAGCAGATTTGTCCATACCAGTGAGATCTGCTATCGATGATGTAGACAAGTTCCTTCTTCTGGAAAACTGTGACACATACTATACTCTCCTCTGTAGTCACTTTCATGATTGATTAAAAAAAAAAAAATCAAACAAGTGGAAACATCAGGCAAGTTCAGAAGCAGAAGACTCTCTCTCTTCCAGTACCCATTTTATGCTATTGTAGCAGTTTTAAGATGGGTAATCCAGAATTTAACTGTCTCCATCTGAGCTGGTATATCTAAATTAAATCATGAGGTTTTTTTCTTTATGATGATGCTACAGGATCATGATGGTATTACAGTACCTCCAACTACTGTCAGATTTGGAGGTGGATTGTGCATTCCCAATTGGTGCCATCACTATATAGAAAAACCCATGTGTAAAGGACAGTTGATCAATTACAGATTGGTACATAGCCCGAGACATCTTCAGTTAATTAATTAATCATAAAGTTAATTAACTGAGCATGATTCCACTGTGATTTCACTGTTGACATGGATGCTGAGATTACTAAGATCAGAGTAATTTTGCCCAGATACAAATCTCCTCCCAATATTCTGGATAACTTCCAGTTCTGTGGGAACTGGAAGTTATCCGGAAGTTACCTATCAACTTCCACGACAGATGGAAGTTTGTTCCAGCAATTAACCACCGGCTGGCTAAAAGCAAATTTCCACACATCTATTCTACATCTGTCCTTTCTTAATTTGAATTTATGCCCCCTTAGGTTCGTAATCTGAACAAGTGGAAGGATCCCATCAGAATTCAGTATGCTCAACCCATTCAAGGCCTTATACACCTCAATCAGGTCACTGCGCAGGTGCCTAGTCTCCAGCCGCTGCAATTTGCAGAACTTAAGCCTCTCTTGGTAAGAGGATCCCTTCATTCCTCTCACCAATCTTGTTGCCCTTCTCTGTACACGCTCAAATAAATCTACATCCTTCCTAAAATGAGGCCTCCAGACCTGTACGCAGTACTCAAGGCACGGCCTGACCATTGCCTTATACGGAGGGATAATCACCTCCTTTTCCCTGCTAGCAAAATTCCTATATATCATTGACAAAACCCCATGACCTGCCCTGGCAGCCTGTCTGCATTGCTCAGAAAACTTCATATCTGCCTGCACAATTACTCCCAGGTCTTTTTCATTTTCTACCACCTTAAGTGTAGTACCACATAGTTGGTACGTTTCTCTGGGGTTACTTCTACCCATATGCAGTACTTTGCATTTGTCAAGGTTAAACTTCAGTTGCCACTTCTTCGCCCATCTGCCCAAATTATCTAGATCCTGTTGCAGTAGCACACTGCCATTACTGTCATTAACAACCCTGCCAACCTTTGTATCATCTGCAAACTTCGACATTAAGGCTGATGTACCGTATTTCCCCATGTATAAGACACACCTTTTTTCGAAAAATTTGGGGTCAAAAAACTGGGTGCGTCTGATACAGTGGTTGTAGATTTTTTTACTTGCATTTCCCGCTTTTTCGTACTTGTTGTCTTTGCGCTCATTGTTTCACACTTCTTACCGGTATATTAGGTTACGCTTTGCCATGTTCTGCCTAGAAATGGCTCAGAAAAGATTTCGTACAGTGCTGAATTCAAGTTATGAGGAGTTGTATGAATTTTATGATGAATAAAACTTGAGTTCAATAACTTTATGTAATACATTTTTTTTCAAATTTCGGGCCCCAAAATTAAGGTGTGTCTTATACATGGGGAAATACGGTACCTTCATCAATATCATTGATAAATATACAAAACAACAGTGGACCCAACACCGAACCCTGTGGGACTCCACTAATAACATTAGTCCACGAAGAGCAGCACCCATTGATTACCACCCTCTGTCATCTCCCGCTTAACCATCCTTTTGTCCATTTTAGCAACTTACCCTTAAAAAGAAAAAATCTGCCGTAGTGTCCGTGAAAACACGCTAGTTGCTTCAAAAATTTGCTCTGTAACTCGTGATGTCAAATTAGAAAAAATGGAAAAAGCTTTAAATTTGTGGATAGAAGACCGAACTCAAAATTAAATTCCGTTAAGTTCACTCATCATTCGTGAAAAGGCAAAACTCCTTTATAAACACTTTAGTGAAACTGGTGATAGCACTGGCGGGATAAGTTTTTTAGCTAGCAAAGGCGCTGGTTTAAAAGATTTGTTTGAAATTTCTAATAAATATTACATTTAATATTAAATTGTTTCTTATTTTCATTTAGATGCCGTATGCTTGCATTTCACTATGTACATAATCATATTTTGAAGGTACATATAATACATACATAGATAAAATTTTAGACTAATTTTTTTTATATATTTCATACTTTGGAATGGAACCACTTTATTACTATGGGAGCCATAACTCAGTATTCGCATCATTTCTCAGGAACGTAACCCTCGCGAATAGCGGGGGTTTACTGTATTCAGGTCCATTATTAAACATCCTTTTAATGAAGCTCTTCAGAAAAGTAATCTCCCAATTTAGCATTATGCTTGTGGATAAAAATTATGCAACTAATGTGAGATCTTCTAGGATATATTTCCCATGTTGTTTGAAGCAGTCTTGTATTAGATTTTAAAGTGGATATTTAGTATGGAAAACAGTTAGAGAATGACTGAAAGTGGTATGTATTTTACAGAATCCATGCAATGATAAAAGACATCTGGCCATATGGTCTGCCAATAAATCCTGTGAGCAGTTGCCAAAGTTCCTAGTCATCGGACCTCAGAAAACAGGTAAAAAATAATGTTATCGTTAATCAAACCTCAGATCACCATGAATTATGCCATTTTAACAGATAACTAAACACAACTTCATAATATATTTAATTTTTGTAATCAGTAATTTGTACATTCATAATGTACATATACCTCATAGACATCAAATATATATAAAGTTTGTGATGATGTCTGATCTTCTATACTGGGATCTGCTTAAGTTAATTTAGAAATAATTCTTACATATGCTAATAAGCACTGATTTCTTAGAAAGATCATTAAACCTGCATGAAATAATAATATAAATTACACTTTGGAAAACACTCTGAAGTATTGTTCATAATGATAACTTACTCAAAATAATCTTTCTCTTATTGCTCACAAAACTTGTATACTAACAGATTGAAATCCATCTTCTGATATTCCCATTGCTAATATTAATAGTTAAAATTATTTGCCATATTCCAGATTGTGTGTGTGTGTGTGGGTGTATTGGAATGCTAAACACTGATTTCTTAGAAAGATCATCCACACACACACACACACACACACACACACACACACACACACACACACACACACACACACACACACACACACACAGTAGAACTTAGTTATAATGAGCATGTAAACAAGTTATTATAAGCAAAAAGCCATAATGATTTTTATTTACGATTAAAATCATTAATCGTAAATTAAAATGCACATACTACATGGATCATACAAATTTTGGTAACTATGCAAACATTCTTAATTGCTTGGGTAGTCGAAAAAACCCAATTCTTAGAATAGACAAAATGTAAAGGGTGACTTAGTTTTTATGACCACCCGCATCGATTAGTGGCTGGTTTATGACTTTGTCTTTTCGGGGACGGGGACTATACGATAGTACATTGGCGTTCCGCATTACCCTATTTGCAAATTGTCTTTTATTCGTTGAACCATAAATTTAGTTCGGGACTTCTAAGAATTTTGGAAATAGATCTTCTAAGAACTTTGTATGCAGATCACTTTACTGTCATTTTAAAGTAAAATTAGTTAGAAACGAACCCTTCCTTTGGAAACATGTCTACTAACAAAAGAAGGTCTCTCTCGATTTGAGAAAAAGTCGAAATTATTCGTGAGTTAGAACGTGGTGCAAAAAATGTCGCAGTGCATAAAAAGTTTTCTTTGTTCTCATGAACAGTATCGACATTATGGAAGAATAAACTTGTTTATCACCACTGGAAAAGAATATAACTCGGGGAAAAAAATTTAGAAAGTGTGAGGTTACAAACGTCGATAAAGCATTGCTACACAAAGAAGTAGTAGTAGTGGCATGTGATGCAAGAAAGCAAGTGTATGAGCTTATGCAGCATCAACCAAAAAAAAATCACACCATTCCCTCCAAATGCCTGTCCAGTTCTTCCTTAAATTTATTTAACCTGTCAACTTCCACAACGACAGATGGAAGTTTGTTCCAGCAATTAACCACCTGCTGGCTAAAGGCAAATTTCCGCACATCTATTCTACATCTGTCTTTTCTTAATTTGAATTTATGCCCCCTTAGGTTCGCAATCTGAACAAGTGGAAGGATTCCATCAGAATTCAGCGTGCTCAACCCAAGGCCTTATATACCTCAATCAGATCACCACGCAGGTGCCTAGTCTCCAGCCACTGCAATTTGCAGAACTTAAGCCTCTCTTGGTAAGAGGATCCCTTCATTCCCCTCACCAATCTTGTTGCCTTTCTCTGTACATGCTCAAGTAAATCTACATCCTTCCTAAAATGAGGCCTCCAGACCTGTACGCAGTACTCAAGGCGTGGCCTGACCATTGCCTTATACAGATGGACAATCACCTCCTTCTCCCTGCTAGCAAAATTCCTATATATCATTGACAAAACCCCATGACCTGCCCTGGCAGCCTGTCTGCATTGCTCAGAAAACTTCATATCTGCCTGCACAATTACTCCCAGGTCTTTTTCATTTTCTACCACCTTAAGCGTAGTACCACACAGTTGGTATGTTTCTCTGGGATTACTTCTACCCATATACAGTACTTTGGATTTGTCAAGGTTAAACTTCAGCTGCCACTTCTTAGCCCATCTGCCCAAATTATCTAGATCCTGTTGCAGTAGCACACTGCCATTACTCATTAACAACCCTGCCAACCTTTGTATCATCTGCAAACTTCGACATTAAGCCTGATATACCTTCATCAATATCATTGATAAATATACAAAACAACAGTGGATCTAACACCGAACCCTAATAACATTAGTCCACGAAGAGCAGCACCCATTGATTACCACCCTCTGTCTTCTCCCACTTAACCATCCTTTTAACCATTGTAGCAACTTACCCTTAATACCATTCTGCTCCAATTTGTACAATAGTCTTCCATGCGCAACAGTGTCAAAAGCTTTCCTGAAATCCAAATATATGATATCAAAATTATTTTTTGCATCCAGTTCCTTTGTAACCACATCATAATATCCTATCAAATTTGTCAGACAAGACTTTCCCTTAACAAACCCATGCTGTGTCTGAATTATTGCTGCAGTCTTGTCTAGATGATCCTGCAATACATCTTTAACCAGTGACTCCATTATTTTACCCAGAACAGAAGTTAAACTAATTAATTACTGTAATTACTCGTGTCACCCTTCGATCCCCCTTTGTGAATTGGGGATACATTTGCACATCTCCAGTCCGTGGGGACCTCCCCTGAATCCAAGGATGCTTTCATAATTATGGCTAAGGGTTTGCTTAGTTGCTTTGCCGCCTCCTTTAATATAACTGGATAGATCCCATCCACCCCAGGTGCTTTTTTTATGTTTAACTTCAACAATTTCTCCTCCACTTTGCTTTCAGTTATTACAAAATCATTAAGTATCCTGCTACAATTTGATAACTTTCTGCCACTTTCAAACCTTAATAATTCCTCATGTGTGAATGTAGATGCAAAATACTCATTCAGTTTGTTTGCTATCTGAGCAGGATCATCAACAGTCGAACAATCGATGTCAAGTGGAGACCAATCAGATTCATCCCCTTCCTTTTAGAGTTTATATAAGTAAAGAAATCCTTGCTGTTTTTCTTAGCATCTTTTGCCAAGGATTTCTTGTAATCTGCCTTCGCCTGCCTTAACCTCCTTTGTGACCTGATTACAGACTAGCTTATATCTGCCATAGGCTTCTGATTCGCTTGATAATTTATATGCATCCCATGCATTTTTCTTCTCTGTTACAAGTCTCATTAGTTCATTAGATAACCATTTAGGCCTAAACCTTGAACAATATTTCTTAATAGGTATGAAACTTTTAGTAGCATCCACAATTAATTCCTTGAATGCTTCCCACATTGAATTTACTGTTGGTAACATCGTCAGTTGATTCCACTGAATTTAAAAATTGTTGGAGACCACTAGTGCTAGATTCCCAATAGATGGTGCAATCTTGAAGGCTCTTAAGTGGAAAAATTTGCTAAATAATTTGGATGTGACAATTTTGTATATGCAACAATGGTTGGCTGGATCAATTTAAAAACTGACATAATATTGTTTATGCAAAAATTAGTGGAGAATCTCAATCTGCAGATCAATGGATGGATTGACCGTGTTTAGGCAGAAATCAGGACAGATTTCATTGTTGAAGACATCTAAAATGTCGACGAAACAGAACTTTTTTTATAATTCAAAATTATAAAAATTTTAAATTATAATTGACAATACATTTAAATTCAAAGGGGGAAAATATGTTGGTGGGAAAAAAATCAAAGACTCACTTGATGGTGCTTGTATGTGCAAATATGACAGGAACTGATAGAAAAAAAAAAACCTATCAGAAAATCATTAAAACCTTGGTGTTTCAAAAACATAAGGAAACATCCTGGGAATGACATGGTGAAAAAGAAAGCTTGGATGACTTGGGAAATTTTTTGGCAATACATAAATGATTGGAATAAGGAGATATTCAAAAAAGAAGAAAAATATTTTATCATTAGTTGATAACTGTCCTGCACATTTTCAGATTCAAAATTTGTCCAACATTAAGCTAGTGTTTCTGCCTCCCAATGCGACATCAATTTTACAACTAATGGACATGAGTGTAATCAAGAGTTTGAAAGGATTTTATAAAAGATTTATAATTTTACATCTAATCAGTCAAAGCAAACAGAAACTTAACGTGTCTATATCGATATTTGATGCTATAAATTTATTGAAGTAAATTTATAAATTTACTTTGACCATATCGAATTGCTTCAAGAAATCGAAATTAAATTCAAATGAAATTTCAATTGTAGATGAAAATGTTGGAAACGAAGAAAACAACTTACCATTATCCGAATGGTTGCTATGTAACACGTTGTAGGTTTTAATAATAACAATGTTGATGACAACTTGTTAACTAGTGGTCTTCGTACAGAGAGTGACATTGTAGATGCTGTTCTCAAAAAAGACAAAGATTGCGATGATGATGATATGATGACAAGTGAAAGTGAATCAAAATCATCCCGACAATCTCTCAAGGTACAATGGGCACATCAGTCAGTTTTTTTGAAGGAACTGAGGTTTTGTTTTTGTTTAAAAATAAAACTTTTTTGTTTATTATTTGTTTAAAATAAAGAGATATTACACTGATATACACTAGTTTTCCTGTATGCAAAAATACAGCACAAAATAAGAATTTAACATGAATGTACAAAATCAACAGGCGCCTCCATAGCCAGGTGGGCAGGAGCGGCAGTGCGTAGCACACGCTTCTTGATTAGACCGGGGTTAGAGTCCGTGACCACCAAATACAGAGATGCGGAAAGGTCAGGGAATGACCACAGCATATGGAGCAATATGGCCTTAGTTGCTAATGCTCCTAAAAACCAAATAACAACAACAACAAAATCAACAATGCGTGACTGTTTACAGCTTTGAATGAAATGTGGATAATAACATGAAAACTGAAAGGCTGGATAAAAAAATAAAAAAAAAAAACATCTTAGCGTATTGAGTCAGCCGATTGGTGTAAGAAAGCAAGCTTATGCAGCATAAGCAAAAAAAAAAAAAAAAAAAAACGGTCATACATCACTCATCCATACCCTCTAATAGTTTCCCTAGTTCTTCCTTGAATTTATTCAGACTACCGCTTCTACAGCACCAGATGGAAGTTTGTTCCATTGATCAATTACCCATTGTCTGAAGGCAAACTTCCATACATCTATCCTTAGTAAATTAATAAGAGGAGTTTACCTCAATATAGTACGTGGAACACTTCCGTATGATACCCTCCAGAAATTAAAACGGAAAAAACGAAAAAATCGACAACTTAACGGTACATTAAAGTAAAATATAAATAATTAAAGTAAAATATAAATAATTAAATAATCAATTTAACACAATTCAAAACAATTAAAATTCAAATTAACGCAATTAAAAGAATCTAACGAAAATATTCAAAACGATTTTCCTGAAGCTGACAATGCTTTGTCAGCTTCAGGAAGGAAAATCGTTTTGAATATTTTCGTTAGATTCTTTTAATTGCGTTAATTTGAATTTTAATTGTTTTGAATTGATTTTGAATTGTGTTAAATTGATTATTTAATTATTTATATTTTACTTTAATTATTTATATTTTACTTTAATGTACCGGTAAGTTGTCGATTTTTTCGTTTTTTCCGTTTTAATTTCTGGAGGGTATCATACGGAAGTGTTCCACGTACTATATTGAGGTAAACTCCTCTTATTAATTTACTAATATTATTATCAACGTAGAACATATTGAGTATTACAGCTCTGATTCATACTATCTAATACATCTATCCTGTAACCACATCCCCATTCAGTTTGAATTTATGCCCCTTGTGTGTAGTCTGATCAAGAGGAAGGATGTAATCAGCATTGAGCTTACTCAATCCATTTAATGCCTTAAACACCTAATCAGATCTCATTGCAAGTTCCTAGTCTCCAGATCCTGGAATTTGAAGAGCTGAAGCAGCCATTCTTAGTAAGGGCACCCTTTTTTAACCCTCACTAATCTTGTTAATTTCTCTGCACCTGTTCCAACAGATCCACATACTTCCTAAAATAATCTTCCAGACCTGTGACTCAAGATGTGCCCTAATCATTGCTTTATACAATGATATAATCACCTTATCTCTGGTGGAAAAATTCTGTACAGGTGACCCCCGCTTAACGCTGATAATTCGTTCCGGAAAAACAGAGCGCTAAGTGAATCCGGGCTTAGCGAGAGCCGCATTCCCATAAGGTAACATATGTATTTGTGAGTTGCTGTCGGTGCCATAGGATATTTCTTAATCAATAATAAACGTAGTGAAAAGATGCACAAATGTCCGTCAAAATATTTAATATTCAAATATTTGTACATATAAAATATTCTGCATTACATACATATATAATTTTGTGGTAACTACTCACGTATCAAAAATTAAACTGAAAATTCCAATTAAAATCATGAATTTAATTGATATAAATTGATTTTAATTGATTTAATTTAAATGATGAATTTAATCATAAAAAATGTGTCGATTTGGGTTGTACTTTGACCCCCTTCCTGGTAAACTAAAACGGGTTTTAATTTAAAATCCCCCGCAGCTTTACTTACCCCAACAGTAAAGTCAACCGATCCTTCGCCGCTTTGAAACTTGGCATGTTTTTTATCTTCTTTCAATATGAAACTTCTTTTAGGCATTCGTTTCCAAAAAATTCTTGCTTCATCTATGTTAAAAACTTGTTGAGAAGTATAACAGGTAATACCCTCTTCAATAATTTTAACAAGTTCTTTTTTGAAAGTTTCGGTTCCTTGATCTGCACTTGCGGCTTCTACCTGAATTTTAAATCTATTCAACCAGCCCTTACTAGTTCCGCTTTTTTTTTTTTTTTTTTTTTTTTTTTTTAGGCGAGTTTTCTTCAGTTCATCATATAGGCTAATCTCTCTTTCTTTTATTTTATTTATTTTTATAATATTTAACTTAAGTGAATTCAGCACTGGATATTTTCTTCAATAAAATTAGTTAGTCTCTCCATTTCAATCCTAATAGTCGGCCCAGTCCTAGTTGCTTCCAGTGGAACAGCTGTTTTTTCCCGCTACTAAAATTCTTTTTTTATAATTGTTCTTACAGTTAAACTTGCCATTCCTAAATTATGGCACACATCCGGTCTTTGACCGCAATCGATTCGCTTCAAACGTCTAATTTAATTTTCAAATAAGTCTTTTTCTTACATTTATAGTCTTCATAATGCGTCTAGACGTTGCTTTTTCATTCTTATCCGCCATTAGTAATTCTTCGAAAATGTAACTGCGTTAGTTGTATTAATTATGATACAATGTTCGAGTAAACTGTCCGTTACGCACGATGTCTAATACCTTATTGAGTGATGACTTCGGATAAATGCATATCCGAAGATGAAATGATGTTGATCTCGAAACTACGTAACAAGTCGCTGTACTGCAATTAAATTAGAAATTTTCACTGAGCGTGGGAAAATTTCTCAAGTCGGCGTGGAAACGTTTTAATGCTGTTTTGCTATTCATTTTCAAGCTTTCGACTCCATCAAATGAAACGATTTCGTTAAATATGCCAAAAATGCATCTGTGAAAGAGCGTTATAGTGATTTGTTACAGAGTTATAATCAGATACGGGTTATAATATAAGAGCAGTGTTATAGCGAATCATCGTAAAGCGAACCGCGTTATAACGAGGGCCTGCTGTATATCATTGACAAAACCCCATGAACTGACTCAGTCCAAGAAGAGCAGTGATAGATACTCTGTCTTTTCTCACTTGACTGTCCCTTTATCCATAGCAGTAATTTGTCCCTGATGCCACATTGCTCCCGTTTATACAAGTCTTTCATGTGGAGCAGTATCAAAAGGTTTTTCTAAAATCTAAGTTTTTGATTTCAAAATTAATTATTGTATCTAGTTCCTTTATCACTGCATCATAGTATTGAATCAGATTGGTCAGACAAAATTGTCCCCTAACAGGTTCATGCTATATGCAAATATGACTGCATTCCTTTTAGATGGTCCTGCATTACAGTAAACCCCCGCTATTCGCGGGGGTTACGTTCCTGAGAAATGCCGCGAATACCGAAAACGCGAATACTGAGTTATGGCTCCCATAGTAATAAAGGGGTTCCGTTCCAAAGTATATAAGAAAAACTAGTCTAAAATTTTGTCTATGTATGTATTATATGTACCTTCATAATATGACTATGTACATAGACAGTACATAGTGAAATGCAAGCATATGGCATCGAAATGAAAATAAGAAACAATTTAATATTAAATGTAATATTTATTAGAAATTTCAAACAAATCTTTCAAACCAGCGTCTTTGCTAGCTAAAAAACCTATCCCGCCAGTGCTATAACCAGTTTCGCTAAAGCGTTGATAAGGAGTTTTGCGTTTTCACGAATGATGAGTGAATTTAACGGAATTTTATTTTGAGTTCGGTCTTCTATCCACAGATTTAAATTCCAATTTAAATTTGCTCTGTAACAAATAAAGTTACAGAGCAAATTTTTGAAGCAATTACGCGTTTTCACGGACACTACGGCGGATTTTTTCTTCCGATTTTTTGATTGATCGTACCGTTGACTCATTGATTTTATAATGTTTTGCCACTGAAGAGACACTTTCACCATTAGAAATTTTATCTAATAACTCAATTTTATTCGCTACTGTCATCACCTTCTTTGATATTTTCACATTTCTCTTGTTATTCGTAGTCATATTTTTGTAGGGGTTAGAAAGAACTTGTCCACAATAAAGTCACTTTCTTCCGTTAACACACTCGAAAAAGTCTGTTTTACACTGCAAAACGGTAGATTTATCACTTTTGTAAGCATATCAATTTATAAATTGATAAATTTATTCAATTTATAAGCATATAAATTAAAAGCAGACGACGAAACCTTCCATAACAAGCGCATAACACATACTAAACAAGGATTAGCGAGAAACATCCACGCTCGTGATTTTGTCACCTCTCTCTCCCCCTCACCCAGTGAGCACTGTTTTGACCGGGAAAGATAATTTTAGCCACGCCCATTTTTTTTTATTGCGGAAAATATTCACGGCGCTTTAAAATCCACATTTTTTAGGTTTCATTTTATATTAAATCGGCGATCGCGAATACGCGAAACCGCGAATACAGATACCGCGAATAGCGGGGGTTTACTGTACTTCTTTAATCAGCAATTCCATTATTTTCCCTGGAACAGAAGTCAAGGTTATCCATTCTGAAGAAACACTTTTGGCTAGCTTCTATCAAATTATTGGGTTGTGTTGTGTAGGTCAGCACATGGCACCACACATTGCACTGGCCATAAGAAATTGGCATTGAGAGGTTCCACAACTCACATGTTGATCTCTCAATCGACATTTAAACAGATATTAGATTTTGCTGCACCATAAAGTCAATCAAAAATCACTAAATATATATTTTCAAGAACATTTCAGTATTAAAATAATTTATATGGCACATTGTGTTAATCTTATTTTAATTATTCTCTTTATAGGCACTTCATCATTGTATAGTTTCCTCTCTCAGCATCCAGGAATTGCCAGTAATTATCCTGGTCCTGAAAACTTTGAAGAAACTGAATTTTTTAATTCAGTAAATTATTACAAGGGTTTAGACTGGTAAGTATTTTTACTGGAAAATAATGTTATATTTAGTTTTATGAGAGCACAGCTTAATAGCTTAAAAAATAGACTGTTAATTGCATTGTTTTTGTGATACTACAAAGGTTCAGTAAATATTAATGCATAATCAGTATGGTGGGTAACAATACTGATTATTTATTAATTTTTTTCAACAATTTTTTTTTTTTTAATTTTTTTTTTTTTAAATTTTATTTTACATTTTGTATTCAGTGTGTAGTGTTGTAAGAGACGTCAGAGTTGCCACAGTTTCAAAATTTCTGACCCAGTGTTAGCGATAAGAGCATACTGAAAGCAATCCTGAAATAAATTTAATTTAAAATACACTTTTTTTTAGATTACTTTACAACTAAAAAATTAATATTAATATAAAAATTATTACAGGAACTTTTTTTGTGATTATTTTCATTATGCAATATTACATTCACCTCAAAATGGAATGGAAATTTTATTTTTTCTCTACTTCACTGACTCAGAGAAAAGAAAAGAAAACCTCACAACCAACATGTCACACTTAAACTCAAAGAGGTAACAAATCTAGGCCTCAGTGATTATTATTGACAAATGCAATGACACATCACAAGTATCTATCTTTATCTGCTCCAGTGTCCTAGCATCCTTCAAAGATGTACAGCTGCATCTTGCACTAGTTGGCAGAAACTTACACTGCCTTTTCAACATCTCCATTTTGGGTAGAGATCATTAGGTTTCATGCCTGAATGGGTTGGCCTATATAACTTACATATGTATTTCCTGCATTCAGTCCATTGTGGAAAGTAGCTCAGCATAATATTATTGGCAAAGTGTTGCAAGGAGGCAAGCTTATACAATATTAGTCCAAAAAAAAAAAAAACACACACACACACACACACACACACACACACACACACACACACACACACACACACACACACACACACACACTTTTACCTGTGTTTTCTTACCCATCACTTCTAATAATTATGTTAGAAGAAATGGGTAAGATATTTTGAAATAATTTATTTCAAACTATCCACTTTCATGACATTAAATGGAAGTAGTGTTGTAAGAGGATTCAGAGTTGTCACAGTTTCAAAATTTCCAACAATATTCAAACAGTCATTTTTTGCTTGAAGGCAGATTTTTGTACATCTTCTGAAACTATTGGTCCACTTGATATCGATTGTTGATGATCCTGTTCAGATAGCTGATAATCTGAATGAGAATTTTGTATCTACATTCACATGAGGATTTATTAAGGGAGGAAAATGGCAGAAGTTTATCAAACTGTAACAGGGTGTTTAATGATTTTGTAAAAACTGAGAGCAAAGTGGAGGAGAAATTGCTGAAGTTAAACATAAGAAAGGCACCTGGTGTGGTGGGATCTATCCAGTTATATTAAAGGAGGCAGCAAAGGAAGTAATCAAACCCTTAGCCATAATTATGAGAGCTTCCTTGGACTCGGGTGTGGGGGGGGGAAGGATCAAAGGGTGAATCAAGTAATTATAGACCAGTTAGTTTAACTTCTGTTCCAGGGAAAATAATGGAGTCACTGGTTAAAGATGCATTGCAGGATCATCTAGACAAGACTGCACTAATAATAAAGACATAGCATGGGTTTGTTAAGGAAAAGTCGTGTCTGACAAATTTGATTGGATACAGTCAGTTCTGCTATAATGTGCATTTTCGAAACCCGAATTTGCTCCAGTGCGACTGATATATTAGGGAATAATGTGAGTATAACGCGATTTTCGCATTGGCTCATTCGTAATTTCATCTGCAAGTAACACCAGGTGAATGCAAAACCTGGCACCAAGCTGAACGTAGCAGCCTGTGCTACATTCACAATACATATAAGTTACATACACAATACATACAAGTAGCGGAGATGGTAGAAATCCCAGGTGCCGTCTAACACAAATATACCTTAATACATATAAGTTTATAAAGCTTAAAAAAACATCAAATGTGTGAGAGGTATATTTCCTGTTTATTGTAGTTGTATTGGTCAGAGACACGCTGTTGTCATATGCTGTATACACACATGATAACACGTGATATTGTTGGCTGACGCATGTTTTCAGGATATCACTACCATAAAACAATAACAACAATTTGCAGTTCCCGGTTTATTGGGATTTTCAGTTAGTGCAATTTAATTATAAACAGGTTGGAAACTCGGTCTTATTGCATTTGTAATAATATCGGTAGCTGGAATACTGTGGATTACATATAATGGAATACATATAATGAAATGTGTTTGCCTTCAATGAAATTTTCAATCATATAAAGAACTTAAATAAATTTTTAGAATCTTTTCTTCATTCCTATTTTATATAGTATGAATCAGAGCTGTACTACTTACTCAATATGTTCTACGTTGATAATGATATTAGTAAAATAATAAGAGGAGTTTACCTCAATATAGTGCGTAGAACACTTCCGTATGATACCCTCCAGAAATTAAAACGAAAAAATCGACAACTTACCGGTACATCAGAGTAAAAAATAAATAATTAAATAATCAATTTAACACAATTCAAATCAATTTAAAACAGTCAAAAATCAAATTAATGCAATTAAAAGAATCTAACGAAAATCGTTTTGAATATTTTCATTAATTCTTTTAATTGCGTTAATTTGATTTTTAATTGTTTTAAATTGATTTGAATTGCGTTAAATTGATTATTTAATTATTTATTTTTTACTCTAATGTACCGGTAAGTTGTCGATTTTTTTTTCATTTTAATTTATGGAGGTTATCATACGGAAGTGTTCTACGCACTATATTGAGGTAAACTTCTCTTATTATTTTACTAATATTCCTATCCTATTTTATAAGCTTTGTAAACTTGCCTCACTTGTGCAATTTGTGCGTCCCATATTCATCATTATTGATTGCTTATCTTTTTTTTTACTGTTTTAAATTTTACAATCCAAAAAGAAAGAAAGAAAATGTCAGTGAACAGAAATAATCAATCAAACAAACTTCATATCTTATCCAGGTAAAGTGCTATATTTACTGAAATATTTATTTATTAAAAATTTAAGATAATATGTTTAAACCTATGTTAGCAATTTTATTGGGTTTCTAATTTTTTTTTAGTGTTTTACTTACCAGCTGAACATTTTTTTTGAGTGCTCTTCCCCTATCCCTATCTTTCCCATATACCCGTTGTTTTTAATGCACGAATTATCATAACTCGGAGATTTTTAGGAACACATGTTCCTAAAAATCTCCGAGTTATAACAGAACTGACTGTACTAGTGATCTACTGTGTTATAGCAGAACTGACTGTACTAGTGAACTACCGCGTTATAGCAGAACTGACTGTACTAGTGAATGGAACGAAGGGTTGCTCTTACGAAGAAAGGCTTACGTTTTGCAGATTAGTGTTTGGAGACTAGGCACCCACAAAGTGATCTGATTGAGGTGTATAAAGCCTTGAATGGTTTCAGCATGCTCAATGCTGATGGGATTTTTCCTCTTGCTCAGAATAATCACCTGATAGGGCATAAATTAAAATTGAGGAAAGACAGTTGTAGGATAGATGTGCGGAAGGAAAGACAGTTGTAGGATAGATGTGCGGAAGTTTACCTTTAGCCAGCGGGTAGTTAATTGGTGGAACAGACTTCCATCTTTTGTTGTGGAAGTTGATAGCATAAATAAATTTAAGGCTAATGCTGCATAAGCTTCCTTTCTTGCATCGTATGCTTGTACTAATACTAAAATACTAATACTATGATGTGGTTACAAAGGAACTGGGTGCAAAAAATAATTTTCATATCATATACTTTGATTTCAGGAAAGCTTTTGGCACTGTTGCACATGGAAGACTACTGTACAAATTAGAGCAGTATGGTATTAAGGGTAAGCTGCTACAATGGATAAAAGGGTGGCTGAGTGGTAATCACTGGACACTGCTCTTCGTGTACTAATTTTATTAGTGGAGTCCCCCAGGTTTGGTGTTGGGCCCACTGTTGTTTTCTGTATTTATCAATGATATTGATGATATATCAAGCTTAATGTCAAAGTTTGCAAATGATACAAAGGTTGGCAGGTTTGTTAATGACAGTAATGGCAGTATGCCACTGCAACAGAATCTAGAAAATTTGGAGAGATGGGCTGAGAAGTGGCAACTGAAGTTTAACATTGACAAGTGCAAAGTACTGCATATGGGTAGAAGTAACCCCAGAGAAATGTACCAACTGTGTGTAGTATACTTAGAGTGGTAGAAAATGAAAAAGACCTGCGAGTAATTTTGCAGTCAGATATGAAGTTTTCTGAGCAATGCAGACAGGCTGCCAGAGCAGATCATGGGGTATTGTCAATGATATACAGGAATTTTGCTAGTAGGGAAAAGAAGGTGATTATCCCTTTGTATAAGGCAATGGTCAGGCCATGCCTTGAGTACTGCCTACAGGTCTGGAAGCCTCATTTTAGGAAGGCTGTAGAGTTGTTTGAGTGTGTACAGAGAAGTGCAGCAAGATTGGTGAGGGGAACGAAGGGTCTTCTTACCAAGAAAGGCATAAGTTCTGTGAATTGCAGCAGCTGGAGAGTAGGCACTGTGAGGTGATCTCATTGAGGCGTATAAGGCCTTGAATGGGTTGAGCATGATTCTTTCGCTTGCTCAGATTACGAACCTGAGGGACATAAATTCAAATTGAAGAAAGACAATTGTACAATAGATGTGTGGAAATTTGCCTTTAGCCAGCAAGTGTTTAATTGCTGGAACTAACTTCTATATGTCATGGAAGTTAGCTTAAATAAATTCAAGGAGGAACTGGATAAACTCTTAGAGGGAATGGATGTGTGAAATTGTTTTTGTTTTCTTTTTCTTTTTTTTTTTGACTGATGCTACATGAGCTCATACGCTTGCTTTCTTGCATCACATGCCTCCATTACTACTACTATTCTTTTTTTAATTTAAGTTTTTCCCTGTCTGTGTGTGCCATCTTAAAAAAAAAGTAAAAACATCATAACATTTACTCTAGTCACCCTTTTAAATCCTTAACCCAATGATCTGGTAGCATTCCAAGTTTGCCAACTTCTGTGTTGTGCAGTGCCTGACAGTTGCCAATTTTGTTTGGGCTGTATTTCACCATTTTCTAAATGGATTTCAATTTAGAACAATTCTAAAATGTTTTAAATTTAGAACATTTAGAACAAATGGGTTGCAATTTATGTATTTTCATAATTTTTATTAAAAGCAAATATTTAAAAAACAAAGGTTTTATACGCTTTTTTTTTTTTTTTTTTTTTTTGCTTAAAAATTATGCCAAAAAACAAAATGCCATTTTCTAGTTTAAAAGCCTGATAACTGCATCAAACTTTTCACTTGTGCATGTGCACATATTTTTTATTTTTTTTTGTATACAAATATTTTTAAAAAATAAAAATATATATATGATATTATTCACTTCCATTTTTAATATTTGTATCTTACTTCTCACAAAGTAGTACTTCAGTGAATATTGCATTTTGCATTCTAATTGTTATTTGTAAAAAGCAATAACCCTTTCAGAACAGCTCATATGAGACTAGATATAGGTATAACTAGTGAGAGAGAGAGAGAGAGATGAAAAGCAAGTAACCTTAATTGTAAACACATTACTTTGTGTAATTTGGAATGCAAGATATCACGCCACTCTTTGATTTCTCCTTTGAGTTGAAAAGAACACCTGACAAGTTACCATGCTCAATTACTCTACAAAAATCATATGGGGGGTGGGTACTGCAGTAAAAGTCTGACTCTATTTAGGAAGTTAGAATAAAATTCATTTTTAATAACTGATTAACTGTTAACACTGTCATTATTTTTGAGAGGCATTAAAATAATTAATAACTTAAATATTTCAGTTAGTTCACAAGATACTGTGTACTGTTTCAAAATTTTCATGTGGAAAAGTATCAATAACTTTATTGAAATCTTAAGTATTATGATGTCCAAATTATTCTTTGCATCTACT
This sequence comes from Mastigoproctus giganteus, assembly GCF_048544385.1. Classification (NCBI taxonomy): domain Eukaryota; kingdom Metazoa; phylum Arthropoda; class Arachnida; order Uropygi; family Thelyphonidae; genus Mastigoproctus; species Mastigoproctus giganteus. The sequence goes on from NC_143582.1 coordinate 76,166,864, forward strand.
TCCTTTAATAACATGACAGAGACAGCGTAGCTAATCAGTTTGGTTCAGGTGCAATCTTCTCTTAATAATCTGTTCTGTGATTATCTTTTAGCTCCATCCCAATTACATTATTTTTAACTTCTAACTCAATAATTTTTCCTGACACAGAAGCCAAACTCTTACATTCACTTTCTGATCTGATCATAACATTTGGTATAATTTTTTTGAGAAGGAATTCCATATTTTCAAAGATTCCTTCAAAGGAATGGATGTCCATTGGTACGGATGGATAGTTATTTACATTTTTATACAAACATGTGATCTTCAAATTAGCTTTTAAAGAGTCTGTAAAAAGCTTTCAGCCTTTCAATACTACGTAGCATTTGTGATCTTGAACATCCATTAAGCCATAGCTATCACTGCAGAAAGCAAGATATCCTATTATTGAGAAAAACTTAAATCCTTTTGGTGGCTACAATATCCAGATATGGTTGTGTTGTGTGTCATGCAAATAAGCTCCAACCCTGTAATCTGGAATCCAAGAATTCAGCTTGAGCCTTAGAAAGATTTAAGTTTTGAATAAGGTCATTTAGTTGTTTTAGGAATAAAATGAGCTTGGCTATTTTGGGCTGGTATATATTCCTAATACTTATTGGAACTTCCATTTGTTCATCATCACAGCAAGATGCATATCTTCATCTAAAGTCTTAGGAGGCTTAGGAATTTGCATGTCATCAGAATGAATGACTGGTCATATTGCAGAAAAAAAATTGGTACATTTAATCTTGTTGCTTTAGATAAAAAGCCAATTGTCTTGGTTAAACAAAAGTAGCAATCCTCACTGTGAATGGCATGCATTTAATTTTTCTGTTAATCTTCCTTGTAGTGTCACTGCACTTTGTGCACAACAGATATATAAGGATCCAAAGTTTATCTTAATCTATTTTGCAGTGCAGTGTAGCAACTGAATAAACAACACCGTAAAGGCAGAGACACACTATGAACACCTCACTAGCTCACATTTTACTAAAGCACATTTCTGGAGGTTACTACCATAAAACAATAAAAACAATTTCCAGTTGCGTTTCTGCTAGTGGAATCTGTTATAAACTGGCTGTAAACTCGATCTAATTGCATTTGCGATAATACCGATAGCTGGAATTGTGTGGGTTTTTACATTATTATGGTGAAATGTGTTTCCCCGATTCCGTGTTCGACTACCATTTCTTGTAAACACAAAGGCGAATCGTGCATAAGCGAATTCGGTTAGAGTTATATATGATATCGTTCCCCTATTTATAAATCGTGTATGATCGAATTCATGTAGTGTAAACACGTTTAATACGAGGACTGACTGTACTTTGTTTCTTCACAGAATACTACAATTTATAACATAACCCAGCTAATCAGAGTCATCTGAATAATCTCTATTCCAGTGTACACTGCTCCCCGGATATAACACTGTCATTTATACCATGGATTCAGATATACCTCGGGTCTTACTGCCATGGAAAAAATTCTGAGAAAAATATTAATTTTTCTCAGAATTTTTTTCTCAGGAGGCTTCCCCACTCAAATGATCCAGTGTTTGCGAGAGAGGGAAAAGGCGGGGGTTCTCGGAAATCCCAGGGGCCTATACCCTCCTGCCGAGTTAAGAAGCAAAAAGGATGTTTATCGAACAAAGAAATTTCTTCTAGGTTAGAGTTATATTCTTGTGATGGTATCCTGTCCTACCTTACTCTTTCCTTGAGTGGTAAGATTTGCTTATCTCCTTATTCCCGAAAATGAGTCAGATGGGAGCAGTGCATTCGAAAGATGTGAGGTTGTTTTAGCCTCTGCAGTTAGTACCGATCGTCTTTCCTTATGTAAGGGTTGTCACTGCAAAATAAAAGACAATCCGTAATTTGAGACCTACCTGTGCTGGTTGTGTTCTTTTGTGATTGTTTGATATGTATCAGTAATTTTTTTACATTTTTGTGAACTTGACAGACATAGCTAACATTCATAATAAATTAAAATTGATTTTGGGCATTATGGTGAACGTTAATAAAAGAAAGTGGTACACCATAAAGGAAAAGTTGATTGTAATCGAACAAGTAAAAAGTAATGTCTCAAAAGCACAACTAAAACAGGAGTTGGGTATTCCGGAGGGAACAATATGAGGATGGATTGCAGAAGAAAGATTATGTTCCTTCTTGGATAAGTTGGACAAAATACCAGGACTGGAAAGGAAGAAATCAAGCCTCTGCAAAAACGAGGCAGTGGATGATTGTTTATACACATGGTTTGTTCAGAAACACAGTTTAGGACTTCCACTGTCAGGTCCCATTCAGAAATTTGGAAGGTGCTAATGGGGAAATGAAAGAGCTAGAGGAGCAGCCTGTCGAAGTTTATTGTGCGGAATCACGGAATAGAGTGCGAATTGCATTTGTAAATATCACAAATATGGTTGGATTTCACTTGTGTATATATTCAGAGTCCGTTCGGAGCAAGAATCGATAAATTGGAGAAAATTTGTGCCATCTGTTATAATGCAGGTCACCTCCCCATGCAAAAAAAACCCCCATGATATAACCAGAACCAGGGAGCAGTGTAGTACAGAGTTATATGAGTTGATTTATTATTATTGCATATTTTGTTACCTTAGCAAAGTTTTCCATTGGGATCTTATGTATACATTTCATAAAAATCATGATATCAAGGCAAAGTACTGAAATTTAATTTTGAGTCTTCTCCTATATGATATTAGGTTATATGAGCAAAAAGAGAACAAACTTTTCTACTGATCCTGAAATAACTGAAATTTGTTTCTTTATTAATTTACTTGTACAGGAAGTTCTCACTTTGAGTTTTCGCTTTACGAGTTCCCGGGTTTACGAGTTTTTTTTCCCCAAAGTATCAACAAAATCAAAAATATTAACATTAATTGCGAAAAATGAATGTTAAAACATTCATAAATACCGCAATCCAAATCACGTGTGTAGCTATACAATACAGTGTACCCCACTTTACGATATTAATCAGTTCCAGAGACACCATCCTATCGTGAACTCAATAACACATTGTTTTTTGGTAATTCGTTTCAAGATCTCGTAAGTCGAAATTTTCACTGTATAACTAAGCTATTTATCTCTCTAAAATGTCATTTTTAAGGTCAAAAGCGTGACCTTAAGGCCATATAAAAGGTCATGAGCATGGTTTGTAAATTGTATTAGTTACCAATTCAAATCATTAAAATGCACTACACTTTCATTGTTATCATATGTTCTGTTATAAGAATCAATTTTAAACGCCTTTGTGATATTTTTCTAAAGCACATTTCTGGAGGTCACGACCATAAAACAATAAAAACAATTTGCACTTTCCAGTTTATTGGGCTTTTCTGTTAGTGCAAGCAATTATAAATGGGTAGTAAACTATCTTTTTGCATTTGCGAAAATACTGATAGCTGGAATTCATTTCACCATAACGTAATTTTTTACGTTATTATGGTGAAATGTGTTTCCCCTTTACTGAAATTTTCATTCGTATAAAAAACATAAATAAATTTTAAGAATATTCTGTTTTTCTTTTTTTTTTAAAGCTTCGTAAACTTGTTACTCCTCGCGAATCGTGTTAGTTGCAATTTTGTGTGCTGTTAAAAAATGCTTATGCGTGCAATCGTGAAATTTAATAAAGAAAAGAGAAGAGATTATCTTGGAAACAAACACCTCTTGAAACCTTTCTGAAGATGACTCCTTGTGCAGCAAACCAACGGGTGCCAAGCCAATAATGAGTAATCAACGAGTGTGCATTTAGTCCAGTGGTCGTCAACCTGGTCCCTACCCCACTAGTGGGCGATTCAAGCTTTCATGGTGGGCAGTGGGGTTTTTGTTCATTGTTACAAATCTTGTTCTTCCGCCATATATCGAATACATTGCTAACAACTTCAATTTAAGCACCCCTGCACTAGTAGGCGCTGTATCGACGGAGATGCAGAAATTCATTAAATTTAAATTATCTATGTATAAACATATGTAAAGTATAAATAAAAAGATAAATTTAAGTACATATTTTTTACAACCCCCCCCCTCCCCCCCTCTAAAAATTACTTTGCACTTGCGCTAAATTGAGTTACTGCGACACTGGTGGGCAGTAAGGAAATTTTACCATCAACAAAGATACAAAAGTGGGCGATAGGTACTAAAAAGTTTACGACTCATGATTTAGTCGATGATGATGAAGAATAAACATTCTTTAACATTTGTAAGTCATAAATAATTTCTCAATTATTTTCTTGATTTTACAGGCTACATTTTCATTTCTTTCGATAAATCAATCATTCTTTACTCATAAACTAATTAGCTAACTAATTTCATTGTTGAGAACGTAATCCATATTTTTAACCTTATGTCTATGGGAAATAAATTCCCACTTTACAAGCGCATGCTAGGAACGAATTAACTCGTAAAGTCTAGAACTACCTGTACTTTACAGTTGCATATTATATATTTTATTATATAAAATAATAGCTAAGTGAGATATACAATAAATAGCTTACAGATATTAATAAAAAGATACTTCACTATGTGGATTACAAGGTAGAAAGTAATATTTGATGTAACAAAGAGAACTATCAGAAAAGCTTGTAATAAAATTTATATATGAATAATTTAGAACTGGAAACAGCAGTGATTCGAGAAAAATGTGCAATATGATGAATTCACACAGAAGAAATGCTCTCTGCTCTTGGTTTGCACATATGAAAGTTGTTGCTCAATTTTTTCTGTCATCAGTTTACTAAAAATTATATAAATTATGAATTTTTGTTTGCTTATTATATTAATCACATCAGAAACATAAAATATGTTATTTTTCAGTTATTAAAATTCAGGAGGAAATAAGTAGAATACATTACAAAACTGTATGAGTGTTTTTTTTTTTTTTTTTTTGGCTGATGCTATATAAGCTTGCTTTCTTGCACATGTGCCTTTGCTAATGCTATTTGATTTATTTTATTAAATTACGGAAGTTCATGAAATGTGATACATTTCAATTTTATTAAATATCCAGGAGGAAGTAAATATTGCAAAGTGTTGAGTGAATGTTATGTAGTGTGGTATGTGCAGTGAAAGTGAAAACAGTTACATTTATGTATTATTAATTAATTAGTAATAATTGGTGACAAGATAATTAGTTATTTACTTTTCACTTCTGTTAATTACAGAAAAAAATTGAATTAATTTAAGAATAAGAAATAGTATTAATGAGATAGAGATTGATGGTTTTTAATTCGTAATAACCACTTTTTCTGCCAGTAGATAATGCATTTATGTTCCTTCCAGCACTAATTGCTTCTAAGGCATTGAGTATTAGTCAGTCTAGCATAGTATTATGTGTAAATACAGAGAAATGGAGGAGTTTTCAACAATGTGTGTTTAATGCTGAATTCTGTGTTAAATATGAATCTGTGATGCAAATAGTTTTTGCAGTAAGTTTGCTGTTTCTTCTAAAATTTATACATGAATTTTGTCTGTTATTACAAATTTTGTTCTTCCTCCATATATCGAATATGGAGGAAGAACAAACTCTTTTCTTGGGTAAAACAATGTCAAGACACTGGTTCTGTTGTTCAGGGAAAACCCAAAAGACCAGCAAAGACCGTAAGGAAAAAATGTTGCAGCTTTGAGAGACATATTTCAACAAAGTCCACCTCACTTGGCACAGAGACATTCTCAATCATTAGGAATATCCAGATGATCCCTCAGCCAAATTTTACATCTGGACTTACACTTACATCCTTACAAGATAGCACTCACACAGGAATAGAGTGAATGTGATAAAGCAGTTTTGTCAACATTTTCAGAGATTGTTACAACAGAATCCAAATTTAATTAACAGTGTTGATGAAGATGACAGATAAGCAAACTTCCACCTCTGAGTGCTGTATATAAACAGGACTTTCAGTATTTGACAGAACCTGCAACAGATCAACAAAAAACACTGCACGGTCCTATAGTTGTGGTTTGGTGTGGAATTGCATCATTTGGAATTTATGGTCCATATTTTTTTGAGGACACTGGTGGTAATTCTGTTATCTATGTTGGAAAATTTTTTGGCCCCACCACTTCAGGATCAAGAGTGAGCATTGTTCCAGCAGAATGGGGTAGCTGTCCACAAACCACATGTAGGTGTGAATTTGTTGTGGTGGCTGCAGTGGCTAGTGAGGTACCCAATCTTTCTGCACCAACTTCTTTTTGTAACACTGTTATCTTAAATGGTAAGGTTTACACCAACAAACTTCGAACAGTTGTTGAATTGAAGGAAGGAAACATGGAGAAGAATCAAATTGACGATGTCTTGAGAGTTTATGTAATGTAGAATGTCACAAAAAGTGTTTATGAATGTATTGACAAGCAAGGGAGACATTTAAGCAATTCATTTTTAAAAGCAAGTAGCTAGTTCCCTAATGCTAATGCTATTTGATGTATTAGCATTAGGAAACTGATGCAAGAAAGCAAACTTATACAGCATCAGCCAAAAAAAAGAAAATAGACACCTCCCATTTCACCTATTCATTCCTGCGAATAGCTTGTCTAGTTATTCCTTGAATTTATTTAACCTATCAACTTCCACAACAACAGGTGGAAGCTTGTTGCAACAGTCCACCATCCTTTGGGTAAACACAAACTTCTGCACACCAGTCAGATCACCTCACAGGTCTCCAGATGCTGCAATTTGTACAACTAAAGCATTTCTTGGTAAGAGCATCCCTTTGTTCCCCTCACCAATCTCATTGCCCTTCTATCTAACCTTTCCAGCAGTTCCATATCCTTCCTAAAATGAGGCCTCCAGATTTGTATCAGTACTCAAGATGTAGCATGACCATTGCCATTATACAATGATATACAGGAATTTTGCTAGCAAACATATCATTTCTTCTATATATACAAAATTCCTGTATGCCCTGGTAGCCTGTCTGCATTACTCAAAGAACTTCATATCTGACTGCAAATTACCCTGAGATCTTTTTCATTTTCCACTATCCTGAGTGTAGTACTACACAGTTGGTGTGTTACGCTGGAGTTGCTGCTACCCATATGCAGTACCTTGCATTTGAATTTGTCAATGTTAAACTTCAATTGCCATTTCTCAGCCAATCTGCCTAACTTTTCTAGATCCTGTTGCAGTAGCAAAGTGTCATTACTGTCATTAACCACCCTGCCAACCTTTGTATCATCTTCAAACTTCAGCATTAAGCCTGATATGCCTTCATCAGTGATACTGATGAAGATAGAAAATTGGGCCCAATGCTGAACCCTGAGGGACTCCACTAATAACATTAGTCCACGAAGAGCAATGTCCATTGATTATTATTGAGCAGTGTCCACTCTCTGTTTTCTCCCACTCAATCATCACTTTATCCATAGCAGAAACTTGCCCTTAATGCAGTGGTTTCCAACCGTGGCACCTTAGGGCGCCGCAACAACATTCCTTGGGTGCCACGTAATTTGGGTTTAAGTTACTTAAACTTATTATTTTTTAATTTATATGTTTATTTCATTATAAAAAGGTGTACAGTATCTTTTTAATTTTGTGGTGATCTATAATTGGTTTACTTAGTACCTCTATATAAAGAATAAAATTATATATTGTATATATATAATTTGTATTATGAAATGTAATTTTTATAATTATATTATTGTAATAAATATCATATAACATATATATTTTATATATATATATATATATATTTAGAAAATTGAGTAGGGGTGCTGCAAAATAAAATAAATTACTTAGGGGTGCCGTTATTAAAAAAAGGTTGAAAACCACTGCCTTAATGCCATGCTGCTCCAGTTTGTACAGCAGTCTTATGTGCAACAGTGTCAAAAGCCATATGATGCCAGGTAGCCTGAGGATTTTGCTGTACCAGCCAAAAATAAAAATAATAATAAAATGAACTACTTGTGACTCTTTCCTCATGTAAGTACCTATCCGGCTAAACTTTGAATTTCCCCACACTGTCAGCCTCAACCACCTGTTGAGGCAACTTGTTCCAGTAACTAACAACTCTCTGGCTAAAATAAAACTCTGTAATCCAGTCTTATCATATTTAGACTATTTCTTACATATAAGAAATACATTAAATTCAACTTATTAGAAATTAATATTCTTATAAGATGATATTACATTTATGTTGCTATTGCTACTGCATCTTTTGTAAATTATTCATTGATTTTCTATCTGACTGAATTAAAATTGTTTGCCCATAAACAATGACCAGTAATGGTGACCAACAATAAGAGATAACATGTGTTGTTTCTGAGTCTAGAAATTCCATCATGATAATTATAATAGCACACACCAATCTGATAAAATGAAAATAAAATATAGCAAATAAGTGAATGCTTAACATATAAAATCCAAAATATACTGTGTTAAACACATTAAAATTAGAAAATAAAACGCTAAAATGCTATAACTTTCAAAGGTGATTGTGATTGCTTGTATTAGTGAGCAGTGTTGAAATGTATAATTTTTGTAAGGGAAAAATTATTAGGGGAAATAGTCCAGGACATTATAGGTTCTTGACCACCTATATAATTAACAATTGACAGGTAAAGTTCATTCCTTCCTTCCTTTTTTCTTCAGTTGCAGTAAAATGCCAAAACATATTAGTGATAACTGTAACTGAGTTCATGGTGTGTAATGAGAAGAGGTAGCAACACACTATGATAAATGAAAATCTGGTGACAGTCAAATCATACAAACCTGGCTGAGTTTGCATATTTTATGTGTTCTTTTGTTAAAATAGTTTGGTTTGAAATATTGAAATACTTTGTTTTGAAATGGTGGGCTGTTTTATAGAATAAATATAAATTAAAAGACAGTTGCCACATCCAGTTAAATGTGATACTTGATTTGGACTTGAAATGAGAAATTTCTTTTTTGGCAAAGTCTGTTTTCCTAAAGAATTAAATGATTTCCTGAGTTTCCTCCATATCTTTGCCTCTACTTTGCCATAATACTAGAACTATAAATAAATATATAAGTCAAATGCAGAATACTTGTTTTGAATTTCAGGTATATGAATTTTTTTCTTGAACCACAAAACTCTACAGGAAAGTACTTGTTTGAAAAGGGGACCACTTACTTTGATGGAGAACTGGTACCAATGAGAGCATATTCCCTATTACCACATGCCAAACTTATTGCCATTATTATTAGTCCAATAAAACGTGCCTATTCTTGGTATCAGGTAAGTTGCTATTTTTCTTTTTTTAGCTAAATGCTTAGAGAATCTATAAAAATAGATACTGGAGTTTACTGTAATTGTGATTAAATATTTTTGAAATTGCTGTTGTAATAGCTTTGTATTTGTTTCCTATATTTTTATTATTTATTATTTTATTTTCACTTTAAGGAAATATATTTGTTTCTTTCTTGTAATTTTAACAAAACATTCTGTATATTTCTTTTTTGGCAAAGCCTTTCTATCATATCCACTTTCATAAACTGAACATAATTCTCCAGATAGCATCTTCACAAATTCACAATTTAAGACGTATCTTACTTGAATTGCTGTATTGTTAATCATTTCCTTTGAACGAATTGCCACTTTGTTTAATTGTGTACCTCCAATCTGCCTATGAAGGATGAAGAAACAAGAGATGAAGCTCAGAAGCAAATTTCAAATTGATACATCAGCATTTTCCACAAGGACAGTATTATGGTATATGGGCTAAGTTAGGCAATGTTCCTGGAGTGGATAGAATTTTGAAGTAGTAGAATACATTTATGTTCTCCAGCCTTATTTTCATAAGAATTCAGAATGCAAACACATTTTCAGCCTTGTCAGAAAGAACAGACTGAAATTCAGGTCATCTGTATCAACTAAAACTTTATAGGCTATTTCATTTTAAAATGCAGAAAATTGAGTCTTTGCTATGAACACTTTTCAGTAGTGACAATGTAGTGACTTATGACTACTTTTAGTAGTGACGGTGCAAGGAAGTAAGCTTATACAGTATCAGCAACAAAAAAAGCACTTTGTTCACCCATCCCACCGGCTGCAGATAAATGCTTAGTCTTATGTCGATTCTCACTTCCAATAGTTTCTAAATTCTTCTTTAAATTTATTCAAACTATCCATCTCTACAGCACTAGATGAAAGCCCATTCCAATAATCACTCCCTGATTGAAAGCAAATTTACAGATGTCTGTCTGCAACTATCCTTTCCTTTTCCACTTAAAATATTTGCCCCCTTATGTGTTTCTCTATCCATCATCTATCCATCATCTCTCTCTCTCTCTCTCTCTCTCTCTCTCTCTCTCTCTCTCTCTCTCTCTCTCTCTCTCTCTCTCTCTCTCTCTCTCTCTCTCTCTCTGCAGTTGTCTAGTTTCCAAATGCTCAGAGTTACAGAACTCAAGCCTTTCTCAGCATCCTTTCATAAAAGTATCCTTTTATGCCCCATGTCCCTTTTAGTGCTGATTTCCTGGGAAAGGCTGCTACTATTGCCACATCTTTAAAATTTTCCGCATTAAACATTAGGTGAAGGATTTTGTGTATTATAACAATATAACAAATATGTTACATATTTGATTTTTTAATAAAGACAATTTTTAATATCTTGATTTCAGTGCTTGTTTCCTTTATAACTAGCATTACCAACTCAGGTGGAGTTTAGTGCACCTTGTTACTAGTTATTAGGTAGCTTATTCTGTGTTGTGTATGTTGCTAAAACAAGGTAATTAGATTAAATACATAGGTGTTTGATTTTTTTATGAGAATTTGTTTGTGAAAAAGATTGTTACTTTGAATTTGTTGGTGTGGCGTGTTATAGTCAGCTTCAACCAGTTGTGAAATGTAAAGATTTCGACAGAGAACACAATCCCAACTATATGTAATTGCAAACAAATACATTTTGACTTTGTTGCATTTTTCAGTGGTCCTATAGCATGGCAGTGAAGTTCCCCGATTGGTGAAATAAAAAACAAAGTAATGGAGCTTAAAAATGGTTTTATTCAAGGCACCTCCGTAGCTGGGTGGGCAGGAGCAGCAGTGCATAGCACACGTTTCTTGATTAGACCGAGGTTCGAGCCCGTGACCACCAAATATGGAGGATGCGGAAAGATCAGGGAATGACCACCGCATATCCCCAGAGAAATATGGCCTTAGTTGCCAATGCTCCTAAAAACCAAATAACAACAAAACAATTTTTATTCAAAATAATCACCAGCTGATTGAATGCATTTATTACACCATTCTAAAAGTTTCTTCATAACACATGCAGAATGGGCCAAATGTCTTCGTAACATGTGCAGAATGGGCAGGGGGCACTGTGAAGCAACAAGAACCAGATGCCTTTCTCTTGAAATTGCAGCCTCACCAAAGTCCGTTGAAGCACTACGCATAATGCAGCATTGACTCTCCTCTTCAAGTATAAATTCCTTGTGAATCACACCCTCTTTGTCAAAAACATAATAGACATTGTTATGATCCTGGACTTCTGTAAACAAAACTTTTTAGGTTTTGGTGACAATTTCAAAGTCCACTGTATGATCTGACACTTTGTCTGTGTGTTGAACTGAAACACCCAACAGTCATCTCCAGTGATAATACAGTTAAGGAAGTTAGAATTGGCTTGACAAATCTGGATGAAGTCTTCTTGTGAAGACGCTTTTCATTACTTCTGCTTATTTGTGAGGCTGTGCAGCACAGATTTTTAAGAGACCATCCTTTTCTCAAAGATTTTGATGAATCATCTCCTTATTTATATCAACTCATCAGCCATCATTCTGAGGGTCAAATGATGTTCCCTTGCCACAATTTCTTGAAATTTTTCAACTATATATCCTCATTTCTAGAGGTTGATGGAAGCCCACATCTTGGGTCATTGCAAACATTGTGACATCTGCCTTCAGCCGCTTATACCATTCAAACATACTAGTGTGACTTAATTTCATCACCATAAACAGTTTTTAACATTTCATACATTTCTATTGCACATTTTCCCAGTTTAAAGCAAAATTTGATATTCGTTCGTGAGTATAAACAAAAGTGGTATGTTGTAGTTCTTTTGAACTAGAATATACCACTTCTGTTCATAATTAAATTGTGAATTTTAAGTCTAAAGTATTAGGTTTGAATTATCATTACAATAGAAAACAAACATTACAATAGAAAACATTTGAATTATCATTACAATAGAAAACAGATATTAATTTAAGTAAATCCAAATACTTAAAGATTAAAATTCTTACCTGCTGACATAGCAAGAGAAGCTAGAAAATTTGGTAACTCCATCTTTTTCAAGAGTTCAGCCTTCAAGCAAATCTTAAAACAACAGCTCAATAGCCCCCTACAACCCTAAAGGTCCTATCTATAAAATAGACTGTAGGTGTGGGGATACTTACATAGGAGAATCATATTGCAGAATCAAAGAACATAAAAAAGATGTACAATGTGGAAGAATCCAAAAGTCCGACACAGCGTTACATGAGATTTCAACACTAGAATCCTTTATACAGACAACCAGCACAACAGAAGCAAATTTAAAGAAGCCTTCTTCATAAAAATGTTTGGAGCCTCAACAATCAACAGAAAACAGGGAGTCGAATTTAACCCACAATATTTTTTCACCTTTTCAATGAGAAAATAATCCAGTCATCCGGAAGAACAACCCCATCCAGACCCCTAATATCTGGATATCAGCCTGCACACTGATATCCAGAGTATGAGAGTAAAGGTCACCCCAGGTTTCCACCACACAAGAACCACCAGATCCAGTATAGAAAAACTTGACACCTATCTATTGGCTAATGGAATTAATCCCTCACCTATAAATTAACTTTTGGTAGTACCTCTTGTCGGGATGCACATCAGGTTTCTGGCAGCATCAGAAGTAGGTCTTGCCTGCTAACAGGAGTCTGTTAGCAAGTAAGAATTTTAATCTTTATGTATTTGGATTTACTGAAATTAATATCTGTTTTCTATTGTAACAATAATTCAAACCTAATACTTTTTAGACCTAAAATTTACAATTAATTAATATCTTTGTAATTTGTAATAATTGTAATTGCTATTGTAATATAGTCAAATTTGTAACTCTTTCTATTGTTCTGTCCCCCAACAGAATGGTCTGATGATGGGTATCGGCAAGATGCCTGAAATTTCACCTTAATATATAGTGGTTTAGGCAATTGTTTAATAAACTATATTATTAATTTCATGTGGTATATGAGTGGTATTAAATATAGTAATAACCTTAATACGACTCTCCCCACTCCCAAAAAAAAAAAAAAAAAAAAAAAAAACCTAAGTCTGCTGTTGAAACATTTTGAATAGCCCTGTTACAAAAAAAGTTACCCTTTTCATTGACAGTCCCCCCCCCCACCCCCAAATAAAACTGTCCTTTTGAATTGGAGAAGTCTGCACTTGATAACCTCTTAAGCTTGATAACCCTTAAGACTGAACTAGTAGTACATCAATTCAGTTCAAATTGTTAATGACAATTTGTGAAAGTTTAGGTTTTGAATTTGTTGAGAAATGTTGACTGCACCATGGTAGTCAGTTTATATAAGCTGGCATGGTGCAGTCAGCACATCATGCCAAACAGATGGGGAAACTGAAATCTCGGTCTGCACTCATGTTAGACACTGGCAATACCAAGTAGCTTTTCTTACCATCCAGTACCACAGCGCTCCTGCACACTATGGATAAGAGAGTCATACTTAAGTGTAAACATATCAGAGGAAACAACTGAAGTGTTTAATTTTCAACAGTGGGAAGGCAGGACATGAGAAGAAAAGACAGTAACCAGTATTAAAAATTATAAGATAAAAAGTGTTATTTACAACTGGGCTGTAAGTTGGAATGAGGCAATACAGGGGTATCAAGACTACTACTCAGGATTTCTAAGAGGTACAAGCTAAAGGTTATAATGACTTATGCACCAACATCAAGCCACGATGATGAAGAGGTTGAAGAAATGTACACAGAAATTGAGCCTTCTAGACGAGCAGAAAACCCACTACACTATTACAGGGGACTTCAATGCTAAGGTTGAAAAGAGACAAAACAGTGCAAAAAGGGGAACTATAGGAAATTTTTGAATTGGTGAAAGAAATGAAAGAGGTGAAAGACTTGTGGAATTTGCAGAATCTCGAGGATTGTCAGTAATGAATACTTTTCTCAAGAAAAGGATAAACAAAGTGGACATGGAAGAGCCCAAATGGATTAACAACTAATGAAATCGACTTCATCCTAACAGAAGATATATTGTGAATGATGTTACCGTCCTGAACAAGGTAAATGTTGGAAGTGATCACAGAATGGTAAAATACACACTTGATATAGATGTAAGAAAAGAAAGGAACAAACTGACTCGAGTAAATAATATGAAGGTCTTTTAGATAACAGAAGAGGAGAAAAAGCAGTAGTATGTACTGGAACTTAAGAACAAGTTTGAGCTTCTGCAGACGGCTCAGGACCAAGATATTGACAAGGAATATTACAACTTTCTGAAAGTGAAAGCCCAAGAAACCTACAGGTAAAAAGAAATCCAAAGAAGAAAAAATTAGTCAAGAAACACTTGTTATGATGAACCGAAGATGACAAATTAGGAGCAAGATAAACACCGACAAGGAGAAAATTGAGTATACTGAGTTATGTAAAGCCGAAAGAGACTCAAAGAGGACATAAGAAGATTTAACACAAGTAAAGTAGGACAAGCATTAAGGGAAAACAAAGAACTTAAATCAGCAGCCATGAGCAGTAATACAGAAAGACAAATGATACTGAAACTGAAGAATACTGATGGTGCACTTATAAATAGCAGAGAAGGCATAGTTCAAATTCAAATAGCAGAAGACTACTATAGAGAATTATACAAGGAGCAAGGGAATAATGCCAACAGTGGGGAAGAAGATCACAAATTAGTAACACATACAACATACCCAACATCCTTCCCGATGAGGTAGAACATGCATTGAAGAAAATGAAGAATCAGAAAGCCCTGGGGGAAGATGAAGTTACTGTAGAGTTTTTAAAATTTGGAGGAAGAGACATGACACAAAAACTGGCAAGACTTCTCAAAATGCATTAGAAAAGGTGTGATGCCTAAGGAGTGGAATAATGCAATCATAGTTTTTGTGCATAAGAAAGGAGATAAATCAGAAATTGGAAATTATAGACCAATTAGCTTGTTATCCCACATTTACAAGTTGTTCGCAAGGGTCATTGCTAACAGATTAGAAAGAATACTTGATGAGAATCAACTAAAAGAGCAAGCTGGCTTTAGGACAGGATTCTCAACTATGGATCACCTTCACGTAATATCATAGCTAATGGAAAAAGCAAATGAATATAAAACACCATTATGCCTGGCATTTGTGGATTATGAAAAGGCATTTGGCTCCATACAGCATAAGGCAATGTTTCGGGCAATGGAAAGATACCCCATATATTATGATTTTGAAGAAAATATATGAGAATGCTACCTCCTTTATTAGACTAGACAAAGAGAGTAGGAAATTTATAATTCAGAAAGGAGTTCGACGAGGAGACACACTATCTCCGAAGTTGTTTACAGCTGCCCTTGAGGAAGCTTTCAGAAGATTAGACTGGTCGTAGAAAGTAGTCAATGTGAATGGAGAGTACGTAAACCATTTACGATTTGCAGATGACATTGTGGTCATAAGCCACGATCCCAAAGAATTAGAGGAAAATCTTAGTCAGTTATGTAGAGTTAGTAAGGATTTTGGACTAAAGATGAATATGGCTAAAACAAAAGTAATGATGAACAAGTGTGCCACAGAAAGGGATATAATGATTGAAGGAGCAGTAATTGAAAAGGTGGAGTCATATACTTATCTGGGACAAGTCATTGGCTGTGATAATGATAAATGGCTGGAAGTCAAGAGAAGAATAAATTTTGGATGGTAGCATTCGGGAAATATAGTCACATACTGAGGAGCAATATCCCAATTTGTCTGAAAAGTAAAATAATGAACCAATGTATTCTCCCCACCATGACTTATGGAAGTGAAACTTGGGCACTCACCAAAAGGATGGAAGAGAAGTTGAGAACGACACTGCAAAGAATGGAACAAATTATATTGGGAATCAGACTGTTAGATAAGAAGAGAAACAGATGGATTAGGCAGCAAACTCAAGTAAAGGACATTCTTATCAAAACTAAAGAACTAAAATGGTCTTGGGCAGGACACATAGCTCGAAGACATGATGACAGATGGACTAAGAAAATAACAGAATGGTACCCAAGAGGAGCTAGAAGAAAACCTGGAAGACAACGATGGAGATGGACAGATGAAATTCATGAGTTTGTGAGTAGTAAATTGATGGCCATTGCACAAAACAGAAGGAACTGAAAAGTTGCTGGAGAGGCCTTCATCCTGCAGTGGATTGAAAATGGCTGATGATGAAAACAGATACAGAAATAAGCATACAAAAAAAAGCTATTAAAAGATGATGATATTCTTATTTTTTTAGATAGAATCAAAGATAGTGTCAAAATATATTATTACACAGCTTTAGCAAAATGGATATTAATTGTGGGCAATGTAAGAATGTGGCTAGAACAGAGGTTCCCAAACTTTCTCGGTTCACGGCACCCTTAATGTCTCAGTAATTTTTTCATGGAACCCCTAGGCCAAAAGAAATGCCTAACAGTTCCGTTTATTAAGTAGTTAGGTCCAAATAACTTAATAAGTAATGTTGAAACTGTGAACTACCTCGAGCTAGTAGTTTGTGCGGTGTGTGACAGATGTCGTGTATTGCTGAGATTTCCTTGAAAATTTAAAATATCTTGCAGTGCCCCTGTGAGTTCGCTGCAACACCCTGGGGTATCGCGGTGCACAGTTTCAGAACCGCTGGGCTTGAAGACTAATTAGAAACAGTATTTCAAGAAGAAAAATCTGTAGATGAAGTGAGGAGCAAAGATTAAAAAATTAAAGATGAAAATTTTCACTCTTAGCACTCTTCAAAATTTCATTGCTCTTATTGAATTTAAAAAAATGTTTTGGAATTCTAAGAGGTATAAAAACAGCATTATGAAGTAAAAATACAATAGGACTGCTACACAACAAAAAATTAATTTTTTCGAAAAAGAAAATGCAGTTGGGGAGGGGCTGGCTACATCTGAATAAATTCATAGTTAATTAACATTCAACCCAAAGTTTTGTTTTAAAAAATCACGTTATATTCATTCTATTTAATTTATATCCTTTATATTTAATTTTGTTTTAAATATGACAAAAAGAAAAAATTATTTTTGTCATATTTATGTCCTAGTAACATCTACAGGGTGCTACCAGTGCGACAAACTTGCAGGAGGTGTAGGGGGCACAAAGACAAATCGGAATCACGTAGCATTGCAGGGTCCGAAATGCCTTCGTCATGCGGTAGAGGACGTTGAATGGGAGGTCACGTGAACAGCGATCCCGCTGGAAGTCAGCATTTGTGAACCGTTTCTGTTGAAGAAACCAAGTAGCAAAAGTCCTCCGGAGTGGATAATCCGCAGGCTCCAATGACTGGACGTGTTGCAGATGGTATGAACTCATTTGGTTTGTTGACAGTATCCTCCATACAGTGGATTGGGAAATACCCAATCGTTGGCCTATCGCTTGAGTACTCGTACTCGGATTGCCTTCTGCAAGACGTAGGACATTCTCCTCATTGTTTGGCGTTCTCGTCGTTTGCTCTCGATTCATGGTACCTCTCGTGAAACAACCAGTCTCACATAACCTTCTCATCATACGATTAAAATCGTATGATGAGGAGCACGCCTGTGCGGGGTTCCTGATACAAGCGCAGAGCGGTGCGCCCGTTACAGTCCTCAGCTCCATATGTGAGGTGCATGTCGGCCAGTTCAACGTTTGAATACTCATCTATCCTACTGCCTCGGGAACTGGTTCGCAAATGCTGACTTCCAGCGGGATCACTGTTCACGCGACCTCCCGTTCAACGTCCTCTACCGCATGACGAAGGCATTTCGGACCCTGCAATGCTATGTGATTCTGATTCGTCTTTGTGCTCCCTACACCTCCTGCAAGTTTGTCGCACTGGTAGTGAATCACCCTGTATATTAATATGCATCATTGGATTATGAATGAATTTGCTTGTTTTTATGAACAATGACTTAAAAATATTTGCACATACAGTAAACTCTTGTTATAGGGAACAGTGATGTTTACCGCCCCCCCCCGCACCCTTTTAGAACTGTTTTCATATTTCATCAGTATTTTGGGAGATAACATTGATTTTCAGTTTATTATTATTGCTTTAAACAGGAGATATGAAACAAAGGTTTATGTATAAGTTGGAAACCTGCACAGTTTAATGTACCACACTTGTTTTTTAATACTCAACCTATTTTTTTTCATGTTGCTGAACAATGAAATTTTTAAAAGATTTCATTAAATTATAATAAACATAACTTGAGTATTATAACATGATAAATGGAATATTAATATAATCATGATGTCATTCATCAAATTAATTATAATTTTTCTATAATGACTTCCAAACATTTGTTTATTGATGCCAATATTGAACACACTCAAAGATAACAATTACTGTGTAAGGAAGGAAAGGTGATGAGTAATGTGAATTTAAAAAAAAAAAAAAGCTGAGAGTATACAAATGTAACAATAAATGGCTAGACACTGAGTTGTAAAGTCAGTTTTTTTCTGTCTTCAACATTTTAAATTAAACACTTTAAGAAATAAAATCACCTGCACAGAAAATTCTTATGAAATAAACAAATTGTACCATAAACCATTCTTAGAATTTAGTCTAACATTCCTTTCTCAAAACTCAAATCAAGAGGAAGGAGGATTACGTTCGGGTTTATTTCTTATTGGACTCTTAAAAAAAAAATTATATAAGTGGAAAAATGTTTTAAACAGGAGCATTATAGAAATTCATAGGATTGACCATGGGGATGAAAAGAAAAGAGCATTGAAAGTGGGGGAGTTCTTGCAGCACTGCCACTTTAATGCTCTTACAACAGGGGATTTACTATAATTATAATCTGTTAATCTGTAATTTTGGCCCTATCACTAGTCCATCTTGTTGAAGTTTTACTGTGTATAACTTGGCCTTTAAACATCCATACCAAAAACAATTCTGTAGGGAAAAAAAATTACTGGAATTTGAAAGAAATTAAAAAAAAAAAAAAAACAGGCATGAAAATGAAATGTAAATCTAGCTAATTTTTACCTTACTTTAGTAAGTTTCTGAATTATTTTTAAAATGTGACATATTTTTGAATATTTATTTCCCCCTTATAGTATATGCGAAACCAGAGAGACCATACATCTCAAAAATATAGCTTCTGTGAAGTGATAACAGCTGGAGATAGAGCACCTAAACCACTCAGGGAACTTCGAAATAGGTGCCTTAATCCTGGCATGTATGCGCAACATTTAGATAGGTGGCTAAATTTTTATCCACCACAACAGGTAAGAGGTTGAT
This sequence comes from Mastigoproctus giganteus, assembly GCF_048544385.1. NCBI lineage: Eukaryota > Metazoa > Arthropoda > Arachnida > Uropygi > Thelyphonidae > Mastigoproctus > Mastigoproctus giganteus. Next base: position 76,186,320 of record NC_143582.1, read on the forward strand.
TTGTCAGTACTTGGGTTGTTAATTTGAAAAGAAGTTGCTTAAATTTTATGTTTAAGTATGTGATCTAAAGGAAATAGTAAAGCAGTTATCATTCTGTGAATAATAGGAATACTTAAGAATTGCAAAAATCTAATTGCCAGCTAATAAACATAAAGTGATCTTACTTTGGATTATCACATTTCTTTTATCAATGCTTCACTAAAATTTGGTACAGTGCCTTGCAATATAGTTTTCCATTTTCAGCATCCTACGCATTGATCCCTTGTCATAAGTTCTGGATCCACATTCACCTCCCAAACTTCAATGTATCTTACTGCTTGTTGTGCAGCTTTGAAAAACTCTTCCTTGCAGCACAAAATGCTTTTTTTTTTTTTTTTTTTTTTTTTTTTTGGAGTAAGCTTTTTTTTAGAGTAAGTTCCTTATTTGTTCAGCCCAATTCAAATCATGCCTTCTTAAGTAAGAATTAATGATTTGAATCATACCATCTTTAAGATGTTTATTAATTGCATGTCAGTTAATACGTGTCAGTGGATATCATCCTATCAGGAATGATTGTCACCATTCATTTCCTTCTGCCCAAACTTATTGAACCAACTTGTTAACAAGGCACTTGTTCAAGAAAAATTTAAGTTATGGGTCAACCCCAGTTAAAATAGTTGTAAGTTTTTATCAAACTAATATTTTTTTTTTTTTTTTAACAAGGGGCTTGTCCCCCCCCCCCCCCCCGATATTCCATCCAACACTGTTAGTGTTTGGATAAGCTGTAGCAATATTAATAAATTTCCTGACACAAATTTACCAACTGTAAATACCATAGACAGATGGCATAAATTAAGTTATCTGTATTTTTAAGTTTATAAATTTCCTCTCAATATAATTAATGTAGCTTTAACTGTCAAGCATAACTTACACTAAAGTATATGTTACACTTCTCATTAAAATGTGCTTTTTGTGTTTGCCAGTGTCTTCTAAGACTGAAAGGCGGTCCATATTAAAATTTTTAATATTTCCAATTTAATATAATTTGCTGATATATGGAAGGGAAAAGTGAAGGTGAAAGGAAAAAATTTTTAGGTACTCAAGTTGATATGTGGCAATCAATCAGAGTGGAAACTATCAGTCCATTGCAAAAGACTAAAATCAAGACAAAGAAAGTGGTTACTGATATATTTCTGCATTATTTTGCAGACCTTTTGAAGTAAGGGAAATAAGAGCATTTATAATATTTGAATGGTAGAAATCTCTCATTTTTAAAAATACTGGGAAATTATAAATATCATCCTATAGAGCAACTTGCTTAGCTGCATGTATAATCCTATCTCAGTGAAATAACTACAGCTCTGGTAAGCAGAGAATTGAGTACTACTTTACTTTCAATAAACTTTTTGGCAAAAGAGGAAATACTTTTCCCCTCTACAACCTCCACTTTCTTGGCTTTGTTTCATTCCCCCATCCCTGAAATTGGAAGTGATCCTGAAATTACAATGTTTTTGATTTGCACAGAAAACAACAAAGGGTGTTTTTTCCAGTGGTGATATAAGTGATGGAAGAAGTTTGTGGTAACAGAAAGAATTTTAAATAATATGACATTCTGTAAAAGTTTTCTGATTTAAATTTGCCATATAGAATTTGTTTCAGTTTAAAAATTTTTGTTGTATAGAAATGTTAACTACTGCAGTATAGTATCAAATATTTAATTATGTCTGTGTGCTGTATTTTTATATCTCTAAATTTCCCTAAAAATATAATACAACGGTATTTTTAATAGCTGTTTTATAATAAAATAATCTTGCAGTTGAAACAAAGTTGTTTTTTTTTTTTTAACTTTAGCTAATGATCATTGATGGTGAAGAACTGAAAATGGATCCTATTTCTGTTCTATACAGAGTTCAACAGTTCCTGAAAATAAAACCATTTTACGACTATAATAAACATCTCAGGTAAGTATAGTAATGCACATGAAATTAATGTATAATGAGTTATGTATTTATTCTATCAGTTGATTTGTGCAGTAGCATTCTTTCCATAAAAGCTGCAGAAATAGCACTTCTCCTAGTAACTTTAAATTTTAAATTGAATATTTTACTTTGTAACAAAGCAAAATATTCAATTTTTGTTTTGTTACAAAATTCATCTTTGATAGGACTGTATTGTAGCCTATCAAAGATGGAGGAGGATACTTAGGCACAATACTTCATTAACTATAATACTAAGACTCCATTGATCTTGACAGTGCTACATGGAAATTCTCTGGGCACCGTGTACAGGCAGTTCCCACTTTACGAGTTCTCGTGTTTACAATTTTTTTTTTTTCAAGTATAAACAAATTTGAAAATATGAACATTAATTGCAAAAAATGAATGATAAACATTCATAAATACCGCATTTCAAGCCACGCATGTAGCTATACAATACAGTGTACTCCGCTTTACATATTAATCCGTTCGGAGACACCATCGTTGTATCATGAAAATATCATAATGTGAATCCAATAACATGTTGTTTTTTTGGTAATTCATTCCAAGCCTCAGAAGTTGAAATTTTCACTATATAACTAAGTTATTTATCTCTCTAAATGGTCATTTTTATAATGGAAATTGCGCTACACTTGCATCGTTATCATATGTTCCGGTATAAGAATCAATTTTGAATGCCTTTGTGATATTTTTCTAAAACACTTTTCTGGAGGTCAGTACCATAAAACAATAAAAACAGTTTGCACTTTCCGGTTTATTGGGCTTTTCTGTTAGTGCAATCAATTATAAACGGATAGTAAACTCTTATGTTATTGCATTTGCAAAAATACCGCTAGCTGGAATTGTGTGGGTTTTTTTACGTTATTATGGTGAAGTGTGTTTCCCCTTTACTGAAATCTTCAATCATATAAAAAAACTTTCAGAATCTTCTCTTCATCCCTTTTTTTTTCTTTTTATGCATATCATGTTAGTTGCAATTTGTGCATGCCATTAAAAAATGCTTATGCATGCTATCATGAAATTTGTAAAGAAAAGAGATTATCTTGGAAACAAATGCCTCGAAGCATTTCTGAAGAAGACGACTCCTTGTGCAACACACCAACGAGTGCCGAGCCAATAATGAGTGATCAACAAGTGTGCATTCAGTTGATGAAGAAGAATAAACATTCTTTAACTTTTGTAAGTCATAAATAATTTCTTTATTATTATAATTTGCGTGATTTTGCAGGCTACATTTTCATTTCTTTGGATAAATCAATCATTGTTTAAACATAAACTAATTAGCTAACTAATTTCATTGTTGAGAATTTTACCCCTGTTTTACCCCTGGATTTGATTGAGAAGGTGGCATGCTCAAACAATGTAGCATGATGTAACAAACACAAGTGTGAGTTACAAGAGTGTAATGGTAAATAAAAAAAAAAAAAAAGAGGAATAGTTGAAAAAAATAGTAAAATGTTCAAAACCTAACAGAGTTATGAAAAACTTATGCTTCGAATATGATTCATCACACCTGGAAGAATGTCCTCATGATAAGCCAGTATACCCTAATGCTACAAATGATGCTTTAAAAAGCATTATTTTGAAAAAAAATATATAAATAAATAATAATAATGTGAGAGAATAGAATTACAATCTGGAATAGATTAGAATATGCACACAATCTCAAAGAGCCTGTGTTGCTTTCTGAATAATTTTTTCAGTTTTTGCAAATCTATGACCTTTTCAGAGGAGCTTGAGAAACAAAAAAAAAGTTACATGGAACTAAATCCAGCGAGTATTGCAGATAAGACAAAGTAATGGGAGTGCTTCTCAAATTCTTGAATGGAAAATGCAGATCATGCAGGGAGATTCTCATGATACAAGTGCCAATTCCCCAAAGCCCACTGTTCTGACCATGCTACAAATGTACTGTTCTACAAATGGCATAACACAATCACCATAGAACTGTTTCATAGTTTTCCCGGTTCATCACTTTTGGACCATACAGAACAAATTCATAATGAACCCTATGAGAAAAAATACAATAACCACGATTTTTACATTTCATCAGATTGTCAACCCCCCCCCCCCCCCAGAGAATCTTAAATCTTCATTTAAGAGGACTCGGCCTTTGTTTCCAGGTCACAGCGCATATACTCACTATTCGTCACTAGTAATGATGCAAGAAACAAAGTGTAGGTCAGCAGCAAAGTGTTGACAAAGGTCCCAACATGCATGAACTCCCTGCTCTCTCTCTCTGTGATCATCGGTGAGGATGTGAGGCACAGACTTGGTTAAATGTGTTGCATTCCCATAAAAAAAAAACTGCAGCCATTATCCACCCACTGCAGGATGGAAGCCTCCTCAACAATTCATGCTGAGGGAAATGAACCATAATCTGCCACGCTGGTCCAGTGTGGGTTGGCAGATCAACCGTATTTAGCAATCGGGCTTGAACCCCGGTCTACTCAAAGAGCGTGTGTTACTGCACTCCCGCTCCTGACCACTCGGCTACGGAGATTCCCATAAGCCAATTTCACTATGGCTGAGAATTCACTTGGCGTTTTGTTTTATGCATTTTATCACATTTTGTTCAACATGCTAATTTGCAATGACTGTAGATAAACAGGTGAATCATGTATTACTGTGTCTAGTGAGTCACTAAACATGTTATGTTGTGACAAGTCACTTGTTTTGACATTGCAATTTCAAGGTACAAAGTCAGTCCTCAAACTTTTTTTTATTAAGCCTCACAAGTTAATTGTTGTCCCTTGTAGTAGTTATAAAAAGCATTTTTATAGAATTCTTGAAAATGTTTATTAACATAACTTTTCCATAAAATTATTGTTTACAAATAGGTATGATTCAAAGAAAGAATTATTCTGTGAAGTCCAAGAAAACAGCACTAAGTGCCTCTGGAATAGTGAAGAAGAGTATTATGTTCCTCTGAATTTTCACTGTGAGAAATTTCTTAAAAAATTTTACCTGCAACATAATGTGGCATTATCAAAACTTCTCACCCGTCTTAGGCAACCAGTACCATTATGGCTTGAAGATGAACTGTCATATGGATAATTATTTTTGATAGCATTCATTTTCTTAAACTTAGCTAAGAATTTTACTCACTTCACATGTCAGCGAGTATAAGTTGATAAATACTATTTGAAGATGGTTTAGTTGTTGCATTTCAGTTGGCTGATTAAAATTTTAAAGACTTATTACTCATTTTAATTTAAAAGGTTGTATATACACTAAAGAATGAAGCTGGAGAGATGAGGATGATTTCTGTTTTTGTTGAAGCCCTTTTTGAAATTTAACGCATTAATTAGCATGAGACACAGCATTTGTGGCTTTCTCTCCCCCTCTCTTTTTTTTTTTTTTTTTTTTTTTTTTTTTTTTTTTTTTTAAGCATTAGGCCACAGTGCAAATCATGTTGCTGTTTGAGCAATACAATCTATGTGCTGTAGGAAGCATATTTTATAATGTTAAATGATCAACCTAGGTCGTGTAACAGACCAAAATAGGAATATTTTTCCTTTCTTTTTTTTTAATTAGGTAATGGTATAATTAGTTTTTGAAAAAAAACTTGGAGGCCCCTTAGGAATCTTTTTTATTTAATATTATGGTGATTAATTCAAGACATACTAGGCAATATATATATATGAGGGATGATTGAAAAGTTTGTGGATTAATGTTGCCATATGCACCATTGCATTATTTTTAGATAGCATAAAGAACCTATTTAATCCTCCATACCACACCCCTTACCTGATCCTTATATATATTCTGCCAGTGTTGCACAATGAGTCAGTTGTTGAGTGCAGATGTATGTGGTTTTCCATTTTGGCTGTGATGACCAGATGCTGATGGCCATAACTGAAACAAAAATGAGTTTTAAAGCCTAAAAAAAAGGAAGAGGACACTGAGAACGTCATGTTTAGGTAATATGTGCTCTAAAAGTGAAAAACAAATTTTGAAAAAAAAAAAAAAAAGAGAGAGGTGTGGTTTTATATATTATAAAAATAATTATGATTAAGCAGTATGAACATTTATTTCTGAAAACATTCTTTCAGCATTTCTATAATGTGCAGTACTACAAACAAAAAGACATTCTTAATATCTCCTAAGCCATCATCATTCCTTGCTTTTGGCTCTTTTAAAATGAAATTTTTAAGCAGAGTAATTGATTAAATAATATATCTGTCGATTTGAAATTGGATGCAAATAATATTTCTACATATTTTATACTTCCTCCCAAACTGATATACTTTTTTAAAAGCATCCATTCTATAAATTTTTATTATTGAAAGGTTCTGCCAATTTTTCTAAGTATTCACAAGCTGTTTTATACATATTAAATATTTCATCTTTAAATGATTTCATTTCTTCACCATGAATATTGTGATCATTTAAAATTTTGGAGTCATGTTTTTCATTTGTTCACTTTCTTTGCAAACAAGAGGGCAAATTTTTCTCAAATGCATAATTTCAACATTTTGATCATCTGATGCACATAACACAAATATATATTTCATTTAATGGTAATTCAAAAAATTTTAAAATAAATTTCAGTAGTTTTTCTTGTGCAAGACAAAAATGCAGCAACACACCTTTTTATATATTAAACCTTCCAAACAACAAAATTCTTGATTGTTCACGGTGCACTGTGTGCTTTGCATTTCACAGCTCCAAATGTATTGCATTATTCAGAAAAATGCAAATGCCTGTTATGGAGCCATATTTGGTAGATCTAGTTTGAGATTGAAAATAAATTTTTACATACAGAGATGATAAAAATTACTGGGACATTTTTTAATCCTGAAAAACTTTCGTGACACCAGGACAAAGCACTGAAAATGTGGATGGGTGTCTGGTCACCTTAGTTTTTGGCAGTTTTTATGGTGCAAAAATAAGGATGAAAACACTGAGCCAAATTGGAAAATTGATCTAGTGAGCTGTTCAAATAAGCCTTTTTTAAGAGGTATGCTAAATTCAGAGATTGTCAGGTATCAGTTCATGTTGACCCTTGTGCCGGGTGACCAGCCTCTTCAAAAATTTTCAACAGCATATCCTTAGTGAGAGGTTGTGTGAAGAGTGATTGCTGATTGGCAATAAGGGAAATAGCCAGTAACCTAGAATTAGTGTTTTATGTGGTTTGGTCTGGCTTAACCAAAGATTTGCAGATGTTTTGAGAATCCTAACTGAGGTTTGTTGAGGTAATGTCAGTAACTACTGGAGTGCACTGAAAATGAGCATAATTTCATAAATTCAATCATTACATGTGATAAAACATGGATCTATGGTTATAACAAAGCCCAATCTTTGCAGTAGTAGAGTAAAGATTTGCCACAACTGAAAAAAGCATAATAGACTTTCTCAAATATTAAAACAGTGCTTCATCATTTACTATGAATTCATTCCTTCACGTCAGACAGTGAACCAGCAATCTACAAAAGTGTGTTGGTGCAACTGCAAGAAAAAGTGAGGAGGAAAAAGGCCTGAACTGTGGTTTAGCAAGAGCTGGCTTCTGAACTGTTCACCATAGAACCAAAAATTCAGTAGCACTGGCCTATTGTGTACTTGTATTACTGAATTTTTGGTTAAATATTGGATCCCTGTCATAGTGGTATATTTTTACCCTTGTAGTATGCATGAAAATAGAGCAGGATGGAAGTCTCCTCAACAATTCATGTATGGTCATGGACCATAATCTGCCACACCAGTCTAGTGCAGGTTGGCAGATAAACCGTATTTAGCGGTTAGTTTGAACCCCAGTCTACTCAGAGGGTGTGTTAATGCACTTCTGCTTCTGACCACTCGGTTTTTTTGTTCTGTTATTCAGTATTAAATGAAACATGGTAGAATTTTAATATTATAATTTACTATCCTGTAGAACCAAATGTTCATTGGATCTGTCCTCCTTATGATTTCTGTTTTTGCCACAAGAGAAAAGATGTGACACTGTTGAAGTTATTCAAGAAAATTCACTGAACATTCTGCAGACCCTGACAAAAAGAAGACTTTAAGATTGTTTTTGCAAGTGGAAAATTTTGCTGGAATCTTTGTGTTGAGGTTCAAGGGGGACTACTTTGAATAGGACAATCTAAAATAGCATGTTAGTATGGTCTTATTATTTACAGCTTTAGTCCATGAAGTATTCATTTTTTGAGTTGGTGTGATTGGATGTTTAAAATGTAGAGAACTTCTTCCAAACAACAATGTAATAAACTGACAACTGGATGGTTTTAAAAGGTGGTTCTTTTTTAAAAGTTTTAAAGTGAACTTACAAGGAACTTACTGAAGGTTTTTTCAAGTGGTGCTGAGTTATGACCAATAACACACTTTCAAAAAGTTCATGCAGCATTGTACAGAGGATACAGGATGGCAGGACTCATGAGATGGTAGTAAGTAAGGACCAATCAGATAATCATGCAGATATTAATGAAAAAACAGAAGCTACTCTTTTTACATGTGAAGATAAACTTTTTCGAGAGTGGTTTCGACAAACGAGTGTGAATCCTAGGCTGTGAGCCTTCTGCTAGCATCTGGCTCTGTGGAGTGAATTTTTCTTTGTGGAGTTTGAACCTTATTAAAAATTAAAATTTTATCCATAAATGTTTTTAAATGTTAATTTGTTCTTATTTGGACTTAAATTATCCACAATCAGAGTGAAATTATTGCCAAAAATCAAATCATAAATTAAAACCAAAAATTGTTATCTCTCTATACATTAAAAAAGTTTTCCTCCTGGTGATATTTATTTGACCTTGAGAATGCAGTGTGGTGGGGTAGCCAGTGGGAGAAGAGGGATGCGGGTCATGTGGTATAAATGGGCTGGGCAATTATGTCGCTACAAATGCACAGGTAAATAATTACATAGGTCATTTCCTAATTAGATATCGATCGGTGAGTTTCAACTGGTGTCTAGAATCTGTAACATTTTGATTTGCTAATGTAGTAATTAACACAATGCCGTGACCTAGATTACCAATTCCGAGAGAAACATGCCAAAAGGTTACAAACTAATCAGAGCATAAGTTCAGGGATGACAGAGCAAGTGGAAAATCAACAGGAAGTGGGTAGCTAATTGGACGAAGAACAGGCCAAAACTCAGTAAACCATTAAACAGCTCAGACGTAATGTAAGATCTTCACTAGGACCTGATAACGAAGAAACCACCAAAGTGCCATATTGTGATTTAGGTGATATGGTAGATGAATGTGAACATTGCGGCAGATTATCTTTTCGTGGCAAACTTGGTAGAGCCACACATTCGTGTTGTCACAGAGGGAAGGCATGTTTGCTGATGGCAGATACCTATCCAGACACTTTAAAGACTGTTGTTTGGCAACACAGAAAAAGGGAGACACTTCCAAGAAAACATTCACGTCTACAACAATCTTTATGCCTTCATGTCTTTTAATGCCGAAAACACGGACTTACAAGGTGGTGGTGGCGGCAGCCCTTATATGATGCAAATACGAGGAGGTGCCACGGTGAAAGGAACAACAAGTTTAATGTTTGTTAGAGATGTTCCACAATTTTGCCAAATCTACATTTATGATGACACAGAAGTGCTGATGGAATGAAGAAAATGCAGCGAGCAGGGGGCAGGCCCCTTAGTAAATTATTAAATTCTTTAAAAAAGAGAGCTCATTGTTGCTTCATTTTTTTGATCTATTGATATCTTCTGTGTTTATATATGTATCACTTGATTCAATTTCAACAACTTTTCAATCTGAATTTCACCTTTTGAAGGTCCAAATCAAATAATGATTGACAGATGCAATCTCCTTTGATTTTAAAAGCTATTTTCATGCTATCATCTCTTTTAAGTTGTCTACTTGGAAACAGATAAGAGCTTACTGGTGGGAAAGATTTCAAGACAGTTCGTATAAAAACTCCATTAGCTGTAATCTACTTGAAACAACATTGGAAAGCTTATATATACAATCCATACTCTAGGATTTACATCCCTTATTAAGCATGCTTTGTCCATGAGCAGTTTCATGGTGCCGACCGGGCTAGCCAGGTGGGTAAAGTGCCTGCCTGGCAACCCAAAGGTCGTAGGTTTGAATCTCGCCTCGGGCTTGGATCACAGTAAAATGCAAAAACTTTGGGAGGTGCATTATGGCCACAGAAGCTGATGCCCCAACAACTAACAAAAAAAAAAGTTTCATGGTCAAACTTTTCTGTGGAAACAGTCATGGCATATCAACTTCCAGAAAACTTTGAACTGCTAGTATCAGTGGTCTTTGTATGTAATAAAGGGAATATGAACAATTCTTATGTAATCTTTATAACGTGAAAGTGGATACACCAATGCATGTTTGTTCCTGGATCAGTGTGCTTGTGGTTCATTATTCACCCCCCCCCTCCCCCAAACCATCAGTTGTTGCATTTGCAGTACGTGCATGTGGCTATGGTTGATAGATTCCTTTTCAAAATTGTAGGAATATCACACAATCTTTGTTATTACATTATCCATGGATCATCTGCACACATCAGCATATTTCTATATTCTTCATAACCTGCCATTCTTGGTCTTTGAAATCTGATCATTATACCAGCTAGTTTCACTTTTGTTATGCACATGTGCACTCAGAAACAAAAGTGGAGTAGTCATTATAATGATGAAGGTAAAAATAAACAGCAGAGGTAACCCATTCCAAACATGTGGATCAATCTGTTTTATGTGCCAGGAACAACATGTTTAGTAACCAATTTTGATCTAGTTTATATGATAGTTTGTTTTTTCAAGATTTTTCTTCTCCCTCTCCCTCACACAAAAATGTACTTAATTTAAGAAACTCTTTTTTGCACACTTATATGTGTAAGAGGAAGAATAATAATAGTGTTTTTTCTGATTGTTTCTTTGATTATTCAAGATGCATATTCAAAACAAGATATGAAAATATTAAATTTCTTTCTCTAAAAATTACAAACCTACAAACTGAAAGCTTTGGTACTGTTCCATTCTCTGTGTGTATATAAATATGATAATATATGATTGGAACATGTCCTAATTTGCTGTGTTATTATTATTGATACCCTGATTTATTATATTAACTGAAATGTGTTAGAGAGCTTGCCTTTCTGTTGACCAAAGTGCCACTTCATTTAAACACATTAATTAGAACTAGTAAGGATTTGATCCACTAATCTAGAGAATGCAAGAGTAATAAAGTTTCTGATAGTAAATAAAAGTACATTGACAAGTGTGAAACTGCTTTAATTTTATCTAACCAAAAACAAAATACAAAAAATTACTTTTTAACCTTTTGTCATAAATGTTTTTAAACAGTAAGATCTACTTTTACTTGTAAGTTTTGGAGAGATTAATATTTTTAACCGTTAAACTTAAAATTTAGTTTTATCAATCAACGATTATGCCTTAAATAAAAATTTTCAAGCCACCTGTTAGATATTTTCATATTGGTCAACTCTGATGCCTTAGCAATTTCAAGTGATTTTTCTTTAATTAAGGGTTCCAACAGTTGAATATTGGCTTGTAAACTACTCACAAGTTGATTGATCAGTGATCGTGCCAACAGTGTTAGGGAATGACTTTTATTTTATTGCTTTTATTTTACTTTCACATTTTTAAAGGATCATTCCCTTTTTTTTTTTAATATGTCTGAGATACAAGTCTTACTAGCATAAGACTTCTGAGCTACAGCCTATACACTTAGTTTATCTCTTTCATAGCACTTTAATTCTGCTTTCTTCTTCAGGCATAAGCAGCTACATTTTTTACTCACTTTAGACAAAAACAGATAGGAAACTGAATCATGTACCCCAAAAATAACAAAGAAAATAATGGTGAAAAGAATTATTATTTCTAAGTAATGTCAGTCAAAAGAAATCCACTGATCGATTAATGGGAACTAGCATGTCTCATAAGAAAACAAGATCATGCATGTAATACTACAACTGATACATGACCTACCTGTTTACTGTTCACCTATAACCTGCTTTACTGCATTTCAAACTCTTGCATTGGCAGATGACAGTACCCTGAAAAACTCATGTTTCAGTTCTAAGTATTAAATCTGCTTTCATTAATTCATTCCCACCTCAATCCCTGCCTTTATGGTTTAGCAAGGTGAGTGTAGTGAACAAAAAGGTTATTATCATTAAGTGCTTTAATTAATAAATTATCCTTCTCTTAGAAGCAGAAAAAGTTGTCATTTATGCTTATCTTAAATTATTAATTAAATAGGCAAAAATAATAGCTTAATATTGATAATATACAGAATTTTAGAGTTATATGGAATTGCTTTTCGTCAGAATCATTTCACATTAATATTACAAATGAACTGTTAGTGTTCAGTTTTCCAAATGCAGTATAGAATACTTAGTAAAGAGATTCTGTTTAAAGTAAGAAGAAAATATCATGGTTTACAATTATTTTTATCTGTGCTGTATTTTATTTTGAATATTCTTTTCTTAGCAAAAGAAATAGTAAGAATTGCTTTTTCCTCATGAGGACATGTCTCTTTTCTATTTTTTGGTAGTTGTCTCAAGTACTTTCAGAAAAGTATTTTAATTTTATGTAAACTATTTCTCATGTGTATAAAATGCTATTCTATTAATCACTGTAAATAAATAGATATATCTTTTAATCCTTTGTGTGGTTCATATAAGAAGTATTTAGTCCAAGTTGGTAACACGGGATAACAAACATTGTCACATTCATAATGTTACCTCCTGAATTTTTGAACTGCCATACAGAAATTGCCATGTTTTAATTGTGTAGTCTGAATTTTGAATAGGTAGTTGTCATTCATAAGTCTCTTTCAAAGATATACATCAGGGATTCCTAACCTACATAAGTGCATGAACATATCTAATTAACATATCTAAATACATAATTTTAAAAAACAATATTTTGCAAATGTTCTCAAATGATTCGCTTAACAGCTACTTACATATGTTGGGTACAGCTCTGGAATTTTAACTATTTCCTAGCTATTTCGTGCTCTGAAATAGCCAGGCAATAGTTACATTTCTATAACAAAAAACAAACAAAAAAAAAAATTCTCCAACTTAGCAGCCTTTCTTTCTGGCTTGCAAAGTTAAGCTTACTTTTCCATTAGCATAATTAAATTTAATTTATAACATAGCCATCTCATAGAAAAGGGTTAAGAACCCCTGATATACAATTGCTATATGTATTGTGGAGAAAGGGTATTAAGGATGACAGTAATTTGCTTTCTGTGAAAGCATATATTATGTGTGCATAGAAATTGCAATAACTACATAACAAGCACTATGTGTTTGTATTGCTTAGAGTATTACTATTTTATTTCTAATACAGAACATATAGGACTTATGGATTTTAGCTGTTTTTGTAATATTATATGTAAAGAAGTTAGCATTCATAATTATCAGTACAGCTTATTCATTTAGAAAATTATTTTTGTAAATTTTGAAGATTGTTCACCAAACAATATGTACTTTATAGTCTTTAAAAATAAATGGAATATTTGAATAAACTTTTTCTGACTAAATATCTCTTATTACAATCTACAGCTAGCTGCCTAGAATATTTGTAATATGAACATAATGTGTTCATATTACAAATATATATATTTGTATGATATATATTTGTTTCTGTATATTGTACAATTTTAACTGCTGCTTATTTATTTTATTAACTTATTTTTTGTTACATCAGATTTTCTTAATATTTTAGTAACTTCTAAACACAGTATAGAAAATCTGTAGTTTCATAAATTCTGATCTAAAATTCTTGAAGGCAATTCACAGATAAGATTTTTTGGATTATTTTGTAATGTCATTAAACACTGATTGCTAAACTGTTCAATTAAAAAATAACTTTCTGAATAAAACATATCTTCAGGTTGGAATAGAACCTGACAACTTGTGTAATAAATATTGTAATTTGAAATTAGTGAATATCAGAATATGTTGTTTTGGTGTACATTTTCCCTGTTATAGGGTTTGAAATGTATGCAATTTTTTTTAGTAATGCAGTGTTTTGTAGATATTTAATGAAATAAAATAATTTTAATAATAACTGATTTTCTTATTATGATGCTTGAATTAGATATTCAAATAGTTTCAGTAAATTATTTTAGAAAATTTATGATATGCAAACCGAAACAAAAAATAAAATTGATTTGTATGTATACATACATTGAAGAGAAGTATATTTCAGATTTTACCTAAGAACTTTAGTGTTGATTTATTGAGGAATGGCATAAGTAAAAAATGATGATCATTATTATGAAAACCGCCCTGATTGGAAGTCCGCAACTTTAATTTCATTTAAAAGCACAGTGGAACAGATTTTTTCTGGAATTGTAGCAACATCATATTATGAGGTCATTGCCAATCATTTAAATTTCAGAAAGAGAGAATTACATTTCGTGTGGAAAAGAGAGTAGCCAAGTGTTCCTCTTCAAACAATTGAGCAAAATATTTTTGCTGTTGGAGGGAGATTCCATATTTAATATCCACAGATAACATATTCCCCTATTACTATTAAGTTAAATATTCTTTTGTCTTCTTTGGAAAAGCCTTTGTCCCAAACCAACGAATATAAAATCCTACTTGCTATCCCAACTTTATTAGTTCTGTTAATTAAATCTTCAGTGCATCTGCCATCTTCCTGTTTTACTGATCCTAGATACAACTGTAATGAAGTTAGTGCATATCATCATTTTGCACATGGCTATAACAATTACAAATCAGAGTTTACAAAAATTCATCATTATACTGTCTCCAGTTGTGAGTTGGTGCCTCCGTAGCCAGGTGGGCAGTGCGTAGCACATGCTTCTTGTTTAGACCAGGGTTTGAGTCCATGACCACCAAATACGGAGAGGTCAGTGAATGACCATTGCATATCCCCAGAGCAATATGGCCTTAGTTGCTAATGCTCCTAAAAACCAAATAACAACAACAACACATTGTGAATTACTTCACGATGAGATACCTCACTCTTAAACTTTGAATAAATAACATTTCTCTGGGCAATGTATCCTATTACTTATTCTCAATGGAGAGCATCAGCAAAAAAAAAAAAAAAAAACCCACACACACAACACAACACACTGCCTAACTCATCTGGCTATCCTCTCTAATAGTTGTCTAATTCTTCCTTAAATTTATTCAAATTACCACTTCCAAACACCAGGTTGTCCCAAAAATCAATTTCTGGCTGAAAACAAATCTTCACACATTTATCCCGAAGCCATCCTTTTTTTCCCTTATGTGTGCTGCTTGAGAAAAAGTAAGAATGCCGTCAGCACTTGGTTTACTCAATCCACGGACACCCTTAAACAGTTCAATCAGATCTCCTTTCAGGTGCCTACTTTCCAGGCACTGCAATTTGCAGAACAAGTCTTTCACAGTAAGAGTACCTGTTCATGCCCTTGGCTAATCTGGTTGCTCTTCTCTGCACCTGTTCTAAGAGATCCCATCCTTCTCAAAATGAGGCTTTCAGACCTGTATTCATTACACAAGACACCATTGCCTTATACAATGGGATAATTAATTTTTGTTCCTGCTGGCAAAATTCCTGTTAGTTCATTGACGAAATCCCACAAACCATCTAATTGGTGCATTATATGAGATTATTGCTGCCTGGATGCAGTACCTTGCATTCTTCAATGTTAAACCTCAATTGCCACTTCTGCACCCATCTGCCAAATTTTTCTATATCTTGTTGTAGTAACATACCCTGATTACTGCTATTAACCACCCTGCTGACCTATGTGTCATCTGAAAACTTAAGATAAGCCTGTTACACCGTCACCAGTATCATTAATAAATATTGAAAATAGCAATGGTCTGAGCATTGAAGCCTAATTGACTTTACTAATAACATTAATTCAAGTAGAGCAGTGCCCATTTATAACTGCCCTCTCTCTTCTGCCACTCAATTATCCCTTTATCCAAAGCAGTAATTTGCCCCTAATGCCATATTGCTCTAATTTGTATAATAGTCTTTTATGTGGAACAGTATCAAAGCTTTTCTGAAATCCAAATATATGTATGATATCAAAATTATTTTTTGCATCCAGTTCCTTTCTGCCACAGTAGCCAATCAGATTGGTCAGGATAATACCCCTCCCTAACAAATCCATGCTATGATTTCTGTATAACTCCATTCCTGGTGATCCTGCAATACTTCATTAACCATTGACTTTTCAACAAATATTTTAAATAGAATGTACGATAAACAGGTAGCCCTGTTTTGAGTCCTTTCGAACCCTCAAAGGCTAGAAAGCATGTTACCAACTTTAACCTTGAGTCTCTTTTCTCTGTAAGGGTGATTGATGAGCTTAATAAGATTTCCATTAATCTCTGTTCTTTCCTGTGCATTAAAAGTGTAGTAAAAAAGGTAAACTGCAACCATTTATTTATTAACCCACTGCAGAATGGAAGCCTCCTCAACAATTCATGCTGAGGGAAATGGACCATAATCTGCCACGCTGGTCCAGTGCAGGTTGGCTGTATTTAGCAGTCAGGGGCTTGAACCCTGGTCTACTCAAAGAGCGTGTGTTACTGCACTCCCGCTCCTGACCACTCCGCTATGGAGGCCTAAAAGTGTAGTACCAGATTTAATCAGATCTCCTTGCAGGTGCCTACTTTTCAGGCATTGCAGTTTGCAGAACAAGTCTTTCACGGTAAAAGTACCTGTTCATGCCCTTGGCTAATGCTTTTTCAAGATCCACAGACAAAGAGCGGATCGACTTCTAGTAATACTTTTCTTTAAAATCTGATGAATGACAAAGATATTAACTGTGCACAGCTTTCCAGTAATGAAGCCACATTTTTTCTCACTGTTTTATATTTTCTTTCACTAGTGTTTTCAGATTTTATCACTGAATTTAAAACACTAATTCTCCAATAATTTTGCATTTATTTTTAGCCTTTTTGGAGATTGATCTTATATAAATTTTATTAATTTCTGCTGGAATAATTGTGCCATTAAAAATTTCTCATATCTGTTCGGTAAGTCCTTTTTTAATGTTTTTGCTACCAAACTTTAATAGTTCCATGAGCATTCCTCCTGGTCCTGGAGGAACCAAAAAAATACCAGTTATGCATTTAACACCTCTAATGTGGAAATGAGAATATTATTTCAGAGGTTCTAACTAAATTTGAACTATTCTGATTTCATTATGCTTAATATGCTTCATTTTTGGTAACATTTTACGACTACTGGTTGCCTGTAGAGCTATTAGCTAGATGCATTGAAGTGCTGATTTCATTGTGTTATATGGTTTATTCAACATGAAAAGGTAGATATAACAGGAAGTTTGGGCTATTTTGGATTTAATGGTGTAAGTTTCTATGATATATAGTTCACTGGGGAAAAGGGGGGGGGGTTAATATATATGCAAAAAATTAAGTTTTTAGAACTTTTTATGCATAATTTTAATTTATTGCTTTATTAATTTAGTTTATTTACTTTATTTTATTGCACCATATTCAATAAACTCTAAAATCCAGCACTCTCAGGGAATGAGAAGTAACAGATTTTAGAGGTGTACGTAATGGTTAAGCAGTTTTCAAGAAGTGCATTTCAATGAATATTTGAGAACTAACACCTAAACTTATATACATCTGTAAACTTTTATGACAAAAAGCTAGTGGTTACAATGTAAATAGTAGTTTGATTTGTTAAATGTAAGCAAATAAGCAAGTTACAGCAAACATTATCTTGTAATGTAGTGTTAATTTCAAATGCATGCCTAGTATAGTATCTGAGAAAATATCAGTGAATGAGCATCAGAGAAAAAATTTTCGCATTGGAGGAAAATATAACAGGGCATGTACAGTCTTTATCAATTTACACAACATTTTGGTTTTAAAAATGTACTGTGGAGAAATTCGATCAATTTTTCTCACAATGACAAAGACTACTAAGTTTCATTTTTGTTGCCATTATAACTTGTCGTGCAGCTGATGTGTTATATGATTAGTTAATAACAGCAGAAACCTTGGTTGTGTGGAATTAAATCTGTTGTTTGTTTGTGCACTGTTTATGGATGAGATTAATCATTGATTTAATGAATCGTACTTTTTCCAGCAGTAGCCACATTGGGCATTTTCTTTCCTCTTCACTGTAAATGATGAATTTTAGAGTTTTCTGCAATATTTATTTAAACAAATAATGGTTATTTTAATAATAAAGTAAAGCTTAATAAACTGAAAGCTTCTTTAGCTTTTTATAGTTTCAAAAAGAAAAGGAAAAAAAAAAAAACAACTTTGTATGAAACCCGAGAGGGGGGGGGTGGGGTTAGACCAGAGAAGTTTACAACTGTTCATTTTGACAATAAATGTTTTATTAACATGGAGACATGTTCACTGATTTTAATGTGTGAGTAGGAATATGTGTATATTAGCATTAGTTGAGGCATACAATGCAATAAAGCAAGAGCTTATACAGCATCAGCAAAAAACAAAAAAAAACTTCCTATTTTGCCCTACGCGCCTCCGTAGCCAGGTGGGAAGGAGCAGCAGTGCATAGCAGACGCTTCTTGGTTAGACCGGGGTTCAAGCCCGTCACCACTAAATACGGAGAATGCGGAAAGGTCAGGGAATGACCAACGCATATCCCAGAGCAATATGGCCTTAGTTGCTAATGCTCCTAAAAACCAAATAACAAACAAACAACAAACCTATTTCGCTCACCCGGTAACCCCAGATGTTTGTCTAATTCAGCCTTAAATTTATTTAAGCTATCAACTTCCACAAAAACAAATGGAAGCCTGTTCCAGAAATCAACTACCTGAAGGCAACCTTCCGCACATCTGTTCTACAACTGTCTTTGCTCAATTTGAATCTATGCCCCTCTCCCTCAGGTTCTTAGTCTGACAAGCGGAAGTATCCCGTCAGCACTGAGCCTGCTCAAACCATTCAAGGCCTTATACACATCAATCAGATCACCTCGCAGGTGCCTAGTCTCCAGATGCTGCAACTTGCAGAACTTAAGCCTTTCTTCGTAAGCACACCCCATTTGTTCCTCTCCCCAATCTTGTTGCCCTTCTCCATACTCATTCTAGCAACTTTAAATTCTTCCTAAAATGAGGCCTCCAGACCTGTACCCAATGCTCAAGGTGGCCTGACCATTGCATTATACAAAGGGATAATCACCTCCTGTCTCTGCCATCATTGACAAAACTCCATAACCTGCTCTGGCAGCCTGTCTGCACTGCTCAGAGAACTTCATATCTGACTGCACAATTACCCCCAAGTCTTTTTCACTCTCCAACTCCCTGAGTGTAGTACCAGTACCATACAGTTGGTATGTTGCTCTTGGGTTACTGCTACTCATATGAAGTACTTTGCATTTGTCAAACTTCAGTTGACACTTCTCAGCCCATCTGCATAACTTTTCAAGGTAAAGTTGCAGTAGCATACTGTCTTTAGTGTCATTAACAACTCCACCAACCTTTGTATCATCTGCAAACTTGCACATTAAGCCTGATATACATTTATCGATATCATTGATAAATACACAAAATAACAATGGGCTCAGCACCAAACCTTGGGGAACTCAACTAATAACATTAGTCCACATAGTTATCTTCTACTCAACTATCCCATGATCCATTGCAGCAGCTTGCCCTTTATGCCATACCACTCCAATTTGTAGAACAGTCTTCCGTGTGCAACAGTATCAGAAGTTTTCCTGAAATCCAAGTACATAATATAAAAATTATATTTGGTATCCAGTTCCTTTGTGACTACATCATAGTATCCAATCAAATTGGTCAGACAAGACTTCCCCTTAAAAAACCCATTCTGTGTCTGAACTATAATTGCAGTCTTGTCTAGGTGATCCTGCATCACCTCTTTAACCAGTGACTCCATTATTTTCCCTGGAACAGAAGTTAAACTAACAGGTCTATAGTTATTTGTCACCTTTTGAACCCCCTTTGTAAATTGGGTATACATTTGCACATCTCCGTTCCATTGGGACCTCTCCAGATTCTAAGAATGCTCTCATAACTATGACTAAGGGTTTGCTAACTTCCCTTGCTGCCTCCTTCAATATAACTGGATAGATTCCATCCACCCCAGGTGCTTTTTTTTTATGTTTAACTTCAACAATTTCAGTTTTTACAAAATCACTTATCTCCCTGTTAGAGTCTGATAAACTTCTGGCATTCCTCTCCTTGAATAACTCATGTGTGAATGTAGATGCAAAATACTGATTCAGTTTATCAGCTACTTGAGTAAGATCATCAATAGTCGAACCATCTATGTTAAGTGGACCAATCTGATTCATCCCCTTCCTTCTAGAGTTTACATAAGTAAAGAACTCTCTGCTGTTTTTCTTTGCATCCTTTGCCAAAGATTTCTCATAATCCATCTTTACCTGCCTAACCTCCTTTGTGACTTGATTACAGACCAGTTTATATCTTCCATAGGCTTCTGTGTCGCCTGATAATTTATATGCATCCCATGCATTTTTCTTCTTTGCCACGAGCCTCATTAATTCATCTGACATCCATTTAGGCCTGAATCTTGAACAGTATTTCTTAGTTGGTATGAAAAGCCTAGTAGCCTCAAAGATTAATTCCCCGAAGGCTTTCCATTTAGAATTCACCATTGGTAATGTCATCAGTTGATCCCATTGTATAGAATTTAAAAACTGTCTGAGACCACTGTAGCCACCTTTACAAAAGCAAAAACCCTTCCCTTTACCCTTGATGGCAGTTACATGTTTAAGTAAATCCCACATCAGTACACTGTGATCACTGTCACCTAGTGGTTCCTTTATTTGCAAATTCTTAATGTATGAATAATCACTGCTGATAATCAGATCAAGGGTATTACTCCCTGTGGTTGCCCCTCGAACAAGTTGCTGTAGAAAACAATTCTCCAATAAATATACAAGTCTTGCTAGTGTGCGAGTGACCAAGCACAAGTTCCAGTCAATATCTGGAAAGTTAAAATCCCACATTACAAGACATTCTCATTTACTGGCCCACTACTTCTCTGCACAACTGTTCGTTGTACTCATCAGAGTCATTAGGCCTATAACATGCTTTTACTATCATTTTCCCTTTCCTAGTGTTTATGTCACCAAACAGACTCAACATTATGCTGTCTACCCATGTCAACTGGATATACTTCCTTCGATTTTATGTTTCTTAACTAACAGCATAAACCTTCCTACCTTGTCTATCCTTTCTGTACACATTATACTCCCTAAATTCCAATTCTGCATTGCTTATATCTGTGTGATACCATGTCACCGATAACCAACATCTGCCTTTGATGCCTTGATCAGCACTTCAAATTCATAAAATTTATTTACTATACTTCTAACATTGGTGTACATACATCTGTTCTTACTCTTAGTTACCCTAAACAGCACATGTATTTACTTGTTCCATGATGACTCCCAACAGCTCTTGAAATCCCCAGCAACTTGCTGCTCATTACAATAGAAGCAGTGCAAAAATCACTTTTGCCTCTGTCTGTGGCTACTGTTAATCTTTTAGTCTGTGAATCCTCCCCTTACGCTAGCAGTTTTCCGACCCACCTAACACTGCCTTGATAGCATCAGCAAATATTCTTGCACCCTTTCTATTTAAGTGTATCCCATTCCTGTAGAAGCAGTCTCTCCTGTTAGCAAGGACAGACCACACTGAAAAAAATTATACCCCACGAGCCTTGCACAATCTCTCCAGGGCCGAACTGAATGACAAGGCTCTGATCATATTCTCCCTCCTATCGTGTCTGGGCAGAATTGCAGATACTTTCAAATTTAACCCTAACTTTCAAGTTTTTTTCAGTATTGACCTGTACTTTTTAAGTAAATCTGCAGATCTCTTAAGGTCATTAGTGCCAACATGTACAACAATATCATCTTTTGTGCCCTTAAAAGATGACAACTGCTCTACAACGTCATCAACTTTTGCCTGTGGCAGACATACCTTGGTCCTGTTCCACCTATCCTTTTTGCATAATATATTCCCTGTCTCCCTGACAATAGTCACCAAAAATAACTAGTTCCTTTGGGACCAGTGCATTCTTCCCTGGAGATTGCCGCCTTTTTGCCTGACACACAGGAGTGAACTCTGGAATTGAGCTGAGAGCTTCATGGCCCCCCTCATTAATTTCTTCAAGGGCATATACCCTACACCTCAAACTCTCATAGATGCCTTCATGCAAATGAACTAAGCAAATCCTTAGCCATAATTATGAGAGCATCCCTGGATTCAGGGGAAGTCCCCACGGACTGGAGATGTGCAAATGTATCCCCAATTCACAAAGGAGGTTGGAAGGGTGACACGAGTAATTACAGACCAGTTAGTTTAACTTCTGTTCTGGGTAAAATAATGAAATCACTGGTTAAAGATGCATTACAGGATCATCTAGGCAAGATTGCAGCAGTAATTCAGACCCGGCATGGGTTTGTTAAGGGGAAAGTCTTGTCTGACAAATTTGATTGGATACTATGATGTGGTTACAAAGGAACTGGATGCAAAAAATTATTTTGATATCATATACTTGGATTTCAGGAAAGCTTTTGACACTGTTGTGCAAGGAAGACTAATGTACAAATTGGAGCAAAATGGTATTAAGGGTAAGTTGCTACAATGGATAAAAGGGTGGTTGAGTGGGAGAAAACAGTGCTAATCAATGGATGCTGCTCTTCATGGACTAATGTTATTAGTGGAA
Source organism: Mastigoproctus giganteus (assembly GCF_048544385.1). NCBI lineage: Eukaryota > Metazoa > Arthropoda > Arachnida > Uropygi > Thelyphonidae > Mastigoproctus > Mastigoproctus giganteus. The sequence goes on from NC_143582.1 coordinate 76,208,954, forward strand.
TCCCACAGGGTTCAGTGTTGGGCCCACTATTGTTTTGTATATTTATCAATGATATTGATGAAGGTACATCAGGCTTATTGTTGATGTTTGCAGATGATACAGTGGTTTGCATGGTTATTAATAACTTTTCTAGATCCTGTTGCTAATGCAACAGGATCTAGAAAAGTTAGGCAGATGGGCTGAGAGTGGCAACTGAAGTTTAACATTGACAAATGTGAAGTACTGCATATGGGTAGCAGTAATGCAAGAGAAACATACCAACTGTGTGGTAATGGTACTACGCTCAGGGAGGTGGAGAATGAAAAAGACCTGGGGGTAATTATGTAGTCAGATATGAAGTTCTCTGAGCAGACAGGCTGTCAGAGCAGGTCATGGAGTTTTGTCAATGGTATACTGTATAGGAATTTTACTAGCAGAGACAGGAGGTGATTAACCCTTTGTATGAAGCAATGGTCAGGCCATGCCTTGAGTACTGCATATAGGTCTGGAGGCCTCATTTTAGGAAGGATGTAGATTGGCTTGAGCATGTACAGAGAAGGGCAACAAGATTGGTGAGGGTAATGAAGGGGTCCTCTTACAAAGAAAGGCTTAAGTTCCGCAAATTGCAGCATCTGGAGACTAGGCACCTGTGAGGTGTAGAAGGCCTTGAATGGTGAATTCCGATGGAATTCTTCTGCTTGCTCAGATTACAAACCTGAGGGGGCATAAATTGAAATTGAGGAAAGACAGTTGTAGAATGGAAATTTGCCTTTAGCCAGTGGGTAGTTGATTGCTGGAACAAACTTCTGTCTGTCGTTGTGGAAGTTGATAGCTTAAATGAATTCAAGGAAGAACCAGACAAACTTTTGGAGTGAATGGATGGGTGAAATGGGAAAGTTTTTTTTTGGATGATGCTGCCTATGCTTGCTTCATATGCCTATACTAACTCAGCTAATGCTCAGCCAAGTTGTGAAAAAGGCCCATAAAAATCCTTGCATCTTCAATGGAATTCGATCTCAGGTCTTTTCCACCCAGTATGAGGAGGATGGTAATTATATTAACTGTGCTGGCTGTGAGGGTGCACAACATTTAAAATGGCCCGCAAACACACTTCTAAAGGCATAATACGCTTATAAGAATATGTTACACTTGAGAGCCTTTAACATAATAATAATTATATATATAGCATTTATATATAGATGGGATTTTCTTGTTTGCAATCAATTGCTTAAAACCTTGACTCTACCCTGAAAATAGCACACTTAACGTGCAATATTTGCAGGAATATGTTCCTGGAAATTTCTATGTATATTAAGACCAGAGGATTACAGAAAAGGACAGGTAGACTTTTCCTATGTCAATCAAGAACGTTCATGATCAATAAGAAAATATGTAATAGCTAGGCTTATTATAAAAATATAAGAATAATAATTATATATATAGCATTTATATATAGATGGCATTTTCTTGTTTCTTGTATGAAGAATAAATAAAAATTAACACGCAAAAAAAACATTTAACTTGTCCTTGATTACGATAATTTAAAAGATAACATATGTTGAGTGATGTGGATGGATTAGAGATGTGGGAGTCTTCCTAAAGATCTCTTCAAGAAGGTGGCTTATGTGTAACTGTAGTTGCGATATTTTTTAAAAAATTCATTATTGGTGTTTGCTTTTTTCTTTCTTTCTTCCTTCCTTCTTTCTTTGTATGTCCCTATAAAGGGACATAGTCTTAAATTTTACACTCCGTCGAAGGGTCCAGTTTTGCTAGTACCTTAGGAACAGCTGAGGCTTTTGAATCATATCTCCTTCCTTGCTGCTTTCACTTTCTTTTGAGATCAGTGAAATCCTCTCCTTCCAAACCAAGCATCAATCCAATATTTAATTTAACAGCATCAACCAGGCAGATTGAGGCAAACAAGTTTTAGAATGGAAATTATCCTCTATATGTCCTTATTTAAAAATAAGAAATGTGATCATCCCACATTTGCTGGTGTTTAATATCTATAAAAGTCGAATTATCATAACACCCTCTTAAATTAATATTAATATTTGAGTTAACAATATTTTTTATCGTTGGTTGGGACCACTGCCACTTTTATCATTTTTCTAAAACTGGAAACAGTGATTAAAGCCGTTAGTAGTATAATGTATACCGTTTTTCATTAAACCCACATAAGCCAACGGAATTTGGGGAGAGCTGTGGGAGAGTAACATTCCCTGTCTGTGTTGCGGTACCAGTTATGTTTACTTTTCCTAATGAACGGAATGGTACTCCCATTATCTTTACTGAGGTCTCTGACAAACGTCATATTCGCATACCACATGGTTGTGTTCATTTGCACAGATACGCGCTGGTCCTCATCGGTTCTTCTCAAGTGGTCAGGCAGTATAATTGGTTTTATTATAATACTCTTCCACAAAAGATCCGAATTTCGTGATCTTGCATTTGTGCGAGAGAATTCTGCTACGGTTCTTTTCCTCGGCCTCACTGCACAGGGGGGGGGGGCGCATCCGTAGCTAGGTGGGCAGGAGCAGCACTGCGTAGCATACGCTTCTTGATTAGACCAGGGTTCGAGCCCGTGAACACCAAATACGGAGGATGCGGAATGGTCAGGGCATGACCACCGCATATCCCCGGAGCAATATGGCTTTGGTTGCTAATGCTCCTAAAACCCAAATAACAACATCACTGCACAGGCAATGATAATGAGCGTGTAATACGGCTTGTCGCAAATCACTCTCACGTGGAAAGTACGATTTTTGGATTAATTTTGTCTAACGGTAATCATTGTAGAAGTTTTCCATTTACATTAAAACCAGTGATATGAGTCTAATGGGAAAGGAACGGTACGTTAATCGCAAATGGCGATAAGACTTCTTTTACTGCTAAGGAACAACCGCTATTATTTACAAGCATTCACTCGCGCTTCGCATTGTTGATTTCTCATTCAAAGACAATTGGCAGTTCCGGAACCTTTTCTAAAATGAACTGAATGATCAAGTGAAGCAAATCATTCATTAACTGTACAGCACATTTTGAGAATTTCTTTTTATGTGCATTACTACATAGAAACAGGGCAGAACGAAAGAACAAAAGGTGCGAAAGTCATTAAAGTAAATGCACTCGTTAACTTCTAGTAAATTAACTAAAGCAAATTACTCCATCTGCACTTATTTAAAATCATCCCAGTGGAGTAAAATAATCGAGTTTCTGCTTTTAAGGACACAGGCTCTCTCTCTCTCTCTCAGGACCCAGAATGGACTGAAGCACATCGGAACCAAGTTCCGGTTCTCCACACGCATCGGTAATGTCATTTCATAGTAGGATTTTAATTTAAAAATAAGATAACGGCCGCCGCAGCAGAGGCACGAATGCATAAGTACACGTGCTTTGATTGATCGGGATTCAAGCCTCTGACTACTAAATACATTGTTGTTTTTTTGTATTCTCTCTATCTTGTGAATTCCTGTGGTCGTCCCGGAATAGAAAATTTATTTTATACAGTAAACCCCCGCTATTCGCGGTATCTGTATTCGCGGTTTCGCGATCGCTGATTTAATATAAAATGAAACCTAAAAAAATGTGAATTTTAAAGCGCCGTGAATATTACCGCCATAAAAAACATGGGCCTGGCTAAAATTATCTTGCCCGGTCAAAACAGCGCTCAGTGGGTGGGGAGAGAGGGGTGACAAAATCGCGAGCGTGGATGTGTTTCACTAATCCTTGTTCAGTATGTGTTTATGCGCTTGTAATGGAAGTTTTCGTCGTTCGTTTTTAATTTATATGCTTATAAATTGATATGCTTACAAAAGTGATAAAACTACCGTTTTGCAGTGTAAAACAGACTTTTTCGAGAATGTTAACGGACGAAAGTGACTTTATTGTGGACAAGTTCTTTCTAACCAGTACAAAAATATGGCTACAAATAACAAGGGAAATGTGAAAATATCAAAGGTGATGACATTAGCGAATAAAATTGAGTTATTAAACAAAATTTCTAATGGTGAAAGTGTCTCCTCAGTTGCAAAACATTATAAAATCAATGAGTCAACGGTACGATCAATCAAGAAATCGGAAGAAAAATCCGCCGTAGTGTCCGTGAAAACGCGATAATTGCTTCAAAAATTTGGTCTGTAACTCGTGACGTTAAATTAGAAAAAATGGAAAACGCTTTAAATCTGTGGATAGAAGACCGAACTCAAAATAAAATCCCGTTAAGTTCACTCATCATTCATGAAAAGGCAAAACTCCTTTATCAACACTTTAGCGAAACTGGTGATAGCACTGGCGGGATAAGTTTTTTTTGCTAGCAAGGGCGCTGGTTTGAAAGATTTGTTTGAAATTTCTAATAAACATTACATTTAATATTAAATTGTTTCTTATTTTCATTTCGATGCCACATGCTTGCATTTCACTATGTACTGTCTATGTACTGTGCGTAGTCATATTATAAAAGGTACATATAATACATACATAGACAAAATTTTAGACTAGTTTTTCTTATATATTTCATGCTTTGGAACGGAACCCCTTTATTACTATGGGAGCCATAACTCAGTATTCGCGTTTTCGGCATTCGCGACATTTCTCAGGAACGTAACCCCCGCGAATAGCGGGGGTTTACTGTATTTCATTCACGAGCGATCCGTTTCGTAAAATTTTCCATTTTGATCCCTGCTTGAAGGTATACAACACATTTAATAAAGCGGGCAAATCATATAAATTAATATTAAGCCATGTGACATTTATTTTTATTGGTTAAAAGAGAAAAGGATATCTTCGATTTATTAGCATTCATATTATAATGGATAAATGATTTCACTTTGATTACTAAACTGTCCCTCTCGACCACCGTCACAAGCAGTTCGTTCCAGTTTTTAACACTTGAGAAATTTTTGACGTTGCCGAATAAATGGTTACTTAATTAAATTTTTTAAGTTTTTGTGCCTTCGATAAAAATAGCTTTGACTCCCTCTCCCCTACAAAGAGAGGCGAGGGACAGACAAAGGAAAAGCACAGTTGGTATAATTAACGTCGGTTAGTGTCGTGAGTCACGGGCGGCTAGCAAGTCACCGTCAGCTCTGACCTGTCGTGAATCGTATTCTGACGGAGCAGTTCCGACTTGACTGAGAATGCGTGACACTCACTGTATCTACCGGACTATATACTGGCAATGTATGTATTACTCGCAGTTTTTTTTTTTTTTTTCCCCCGTTTGCAAAAAGAATAAAAAGTTGATTATAAATATAAAAGTAGATACTGTAGTTATAAAAAAATAGTAATGGAAATAGGTAATTACAGTATTATTAATTTTTAAGTATTATTTTCAGATAATTTATATTGCATGAAAACAATTTGTGTATATTTTGTTATTATTTGTATATATTTGTAATAATTTGTATGCTTCGTATATTGCAGTGTTACCAAGGCTATGCCGAATTTCCTCAGCATACATCCCTTTGTACTTAAATTTAATGGGTATACAGGCCCATTCTGATTGTATTTTTTTCCCGCAGAAGGACCTTATGACAGAAAGGTAAGTGTCGCCCACAGAAGGACAAGGACGATTGAAAGCCAAGTGTGTCTTATACGTTAATTGATAACACTGCAATGTGTCATGATATCTTACTTCTTGGCGAACCTGCAGATACAGTGCAGGTTCGCGTATCGAACGCAGTATCGCGCGTGCTCAGCAAGTCGGAACTGCCCGTTAGAATACGATTCACGACAGGTTGAGCTGGCGGTGACTTGCGAGCTGACCGTGACTCACGACAATAAAGTGTAGGATTACCATTACCGTCCTTTCTACACCGGGTGTAAAAGACCTAAAGTTCGAGTACCGTCAACGACGGGAGGAATTTTTATGGGCCTTTTTCACAACATGGCTGAGTTAGTCGGTTTCAGGCGAGGGCAACATGTTTTTCTCCCCCCCAGTAACTCGGGTTTTTCGTCCAGCAAAACAAAAAATCAACCTCGGAACACACACAATTCACAGACACAATATGGCCTAAGTTGCTAATGCGCCTAAAACCCTGCAACCAACTTAAAGTGGCATATTGTAGTAGATCATATTTATTTCAAATCGGAACTCATATGAGCAAATATCAATATGTCCTTTGACAAATTGGACCCAGTTACAAATATAATTCATAATTAGGTAATCGAACTAGTACAGAGAAGGGCAACAAGATTAGTGAATGGAACAAAGGGGTGCTTTTACGAAGAAAGGCTTAAGTTTTGCAGATTACAGTGCCTGGAGACTAGGCACCTGCGAGGTGATCTGATTGAGGTGTATAAAGCCTTGAATGGTTTGAGCATTCTCAATGCTGATGGGATTTTTCCTCTTGCTCAGAATAATCACCTGAGAGGGCATAAATTCAAATTGAGGAAAGACAGTTGTAGGATATATGTGCGGAAGTTCGCCTTTAACAAGCGGGTAGTTGGTAGGTGGAACAGACTTCCATCTTTTGTTGTGAAAGTTGATAGCCTAAATAAATTTAAGGCTGAGCTGGACAGGTATTTGGAACGAACAGAGGGGTGAACTGGGAGCGGGTTTTTTTTTTTTTTTTTGGCTGATGCTGCATAAGCTTGCTTTCTTGCATCATATGCCTCTACTAATGCTAACTATTAATTCGTAATGCAATGAAAATTACCCACTTTGCTATATGTGCGAGGAAAGAGGTACATGTATTATTCTGGAAAAATATTTCAGGGGTTCTACAATAAAATTATTTACATTTTGTGCTTTCTGTTTGGTTTGACATATTATTATCACTGACTTGCTACGATATTAATCGTGATATTTGTTTCAAAGAAGGGTCAGGTTATTTGGAACCTACAGTGGTGGACAAAAAAAAAACTGCATCATTCTTGAATTTTGCAAATGATGTGTTTTGCGCTGCATTGTGGGTTGCAGAAATGTTCGAAATGCATTCGTTAGATAGAATATATCTGTGAATGAAATCCAATAAAAAAACTCCACCTAATATACTTAATTGCCATAAATATTTTCCCAAAGGGTAAAATGCGTAATTAATGGAAATATGAGAAATCATGTAAATGGCAATCATGACAACCAAACATACATTGTATTGCATTTAGGAGTACAAACTGACAAGTTAACTTAATAGTATTATGCAGCGGTGTATTCGGGCCAGAACAACGTTCCGGCTTTTACTTTTTTCTAAATGTCATAATAGAAAATCGTTAAATTTATACTCCTAATATTATGAAACAATGGCATAATCAAAGGGAAGAGAAGAATATTTTACCTATTGCTACTAAAAATATTAATAGATTTCTTTAAAAAATTTATTTAAAAACAAAAATTTCGCAATGAAACTAACGTTTCTTACTAAAGTAAACTGTATTAAATAAAGAGATCCAACGAATGAGATATACTGTAATGCGTGCGAACGCTGCATTTTGATTTGCCATTAGATGAACACTAGAACTGGTTGTTCTATGAACGGTAAAACGGAGTCTGATTCAGTTACTGTACAGTCCATATGGCGTTATCATATAGTCTTCTGGAGAACGAGCGTTCCGGTACTATTTTTTTTTTTTTTTTAGCAATATACCTTTGGTATTATGTACTGTAAATCAGCAAAATAAGTCCTCAATATGTTGTTGTTCCTCCTCGAGCTGCAATTACAGCCGTGCGACGATCTGGTATCTTACAATGTTCTCCTGCAGCTGAATCTTACTTGTTGGCTTCTTCTGAGCAATTTTAGACGACATTATGTACCAGCAATTTTCAAAGGGCTTCAAATTTTCACTGTTGCTGGGCCAGTCCAACACTGTAATGGCAGCATTTCTGAGATATGACTACGCCTTAAGGGAGAAAAACATTGATGTATGTTTTAAACCGTGGGAGACAAGAAGACAAACTCATCATTAAATCTAAATAGCATAAAACTTAACAATTTTGCTGTGTGGCAAAGTGCTGTTGAAAAATGCAATTATGGTCATCTGTGGTGATCCCTAATAACGGGTATCAGGCACGCCTCCAAGATAGCAGTTTAGGTTTCTGCATTCACCGTTCCGTTAATAAACTTAATTCGCTCCACTCCTTTGCTTATTATGCATCCCCAGACCATCTTACCAGCGAGGAACTATACAGTCGGTGTTATGCAGTCAGGATGGTATGCCTCCGATTTTCGTCTTCATATATCGCTTCCCATCCGAGCCATGCAGATTGAATTTCAATTCGTCAGAAAAGATGAAGCTGTCCCATTGCTCTTTTGTCCATGAAACATGCGTTTTGGCCCAAGCATCTGGCCGACAGGGAACTATACAGTCGGTGTAATGCAGTCAGGATGGTATGCCACCGATTTTTGTCTTCTGACATATCGCTTTCCATCCGAGCCATTCAGGTTGAATTTCGATTCGTTAGAAAAGATGGTGTCCCATTGCTCATTTGTCCATGAAACATGCGCTTTAGGAGCAAGGAAGAAGCAAGTCGCTTCTTCCTCATTTGTTGGGTCAAAAAAAGGTTTCTTGGGCCGATACGCATGCAGACCACATTCCGAAAGCCTTCTTTGGACAGTTCGTGCACTTGTTTCAACACCAGAGGCCATCTCGAAGTCCAGTTTTAGATCAGGAGCACTAGCATGGCGATTACGAAGGCACAACTGTTTCAAATATCAATCTTGGGAAGGCATAGTCACTCTCTTACGAACTGATTTCAGCATCCGCATATAGCGATACCACGGGGAGAAAGCCGTTCCTGGGATAGAGTAACAGCTACACTTTTTTTCTTGGTGTCAACTGAACGTATGGAGCCATGCTTACACCTCCGCAAAACAGGATACTAATGAGCGTGTATACCCTTCCAACGCCGTATTTCTAGAAACCGCTGATGCAATACCTTGCAATTACTGTCTGATGCAATAGAAGCGTTATCTGAAGCAATACCTTTGATTTGTGACAAACAAAATGACTGTAATCAAACAATATCTTATACGTTTACCTACAAATGTTACTTTTTTTTTATGGTGGTGCAGTTTTTTGTCCGCGACTGTATATATATTTCTTAACTCCCACTAATAAAACGAACTAGTCTCTGTTGCCAAGGCAAAGCATTGTATCAAGAGTCTTATCGCCAGTAGATCAGGGTCAGATCAAAAATCCCTACTCGACTTTTTTTTTCTTTTTCTTTTTTGCGTGGGTGTGAGGTGGGGGAAGATCATTTTCTTTTGCACTTGGGCAACCACAAGTGCTGCAGCCGCCCTGACCAAAATCTTACTACAGGCCTGTAGCTACTGCTGAGCATCCTAATGACTGCATTTTCCTAAAAAGAAATAGCACAAAATTCCAGAAGTTCAGGTTGCTTCTAACTCAGTGCAGGTCGCAACTTATCGCTTATCAGCCCTGTATAATACGTGCCAATATCCAGGGCTGTTTCTTCAGTGGGGTACAGTGGTTGTAACGCACCCAGAAATCAGGGCCCCAAACCCCAACGAAGGGTGCTCCTCCCAATCCAGACAGGGATTACTCTGTTCAGTCCTGTTTTTCTTCACATTTATTCTTTCCCAGGACCTCTGAACTCAGGCACTAATGGGCAGAGAACATAACGTGGATTGCTTTCAGAGCGCCTTGGCTGTGTCTCACAATTTTTTTCCTTCCTTAGGTGGAGACTTCAGCTTAGCATTTTGCTTCTTCAGTTCCAGCTCAAATGATACCCTCAGTAGAGTACAATGGATATCATCGCTGTTTTTTTGTCAAAAGGTAAAGTGCAGCCATTATCAACCCACTGCATGATGGAAGCCTCCTCAACAATTCATGCTGAGGGAAATGGACCATAATCTGCCACGCTGGTCCAGTGCGGGTTGGCAGATCGACCGTATTCAGCAGTCAGGGGCTTGAACCCCGGTCTACTCAAAGAGCGTGTGCTACTGCACTCCCGCTCCTGACCACTCGGCTACCGCTTTGGTTCCATTTCTGACTTCTCGTCGGGGACAGCAGAAGTCTTTATAGACTAGTTTCACTTTGTTGCGGTGTTAATTACTCTTGGGCAACGGACAGCATCATCCCCTCCGGAAATTCAGATTTTTCGTCCAACAGACAAATCGACCAATACACAACGCTACCTAGCCGTGTTCTGGGTGTAATGGCTTTTTGCCCTCACCCTGACAAAATCAATGTAACCATGGCCACTGCCAAAAATGCAATCAAAGAATACTGCTCTCAGCCATTAAAGTTGAAAATATGTTACCGTATTGAAACCATAACTATTCACCCTCCTGAACCCATAAATTCTAAGACAATAATTGTCTGGTTAAGCTTTATATTCCAATTATATAGCCTACCTTTATATTTCTACAACAGATAAAACAGTATTCTTATATATATATATATATATGTAATATTGATAAAAATGAGTAATGAAATTACTGAAAGTGTTAGAAAACAAGAAAAGGTATTAAAAAATAATAAACTGGGTTATGGATCCGTGGTATAGCAAAAAAAATTGGCAACCATAATGAAATATAGACAAATATATTATCAGTTTTTAAGTAAAATTAAATGCAACGAGGATTCATAATAATCATAATTCATAATTCTTTAAGAGTATAATAATCTATATAATATTGGTGTAAACACACCATAGACAACTCTTAAATAAAAAACTACGTTAGTAGTGAAGGGTATAATTTTATCTGTATCTCATATGGTGTTATCCTTCACGAGTTGCCATGTAACTAAAAGAGAAGAATTCTTCTCTTTTAGTTACTTATTCGAGGTAGTGCAGTATATGGCAACTCGTTGTGGGTTCCAGGACTTTAAGTCCTAGGACCCACAACGAGTTGCCATATATATGTGATAAAATGGTACTATCAAATAAATGATAATGATAAAATGGTGCCATGTATATGTGATAAAATGGCTTTAGGTACTATCGTTTATTTTTATGTTAAACCTTAATTTCATTTTATTTCAGTTAATCTGTTTTTACCATAAATGGTTTTTAATTTTTCCATGATAATTACACCTGCCAGTTCAGATCCTCCGCTTAATACACTGATAATAATATATATACAGTATATATATATATAAAGAAGTTATCCGCGCTGTTTGTCCCGGTTAGGGGTCAGTGACATGAATGGAACGCTTGTCGTTCTTCAATGTTAATACAGTCGGTCCTCGTATAACACGTGTTTACATTGCACGAATTCGATCATACACGATTTATAAATAGGGGAACGATATCTTATATAACACGAACCGAATTCGCTTATGCACGATTCGCCTTTGTGTTTACAAGAAATGGCAGTCGAACGCAGAATCACCCCAACCGAACGCAACACGATAGGAATGAAGAGAAGATTCTGAAAATATATTTATGTTTTTTATATCAGTGAAGGGGAAACACATTTCACCATAATAACATAAAAACCAACACAATTCCAGCTATCGGTATAACCGCAAATGCAATTAGATTGAGTTTACTACCAGTTTATAACAGATTCCACTAGCAGAAACGCAAATTGTTTTATGGTAGTAATTTTTATGGAAATTGTTTTATGGTAGTAACCCCCAGAAATGTGCTTTAGTAAAATGTGAGGTGTTAATAGTGTATTTCGGCCTTTACGGTGTTGTTTATTCAATTGCTACACGGGCGCAGCTTTGTTTATGTGTATCAAGCGTGCCTCCTCGTTTTGTAATTGCGCTTTATTCCCTAAAAATTAGTAAAATACTTAAAAAGGTGTGAAAAGGAAGCGTCCTGGCGAAGACACTGCAGATTCAGAGAGAGAGAAAAAAAAAAAAGCAATAACGATAAACGATAACGAGGCGGACTGGGTCAAAAATTCTTACCCGGGAAAATTTATAGTGGCCTCATACTACGGTTTATGGCCAAAATCACACCGGCCTCCGGCCCACCGGGATTTCCCGGGTAAGGCTTATGGCCAGTCCGCCTCTGTCGATAGAGAAAAAAATATGAAATTGTGAAACGCTTTGAGAAAAATGAAAGACCACGTGATATTGCACATGCTACAGACCGAAATGAGGCAACGCCGAGAATTAGAAAGAATGCGGAGAAAATAAAAACAACTTTCATGTCGGGAACAACTCAAAGGTGTACTTAAAATCCATTAGATTAAGACACAAAGAATTGGAAGAGATGGAATGGCTGTCATCTGTTTGGATAAAAAATCAAACAAAAAACAAGTTTGCTTACGATAGAAGCAAAAGCAGTAGCAATATTTTATTACGTAATAGTCGTAATAAAATACATTACGACTATTTTATTTAATACCATAAATTTTTTACTATTTTATTAATAAATTTTTATTATTTAAATAAATATTTTTTATTTTTTATTATATTATAATAATAAAAAATATTATAATATTATTTTTTATTACGTATTTTAATCGTTATAAAATACGTAAGTATTTTATAACGATTAAAATTACCCAATTATTTATTGTGTTTGGTAATGTTTTGGTTCCAAATGTGTGTTCAGTCTTGGGCGGTCGGCACCTAACCCCACTTTTCCCATAGGGCCTGTTGTTTATATTGCACGATTTTGCATTGCACGAGGTTTTCTAGGAACACAACTATCGTGCTATACGAGCACAGACTGTATGTCCAACCGAATTTTTACAAGCCGCTGGCCAGGCCTCACGCTCTTATTTTGGTGTTTCCTTCACCCAACGTCAATGCAAAACGTTTATCGTATTTAGTAGTAACGGGTTGAACCTCGGCCCACTCGAACCGTACCACTGCACTCGTGATCCTGACCATCAGCTAACGTTGTAGCCTCCACATGAATATTAATATACTGTTCTTAAATCGTGCAATGGGCTGTCGATATTACTGCTACTCCTAACAGGAATTCACTTGTGCAAACCATTACACACTGGCGATGCAAAGAAGACGTGGCAAATCAAATTAAAAGGCTTAGTAACGCTGACTTGAGCAGAATTGGTTAGTACCTAGGGCCGTAAAATTTAAAAAAATTATATACACATACATGCACTATATACTGATGTCCCAGAATTAATGTAGAGTTCGTGATACTCTTAATCACGAACTCTTAATCCCGCAGTGCTAAATGTGAGAACACAGATCATATGATCTGTATTCACGTTCTACGGTGATGATAAAATAAGGTAATTTTGGTAAGCTATATATACATTAGTCACGCATGGCTGACAATAATTTCTCCTCTGCCGATAATCCAATCACGTGACATCGTTACGTGAAAAACGCGCGGAATGTCAACATCACTAAAGCTGAAGTCCTTATTCTCAGATAAGCCCTACGTGAAAACTATGAATAGAACTCAAAAGAATTTATAGGCCTCGTCAACGTCTGGTTTGGTGTTGATTCTTCGCAACTTCCGCGTGTTTAATCTGTTCATTTGGAACATTCAACAAATAACATAAGCTTCCACTTTTTTTTTTTTTTTTTTTTTTTGATAAACTACTTCGCTTAAGTCTAATGATTTAAAGGTTTACTTGGATGGTATACACAGGATATTTTCGCTGTCGTGATTAATCGGGACTGGGTCGCATCCCTCTCGAGTATGCTCTCCCCCCACTCTCCAATGAATCGTCATCTCTTTTGATCACCTTTCTGAAAGTACGTACAGCCATCACGATATCTAGGCTCCGGCTTTCAGGAGCAGCAGAAACGGTTCTTTTCGTATAGGCATTAACAAAATGAATTATGTTTTACTGGGACGTTTTCATTTAGTGGACAGAAGTGACATTCTGGTTTGCATCCAAATCCGTAAAACGCCTTGATTACAGCATGTGCAAAAGATGTTTGTGTAAATATGACGACATACATGATAGATACCTAATGATGTAGTTGAAGTTAAGTTACACTCTGTGTATGTCCAAAACGTTCAAAGCAACTCTAGAATGAACAGTGTGTGTAAGGCATCAATCAATATATTTCGTCTGTAAACAGCGTGTATTGTTGTGATGGACGGAAGGAAACCCGAGCTTCTGGTAGATAAATCCATGCAATCCTCGACTGAGACCAACTAACTTGGCGACGTTGTGTTAAAAAAAAATAGCAGAAGACAATATGAATATACTGTATATACAGGGTATGTCAAAATTACGTTAACACTTATATGGAAAAAACAATGTCAAAATTACGTTAACACTTATATGGAAAAAACAATGTCAAAATTATATTAACACCTATATGAAAATTGAACATTTGAATTTGAATTTTATTTATTATTTATTTATTTATTATTATTATTTTTATTTTATTTATTTTTTTTTTTTTTCAGATATTGCAGATAGGTTAACGCTAGAAGAAAGAAGCGTGTGTCAAGCTTGACAGATAAAATAAAATTCAAATATTTATTCCATATAAGTGTTAACATAATTTTGACATACCGTGTATAATCGTACAAGCTTCAAACTTCATATATTACCTTAATCTTAAATAAAGAAACAGTGTGTTTGCATATTGCGAAGGCTGAAAACCTTATGAAGAACTTCATAAAGAAATTTAAAAGAAAGAGAAGAGCTTTCAATCACATAATTCTTGAAGCTGATTTCTGATTCCAATGCATCTTTTACTTATCTAGATTTTCCGACAACAAATCGCACCTATCATCTCACAATGTGCCAAACCTGGATATGTCTCATTTGGGTTACTGATAAGCAGCACATACAGTATTTTTATACATGTCATTTACATTACCAATTTTTGCTGTTCTATCATTTAACAAGTTAGTTAATGTATGCAACATTTCAGGCGCGTAGCAAACAGTAATAATTCATTATTTATAACAAATTAAGTCACTCATTGAGATAAAAATTTGTTACATTTCTGAAATATTCTGAGTAAGCAATGAAATTTTTAAAAGGATCAGGGCTCCTGCTCTATATTTATAGTAATATTTCTATAGGGAAGAGGTTCCCAAACTTTTATACCTTGAGCCTTTTTATATGCCCCTCCCCCAAGTTCAGAAAAAGTGCAAATAAAAGTATTTTGACCTAAAATTTAGCCATGAATAAGGCCTCCATAGCCGAGTGGTTTCTAGAAAGAGTGCAATAGCGCACGCTCTTTGAGTAGACTGGGGTTCGAGTCCCTGACTGCTAAATACGGTGGATCTGCCAACTTTCACTGAACCAGCGTGCAAGTTGGCAGATCCACCAACTTGCACACAGATTATGGTCCATTCCCTCAACATGACTTGTTGGGAAGGCCTCCATCCTGCAGTGGATTGACGATGACTGCAGGTTTAGCTATAAACATGCATATTTTTATAAATCGATATATACTTCAATACATTTAATCTCAAAGAAATAAAATACGAATAATAGAAATATTCGTATAATAAAAAAAACGCTTTGAATAATAAAAAAATGCTTCATATTTCTTTTAAAATAGTGTTTCATGAAAAGAACGGGCATCCCCACCATGTGTGTTCATTTGTGTGTACCCCTAGGAGGAATCCCACACTTTAGGAACATCTGCTGTAGCAACTTGGGGGGGGGGGGGGTGCTATGAAGTCGGAACTGAACTTAGAACCATCCCAGGGACCAAGAGAATACGTATGTTGAAAATTTGGTAGCAATCCGCATTTTCCTTGTCGATTAATGCGAAACATGCTTTCATTTTATGCCGATTTTTGTAGAGGGGAAAGAGTGAGAGAGAAGAGGAATTGAGGGCTGTTTAACTAAGGCCATATTGCTCCGGGGATATGCGGTGGTCATTCCCTGACCTTTCCGCATCCTCCGTATTTGGTGGTGACGGGCTCGAACCCCCGGTCTAATCAAGAAGCATGTGCTATACACTGCTGCTCCTTCCCACCTGGCTACGGAAGCGCCTCCATTGAGGGCTGTGAAATCGTAACTGGACCTGAACTTTCTGAAAAAACCAACAGGTTGAAAATTTGGCTTCGATCTGATTGTAGAGTACTACCCGAATATATACATTCATTTATATGAATAGATTTTTGTGGTCGGAGTGATAGGGGTGACGATGACCGATCATAATAACTTTCCAAGGACCAAAGAAATACCGGTATATGCTGAAATTGTGATGTCGATTGAACTTTTCTGATTAAGTAAGTAAGTTAAGTTATATTAACTTAATTTTCGTTCAATGATAGTAAAGTTTATAGCTATGACTTAAGGTACTGTTGGTATAATCATATATTGAAATATATAACTTAATTTTCTTATCAAGTTATTAAAGTAAATAATGTACGTACGCAGTGCATTACATTTCAGGCGCATTCTGTTTTTCTTAGAATTAATTGGTTTTTTTGTGGGGGGGGGGCGAAATAAATATAATTAATAAATTAGTGAAAATATCTTATCAATTGATTACTAAGATTATAACTTCATAGTTTTAAGTTCTTTAAATTTAGCCATTCAGTTTAATTACAACTGTATAATATTTATAACTCTCTTTCGCTATACTTTTTTCTTTTTTTTTTTAAGTCTCTTTCTTCCCTCTTTATAGAAGATGCATCTCTCCACTAGAAACACCACATTCACGAGCTTTACATAACAGTGCCCTGGCTCTATAAAGTTAACAATACTGCATTAAAACTGAGAATCCGTCCACTGCGAGTTTAGTGTTACATGAAGATAATAAGC
This sequence comes from Mastigoproctus giganteus, assembly GCF_048544385.1. NCBI lineage: Eukaryota > Metazoa > Arthropoda > Arachnida > Uropygi > Thelyphonidae > Mastigoproctus > Mastigoproctus giganteus. The sequence continues at coordinate 76,225,525 of NC_143582.1, forward strand.
GCGCGCTTATGTTAACACTCCTAAATATTGCGTTTCTATATTTTCCATACTTTGTTTTCCATTACTCTTAGTATCTTTTCGCGATATTACCGATCTCGAGAGCTTGCCTAACCCGGGCGATCGGCGAGGGACACCTATACATAAAATAATTGTGGGTTCCCCTCTTTTTAGGGGACCCACAATTTTTTTTTTCAAGGGCCTCCTTGTAACTATCCATCTTGATTCTGACTGCGAACAAGTTAACCCTGAACACCAATTCCATATTCAAGAAGTTAAACCGACACCTTTGGCTAAAATAAAAATCAAATAGTCCCTAAATGGGACAGAGCAACTAGAAGCCAAAGCCAACCAAAGGACGCTCATGATGATCCTGGCTCCCTACAACCAGGAAAACAAGTTGAAACCAATATAAAGGAATCCCCCCGGACCCTGCACTCCCAGAGGGAACCCCCTTGGATCAAGCACGCACTCTCAAGACAGCCCTAGAAGACCTATTTAGGGACCAGAGCAACAGAATCTCGGCAGGCTTCAGAGGCTAAATTGTTACTTTATGGAATAAAATGGAGTCCATTTTATTCCAAACATACTTAGAATCCGAAATAGCCACAGCTAAACTAGAGACTTATAAGGAAGGAGGAGAAAAAATATGCCACAGCGCACTCCCTCCTATGCAGATGCGCTGAGGACACTGGCTCAGTGTGACCACCCAACCAATACAAGCCAAGGAGAAATCCTCCACTCGGCCACCTAACCTTGTAGTGTCGATACCCCTTAATAAAGAGGACAAACATTGTAGAGAAGGCATTAAGCAGGCAATAAGTGACAAACTCTCAGATGACCTAAGGATCACGAAAATAAAATCGGTGCTAAAGATAAGGAATTCAGGGGTGGTCATCGAAACAGAGACCACAGAGGAAATAAACGAAATAACAGCCAACCCCAAGATCGCAACCCTGGGCTCAGAGCTGAACCCCCAAGAAGGAAGGGGCACTCCATCCTTATATACGATCTAGATAAGGAAATCAAACCCGACGAGGTCGCAAGGAGTGGGGCAAAGCCCCCTCTCCCCACGGGAAGGGAAAGAGCACCGTTCAAGAGAGAAACAGTGTATGTTGAGTCATATGACAATCTTGGATGTCCTTTAGTCCAGGTGCCCAACAGAGCAAGATGGGGTTCTTCTGTGGTGTCTTTGAACAAGTTACCCCCCCCCCTCCACGAAAAGAAGTAAATGCATCCGTAGAAGTATTTCATACTTTGGAAGAGGGCAATTCCGTAACCCCTCACCACTGCAGATATATAAAACAATGACTTCGATAATAAAGAAAGCAATTTTGATAAAGAAGTTACACATCATTTGGAATGTGAGCGAGACCGCGCAAATGACCCACCAAACGATGTTAAGGGAAACGCTGGGAGTTCACAAACGCAGCCCGATACAATCAATGAAAACAAATCATGTTGTTGTATCTCTCCTGACAACTGCCAATCATCGCAGCTCCGTGAGTCATACGCCCCACATTTCAGCAACCTCACTAATAGCCTTAGCAGCATAATAGTGGAAGCATTTACGCAATTTGTTTACCCTGTTACTATGCAGGCTGAAGAGTATATGCACAATTTAGAGGAGAAATTTCCAAACATTTTTGAATGTTTATCTGCTCTACTCAGTATAAACCAAGAACTTTGTGCACAGAATGAGTAAATTAGAAAGGAAATGAGCTTTTTGAAAAACCAGATAATAGACCTGAAGAGCAATATTATACTATCGGAGAGATCCGCATACCAATCGTCTCTGCAGGGTCCTCAGACCTCAAAACCAGCTTGCAAAAATCTGGATATCGTATCTTCTCAATTTGAAAAAGGTTGTGTTGACCGTGCATCCTTCTCGACGACTAGCTCTCGCGTTAAAGCTGATAACCGACCAGAACACGCAGTCGTGAACACGCTGCCCATTACTCTCTATGAAGGTAATAGAGAAATAGAAGATTTCATTGAACACTCTTCTTAGAGAAATAAATCATATCAAAACGCGCTCAAGCTAAACCTGCCCCAGGAAACAATAGGTGGTGATTTGCCACCCGACGAAGTTAGCTACGATCAGTACATAAACAAAAATGCCACACGAAATTCCCTTGACTGCACCCACGAAGCCACTCGTCAGCTAGTCCTAAACAAGACCGAACCACTGCCAGGCCTGCGACCAACTTGGTGATGAGTGCCGAACCGGAAAATAACCAGATTACCAAGTGCAAGACGGCCAGTAGAAACAGTTTGAACAGGAACTGCACTAGTCTCGAAGCTTCGGCCTTTCAAATGGGATGGTTCATCACCCAGACTCCCCCCTCCCCAGCAGTTTGTTTGTCATGTTTGGCCCCAGCCACGTCAGCACAATTCGTCACAGATGTACTGATTGAGGAACTACAATTAGAATTAAAGATTCAGAGATTGAACACTCGAAGAGAGCATATGCTTTTTTTCGCATCTATTGTGATAGAAGTCAGTTTGAAATGATTGGAACGTGCACCAAATGGCCCCTCGGCACCATCATCAGGCCATTTTATGAAGCACGAAGTAGAAAAGAAGAGAACTGCTCCGCATGGGAATAGCCGTAGGAAAAACAAGGTAAATCCATGCTTCGCCCTTAACATGCCCACGGAAAAGGGGCTCCCAAACGGTCACTGAAAATGATGAGATTGAAAATTACCCAAAATCTCTATCATCTCTCTCTCCCCGAATTTTGTGATCCCTGTCATGGTTTCAACATATCGAAGACCAGCGACGCATCACAGACGGATCAGACCGCGTACATCCCTCGCCACGGTAAAGAGAACAGCTTCATTCCAATTCCTATTCCAAAATGTGCGATCCATGAGGAATAAACTGAATGAAGTTGAGGAGCTCTTGCTGTCCAATTCAATGGACGTGGTTTGCTTTCCAGAAACCTGGCTTGACCCCAATGAAGAAACACTTTCCTCTACTTGGCCTGCAAGGTATCAGATGGTGTGCAAGTCTAGAGAAAAGCGGAGGAGAGGAGGAGTTCCGATTTTTTTTCAATGAGCAGGTATTTTCTATCCTCCACTCAGTATCAAGCCAGTCTGACTCTTTCGAGGCAGTTCTAGTTACGCTAAAACCTAAAAACAATAACAGCCAGAACAATTCTCTCGACATTTTCGCAGTGTATATCCCACCGGATCCAGACGCACAACTAGTTGATGAACTCCTCAATTGGCTGCTTAACCATCTCCATTCATCACTGAAACGCGTCGTGTGCGGGGATTTCAATCTCCCGAATACTCAGGGAAACCTCAAGAGGAGACTGAGTCAGCGTCTAGGTATATTAGGTCTCAAACTGGTTAGCACACCACCCACGAGGGGCGAAAGCACATTAGACCTTGCGCTCGTATCAGCAAATTGTGTGGCTAATCAAAACCCTACAAGCAACATACAGTCTGATCATAACCCCATCATTCTCTCTGTGCAAATAGAAATGCCCATCATTTCTGGAAGAAGGAAAGTCACAACCAAAACAATTACAGCGCCAAAAATACCTTAATCCTGAAAAGTGCGGCTCAAGCAATCCCATGCGATGTCCTTGAGGAATGTGATCCCGAACTCGAGATTGACCTAATGATAAGATGGATAGCCACTGTTTCTCTCTATGCTGCAACGAAGAAACTAACCATTACAGAGTATTCAAAGGCCTGGTGGAATCCAAAAGTCTCTGAAAGTTTCCACGTTAAACAGAATTTGCACAAAAAGTGGAAAAAATTCCAGCTCACCCTCGGACGGGACTGCTATTCCCGAGCTGGTGCGCTTTTTATTCAGAACAAGAGGGAGGCGATAAAACTTCACCTAGAGGATATGATAAATAAGGGGAAGGCCTTCCATAGAATCCAATCAGAGAACGCCATTGATTCACTCAATATGAGCAGCTGGCTCGACCATATACGTGTAACTAGGTTCGCTGCTCAGCCAGAATCCACTAGCCAATGGAATTCCCAATCAATCCGATTTTGACAGACCCCTTCAATTTAGTTCACCTCACCAATACTACTAGCTGATCGACGCAATGAATAGCTTAGCACCTACGACCGCATCAGGTGCCGATGGAATTCCTCAGTTTATGCTGAAATGCCTCAGTACATTTGTTATTGATCCTATCCTGTCGTTATTTAACAAGATCCTTAATCAAAAATTTTTCCTCCTACGTGGCATGTCTATCTAGTAAGACCTCTGCCGAAAACACGCTCTGCTTCTCAGCCCAGTCACTTCCGTCCAATTTCCTCTGCATCATGCCTATTAAAGCTCTTTGAGAAATCTCTTCTAAGAACATTAACTATCCAAATTATGCCGCAACAGCTACCGCAGATCCACTATGCTACCCGGTCAAGATCCACTGCTACAAATCTAGTCACCACCACTACCAAGATCCTCGAGGAATTTGAGCGCCGTTCGGAAATCACCGTTACGTATATTGACGTCCAGGCAGCATTTGATTCCGTATCCGTTCACGCATTGGCAAGGCTACTACGTGAGTATTACCTCATTGGTGGAGACGTGCTCTGGTTTATTTAGACTGTTATACTGGGTGTTTTTATTTATTATGCTTCTTGCTTTCTTATTAATTACTTACTTTCGTTCGTTCGGACTTCTCTGGACAACACATCTGTATGGCGGGACACTTTCCTTCCTTAATCATTTGTTCAATGATAACCCCAGTATACTCATGTGATTGTCTAGTGGTTTTTCATATTAGGACAATGATCTCGGCCCTCGGTAAACTATTCAAGGGAATAGGAACTGCAGCTTCGATCAGGCGTTGTGAAAATACTCAAACTCTTTCCAATTATAGGTAGAAATTCGAGTACCCGCGGTATCAGTTCTATTATATAATTCTTTGCTTACTCATTCGTGTGAATAGAGGATAGGCCTGAGGCATATGTTTAAAACAAAATATAGTTTAATATACTCCACTATAGAATTGATACATGTATGAAAACTACTGCCCTAGCGGCAGTGACAAGCAAATCCTAAATCATTTGGTTACAATAATATAAACTGACTTTATGGAAGTATTTAAGAGTTCTTAGCATTTATTGATGTTTTGGAAATTAATGGGTTCTTCACATAGGTGTTCTTCGTGTGGATACTTCATCTCAGGCAAGGACTAGCATATGACATAATGGTTGTACAAACATGATGGGGTCAATACTAAAAATACTGCACTATTTAGGATAGCATGCTTAAGATACATCATTTACCTATTGTTAATTTGTGAAACTGACAATCTAAGTGATGCGCTATTTAAGATAGCAGTATTAAGACATTTTACAATTTATCAATGCTAACATAATTAATTATATTATTGAGGAGTAAGGTTTATGCATAGCTGTGGGATAACTTACCTAAGTAAGGATGACTCATTCTACGGGGGCGGAACTCGGTGAGGGGATTCCGTGCTTTCGCAGCCTTCCTTCGGTTCTGCTATCTTCGCTCGCTCATTCTGTATCTTCTTGCGCTGTTCTTCAAGCTTCTCTCTGTACAGTCATTCTGTAACGTAATTCCCGTTTCCAAAAACTTACTGTATTTTTTCACTCTCTCTCATACAGACTAACTAACCGACTGCTTCTCCCAAAAGCCACCACAAAAACAACCCCCTTTCGCTCATCGTCCACCAGGGTATATGCTCCTTATCGCATGAACTTTCGCCTCACACCGAGCTTGAACTAGGGTGGGACACTTTTCTCACGCGGTCAACATCAGACACACTGACCAGTATTTGTCAGGGAGAGCGAAGCTCGTATTTTCGTGGACTTGTGAACTTACTTCTACGTAGCGACTGTTATCTTCAGTTAGGAAAATAATGGCAAAGGGAATTTATAACTGAGAAAGCAACTAAGTCGAATTTAACCATTCTATATTTGACAAGAAACTGATAGCGGTTACTCGTGTACGATTGGCATTTATATTTTCTGCTGAAACGGTCAAAACAACTCTTTAGCAAGAAGGGGCACAGCAAAGGGGGGGGGGAAATGCATGGGAAATATCTGTAAATTAATATGAAAAATGTGGGCATTTTACACTCCTCGCCACTACCGCTGAGGATTTCAGTCGGGGTACACAACTAAGACTGAAATTCTCAACGTCCCTACTGGGGCTTTGACTTTTGTCAGGGGGGGACAACATAAACATTCCTCCTCTTACAGTATGTAAAAGAAACTTAATTACTAACATATTATATGGATATAATCAAATAAAATACAAGACAAACAAAACAAAGCGTATAGCACTTAGTTCACTGTGTGGACTTAATGTATTCACACTTCTCAATGCTGTTCGCTCTCCACATGGAGGCCATTGTCTGCACCCATCTGTTGAGAAATTGTTTTTTTTTTTTTTTTTTTATTTTTTTCTCACCACTAAAGTCCGTGCTTCAGTTAACAGTTTCCCTGGTTTAAATAAGTGAGCATTTTGAAGCACAACAGAAAACAGATCTGGACTTCCAGGCTGAGGTTGTCAGGCAGTAAAAGAAAAGTTCTTCTGTAGTCCATGATTCGGTGAGGTTATTCTTCAGCAGGCTGGAGACACACAAAAGGAGCTTATCCCTCCAAGGAATGTTCTGGGCACTGCTTTTGTTCATAGTCCTTACTTGGCTCACAGGCACAACATAAAACATAAACAATCACACAATTAGTAACTGTCCTTAGGTCATGGACACAAAGCATCTGAAGTTAATTAAGCAAGTACATTATAATTGTATACATGTAACTAAACATCACAATAACATAGACATGAACTAATAACTAAAATGGAACACTGCAACATACATAAAAGAAATATCATATATGTAAAGCTGATAAAAATATTAAAGTTAGGTCTATAAAATATATATATGTATATATATAATTTTTCTTTTGAATATTGTAGACCTTAGCAATCTCCTTACACAGAAATGAATGGAATTACAATCTCTTCTGTCTCCACGTTTGGCCTTGTCTTTCTTGGCTGTTAACACATGGCCTTGTGGTAAACCACTTTCACTATTCAGTTCTCAGGAAGAGCTTTTCTTGCCTTCACTAGACCGATGAATTCCAGCCACTGGGTGCAAAGGTTCACTGTGCGGACTGCACAGTGGTCCGCCGGGTGGTTCCAGGGACAATGAAAGGGATTGTTTCTTGCATCAGGCAAGAATTCTGGATCGGGACAGGAGAAGACTTTAGCATCCATCACAGTCCGGAAGGGAAGGACTTTTTCCAGGCTTCGTGCCTTTCTTTCTCCTATAGCTATGATCGTTTGGTATGGCTTCGTAAGGATGCTTAACCATGATCCGAAATGCTGAGATGCAAACGCTCCTGCCTTTGGGGTTGGTGCAATATACTGATGGTCCCAACTTACTAGGGCAATCTCCTCTACTTTGAGTGCACTTTCTTGGTTACTGGCAAATAGAAAATCAATGACGATCCACTTCGAGAAAGGAGGAAGTGATCCAAGGGGGTGTGTCGTTGGTGACCGGGGAAGGGCAGGTGTGCACCAGGTTGGGCGGACAAAGCGATTCACCATCCCAAGTCTATGTTTTGAAACCTGCACCTCACCTTTCCAATTTAGGAAACTTCTCGTGCCATGGTTCTCATAGTGGCAGGGAAAACGCATTTCCAGGGCTGCCTTAAGTTTCCTCCTCATGGGTTGAGACCGCCTTACTTCCTTTTGTTTCCGCTCTTGCTGGGAAAGCTGCTGCGGGGTTAGAATCAGCTCAGCTCCAGAAGACTCCTGACAAGGACTTATGGATTGATTAGGCGCTGGGATCTCCCTTTCTGTGGTGGTCACCCTCTGTATCCAACGTAAAGGTGCTAGGAGGAAGGTCAGCATTCTAGCGATGAGGCATCGTACAGACCTGTGAAACTCCACCATCACGACTAAACAAGGACGGATAAACACGACTAGTTAGTGAAGAAAATACTTCTGTTTATGCATTCCATCCATCCTCTCTTCCATACTAAAGATTTGCCCCACTTACACATCTTTTCCTCCTTATACTTTCGAATCCCGGGTGAGGGAGTATTTGGTACCATACATACTCCACATTTACCTTTCATTCATTCTTCCTGCTCTCACTCACAACCTCAAATGTCACTTTCTTGGTTTCCTTGCATACCTCTCCGAAGACGAATTACTCAATTCATTTGCAAAATCAAACATGCCATGCATGGCAAAAAAAATAATATCCCCATCAGAAAACAAAAACTTTAGAAATCATTCCCTTATTTTAAAATAGCCCTTGATTCTCCTAATTAGCACAATGTTTTGTTTATCAGCAGTCTGGATTTTTGAAGGCACGAACATGAGTACACTACTTCAGCAATCTTGTTTCTGTTTTTTTTTTTTTTTTTTATAGTCAATATTACCTATATGTTTTGTTCTATATTGATCTTCTTACATTAATGCACTATCACTTACTCCCTACTGTCATACATGATGAAGTTCTCATTAGTAGGTAAACTTTATTCAAAAAGAAATTATTGACGGAATTAGAATTCTGATTAATATTGTTTTGAGGATTTCTTTCCACAGTAAAGTTTTTTTTTTTTTTTTTTTTTTTAATATATATTATTTATATATATGTAGTACAAGAAGATGGATCCCAAGTCTAGATCTTGAAGTTCAGAAGTTACCTCCTATTCACTTAAATTTTTTTTTCTCTGGAAAGTGATAAAAACAACTAGTGACTGGGAGGAACCAGCCGTCCCCAGGCCAATTGCCCTATCCTCTCTCCAAAAGAAACCAAATATTATCTCCCTCTTGTTCTCCTTTTTTTTTTTTTTTTTTTTGGGATCCTCTCTCTTGACTTTTGGATTTTGATGTGCAATGAGAGAGAGGGAAAACAAAAAGTGACTAGGGGATTTCCGGACATTCCCTCAGCCACCTGTATCCTTCCTCTCTCCATTTTTATACCGCATAATTTCATAAAGTCTAGATATATTTGGTGGAGAAAGGTGTTTGCTTTAATAGTATTAGCTCAATGGTCATATTTGAATAGAATTCGGATACAAAATCTCTGGTTTTTTTTTTTTTTTCAAGGTTCATTGGAGTGGTTCGTGCTTCTGCGTGAGATTTATAAAGATAAATTAATTCTATTTTCCTACTTGTGCCATGTCATTCAATTTGCCATCCATTTATCTGGCTGCTGATAAAACACACTGCCAGAATCCAACAAAACTGATCAATTTCTTCACCTCTGTGGTCAGTTATGTACTTTGATCCTTTTCTTATCATAACTTCGCTTATCCCCTCTCTCTTTCTCTTGAAATAACACAAGTGTTTTTTTTTCACATTAGTACAGGAAGATGATCTACTTATCTAAAATCTTGATCTCCTGATGTCATAAATTTTTTTTTTTTGTACTGGTAAAGTGATATGTAAATTAAAAAGAAACCTTTTCTCAATGGTCCTACCACAGTTTAAGCAGAAATGCAAATTAAATTCCCAATCATTCCTCATTCTCTCCTCAAAAAAAAAGACTTGTGCTTGCTCTTCACATCTGCTCCTATAGTTCTCAGTATTCTCTGTCCCTTTCATCTCATGCATTATTATGCAGGGGATGTGTATACAGGTGTATATCCCTTCCTCCTTCTCCTATTTAGCTATTTGATACAGATTCGGAATCGAACCTTTTGTACATTGAATGCCTTACAAGAATGCTAAAAAGATTTTTTTTTTTTTTTGAATTTTCTGGTACTGGTTCTCAAACTGGTCGTTCAGTGTACACAACTGTCTTGCCAAAGCATTCACTTTGCTAGCAACTGCAATTATGGCTTGTTTCTCCTTGAAATCGATACACTTCGCTATCCTCACTTTAGTCTCTCCAGGCATCTCTCAGAATACCTGCCAGATCAGAACTACTGCCATCGCTTGGTCGAAGGTATCTCTCAGCAAGATGTGGACCCAATATCCACTGAACTGCTCTTTCTATCCTATCTGGTGGCTCGCTTTGGCTTGTGTTTGCTTGAGTGTTGTTACTCTGATCTGGGGTGACACCTCTTTCTGCTTCAGCTACATTGCTGGGAGTGTCAACCACTGTATCTGCTCTTTCCACTGAAGCTGTCTCTGGTACTAATTCCTCAGTTTGTGACTGGGACACCACAATTTCCTTTGGTGGGGCATGAATTACTCGGTCGCGACTACGTAAATTATATCCATGGGTCTGAGTAGGTACTTGCTCAGCTCCCTCAGGTCTCACTGAATGCTCTGTCCTTGGTTGGCCCTCCTGATTTCTTTGTGGGAGGGATGACAATGGGATTGATATGGGTAAGCTTGTCGGATTGATCCTTGTTGGTCGGGGAATTATAGGTGGGATAAGATCACAATCCTCCACTAAAGGTTCATCAAAGATCCATGTCTCTTTGGGCACTGATGCAGTGCTTGTTTGGTCTGGTGAATTGCTATCTTCTGATTCCTCTGATTCCTCTACTCTCAATTCGGGAAACACTTTCCTGTCAATAACCTTTGTCAATCTGTCCACGTGCACAATTTGTTTATCTTTAAGGTTATACAGGTGCTGTATTTCATAATTCACTAATGATGGCTGACTGATCACACGGTAGGGACCTGTGCTCAATCGAGCCAATTTCTTTGTAGTGCCCACTTTTATTTTAGGGGTAAAAAGATAAACAAGGCTTCCTACACGGATGTTTTTGTCTACTGCAACAGATGCTCTACGATCCTCTTGCCTCTGCACTGCCTCTTCCAAGTGTTGGGAGACGATTTCATAGGATCTGCGAAGGCGTGCACACAATAGTTCTGCATAGTTTTCCAAAGACGCATATGAATGTCTCTCTTTGGAATGCCATAAGTCGGAAGGCAACACCAAATCTCTGCCATACATTAAAAAGTTTGGCGATTCCTGTGTGGAACTATGGGTTGCCGCGTGGTACGCAGCGATTGCTAGTGGGGCCATGACATCCCAGTCCGTTTGAGACTCGTTCACTACATGAGACAGGATGTTTGCCAAGGTGCGGTTTAGACGTTCGACCTTTGCATTGGCTTGGGGGTGGAAGGAACTCGTATGAAGCTGATGAATATCTAGCTTTTTACACACCTGTCGTAACAGTGATGACATGAAGTTAGTGCCCTGATCTGTTAGGATGTATTTAGGAATCCCATGTCTCGAGATCACATTGTTTATGAAAGCTGTGGCCACTTCCTCAGCCTTCTGGGTATAAAGCGGGCTTACTTCTGCGTAACGGGTAAAATTGTCTATTGCCATCAGTAAATATTTGTGCCCTTTCAAAGTCATTGGAAGGGGTCCCAAAATGTCCAAGGACACTCGGACCCAAGGTGAGTTCTCATTAGGAACTCTCATCAGGGCTGCTTTTGCCTTAGGGTTATACCCTCTACGCTCCAAACACGATGGACAAGTCTCCACATAATTCTTGACGTCGCCAAAAAGGCCTAGCCAGAAAAAGTGTTTTCTAACCTTCTCTAACGTCTTGTGTAGGGCCAGGTGGCCCCCGCTGAGAAAACCGTCGTGACAGGACTTCAACACTTCTGCTTTCAAGCTGGTTGGAACTACTAACTGTTCACAGGGCTCTGAGCGAGTAGCTCCATGGTCAGGTAAAGTGTAGTGATACAGTATCCTGTCCTCACTCAGATAGAAGGAGTCTGGGATTTTACTTGTTGCCTGGAGTGCTCCTTCTAATTGCTCAATTAACTCCTGCAAATTAGGGTCCTCTCTTTGGAGATTCCTAATCAAAGTTCTGGTTTGTTGTTGCGGCATGATCAGTGACTCTATGGTGGGATTTGCTGCTATAGGAGCAACTAATTCAGCAGTTTTGGATTTCTTAAGCCCCTTTTGTCTTTCCTCTTCCTCTAACACTGGCCTTGAAAGGAAATCGGCATTTGAGTGAAGTCGACCCGGCCTGTATATGATTTTGAAATTGTATTCTTGTAGAAGCATACTCCAGCGAGCTAATCTGGGGGATGGATTCTTTAAGTGAAGAAGATAGCTTAATGGTTGGTGGTCTGTTATTAGTGTGAAACTGGAGGCTATTAAGAATGGTCTGAACTGTGATACCGCAAAGACTATTGCCAAAGCTTCCTTTTCTGTGGTACTATACATAGTCTCTGCTTTCTTTAGTAGTCTGGAGGCGTAAGCGATTGGCTGTCTTTGATTTTCGTCAACTTGTTGCTCTAGCACAGCCGAGATTGCATAATTAGATGCGTCAGAGGACACAAAAAATGGTTTAGAAAAGTCAGGGTAAATCAATAGGGGTGGTGTGGTCAAAGCGACCTTCAGCTTGTCGAAGGCCTCTTGGGCGGCACTGTTCCAGAAAAAGGGGGTGTTCTTTTTTGTAAGTTGGGTTAGCGGCCTGACTATCTCTGCGTACTCTGGGACAAACTTTCTGTAAAATCCTGTCATCCCAAGAAACGATCGCACTTGCTTCATTGTTCTTGGCTCTCGACACTCTCGAACGGCCTTCACGTTCGCTGGATCGGGACGGACACCGTCCTTATCAATGAGATGACCTAAGTATTTTATTTGCTCTTTTAGGAACTCACACTTCTTTGGTTTCAGCTTCAGATCGTACCTTCTCAGGCGCTGGAAAACTTTCTCAAGCTTCGAAAGGTGTGAGGACCAAGATTTCGACACTATGATTATGTCATCTAAGTAAGCGAAAATGGAATCTCGTTGTAAATTATCCAAGACAAGCCCCATTGCTCTCACAAAACTAGATGGCGCGTTTTTTAACCCAAAAGGCATGCGCCGGTATTGTAGCAGCGATTCCCCTGTAGTAAAAGCTGTCTTGTGGCGGTCCGCGGGGTGCACTTCAATCTGGTGGAATCCGGCTTCGAGGTCCAAAGAGCTGAAGTAGCGCGCGCCTCCCAGAAGTTCAAGTATCTCACTCATGGAAGGGATCGGGTATGCGTCGGAGATCGTCTTGGCGTTAAGTTTCCTAAAATCAATACATAACCTGTATCCCCCACCTCGCTTCTTCACCAGAACAATGGGCGCGGCATACGGAGAACAGCTGGGTTCAATGATGTTTGAATCTAGGAGTTCTTGGACCTGGTTGCGAATCTCATCCTTTAGTAAAAAGGGGGTTCTGTAAGCATTCTGTCTAACAGGAATGTTGTCTGTCAATTTAATTCTGTGTTGGATAACTTTTGAGTTGCCTAGTTGGGCTGGTGATTTGGCAAACACATCCCAGTATTTGCGTAACAGGTCTGATAATTGGTGTCTTTGATCGGCAGTCAGGTGATCAAGCTTAAAGTCCTCTATGGTTACTGGAGAAACTTCCCTTTTGCCTCTTTCCTGGCTCTTAGGGTTAATTGATTGAGGATTCAGGTTCTCCAGACACGCAATACCCATGCCTTTTGGAAGATGCAGCGGTTCCGCTGTTAAATTGGCGACGAGCACAGATATTTTCCCACTTTCGTCTACCTGGTCTACCGAATATTTCACTGCTAAATCATCCCGGCTTAAGTTTGAATTTGGCCCTGCTAATACTAGTTGTTTGGGAGGAGCAGCAAGCTGGTCACAAGATACTGTTACCACCTGTTCTGTGCTTGCTGGGAGCACATGTTTACATGTAAGCTTAGCAACTGTGGGTGTGGAATTCACCAATTGTTGCCGAATATCCTCTTCCCTCAGGCAAATCCCTAATGGAACTGATCGTATGATCCCTTTACCTAAGTCTAGGCTGAATGAAAACTTCCTTAATATGTTCAAGCCGAGGATGATATCATATTTGCCACTAAAATTTTTTGAAGTAACCAGAATTTTCTCCCTAAAAGTTGCCTTATCTAATTTAATATTAGCAGTTACTGTAGTGTGTATTGGCACAATATTTCCCGAAACTCCGGTTACAGTTAATTCTGGAGGTCTGAAATCTAACGATGTATCATTTTTAATTTTATTAAATAAATCTGCACTCATTAAAGAAACGCCAGCACCTGTGTCTAAAAGAAATCTAGTTTTAATGTTTTGTACAGAACCCAATACCACAGGTAGTTTAGTATTATCCTCCAGAATGTAAATGCCATGTTGTGTTCTGATGTCTCTGACTTCTGGCTTACTAACTTTACTAAAGTTAGGGGTTGGCAAAAGGGTTTTATTACATCGCGAATCCTTCCTATTAAGTTTAGAACCCCTTTTTAGTCATAAATTTCTATCTCTATCTCGCCTGTAGCTTCCAGTATTTGTATAATTATTTTGTCTGCCCTGAAATGTTTTTGGCCGAATTTGCCCCTGAATATGCTCATTCCTATATGTTCCTCTCCTTATCCTAGAATAAGAGTCTATATTACTCCTATTATGATCAGCATAATACATTCTATTGGCGGCTTGATCTCGATTTTCATTAAAATTACAATATCGATTGTTAGCATAGGACGTCCTAACTTTTGGGGATGCAGTGTACACATCCGTTTCGTAATTCGTGCACGGGCGGCTGCGGAACAGTTGGGTGGGTTGATGGAAGCTGGGACGGCCGTCAAAAATGCGTCTTTCCCTTCGTTCGCGATTGTTTACCATATTTCTGGCTGCCTGCTGCCGGCCGTGGTATGGCAAGATTATGCGTCTTTCCGGGCGGTCAACGACCTCTGATCTGAAGGTCACGTTAGCGTCGGTTAGCGGATCTACTGCGCTGTCCGAGTGGAGGTAGGTAGCGCCTAATGCTGCTTGACCGTGGGGAGGGGAAAATTTGCCCACCTTCATAGTTTGCATCTGCTGACTCAGGGCGGCTATTTGTGTCTCTAAATTGTTGATTGTTGCGTGATTTACTGATAATGAACTTAACGATTGTTGTAAGTCGCGTATTTGATCTTGAATGGGTTCAAGAATGTGTTTGGGATTGTTTTCCTGTCGCTCCCATTCATTCTCGGCCCTTACAGGACTATTAATAACATGTACAGGGACAGTTTTTGTGTGAGTAAGTTGGTCATTAATTTCCTCTCTCTTCGAAATCTCAATTGCCTGTGAAAAAGTTAAAGGATTGTGTGTGAGCACCATTTTTCTAATTTTTCCCGTTATGCCCCTAAGGAATTGGGCCAGCATTGCCTGGTCTAAAATGTTTAATACTTCAGGTGTCTCTCCCTGAATTTTGAAAGCTGCCCTTGCCAAATTCCTCACGCGCGCGCTATAACTCGCAATGGTTTCCGAAGGTGCTTGTACAGCACTGGCGAACTGCTGAAGGGAGGTGATAATTGGTTCCCTTTTTTCGAATTGTGCCAAAAAAACATTCTTAAATATGTTGTAATTCTTTTCCCCGCGTAATTCAAAGGATTGGGCTAAAAAGTCCGCTGCCGAAGCGCGAAGTTTAGATTTCGAGACTGCCAAAAGTTCTCTGTGTCCCCAGAGTGCTAATTCTCCAACACTCTCCAAAGTTTCGAAAAACAGTTGGACTGAAGGACCTTCATCATTTTTGCCAAAGAATAATGGCACAAGACTTAAAAATCCCGCAATATTCGCTGAATGTGGTCTGTCTGGTTCTGGGGTGGGTGGTGGCTGTTGTGTTTGAGGTAGGGGGGATGATGTTCCTGATGTTTGAGGCATCTGATCCTCCATTTTTTTTTTTTTTTTTAAATTTACTAGGAATTGGGAAATTTAATTGCTAATTTTGGGCCCCGTCTTCCAAAATAATGTGACTTACCTGTTGCTGAAACAAAATTATGATGTTAGTAATCCCTTATTTAAAACAAGAGTGTGTTATAGCATGTAGTCATTTGTTTATTAAATATAATTATAAGAATAGCGATAATTTATTAATTAGTGTAGATGTCCTGTGTTGTTGCAAAGGAGTAATGCCTCCTACCTATTCTCTTAATGCACGAAATCAACAATCTTACTACTTATCAGTAATCCCTTTAGATTCTTTCTCTTTGCGACTTCTTCTTCTGTGTAGACAGTTTTTCATCCCGCAAAATATTTAATCCTGGACACAATTGTCACCAGTGTTATACTGGGTGTTTTTATTTATTATGCTTCTTGCTTTCTTATTAATTACTTACTTTCGTTCGTTCGGACTTCTCTGGACAACACATCTGTATGGCGGGACACTTTCCTTCCTTAATCATTTGTTCAATGATAACCCCAGTATACTCATGTGATTGTCTAGTGGTTTTTCATATTAGGACAATGATCTCGGCCCTCGGTAAACTATTCAAGGGAATAGGAACTGCAGCTTCGATCAGGCGTTGTGAAAATACTCAAACTCTTTCCAATTATAGGTAGAAATTCGAGTACCCGCGGTATCAGTTCTATTATATAATTCTTTGCTTACTCATTCGTGTGAATAGAGGATAGGCCTGAGGCATATGTTTAAAACAAAATATAGTTTAATATACTCCACTATAGAATTGATACATGTATGAAAACTACTGCCCTAGCGGCAGTGACAAGCAAATCCTAAATCATTTGGTTACAATAATATAAACTGACTTTATGGAAGTATTTAAGAGTTCTTAGCATTTATTGATGTTTTGGAAATTAATGGGTTCTTCACATAGGTGTTCTTCGTGTGGATACTTCATCTCAGGCAAGGACTAGCATATGACATAATGGTTGTACAAACATGATGGGGTCAATACTAAAAATACTGCACTATTTAGGATAGCATGCTTAAGATACATCATTTACCTATTGTTAATTTGTGAAACTGACAATCTAAGTGATGCGCTATTTAAGATAGCAGTATTAAGACATTTTACAATTTATCAATGCTAACATAATTAATTATATTATTGAGGAGTAAGGTTTATGCATAGCTGTGGGATAACTTACCTAAGTAAGGATGACTCATTCTACGGGGGCGGAACTCGGTGAGGGGATTCCGTGCTTTCGCAGCCTTCCTTCGGTTCTGCTATCTTCGCTCGCTCATTCTGTATCTTCTTGCGCTGTTCTTCAAGCTTCTCTCTGTACAGTCATTCTGTAACGTAATTCCCGTTTCCAAAAACTTACTGTATTTTTTCACTCTCTCTCATACAGACTAACTAACCGACTGCTTCTCCCAAAAGCCACCACAAAAACAACCCCCTTTCGCTCATCGTCCACCAGGGTATATGCTCCTTATCGCATGAACTTTCGCCTCACACCGAGCTTGAACTAGGGTGGGACACTTTTCTCACGCGGTCAACATCAGACACACTGACCAGTATTTGTCAGGGAGAGCGAAGCTCGTATTTTCGTGGACTTGTGAACTTACTTCTACGTAGCGACTGTTATCTTCAGTTAGGAAAATAATGGCAAAGGGAATTTATAACTGAGAAAGCAACTAAGTCGAATTTAACCATTCTATATTTGACAAGAAACTGATAGCGGTTACTCATGTACGATTGGCATTTATATTTTCTGCTGAAACGGTCAAAACAACTCTTTAGCAAGAAGGGGCACAGCAAGGGGGGGGGGGGGGGAAATGCATGGGAAATATCTGTAAATTAATATGAAAAATGTGGGCATTTTACAAGACAATGCTGGAACATTATTGTTCACGATGGCAATCTGCGCTATACCAGGACTATTACAACTGGAGTCCCACAAGGCGGGGTTCTGTCCGGAATGTTGTTCTCAGCTGTTCTCGTGCCATTTGTGACAGGCCGAACTGACATCCTCACCTTTGCCGATGACATAAAACTGTTTACTCCCATCAGCCCTGGAGACACTGCTGAATACATCAATACCTTAATCCTTCAGAAAATCCGGAACCTTGAGGCCTTCCTCTCCGGTTTTGGACTTCAAATCAATCCTGAGAAATCAAAACAGTTGACTTTCTCTCTCAAACGGAGCCCAACAATAGTAAAACCCATTTTAAGAGGATGCGCGATTTCTGCAGTCCAACAACATACAGATTTGGGCGTTATTTTTGATCAAAAGCTCTCCTTTCTACTGCCCATAGACCACTTACAAATAAAGTTTTGTCGACTCCGGTGGATGATTAAACAACAACTAATGCACGTCCATGACCAGGCTGTTGGGTGCAGATATATTAAGACATGTATTTATCCGGTCATACTCTATGGCGCCGAAGTCTGGACTTCAACTGCTATGACCCATCTTAGACGGATTTTCGCGGGGGAATTCTGGCTACTGAAGTGGGCCATATGGAAATTTCAGCTTCCCCCTACACCAAGGACCACCCATATGGCGGCAGCTCTCAGCATGAGACGTTTTCCTGCCCTTTTTTTTTGTGTTTATTATGTTATGTGATTTCTTTTATGTGAACCCCTGGCTTGTAGCCGTGAAGGGAGATGTATACTGCAATGTGCTTTCTGTATATAATAAAGAGTTCTTCTTCTTCTAACAGTAGGATTTAGTGAAATTATCCTGATATCAGTTTTTATTTGTTATACCGAGATAAACGTTATTAAATTTACTAATCTTAAGTGTTCTTAAGATTAGTAAGTTCTCATTTAAACTGTAGAAAATGTGCTCGTAGGGTACACCCGGAAGGCTTCGGTTTTAAATACTTTCGTAATGTTTATTTAACCGGTTAACCTTTACAAGCTGATACCCATCAGGTTGATCGTTACGAGTAGCAGTGATTGACATGCCTAGTCCCCTATGGTTAGTGTTAGGGTGTTTATTTCCCCTCCCCTTGCCGCTGTTTTAAAATTGGAAAACGAATTCCCGATTTTAAAACAGCTGTAATGGGGGGAGAGGTTAAACACCCCAAGACTAACCATAGCGGGATAGGAATATGCAGTGAAGTTACGCCTCCTCAAAACTCAACCGGAAGGGTACCAGCTTGTAAAGGTGCAAATCTACGGGAGAAAACAATGTTTAAACTGCTTCACCGACGACAGTTACTTTTGGAAAATGTAAGATTCCCCAGAAGAAAGTCCTTAGAGAATTTATTAGAGATTAAGGATTCCTCTAAAATAACCTTGTAAGAAACCAGTCAAATGGGTGTTCTACTGAAACAATTAGCGCGAGTGTTAACTTGCCCATCACTTAGGGTGGTCAACGTACTCAAAGAACTATGACCCATGGATCATAATATCACCAAACATCAAAAATGTTAAAGTTCCAATGAGAACATTATTGAATCCAAATATGACCGGATTCAAGCCCGTGAATGCTAAATACGGCGTTGTTTCTTGTGTTCTCTCTAACTTGTGAGCTCCTCTGAGCGAGTGGTCGTCCGGAGTAGAAACAGAAAATTTATTTATTTATTGTACTTAAAATAAACACTTACACGTCCAACACACTACATACAAATGGCCGGTTTTGGCGTAAGCTTCAACAACACATGAATATCCCTGTACTTTAGATAATTTTTTCGCTGAATTCCATTTTAATATGTAGTTTGCTAAAAGCTTTCTCTGTCTCACTCAGAGAAAAAAAAAATAATAATAAATAAGTAAATTAAGAATTTAATAATTCCGAATTATTCCTTAACTAAAATTCTTGCTGATTCGACGACTGAATAAACATGAACCAGAATAGTATTTCTGAATGAAGGTGGTGCCCGTATTAATCTTGATAAACTACTGGATTGTAATTATAGTTACATTACGTCCAGCTTGAAGATGTCTCCCTGCAAGTAGCTACTACTAGCAGTTCTGTTACAAATTAATAAGTGAAGTACATGTACACATTTGGTAATAATCAGGGGTCGGAGTAGACTAGAGTGCACCGTAACATTGTTCCGATTCGTCACACGCAAGGGTACTATCACGTACGTACAGTATTTGATTATTAAAAATAAGGGTTATACTCGATATTATGGGTACACCTCCGATGGAAGTGGCTTTTAATTAATTAATTAATTATTTTTTTTTTTTTTTGCGTGAATCCGCCCGGAATTACTGGCCTAAATTAACCTTTTTTTTCACTAGCCAAAAATGAAAGTCCATTAAAAAACCCACACCTCTTTTGCTTGAATCCGTCCTGAATTTGGCCATTCCAGCAACGCGGTTACCCATAATCTGGAGTTCAGCCAAAACAAGATAGTTTACTAAAGGCCTGTTTCTTAAAATTTTTCACGTCGACCCCCTGGTCATAAATAATCATAAATTTTCTCGATCACTCTGTGGTATGTACAGCTGGTCTTTTTAGTTTAGACAAAATCCATTAATCTAAGACAGGGCTGTCCAACCTTAGGTAATCCGAGGGCCACACTTAAAAAAAAAAAAAAAAAAAAAGATCAATCCGAGGGCCGCATCCAGAATAATAAATACAGTACAGATACAGTACACCATGGCTTTTCCTTTATTTCGTAATAAAGGAAAAGTGCTTTCGCAAAGATATGTGCTCCTGAGCATTGAGCACATCTTGAGTCCAAAGTCCCTCAATTTCGGATAGCGCTCTCTCTTGGTAATAATTTTAAAAAATATTCTCCTTTTTCGATTCTGCCAGTATAAAAAGGGTCGGATTGCAAACCGCACAATTCCAGTTGGAGGTCAGATCTTACGTTTTCAATGCTGACAGTCACTGGTTGAATGAAAACAAACTTCTTCAATTTCCTTAATATCACCAAATCGATTCTCAAAGTCCTCCATGATTGTTTCAATGCACTTTATATGAGCTGAAAATGATGTTCTCTCAAATTTCTTCAAATTGTTTTTTGCAATTAGGAAAAAAAGTAAAAATATTATTGGCCAATGTTGATTTCAAAAGCTTCAATTTACTTTTAAAACCATTCAAATGACCATATAAGTTGGTAATATACCAAGGCCGCCATATCCGAGTGGTCAGGCACACGGGTTCAAGCCCGTGACTGCTGAATACGGTGCTGTTTCTTGTATTCTCTCTACCTTGTGAACTCCTACCGTGTGGTCGTCCCGGAGTATAAAGAAAATTTATTATTCTGTTTGAGTTGAACTTAAAGCTGCAGGACATTCAAATGGTTGGTCATATCTGTTAAAAACGCAAGATCAGATAAAATGGTGGGATCTTGCATTTGATTTTCAAGTTCTGTTGTGTTAGACTTCGCTTTGTTTTTAAGAAATATGGGCATTTCTTTACAAATGGCAAAAAAGCGCTCCAGACATATTCCGGCACCTAACCAGCGAATATCAGAATGGAGGAGCAAATCGCCATATGCAGCATCCATTTCGCTCAAGAAATCGCGAAACTTACGGTCAGAGATCTATAATCTCCTCGTATAATATTGGTTACTTTTACAGCTACTTTCATGGCATTGACTTCACGTAGAGATCTTCCACAGAATGCTTCTTGATGAATGATGCAATGAATGGTAGGGCAGTTAATATTATTTTGTTTCAATAGCCCACAAAATCCCGATTCCAGTCCCCGTCATAGCTTTGGCCCCATCAGTGACAATGCAGGAATATTTATCGAATCCTCCATAGTTTATAACAGAATTTTGAACTGCTTCGAAAACCTTTAGTAGTCCCATGCAAAGATACAAGACTGAGCAGTTCTTCATTCATAATAAAGTCCTCCTGAATAGTTCGAACAAAAATTAAAAGTTGACTTACGTCTACCTGATCAGTGCTTTCATCCAGACAATGAAAAGTGCCCACATTTTGCCATTGAATCACACAGCTTTTTTGAAAAGTATTGATCCATGTGTTCTGCGCGTCTTGCGACGGTCTGATGAGATAATGCCACTGTTTCGAACTTCTCGGTTAATTAAATTGTTTTGTCATTTCAATTGCACATTTCTTCAAAATCACACCGTCACTAAAAGGCTTTTTTTGCTTTCGCTAATTCTAGTGCTACTTTGAACGAAGCAGCAAGGCTAGAACTTTGCAAACAAAAAACTCGTTTGATGCGTAATTTTCTTCTTATATTCCGCAATAATGGTGCTTCTTGATTCCCCAATATACATCTCAAATCTTTTACTGTGTAATGTCGTTTCACATTATACTCTTTAGGCACTGACAAAACTTGCATGCAAACAAGACAGTGAATTTTATTCCTGTTGTGTTGTTTGTAATCAAATAGTCCGATTCCCATCGGCTTTGATACATTCGCTTTTCTTCAATTTTTCTTTTCTTGTGAAACATGGTTGTTCGACGATAAGTAGTAATTTATTAAGTAGAAGTGAAGTGAAGTACGTATATTGAAGGTTGTGTCACAGGGTGGGCCCCTGTGACACAACCTTGGTGAACGAACGACATTAACGACGGGCGACCCGCCCCGGAGCATGCGCGATGAAAAGAGATCTAGCATGGACGCAACGAAATGCACTTGAAGTCGCGCGTAGAAGCTAGGTTTGCACACGAGTGCAAAAGTAGTGTTTTGCGATGAGAGTTTTATTTTTTCGCGCGTGAAAATCAAAAGGCCTAACCCACAGAAGGACCGCACAAAATCGTTCAGTGGGCCGCATGCGGAACGATTGGACAGCCCTGATCTAAGAAAAAAGTCCCCAAGGAAAAAGTAGTAATAACTCATTACGTGATACTTCTAGTTTACCATGCAGAACATCACCAGACTCGGGAAAATAAAAAATATTTTTGCTACTTATCTATTTTTACACCGTTAGTTTTAGACTTGTCTCGGAATCGGAAATTACAAAAAGTCAAGGTCCCTTCAACTACAGTTTTGAATTTCGCTAACTGAAATTAGCATATCCAGTTAATACCAAAAAAAAAAAAATAAATTATATGAAGACTAGGCCCGCTTTTGATTAAGTCTATACGGTTATAAAATATGAACAGAAGTCGATAGTAATAAAAGGTAATGGCAGTTGTGCTAAAATTCTGAAATATTATTAGAGTTTAATTGCCCCCCCCTTTTTTTCCCATTTAATAAAATCGCAACTGGATTACTAAATTGATCTACCGATATTTTACTAACTACTCCACTTAATTTTTGTTGTACAGTTAGAACATTCCACGTAAAGACAGATTTCCGTGAAGGAATGGGGCAGAATTATGATATAGTGTCACTTCACTATATCTGTTACGTTATAGTTGTTCTTAGATTTAACGGGAGTTGCATACTGTAAAAAAAGCATAGTTAACGATGGATTATTATAATCAATATTACATTACTCTACCTCTCGTAACTACGCCGAGAGGTAGAGTATTGTAATGTATCTAAAAGCTTGTAATGTAATGTATCTAAAGTTCTACATCAGCATGTTCGGGAGGCAACTAGAGGGAGTAATACTCTTGATTTGATTATCAGCAGTGATTCTTCATGCATTAAGAATCTGCAGATAAATGAACCACTAGGTGGCAGTGATCACAGTGTGCTGAAGTGGGATTTACTCAAAGAGGTAACTACCATTAGGGGTAAAGGGAAGGGTTATTGCTTCCGTAAAGGCGACTACGATGGACTGAGACAG
Source organism: Mastigoproctus giganteus (assembly GCF_048544385.1). NCBI lineage: Eukaryota > Metazoa > Arthropoda > Arachnida > Uropygi > Thelyphonidae > Mastigoproctus > Mastigoproctus giganteus. The sequence continues at coordinate 76,248,774 of NC_143582.1, forward strand.
TATTTAAATTCTATACAGTGGGATCAACTGATGATGTTACCAACAGCAAATTCAAATTGGGAAGCATTCAAAGAACTTATCTTGGAAGCTACTAGGCTTTACATACCAACTAAGAAATATTGTTCAAGGTTTAGGCCAAAATGGATGTCAGATGAACTAATGAGGCATATGGCAGAGAAGAAAAATGCATGGGATACTTACAAATTAACACATGACACAGAAGCCTATGATGATACAAGTTGACATGCAACCAAGTTACAAAGGAGGTTAGGCAGGCGAAGGCAGATTACGAGAAATCCTTGGCAAGGGATGCAAAGAAAAACAGCAAAGAGTTCTTTACTTATGTAAACTCTAGAAGGAAGGGGATGAATCAGATTGGTCCACTTGATATTGATGGGTCAACTGTTGATGATCCTGCTCAGGTAGCTAACAAACTAAATGAATATTTTGCATCGACATTCACACATGAGGAGTTATTCAGCGAGGGGAATGCCAGAGGTGTATTCAACTCTAGCAGTAAGCTACAGAATCTTGAAATAACTGGGAGTAAAGTGGAGGAGAAATTGTTGAAGATAAACACAAGAAAGGCACCCGGGGTGGATGGGATCTATCCAGTTATATTAAAGGAGGCAGCAAAGGAAGTAAGCAAACCCTTAGCCATAATTATGAGAGCTTCCTTGGACTCAGGGGAGGTACCCACAGACTGGAAATGTGCAAATGTGACCTCAATTCACTAAGGAGGATCAAAAGCTGACACAAGTAATTATAGACCTGTGAGCTTAACTTCTGGTCCAGGAAAATTAATGGAGGCACTGGTTAAAGAAGCACTGCAGGATCATTTAGACAAGACTTCAGTTATAGCTCGGACACAGCATGGTTTTGTTAAGGGGAAGTCTTGCCTGACCAATTTGATTGGATACTATGATACAGTCACAAAAGAACTGGATGCAGGGAATAGCTTTGATATTATATACTTGGATCTTAGAAAGGCTTTTGATACTGTTGCACATGGAAGACTGCTACACAAATTGGAGCAGTGTGACATTGGAGGCAAATTGCTGCTATGGATAAAGGGGTGGTTGAGGGGGAGAAGACAGAGAGTGGTAATCAATGGACACTGCTCATCGTGGACTAATGTTATTAGTGGAGTCCCTCGGGGCTCAGTGTTGGGTCCATTATTGTTTTCTGTATTTATAATTGATATTGATGATGGTATATCAAGCTTAATGTCCAAGTTTGCAGACGATAGAAAGGTTGGCAGGGTTGTCAAGGACACTACTGACACTATGCTGCTGCAACAGGATCTGGAAAGGTTGAGCAGATGGGCTGAGAGGTGGCAAATGAAGTTTAACATTGACAAATGTGAAGTACTACACATGGGAAACAGCAACCCCAGAGCAACGTATCAACTCTGTGGTACTACACTGACAGTGGTAGAGAATGAAAGGGACTTGGGGGTGGTTGTGCAGGCAGATATGAAGTTCTCTGAGCAGTGCAGACGGGCTGCAAGAGTAGCTCATGGAGTATTGTCAATGATATACAGGAATTTTTCCAGCAGGGATAAGCAGGTGATTATTCCCTTGTATAAGGCAATGGTCAGGCCACACCTAGAGTACTGTATACAGGTCTGGAGGCCTCATTTCAAGAAGGATGTAGAGCTGCTGGAACGAGTACAGAGAAGGGCAACAAGATTAGTGAATGGAACAAAGGGGTGCTCTTACGAAGAAAGGCTTAAGTTTTGCAAATTACAGTGTCTAGAGACTAGGCACCAGCGAGGTGATCTGATAGAGGTGTATAAAGCCTTGAATGGTTTGAGCATGCTCAATGCTGATGGGATTCTTCCTCTAGCTCAGAATCACCTGAGAGGGCATAAATTCAAATTGAGGAAAGACAGATGTAGGATAGACGTGCGGAAATTTGCCTTTAGCCAGCGGGTGGTTGGTTGGTGGAACAGACTTCCATCCCTTGTCGTGGAGGTTGATAGCCTAAATAAGTTTAAGGCTCAGCTGGACAGGTATTTTGAACGAACAGAGGGGTGAAGTGGAAGTGGGTTTTTTTTTTTTTTTTTGGCTGATGCTGCATAAGCTTGCTTTCTTGCATCAAATGCCTCTACTAATGCTAAAGTAATGTATCTAAAAGCTAGTTAAGATCCCAACAGATTTGCATCCAAATATGCAGGTCATTATTCTGGGTCTTATATCTCTCAAATTACGTCAAATAACTAACTGGTTTGGAAGTTATTAACAGAAATTGAATACGAAATTACGTGTGATTTCAGTAATATTATCAATTAATTTAAAATTACGAAACGAACACAACTGGAGAGTAACATTGCTTTCAAGTTGAACTGTTCGCCTGAAAGTATTATAATACGAATTTCGCCGTTTGACTACTTAGCGTTGGCTTTCTGTGGCAGTCTTTCTGTGGCTTTCTTTGCCCATCAATTTAAGGCCATCGCCACCCTTATTTTATCATACAGATTGGATTGCAATAGAATCGGTTGTTGGTCGGAATTATATCACTCACAAATGTTAACTGCCAAGTCGATTTTTTGAATTCAATTACTTTATATTATTACTGCTTCGGAAAAAATATTTGCAATAATCGTTATTCGTGATACAATACTCATTATTCAGTTAATAGGTGAAAAATTTAAAGCTTTTGTGAACTACAGAAGAAATCGAATCAAGCAAACTGCAATTACGTATTCAAGGACCATTTGGCCGAGAAGTAGCGCTGCGACCCTATATGTCGTTAGTAGGCGAAATAAAATTTGCCGACCTAAATGTTGAATACTGATAAACGTTAACCATTCAAAAAGCAATGTAAAGAAAAGAGAAAAAAAAAAAAAAGCGCTCTCCTCAATCGCCGCCCGTAGGCGAAGCCTACCATGCCTATCCACTTGCTGCAGCCCGAGTGGGGGGGGAGGTAAAGCTGCATTTTCCGGGCCTGAAATTTGCTTACATTCTGGTAATCTAGAGGGGAACAGAATGTCTGTTCCCCTCTAGATTACCAGAGGGGATTTAGAGGGGAACAGGCATTCTGTGTGTTATCAGATACTCAGTCTAAAACACTGATGGATCCAATACCTTTCTATCTCAGAAGATTTAGGAGAAACCGGTTGGCCTGCCTCCCTAAAATCCACTCATGCAAACTTTCTTGATGGTAATCACTTAGGTGGCAACGAACGTGTAGAGTGGTTCTCTTCAAGACGCCTGGTCAGCGTGAAGAGGAAAAGACCAAATCCTCCAGCACACGACAGCACAACGAAACAAATGGCCCTCAGTGCCCAGCGGCTTTTACTCCCCCTCTTACGGCAGCCAGAGGATCAGAGTGGAAGCAGAGGGTGCTAAAAATCTCTGGGTATGACCAGGCTGCCATGCAAGGAAACTGAACTTGGCCTGTTACAACGTAAGATCGCTCATCGGTAAAGACGGGATATTAGAGCTGAAAAAGGAATTAAAAAATGTGACTTTGAATATCATCGGTTTGGCTGAAACAAAAAGAAGAAAGGAATCACTTATAAGTTTATCAAGTGGAAATCTGCTTGGAAACAATGGAAACAGTGAAAGGAGTGAAGGTGGAGTTGGCAATCCTGGCCCATAAAGATATAAAAAACAACATTTTGGATTTCAAAAGTACATCACCAAGGGTGTCAAGACTACTACTCAGGATTTCTAAGAGGTACAAGCTAAAGGTTATAATGATTTATGCACCAGCATCGAGCCATGATGATGAAGAGGTTGAAGAAATGTACACAGAAATTCAGTCTTCTAGATGAGCAGAAAACCCACTACACTATCATTACGGGAGACTTCAATGCTAAAGTTGGAAAGAGACAAAACAGCGCAGAAAGGGACTACAGTATAGGAAATTTTGGAATTGGTGAAAGATATGAAAGAGGTGAAAGACTTCTGGAAGTTGCAGAATCTCAAGGATTGTCAGTAATGAACACTTTTTTTTTTCAAGAAAAGGGTGAACAGAAAGTGGACATGTAAGAGCCCAAATGGGTTAACAATTAATGAAATCGACTTCATCCTCACTAACAGAAGATATATCGTGAATGATGTTACCGTCCTGAACGGTGGGCAGGAGCAGCAGTGCGTAGCACACGCTTCTTGATTAGACTGGGGTTCGAGCCCGTAATCACCAAATACGGAGGATGCGGAAAAGTCAGGGAATGACCACCGCATATCCCCGGAGCAATATGGGCTTAGTTGCTAATGCTCCTAAAAAAAAAAAAAAACACACACACACACAAGGTAAATGTTGGAAGTGATCACAGAATGGTAAGATGCACACTTGATATAGATATAAGAAAAGAAAGGAAAAAAATTGACTCGAGTAAATAATACAAAGGTCTTTGAGATAACAGAAGAGGAGAAAAAGCAGTATGTACTGGAACTTAAAAACAAGTTTTAGCTTCTGCAGACGGCTCAGGACCAAGATATCGACGAGGAATATTAAAACTTTCTGAAAGTGAAAGCCCAAGAAACCTACAGGTAAAAAGAAATCCAAAGAAGAAAAAATTAGTCAAGAAACACTTGTCATGATGAACCGAAGACGACAAATTAAGAGCAAGATAACACCGATAAGGAGAAAATTGAGTATACTGAATTATGTAAAGCCGGAAGAGACTCAAAGAGGACATAAGAAGATTTAACACAAGTAAAGTAGAACAAGCATTAAGGGAAAACAAAGGACTTAAATCAGCAGCCATGAGCAGTAATACAGAAAGACAAATGATACTGAAACTGAAGAATACTGATGGTGTACTTATAAATAGCAGAGAAGACATAACTCAAATAGCAGAAGACTACTAGAGAGAATTATACAATGAGTGAGGGAGTGATGCCAGCAGTGGAGAAGATGAGTCGCAAATGACATTACCGATATCCTTCCTGATGAGGTAGAACATGCGTTGAAGAAAATGAAGAGTCAGAAAGCCCCGGGGGGAGATGCAGTTACTGTAGAGCTGTTAAAATTGGGAGGAAGAGACAGGACACAAAAACTGGCAAGACTCTTCCAAAATGCATTAGAAAAGGTGTGATGCCTAAGGAGGAATAATCCAATTAGCTTGTTTTCCCACATCTACAAGTTGTTCACAACGGTCATTACTAACAGATTAGACTTGATGAGAATCAACCGAAAGAGCAAGCTGGCTTTAGGACAGGATTCTCAACTATGGATCACCTTCACGTAATATCACAGCTAATGGAGAAAGCAAATGAATATAAAACACCATTATGCCTGGCGTTTGTGGATTATGAAAAGGCATTACTCCGTACAGCATAAGGCAATGTTTCTGGCACTGGAAAAACAACGGATAGATACCCCATATATTAATATTTTGAAGAAAATATGTGAGAACGCTACCTCCTTTATTAGACTAGTCAAAGACAGTAGCAAATTTAAAATTGAGAAAGGAGTTCGACAAGGAGACACTATCTCCGAAGTTGTTTACAGCCCTTGAGGATGCTTCAGTTAGACTGGTCGTAGAAAGTAGTCAATGTGAATGGAGAGTACCTAAACCATTTACGATTTGCAGATGACATTGTGGTCATAAGCCACGATCCAAAAGAATTAGAGGAAAATTTTAATCAGTTATGCACAGTTAGTAAGGATTTTAGACTAAAGATGAATATGGCTAAAACAAAAGTAATGATGTACAAGTATGCCATAGAAAGGGATATAATGATTGAAGGAGCAGTAATTGAAAAGGTGGAGTCACATACTTATCTGGGACAAGTCATTGGCTGTGATAATGATAAATGGCTGGAAGTCAAGAGAAGAATAAATTTTGAATGGATAGCATTCAGGAAATATAGTCACATACTGAGGAGCAATATCCCAATTTGTCTGAAACGTAAAATAATGAACCAATGTATACTATCCACCATGACTTATGGAAGTGAAACTTGGGCACTCACCAAAAGAATGGAAGAGAAGCTGAACTACACAGCGAAGAATGGAACGAATTATATTTGGGAATCAGACTGTTTAGATAAGAAGAGAAACAGATGGATTAGGCAGCAAACTCAAGTAAAGGGCATTCTTATCAAAACTAAAGAACTAAAATGGTCTTGGGGCAGGACACATAGCTCGAAGATATGATGACAGATGGACTAAGGAGAATAACAGAATGGTATCCAAGAGGAGCTAGAAGAAAACCTGGAAGACGACGAAGGAGATGGACAGGTGAAATTCATGAGTTTGTGAGTAGTAAATGGATGGCCATTGCACAAAACAGAAGGGACTGGAAAGTGTGCTAGAGAGGCCTTCATCCTGCAGTGGATTGAAAAATGGCTGATGATGATCTAGGGACACCAAACTGTTCCTGGGTCTCCGAAAGTGCTCTATTGGGATCTGCTTGTTATTATGCAAAAATTTAAAATTCAAAACTAATGAGGGTTACAGCAACCATCATGACCGCTGGAGAAGTCGGTTATTTGACAAATTACTGAAAAGTGAAAGTTGTCGAAAATCATGGGTTTCCAATCCGAACTGGATTTTTTTTTTTTTTTTTTTTAACTTAGGACAAGCCGTTACAGCGCTTCCTCTTTGGCGTGTGAACTGTTAACCCGAGAATTTTGCTTTCCCTGGAACCATAACCAAGCTACACCAAAACGCAGCTGTTAATATTGTAACAGAAGAACAGCAGGCCTGAGTCGTGAAATCGTAGGGATCATATTGGCAGCCTAAAGCATGAAGAGAAACTTTTTCCGTTATAGCTAAAACGAAGTTTGTATCCCAAATCTGTTTACAAATAATTGCACATAGATTGATGTATGCTTTATTCATTATATGTTTATGGTGCTGAAAAATAGATGTACAGTATACATGACCTTTTTTGTCTAGAATAAATAATTGTTAAGTGTTATTTGAATTGTTGCATTCTCTCTGCCAATATCCTAAACCACGCCAGGGTAAACAAACTAAGAAAATGGATTTTGCGGGATGGAAAGGTGCTAAGCGACCTTCCCATTAAAAAACACAACGCGACCTGTTGCTGCAGAAGTTGAGGGCTCTAAAAATCTCTGATTTCTAAGGGCTCAGGTTATTGTCCTAACTGATATATATATTATTTATTTTATTTATTTTTTTTTTTTGAAATTACAAAAAACATGAAGATTCTACATCAGCATATCAAAACTTAAGGCGCTGAATATTCTTGTGCCGACACTGTTCCAAACTGACCAGTTATGGCGAAAAGCATTATTATTATGCTGGTATTCGGCTGTCTTGTTACATTGAACTTCTTGCTGCCCCTGCCGATTGTGTTTTAATAAATGCTTCAACTGCAAAAAAAAAATGTTGGCTAACCAGCCACTTGTCCATGACTAATATATATATGTATGTGTGTGAGTATATAATTATATATATTTGTTTTTTTTAATGGCACACATCGATCATAACATATAGTACAATGACTCCCACCCCCTTCCCTAGTACAACCAGTGCCGTACGTGGCACGTTTAACTGTCGAATCCTACGAATAGATCCTGTATTCGTGAGCTGCGATACATCTGTTTACATTCCTTATTTATGTATTTAGTTTTTTTAGATTTTTTTTTATATATGTAAAGTTTGTTGTGGGCACTTTAAAAAGTTCCTTCTCCCCCCCCCCCCCTTCATTGTTTAGTGTTTTACGAGCCGGTCAGCCAACTCGTCGTTGTTGGTTATTTCTTCGAATCATAGGTTGCCGACCACTTTTAAATGTCAAAACGGTTACGATAACTACACTTGATATCGCGAACGAATTTAAAAAAAAAATATATATATATTTTGTATATATATAAAGAGGGTGTTTCAAAAGTGATGTTCAATAATTTAAAGGTGAACTGTACAGACTACAATATGCAAAAAAGCCTAGTAAACATGACCTTGAGTGAATCGTTTTCGAGATATTGCACATTTCTAGTTGGGATCCACCGCTGACTTGTTTGTTTAGGTTAGTAGCCGAGTGGTCAGGAGCGGGAGTGCAGTAGCACACGCTCTTTGAGTAGACCGGGGTTCAAGCCCCTGACTGCTGAATACGGTCGATCTGCCAACCTGCACTGGACCAGCGTGGCAGATTATGATCCATTTCCCTCAACATGAATTGTTGAGGAGGCTTCCATCCTGCAGTGGGTTGATAATGGCTGCACTTGAACTTTTTTATGCTCATTCTCTGTTTCCCCCTCTCTCAATGCTCTGAGACGTAGCAGGCATACTAGTACTTGTCAAAGAATAGTTAACATGGAAAGATGTTACAGCAACGAAGAGTATGCGGACATGCACTTCATGTATGGTAAGCTGCAATACACTCGAGGCTGCACGTTTGTACCAAGAAGAAATTCCCTGCCGAAGGCAGCCCAACAGGCGCACATTCATCAGGATACATCAACGCCTTAGAGAACATGGGCGCTTCGGAAATGGAGTACGAGCAGGTAGGCCCAGAAGCATAACACCTAATGTTGAGGAAAGGGTGTCAGAAAGAATATTTTTCAAACTATTTTATTTTTTTATTTTTTTTGGCGCGCTCCAGGATTTCCCCTATTCGCCGCTGAAAGTAATCTACAGTATACATTGTGTACAATTTGTAACTACTATGTACAATGATTAATGATACATAAACAGACTATATACAATGATGGCACATAAATAAATACTGGGCTTCGGAGTCCAGCAGACTGATCAATACATCAGGTAAGAGTAATCCAAAGAAACAGAAAAGTCTAGCATTTTACTGAGCCTCAGGAGTAAGAATTCTTTTTCTCCGTTTAAACAATTTCTCTGCATAGGTGGAGAAGGCAGTATAATATTCAGAGCAGTTAACCAATCTTGGCAGTTCAGAGCAGTCAAATACATTTGTGAGAAGTTGAAAGTCCAGGCTGAAATCATCGTACAGGGGAAAGTAAAAGACGAGGTGCTCAACAGTTTCTTGAGCACCACAACTACAGAGAGGAGTGTTACTTAATCCTAGTGAGAACAATTTAAAGTTAAGACTGCCATGACCGGTATATAAAAACGTAACGTATAAGCCAGGATTGAACCAGTCCATTTTCTTGTCGTAATCAACAACCTCGGGAAAAAACTTAAAAGGTTTCCCTACCCGAGGTAGACCAGGTATTTTGCCACGCTCTACAACATTCATTTCTCATTCTTTTAATGTCTACATTTTCTTGCAAATCAGTATTATATGTTATACCATTTACAACCGCAGGAACGTTTTTTTCTTCTACAATATAAAAGATAGTGTAACATTCCTTCATATTGGATTGGCAGTCGATGACTGAGGACCTGGAGAGCAGCTGTAGAGACAGTTCGACAAGCTCTACTTACAGCGAGAAGAAAGAATCTTTGTGGTTGAGTAAGATATTTTTGAACAAGGGAGTTACCGATTTTGTATTCCCAAGCTTCAGCCGCATAACACACAATTGGTATAAATATACAAGAGTAGTATAATTTAATGGAAGATTTCTTTACACTAAAAGTACTCCTGGTAATCTTAATAATTTTATAGGTCATAGCTTTTATTTTCTGAAGTACATATTTTGCATGGTAATTAAAATTAAGACGGTCATCAAAATGAATTCCTAAGTATTTATGCTGCTGAGTACTCCTATCATTTCTCCATTCAACTTAAATAACAGGTGGTCTATTCACATCAAGAGAGCCCTTTAGTAACATTTGTTGTGTTGTTTTGTTTTATTAGTCGAGATTTGAAGTGTGTGTTTGACACCAGATATTCAAGTCCTCTAGAACTTCATTTGCTCTGCACTCTAGCTCCCGGCGGGAATTACCAAATATCAGAATAGCAAGGTCGTCTGCATAAGCAACCTGAAAGATGTCTCGATCAACCGAGAGCCACCCATCAAGGACCATGTTCCAGCACACAGGGTCAAGAACAGAGCCCTGAGGGCAGCCCCTAGAAACAGATTTGGAGACAGAGCAGAATCCTGAAGAAACTGTGATGCTGTGAGAATCAAAGTAGTTCGAAAGGAGACGGTAAATAGGAGCACAGACCCCAGCCTCTCTGGACCTCGCCAAGACACTCGGCCACCAAAGTGTCGAATGCCCCTTTGAAATCAACAAAGAGACCGAGGACATATTCAGAATTGGAAATTTGAACAGAACTCAAAACCCGACAAATAGCATCAAGAGAAGACCTTCCATGTGTAAAGCCAAATTGAAGTGGGGAACTTAGGTTTCTGTCAAAATAGTAATTTAGAAGACGAGAAACAATTAATTTTTCCAAGACGTGGTTAAGAATAAAAAAAAAAAAAATCCAGGAATTTAAACGAGGGTTGCTCTGTAAGAGCGTGTACTGAGTCATAGCAGTGTGTGGCGAATTTTACATCGCTAATTGCTGTACCCCTACCATATCTAGCGCGTACAAGATCTCAGTAATACAGACTACCTTCCCAGAGTGAACTTCTGCCAGTGGATGCAACAACAGTGTGTCCTAAACCACCAATTTTTTAAACAACATTTTGTTTACTGACTAAGCTGGGTTTACTCGTGATGGCATTTTTAATTTTCATAACTGTCACGTCCGACGAAAATTCCTAATGCAATTCACGAGTCACGACATCAGCAGCGTTTCTCGTTGAGTGTCTGGGCATGACTACTAAGAGACCGTATAATTGGACCACACTTTCTGCCTAACAGGCTAATAGGAGAGCTGTACCGTACCTTCAGAATGTTCTTCCATACCGCCTTGATGATGATAATGTTCCATTTCAACAATGCCAGAACATGTGGTTCATGACTGTTGGTGCACCGGCACATTTTGCTCGAGTTGTGACTCTGTATCTAACTAGAAGGTATGATCAACTGTGGAGGGGTAGAGGTGGGCCTGTAATGTGGCCTCCCAGTTCACCAGACTTAAATCCTACAGATTTTTGTATCTGGGGGCATGTAAAAAGCTTAGTGTACACTTCTGACATTAATACAGTTGAGGAATTGCAGCGTCGGGTTGAAGGAGCCTTTCAGCAAATCAGAAATGATCCAGGAATGCTTGAGAGGATTCGCAACTCAATGCAGAGAAGACTACAAAGCTGCGTACGGATGCAAGGACAGCATATTGAACACCTTTTGCAACATCTAAAATCCTGTGGTGTTGAAACCAAAAATTAAAAATGTATTATCTTATGTTTAATGAATTATCTTATGTTTAGCTTTTTACGAAACTAGTGCTCTCATAGTCAGTGGCGGATCTTAACAGAAAATGTGCATTACCTCGAAAACGGTTCATTTGAGGCACGATGTTCACTGGGACTTTTTTGTTTATTTCAGTTTGTATCTTTCACCTTTAAATTATTGACCATAATTTTTGAAACACTGTGTGTATACAGGATGTCTCAAAAATATTGGTACAAACGTTTAGGGGAGGTAGGTAACATCTAAAGGAATGTGAATCGCATAGGAACCCATAACGTCACCATAAGTCGGTACACGGCGCTGTTCAACCGTTCGCGAGAGGGAAAATTTCTGGTTTACTCATTCAAGCAGTAGTCGCCGCACGAAGAGCATGCATCGATATACGAACTGCGAGCTGGCAGACATGCACCTAGTGTATGGATTAGCAGAGGGCAATGGACGAGCCGCTCAACGAATTTATGGAGAACGCTTCCCAGACAAACATGTACCGGACCACCGTGACAGTAACCTTGACAGTAACCAACGAGAAAAACCTGGAACTAATCAGGTGAAATGAAAAGGAAACCGCAGTGTCCTATCACAGACGAGACCCCGACTGAGGTCAAATGTCAATTCGCGAAGCAGGCGAACAGCCTTCTACCGTAAACACAACAAAAGAACAGATAAACACTCGGGGATTGCCGGCACGGACGAGACCCCGACTAAAAACAAACCCGACTGGACCATAGGTACATCGACTGTGACGATGAAGAAGGAAAAACAAGAAGTGAACTTAATAATGAACACCCACGAGGTACACGACTAGTCGCCTACAAGCAGAACCTGACTACATCCACGTAGCTGGAACAAAGGGATCCTTGCTTCTGTTCCAGGACAAATACCGGACCGACAACTCGGACGGAGTTGATATGTGTGACAGGCAGCCCAGCTGCCGACGCCACATGGCGATCTGAGCCGGGAAACCTAGCCCGACTCTCTTTAAATCCTGGTGTGGGAGGACCCCCATCCCTCCTTTCCTTCTGGTGAGGCATGTGCAGCCTCACTGATCTACTGGGGTCGCCTACTCTATTGTCCCCATACTTCTGCCTTATTCCCCCCCTCCCAGTCTACTCTCTCCTCCCCTTCTATCTTTACGCAAGCGTATACCCCCACACCAAAACCTTAAAAAAAACTCCAAATTAACTACGCCCACTTTCGGCCTTTTTACATCTAAGCGATATTTTCCGACGCATATACGTACATATTACACACACGTATATATTTTATATGTGCGTGTTTATATGTGTATATATATATATATTTTTTTTTCCCCTCTTTTAGGTCCTAGCCGCTGAAATCTCAGGAAATTAGGCGGCAGGACCTGCCAGAGTAAAATTAAGTCTACTAGGTTCTTGGTCTGCCTCCACGGGGCGTAAGTGGAGCAAAGTTTGGCCTCAGCGGGGGTCTAGTGGCTAAACGACCAGATGAACAACGGTACACGACATAACACAAGGCCGACCGGACTAGCCGGGTGGGTAAAGTGCCTTCTTGGCAACCCAAAGGTCGCGGGTTCGAATCCCGCCTCGGGCTTGGATCAGAGTAGAAAATGCAAAAACCTTGGGAGGTGCAATATGGCCACAGAAGCCGATGCGCCAACAACTAACAAAAAAAAAAAAAAAAAAAACCAACACAACTTCAATACCCACACACTTTTAAATCTCTGGTTTTCCCAGCAAACTGGCACACCCACAATGTAAGCAACGCGGAGATGGGGGGGGGAAACCCCTGGTGCCGCTAAACATCAACATACTTTACACTTTACCTAAACATCATTGCTGACCAGGTACACCCTTTCATGCTATGATCTTCCCCTCTGGCGGTGCCGTCTTTCAGCAGGATAATGCGCCGTGCCACACCGCCCGGATTGTTCGAGACTGGTTTACAGAATATGAGGAAGACTTCCAGGTATTGGCCTGGCCTCCAAATTCCCCAGACATCAATCTCATTGAGCATCTGTGGTTTGTTTTGGATCAGCAACTCCGCTCTGCGGCATCTCAACCACGGACTTTACAGGAGTTAAAGGATCTGTTGGTTATGTATTGGTACCAGATACTACAAGACACATTTAGAAATCTTGTAGCGTCCATGCCTCGCCGGGTACGAGTTGTTTTGGCTGCGTGGAAGATCAACATCATATTAGGTAGGTGGTCATGTTTTGGCTCATCGGTGTATAATTTAATTACATTTATGAAAACAAAAGCGCATTTCTGCTATCTGGCCATAAGCGTCATAATTCCGCTTTTAAAAGAAGCACCGAATTAGTGCTTATTTTAAATCCCGCTTTTCTGCTATTAAAAGAAGCACCGAAATAGTTTTACATATCGAAAATAATTTAATTTACACGAAACAGAATTTTTTTCATTAAGGTGCAAAAGGAGAATAGTAGTTAAAGCAATGTTCCAAAGCACGTTCTCAGAATGACCTTGTGGTCCAATACATTCTGTAGAAATTCTATTTCAAGTGAATGAACACTTAGTGGTCCGTGTACAGGTCATAAAACTCATAGTACTGACAGTTATTGGAATAGTAACTGTTTCTGGAAAGTAGATGCGCACAGAGAATAAGGTTATGGGAATTGAGAAAGTAAGGTGGTAATAGTAGAAAGGGTTGAGCTCGTACTTTTTGCCTTTGTTAAGCATATTTGCGAAACAGATTTTGTATACATGTGTAATTGGTACAACAGGCGTTCTAAATTATTCCGACGAGTTTTTATTCACCCCCCCTCGCCTTCCTACCATAATCAAAGACGTGAAGACGTCCACTGCTAAACTGAAAAGAAAAATCAGTGAAGCTCTTCGACTGCCGCTAGGGACAGAAGCGTAGCCCGAGTACCTGTTGCTATTTCAAATCAGGTACAAGGAAGCAGATACTGTCCAATCAAAAGTTATCGTGCAGGTCAGCGTTCTGCCAACACGTAAGCTGAAGAGCCTGAGTGAACGTGAGTGTTGAGCAGACCAACCTGTTTGAGCGAGGCGCAGTGACAGTAGGTGAACTCCGTCGGCAGTGAAGTGACTTACCACAGCCACCCGCTGCATCAGGCTAGGAGTAGGCGTTCTGTTGATCGGGTTCCCAAAGAGTTCAGAATGGGTTTTCGGGAGATGAAGACGATGCGAAAACGGCCAAGTTTCTGTCCCAGGTAGTGAAGACGTTGACGATGAACAGAAGGTCACTTTCATTATTGGTTGGACTCCTCGCAGTTGTTGGGACAGCTACCGGTAGGTGGAGTTTTGTACTGTAGGAATTTTAATGACTGGCATGTGTGAAATAGAAATACACGCACCACTATTGGATTCGGGATTATTCATCAACGTTCCTACATTCGGTTATTCGTCTTTCAAAATAATATTTTTTAAGTTTGTAATTCCCAATTAATACAACGAAAAAACAAAGCGGCAACAGGAAACTGAGTGGATGATATGCTGTCGGGATCATGGATGACAAGAGCTGCTGACTGAATTACTTTCCCTTTCCATCAAGAATCAGGGTCCTAAGTAGGATTCTCCCACCCCCAAATATTCCCGACTGCTTTTTCTAAATATCCAGAGGAGTTTCAGCTGTTATATTGTTGATGTTGGGTTCAAAACTAAATGATAGCGTTCATTATTTTTGGGATTGCGTTGTGTGATGTGGTATTTGACTGTAATAAAACAAATGAGGTCGTAAACTTCTGTGGCCCGTACATACAGAGTATAAACAGAAATTTATTTAAGGTACTAGTATATGTGTATAGAAAGACAGACCAGATCAAGGCCCAAGACACTACTCATCTCGGGTACGTTGTTAAGAATGTTAAGTCGATAGAATACATAAAAAGTAATTGATGTTCAGGAGAAAGTTTGCATTTACTCATTTACTTTATACATGTACAGTATATACTTTTTAGATGTTATAAAAATACTGTGCTTATGCACATATGAACAGTTAATATCATACATCGTAGATAGTTATCAGTGTAATTTGTTTCTCTACAATAAACAAATTACAGTACATTGATTACACAAATGGATGCATAAAATTTTTTCTGTAGATAAATTAGTGGTTGAAAAGCACAATTTTCTAAAATTTCTTCTGTATTGCTAAATCAATTATCGACTACAAAACAAATGAAGTACAAGGCTATCTATACGTAGACATGTTTTACCCTCCTCCGTGGGGAAAGATATTAAAATAATAATAATAATAATAATAACCTACAAGGAACTCCAGAAAGTCGCAATCCTGAACACCCGTAGGATTGTCAGAGTTCCTCGACCAACAGTAACATCAGACATAACAACAGCCACCCTGTGTACTTGGTAGCAATACCCGTCACGAGGTGGACCCCCAATCAGGGAGAAATAATATAAGAGCAGCAATAATAATAATAATAATAATAATAACGAATCCTCTCATCTTTATTGTAAGTAGTGTTGCAGTCCATTTCCACAAAGACAAGTCAGTAAAAGCAAATCCTCAAATCGATTTCCTTGCCTTTCGGAGTAAAAATATATGCCTAAGATGAATATTGTATAATTTTCTTAAAAGTTTGAAGAGGATTTTCGGAGAGAGGTATTTGAACATCGCACTTCGATCAATGGATTTCTTAGAATACATACATACACTGTTCTGGATATGCGCATGTTTATTTATTTGAATTTAAACAGAATTAAATTGTTAAATTGACATAAAAAAATCATCTTTCCTTTCATGTATGGAACAGAAGAAGCTCAAACTGTTTCCTAGTTCTTCTGAATATCACATCTTTCCATGAACTCTAAATGTCAGTCTAATCACCATTCCCCTCCCCCTCTCTCCTTTCGGTTATTGATTTCAGAAGTATTCAGAGCATGTCTCTTAAACATCAAGTAGGTTCTGTCACTGAGTAAAACATGAACATATTTTGAAAATACACAAACTGTGATAATAATACTAGGTGTAAGTCGCAGTTCGTTGAATTAAAAGCATTCTGAAAGATTAAAGAAACCGCGCAATCGGGATTTCTAAAGAAATCCCGATTGCGCGGTTTCCATATGGACACTTGTCCCTAGGTTTTGGAATTTTAAACGTAATAACATACATAAACTGATTTATCCTATTATATATGTAAATTGTTGTGTTATAAATAATTTTGTAATGTAATCGCTATGCATGTTTGATTGTTATGTATAAACCTGTGATTAGTGATCTAATGTACTGTGAACTCCACTAGCATTTTGCTGTCCTGTGGTGAGACCACCTGTCTCTAATTTGAATCAAGTAAATACCGTACGTATATTGGTTTCTTTATGTAGGGGGTTGAGTTGCTTGCTTTTTCTTCCTTCTTTAACCCCCTCCCCTCAAACCTACTTTTGAAGGTCGTGATACATCGGCTTTCACCCAACGTTAGCTCCCTGCCCTTTCATTACTTGTCAATTTATTTTATTAACCATTCTCACCACAAGCACTATATTTAATATTTTGCTGGTTTTGGGCCTTTCTTGAATATAAAATTAAGAGCGGCCACCTGCCGTGCACTGAATTTAGTTTATACGTCACACAGAGTGGTGTTCAATCTTTCAGAACGTGTTTCGAACTTTCCTTTTGTGTGTAGTGATGGAAAATGTCTTTCTCCCCCCCCCCCATAAGAAACTATTTTAACGGTTGGTCCAGAAATATATATTTTAGCGTGAGTTATTCTTTTATAGTACAAATAATATAAACACATGTTAAATTAAAGACAATCTTATTATTCATTTTAACTCCTGTAACTTCTGTTATGTGAAACCCTTGCATGCATTCTGTATTATCCAGTACCCCGATTTGTTTCGGAATTGGCCCACAGCGAGAGAGAGAGAGAAGCGACAGATTTTAAATATTAACAGCTATTTCCCTCCAACGCGGCAGTTGCTGATTCAGGAAGGGTAAGCATTCTCCTTTCTCCTTCCTACCAGAGGCTGAGTAAATGGAACAAATACTGTATTTTATATGGTCTTGTATGTTATATAAATGCTGGTTAAAAATTCGAGTGTAATTTTCAATTATTGTTAATCATATATATCATCATTAACTTTGATCAAAATGACTATCACCCTCCTCAGAAATACAGTGTGTTTCAAAAGTGATGTTCAATAATTTAAAGGTGAAGTGTAGACTACAATATGCAAAAAAAGCCTAATAAAGATGGTCCTTAAGTTTTTTTTGATTTGGTAGTTGTTGGCGCATCGGCTTCTATGGCCATATTGCACCTCCCAAGGTTTTTGCAGTACTTTGATCCAAGCCCGAGGCGCGAATCGAACCCGCGACCTTGGGTTGCCGGGCAGGTACTTTACCCACTCGGCTAGCCCGGTCGGCGGTCCTTAAGTGAATCGTTTTCGAGATATTGCACATTTCTAGTTGGGATACTTGTTTCTTACTTGTCACTTACTTGTTTCTTTAGGTTAGGTTATGCTCATTCTCTCCCTTTCCCCTCTCTCAATGCTCTGAGGCGTAGCAGGCATACTAATACTCGTCAGAGGATAGTCAACATGGAAAGAGTTTACAGCAACAAAGAGTATGCGGACATGCACTTCATGTATGGTAAAGCCAACGGCAGTGCACTCGAGGCTGCACGTTTGTACCAAGAAACATTTCCCTGCCGAAGGCAGCCCAACAGGCGCACATTCATCAGAGTACATCAACGCCTTAGAGAACTGGGCGCTTCACACATGGAGTACGAGCAGGGAGGTCCAGAAGCATAACACCTGACGTTGAGGGAAAGGGTATTAGAAAGAACATCCTGTAACATGTAACATCTGTAAAATACTGTGGTGTTGAAATCAAAAATTAAAACTGTATTATCTTATGTTTAATAAAACCACCTTTAGCAAAGGATTCGCAGCATTTTGCTAAACTAGTGTTCCCATAGTCAGTGGCGGATCTTAACAGAAAATGTGCATTATCTTGAAAGCGGTTCATTTATTGCCCGATGTCACTGGGACTTTTTTTGCTTATTGTAGTTTTTTTGTACTTTTCACCTTTAAATTATTGACCATCATTTTTGAAACACCCTGCATATTTATCTTTATACGTGCCTTCTATCCCTCCCCCCCTTTAAAAAATAATCTAGAACTGTCCCTACATAATGGCTACGTTTTGGAGATGGTTTCTTACTAGTTTATTCAGGATTCACAAAGAATATATGTTCAGCTTTCAAATATCACTTCAGGGAAATGAGAGTTCACTGATGAGACATTTTGAACTTACAGAAAATTTTTAAAATTAGAAGACGAAGAATTTTATAAAAATACAAAATGAAAACAGGTTGTGAAATTAGAGAGGAAAAGAAATGTGGATGAAGTTATTAATCTGAATAGTTTTTATATTTAACTACTTCTGGCGTTATAACCCAGGGTAGATCGTAGCGTTCTGGACGATGTTCCACCAATAAATCCTCCCAAAATTCAAACCTCTCCAACTTATTCTCATGGTCTTTAAGTCCTTTTCTACGTCATCCGTCCATATTTTTCCTGGTCTTCCTCTCTCTCTGTAGGTTTCTATTTCATTATACTCTTAGTTGTTCAGCTATCATCCATTCTCATAACATGTCCCAATCTGATTTGTGAAGAGCCAGAGACTTGCCTGGCTCTTCACAAATCAGATGATGTCCACACCCTGAATAAGATGGTCAAGTTCATGGTTCATTCTGATCTCCAGAATCCTCAACATCTTGTACAGCCCAAAAACGTTTAGTAAAATTCTACGCTAGAACACTCTCAACAACTGTTTATCTTTACTCAATGTCTACTTCACAACCATATGTCAAAACTGGTCTAATGAGGCTTTTGCATACTCTTAATTTTAAATGTCTGTTCAGTACACTGGACTTCAATAGTTTTTCGTGTACATAGAAACATCTGTTTCCACTCAGGATACGGGACTTAATTTCATTAGTAATCGAGTTGGACTGATTTATATGTGAACCTAGTTCTTAATTTTTCAAGGTTATCTGCTGTTCTCCGGACTTAAATATATATATATATATATATATATATATATATATATATATATTTCCATTCCACATACAATGGTAGTTAAATTTGTGTTTAACTACCAACGTATAATTATTTCTCTTCAATACTTTTTGTTATACAGCATCAGCCAAAAAAAAAAAAAAAAAAAACACCTTCCCATTTTCACCTATCCATCCCCTCCAATAGGTTGTCTAGTTCTTGAATTTATTTAAGCTACCCACTTTCACGACATCAGACGGAAGTTTGTTCCTGCAATCAACTACACGGTGGCTAAAGGCCAACTTCCGCATATCCATCCAGCAACCACCTTCCTCATATGGATGGTTGCTGGACGGATAACCTGAGCAAGAGGAAGAATCCCATCAGCATTGAGCTTGCTCAATCCGTTCAAAGCCTTAAGCACCTTAATCACATTGCCTCTCAATGCATAGTCTCCAGACTCTGCAATTTGCAGAAATGAAGCCTCTCTTGGTAAGAGCATCCTCTTTGTTCCCCTCACCAATCGCACAGCCCTTCTCTATACCTCTTCCAGCAGCTCTACATCCTTCCTAAAATGAATCCTCCAGACTTGTATGCAGTACTCGAAATATGGCTAAGTTGTAATTATTCCGTGCGTTATAATGTACATTTGGAAAATCAAAGTAAAATATTTCATTAACTTGACGGAATGATGCGCAAAGTGCATACTGTTATTATTCCCAATCATAATTTTAATTCTCAAAATACACCGCTATGCTAACTGAGGCCAATCTCGAGTACATTAGCTTCTGCTATTCATTAAATAATAGAGCCTAATAGAAGATTATATGAGATGCATAAACTACAGATTAATTAAAAATCGCTTTTTGGATATCTCACTTTTGCCAGACGTTATCAACAAACGGTACAAGTAGACAACACACGAAAACCAATAAACTGACAAGTGCAATCTGGACCTGTCTTCAGATTAAGTTCAGCTGTAGTACGTACGTGTAGGTTGCTCCGTCAACCTAGCTTTACCGTGAGCTACATCTGTTTCAGTGGGTTTCTTTGGGAAGCGGAGGGGAGAAGAATTTAAATGTTTATACTCATATGGCCACTTGGAATCAGAAGAGCTGTTTTGCTCCCTATTATTTTTGAAAAACAGATGGCATTCTGGTTAGTATAGGGACGGACTGGCCAACTGGACTAGCGACCACGGTGTCGGTTACAGATGAGTGTAATACCAGCCCAAAGCATGGTTATGGACCGTGCTTTGAGCTGCTTCTGGTTTGTAATACACGGTTTCCGTTGACATTGCTATCACTTCATGAGGTGATTTCTGGTATCATTCTGAGTGAAAAATATAATACAATGTAAAAATATATTATGTCTGATTCTCAACAGCTACAGAGATGATTATTTTTAATGTAGCATGTTTCCAAATTCAGGCATCAATGTTTCTGCAAGCCAATATATGAGTAGCATATGCATACTGAACAGGGCAGTCAGATCGTTGTTTCGTATCAGAAGTAAATGTGAAAATGCCGTTTTCTAGTAAAAATATGCTGATAAGTACTTTTGACTATGGGCAGGGCCGATCCTGGAGTTCAGAGGATCCAGTTGCGAGAATTTATTCTGGGAGAAAGGACAGCAAGGAAGAGTTCTCCTTGCTTTGATGGAAGGGAAGCGCCATTTATTGGATTTCCGGCCCTTTTCAGCCCGGAGGCTGCCGTAGCCTAGTGGTCAGGCGAGCGGGTGCATAAGTACACGTGCCTTGAGTAACCGGCGTTCAAGCCCGTAACTACTGAATACGGTGCTGTTTCTTGTATTCTGTCTATCTTGTGAACTCCTCTGACCGTTTGGTCGTCCCGGAGTATAAACAGAAAATTTATTTATTTAATTTATTTCATTTACTGTATTCCCTAATGACCGGACTTGTGCATATGGATATGGACATAATATAAATATTGCAACAGTAACGCCAATGTTATCGTTGAGGAATATTGGCGACGAATTCCACGGCGAAAAATTCCAAACTGACAAGCATTCATAATGTTCACCAAGTTCTGCTAGAAAATGGCTCATTCTAGAGTGTGTCGCTGACACATTCTGGAATGAGCCATTCGAACGTTCAATACGAAAGAGACGTGGAGGAAAACATTAATGGAATGTCAGAGCGGGGCTCTTCAGTTAATTCAGAAATTGGTAAGCAGTTAGAATTTGGCAGCTGGTTAGTTGCACATTCCTGTCTGCATCACGTTTGCCACGAAATCAACAACACCAGAAACCCCTATTTATGGACTAGAAATCCATACGGAACAATGGAAAGTAACTTCCAAAATAGTTTCTCTATGAAGGTACAGTGCCCTTAATCACCATCTGCTTGATCGAATATCTGACATGTGATAAACACGCCGGGCTATTGCAAAATGAGCCGCTGGTCCTCTTAGCGAATGTTACTCAGCAAGTACGATTACACACACATATATATGTACTATCAACGTGAAGAAGCATCACGCATTATATGAATGGACAATTTCCTCACCAATTGATCACCGCGTTCGCTGGATCTCACCCCTTAGAATGCTACGTATGGGTCAGATGAAAAACCATGGTGTATGAATGCAAGGTGGATGCAAAAGATGAACTACTTTAGTGGATTTTTTTTTTTTTTTTTTTTTACGGCATAGGACATGTTAATAACGCTGCATTTTTGGCTCATTTGACTGCGTTCCGTAATCAAATGAGCCAGACTTTCATTCGAGCTGACAACGGACATTTACAATTACTGCAAGTAAGCGCCGGCCACAAACATGTTCAACCGGTCCAGTCGAACAGGGCCCCGCGCTCAAATGGTCTAAATAATAATATCATCCACGTCTTTTCTATATTTCTATCAACGAGCCTACCGTCGTTTTAATGTCTAATTACCCGCATTATCGTCACTGCAAGAGCTGCAAAATTTGAAAAAATAAAAAAAACAACTATTACAAAAATACCCCATATAAGTTTTGCACAGGACCCCAGGGTCCCACAAGTAATTCTTGAACAGTGCCCCACAAATTTTGGGGCTGGTTCTACTGTAAGTAATTACAACTTACTGGAACGATTACTCTAAGTTAAACTACGTAAACTGTGCAATGCAGTTATTTTCCTTATAAATACTTGGAAAATTAAATGCACTAGGCATAATCCTTATGGGTTTTATAATATCGGTGTAAATACACCATAGTTAACCCATAGATTTGAGCTACGATTGTAGCGTAGAAGGCATCGTTTTAATTGTACCTCATAATGTGGTTATTTGAAGTAATTCAATAGTAGCTCTCTTGTTGTGAAGGCAACCACATTATGAGATACAATTAAAACGATGCCTTCTACGCTACAATCGTAGCTCAAATGTATGGGTTAACTATGGTGTATTTACACCGATATTATATAGTTACTTATAAATACTGTATATATATTTTTAATACCACCCTCCAAGTCAAACTACATTTCAAATACCCATAGCTTAAACATCGGATCCATGTTGGCGCAACATTTTTATGACAAAGTCGGGGTGGATATATGCGCTTCTGCCGACTGCAACTATCCATCCTTGTGCGCGAGGTTAGGGGGCCCTTTTAGTACCCGAAACGGACCGGATAATGTGTTCTAGCATTATCTTAGCGGGGAGTGCAGAGAGAGAGAGAGAGAGAGAGGATTTCTTTATGCTCTACCCCAGTGATTTCTAAACATGAGTTACTCAAGTCATAAAAGAGTGATTTCCATTGAAGGCAACAATTTTTCTTAAACTCTAGGCATACATGAAGGAGGTCATTGTATACAAAGTTCTGGGACACAGTTTTGAAACCTGTGAAGTTTACTCACTAAATGACATTCACAGTGTTGGGCTTACAACCAACTGCTGAACACACACACTCTACTGCAGACGTAATATACAATGCCGCAATATGGTCTAAATCGCTGATGCACCTAAAAATCAGCAACGACGTGTTTCCATTTTGCGTGGTTAATTAACGTTTACATTTTTCCTGGAAGCATTTTCTGGACTTGTTTTCATAAAGTTTGAAAGATGGAGTTTCACCATATTATCAAATGAAGGTGCGACCTAGGCAGGTAGTCGACATTTTGTGTATATCTTGTCCATCATCTTGATTTTATCCTTTTTTTTTTTTTTTTTCTTATTGTGTGGGGCACTTTATCGTTTTTATGTTATTAAATGGAAAATTCACTACTTTTTTTTTTCATATATTTTAAAGGAATATTTATTGTTTTTTCCCCTAACCCTCTGTTTTCTATGAAACATTACTTTTCGATAATACTGACTTTTTTTATACCAAAATAATACCCAAAATGTGGATCCAGTAAGTGATGCCATCTTCACCCTGAGAAAAGCGCCTGTGTTCCTTGATGCCAACATCAATATTTATCAACAGTAATCGTTCACACTAAGTTAAAAAACAGTAATGCACGTGTACAATAAACACTGGTAAATAATGGATCATTTGCAGACCCTCTGGAAACCCCTTCATGGGTATCTGCAAGAAGGTAGATTCTCTGCTCATTATGTGCTCCACGAATCAGTAGCATAAACAAACAAACAAAAAAAAGTCTTAATTCTGAAAAGTAAGAGGCCAAGAGACCTTCTGTTTGCCATTTCCGGAAACCGAAAAATATAAGGGATGATATTTCTCATTATGGTCATTACTAATTCTAAGAGTTCCGCCGAGCACAGTTTGAAAATTACTATCATGTCGTGTTTTTTTTTTTTTTTCGGTTTTTTTTTTGTTTTTTTTTTTTAATCTCTTCTATCGTGTGTTAGCTTGTTCAGGTTTCACTGAACGGCAACTGTTAACAGCGCTCTACGAATATGTTATTCTTCAGTGTGAAATCGTTAGAAAATAATGTAAATTTGCACAAATATTTTTACACACAATAAATTCGAGTTACTCATATCATCTCCTTACCTATCATCCAGTTTTTCCCTCTAAGCGGTTCTTTACTTATTCTAGGCTACAGACCATATTTTCTTCCTACATATGGCCTTGGAAAGTTGAGACTACACCTAGGAGTAAAAATACAGTTCTTAGCCGGAGTAGCTATTTCAAGTTTTTTTATTATTATTATTATTATTTATTTTTGTTTCTTTATAGCGTGTGCTCGCGCACACGTGTAATGTATAGGCAAACAGAAAGGCATTTCACGTTGCACTTCGTTGTAGCAGTAATGAGAGCACGCGTGCACAATGAAGCTTTCACCAACAAGGTGAAAGGAACAAGCGCACGCGATTCAGAGAGACAGGCTTACGTGCCCAGCGAAATGCCTGCAGAGAATAGGTACGGGTCACGTAAATTTCCTGTTTTTTTTTTAATAATTTGTTTCTGCTAAACAGTTGACACCCCCATGGAATGTCTCTGATATCAAATCTTTTGAAAGCATTTACGAAATGTTAATTTCTTTTTTCTCGAACATGCTCATATTTGAATCGGGGGTTCAAAGATGATTTACAGAAAGAGCATAAAGAACAGCGGAAGTGTAGGAATTGTGCACCGATCAGATTGACTGATTCCCTAAAAAACTGATTCACTAATGATACTTTCAAAGATGTTTCGCATCAACGAATCATTCACTTTTATTTTTAAACAAAAACATAATCCATTAGGAGGATACTTTCAAAATATACTTAATTTTCATTTTTCTGTATTTAATAGTTCCTTACTTAGGTATAAATAGTGCCTAGTGCGCAAAATTTCAGTAAATTTTAATCCAATCTTTTGAGTCTCCTTAAGCGAAAAATTAGGCCAGTATTAACAGTATTTCAGGTTTCTTACCTCTTTAACATGTGCACCCTGTAGGAAAAGTTAACTTGGAGGTAATGGGGTAAACGTTATGGAAAACAAGGTGAAAAACAATGCACAAACCAGTGTTGAACTTTTTCCCGAACAGGTTTTACAAACACAATAGTTATGCATAGAAAACAAGTGAATCAATTGAGAAACTGCCATAATTTAATTAATGCTGATTCGTGTATGATATAAACCTAATGACTAGGACCAGATACATGTATATATAAATGGAAACTCGATCGAGCCAACGTATATGTGTAAAAACGTCAGTCTTTTGGAGTAAAACTTTATGAGATAAAAAAAAATCACAATAATATTAAAGGCTTAGTACTCATTTGAAAGGAACATGTAAAAAAAAAAAAAAAAACAGGAAGACAGCTCTGCAAGGATTTATTAAACGATCAAGCAGCATTTGCAACATCCGATACTTACGTGATATATTCCTTTAAAATTCCTATTTCAAATATGGATTTACTTGATAGTTTACAGGTAAAATACTAGCTAAGGAGCTCTCCGTGTTTGGAGGGGTTCGATTCCCGTTTATAACTAGAGTAATTTCTAAAGTCCTTTCATTCGAGGATGCGGTAATTAGCCGATCTCAGGCAGAGGGAGCAGGATGTTAACCCGTTGGTCGTTCCGGGTTTTTCAGCCAGCGCAACATCAAAAATTTCTCATAAACAAAGAGACAGCACATAACGCAATATTAGTCGCTGATGCGCCTTAAAAAACCCAACAATTAGCTAAGTGACCCAATTTTGCATGGGTTTATTTATGCAGTAATGATTTTCCGAAACGTTCAAAATTTTATTTGTGAGAAATATTTACTAGATCATGTGATAGAGGGCTCCTTCTGCTCTGGAAGTCATTAAAACTAACATGCAGATGCACACACCTTTTAGTTCCTCAGTATGCATGTATGCAAAGTTTCAGGTCTGTTCGTTTTGTAGTCTAGGAGCTGATACATGCCCATGAACAAGTTTTTATTTTATACGCACATACACAGGGTGAGTATAAAATAATTTCTCATGGTGAATTTTAATTTCATAAACAAATATTTAAGTACTCCATGGAAATATAAGGTATTGCAAAATCTGTCTCGGGCACAGTGCCGCCTTAACTATTTAGGCAAACGGGCTCTAGCCTTTTAGGGCGCTTTCGTCTCTTGCTTTTTTTTTTTTTTAAATCTATATTTAGTAAAATGAATATTTAACCTTCCTCGCTAAAATGTGTATTTCACCGAAGAGCGGACGCATTATGTTACTGTCTCAGAATTAAAATTTCTTAAGGCAGCCCTGGCATAGTATCTATGTCCTAAACTCGAGTTTAATGTGGACATCATAGTTTTCAGTTAAACTAATCGAAAAATAAAAGTACTTATGGAGTTATTAAAATGCTCTGGATCAGTACTGAAAACCTGTAAAAGGTTTTCAGTACTGATCCAGAGCATTTTAAAACCTGTTCTAGTTCTAATTCTGGGGGGTTTATAAAAGCGGTCTTTCAAGAAGACCATAACTGGAAGTGGCAAGGAATTAAATCGAGGCTTCGCGGAGGCCATTTAATTTCAAAACTCCGGGGATAATTACAACATTTTTGAATGCATTCTTCAAAAGACTAATTATATGATGAGGCGAAGCGCCATCTTTCTGGAACAAGATTCTCTTAAAAGACTCCTCGTTCACCTCACTTAGGCTAAACCACCCCCGATGTCAACCTCGCATATCATTCGCCAGTTACTGTAATGGCTCTGGGTATCTTATCCCATAAACTTCTTAATCAAAGAAATATGGAACCACTCAAAAACAACGATGTAAGGTTATAACAAACTGACTTTTTCATCACGTGGAGGATTTCGAAGTAAGCGGGGAATTGTCCTTTGTCCTTTGTCCAAATGAAACAATTGTGGGTGTTTACAATGCCATGGAAGTAGAAATGGGCATTAAACAACACCTTAGCTAGCCATCCAGATTTTCATATCATCTTGAGAGACAAATGTTAGGAATATCTAATCTACTCAGATGATAATTCGGAATTATTGATCGCCCTTCCATATGTCTTGTGTATCCAGGCGCGAACCATATAGCTGGCACTGCATATGCTTAAACTTTATGTTCAAGCAATTTTTTGATCATCCAATCAACCACCAAGATTTATTTATAAGTGACTGTACATAAATAAAAATAAATAAATTTTCTGTTTATACTCCGGGACGACCAAATGGTCAGAGGAGTTCACAAGATAGAATAAAGAAACAGCAACGTTTTCATCAGTGTTTTCAGCTTGAACCCCGGTCACTCAAGGCACGTGTACTTGTGCACCGGCGCGCTTGACCACTCGGCTACGGCGGCCTGTATATAAATTCCATTTCATGGACTGTTGCGTCAGGAGTAGGTCATATCAATCTAAGAAGTTTTAATTCATCATAGGAAGATATTTTATGCTTGCCCTGTATATTTGCTCGCGGCTAACACAGTGGGATACGTTCGCTGTTCTTCGAACACCATGAGGAAAAGATCAG
Source organism: Mastigoproctus giganteus (assembly GCF_048544385.1). Lineage (NCBI taxonomy): Eukaryota > Metazoa > Arthropoda > Arachnida > Uropygi > Thelyphonidae > Mastigoproctus > Mastigoproctus giganteus. The sequence goes on from NC_143582.1 coordinate 76,276,253, forward strand.
GGCTGGAATAACGCTACGAGGAGAACAATTTTTGTGAGTTTTTCCACACAGTGAGAAAGTTGGTCGGATTGGGGTGAAGGTTGCATGGTTTTCGTCAAAAAATCATATTAAACTGCTGAATTTCAGCAAACAGAATAGACGCAATTTATAGACAATTCGCGGCTGCCTCATGGCCAGAGGTGTCTTTATAAAAGTATTAAATAACAATTAATGTATTTTATCATGCCATTTTTGTTTAAATGGAGCCCAAACGATGTAACATAAAATAAAGTCCAGCCAATAAAAAAAAAACCCAGGTAATGTGCAATGGCATTAGTCATTAAAATCAAAAATATATATAGTTTATCAATTCATTAAAAATTATAATTTATTTATGCAGTAATTTTAATTAACTTTGGTTTAGCAGTAGTTAATAAACACACACACACACACACACACACACACACACACATACACGAAGGGGAGGAGGGTTCAAAAAAGATCTGTATTCACTCAGTAGTTGGGATAGAAAGATGAAATATTTTTTGTTTGATATCTTGAAATCTCTATAGCAACCACACAAATTTTGGTTTCGATTTGACAGATTTTTTTTGTAGTGCTGAATTAAGTGAAGAATCACAATGGATAAAGTGGAATACAAATCACTGATTCGGTTCCTCTTTTTGCAAGGGAAAACACCCAAAGCAATCCACGAAGAAATAGTCACTATTTATGGAGAAGACTGCCCTGGTTACAGTGTTGTTGTTGCACATTGGTATAAACAATTCAAATGTGGAAGAACCTCAGTGCATGATGAAGAAATCCCAAGACGCTCAGTAGCTGCTGTAATGGAAGGGAGCGTTTCAAAAATTGTGTTATTAATCCTGGAAGATCGCCGTAGTGTCAAGGAACTAGCAGCTGAACTTGAGATTAGTGTAGGGTCTGTGGAGAACATCATCCATCAACAGTTGCATATGAGCAGTGTCTGCTAGATGGGTTCCCAGACTTCTGACACCTTACCAGGCGAGGGAAAGAGCACAATGTGCACACGAAATGTTGTCAATGTGCCAGGAAAGGCAAGAGCAGTTTTTTCAGCTAGTCATCATGGATTAAACTTGGATCCATCATTATGATCTCGAAACTAAACAAATGTCAAAAAAAAAAAAAAAAAACGGAAACATGGAGAATCACCCCCTTCCCCAAAAAGGAAAAGTGCAACCAAGGCGATACTGTCAGTTTTTTTTGGGTTCAGCATTGTGTAATACTAACAGATTACCTTCAAAAGGACCGCTCTGATGGCGAAGCATTATTCCAACCTCCTCAAGCTACGTGCTGCCATAAAAGAAAAAAAAGCTGTCAAAAGGTGTAAGCCAGCTCCACGATAATGCCTCTGCACATTTCTCGCATGCTGTTATTCACCCGACCTTGCACCCTCGGATTTCTTCCTCTTTCCTGACCTAAAGTTCTTTCTTCGTGGAAAGCACTTTTCTGCTGCCGAGTTGTAGTTTGAAGAACAGTTGGAGAAGTTCTACAAAACTGGCCTGCAGAAGTGTATTGACAGGTGGCAAAAAACGTGTCATTTTGTCTGATGATTATTTTTTATTATTATTATTATTATTTTTTTTTTTTGGTAGTTATTGGCGCATAGGCTTCTGTGGCCATAATGCACCTCCCAAGGTTTTTGCAGTACTTTGATCCAAGCCCGAGGCGGGAATCGAACCCGCGACCTTTGGGTTGCCAGGCAGGCATTTTGCCCACCCGGCTAGCCTGATGATTATGTTGAAAAGTGTAATACAGTACATTGTTTGTTTCAACCTTCTATCACAACTACTTCTGGATGAATACAAATCTGTTTTGAACCAACTCAATGTACATACATGCTGTTCAGTGAGATAGATGCATTATAGCCATTGTTGCTGACGTGCCAATTAAAAAAAAAAAAAAAAACATCCAGTTAATCTCCGTGGGTTGTCCAGAAAGCAGTGACAACATTGCTGAGGCCACACGCTCATGAGTAGGAATCAAACAGCACAGACTACATATAAAAAGGAGAAACAGCAGTTTGTACAATGTATAGCAGAAGTGCCCTCGCGGAAGAACAGTGGTCTTAGCCCTTCCACATTGGGTAGAAGAGGCCTGAGTTCGAATACAGTCAATGACGCAAAGATTTTTTTTTTCTTTCACAACTTACTTCAATTAGTCTGTTTCAGGCGAGGATTGCATGGCTTTTAAAAGAACTCAGATTTTTCGTCGAGCAAACCGACAAAAGAAAACACGCAACTATAGACACAGCCTTAGAGGATATGTAGGATACACAGCCTTAGAGTATTATATAAGACGGGTCCTGAATCTGTTCAACCACGGCAGAGTAGTTCTCTGTGATGATACAGAATTGTGTGCATATAGTTGCTTTGGCACTTAACTACGAATAATATCTAACATAACGACAGCAGTTCGTAACTGCTGGGGGAGTTCTGAACTATGTTTAGAAATCAAAATCGGCGCTCTTGAGTAAAGATCTAAGTATCACGGGTAAACGCAAAGGAATGTTTCAGTGGTTTTTAGAAATCATGTTGGCATGATGCTGTAAGATGTAAAATCTTACAAATTAAATTAAAAATATGTGTTTTGCTAGAAGTAAGGTTAAAGTTTGAAGAACGCTGGATTTGGTAATGGATAGTTTAAGCGTGAGAATTAAGAATAGTAGCAAAGGGGTAAACAAGTAATTCAAATAATATCAGAGAGCAAACGGGGACAGCAGGACTAGGTAAAGGGGTGCCATTTGAGAACGAGCGTGAAGGGGTTGCTTAGGGAAGAACAATAGGACGTGAAACGGGATTATACGATGCGCCTCCTTTGATCTATGACACCGTTTGAACCAAAACAAGAAATGAGTGGACGTCCAGTGTTCGCGTCAAATAAACCGGCGTCAGGCTGACTGAATTTTGGGTGGTGGGATACTTTTAGAGAGCAAGGTGTGAAACGAAAATGAGTTGCCGATGGACATGAAAGGGTCATGCTGCCTGTGAGAAAAAAAAAATAAGAAAGTTCGAGAAAAGGGTTGGTTTGCACGCTAGGGAGACAGCTTGGGAGAATTGTGTTAGCAAATAGGAAGGAACAGAAATTTAAACAGAAAAAGAAGATTGGTTGGAGTCCTTGGGGGAGGCGTGCCAAACTTGAGGGAAAGAGTGAAGTTCGGCGAGAGAAAAATGGGAAGAGAAGAGCATTCTGTGTCTGACTTCTGTGTGGTGTGGTAAAAGGGGAGAAGGTCGTGAGTGTGGTTGAAGTGTCGTGAGTCGTGAGTGGGTTGAAGTGGAGGTAGGCGAATTTGGTAATGTAGGCCCTTGTAAAGAGAATGAGCCAGGTATGTACACCTATGAATATATCGTCTACACAAGAAGGTGCGTCATGTCAAGAGTGCCCCAGCAGTGAACGTATTTCTGTTAGCCTCGAAGGAAAACCGGAGAGCCCAGAACTGGAGTAAGCCTGTCATCCACCTAGGAAGCCTGAACTCAAAGAAATTGGAAGTAGCGGAGATGACAGAATGTAAGTCTGTTCCCTGTTTCTTTATTGAATCCTGAACTCAAGGACTCATAACCTAGCTCTGTAAGCAATTGAGTGATAGATCGTCCTTGTAAAAGAAAGGAACATTCCTGTTGTTAATGATTATGAAGAAATGTAAGGGTGGTTCAGGAGTAGTAAAAGGAAAGTAATAATATAAAGGAATTAGCAAAGAAATTATATTTATAAGGGTAGTACTGTAAGGATGGATTAATCCATTAAATTAGGCCAAGTGCCAAACAATGTAACATATCAGATGAGGTGCAAAGAGAAATAAATTTTATTAATAGAAAAACCTCATGAGTAAAGAGGGATGACTAAGGTGATAACTAGGGTGTCTAAGATATTAATTAAGGCAGAATGGGTGACCTATAAGGAATGTTATTGAGATAAGAGGGTACCAGATGTAATACGTTTTATGTGTAATAGGCTAGAACAAATATTTTAAAGAGTAATAAGAGATGAAGTAAATATTATTGATGTAAGAGAAGGACAGAAAAACAAATTGGTAAGGTAAGAGAATGATTGAGTAATCATTGTGGAGTCAATTTTTGGTAAAATACAATTGATGTTAATAATTCGTATATCGAGAATAATTGAGGAGATAGAGAGACAATGTAGTGTATTGTAGCATGGTTTACATATGTATATGGGAATTGCGATGCTTGTATGTAATTATTTGTTTCTTTTATGTAAATGCTGTATTTATGTAAATGTTGTTGTATGTCATTAAAGGTTTGTTAATTTTTGTAAACAAAAATGTGTGGCTTTAATGTTCTGCTAACAACCGCTTTACACACCCTAGAGATTGGAATTTTCTGAAAATTGTAGTCAGATTTGCGTAGGTAGGGGTGATAAAGACGTCAGTACGGTGTTCGGCAAATTGCAAAATTTTAAGTTAATAAGAGAAGAGAATTGCAAATAATAAGATATAATAAAATAACAATGAAATAACATCCATCCATCTCCCCCTACAATGCAATACTGTATCGTACTGTGGCTAGGTAACATATATCAGTCGAACACAATATGTACGACTAGGATAGCTCATTCTGTGTCACCATTCCAACATGCTTACACGAAAATGCAAGCTAGTGAAACCAGTGGGGAAATCTTTGATCACCATTCTCCGAATGTGAGTCCATCAGACTTGCTTTATTCCACAAGACAAACACAGGTCCACGCTGTCGGACAACACAAGTCAGTAAGCAGTAGATCGAACCTGCCGTACTTCAACAAAGCCGGAGATTTAGAGGGAATGCGTAAATACAGTTTATTTTTTTATTTTATTTTATTTTATTTTTTGTAACAACTGTTCCCATTTATTCTAAAATAATCCTCATATTAATACAACTATTTTGCTGTAAATTATTGTCAGTCTATCGACTCCTCTCTGGATTGTAGAAAGACTAATCACGTAATAACTAAGACTTGTCGAGTATTGTTCCATAGGTATCGGGTTGTTTTTTTTGCTGAAAGAAAAGTATTCGGGGAAATAACACCATGTAACCCTCGTCAGAGAACAACTGTCTCGGCCACATTGCGAAGAAAGCCGATAAAAGTTTCTCCAGTCGAGACGTGATTCGAACCCAGGCTTTTAACACAAGATATGGAAAAAGCAGTCTCGTCACTTTTTTACCGCGTGGGCAAAACGCTATGTGCGGAGTGACGAATCACGCTACACATCCCAGGTATCACACGGTTGCGCCTGGATATGTAAGAAGAACGGTTTACCTAAAATGAAGGTTTCGTAATGGTATATGTCGATTATAGGTATATAGGTGATTTGGACTTGTCCACTGGTTATCATTACTGAGAGAGGAAAAAAAAAAAAAAAAACGAATGCTACTGTTCTGAACGATTCTGCCTTACATAGATCGGGGCCGTATTTATATCAGCATGACAACGCTCCATGTCATTAAAAAAAAAAAAAAATCACTACAGCAGTACTTTGAGGATTATTTTGTCTTATTTTGCAGAAATACTGCAAAATAAGACGTCTTTAGCACGAGCAAACTAGACGCAGCCATACAGGAGAAATGGAGAAAGGGTCCGGTTTCCGCATACCAAAATCTTGTAGAAAGTGTTCCTCAAAGTGGGGGGGCGGGGTTAATGGTATCATTAAAGCCCATGAGGTCATACTCTATATTAAAACTTTCGTTTTGATAAGTATGTATTTTATATTTAGTTGGAGAGTAATGTACATTTGTGTAATATGACTGTGACTAATGAAAACCAAAATTCGATAATTTACATTATCTACAGTATAACCATTTTCTCCCCGTCTTTCCTTCCCAAAACAAGAAGGAAGAAAGAAATAACAAACACCGACGATTATATGTTGTTATAGATATTTTAATACCGAATTATAGTTATTCCTCACATGTCATTTATATCAATAATATAAAAGAACATGCTTTGACATAGTTAAGTACTCGATTCTGTGTGTGTGTGTGTGTGTGTTTTGTTTAAAGCATTGAAGATTATCCATGACTTATGAGTACTAGATATGTGAAGGTCCAGACATATTTCCAAAATGTCCAAACTGACGTTCGTTTCTGATACCGCGACCCACTTTCAGGATTTGCATATCATGCGACCTCTCGTTTTTCTTCGTACAGTACCACCGTGAAAAATTTGGTCGTATACTGCAGGCAATTGAATTTTGTAATAAACATTATATTATTCTTAAGTGTCGTTCCAGTGACAAACATACGTTGATCTCGAAGATAACTTCGAGGCCAAGCAAAAGGCTTATAGGAAATGGAAAAAATCAGGATTGAATGAAGACTTCACGGACTACAAGAATAAAAGAGCCATTTTCTTGAAAAAGAAACGACATTCACGCTACGAAGAGGTTATTAGAAAGCTTCGACATTCGAAAAGAATCGTGAGCAAAAAGGCCGCTAAATTTGAAATGGATGAAACCACATTCGGACATTGGGCTAAGGAGTGCTTTGAAAGGATGCCAGTTGAAGGTAAAGCAAAAAATGTACAAGGATATCAGCTGGAGAATATGGCACAACATATTTTAGTGAGAGGAGGCGTTTGTGAGAATGCTTTATCCACAGTCACGATTTCTAGAGAAGATCTCATCAAGGCCATCAATTCCTTGCCTACCAAATCTACGATTGGCCCCGACAGGTTTCCTATCTTTATTTTAAAAATATGCAGTGCCTATATTGTTGATGTGCTGTTGCACATTTTCCAAAACATCTTGAGAGATGGAATCCTCCCCGAGAGATGGAATCACTACTTTGTGCGACCGGTGCCAAAAAAGAAGAATCCTAAGGCTTCTTCAGACTTTCGGCCTATATCCATCAGTTGTTCTCTTTTAAAGCTTTTTGAGAAAGCCATCCTTCCTGCTTTAACCCAACAGTGTTTCGCGCACAGGCCACCCCACCTCCATACCGTAGTACCGAGACGATCCACTACTACTAATCTGTTGGAGACTCTCTTCAGAATGCAGCACGCATTAAATGAAAAGCCCAAATGGACGTCATATTCCTTGACATAAAGGCAGCTTTCGATAATGTGTCACTACCTGCACTTGAAAACATATTGAAAGTATATTTCCGCATTGAGGGCAAACTATTGCAGATCATCAAGACCATTTTGAAGCCAAGGCACCTCATTGTACAACACCAAGAATTCCGTGCAGAATACACCCTCACTTGGGGCATCCCTCAGGGAGGAGTTTTATCAGCTTTGCTGTTTGCTGCCGCCCTAGAGCCTTTTCTGGCGCGAAATCAGAATTTTATTTCCTACGCCGATGATATTAAGTATTTAGTTGTCTCTAACGAAGGATCTCAGGTGTCCGACGTCAATTTCAATGCCAACGCTAAGCTGTGTGAACTGGAGACATACCTACGCAAAATCGGTTTGTGGCTAAACTCAGACAAGTCAGCACAACTGACAATAACTAATAAGAAGATAAAAAATCAAATCAAATTATCTATTAATGGAGCACAGGTGAAGAAAGTCAACTCATACACCGACCTAGGAGTGACGTGGGACGAGGGCCTAACCTTCCAAAGGCACTTTCAGAACACGAGAACAAAAACTCTCGCTGCCATATGGGCTGTAAGACAGGAAATAACTGGGATTCGAAACCAGCAGCTAGTGACCCAATATATCCAAAGATGTATCGTTCCTGTATCCTTATATGCTTCGACAATTTGGTCCTCTGCTCCAAATACTTATATCAGGAAATTTCTCAGCCTGGAGTACTGGTTGCTCCGGTGGTTAAATAGGATCGCCGGGAAGCCCTTCACAATTTCGAAATCCATACTGTACGCAAACTTGAACATAGCTCCGTGGATTCAGATGATCACAATACGTAACATCTGCACTCTAGCACAACTTCTCACTGGAAGTTTAGATGCCCCTCAAATTGAAAATCTTGTAGTTAGGCCCCGCCCTGGAGCCCGCCTCCTCAACCCTCATAGTCTCCGAAGCGCTCTCCACCACACGGACGGATTAAAGCGGATGTTTCCTGCCAATACTCTGGAGCTGTTTAGAGATCTCAAAATAGACCCGGACAGGTACTGCCACGAGAAAACTTACAGGAAGCTCATTGCAGAGGATCTGTACACAGAACTACAAATATGATAAAGAAAGTAATTGAAGAAAGACTTCAAGTGCCGAACTCATAAAAATCTTAAATGAACGATATATTGTGTTTCCAAAAGACTGTTATAGGACTGAGGGTATTCCTTTTGTTCAGAGAATAAAAATGAGGACCAATTCATAGTGTAAATGACGATGTCATTTTTCTATGTATGTACATTGTTTTGTAATTTTGTAATTTTTCTATGTACATATATTGGTTTGTAATTTTTCTGTGAATGCAGGATGTCTGTATGTAATTCTTCCTCTATGTGTATATATCTTATGTATTTATGTATTTGCTGATATTTAATCCTGTTACACTCTAATAAGTGATGTATGTATGCGCCACCCTCCTAGGAAATTTCTGTACAGGGGTGTTTGTTAAATAAACTGATAATAATAATAATAATAATAATAACTAACACGTCTCAAGGGGATTATTTATTCTAAATATAGAATGTTATGCAATTACAGTTAAACCTGATAAATTCGAATGTGATTTCAGCGTATGATTTTACAAAAACAGCCCCACTCTTTGCTAATCTAATGCGAAAAAAAAAAGCATGTGATTAGATTTTCTCTTTCTGTAGAAGGCGACGTAGATGTCTGAAATATTCGGAGCGGTGGATGGCTATTGGCAGGATGACAGTATAACAATCGCAATAATTAAATGGGTGATTATCAAAATTACCCATTCAGTAATTCATCGGTAACTTCTACAACGGTAATTAATTAAAATAATTAGAATTTTGTAAAACTTTTTAGAAAATTGTACCTCAAACCTATGTTCTAACTCCAAGGCCTGAGAAGATGGGAAACAGTAAGTTCCCGAAATGTAGCCAGAATTGTTTGTGTTTGACATTGAGGTGTTTCAGTCGTACAAATTCTAGCATTTAAATAATAAATTACTTAACTCTACAACATGATATATTATAGTCTCAATTAATTATCTCAAGTTTTTTTTTTTTTTTTGTAATTGCGCCCTCGTTAGTAGGATCGCCGTCCTCCCCACATCTGGTGAAACGACCTGAAAAATGCCAGTAAAAATTCCTCCCCTTATCGAGAGCTGATGCTCTCGATAAGGGGAGAAATTTTTACGGGCATTTTTCACAACGTGGCTGAATTAGTTTGTGTCAGGCGAGGATAGCATGGTTTTTTCTCCCGGAAACTCTGGTTTCGTCCAGCAAACAGAAAATCGACCTCCGAACACACAATTTGCAGACAATATACACGGAGCAAAATGGCCTTAGTCGCTGATGCTCCTAAAACCCTACTACAATAACAATTTCGTAATTGCTGAAAGGACAGCGAAGGTCACGAGGTGTCAGTAAATTTGAATGAAATGAAATCTTTATTGCAGCATAGTACACTGAAAGGACAGAATTAATGGGATACCTGGTTCCTGGGCAACGCGACGCTGTCACCCCTCTCGCTAGTGGATGAACCCACCGCTTGGCAGGTATATAGGTACACTGCATTCACGTATACGATAATTCGATGTCAGTACGAACAAACGTCGTGACCGACTTTGAAAGAGGGATGATGGTGGTTGCCCGATGGGTCACTATCGCGGAGGTGGTACAGAAATTGCACTATCCCCGTTCGACAGTATAAAGAGAGTATCGGGATACGCCATTTCCGGAATAACATCTCATCATGGACAACGCTGTGGGCGGAGAAAGCTGGTGGAATGAACGTGACCGTTGACGTCTCTCTCGTATTGTTTCAACCGGAGTGCGACAGTGACACATATTACTGCCGACTTCAACTAGGGAGGTGCAGAAACGTCTCCATCAAGACCAAAGGCGATCATTAACAGCAATAGGTTATGGGAGCTGCCGACCCACCAGAATCTCATTGCTAATACCACGACACAGGACTCTACGTCTGAAATGGACGAAAGAACATCGGCACTGGACCGTGGATGATTGGAGACGGGTCTCCTGGTCCGATGAGTCCCGTTTCCAGTTATTTCGGACGGACGGGAAAGTGCGTATCTGGAGGAAATCGCACCAAGCTATGCACCCGTCATGTCAACAAGGAACTGTTCAGGCAGGTGGACGGTCGGTAATGGTCTGGGGCGTGTTCAACTGGCACACGTTTGGATCTCTGGTAAATAAATAAATAAATTTTCTGTTTATACTCCGGCACGACAACCAAGTCAGTAGAGTTTACAATAAATCGTCAATACAAATATTTATCGTATTTAGTAGTCACAGGCTTGAACCCCGGTCCACTCAAGGAACGCGTGCTATGCACTCTCGCTCCTGACCACTGGGCTACGTCAGGCCTCGTACGTCCAGACGCATCTCTGTATGGTCAAGGTTACGTATCCATCCTTGCAGACCGTCTGCATCCCTTCATGGTCATCGTGCACCCACAGGGCAATGGACTCTTCCAGCAGGACAATGCGCCTCCCCACGGAGTCGTCCGTGGTGGCTAGAACATGGTTCGAAAAGCATTCCGCAGATTTTACAACCATGGAATGGCCTCCCCGTTCACCGGATATGGATGCTGTGGAAAAGTCCCCGTTCGAGCTTTGGATCTTCCACCCAGGAATGCGACGGAATTATGGACAGCGGTGCAACAAGCATGGATGGAAATACATGTGGAACGCTTTTGTGAACTAGTGGACTCAATGCCTCGCCGTGTGACTGCCCTTATCCAGGCGAAAGGTAGGCCTACCCGTTACTAGGTAGGCATCCCATGATTTCTGTCCACTGAGTGTACATATATATTACCTTTCACGGCCACAAAGTTAGAGGAGAAACTGACTAGTAGAGCAAAATATCGAGATACGGGCTCAAATCAATCAGGACGCTCATTACATGAAAATTATATGTATATAAAAATACTATACTATGGTATGGAAGAATACAACACAGTAACGAAGATTAACTTTGTACAGAGAGTAAAATTAATTTCGCAATACACACCATTAAATATCAATAAATGTACAGGTTATGTATTGTCCGTAAATTGGGTGTACAGTATTCTGTCCAGTTTTTGCTGTGTGTTGGATAAAAAAAAAAATAATAATAATAATAAAAATAAATAAAATTTTCTTCCGGAAGAAAACCGTGAAACCCTCATTTGAAACCAACCTCAGTCTCATTGTGGAAAAAAACTCGCACATTCCCTTTCGTTTTGACGGTTCAAACCCAGTACTTTTCCACACTGTTTAGTGTGGCAAAACAGTGATTATATAACGCTGTGCTAGTTGCGAAGACACACCAGGAGACGGAGGAGGGTCTCAAAGGCAAATTCGAGGTCGGTAAAGAGTTGATATCCCAAGAATTACGCCTGACGTAGCCGAGTGGTCAGGAGCGAGAGTGCATAGCACGCGTTCCTTTAGTGGACCGGAGTTCAAGCCCATGACTACTAAATACGATAAATATTTGTATTGACGACTGATTGTAAACTCTACTGACTTGGTTGTCGTGCCGGAGTATAAACAGAAAATTTATTTAAAATGACCCTAATGGAAAGATGTAGAAATATGCTCTCTCTCGATTTTGCAGCAGGCAACAACGGAATAAATTATGATCAACAAAACTATTTAATTCCCCCGACCGATCGACTTTACCATTACTCGCAAAGTACTTGTTCTTATGAACCGCGTTTTATTTCTGGCTTAACTGCTTCACAACTAGCAATCTGATACAAAAGGCGGCATCACTCTTATTGTAAAACTAGTTTTTGCCCTCCCTCAGGCAACTGTCCTTCTACCTTCAAACTTCTCAGTAGCCTTGTTGTTAATAGAGTGCTTGCTTGCCGATTCATCCTTGGCCCCTTCTGCTTCCCCTCTCCTACTTTCTACCTCCACCTGTCTTAAAGACAGCAATGAAGGTTTCTAAGTGGAGTCTGAAGAAGAGTTCTGTAGGTCAAAGACCGATGTAAATGAAGCAAACCTTTTGTATCATCCGTTGTTTTTGGACTTGATGGGGAGATAATGCAGGTTATTCTAAAGCATTTAACTTTTCAGAAATTGATTTCAAAAGAGCTTAAGAATTCTGTCTTAACCTTTCGAAGAGTATTATTTATTTATTGTATTAAGCTGTCCCGGCCAATACAATACAATAAATAAATAAATAATACCTCTTCGAAAAGCTAAGACAGAATTCTTAAGCTGTTTTGAAATTAATTTCTGAAAAAGTTAAAAAGCTTTGCGAATAACCCTTATTATCTTCCATCAAAACAACAGATGATAACAACATTTACACATCATTAATACATCTTGCTACGCATTTTATTTCGATAATAAAAAACACTTTATATCTGCCTTTTTAAAATTTCCCGCTGAGCAGCCATCATTGTGCATAGTGTTGCTTTTCAACTCCCAAGTGTTCTTTCTTTGTCGACATTTTTAGGTGGTGAAATATCACTGTTGAAGTTCCCGAATACACGAACTCCGTCCCCCTAAAAAAAAGTTAATAAATTTACCTTTAGATAACAATGCAAAACATTTTAATTCAAGATGACGTTTGAGGGCAGGGATCCGAGTTATCTTAATAATCTTTGCTGAAAAATACTGGGTATCATTATTTATTACTTTTGTTTATTGACCTTCGTTTCATCCCCTGTAGAACTGCCTAGCTAGAAGAGCGTATCATAAAAAAGCATAACATAAATACTGTACTGTATTACAAGGAAATCATTGCGTGTTCAACATATAATTTAACTTAAAAAGAAAATAAGTTAGGTTTACAGATGTATTCACAAAAAACATTAAATTAAGTTTAACATCCATTTACAAAGAAATGACTCAGTTTAACATAAGATAAAGTTTTTGACAATATAGTCTTTATTGGAAAGTTCTAAAATAGACTAATCTTTAAAAAAATTAACGAGTACATATTTCTAGTGTTCCTTTCAAATGGCTACATCAACTAGAAAATAGTATCTACCTGGTAGAGCACTGATTAATGTTATTAGTGTCCTATTAAAAAGCAGTAAAGTCAAGGAAATCGCACTTCCATACCTGAGGACTGCTGCACATTATGGATAGTTTCTAAACCGAAGAAAGGCAATGGCCAACCATCACTGAAAAACACTTGGGCTACAGGACATGCATTTACAATGTCATCAACCCTTTATAGTAAACATGTTACTGAAAATGCTTTCCTTGCCAAAGTTAAGTGTGAACGCCCTACGATGCAGAATTTCTTACCAGTATTTCAAGGTGATTAACAAACAAACGAAATGTCTAAGGGAAGCAAATTATCTGTTATGATTCCAGAAGTGGACAATAACAGCTGACAGTCCTTATTACTGCAGTGAGATGGGATATTTCCTGGAGGACACAACTATTTATTATTACTTTAATTCCATAATGCTTCACAAAGCCAATAACCACAGAAGACAGTATTACAGAATTATAGGAAGCTATAATAGCGAAATTACCATACCGCGGGGGTGTGGGGGGGAGAAGAGTCAGTGTGCACAGCGGTTGATAAGTTATGGTTGTTTCAGATTATATAGAGGCCGACCGGAATTTTTTCAGTGGGGTAGAATTTATTAGTTTCGCTGCTGAGCAATTTGTATTTGTATCCTTTTTCAAGAGATTTCCGTAATATAAAAGTTAGTACATTTGTCATTTGAGTGAGCTTTCATCCCAAGTCGCCATCCGGGTTCTCACCCATATGCGACTTGGTTCTTATTTGTGTTTTCAACTCTACCAGTCTAGTAGGTTAATTATCAAAACACAACGACCCAACTGGTCAACACAAAAAAACAATACAAAATAAATTCAATTTAATTTCGACCATTTGGCCTCGTGGCGGGGACGATCCAATCACACCCCACACCACGAGAAAGTAGGTCGCTACTACTAGCTGGGCATCGCCCTTCTAACAAAAGTTAGTACAGTCTAAAGAATACGGAATATTCTGAAGATTTCTTGCAATAAGCAAATAGGATTTAAATTCGAGTGCAAGGAGTCTCTTTTGGAAAGCAGGACGGAAGCCTCGAATCGAATATACATACCAGTTTGGCTACGTCCCGAATCGAACCTTGCCAGTGAAGCAAGTTTATCGCTTCATTCACAGAAGACCAGAATAACCCAATGCATGTCTGTAGTTTTTTTATTTTAATTCAGAAAAAGTATAAATAATAGGAGCCCATTTACTATGTATAGCAAAAAAAAGAGAGACGACATTCAATTAATTATAATGCATGAATATAAATAAATTAAAAATACAGTTGAGTGGAGAATTATAGTAAGCAGGAAAAAATTACTTCTTCAAGAATATATTTAAACTATTTACAATGCAATGTTTACACTATTGACGAGAAAACGATGAACAAAATCAGGTTTCACATATGAATTTTACAAAGCGCCAAATGAGCGGCAGCTTTTAGCAACTGAAGCAATTAAATTACATCGTCCAATTGACTGGTTTACAGTGAACCTGGAGAACCGATTAGTCTGAATGAATTCATTGAGGTTTGCAAACGCATTTAACATAAGTTAATTGACAAGGAAAACTGAACAGACGAGATCGCTGCGGTGATGGATGTCGTGTTGCGATCGTGTCGTGTTTCATATACCCGTATTGGGTATATGAAAGGTGAACTGCTGTCTTGTGCCAACTGCTGGAATGTGGAGAGAGAGAGAGAGAGAGAGAGAGAGAAAACTCTCTCTAAATATGCTGAACGCCGTCTCTGGTGTCAGAATACGTGCGACGAAGGTGTGATGGGGTAGTTTTAAATCATGCAAAACTCTGCGAATTTCCAGCAAATGCATATTGTCTCCTGCGAGACAATATTGGCCCTCTTTTAGTGAGGTAATTGAAGTGACTTTGATCTTGTTCAAAATGGTGTTTCAGTTGACTGGATTCAAAGCGGTGAGACAAATTCATTGTTTGGTAGTACTAGGGCCTTGAAAAGAACAATTGAGAAACGAGGATTCCTATAAATGTGTGTGCATTTCAACAAACTCTACTTGTTTCCTTGATTGGCAAATTGTACTGCTGATGTGATGATCATGAACTTATATGATCATCACATTACATGATCATCAGCAGTACATGATCATCATGTACTGCTGATGTGATGAACTTAGTTGTTTGAAAAGAAATCTTGAGTTCTCTGAAATAATAGCAATATCTAAGCCGGTGAAGAGATCTTTCTTCTTAGGGCCAATGAATGAGAGAACAGCATTTACTAGCGTTTATAGTGATCCCGTTGTCGGTTCCCTATCAGGCAAAGAAATTTATTACTTTCTGAAAGCATCATCAGAGACAGTGTTTGCAAACCTGAAATTTGACGTCGTCCACGAATATCACGGTTCTAACTTCACTGTTGTCAATTGTGTCAGTAAGGTCGTTGGTAAAGAGAAGGGAACCGAGGGAAGAACCTTGTACGACCCAACTGTGGGATAAAGGAACTGGATTTAGTTCTTTGGATAATGACATAGTTGCTCCTGTGTTCCCGTAGTAGCCCATAATCCACGTGGACAGAGGTCCGAGCGTTCCATAGTTTACAAGTTTGGCACCAAGGTAGTGGAACTGTCTGATGCTTTGGCAAGGGCCGCGAAGACAGTATCAACTTGCCTGCTAAGTCGACCTTTCCAATTATAGAATTTCAAAGAGGAATGAGATTTATAAATCGATGCTGTGCATTTGTGGTTTCATTTTTCACTGAATTTATTATTTTATTTTGTGTGAAAATGTGGTGAGAAACGTTTGAGTTTGTACGGAGCTATCTGGTAAAAGGAATATTCACATAAAATGGAATTTTATCAGTGAAGAGAAAACTTTCTGATAAGACACATGCAAATTTGGCACTTTAAAAGTCACGCGCCTAATTTTAGCAGATAGAACGCTTTCTTTGTTTCATCGATATTTTATGTAAGACGTAATCTTTTATTGCGTAATAAGACACAGCAAGTTGTAACAGCTAAGTGGGTTCTTATGAACCCACATAGCCTATACAGCTAAGGGGATGACAAGTTTGCGTAGATCTACATACACTCAGAGATATAATAACATGTGTGGACATGTGTATATGTAAAGGGCGGCTCCTAGAACGTTTGTTCAACTCCGCCTCGTATCTCTGTGAAGAACAGTATCACTACAAATGGACCAGATATGTGTGTGACGTCGGTTTGTGTGTATTATGCGTGTGTTCTGTTATTCTGTTCTGGCCGCTTGGCTACCCAGAAGCATCAGTCACCTGGACAGATGATTCTGGGTACTCGTCCACACCACGAGAAGGTAGGCCAATCCATGTAAAGCACATACTGTCTCAAGAGAGACTTTGACCCACCTGACGTTGTCAGAAGGTAGGCCAGGATCCTCTGGGGGCCCATTCCAGAGAGGGGAAAAAAAACGATCACCCATGGTGCTGGATATGGAACCGAAATTATTAAAATAAAACATTTATAAAAATAAATAAATAAATAATAAAAATAAATAAAATAAAACAAATAAAAAAAAAATAATAAAAAAATAAGTAAAATGGAAGAGAGAGATATAATAACAAGGAAAAAAGGAAATACTCCCTACGGAATTGCAGGTACACTAATATTTCAGTTATGGAAGGAGAGAAAATTATTTAATCAACCACCATAATACAGTAGTCAAATACGAGGGTACAACAGTACACGCGTTTGACTTGAATGTTGGTACGTGATGCTGTTTTTGTAATTTCTATCTTATAAAATCCTCCGTCGATTGAACACTATACGGCCATCTCAGAGTATAAACAGAAATTCCCTTTATATAATTTGGTTATAATAACAGGAAGTTAGGCTAATCTAGAATAATGGTTAATTCCATGTGGAAGAGAAAGAAAAATGACAATGAAAGAACAAATTGGTAGATGTTTAAATAAAACTGTATATAACTGCAATACACACAAACAAACAATATCCGTCGAAAGAAATTTTTTTTTTTCCTGGCCACTGTTTGATGTCACTAGGAACACACTGACTCTTCGAGTATATGCATTCATTTTTTTTTTTTTTTTTTTTTTTTTTTACGTTTCATTGCGCCAAAAAGTTGAGTGTTCCGTGAAATTATAGTGTTTTCACCATTTGTCACTCGTTTGGAGAGAGCTGGGTTCGAGTCCTGTTACTGATTGGCTGATTGACTATTGATTAATGATTGACTGGAGGGATTTCTAATGATCTCTTCAATCGGGGCTTAGCTAATCTTAGGCGGAGGTAGAATCCCCCGTGAGATTTTCCGGATTTTTCAGCCCGAAAATCGGTCTATGAACACCCACACGCACAGTTGTGATCAGGCACAATGTAGTCTAAATCGCTAATGCACCCAAAACCCAACTGGTATCCCAAAAAGGAAAGGCTTTTGCTCTCATTCTTTTGCTCCATTTTATCAGGTAAAGTCCTATTTGGATATTTAAAGTTCCAGTTTAATATCTTATTGAACGACAACAGCCGAGTGGCCAGCGTATCAATACAGGTACTGACGCCGCATGAGTAATTTTGTGTGCCACTAAAAATGCATTGTGTTTGTAATTCTCTGTAAATAATCCTATAACCTTATGCATTTGTACTGAAGTATAAACAGAAAATTTCAGCTCGCAGATCATACACTCATAATTTTACAGTGTTGACAGTTTTTTTTTAGGACTAAACATAAGTGTAGTGACAAAGCCACTATTTCTTTGCACTATTTATTTGTATGTGCAAACAAAATATGCTAAAATATTATATACAGTATATAACAAGTTAATGTACGCAGTTAATAGAAGTGAAAAATAAATAATTAGCCTGTAAATAACTAATTATCTTGTTACCAATTAATTATAATTTATTAACTAATAATATATAAAAGTAATTGTGTTCACTGAACTGCATATACTTCCCCAAGTTATATTCACTCCACATTTTCTGGAACAAGGACTACTTATTTTGTAATCAACAGCGAATGAAATCCAAAGCACAGCAACAAACGTAATATCTAATACTTCAGCTACATTACAACGGTATATAGATAGCCTATGGGATACGTGAATATTTCGAAAAATAAAGAAATATTAATTTCTTTATTTTTCGAAATATTTTTATTGGTCCCATTTTAATGAAATATGGGAAGGCTCAACAAATTGGAGGCACAATAAGTAGTCCTTGTTCCAGAAACTCAAAACAAGAACATTAACAAATCGCTCTAAAAGATCGAAATATAAAATTTCTTGAAAATCTGTCTATTGGGAGTTGAGCGTTACAATGAGGACAGACAAAGAAATAATAACTACCGGATTTCTGTTGATTCAATTTTAATGAAATCGAATAACTCGACAATCTCTCTGATAAAGTCAAATATAAAATTTTATGAAAAGCCATCCATCCACTGGGAGTCAAGTTATTACATACGCATGAACCGTCATGGTGGAAAAAAAAAAAAAAAAAAACACCTTACTGGTCTAAAAACCAATGACATCAAAAATAATAATATCCAAACGTAGCAGAAGACATTATATTACGTAATTTGACCTTCAATAGAGGTGTTTTTTTTTTTTTTTTTTTTTTTTTTGCTACATTAGCCAATATGTTTCATATTTAATCAAAATCGTTATTCAACTTGGAAGAAAATTATTATTATGAAATTTCTCAATCCTTCATGGCTTTTCGTTAATAATTATAATTTTTTGGGTACGTTTTATGTACTACTTCAATGTACAATGATATGAGTATGATAATTTGTTTTGTTATATCGGTATTGTCTCGAATTCAGCAGAACAGCAAAATTCCAGCTTTCAACTTTTATCGATTGATACATCCATCAGTTAATTTGATTAAATTAACAAATTCATTCTGTATCCACATTTTAACGTCATGAGTTGACTGAGCGAATCCTTTGTAAGTTTGAAGAACGCATGGCGAGGTGAAGAGGCTGATTCTTAATATGTAAGAAATAGATTTTTGCGATAACCTTTATTGCTTGTACCCCAGATATACAAACAACTTCGACAGCAAAGATGCCAGGGATTCATAGTTCCAAGTAACAAATATATGCGTGTAGGATATCATTCTGAGTTACAAATGACTACTAGGGTGCCGAGCCAAAAGAATAAATTTCGAAATTGAAGGGGCCACGAGCACTCCTTGAAATGTATAAATTTTGCCTTTCGTTGTAGTCTGCATACATCTAATTTCTTAGCGCTTGGAAAACGTTTACGAAACTCCCGCTGTGTAAAATCATTCGGCCGATGGATTTCTCTCTACGACGCTGAGTTTTCTGTTCAGTGGCGCGTTGTCCACGGCCTACCTGCAACCCGGATACACATCGCTGCGTTTGATAAAGATGGCCCAGGACGCGGCCCTGACCCAATATTTTCCTACTTGGCTTGATAACGTCCAAAGGACGGTTCTAGGGAAATGTGGTTTGTCTGTCAGTGACATGAATCGGGCGAAAACCATGTGGAAGGTCGCATCGTGATCAGTTGGCATTTATTATTACTGCTACGACTGATCAGCTAGATCAGATATCGTTGCTAACGCTATCTGAAAATGCGGGTGGACACTGTGTTGGATATGTGTAAACCCGTGTGCTGAAAATACTTTAACTTTAATATTAAAATCACTGTGCCGTCACGGCCGGCATGGACACTAATGTGTAAATCGATCCTAATCCTTCAACTTCAGAAAATGGAACTGATTTGGACAAATTTTCGTAAAGTCAAAGTATATCGTCGTATACTCTCTCCGTCGAATTGATCTCTACACTCTTCATCTCGGGTGATAATTGCGCATTCCCAGGGCAATGACCATCTACCAGAGCAGCAATAGATCAAGTTTTTTGAAGTCCTTAAACTAAACCTATGCACCAGCCACCTCGACTACGATTTCTACTCTTCGTAGGCTGTACTTTATGCTAATGAGGTTTTATAAAAATGAACTCAGTTTCTCCTGAACTGAGTTCATTTTTATAAAACTATTAAATTAAACACTTCAATTAAACACTTCCCACCTTCGCAGGTACAATGATACATGTTCACATAAGTCACTCATTCGTGTGAAATATTCATACGAAATGGTATGAATACTACACATTGAATGAGTGATTGATCCTGGTCAGTCAGCTGACTAACACGAACTTATCCTTTTGTCATTTGTATATTTTTACTTTTTATTTAAGGTTCCTACATTTTTAAATTGAAATGTACTTTGTTCTGTAAAATTTTAAGCGTAATGCTACTAGCCTTGACTGCCGTGTGGTTAAATCTGTAAAATGATTATTTATTGATTTTAACAATTTGGAAACTTTTTTTTGGGGGGAGGGGGGGAATCTAACGATTGAAACGTTTATTAATTAAGAAGGCTCTCCCGAAATGATATAAACATAATTAACGGAATGATGTTCTGGCGTGCTCCGACCAAGTTCGAGTAGTGTTTGCTCAGATAATTAAATGAGTTATTAGGGATTAAAATTTTTCAAAATAACGAGGAAATAACCGGAGCCGTGAAATTCTGGTTTTGACAATAATCACAAAGCTTCTTCGAAAAAGACATTTGAAAGTCAGCGCGCGCGCACACAAAAAAAAAAAAAAAGTAGAAGGGTTAAGGTGAAGAGTGGCTAATATTTGAAGTTTATGCTAATAATATTTTATATATGAAAAAAAAATAATAATAATAATAAATTCCATTGTAGATGTAACTTAGTATCCCCTAAATTTTGCGCACAAAGCGGCTGCTAATGTTTAAATCGAAGTATACTGCGTCCGAGACCAATCTTCTTAACGATAGTTTTCGTTCAGTATCCATACACGGGCAGGTTACGGATTACCTGCCTCGCTTTACTCAATAACATGCGTACAGAAGGTGATGAAGCCTTTTTTTTTTTTTTTTCTGTTCTTGCACGACATTGTCAACTCGTAAGATATCAGAACCACCTCCAACCGCTGCACGGCAAGAGGTCACACCCAAAGTATTGAGCTTCCGAAGTGTAGGACGAATCTCGGCCTTGGAGAACTTCAGTTCGAACAAGAAACGAGGAAGCATAAGCGAATTTGCAGCATTAAGTACCTGGTGTGTAGGCGCACTACAAATCTTCACCGGTTAGAGATTAACTATGACAATTTTGTAATTTAATTTTCATTTCTCTGTTAAAAAACAGTTTAGTCGTTTCGGAATACTTTGGTTTCATTAAAATATTATATGTCAATAAAGCAAAGCTGTAAATATATATAAAAAAATATATATTAAAATTGTAACCTCGAGCACGTAAATAAAAACAACAAAAACGTAACATTTCTAGTTAAGCATCGTTGTTTTAATTTACGGTATTTACAGACTAGGGAAAAAAAAAAAAAAAAAACTTAGATTCTAAATAATTCTCCGAGGCATTCAACATACAACGTCGGCTGAAGTAACGCGCTGGACACCTAAGTTTGAAAGGAAGTGTCGAAATAAAAAATGTCACTAACCGGTACGCTCTTTAATAAACTCTTAATTTTAATAATCAACTATGTTCATGACATTACTGGTGTGTATGACGAACCAGAACGGCGTTTCTGTGAGCTTCGGCCCATTCCGAGACATGGTGAGTTAGGAGAGAGTGGCGGGATATACAACACTTCTGTGGAGCTTCATGAAGCCTGGAAACATGGAAAGACACTTTCTGCGGCTGCAGAAATTCTTTAAGGTCTCTTCAATCTGGCTGTAGTTGACCATGTCCAGGTTGGTTATTTCATTTTTTTTTTTTTTTTTATGGCGCATTCACAGCTTAGGTCAACGCACCGAGTTAAAGAGGGCGTAGACAGTGTGTATCAAGCTTGAAAAGCTACTAGGGAGTAAGGATTTTCCTGTGAATTATCCTGGATTGCTGTTCCAATTCCTTATTTCAGCCCTTGCTAGTACTTTTAATTTCTTGCATATATTAATTTTTATTACTTTTCCTTTCTCTGCCTCTGTCGGGTCAGCCATGAAATTCACGTCAGCATTTCATATATTAACCGCAACGCTTAACATGGCTTCCACACGAGCTTATATTATAACTTGGCTTCTTTGTATCTACCATGTATAACAGAGGCCTTACTTCTTGTTGCATTTCAATTAGTTTTGACGGCTGACCCTTGAGAAAGACGTTAAAATCATCGAATTTGCAGCATCAAGTACTTTAATATATTATTTTTATCTGGCAGGTACCATTGTTTTACTGTATGATTTCGACTTACGGTTTTATTAGACTATATATATATATATAAGGAGATTTCGCAACTGTTTCCATGACAATCATTTAAAATTCTGTGGCCTTGTCAAATCTGTACATTTTAAAGCATAAGCCTTCTCAAGCGCTATGCCGCTTACTCGAGAACAGCTTCACCTCCTTAACAGAGAAGTTTGGGCCGAAACTCATGATAAAGATACAATTTCAGATTTTGTTTAACTTTTTTTTTTAATTGCCGAGCTGTGATCGCAGTTTACTGAAGAATTATAGTTCGTGCTACTTTCGTGCTAACTAACCCAGCTTCATAGAGTTTCTGGAGATGGTTTCCATTATTTAGTTATTGTTGTTTGGTTTTTAGGAGCATTAGCAACTAAGGCCATATTGCTCCGGGATATGCGGCGGTCATTCCCTGACCTTTCCGCATCCTTCGTATTTGGTGGTGACGGGCTCGAACCCCGGTCTAATCAAGAAGCGTGTGCTACGCACTGCTGCCCCTTCCCACCTGGCTACAGAGGCGCCTAGCCATTATTTAGTCAATCCCCGTGTAATCGGTTTCGAATAAATAGAGTAGTTGGAAATGTCAACCAAACAGAGTGAACTACTTTCTTTACTGAAAGCTATTAAATGACTACGAAAATGAAAGTCTGATACTGATCGCGTGTTGCCGAATCTAACTGCTGTTTTCGCTCTGGTAAAGAGGGACATGTCGACAGGCTACCATTTGCAGTTACATATTAAAAGTACCACCTTTATTTATATATATAAAAGTTGAATAAATTTTCGTATAACTCCTAATGCTTTAAAAGTATCTAATAAATTTAAGCTAATTCAAATCATCATAACTGGAAGTTACATTCTGTATGTTTTTACTTCTTTTTTTTTTTTTTAAGATTAAACACCAAAGATATTAGAATCTATAGTACTTAGTACCGTACATGGGTTGAAGGTTTAGGAGACGAAAGAAGATAATTGTTGACATTAGACTTGAATTTCTGTAGATTGTAATTTTCAGGAAATACGTATGAAGGAAGGTTCCAGAGAATGGAAGTTGAATGAATAAATGATGAAGAAGAAAAATTGGTTCTATGAGTTTGAAGTTAGACGGTAAAAGGATGTTGACTGGTTGCGGCAAGCGTCTGGACTACTTTGGAAGAGGGAGCAAGAATTATAGAAGCCAATTCAGAAGAACACTGCCCATGCAAGTATCTATAGAAAAGGCATGCAGTAGAAACAGAACATCTACGAGACAACAGTGGAGAGACTGTGAGAGACGAGTCTTTAATTAAACTAACTGCCCTCTTTTGAATGGAATCTAGAAGCCTGAGAGAGGATTTGGGAGCACCACCCCAGATATGGGAACAATATTCCATGATATGGAGGATTTGCGATTTCTATAGAGTGAACAGCTATTTGGAAGAAAAGTAAAGGCGAAAAAGAAAACCCAGCTTTTTAGATGCAGAGGTTAGAAGTCATGACAATCCCCAATAGAGAGATATATGACCTTGCCTATAAATCAGAGTGTCATCGAAAATAAGCATAGGAGTAGAAGAATTCTTTTTGCGAGCTATAAGACAGGACTGAGTTTTAGAAGGATTGAAATCAACTAATTTATCTTTGCCCCACTGGAGAATTACCTGTAGATCAGCGCTTAGCACTTTTACACTAACGTAATTGGTAGCGGATATTCGAGAAGTTGAAGCTGTTTTTGCAGGGCAAGGTTTCTCAAACTGGAAAGTGAAATGCAATGTGTTACCTTCAGCAAAACTATGGATAGGATTTCGGGTCAATGAAAGAAAGTCATCAATAGGAAGAGGAAAATAGTGGGGGAAAGAACTGAACCTTGGGGAACAACAGCATTAATGTAGAAGTTAGAAGACAGACAACCATCTACCATCACCCGCAGTGAGCAGTCAGAGAGAAAACTGGGTACCCAATTACAAAAAACAGATGACAGACCATAAGATGGAAACTTATTTAGAAGACCTTTATGCTAAACACGATCAAAAGCCTTTGAAATGTTAAAATGGGTAAAATAAGGAGAATATCACCAGTGGATCAACACTTAAGGAATGCATACCGGCGATCGTTGATGAGATGGAAGGTTTCTAGATAGTGTGCATAGTTTTGGGTTTCTAGATAGTTTGAGTTGGCGGTTAATTGATTTCTCCATTACTTTAGAAAGAGAAGAAGTGCAATGGGATGATAATTGGATGGGAGAGATTTGTCGCCCTTTATAGGAAATGAGCAAATTTCCAAGCAGAAGGGAAAAGAAAACACCTTTAACCCTTAAGCATTCTTTGTGTGCAGTGTACTAGAAGTGGAACGTCTTACTACGGGAATATCGTTTTGGTCTGTCTGCAGCGCTTTTCGTTATCATGATGATTAGTACCCATTTCATCATATGCCATAACTAGTGTCTGATCTCATAGTAACTAGTTTCACGTCTTCCTTCATGTGAAAGAAAGGAGAAACACACAAGAACAAATGCTTTCTGAAGCCTTGTGAATTATATTATGAAGTGCACTGTCATTTAATTATCTTTATTATCAGCTTGTATGACATGGCATATAATACTTACAAGAGCTACTTATTAGCATCAAAGTTAACTGCGAGGTGATTTGCCTGAGAACTTGCGAAAAGAAAATGGTTAGCTGTTAGTTGAACATAATAGGTTTACACGCAATGTCAATGGGATTTTTAAATATTTACGGAGAGGCTTCCATCGACATGTTTTAATGTTTTGAGATAAATTTTTAGTTGGCAATCACAAAGAATATATGAAACCATTAAATTTTGAAATAAAGGTGTTATTTAAATTAGTTATCGAACAATTAGGTCAGAAGTTAAAGTAAATTATATACGTACCAACTAAATTTGTAAGTAAATTTAGTTTGTCGAACTTTTACACTAACATAAATATTCCTATTTTACCCTCTTGCTCTTATATTGACTTATTTTATTCTGTATTAGTACTACTAGTGGAAAATGATGCCAGGAAGCAAGCTTTTATAGCATCAGTAAAAAAAAAAAAAAAAACACCACTTCCCAAACCACAACCTCCATCACCCCTTCTAGTAATTTGTATAATCCTTGAATTTGTTCAAAATACCCACCTCTACAACATCAGATGGAAGCCTGTTCCAACAATCAACTGTGTGATGGCAAATTCCACACGTCTACTCTGCAGACATCCTCCCTCAATTTCAATTTATGCTTCCCCACGTGTGTTTAGTCAGAGAAAAGTATGGCGCCACCAGCATTGAACTTACTCAATCCACTCAAAGCCTTAAACACCGCAATCAGATCTCACTGCAGGTGCTCATACTCTCAATGTTCTGAGACGCAGCAGGCATACTAGTACTGCAATTTTCAGAGTGAAGCCTTTCTTGGGAAAAGTACGTAGTTCATGTCTATATTAATTACCTAGTTTAATAAACCTTACAAACAAAGTGCAAATATGTTTCAAAACCGATGCATTTATATTTTTCTGTCAGTCACCATTCAATACTCCTGGATATGCAACTTATATAAAACAGCCGTATGTTGCAGCGATTATTTATTTATCTACTTAAAAATTTCGCGCATGTACATAGTATGCAGGCCCAAAACTGAAGTATAGAATCATGGTTAGCTTATAACTAATAATAACAATAATAAAACACTAGTTAATGTATGCAGTATGTTCAGGCACGTTAGCAAATAATTAATGATAAATTAAATTAAAATTAAGCCAGTAGTATGACAAACCAAGCGAGCGAAAATAGGTAAAATCTATTTAAAACCTATTTTCGCTGGTTTGTAGTTTTAATATATAAAACCTTATTATATACAGGGTGTTTCCAAAGGTCAATAATTTAAAGGTGAACTGTATAGACTATAACATGCAAAAATAGCCTAGTAAACATGGGTCCCTAAGTGAATCGTTTTCAAGACCAAGACATTGCACATTTCTATTTGGGATCCACCACTGACAAGGTGAACTGTACAGAGTTGGGATCCACCACTGACTTGTTTGTTTAGGTTATGTTATGCTCATTCTCTCCGTTTCCCTTCTCTCAATGCTCTGAGACGTAGCAGGCATACTAGTACTTGTCCAAGGATAGTCAACATGGAAAGAGGTTACAGCAACCAAGAGTATGAGGACATGCACTTCATGTACGATAAAGCCAACGGCAGTGCACTCGAGGCTGCACGTTTTTACCAAGAAGCATTTCCCCGCCGAAGGCAGCCCAACAGGCGCACATTCATCAGGGTACTTGAGAACATGGGCGCTTCGCACATGGAGTACGAGCAGTTAGACCCAGAAGCATAACACCTGATGTTGAGGAAAGGGTATTAGAAAGAACATCTTGTAACGTCTGTAAAATCCTGTGGTGCTGAAACCAAAAATTAAAAATGTATTATCTTACTTTTAATAAAACCAACCTTAACAAAGGTTTCGCAGTTTTTTGCTAAACTAGTGCTCCCATAGTCAGTGGCGGATCTTAACAGAAAATGTGCATTATCTCGAAAACGGTTCATTTGCGGCTGGATGTTCACTGGGACTTTTTTTTGCTTATTTTAGTTTGTACTTTTCACCTTTAAATTATTTACCATCCTGTATATACAGTGGTAGACAAAAAAAAAAAAAAAAAAACCTGCATCACCTTAAAAGTAACATTTGTAGTGACACATAAGATTTTGTTTGTCACAAAGCAAAGGGATTGCATCAGATAACGCTTCTATTGTATCAGTCAGTTGTTGTTGTTGTTATTTGGTTTTTAGCAGCATTAGCAACTAAGGCCATATTGCATTGTATCAATCAGTAATTGCAAGGTATTTCATCAGCCGTCTCTATAAATACGGCGTTGGAAGGGTATACACGCTCATTAGTATCCTGTTTTGCGGAGGTGTAAGCATGGCTCCATATGTTCAGTCGAAACCAAGAAAAAAAAAGTGTAGCTGTTGCTCTGTCCCAGGAACGGTTTTCTATCCGTGCTATCGCTGATAAAATAGTCTGACGCCAGTCAACTGTATCTCAAGTGCTGAAATTAAAGCATGAAGCCTTCCAAAGATCGATATTTGAAAAGCTATGCCTTCGTAGTCGCCATGCTAGTGCTCCTGATCTAAAAGTGGTCTTTGAGATGACCTCTGGTGTTGAAACAAGTGCAAGAATTATCCAAAGACGGCTTTCGGAATGTGGTCTGCAAGCCTATTGCCCCAAGAAGAAGCCTTTGTTGACCCAACAAATGAGGAAGAAGCAATTTTGCTTGGGCTAAAACACACGTTTCACGGACAAAAGAGCAATGGGACACCGTCATCATCTTTTCTGACGAATTGAAATTCAACCTGCATGTGGACGTGTTTTTGTAAAGGGTGGCTCCTAGAATGTCGGTTCAGCTCCACCTCGTATCTCTGTGAAGAACAGTATCACTATCAATGGGCCAGTTATGTGTGTGACGGAGGTTTGTGTGTGTTCTGTTGTTGTGTCTGGCCACTTGGCTACCCAGAAGCATCAGTCACCTGGACAGATAATTCTGGGTACTCGTCCACACCACGGGACATGTGGACATGTGGTTTTGTAAAGGGTGGCACCTAGAACATCTGTTCAACGCCGCCTCATATCTCTGTGAAGAACAGTATCACTACAAATGGGCCAGATATGTGGTGTGTGACGCAGGTTTGTGTGTATTATGTGTGTGTTTTGTTGTTGTTGTGTCTGGCCACTTGGCTACCCAGAAGCATCAATCACCTGGACAGATGATTCTGGGTACTCGTCCACACCACGGGAAGGTGGACCGGTCCCAGTAATACACATACTGTCTCAAAAGACACTGACCCACATGATGTTGCCAGCAGGTAGGTCAAGATCCTCTGGGGGCCCATTCCAGAGGGGCAGACAAAACAAAACAAAACAAAAAAAAACCATAGGTAATGGGGAAAAAAATAAAATAACAAATAATAAAAAAAACCACCCGTGGTGCAGGTTATGGGAAAAAAATAAAAATAATAATTAAAAAAAAAAAAAAATATATATCCAATATGTTAAATTAAATAAAATAAAACATAAGCCAGTAGTATGGCAAAAACTGTAGAGCGAAAATTAACATAAAAATAACCCAAATAAACAATCGAACGAAAAGAAAGAATAGATATAAATAGTAGCCCATAAACCCTTGTATAATTTCGAACTTTAAATCCAATTAAAACTGTACAAAATTTAGACTAATGCCAATTATTTATTAATTTAGCGGTACCCCCCAGAGGTACCAGTTCCGAAAGACGTGAAATATCACCAAAAGAGGGTTAAAGGAACTACCAGACGATAACAAAATCAAATTAATTAAAATAAAATAGACTGACCATCATGCCCCATATCGACAGAGGACCACGAGGCCAATAACGGTCATGGAATCGCTGCATTTCAATCGCTATACAAATCGTCGCCATGGTGAAAAGATCGAAGTACCACTTCACCCTCCCTCCTCCGATCGATCCACCAATGCAGAGGATTTGCACGGCGGTGGTCCTTATGCAGCGAAAAATAAATTTATTTATTTTTCGCTGCATAAAAATAATTATTTATTTATTTATTTCATTATAATTTAACTTTATTTAATATAATTCAATGATAATATATATATATATAATAAATAAAAGTAAGTGTGGAGTGGCTGACTCCAAACAGAATGCAAGGAGGAGAAGAGAAAAAAAAAAACCCATTGTTTAATCCACTTCAGGCCAAATGCCAGGGATGTTGACCACTCTATATGATCTCCTCCTTCGAGCAAAGTTGTGAAGAGCAAATAAACGTTCAGGGGTTTGGAGTAACTGGTCTAATTGATTTTCCGATATTGGGATGGTGTTCACTAAACCTTGTCTCAAGTCTTCGTACAGAATACATAGTCAAAAAGGAGGTGCCTCCAGTTTTTCTTGGCTCCACAATAGCACAGATCAGTCGTGCAGAGGCCTAGTTGGTGCAGTTTTTCATTAAGAGAGCCATGTCCAGTAACTAGGAAGGAAGGCTCCATGGTGAGGGAAAGGCAGGATTGGACCAAATAAATTAGAGGATGTAAAGGTTACATCAGGAAGGAATCTTCTAGTAACCACTCCAACCTGGGATGTATCCCAGCGGGTCTGCCAGATGTTCACTAACTCGTTGTAGCATCTGGCTTTCTCAGCTTTTGGGTCGGTGTCAAGATCAAGCTCGATGTCAAGGAACTTAGTGGAGAATGTTTTTAATTCTAAATACTAATCCTCTGTAAGCAGCATACAAATCCAGAGGAAGAGTTCCAGCTATGACCTGGATGGCTGCTGTAGAAACTGTTCTGCAAACTCTAAGGGTAGCCAGTAGCATTGTACGTTGGATGGAAATCAATCTGTCTCTCATCTTGACCAAGCCAACTCGGTGAAACCAGGTACCGGCTGCATATGTGACGATTGGCAGGAAGACTGCTTTATAGTAGAGACGAAGCGTTCTCTTGGAAAGGCCCCAGTCATTCCTGGAGATACGAATAATGAAGCCAGAAAGCTTCTTGATCTGGGATGGGTGAGGTGTGGCAGGAAGCTCAGTTTGTGGTCAATTACCACTCCAAGAATGGTAGCTTCAGTAACTATGGGAAGCCGGACTCCAGCGATTTTAACCTGTGGTGGAAGCCTGAGGTCTAGCTTGTGCTTAAAAAGCATCATTTTGGTTTTACTTGGATTAATGCGGAGTTTGTTCAATGCTGCCCACGAGGAGAGATCAGACAGGGACCAGATTGGCGTTATGTTCAATGGCACTCCTAGATTTTCCAGACACAATGATTGTAATGTCATCGGCAAAGGCAACAACTTTGGTGTTCTCAAAAGAACGGGAGAGCCAATTCTGTAGAACTATATTCCACACCACAGGCCCCAAAACCGACCCCTGGGGGAATCCCCGAAAGACAGGCCTGAAGACATGTTGATACTTAGATTTTAGGATAACAGTTCTTTCGGAGAAGTAGCTAAGGAAAAGTTTATATAATTGATGGGAACAGGAGGCAGACCGGAGGCGCTCCAAAGCGCTGTCCCACCAGATAGTGTCGAACGCTCCCTCAAAATCAAAAAAGATTGCCAATTCAAACTTGGCCTCGGAGTTTTCTATATGTAACACCAGGTCAAAAAGGGCCTCTTCAGAGGAGCGTCCTGGTGTGAAGCCATATTGATGTGGAGAGATTAGATTTTTTGCCTGGAAAAGACTCTTAGGACCATAAGACGCTCGAGAATTTTCCCGAGATTTGCCAAGAGTGCAATGGGACGGAAGGAGCGAGAATCTGAAGGTGGCTTGTGTGGTTTCTTTATCAGGCGCAGAAGAGCAGTTTTCCAGGCCTTGGGAAAGAAACCTCCCTGGAGGCATTTATTGTACAACAGGAGGTATAGTGGCCTTAGTTTAAACAGATAAAGATGAAGGTATATTCTATCAGGTCTAGGCCAGGGCACTTGTTGGGGTTTATTTTCTGTAATACTGCATTCAGCTCTTCCAGGGTGAAAGGATCCGTTGTGCTTTCTGTGGCATAGTTTCGATTTGCACTTCTGATTGCTGTATGCTCTGGGAGATCCTCAGCAACATCGTCTGGAGGAAACAATCTGTCAAGGATTAGGTTGGCCGAATCATACCAGTTGGAGGTTTCCTGGGAGTTAGCCTGTACAGTGTTGAAAATTTCAGGGGTGAAGGTTTTATCTCTTGTGATTTTATATACTAAACCCACCACACCACGGGATGGCTCGGATGGGAAGCAATATGTCAGAAGACGAAAATCGGAGGCATACCATCCTGACTGCATAACACCGACTGTAAAGTTCCGCGTCAGTCAGATGGTCTGGGGATGCATAACAAGCAAAGGGGTGGGGCGAATTAAGTTTATTAACGGAACGGTGAATGCAGAAACCTACACTGCTATCTTGGAGGCGTGCCTGAAATCTGTTATTAGGGATCACCACACAGACATCCAAAGCTGCATTTTTCAACAGGACTCAGCACCTTGCCACACAGCAAAATTGGTAAGTTTTATGCTATTTAGATTTAATGATGAGTTTGTCTTCTTGCCTCACAAGGCAAGAAGACAAACTCATTATTAAATCTAAGTGGCATAAAACTTACATCAATGTTTTCCCTCGTTTTTCTCCCTTAAGGTGTAGTCATACCTCAGAAATGCTGGCATTACAGTGTTGGACTTGACCGGCTACAGTGAAGATTTTAACCCTATTGAAAATTGCTGATACATAATTTCGTCTAAAATTGCTCAGAAGAAGCCAACAAGTAAGATTCAGTTGCAGGAGAACATTGTACGGGTGTGGCACCACAAAATTGGGCAACCGTATATCCAGAAGTTGATTAACTCTATGCCTGATCGTTGCAAGGCCGTAACTGCTGCTCGAGGAGAAATAACAAAATATTGAGGACCAGTAGCGTAGCTACCCTTTTTCGGGCCCGGAGGCAAAGAACATGTTCGGGCCCCTGCTTAATTAATGAAAGTATTTTCAAAGTATTTTATTAAAGTTTTGCGGGCTCCAGGGTTTCCCCTATCCGCTGCTTAATTAATGAAAATTGCAAAAACAGGAGAAAGCCAAAGACTACTCCGGGCCCTTTAAAGGCCCGGAGGCAATTGCCTTACCTGCCTAAATGGTAACTACGCCACTGTTGAGGACTTATTTTGCTGATTTACAGTACATAATACTATTTCATTAACTTGTCATTTCAGTTTGTACACGTAAATGCAATAAAATGTATGTTTGGTTGTCATGATTGCCATTTACATGATTTCTCATATTTCCATTAATTACTCATTTTACCCTTTGGGAAGATATTTATGGCAATTAGGTATATCAGGAGGAGTCTTTTTATTGGATTTCATTCAAAGAGATATATATATCCCATCTAACAAATGTATTTCAACATTTCTGCAACTTGCAATGCAGCGCAAAAAAACATTTGCAAAATGCAAGTGATGCAGTTTTTTTGTCTGCCCCTGTATATATTAAAAACTCTTACGCAAGAACTTGCCTTTCTGCGTATCCGCCACATTATTTATTCATTCCTCCCCAAGCTCATCGCAACAATAATTAATATGGTGCTTCAGCTACAATACAACGATACATGCATGGGTGGCCTTTGTGATGTGTATTAAAAATATATAATAATAATTGGCGCATTTTCTATTGGTCCTATTTTAATGAAATTTGGGAAGGCAAATCTATCTAAAACATCGAAATATAAAATTTCATGAAAATCCATTCGCTGGGACGCGAGTTATTACATAAGAGCGGATGGACAAAGAAATAATATTTACCGATTTTAATTAATTTAATTAGTCTGATTTTAATTAAATTTTGGAGTAGTTTTGAAAAATAATTTTGAAAGTCTCAAATATAAAATTTCATGAAAATCGATCCATTGAGTGTGAAAATCCATCCATCCAGTGATGCTCAATACGTTCTACTTTGATTTCAATATTTGTATAAGAATAAGAGAAGTTTACCTTATTCTTATACAAATATTGTATATGAATAATGTACTCAGAAATTAAAACTAATATAATATTTGTTTATTAAAAAATAAACGAAAAAGTAGATTAAAAAATCGAAAATATTACATTACAGTAAAAAATAAATTGAACACAATTAAAAATCAATTGAATGCAATTAAAAATTAAAAAATTAATTAAAAGAATTTAAGGAAAATATTAAACCGTTTTGCAAGATTTCGTTAAATTCTTTTAATTAATTTTTTACTTAATTTTTAATTGCGTTCAATTGTTTTCAATTTATTTTTTACTGTAATGTAATAGTTTCGATTTTTTAATGTAATTTTTACTGTAATGTTATATTCGTTTTAATTTCTGGAAAGTATCATACGGAATTGTTCTACGTATCATATTCAGGTAAACTTCTCTTATTCTTTTACAAATAAATAATAACTAGGGGGCTTCGCCCTCCTGCTCGCCAACCCCTCCGCACACTTCTGTACGTAAAATGTAGAGGTATGACGCAGTAAGTCAAATATTTTCTACGTAAAAAACACTTGTCGAAACGCACCAATGTTCTCCTTCCCCTTTTTACTCCCATCCTTCAGCTATATCCCTCACTCATGCTTTTTCCCCCCCTTTTTTTCTGTCAGGAAGCTCAGGCGACCCCTGATGGAGGGTAGCCAGAGTACTGTGGACAGCCTGGCTCACAAAATGGAGTCCCACTAGGGGCTCTGCGGCCAAGAAGCCAGCACAAACAACAGAACCCAACAGTAAACTACATATGCAACACACATTTTTCTGGCTTTTACAGAGTTTCTGTATTCATCACAAGAGTATTGATGGCGCAGATGGGGGAAACCACTTGTTTCATTACAGCCTTGCAACGATCTGGCATAGAGTTAATCAACTTCTGGATATACGGTTGCCCAATTTCGTGGTACCACGCCCTTACAATGTTCTCCTGCAGCTGAATCTTACTTGATGGCTTCTTCTGAGCAATTTTAGACGACATTATGTACCAGCAATTTTCAATGGGGTTCAAATCTTCACTGTAGCTGGGCAAGTCCAACACTGTAATGCCAGTATTTTTTCTGAGGTATGAGTGCACCTTAAGGGAGAAAAACGAGGGAAAACATTAGTGTAAGTATTAAGTTTTAAGCCTTGTGAGACAAGAAGGCAAACTCATCATTAAATCTAAATAGCATAAAACTTACCAATTTTGCTGTGTGGCAAGATGCTGAGTCCTGTGGAAAAATGCAGTTTTGGACATCTGTGTGGTTGATCCCTAATAACGGGTTTCAGGCATGCTTCCAAGATAGCAGTATAGATAACACCGTTCCGTTAATAAACTTAATTCACACCACCCCTTTGCTTGTTATGCATCCCCATACCATCTAACTGGCGGGGAACTTTACAGTCGGTGTTATGCAGTCAGGATGGTATGCCTCCGATTTTCGTCTTCTGACATATCTCTTCCCATCCGAGCCATGAAGATTGAATTTCGATTCGTCAGAAAAGATGACGGTGTCCCATTGCTCTTTTGTCCATGAAACATGCGTTTTAGCCCAAGCAAGTTGCTTCTTCATTTGTTGGGTCAAGGCTTCTTCTTGTGCCGATAGGCATGCAGACCACATTCCGAAAGCAGCCTTTGGATAGTTCGTGCACTTGTTTCATCATCAGAGGCCATTTCAAAGTCCAGTTTTAGATCAGGACCACTAGCATGGCGATTACGAGGTTTCAAATATCGATCTTGGGAAGGCGTAGTCACTCTCTTACGGCCTGATCCAGGTCTTCTCTTCACATCACCGGTTTCAAGCTTTAATTTCAGTGCCTGGGATACTTTTGACTGGTGGCAGAGTATTTTATCAGCGATAGCACGCGTAGAAAGCCCCTTCCTGGGACAGAGCAATAGCTACACTTTTTTTTCTTGGTGTCAACTGAACATATGGAGCCATGCTTACACCTCAGCAAAACAGGATACTAATGAGCATGTACCCATCCAACGCCGTATTTATAGAGACGGCTGATGCAATACCTTACAATTACTGGCTGATGCAATGGAAACGTTAACTGACGCAAAACCTTTGCTTTGCGACAAACAAAATTACTGTAATCAAACAATATCTTATGTGTCACTACAAATGTTACTTTTTTAATTAACGTTTTAATGCTTGAAATGCATCCATCCATGCTACAAATGCACCAGCAACTCATAAACGGATCCTAAATTGATTAGGACCCCTGCCCTAAGTAAAATAATTAACTGTTAACTAATGCAATAGCATTAATTCTACATATCAATAGCACTAACTTAAAAATCAAAAACACAATAAAAAAATTTTTTAATGCGTTGTAGTAACAAAAAACATAAAATAAAGAGATAATAATATATACGTAATGTACAATGTTTCGTATACGCTTTTTCGTATGAAATCAATTCAATTTACTATATACACTGGTGTTCAAAGAAAGTGCATCACCTAGGAATTTCACATTTCTAACCCTTTTTCGCGATGGTATGTTACATTAATGACTAGCATCACAAATAGAAATATAAACGAAAGATATTTATTAATAGTTAAGACAAAGCTAAGTAATATTTGACAGGTGCTCTCAAAATATTCCAAAATGAGCACTTGCAATCTTTATATAATAGTTTTAGTAAACACAACAATTATGGCTGAAATGTTAACCGAAGCCCTCAATTTGCTTCAGTTTATCATTTTAAATGGAAAACAAAATGAAAAGTTCGCCAGGTGGGTGCAAACTAATATTTAGTTGAACCGCCTCTGGCCCTAATAGCACACAGCAGCACACCGTCGAGGCATAGACAAGATCAATTTCTGAAGATAATCAACTGATAGTTCGTGGTTCCAAACACGAATTATGACTCCTCAAGTTCACGGAGGAAGCCAAGTTCCTTCGTGATTTCTTTCTGGCAACTGCAGATTTCACACGATGCCAACAGTTCTCTATAGGATTCAGGTCCGGGCTGTTTTCCGGCTAGCTAAGAGTTGTAATGGACCGTTCTTCCAACCATTTTTTCACCTGTAACAAATGTAAATACATTACTGTCGAACCTCTAATGCAGAAATGAAGCTACAGTAACTACACAAGTGCCTACTTACACTTTTCTCCGATGACAAGGAGCAGAGTCGTCCTGAAAGATTCAGTTACTTGGCAGTTTGAAATGGTCTCTACTAGTTTGCAGCAATTTTCCTTCCAATATAGCCAGGTATCTGTTGGCATTTACGGAACCTTCTAGATGAATCTGGATGGTATTCTTCACCACGTCTACGGCGAATCGTTTGTCTCCCACCAGAGCCATGCAGGTTGAACTTCTCATCCGAGAAAATAACTGACTTCCACTGCTTGGGGGGGGAGGAGGTCCATTTGACATGCTCCTCTACATCAAATTAATCGGGCCTTTTTCATTTTTTGTGGGAGAAGCGGCATCTTGTTAGGACGACGGGCTATAAGTCCATTGTTGAAGAGGTGTCTTCTGACTGTTACTTCACTTGCTACCACTCATGTATGTTCTTTCCATTCTCTTTTCGGCTCAGACGAAGAAGCTGTACGGTTTTTAAGGCACAAGCTCTTCAAAACCCTGTCCTGTTTTGGCGTAGAGACTCGTTTGCGTCCGATTCCTTTTTTCCTATCAGCAGAACCAGTATTCTTGAGTTTGGAAAGAAATCTACTCACTGTCGACTGATTACATGACACTCTATAAGCTTGTTATTTGTTTGTTTGTTATTTGGTTTTTAGGAGCATTAGCAACTAAGGCCATATTGCTCCGGGATATGCGGTGGTCATTCCTTGACCTTTCCGCATACTCCGTATTTGGTGGTGACGGGCTCGAACCCCGGTCTAATCAAGAAGCATGTGCTACGCACTGCTGCTCCTTCCCACCTGGCTACGGAGGCGCCCTCTCTATAAGCAATATGACGGGAAGAACATCCTTCCTCACGTAAAGCAACAATAGCACTTTCTTCGTGCAGTCAACTGCACGTAACTCGCCATCCTGACACAAGCAGAGAATGACTGCAACTCTTGCACAGCGTGCTTATATAGCTGAAGGTAACAGCTGATGCAATATTACGTCATCACCTACACTTGTCAATCTTATCTGATGCAATCAGTAAGAAATATTGCCATATACTTATTATTCGGACGACAATTACAATTTTAAGGGGTGATGCACTTTCTTTGAACGCCAGTGTACATTGGTCCATAGCATTCCAGACCACCGTTTTTGCCTACATATTCTAAAAAATCAGTGTTTTCTTATTTTTTCTCTTGTTTTGATCTACTTGCATTGGCAGAAATGTATGAAACGTTATGGCGCCAGTGTATTATTATGTCATTACATTAATCATATCATTAGCATTGTTTATATTCATTCAGCCTTTTACATCTCTCTTTCTTAAGCTTCCATTTTCTTTTCACTTCTTATAGTCAGCATCTTGCAGAATAAAGATTTCACCTCATTACTTTGACTAAATTACTTTCCTCTCTCTCTGTCAGTCAGTCAACACACACAGTGGGCGCTGCTTATTGTGATCACTTCTGGGGCCTAATTCGTAACAATAACCAGAGAAATAAAAATGCAACTGTTCAGCGTTATTTATTGATGCAAGAACAGACATGTATACATAAAAAGGTGGAAGTGGACATTACATTTATTGTATAAAATAGTACCTGCTAAAACTTTTGCAACATCGCTAGTCAATGTAGAGAATTACAAACCAATTCCACCCCTGCTTGTCCATTTTCAGGTGGGAGGACTTTAAAAAGACAAAAAAGTAAGTCATAACCAGGGGTAGCTCGTCCTTAGGCACTGCGGCACTCCCAGCTATTTAAATCTAGATATACAGTGAACGGAGTTATGAAATTTTGTGAAGAACAATGCAATGCAATGAATATTTTTATTAACAGGACCCGCATATAGTATGCGCATCCTCTATTTCCAGTAATCATTTCAATAATAAACGAATAAAAACAAATCGTTTCCAAATTTGAAGTTTAATTAATCGTAGGCCTCACTGTGCACCAGGCAGTGACACATTTTGCATTCCAGTGAATATCTGGTAGTTGGCTGCCATTGGCAACTTGCCAATATGCATTTTTTTATAGGTGAAACGAATCCAAGTCACTGTAGAGCGCGCAGTGCAGATTTCATCGTTTACCGTGACGTGTGTGTGTGTGTAGCCACAATGTCAGTTTCTTTTTGTTATTCGCCTGAATTCCCATTAAGTAACTAAATAATAGTGTTAAGTCAATACTCAACATTCAACAGTGTAATTATGTGATTACAGATGACCTGAGCTTGAACTTGGTAAGCTGAAGTTGTATTATGAGGTGATGTGTAAGAAAAACATTATTTCTACGACACACGATTTTGTGAAATTTGATTCGATCATGGCCTCCATGCTGCCCCATGAAGTAAATCGCGCGACAGTGAATAAACTTCAGCAACTTAGTTTTTCACAATTATCTCTCCAAGAAAAAAATGCGATTAAAAATAAGGCCGCCCCACACCAAAGATTTAAATTTCTCAGCGGAGAAAAGTAATAACAAGAAATATATTCGCAGTTTTAAAACTGAATGATACCAAAGGAAAAGTTGGCTTTGTGGTTGTGAAGTTAAAAATGCATTGTTTTTTGTTTTCCATGTTTACTGTTCAGAGGTGACTTAACGTGGACAAAAAGTGGCTTCTTTACAAACATAAACAGAACGAAAGAAAAAAGTCTAAAACATGAGAGTTCGAAGAAACATATTGATAATGTGATTTCGCTATCGCAGTTAAAATACATGAATACAGTATATAGGAAAGTTTAAGAATGCCATTCTAAAAATCAGGAATTCAATGTACTGTGAAAATCCTTCAAAAACACTCATGATTGAAGCGAAGGAAGTATGCGACTATATAAGTGTCGACATAGGTGAGAGATATTCTTTTACAAAGCAATTAATTGCTGCTAAATTGTTTAACAAGAAAAACTTATTTTTCGTAAGAAAATGCCCACGGGAGACTACTGAGGCATATTCCATGATTGAAAGAGAAAAAAACTTCTTACGGAATTATTAGTTTTCTATAGAAGACATGACTACACAATTATTGCAAATTAACTGACTTGCTGAAATTTATCTCAGAAAATAACCTAGCTGAAGTTCTTGGTGAACTTACAAAACTCATAAAAGTTCTTTTGACTTCCAATGACTACTTCAGAGCCCGAACGCTGCCATTCGACATTAAAAAGAATAAAAAAACATTTTTAAGGAGCACTATGAATCAGGAAAGGCTAAATGCTCAAGCAATGTTTTCAACAGAGAAAAGCTTGGTCAACAGTGCACCAAACTTGAATGAAAAAGTTATTAATCTATTTTCAACAAATAAAAAACGAAGAATGGATTTTATTTTTAAATAAAAGTTCAAGTCTGTTAATGGTAAATGTCTAGTTAATGTTTTGTAGTATTTTTAACTTGCTTATTATTATCATCACTGTGTGTGTCTAAATGTCTTATAACCAAGGCAATTTAATGCAACTTTAAGACGCAACATCCCCAAGTCACGAGCCGCCGCTGGGACTCATAACAATAATAACTAGAAAATAAGAATATGCATACATATAGGAAACAATTCAAGTTCAAGACTGAGGTTTGCAAGTCCAAGTTAAGGCGTCCAAGGCCTTGCCGAAGACAGAACTGCCAGAACAAGGAGCTTGAACTCTGTAGAATCATGAACTGCGCAAGGAGCTCGAGTTGCAGTAAATATAACAAACTGATGCCTCAAAACGATTGCACAGAACTCTAGGTAATCCAGCACTACACCATACCGCATTACCAATCCAAGGCTTTCAGATGCATAAGTGTCTTCCGCCTAACAAATATAGCAGCTGCGAAGGCCTGGAATGCCAAGAAGTTTTCCTGTTTATCAAGTAGAATTGTCTCGAAGTCTTCTGCCACAAGATTGTGATTACTCATTCGAGATACCAATTCAACTCTTAGATCGCTATACTCCTCACAGTTGTACATAACATTTTCTCATGATTCCCTGGACAGAAAAAAAACATCAAAATCAAGAAATATAAAATACTTTAATATGACTGTCCACTTTTCTTCGAAAACCATCAATGAAAATGAAAACTGTCAATGTTTCTGGAAATCCATAAAAACTACTAAAAACAAAGAAAAAAATATTAAAATCAAGAATTAGAAAAGGGTCAAGGCTCTACTGTAAAACAGTCAGATTGTTGGGAGTACAGATACGGTACTTTCTTTCACGGAGTAAGGACACCGACAAACATAATAACTGAACTGAACCTGCAGCGTGTCCGAGTTCAACAGCATATCGGAATCTTACGTAATCACTTCCACTGGACATGGTAAACCACGATAAGGCAAAAAAGCGGTAACATAAACGGAAGAGCTGATTATAATAAATGTCTTTTTTTATTTTCTTTTGCATGTACGTATGATCGGGAGTAATAACTCCCGATCATACGTACATGCTTCATAAGAGTAATAACATTATCTGCATTAACTTCATAAGAGTAATAACATTATCTGCATTAACTTCATAAGAGTAATAACATTATCTGCATTAACTTCATAAGAGTAATAACATTATCTGCTATCACAATAAGCAGTGTGCACTGTACATATTATATACTACATTGTCAGGGATAGGTATAAAAGCAACTGCATTCATGATAGAAAGCAGAGCAACGAAATACAGAAATGGGAC
Organism: Mastigoproctus giganteus; assembly: GCF_048544385.1. NCBI lineage: Eukaryota > Metazoa > Arthropoda > Arachnida > Uropygi > Thelyphonidae > Mastigoproctus > Mastigoproctus giganteus. The sequence goes on from NC_143582.1 coordinate 76,316,755, forward strand.
GAGGTGTTTTGCTTAGAAATTTCCACTGGAGAGTCATCATAGCAATTAATCAATTTGGTTATTCTCAAGTGAGGATAACATAATAACCAAACGGAAATTTTAGAGCAGACAGCGTAAATTAATTGAGAGACTGGAAGGCGGTGAGAATACGTAGATCCCGTTTCAGTCCTCGTCGAATATTGCCAACCAGGACTTCCAGGAAACAACAGGAACTGATATTAGTACAAAGGTTATAGGTAGAATGCTGCATAGCATCAGATTTCACCAAAGAGGTGCAGCACTCAAACCAAACGTTATAGCACAGCGTCAACTTGCCTAGTGCACAAATAATCGTAATTTTTTTTTTTTTAATCGTATGATGTGAGCAATACACGAAGGAACCAGTTTTTTCCTGCTTCCTTCGTGCATCGTGGCCGTGAGGTCCAACCGGAGAGTACGGCACCATCGTAATATCCAAGACTCAGGCGGGTTCGAACCCGCGACCTCTGCGTTGCCAGACAGGCACTTTACCCACCCAGCTAGCCCGGTCGGCCATAATCGTAATTGATCCCCGGATTGTAGGACAGTTGTGTTATGGAGCAGTGAATCACGGTATAATACGTTTTACAATCCGATGTCGTGTTCGGCTGATGCCTGGAAAACGTTATTTACCGAAGCGTGTCGTCCCAACTGTTAAGTGTTGCGGAGGTGTCACTGTGTGTTGTTTTTCGTTGTTCTAACTTTGACCATGTGTCATCGTTCCTGGAACAGTGACACTGACATTCTGAATAACTCGCACTTCCAGCACTGTGACAACAGTAGGAAGTGCAGTTCTTTTTTTTTTTTTTTTTTTTTTTGTGTGTTAGCATGACAATGCATAATGTCATACTGCACAGCCAGTGATGACTTTGTTTGAAAATATGGGGTATGCAATAGCTTCATTGGTCTATCCTGAGCTCCAACTGAACTGGGATGTCAGCTTTCGGCGAGGCCAACACATCCCCAATCAATAGCCAAAATTGATGCTGTGATGAAGAAAGGAATACCGCTTTTGTTATCAAAAATTGGTTTGAAGTCTACCGACGCCAATACAGTTTGTAATTAAAGCCACAGTGAGTCGACGCTTTATTAAATATTGCATCAATAAAAGGGTTTCTGAAGTGCATAGTATTAGGGTCGGCGACACCTGTGGTTTCCCACATCTGCGCAATATGGACGCTGTACAGGACACTGTAAAATGCCAGAAAAGTGTTGTGTGTTGAAGACGTATTATTGTTGGGTTCAGTTGTGTGTCCTGGCATTTGGCCGCAGGGCCCTTGGTGGGACTCCACGTTGCCCGCACACACCACTAGGACGTAGCCAGGCGCCCTAGTGGTGTGTGCGGGCAACGTGGAGTTATTCTCTGGCTTGTCTCCGCCAGAGCTTCCTGGACGGAAGAAAAAAAAAAAAAAAAAAAGGTAGATTCGGGGAAGTACAGAGTGTACGCAAGAAAGGGGGGGTTTTAAAGTACAGCATGCAGGTTTCCCGTTACTTTCAGCAGTACACTGTACGCACGAGACAGAAGTTCTATGCTGAATAATGAATCAATTTTGTTAAGCTTTGGATTTGCCTTGAACAGTTTCCACTCGATCCTGGTATACTGCAACCCGGATGCCAAATCGTTTAGTTGTAATATAAATAATGTATGAATAATTTTATCATGCACATTATGCATTTATATCTTATAAAATGTCTACAATATAAGTAAAAAAATAAAATAATTAAGTTAAAGATAAACAGTTAAGAGGATTTTAACACATGCATGACTTTATTTAATTTAATAAGTTTATAAAATTTAATAAGTTTGGCTGTTTAAACAACTACCCATTTCGCTTATTTATATATTTATTACTGTTATTTTTTTCACAGTATGATGTAATACTACTGTGGTTTTACTCTATGGTAGAGAGAGGAAAAAAAAAAAAAAAAAAAAAGCCAGTTTTATGTCACTGGTTAAATTCCAAGTTTTAGTAGTGCTATCAAACGAAACTGCCATTGTTCTTGTGACATCTACTTGTTAGGAGAATTTAAGTTTTCGTCATATCTATGATCGATTAGTCTTTATTTTTCTTTTTCAACAGTGTTCGTTACTTTTCAATTGAAATTATTCTCATGTGATCTAAATTGGAGGAAGAAATTTAATCTGTTCTCGTTCTATTAATACGGGAAGCAACGCAAGTGCTAAAAAGAAAATCATCGGCCAGCTAACGCAGAAGTGAAAATATTTGGATGCACGAACCAGGTCAACCATATTTGACAAAAAAAAAAAAAAAACCATAAATAAATAAAACTTGATGTGACAGTGTGTTATTGAATATGACTTGCGTGATGACAGTATTTTATGGTCCAATGACCTATTAGATGCTACGGTATGTTGACAATTTTTCTTAGATTTCCTTTCTTTTATTTTTCCTTATCTTGAAGTCAGTAATATAGGTCAGATATTCTGTGCGTGAAAATCACGATTTTAGATCAGACTAGATCTAAAACAGTACGGCAATTATATTCAGGAGTTCATCAACATTTTCTCAATTATTTGTTTATAGTGAAAACGAAATGCTCGTTGATACAAGATTCAAAAGTATATTGATGAAATTAGAAAGAATTAATAGAATATACAAAAAGATGGAGAAGTATTGCACCTTGTGTTAAATACTTCTCCATCTTTTTGTATTTTCTATTAATTCTTTCTAATTTCGTCTATATATATATATATATATATATTATTATTATTAGCTGTATGGTGCAAGAAAGCCTGAGGCTTATGCTGCACCAGCCAAAAAAAAAAAAAAATTTCCCGAGTTACCCAGAGTGATAATATATCCAGCTCAGGACCCTGGGTGTGCCAAGCCCATACTCACCAAATGTGAGCCCCTGGGGTTAAATATATATATATATATATAGCGAGAGAGAGGGAGATAATATTCATACTGTATATCTCCAGGGTATTGCACAATTTAAGTAAGCTGAAAATCCTTACCTCAAGAGGCAAGGAATGGGCCTACAGACTCCCCCGTCTCAGGCGGATTTCTGCTAGTTCAGAAATAAAATAAAGTTGTACGGGACAGTTTAAATTTACATGACAAACTACTATCACATCTCTTGTGAAGGGATCTACGCCCTCTTTTTTTTTTTTTTCCTCCTCTCTCTCAACCCATTCTATTCTATTTGTCGAGCGTGTTGCTTCCGTACATAATGCTACTAATAATAACCGGCCATTAATTATTAATGATCTCTGAAATTAACCATTATTTTCCAGTGGTGAGGTGTCCTAATATACATTTTTTTTTTTTTTTTTTTTTTTGATTTGGTAGTTGTTGGCGCATCGGCTTCTGTGGCCATATTGCACCTCCCAAGGTTTTTGCAGTACTTTGATCCAAGCCCGAGGCGGGAATCGAACCCGCGACCTTTGGGTTGCCAAGCAGGTACTTTACCCACTCGGCTAGCCCGGTCGGCCCCTAATATACATGGAGGAGCGTGTATATGCCCTACACACTACACAACAATTTTTTTTTATAATTCTGAATGAATTTTATGTCACAATAAATTACTTTCGTAAGAAACAAGAGTTGCTGAGCATGGGGAACATTTGGTAAATCTTATTGATCCATAAACAGTAATGTCAAAAACATCCCACTATTAATCCCTCCCTCCCTCCCCTATTTAACATCACGCCTTTAATTAACGAAAAACTATCGGACTGTAATTGACGGCGAACAGGAAATGTTTTCGCACCTGTTAGTGGTCGCTGACTTGTCTTCCATTGCCTTTACCTTTTGTGTATGCTTGCGAAAGGGAGGGAGGTGTCTGACCCCGAGACAACATTTTAGTCAGCTTGAAGACCAGTGTGTGGCGTACAGACGTCACGCACCCCTATTCCTAGCGTTTCACTGGTTTCAACGTTGGTAACTGCACTTCCTGCATAATACATTACGGGAGGTAGTGGCAAAATTTAAAGGCATTCGGCCGTTTATATAAAGAATTTCTAGTAGATCAAAAAGAACCAGTTTTCTTTCGCCGGTAACATATCCTCCTACGAGAAAGGGTTGAAACATGTTATGTGGTAGATGTGCTGTGAACCGGAATTGTAATAATCCGGTTTAGGTCTAGCAGTATTTCAGTTTAGTTTGTTCTTAGATGAAGTAAAACGGAAGAGAACAATCTTCGGAATGTGTGATTAAAAAACGCTATCTTTGAACCATGAGTACATACGGAAGTTTTCATGGGGAGAGTAGGGTGCATTACAAATAGTTTTCATAGAAGGGCCTGGTAAAGTAAAAATAAGAATTATTTTTATTTGAGATGATATGAGTGATTTCCCAATAAACTAGTTTTTGAGCGATAATTGCAACAAAAGTTATAAAATACAATAAATGAGTGTAAGAGACTAACAACAAACTTCTTGATAGCCATTTACACTCTGATACAGTTTTTGAATAAAAAAAACATCTTACCCGTTGGTTATTTCTTATTTCCTTAATAGGCGCCTCCGTAGGCAGGAGCAGCAGTGCGTAGCACACGCTTCTTGATTAGACCAGGGTTCGAGCCCGTGACCACCGAATGCAGAAAGGTTAGGGAATGACCACCGCATATCCCCGGAGCAATATGGCCTTAGTTGCTAATGCTCCTAACAAACAAAACAAATATTTCCTTAATATATCTCTAACGTGAGACATGATCAACCGATATCTGCTGGAAACTTGTACGTATTTTTTTAACGTTAACAGTTCTATTCGTCTTGTACTGCTCTTTTCAGGTACACGTCCATGTGATAGTTTCCAAAGTCGGTGGGTCGATAGGCTTTATGAAGAGCATTTTCTAATGTGTTGAAGGATAGTAATGTAACTGTTGAGTTACTCTGCCATCATGAATTACGGGTGTGATATTTAAACATTGGAGTATTGATTCTAGTTATTAGTTTATTTTCTGTGCGGCAGTTCACATCCCAGCATACCCACGGAATGTCTGACGAGTGGTGATCGCAGTACTAATGTTTAGAGCAAATCCCCCCCCCCCTTAATTTCCTGTCGGATATGCCATTTGGGCCTACATACCTCTGATACCACTCTCAAATGAGGTAAAGGTTTAAAACTTTCTTATATTGCTTTAGTGTTTCTGTTTGCGATAGGTTGTTGTTGTTTTAAGATAAACACAGACAACTAGAGCCATGTGATACGTCAGTATACAGTGTTGTAAATTGCTTGTATTTTAGGCCGGCTTGCCTAAAATAAAAATCTGGTATTTATCGCCAATTTGAATTTTTAATACCAGGTTTTTTGGGCGAAAAAGCTTCTCGAGATCAGCTGATAACAGCCAAAAAAAAAAAAAAAAAAAAATACCTTTTATAGAAAATTCCTTTGCTCTGCGAAGGAAAATCGAAACAGTCACTGGTTTTCCACTTGAGCGTTAGCTTGAAAGGCTTGGATGAGTTCATAACTTATGTAATCCACTTGCGACCTCATTTAATCCCTTAAATCTATAGAGCCCCTGCTGTTCAGGAAATGTAAAAGAACTCCTGTCTTGAAAGGTGTTTTTTTGGGGGGGGGGGTTGAGCAGATAATTTCTCATTCTCTCTCTCTGCTGCTCGTTAATTGGATTCTTATTATGAGGTAAGAGACCATTGACTAACTTGACACCTTACTTTATCTTAGGAAGATAATTAACAGAGGTTTCAATATGTCTTGCTTTCTATAGCTAATGAAATCACGCTCCCCGTGGCCGTGTTTGCTACCTCTTCGAGGTAATTGTACAAGAATTCTCTAAGTGGTAGTGATTAAATGTTCATGGGAGAGGAAAGCAGGGAGCTTTGTGACCCCAGTTGTCAGTTTCATCACCCTAGGTGTGAAGATTATTCGTTACCTTCACTGCACGATAAGGAAACAAATCCTGTGATTTGAGAACGTGATAAGAGCTTATATTCACAGCGTTCGACTTCTTGTTTTATAATGTGAAATTCGAATAAGGTAATTTTTCTGAAAATATATTTAGCAAGATGCATACATATAATTTTCCCTCAGGAAGAATACATTGCATATTAGGATAAAACAATGAGAAAAGACAATGACCGTTTTTAGTATAATAATTTAACCCTAGGGCCTAGTTACCGTATAGCAAAAGTAGGCAAAGCCTATGGGGGCCTACTTCACCAGGCCACATAAACATATGCAAGTAGGGGCCGCCCCTACTACGCTAGGGTCTATAGATAGACGCAACATGTAATGAAAATATTTTTCTCACTGAGCTCCTCAACAGTTATACATCTAGAATAAGGAAGGCATTCTTCTTATATCTTATCGCCAAAACATAAACCCAGGCGACGGCAGTCTTTATTTTGCTTTTACAAATGCAACTTTGTATAGTAATCAGACACCCGTTCGGTTACTGTATGTGTATGCGCCATATTCGGTGTTCGGGATTCCCCAACTTGACAGGAGAAAAGGGGAGATAGGCCCACCGTATACGAACATTATTATTTTATTAGCCCTATGGTGCAAGGAAGCCTGAGGTTTATGCTGCACCAGCCAAAAAAAAAAAAAAAAAAAAAAAAAAAAAAAAAAAAATTCCCCAGTTACCCCTGAGAAAGAAAGAGAGAGAGAGAGAAGTAGAAAGGAATCATCAAGAAAGAGAAGAATGACGTTATCCAGCTGAGGACCCTGGGTTTGCCAAGCCCATACTCACCAGATGTGAGCCCCTGGGGTGAAATTTAGCCATATACGTGGTCAAAAGTTGTTAGTTGATTAATTTCAATTCAAGTTTGTTCAAGTTCAAGTCATTATCAAAATAGTAATTGACATACAAACATGTATTTGTTTATTATTGCTATTTGTATTTACAATGTAAAGTTTAAAATTAAATTAATAAAAGTTTGGGTTAAAAATGGATGAAATAAGGAGCCAGAAGAGGGTAAAGAAAAGACCAGCATTGAATCGGAAAATGAGGAATGAGGAAAGGAATGCTGCTGGTATAAATATATCTGTGGATCATTTAAATCAAGCAGGGTCATCAAACGAAAACAATTTAACAATTCGGAAATTAGTGTTGAACGCACTGCACCGTTTATTCCCTCAAGCGCTCTTGCAGAATACATAGACATCAACATTTCCGATGAAACAAAAAGAAACATTGAGTTTGTCACCTCAGAGACCTAAAGGACCATTTCCAAGGGAACCTGAACAAAAAATAGAAGTTTTAGTGACACGTACTACTATTCTACTTCAACATATGGTCCAGTTCCTCGTTGTGACCGTGCGACTCCGGACCACGAGATTGGAAAAATCTATCTTTTCGGATAAAAACTCAAGTGTTTCTCAACATCATACAAGGGCTCACATCTGGTTAGTATGGGTTTGTCACACCCAGGGTCCTGAGCTGGATATCATCATTCTTCTCTTTCTTGGTGATTCCTCTCTCTCTCTCTCTCTCTCTCTCTCTCTCTCTCTCTCTCTCTCTCTCACACACACACACACACACACACACTCACTCAAGAAAATTTTTTGGCTGGTGCAGTATAAGCCTCAGGCTTCCGTATGCTAATAATAATAATATGGCTAATATAATAATAATATCGAGGCATGTGCTATACATGAAATGTGGCAAAGAACGCAACGATTGATAAAGATCTGGAGGAACATGTAAGATACAGTTCTTCATTTTGAAAAATGGTACTAGAACGGTTATTTCGGATAACGCTTATGTCGGCTAAAAATTCTTTAGTTTAGCATTTCGCGGTCATCGGGAAGGATTTTCGGAAGATTGCAACGGCAATTTTTTATCGAAAGTGCGTTTACTTTCCTACTATGATGACGTAATTAAACAAATTATTAATAAGCCATCTGGCACCAAATTAACAAAAGAAAAGTATTACACTCAAAATTAATTTAGCACCATTCTATTCACTAATTTTGAATACTACTCAAGATCTCACAAAAAAAGATTAAGTATTATTGTGCGAAATGTTCACATAATTCGCGACGAAAATGAAAAATCCCAAAGATTTTGAAATTTGTGAAACGTTTTTAGGATTCTATAACATGAATAATCATTCGACAGAAATGATGACGGATAATATAATGAAAATATTACACAAACTAAATATTCCCATTGAAAAATGTTATGGTCAGGGATATATATGATGGCGCTAACGCCACAAGTGGGGTTTATAATGGTGTGCAGTCACGCATTAAAAGGATCCAATCAAATGCAGAGTACAGTACATTCATTGTGCAAGTCACAATTTAAATCTAGTTATTAATGATAGAGTAAATTATTGTAATAACGTTTCATCATTTTTCTACATTCTTCAAATTTTGTATAATTTTTTTGGAAATAGTACAAAAAGATGGGATCTTCTTGCTAAATTTACTGGGGAATCTGAAGTTACATTAAAAAACTCAGTCCTACTCGCTGGTCTGGTACATTACAATTAATAACAGCTCTGAAAGTTCGTTTTGCAGATATTATAAAAGCTTTAACAGAAATGATTCTTAAATCAACTAAAAAAGCAGACGGAGATGAAGCGCGTAGAATAATGAAGCAAATGATGACATTTGATTTTATTTTCATTTGTATATTTTTGAATAACGTGATGTGTGAAATTAATTATGCTTCAAAAACTCTACAGAAGCATGATATAGACCATGATGAATGTACAACTGTATTGGATCGAGTCAGTAAAAATTTACAAATCATTCGAAATTCATACGAACAAATTAAATACGAATCTGAGCAAATTGCCAAGGAGTTCGGGGTAGATCCCAAATTTGAAGACAAACGACAACGTAGAACTAAATGACAGTACGATGAATTAGTTTCAGAGTTTTTTTGTTTGATAATAGAGATTACTTGTTTTTTTTTAAATCAGTGTTTTTTACTGTTTTAAACAAAATTATAATACAAATTAAAAATCGTTTTGAAGTATGAAGTTAGTAAAAAATTATTTTGCAAAACAAGAACAGAAAAAAAATGTCAAATGCTGATTAAGTGAGTGTGAAAATCTCATAAAAATGTATTCATCTATACTCTCTCTCCAACTGCCGATTCAATATTGAAATTTAATCACACTTATTAAACAAGATCTATCAGACAATTTTTTTATTTTACTTTTCAGAAATTTTTACTTTATTTATGTTATTTTTTACCCTGCCAGCTGCCTCTGCCGAAAAAAGATCATTTAATATATACGAATAATAAAAGATTATAAAAATACTATTGTTCAAAGTAGACTGTGCAATCTTGCAATGTTGGCTATTGAGCATAAACATGCCAGTAAAATGGATTTTATTAATGATTTCGCAAAATGTAAAAGCTGTAAAACTAACATTTTAATTTTTTTTTGTGAATTTATTAGCTATAGTATAATTTTTTATGTTTGTCAAATTGTATTTAATAAGTAGTATCATATTGTAATATTAATTTTCACGCTTTTGATGTTTGTAAAATTATAAAGAAATCGTAAATAAAAGACATATTTCTGTTATTAAAATGATTCACATTTTTTTAATATTATACCTAATTAAAATTTATTTTAATAAAAATAAGGAGCCCAAAATGATTTCTTGCCTAAGGGTCCAAAAAACTTAACTACGCCACCGCCCAAGGGGCTCACCGCTGATGAGTATGGGCTTGGCACACCCGGGGTAATGAGCTGGATTCCTTGGTGGTTCCCTTCTACTTCTTACTCTTGTCTGTTCTCTCTCTCAGAAGCCTATGATAGATATAAGCTGGTCTGTAACCAAGTCACAAAGGAGGTTAGGCAGATTACAAGAAATCTTTGGCAAAGGATGCAAAGAAAAACAGCAAAGAGTTCTTTACTTATGTAAAGAACTAGAAGGAAGGGATGAATCAGATTGGTCCACTTGATATCAATGGTTCAACTGTTGATGATCCTGCTCAGGTAGCTAACAAACTAAATGAATATTTTTCATCTACTCACACATGAGGAGTTATTCAGGGAGGGGAATGCCAGAGGTGTATTAAACTCTAGCAGTAAGCTAGATAATCTTGTAATAACTGAGAGTAAAGTGGAAGAGAAATTGTTGAAGATAAACATAAGAAAGGTACCTGGGGTGGATGGAATCTATCCAGTTATATTAAAGGAGGTAGCAAAGAAAGTAAACAAAATGTTAGCTATAATTATGAGAGCTTCCTTGGATGCAGGGGAGGTACCCATGGACTGGAAATGTGAAAATGTTACTCCAGTCCACAAAGGAGGATCAAAGGGAGACACAGGTAATTACAGACCTGTTAGTTTAACTTCTGTTCCAGGGAAATTAATGGAGGCACTGGTTAAAGAAGCATTGCAAGATCATCTAGACAAGACTTCAGTTATAGCTTGGACACAAAATGGGTTTGTTAAGGGGAAGTCTTGTCTGACCAATTTGATTGGATACTATGATGTAGTCATAAAGGAACTGAATGCAAAGAATAATTTTGATATCATATATTTGGATCTTAGAAAGGCTTTTGATATTGTTGCACATGGAAGACTGCTGCACAAATTGGAGCAGTGTGGCATTGGAGGCAAATCGCTGCTATAGATAAAGGGAATGGTTAAGTGGGATAAGACAGACAGTGGTAATCAATGGGCATTGCTCTTTGTGGAGTAATGTTATTAGCGAGTCCCCCAGGGCTCAGTCTATTGTTGGGTCTATTGTTGTTTTCTGTATCCATTAATGATAATGATGATGGTATATCAGGCTTAATGTCCAAGTTTGCAGACGATATGAAGGTTGGCAGGGTTGTTAATGACACTAATGACAGTACGCTGCTGCAACAGGATCAAGGAAATTTGAGCAGATGGGCTGAGAGGTGGCAACTGAAGTTTAACATTGAAAAATGTAAAGCACTGCATATGGGAAGCAGTAACCCCAGAATAACGTATTAACTCTGTGGTACTACATTGACAGTGGGAGAGAGTGAAAAGGACCTGGTGGTAATTGTGCAGGCAGATATGAAATTTTCTAAGCAGTGCAGACTGTCCAAGAGTAGCTCGTGGTGTCTTGCCAATGATGTACAGGAATTTTTCTAGCAGGGATAATAAGGAGGTGATTATCCCCTTGTATAAGGCAATGATCAGACCACACCTTGAGCACTATATACAGGTCTGGAGGCCTCATTTTAAGAAGGATGTAGAGCTGTTGGAACGAGTACAGAGAAGGGAAAAAAAATGAGTGAATGGAACAAAGGGTTGCTCTTACAAAGAAAGGCTTAAGTTTTGCAAATTACAGTGTCTGGAGATTAGGCACCTGCAAGGTGATCTGATTGAGGTGTATAAAGTCTTGAATGGTTTGAGCATACTCAGTGCTGATGGGATTCTTCCTCTTGCTCAGAATAATCGCCTGAGAGGGCATAAATTCAAATTGAGGAAAGACGGTTGTAGAATAGATATGCGGAAGTTTGCCTTTAGTCAGCAGGCGGGTGGTTGATTGCTGGAATAAACTTCCATCTGTCATAGAAGTTGATAGCTTAAACAGATTCTAGGCAGAACTGGACAAACATTTGGAGCGAGTGAATGTGTGAAATGAGAAGGGGTGTGTGTGTGTGTGTGTGTGTGTTTTTTGGCTGGTGCAGAAAAAGCTTCAGGCTTCCTTGCACCATATGGCTAATAATAAGTAAGCAAGGAAATACCAGTTGATTGGAGAAAGTGTAAAGTACTACAAGAATGAACCCCAGGCAGTACTAGAGACCCAAACCCACAAGCTGTACTGGGACCGCACCATAATAACAGATAGGACAATCTCGAGTAACAGACCGGACATAATCCTGGTGGACAAGAAAAAAAAGGATACCTATTTGATTGACACAGCGGTACCCAACACTGGCAACCTGCAGAACCCATGACGAAAAAATCAGGAAGTACACGAACCTAAGACAGGAGATCAAAGAGATGTGGCATGTGCAACAAGTAACAACCATCCTGATCATCGTGTCAACCACAAGTATGGTGCCAAAGACCCTACATAACAGCCTAGCAGCAATAGATCTCCCAGCGAACATCTAAGGAACTCCAGAAAGTCACAATCCTGAACACCAGAATAGTCAGAGAGTTCCTTGACCAACAGTAACACCAGACACAACAACAACCACCCTGTGTAATTGGTGATAATACCCATCACGAGGAACCCCCAATCAAGGAGAAATAATATAAGAGTAATAATAATAATAATGTGTTCCTAAAAATCTACGCATTATGGTATTTTCGCATTAAAAACAACAGGGCCTATGGGGAAAATAGGGATAGGGACAGAGCACTCAAAAAAATGTTCAGTCAGATAAGTAAAACACTAAAAAAACAAGACAGAAACCCAATAAAATTGCTAACATGGGTTTAAACATCTTAAATTCCTAATAAATAAATAAATATTAGAGTAAATATAGCACATTACCTTGACAAGATATGAAGTTTGCTTTTTTGAAGTGGGTGTGTGAAGAGCTGTAGCTGGTGAGATATGGTGAAGAGGTAGAAGGAGGGTTATCATTCTTAGGACGAAATATGTTATTGTTATACCTGATGTGGAAGGGTGTGATTCGCTGTCCTGATTTTCTTTATTCTGCACTGGTTCAAAATAGCGAGCTAGCTTTCGTTGCTTCCTGCATCCTTCTTTCATACAGGAGCTGCCTGTATGGTTCCAAATGGGTCTGAATGCCACCAAGCACTACCTACTACTTTCAGCATTACAATAATTTTCTTCAACCCACTGCAGGTGCTTTTCAATTCCACTTAAAGCAGCTGATAACTCAGCTGTTTTAAGTTCTTGTGGGGCAACCTGCTGGACTTCGTCATCCTCAACTTGACTGGCTGCAACAAGTTGTTGCAAGTCTTCAGTAGACCCTCATTGTGAGACTCTCGAACAGTGGTTTTCGATTGGATTGGTGAAACAACATTCCAGGGGTGCCACGTAATTTGGGTTTAAGTTACTTAAACATTTTTTTTAAATTTATATATTTATTTCATTATAAAAAAGTGTATGATATCTTTTTAATTTTGTGGTGATCTATAATTGCTGTGTATATATATATATATATATATATATATATATATAATATAATTTATATTATGAATTGTAATTTTGTTTATAGTTATATTATTGTAATAACTATCATATAACATATATATTTTTAATATTATATATATATATATATATATATATATATAGAGAGAGAGAGAGAGAGAGAGAGAGAGAGAGGGAGGGAGGATCTAACAGGCAGAGAAATTGAGTAGGGGTGCCATTATTAAAAAAAGGTCGAAAACCACTGCTCTAGAAGCTCTTCTACATCTTCATTTTCTACTTCCTCGAAACCAACTTCTTTTGCAAGAGCAACACAACCTGCTTTGATTTGTTTTAGTTGCTCTGAAGGTTCAAAGCCTTCAAAATCATGAATTAAATGAGGGAAATGTTTCCGCCACACACGATTCATTCAAGCTGTCTTTTGTAACATCATTCCAGGCTTCAACAATCATATCAATGGCAACTTTGATGTTAAATCTCTTCCAAAATTCTATAAAAGTTTGTGCCTTGTCACCTTCAGTAGCAGCAATTAACATCTTGAATGTTCGCCTTAAATACTACTATCACACCACTGCTCAAGGGGCTGTAGTAGAGAGGTTGTGTTCGAAGGTAAAAAGATGAATTTGATATTCGGAGAAAGTTCAGCAACTGTCTGAGGATGGCTTGGTGCATTATCAAGAATTATTAGAATTTTAAAATCTAAGTTCTTCTTGCAATAATTCTTGAAAGCGTTGTGGTAAGCTTCAACTAAAATATCAGTGAATTGTTCTAACGGACTTAATTTTTCCTGTCTTTATATTTTACATACCCGTCCTTTATTTTTCCTACTACAAATTAATCCTTATTTATTTAATTACTTCCCTTTTTCAATGCCCATTTATTAAGGATTTATACAGAACCTTATTCTCTTATATTGTTCTAATACTAATGATAATAAAACCAGGTATTTTAGCAATTATTAATTCATGCCAATAAATGAGGAAAGTGAAAGGAATTAGGTAAATTAATTCCGGTGTAACTGAAGCCCACTGTTCTCAACTATTTCTTAAAATAATAACGTGACCGCTCCAAGGTAAAAGCGGACAGTGAAATTTAATCTGCCTTGCATGGTTGTAATTAGAGATAGATATCCGAACCTCTTAGTATCGAATAATTGATTATGTAAGTGTGGAAAACACAGACAAGTATCGAAGATGATCAGGTGCTATGGAAGAGATAGGAACCTCATCCCAGATCTGGACGGGCGAATGGAAAAGCTGATTTCCATAATTGGGGTGAGAGTTTTCCGAGGTATAAAAAGGCAGACCCCTTAGGAAACAGGAGGAGTTAGTGGTTGTTGTATGTTGCTGGGTAATGAATCGGTGTTAGAAGAGTTCAAAGGAGGAAAGAGGAGTTTTGACGGAGAAGGAGGCTGCAGAAACCATCCAAATTGATGGAGCATGCCGCTAAGAAAAGGAAGTCAATGCCCAAATATACAGGCTAGTTCTTCAGTCGCCTGACTGCCTGAACCTCTGAGGGCTAGCGCCATAGTGAGTATGGTAAGTGGAAATTGTCTATATCACAAATATTATTCCATAAGTATGGGAGGAGAATGTCTGAGTTAACAATGAGTTAATAGAAATAATCAGGTTAATTCCTACCAAAGTGGAAACAATGATAAATGATTCCTTCCTAATATTTGGTGTGGTGTCTTATGTACCTTTTTTTATTATCATTATTATTATTATTAATCAGTCTATTAAGTTTGCTTTTACCCCATGTATAACTGGTTGGCTAGAAGGGTGTACATAGAGTTTTAAAAACATAATTAGAAAAACATATATACATACATACATACATATATATTTTAGTATGTATGTATTCCCATAAATTTGGACCTGGTGCCCGTCAGAGGGGGGCTCTGTTAAATTTCTATTTAATTGGCTTTCAAAATTCAATGAATTATTATTCTTATATTTAGATTTTCTAAATTATTTAAAGAGTTTCTGCTGCAATATTTTTACTCTTGTTACCCCCCCCCCCCCCCCGTTTGGTTTGATTTAATTTCAACTATTTTCGCTCTTGTCTTGCCATACTGTTGGCATTATTTTATTTTATTTTTTATTTTTTATTTTAACTCTCATTCTAATTTATTTGTATGGTTATATTTCAAGCATCATGTAGAGGAATATGCTTTTTTCTGCCTCTGATGTATGCTGTACCTTTTTATTTTTATTATGAAAGATTCCGTTTCCATCTATTTTAAACGTTATTCAAATATATGTATAATTATATCACATGACAGTAGTGGGCGAACTGCTAACGCTGTGCCTGTGCTGCCATCCATAATTCATTATTTGTCTATATAATCTGATTAAGATTACTTTTGTCAGTAGTGTGGCTTTGCACTGGAGTGCTCGTATCTGTTCTATTTTTTTAATTTTCGCTGCATCAGGACCACTGCTGTTCAAATCCCCTGCATTGGTGGTTCGATCTGGGGATCGGATGGTGGACTGATCTTTCGATCGATTCTCCTTTGTGGCAATTTGTCTAGCGATCGAAATGCAGCGATTCCCTGACCATTATTGGCTTTGTGGTCCTCTGTCAAGATGGGGTGTAATGGTCAGTCTATTTTTGGTTTATTTTTGTTTTGTTTCATTGTAATGGTTTATATCTCTGTTGGTGATATTTCACTTAAATTTGGACTTGGTGCCCATCAGAGGGGGGGCGCCGTTAAATTTCTATTTAATTGGCTTTCAAAATTCAATGAATTATTATTCTTATATTCAGATTTTCTAAATTATTTTAGTGTTTCTGCTGCAATATTTTTACTCTCATTACCCCACTCTCTTCGCCCCCTGTTTGCTTTGATTTAATTTAGGTTTAATTTCAACTATTTTTGCTCTTGTCTTGCCATACTGCTGGCATTATTTTATTTTAACTCTCATTCTAATTTATTTGTATGGTTATATATATATATATTGTGTTCTTATTGAAGATTATAATAATGATATCTGCTAAAGTTTATAGTATTAGGTATTTGTCAGTTGTGCAACGTTAATGCTATTGTACATAGGGCAATTAGACATTATACATGCGTGAAATTATATTGGTCGATTTTATTTAATTAAATGGTATTTATCTGTAGGGAATTAGGTGTATATGGATCATGGTACATATACACCAAGCCACCAAGTTAGTAAAAGTAAACTAGCTTTAGCCTGGGTGGCCTATATAACTTTATATTAATGAAATGGAAATAAAAATAAAATAAATATAAAATGATGCTAAAAAATGAAAATATCAATAAAAATGACAATAAACAATGAAAATTGCAAAAAGCAAATAACATTCCCTCACTTGGCCATCTGTCTGCTACTTCATCGGGGGCTTTGAGCAGATCGACAGCCAGACTAAAGGAATGTCTCATAGCTACCCGTTTCTGTTGTCCCCATACCAGTTTTGCCAGTTATTAATTTTTAAGTGATAGTATTGAAATTAAATGTGAATAGATAATATGTTTAATTTAATTTTAGTAAAATTTTTAAATTTTGCAAATGTAGTGTCAGAAACAGCAAACTGGGATAGGCAACACAAAGCCCAACAAGTATGTATCAGAATAAATGAGAAAGGTTCTTACTTCCTTCTTGTTCTGTGGTGGTCAGACTGAAAAGGGGTCAATTCCTGCCTTCTGGTTGTTCTGTGTTGATTAGATTATACTGCGCAGATGTGCCTTTCATAGATTATGGTGTGATGAGAGTGCTTTGAAAGCTATGAGAGGGTTTATATTTGTGCTTGTGGGGGGGGGTTGCTTCTTAAGTGCACCATAGATCTGTGAGGCTAGTGACTATGGATGGTACTTTAGGTGTTCCTAATATTTTTCAACATCATGGTACTTTGGGTCTTAATAATATTTTTCACCATCAGTGTAGTAATGACATTTTAGACACTGTCATGTATTGACTCCCCATAATCTCCATTTTCGTCTAGTTGTGAGGTAGAACAACAATCTCATATATCCTCAATATTAAAGAGAGGAAAAAGGTACCCTTCCCTTTATACTGCAATTTGGATTGGTTGTTTTCATCAAAAGTCTGGTTATGCAAATGGCCGGACCCTCGATGCCTCAATTAACATATATCTTATTTCTACTTCTGGTTGGCATGGATGAGGGTTAGCAGAAAGACAATCATATAGGAAAACAGAACATTTAAACTTACACAATACATTCACAATTTAACATAAATAAAATAACAAGTTCGAATGGTATAGTAGTTTTACATTAGGGAACATATACCCCATCTTCCTTTATTTTAACTGCACACACAAACTTATATAGAAGGATTCCATTTGCATACTAAGAGCACTCAGATAATAGGATACATTAATAGTTAAGTATATGCACTGTGCATTTCGTCTTTAAAATACATTAATAGTTAAGACACCAGAAGACTTTGGCTGTCCTTTTAATAGAGTGTGAATTCATATTGCAAACTTACTTTTCCTGTGTATAAATTCTAACCTGAGTTATCTCCCTTATGTTAGTGTGTGTATATATATTGGTCGATTTTATTTAATTAAATGGTATTTATCTGTAGGGAATTAGGTGTATATGGACCAAGCTACCAAGTTAGTAAAAGTAAGGTAATAAGTAGTGCACTGCTCTTCCCCAGCACCATAAGAGAATATTTGCCCAGTCATCCAACCTTTCTTGCTAGATCTATAGTGAACACCAAGGCTGGATTTCACAATTCCTTTTAAAGCTCGTGGATTGGCAGTGATAAACCACTGCTGGTTTTAGCTTCAAGTCTCCGCTGGCTTTGGCGGAGAACATCACAGTTAAGTGATCTTTTGCAGCCTTAAATCCTGAGGCATGTGCTTCTGCCTTGGAGATGTAGGTCCTTGAAGGCATACATTTCCAACAGAGGCCTGTTTTATCCAGGTTGAAAATCTGATCCAATGTGTAGCCGCTGCATTCAATTATTTTCTGTACCACAGGTGGAAATGCCTTTGAGGCTTCCTATCTGCACTTGCAGCTTCGCCAGGCAGCTTAACATTGTGAAAAGAGTAGCAGTATTTGAAGCCACTAAACCAGCCACTACTAGCATTAAAAGGAGTCACCTCTGCAGGATTTGGCGATTTCTTTTTAAGGTCTTCATATATAGTTAGTGCTTTCCCTTTCACTGTGAGAAATCTTGCTTCAGTTTTTTTTTTTTTGTTTGGTCTTCAATCCATATGCTTAGCAGCCTTTCCATTTCTTCTATTTCTTTAGGTCTTGTTCTAATTGACTTTGCAGCACTTGAAGTTGTTTCAGCTTCAAGTGCTGCGGCTTTTATTTTCGCAGGATTGTCTCTGATGCTGCGCACCATCAGGATTGTCTCTGATGGTGCGCAGTGTGGATTCACTTAAGCCTGTTGTTCTAGAGATATCACATGTTCTCCGATTTCTTTCAAAATGTTTTATTATTTCAAGTTTCTCTTCTATACTTAATTCTCTCCTTTTGCATTCACTACTTGGCTTCTTGGAACTAGGACGTTTACCCATGTCTGGGATGCTGTATGAATATACTTTTTATAAAGAAAAGTTAACAAATGCGGGAGAACAGTCCAAGACACAAACTTGTAGGATAACGCACATGGATGAACTGAGGTAAGCGACGATACACGAGGTTCATGTGTGTGTAAGGTGAGAATAGTGTTTCTGCCTTTAAGGCAGAAACACACTATTATCACCTCATACATTGAGCTCACATGTAAACATGTTAAATTTCAAATGTGTGAGAGCTATATTTCCCATTTAGTTGTATTGGTTGGAGACTATGTACGCTTACGTATATAGCTTAATTATTACTGTTATATATACATACTAATTGATATTTCTGTTCACAGACTTTTTTTTTTGGATTGTAAAATTTATAACAGTAAAAAAGATAAGCAATCAATAACGACAAACACGACACACACAAAAGAAAAGATTCTGAAAGTTTGTTTTTTATATGATTTAAGAGCAGTGGTACATTATACCTTCATGGGGCCTAAGGCAAAATGGAATTTGGGAACCCATCTAAAGAAAAAACTAATAAAGAAAATTTTCAATTTCATTTTATTGTGACAACAAAACAAACAAATTATGACATAAGATGAAATACAAAATTTCATCAAAATCGGTAAAACCATTTTTGAAAAAAAAAAAAAAAAAAAAAAACAATTTTCTAATTAATCTTCAAGTAAAGTTCATTGACCTTGGCAGGTAGAAAGTTCAGTTTCCAATAAAAATCACTTAAAAATATTAGTAAAAAATAGCAATGAGTTTTTGAAACAGTGATTTTGGGACACCACCTCTGATTGGGGGCCCTAGGCAGATGCCTTTTTTGCCTTTAGGATAATACGCCACTGTTGAAGAGGAAGGGGAAATCTCACCATAACGTGAAAACCCACAGAATTCCAGCTATCGCTATTATTGCAAATGCAGTAAGATCGAGTTTACTACCCATTTATAATTAGACTGCGCTAACAGAAAAGTCCAATAAACTGGGAACTGCAAATTGTTTTATGGTAGTGACCTCCAGAAATGTGCTCCTCTGCTCATACTATCCCATCTCATGAAATTTTTGTTCGAACAAAAAATCTTGTGAAGACAGAGAATGACAACAGTGTCACCGACCAATTCAATTACAATAAATGGGAAATATAGCGCTCACACACATTTGACGTTCGGCATTTTTTAAGCTTCGTAAACTTGTATGTATTGCTGCACAGGTTGCTACATTCAGCTTGGTGCCGGGTATTACATTCACCTGGTGTTACTCGCAGACGAAATCGCGCATGGGCCAACGCGAAAATCGCGTTATAGTCACATTGTTCCCTAATACTGTATATCAATCGTTCAATGTAAAATATAAGTTATTTTTGTCTCCCAACAGCAAGGTCTGATGATGGGTATTGGCAAGATACCTGAAACGTTACTCATTGTATATTAGTTTAGGTAACACCTAAATAAAATATATTAAAAACTCCACGTGGTATAAGAGTGGTAATTTAGATATATTATAATTTAAATTTCAATCGTGTTGGAGCAAATTTGCATTGTGAAAATTCACGTTATAGCAGAACTGACTGTATTATGTAGAGGTCACCCTACACGCTCAAACCAAGAGTTCAAATTTGTGATTAACACTAGTACCAGTTGGACTGCACATATCCCGAGTAATTAACCAATCTTGTCGATCGGTCAAGAAATTAAACAGCATAATGCATAAATTTCGATATTTGGTTTTTGATTATCATATGATCGATATATCAATTTCATTCTTATATTGGTTTAGTGGTATGTTATGTGAAAAATGTGAAACCATTGTGCGCATATTGTATAGATACGATTATTATTATTATTAGCCATATGATGCAAGGAAGCCTGAGGCTTATGCTACACCAGCCAAAAAAAAATTCCCGAGTTACTCTGAGAGAGAGAGAGAGAGAGAGAGAGAGAGAGAGTCAAAGGTAAAAGGGAATCATCAAGAAAGAGAAGAATGATTTCCAGCTCAGGACCCTGGGTTTGCCAAGCCCATACTCACCAGATGTTGAGCCCCTGGGGTAAATTATGTATAAAGTGACCAGACATCCCGGATTTCAGTCCTTTGTCCCACATTGCAAACTGTCCCGGATTAGACATGTGGCCTCCATACTTAATAAGAAACATAATGCAAATCATTTGCATTATGTTTGCCAGGAACAAGTGGTACAATGGAAAGAGTTTTTTTTCGGTAATAAATAAGTTGTGGATGTCAACAAAAAAAAAAAAAAAAAAAAACACAACTGACTGGAGAAACGCTGAAAGCAATACTACAAAATAATGAAGAATTATTAAGAAAATTATATTTAATTATATTATTCAATTTCTCTTGTTTTTATAGTTAAAAGAAGTATGTATTTTTATTATTAGTATTATTCTACAGGAAAAAAAAAACATAACCTTTTTTCACTAAACAAAAATGAAAGTTGACCCCTCTAATGAGTGTTATTTGTTTCCTTCTAATAACAACTATTTTTCTCAGTTCATGCCCTTCATGCAACCTTCTGTTCGTCATGTAGCGTAATACAAAGGGTATCTTTCTTAACTTAAAATATAATATTTCAGAATTTTAATATTTTTTAATATCCTATACATTATATTTATTATCCTATTTTTATTTGATCTAAACTCAAAACATCGTTTTAAATTCAAAATGAAGACAGCTTCTCTACAAGAGAAAATCACGATAAATTACCTTTTGTCCTATTTTACGAATATTAGCGGGTCTCGATCACGCAAGTTGTCTGTCCAACATGAGGGGTACTACACTGAATTTCAGCCTTTCTGTAAAAAAAAATATAAAATATATATATATATATATATATATACAGGGTGATTCACTACCAATGCGACAGACTTGCAGGAGGTGTAGGAGGCACAAAGACAAATCGGAATCACATAGCATTGCAGGGTCCGAAATGCCTTCGTCATTTGGTAGAGGACGTTGAACGGGAGATCGCGCGAACAGCGATCCCGCTGGAAGTCAGCATTTGTGAATCGGTTCCCGAGGCAGTAGGATGGACGCACGTATGCACAGAAGGTTACCTGAGACTGGGTGTTTCATGAGAGGTACCATGAATCGAGAGCGAATGACAAGGACGTCAGACAATGAGGAGAATGTCCTACGTCTTGCAGAAGGCAATCCGAGTACGAGTACTCAAGCGAGAGGCCAACGATTGGGTATTTCCCAATCCACTGTATGAAGAATACTGTCAACAAACCAAATGAGTTCATACCATCTGCAATGCGTCCAATCATTGGAGTCTGCAGATTATCCACTCCGGAGGACTTTTGCTACTTGGTTTCTTCAACAGAAACGGTTTGCAAATGCTGACTTCCAGCGGGATCGCTGTTCACGCGATCTCCCGTTCAACGTCCTCTACCACATGACGAAGGCATTTCGGACCCCGCAATGCTATGTGATTCCAATTCGTCTTTGTGCCCCCTACACCTCCTGCAAGTTTGTCACACTGGTAGTGAATCACCCTGTGTGTATATATATATATATATATATATATATATATATATATAGACTATATTTGTTTTTTGTTTTTTTTAAGAAGTGTGATATTTTATTTTATAAGTTTAGTTCAAAGAAGTATATGCATTTAATTTATATTTTCTATGTGAATTTTTTTCTAAATAAAAAAATAAATTAAATATGCGTGTATATTGTTTCTAGGGGGTTGTAAAACTCTCTCCCCCCACGATGGAAGAATTTTACAACCCTATCTGGTCACTTTAATTATGTAAAATATATTTAGCCATGTGAATAGCTGTTAATTGTATATGGGATACACTTTTTACCCTTTAATTTTTTGAAGTTGAACATAAGAAAAGCACCTGGGGTGGATGTGATCCATCCAGTTATATTAAAGGAGGCAGCAAAGGAAGTAAGCAAATCCTTAGCCATAATTATGAAAGCTTCCTTGAACTCAGAGGAGGTTCCCATGAACTGGAAATGTGCAAATGTGTGCCCAATTCACAAAGGGGGATCAAAGGGTGACAAGTAATTAGAGATCTGTTAGTTTAACTTCTGTTCCAGGGAAAATAATGGAGTCACTGGTTAAAGAAACACTGCAGGATCATCAAGACAAGACTGCAGTTAAAGTTCAGACACAGCATGTTTGTTAAGGGAAAGTCTTGCCTTGCAAATTTGATTGGATACTATGAAGTGGTCACAAAGGAACTGGGTGCAAAAAATAATTTTGATATCGTATACTTGAATTTTAGGAAAGCTTTTGATACCGTTGCACAGGGAAGACTACTTGGAGCAGTATGGCATTAAGTACAAGTTGCTGCTATGGATAAAGGAAATTTTGAGGGAAAGAAGACAGAGAGCGGTAATCAATGGACACTGCTCTTAGTGGACTAATGTTATTAGTGAGATCTCAGGGTTTGGTGTTGGGTCCCCTGTTGTTTTCTGTATTTATCAATGATATTGATGAAGGTGTATAAGGGTTAATGTCCAAGTTTGCAGACGATACGAAGGTTGGCAGGGTTGTTAATGACAGTACACTACTGCAACGGGATCTAGAAAAGTTGAGCAGATGGGTTTGAGAGGTGGCAACTGAAGTTTAACATTGACAAATGCAAAGTACTACACATGGGCAGCAGTAGCCTCTGAGTAATGTATCAACTGTGTGGTACAACAATCAGGGTTGGCAGAGAATGAAAAATACCTGGGGTAATTGTGCAGATATGAAGTTTTCTGATCAGTGCAGACAGGTTGCAAGAGTTGCTTACAGTGTCTTGTCAATGATATACAGGAATTTTGCTAGCAGGGATAAGGAGATGATAGGCCCCTTGTATAAGGAAATGGTCAGGCCACACCTTGAGTACTGCATACAGGTCGGGAGGCCTCATTTTAGGAAGGATGTAGAGCTGCTGGAACAAGTTCAGAGAAGGACAACGAGAAGGACAATAAGGTTGGTGAATGGAACAAATGGTTGCTGCTACCAAGAAAGGCTTAAGTTCTGCAAAACTGCAGCATCTGGAAACTAGGTACCTGTGAGGTGATCTGATTAAGGAGTATAAGGTTTTGAATGGTTTGAGCAGGCAAAATGCTGATGGAATTCTTCACCTTGCTCAGATTACTCACTTGAGGGGACGTAAATTCAAATTGAGGAAAGACAATTGTAGAATAAATGGCAATTGGAATTGTAGAATTTAGCCAGTGGGTGGTTGATAGTTGGAATAAACTTCAATCTGTTGTAGTGGAGGTCAACAACTTAAATAAGTTCAAGGCAGAACTAGACAAGCATTTGTAGTGAATGGATGGGTGAAATGGGAAAGTTTTTTTTTTTTTTTTTTTTTTGGCTGATGCTATATAAGTCTGCTTTCTTGTATAATATGCCTCAATTAATGCTAATACTCTGTCTTAATCCTCGCGGATAGTAGCATACTTGATATAATCACTGCCCTTCCCACACCAGATGAAAAGGGCCTGAGGTCGAATCCCGTAAATGACATGAGGAATTTTTAATCGCCTTTTACATGACGTATCTGAATTAATTGGTCTCAGGCGAGGGGGTGTGTGGTTTTTCTTCGAGCAAACTGATTGAAGAATACATGAAAATACATGTATAGCCACAATATAATGGCACCGGATAGCCTTGTAAGTCATCTTCTTTAGAATGGTTCCTGAACGTTAGTTCAGCTCCGCTGTCGTTGTCTGTGATCACAATGATACAAAGATTTTTAAATGGTCCAGAAATGTGTAATGTTTCAAAAGTGCATGTATTGTTACATTGGAGTGTTAGTTGACAAAGCAACTGATGCTATAAGGGGAGACAGATACTGATAATGATACTAGACCAATTGAATTAAAATGTTTCAAAGCCAAATATCTGTTGTGTTGTGCCATTGTTTAGAACTGGGATATGTTCAGATTTTCCTGACTCAATAATAGGGCGCCTCCGTAGCCAGGTGGGAAGGAGCAGCAGTGCGTAGCACACGCTACTTGATTAGACCGTGGTTCGAGCCCGTCACCACCAAATACGGAGGATGCGGAAAGGTCAGGGAATGACCACCGCATATGCAATATGGCCTTAGTTGCTAATGCTCCTAAAAACCAAACAGCAACAACATCCTGACTCAATAAAAAAAAAAAAAAAAAAAAGTCATCAGCATAAGAGACAAATTTAGAGTGAGGCAAGAAAAACTGCTCTCATTTGCGATATTGGTGAGTAACTGTTAGGTTGCACAACAGACTACAATACATTTAGGTTATCTTTTCGATCCAGGTTTGAAACCTTAGCGAAGTCATACTTTATGTATAGGAATATGACATCCAGTTAGCTTTTTTTACATTCAGCGTACACTGGATCTTGAATAATGTACCAAGGAGATTCGTGGTAGTCAATCTCCTATTAATGGCTGCATGCAAATTTTTCTGGTAGATTTGCAGATT
This sequence comes from Mastigoproctus giganteus, assembly GCF_048544385.1. Lineage (NCBI taxonomy): Eukaryota > Metazoa > Arthropoda > Arachnida > Uropygi > Thelyphonidae > Mastigoproctus > Mastigoproctus giganteus. The sequence goes on from NC_143582.1 coordinate 76,341,742, forward strand.
GTTTCGAGGGATAACACAGAAATATTAAAGAAGTTTTTTTTAATTCTCTTCAAAATCATACAATTTTTATATTTTCAAATTAACTTTCATATAAGTTGTTGGTTTTACAATGACAGCATCTTAGGCCATATTGTACCAGTGTACTGTGTCTGTACAAGTGTTCATATTCACAGGCTAATTTGGATGCATATAACGAGTAAAAATAGATATATACAGAGCATTAGTTTTATTTTAAAACATGCAAGCTTGTGAAGAGAAATGGTTTGTTACCACTGTCATACATGACCTGAGCATTTTTTAATTTTTGAATGGTTTCATGGACAGTTCTCAACTGGTTAAAACTGTCCTTATTAGGAAGTATGATACACGTGTAAGGTGTGTGTACATGTACAACACTCGAAAGAGTGGAGAGTACCTGTAAATTTGATGCAAAGACGACTTCATTCTTGTCAAAATATTTGTTTGGTGGTGAAGTTTGTTCGTTTTATATTTGATTCTGATAAGTATGCTTTTAACAAATTATGTAATATCTGAAGTATATTTAGATGCTAGTGAGGAGGTAGGGCACTATTCTCAATTTTTATTTTTTTACTTATTTTTTATAGTCTGTGTTGCTACTAATGCAAGCTTTGCTGAAGTCATAGCACTAGGGCAGGGAGACACCGATGAAGACCGCAATTCATCTTTTCCACTTCCTACTCTATCATCGACATCAGATAATCACCTTGATTCATCTACATCCCATGCTACATCAAAGATTGTCTCTTCTGAGCAAAACGAGAGCAACGGTAGTGGAACAGCCATCTCAAAATTCACTCTGCTGGACTCCTCAGTGGTTAAGAGCATTCCTTCCCACACGACCGGTCCATCATCTGATCGCAGTGGAACATACGTGGTGGTGACACGCATAAGGGATGATCCTTTTCTGAGGAATATTTATCGTAACAAAACACTTGGTAAGACAATGATAACGGAGAGTATAAATGATATTCCTTTACTTTAACTTGTATAAATATGTCTTGACAATTAAATTAAATGTTTGCTAATAATTACTGGACAGAACCAGTCATATACAAATGCAATGAAATATAGCATTCGTTATCAACTGTTGTGACAATGCTTGATTTACAGTATGTGAGAACAATTTCCTTATTCTTTTGTGGGACAACTGAAAAATATCTGTCATCCAGAGGTAAAGTTTTACAATAGACTTTTGTGGATGCTCCTATCATAATACTTGCCACATATGCTAAATAACCTCATGATTTAGTTGTTGAAAGTTCAGGGAGACATAGTGTTTGGAGGTAAGGTATCACCAGTGGTCTTCCCTAACTGCACCATCAGTACTCTTGTGAAGTATACAAAACTGTAAATTCCAGAAGTGTGTGGCAGGTTCTATGTGTATACTATTGTGTTGGGTTCTGTTGTTTCTCTGGTTACTTGGTGCAGGGCTCCAGTTGGGACCCTACATTGCCTGTTACTACCACCACCACCATCACCACCACTAGGAAGTGAGTCTGGGTCATTCTCTGGCTGGTCTCAGCCAGGGTCTCCCAAGCTTCCTGAACAGAGTCAAAAAAAAAAAAAAAAGTGTGATAGTTGAGAGCAAGAGTCAAAGCAGAAAGGAAAATGGAAGGACGAAGAGAGGAAAAAAGGCGTCTTCCAGATGAGGGAGGCAGGAAAGAAATGAAGGGTTGGACATTCGGGCTTGGAAGCCCACCCAAGCTCACGAAAGTAAAAGTTTACAGGGCAAAGAACCTTGAAAAGAGGAGTACCATTTGGCATCCCACACCAAGGTGTCAGTGGCACCTTACCCACTTTATGGTATACAGGTGCAGGTGCATGGTCATCCTACACCTGACGATTTTGATGAAAATTCCTGTGCGGGTTTGCAAGATAGGTTGCCCTACTCAGGCACGGGAAGGCAGTATCACTCTGCATTTTAGGGGAATGCCAGCAAGAAGTTCCTACCCAAAGTGGGGCATGCAAGTGAGATATCCCATACAGGGGTTAGCAAGGTGAAGAATCCCACACTCAGGAATACCAGCTGGAATACCACCAGAAATCTTACCAGATGGGAGTGACTTGCAATCCCGCAGCACCAACAAGAATTCTACCCCAAGAGGAGGTTTTCAGGGGGGGGGGTTGTTGTGCCAGAATAGAGGTCTGACCTCAAATGAGGTTTGCATACAATGGGCAGTGTTTCCCAATGAAATAGCAGTGGTTGTGATCACTAAAGTCAAGGTTAGTTGCAAAGTTTGCTGGTTGTCCAGAACACTTCCCAAAACGATTGTTTTTAACACATGGTGCAAAAACCTTATGGGTTTATTCAACCCCCCCAAAAAAAAACACTGTTACTAGCCCATCTAGAAAGTAAAGGTAATGAGATTATTTAGCTCAGCAGGAAATTTCCTAAACTGATGTTTTTAATCTGAGGAACAACCCAAAATTGGGTTGCCCATTCATTACAAATAGGTCACAATGCACGTCCAACTAATTTCCTTTAATACAAACTAACAATGGTGTGCAAAGTTAAAAATTTACACATCATTGTTAGTTTTAGTTTTGTTTAAATGTAACTGCATACACTAAATTTTACATTAAAATTTAATTTGGCTATAAAATTTTTTATTGGGGTATATTGTGAACACTATAGCTCCGTCACTCATTTCTAATTTAAAGAGTTAAAAGTTTTCTCTTTCTGCAGAGTGTAACTTAAACATTTGGAGGAACTGATGGCGATTATCTATCTATACATTAAAAAAAAAAAAAAAAGTTGGCACCTCCATAGCCAGGTGGGAAGGAGCAGCAGTGCATAATACACGCTTCTTGATTAGACCGGGATTCGAGCTCGTCACCACCAAATACGGAGGGTGCGGAAAGGTCAGGGAATGACCACCGCATATTCCCGGGGCAACATGGCCTTAGTTGCTAATGCTCCTAAAAACCAAATAACAAACAATTAAAAAAAGTTTTCCTTGTAGTGATATATATTCGAGCCAATGGGAGAAGAGGGCAAGGCAATTACATCGCTTATTCAAGCCAATAGGAGAAGAGGGCGAGGCAATTATGTCAATATGATTGTCATAATACTAATTCATTTTCATTTTTTAATGAACCAATATGATACGTTCCCAGAGCTCTAAAGACCCTGTTTGATCATTCATAAATAAGAGTTCTCAATCTGAATTCACTGTAAAAATTTAAAAGCTGGAGAGTGATGAAGTGAAAGAGCTTTACAGTTCAGACCCCAGGGGCTCACAACTGGTGAGTATGGGCTTGGCTTGGCACATCCAAGGTCCTGCTGGATATCATCATTTTTCTCTTTCTTGGTGATTCCCTTCTATTTCTGACACACACACACACACACACACACACACACTCTCTCTCTCTCTCTCTCTCTCTCTCTCTCTCTCTCTCTCTCTCTCTCTCTCTCTCTCTCTCTCTCTCTCTCTCCACTGATATCCTTTGATTTAAGTTACACCTTGCAATGAAATACAAAATTAAATTGAAGTGTTTGTACACCTCTAGGAAAGATGATACACAGTCAGTGAAAAACTGTTAAGTGTTCCAATATCACTTCTACCACCAAGTGAAATGTAATATCTTTCCCAGCATTGAAATGTATCTTAAATTTCCTGATCACAGAAACCCATACCATTAAATTTCATTGCGTTTCAATCTTCTTCTTAGGATTTAACCTAAGAAGAAGATTGAATAACAGATAAACCTAACATCTAGATGCCCTCGAAGGAACTAAATTGAGGGGCCCATCAAGCTCTCAGCTGCCCACATCAACGCTAGAGCTTGCACATTGTCATCACGCAACAGAGCGGCAACCCCCAAAGCAGAATGCACTGGTCCCACAGGAACTAGTAGTTGTTGGTGACTATTGTCAGGGAAACGGGGAACATGCTTTGTAAAAAGGATAGGCGGAACAGGGTATGTCTGCCAGCGGCAAAGGTTGATGATGTTGTAGAGCGGATATCATCTTTAAAGGGCACGAAAGGGGATATAGTTGTACATGTTGGCACTAATGATATCAAGAGTAAGAGACCGGCAGAATTACTTAACAAGCACAGGTCACTGTTGAAAAAAAGCCGTGAATTAGGGTTGAATTTGAAAGTGTCTGCAATTCTGCCCAGACACGATAGGAGGGAGTATATGATAAGAGCCTTGTCGATCAATTCGACCCTGGAAAGATTGTGCAAGGCTCAAGGGGTAGAATTTTTTTCAACCTGGACTGTACTTGTTAATAGTAGAGACTGCTTCTACAGGGATGGGATACACTTAAATAGAAAGGGTGCAAGAATATTTGCTGACGCTATCGAGGCAGTGTTAGGTGGGTCGGAAAACTGCTAGCTTGGGGGGGGGGAAGACAAAGACTAACAGATTAACAGTAGCCACTGGCAGAGGTGAAAGAGATTCTTGCACTGCTTCTATTGGAATGAACAGAAGCCTGAAAAACAAGATGCAGGATATTTCAGAGACTGCTGGGAGTCATTGCGGTACAAGTAAACACATGGGTTGTGTTAGGGTAGCTAAGAATAAAAAGAGGTGCATGTATACTTGCGTGTACACCAATGCTAGGAGTTTGGTAAATAAATTTGATGAAATTGAGGTATCGCTCAAAACATCAAAGGCAGATATTGTTGGGATATCAGAGACGTGGTGTCAAACAGATATAAGAAATGCAGAACTGGAATTTGGGGAGTACAACGTCTACAGAAAGGATTGACAGGATAGGAAGGGAGGAGGGGTTATGCTATTAGTTAAGAAACACATAAAATCCAAGGAAGTGAAGCCAGTCGACATCGCTGGACAGTGCAGTGTCGAGTCAGTTTGGTGTGACATAAGCATTGGGAGATCAAATTTGAGAGTAGGAGTGTGCTATAGGCCTAATGACTCTGATGAGTATAATAAGAAACTGTACAGGGAAATAGAGTGGGCCAGTAAATCAGAGAGTCTTATAATGGGGGATTTTAATTTCCCAGATATTGACTGGAATTTGGGGGCTGGTCACTCACACACTAGCAAGGCTTTTGTGGATTTATTGGATGATTGTTTTCTACATCAGCATGTTCGGGAGGCAACTAGAGGGAGTAATACTCTTGATTTGATTATCAGTAGTGATTCTTCATGCATTAAGAATCTGCAGATAAATGAACCACTAGGTGGCAGTGATCACAATGTGCTGAAGTGGAATTTACTCAAAGAGGTAACTACCATTAGGGGTAAAGGGAAGGGTTATTGCTTTCGTAAAGGCGACTACAATTGACTGAGACAGTATTTAAATTCTATACAGTGGGACCAACTGATGATGTTACCAACAGCATATTCAAAATGGGAAGCATTCAAAGAACTTATCTTGGAAGCTACTAGGCTTTACATACCAACTAAGAAATATTGTTCAAGGTTTAGGCCTAAATGGATGTCAGATGAATTAATGAGACATATGGCAGAGAAGAAAAATGCATGAGATACATACAAATTAACACATGACACAGAAGCCTATGATAGATACAAGTTGATCTGTAACCAAGTTACAAAGAAGGTTAGGCAGGCGAAGGCAGATTACGAGAAATCTTTGGAAAGGATGCAAAGAAAAACAGCAAAGAGTTTTTTGCTTATGTAAACTCTAGAAGGAAGGGGATGAATCAGATTGGTCCACCTGATATCGATGGGTCAACTGTTGATGATCCTGCTCAGGTAGCTAACAAACTAAATGAATATTTTGCATCTATATTCACACATGAGGAGTTATTCAGCGAGGGGAATGCCAGAGGTGTATTCAACTCTGGCAGTAAGCTAGAGAATCTTGTAATAATTGAGAGTAAAGTGGAGGAGAAATTGTTGAAGATAAATACAAGAAAGGCACCTGGGGTGGATGGGATCTATCCAATTATATTAAACGAGGCAGCAAAGGAAGTAAGCAAACCCTTAGCCATAATTATGAGAGCTTCCTTGGACTAAGGGGAGGTACCCACAGACTGGAGATGTGCAAATGTGACCCCAATTCACAAAGGAGGATCAAAGGCTGACACAAGTAATTATAGACCTGTGAGTTCAACTTCTGTTCCAGGAAAATTAATGGAGGCACTGGTTAAAGAAGCACTGCAGGATCATCTAGACAAGACTTCAGTTATAGCTCGGACACAGCATGGTTTTGTTAAGGGGAAGTCTTGCCTGACCAATTTGATTGTATACTATGATGCAGTCACAAAAGAACTGGGGAATAACGTTGATATTATATACTTGGATCTTAGAAAGGCTTTTGATACTGTTGCACATGAAAGACTGCTGCACAAATTGGAGCAGTGTGGCATTGGAGGCAAATTGCTGCTATGGATAAAGGCGTGGTTGAGGGGGAGAAGACAGAGAGTGGTAATCAATGGACACTGCTCAACGTGGACTAATGTTATTAGTGGAGTTCCTCAGGGTTCAGTGTTGGGTCCATTGTTGTTTTCTGTATTTATAAATGATATTGATGATGGCATATCAAGCTTAATGTCCAAGTTTGCATACGATACGAAGGTTGGTAGGGTTGTCAAGGACACTACTGACACTATACTGCTGCAACAGGATCTGGAAAGGTTGAGCAGATGGGCTGAGAGGTGGCAAATGAAGTTTAACATTAACAAATGTAAAGTACTACGTATGGGAAACAGCAACCCCAGAGCAACGTATCAACTCTGTGGTACTACACTGACAGTGGTAGAGAATGAAAGGGACCTAGAGGAGGTTGTGCAGGCAGATATGAAGTTCTCTGAGCAGTGCAGACGGGCTGCAAGAGTAGCTAATTGTGTGTTGTCAATGATATATAGGAATTTTTCTAGCAGGGATAAGGAGGTGATTATTCCCTTGTATAAGGAAATGGTCAGGCCACACCTAGAGTACTGTATACAGGTCTGGAGGCCTCATTTCAAGAAGGATGTAGAGCTGCTGGAACGAGATTAGTGAATGGAACAATGGGGTGCTCTTACGAAGAAAGGCTTAAGTTTTGCAAATTACAGTTTCTGGAGACTAGGCACCAGCGAGGTGATCTGATAGAGGTGTATAAAGCCTTGAATGGTTTGAGCATGCTCAATGCTGATGGGATTCTTCCTCTTGCTCAGAATAATCACCTGAGAGGGCAGAAATTCAAATTGAGGAAAGCCAGATGTAGGATAGACGTGCGGAAATTTTCCTTTGGCCAGCGGGTGGTTGGTTGGTGGAACAGACTTCCATCCCTTGTCGTGGAAGTTGATAGCCTAAATAAGTTTAAGGCTCAGCTGGACTGGTATTTCAAACGAACAGAGGAGTGAAGTGGAAGTGGTTTTTTTTTTTTTTTTTTTTGGCTGATGCTGCATAAGCTTGCTTTCTTGCATCAAATGCCTCTACTAATGCTAATCTCCTCAACCTAACATTGAAAAGTCATTCCTTTATTCTTTTTTCCCCCCCATTGTTTTCTGTCTTCCCAATCTCTGTCCATCAGTCCTCTTCTATTCATAGCTGCTCTCACACCCTGTATCCATGTCCTTCTTGGTCTTCCTCTCTTTTTCCTTCTCCATGGCTCCTCTGGACAATCTGTCATCCTCCATTCTCTTCACATGGCCAAACTACTCCAATCTTTTATTCTCTATTTTATCATTAATGATTTTTTGGATGTTCGTTGTATTCCTTATCTCATCATTTCCAACTTTTTCAGTCCTAGACTCTCTTGCTGATCTTCTCCAGGAATCCATCTCAACAGCCAGTAGTCTTTCATTTAAGGTCCAAGTCTCACATTCATATGTTTGCCTTACAGTATGGGATAATAGGAGCGGAGCTTTGATATCTGTAGGCCCCGGGTGCCAAGTGTTATAGTGATCAAGCAATTTTCCGAGTGATTCATAGAACGTTTCCTCAGAGCCACAGTTCTTCTTTAGTTTAAAAAGTTTTTTACGTTCTCTTTAATCAATTGTAAGCAAGTTTTCGGAAAGGAAATCCACCTTTCTTTCTTTTTTTTTTTCCTTAAAATAACATATTAACCCTTGTACCTAGCGGCACTGCTCCTGCCTTACCGTGGCGGGGCCGGTAACCTGGGAGAAGAAATCCACTCTCCCAGGGCTGAAAAGAGCAAAGATGGAAAACAGTTCATTTCCACCTTTAGAGCCATCGAGCTCAAGAACAATGAAAATGACTTTTCTCAACCTGAGAGGTTGAAAACAACCTCTCAAGAGGAGATACCAGCTTTCCTCATCTTACATTCACTCTCTGAACAGCCTCTGAGCAAATTATCACCTTTTCCTGTGCAGAAATGCATTGAGACTGCTGCAGGCTCACCTAAATCAGTAAGGCGACTCCAATCCTCTCCTTCTGGTTGAGACTACACAACCTCAACATTCTACAAAGCTATTAAAGCTCACAACTTTTGGAGGACACCCAATAAAAGTCACTCCCCATGCCACACTAAACTCCTATAAGGGAGTAATAACAGAATGGGATTTATTAACAGTAACAGAGGAGGAAATTGTCAAAGAGCTACACAAACAAAAAGTCATCCAAGCAAGGAGAATTATGACTCGAAAAGATGGTATTCTTGTTCCAACAAGGAGCATAATTCTCACTTTTAACACTCCTAGCTTACCATCATCTGTGAAAGCAGGCTATCAGCATTGCCGTGCCCGACCGCACATCCTACACCCCATCAGGTGCTACAAATGCCAAAAATACGGTCACTTTCAGACTTCATGTCGAGGTGAGGCAATATGTCCAATTGTGGATCAAAAGAGCATAATCAATCTGATTGCACCATTACCATCTGGCTTGTGAACTATGGAAGCAAGGGAAAAAAATTCAAAAATATAAAGTAGAAAACAAAGTGACATACTCAGAGGCAAGAAGAGAAATAATGAAAACAGAAACAAAGCGTACGTATGCCACAGCCACTCAACATTTCCAATCAGTGGGGATTCAAACTGATGTATCAGTTCCTCCGAATATATCCATTGCAAATTGGGCACATTCTTTGCTCACTACCTCGAAACAGTTCTCCTTCTCAACAAACAACTGAACAAGCCAGTAACACCCCAATTACCATACCAACCGATGTTTCCTCAACAAAAGCAAAAATGTCAGAAACCATGAAATCACAAATCATTACTCTCCACCAGAATGGACATTGATGAACGCTATGATGATGGAATCCTAGAATTGCATGCAACTGATGAGATGGATGTGACGCGCCCTTTCTTTTCTAAGAAAGACAAAACAAAAATGGATAGATACAAGCAAACTACAACTAAAAAGCAGTCAGAACCAAAAATATGCCATAAAACCACATAATGGAAAGAATCCTTCAATGGAATTGTAGAGGCTTTCAGAATACAAAAGATGATTTGCAAGATCTTATTGATCGGTACAAGCCAGCCACCATAGCTTTACAGGAAACTCTCTTAAATTCCCATTAAGAACTATGCTATCTTTAGACGCGATAGGAGACAGATGCACCAGCTCATGGAGGGGTGGCATTTTTGTTAGAAACAACATTCCATCCAAACATGTTTCTCTTCAGACTCCTTTTGAGGTAGTGGCAGTGTGCATTGTAATTGGTATTACTCTCACAATAGCTTCTATATATCTCCCTCCTAATTTCTCTTTCTCTTTGGATGACTTAGAAAACTTAATAGATCAGTTGCCATCTCCCTTCTGCTTATTCGGAGATTTCAATGCTCATCATCCGCTATGGGGGATCTCCAAAAGTTGACAAAAGGGGGAAACTAATAGAAGCCCTGCTGTATAGTCATAATCTTACCCTATTAAACACTGGTGAGCCCACATATATCCATTTTTCTACGGGATCCACGACTGCAATAGACCTTACAATCTGCTCTCCATCCATATATGCCAATACAGAGTGGTCAGTTCTAGATAACCCACTAAACAATGATCATCTACTGATCCTATGCAAGATACAAACACAAGTAAACTTGTTCCCATCGCAGTGCTCCAACTGGAAATTCTATCAGGCACATTGGCATGAATACTCCTGTCTAATTCAGTTTGATGATGATATAATCCAGTCCCAGCCCATAGATAACGTCACGGATCATATAACCAACCAGATATTACATGCTGCTACTTCTTCAATATCTAAATCTCAACCTGGGAAACGTAAACACAGCAGTTATTGGTGGAATCAGAAATGCACATATGCTTAACAAGAAAAAAAAAGAGCTTGGAACTTGTTTCGAAAATTTCCTACATCTGGTAATCTTATTAACTTTAAAAGACTCAAGGCAAAGTTCCGCCAAATAAGAAGAAAAGCCAAGAAAGATGCCTGGATAAGTTTTACTTCCACTATTAAAAAGGACACGGACAACAGACTCATCTGGAAGAAATTCCAAGCATTTAACGGTAAATACGTGCAGTACCCATCCTCAATCTTAAACTGGAAAGGACAGGAGTTGTCCACACCATCAGAAATAGCTAATGCATTAGGCGAATCATTTGCTAGTATATCAGCAGTGTCCACATACAACCAAACCTTTCAAAAAATTAAGGCATCTGCAGAAAAACAAAAAATAAATTTCTCTACTAAGGTATCACATCTGTACAATCAGCCATTCACTCTAAAGGAACTTTTGGAGTCTCTGAATAAAACATCCAGTACTGCTGCTGGTCCGGATGGAGTCTGCTATATAATGTTAAAAAAAACTAAATAACAATGCACTAAACTCCCTGTTGAAATTCTACAATAAAATAATTTTAGAAAATAGTTACCCGCAATCCTTTCCAATGTTTTCTGTATTTATAAATGATATTGATGATGGTATATCAAGCTTAATTACTAAGTTTGCAGATGATACAAAGGTTGGCAGGGTTGTTAAGGGCACTACTGACGCTATGCTGCTGCAACAGGATCTGGAAAGGTTGAGCAGATGGGCTGAGAGGTGGCAAATGAAGTTTAACATTGACAAATGTAAAGTACTACATATGAGAAACAGTAACCCCAGAGCAACATATCAACTCTATGGTACTACACTGACAGTGGTAGAGAATGAAAAGGACCTGGGGGTAATTGTGCAGGCAGATATGAAGTTCTCTGAGCAGTGCAAACGGGCTGCAAGAGTAGCTCATGGCATCTTGTCAATGATATACAGGAATTTTTATAGCAGGGATAAGGAGGTGATTATTCCCTTGTATAAGGCAATGGTCAGGCCACACCTTGAGTACTGTATACAGGTCTGGAGGCCTCATTTCAAGAAGGATGTAGAGTTGGTGGAACGAGTACAGAGAAGAGCAACAAGATTAGTGAAGGGAACAAAGGGTTGCTCTTATGAAGAAAGGCTTAAGTTTTGCAAATTACAGTGTCTGGAGACTAGGCACCAGCGAGGTGATCTGATAGAGGTGTATAAAGCCTTGAATGGTTTGAGCATGCTCAATGCCGATGGGATTCTTCCTCTTGCTCAGAATAATCACCTGAGAGGGCATAAATTGAAATTGAGGAAAGACAGATGTAGGATAGATGTGCGGAAATTTGCCTTTAGCCAGCGGGTAGTTGGTTGGTGGAAGAGACTTCTATCCCTTGTTGTGGAAGTTGATAGCCTAAATAAATTTAAAGCTCAGCTGGACAGGTATTTCGAACGAATGGAGGGGTGAAATGGGAATGGTTTGTTTTTTTTTTTTTTTTTTGGCTGATGCTGCATAAGCTTGCTTTCTTGCATCATATGCCTCTAATAATGCTAATCCTGGTGTCACTCAATTGTTCTTGCTTTTCCGAAACCAGGGAAGGATCATACCATCCCGTATAATTACAGGCCGATTTCACTGACTAGCTGTTTAGGAAAAGTCTTAGAAAAATGGTACACAAGCGGCTAACATGGTTTCTGAAAACCAACAATCTGCTAAACAGAAAATGCACTGCATCCCCCCCCCATCGGTCCTGGAATGTACTACTGCAGACTCTACTGCAATAGTGAATTCTCTTGGGGAAACATTTCCTAACATCTCAGCAGAATCACCTTACTCCCCAGAGTTTCTGGTCCTTAAACACAAAATTGAAAAACAGGCCCTTAACTTTACATCAAAGGGTTTCCACCCATATAATGGGCCATCCACGAGCTGAAAACAGCACTTGCTTTTACAAAGGCTGCTGTTGGACCCAACAACGTCCATTATGAAATGATCAAACACCTTTCACCAAAATCCATGCACCTTCTGCTCTTCCTGTACAACAGGATCTTCCTTAAAGAGCAGTTCTGGACACCTGGTGCAAGGCAACTATTCTTTCTTTTGCCAAGCCAGGAAAGGATCCTAATTCTTGGAAAAACTATCGTCCTATTGCTCTGACTAGCTCTTTGTGCAAAATATTGGAGAGAATGGTCAATGTTCGTCTCTTATGATACTTAGAATCAAATGATCTTCTCTCCTACTTTCAGTGTATTTAAGTTCAGTGCAGTTTCCGAAGGAACAGGTCCACTTTAGACCACTTAATTAGACTGGAAAACTTCTTATCTTGCCTTCCAAGTTCAAGTAAGATCCACCCTTTTTCCAAGAGGAGGGGCTACCACAAAGATCTGTTTTAAGTGTTATGCTTTTTGCCATTAAACTCCATTACCAAACAACTTCCTCCAGTGGTCAAGAATGCCCTCTATGTCCATGACTTCAGCATATTTACTCAATCATGCAACATGAGGGACATTGAGAGAAAACTGCAATAAGCCATTGACACCTTAACTCCTGGGCCATAACTGATGGTTTCAGGTTCTGACTGGAGAAGACTGTATGCATCCATTTTTGTCACAAGTGTAACCTTCACCCAGAACCTGAATTAAGACTTGGACAAAGAACCATTTCAGTAGTAGTGGAGATGAAATTCTTGGGACTCATATTTGACAAAAAGCTGATATTCTTCCAGCACATTCATCAGCTGTGTGCAAAGTGAATGAGAGGGCTTAAAATTCTCCGTTCTCTTTCTTCAACTTCTTGCGGTGCAGACGATGCACTTTACGCCATCAGTACCATGCATTTGTACACTCAAAATTAGATTATGGGATTCAGGTATATTCTTCCGCCAAAAATAGCACTCTTCGCTGGCTTGACTCCATTCACCAACAGGTCATTTTTTGTATTGCTACTGGTGCATTCAGATTTTGGAGAGGTAATGTTCTGAATGCACCAGGTCATTTGTATTGCTACTGGTGCATTCAGAACATCACCTCTCCAAAGTCTGCATGTTGAAGCAACTGAACAGTCTTTGTCGCTTTGACAAAAACAATTGGTTGTCTCTACAATATGCATTTAAGCTGAACTTGCTGCCAGACTACCCCACGAGGACATCCATTTTTGAACCACATTGGGTAAATCTTTATAACATCGGACTTCCAACCATCCGTTCACTACTTGTGTCCAAGAGCTACCCAGAGAGCTTAACATAATGGTAGACAAGGTTGCTCAATCACCAAAACAGCCCTTTCCCCCCTTGGCATGCTCTAACTCCAGCATGTGATTTCTTTGAAAACTGGATGAAGTCAGATACACTGCCTACTGTCTACCTTCAGCTCTACTTATAACACTGAGCCGAACATTGACTTCCTGCCTGTGTATACAGATGGCTTGAAGTCAGGATCGTGTAGAATCTGCACCTGTCTTTTATGACTATACTGTATCTGAGCAGAATCCTCCCCCCCAAATTCAGCATATACGCCACAGAACTACATGTTCGAGAGTCAGCCTTGGACCACATAACAACCTGCCAACATCATTGGGTTATTATATATATACCGATTCGTTGAGCACACTCCAGGCTCTATCAGCAATGAGATACAACAATCATCCAACCCTGTCCCGGATTCAGCAGATATGCTCTTTCTATGAAGGCAGATTTAACATCTGCTTCTGTTGGATCCCCAGCCACGTCGATCCCCTTCTGTTGGATCCCCAGCCATTTGTGATGCCTGAGACAAAACCTTATCATTCAGTCTAATTCATATCGTATTGTAATACGTATATATATGCAATAGTGCATATAGCAGCGCCTATTTTGTGCAGTGCCTGTGGCAAGTGCCTCACTTGCACACCCCTAGCATCAGGCCTTCTGATAATGCAGCCAAATCAGCAATCCTGATGAATAATCTTGGTCTGTCAGTCCCATATACAGACTACGGGCAAATAATCCATAAGATTAATTTGCAGTGGCAAGATTCATGGCATGGGTAAGTAACAAACACTATCAGATTATGCCTGTAATCAAATGTGGTGGTCTAGTCTGTGCAGGGATTGTAAAGAGGAAGTTGTTCTTGCTCGGCTCTGCGTAGGACATAGTCATCTGACACATTCTTTTCTACTGAGGGCCAATGATGTTCCTGTGTGTGAACAGTATAACATTGTTTTATCTTTTAAGCATGTTTTAACAATGTCTAAATTTTAGAAGTGCATGCTTTAATTGCTTTTAGCTGTCTGACTGAGCCTTATACACTCAGTCAGATTTTATCTAACAATGACCGTGTGTCAGCAGTTTTTAATTTTTTGTTTTATCAATATGTATAGATGTATATAAAATAGGAAACTTATTTTTATTCTGATACTGCCTTTTACTTATTGATGTAGATACATATATACAACTTTTGACGAGGTAACCTTTTAAAAGGTTACCTCACCAAAAGTTTTTATTTTATGAGGTATCGATATAACGTCCTTTATTATAACGACCATTTTTCTCATCCCCTTTGAGGATTGTGGATTGAGAAAAATGGTCACATACAGTCCATAACAAAATATAACCTACTGAAATCTTGTAGCTAAACAAAATGTTAAAGCCTATTGTTACACAACATAAGGCAAAAGCAGTGTGACGCTACTTGTACTTCTGCCGACATCAAATTTAAGTAACACACAAGTCTGTATGTGCTTTTTTTTTTATTTTAATTAATCCCAATAATAGATAAATGCAATGAAATTTAAGGATTTGGGTTCTGTGAAGAGGAAATTTAATTAAGACTTTTGGATGCTGAAAAAGGAATATTTCACCTGATGGTAGAAATGATATTGGGACAATTTTTCACTGACTTTGTGTATATTACCTTTTCTAGAGATTTACCGAGTACTTTGCAAGGAGTGTTAATTCCTTGCAATTCAATTTTGGATTTTGTCACAAGATGGAACCTAAATGACGGTGTTCTCATTTTATATAATTTTCACTTCGTTAATCTTCTAACTTTTTTTTTTTTTAAATTTATGAACGAATATGGTTGTGGACAAATAATAGTGTCAGTTTTCAAGTTAAAAATGCACATTTTATAATCAATTATTTATACTCATCAATTTGAATAAACAAAATGAAACAATTAGAATCAAAGAAATAATTAATTTGAATGATAAGCACTTACAAAATGCGAAATGTAATATTAAACAAGATTTTTAAAAAAATCGCCACTGACAAACATAACTCAAAGAAATAATAAATTAGAAATTAGAATAACAAACAATTACAAAAAGATGTAAATTATGATATTAAAGACATAAGATTAAAAAAATGCCCATGTGTACCCTGTATGTATGAAAGATGTTTTAAGTGAAAACATCTTTGACGATAACCAGAACCATTTTAAAATCGAACAAATAGAACCGAAGTCATGAACAATATAACGTTTTATGCTCACGCCCATTACTAACTCTACCGACTCAATGTTTGGAAGAAGTTAGCAAAATCCAAGCCAATAGCCTAATTACCCATTTGATTGTAGCCATTTGTTAAATAGTATGATTACAACAATACAAGTATTTGTATTAAAGAGTTTGTTTATGCATGGATACTGCACTTACATCATTTCTACTACCCAGGCTTCAGGCTGAAATTTATTAGGTTCCACCAAAGATATTTTCACATATAAAAAAAAAAAAAAAAAAAAAAAACATTTAGCACCTACGAGCATCTACTACTTTAATTATATCTCACAGTGAGATATAATTAAACGATGCATTCATATTACATAGGTAGTAGAAATGATGTAAGTGCAGTACCCATGAATAAACAAACTCTTTCATACCCTTAGGCATTTAGCCAAGAAATAATTTTAGAAGTATTTGTATTGTTGCAATCCACATTTTCGTTATATTGACAGAGAGGCTTATTTCTCCTCACTTACTGTTCATGCAAATAAGGCGCCTGAGACATGCATATGGACAATACGGCATACTTGGCCAAGTGATCAATATGCCTGTTTCAGTCAACACGATGATCCATCACTTGCCAAGGGAATAGACGACGATCATTGTATAAATATGCATATAAAATGCAAGAAAATGCACAAGTCCAGCTATTCGATTGAGCTAGTAAGAAAGCAAGTGGTTAAAGCACAGCGTCTATATCTGGTTGATACACCTCTCTATCGATTGTATCAAATCACGATAGATCAGTCATTCTTTGATGACAGTTATATGTAAATTAATTTGGCTCAAGACGACATAAGCGAAGCAGTTCCAATCAAGGAAAGTCTCATCGCTCAACAGCAAACTTTGTTGTGGAGCAACAATAATATCTTAGGATTGCCCCAGGAGAAACTAACATACTGCAGAGCGTACTGTTTGATGACCATGCAGAGCAACTGTCCTTTCCCAGCATTTATCTTGGACAATTACGAATATTCTGAGAGAATTTACAAGTGACTCCATTCAGGATGGCAACGAGCGAGCTCGGACAATCTGACTGACACGATGTTACTCCATATCATCTCCTTTACGTAGCAGTGAAGATAATGAGATTGAGAATGAGTGACTCTTTGACGGTGGCTTGCAAATGCATAGATAAAAATACAAAACTGACCTGCAAGTAAGTTTAATCCAAAGAATACGTTAACAGCTGTATTGAAAACAATTTGGCCTTCCCAAGGACAATTCCTAACTCGACCTACTACTAGGCTCAACGTAAGCGCAATCTATTCACTATGATTAGACAGCTCGGTAAACCTACAATGTTCTTGGCTCTGAGTGCCAACGAAACCAGCTGGTTGCATTTGCTTTGGCTATTGTACAAGTTACAGAATAATGGCATGACATTAGTGAGGATAATGCGAGCGACACTGACTTCATGCATAAAGCAACACTAGCCAACAAAGACACTAATTTGTGCGATATACTTCAAGAAGACTGTGGATGTAATTATGAACATATTGCAGTCCAAACGTTATAGACCATTTGATCAATTTTACGTGGTCAACTTTTTTCAGGTGCATAGAGTTTCAATATCGCGGTAGTCTACATGCCCACCATTTTGCTATGGCTAAATAACACTCCCAAAGATCCTTTAGGCAAAATCAAAGAAGATGCTGTTGCAATGATTGACAAGTCTCCGTAAGCAAGGCTTCGGGGAGCATCAAGCTTCAAACTCACCAACATACTTCCCACTGTCTTCATATTCACGTTTTATGAGAAAAGAACGCAGTTAAATGAGAGATATGTCAATTTGAAGCACCATTCGTGTCTTGTTGCATGAATGGTGCTTCAAATCGACAAAATTGTGTTGAAAACGTGATTTTGCAACATAGAAATTTCCAGTGTGCCGAGCAAACTGATAGTTATTGTTATTTGTTATTTTTGGTTTTTAGGAGCATTAACAACTAAGGCCATATTGCTCCGGGCGGTGGTCATTCCCTGACCTTTCCGCATCCTCCGTATTTTGTGGTGGCGGGCTCGAACCCTGGTCTAATCAAGAAGCATGTGCTACGCACTGCTGCTCCTTCCCACCTGGCTACGGAGGCGCCACCGAGCAAACTGACAAGCTGGACATGACATCATTCGGTGACTCAAAATCGTCATTTCCATCATTGACAACTCTTTTGTCCTCTTGGACTTCACTTTTCTGTCAAGATTTTGCGACACGTCATTTCAGTGTCGCAAAATCATAAATTGGTTTTGCTTCAGTCTGAAATTTAGTAGGTGCTGCCAAAGATGTTTTCACATCAAAAATCGTCATTGTCAAACAGTTTTATTTTGATATAAATAATTAGATATAACCACATGCCACCAAAAGCAAGTACGATTTTTATCAGCTATATATTTCCCCCCCCCCACGATCTACAATTCCCCACTAAAACAAAAAGTGCTATTTTAGCATAGCATGCGGTTTACCGGATGCTGTAGTTCGTTGTTGATTGGGGTTTTAAGTGCAAGGGCTACTTAGGCCATATTGCACTTATGGAAGTGGTGCATACTGCCTGCTTTTATTGATTTAGAAGCAGTTAAAAACGGCTATACAATCCTATTCGTTTTAGGAAGGAGAAGAATTCTATGAGATTTGATTTTTTGCCTATGATATGGCTAAGTGACAAAGGTTTCTTTAAATTTGACAGAGAACTGAATGAGTAGTACCAGTAGACCACACAATATAGTGCCAGACTACTGGCACTATATTGTGTGGTCTACTGGTACTATAGCGTGCAGTCTACCAGACGCTATAGTGGATGCTAAAAATATGATACAGCAGACTCTCGATTTACTGGGATCGGATTAACCAGGACACTTCAATATTCCAAATAAAATAAAAAATATAAAAAAAAATCAACAAGAAATCATAAAATTCAAGTAATAAATAGAATAGGTATAAACAGATGTTTTGCAAGTCGTAAATAAGCGGAGTTATAAGTTGTCATTAGGAGATTAGTGTGCCTATTATCTTGCAACCCCCACTGTCTTCACAACCACCACCACCACACAAAAAAAAAAAAAAAAAGACCAAATGTTTAGTTTGTTTTAGTGTGTCGCGTCGATTATTGTGTTCCATTGCACCCCAAAAGAACAAATTTTGTTTCATTATGCATGTCAGGGATGTCGGAAATTTATTATTTTTTTCACTGGTTCTTTAATGGTTCTTTAAATCTCTAAAGAACCATTATAATGTTGGTGACCAAACCATACGCAACATTGTAAAAAATAAAGGGAAGCATCGTATTGGACACGCGAGTGGTAAGTTCTTTATCTATTGACATACTTTTTACGTAAGTTGCTGAACATTTTTCGATACAGCAAGTCCCTGACTTACATTACATTATTTATAATTTTTTTTATATGATTGAAGTTTTCAAGTGAAGGGGACACACATTTCACCCAGTGGTGTATTCGGGCCGGAACAACGTTCCGGTACTTTTTCTAAATGTCATAAGAAAAAATCATTAAATTTATACACCTAATATTATGAAACAATGGCATAATCAAAGAGGAGGGAGAAATATCTATTTTACCCATTGCTACTAAATATATATATTAATAGTAATCTTTAAAATTAATAGATTTATTTAAAATTTTATTTAAAAACAAAAATAAAAATTCCGCAATGAAACTTGAACGTTTCTTACTAAAGTACAATGTGTTAGATAAAGAGATCCAACGAATGAGTTATACTGTTGATGCATGCGAACGCTGCATTTTGATTCGGCATGAGCTGAACGCTAGAACTGGTTGTTCTATGAACCGTGAGTCTGATTCAGTTACTGTACAGTCAATGTAGCGTTATCATATAGTCTTCTGGAGAAAGAGCATTCCGGTACTATTTTTTTTAGTAATACACCTCTGATTTCACCATAATGTAACAACTCACAGAATTCCAGCTATTGGTATTATCGCAAATGCAATAATATCGAGTTTACTATCCGTTTATAATTAATTACTCTAAAGAAAAGCCCACTAACTGGGAAAGTGCAAATTGTTTTTATTTTTTAATGGCAGTGATCTCCAGAAATGAGCTTTATAAAATGTGAGTTCGGGTGGAGTGATAATAGTAAGTTTTCACCTTAACCCTGTGAAATTCTTTTCAGAAATTTTCATTTTGACTGTTATCGTGGTGCCAACTAAGAGAATAATTGACAGCGGTACTAGTAAGTCTATCAAGAAAAGGAAAGTGATCGAGTTGGATCAGAAAATTAAAATAATAAGGATGTATGCAAATGGCCAAACATTAACAAGTATCACGCGGAATTCAGATTTGTCAGTGGCAATGGTGAACACAATAAAGGAGAAAGACAGAATACGAGAAGCGGTCGGCACCAATGAAGGTTAACTATAATAATAACCAAGGCTGCAAAATACATGCCAGTTTTTACAGTACAATAACATGCATTTTTTCTTCTTTTATGTTTTCTTTTCTTATGTGCCACTCCGACTACTTCACCACTGTCCCCAGATAAAGTTTTTAATTGAACTTATTAAAAATATATAACTAATTTTCTTCATTCTTTTGAGGATATTATGTGGTTTTTGTAATTTTGGCATATCAGGGGTATAACAGCAATATTTTATTATTCATTCCCGAGTTACGCAAATCTCGACGGTGCCGTCTGGGTGGAGGTGTCCACCGAGAATAAGTAACAATAGTCTTCTCTATTAGTGAAGCGTTACTTATTCGAAGTAGTGCAATACCATGGCAACTCATTGTGAAGGACGAGCACAATATGAGATACAGAGGAAATGATGCCTCCCACACTACTATCATAGTTTTTTCTTAAGAGTTATATAGTATGAATCAGAGCTGTAATACTCAATATGTTCTATGTTGATAATAATATTAGTAAATTAATAAGAGGAGTTTACCTCAATATAGTACGTGGAACACTTCCGTATGATACCCTCCAGAAATTAGAACGGAAAAAACGAAAAAATCGACAACTTACCGGTACATTAAAGTAAAATATAATTTCTGGAGGGTATCATACGGAAGTGTTCCACGTACTATATTGAGGTAAACTCCTCTTATTAATTTACTAATCTTAAGAGTTATCTATGGTGTATCCACACCGATATTATGTAGATATAAAACTCTTACTCTTAACATATTATGCCTTGTTGCATTTAGTAATTTTAAATTATTTCACATCGTACTTTTGTTGCTAAAAAATTAATAAATTCATTCTGAATTTCTGGAGATAAATAATTAGTGTGGTGTTTAATATGCGATTCCAGAGCATTTTTCATACCAACTTCAAATTGGCTGACAAATTTTATCAAGTTTAAAAATATGCCACAATTTTTATCTACGGTATCGATATTACTAGAATGTCCACAAAATGCCAAATTATTTTCAGCACAGAACAATATACATTTCAATATTATTTTAAATATATGATGGCATTTCGAAATTTCGCTTCTTAGTAATGATTGTGCAGCGTCGTCAATTAGTCCACATTTTTGAAGACCGTCAATTACCACATTTTTGTAGTACTGATGTCCACTTTCTTCTTTGGTGTAAAATTAATTTGGCCTTTATTGTTTTAATTGAATTATAAATAACAATATTCACGATTACCTGTTTATATGGCAATCGCAAAAACACTATAACTTGTAATTTATTCAGTTTGTACACACTATGCATTCGAGCATGCGCTGATGAAGCGATCGTCTGATTGGTCCCTTCAAAGTTACATTCTGGGCAGCAAATAGATCTATGATGCTATGCAATATGTACTGAGATGTAAGGATGCATGCAGGCTTGAATCACCATGTGAAAATTAATTTTCACCCTCCTTGTGCTGTCATCTTGATTCGACATCATCAAGGGGTGCCATTTCATCAGCTAGCCTCAGGTGTCGAAATAGCTTGACATTGTATTGATGTAGTCTGTCAGTGGCGCCTTTCTCCTGTCGGCGCCCTTGGCACCTGCCCCAATGCCAAGGCGTTCCTCCATTCTTCAGCAAGAATCACTGAACCAGATTCACATTCCCGTTCAATAATGGGGATCAAAGTGCCTCTGTCAGGCCATTGCACATAAAAATAAGGACAATCAGTCTTGCTTAAGACCAAAAACCCAGGGGCCATCGATTCTTGGTACATAGTGCCTGTTGCTTTATACAACTGCACTACTATCTTCGGAGAGAGAGGAGCTTGGTTCCCATTAGCATTCTCCCACGATTATATTTCCGCTGACCAGCAAATCTTGCTTCTTCAATTTGAATGGTGTTAAGCTCTGTACCAATCGTCTTACCTTGTGCGTTGTAATAAACAGTGGCTCTACACGCTTATCTGCACATGTTATACCAGTCAGTTATAGTATTGTAAATGCACATGGCAGTTACTCTAACTGCCATGTGCATTGATATTTACGGTACAAAAAAGAACACCAGTTCTAAAATTTTGCACAAACTCAAATTGCAGTGTGATTAGTTGTTCATGTCCGTATAACAGAAGAATGCACTGCCTTTCTGGACATAATGTGAAGTTTGGTGCCCTTTACACGGACAACAAAGTATAGGCCTATATTCTCCATCTCCATCATGTTTTCTTTTTTTCTTGCATGATGCTACCACATCGATGACAAAGCCCTACGTCTTGGGGAAGTCCAGAAGATGGTGTTCACAAGGAAATGCATTCAGCATGTAACTTTGTTTTTATCATAATACTGCACTACATAAAATTAGAGTAGCTAATATTTAGCTACTCTAATTTTATAAAATCCTTAAGCTAATATTTAGTCTTTATTAAAAATCATTTAACACATAATTTTGTGTTTTTGTCACATTCATATTTTTCATATTTTTAGCATCCACTATAACCATCCAGTAGACCGCATGCTATAGTACCGGTAGTGTATTCTCCTATTATCTGTTATTGATTGCGCTCCACGTAAGGTGTGGGGGAAACAATGCACAAAAATGAGTAGCGCTACTGTTTCTTATTACTTCACACCTCAGGTGGGTGAAAGGTAAGTTGAAAAGGTTAGTGTGGGCAACCTCGTGTGTGCGTTTTTCTACTGCAGGCTTCTCGTTTCCAAATTCTGATTGTTGCCTGGTGGATCTCCACCCATCCTAGGGGATGCCTTCTATATCCTTCCCCTAGACTTCTGTCTTCCTCCCTTCTTGACTCCTTACCCCAGCCAGACATTTTGGGACTGCCTGGATACCTCTCAGAGGTTTTTGCGGGAAACGTGGGGTCCCATCAGGGGCCCTGCGGCAGAAAGCTAGATGAACAGCACAAAACAACACACAACTCACACTTCTGGCTTTTACAAGAGTTCTATTCTACCGCACAAGAGAAACGATGCCGCAGTTGTGGGGAAACCACCGGTGGTGCCCCACCCAAACACTATGCTACATGTCAGTTTGTGCAGTTCTGTTTACTTCACAAGAGTACAAATGTCGTAAACCACTGGCAGGTTCCCACAATTGCACTAAACTTAGTTTAGATGAAACCAAACTGTCAGTTTGTACAAATATAACAAATTACGTAATGCAAGGGTGCAGCCAAAATAAAATGTTCATAGGGAGTACTACTTTAATAAATGAAAACAGTAATAATTAAATGTAGTTAAATACAAAAACGAAGCACACTCATATCATAACCAATAAGCATTATGGTTACTGCGCATTGTAATGAGTCAGTTAAAAATTTTAAATGAATTTTTATTCTTAGTAACTAGATCTTATAAAGCAAATACAAGAAGTGTAACGTTTCAAAATGTAAATGCTTTTGAATTGAACTATTGTTTAATTTATTTTAATTGAAGCAAACTGATTTAACCCCAGGGGCTCACATCTGGTGAGTATTGGGCTTGGCACATTCTGAGTACCCTGAGAGGGGTAACTCAGAATTTTTTTTTTTTTTTGCCTGGTGCAGCATAAGCCTCAGGCTTCCTTGCACCATATGGCTATTAATAATAATAAAAATAATAATAATAAAAAGAATGTAACATAAATTTAAAAGTGGTACAGCGTTTCAAAAGGTACCACTTTTAAATTTACGTTACATTCTTTTTAGTTTGCTTCATGAAATAAATCCTTTTTAAAATTTTAGCATTTAAGTTTTTTAGCCAACTATGCTTAGATGAAAGGAGTAAGGAACTACCCTCTCCTCCCCTGTTGAAAATTCAATACACCCAAAAACGGGTGTATCTAATTTTTAAGATGTGTTGTTGTGTCCTTCTTTGGTCAGTTTGTGAGGGGATTCCCCTCAAGTCCACAGCCTGGTTGGTCCAGTTGAGTTGAAGGAGAGCAGGAAAAACTTCCTAAATGCTTCTTGTGGGATCCGAACCCAGATACTTCTACGCCGTGAGTAAGCGCGTTGTGTACGAACTACGTGAACCTTCTGTAAAAGTCGAGTTATATTTACATTTCATCTTCGTGACTGCTGCAAGAAAAACGACATAGCAAAAGGCAATTACATTGAATATTCTCGAGTTGGAGAATTAAAATTTTTCCATATGTTTACAGCGGTCATTCAGAATTTAATCGATCTTCATTTTAGCTGAAATAGCAAGTTTCTAGTAACCGTATGAATTTCTAGTAACCGTATGAATTTTGTACTTTGTTATTTCCAAAATCATGATTTCGCTTCCTGCTGTTTTCATGGTCATAAATGATCGAAATTTTAACTTAATTATCCGCAGTTAAATAAAACTTTACTTTCTGAATTTTAATAATTACTAAACAATGAAAACAGCATTCTAGTTAAACATAGTTTTGATAAAAAAAAAAAACAACCAATCACGTGTAACGGTGAAAATTGGTCCCTGGAACTTTTACAATGCGAACAGACGGTATTTGCGTTATGTTCACCTATTCTTAAGTGCTTATAAGTTTTGGAATGGCCGTTTGTCCACATGTAGGAATTCGACTCCCGATAAATGGATTTCCGTGAAATTTTATATTTTGCCTTTTAAAAAACGTTTTCTTTCATTAATATCCGACACCAATGGTTCATTTTTCCTGAAATCCCAGATGTCCGTATACATTTGTCAGGAACAGGTATAAAAGCAACTGTGATCACTCTGTGCAGATCAAAGAAAGTATACAAGAAGTAAGCGGATCAACGAAATATAGGCGTTTAGCTATGCTACATTCAACGGGGTCATATGATGCCATATCAGCCTTTTATGGCCTGCATGCCAAAAATATAACAATTTATTGTGCCATAGAAAAACGCTGACTAAAATTGTCTTTAATATGTTGTAATTCACCTCTCGGTATTCGACAGAACGTAAGGTGGTAAACCAAGACATATGAATCAAAATTAACCCTCTAGTTTTTTTTTACCGCGGTGATGGACATTATAAATATTTTTGCATGCTCTCTAATGAAAGTAACTTTTTTTTTTTTTTTTTAATTAACCATCCATATTTTTCTTGCCGTTCTTCGAGTTTTGTACCTGCTCCTCCCACCCGTTAGGTTTCTAGTTGCATTGAAAATTACGGTATTTGTTTTGGAACAAAGCAAGCATTATCTGGAAGATGGTTATTAAGCTATTCTGTGTACTACATTACAATAAAGTATTACAAAGAACCGTCAAAATATTAACAATAGAAATACGACCAGAAATGGTACAATACAATACAAAAGGAGGTTGCAAAAAGTATCTGCTCCTATCCTTCCACTATGACTTAATGTGTATCATTGTTCCGTTTCAGTGTGTATGAGCTTACAACTGCACATTTCATATTGCAGGTGCCGTACTCACACCTACCGATAAGGTGGGAGAGATCCCTTCCCCCGTCAGCAGCACGCATGTATACATCATTGGGATTGTAGGCGTTGTGCCAGCCGCCGGAGCTTTTCTATGGTGCGCGAGGTGGCTAATGACAAGGTCACGGAAGGTAAGTAACATATAAGCCTGTTTATTAACTAGGAAGAAATGCTAGTTGACACGAGGAAAAATGCACGTGTTAAAAAACAAACAAACAAACAAGCTTGTATTATTTGTTTTAAGGGGGTTTTATAGTAGGAAACTTCATATTCACATCGCTACCGCAGACAGGCAAGTAACACGGGATGTGAGATAGTTTACTGCAAAAATAACACAAGCAATTCATTAGTTTGGCTTGAATTCTCTTCAGGGTTAGTGGGGGTTGTTTAGTCACAGTTCAGCTCTTTTGGATCAAGGTCAGCCCGGCCAACAAAAATTAATTTCATTTCCTCACGACCTCTTCTATTGTCTCTGAGGATGACATATTTTGGCCTACAGCTCCACCTTCGTTATCTTTCGTAGACCTCTTACCCACTTCCTTGACTCCCACCCATACCATTTCAAAAAATCAGTCTTCCGAGATTGTCTCTGCCCGCATGACTTGAAGTGTTCATAGGAAATGGAACTTTTAAGTAGTTAAAAAAAATTCCGTATTGGATAACACTGCTGAGAATTTCTCAGTGTTCCCGGCTATAATTATATACATTTGAGTAACAAGAAACTGGTGTTTCTAACAGTGCGGTGCCAAAGATCCAGCATTGCTGGAATTCTGAATACTGTATTTTCATATAAATAAAACATATTTAAAAATGTCGTGGAGCTGCACTGAAATATGATAGGTTTCGCTTAACCATATCCCCGTCCGTTGGGGTAAGAGTACACAACCCCTAAGATCACCCTGAGCAGTTTTGCAAGGCTGACGGCTTTGTTTCTCGCCAATAAGATTATTTTGTAGTCAAGTTTCCTTTCGTACCAGCATCAGGTGTTTCTGAACCGTACTAGATTACACAAATAGTTGCTGTTTCTCAAGGATGAGAGACGGACAGACATGTTATACACTTGAAGGCATTTAACTTGACAAAAGACCTAAATAACACTACGAATTGACTGTGTGACTTGGCATTAAAAGTACAATAATGTTGTTAACCTATATACATTATCTCCTGTAATTCGAAGTCCTCATTTTCCATATAGTTTTATTAAAATTAGGGGTTAAAAAAAGAGTAAAAATCTCAACATACACTGGTGGACAAAAATTAGGGTACAGTATGTTTGCATATTTTCCTTAAGATTGTGCGTGTACAAGTAAGTTATGCAAATGAACAGTTCTGTCCCGTTGCATACGTAAGCATCGCTCTGCTGTACACGCATGCACATACCAAGCATGTCTGAGTAACGTTTCACTATCAGTTAACTCTTTGCTGCTAACTACGCAATTAGCAGCAAAGGGCCTCGATGAAATATCCCTAAAGAGCTGTACAAGTTCGACCAATGGTCACAGTTCCAACAGACAGAGCCTTAAATTCGAAAAACAAAATGTCCCCCCCCCGCCCAAAAATGCGAAAGCTCGGCGTTCATTTGTACCCCAAAGAACCTGCGCCCGGATATGCAGCTTCTAGGACCATTCACCGGGTGTGCTGAGTACCAAAATACAGCAACTTGCTTCGTACAGTAGGTAACATTTCGCTTTTCATGATCCCAAAAAAAAAAAAATATATATATATATTTAACCTCGTTGGCTGTCCTCTAAACTATGTATAACCACGCATAAGTCAGAAAATATCGTAAAGGTCGCCATCGTAAGTAGTTAAAAAAAAAAAAAAAAAAAAAAACTTCCCCTCCCACAGCAATTGCAAACAAACGGATTTCACATAATTCCTGAAACCGCCGAGGACCTCCAAGTTTGAATTCGACGGTACTGTGTAATAATTAAACTACGAAAATCAAGCAAATAAATCAAAAAAGAGAAAACTTTGTTCATTCCGTTGAAGTGCTTCATACAAGAAAAACTCTCCCCCCCCCATACATTTTGGGAACACCGGAGTTAGATAATCGAAAGCAAACATTTCATTTTCAAAACTGGATGAGCCATAGCATTTTTTGTTAGTATTGTGAACTCGAAAAGAATTCTGTCTGTGAATAAGGTAAGCATTCATTTCATTTTGTAATTTAAACTGAATTTTGTTAATTAAAAAAAACAGGTTAATCCCATTAATTATATTTGTAGCTTTGCTGAAAAAGTGGTTACAAAGCTCTTCAAGTTCTCAATCACTGTTGGGGCGGGTGAAAGAAATGTTCATCGAAACGTTGTTTGAATAATATTGAAAAGATTAATCCCTATTTTTAAAAATGTCTCCTTGTTGTGCATAATTTATGTTATGTAAATTAATTTACATAACATAAGTTTCAGGGTGTCTCTTGCATTCAGAAACATTGCCACAAATATCAGTATGCAATTATGCTATTACACAAAGTTTTTTTTTTTTTCCCACCCGGGGGGGTTGGAATGTGGACAAGGTGCTGTTTTCCTTTAGGCATGTGAGCCAACTTATGATATAATTATTACTTTTATTTATACATTCATATAGCTATATCCTTGTTATTCCCTAATTAAATTGTTTTAAGTAAGTTTCGGTGAATTACTTAAATACATATATTCATCGTCATACCTCCAAAATCACCCCAACAAATTCTGTGTGCGTCCTGGCTTTTTCCTAACTAAATCACAACGGTTATTTGGATAATTTACCAATTATATTTTGGCTATCCTCTAGAATCTAGATGACCTGAATAACAACACGTGGGCACCACATGTTATTTGTACCGATTGTTTAAATGGATTTCATGACTGGATGAACAAAAGGAAGAAGTCGATGCTATTTGCCATACCCATTATATGGAGGGAGCCATCAGACCACGATGGTGAATAATATTACAAAATGAATCCGATTCTGGATTCAATGACGAGACCAGTGTACCTCTACGGCATGGACTAAATTCTTTAGAAGAAGATATGGAATGCGATGAAGGCGGGATTGGTGGAGACCTGATAACTTCGGCTAATTCTAAGTACACCCCGACATAGAGAGAGAGTCATCGAGTTTACAGCCCTCTTCCAAAGATAAAGGTGAATTTCCCCGAGATTAAAGCAGAAATGAATTCCGATTCTGGATTCGGTGGCGAGACCAGTGTACCAAACAAGGAAAGTGAAAGAAGTAATCTTTGTTTGGGGGTGGGATTCAAATGAAACTATTTTGGGTTTAAGTTACATAAACTTATTATTTTTTTTAAATTTTTATATTTATTTCATTATAAAAAGGTGTACGAGGTATCTTTTTAATTTTGTGGTAATCTGTAATTGATGTTTATTTAGTACCGCTATTTGTAAAAGAATAAGAGAAGTTTAGCTCAATATGATACGTAGAACAACACTCCGTATGATACTCTCCAGAAATTAAAACGAAAACAATTAAAAAATTGAAAATCTCACATTACAGTAAGAAATAATTAAAAATCAAATTCTAATTATTTCTTACGGTAATGTAAGATTTTCGATTTTTTAATTGTTTTCGTTTTAATTTCTGGAGAGTATCATACGGAGTGTTCTACCAGAGCTATAATGCTCAAATATTGAGCATTATAGCTCTGGTTCATACTATCTATTTAATACCTCTATATAAAGAATAAAATTATTATATATAATTTGTATTATGAATTATAATTTTGTTTATAGTTATATTATTGTAATGATTATCATATAACATATTTTTTAATATTATATATATATATATATATATATACATACAGAGAGAGAGAATAGGATCTGACACGCAGAAAATTGAGTATGGGTGCCACAAAATAAAATAAATTACTTAGGGGTGCCGTTATTAAAAAAAAGGTTGAAAACCACTGTATTAGAAGAGCATGACAGGCTTTCAAAATTTTTGGGTAACCGCAGGTCTATTGCATACAAAGAGGGAGTTAAAAAGAAACTAGTCGATGCATATAAAGAAATGAGATGCTGAAATTTTATTTCCTGCATTCGTGTTTAGACTTCTTCCTCGAAAACCTTGGCACAGTACGAGATTCCATGAAGACAGTGGAAAATCGCTACTACTAGATGTACTGAGATATAATCAGGACAAAATGTATTTAATTAAAGAAAACCATCCGCCCAACGTTATTAAATTGTGCACTGGATTATAAACTGTAACCAGTCTCGTGTTTTATAATGAAATCGTCTTAATTAAATTGCATTCTCATATTATCAGCAACCGTATTACGAGAACTACACGTGGTAGGAAGGGGAAAAAAAACCAACAACTAATAACATATCTTAAATCAGCGCACAAAAATTGTTTACATCTTTGATTAAACAAAAAGTTTCCTTTTGTCAACCAGTGTTATTTATTCATTCTGTACCAAGAGGGAAAATAAGATTTTCAAATATTTTCGCAGGATCAAGTGCTTGTCTTCAAAAAATAATAACGCTATTTAAGATCGCAACTGCAGGGCTCTATGTCCAACAATCTGCAAGGAAATTGTTTAGAAATCAGTACTGTTTGACTCTTTACTAGGAAAAACGCAGTTTGGAACGTCTGTAGATATAATTTGCTGCACTACTGAAAAAAGAGAGTACATTCAGATAATCGGCGCATTTCTGATTATTATGATATGCAATATAAACATTTATTTGAAGATAATAAAGCACTCAAACCTGCGTTGGTTTAATTACAGTGTACTTCATAAACTGAACTGGATCCAGTATTCCTGGAATTAATAGGTTTTGGTTTAAAAAAAAACTGCTACTAATTACCTGTATTTACCTAATTGCTTGGCACAGCATGTTTTATTTCCGTGATAGTGCAATTAACGAGACAAAATATTCTTTTCTAGAATTCCAAAAAGACATCCACCCCAACAGCAGATCAGCAGAATTTGGGAATGACGAGAGGCCATCCTAAAATAAGTCTTTCCCAGGAGGTGACAGCAATTGAAGCAAACAAAGCGGCTGATGTTCTGTCAGATGATGTAAGTTATCGTTGTTAAATCCCTTTGGGAGGTGTGTGTGTGTGTATGTATGTATGTATGTGTGTGTATATGTATATATATATATATACACGTTTACAATAGTTCGATTTTCTTAAATACTGGTGTTTTTTTTAACATATAGGTATTGGCGTTAATACATTACTGGTCTTTAAGCTAGCCTTGTCTCGGTTATCTTAAATTCACATGGCCTATACATTTAGGATTTAGAAACGTATTGCTAAAGAAATTTTCATGATAATTACTGATGAAAAAATTTTTTATGTATCTGTAGCAATAGGTAATTAGCAATAACAATGGCATTAACGATGCACAAAAGACAGATTAAGACACAATAGAATGATAATACAAAATAATAATAATATATATATATATATATATATTTTTTTTTTTTTTTTTTCCCTGTTGGTAAGCATTTCATTATTAACGATATCCTTAATATATAGACTCTCGATTATCCGTGGAAGTTAAGTTAAATACCAAAAATCAATATCGGAAATCCGTTACATCTGTATTGTTCCCGTAGGATTTTTAGAAGTCTCGTCCCCACTTTTTTCTTTCTGCCTTCTAACTCACTGTAGTCCAATTTTGGTGATCCTTCAGTTTTACTAATGTCAACATGCTTCTGCGAATTTTTTTTTTAATTGAATGTGTCCATGTTAAAACGGAATTTTTTATTTTTTTCCAGCAAATAAGTTTCAGCTCGCCAATAAACATGGGGAAAAAAAAAAAATCAAAGCCGAGTTTCAACTTTAACAAGTCTCTACTTGACTACATGGAACAACTGTTCTCGCTAGCAAGATGATGTTTTGAAATTTACGTAGTACCGTTTCTGAAGTTTTACTACGTGAATTTTTTGTGTAACCGCAGGTCTATCGCATAGAAAGAGGGAGTTAAAAAGAAACTAGTCGATGCATATAAAGAAATGAGATGCTGAAATTTTATTTCCTGCATTCGCGTTTAGACTTCTTCCTCGAAAACCTTGGCACATGAGGACAGTGGAAAAGTAATGGATTCGAAAACTCGTGTTTGTCATTAAGAAGTTAACCTTCACTTTTGAGATTAGCAGAACATTATTGATAAGTCTGAAAACCAAAAGGTGACGTTAATGAGAACTGGAATAGTCAGTCACTTTTTTTAAAATAAAAACTCCAAAAAACGAAAGGTGTTGGAACTGTGCATGGGTTGAAACTTGACATGAAACTACTGTGGTTTTTATAACCCATTGAAGGATATGCACACCCATTTTCAATGCTTGGATGGCCTTGATTTGGTCTAATTTTCTAAGCTATAAAGTTAACATTTTTTGAATGTACAAAGAATGCTGATGCTCATAATGGAATACACACACACACACACACACACACACACACACACACACACACACACACACACACACACACACACACACACACACACACAGTAAACCAATGTGCTCTACTGGTCAGTAAAATGTTGACTACAGCATCGACAGCCCCCCCCCCCCCCAAAAGGTCGTTTACGGAAAATGCTAAATTCGCTCACAATCTTTGACAGTTTTGCCATTGTACATAAACATTTTGCCTCTAGTTGTAAAAATTTAGCGTTTTCAATCGATTTTTTTTTTAGCTTGCAATGGTGAACATGAATATGTGAAATTTAGCAAAATTAAGTTTTCACATTTTAATGTGTAAATTTCAAAAACAGACGTAATCTTTAAGCTTATAATTGGCTGGGTGATGCATTTGTGTTACCAATTTCTGGTATTTTTAGTTCTTTATTCACTAAAATTGGCATAACAAATATTTATTTCCGTATGCATTCATTATGCTTGAGTATTATTCTGGTAGTCTTGATTGTAAAATTTCATATTCTGTAAGAGATTCCTGGCGTAAGGTGATACTGTGCTTATGCGAAATACAGCATAATGTCAAGTTTTTCAAGTACAGCACAGTAGACTGTCGAAATAACGGCACATTGAGATCGGATGTTAAAATACATACAGCGCAGATGTCTTTCAGTACCGAAAAAAGAAAACGGAAAGTCACGTGAGGGCGGAAACACACTATTATTACCTTACGGGACTCACGTCATTTCAATATAAAGTCGGTCGTAGGAGAAACATTATATTATGTGTTGTTCTCTTTGGAAAAAGCTGAAGCGAAATGAATTTCCACAGTTTCTCTTATTCAGATTTTGAAAATGCATAAACTTTTCTTATAGCCGAGAAAACAAGAGAACAGAAAAAGGCGAATTACATCATTTACTGCAGTACTTAGAAGATGAAAATCGTTTTAAAAGTAATTTAATTTCTTATATAATCTAATTATGACATACGCAATTCAATCAGCGCTAAGGATAGTTGAAATACTGTAAGTTTAATTTTGAATAAGGATTTATTCCGTCAAAACACCAAACAATCTTTTAATTAAATTTAATAACAACATACCACTTCTCAGCGCTAAAAATTGAACTTGTAAGAAATTGTTATGAGTTGTACAAATTGAAATGATCGATTTGTTCGGCCTCTAAATTTGTTAATTGTAATACTGTTGGTCTATTTTCATCCTTTGGCCATTTTGAGCGACTGGACATTTGCGGTGAGCATGCCGAGTAGCTGGTCGAAGTGGAGAGTGCTTCGGTAGAGGCACATTGGCAACGTTCTTGATGTTGTTCGGATTTTCTTACTTGTGCACTCAAAAACAGCATCACTTGTAATTTAATTTTCTATTAGCATTTCCTTCATTTTCCTCTGCTCACGCTATTACGAAATTTCTGTTCGTGAGGCGTGATAGAAAAATGTGAGCTTTGTAGGCCAACGTATTATCTTGTGAATACAGTCAGTGACAACAGTGCGTCTCCGACCAATAAACAAAATGGGAAATATAGCTCCCCGACACATTTTACATGTGAGCTCCCATGAGGTGATATAGTGTTTCCGCCATTTTGAAAGTAAATTCTGTACTGATATTATTATTAGCCATATGGTGCAAGAAAGCCTGAGGCTTATGTCGCACCAGACAAAAAAAAAAAAAAAAAAATCTGAATTACTCTGAGAGAGAAAACAAGAGTCAGAAGTAGAAAGGGATCACGAAGAAAGAGAAGAATGATGATATCCAGCTCAGGATCCTGGGTGTGCCAAGCCCATACTCGCCAGATGTGAGCTCCTGGCGGGTTACACTGCTGTTTTACATTTATTAAAAACCCATCACTATGGCTCCTAAAGTTAATAAACCTCATACAGAGAAGAACAACATTAAAACTTAGTGACAAACTTGATAATCTAAACCAGTGTTTCTCAACCTGCGTGCCGCGGAAAATGTAAATTAAAAAAAAATTTTAAAATTCAAGTTTTATAATAAAAATTAATTCAAATAAAAAATTCGTTTATTTAAGCTGCACCGATCCCAGTCCCTTCCAGCGGTCAACGTGACGTCACGTTTTGATTCCTAGTACTAGATCTGTTCATCTTTAATCCTTATTCACCTTTTGATTCCTATTAGTACATGTAGATCTGTTCACCTTTATTCAGTCATTCTTATTATATGAGAGACTCTCCCAGGTGCCCTGCAGTTATATAAGTGCAACTTGTAAGCAGCATAGTAAGAAATTTCCTTTGTGTTTTAAAAGTACTTTTTTGCGTTTTTATATCTCTAAAATGTCATATGCAGTTAATTCGTATAGAACAAGTATTTTCAATTAACTGTTTTAGTACATTTTAGAAATAACCAATTTTTTCGAAATTATTCGCAATGGATAAATTTTTAGTGAAATGAAATCAGAAGAGGCAACAACGAGCTTGGAGAAAATAACAAAAACGAGCAAACAACAAAAAAGAAGAAAACGTCGTAAATATGATGATGACTATTTGGCAATGGGATTTTCATATACAGTCAGTCCTCGTATAACACGTGTTTACACTACTCGAATTCGATTATACATGATTTAATTTATAAATATGGGAACGCTATCGTATATAACACGAACCGAATTCGCTTATGCACGATTCGCCTTTGTGTTTACAAGAAATGGCAGTCGGACGCGGAATCACCCCAACCGAACGCAACACGATAGGAATGAAGAGAAGATTCTAAAAATGTATTTGTTTTTTATATCAGTGAAGGGGAATCACATTTCACCATAATAACGTAAAATTCCAGCTATCTGTATTATCGCAAATGCAATTAGATAGTTTACTACCAGTTTATAACAGATTCCACTAGCAGAAACGCAACTGGAAATTGTTTTTGTTTTATGGTAGTAACCCCCCAGAAATGTGCTTTAGTAAAATGTGAGCTAGCGAGGTGTTAAGAAAAGTTAGTGGAGTTTCATAATAGAAGAGAACAGTCGAGTAGTCCATAATAGGAAGGCAAGGGTAGTGGCCCATATGCAATGAATGCAGTGTATGGAGAAATAAGCCTAATCCGTAATTGGAAGGCAAGGGTAGTGGCCCATTTGCAGATGAATGAAGTGTATGGAGAAAAATAACCCTAGTCCATCATCTGAAGGCAGTGATAAAGGCCAAGGAAAGAAATAACCCTAGTCCATCATCTGAAGGCAGCGATAAAGGCAAGGCACAGATTAGTGAGCTGAGAAGGTAAAGTTGTAATCCCTAGTCCGCCAGAATAGCTGAACCGAAGGTTAAGTAGCAGAATCGAAGACGAGCCCATAAATTCCTAAAAAGATACAATGATACCCTATCCAGACGTAGACTACAGCCCATTGAGAAACTAGAAGTCCTGAGATGAATGCCGTTGGCAAACGATGATGCCATTCCCAGACAAGGAGCTGAAGGCCCCAAAACAGAGAAATCCGATTCGTAAAATTAAGTAAGTGACTAGTTATAAGGTATTCTCACTTACCTATAAAGGACTGTAGGAACTCTAATATCAGATTAGTAGAAATTTAGAAAGATGTTAAGGGAATTGTACACAAGTATAAATAAATATACATAAATAATATAGAGATAATTCAGATGATAGTTTTGGATTTTGAGTAATGTATAATTAGACATGTGTAGAAAGGCAAGGGAGAGAAATTTGACATTTGTTATTGTTTAACATATAGGTATGATATATTTTGGAAGGGAAGGGTAGAGAAATACAGAGAAAGAAATAGCCTTATGAATGTAGCTAACCCTTAGGACCAGCATTAGTCCAGAAATTGATGTCAAATGTACTGTCTGTCTTGATTAGAGAAAGTTGTGAAATTATATTCCCCAAGACAAAATGGGGCACTAATTAAAACGGAAGTTAAGAGTGAAATTCCTAAATCAATTTATAAGGTAAGAATTTGATTTACATAGGAGAAAGGGTGTTACCTAATCCTCCTAAGTGATTATTGTTCATGTGTGAAGAAGAAGCTATAGCAGTTTTTGTAAAGATATTAAGTTTGTTGTGTAGAAAGAAATAACCCTTCTAGTGTAAACCCAATGTATTAATTTACATATATATCTGATGCTACATAGGCAAATTTGAATAATATTAGTATGTGCTTGAGTTTTGATCACTTTATCATGTTGTTCATATATATGTAAATAAACTATGTTATGTATAAATTAATGTATGTTTTTGTCATTCTTGAACACTTAGCCTTTCCGAAGGGAATTATACGTAATTGAGAAGTTCCCTTGAACCTGAATTCTCCTGTGAATCCAAAGTCAGATGTGTAAGTGGAGGTATAAGAAAAAAGGTCTATATAAATAAAAGGGAACAAAACAAAGAATATTTAATATTATTATTATATAGAAATAAAAGTAAAGACTTCGCCCCCCCCCACAGAGTTATTATTATTAGCCATATGGCGCAAGGAAACCCGAGGCTTACGCTGCACCAGCCAAAAAAAAAAAAAAAAAAAAAAATCTAAGTTACCCTGAGAGACAGAGACAAAAGTGGAAGGAAATCACCAAGAAAGAGAAGAATGATGATATCCAGCTCAGGACCCTGGGTGTGCCAAGCCCATACTCACCAGATGTGATTCCCTGGAGTTGCATGAGGGAATGCTCATATTTTTTTTTCACTGGAGTAATCAAAATTTTGTGATTATTTAAGTGATGAAGTTTGGTGCTGTAGATTAGCTTTTCTAGCAGATTTATTTGCGCAACTTATAAATTAATCAGTATGCAAGGCCCAGAGGAAAATTTACTCACTTCTACTGACAAGTTGTTCGCCTAAAGAAAAGTTGAGTATATGGAAAAAAATAGGTAAATGAAAAATATTTAGAAATGTTTCCATTGACTGCCAAAACGAATTACGCTAAAATAATTAATGTAATAAGTGAAAACATTTAGAGCTGTTAAAGAAAAAATTGTCCATTACCTTCCATCCCTTGATACCAAAAAATATTTGTGGGTAAGAGACCCATTTTCAACAAGAAACCTTCCGACATTAGAACTTAATCTGCAAGAGGAAGAATTGGCTGAGATCCGTAGTGACCAGTCGCTGGAAATTCACTTTACTAACAACGCTGATATTAGCAAAATTCAAAATGAATATCCACGAATTTCGGAAAAGGCAATTAGAATTTTATTGCCATTTTCCACTTTAAATGAGATTAAAAAAAAAAAAAAAAAAAGAGTGAGAGTTAGCTTATCAACAATAAATCCTCGTATTAAAAAAACTGTGCTGTCATTAAACCCAATCGTCTCACTGATTAAAGTGCTATTATTGTATATTTGCTTGTTTTTATATTTAATTATATAACAGTGATTGTAGTGTCCCGCAAAATTTTAGCGCCTTTAAAAGTATGCCGCAACAACGAAAAAGTTGAGAAACACTGATCTAAACTATTGCATTAGGGTTACCCGGAAAGCTAATTCATATACCCTTGTGTATTGCCTGTAAATTGCGCGTGTTCCCTGGTCGATTTTCTGTTTTGCTGGACGAAAAACCCAGTTTTTTTTTTGGGGGGGGGGGGAGAACCTTGCTGTCTACGCCTGAGACCGACTAACTCAGCCACAGAGTGAAAAAGGTCCATAAAAGTTCCTTGCGTCATCGGTATAACCTATTTAGATTTGAATCCGGGTATTTTCCACCCGGTGTGGGGAAGACTATGACGATACCATTGTGCTACACGAGCAGAGACTAAACTTGATATAACAAAGAAAATAGAACGGGGCGTAAGCGGGAGTGTATTAACGGCAAAATATAACATAGGATTGTCAACATGTTTGTTTTTTATGTGTAGTTAATAAAATGCATTCCTAATCTCTCTATTTGTTATTTAGCCTCGTTATTTCTGCATTAAATATATTAAAAATAAATTTTTCTAGATAACGGAAAAATTCAAATAACGGCACCTTCGCGGATTCAAGGTGCAGTTATTCTGAAAATCTACTGTATAATCTAAATAGCATATAAGGCCACATTATACTGTCATATTACGCAAAAAGCATCCCAAAGGTTGTTGCACTTTCCAGAAAAAGTTTTATTAGATGGCGTTCGTGTAATTTAAAAGTTCATACTGTAATCCCCCCCCCTCCCCCTTTTTTTTTTTTTTTGACATGGGTTGTTCCAGAAGTTTATCGTTTGCAATGGGTCATCTGTTTCATAAATCGGCTTTTCAAAACTTGGGACGTTCTTCCGTTAAAACACATCATGATCACCATTGTAACTTTTATAATAAAGTTTTTTTTTTTTTTTTTTTTTTTAACGCTTATTTTTTGGCGATTATCCAGTCAAAGAAATCGGTTATCTTCCGTCATTTGTATCGCATACTCCAGGGTGTTTTCCGAAAATATATGGACCGCTAGATGATGAAACGAAACTCACGGAAACAGTGACATTTCTTTATCTTCCCAAATCAAATTATTAAACTGTTTTCAACTCGCTCACTGCACCATGACAATAAAATTTAGCAACAAAGTGCCGAATTGACAATATTCCAATAGATCAGTTGCATCACAGAACCCACAGCGGTAGTGGGGCAAGAAAGAAACCCAGCAAGCACGTGACGTGTCTTTTATGTTATTACAGCTGTATTTATTTATTTATTTATTTGACTTGAAAAAAAAAAAAAAAAAGATATATATATATATGGTACTTAATGTTACGCGGCCATGTTTATGTGTTCGTCACTGAGGAAGTGCTGATAGTAAGAGAGTTGCACTACACAAAAAAGGGAAACTTCATTGCGTGGGTACGGTTGTTGTTAGATTTGTTGGTGCACCAGTCTTAACGGTGGTTGTCAGCAGCCATTAAAATCAGCACATGATAAAATTCAATGCATATTTACTGTGCGGAAAGCAAGTGAGCCAGCAACTTATACCTTGCTTGTTTTATTTACAAAAGCAAACAGAGTACTGTAAATATAAATCTAAAAAGTAACGTAATGACAAGTTAATTTTAAAATTTAACATTCCAAAATTTTTGTTATTTCTTTGGTGTTCATTTATTGCGTTTATGGCAGTGATATTATTAGTCGCCATTTTTTTTTTTTTTTTTTTTTTTTACCCATCTTTGCGTACGTACACGTTCGCCATCGTTTTAGATTGCAGCAACTGCAATCTAAAACGATGGCGAATCGCGCTGTCACGATAGAAAATTTTAATCGTTTCGTTTTTGAATTATATTAAAAATCTAAGTATTAACATATAAAATCTACGTACCTTTCGAAACTAAGATTCTCCCTGGAAATAACGCTGTGCGATAGCAAAAACTTGCTATTTGGAGCATGCGTGTGAGAGTATTGTGTATATATATATATATATATATATATACACAAGAAGTTGGATTTTTACAGAAAAGAACCTTAGAATTGAAAGGTAGATTAGTTTTATACAATAAAATCTTGTGTATATGAAAATATTTCGTTTTTGGAGAACTTTCCGTATAAAATCAGCTTTGTAAGTCTCGCTTCAACAAAACGGTTTTGTCGAAAAACTGGCAATGGCACTAAAACTACGGTTATCTAAGTTTAAAAAGATCCGTTAAAAGAATTTATTATCATACCGTTCACTGAGCTTTCTTCTTTATTTGAATGATTATTTTGTTTTCATCCCCGTGATACGCACGTTTTCGATTTCACTGAAGTTGAATTAATGCTGGGAAAGAAGTTAATACAGGTAACCATCGTATAACACGGTTCCTGTAAAATGTCGTGTTGTGCGAAACTGTTATGCGATACTAAGAAAAAGTACAAGAGCTCAAAGTTCCAAAAGCTAATAAAAATACACAGTTTTGTTAACGAAATAAACAAAAATACACCATTCTAGATTTCATGTATCTTCTGCTCTCTTTAAAAAAATCGGTAGTCTGGGTTTGTTTGCTTTTGCTTGATAAATCTTTGTGAATTTCATTGTATGGATCTAAGCATTTTTGAAGCTCCCTTTTGAACTTTGGGCTCCTTTCATTCAAGAATCTACTTTGAAAAAATAAGATTCTAATTCCTCGGCTAACTTTATTCCTTCCCCTATGCTTTTTAGTGTAAAATTTGGAAGTTCATCATTTTCATCTGCGATATCATCATTTGAATTGATTTGATTTTACCTCCGATGCCATTTGCACCAAAGCCGCCACGCCGGCTTCTTTTTCTACCAGTAATTCGTGAACGTCTTCAGTAATATCTTTTTTAATTTTTTTAGGAGCATCGGCGACTAAGGCCATGTTACTCCGTGCATATTATCTATAAATTGCATGTGTCCTGAGGTCAATTTTCTGTTTTGCTGGACGAAAAACCTGAGTTTCCAGGAGAAAAAAAACCATGCTACCCTCGCCCGACTAACTCAGCCACGTTGTGAACAATAAAAATACCACCCTTCATCGACGGGATTTGAATTCGGGTATTTTCCAGCTGGTGTGGGGAGGAGGGTGATTCTATCAACTGTTACCCACGAGGGCTTCAGCAGTCATATCATCAAAACCTTCTCCTCCTACCGACGTAGCAAGTTCTACTATCGCACCGATTCCGTTTTCTGCCCGTTCGATCATATTATTATTTCCTGGATGAACTGACTCTGGCCATATATTTTGCCACACGCATTTAATGTTGACGGTTTTACTTCTTTCAGCGATAAAGCTATGATTCTGGTACAGTCCACAATTGAGAAATGTTTCCATGCCTCCATTACTTCAATAGATTCGGAATAAATTTTTTCCAAAATCCACTGTAACGATTTTATGATGGAATAAGTTTTAAAGGTGGATATAATGTCTTGACCTAACGGCTGAATGAAAGAAGTTCTATTAACCTAGTACAACTGTGGCGGTAGGAACAACTTCAACGTTTGGATGACTTAAACCTTTTGGATGGCCTGGCGTGCTATCCAATAGTAATAAAACTTTGAAATCTAGATTTTTACACAAGTTCAACAGCACAGAACGTAACACGGGAATTTCCCAACAAAATAAAATACAGGGATTTCTGAATATATATATATATTTTTTTTTTTTTTTTTGACTAGTGAGTCAACAGCGGAAATGTTGAAAAATTACATCCAACATAATAGCAGGGTTTCCCCCACACAAAAGCTCAAAAATGGCCTGTTATGCGAGGTTTACCGAAATTCTCTAACCGTGTTGTGCGAGGATTGCCGCAATTTATCAATCGTGTTTGAGCAAAACCGTGCTGTACGGGGATTGCCTGTACTTCTTTTGTTTGTGAAAAGTAACAATAAGTTGTATTTACTGTACCGTATTTATTATATATAAAATATTCCGGTTAAAATTCTCGGCGAATAAGAGTGTCCTACCAGAACAAGTAACATCAATTTGTCCATTGGTGAAGTGTTACTTATTCGGGATTGTTACTTATTTGTGCA
Organism: Mastigoproctus giganteus; assembly: GCF_048544385.1. Taxonomy (NCBI): domain Eukaryota; kingdom Metazoa; phylum Arthropoda; class Arachnida; order Uropygi; family Thelyphonidae; genus Mastigoproctus; species Mastigoproctus giganteus. Next base: position 76,382,927 of record NC_143582.1, read on the forward strand.
ATATCATGGCAACTCGTTGTGAAGGTATTCACAATATGAGATTTGATTAAAACGATGCTAATTTATTTTCTTCGGTAGTTCACTATGTACAAGCATGATGTAATTGCATTAACCTGTTTGCTAGTAGAATGAATAAATGAGGAATAAGAAAAGTTAGTTCTGTGAGTTTGAAGTTGGACAGTAAAAGGATGTTGACTGGTTGTTGCGACATGTGCCGGACTGCTTTGGAAAAAAGAGTGGAAGTTATAGAAGCCAAATCAGAAGAACAGTGCCCATGGAAATATCTATAGAAAAGGCATGCAGCAGAAACAGAACGTCTATGATAGAGACTGTTAGAGATGAGTTGATTAAACTAACTGCCCTCTTTTGAATGTGATCGAGAAACCCGAGAGAGGTTTTGGAGGCACTGTCCTAGATGTGAGAATAGTATTCCAGGGTATGGCAAATTTGCGATTTGTACAGAGTGAACAACTGTTTGGAAGAAAAGTAACACTGAGAGCGAAAGAGAAAATCCAGTTTTTTTAGATGCAGCGGAAGCAATGTGTTTATGCCGAGAGAGAGAGATTGGAAACCAGAGTAATCCCCAATAGAGATATAAGACAGGACTGAAATCAACTAAGTTATCTTTGTCCCACTGGAGATCAGCATTTATGAAATTTGTAGTGGATATTTGAGAAGTTTAAGCTGTTTCTGCTGGACAAGGTTTCTCAAACTAGAAGGTGGAATGCAATGGATAGGATTTCCCATCAATGGAAGAACCTTGAGGAACACCAGCATTAGTGGAGAAGTTAGAAGAAGACAGCCATCTACGATTACCCAAAGTGAGCAGTCAGAGAGAAAACTGGACACCCAATTACAAAAAAACAGTTGGCAAACCATGAGGTGGAGTTTATTTAGAAGACCTTAATGCCAAACAGGATCCAACCAAAACCCCTTGAAATGTCAAGAGCAACTGCTTGAGTTTCACCAAGATTTTTGAATTTGTCCATAGATGTGTAAGATATGCTGGAATAAAGTGGATTGACACCGATGAAATCCATACTGTCAATCATTGATCAGATGGAAGTTTCTGGATAGTTTGAGTTGGCAGTTAATTGACTTCTCCATTACTTTAGAAACAGTAGAAGAAATGCAGTGGGGCAATAATTAGATGGGTGAGATTTGTCACCCCTTTTAGGAACTGGCTGGATATGAGAAATTACCAAGCAGAAGGGAAACTCCTTTGGAAAGGAAAGTGAAAAAAGGTGATAGAGAACAGGAGTAAGCTCAAGAGCACATGTATTTGAGAACAAGCAGAGAAATACCATTAGAACCTGGAGCTTTCTTAGCAATAAGTTTGTTCACAATCTTTCTGACATCCTTTGACAGAAGATCATAGGAGGCATTGAATGGAGTGTACTGAGAATGATAGGAGGTGGTTTTACCAAGATCATTAATACATGAGTTAGAAATGTGGGATACTAGAAGGTCTGCTTTATCTTTGGCTGAAGTTGCAACAGAACCATTTGTTTTGACAGAGGTTGGAAAAAGTTGTGGCCAGTAGCTTTGGCAAGAGAACAGAATGCTCAACTACCATTTAGACTGATTAAAAACTGCTTTACAATTTGTATCCAAATCTCCAAATTCATTTTGGAGATTTGGATACAAGCCAATTGCAATATGCAACATTCTTATCTTGAACAGCCTTAGTGCATTTATTGGAAAACCAAGGTTTAGATTAAGAATGAGATTTTAAGGTGGAGTGTGGAATAAAGGATTTACAAGAATAATTTCACTGACACGATCTGAGCAAACATTAACATCAGAAGATTTGAAACAGTAATTCGACCAAGGAAAAGAAATCTTGCAGATCATCCCATTTTGCATTCTTGTAATGCCAAACAACATGAGGTTGAGAATGGCTCCATGGGAGAAGAGTCCATCACCAAAAAGCGATCTGAGTTACCTAGAGGACCACTCACCTTGACTGAATTTAGAAGGGTTGTTTGCGAGAAAAAGGTCAAGCATGTTGGCTCAGTGGTGAGCTGTGAATATTTTAAAAATGGGCTCACATTTTTTCTTTTTCCGACTTTCTACCGAGTAAATTTGATTGGTCATAGAAGTGACATCATGCGCGGCCTCCACCAGGAGTGCTTCTCACACTCGCACTACTGTAGCTTGATTAGAGAGCGACGCATTTTTTGTGACCGGTATGATATCTCGAGTCAGGTGCGGATTCAGGGAGGTGGACAGATGGGGCTTATTAATCCCCTTAACCGTGCAATGTTCCTAGGTCTATCTAAAAAAAAAAAAAAAACATTCAAAAACCTGATCGTCATGCCTCCGCTTACGATGATACCTGGGTACGATAGTGTCTGGAGTTCATACTTTTTTGAATAGTATGATGTCACAATCATACTTCCTGAAGTTACTACTGCATTAAGTATGATTGCAACAATACATGCATTAATCATATGACTGCAACAATAGAAGTATTTGTCAACAATTTTTTTTTTTCGTCTCGCATTTTCGTTACATTTCATTGTTAGGTGCCCCTAACAGCTGCGTATGTGACATGTCGCTCAAATACAAGATTGTTAATTCAATCGACGCTGTTTTCTAGAGACATTTAGATACTTTGCAGTCGAAAGTATACGTCTCTTACTATAGTTATCATAAATCCATTTTATCTTGTCTTCCAGAAATGTGAATGATCAATAAAAATATTTACAATAAAGAAGTTCTTTTAATTCGTAATCAGTATACAAATCAAATACCTAAAAGAAACGCGAAGGATGTTTCACATAAACTATCTACCGTGCGTGCTCAGCACACGTGCAACTTTTTTATTCGTCTTTTTTTTTTTTTTAACAACTATATAGGGAAATATAATGGATACATTTTTTTCATGGTAAAATTTTAATATTGGGAATGAAAAATAATATGAAATATTTCCCATATCACAAAACATTCCACAATATAAAAACAAACTATTCTAGGAAAGGTACACAAAAATCACAGATTACATGAAAAAAAATTATTGCACAAATATTAAAAAAAAATTTATTCTAAAAATTGCCATATGCAATTTACTTTATTTATTGTCGATCTTCTGCTTTGCTCAATAGCGGAGCGATGATGTGACGTAACGATCGGGATCGAATAGAAGCAATGGTTTTCCATTTAGATGTATGGTCATCATAATCTGCAACGTGTTTAATTGTCAACATTATTCATTACACTGAAAGCTCGCTCAGCTTCAGCACTTCTAATCGCAATGGTCTCAAAAGATATTTCTGGCTTTCTTAATTGAAAAGGGAATTTCACGCTATTTTAAAGATAAGCTGTCTTCGACAAAAACTCTAAAATCATTAATTTTATTTCATCAGAAAACTTAAATTTCTTATCCGGTTTTCACTCTCTTGCCACTGAGACGAAAGTTCTTTCATATTCCACGATTTCGGGTAGCATATGTTTAAAATTTCTTTCAATTCCTCACCGTCATTGGTATCACTATTTTCTTTAATTTAAAATCGCTCTTTGTTGCATTAATAGCTTATGCTTTAAGGATAAAACAATGCATTTAATAACTTGTCATGAGGCAATTTTGTGTAAATCTGTTCTTACTTTCGATTTTGATTCCTTCAAATTCTTTCCATTTCAACGTGCTCTCAATTTTAGCTTCATAATTTTTCAAATTAGCAATAGCATTGATAGTTCGAATAATTAATTTATTTTCTTTTATCATAGTGATTCTGTAAAGCTTCTGAAAGGTAAGATAGTTCCTCCAGGATGTCAATCATTAGTGCTAAATTGTTAAGAAATTCCAGATTAAAAGTCGGTTTAATAATCCCGAATATTTAACTTTCTGATTCAAAATGTTTACACAAAGTGGGATAATTCCGCAAGCTACCCATCATGGCCCGAACACATGACCGATCTTTATAGTTTCCACATCAAGTTTTTTAGCAATCATCCTTAATTCACGCTGGTTTTTTGGAGATTGTTGATATAGTGCATATAATGCATAGTTTTTTTTAATTATTGCCTTTATGCCATTATATTTTAGAACATTTTCTGCACAGTGAAAGCCTCAACAAAGTTTCAAAATCTAGTTCTTTGAATACTGTGCAAAATGTCGGAATCACACTGATATTCAGCTATTGTGACCACCTAAACATAGACGGAGAAATTTACTGGAAGGCATGAACCATTCACTTCTCCGAAAAACATATGCCTGTTTATCAGAATAAAGGGGAACCACAACAGAGGTTGATCACAATTGTCCATGTCGGGAACCTTCTTAATCCTCTGACTTGCTATGGAAAGGATATTGACTAGTGTGACTGCATAGGTTTTACGGACACCACAAACATTGTGAAACGGCAATCCCTTTCACCCTTAATTCGCGCTAATTGCCTAAAGACCAGAGGTGAGAACAATGCGTACAAAGTTGCTTCTCTTAATCTGTTCATTATATTAAAATTTTTTTTGTTCAACGGAAACTAGTTTTAATGTAATTACCAAGGGGGAATTCAAAAAAATTTGCTGTAAAGAAGTTTGTTAAACAGAGGACCAACTGTAATTAAATCAAAAATGAAGCAATTTTAAAATAATAACTGGTCAATTGCGCATTAAAATGCTTGGGATGGGGGCTCTGCTCGCCCCACTGTAGTTTCGGCTCTGGATACTCAATAATTGCATTCAGGATTTCATTTGTAAAATAAATAATCATCTCAACAATGGGCTCTCGTCAGCCCACTATAGCTCACCACAGTTGGCTGCATGATTAGGATTGTAGTACTATGGTAGATAAATGAACAATCTGTGCAAGGTCAGTAGTAATTGCAAAAGCCTCGGCATCTAGACCAGCTGAAGTTGTGAACATTAAAATTGCCAAGGAAAATTACCTCATTGTTAGGAAAGTCGGACTGGAAAAAGTCAGAGTTCCAAGTGATTAGTGGAGTTAGGAGAACAATAGGGGCAACAGATGAATTAGACAGAATGTGGTACAGAGATTTTAAGCAAAAGAAGATTGAAAAGAGGAGATTCCAAATTACTAAGGCTCTGACAGGGAATATCATAGTGGACATATGTACAAGCACCACCTTTGAAGTGAAAGGAATTGTACAGCAAATGATTTGGACAACTGTGATGGGCAGAGGTTGAATCAACTGATAATTGTGATTCTGTCAGAAAGTACAGGGGTTTTTGCAGACTTGCTGTGTGGCCATCCTTAAATAGCAGATCCACGGCACTCGTCACATGGTTCCTCGGGAGTAAGGCCGGAATTTCTCATTTATGAGATTAAATGCCCGGATTGTGGGGTGTGTTATGTAGGTGAGATGGAGTAAGTGGAAATGGACATCATTTGAACTGAGACCATGTATATTTGTGAAATGAACAAGGAAGTGTTTGAGAGGTTTTAAATTCTTTTTGCAGATAAGTTTGTTCTATTAGTTTGAAAATTCATGTGTGTATTCAGTAACAAGAAAAGGTGGGGGGGGGACATGCTGTATGAAGTAATGAAATTCTCAGATGTGGTGTACACGTGGCAAGAATGTACCCAGCTCCTTGCCGTAATGTGACCTTTACATCCCCCCCGTGCATACACACTACTTAGACTCTCTCTGACAGAGTAAAGGCAGTACGATTATACACTAACTGATCCAGAAGCCTCTTAGGGAATTACCAATAGGTTCAGTCTAGTGGACTAGCTAATGGCTGGCCTGTGAACACCATTTTAGAGCTTTACCCTTGAAATGTAAGGAAGATTGGATCTCGCCCGGATGTCCATTATAACCTTAAATGATATCAATCATACTGCATGATGTAAGAGATGGGTGGGGGGAAGAATTGCTGGAGCTTTGCTCTGGAGACTAAACATAGGTTCCACCATTAAGAAAAGTGGTGGCATTGCACCGGTTGATGAGAGCCATCTACTATCTGTTATTGCCTGCTAACACAGAGAGGTGGAATTTCTCCATGTGGTGCGAATGTCACCTGCTTACATTGGTTTGCACCTGGGTGGCCACCTCCAGTGTATTAGGTACCTTATTTCAGGACTTGCACATGAGGCCTATACTCAGGGTTACTAACAATCCCACCATCATGGAGGTGCAAGCAGAGGATTTGGCTGTCACAGACAAACTGGACTTTGCTGAAATTAGGTTCACTTGATTTGTGATCATCTGAACACAAATCACATGCTGTTGGTGACAAATCACCAACAGCATGTGATTTGTGTGTAACCTGAATATCAGTTACATCAGAATTTTAGACTCTAGGGTAGCAAGCCAAGCTTGACATACTTGAGAATATCTGTGACAGCCTAAAGACCCTGCTATTAATATCTGCAAATAATCTTGTTTACAGAAAATTTAATACTGTGTGCTGAAGCTTTGAGTCTTTAATAACAATATCTAGTCTCTGTGGTATTCTGTCCATCAGTTCTTTTTAAATGTTTTCTGATATTTTCTGTCGTTTGGCCTTCAAGTAGTGAACAGTTCAGCTCTGTTTTTGGACAATCTGTCCTCATATGCACCTGACAATCTAATTCAGCATTTCCCAAACGTTTTTTTAGTCGCAGAACACAAGTTTATTGCAACAGCAAAGAACTGTTTGCTAATATTTTGTTACATATGAGGCACTGAAAATCAGGAGCATCCTTATTTCCAACACATGTAAAGCCGAAATTCAAATAACTGTAATTATACTTTCGTTTTGGTCTTTTATTAGTTAGTTCCTGTTTTCTCACTTCAGATTTTTTGGAAACAAAAGCTGTGATTGTTCATCCTTACTTTGAAGTGTGACAATATTGTGTTTAATTTCATTGACCACAGTTGCAATACTAGAAGTACTTGCTTCTCATTTTAAAGTTCCTTTTTTCAACCACAAATCCATGGTCACATATTTGAATAATAATATTTCAAAAAAAATGTATACAAGGAAGTGGGTTCAGTTATGATATCGGTTCGCTTCCTCCTCTCTTTCAACCCATGTACTCCAGGCTAAATCACATACGAATGGCATATTAGATCACTACATTGCTACTTTTTTGTAGATGTCATTATCCCTACAAAACTTCTCTCCTCTTTGCAAAAGCCCACCAAAATAAAGCATTCCGTGGTCTATTTGATTATTAGTCTATGCCAGTATATTAATAACCGACAAAAAATTATGTTAAATGTTATAATGATACAAAAGGGGTGTACACTACAAATATGCAAAATTTATTTTATTTTTTTAATTATGATTTTTCACAGAACACTTGTTCACATCCCATGGAACACAGTTTGAGAAATGCTGATCTAATTCATCCCAGAGGTTCTCTATAGGATTGAGATCAGAGCTGTGAGCTGACCAGTTCAACTTTTTGATGCTTGCATCTTCAAACCAGCCATGATATGGGGCATTGTCCTGCTGATGCAGGCATGGGTTTTCTATGATGTGCTGCCATATTATTATCCAGGAGATCTAGATCTCAGCATTCATGGTTTTGTCCCAAACAACCAGTGAAAAACGGCCTGATACCAGACCCCCTCAAAATTGTCCTTTATTTAAAAAACATGATATGAAAGTGATTGAAAAAAAGTTTCAAATAAACTTAAACAGCCAGCCAAAGATGTTGGGCCCTTTAGGGTCCCCCAGCATCTTTGACTGACTGTCTCCTGTTTTTGTAATTTTCATTAATTAAGTAGGGCCCCGAACATGTTCTTTGCCTCCGGGCCCAAAAAAGGGTAGCTACACTACTGCTACAGTGTTTGAAGAAAATCTGAATGGGTTATCAATTCTTCACATAAATTCTGATATTGTGCGGGCAAAAGATTTTTCAAAATAATTTTAAAGGAATTAAAATTTCAATTTGGTTAATGTTATTCAGGGCATCAATTACAGTGTTTGGATACTAGGCACCTGCAAGGTGATCTGATTGAGGTGTATAAAGCCTTGAATGGTTTGAGCATGCTCAATGCTGATGGGACTCTTCCTCTAGCTCAGAATAATTGCCTGAGAGGGCATAAATTCAAATTGAGGAAAGACAGATGTAGGATAGACGTGTGGAAGTTTGCCTTTAGCCAGCGGGCGATTGATTGCTGGAACAAACTTCCATCTGTTGTTGAAGTTGATAGCTTAAAAAAAAAAAGATTCAAGGCAGAACTAGATAAACATTTGGAGCGAGTGGATGGGTGAAATGAGAAGGGTGTGTGTGTGATATTTATTTATTTATTTTTTTTGGCTGATGCTATATAAGCTTGCTTTCTTGCATCATGTGCCTTTGCTAAATTATGAAGCATTGTAATTGGTATGATAAATAATTTGTTATATAAAGTTGCTTTTCATAAGTGATAAAAATTTGTTTTATTGATTTTATTCATATATATTTATGGCTTTCAGAGTGGCATGAGCTCCCATCTCACCTCCTTTAGCAAACTTGTTGCAATATAGTCCAGCAGGTAGCTTTCACCTGGCATCTGCTACACTCTGTCAAACTGTAGACCACGTACTGTGAATCATCACTCCAGTGCCTGACATTGGTCAGGGTGGGTAACTGCATAACTGTGGTACCCAGTGTTTCACAGCATCCTGTGCTGACATGTGCAACATGTCAGAACCAGTAGTCGTACAAAGGCCTCTGTTCTGAAGAGATGATTCATTTCAGGGCTCTCTGTCTCAGCTTTGGAGGTTTCTTGGTAATTTCATAACAGTTTCAGCATCAGTCTGCTTCCATTTTCAGATCATATCACCAATTGTCAACTTAAGGATTCAATGCCATGTACGGACTGATTGCTTATGTGGCACCCTGTTATCATTCTGTGCTGGAGGTCTTAACTCGATCGATCAGAGTTGTACTACACTTTCCTTGAAGCCCATGAACATATTTATAGTTGTCTGACACATGATGCTTGAATAGGACATGACTGATGTTTCCATCAACAAACACCAACTCAAAAATGCCAAATGAAGAGAGTGCACATCATGCAGTGACTCCTTCTGCATGTAATGGATTGTCAAAAATGACATATATATCCTCCAACCAAAGCTCAGAATCTTGCATTTTGCTTATTCACATATAAGTGAAAGTGTGCTTTGTCAGAAAACCAAATGTTTCTAATGTTGGGGGTACACCAAATTCCATATTTGGTGATAGTAGCTGGCTGAGCTGAATTTTGTAAAAATATGCTGGCAGATCACTCTGATAAATCTTACTGTGCTGTAAGACATCCTTGTGAAAGTTTATGCAAATTCTTTCTTAGCAAGATTTTCCAAGTTTCATTAACCTTGTCTGGTATTCTTAATGACAGTTAGCCTGCATGACCTTTCCTTTTGTCTAAAACACTGCCTAATTAGTTGGTGCATCATGCACACTGAGAAGCGTTGATATCTTCTTTAGTGGAAACAACTGAATTCCCATATCTACAGTATTCCTTCACAATAAATACTCTTTTGCTCTATGCTATCATTTCTTCATGTCAGCTGAAGAGTATATTCAATGTTGCCAACCAAGTCTCCAAACTTTTCTCTACTGCTTAATGATGTGATGTTGTTGTTATGAAGAATTTGAACCTTGCAAAAAAAGAAATACAGCCACTCCCCGGCTTACCTAAGTTTTTGCCGGCCGGTGCAAATTTAAAAAAAAATTGTAGAAACTATTATTTTGCACCCCGTAGGAATAAATGGAGGTATCGTGAAAATATCGTAATGTGAACCCAATAACAGTTTTTTTTTTTTTTTTTGGTATTTCGTTCCAAGACCTCGGAAATTGAAATTTTCGCTATACTAAGCTATTTATCTCTCTAAAAGATCATTTTTGTAATGGAAATTGTGCTACACTTTCATCTTTATCATATATTCCATTATAAGAATCAATTTTGAATGGCTTTGTCATATTTTTCTAAAACACATTTCTGGAGGTCACTACCATAAAACAATTTGGGCTTTTCTGTTACCGCAATCTATTATAAATGGGTAGTAAACTTGATCTTATTGCATTTGCAATAATACCGATAACTAGAATTTTGTGGGTTTTTATGTTATGGTGAAATGAGTCCCCATTCACTGAAATCTTTAATCATAAATATATTTTCAAAATCTTCTCTTCATTCCTATTTACTTATTACAATGGTGAAGGGAAAGGGACCAACAGAAAGTGCTGGCAGTGCTAGGAAACGTAACAAAATTGGTTTAGAAATGAAGTAGTATGAAGTAGAACAAAGTTTGCATCTATTGACGGAATTAGGTATCACTGCTTCAACAGTGAACACTATTTTAAGGACAGTGCGCGTATAAAAGAACATGTTAAAGGATCAACAGTGATCACAAAACAGCGTTCAGGTACTATATTGAAGATGGAAAATCAGATTCAGAAGAAAGTGGCCCTGAGTCCAATGGCCATTCAAGTAAAAAGTATTTATGAGGATATTTAGGATAAGTAGGGTGAACCCCAAGACATGTTTGTGGCAAGCAACAGGTGGTTTAATAGGTTCAAGCATTGCGCTGGTTTCCAAAACATTAAAGTATGCAGTGAAGTCGCTAGTGCCGATACTGCAGAGAAATTTTGTGATGCGTTGGAAAAAATCCCGTCTAAATCTCCACAGCCTTCAACTTCCGCAGTGACGTGCTTATCAGCTGGAGAGTTAATTCTGGTAAAGATGATCGAAAGGTAAAACTTGCTGATGTTGTGTGTATCCTCTCTCTTTGTAATTTTTCCTGCGCATGAAATAAAAATATTGAATAAATAATTTTATTTACATGTTCGTAGAACATTTATTTTTTGCTTCAATCAAATGTGTGAGTGCTGCATAAGCATTTATGTAGAGTTCCGCGGAACGGGACCCTTACATAAGTCGGGGAGTGGCTATACTATGATGAATAAAATATTGTCCTGTATGATAACTCATGAAGTACTACTTGATATTCTTTTATTGCTTTAACTGCTAGCAGCATCTTTCTTGTAAGCTAATCTGCATGCAAGTGATATTTTAAGTGTTGCTGTCTCTGTTACATTCTAGAAGCAAAAGTAGAGAGAGAGAGTGTTTAATGTCCAAGCAAGAAACTCATTACATGATATTGTGGTAAAAAAAAAATTTAAATAATTCACAGTATAATAATTAATTCAATCTTGTGTGTTTAGCCTAATGTGGAAATGCACAAAGACTGAGACTGGATTACTTTTGAAAATTCATCAGCATATATGCAGCTTACAGTTTTTATAAGGTAATCCTTATAAAAATTGGGGAATTTATAGCCATTTGAATTTTTTTTTATATTCCCATACTGTAATGAATTGGAGACTATGCAGCCCACAATGCAAAGAACTGGAAGGAGGCTTTTTGTCATTTATGTGGAAATACACGCCATGCTCATGATGGATGAAATTCACATTAAACTTTTATAATAATAAAACAATATTGCTGGTGAAAGATCAGCAACAAGAGTTTTTAGGATTTCATAATTAAGTTTTTTTATTCTCTTTTAAAAATGTAATTCAAATCCAGTAATTCTTCATTTTATGTAAAAAAAAATATATATATAATGCTGAACTTGTTTCTATAGATTTCTGAATATATGTTGTTAGAAGCAATATTGTACTTATTGCTTTTTCTAAGCAGCAGAAGTTAAATATATATCTCATCATGTTGAACCATTTAGTACATCAACTGGATAAATTCATGTGTTATTCATTTGATGAAAAATTCGCCATACATACATCACTTTTAACTCAGAAAAAAATTGATATTGAAGAATGAATGGACTGCCAAGGAAAAGTTTACCTCCATCAAATTTAGAAAGAAAAAACTGAATGGCTAGCACTTCAGATTTTCAAAGATCATTATTGAAAGAGTTGAAGTATATTGAATACCCCAACCCCCTCATAAATGCTGCATAACCATTTATGTAGAGTTCCGCGGAACGGAACCCTTACATAAGTCGGGGAGTGGCTATACTATGATGAATAAAAAATTGTCCTGTATGATAACTCATGGAGTACTACTTGATATTCTTTTATTGCTTTAACTGCTAGCAGCATCTTTCTTGTAAGCTAATCTGCATGCAAGTGATATTTTAAGTGATGCTGTCTCTGTTACATTCTAGAAGCAAAAGTAGTGCGAGGGAGAGAGAGAGTGTGTTTAATGTCCAAGCAAGAAACTCATTACATGATATTGTGGTAAAAATCTTTTACAATTAATAATATTTCTATTCACCCAAAAGTAGTTGTGATAGAAGATTGGGGAAAAAAAAAAAAAACACCATAATCACCAGACAAAATGATACAATTTTTCCACCTCTCAATATGCTTCTGAAGGCCAGTTTTGTAGAAGTCCTCTGACTATCCAAACCACAATGTGGCAGCAGAAATCACCTCATCATCAGCAAAGTGTTTTCCATGAAGAAAGGACTTCAGGACAGGAAAGGGGAAGAAATCCAAGGATGCAAGGTCGGGGCAATAAGCAGGATGCGGCAATATTTCAAACCCATATTCATGAGCACATCTCATTGTAGCATGCAAGGAATGTGCAGGGGCACCCACTTCTTGACAGCTTTCCCCACCTTTTTCTTTGCCTTCACATTACAGCTCTTTTTGAAGGTTATCTTTTAGTATTACACCATGCTGATTCCAAAAAATTGACAGCATCACCTTGAACCTTTGCCTTTTTGGAGAGGGAGTGATTCTGCATGCTTCCGCATGCTTCCATTGTTTTGACATTTGTTTAGTTTTGGGATCCAAATTTCATCCATGGTGACTAGCTGTGAAAAAACTCCTTTTCCTGGCACAACAACAATTCATGTGTACATTATGCCCTTTCCTCCTTCTGATAAAGGGTCAATGGTCTAGGACTGATCTAGCACTATGCAACCGTTGATGGAGGATGTTCTCCACAAACACTAAACTAATTTGGAGCTCTGCAGTTATTTCTTTGATGCTAATACAGCAATCTTCCAATTAATGCCTCAGTTTTAGAAACACTCTTCTGTTACAGCAGTTGTTGGGTGTTTTCCATTGCAGAAAGAGGAACTGAATCACTGATCTGTATTCCACTTCACTGCAAATAAAAAAAACGAATTGTAAAATTGAAAATTTGTGTGATTGCTATATAGATTAAGGTATCAAAAAAAAAAGTCTATCACAATTACAAATTATTTTTTGAATCCCTCTCATATTTAGGGCACAGTTTGGCCAATACTGTCAATTTATTGGGTCAGTGTACTGTATAATGTTTCAATTAGTCAAGTATTTAAAAGTAAAAATAAACTAAGGTTACAGAGTTCTGAAAAATTATAATATTAAAAAAAAATTAAATATTAAAAAAAAAAAATTAAATATTTAAATCTGACAAGTTTGGTGAGATTCCAATACAGCAAATTTCCAACCACTGAACAAGGTATGAACCTAGTAAAATAAATTTTCCCAAAGATAATGAAAATCTGCCTGGTTACTGTGTACATAACTATTTACTTGTTCAAAAGTTTGAAACAAATTTCTGAAATTGAGAAACCAAAGGGGTTTTGCTGCATCCAGACTTTTGCTTTCCACTATTCTGTCCTGCTTGTCTAACTTATCAAAACTCTAGTGTGACAGACGCTAACCACACAATAGTTTTTATTGGTAAGTGGGTGGCTGTGCAGAGATGCTTCATCTCCCAGACTATGAACCTTCAGGTGCTGCTGCTATAACAAGTAAATAAATATTTCCTAATCTAATTACTTTGGCTTTATGTTGCTTATTTACAGAAGAAAAACCCTTTGTGTATTATGGGAGTGAAGTTGAAATTTCACATGTTTATTTAATGAAAAAACTTTTGAGCCTACAGGCCAGTAAGGCTCCTGGGGTTGATGATCCTATAATCTTAAGGGAGGCAGCAAGTGAGTGCATTGAACCTAATTATGAGAGCATCACTGGACTCAGGAGTAATTCCGTTGGATTGGAAAAGTGCCAGTGTATCCCCAATACATAAGGGTGGTTCTAGAAGTGAAATGGGAAATTACCGGCCGGTCAGTGTAACTTCAGTAGTAGGAAAAATAATAGAGTTCAGGATCATTTAGATATAAAATGGAATTCTGAAGGATTTGTACATGTCAAAACAGCTAATCTGTTTAGCTATTTTGACAGGGTCACTCAAGAGCTGGATTTTGGGAATAGCATTAGCATGTAGAGGCATTTGATGCAAGAAAGCAAGCTTATGCAGCATCAGCCAAAAAAAAAAAAAAAAAAAAACCACTTACACTTCACCCCTCTGTTCGTTCAAAATACCTGTCCAGCTGAGCCTTAAACTTATTTAGGCTATCAACTTCCACGACAAGGGATGGAAGTCTGTTCCACCAACCAACCACCCGCTGGCTAAAGGCAAATTTCCGCACGTCTATCCTACATCTGTCTTTCCTCAATTTGAATTTATGCCCTCTCAGGTGATTATTCTGAGCGAGAGGAAGAATCCCATCAGCATTGAGCATGCTTAAACTATTCAAGGCTTTATACACCTCTATCAGATCACCTCGCTGGTGCCTAGTCTCCAGACACTAATTTGCAAAACTTAAGCCTTTCTTCGTAAGAGCACCCCTTTGTTCCATTCACTAATCTTGTTGCCCTTCTCTGTACTAGTTCCAGCAGCTCTACATCCTTCTTGAAATGAGGCCTCCAGACCTGTATATAGTATCCTAGGTGTGGCCTGACCATTGCCTTATACAAGGGAATAATCACCTCCTTATCCCTGCTAGAAAAATTCCTATATATCATTGACAATACTCCATGAGCTACTCTTGCAGCCCGTCTGCACTGCTCAGAGAACTTCATATCTGCCTGCACAACCACCCCCAGGTCCCTTTCATTCTCTACCACTGTCAGTGTAGTACCACAGAGTTGATACGTTGCTCTGGGGTTGCTGTTTCCCATGTGTAGTACTTTACATTTGTCAATGTTAAACTTCATTTGCCACCTCTCAGCCCATCTGCTCAACCTTTCCAGATCCTGTTGCAGCAGCATAGTGTCAGTAGTGTCCTTGACAACCCTGCCTACCTTTGTATCGTCTGCAAACTTCGACATTAAGCTTGATATACCATCATCAATATCATTTATGAATACAGAAAACAATAATGGACCCAACACTGAGTCCTGAGGGACTCCACTAATAACATTAGTCCACGATGAGCAGTGTCCATTGATTACCACTCTGTCTTCTCCCCCTCAGCCACCCCTTTATCCACAGCAGCAATTTGCCTCCAATGTCACACTGCTCCAATTTGTGCAACAGTATCAAAAGCCTTTCTAAGATCCAAGTATATAATATCAGAGTTATTCCCTGCATCCAGTTCCTTTGTGACTGCATCATAGTATCCAATCAAATTGGTCAGGCAAGACTTCCCCTTAACAAAACCATGCTGTGTCCGAGCTATAACTGAAGTCTTGTCTAAATGATCCTGCAGTGCTTCTTTAACTAGTGCTTTCATTAATTTTCCTGTAACAGAAGTTAAACTCACAGGTCTATAATTACTTGTGTCAGCCTTTGATCCTCCTTTGTGAATTGGGGTCACATTTGCACATCTCCAGTCTGTGGGTACCTCCCCTGAGTCCAAGGAAGCTCTCATAATTATGGCTAAGGGTTTGCTTACTTCCTCTGCTGCCTCCTTTAATATAACTGGATAGAACATAATTTCGACATTGTTTATTTGGATTTCAGCAAAGCATTTGACTCAGTCCGACATGAGGGGCTCACATTTGGTGAGTATGGGCTTGGCAAACCCAGGGTCCTAAGCTGGATATCATCATTCTTCTCTTTCTTGATGATTCCTTTCTGCTTCTGACTCTCTCAGGGTAACTCAGGGAATTTTTTTTTGGCTGGTGCAACATAAGCCTCAGGCTTCCTTGAATCATATGACTAATAATAATAAGTGGTGACTTTATAAGCTGGAACAGGTTGGAATTGCAGGGAAAATCCTTATATGGATGGCTTCAGGGCAGGAGGCAGAGGGTTGTGATAAATGGCTATTCCTCAGATTGGGTTGATGTAAGAAGGGAAGTAGTGTTCCCCAAGGATCAGTATTAGGACCACTGTTGTTTTTGATTTTCATAAATGACAATGATGAAAGGATAGAAGGCATGTGATGTCTAAATTTCCAGATGATGTAAAGATTGGTAGAGTAGTTATTCACTGCCAAGTAGAGCTTCTTCAGGGATGGTCAGAAAAAGGCAGCTATGCTTTAATCCAGCAAAGTGTAAGTCATTACACCTGGGGAACAGAAATCCCCAAAATAACTTATACATTTGGTGGAGTTGAACTAAAGCCAGTGGTGGAGGAAAGGGACTTGACTGCTACAATACAGTCAGACATGAAGTTCTCTGAGCATTGTAGACAGATTGCAAGGAAGGCGTGGTGTCCTATCGGATGATTTATCGAACAATTGCTAGCAGAGATAAGGATGTCATAATCCCATTATATAAGGCTATTGTTAGATCACACTTGGGATACTGTGTTCAGGTATGGAGACTGCACTTAAAGAAAGACATTGTGCTTCTTGAATGAGTCGAAAGACGGGTAATTCACCTGGTGAGATTGGCAAAAGAGTGTCCATACAAGGAAAGATTTTGACTATGTGGGTTGCAGAGCTTGGAAACTAGGCACCTTAGAGGAGACTTGATTGAGGTGGTTAAGGTTCTGAGAGGATGACAGCTGAATAATAACCTATGGGAGGAGGGTAATATAAGTTGTCTATTTTTTTTTATTAATTATTCACTTTTTTTTTTTGGCTGGTGCAGCATAAGCCATAGGCTTTCTTACACCATGTGGCCATTGCTAATCATTGTTTGGCTCTAATTTTATTTTTATTATTTTTTTTAATTAAGGAAAGTTGAATATATATCATTCCTAAAGGTCAAAGTAGTCATGTATGAAAAAATTGTTGATCTTTTAGTGTTTTGGTATGCAATGCAAGGAAGCAAAGCTTATGCAACAGTCTAAAAAGTTTTTTGTTCTCCAATATCTGGACTCCATTTTCATCCAATTAACATTCTGCATCAAAAAAATAATTAAACAGTGCTTAATGTACTTGGAAATCTGTTCATTCATAAGTATTAACATATTAGAATTTTGACCCCTGTTATGTGATCATTAATACAACATATTGATGGTTTTTTTTTTTTTTTTTTTTTTAACATTGAAGTTGATTGACATCCTGTAGTATTAATAGCTGTTTGTTGGCAGCACTTTATATTATGCAGAAAATAAAATAATAATTGAAACAATTTGAAAATTATGGATGTCAGAAGAATCACTTTTTTGAGATTTCATTGTGCATCCTCCACTTGCTGATATCACATACCAGTGCTAGGGCAGTGGTATTGAACTTTTATTTGTTGACATACCCTTATGTTTATCTAAGAAATTTATCCCCTAAACACTATTAGTTATTACAAGATACTCCCTCAACTGTTTTTTAATAGTAGTACCAAAATATAGGTACCCCCCCATCTTGGAACATTGCTTTTCTACAATATTTAAAGATCTGCCTAATCATTAAACACTTTCATTGTATGACAGCAATGAAAAAAAAATTTAAAGTAATTTATCTTACATCAATTGTGAAATAATTAAACAGCATGAGAGACTAGAAACTGGAGCCAGTTTTGTTGTGGTTCAACAACAGAAGAGCACCAAAGTACAATTTTATTTGCTGTATGGATGCAATGAGAGCCAGTTTTAAAGTGGCATGTTGCTTTTTTCTTGATTTAGAATATGGCTTTAAAAAAAAGTAAATATCTTTTTTTATTTATAAATAGTATATAGTGTTACTGTGGCAGTACTGGATTCAACTGTCACTGTTATTATTAGGGAGGGGTTACATTTCAAACTAGTTAAAAATTATAAACCAAATTTATTTAACTTACCAATAATCCAAAAAAGATTGTATATGATCTTAGAGGTGAATTGTTGGAGGAGCTAGGTGCAAAGGAATTTGGGATAGAAATATATGTCGCCTTCACAAATTGTATGATTGAAATATATTTTTCTTTAAAATTTTTCTATAGAGTTCTTCAGAACACTAAATGCATGATAAACCAACCAAAACAAGAATAAATGTATATCTTTTTATCATAAATTTAAGAATATCATAAAGATGCAAAGTTTCAAACGGTTTTCCATCCATGTTACTTGGGTCTCACTGGAAAATTTCCCAATGTTCCAATCCACTCCATCATCAAGATAATACTGATGACGACTGACAAATTTGCAGATAATTATTTACCGCCCTCCCAAGGTATATGGCAACTCTTAAAGAACGATATGAGAATATTTATCGTTCCCACCAAAGTTCTGGGATGTTGGATTTAAACAAAGAAGGCTAAGCTCAGCCGTACAGTTTGTCAGTTGACCTGATCCTCTGCACTAACAATGGAGTTCTATTTGATCCACAATGAATTTTTAGAAATAATCAAGGGTCACAGCAGAATAATGAGTGGCTAATTCTAAAATAACAAGTGAAATTGGAAAGAAGAAAACTCTGCACTGTTGGTTTAATTTTGTAAAGAATTCTTGCAGGCTTAATGCAAATGCCATGATTTAATTATAGTCTTGTTAGCTGACAGAAGAATCAACCTGTTCTTGAAGCATCTCTGACTGCACAAAACATTTGGGTAATAATGGTTGGATTTCCATATGACAAGTTGTATGTATAAAATATTTTTGTTTCCAGTAAAACTTGACGATATTTTAAAAAATAATAGCAATAATAAAAAAAAAAATCATCAGTCAAGCCCTGAGTGGTTTTCTTTTATTTATATTGCCATTGAAAAATTAATGTCCTTACAATTGTGAGGCTATATTGAAAGAATTGGTAGTGCACCAGTAAGAATAAAAATCTGCTTCTTTCAAGATCCATGTATGTTACTTAATTTTCAATCATATCTTGCTGTTGTCATTCACACTCATTGTAAATGTTAATAGTATGTATTTAGAGAGGTGAATTAAAGTGCCAATATAAAAAGAAATTCTAATTGTAGTAACAAAACTTCCAAAGTGTGCTAGTTATGTAAACTGGTGCATTCACTTTCAGAAGCCTGAAAGTCCATGCACCACATACACACACAGTTTTACCATGCCAGATAATTCTTAGTTTTTTTCCCTTGCATATGTCAGGAGTGGAAGGGCAATTTTCGGAATTGCAATCCAGATCTCTAGAGAAAATTGCTCTTGTGTCGCTGGGATATTTATTATATGCACAGAAACTTCAGTTGATGCTCACATTCAGCTAATGATTAGTGTTGCCATTTGTCAGTCAAACTTTGTCTGTTTAAATAGTCAAATACCTAAATGAACAATGTAGTTACATGTAAATTGGGACTTTGCTGCATAGTTCTTTTCTGTTCAGGAAAAGATATTTTGAATACAATTTTTTTCAGAAAATTAGGGGAGGTTGAAAATTCCTTATATATATAGTCAGTAAAATAAATTATCCATATTCAGTTCAGGAATCACAGACTGATAATATGGAACATGTAATTTTTTCCCTCCCATTCTACAGATTGGTAAAGAGATGAAAAGGAATTCATGGAAGCAACGGAAAATTTCGCCATGGGAAATTCCTCGCCATTACTTACGTTTGCTTCATGTGCTTGGAGAGGGAAACTTTGGTCAAGTCTGGAAAGCAGAGGCACGTCAGTTATGTGGAGTTCCTGGTTCGGTAATTGTAGCAGTTAAAACGGTAAAAGGTAAGGCCAGAGGTTCTGTATTACTTGTATAAAGCTGATTTTCTTCTTGAAACAGTAAGAAACAGTTAGCAACTCCAGTTTTGGTGCAAAATATGCTATTAGCTAGGTGAAAAGCTGACTACATAAAATTAATTTTCTTCAGATGTTGTTTTTCTGTTATCTTTCAACAATTGATCTCCATATTTGAATAGTGTAATTTTCTCAGTCTACATTTGTGTAAATTTGTTAGAAATACTCTCGCTGTGAATTTGGCCTTTTTTTTTTTTTTTTTTTACAGATGATGCATAATTAATTACTGAAAAAAATGAAGTGTTCTCTCCAGATTTTGCAGGATTAATTGTTGAAGTAAAAATAAATTTTCAAAAGACTTGATAGCAGCATCATCACATCTGTAACAATACAAAAAATTATGTTAACAACCTGAGGATATCTGTAGCTAATTTCATATTTTGTGAAATAAATGGGAATTGCCACAAAAAATATATATATTAGTTCCATCAACTTCAGCATTAAAACCTAACAGAAGCTACAATGAAAGAAGTAAATTGAAGTCTAGTGCAGTGCTTCTCAAACTGTCCATGGTCAAGGACCAGTTTCTTTTATTTCTAATCCATCGCAGACTAATACTTTTGTAAAATGAAATGAAAAAAAAAAAAAAAAGACATAAAATTATATTCTACTAAATATAATCAGAACAAACATAACATAGGAAAAAAGAAAAGAATTACAAAAATTGTACATATAGGTGATTAATATAGAGTACTGCCATTGTACTTGTAACTAAACAAAAAGTTGAGTGAAATAGCAATTTTACCCTATTAAACACCTATATGCACACTTCGAACAAACACCATGCATATCGTAATTTATAGCTTTTAATGGGACAAATGGGCTTGCTTGTTAATTTATCTAATCTAGGGTCAGGTCTGCTGCGACCCCATGTGCCGCCCTAAAATATTTGGATTAAAAAATAAAATAAGGTGTAAATAATTATTAATTTATTTTAAAGGCAAAGAATTAGACATTTCATATGTAATGAAACAACAAACAAAAATAACAAAATCTTTCTGAAATTCTAGAAATAAACTTTATAATCATATCCACAATAATAAAGTAAAAGGAAATTATACAAATTTATGTTTTCTCGCTTTAAGATGTGCGAATTTATTAATTATTTCATTTATGTTTATTTGTTCCAAAATATCATTTTCTATTGAAATTATTGCCAAATTAGAGAGTTGTTGAGATATTGTCAATCCTAAATAATTTTTGATAAACTCAGGTTCACCTGAGGTAACTGAAACTGATAAAGTTAGAAAAATTCTTAATACAACTGCTACATTTGGAAAAGTATCTGTAAAACTTCAAGTGGAGCAATATTGTCTTTAATATAAATCTGAAATACTCTAAGTTCTTAAGGTCATGCTAAAACACCAATATTGGACTCATTACGATTAGTAATAGAGGCATGTGATGCAAGAAAGCAAGCGTATGAGCTTATTTTTTGGGTAGATGGGCTGAGAAGTTCAACATTGACAAATGAAAAGTACTGCATATGGGTAGAAGTAACCCCAGAGGAACGTACCAACTGTTTGGTACTACATTTAGGGAGCATCAGCCAAAAAAAAAAAAAAAAATTCACACAACCATTCCCTCTAAATGTTTGTCTAGTTCCTGCTTGAATTTATTTAAGCTATCAACTTATAACGACAGATGGAAGTTTGTTCCAACAATTAACTACCAGCTGGCTAAAGGCAAATTTTCACACCTCTATTCTACAGCTGTCTTTCCTCAATTTGAATTTATGCCCCCTCAGGTTTGTAATCTGAGCAAGCAGAAGAATCCCATCAGAATTCAGCATGCTCAACCCATTCAAGGCCTTATACACCTCAATCAGATCACCTTGCAGGTGCCTACTCTCCAGGTGCTGCAATTTGCAGAATTTAAGCCATTCTTGGTAAGGGCCCCTTTGTTCCCCTTCTTTGTACTCATTCTAGCAACTCTACATCCTTCCTAAAATGAGGCCTCCAGGCCTGTACACAGTACTCTAGGTGTGGCCTGACCATTGCCTTGTATAACGGGATAATACCTAACAAGCGGAGGGTTTGTCCACTGGCGAGAGGGGTGACAGCATTGCATTGCCCAGGAACTAGGTATCACATGAATTCTGTCCTTTCAGTATAAATATTTACTTGTTTATTTGTAGATCATGCAATAGGAGAGGGTATCCACTCCTGTATCTCAATATGTAATATATAATATATATATAACAATATGTAATATATAATTATAATATATAAAATATATAATAATTTATATATAATCACTAAAAATATATAGTAAATCAAAAACTGATAGTGTTCTTTTTTTTTTTTTTTTTCTTCCTCTCTCTTTAGAGAATGCCAGTCTCAAAGATAAAGAGGATTTATTGAAGGAGCTACAGATAATGCAAATGATGGGCCTACATCCTAATGTGGTTACACTCTTGGGTTGCTGTACTCTACAAGGTAATTGACAGTTTCTTCATGCTGATGCAAATCTGACATCTTTCTTAGCAAAAGATTTAAATTAATGCTTTCATTAGTTCTTTGGTTAAAGTATATACAGTAAGTCCCCAACTTACGTAACTTTGGAGTTACATAATTTTTTTTTTTTTTTTTTTTTTTTAGGATTGTAAAATTTAAAACAGTATAATAAATAATGAGGAACACAGCACGCACAATTTGCACAAGTGAGATATGGAGTAACAAGTTTACAAAGCTTAAAAAACAGGAATGAAGAGAAGATTCTCAAAATTTGTTTTTTTATATGACTGACGATTTCAGTGAAGGGGGAGACACACATTTCACCATAATAACAAAACCCCACAGAATTCCAGCTATAAGTATTATCGCAAATTCAATAAGATTGAGTTTACTACGCGTTTATAATGAATTGTACTAACAGAAAAGCCCAACAAACCGGAAACTGCAAATTGTTTTTGTTTTATGGTAGTGACCTCCAGAAATGTGAGCTCGCGTGAGTTGATAATAATGTGCTTCTGCCTTAACCCTGTGAAGTTCTTTACAGAAAATTTAATTTTGACCATTATCATGGTGCCGACTAAGAGAATAAGTGACAGCGGTACCAGTAAAGCTACCAAGAAAAAGAAAGCGATCGATTTGGATCAAAAAATTAAAATGATAAGGATGTATAAAAATGGTGTGAGATTTAGATTTGTCAGTATGAACACAATACGAGAAGCAGTGTAGGGATCGGCACCAATGAAGTCAACTATAAAACTATAATAACGAAGGCTATGAAATGCATATCAGTTTTTACAGTACAATAATATGCTTTTTTTTTTTCCCCTTCTGTCCCCAGATAGTTGAACTAATTAAAAAAATAACTAATTAATTGAAAAATATATAATAATTTTTTCTTCATTCTTTTGCATATTAGGGATATAGCAGCAATATTTTATTAGTCATTCCGGGGTTATGTAAAAAGTCCTGGAACGTATCTCTTATGTATGTTGGGGACTTGCTGTAGTTAAATTGGTGAGTTTGAAAGGTATTATGAAATTAATTTTAAAAAGTTGGCTACAAGGATTACTGATCATTAATCTAGTGTATGCTTTCCTTCCATTTAATATCCAGACACACCCCTCTGTTGATAGCTGGTTACATCCTACCTAAGCCTATCAGGCTTAGATAGGATGTAACCATCTTACCTATCAGGCAACTGTAAATAAATGTTTGTAGGCCTTCAAGGAGACAGTATTACGATTCTGCATGCAAAATACCAGGATTTATGGAGTTAACAGCCTTCCAGTGCAGAATGATAACAGGATGCCACACAAGCAATTGTTCTTGTATGCAACACTGAAGGTCCCTAGGTTGAAGATTGGTGCTGAAACTATCACAAAACAACCTGAATTGTCCATTCAGAACCATGTCCAAGTTTTCACTATGTACCTTTACATGCCTTTAGTGAGATGACTGGAATGCTTCAGCTCCAGTGCAGTCCACAGGATGCTGCATGATAAAGCTTACCATGGGTGTGCAGCCATCCACAAGCCACTAATCATTCTGACTAATACCAGATATTGCTGTTCTTGAACTGTAGACCAGTGGAGTAATGAGTTGTGGCACAGTGTTCCAGTCTGATAGTCAAGCCTGGGAGAATTCTACCTGCTAGACTGTATCATCCTGACAGTGAAGTTTGGAAGTGGCAACACATTGGGGAAGGTCCATGTAGTGACAGACTGGTCAGCTCAGAGCTCTGACCTCAATCCTATTGAGCATCCCTTGGATGAAATGGATTGTTGGGAGTGTGTCCCACAGGTGATTAATGGTAAGGCAAAAACAAGTCATTAAAAAATATGTGAAAAGAATTATTGTTTAGAGCAGGTGACCACATGTCCCTATAAAGATGAAATGGGACACCAAATGGCTTTGTTTCTTTCAGCCATGCCATTTTTATAGTGGTACTTTTAATTTTATTTAAAGTAAACAATTAATGTTTACTCGTCACCTTTCCTGACGCAGTTTATATTTCACTAAGTTACAACCATGTCTTATCCACAAAATAAAATTGCATCAATTTTTACATTATATTTGGATTATATGCTGACTCAAAATTTTAAGCCAAGCTCCAGAACATGCAAATCAGGTGATCTATAAATGTGTACGCTATAATAGAAGCACTCATTTCTAATCTAAGGCAGTACAAAAGGTATTTGATTAGCTTTTCTGTAGGTGGTGAGTTGAAAACAAAGGAGACAAGAGCGGTATCAAATCTAAGTTCAGGGTTGCCCACAAGTTATGCCATCTGAGGATGACTATTATCTGGCTTTAACAGTGAAACTTCATATATACCACTGTTAACATCTCCAAGCAACATATGTTCACAAGCTGAAAAATCTGGAATAACTAACGAGGCCCCCCCTTACACACTCAGATGAATGTGCCATTCATCAGTGGGAATTGAACCTGGACCTCCCCAAACAAGTGGCCAAATGAAATGTATTGTGCTGATTAGGCTACTTCAGAGATAGTGATACTCCATAGAGAAATGAAAGCCAGGTAGCTCTCAGCAACTCTGTGAGACAGCCCATGGTTTGCCTTCCCATCCCTTCCTTACCACAGGAGAGCCTTTCATATGGTGCAGACAACTCCATCTGAATTTGCTCTTGGCAGATTAGTCAAGAATCAATGTTGAAGTTAATATTTTTGAAGAGAAACACCTCCATCACTCAAGGGAAAGGACCACTATTGTGGTAGTGGTCTGGTGAATCATTGGAACATCCTTCGCAGGTGCCACAAACCCTGAATTCACTATCATGGTTGATAATGATACTCCACATAAGGCTGAAGTGGTCAGTGTGAAGAACACCCGTATGGCAATGTGAGTTACAGAACTGAGGAACTAGGTATTTTGTGGAAAACTAATAGACTAGACAAGAATTTATATTTGGTTAAGCATGTTGCTGATCACTGGAATAAACAGATTTCCTGAGTGGATGTTGATTAAATTTAATGGGCAGCTAAATTATAAAGCCAAGTGTTTTAGTTGATGCAACAAAAGGCTTCCTTCTTTGTATCTTTTGACTTTTACTAGTTGTAAACAAGTCATTAATCAATCCAAACTTTATTTTGATAAAACTAGGAAACTTGCTTCTTGTATATGGCTGTAATTTCTGTTAGCTTATATTTCCACCTCTGTTACATACTTATCTAAAGTCAACTCATTAAAATTGATGATCATGATAAATCTATTCTTTCTGTGGCTTTCTGAAAAAGATTTGAAGAGTCCAGTTGGAATTTCTCCATGTGTCCCCTTATACTCTCTGATTTCAATAGTGTGCTTCCTTCTGCTTGGAAATTTTCTCATATCCAACTGACCAACTGTTAAACAATTATGTAAGTTTTTTATTTTTTTTTTATGATATTTCAAACTCCAGAGGCCAGATCTTTATCATCAAATAAGAATATTTGATGATCACCACAAATAATGCAGGGTACCTCACACTCGATGACGTCCATTTTTGAAGTATTTGTACCACTGAATCTCTACCATACACTTCAACAAAGATAAAAAGAAACCTCTGCACCTGTACAACCAAAATACAAGCAACATTTTTCATATACTTCTAACAAATACATCTTGCAACTTCTTGATTCACCTTACATATGTTTTTATAGTATTCTGAATCGTGGTGGAATAGGAAATAATACATGTGACAGAAAGAGACAGTCCTCTGTAGCCCATTTATGCATCTTTTGTTGGCAAAAGGAAGGAGTTTCAGTTATCAAAGGAGCCTTAAAGCATTATCTTCTAAATTCAATGCCATGCAAATGCTACAGATGATTTTTTACCTCAAGTAGAAAATCATTTGTGGCAAATGCATCAATTTGTATTATGCAAACAGTGATCACCTAAAAAAAAATGCATAACATTCTTATATTCATAGATTAAACCTCCATAATAACAGCCTGTTTCTGTTTTTTAACATGCCCTCTCACTATGTCATGTGATCAAACTTCTGGTTTGAGACTGACTCGCAAGTAGTATTGATAACTTGTTAACCTTCCTTCACAACAAAGGTAAGTCGAAGTTGATTGTTATCTAAACTGCCTTATTTGTTTTACTTATAAACATGAGCAATATATCTAAGCCCAATGACATACACATGAAATCTTTACAAATCACAGCTTATTTGATTAACAAAGCTATTATTGTGTTTACATGCCATTTAGAAGTCATTCATTTTACTGATTCCCTTCAGCACCTTTTTATAGTTGAATTAAATCCCTCCCCTCCTCCCAAGTTGTTGAGTTTTGCAGGACAACCTTCTAAGCTACATAGAAGAAAAAAAAAATTACATCCTCCCTACTTGCAAAGGTCTCATAAATCATTGAAAGGACATGTGCCTTCCTTGCTACACCACTTAAAAACTTCATATCTGTTTGTATAATACCCCCCTCCCCATTTATAAGTTATTCCAGGTTTTTATATTTCACAGCATACTTTGGCAACTGATATTATTTGGGAAGAAAGTTTATGCCTCTAAACTTGTCAGTATCATGGTTTTAAAGCCATTCTTAAATATTAATATTTTATGCTGCTTACATTTGCATTTTCTAATATCTTATTTATTAATAGTTGAAATGGGCCTGTTGTCATGTTCATATCCACTTTTTTCTTTTTTCAATTCATGGATTGGAAAGGGTTCTAAATTCCTATAAGCCTTCAGAGTATCACAAGAAGTTGAATATAAACACTTAAGTGTATTATTAAAATCAATTCCTAAAAAGAAAAATTTTTTTTTTTTTTTTTTTTAGGACTCCAATGGAAACAACATTTTGGGTTCTCATTTTACATATGCACCAAATATATATCCACTTTTATAAATGCTTGTTTGCTTTTTCATAGTGGAATTTTTAATGTAGCTTTACAGTATTTACTCATTAATTCAATATAATTCCATGGATCACTTTTAGGTTTTGAATATCACTGTCTTCATGAAGACAGTGCCTGCTGATCGATATAGCTGCTAGTTCATAATTTTCATGACAAAGTTCTTTACAACATTTTTTTAGAATGGCAGTTTGAAAAGCTTCTGAAAAAAACTGTTCACACTTATGTTTTCCATATCTTTCTACCTTTTTTTTGTGTTATAAACTGC
The DNA here is from genome assembly GCF_048544385.1 of Mastigoproctus giganteus. Classification (NCBI taxonomy): domain Eukaryota; kingdom Metazoa; phylum Arthropoda; class Arachnida; order Uropygi; family Thelyphonidae; genus Mastigoproctus; species Mastigoproctus giganteus. The sequence goes on from NC_143582.1 coordinate 76,410,274, forward strand.
ATATATTATTATATGCAATGCAATACCAATATAGGAATGTTTTTTCCACACTGCCCAGGTGAAAAGTTTTTTGTTATGCTTTAAAAATGAAATACCTAATTGTTGATTAATTAATCTTGAAATGGATATATTTAAAAAAATTTTTTTTTTTTTAATGATTAAATTTCAGAGCCATACTATGTGATACTAGAATATGTGGTGAAAGGAAAATTACTGACCTACCTCAGAGATCACCGCTTTCACCGAAAGCACTACAACCATGCCCCAAGCATGCTCGCCCTTTCTTCAAGAGACCTCACTTTATTTGCCTACCATGCAGCCACGGGTATGGAATATATCAGCAATAAAGGGGTAGGTTTAACTATTTGTCTTCAAGGGAAAATTTCTATAATTTCATTCTTTGTTGCATGTCTTAAAAGAAAATATACTTAGTATAACCCAAATTCTACTGATACATTTTTGAATTTCTAAAGACAGTTTTTGTACTGAAAGTGAATGATTGGACTAATATTCCACCAGTGTTCAGTTACCTAAAGAACAGCTAAAAAAACAAGTAGTATGGATTAATATTTACTATGGTGTTTGTCAATTTTTTTTTATTGCAGTCATGGGTGCCGGCAGTATTGTGCAAGGTTAATTTATCGAAACATTCAAACAATATAAATTCTACTAAAGGGAAAAAAAAAAAAAAACTAAAATATTAATTCAAATAATTTATTAAAACAACTCTTGCAAAACAGAATTAGACCCTGTTAATTTTCATCGTTATCTTTAAATAAAAATTGCAATCTTCTCTGCGAATATAGTTAGATTTAGTTGCACTCATAAAATCTTCATTGCCAATGACGAAAATTCAGTCTGTGCAGTATTTTCTCCCACCGATCACGAAACGTTGGCTCTGCTGTATATTAAATTAAATCAGTCAAACTTGATTTAATTAAGATATTGCATGTATTCAAAAATTTGTTGAACAAATCATTTATTCTCACATGCACCACCTTCAGTCTGTGCGGGTAGCACAGTGGCATCATCACCGGGTTCGAATCCCGTCGTTGACACAAGGAACTTTTATGGGCTTTTTTCACTTCGTGGCTGAGTAAGTTTTTTTTTATGAAAACCCCAAACACGAAAGGTATCAAAACATATAGTACTTAGTACCGTGCATGGGTTGAAGGAGACGTATGGGGGGAGGGGGATGCCGGAAACTTGGCTCTAGAGACTAAACATGGGTTTCACCACTTCAAGCCTCCAATAAGCAAAGTGGTGGTATTTCACCAGTTGATGAAAGTCATCTACCAAGTTGGTCTCAGGCGTAGGTAGCAAGGTTTTTTCATCCAGCAAAACAGGCAAATCGACTAGAGAACACACGCAATTTACAGACACAACACACGTGGGTATATGTAATACAGTAGAACGTCGATTATCCAAACTATAACTGGGACCAAGGTTGATTCAGTCAATAACACATACACAAGAATACTCAGTTTACATGAAACCAAGTGTAATTAGGCATACAATTAAATTATTGTACACAAGGTTATTGCTACTGTATTTTGAAAAATGGTTTGTAAATAATAACCAAAATGTTTTGAAGAAACAATGTATATTATATATTACATTTATTTTGATCTTACCTAATTGTTTTTCATGGTTTCAACTATAAATCACTTTTTTTTTTTTTTTTACACAAACACAAGTAATTGCACACAAATAAGGGTATAACAACTCTTGGGAAGGTTTATTTTTTAAAATATGTAATCTTGCATTTTTCTTTGAACCATGTGAGTTTTTTTTTTTTTTTTTGTGGTGAGGTCTCTCATCCTCTTTAATAGCAATTTCTATGTAGAACTGCATGCATTCAGACATGCTAGTTAGTTAGTTAGTTTTTAGGAGCATTAGCAACTAAGGCCATATTGCTCCGGGATATGCGGTGGTCATTCCCTGACCTTTCCACATTCTCCGTATTTGGTGGTGACGGGCTCGAACTCCGGTTTAATCAAGAAGCATGTGCTACGCACTGCTGCTCCTTCCCACCTGGCTACGGAGGTGCCAACTTCAGACATGCAGCTCACACCATGCCATTGCAGTTTCTAGCCAGTGAAGGCCTCCGTGTGAGCGGGCTCGCTCCCTCTTCTTCTTCTTTGTCATCAGAATCACCTTGGTTAAGTCAGCCATGCCTTTTTCAGATTTCTCTCCAACATGTTCCAGGCATCTGCTAATGTGTAAGCAACAATCCTTAATGTTGAGCTTCTTTGAAAACTCAACCACGCACTCTTCATCTCCCTCTGGTACCAGCAAGCAATGCAAGACTTGTTTTTTGTACATATTTTTAAGTTTTCATGTAACACCTTGATCCCTTGGCTGCAGCAGGGCTGTAAAAAACTAACAATTAAGTTTTTTTTAAGAGGAGGGTGGGATGGTGCATTATCAAAAGCTAACTCCCCCCCACACTCCCTTGCTCACAACAAGGTCACGGGAGACTATCCTGGGTCCACACAGTAGTTAAAGCCAAGATTTGATTTTCAAATCCTGTAATGACAAATTAAGACTATTTCTATGCTATAGAAATAGTCTTACTGCATATAACTTCAAATAAATAATCTTCAAATATAACTTCAAATAAATAAATCCTATACTGCATATAACTTCAAATAAATAATCAGAAACAAATGCATCAAGCGGCAGGAGTAATATTTCAGCATAACAACCAGTGCACTAAAAGTAGATACTGTAATTTTTTTGGGGCGGCGGTAGTTCGGATAATTGACATTTCAGATAATCTACATTTTTACTGCAGTTTTTTTTTTTTTATTTTTTTTTTGCACCACCTTTCAAAAAAAATTCTGTCAGGGCCCATGGTGGCAGTGGTTACAGCAATTTTTATATATAATATTCTTCCACTTATATGGGCTAGCTTATATTTTTAATACAGTAAGATCCCCGTATCCGTGGGGAATACATTCCAAGACCAACTGCAGATATAAGCGAACACCTGCTGACCCCATATATAACATGATTTTTCTTGTACATACATACATACAAGTAAGACATTACCAACATTAAATACAGTAATAATAAAGTACAGCAGACTCTCGATTTACTGGGATTGGACACTTCAAGACTCCAAATTAAAAAAAAAAAAAAAAAATCAACTAGAAATCATAAAATAACAGATATTTTGCAATTCGTAAATAAGCAACAAGAACTGGTGTTATTAAGTCATCATTGGGAGATTAGTGTACCTACTAATATCTTGTAACCCATTTGAAAACGGTGTATCTGTTAAATCTCTAAAGAACCATTATAATGTTGGTGACCAAACCATATGTGACATTGTAAAAAATAAAGGGAAGCTATTTGATTTAAAATCGACATCATAAAAAATAAAGGGGAGCATCTATTGGCCATGCGAGTAGTATGTATTATGTATTAAGTTTTTTTCATTTTTCTCCCCCATGTTTAACCGTGGGCACAACTGTATAGAGGTTGAAATAAGAAAAAACTAGCTATTGCTTTCTGAACAGAGTTAGCATTATGTAGTGTAAAACTCCTTAGGAACACCAATAAAAAGTATGCCCCTTAAATACTTTTTATTGGTGTTCAAATTAGGCCAGTTTCAGTTGATGACAAATGCTGATTATGAATACAGTGGAAGCCCTCTGAATTGACATATTCCCCTCCCTCTTTAAAACATAGTCTTGCTGCCCACAGCATACCAGTGAATTTATTTGCTGTTGTAAATACAGTTCATAATTTAATTAAATGTATGAGAGCTTAATTGTAAAATACTGGAAAAAAAAAAAAAAAATCCTAGAAGTAATTTTGCCCTACTTTAAAGCCAAAATTAACTCACTCCCTGAATTGGATTTTAGAAAAAAATGCATGGTATTCATGTTTTGAGTATTAGCAGGGAAAGATTTAAAATCATTTATCAACAGAGAAAAATTCTACATTATGGATGAAAAGACCTAAATTATAAGATGCCACCTACAAAAATAATGGCAAAAAAGCGGAGCCTGCAGCACCTACAAAAATAATGGCAAAAAAGCGGAGCCTGCAGCACCAGGATACAAAAAATTCAAAGAGTGAATCATGGTAGTTGCCTGCACTTTGTTGTTGGTAAATGAACTAATCTTAAAGCTTTTAAAAATATAAATTCATCTTTATCAGTTTACTACCACTCGAAAAAATCAGCACTATTCAAAGAATGTTCTTTTTCTGAATAGCAGTCCTTCTCATCTTAATTGTGAGTAACTGGAAGGCCACTGAATGTGTGTGAATATCCTTGATCCAGCTAATGGGTCAGGGGTTCTGTAATGTCTAAAGAGTCCACATAGGCAAAGTTTTATAGAATCAATATCAAAGATGTATTTGCAATATAACCGTAGCATGGAACTAAGTTCAGCATTTACTAAATCTTGGACTGAGGTTGATAACACCACTGAAAGACCTGAACTACAAGAAGGTAATGAATAACATAGTTTATTAACTGATTTCAAGCAAATTGAAGGTTTCAAAAATTTATAAGCAAGAAGACATATTGATGGATTCATTTATTAGAAAATTAAATAGGGACAATGCAGAAATTATATACACTGTGACAGATCTAAGTATGAAGAAGAGGAGATTGAACCAAATCCATAATGAAAAACACCCTCAATACAGTTTTGCATTATATTGAACAACAGTGAATGTTGTGATATATATAAAAGTGAAAGGACTATGCTGCAAAGTGTCATAATATAAATAGATAAAATCATTAAGGTATGTATGTATTCATTTTTTTTAATGATTTTCCCATCTTGAATAAGAGGGTTTATACTGTATCAATAAAAGATTATATATTATACAAGTACTAACATATGCAGACATTATGTTGGCACATGTGGAAAAATGTTATTTTCATTACCAGATTCTGGTTGGTAATATTTTCCATAGCCATGGATTTTATGTATATAAAAATCTACAATGAAAGAAATCATACTAAAAATATAGTGCTCTGCCCCTAGGATTTTATTAAAAAAATATGATCTTGCTATACCTTTCAAGAGAATTCCAACATTAAAATGCCTTTTGTGTAGATTTCCACCCCCATGCCCACACGAATATTTTTTTGGGGGGGGGAACAGTGTTTATGCTAGTTGCACTTGCAAAGTAAACTTTGATTTTTCTTTCGCTTCACTTTTGTTAGAGTGTGACTCTGTATGGTGCACCTGCTCATTTTATTAGAAGAGCGGAAATTGAAAAAATATAATAAAATTTGACTACGACGATAAAGTTAAGTCAACATTAATATTCACACATGGCAGTGTTGAAAGCTTTTGAAGGGTAATATAAAGATACTAAAAAAAAGAAAAGTAATGCATTATGAAATTATAGAAGAAAGATTTGAATTTTTTTCCCCTGGTCACTACAATGTGAAATGTGTTCACAACAGTCAGAAATAAGGATCACTTTGTTCGTATAGAGCAGTCCTTATTTCTGAATTTTCAAACAAGACATTTTTCTTGTCTTGCTCTCTAGTTTTTTTTTCATTTTGGTATAAAAACAGTAAGTCTGTAATCAAGTCACAAAGGATCTTAGAAAGTCTCTGGCAAAGACTTCTATGTTAACCGTAGAAGGAAGTGGCTGAATCACGTTGGCAATAACTGTTGATAATCCTGGCCAGGTTGCTGACAACTGAATAGGCATTTTACATTTACATGAGAAGTTAAATGATTCCATGATAACTGAGAGGAAAGCGGAAGCTTAACATAAAGAAAGCACCTGGGGTGAATGGGATCCATCCAGTTATATTAAGGGAGGCAGCATCTTTGGATTTGGGGGAGGTCCCTATGGACTGGAGATGTGTGAATGTATCCCCAAAGTTGGATCAAAAGGTGATACAAGTAATCACAGACCTTTTAGCTTAACTTCTGTTTCAGGGAAAATAATGGAGTATCTGATTAAAGAAGTAATGCAGGATCTGTTAAGGGGTAATCTTATATGACTGGATACAAAAAATGATTTTGATGTCACATACGGAGTGCAGTTGCACATGCTCTTTGAGTAGACTGGGGTCAAGCCCCTGACTACTAAATACAGTCGATCTGCCAACCCACACTGGACTAACATGGCAGATTATGGTCCATTTCCCTCAACATGAATTATTGAGGCAGTTTCCATCCTGCAGTGGATTGATAATGGCTGCAATTTACTTTTTACTTGGATTTCAGGAGAGATTTTATATACTGTTACCCAGTGTATTCAGTTATGGGCCTATTGTTGTTTTCTATATTTCTTAATGTCAGTAAGCAGGGTAAGCTACTGCAACAAAGTCTAAATGAATTAGGCAGATGGACTTGCCCATTGACAAGTGCAAGGTGTTGAATATGGGTAGTAGTAATCCCAGATTAACATACTAACTCTGGTACTACACTGAGGGTATTGGAAAATGAAAAATACCTGGGAGTAACTTTGTAGTCAGATGTGATGTTCTCTGGGCAATGCAAATAGCTCATGGGGTTTGTCTATGATATACAGGATTATCCTATTGTACAAGGCAATGGTTAGGCACCTGTAGCCTGAGCAAGAATGCCAACAGGCATTCTTCCTATTGCTCCAACTACACATATGGGGGGGGGGGACATAAATTCAAATTGAGGAAGGATGGTTAACTTTTTGAAACAAACTTCCATCTGTTTTTGTGGAGGTGGGAAGATTTTTTTTTTGGCTGATGTGTATAACTTTATTTTTAACAACACATAATGTAGCTCTTTTATCAGTAGGTAAATGAAATATTAACACTAGAAAAAGATTAAAATAGGCTTTATTATTTCTCTTAACAGTGACATTAATGTTGATGACTTAATAATCAATTCATCATTGTTGCCAACGATCCCATGCAGAAATAGCTAAAAAAAAAAAAAAAAAAAAAAAACAAGAAATTCAAATGTAAGGACATCTGCTTCTTACCTTGATTGATAAAGATTGTTTCCATCAACTTCCAAGCTTGTAGACCAATTGCTGGGATTGTGAAGAAATATCCATAACTATCTCTGACTCACTAAAGGAATGGGGGATTTTGGACTGTGTTAAGCTCTTTGTTGAACACCAGCAGAAGTATCATATTAATGGGAAATCTTCATATAGGCATCACATTTACGAATTGATCTCAAAGAGCATTTCAAAATAAAAGTTTTGAATTCAAAACAGGAATGCAATACCCATATATCAGTTCAGCTTTACGTCAGTTATAAAATCCATATTACAGATAACTCCTGGGATTAATAGTAAGTTTTCTTGGAGGAAAGCTGCTGTGCAGCACATATTTTTGGATTTCAGATACCAGGTAAAGCTTGTAGACCCAAGCAACCCAGAAAACTTGTTTAATCCATGTTTTCTGCAAAATCAATAAAAGTACTGTTTGAATTTAGCATTCTAACAAATTGGTCTGAAATGTCTATCCATTTAAAAAACTGCCAGTGATCAGAAGAGGATGATACATTGAATGTTCAGAAGATCCTAGGGAAACTTTTGAGAATCATTGGGTTACAGGCTATGGCCCCACCCACCATAGCCTGTAAGTACCCTATTTTGTTTGACTTGGTTCACAAATTTTATTTTTATCATTGAGGTAATTATTCTCTCAGCAGAAATAATAACAGGAATTTTTGGAGAATTTCCTGTGATGCAGTGCATTTTTAAAGGTAAACAAACACAGCATGTAGTTCTTTACTGTTTAAAGCTTTTAACTTGTTTTCTCCAAGAGGAAACTCAATAAGGAAACATGTATGAGGTATGTGATAATTTCAATATTATAAATAAGAGATATGCCCTCTTAATTTGTATTATGTAGTGGAGCATAATGCAAATATCATTAATAAAAATGTGTGTACACTGCTATCGGCTTAAGTGAAAAAAAAAAAAAATCATTTGAATATATTTATATAGATCCTACATAGAGATTTAGCAGCCCGAAATGTGTTGGTAGATCACAACAATATCTGCAAGGTAGCTGACTTTGGTCTATCACGTAGTATGAAGGATGCAGACTGCCAAATATATGAACAGAAAACAAAGGTGAGTCATTTATTTTTAAAATGAATAGTTATTTCACAACTGAACAGAATGATATAAACCCTAATACAGGCCAGTGTATATTATATCTGAAATATCCCATAAATTTAAGACTACTTAAACCATATATGATAGAGCAAGTGACTCAGTATGGTCTGTCATGCATTTTGATGCCTTTTGTTGGTTGAGATAAAGGAAGAGGGGGGGGGAAACACTGACAAACCTAATAAACTATTCTAATTTCCTCAGCCCATTGGTTTATATAAGTAAAATCCCAGCTTACATCATCTACCTGCCCAAAGTGAAAACCATTCATTCATTATGGTATAAAAAAAAAAAAAAAATTAGAAATTTAGTATTAAGTATCTGCAGACATCCAGTTTCTCTTTTATTAAAAGTGAAATATTAATTATAATGTACTCATGAAGATCATTTAAAATAAAATTAAGAATAGTGTAAGCACTTCTAAGAGTGATGCTAGGTAACTTGGCTTATAGTACTTTATGAAAATGAGTTCATTTGTCTCATTCACATTTTATGCCGATCAATCACCTCAACCATTAGTTTTCATTTCACTAACTCTATGTGAATAGGCATAATATTTCTCATTTTTGATGTGAAAACATTTTTGGTGGCACCTACTAAATTTCAGACTGTAGCAAGACCAATTTGTCACGATTTTGTGACATGGAAATAACATTACTTCATGCCATTTCCGTGTTGTAATTTACGAAAATGACTTCATTCCAGATATGCAGTACTGAATCAAAGTTAGCGTCATTAGTCAATACGTGTACAGTAGAATGACATTTTCGGAAACTACATACCAAATCAAGGTTACTGAGTTAGTGTCATTAGTCGATTTCATTGGCACTCAGAGTCAAGAACATTGTAGGTTTACTGAGCTGTCTAATCCTAGATAAATATTTGTATTGACGATTTACTGTAAACTCTACTGACATGGTTGTCATGCCGGAGTATAAACAGAAAATTTAATTTTTTAAATTTTTTAATGCGACCTACTACTGGGCTCAACGTAAGCGGGGGAAAATCAGAACCGATTTTTTTTATTTTCCCCCTTGTGCTTACGTTGAGCCCAGTAATAGGTTGAGTTAGGAATTGTCCTTAGGTAGGAAGGTCAAATTCTTTTCGATACAGCTGTTAATGTATTCTTTGAATTGAACTCGGGTCAGTTTTGTATCTTTACCTATGTGTTTGAAAGCCACTGTCAAAGAGCCTATCGTCCTCAATCTCATTATCTTCATTTCTATTTAAAGGAGATCATATGGAGTAACACTGCGTCAGTCAGATCGTCTGAGCTTGCTCATTGCCATCACGAACGGAGTCACTTTTGTAAATTCTCTCTGAACATTCTGAATTGTCCAAGATAAATGCAGGAAAGGACAGTTCTTCTGTGTGCTCGTCAAACAGTAGGCTTTGCGGTACTTCAGTTTCTCCTTGGATGATTCTAAGATATTTATTCTCGCTCTACAACAATAACATTTGCTGCTGGGTGATGAGACTTTCCTCGATGGGAACTGCTTCGCTTATGTCATCTTTAGACAAATTAATTTCCATGTGACTGATCTATCATAATATGATACAATCAATAGGGAAGCATGTCGACCAAATATAGAAGCCACACTTTAACCACTTGCTTTCTTATAGCTTGGCTTGTGTATTTTCTTGCATGTTATATGCACATTTATACAATGATCTTCATCAATCTGACTTGGCAAAAGATGAACCATTGTGTTGACTGAAACAGGCACATTGATCACTTGGCGCAGAATGCTGTATTGTCCATGTGCGTGTCTCAGGTGCCTTATTTGCATGAACAGTAAGTGAGGAAAAATAAGCCTCTCTGTCACTAAATCCAACTTAGGTAAATGCGATGGAATTTCTAGATAGACAAAGCCGCTTGACAATTAGATAGTGCTGGAATGTTGTTCTTAAGTGATCCTCTGCAGCTATTACACACAAGGATCCCATCAACATCGGGAAATGCAGTGTATATCAATGGTGTATTTGCAACTGTCTATGTTTTCGAACCATAGACAGTTGCAAATGTAGCATACAGAACCGATTGTTTTTTGCAAATCTCCTTTCAAACTCTTGATGCACGTTCTTATAAATAGTAGTCAGTGTAAGGAAAAGGATCTTGATCATTTCAACTCTGCTCTGCAATTGGAGAAATGCCCCATAATTAATACTCACTTTAGGTACATTGTTGTTAGATGGAGAGGCATTGCTGATTGAAAGCACTGCTAAATCCAGTGCTTGATTTTCTGTTTGTCTTTTGCACAATCTCGATAGTCTTTGTCGTTCTCACACACTCATTGTTACCTCTGTCTTTATTTTCTTAGGTTGGCTTGCTCGATACTCTTGACAACGCTCTGCATTTGACTTCGGCATTGTTGAACACTCAGCTATAGCAGTGTGGCATTCAGTCCCATTCACTAATCAGAAAATTATTGATGTGAAAACATCTATAGCGGAATGTAACGAAAATGCGGATTGCAACAATACAAATACTTGTATTGTTGCTACTAAGATTGTGACATACTATTCAACAAATGGGTAATTAGGCTATCAACTTTGATTTCACTAACCTCTTCCAAACGTTGATTCAGTAGAATAAGTAGTGGGCATGAGCATAAAACATCTTTCATGCGTACCAGGTAGACATGCGATTTTTTTTAATTGCCTTTAATCATGGCTCCTAAGTATCCATTAAGTCTGTGTTTAGAATGGGAAGACACTTTGTCAACAGTGAAAGATCATAAGGATGTTCAGTTCTTGGAGAACCTGCCAGGTTTAGGACAAGTAAGAACCATATAACCTTTTGATATGCAAACAAGAAAGCTTGATTATTTGTTCCTGCAGTGATTTCACAACTACTTTTTCCATGTAATAAAGTTCTTATTATTGATAAACATCCCCCAGCTTCATCATGTTCTAGCCTCTAAATATGACTGTTCTACTGCAAGCCCTAGATTGCAGTGTTAAGTGTTATAGCATCCTTCAAAGTGCACTGCATTATCATCATCAAAAGGGTTAATCGATAAATCATGCTGTCCACCATTAACTGCCTGCTAGGACTGGAGAAGGCTTTAATGATATTGAAATTAGCAGGTAGCAGTCTTATTCTCAAAGCTTTTTGCATATATTATGCAACTCAAACAAAGTTGAAGAGTACATTACTCTCCTACGTTAAAATCCAAAAGAGCCTTTAGGAAACATGCCAAAAATTTTTTTTTCTCTCTCTTCTTCCATCTACACACTGTTCTATTTCATGTATAGAGAGAAGGTTATGCATGTTATATGGTGTTCTTTGACTTACAAGGATTACTGCCTATACCATATTGTGTGTAGAAGTGAAACAGCCACCCTGAGAATTTATACATAAATCTCCAAAGTTGATCTCTGGCCATTGGTCCCATGACAACCATTCAAAAATTTCTGGACATGTTGTTGCCTTTTGTATTTCTGAAAAAAGCTACAAAAAGACTTAGGAGTAGAAAATATATATGCAAAAAAGGGTGTAATGCCTAAACTACAATATAATTACAAACAAATGTTTTTATTATTTTTAATGTTGAATGGCAGCGTTTGGGCGCTGAAGTGGTCATTGGAATGATCAAAAGAATTTTTGAGTTTTGTAAGTTCACCAAGAAGGCTAGATTATTTTCTGAGATAAATTTCAGCAAGTCAATTAATTTTCAATAATTGTTGTAGATCATGTCTGCTATAGAATACTCCTTGGTACATAGCAGATTTGTTTTATTTACATTTATGTGCTGGAGGTTAGAAGAATGTAACAATATTTTATGGTCATGTTGGGCCCTTGAAGAAACTGCACTGATGTTTTTCTACTTATGTATATGCTATCTTACTGTATGCTACTTTTAGTAAGTATCCTAAAGAAATTTGGGTGCTCTTGAAACATCAGTTTATGCAGCCCTGGTTCAAACAAGGAAAATGGCACCTGCCTAAGTAATTAAAGATAATATGTTATCTAAGTACCTGTGTAAAGTTTAATAGAGTTAAAAATCTTATGTTTTCTTCTACCTGCTTCTTTTACAGTTACTGAAGAAGAATCTGAAGTTTAATGAAAATTCTTAGCTATGCATACAGATTTTCTCCATGTGATGATTTTGGCATTTTCATAATCTTTTTTGGGTTGATAATAATTATCAACCCAATGGGTGCCAGTTCAGGAGGGGGCAAAAGTTTTTCTTTGACATAAAGTCGGACCTCTGTTTAACAAACTTCTTTTGTAGCGAAAATTTCTATTTAGCGAATTTTTTTAATTACCTTGGTAATTACATTTAAAATAGTTTCTGTAGAATGAATAAAAATTTACATATAACAAACAAATTACGAGAGACTTAACTGGGAGCGCATTGTTTGCACCTCTGGCCTTCATGCAATTGAGGCAATTAGTGCTGCTGGTAAGCAGGAACTAAGAACCAAAGGGATTACCATCCTGCAACTTAGTGGTACTCGTAAAACTTATCCAACTTGGTCAACTTTTACCAGTATTCAACATGACAAGCAAATAATTTATTTGCCTGCAGTGTAATAATTCACAGATCCAGATAATTGGCCAGAAAATCTGACAATGAAACAATGGGATTATTTGATTCAAAACTATCCTATTCAAATTAAAAATACAGAATATCTTTCTAATGAAAGTCAAAAGAAAATTTTCAGATGTTTATTAAATGAAGAAAAAGCTCAAAGGAAATGGTTACTTTATTTTTATCACGAAATTCTGTATTTTGTTTTTGTTGCAAAATTCAACTAAGTAATCAATTTGGATACAGTAATTGGTGAAATTTATCAACTATTTTAGGTAAGCATGAAACAAGTGCAGTACACATTAAAAATCGTAAAAAATGGTTAGATCTCACAGTCGTTAAAGACAAACACTACAATCGATGCTACAGAATATGTTATACCATTTTTAGCAATGCAATGTATAGCACACGCTTCTTGATTAGACTGGGGTTCGAACCTGTCACCACCAAATATGGAGGATGCGGAAAGGTCAGGGAATGACCACTGCATATCCTGGAGCAATATGGCCTTAGTTGCTAATGCTCCTAAAAACCAAATAACAAACAAACAGCAATGTATAGCGTTCAAAGGATTTTCAAAAGATTTAGATGAAAATGATAATTTTTTAAACTTAACTGAAACAATCGCTAAATTTGATTCAGTTATGGTGGAAAAAAGGAAAGAAAAAGTGACTGGAGTAAATAATACGAAGGTCTTTAAGATAACAGAAGAGGAGAAAAAGCAGTATGTACTGGAACTTAGGAACAAGTTTGAGCTGATGCAGATCTTTCAGGACCAAGATATTGACGAGGAATATGATAACTTTTGAAAGTTATAAAGCCCAAGAAACCTATAGGTAAGAAAAAATCCATCAAGAAACACTTGTCATGATGAACTGAAAACGACAATTGAAGAGCAAGATAAACACTGACAAGGACAAAATTGAGTATACTGAGTCTTGCAAATCCATTAGAAAGAGACTCAGAGAGGACATAAGAAGATATAGCACAAGGAAAACAAAGGACTTAAACCAGCAGTAATAAAGACAAATGATACTAAATCTGAAGAACAGTGATGGTGTACTTATAAATAGCAGAGAAGGCATAATTCAAATAACAGAAGACTACTATAAAATATTATATAAGGAGCAAGGGACTGATGCCAGTAGTGGGGAAGATTGATGACAAATTAGCAACACATACGACATACCCAATATCCTTCCTGATGAGGTAGAACATGCATTGAAAAAAAAAAAAAGAAGAATCAGAAGACTTCAGGTGAATATGAAGTAGTTACTATAGAGTTGTTAAAATTAGGCAGAAACTGGCAAGCCTCTTCACAAAATACATTTGGAAAGGCATGGCATCTAAGGGGTGGAATAATGCATTCATAATTTTGCTGCATAAGAAAAGAGATAATTCAGAAATTGGAAATTATAGACCAATTAGCTTGTCCTCCATCTCCAAGTTCATTACTAACAGATTAGATAGAATACTTGATGAGAACAACTGAAAGGGCAAGCTGGCTTTAGGAGAGGATTCTCAATTATGGATCACCTTCACGTAATATCACAGCTAATGGAGAAAGTAAATGAATATAAAACACCATTATGCCTGGCATTTGTGGATTATGAAAAGGCATTTGACTCTATACAGCATAAGGCATTGTTTTGGGCAATGGAATGACAAGGCATAGATACCTCATATATCATGATTTTGAAGAAAATATATGAGAACGCTACCTCCTTTATTAGACTAGACAAAGATAGTAGCAAATTTAAAATTTAGAAAGGAGTTTGACAAGGAGACACAATATCCCCAAAGTTGTTTACTGCTGCCCTTGAAGAAGTTTCAGAAGATTGGACTGGTTGCAGAAAGAAGTTAATGTGAATGGAGAGTACCTAAAACCATTTACCATTTGCAGATTACATTGTGATCATAAGCCACAATCCCAAAGAATTAGAGGAAAATATTGATCAGTTATGCAGAATTAGTAAGGATTTCGGAATAGAGATTAATATGGTTAAAACAAAAGTATGCTACAGGAAGGGATATAATCATTGAAGAAGCAGAAATTGAAAAGGTGAATTCATATACTTATATTCTTATACTAAAAGTCAAGAGAAGAATAAATCTCGAATGGATAGCATTCAGGAAATAGTAACATATTGAGGAGCAATATCCCAATTTGTCTGAAGCGTAAAATAATAAACCAATGTATACTCCCCACTATAACTTATGGAAGTGAAACTTGGGCACTCTCCAAAAGAATGGAAGAGAAGCTAAAAACTACACAGCGAAGAATGGAATGAATTATATTAGGGATCAGACTGTTGGATAAGAATAGAAAAATGGATTAGGCAGCAAACTCAAGTAAAGGATATTCTTATCAAAACTAAAGAACTGAAATGGACTTGTGCAGGACACATAACTCAAAGACACAATGACAGATGGACTAAGAAAATAATAGAATGGTACCAAAGAGGTGAAAAGAAAACCTGGAAGACAACAAAGGAAATGGAGAGATAAAATTTAAGAGTTTGTGGGCAGTAAATGGATGGCCATTGCACAAAAAGAACTGGAGAGTTGCTGGAGAGGCCACATTCTGCAGTGGATTGAAAATGGCTGTTGATGACGATGGCAGAACATATTCGCTGTATTCAGAAATCTGAATCGAAAAATATCATGCATTATTTATGTGATCAAATACAAAATAATTTCATAAAATATTACAGATAAAATACTAGAAATAACTAAAGAACCTAAATATTTTGCTATGATTTTGGATACGTCTGATGTAAGTCATGTTCAACAGATGACAGTGATACTTAGATTTGTATTTAGAGACATAAGCACCTTGAAAGTTAAAATACGTGAACATTTTCTTGGATTTTGTCCTGTGAGTGATTCTACCGGACAGGGATTGTTTGAATATATATCAAATCTACTTATTGAGCTAAATCTAAATATTCAGAATTTAGGTGGCCAGGGCTATGATAATGGCTGGAATATGCAAAAAAAAAAAAAAAAAAATTTGAAGTTAATCGTAGAGCATTTTTCATTCTGTGTGCCACTCACCCCCTAAATCTTGTTGTAAATGATGCCGCTAAGACTTCCTTTGAAATAGTTGATTTTTTTGGAATTATTCAGGAATTATATTAAGATTATTACTATAATTAATACCACTTGTAATTTCATTAGTATTATTTTTTTCTCGTCATCAACCCATCATTGGAACATACTTCAAAAATATATAAAACACTTTTTGTCTGACACACGATGGGAAGGTAGAAATGAGGCCATTAAATCCACTGGCAATGTATTAGTATTTAGTATTAGCATTAGTAATGGCCGCATGGTGCAAGAAAGCCTATGGCTTATGCTGCACCAGCCAAAAAAAAAAAAAATAAATAAATATCCGAACAAAACAATGATAAAAACAAAAAAAAATAAATAAATAAAATAAATAGATAATAATAATTAATAAAAAAAAAAAAAAAAAAAAGGAAATTAAACCTATCATCCTATGCGCTTCCCTTACCCAAAAGTACTATCCAGATGACCTTTGAATTTCCCCAAACTGTCGGCCTCTACCACCCATGAAGGCAACCTATTCCAGTAATTTATAACTCGCTGGCTAAAATAAAAGTCCAATCTAAACATTTCCCCCCGTAACTTGCATTTATGTCCTCTAGTTCTAGCATCATTTATAATCTTGAAAATTTCGTCCTCATTCATTTTACTGATGCCTCTCAGAGCCTTAAACACCTCAATCAAATCTCCTCTAAGGTGTCTAGTTTCCAAACTCTGCAACCCACATATTCGAAGTCTTTCTTCATAAGGACGCCCTTTTGCAGATCTCACCACCCGTCTGTGCACCCTTTCAAGAAGCTCGATGTCTTTCTTTAGGTGCGGTCTCCATACTTGAACACAGTATTCCAAGTGTGGTCTAACATAAGCCTTATATAATGGGATTATCACGTCCTTATCTCTACTTGCAAAAGTTCAATAGATCATCGATAGGACACCATGGGCCTTCCTTGCAACCTGTTTACAATGCTCAGAGAATTTCATGTCTGACCGTATTGTAACACCCAAGTCCCTTTCCTCCAGTACTGGGTTTAGTTGAACTCCACCAAGTGAATAAGTTATTTTGGGATTACTGTTTCCCAGGTGTAATACCTTACACTTTGTTGGATTAAAGCATAGGTGCCATTTTTCTGACCATTCCTGAAGTCTATCTAGGTCTCTCTGAAGAAGCTCAGCTTGACAGTGATCATTAACTACTCTATCAATTTTAACATCATCTGCAAATTTAGACATCACGCCCTCAATCCCTTCATCGATGTCGTTTATGAAAATTAAAAACAGTGGTCCTAATACTGATCCTTAAGGAACCCCACTTCTTACATCAACCCAATCTGGGGAATAGCCATTTATCACAACCCTCTGCCTCCTGCCCTGAAGCCATCCTTCTATCCATCTAAGGATTTTCCCAGTGATTCCAACCTGTTCCAGCTTATAAAGCAACCGCTCATGGGGGACTGAGTCAAAAGCTTTGCTGAAATCTAAATAAACAATGTTGAAATTATTCCCTAAATCCAGTTCGTGAATGACCCTTTTGAAATAGCTAACCAAATTTGTTAAACATGATTTTCCCTTTACAAAACCATGCTGAGAATCCTTGAGAATTTCAATTCGATCCAAATGATCCTGAATTCCATCCTTGATCATTGCCTCCATGATTTTCCCTACTACTGAAGTCAGATTGGCAGGTCGATAATTTCCAACTTTACTTTTAGAGCCATCCTTATGTATGGGAGATACATTGGCACTTTTCCAATCCAAGGGAATCTCCCCAGAGTCTAGTGATGTTCGCATAATTAGCCTCAATGGTTCAATGCACTCGCTTGCCGCATCCCTTAAGATTATAGGGTATATTCCATCAACTCCAGGAGCCTTACTGGTCTGTAGGCTCGAAAGTTTTTTCATTAAATTACTTGCGAAATTTCAACATCATTAATTACATATTTTTTAACTTCGCTCCCACAATTTCCCATTGCCACAAAAGGTTTTTCATTTGTAAATAATGATGCAAAATAACTGTTGAGTTCATCTGTAATGGCAGCTGGTGTATTTAATACTATCCCATTTCTCTTATGTAAAGGTCCGATCTGGTTTGTCCTGCTCCTCTTGGCATTTATATATGTGAAGAATTCTTTATCCCCCCCCCCCCTCTTTGCTCTGTTTGCTAGTGATTTCTCATAAACTGCCTTTGCCTGTCGAACCTTTTCTGTGGCTCTATTACACATCACCTTGTAGCTGTTATAGGCTTCAGTACTTTTTATTGCTCTGTAACCTTTCCATGCCACCTTTTTCTGCTCAAGTAATGTGGGAACTTCACTATTCCTGCAACTTGGAACCCTCCTCGTGGAGTATTTTTTTTTTTAATGGTATATACGCATTCAAGGCATCCGTGATTAATGTTTTAAAAGCGTACCACAGTTCAAATGTATTCATTTTCTGCACGATATCTACCCAGTTAATAGAGGCCATGTAGTACCTTAAGGCATCGTAATTTCCTTTTCTGAAATTAAAACATTCTTTTTCCTTTTACTTCTGCTACCTCTCTCTCTCGTCATCATCCACCGTAGAACTCCGTGATCACTTCCTGCTACTGGTTCCTCAACTGTTAGCCCTATTATGTCATCTGATTCACGTGTGATGATGAGGTCTAGGATATTCTTTTCTCTAGTTTCCCTGACATCTTGATACAAATAACAGTCATCTAGTTGATTTAAAAATTTTGCTCCCCATGTCGAGTTTCCTTCCCATTTACTCCAATCAATTAGAGGCAAATTGAAATCACCCATAATAAGGCATTGACGCTTACTTGCCCATTCCATTTGCATGTAGAGGCTTTGGTCATAATCTTCACAATCACCTGCTCTGTAGATTACTCCTACTTGCATTATACCTTTGTTTCCAACTATCTCACACCATACAGACTCTATACTAGCATGTGAAATGTCTGAATCCGGGAAAGCTATCGTTGCACTCAGGCTGCTACTGATAAGAAGCATTAGCCCACCACCCCTTCTATCTACCCTATCCTTCCTAAATACATTATACAAGCCATACTGAAACTCATCATCTCCAATTTCCGGGTGGCACCACGTCTCTGTAAGCCCTATTATGTCTGCGTTACTTGTTTTAACCAGCAGTTCAAATTCGCTCATTTTATTGATGACACTTCTAACGTTGCTGTATAAACAATTAAGATTTACAGTTCTTGTATATTTAACAACCCTAACACAACCCTTGAAGTTTTTTAGGCTCTCTTCCCTGATATTAGCTACCTGCTCACGTGAAACGTTTCTGCCCCCAGAACATCTAGATAATACGTCCAGTTGGGGTAGCAGATAAGAAACCAAAGAAACCACTGAGAAACCAAATAAAGAAATTTATAATGCTTTACTAGACATCACTGAAGATATGGATACAAGGAATCGTGCTAAATAAATAGCCTTAAAAAATAAAATCTTATAAGTTTCATTCTTTGTTCAATTATAATTTGTCTTATTTTAAATAAAATTAATCCAGCAAGTAAAATGCTCCAAAAAACGAATTTTGATATACATGAAGCTTTTGAATGTCTACAAAATATTACGGAATATTTTAAAGAAAATAGAACAGAGGAAGCATTCCAAAAAATTCTCTATTGGGCTAATAATATGGCTGCTTTCATTGGCATTGAAGCTTCATTTCCAGAAGTAAGCACTGTAAGGAAAAGATTGAATAAGCTTCATTTTAATTATGAAGTAGAGATGAAGCTATCTAAGATCCACAACAAAATTTCAAAATTCATTTTTTTCAATCAAATTATGAACACAACAATTTTCTCATTAACTGAAAGAACATGTAGAAATATTTTATATTTCTGATTTAAAAAAAAAAAAAATGGTCCGGTGACAATTTATTAAATCATTGCAAAGATTTACATATCAAATTAAGTGACATTGATTGTAATGAGTCTTATATTGATGGCTTGGCATATTTATATTAAAGACAATATTACTCCATTTCAGGTGTTACGATTTTACAAATACTTTTCCAAATGTAGCAGCTGCATTAAGAATTTTTCTAACTTTACCAGTTTCAGTTGCCTCAGGTGAATAGAGTTTTTCAAAATTAAAATTAATCAAAATTTATTTACAATCGACAATGTCTCCACGATGACTCTCTAATTTCTCAATAATCTTTTGGAACAAATAAACATAAATGAAATAATTAATAAATTCGCATCTCTCAAAGCAAGGAAACAAATTTTTATAATTCTTTTAACATTATAATTTTCTTTTCATTTTATTATTGTGATAGAATACGATTACTGTGATTTTGAATTTAAAGTTTCAAATTCAAAATTTCTGAATGATTTTGTTATTTTTGTTTGTTGTTTCATTATATTATAATTTATTTTTTCAATAAATTAATAATAATTATTTAAGCCCCTTATTTTATTTTTAAATCCAAATATTTTGGGGCTGAAAATTTTATCTTGCTTAATGGCAGCACATAGGATCACAGCGGCCCGTCTCCAAGAAAGAGTAAGAACATCATTAAGTTTACTCAATCTGGTCTTCTTGCAAGTAGTGCAATTTTCAGAACTAGTCTTTCATGGTAAGAGTACCCTTTTTGTTCTTGATTTAATTATTAATTTGGTTGTTCTTCTGCACCCATTCCATGAAGTCCACGTCATTTCTTAAAATGAGGCTTCCAGACCTGTACAATTATCCTATGTATCTTTCATTTTCTACCACCTCATTGGTATGTTATTCTGGGATTACTGCTGCTGCTTAAACACCCTGCCAACTTATTTTGATATGCTTTCATCAATATCATAAACAGTAAGGGGCCCATCACTGAACCTTGAGGGACTCCAATAATAAGTACAAGAACCACTTAATTCACTTTACCTGTAGCAGCAACTTGTACAGCAGTTTATCATGTGGACGAATGTCAAAAAAATTTTGTTTGATCTCCCCTTAACAAACCCATTCTGTGATTTCCATTACTGTTATGATGATCTTCTAATACTTCTTTAACCTGACTCCTGGAACAGAAGTCAAGATTACAGGTGTACAGTCTTAGGAACCTCCTTTGACTCCAATTTGCCTAACCTCTTTTAATTTAATTGGATATATCCCATCATTCCTAGAAATTTCCCTTTTTCTTCTCAGGTATGTATCTGGTGTTCCTATTAAAAACATTAATTTAGTTTGTCACATTGTGAACAGGTTCGTCAGGTTTTCAATACTATTTGAAAAAAATCAACTTTTGCATATGAGCCAATAGAAAATTTATTGTTAAATAAATTATGTCAATATTTGTTTGAAAATAGTTATTAATATCTTCTGCCTTTTCAAATTCCTAGGAATTTGAAATGTTTGTCCTTAAAAAAAAAAAAAAAAGGATTTGATTCACTAAAACTCAATTATTTTCCTACTTCTGTAGAATATAAAGTCCTATTACTAACTATTTTTATTATTTAGGATTGAATGAATGAGCAATATCACTTCTTTTACCAATGCTGTTTTATTTAAAAGTGGGTACTTTTATTAATCTTAAATATATTCATGCATAATTTGAGACTCATCTTCAGGCACTTCAGCAGATCCAGTGTTCCTTTTCACCGGCAACTTTTTGTAGAAACTATGGTGACAAGGAGGAATATAAGGCAATAACGAAACCATGTCTGCTTTCTTTTCACTTGTTACGGGCCATCAGTCTTTCTGTAGTTGATTTTGTTTAACTTGTGCCAATGAAGACAGCCGTCTACCAATTTTCTCCTTCTGTACATCAATTTCTTTGAATGGCATTAAATCGCTTGGAGTTTTTGTAAAATACTGAAAAGGGACACCCTCTTTTAAACTGCAACCATTGAAAGTTAAGCCAGTGGACAAGCTCCTTGCTAATGTTTTTTTTTTTCTGTTGATTATGGCCTTTTCTAGAGGCTCTGATGACAAAAAATCATTGTGCTTAAGTTCATTTACTTTAAATCGTGGGTCTCTTTTCTGAGTTTTTTTATTATATTAATCCAGTCATCGGGGCTGTATATCAACGAACGTTTCTTAGTAAACTTTTCTATAACTCCGAAATCGGCATCATTTGTTGGTAGGAGTGATCAGAAACCATGAATGCTACATCAATTGTATTGATGGCCATAGAAAGGGTTATTGCATAACTTCAATAAATTAAGTGCAACCTTTATATTGTGGTTTTGTCCCCCTCCTTCATAAGTGTCATAATAGAAAGTAATGTTGGTGCATTGGTTTGTGTTATCTTTTAAATGCTTTGTAATAACAGTCGAGATTTCTTGAGACACGCTTCCACCTTCTATCTTATTCCACACATACATTATAGAGGGTCCATATTTAATTGGGTGGACACCACAACTGTATATATATACAAATTTCTCTTGTAATAAGTGACGGACGTGGTTAGCTTTGGAAATGCAAGAGCTTCTTGCAAATCAAAAGTGCAAGCAATAATAATTGTAAGAAACCTTGTCAGCCTCTTTCTGTAAGTCAGTTCTGATGTTGTCAGCTTCAGAACCATGAAGCTGTTTTTCAGTTTGTATTTGTGCCCTACTTCCAGGCCTCCGTAGCCAAGTGGTCAGGAGGGTGAGTGCAGTAGCACATGCTGTTTGAGTAGACTGGGGTTCAAGCCCCTGACTGCTAAATACGGTCGATCTGCCAACCCGCACCGGACCAGTGTGGGAGATTATGGTCCATTTCCCTCAGCATGAATTGTTGAGGAAGCTTCCATCCTGCATTGGGTTGATAATGGCTGCAGTTAATCTTTTTCCAGGATCTGCTTCCGGGTTTAATCTAATATTCCATGCGTCACACTTCTTACATGTGTCTTTGTAGGGCACTTTAAAATGCAGGTTATACTTTGTAGAGAAAATGCTGTAATAATATTTTTTCTAAACTGGTGTACACTTTTCCATATACAGAATTTAAATATTTCTTGTTGGGTATGTGATGGCATGTGTAATCTGACTTTGGAGTCATCAATTTTTTTGGAAGAGGGATGCTTACCATGCTAAACAAGTACTGCAAAAACCTCAGGTTTTGCTGTATACTCTACCTCAACCTGTATACTCTACGCCAACTCAGATTAAGGGTTGCCAAAAGAGTTTTTTTTTTTTTTTTTTTTTTTTTTGCATACTGGAATATTTTCAGTTTTTAAGTCAAGGAAATACTGAAAAGTACGTGTTTTACGATTCCTGCTTCCATCCATAAATGAGATCTTTCTGGTTTTTTCTTTCACACAGCCTTGCAAAAATACATTTTGTTGTGAAAAGTTGCCTAACACCCAAAATGAAGTGAAGAAAGTTCTATGTTGTTTTTTTTCTTGACAGTTGATTAGACACTTGCAATCATAATTTGAATTAAACCCTCTACGAGGCACATGTTTACCACTGTTTTGAAGAGTTTCCATGATTTTTCATTTATGGAATGTTTACAGTCAGTCTGATTGTACCTCTTCTTTTTACTAATCTGATTTTCATCCTCTCTATCTGAAATCACATAAAAACCATTGGTTTACTAAATACCCATTGTTGGCAGTACTTTTTTGAAACATCATTAAATAAAATTACAAATAAAAGCAATTATTGAATTTCAAAATACCTTTTTTTGAGCTGGTAGAAGGCCACTTTCTTCAGGCACCTCCCTCATTTGAAGAAATAAAATTCAATGAAATTTCTAGGCAGACTGATGGAATTTCATGATCAAAATATAGAAAAAACTCGCCTAAAAATATATCTATTATTTAATTTTCTATTGTTTTCATGTATTACAGGATATGAACAAATTTGACTTGCTCTCAAATAACGGACATTATACTACTGTTTGTAAAAAAAAATTTAAAGAAGTTTAAATCAAGCAGTCTCTACACAAATATTAATTTTTACGCATATAACTTGCATAATATTATTAAGATTTTGCAAAATGACTTATTTATTGAAAAATTGTATTTTAATGATATATTCTTACCATCATTGTTTGATGCTTCATTATGTAATGGAATGTAAACATCACTACTTCCACTGGAAAATAGTTAATCAGATTTCTTCCATTGCTATCAATAAAAATAACAATGAGAGAATCAAATGTCAGTAACTAAAATTAATTAGACAATATTTATTTTGACAATAACAATCCACTTTCAACGATTCAAATGTTATGGAGAGGTAACTGCATAAAAAACAATGGGACTTGGATCACTTTCCTGCTGAATCTCGTGCAAGATGGATTTGGTCCACTGTAACAACAAACACTATCAGATGTTCTTCAGCGTTATAAGGCACCACTGCTCTCGATTGGCTCGCTAAAGAACTAATGACTTGGTCATTAATGATTTTCACTGAATAATTATTGGCTTGAAGGGACTTAGTACACCTGTAGCCAGACTTGAAGAAAAATTGGACTTGGTTCACTATACTTCTGACCCACTCAGTCATGCTATTCATATATACTGAGCCAATGTTGTCCATCCTTTTATTTCTAGTGTTAAGAACTTCTCATAATCTGCCCTATCTTGTCTAACCCTCTTTGTGACCTCATTGAAGCAGTTCCCACTTCATGATTCCTTTATCTGGATATTCTTAATGCATGAAGAGTTACTGTTGATAATACTGGTCGGGGAAAAAAAAAAAAAAAAAATTCTGTTAAAATTCAGGGTGATTCTTGTAGATCTGATGTTGAAATACCCATTAATTTTAAGGGAGATGGGATTAAACTAAATTTCTAGTAAAAAAGATTTCATATATTTTAAGAAAATATTACATATGGTACTACATATTGAACAATGAATCTATTACCCTTATTGCCATTTTTTGCCTTTTACAATTGTCCATTGGTGTCTCCTGTACAAGATTCCAACAGTAGTCTGCCAACATTTGGATTCAGTATTTTCCATTTGAGAAATATCTTGGTGAAAGGTTTTACCATGTTCATCAGAGACCATTCCCAAGTTTTTAGGAAAGAAGTCTAAATGGGAATGTAGGAAATGAAGCTTTAACGACACGTTGCATCCTAACTCTCTGTACACTATAATTAGCTCATCCACAACTTCACTGTAATTTTGTGATTTCTCATTGCCTAAAAAGTTTCAGCAGACATTTTCAAATGCTTTCCAGATTCTTATTTTTGTAGCATTTAATTTTTTTAGTGAATTGCTCATCTTGGTCTCAAACAGGACAATCCTTTTCATCCATCGCTTTCACAAATATTTTTTTTTATCAAACCTAGCTTGATGTGCAGTGGAGGTAAACAGATTTTTGGCTTATCCACCAAAGGAGGATGTGCTACATTTTTTTGGCCTAGTGTAGTGTCTAAACAGTGGCCATTTTTTTTTTAACTCTGTAGTGGCCGTTCCATTCCACTCGCATAAAAGGCAGCAGTATTTAGCGTATCTACCTTGTAATCCAGTCAGCAAAGTTACCACTTTTAGGTCAGCACAGATATTCCATTATGGAGTAAAACTGACCTTGAATGAACCAATGAAAAGTTTCCAATGCTTGGGAATGTGCTCCATATATAATTCTTTCATTAATTCCTGACATTGTTACAATAAATCAAAGCACCACCCTATTACTCTATGGGTTAGATTGCATTATGTTAGATTGCCTCTACCTATAAAAAGACACCCTTTTCAAGCCATGATTCTTGTTTTTGGAGAAGTCCAAATCATTCAGCTTTGCCTTAGTGACTACATGCGGCTTTGTAGTATCAAGAATCGAAAAGTGTGTACCTTCTGGAGACTCCTTTTTTGATCCTGAATCAGAGTCAAGTCCATAAGTTTCTGACACTATAATCACGAGGAACCAGCCTTAGAGCAGCAGAAGGCATGTTGCAATTTCCCAGAAAAATTGGTCATACGGTCTCAAGGTTCCTGCCATATCACCATAATAGCAAAAGGTATCAATATATGGCTACCTCTAAGCCAGCCTGTTAATGTCCTTGAACAAGAGCTACAGGAAATCTTTGGAGCCCATACATCTTGATCTCCAATCTTGGCTTCCACTGAAATTTTATTACCACTTCTCTGCAAATGTAGCAAAAACTTCAGGCTTATTTTAGAAAGAATGTGACATATTTCGTGTATGGTTGAGGTACACGCACATAAGAAATTGTAGATTTTTATTTCTAATTTGAACACAGTTCACTTTGTTCATCCCTTGCTTGGTGCAGTATATATATATCCCACAAGTTCCAGCCAAAGTCTCCCATTATAAGACATTCAACCTGTCCATTAGTTATTGGTCTATAGTAGACTCCTACTTTCATTTTAGTTTTCAATGCCATGTCACACCAAAATGAGATTCAACACTGCCCTCACCACATTTAATGACTAGTCCTATGAAGATGCACAGCAGGCCTCGCAATGTGACACATTTTGGACTGCTGTTAATCTGGCTATGCCCCTAGGCTACAGTTTTCCAACCCACTTACACAGCCTTGGTAACATCCAAATGTTCCTTCTATTTAAATGTATCCCATTCTCACCAGGGTCAAATTGTAGACACTTTTAACTCATGACTTTTCTCAATATTGCCCTGTAAAGTAAATCTTCAGATCTTCTATTTGTACCAATGGGAGATCTAAATATAAACTGTTTGTGCCCTTAAAAGTTGATAGCTGCTCTACAATTCAACTTTGGTCCCCAGTCTTATTCCACAATATATTTTCCTGGAAATAGCTACCTTCCAAGGACCAGAGATATTTACCATTGAGGATGTTGTTCTTGCAGCATTCTCTCTCTCTCTTTTATTCTTTTGAGAGTACTGACCATATAAAGGTATCAAGCAGTATACTTACTAAAGTTATGTAATTGTGCTTATAGACTAAAACATATCTAATATTAATTATACTCCTAAAAATTTTTTTTTTTTTAAGCAAAGCAACATAAAAGTCAACTTCACAGTTTTCAAAAAGCATCTACTCACCACCCATCAGTTGGTTAGACTGAATATAATTTAAAAACAGACCGCTGTAGTCACATCAGTATGTTATCATTACTGCCACTTAATTACCAGGAAGAGGCAAAGTGGCCTTCAAAATGGGAGCTACAAACAGTCTCCAGACAATAAATATTCTAATGTCACCATACTCACTTGTAGAATTTTTATTAGAGGAAAGCAAAGATTATTACTGTAATGTCTGTGTTGTTATCCCTAAGTATAAAGCAGTGTGTCTTTATGACAAATTGCTTTTGTAATTAGCATTTTGAACTCTCAGATTATATGTAGTGTGATGATGGATTAAATTATGGCATATTTATGCAAGAAAACAATGATAGGCCTGACGTAGCCCAGTGGTCAGGAGCGAGAGTGCATAGCACGCGTTCCTTGAGTGGACCGGGGTTCAAGCCCGTGACTACTAAATATGATAAATATTTGTATTGACGATTTATTGTAAACTCTACTGACTTGGTTGTCGTGCCGGAGTATAAACAGAAAATTTATTTATTTATTTATTTATTTCAAAAAAAAAAAAAAAAAAAACCACTTGAAACTTGAGATATTTAGTGAACATACAATTCTATGCATACCAACTTTATTAAGGTGAGGTGAAACAAATCTTAAAATACAAATGACCTTTGGTTCGACACAGATGTCTAATGAAATATAATGAAATATCTGCTATACATTTATTTTATTTTAATAATTTGTGTAGAAATCTCAGAGGGTGAGGAGTTAAAATAGAGGATAAAAAGTATACAAACAGCACTATATGGTAACATTAGAATATTTGTCTAAAGGTTGAGGGAATGCCATTTTGCCTTCTCCTGGGTTAGTGTATAAAAGAAACAAAGGGAAGAAATTTATGGAATAATATTTTAGGTAATAGAATATTCTAAGTGGTGTGTGTGTGTGTGTGTGCACTCACTATTATCATCATCTGAATATCTGCATAACATGCCCTTAAATGAGTTTACCATATTAGTTTCTTAAGGCAAAAGAAATGTTCCATATCACACTCAAATGTTTGTTTTGGTAAAAATGTAAAGTTAACACCCCCCCCCCCCCATTATAAAAGTATATATTTAACGAATGTTTTGGAAATTTGCTATTTATGTTTATAACCAGTGCTCTTTGTTCTATTAAAAAAAAAAAATTGACAGCCTCACAAAACCTGTCTTTTACTTAATATTTTAATATGGAAATTACAAAACTAGGGTGCAAACTTAATGGTATGAAGCACTGAGAAAAACTAAGGGAATTATGTAACATGTTGAACCGATAATTTTTTTTCCCCAACATTCTGAATATTGTTTATATGTAGGAATTAGATTCTCTGTGTCTTCCAGAATAGGAAAACTTTGTTTGGCCATTTCCATAAAATCTTTAGATTTGACAGTCTGCAAAGCAGTACCTATTTCTTGATTAATAAGTGCAGTTCATATTTTCCTTAATTTGTAAACCTCTCAGTTAATGTTTTGTTTCTGTTTTAGGGAGCACTTCCAATACGATGGATGGCTCCAGAATCATTATATATGAATATTTTTACTGTGAAGTCAGATATTTGGGCATTTGGAATTCTTTTATGGGAAATTGTAACATTAGGTAGGTATGACCCTTTAACAGTTCATTACTGAAATAAGATTTAACAAAGTTCCATGTTTTCTGTGTGGTGAAGTCATGCCTCTTCAAGAACAATTTTTCAATAGCAGCTTTAATTTATGGAGTTGAGCACAAATGATAATTTTCTTTAAGATAAAATGCACTGGTTGAATAAACACACTGACAAGAGAAGACTAGAACCAGAAGTTCAGTTTTAATAAACTCAAGTGATGAATATATTGATCACAGTACTCTTTTGGGAATTAATTTAGGTAAGTTTGACAAATTTATAGCACATGCAGAAACTCCATTATTACATATTATACCTGGTGCACAAAATTAAAGGAGGTGGGAAAAAAAATAATTTCACAATTGTTTATTACAGTATTCAAGGTACTATGTAAATTTAAGTGCCATCAATATACATGCTAAAGTATTCCTCGAGTGGTATGATGCATAAGTAAACTATGTTGTTTGAAGATTATTAGCATATGATGCTACTAAGCTTGCTTTCTTAAAAAAAAACCAAAAAACCCTTCCCATTTCACCGATCCATTTGCTCCAAAAGTTTGTCCAGTTCTTCCTTGAATTTATTTAAGCTATCAACTTCAATGACAACAGATGGAAGTTTGTTCCAGAAATCAACTAAAGGCAAATTCCCGCACATCTATTCTATAACTGTCATTCCTCAAAAGATAATAAAAACACTCAGAACCTGCACAGGCTAAGGGTTACTGTTATGGAATTCTTAATTTTTAGTAAATCAAACATCTAATTCGAAGAATTTTCTTTTAAGAATAATTTTGTATAGTTAATAACAATAATACATCAACACTTAACAGATGTCTTTGCAATATCATTGTCACAAGAACTTGTTTATTTGTTATAAGGGTAAAACAACGTATACTGTGGTTTGGCAGGCAAGGATTATATTTTATAGTATTGAGACTATAAAAGATAATCTCTTAAATAATCCCAAAAGTTGTTTTACAGTAATAACAAATAAACAAATTCAGCTAAGGTAAAGAAAGCCCACACGAGAAGCATGCAAAAGTTCGATGAAATTTACTGGTAAAAGTACTTGGCTGTAACGGCATTTGTATTGTTGTTCGCTCTGTAAACAGATGGTGGGTGTTATTGGTCTGGTGGGTGTTATTGATTCTAAAGAAAAAAGGTCAGGTTGCACCCACGGGGGGTGCAACCTGACCTTTTTTCTTTAGAATCACTAATTGAATCACGAACAGAGTCATATTGGAAGTTCTGGTGTTGTAAAAAATGTTTGTAATGTAGTTTCACCGGTAAACTTTTTCAAAGTTTGCCGTGCTTCTTGTGTGGGCTTCCTTTGCCTTTTTTTTTTTTTAATAAACAGTTTATCCACTAGTCCACCAGTGATTCTAAAGAAAAAAGGTCAGGTTACCCCCTCCACTCCGGGAAGGTTTCAATCTCCCGTGGGATTCAATTTCTATTCCTGACCGATAACACCCACTGTATGTTTACTGAGCGAGCAACGATACAAATGCCTTACGGCAAAGTACTTTTACCAGTAAATTTATCGAACTTTTGTGTGCTTCTCATGTGGGTTTTCTTTACTTTTGCCACAAATTCTTGTGACAGTGATATTGCAAAGACAGCTGGGTAATGTTGATGTATTATTGTTATTTACTATATAAAATTAACCTTAAAACAAAATTTTCTGAATCAGATGTATGTTTGATATGAAAAAATAGTAAGAAAATAGCATGAAATGTTTGACTTCATTATGTACATATTTCCAATTTGGAAATAAATAGATCGTAGATATAGCTTAGCTTAATTTTCAGCACTCACCTCATAGTAATCCGTTTAGTTGGTTGAAAGTTTTACCATGTACATAGTGGTTATGAGATTCTAATAACTTAAAGAAATTGTAAATTTAAAAACTAAGTTATGGGCTTCAAAAATTTTTCTAAGAAAGGAAAGTGCACCTTCCATTCTATGGTTGTCTAATTAAAATAAATTAAATGAAATGAGATAAAAGCTGATAGCCGCACACGAGCGACTTTTGAAATCGTCTTCAGTTAGTTATAGTGCGGAGGGAAGAGCGCGCGAGTGTGTTATATACAGGTTGAGTTCCCGAAATGCATTTCAGTGCATGCGGAAACTTTATACGTGCTAAATTCCAAATAGGGGAGAAGTTGGTGGGAATCTTTTTGTTTAATATGTTGAACGATGTGTGGCACCTAAACCACTCAATGACGAGGGCTTCTTCTTCCCGCCAGCTTTTCCCCTATTTGGAATTTAGCATGTATAAAGTTTCCACGTGCACTGAAATGCATTTTGGGAACTCAACCTGTATATAACACACTCGCGTGCTCTTCCCTCCCCACTATAGCTAACTGAAGACGATTTCAAAAGTCGCTCGTGCACAGCTATCATCTCACTTCATTTAATTTATTTTAATTAGACAACCATAGAATGGAAGGTGCACTTTCCTTTCTTAGAAAAATTTTTGAGGCCCATAACTTAGTTTTTAAATTTATAATTTCTTTAAGTTATTAGAATCTCATAACCACTATGTACGTGGTAAAACTTTCAACCAACTAAGCAAATTACTATGAGGTGAGTGCTGAAAATTAAGCTAAGCTATATCTACAATATAGTCATATCACAGCACATAAGGACTACTTAAAATATCATCAGGAAATAAATATAATAATATCAACATAGGTTTTGAGTGCTTTATTATTATTATCTTCAGACAAACATGCTAAAGTTTTGTGCAATGGAAAAATATTACTCTTCCCTATTTAAAAAAAAAAAGCACATTTTTATAATAGCTGCTGTAGAGACTAAGAACCTTTTCAAAATTGTGGGAAAAAAAAAATCTCCAGGATAAGCCAGAACTGAAGTTATGAAACATTTTTCATAACTTCTAGCATTATTCTCAGATAAAAAAGTTTTGGTATTTGAAGATTCTACCATTTTGTGGTAAAAGAGAAAGTCATGATATTGGCTGAGGTTATTAGGTAGTGTGGGAAATATAGAGACTAATAATTTAACGACAGCAGTAAGGAAGTAGAATTGCTTATATTGGGATGTGTGGCGACACTACTGCTACTCTTAGAAGAGAAATATGAAGTATTGGTTTATTCATCAAATTGTTATGCTTTGTTGAGAAGCACAGTGCAGCCATTGTAATATTGAGTCAGTCTAGCACAGCCCATCATTTAGAAAACAAAATTTAAGAACCAGAAGTCAGCTTTCAACAGGAAGCTCACTTTTATAGCAGCACAAGAAGGCAATATTCTTGTTCTATTAAGAATCTTCAAGTAAAGGAACCATTAGGTAGAAGTGTATTGGAATTTATTCAAAGATATCAAGGGAAGGAATTAAATAATTTTATGCAGAACCAAATAGAAGTTACTAAGCTTTTTATAAATGAGATATTGTTCAACGTTTAGGCTAGCAGAGAAGAAAAATGCATAGCATAATTATGAATTGGCAGGAGACACAGAATCCAAAGTATGTAAGGAAAGGAATGAACTGCCCAATGGTGCAAGAGCTGTTATGACCATACATTTATTTTAATAAGTAAAAGAAAGCCTGACACAAAATCCTGGGTTATCCCACTCATAAATGGCTGCTGTGATTATAATAATAATAAAAAAAAAAATGGTTCAAGGGGTAAGAGACTATCAAAATCTAGACACGATATCTCAATTAGAAAAACAGGCCTTGTGCATCGGGATGCATATCATCCAAGTTTATTGCGATGACCGACTAACTGGTTAAAATAAATTTATAAAAATAAATAAGTGATAAATAAAAAACAAACATATCATTTATTTATTTTACCAGTTCGTCGGTCATTGCAAGAAACTTGGATGATAAGATATCTCAAATCTGTAGAAATTTCCTGTGAGTCCAAGAGCCATTCAACCTTTTTTTTTTTTTGGCTTGGGGCCAAAAACAGATAAAATGCAGAAAGTTGCAGGCTGTAAGACCAGTTTCTTTAGACTATAGCCTAAAAATGTCCGATAACTTATTCATCGACACAAGTAACCTCTAAATGTTCGCTTTCTAACTTGAAGATCTAGATCAAGGTGTTGATCTAGACTCATGTGGAAGAAGCAGTTAACAGTTAAGATGCATTGTTATATATATAAAAGAAGAAATTAGTATAAAACAGCTATGATGCTTAACATGTTCTACTTCAATATTTATAGATGGATAAGAGAAATTTACCTCAATATGATACATAGAACACTTCCATATGATGCTCTCCAGAAATTAAAACGAATATAAAATTAACATAAATTTTGAAAAACAACTTTCCTTCTTGAAGCTGATGGGGCTTTTCAACCATATGTTATGAACATTGATCGCAGGAATCGTTAATTTCATTCCCGTGATCAAGACATATGGTCGAAAAGCCTCATAAGCTTCAGGAAGGAAAGTCGTTTTTCAAAATTTGTTTTAAACTTTTTCAATTGTTTTTATTATTGTAATCATTTTATGTTAATTTTATATTCTGGAGAGTGTCATATTGAGGTAAATTTCTCTTATTCTTCTACAAATATAGAAGAAGCAAATATTAACAAACTTCTTAATCTGGCAGTGGTTGCACAGGAATTGTCAGGTTCTTTGCAAAAAAAAAAAAAAAATTGTTGGTTAAAGTTTAATGACTAAAACATTTTCTACCTTCCTAAACATAGACATTAATCTCCCAATGACAACTTATAATGCTGCTCCTTGTCGTTTTTTTTTATGACTTGCAAAACATCTGTTTATACCTATTCTGGTTATTACTTGAATTTTAGATTTCTGTTTTTTTTTTTTTTGTTTTTTTTTTTAATTTGGAGTCTTGAAGTGTCCCGGTTAATCCGATCAAGGTAAATCTTGAGTCTGCTGCATTAGAACATCCCTCCATTTAAAAAAAAAAAAAAAAAAACAGAATTAGTTGCATATTTTCTATAAAGAGAACATTTCTCAGAGCTAAACCAAACAAAACACTGGCAGTTAGGCCAACTAATGTTAATAGACTTCCAATCTTATCAGAAGAATGGAACTTGCCTTTTGCTACAAATGAAGTATACTCACAAACTCCCTCTTTTTCCTTAAAAGGTATGTGTGTTATCCAGGATAGATAATAATTCACCCAGAATTCAGAGCAAAAAACAAAACTAACCTTTTCTCCAGTAATATTCTAATTTGTTTCTCTTCCTGCTTCTCCTTTAGTATAGTTTGGGTTGACTCTCAGTTTTAGTAGGAAAAGGATGTTAAGTTTGAAGTCACCTGAATTTTTGGAAAAAAACCTTTTCTAAACGATTTCATGATTCTTAATGCTGCATTAGTAAGAGCACTTATTTCTCAATACATGTTTATCAGGTCTCAGAACTGAAGCTTTGCTTGGTCTTTTCCACATGGCATTAACAAAACAATAGGTTTTTTTGGCCTAATATGTTTGGCACAAAGGAAAGATTCTCGTGAGCTTCATAGAATATATTTTTAACAACGTACACACTTCATCAGCAGAAAGACAAAGTAAAAATCTTCCACAATAAGGAATGCAGTTTGAAAACATAGTTAGTTTTGTAACTGGCTCCTCATTTTTATTGGAACAAAGTGATGTTCCTCTCACTTAGTTCAGTGGCATTGTAAAAATTTCCCTCTGTTTATGATTTGCCATGTCATTATTTTTACGATGGGACATTTAATTTTGTGATTGTTGTATTCTGGTCTTCTTTCATTCCTCTCCTTTTTAAAGTATTCAGACTTATATTATTTCTACAATTGAACATAACACCATCAAACCTAAATTGTATATTTTCATATAAGACCACTGGGGTATTCCTCTGTGCAAATAGTTGTCATTCAGATGTTTAGAAATATAATGGATGAAATTTACTTGTACCTTTCTTATCTTACTCAAATTAAACCAATTAATATGTACTAAAAATTTATCAAATTAAAATAATACATTTATTATTACAGGATCCACACCTTATCCTGGAATGGGAGCCAGAGAAGTAATCCAGTATGTTAGGGAAGGCTATGTGATGGAACGACCTGACCACTGTCGCCCAGAACTATACAGAGTTATGCAAACTTGTTGGCTCACCGATCCTAATGAACGTCCAAATTTTTCAGAAGTCAGAGGAGAGTTAGCTAGGTTACTGGAAGTACAGACTGGTTATGTAGATTTGGAACATTTTCCAGAACATTGTTACTATAATTTATACCAGAGTCCAGGTGAAAAAGTTTGATGCCTAAGCTTATCAGCAAGAGTGATGTATAGGTTTGCCGTGCAGCTTAACACTTCCGAATTACGTGTGCCAGTCTTTTTACAGATCTAACAAAAGAATTGAGAAGAAAATAAAACATAGTAATAAGAAATTAAATTTGGCTGGCAATGAAAATATTACTATTTGATATCAAGGCTTGTGAACTGTGTTCAGATCTTTTGACACTCAAATTGTGACTTTTGGAGAAATATAGATCTCAATGTCTGTGTTGACAGGAATTCAAAACCGTGTGAATAGCAATTCTATGTCAAGTTGTGCATTGTCTCATTAGAAAAATATCAACAATTAGAGTAAAATTATCCTGTCTTTACATAAGTATCTGTGAAAGTTGAATTCAAAACAGCTTAATCTTTTTCAAGTATTTTAATAATAAGCTAAACACAGTTAAAACAAAGCAAACTTGTAATTTTGAAATAATTGCATTTTAAAGTAAATATTTATTTCGTGTATGAATAAGAAAGTCCATTATTAACAAAAGCAGAGGAAAACTAGAAAATTTTTATATTTGCTTTTAATTCCATCCATTAATTATTAATTTTGATGCAATCAAAAAATTAATTCAGCACCTCAGAGTTCCAATGTTTTTCCTGGAACACTATCATCTCTAATTCCTACCAATTTTGCTTTGAAACACTGTTCTTCTTTCAGAAACGTAGCTTACATGTTTCCTATGGAAAGTGTAAGCAACACCTATCTTATGCATATAAATTTAAGTAGCATCAAGAAGTGCATATTTGCAAAAAAAAAAAAAATGTATGAGAAAAACTACATTATTGTTTAAAGCACTTTGTTAAAAAACAGCAAAAAGGTTTCATATTTACAGGAATTCCTCGACAAGAAGAAAAAAACAAAATATATGGGAAAAACCCAGGAACTTTAATATTCCATTTATATAATAAGGTTTACAATATAATAAGAAAAACACAATGGAACCAAATGTATATATATGCACATTCATTTTCAGGATATATTTAGAGATCATAATAAAGAATAAATGTTATTTTATATTCCTGTATAATCAAACATCCAAATTATGTTCAGGAAAAATGTTAGTCGAAAACCTACGAGGGGGGCACCAATTGGTAGTCAGCAAGTGATCTGAGCCTAAGTCAATAATTTGATACAGGAAATTTAAAAAAAAAAAAAAAATACAGTGGACCTCAGCTTTACGATTGGTTCACTATACAATGGACTTTCCATCATAAAATACCGCTCACTATATGATATGTAGTAAGCACTGGTCATTGTGATCATATTTGCAAACTGAATTTTAAATGGCGCCTCCATAGCCAGGTGTGAAGCACACGCTTCTTGATTAGACCGGGGTTCGAACCCGTCACCACCAAATACGGAGGATGTGGAAAGGTCAGGGAATGACCACCGCATATCCCGGAGCAATATGGCCTTAGTTGCTAATGCTCCTAAAAACCAAATAACTAATTGAATTTTAATTCTATTAAACGGCAGTCTTAATAAAAAGAATATTATCCACAGGCTATAAGAGTAAAGATATAAAGTGCAAATTTACACTTTACCTTTTTCACTTCCATAAGTCATGGTGGGAGTATACATTGGTTCATTATTTTACATTTCAGACAAATTGGGATATTGCTCCTTAGGCGTCACACCCTTCCTAATGAGTCTTGCTTCTCTTCCTTGGTGCCTCCGTAGCCAGGTGGGAAGGAGCAGCAGTGCGTAGTACACGCTTCTTGATTAGACCGGGGTTCGAGCCCGTCACCACCAAATACGGAAAGGTCAGGGAATGACCACCGCATATTCCGGAGCAATATGGCCTTAGTTGCTAATGCTCCTAAAAAAAAAAAAAAAAAAAAAACCAAACCAAAGCTTCTCTTCCTCAC
This sequence comes from Mastigoproctus giganteus, assembly GCF_048544385.1. Lineage (NCBI taxonomy): Eukaryota > Metazoa > Arthropoda > Arachnida > Uropygi > Thelyphonidae > Mastigoproctus > Mastigoproctus giganteus. Next base: position 76,446,671 of record NC_143582.1, read on the forward strand.
AATTTTAACAACTCTACAGTAACTATCTTCTTCAATGCACTTTCTACCTCATCAGGAAGTATGTCGTATGTGTTACTAATTTGTGATCCCCCCCTGCTGGCATCATTTCCTCGCTCCATGTATAATTATCTAAAGTAGTCTTCCGCTATTTATAAGCAACGGCTTCCGTAGCCGAGTGGGCAGGAGCGGAAGTGCAGTAGCACATGCTCTCCGACTGGGGTTCAAGCCCCTGACTGCTGAATACGGTCGATCTGCCAACCCGCACTGGACCAGCGTGGCAGATTATGGTCCGTTTCCCTCAGCATGAATTGCCGAGGCTTCCATCCTGCAGTGGGTTGATAATGGCTACACTTTACTTTTTTTTTATTTATAAGTACACCATCACTATTCTTCAGTGATGGTATTTTAGTTTTTAATATCCTCAATTTTTTCTTAATATTAATTCACAATGTTTTTTCCTGTTTTTACTGTAAGAAAGATTCAGAATTTTCCAAATAAGGTTGTTAATCTGAAGCATTATAGTGACCATTTCATCATTGAAGTCAGTTTTGACAACATTACAAGGTTTCATTGGTAGGATATTCTTAGTGAGAATTTCCTTACCAAATTTCATACAATAAAAAATTCCCAGTTTCAAATAGAAATAAATGATATATACTATTAAATATCATAATATTCCAGGATAATTCAAAAAGTAAAAGTAATTTGCATATTAAATACATATCATCCATACCAATACAAGATTTTGAGTTGCAACATGTAGCAATTATATTTTTTTGGGATGAGCAAGTGAAATCCTCGGAGATTTACAGATGAAATGGATGGAAAATAGCAGAACAAATGAATATGCTACACATTACAGATTATTTCATATTACATTCATGATAAAACTTTGTTGTTTAGTTTGAAAAGGGTGTAAGTCAATAACTAATACCATTTTCAAAATAAATTGGTGAATTTCCTCTAATAAAGGCATAATGGATGTTCTCAGATTATTTTAATGTTTTTGTTTACATTCTAGACTGCAACATTACTATCATTATTTAATTAAGTATTGTTGTACATCATCATGTGGCTATTCTAGTTTTCTTAAAATGTTGTTTAAATGATGATAGTGACAGTCCATTTTAAGAAAACTAGAATAGCAACATAATGTACAACAATACTTAAATAATGATAGTAATGTTGCAGTCTTGAATGTAAACAAAAACATTAAAATAATCTGAGAACGTCCATTATGCCTTTATTAGAGGAAATTCAATTTATTTTGAAAATGGTATTAGTTATCAACTTTACACCCTTTTCAAACTAAACAAAGTTTTATCATGAGTGTAATATGTAGCATATTCATTTGTTCTGCCACTTTCCATCCATTTCATCTGTAAACCTCCGAGGATTTCACTTGCTCATCCCACAAAAATATAATTGCTACATGTTGCAACTCAAAATCCTGTATTAGTATGGGTGATAAGTATTTAATATGCAAATTACTTTTTTTGAATTATCCTGGAACATTGATATTTAATAGTATATATTATTTATTCTATTTGAAACTGGTTACAAAATTTTTGAAAAAAAAGAAGTCCATTAGTCTCATCTAATAACCTAGCCTTGTTAATTATTTATTAAGTGATAGCTTCCATTAATCACATAACTCAGGAATACCTGTAGCTGAAAAGGAATTTTTGCTCAGTAAAATTTGCTAGCCAGACCAAAAGTCTCTGGTAAATGCAATGCATACCATTACTAGAGAATGTAAATATCCAGTTTATAACTGTTTGAATAGATGCTATTTGCATGATTCTTGTGTCCTGTAATACCAGCAACTCCATACAAATATGATTGGAGAAAGTTACCTTGAGAGTAAAGGCCTCTAGATTAGTCATTAATGATATTTTCCTGCAAAGTTACAAAAATTCAAATCCAGTCAATAATTAATGGAACCTTTCTAAAGTTAGTCAGTCATGTGAGGTTTTTCACTAATAAAGCCTTGACACTTCACTCTTCTAAACAGATATATAACTTTTCAGACCAAATAATTTAGCACTTACCTGCTTGGTCTCTACATCAAATTGTCACAACGTTAAAAGATCCAATCCAAAGAAATGGAATGTTTTGAAAATATATTTAAAGTCAACATTTTAAATGGAAAGATACATTCTTTCTCAATTGTGAATTTATGAAATATAGAGTGGTAGTATTTGCACAAATCTTTTATCTAAAGAATTAGTAGGTACATCAACCCTGTGATGCTAGTTAAGTTGAGCTTTGTATATGTTTATGTAATAATCACACATCAATTTCATGATACACCTGAGCAATTACTAGCCCCATGAGTGTAGCGGGTTTCCTGTGAAACAATTTGTTTTGAAAAACCTCACAGGAAAAAGTCATATGGGTTCATCTGGACTCAGGGGTGGCCAAAAATACCTGCATTTACATGACAATTAGGATATCAGTATGATAACATGCAAAGACCACAAACAGCCAGGAACTGTAGTGGAAAGACACCCTTAACCATATGCAGGTATAAAGGTGTAAGTCAGTAACTAACACCATGCTGTGAGCTGGCAGTTTCACTGAAGAAGTGTCTGGTTACCCACAACTACTTTTTCCATTAAGCTGTTTGTTTGTTTGTTATTTTGGAGCATTAGCAACTAAGGCCATATTGCTCCGGGGATATGTGGTGGTCATTCCTTGACCTTTCCGCATCCTCCGTATTTGGTGGTGATGGGCTCGAACCCCGGTCTAATCAAGAAGCGTGTGGTACCCACTGCTGCTCCTTCCCACCTGGCTACGGAGGCGCCCCCATTAAGCTGTCTGGATATTCTTTTGCTCAGAATATGTTCTGCTTGTTCATAGTCCTGCCCAAATAAAAATAAGCTTCTTCTGACAACCAGACGTTATGTAATAGTGAATTGAAATATTATCTATTTGTCATGTTCAGAAAGTTATTCAGCACTGTAATTTTGTATGGGAAGATTTTCAAATCCGAGCATTCATTCAACAAAATGCCAAGATATTCCAAGTAAGTCAGTGATTTTAAACATAACATACAGTGTATATGTACCTTGGAAGTATTAGAACATCCCTCCATTAAAAAAAAAAAACTGGACTCAAAATCATTTGTGAGCCACTTTTCTTGACTTTTCTGTAAAACGAACACTGGCCGTGCAAATCCATTTTCATTCTTTTACGCAGCCATCCTCTTTGAAATGCTGGGGTAAATAAAGTATTTTGTCTTGCAAGTGCCCAAGAAGTGTTAAAAAAAAAAAGAAAAAAAAAAAAAGACTTCTGCACAGCAGTTGCATTTTTTTATTTTGGTGAGGACAAAGATACAAGCCCTTTTGCTTACTGACAGGAGCATGTAACGTTCTGTGACTTATTGCTGCAGGCTACCACAAACCTTTAACGAATAGTTCATGTATACATTTCTACATTTAATTTTTAATATACAGGAGTCTCCACTTAGCACTCTTAAATGAAACTGTAAAAATAGAGTGCTAAATGAACCTGCATTAAGTGGGGGGGGGGGGATATTTGTCCAAATAATTTTAACTGGTTGGCTTGACTAGTATTTCTGGTTGATATTAAGGTAATGTTTCTCATTATATAATAATACTAAATGTATCATAAACATTTAAATAGACAAAAATTGTGGTAAAACAAGTACAGCATATGTTCAATAAAATACAAAAAAGCTTACCTTAAAATTACAGAATTATGCATACTGTAAATTTTCAAATCACTCATATCCATTAAATGCAGCATAAAACCTAGCACTCACCTGAATTCAGTCTTAATGTCCAATTTAGTTTCCAACAAAAAAGTTTTTCTGATAAATTTTTCATCTTCTTATGCATTATTAGCACTATCTGAATCATGTATGCATTATTAGCACTATCTGAATCATGTATACACAGTATGCTGAAATCCGTCACTACAACACAAAATGCACACAGGAAAAATGTACACCAAAACAGCCCTGTTTTGGTTTACATTTTTGGCTACTGAACACTTCAATAAATATTAGATAATTCCCCCCAAATGGGTGCTCCTATTTCAATAACACTGCCAAGTGGGATTATGTATAAAGTGTATATTTTTGTAATACACAAGATATGCATGGTGACAGCTTTGACATATTTTCCACCTATATCATTAAATGACCATAGCGTTTCACAAAATTTTTGGAAATATATACAGCTACAGAAAATTACTGGTGAACACAAAAAAAAAAAAAAAAAAACACCCACTTTTGAGCCAATAAACAGCTTTCAAAATTTCCCCTAGTCATCACCAACACAACAGCAACCATTTTATTTCAGGGGAACAGAATGCAATTCTGGGGAAGGGGTATCAAAATATTCAGTACATTATAGCAAACACGTGTTGAGTGAACAGCACTATATTGGGGGACAAATGTACAAATAAAATTATAATTTAATTTGTATTTGGTTTTAATTGATAAGTACAGGAAATGTGTCAACATTTCCTGTACTGTGCACAATAATTCAATGCTTCTGAAACAGTAATGACTCTTTGTTGAGGGGCAAATCTCGGCAAAATTATAATTAAGGGAATATAGTTAGTTAACCCATTTACTAGATATTTCTCCCTTTCTCCCCATAAATATCTTTTAGAATTATGGCAGTGTGAATTTTAATGGGCATCACTGGTTATTCTTTAATTAGAAAAAATATAGCCTTAAAAAATTTCATGTTGGTTTATGAAATGAAGTGTGTACCTGCCCATGTGTAATTTTTTTGTACAGTTTCTTTGGTTTCTGCAATGCTGTAATGTTGGAATTGAGGTATTTTGGAAATTTTATTTTCAAAAAAAGACTGCTGTTTCTAAAGATATTATTTCTCTTATTGTCCAGTATAGTGGGAGAATATAATTAAAACATTTTTTCTTAGAAATATTGAGTGTTACATGCAGTACAGCACTCATCACAGATTAAAAATCAAAATTATATACATTGTAATGGAACCAGTATGAGTCATTAAAACAGAACTTGTAGACCATCTAGAATTGGATTTTACTCCAATCAGTATGGTTAAAAGTTAGTTTTTGGAATGTAAGTAAACTGTATTTTCTTTTAATACTAAATACACTGAAGAAGACCCACAATGAGAGTTCAGAGTGTGTGGTAGTCCCAAAATTAAAATTGTTATCCCAGTTTAAGTTGCTTGAAAATCAATGAGTGAAGTATAGTACTGGCAAGCAAACCAGTGCTCTGCAATATTCATTCTGCATCATTTGATTAAAAAGCTGCTCACACACAGAGTTCATTCACATATTAATCCCTCCTTGCTCAAGTTGATTGTAACTGGTGACAGTCAGTGTTTTGAACACAGACTAATAGTTTAACAGCAGCATGCAAAAAAATGTGGGATAGTCATGGGACAATCAATTATATAGGTCCTGTTAGGATTACTAAAAGCAAAAAAGTTATACATATATTTATACACTAATATTAGGATTGTAATAAATAAATCTGATGTATTAGTTTAGTTAAGTTGTAAACATTGGAAACATTTGCTGCTTGAATATGGTAAGTATGTTCAGAAAGGACGAGAGTAGTTAAGTCCTTAGTTAAGAAGCACATAGAATCTAGGGCAGTGTGCCTGGTTCAACAGTGCAACGTTGAGTCAATTTTATGTGATATAAGCACTAGAAAAACAAAAATGAGAGTAGATAGTCTATAGGCTAAATGACTGTGATGAGTATAATTAATAGCCATAGAGACAAATAGGGAGCTAGTGAATCAGAATGTCTTCTAATGAGGGATTTTAGCTGGAACTAATGGGTTGGTTGCTAATAATAGTAGGTCCTTAACTGGAACTAATAGCAGAACCTTTCTGAATTTGTTGGATAACTGTTTTCTACACCAGAATTCTTTGCTTATGTTAACACTAGGGGGATGAACCACATTGGTACACCAGAAAAATGTTATAACTATTGATGATCCTGTTCAGGTTGCTGACAAACTAAATAAATATACTGCATCCACATGAATCTGGATGCAATATATTTATTCAGAAGTTCTTAGGGATGGGGACACTAGAAGTAAACCAAATTGTAACTGAGAGCTAACTGAGAAGATGGAAGAGAAATTATTGAAGCTAAAAGTAAATAAGACACTTGTGGCTGACAGAATGAATCCAATTATATTAAAAGCAGCAGCAAACCTTTAGCCTTAATTATGGGAGCATACTTTAGCACTCCAGATTGAAGATGCAGAAATGTGTTCTCTGTTCACAAAGGAAAATCAAAGGGCAAAGTGATTAATTACAGACTTATGACTTTTGCTCCTGGAAAAATAACGGAGTCAGTAGACAAGTAATGCATGATCATCTAGATAGGAATACAGTTATGTGGCAATCACAACATGGATTTTTTTAAAGGAGAGATCTTTTCTTATCAATCTGATTACCTACCTAGGCAATATGAAGGAATTGTATGCAAAGAATAAGTCTGATTTTCTACTTAGATTTCTGTAAAGCTTTTGAAACTCCACATTAAAGACTGCTATGCAAAAAGACTGGAGCACTTATAGTTGGACAAGTTATTGGTATGGACAAAGTATTGGTTGAGTAGCAGAAAACAGATCACTTATTAATGGGGACTGCTCTTCTTGGACTTTTGTTATTAGCAGAGTTCCTCAGGTTCAGTGCTTGGTCCCCTGCTCTTTTCAATATTTATTAATTATACTGATGAAGGCATATTCAAGCTTAAAGTATAAGTTTGTAGATGATACAAAGGTTGTAGGGTAGTTAATTACAGGAATCAGGGTATGCTACTTCATCAAGACCCAGAAAAATTAGTTGGGCAAAGAATTGGCAATTCAGGTGTAACATTGCTAAAAGCAAGGTACTGCATATTATGGGTAGAAGTAATCCCAGAATAGCACCATTTAGGTGGTACCAGGTTCAAGGTGGTGAACAAAAGAGATTTAGCAATAATTGTACAGTCTGACATGAAGTTTTCTGAGCGCTACAGACATTCAGCAAGGACAGCTCATGGGATTCTGCCAATCAGATACAGGAAATTTCTCAGCAGGAGATGATTATCTCATTATATAATGGCAATGGTTACCATTAATAATACCAAGATATTAATACCAAGCAATAATATCTTGGGTACTGCAGTTGTCCAAATGAGGTGTCCTGATCTGCACACAGATCTAGACACCTCATTTTAGGAAGGATGTGAATTTGTTGGAATGGGTGTAGAGAGGAAAAAGATTAGTCAGGAGTACAAAGGAGAGGGGGAACTCTTACCAACGAAAAACTTCATCGATGCAGTGATAGGTTGGTCAGAAAATTTCTAGTTTGAGAGAATACACAGGCTAATAGCTTAACTAGCAGAGATGAAAGTGATTCTTGCACTGCTACTATTGGTACATGCAGCAGCCTGGAAATCAAGGAAATTGTCTGGGATATCATGGAACAAATAAATACATAGGCTATGTTAGGGTAACTAAGAGTAAAGGAACATGTACACATATACTTGCAAAAAGACTAGTGTTAAGAGCATTGTAAAATAAATTTGAAGTACCGATTAAGTCATCAAAAGGAAACACTGTAGGAATAAGAAACGTGGCATCATATAAGTGATGCTGAATTTGAATATTGGGAGTACAATGTAAACAGGAAGGACAGACAAGACAGGAGAGGTGGAGGTTTTATGCTCTTAATTAAGAAGCAAATTAAATCTAAGGCAGTGCATCCAGTTGACATGGATGACAAGCACGATGTTGAGTCAGTTTGGTGTGATAAAGCACTAGGAAGACAAAATTGAGAGTAAGGGTGTGTCATAGGCCTAATGACTGTGATCAGACAAACAGCTATACAGAGAGTGGGCCAGCAAATCAGAATGTCTCATAATGGAGAATTTTAACTTTCCAGTTGATTGGAATTTGTGGGTTGGTCACTCACACACTAGCAAGACTTTTGTAGATGACTGTTTTCTACAGCAGCAAGAGGAAGCAATAATCTAGATCTAGTTATCAGTAGTGATTTTACATGCATTAAGAATCTTCAGATAAAAAAACCCACTGGGTAGCAGTGATCACAGTGCACTAATCTGGAAGTGAATTAAAGGCATAACTACTGTCAAGGATAAAGGGAAAGTCTTTTGCTTTCCTAAGGGTATCTACAGTAGTTTCAGTTTTTAAATTCTATGATGCAATGATGTTTAAATTCAACTGATGATGCAAATTTTAAATGGGAAGTATTCAAAGAAGCTACTAGGCTTTTCATAGCAATGAAGAAATACTGTTTAAGGCTTAGATCTAAATTCAATTTCAGCTGAACTAGATGTGGCAGAGGGTGCATATAAATTATCAGGTGATATAGAAGCCTATGGTAGATATAAATTTATCTGTAATCCAGTCATAAAGGAGGTTAGGCAAGCTAAGGCAGATTATGAGAAGCCTCCGGCAAAGAATGCAAAGAAAAGCAGCAAAGACTTCTATGCTTATATTAACAGTAGAAGGAAGGGGGGTTGAATCAAGTTGGGCCACGATGTCTAGGTGTTAACTGATGATGACCCTGCTAAGGTTGCAGACAAATTGAATAGATATCTGCATCTACATTCACACATGAAGACTTCTTTAGGGAAGGGGATGCCAGCAGTCTATCAAACCATAACAAAGAGCTAAATGACTTTGTAATATAACTCAAAGGAAAGTGGAGGAGAAATTGTTGAAGATGAACATAAAAAAAGGCACCCAGGGTGAATGGAATCCATCCAATTATATTAAGGGAGGCAGCAAAGGAGGTAATAAAACCCTTGGCCATAATTATGAGAGTATCCTTGGATTCAAGGTCCCTATGGACTGGAGATGTGTAAACGTGTATCTCCAATTCATAAAGGAGAATTTAAAAGGTGACATGAGTAATTACAGATCTGTTAGCTTAATGTCTGTTCCAGGGAAAATAATGGAATTACTGGTTAAAGAAGTAATGCAAGACCATCTGGACGGGCATGCAATTATACTGCAACCACTTTGTGGATTTGTTAAGGGTCGGTCGGTCTTGTCTAACCAATCTGATAGGTTGATGATGTAGTGACCAAGGAACTGGATGAAAAAAATAATTTTGACATCATATACTTGGATTTCAAGAAGGCTTTTGATACTGTTGCACATAAAAGACTGCTGTACAAATGGAGCAATGTGGCATTAGGGCAAGTTACTGCTATGGATAAAGGGATGGTTAAGTGGAAGAAGACAGAGAGTAGTTATCAATGGGCACTGCTCTTCATGGACTAATGTTATTAGTCGAGTTGTCCAGGTTTCAGTGCTGGGCCCATTGTTGTTTTCAGTATTTACAAATGATATTGATGATGGTATATCAGGCTTAATGTCCAAGTTTGCAGATGATACAAAGGTTGGCAAGGGTGATTAACAACAGTCATCAGAGTGAGTTATAGCAACAAGATCCAGGAAAATTGGGTTGAAGTTTAACATTGACAAATGCAAGGTACTGCATATGGGCAGCAGTTACACAGAGTAACTTATCCACTGTGTGGTACTATACTCAGGGCAGTGGAGAATGAAAGAGACCTAGGAACAATTGTGCTGCCAGGACAGCTTAAGGGGTTTTGTCAATGATATACAGAAACTTTGCTAGCAGGGATAAGGTGATTATCCTTTTGATATATTTTGTATCCTTTTGCCATGGTTAGGCCATTTACTGACTACTGTATACAGGTCTGGAGGCCTCATTTTAGGAAGGATGTAGATCTGCTGGAATGGGTGCAGAGAAGGGTAACCAGGCTAATGAAGGGAACCAAAGGATGCTTTTATCTAGAAATGCTTGAGGTGTTTAAAGCCTTGAATAGATTGAGTAGGCTGAATATTAATGGCATTCTTCCACTTGATGAGACCACACACGAGGGAGCATAAATTCAAGTTGAGGAAGGATGGTTGCAAGACAGATGCATGGAAGTTTGCCTTCAGCCAGCGGGTGGTTGATTATTAGAACAGGCTTCCATCTGTTGTTGTGGAAATGGATGGGTTGAATAAATATAAGGAAGAACTAGACAAATTCTTGGAAGGTATGGATGTATGAACTATGTTTTTTTTGCTGATTGTATTTAATCTTGCCATCATTTGCCATTACTGCTACTTGCAAGGAGACCTGATTGAAAGGTTTAATAGACTTTTATGATTTATTAATGTTTTATTATTATTAATGGATTTAGTAAACTAAATGGTGCATCTGTATTAATTACCTTTATAAAGAGCATCATATTCCGGAACTTCTACTGGTCCTTTAATCACATGCACAATTCCTTCTGTGGAAGGTTTGGTGTCCAAGCAAGTAAGAAAAGGAAGATGGTATTGTAATTGACCAGTTCAGATTACACACACAAGGGGACTTAAGTAGAAAAAGGATGGTTGCAATATAGATGTGCAAAAATTTGTTTCAGACAGAGTGTAATATTTGATGAAGCAAACTTCCATCAGTTCAGTGGATAGTGTGATTAAATTTCAGAAAGGATTAGACAAATTATTAGAGATGATGAACAGATGACATGGGCGGATTTTTTTTTTTTTTTTGCTCATGCTATATGAGCTTGTATCATTTGTTGTTATTAATGCTAAAACATGGAATCAGCATTAACATACCATCCAAGACACAAAAATTTCATTTTCAAAAAATCAAAATGATTGCTTCCTTCAGAAGGGGAATGATTCACAAAGATATTTTTCAAACAGTGAATAAGGGGTATCATGCACAAATTTTAGATTGTTTGGTTAAAAGAAATCACCAAATAGTTTGGAGAAAAAGGAACTGGTTGCTATTGCAAAACAATGCCAGGTGCTTATTATCAAAGAGCTCTGGGCTGTGGAACTGCCCTGCTTCCTCTGAACTACTATTTGTTCTTGAATATCAATGTCTGCTGAAAGATAGCAAAGGAATTGCCGAAAGTCAGTTCTATAAGTAATCTCTCAAATGTTTAAGTGTTCAAGGCAATTACTTTGAAGGCGCCTCCGTAGCCAGGTGGGAAGGAGCAGCAGTGCGTAGCACACGCTTCTTGATTAGACCGGGGTTCAAGCTCGTCACCACCAAATACAGAGGATGCGGAAAGGTCAGGGAATGACCACCGCATATCCCGGAGCAATATGGCCTTAGTTGCTAATGCTCCTAAAAACTAAATAACAAACAACAATTACTTTGAAAAAATATAAACTTTTTTTGAAATTTTAACATTGGTTTTCATTAAACTGGTACAGTCCTGGAACTTAACTGTTAAGCCTTGTACATTTAACACTATGTTGAAAATTATCTAACTCCTAATGTTTTTACAAAAAAAAAATATATATATATATAACTGATTTTTGTCAGAGGAGATAAAATGGTGAACTCAAAGACATGTCTTATTCTGATGCTATTGAGGCAGTGTTAGGTGGGTCAGAAAACTGCTAGCTTTGGGGAATACACAGATTAACAGTAACTGCTGGCAGAGGTGAAAGTGATTCTTGCACTACTTCTATTGTAATGAGCAGCAGCCTAGAGAGCAAGTTGCTGGGATTTCAAGAGCTGCTGTGAGTCATCATGGAAAAAGTAAATACATGGCTGTGTTAGGGTAACTAAGAGTAAGAACGGTTGCATGTACACCAATGCTAGGAGTTTAGTAAATAAATTTGATTAATTTGAGGTGCTGGTCAAAACATCAAAATGTAGATATGGTTGGAATATCAGAGACGTAGTGTCACACAGATATAAGAAATGCAGAATTGGAATTTGGGGAGTACAATCTGTACAGAAAGGATAGGAAGGGAATAAGGGGTATGCTGTTAGTTGTTGTTGTTGTTATTTGGTTTTTAGGAGCATTAGCAACTAAGGCCATATTGCTCCGGGGATATGCGGTGGTCATTCCCTGACCTTTCTGCATCCTCCGTATTTGGTGGCTCACGGGCTCGAACCCCGGTCTAATCAAGAAGCATGTGCTGCGCACTGCTGCTCCTACCCACCTGGCTATGGAGGCACCATTCTGTTAGTTAAGAAACACACAAAATCTAAGGAAGTGCATCCAATGGACATTGGTGGGACAATGCAATGTTGAGTCATTTTGGTGTGACATATGCACTGGGAAAGAAAAATTGCGTAGGAGTGTGTTATAGGCTTACTGACTCTGATGAGTACAATAAACAACTATACAGGGAAACAGAGTGGGCCAGTAAATTAGATTGTCTTATATGGGAGATGATTTTAAATTCCCAGATATTGCGGATTAGTCCCTTGTACACTAGCAAAGCTTTTGTAAATTTACTGGATGATTGTTTTCTAGAGCAGCATGTTTGAGAGGCAACCAGAGGGAGTAATACTCTTGATATGATTATCAGCAGTGATTCTTCATGCATTAAGAATCTGTAGATAAAGGAACTACTAGGTGGCAGTGATCACAGTGTGCTGATGTAGGATTTACTCAAAGATGTAACTACCATCAGGGTAGTTACAACACCAACTGATGATGTTACCAACAGAAAATTCAAAATGGGAAGCATTCAAAGAATTAATCTTGAAAGCTACTAGGCTTTTCATACCAACTAAGAAATATTGTTCAAGGTTTAGGCCTAAATGGATGTCAGATGAACTAATGAGACTTGTGGCAGATAAGAAAAACACATGGGATGCATATAAACTATCAGCTGACAGAGAAGCCTATGGTAGATATAAAAAAAGTAAACTGTAAAATGGTGGATAGATATAAGCTGGTCTGTAATCAAATCACAAAGGATGTTAGACAGGTGAAGGCAGATTATGAGAAATCCTTGGTAAAAGATGCAAAGAGTTTTTTACTTATGTAAACTCTAGAAGGAGGAGGGGATGAATCAGATTGGTCCATTTGATATCGATGGTTCGACTGTTGATCCTGCTCAGGTAGTTGACAAACTGAATGAGTATTTTGCATCTACATTCACTCATGAGGGAATTCAGGAAGGGAATGCCAGAAGTTTATCAAACTCTGGCAGGGAGCTAAATGATTTTGTAATAACAGAGCAAAGCAGAGGAGAAATTGTTGATGTTAAACATAAGAAAAGCACCGGGGTTGGATGGGATCTATCCAGTTATATTAAAGGAGGCAGCAAAGAAAGTAAGCAAATTCTTAGCCACAATTATGAGCTTCCATGGACTCAGAGGTCCCATGTCCCCATGGACTGAAGATGTGCAAATGTGGCCCCAATTCACAAAGGAGGGGATCAAAGGGTGACTGAGTAATTACAGACCTGTTAGTTTAACTTCTGTTCCAGGGAAATGAATAGAGGCATTGTTTAAAGTAACACTGCAGAATCATCTAAACAAGGCTGTAGTTATAGTTCAGACACAGCATGGGTTTGTTAAGGGAAAGTCTTGTCTGACCAATTTGATTGGATACTATGATGTGGTCATAAAGGAATTACATGCATAAAATTATTTTGATATCATATATAGCCACTCCTTGAATTACATCATGGTTGTGTTCCGTGGAACTCTACATAAGTTGAATTTTATGTGTCAGAAGTTCCTTAAAGGCGTATGCAGCACTCAGAACTATGCTTACTGAATTTGATTGAAGAAAAAAAAAGAAATGTTCAAAGAACATGTAAATAGAATTATTTATTAAAATTTTTTTTATTTCATGCACAGGAAAAATTTTAAGTGTGCAATTACAAAAATTTTACTTTAATGTTGTGGAAACCAGCGTGATGCCTCAACCTATTAAATCAACCGTTGCTTGCTGTGAACTTGGCTTGGGGTTCACCATACTTATTCTTAATACCTTCATAAATACTTCTTGCTTTTGCTTGAATGGCCATTAGACTTAGGGGCATTTGCTTTGAATCTGATTTTCTATCCATATTATTAATAGCTTTTCAATCTTTGATATAGCACCTGAATGCTATTTTGTGACCACTGCTGATCTTAAATGTGTTGATCCTTTAACACATTATTTTATACGTGCACCGTCCTTTAAAGTAGTATTCACTGTTGAAGCAGCGAGACCTAATTCCCATGCAACAGATGACAAACTTTGTCCTGATTCATACTTCTTAACCATTTTCATCTTCATTTCTAAATCAATTTTGTTTAGTTTCCCAGCACTGCCACCACTTTAACTTTTCGTTGGTCCCTTTCCCTTCACCATTGTAATTAGTAAATAGGAATGAAGAGAAGATTCTGAACATTTATTTATGTTATTTTTATGATTGAAGATTTCGGTGAAGGGAAAACACGTTTTACCATAATAACGTAAAAACCCACACAATTCCAGTTATCGGTATTATCACAAATGCAATAAGATCATGTTTACCTCCTGTTTATAATAGATTTAACAGAAAAACTAATAAACTGGAAAGTGCAAATTGTTTTTATTGTTTTATGGTCGTGACCTCCAGAAACATGCTTTAGAAAAATTTCACAAAGGCATTCAAAATTCATTCTTATAACCGAACATATGATAACAACGAAAGTGTAGTACATTCTCTGACCGGACCACGTAGCCCTTCCTCTCACCAAATAGTAGCGTTTGTTAGTTGGGGGTTTTGTTTTTGCATTCTTTAGTTAAAAGTGATTTTTGTGTTGTGCTTATTATGACATAAATTTATATAAAAATAATACAATATCTTAAATACAACATCTCTCTAAAAATAACTTTTTAGAGAGTTGAATAGCTTAGTAATATAGTGAAAATTTCAACTTTTGAGGTCTTGGAATGAATTATAAAAAAAAAACCAACAAAATGTGTTATTGGGTTTATATTACGATATTTTCACAATACCTCCATTTATTCCTATGGGATGTAAAATATATTTCCATATTTTTTTCTGTTTGCACTTGGATTTTAGAAAAGTTTTGATACTGTACACATGGAAGATTACTGTACAAGTTGGAGCAGAATGGCATTAAGGGCAAGTTGCTACTATGGATAAAAGGATGGTTGAGTGGGAGAAGACAGAGAATGGTAATCAATGGACACTGCTCTTCATGGACTAATGTTATTAGTGGTGTCCCCCAAGGATCCATGTTGAGCCGATTGTGATGATGGTATATCAGGCTTAATGTCCAAGTTTGCAGATGATACTAAGGGTGGCAGGTTTGTTGACAGTACGCTACTGCAACAGGATCTATAAAAATCGAGCAGATGGGCTGAGAGATGGCAACTGGTTTAACAGTGGCAAATGTAAAGTACCACATATGGGTAGCAGTAACTCCAGAGTAACATATCAACTGTGTGGTACTACACTCAGGATAGTGGAGAATGAAAAAGACTTGGGAGTAATTGTGCAGTCAGATATGAAGTTTTCTGAGCAATGCTGACAGTCTGCAAGAGCAGCTCGTGGTGTCTTGTTAATGATATACAGGATTTTTTTCTAGCAGGGACAAGGTGGTGATTATCCCCTTCTATAAGGCAATGGTCAGGCTACACCTTGAGTAAAGTATATACAGGTCTGGAGGCCTCATTTTAGGAAGGATGTAGAGTTGCTGGAATGAGTATAGAGAATGGCAACGAGATTGGTGAATGGAGAAAAAAGTTGCTCTTACGAAGAACAGCTTAAGTTCTGCAAATTGCAGCGTCTGGAGACTAGGCACCTGTGAGGTGATCTGATTGAGGTGTATTGGATGGTTTGAGCAGGCTCAATGCTGATGTCATTGAGCCTGCTCTTGCTCAGATTATGAACTTAAGGGGGCATAAATTCAAATTGAGTAAAGTATGTATGTATGGAACAGATGTATGGAAATTTGCCCTTAGCCAGCATGTGGTTGATTGCTGGAACAAACTTCCATCTGTCATGGAAGTTGACAGCTTAAATAAATTCAAGATAGAACTACACAAACATTTGGAGTGAATGGATGGGTGAAATAGGAAGGGGTATTTTTTTTTTTTTTTGGCCGATGCTGTATAAGCTTGCTTTCTTGCATCATATGCCTCTACTAATGCTAATTCCTAATATTACCTGATTTGTGCAGCTAATTCGTAATATTACCTCTGAGATGGGATCCAAGGCAGTTGGCCTATTGTGGACTGAGGAACTTCCTTTGTTGACTGAAAATTGAAAAAAAAAAAGAAAAAAAAAAAGTGAAGGTTTTTGGAAACATTTGCTACCATTGGAGCATCTCATATTGAAAGTGTTTTTGTAACTCATACCACAAAACTGCTTCTTTTCATTTATATATATATACTGTCCAGTCAAAACATTTTGACCACCTACCTAATAGTGGGCATGTCCTCTTGCTGCCACACAGTGAGGAATGAACTCTATAAGGCCTCTGAACATTAAAGGAGGTATGTTTTACAGGAGGAACTGTGTTGCCTGGATTGTGTCCTGCAGATATGCAATAGTCTGTGGTGCCAGATCTGCATAATCTTAGTGATGTTCTGTGGGATTCATATCTGGCAGAGTTGGCAGCCAAGATAGCACCTTGGAGTCAATGTCCTGTTTGGTGAACCATTGTTGCACAATACTAGCAATGTGACACGGCACATTATCTTGCTGGAGCACACCTCTACTATACTGAAAGACAATTCACCATGAAGGGGTGTACCTGATCAGCCACAGTGGATAGGTGGATTTAACATTCAGAGTGCTGTCTAGGGGTATAATGGCTCCAACAGATTCCCAGAAAATCAATACTTAATATTTATATTAATGATAAATACTTATACTTAGCATTAATATTTATCACCTGTGAACAAAGAATGGCATAAAAAATGCAGTTAAGAACAAGTGTTACAGCATTCTGATTATTAATTTATCTGCACCAATAGGAACATTTTGTAACTTAATACTATTTTTGAACGTAATAACAATTTTTTATTAGGATTACGTTTGTAAATGAAAATGTCCTTCTCATAAAGATCACTGATCATCATATGCAGAGTTACAAGCTGTTATTAAGTCATAAACACTTATATCGTATATGATTAAATGTTAGCAACTCTCCTCAGCTGCTCATAGCCTGCCAGTTGGGCAGGCCTGGCCTGGTTTAAAGAAACAATTTGTTACCAGTCATAATCAGATAAATATGTACATGGTTGGTCATATTTTTTTATTTTATGACCAAAACAAATTCTCCATGCAAACAGCTATATTAATTAAATGTTCTTAAAGGTTAAATTTTTGTATTATAGAGTTTAAGGGATTAAAAAAAAAAAGAACTTTGTATGTACAATCATCACTTTTTGGATGGAAATGTAAGTAAAGCTTTTGTATATAAATAAAAGGTTTGTTAAAAAAATATATATTTAAACACTGAATAAAGTCTAACACAACTGCCAAGTTTTAAAATATTTTTCTTGTCATTACTAAAATCATGATATTCACACCTTAGAAATATAACTGAAGAATAAAAATGCATCCACATTGCTGTATTAACAAGAGTTAAATTACACAATGCATTTATCTGCAAAAATTCATACAAAAAAAATATATACAAAAACTGCTGATTTAAAATACTTATTTTTGTGTATTAGATTCATCTCAGTCTGCAAGACAAATTTGTAGCACTGTAGTCAAAAATGAGGATATGGTTCAAGTGAGTTATTAGATCGAATATCTGGATTAATCATATTTTCAGTCTACATCCTAGTCACCGGTCTCACTTGGAAACTAAGTGACTTATCATTGGATATGTCATCTTCTATCCAATAAATAACAATAAACAGAACAGCTCATCACACCCACATTATAAGTGAACCATACTGCAATTGAATTACAATACCCATATGTTTTTCCTCATTGACTGTTGCCCTATAATGAAGTGAAAACAAATATTCCTTATAAGGGAAATGTCTCAAATTTTTTAGTAATTCCTATAGATTCAAATTGAAGGTACTCAGGTTTAAAAATTTAAGGAAGTAGAGAAAGTGGCATGTGATAGATAAGTTAGCATTAAAATGTAACTCTAACTTATTCATAGTTAATACTTCTCTGTAGTTTCACTTTTTATAATCATGTCTAGCATTTCTGAATAATTAAAACTAAAATAGAATATTGAAAAGATTTTTTTTTACAGTCTAAATGCTGTTTATGCCAAGAAGACAATTTTCTTCTCAAATAAACAGCATTTAGACTAGTGCATTTGTCCCAGGAACACAAAATATTTTCCACACAATTTTAAAGCTGATATTACTGGATGCAACATGGTAAAATAGTGAACTTAAAACTTTCAAGTAAACTCTTATGACTGCATGTGTAATTCATCAAATAATTATGTCATTTATGTGACCATCAACTTCAGTTTTGTAATGTATAAAAGCTTGCTTACTTGCCTCCACCCAGTATCCTTCCACAAGCATTTTTTTTTTTTTATATCAAAATTCCGTATTTTTCAAAATTCTGTGTCCACAAATTTAAACTTGTTTCGTAAAAGACTTTGCAGACTCAAAACTTTATTTGTACCTCTTTTTCCATACTATGTAATATTGAACATAAAAAAAAAAAAACAAGCTTCTGCTAATTCACTTTCAGATATTATTTTTGTAACAGTTGGACATTTGTCTTTTGATATACAATTAATTTAAGTGCATTATAAGTTTTAACATTGGTAGTAAAGACTGGTGTTTGCTGAACCTTAAACTGTATTCCAACAAAATGGTTGGAATACAGTATGGTTGTATTAAAAAACAGCATGGCTGTATAAAAATGTTTATTTTTGAGTGAAAAAGTGTCCTTCTACTGCATGTGAAAACATCAGTGTTTATTATGGAATATTTATAGTTTTGAGGTAAAGTTTAAGAGGGAAAAGCTAATGTTTCAAATGTCACTTTGTCTTCTTGGTTCCTAGTAACAGAGGATAATGATGACTTTCTAAAGATGATAAGAAGATAGGCATTCCCCTTATAGTCATCAATGACTTCAAATGTTTGTTCTTCCCATTTGTTAAACACAAGGAAAAATTAAAAAAAAAAAAAAAAAAGAAAGAATTAAAAAAGTTCCATAAAAAATAAACAAATTGCCACTGCGTGTCCACGGTAGCAGTACAAAGGGTACTAGGAAAGTTTTGCAATACAGCTTTGTTTATTTAATTTTTTCAAAGTAATTTCCTCTACATTCAATACACCTCTCCATCCTCCGAAACCAATCTTTAAATCAGTTCTGCCAAGTTTCACTAGGGAGTAAAGCACACTCGTTGTCCCAAGCCCGTAGAAGGTCCTCATCACTGGAAAACCGCCTCTCTTTTAGCTTCATTTCCACATGCGGGAACAGTGCAAAGTCGCAGGGAGCAAGGTCTGGTCTGTAGGGAGGGTGCTCGAGAAGTTTCAGTCCTGTCGCGGTCAAATATTCAGTGCAGGCTTTGGCGCGGTGAGCTGGAGCATTTTCGTGATGGAGGTACCAGGTGTCCATTCTTGACTTTGGCCGCAGGTTCTTCATAGATCCAATGACTTTAGGCAGGCATTGTTCAGTATACCACTTAGCTGTGACTGTCTTCTGCATGTCCAAAAGACACGTTCCACAATTCCACTCGATTTGAAAAATACAGCTATCATTTTCTTCTTTACAGATCGGGATTTTCTGACAATTACGGGTGTGTCGTCATCATCAAAGACCCAAACTTTGTTTTGAGCCTTGGTCGACAGATCGTAATAGTACAGCCAAGTCTCGTCACCTGTCACGATGTTGTTCACATACCGAGATTATCCCTTATCAAACTTTTTTAACATCTCCCGGCACCAAGTCACACGTCGTGTCATCTGCTCTTCAGTCAGTTGATGCGGCACCCAGAGAGAACAAAGTTTCTTCACGTGCAAATGATCTTGCAGAATCGAACGAATTGCTGGTGCATTTAGGCCCAAAGTATCCTCTATCTGTTGGTAGGTCACTCGCCTGTTTTCGTCAAGCATTTTCCTCACAGCAGTAACGTTTTCTTCCGTAACTGACGTTCGTGGCCTTCCCGGCCTCTCAGAATCCTCCAGAGCGAAATTTCCCCTTTGGAATTCTCTATACCACCTGAATATCGTTGTACAATGTGGACAATCATCATCTAGTGCAAGAGTCATTTCTTCTAAGCACTGGTCTATGGTTAAACCACGCACGAAATTATACCGCAAAACTGTCCTTATCTCATTTCGTGACCACGATGCCATCGCAAGCACTTTACACTCTCACTACTAATGAATAACTGAGCCCATCGACTTGGCGCGGCGGCTACTATGCACGTATGAACATGTCTCAACATGCAGCAACAAGCAGCTTCCTGTGATTCATTGTTGCGTCATATTGAAAAACTTTCCTAGTACCCTTTGTAAATTAACACGACACAGAAGCCTATGATAGATATAAGTTGATCTGTAACCAAGTTACAAAGAAGGTTAGGCAGGCAAAGGCAGATTATGAGAAATCTTTGGCAAGGGATGCAAAGAAAAACAGCAAAGAGTTCTTTACTTATGTAAACTCTAGAAGGAGGGGGATGAATCAGATTGGTGCACTTGATATCGATGGTTCAACTGTTGATGATCCTGCTCAGGTAGCTAACAAACTAAATGAATATTTTGCATTGACATTCACACATGAGGAGTTATTCAGCGAGGGGAATGCCAGAGGTGTATTCAACTCTGGCAGTAAGCTAGATAATCTTGTAATAACTGAGAGTAAAGTGGAGGAGAAATTGTTGAAGATAAACACAAGAAAGGCACCTGGGGTAGATGGGATCTATAAAGTTATATTAAAGGAGGCAGCAAAGAAAGTAAGCAAACCCTTAGCCATAATTATGAGAGCTTTCTTGGACTCAGGGGAGGTACCCATAGACTGGAGATATGCAAATATGACACCAATTCACAAAGGAGGATCAAATGTTGACAGAATTAATTATAGACCTGTGAGTTTAACTTCTGTTCCAGGAAAATTAATGGAGGCACTGGTTAAAGAAGCACTGCAGGATCATCTAGACAAGACTTCACTTATAGCTCGGACACAGCATGGTTTTTTTAAGGGGAAGTCTTGCCTGACCAATTTGATTGGATACTATGATGCAGTCACAAAAGAACTGGATGCAGGGAATAACTTTGATATTATATACTTGGATCTTAGAAAGGCTTTTGATACTGTTGCACATGGAAGACTGCTGCACAAATTGGAGCAGTGTGGCATTGGACGCAAATTGCTGCTATGGATAAAGGGGTGGTTGAGGGGGAGAAGACAGAGAGTGGTAATCAATAGACACTGCTCATCGTGGACTAATGTTATTAGTAGAGTCCCTCAGGGTTCAGTGTTGGGTCCATTATTATTGTCTGTATTTATAAATAATACTGATGATGGTATATCAAGCTTAATGTCCAAGTTTGCAGACAATACAAAAGTTGGCAGGGTTGTTAAGGACACTACTGATGCTATGCTGCTGCTGCTGCAACAGGATCTGGAAAGGTTGAGCAGATGGGTTGAGAGGTGGGAAATGAAGTTTAACATTGACAAATGTAAAGTACTACATATGGGAAACAGCAACCCCAGAGCAACGTATCAACTCTGTGGTACTACATTAACAGTGGTAGAGCATGAAAAGGACCTGGGGGTAATTGTGCAGGCAGATATGAAGTTCTCTGAGCAGTGCAGACGGGCTGCAAGAGTAGCTCATGGTGTCTTATCAATGATATACAGGAATTTTTATAGCAGGGATAAGGAGGTTTTTTGATTTGATTTGGTAGTTGTTGGCGCATCGGCTTCTGTGGCCATATTGCACCTCCCAAGGTTTTTGCAGTATTTTGATCCAAGCCCGAGGCGGGAATCGAACCCGCGACCTTTGGGTTGCCAGGCAGGTACTTTACCCACTCGGCTAGCCCGGTCGGCGGATAAGGAGGTGATTATTCCCTTGTATAAGGCAATGGTCAGGCCACACCTTGAGTACTGTATACAGGTCTGGAGGCCTCATTTCAAGAAGGATGTAGAGCTGCTGGAACGAGTACAGAGACGGGCAACAAAGTTAGTGAATGGAACAAAGGGTTGCTCTTACGAAGAAAGGCTTAAGTTTTGCAAATTATAGCGTCTGGAGACCAGGCACCAGCGAGGTGATCTGATAGAGGTGTATAAAGCCTTGAATGGTTTGAGCATGCTCAATGCTGATGGGATTCTGCCTCTTGTTCAGAATAATCACCTGGGAGGGCATAAATTAAAATTGAGGAAAGACAGATGTAGGATAGATGTGCGGAAATTTATCTTTAGCCAGCGTGTGGTTAACATTCCGCAACAAGGGATGGAACAGACTTCCATCCCTTTTTGCGGAAGTTGATAGCCTAAATAAATTTAAGGCCCAGCTGGACAGGTATTTCAAATGAACGGAGGGAGGGTTGAAGTGGAAGGTTTTTTTTTTTTTTTTCTGGCTGATGCTGCATATGCCTGCATAAGCTTGCTTTCTTGCATCATATACCTCTACTAATGCTATATATTACAAGAGAAATTTTGCAGATGACGAAGAAGTTAGCTTAAAATATAAATGCCAAATGGGGTGGAAGTAACCAAAACACTAGAAATCATATATTTCAACAATTTTATTTGGAGACCAAAATAAGTTAATAAACTAGAAACAGATTTGGTTTACTGTTATTATAAGCAGAAAAATGCAGATTATGGTTAGCTGTACCTCAAACTGTCAAAATTATATCAATATATGGATTTAATTGGAATTCTTCATCAAAAACAGAATAAAGAAGGTAGCAAACAGAAGTGCAGACAAGATACTGTTTGTTTGTTATTTGGTTTTTAGGAGCATTTGCAACTAAGACCATATTGCTCCAACATATGCGGTGGTCATTTCCTGACCTTTCCGCATCCTCCGTATTTGGTGGTGACGGGCTTGAACCCCGGTCTAATCAAGAAGCGTGTGCTATGCACTGCTGCTCCTTCTCACCTGGCTACGGAGGCGCCGACAAGATACTCCTTTGCAGAATAACAATAGAAGAACCAAAAACATGACAGGATGATTAAAAAAAAAACAAACTCTAAAGTACCTTTCAATACCTATAGAACTGGTCCAATAATACCAAAACACACAAAGCCGCCTCCGTAGCCGAGTAGTCAGAAGCGAGAGTGCAGTAGCACACGCTCTTTGAGTACACTGGGGTTCAAGCCCCTGACTGCAAAATACGGTCGATCTGCCAACCCGCAGATTATGGTCCATTTCCCTCAGCATGATTTGTTCAGGAGGCTTCCATCCTGCAGTGGGTTGATAATGGCTGCAGTTAACTTCAACACTTAGAAATGCAATTAAGGAAGTGTACATATGTATCAAAAGCTGAAGCAAAAATCAAAGAAAACAGTATCCAGAACCTCCCCAGCATTCTAGGTGGGATGTATTCTTCCAGTTAACTGTAAAGACATAACCACTGAATGTATAGTCAAACCATAATGTAGTATGAAATTTGAAATAAGGAAAAAATCAGTAACACTTTAAACAGTAGATACTTTAGATACAGGAACTATTTTTAAAAACTTAATATGCCCTTGAAACAATCCCAGAAATATGACTGGTATAAATTCTATCATACATCCAAAATAAAAAGAAGCAAATTTAGGTAAGAAATTTGGGAAAGAATCAGTTCTAATGGCAGAGACATCACATAACTTCTTGATAACCTTAAGGTCTTGTTTCATGCACTGTTCTGTAATAGCAGCAAACTGTTATGGGATGTTCTGCAGGTAATGTGCAGTACATATATTTTTATAAAGACCAACATTGAATCTTTAAATTTTTTTTAAATTAAATTTTACAATAACTCAGGTAAAAGCTAGATGCATGCAAAGCAACAAAATTTTACAATACAGCAGACTCTCGATTAACCGGGACACTTCAAGACTCAAAATTAAATTAAAAAAAAAAAAAAAAAAAATCAACTAGAAATCAAAAAAATTCAAGTAATAACTAGAATAGGTATAAACAGATATTTTGCAAGTCATAAATAAGCGACATAAGTTGTCATTGGGAGATTAGTGTACCTATTATCTTTCAATCCCAGCTATCTTCACACCCGCTGCTCAAAAAAAAAAAGAAAGAAAAAAGGGAAAAAAAAGGAAAAAAAAAAAGGGAAAAAAAGAAGGAAAAAAAAAAAAGAAAATGGGAAAAAAGAAAAAAAAAGGGGAAAAAAAAGAAGACCAAATGTTTAGTTTCTTTTAGTGCCTCACGTCAATTGTTGTGTTCCGTTGCAGCGCAAAATGACAAATTTTGTTTCCTTATTTATGTCGGAATTTTTTATAGTAATTTTTTTTTTTTTTTTTTCTTTAGAAATCACGAAAATGATGGGTAAACACAAAAGAGTTGCGTTTTCAGTTAAAGAAAAACTTGAAATTATTCAAAAGTTTGAACATGGTGCATCTGTTAAATATCTAAGGAATCATTATAATAAGGATGTATCAAATTGGCCAAACCTTATCGCACGGAATTCAGATTTGTCAATAACTGCCATCCCTTGTGGTGGAGGTTGATAACCTAAATAAGTTTAAGGCTCAGCTGGACAGGTATTTTGAACGAACAGAGGGGTGAAGTGGAAGTGGGTTTTTTTTTTTTTTTTTGGCTGATGCTGCATAAGCTTGCTTTCTTGCATCAAATGCCTCTACTAATGCTAATAACAATAATATAGTAGCAATATGTTATTAGTCATTCCCGAGTTACGTAAAACTCAACGAAGTAAGAAGTCCTGGAATGTATCCTTATGTATGTCGGGGACTTTGTATTTTTGGATTAACCGGGAAATCGATTATCCGGGATTTGTTTTTACCATCTATCCCGGAAAATCGAGAGTCTACTGTATATCGATTGATAAATGCCTCAGCTGTGTACATTGTAAATAGTAAACAAAGTTTGTTACAAACAAACATCTATTGCGAAGGAAGTCACCAAGAGTTGCTGTAATTATGCATTTGTGAAATGCAATAATGAAAAGCATGGCTTCCCGAGAAATATATTATTTATATATCCTGATTGATTTCAATGCTAATTGTCACCTCATTATTGGTTGTTTAGTCTCAGTAAGTGAAAAACCTAACGAAGCAATGAAATATTCTTATGACAGATGCTATTTTTTTTTTTTAGCAAACAGTATGTTTTTTTACTCTTCCCTACAAATACAGCTTAGGCTTTTGCAAACCAGATATAGTAACATACATATCTTGTTTTAATTCTGTGACTATGGTTATTATAAAAGGTGTGAATTGTAAACTACAGTAGATCATGCCATCTACAGGTATTATTCACAAAAACCATGTTTAAACCACCACTGCTTTGTAGTTGGGGGAAGTAGTCTTTTTTTTAATAAGATTCTCTGATTGGTCACACTCAAGTTTTTCCATCCGATGAAGATAACATATAAAATAGTATCCACTATTAGCGACACTTGCCACTACATTTTTTTAAAGAAAAGAGACCATTATGCATTGAAATCTTTCACTCAGGAGAATTTTTTTTTTTTTCACTCCAAGAGATCAGTTATATTCCAAGCATCATACCACTGCTGCATTAGCTTCCATAACGAAAGGTTTGTGTCACAACTTATCTGCAGGTTCACTGTTGATTTGATGCTACGTATAGAGTGACTATTAGCAGTACAGCTTGTATATGTTTTTGGTCCCCCTAGATTAATTGCTATTCTGGGTGCAGTGGCGAGATTTCTTGGTGCCAAAATACACTGTCTCTCTGGTAAATATTTAACTTCTTTTCAATTAGGAGTATTTCAGACTAAGAACTTTAGAACACTGATAACTCTAAAAGCCATTAATTTTATGTACTGCCCTATGGCATCCCACCAGTTGCAATGTTTAAATTTATGGGGCTCATTTATTTACTGATACATTTTATTTGCACCTGTGTGCAAATGAAATTTTGCATCACTAAGTTAACAAATCTGACGGTTTATTTTTGTGGTGAATATTAACTGAATAGTTAAAGAACAATTTTTTCTTTGATCAAGAAAGATTGACTTTTGACTTCAAAATAGGAGATCTGAGCTTGCACTTTTAGGATGGCTGAATAGAAAATATGCAATTTTCAGTGCCACTGATATGACAGGAACAAAAATAATATTTTGAAGTCTGTTTACTTTTGTTTAGCTTTTTATCTAAAAGTATGAAGATTCACTACCCCAGTATGCTTTCATAATGCAGCCAGTAGCTCATTCTAATGACATGCAAATTTCTAAGCCTCTTCAAAGATTATCTTCATATAAAGTTAATGTCATCTTGTGAAGATGAACAAAAGGAAGTCTCAAAATGACTAAGATACCAACCCAACAGAGAACTCCAATTGATTATTCAAATGGAACTTACTAACACAATACACAAATAGTACTCCATATTGCATTGCATTAATTTTGCACTCTCTCTCTTTCATTATGTTCTACACTTTGTAAGAATCTCTGAAATTCAAAAAATTGGTACCCTTTCAGCACAAAACTTTAGTTTCAGGAACAATAAGATATCCTTGATGATTTCCTAAACTAAACTGAAGAACATACAGGTCAGGGGGCCATAGCCATGTTTTTCCTAGCCAGCAATTGTCACACTTTCAGACCAGTGTGAGCAGAGTAGGAGTGCTCTTGTTAAAAAATAAACAATTTCCAACATACTATTTTTTCGACATTTCTATAACATATTATCCAGTGAAGAACTTTTGTTTGAAACAAATTCTTGATATACAAATTTTTTTTTAATAAGTAAATTTCTAGCCAAGGGCAACATGACTGTGGTTCATCACTGCATATTCTTTAAATCTAGCTCCTCATATTTCTTATTTTTGAAGTTAGAAAAATTTGCAAGAAAGTAGCATTAGTATTAAAATGGCCAAAAGGATGCCAACTTGTTTCGGATCAACAAAAAAGCAGATTAAAAAAAAAAAATTGTGCATCTCACTTAGCATTCTATAGCCCTATCCTGTTTTTCCCCTTTTACCAAGCTCTACTAATAGATGCGTTACACTATTAACATTTGGATAACATCTAGTTTTTTATTTATTTTATTAAGTTACTTTCACATATTATTTTTAACTTAATCTCACTTATAGTGGTGTCGCTAAATTGACATTTCTTGCAACATTAAATTTCACTTAATCTCAACTTTTAGTGTACTGCATTGAACATTAATTATCGAAATGCTGTTACAATAGATTGCCATACATTGCGGACCACCTGAATAATGTTTATTCTCTTTCCCGCTGGTGCCAATCATGCTTCTAAATGCTCAACTCTTCTCAGATGACAAATTTTAAAGTTTATAACACAATGCTGGCGAGATGCATTATGGCACATCTTTACTTGCTTAATGTTT
The DNA here is from genome assembly GCF_048544385.1 of Mastigoproctus giganteus. NCBI lineage: Eukaryota > Metazoa > Arthropoda > Arachnida > Uropygi > Thelyphonidae > Mastigoproctus > Mastigoproctus giganteus. The sequence continues at coordinate 76,473,915 of NC_143582.1, forward strand.
TTTTTTTTTTTTTTTTTTTTAATGTGAGCCTATTTTATTCACTTTTATTAAAATCTGGAATCGATGGATGAATCAGATTGGTCCACTTCACAACATTGATTGTTCAATTGTTGATGAACCTGCTCGGGTAGCTGACAAACTGAGTATTTTCCCTACAGACTTCATGATGCGTGAATCTACATTCACATATCAGGAAGTCTGTAGGGAAAGTGGAGGCCAAAAGCTTATCAAACTCTGGCAAGGAGTTAAATGATTTTGTAATAACTGAGAGCAAAGTGGAGGAGAAATTGTTGAAATTTAACATAAGGGCACCTGGGGTGGATGGGATATCTCCAGTAATATTAAAGGAAGCAACAAAGGAAGTAAGCAAACCCCTTAGCCATAATTATGAAAGCTTCCTTGGACTCATGGGAGGTCCCCATGGACTGGAGATGTGCAAATATATCCCCAATTCATAAAGGTGACACAAGTAATTACAGACTTGTTAGTTTAACTTCTGTTCCAGGTAAAATAATGGAGTCACTGGTTAAGGAAGCAATCCAGGATCATCTAGACAAGACAGAAGTTATAGTTCACACAGCATGGATTTGTTAAGGGGAAGTCTTGTCTGACAAATTTAATTGGATACTATGATGTGGTCACAGAGGAATTGGATGCAAAAAATAATTTTGATATCATATATGTGGATTTTAGAAATGCTTTTGATACGGTTGCACATGGAAGACTACTGTACAAATTGGAACAGTATGGCATTAAGGGCAAGTTGCTATAATGGCTAAAAGGATGGTTGAGTATCAGAAGACAGAGTGGTAATCAATGGACACTGCTCTTAGTGGACTCCCCCAGGGTTTGGTATAAGGCCCATTGTTGTTTTCTATATTTATCAGTGATATTGATGAAGGTATATCAGGGTTAATATTTAAGTTTGCAGAGGATATGAAGGTTGGCGGGGTTGTTAATGACAGCACACAACTGTACAGGATATGGGCTGAAAGGGGGACAACTGAAGTTTAACATTGAGAAATGTAAAGTACTCTATATGGGTAGCAGTAACCCCAGAGTAATGTACCAATTTTGTTGTACTACACTCAGGGTAATGGAGAACGAAAAGGACCTGGGGGTAATTGTGCAGTCAGATACGAAGTTTTCTGAGCAATGCAGACAGGCGGCAAGAATAGCTCATGGTGTGTTGTCAATGATATACAGAAATTTTGTTAGCAGGAATAAAGAGGTGATCCTCCCTTTGTATAAGGCAATGGTCATGCCATACCTTGACTAATGCATACAGGTCGGGATGCTTCGTTTTAAAAGGATGTAGAGCTTTTTTTTTTTTTTTTTGGTAGTTGTTGGTGCATCGGCTTCTGTGGCCATAATGCACCTCCCAAGGTTTTTTTTTTTTTTTTTTTTTTGCAGTACTTTGATCCAAGCCTGAGGCAGGATTCGAAGCTGCGACCTTTGGGTTGCTAGGCAGGCACTTTACTCACCCGGCTAGCCCGGTTGGCGATGTAGAGCTGCTGGAACAAGTACAGTGAAGGGCAACGAGACTGGTGAGTGGAACAAAGGGCTGCTGTTACCAAGAAACGTTTAGGTTCTGCAAATTGCAGTGTCTGGAGATGGCACCTGCAAGGTGATCTAATTAAGGTGTATAAGGCCTTGAATGGTTTTATCAAGCTCAACGATGATGGGATTCTTACTCTTGCTCAGATTACTCACCTGAGGGGACATTTTTTTTTTTTTTTTTTTTTGGTTAGTTGTTGGCACATCAGCTTCTATGGCCATATTGCACCTCCCAAAGTTTTTGCATTTTACTGTGATCCAAGCCTGAGGCGGGAATTGAACGAGCAACCTTTGGGTTGCCAGGCAGGCACTTTAACTTACCTGGCTAGCCTGGTTGGCTCTGAGGGGACATAAATTCAAATTGAAGAAAGACAATTGTAGAATAGATGTGTGGAAATTTGCCTTCAGCCAGTGTGTGGTTGATAGTTGGAACAAACTTCCATCTGCTGTAGTGGAGGTTAACAACTTAAATAAGTTCAAGGCAGAACTAGACAAACATTTGGAATGAATGCATGGGTGAAATGGTTTTTTTTTTTTTTTTGGCTGATGCTATATAAGCTTGCTTTCTTGCATCATATGCTTCTATTAATGCTAATAGCAGTCTTTACTGATGATGACTTATGACTAAAAAAAATATCCTGTTTATATTCAAGCACAATGACATAGGTCAGAGGAGCTGACAACTAACTATAAGAATACAATCATTAACCATATTCAGAAATCATGTGGGTGGGAACTTTATTATGTGTGAGAAATTTTTTTTTTTTCTCACACATAATAAAGTTTCGTTTTTGGCACCATTGTAAGTACTTGTGCAGCTGATGAGCTATATGACTAGTTAATAATAGCAGTAAAAAAAACTTAGTTATGTGGAATTAAATCTATTGCTTGTGCACTCTATATGTCACCCTTTACGGAGGAAATTAACAATATTTAATCCAGCATACATTTTTCCCACCAAACCATATTCAACACTGAGCACCACTTATCTTCCTTCACTCTCAGCTGTTCTTAAGTGATGCCAATCTGGTTACTGACTTGCAAAAGTGCTGCACAACCAGCTAAATATTTATAATTTGTAAGAATGGTTCACAATAACTTATGAAGTTAGCTGAATAAGCTATAGGAATAAAACATAGAAATGTCACCCTTTTATAAAATTCATAGGTGCTGGTGTATTTTATACACCAATCAGTTTTTTGGTAGAAAAAGGCAAATTGCTTAAATGGAAACCTTTAGAATTTTATTCTTAATTCTGACATTGCATTGAATAATAAGATTAATAAATATCACTGTTAAAAAAGGAAAAAATAATCCTGACAACTTTATGGCCAAATCTTGAGGCACAAAAATGATGTTCTGATGAATAAGGTGTCCTAAAGCAGTAGCGGCTTAATGCATGATCGAGCAGGGTGCCAAAATTTAGGGGGTACAAAATGCCCCGAAATTTCACTGAATTGCTGTAAATTACAAGTCGGAGAGGGTGCACCAAAAAATCTCGCACAGGGCGCTGATAGACCTGGGGCCGCTTCTGTCTAAAGAATTTTTTTTTATGGCTATACCTTTCTAATTAAAAAAAAAAAAAACAAATTGATGATACAGATTGGAAGTGAATGTAGGAATACTAGAATTCACACTGATGTAATTCTAATTGATATTTAAATATTTAAGTTTTCCTGTTTATGGTTTACAAAATATAAAAGAGTAATGGCCAATGGGTTAAAAACAAATGTGATCATTGATATAATTGCCAGAATGAATGTTTTCTTTTATTTTTACCAAAAAACAAAACAAAAAAAAATATATATATACACACATACTAATGATTGAAGTTGTATAATACTACAATCTCAGATTTATGTGCTGGTTTCATCACCCCAATACTTTTATCTTTTTCTCTATCATTTATCTTAACTGCCACTTTATATACAGGGTGTTTCAGTTAAACGTTTCAGAACTTCTAAGAGGGGTAGGGTACATCCTGACAACTCGAAATCATATAGCAATGTGGGGTCGGAAATGCTTTCCTGAAGCGGTGTTGCACACAGAAGCACCATAAAAAGAAAAGAGACCGTAAGTGAGAAATCGTTTTAATAATACATGAAAAGAAGCAAAAGGTACATGGATTAAAGTAAGTGTTCGAAGTTTCTTCCACGGGCTACAATGCACGCCTCACATCTCCGACGCATGGACATCCGAACATTCTGGAATACTCCAGGCGAATTTCGAATTTCTTCGGCAGCTACTGCGATTCTTGCAACCAGCTCCTCAGCATTGTCAACAGGGGTGTCATAAACTAGCGATTTCATATGACCCCAGAAATAAAAATCAAGACATGATAGGTCGGGTGACCGAGCAGGCCAACGCACGGGACCACCACGTCCGATCCACTGTTGACCAAATGTGACATCCAGGTAGTTACGAACATCTTCGCTATAATGGGCAGGGGCTCCATCATGTTGGAACCACATTGTCTGTTGCGTCGATGCAGAAATCTGTTCATCTCTCAAAAGTTGTGGCAATACTTGCTGCAGAAAGATCAAGTAGATAGGTCCGGTTAGATGACACGGTAACAGGTAAGGTCCGATGAGGTGATCTCCCATAATACCGGCCCATACATTGACCGAAAATCGAATCTGTGCTGCACGACGACTTCTGTGTACAATACCGCTTCAGGAAAGCAAGCATTTCCAACCCCACATTGCTATATGATTTCGAGTTGTCAGGATGTACCCTACCCCTCTTAGAAGTTCTGAAACGTTTAACTGAAACACCCTGTATATATATATTGATGACAGTATCTTAACCCATAGTTTTCGTGTTGTATAACTATCTTGGCATTAAACAAATTAGCCTTTTTTCATATTCACTCTTTGTTACTTATCTGCTTAAGCTATTGAGATACACACTATTTTTTATGAAATTTTAGCATGATGAAACTTTTGATCTTAAAGAGGTGGTTATTTAAGTTAAATGTTGACAATGCTAGTTAAACCATGTGAATTGTTGTATCAAGTGAATTTTATTGTATTACATGAAGCAAGTTAAACTCCCACACAACAGAATCACTTAATAATTGGAGATTTTTATGGATTCTGATTCCAGAACCAGAGTTTCTCAGTTCTGGCTTAATTGTCTTTATTTAGTGTTATCCACATTTACATTAATTCATTATGCACAACCATGTGATGTCTTCCTCTTAACACATTAATCAGATGGCTAATGTGTCCAATTCAAATTATCATCTCAAATTAAGGCATAAAAAAAGAAAAGAAAGAAATATACTTTTACATATCAAGAATACAGACAGAATTACTTTAAAAAAAATTTAATTAAATTTTAGATATCAAAATTTTTATTTAAAAAACTACATTATATGAAAAATTATTAATACAATGCTCTCTTATTTACAAAAAACAATTAACTATGATTTCTGTACAGAATAACAAAAATTAAAACAGAAGCTGAAGAACTTAGTCATATCCCATAAATATTAACATGCTATTTTATATTGTAACTTTTATGATAATTCAATAATAATAAGTGATATTCTTTCTGCCACAATACAGATAAACATTAAGGACAGTTTAATGTCAAAAATATAAATATTCCATTCCTTTTACTCATAAATACATGGTTCCATCAAAATTAAATAGAGAAAATAGTGGTCAGTATATTGCATTAGAGTAAACATCCTTGAAGTTACACTAAATAAAGAAATAGATTAAGAAATAAACTATGATTTCTATTCTTTTGTTATCCAAAATTTCTATGTAAATTGTGGGACAGAGATCATTAATTACTAACGCCTTCCAAGAAACTTTAATGAAGTCAACTTAATCTGATAATGGTAGGAGGGGACACATTTTTATTTAATCTTACATAATGAAAGATTGTCTGCATACTTCCCTTATCAGTGAAATAGAAAAATTGGCTATAAGGAAAAAGAAAAAAAGGATTAACCTTTTAGGTGCACGGGGATTGATGGTGGCGGTATTCCATGACCACTGTCACAAAACCTTTCCAACCAAAAAATGTGATTGCTAATCATGCAGGACCATCAATTGGTTAGTTTAAAGACTTAGCTAGTGAAATGACTACAATAACCATAGTGCACTATACATACTTCCAATACCTGATTTGTTTGATAAATGGACTGCAATAGTCATAGTGTACCACAGACTTTCAATAGCTGATTTTCAGGATAATTAGTAATTATGCTAATGTGCAAGGACCATAGAACAGCAAAGTGCTTGGAGTGTCAGCAGTGCTACACTCACTTTTTTTTTATTTTTAAGTTTATCACACACACACTTAGGCCTGCTCTAATTGATCTAATTAGAACCTTATTGATCATAAGGCCTGTTCTAATTGAACTTTAGCTCAATTTTTTTTTTTTTAATTGTTTCTGAACCATATAATTTCAACAAGTTTCCTTTATTTTGCTGAAGCAGCAGTATAGGACAAACATTTTTGGTCTTTTACATTGAAGTTTACTTCATTTAATATGATTCTGAAAATTACAACATAATATTTTTCATGCACTTTTTTTTCTGGTCACCAGGAAAAAACTTAAAATTTAAAAATCATTAAACTCTTAAAATTAGGATGTAAAAACCACTATGCACTTAGGTTACGAAAAATTTTTAAACAAACATTGTCATTACAAATATTATTTTACTGTTCTTATTATATGAACTTATAAAGCTTATATATATAAAAAACACATTAACACTCATGGTGCCTATCCACTCACTGAAGAGGGAACAAAAAATTTTTGAAAATCTTGCACTTTCAAAACTACACAATATGAGATGTTATAGTAATGATATTGATAAGGTATTGAAAACTTTGCAATATGGCACCATTACTATAACTTTGCTCTGTTCATGAGTTTACTACATATTAAAATGATGCCTTTGAGCACTACCAAATATGTACTTAAATTGTTAACAGCCAGAGGCCTAAAATGCATCATGTTATTTGTTCATTATAATAAATAAATACATATATACTATTTACTTGCTTTCCTTTATTATTTATGTTGGTATGTACATGCTCTCTTATACAACCTTTAAAATTAATGGGAATTCATTTTTATTTAACAAATGACTTTCATTCAATAAATGTATTCCTTTCATGAAGCAACAAATTACTGTATCAAAATTCTTCACTATTCAGTGAAGAATTTAGTTTAAAAGTATGAACTATAATTTCTCATTTTATGATAATGCAATCAGTGAGTAAAATAAATTAACAATGCAAATTTCAAAATGATTCCAACACATTTACTCAGTCTATAATCAGTGGTGGATTACCCATTAAGGCAATGAAGCACGTGCCTAGGGGCCCCCAGGCTTTGGGGGCCCCAAGCCAAGACATTTTTCTATAGTGTTCTAAAATAGATTGTTTTCAGTAAACATCATAAAAATTTTGATTAATTTAAGCGAAAATTTAAGCAAAAAATTCAAAAGTACAAAATTTCATTTATTTGCCACCTAACTTTTATTTATTTTTTATTATTATATTTTGGGGGGCCACAAATATAATTTGCCTAGGGGCCCCAACTATCCTTAATCCGCCATTGTCTATAATTAAAACATTCAATTAAAGAAATATTAAGTAATATTAATGAATCATATACACTGTGCTGTCACTTTATTAGGTACACCCCTGCTGTGCACACAAATGGTTTCCACAATGTTGCAAGTCATATGACCACAGTTATGGATATAAATGCAGCAGAACGACCTTTTTAGTATCAGTTAAGAGTATAAACCGTAGCAAGAATGGGAAAAAAGGAGTGATCTAACAGACTTCGAATGGCATGGTAGTAGATGCAAGATGTGCTGGACAAAGCATCTCTGAAACGGCAGTTCTCCTGAACTTTTCATGAACCACAGTTTCAAGGGTGTATCGAGAATGGTGCAACGAATGGAAAACATCCTCTCAACGGCACTCCTGTGGACTATCGAGGATTGGAAAACAGTTGCTTGGTCTGACGAGTCGAAGTTCCTGGTGCATCATGTTGATGGAAAGCTCAGAATTTGGCAAAAACAACATGAATCCATGGACCCATCATGTCTGGCGACTACTGTGCAAGGTGGTGGGGGCAGTGTTATGGTATGGGGTATGTTTTCTTGGCACACGTTGGGTCCATTGATACCCATAGATTCACATCTGAATTCCACATCGTACCTAAACATCATTGCTGACCAAGTGCATGTGTTCATGTTGACAGTTTATCCTCAGTCAGATGGTTACTTCTAGCAGGATAATGTGCTGGTGCACAAAGCCCGAATCACAATGGAATGGTTCCAGGAACGTGACAATGACTTTTCTTTGCTGCAGTGGCCCGCTCAATCTGCGGATCTCAATCCTATTGAACATCTTTGGGATGAGCTGGAAAGGGCTGTTCGCTGCAGGCCTACGCCTCCGTCGAATCTCAAGGAACTGCGTGACACATTCATGTCTGCATGGTACTCCATTCCTGCACAACATTTTCAGCATCTTGTTCAATCCATGCCTAGATGAATTCAGGCTGTTTTGAAGGCTGAAGGAGGCTCAACATGCTACTAGGTAGGTGTACCTAATAAAGTGGCAACACAGTGTATATCACAATGTTGAACAGCAGCTGGCACATTTGTATCGTATCTATTTGTAATAATTGAATTAACCTTTGGTTATTACTATTATTATTCAACCTTTAATTTCTTTCTGTTACTAAATCACAGAATACTTTAACTGACCAGTGAATGTGTTATTAAATGATATTTTGTCCTTACAAATTTTTAAATATGTAATTTTTTTCAAAATTATTAGTATTTAATACTATTAATAAAACAATATGCAGTTGAGTACTAAAAAACTAAAAATATTAATAAATACTGCACATTTAAAAATCTCTAGATTCAAAATATTTTTTTATTTATATTACATCTGCATTACATTTTGAGCATGATGGTATTACTATAGAGAGCTACATTGTCAATAAAAATCATGGTCTTAAGTTTCAGAAAAAAGAGAGCTAGCCAAAAAAAATTATGCAAGGTTTGCATTTAAATGCAAAGTGTAGGATGATTATTTTTAAGTTCTCAACAAATGGGTATATAACTGGACAATGACTGGATCTGAGGATAAAAGAAATATACCAAACAACTTCTACACCTGAGGTTTTATTTCCAAATAGATAAAAATGGATGCTGGGTATTGCATTATGGCTTTATAACAGTAGTGACACCAGCAATAAAATGTAGTGTGGTAAACTGAGAACTTACAAGCGGAGTTGTTCAATGTGGTGTCCTTGTTCCCCGGACAACATGAAGCTGAATTACAATAGACTACACAAAATTTCAGCTGGAACTGATACCACCTTGTGCTGTATAGCCACTTTCAAAATATGCAAGAGTAAGTAGATCGTTACAGTACATCCTTTCTTTCAGTTTCAGATGTCCACAAAGCTATCTGTGACAGCTTAGTCAGCATGATACAGTGCCATTTTTCACTTGTTTGAAGAGGTCTGGGTTCACTTCCCATCAATGACTGGAGGGATTACTAAAATCCTCTTCAACCAAGGCTGCAGTTAACTGATCTCAGCTGAAGGAGTTTGGTTACCACCCTCTTGATTATTCTGGGTTTTTCAGCCTGCATGATGTCCAAATTGGCTCACGAACACACACTTATCAGACAAATAAACAATATGAATATGAGCGAAAACCCTGATGCAATTAAAATATTTTGATTTATCCTCAAAGACAAAAATCCAGGAATTGGAAGGCCACAAATGTAATGGCAACAAGCAAATAATTCCTTTATAGGTAATAAAACAGTCACTGTTTAGAAAGTTACATTATTGCATATGTGACTTAACTTAGTCCTTTAGGAGAGATAGTCATTGTGCATGTCTGCATGATTAACCTCTTTTCTTCTTCTTCTTCAAAAAAATTAAATGTGTGTGTGTGTGTGTGTGTGTGAGAGCATGATGTGAACCACCAAAGTTGCACTAGTTGGCTTCACTACTTGGTGGATGTGAAAGGGAGCCCAAAAAATATACACAAGAGAATTTTGGAAGGTCCAGATATATTTATGTTGATGGTATGGTCTGTGTGCTGAAGTTGCCAAAGGTTGGCTGGAACCACCTGATACAATTAATAATAAATAATAGTGTAATGTGAAATATTCCTTGTCTGTATCTAGTTGCTGCAGGCCTAGTCCTTGTTACCAGCAACTTTTGGGGGAAACTAATCAGAAAAATCACATTTCCGGTAATATGGCAGTGTTAATGCCTGCAGCAACTGGATCTTGTAGGGATACTGATGAAGAGTATTCCGCAGTATCTTACACACCATACTGTGCGTGATCTTGTTGCAGTGGGATGCTTGTGTACTCACCTTTATGACAGCTGATCAGCTGTCTCCTGTACCCACTGGCATCAAGGAATCTGCTTAATGCATAATTCATAACATTTTCTGTTGTTTGAAATTGGCAAATGAGCAGAGCAAGAACATGACCCAGTTCTGATCCATTTTACAAAGCGGTACTGTATTAATGAAACTGCTATCTGCTCTGACTGAAAAACAACTCAATGAGGAGTAACTTGTCTTTTAGTATCATATCAATTGTATCTGTGCATATCATTTCATTGTTGCTGTTTAATGCATTTCATAATAATAATGATCCAGATGTCAAGTTTTTTAGTATATCTCTTTCACTTTTAGGTCCACTCATTGTTCTAGTTATGACAATTCCATACCATTAAGAACTTTATAATCATCCTGTATATTATTTAAAATCACCTTTTATATCAAAGCAATTAGTAAACAATTTCACTAGTTGGTTGGGAGGATTTTTTCATGAATCAACTACTTCAATTAGTAGATCAGTTCATGTGGTTCATCTATACATGTTTTTCCAGTATTATATCTATACACTTATTTGCAGGGCTGATTTGAATGTGTATGGAAATCCCAGAATAACTCTGGGTATTCTGAGATTTCCCTCAACCTAATACATACTTAATAAATGTAGCAAAGTTATATAAGTGTAGTATCTGGAAGAATTATTGTATTTAGGAAAAGGAGTATTGTCATATTAATTAACAGTGAAAGAGACCGTTTCTTAGCCAACTAAACAAACTCAGAAAATCAATGCTGCTACAAGTAGACCCTCAGCTGCTACACAATAAGGGGATGGTTGTACAATATAGGCTTCTACTTGCAACATTAATATTAACAATGAGAGAGAGAGAGTTTAGATTCTACAGAGTTTAATTTCTTTATATGAAATGGAGTGAAAAAAATTATACACTGAAAACAAGCAACTCTAACACATGGTGATTTAAGAATAGTCCAGTTCAAAATTAAATAAAGAAATGGGCTTTCTGCCCAATGATCTGCACAGAAGGAAAGATTTGTTTGTATTCTTTGTTTGCTCACTTTAAACTGGATAAATCTGCAAACGTAACATATGAAATATTAAAAACTGTTTATGGTGATAAAACATTAAATCATAACAGCACATTTGAATGATATAAGTGGTTCAAACACTATGTGAGATGTTTGCAATGACCCAAGGAGTAGGTGGCCATCAACCTTCCAAAAAGAGGACAGAATTGAAAAGTTGGGGAAATTGTGGAAAGAGATCATTGTTTGACTCTTTGAGTTTGAACTCATCAGACATGATGTCTGATGAGTTCAAACAATTTGTCAAATTCTGCATGAAGATTTAGGGAAAAGAAGGTTCGTGCAAAATTTGTGCCTCACAGCTTCACAGATGAGCAGAAGCAGCACAGAGTGTCATTATACTAAAACTTCTTCAGATTTGCCAAGATAAGTCTAATTTCCTCAACTGTATTGTCACTGGAGATGTACGGCCCAAAGACAAAGTGTCAGAACATGAAGACTTCAAAATCATCACCAAGGCCTAAAAAGTTTCATTTACAGAAGTTCAGGATCAAGATGATGCTGATCATGTTTTTCAATAAGCAGGTTGTGATTCATAAGGAATTTGTACCTGAAGGGGAGAGAGCCAATGCTGGGTTCCATGTACAAATGCTTCAAAGATTATTGAACTGCATTTCCTGAGTGAGGCTGCAGGTTCTTGTTGCACGACAATACACGCCTATTCCACACTCTTGTGAAGACATGTATGACGAAATGTATCATTGTATAGATCAACCATCCTCTCTACTCTTCTGATCTCACACCAGCAGATTTTTTCCTCTTTCCCAAGGTGAAAACTGCTTTCAGAGGAAAGATTTCAGGATGTTGAGACAAAGAAAAACATAACTGCTGAACTGAACATCATCTCTTTGACACCTTCACTGATTCTTTTCAGAAACATTTAGAACAGTGTAATAAGTACATTTTAATCAGGTGGTGATTACTTTGAATAAAAATGGAACCATTTTTGAGCTCCTTCATTTTGTGTTCTTTTTATTATGCCAGTCTCGAGGAACTTTATTGCCACATTTCATATAATCATTTCAGAGTAAATCTTTTTCTTTCACTTGCGATTTGTGTGAGTGCCGTGTTTGTTATTGATTGCTTATCTTTTTTACTGTTTCAAAATTTAACCCCCACCCACAAATGTTAGTGAACAGAAATATCAACTAGTTAGGTGTACATATTAGAGTACGGATTAATTAAGCTATGCATGTAAGCGTAAATTTATTTTTATTTTGCTAACCCACGGAAAATATTCTTCCAATTTTCACTTATCATTTAATTTGTTAATTGGCAAGGTAATAAAGTGTAAATTTGTGCTTTATATCTTTACTTTTATAGCCTAATATTCTGGATAATATTCTTCCTAATTTTGCTTATTAGAATCACTGTTTAATAGAATTAAAATTCAATTCACAAATTGTGATCACAATGACCAGTGTTTATTACATATCATATAGTGAACGGTACTTTACTATGGTGAGACCATCGTAACGTGATTTGATCATACAGAGAATCAATCATAAAGCAGGGGTCCACTATATTTTTAACTACTTAAAACTTTGCATAATTGGGGCAGCTGCTTAATCGGGCCAAAATGCACTAGTCCTGATGTGTCCCAAATAACCAGAATCCACTGTATATGTTACTGAAAACTTCCAGTGTGTTTTAATATTTTATATTTAATACTTGGTTTTAATTTTACATTGTTTTAAAATTTTATTATTTATGCTTTTATTATATCCACTGTTTTATTTGATATTAAGCTTATTGTTTACTTGGTGCTACAAGTTATTTCAATGCAATTATATTAAACATTAATAACAGATAAATAAACTGTTATTTATTATTATTATAGGTAAGGGCTAATCTGACAATATTTGAACCAAGTAAATATTTCTTTCTCCTAATTATTGCTTTTATTTAAAAATAATTTTTTTTAAATCAAAATTCTCAATTATATGATTCCAAAAGAAACAAACAAACCAAATTTCCACAGAATTGTAATGAAGTCAAAAACATATGGTTATAAAATATTATGAATATAACACTTGGTTATAACTCTTCATTCTTAAGATAAAAAGTATTATTAAGAAAGGCTTTACCTGAACAGAACATGTTTAAATATTAAAGTAACAGCAAATCCAAAACAGATTTAAAAAAAATAATATATCAGAGTACTGACAATTTTTAGAAAAAAAAAAAAAAAATTTTGAGTATTTTGATTTTTTAAGAACTTTGAAAGAGATGGATTTTGTTTTTGTTGTGGAACCAGCATGAATGTAATTAAAGACAATATTTTTAATATATCATGGAAAAATTAAATTGTTTACTTTAAGATATAGATATAGTCAGCTCATTTTAAAAAAAATCAGTTGTATGAGTAATCAAAATTTTATATATCAGGAATAGGTGCAGAAAAATTCAAACATAGAAACCAAGAAAGTAAAAGTGACAATTTTAAAGTAAGAATCAATCACGCTCTTCCATGCACAATCCTATTTTTTATTTTTCGATTATATATGAAAACAAAATGTTTTAATATATAATTGAAAAAATATATAAGGTTAATTTCCCATACACATTTGTCTGCATGAATTAAAATATACCATGTAACTTTGCAAAGTCTGCACTTGAATGATTCATGCATACATGGTAGCATATTATTTTTTTTTAGTAAAACTATAGTTTGCCTTTCACATTTATACCAAGACAAGCATAGTTGGGACAGTCCGTGCCTCTTTGTATAAATGGTACACAGATTGGAGCCTGTATAGATGTAAAATGATGCTTGGCCGAACTCCTATACCATTTTCTAGGGTTTGCTAAGACCACAGGTTATCTAGCAACATCTGCATGTGTTCCATTAACATTGCATGCATTTGCATCCAAGTTTACCATGTGATCAACTAGAAGTACATAATATTTTTGAAGTGCACACAGCATACAATATCAAATTTTAAAAGAGTAAGTATATACATTCATATTTTTCCTACAATATTTTCATTAATAAACAGAGGAGAACAGTAAAGGTAAATGTTAGCATATTTTATATGCTAACAGAATTTCCTAAAATTCTGTTTCAAAAGAACATCAGACTGTAAATCTGAATACCAAGTAATTTAAATAATCTCTCTACAGATCTATCTAAAATATAGTTTATATGGTTTCCCCCATAAACTATATTTTAAATTGCTAAAAACTAAACAACTGATTAACTGCATCTATTATCAGCTGTCTAGACAGCACTGAGTTACACTGATAAAAAGGGGAAGGTAGATTCTTCAAAATGTTGTAGTGTTTCTCTGGGTAACAACTGATAAGCACAATAAAGAAATAATGATAAACTGTAGTGAAAATTTTTTAATTATTAGGCATTGAAATATTAATCATTAATCCATTTTAGAGTGAGTTCTGTGAACAAGTGTGGACCCTGAGTTTTCTGCCAGCTTTGTGAAGTAAGTTTCTTCATGAAAATTTGTACATAAATGCTTCTAAATGAAGATTAGTTCTTGGTTGCCCAACATTAGGAAAATCTAAGAAAAATCAAATTAGAATTTCACAAAAAAAATTTTTTTTTTGTGAAACATTTTTTCATCTACATCTATTTATGTATCAACTGATTCAATTTCATGGATTATTGAATCTTAATTTCAGAGAATTCAGCTCTCATAAACCCAAAACAACATTGGCTGATGGGTACAATTTTCTTATATTTCATAAGCAATTTTCATGCTGTTATCTATTATAAACTATGTCTAATTACTTGAAAACACAGATAAGAGAAGGCAGCATTTACTGGAAGATTAAGACAATTTTTACATAAACAGACATTAATTGAAACTTACTTGACAAACATATGTATATGCTCCTCAAGATCTACACACAAAGAAATGTACATACATGTAAACACTCTGGGAAAGGTTAATGTACTAGATAAAACGAGTCTATTCTCATTAGATGAACAAGTTAGTGCAAGCATCATTTTAGTTTGTAGTAAATCACCAAAGTAGGTGAAATTACATCGTTTTTGTTACATCTCATATCGTAAATGCTTTCATGAGTTGACATGATATTGCACTATACACTGAAAAAAATTGGATCCTCAAATAAGCAATGTTTCACCACCAGTAGAGAAGACTAATGTTACTTATTCTTGGTGGATACCACCATCCAGATGGCACTGTTTCGAAACTTGTTGGCTTCTCATCGGTGGGCAGGTAGGTAGGTACTTCGGCGATACATTGAATGACAACTCAGTTAAGTATAACTCCACAATATGAGAGAGGCCAGACAGCGGAAATTTACTACTGTTGCTATTGGGTTTAACACAAGGGCTACTAAGGCTAAATTGTTTGTTCATCGTTAAGAAGCACATCAATGAGTTAGTGCCAAGCATCATTTCAGTTCATAGTAAATCACCAAAGTAGGCAAAATGAGATGTAACAAAAACAATGCCATTTCATATACTTTGGTGATTTACCACTAAAATGATGCTTGTCACTAACTTGTTTGCCTAGTAAATTTCTCACAGTCTGAGGCTTTCAGCCCTAAACCCATTTTGTAGTCTTTACTATCACACACTGCCTGGCATCTCTCATGCTGTGGAGTTATACTTCATAACTCGTATCACAGGGAGTACCTACCAGCCCACTGATGAGAAGCCAACAAGCTTTGAAATGGTGCCATCTGGGTAGTGGCATCCACCGAGAATAAGTAACATTAGTCTTTCCTACTGGCAAAGCATTGCTTATTTGAGGTAGTGCAATATCATGGCAACTCATTGTGAAGGCATTCACAATACAAGATGTAACAAAAATGATGGCATTTTACCTACTTCAGTGATTTACCACGAACTAAAATGATGCTTGGCACTAACTTGTTTGTCTAGTAAATTTCCTGTAGTCTTGAGGCTTTCAGCCCCAAACCCCTTTTTTAGTCTATTTTCATTGTAATAACAATATTCAGAGTATCCATAATAATGCAGTTAATTCTTTGATCAGAAAACCTACAGAAAAGGTGAAATTTTGTGAGTATAACATATTAACCCCTTTGTGGATTATCCCAAGATATCTTGTTCTTAGTTTTAAAAGTTATTTGAACTACACAAAATATCTCAGGATACAATAATACCCGAAGCAAACAATAATACCTCCAAATTTAGGACTGAAACATATTTTCTCAGGCATTTATCTGGCAATTTTGTATTAGCCAGGTAAATCCAGAGATTTCTCAGGATTTTCTTATGCGTGGCAGCAGATGACTGGCTTTTGTTTTACTTATATTGTACAGTAATGTCAGAACAGTAGCGCCCGTTCCTGTACCGCCAGTAAGCAAAATATAATTTGCCGTCCTAAATGCAGAATACTGAAACCACCAAAATAATTCACAAAAACAATATCGAAAAATATTTTGCCGCCGTCTTGAACTGCCTCCTGTAAGCAACGCTTACCTCACCTGTCCACTTGTGGCAGCCGTGTGTCAGAATGTAGTTAGTTCACGATTATTGCTTATGAAGGGAGGTTACTGCTTGTGAGTTCCACTTGATTTTTTAAATTTAAGTATATAATGAGCAATGAAGAGTTTTTCTGTGCCTTTCTTTTACCTTAAGTGCTAATTTATTAAAAAAATCTGTATAATTTTCACACTTTTTGGTGTACACGAGATAACTCGGGATAGCCCAAATGGGTTAATTACTCCCATGTATTTTCTACGAAAAAATTAATAAAAAACACAAAAACCTATACATTGAGTATTTGCATGTTGCATACTTTTAATCTGTAAAATAAAAAAAGTCGATCCGTTACAGCACATTTTCCAGAAAAAAATGTTCCGGGAAGAGGTTAATGCGATTGCAGGCTAAATGTACTTTTTAGCAAGTATTATGCTGGTAAGTATGCTTCCAGTATGATAGTAGTTTGCAGTAGCCTCTTTGTGCTTTGTAAATGTATGACCATGCAACATACAAAGTAGTTACTATAGACCACTGCTCACCAGTCTATGGTAACTGCTTTCATTAAGTGGGAATTCTTACACTTAACATTTGTGTCAGGATTATGCAATAAAGAAAAACTGTTCTTCAAACGATAAATTTTATAAACTATCCATGAAATAGTCATTTGATTGCACTGTAATTCTATTAGTTGTAATAAAGAATTAACTGATATTTTAATTTTAACACCACCATTAACAATCCATGATCAAAGTCCTGTGGAAAGTTTGTCAATTTTCATAATGTGAATAGGCACATGGGGATATATTTTTAAATGCTTATAAGCACAGTAATTTGTGAATATTTTTCAATGTTTCTTTTTCTATGTATGCTAAACTCACCTTAAGAACAAAATACTGTATATTAATGACAGCAATAGTTATTTTTTTTTATAAAAGTATTTATAATAATACTTTTAATAATAATAATAATACATAATTTATAATATTTATAATGTGGTCTCATATGATTATTAATTATTAATTTTTCCCTCCTGGGTGTAACAATATAGAAATAAAGTAGAATATTCATAACCTAAGTGGTCATGTGGGTCAAATTTCACACATCAGGAGTTTACAACATTGCTGAAAAAAAGAGGCTTCCCATTGAAATTTCTGGTTATCGCTAATATAAGTACTACAAAAAATATCACACACATATAGATATCTGTGTAAATAATGTACGCGTATAAACTGTATTTGAATATGTATAGCATATACTGTGCTATACATAATTAAACCAGAAAATTATGAACTGAAAAATTTATAACCACAGATTGTGCGTAGAAATGCATATTAAAAGAAGTCTGATACAATGTAACTTCGTGTGATAAACTCTTCATTTAAAGATTATATTGAATCTGACCATCTTCAGCCACAAACATAGTATCACCACTGTTGAGTTGATGTGTGTATAAACCAGTGGTGTGCTGGAGCTGGCTGGCATGAGCCAATTGTTAAATTTTCAAGAATTTTGTGAGCAGGTTGTTAAACTGTCAATGGTTATAAACTGTAGAGTGGCATGCTCTTCAATCCATGATGGCTAGCAGCATTTGAATGATAAGCTTGTATATGGTGACATGGAAAATCTAGCTTATTTCGGCAACCTTCGTGCTTCCTTTCCTCCACCCTAGCAATTTTACAGGAATATTATTTCCAACAAACACCTGATTTTGTAGATAATAATATAGAATCAAAAAACGTTTCAATCCCTGCAAGTATTCAAAAAACTAAAAAAGGTTTAAAGTTCAATGATGATAAATTTTGGGAAAAGAGTTAGTAGATTTGGATGCAACTCCATTTATCAAATTATGGTTGAATTTCAACCATAGATTGGTTACGGAGTGCTCAGCAAAAGTCAACAAAAACATTCTGTGAGAATCAATTGGCTATATGGAAATTACAATAAAAAAAAATTAATATTTTATTAGTGTTTGAAATTTTTGCTTTCCTAATTGTTGTAAATTGGTAAAACTTACAATAAATATATACCCACATGTTCTTGGTCTTGTTTTTTTTTAGTGTGAGCCAGTTGTTAAAAATTTACCAGCACACCACTGGTATAAATACTGCGCAGTACACATGGGTGCACTCAGTAATTATTGAATGTTATGTAACATAAAATATTAAATAATTCTACATATTACTATAATTGTATGCCAATTAGGAATGGTTAAAAAACACAGGGATTTCTAGGATTATTCTGATTTTGGATGTAACTTGGTGTCCTGAAACCTTCCAGAACCATTTTTCTGAATTAAATATATATGGTTAAAATATATAACGCATATTTATATATTTTAAATATATTAAAATATATTAATAAATATTTAAATTTCATTTATATCAAATATTGTACAACTATTTTCATCAAAGTGCAAATGTATAAATATAAACTTGTATCAGTTCAGCTCATCAATACAAATCAAAATACATTGTACTGCTTACACACTAGCAATACAATGTATTGTAACTGCACCAAATAATAATGTAAGCAGCAGCATGATTACTGCAAAAACAGAGTATTACATATTTTATTTTCTCCTTAACGAGTGAAACACCTAATTACAAATGCATTTATAAAACATATCGGAAGGAATGGAAACATATCAGAAAGGAATGCATAGTATTCATGACATTTAAATACCACTCAAGGACTTTGGTAGTCATGTTGATATAAAAGATTAAGAAAACATAAGCAAAAAATTGCCACTGCAAGTTGTCCAAAATCGATAAATTCTTTTTACTGAACTATTACAATGCAGAATTAACTCAAGCTTACCAAAGGACAAAATTTTGTGAGATCTGCAGATTGTACTAATGATTTATCA
This sequence comes from Mastigoproctus giganteus, assembly GCF_048544385.1. Taxonomy (NCBI): domain Eukaryota; kingdom Metazoa; phylum Arthropoda; class Arachnida; order Uropygi; family Thelyphonidae; genus Mastigoproctus; species Mastigoproctus giganteus. Next base: position 76,493,236 of record NC_143582.1, read on the forward strand.
AATGTTTTGCATGCTATCAAAAATTTTGACAAATATGTTAGTATGGATTTAAAACCAAACTTCTCTGGTTAGGTTTCGGCTATATCTAAGTTAATTTATTATTATTTTTATTTTTTCATTTTCTATCAGTTATTTTCTATAACCCCATTTTGTCCTAATTATTTCTGTAATTACTTGTTACATTATTTTCTGAGAAATTATTATTTTTGAAATTCACATATTTGCCTTATGCACTGATTTCCAGTAATCAACACTGTAAATTGAGGGATATCTGTATATATTCATAACAGCAGTAGTTATTAAACAAAAAAAAAAAAAAAAAAAAAAAAAAAAAGAGCGCTTCAACTTCCATAATGCAACAAATAATATAATGCAGCTTCATGTGAAAATTTATATATATTTTTTAAACCTGAGCAAATGTTATTATAACCATTTCAAATCTAAAAGATGTTTTCTTCCTATTCTAACTTTAGATTTTTATTTATTATTTCTGATCTCACACACACACACACACAAATGAAAGATGCTATAAATGATGTTATTTTCCAAATATATATTTAATAAAATAACAACAGCCTGAAAGTATGAAATATCACAATGAAAAGTGAATGCTATTTCAACTGACACTTTAAGCAGTGATTTACCATTTAACTTTATCCTTCAAATCAGACAGGCCCAATAAGTATTATCAGTGATCTGCATAATTACTAAAGGAAACATGAAATGACAATTACATTTTACCAGAATATAAATCGATTAGAAACAAAATCAAGGCCTACTTAATGTAAACAACTAAGGAGGAATGGGGGGAAGGGGGGGAGAGAGAGAATTAACTGAGATAAATGCATCTGCACAGTGAACCACCTCTTAAAGTATTCACAGAATGTTTCTGCACCTATCCAATAAAAGCAAAATTATGTTGTTCTGAAATTTGAAACCAGTGACAGAAGCTAATAAAAGTCTTTATGATCTTTGAACCCAGCTATTTTTGTGTACACCATCAAAGCACAAAAGAAGATTTTATTGCTGCTGATCATATTATAATTTGAGGATACTCAAGATTTCACTGGGGTCAGATACTGTTTCTTTTTCTTTTTTTTTTGAAAGACAGCTTTTCCACTAGAGATAGATGCTATCCTTATGTGGTTATTGATGGACAAAATTATCCAAAAATCTCAGAAAAATCATTAGAGATTTACTGCTAAGAACATCCAAGACATATCACATCTTACAAATTAAAATACTAGCAAATTAATATCTTAGAGTCTGAGAAACAGAATTCAGTTAAAAGCTTAATCAATGAGAAAAACCACTTTTTACACATAAACAGAGTTACACCTAAACTTTTGTTGTTTCTTACATTTAATAATTATTTATTTTCTAAAGAATTTCTTTTCTGAAAGTTATATACTTTTGAAACTGGCAACTACTTCATCTTAAGATAAAAGTAATACTTCAAACATCCCACACATCTTCATACAGAACACTGATTTAAACAGAAAGATATAATAACTCCCCTTTTTTGTATTCAAGACCCTTTAATAGTTAAATTTCATAAATATGTAAAATTCAATAAGAAACTGGCAAAAAGCTTTTTTAGTTTTGTATCAAATAAAATATAGTGCAATAAAATAATAATAGTAATGATATAAAAATGTGAACAAACAATAATCACAGATAAATGCAACAAATTCTTCAAAAGATTTAACAGATTTTACTTTGGTATTAGCATGGCTTAATAGTACAACCAAAATTCTAAACTTTATATAAGCAAAAAAAAAAAAAAAAAGTTGATTGTAGATAAAGGAATAAAACACTTCTTGTCTACAATCAACATTGTCACTTTTGGATTTAAAATATGAAAATGTTTATCAAATTCTTCCAGTAATGTGATAACATAGCACTTTCAGTTACTAACTTCAGTTAGTAAATTTATCAAATCTTTATTTTTATAATTGTAAAAATTTAGAACAATCGTTTATATGAGATCTGAATATTATATTCAAATTTCTATGCCGATGCCATGTACTATATGACATTAATAAATGGAACATATGCTTTCAATTTTTGTTATATATTGAAATATTAAGTTTTGCATTGAACTTTTTTAAAAAATGTAAACAGTGAATCAATAGTATCTAACTGACCAATATACACCACCACTAAAATGCAGCAACCTATACAAAATGTATCTGCTGACAACAATGACTATTATTTTAGAAAAATATTGACTGTACTTATATATAGCAGACAGATTTGCTATTAATTTTACAGTGGCAGTTGCAAAGAAATGAAAATATTACTTTTCTGATTAAACCCTTTAATGAAAAGAACTTCTAGACCTATTCACTTTCTGGTAAAGATTCTGGGAATTCTTTTTTATCTTCTTCCTCATCTTCCAATTCTTCATCATCTTCGACCTATAATTTCAAAAATTATACTTGTTAAAGTAAGTTCAATTTTTATTTTTAGTGTTGTTACTAGATCATATCTTAATTCAGAAGACAACATGAAAAGTCTAATAAAATATGACAAGAAATATTATATAATGAGTTATGACATCTTTAAGTAAGGAATAACATTTTTCAGTTTTTGAAGTGCTAATTTTTTGTTTTGTCCATCAAATGGATATTCTAATTGAAGACAGCTAATTCTCATTTACTGAATTACAATTTTTTTTTGTAATGGAATAATGTTATATATTATTTCCTAATATATAATTTTTTAATGCAACACATACTATCAGCAGAATTAATGTGAGCTTATATCTCTTTATTCCTGATGAATTCCCAAAAAGCAATTAACTTTTATATTCTCTTCCTAGTCTTGTGCAATCTATTAGGATTAAAGAAATTAATAGGTTCAGAAAGAAAATATTAAAAATGCATATATGTATGTATTCTTTTATCCTAAAACTATTTTTCTGAAGAATGTAACAACTTTTGCTGGCTTAAAACAAGTATTGGTTCAGGCCAAAAACTGATACTTTATATGTAACTATGATTATGCATATCAAAAATTATCACCTTTTCTCCCAACTGCCTTAACCTTTCTTTATACGAGGAGATTTTTATATCTTGCTCAGATAACAACATTAGGAGATCTTCCTGCTCTTTTCTTATGGTATCCAGCTCTTCAATCAAGTTTTCTTTTTGGAACTTCACTGTATCAATCTCCTGCTGCATTTTCTATAAAAGGGGAGGAAAAGAGTGTGTAAATATATATATATATATATATTTTATTATTATTATATCAGATTATCACTGACAAATTTTATTTTATGCTTCAAACAAGCAATTTTAGGCTTCAGTTAAAACTATCTGAAGCTTATTTTGTTATCTAAGCATTATATACTTTGTAAAAACTAACCAAGATTTTTTCAATATGCATCACTTCTATTCAGATTTACAATAAAAAAGAGAATATTTTAATATAAATTGTTTCTAAAATATTGTCTGATTTGCACATCTATATCACCATAAATTAAATTAACAAAATGATATGATTTTAAGGGACAACAGATGCTATATATGGAATGTAAAATTCTCATTCTGCTTTCGTTCATATGGATAAATTAGAACTAATGCTTTAGCAATATTATTCTAAGGTTGGAACTTCCATGAAAACTTTGATAATATTTGCTAAATTAAATTATTTCTGAATTTATAGCAGCGAGAGACCAGGTCTATTTAAAAAACATGCATTGCTATTCCTTTTTTAATATAGTTTTTGGTTATCTAAAATGTCACTCTGATCAATTTTCAAACTTGACTTGTCATACAGTATCGTTTTGAAAATTGTATAAAAAAAAAAAAAAAAAAGTCAAAACACATCTGACAAAAGTATTTCACATTTTCCTTTCTAAAAAAAAGACCAAAGCAGAATAATATGCTTATAAATATAAGCATATAAATGTCTGTCTGTCTGTTCTGCCACCACTGTTCTAAAAATAACTTTTTCCTCAAACAGTTTTACCATATGGTTTTAATGCAATTTAAAGGTTAAAAAAAAAAAAAAAGAAAACTAAAGCCATTACCAACCACTGCAGGATGGAAGCTTCCTCAACGATTCACATTGAGGGAAATAGACCATAATCTGCCATGCTGGCCCAGTGTGGGTGGTAGATCGACTGTATTTAGCAGTCAGGGGCTTGAACCCCGGTCTACTCAAAGAGCATGTGCTACTGCTCTCCTGCTCCTGACCACTCAGTTACAGAGGCCCTTTAAATTTAAGAGTACTTGGGTATTGCATGCTAAGGGCTGCTGTTTCTAATCTGTTAATGATATAGCAGCTATAAACTATTATAAACATTTAAAACAGTGAAAATCTTGCTCTCACTCATTTTACTTTCACCTCTTAGAGCCTTATAAACCTAGTTTCCTCTAAAGTGTCTAGTTTCCAAGCTCTAGCCCACATATTAAATATTTATCCTCATATAGGATGTCCCTTTGCCAATTTTACCCTTTCAAGGAGCTTGATGCCATTTTTTTTTTGATGCAGTCTCTATACTTCAACACTGTATTCTGAGTGGTGTTACAATTGCCTTATAATATTAGTGAGGGGGAAAAAAAAAAAAAAAAAAAAACTTACATTACCCTGTCCATTCCCTCCAATAATTTGCCTAGTTCTTTCTTGAATTTATTAAAGTTTACTCACTTCCACAACAACGAATGAAAGTTTGTTCCAACAATCAATCACCACCACTAACCAAAGTCAAACTTCCACACATCTATCCTGCAACCACCCTTCACCAATTTGATTTGGTTGTTTTTTTTTTTTTTTTTTTTTTTTTTTCAGGAGCGTTAGCAACTAAGGCCATATTGCTCCAGGGATATGCGGTGGCCATTCCCTGACCTTTCCACATCCTCCGTATTTGGTGGTCACGGGCTCGAACCCCAGTCTAATCAAGAAGTGTGTGCTATGCACTGCTGCTCCTGCCCACTTGGCTACGGAGGCGCCTCACCAATTTCAATTAATGCACTTGGGTGTACGTGTGTACACCCAAGTGCATTAATTTGCACTTGGGTGTACACACGTACACCCAAGACACTGCAATTTGCAGTACCGAAGCCTTTCTTGGTAAGACCACCCTTCTGTTCACTTTATCAATCTTGTCCTTCTCCACACCTGTTCCAGTATATAGACATCATTCCTAAAATGAAGTCTCCAGAGCTGTATGTAGTTCTCAAGATAGCCTAACTAATGCCTTGTATAATGGGATAATCATCTCTTTATCCCCCCCCCCTAGCAAAGTTCCTGTATATCACAGGCAAACCTCCATAAGCTAGCTATCCCAGCAAATCAGCATTGCTCAGAGAACTTCATATTTGACTATACAATTACCCCCAGGTCTTTTTCATTTCCCACTACCCTGACTACAGTTGCCACATTGGTACATTAATCTGGGTTTACTGCTACCCATATGCAGTACATTGCATACGTTAAACTTCAGTTGCTATTTCTTAGCCCACCTGCCTAATTTTTCTAGATCTTGTTGCAGCAGCTTATCTTACTGTCATTCCTAAAATGCCATTTTAGGAATGACAACCTTTGTATTGCCTTAAAACTTAGACATTAAGATTGATATACCTTTATCAATATCATTAATAAGTAAAAAATGAATGATATTGATGACTAAAAATAAGTAAAAAAAATTAATAAGTATAGTAAACAACAATAGGCCCAATCCATAGAGGATACCACTAATAACTTTAGTCCACGAAGAGCAGTATCCATTAATAATGACTGTCTTCTCGCACTCAACCATCCCTTTATCCATTGCAGTAACTTGTCCTTAATGCACACTGCTCCAATATCTACAGCAGTCCCGAAATCCAAGTATATGATATCAAAATTATTTTTGGCATCCAGTTCCTTGGTCACTGCATCCTAATATCCAATCAGATTTGTCAGAAAAGATCATCCCTTAATAAATCCATGTTGTGAATGCATTATAATTGCATTCCTGTCTAGATAGTTATGCATTGCGTCTTTAACCAATGACTCCATTATTTTCCCTGGAACAGAATTTAAGCTAACAAGTCTGTAATTACCCAGGTCACCTTCTGATCCACCCCCCTCTTCTGAACTGGTATATATTCATGCATCTCCAATCCATAGGGACCTCCCTTGAATCTAAAGATGCTCTCATAATTATGGCCAAGAGTTTGCTTACTTCCTTTGCTGTCTCCATTAATATAATTGGATTAGGCCCTCCCTATCTCTATAAGCAAATGTTTGATAAATCATTGATAGGACAGCCCATGAGTAATAGTCCATAGAGGACAGCTCAGAGTAATTAATGATCATTGATCATTAATTATTCTATTGATCTTGACATCACACCATGTATCATTTAAGAAAATCAGAAACAACAGTGATTTTAGTATCCATCCTTGGCGAATTTTGCATTTTACAATACTCCAATCTGAAGAATAACCATTAATCACAATCTACTGTGTCCTGCCATCCATGGATTTTTCCTGTGATTCTGGCATGCTCTAAACTTATAGAGTAACTACAGCAAAGTATTTTACTCAATCTCACGTATGACTGAATTAAATGCTAAAAATTTAAGTAAACAATATTGAAATTATTTCCTGCATACAGCCCATAAGTAAAGTGACCAGACTTCCCGGATTTCAGTCGTTTGCCCCGCATTGCAAACTGTCCCGGATTGGAAATGTAGCCTCCATACTTAATGGCAAACATAATGCAAATCATTTGCATTATGTTTGCAGGGAACCAATGGTACAACGAAAAGTTTTTTCGGTAATAAATAAGTTGTGGACATCAACAAAAACACAAATGACTGTAGAAACGCTGAAAGCAGTACTACAAATTAAGTGCAATTTTGCTAATTCTTGTGAAGAATTTTACAAAGAATAGCAAATAATGTAGAATTATTAAGAAAAAATTCACCCAGCAGAAAAATATATTTAATTTCTCTTGTTTTTATTGTTAAAAGTAGTATGTATTTTTATTATTAGTTATTTCACAGAAAAATACCTAACTTTTTTTTTTTTTTCCACGTCTGTGCATGTAGCACAGTGGTATCATCACTGTCCTCCCCACACTGGGTGGAAAAGGCCCAGGTTCGAATCCTGTTGATGATGCGAGGAACTTTAATGGGCTTTTTTTCACTCTGTCTCGGGCATAGATAGCAAGGTTTTCCCCCCAGAAAAACAGGCAAATCTATCATATAACACATGCAATTTATGGACATACAGTAATGCTTACCTTTTTCTTAATCAGAATTGCCTAATGAACTAACATCTACAGTGGCGGACAAAAAAACTGCATCACTTGTGAATTTAGCAAATAAAGTGTTTTGCACTGCATTGTGGGGTTGCAGAAATGTTTGAAATTCATTTGTTAGATGGGATATACCATATATCTCTGTGAATGAAATCCAATAAAGACTCCACCTGATATACCTAATTGCCATAAATATCTTCCCGAAGTGTAAAATGCGTAATTAATGGAAATATGAGAAATCATGCAAATGGCAATCATGACAACCAAACACACATTGTATTGCATTTAAGTGTACAAACTGAAATGACAAGTTAATGTAAGAGTTTTATGTCCTGTAAATCAGCAAAATAAGTCCTTAATATTTTGTTACTCCTTGAGCTGCAACTACAGCCCTGCAACGATCTGGCATAGAGTTAATCAACTTCCGTGGTATTCACACCCTTAGAATGCTCTCCTGCAACTGAATCTTACTTGTTGACTTCTTCTGAGTAACTTTAGACAACATTATGTGCCAGTAATTTTCAATATGGACTGCTGCCAGGTCAGGCCAGTCTAACACTGTAATGCCAGCATTTCTGAGGTATGACTACATCTTAAGGGAGAAAAACAAGAGAAACCATTGGTGTAAGTATGTTTTAAGCCTTGTGAGACAAGAAGACAAACTCATCATTAAATCTAAATAGCATAAAACTTACCAATTTTGCTATGTGGCAAGGTGCTGAGTCCTGTTGAAAAATTCAGTTTGACGTCTGTGTGATCCCTAATAACGGGTTTCAGGCACTCTTCCAAGATAGTAGTGCAGGTTTCTGCATTCATCCCACCCCTTTACAGGTTATGCATCCCAGACCATATGAGTGGCGAGGAACTTTACAGTCAGTGTTATGCAGTCAGGATGGTATGCCTCCGATTTTCATCTTCTGACATATCGCTTCACATCTGAGCCATGCAGGTTGAATTTCGATTCGTCAGAAGAGATGGTGTCCCATTGCTCTTTTGACCAGGAAAAATGCGTTTTAGCCCAAACAAGTCACTTCCTCATTCTTTAGGTCAACAAAGGCTTCTTCTTGGGCTGATAGGTATGCAGAACACATTCTGAAAGCCATCTTTGGATAGTTCGTGCACTTGTTTCAACACCAGAGGCCATCTCAAAGTCCAGTTTTAGACCAGCATGGTGATTACGAAGGGAAAGCCATCTCAAATATCGATCTTGGGAAGGCATAGTCACTCTCTCTCTTAAGGCCTGATCCAGGTCTTCTCTTTACATCACCAGTTTCATGCTTTAATTTCAGCACCTGGGATACTGTTGACTGGTGGCAGAGTATTTTATCAGTGATAGCATGCACAGAAAGTCCTTCTTAGGACAGAGCAACAGCTACACTTTTTTTCTTGATGTCAACTGAACATATGGAGCCATGCTAACATCTTCGCAAAACGGGATACTAATGAGTGTATACCCTTCCAATGTGTTATTTATAGAAGCGGCTGATGTAATACTTGCAATTACTGTCTGATGCAATACCTTTGCTTTTCAACAAACAAAATGACTGTAATCAAACAATACCTTATACGTTTCACTACAAATGTTACTTTTTTTTTAAGGTGATTCAGTTTTTTTGTCTGCCACTGTATATGTATATAAACTTTTTATAAAATTTTAAGATTTGTTCTGATTTACAACTCAGTACAAAAGTAAGTGTTTGCTGTTAGCAATGAATTCAAACTTTTAATTTCCAACCATTATGCACAAATTTTCTGAATGATGGAGATTTGGCATATTGATTTTTTTTTCAACATTCTGACAATTATGGCACACGATGAATTCTCTCACATTTAAGTGGTAGCAAACATGTTATACACCTCAACCAGATCTCCTCCAGATGCCTAGTTTACCGTTTGTAAGAGTACCCCCCCACTAACTGTGATGCATAATGATGCAACAGGATGGGGATATCGATGCAGATGTGATCAACAGAATTTGTAGTGGATGATCAAAGGGGAAACAGGCAAGCAGGGTGTTGTGTGACTAACAAGTTCCAATCAGGCAGAAGGAAGTTTTAAAATCACTGGTGAGGCCAGCTGCTTTATGGTTCAGTATGCTGGGCATTAAAAAGAAACAAGAATGAAGGTCATATGTGGAAGAAATATGAGAGTTAAGATAGATGAGTGGAGTAACCAAAGGAGATATTGTAAAAGGAATATGTTAGTGGAATCCCAGGGATTGCATCAACTGGGGATAAAATAAAAGAGGGGGACTGAAATAGTACAGACTTGCAGACATGTAAAAGGATCAAGATCAACCAAGATTTATGGGTGGAGGATAAATAAGAGCAAGGACAGCCTAGGAGGATATGGATAGGATATAGAAGAGTGCAGAGTTAGAGGGGGACTTGACCCAAGATAGACAGGAATGATGCAGGACTCAAAAAAGCTCACCCCTAATAGATAGGATTAAGCTATGGAAGAAGACAATAGCATTAGAATATGATGCAAGAAAGCTAGCTTATATACCATCAGCCAAAAAAAAAAAACAAAAAAAAACACCACCCTTCCCATTTCATCCATCCAGTTCACTCCAAATGTTTGTCTAGTTCTGCCTTGAACTTATTTAAGTTGCTGACCTCCAATACGACAGATGGAAGTTAGTTGCAACTATCAACCACCCGCTGGCTAAATGCAAATTTCCGCACATCTATTCTACAATTGTCTTTCCTCAATTTGAATTTATGTCCCCTCAGGTAAGTAATCTGAGCAAGAGGAAGAATCCTATTAGCATTGAGCTTGCTCAATCCATTCAAGGCCTTATACACCTCAATTACCTCACCTCGCAGGTGCAGTAATCTCCAGAAGCCACAATTTGCAGAACTTAGGATCTCTTGGTAACACCAACCTTTTGTTCCACTCACCAATCTCGTTGCCCTTCTCTGTACTCGTTTCAGTAGCTCTACATCCTTCCTAAAATGAGGCCTCCAGACCTCTATACAGTACAAGGGGACAATCGTCCTTTTATCCCTGCTAGCAAAATTCCTGTATATCATTGACAAAACACCATGAGCAACTCTTGCAGCCTTTTTTGCACTGTTCAGAAAACTTTGTATCTGACTGCACAATTACCAACAGATTCTTTTCATTCTCCACTACCCTGAGTGTAGTATCACACAATTGATAAGTTACTTTGGAGTTACTGCTACCCACATGTACTTTAAGTTTGTCAATGTTAAACTTCAGTTGCCAGTTCTCAGCCCATCTGCTCAACTTTTCCAGATCCTGTTGCAGTAGCATATTATCATTACTGTCATTAACATCCCTGCCAACCTTCATATTATTTGTAAACTTAGACATTAACCCTGATATACCTTCATTGATAAATACCAAAAACAACAATGGGCCCAACACCAAACCCTGTGGTACTCCATTAATAACATTATTCCACGAAGAGCAGTGTCCACTGATTAGTACTCTGTCTTCTCCCACTCAACCATCTTTTTATCCATTGTATCAACTTGCCCTTAATGCCATGCTGCTCCAATTTGTACAGTAGTCTTCCATGTGCCATGGTATCAAAAGCTTTCCTAAAATCCAAGTATATGATATCAAAATTATTCTTTGCATCCAATTCCTTTGTCACACAAGACTTCCCTTTAACAAACCCATGCTGTATCTGAACTATAACTGCAGTTTTGTCTAGATGATCCTCCATTGCTTCCTTAACCAATGACTTCCACATCTCCAGTCCATGGGGACCTCTTCCAAGTCCAAGGAAGCTTTCATAATTATGGTTAATTGTTTGCTATATTATTAATATCCATAGTCTGCAAAAAATTATTACCTATGATATGGTTTTAGTGCCAAAAAGATTATTATTATATTTAATACCACTCTTATACCACTTGAAATTAATAATATAGTTTATTAAGCTATTTGTCTAAACTACTATACAATAAGGTAACGTTCCAGGTATCTGACCATCACAACCACGCTGCTGACAGATCCTCACATTCCAGATCTGTTCATAAGAGCAATTTGGTGCCAAATGTTGGCTAACACCATTACCAAACAACTGTACAATAAAATAAGTATAACTACTGAAATACCAGATCTGTTTGAAAGTATCTGGACAGTTATGATATAATAACAATAAGCACACTTACGGTCGTTTTAAGGAGTTTAATGGCATAAGTGTGTCTCTCTCTTGGCCAGATTGTTCCAATTCATGATTTATTTAATGGCTTAAATTAAACACACATAAATGGATGCACTTTTAATATCAAACAGTTCATCAAAATTAAGAAAATTTCCAAGAACACATGACAGATTTAATGATTTCTGCAGGTTAGCAAAATGAAAGTAATTTTATAGATATTGGAATAATGGGAGATAATTAATAATAATATGTTTAACTGTTAGTTGAATGTGGCATATTTATGGAATGGACAACTTAATCCCCCTTGAAAACAGTGTCCTTGTGAGGACATGCACTTAGCTTTTTGGAGTTCTACTTTTCTGTTCTTTTTCTTCCAACTGCATCATGAAAGTGTCTCCAAACTGCAACATAGAATTCTTTATTAATTTTTTTGTCCCTCTGGAGTGTATTTGTGGCATACAATACCCTCACATTTAAAAATGCTAACAATATGGCCCTTGTTTTGCAACATTAGCCACACTTTTTTGAGCTGGAAGTGTCTCCCACTAGGATAACTGCTGTTTGGAATTTTACCCATAAAATGAAGTATCAACCCCAGTTATGATATGTTTCAGCTAGTTAGTAGTCAAACATTCAAACAATAGGGAAAGCACTTGCTGTTGGTGTTGTGTTCATGTTGTTCCTATTAACAGCTGTGGCATGAATTTTGTGGATAAGCACCTCATGTTCAAAGTTCTGATTAAAATGGAATGAAACAATTTGATGAAGATACAACCTGCTACAGTGATTTCACAATTTTTGATCATTTCATACCAAAGTTTGCACTTAAAACACAATTTCATTATTTGTTGGAATTGAGGGCCATTCAGATTGTGCATCCTTTAACCTGGCAGTAGTATCAGGTTAGCCAATGGGGACAGCAGGAAAATATTTAATTTTGGTTGAGGATTAGCAATCGATATTTTTTTGATTTCTTAATGTTTCTTCAGTCTCGTATGTGCTGTTTTTTTTGTCCTGTTATATTATTGTTCACTTTGCATAAGTTGAGTAACATAATATCATTTATGTTACTCCACTGTGTTCAGCCAAGTACATTTCATCATGTATTGGACTGCTTTTCATCACATGTTTTCCACAATCCAAAAGCTTCTCAAAGTTCACCATTCACTTACATAGATATTTTCATGGAAAATACAAGAAATTCCAGTACAGTTTGTGGCCATGAACAGTAAATCAGCCAACTCCAAGGAATTTATGGCAAAAACCATTAAAAATCTTTGGGGGAAGAAAAAAAAAGAAGATATGATTCACATTACTATTTCATGTTAATAACATTCATTACACTGACAGGCAGCATTAACAGAAATTTATTTTTTCATTGAAATATGTTAATTTCAAAGTATTTTTGTTTTATAAATACTGACTTAATTTTTGAGTTGAGTTAATGCAACTCCATCCAATTATGTCACCAAAAATACGCATAAAATACTGTAAAAGTATTCTGCTCAATTAAATTAAAATTAAAGCAAATTAAAATTTTCTTCCCACAAATAGTTCTAGAAATGAGCAATAAAAAAAAAAAAAAAAAAGGTGACATGCAGCCATTATCAGCCCACTGCAGGATGGAAGCCTCCTCAACAATTCACGGTGAGGGAAAATGGACCATAATCTGCCATGCTGGTCCAGTGCGGGTTGGCAGATTGACAGTATTTAGCAGTCAGGGGCTTGAACTCCGGGCTACTCAAAGAGCATGTGCTACTGCACTCCCGCCCCTGACCACTCGACTACTAAGACCTTCTAATGAGCAATACTGGCTACAAACTGTAAAAGTGAAGAATTTTGAGCTCTTGGAAATGGATATGTTTGTTGGAAAATTTTGCAGATTTTTTAATTAACAAATTAAATTGTGTCAATAAATAATTTAACAGACCTAGTCATATTTCATGGCTTATTTTTAAATGTAGCTAGAGATTTTGTAAACACTACAACTTAATATTTGTCCAGCTTTTGTATTGGTTATTTGGTGTGAATATTGTGTCACATAAATAGTACTGTAGTGCATGGTAAATAAGTACTTTAGGGGTTCTAATCATGTAGGTTGTCGTATTTATTTTTTTGTTTTTAGCTAAGAAATTCTATATCTGGTAAGGGAAATAATTAATTTAAAACTACGAACATAAAGGTATAGCATAATACATATATTGTAAACTTTAATAGCATAATATATTGTTGTTATTTGGTTTTTAGGAGCATTAGCAACTAAGGCCATATTGCTCCATGATATGCGGTGGTCATTCCCTGACCTTTCTGCATCCTCCGTATTTGGTGGTGATGGGTTCGAACCCCGGTCTAATCAGGAAGCGTGTGCTGTCTAATCAGGAAGCGTGTGCTACGCACTGCTGCTCCTTCCCACCTGGCTATGGAGGCGCCTAGCATAATATATAATATTGCATTCAGTATCTATTATTTTAGTGTGGTATTCTCAAATTAAACTGAGTTTAATTTGGGAATCAGGCCCAACCTGTGCTGGAGCTTATCCATCAGGCAACACAGCAGCAATCCCCACAGCAGAATGCACTGATCCCACAAGAGGTAATTATTGTCAGTGACTATTGTCAGGGAAATGGGAAATATATTAAAGGGCTATAAAATCAATGAAAAATGGCAAAGCAGTAGGACCTGTTAAAGTCACCACTGAAATGTTTAGAGCTGGAGTCCATCCAATATGTAAAGCTCTAACCAAACTATTTTCAAAGTATCTTCTACTTAAAGTACCTGGAGGATGGACAAATCAAAAGCTATCCTACTGCACAAGAAAAGTGACAAAGCAGATTAAAAAACCTGCTGACTAATAAGGCTCTTGCCAGTTACCAACAAGGTTTTCACAAAGATACTTTCAAGAAGAATAGGCACAATACTTGATGTGGCATAACCCAAAGAGCAAGCAGGTTTCAGAAGTGGTTTTAGTACAATGGATCAGATCCAAACAGTGCAGCAAGTTATAGAGTAGCACGCACGATGAATTCAACCTTCCATTATATACAGTCATCATCAACCACGAAAAAGCATCTGACTCAGTCCAAAACAAGCAATAATACCCTAATCAACCAAGGTGTAGACAGAGCTTACATCAATATTCTCCAATCAATATGTGAAAAGGTGACTGCATCACCCCAGGGGCTCACATCTGGTGAGCATGGGCTTGGCACACCCAGGGTCCTGAGCTGGATATCATCATTCTTCTCTTTCTTGGTGATTCCCTTCTACTTTTGACTCTCTCTCTCTCTCTCTCTCTCTCTCTCAGGATTACTCGGGAACTTTTTTTTTTTCCTGATGCAGCATAAGCCTCAGGCTTCCTTGCCATCATATGGATGATAATAATAATAATAATAATAATAATATGGGTCAACAATGATAAAGTTCAGATCAACATGGAAAAAGGCATCTGATAAGGAGAGAATCTCCCCAAAACTATTTTCTGCCTGTTTAGAAGAAATTTTCTGTAAGCTAAACTGGGATAATAAAGGACTCAAGATAAATGGAGATTACCTAAAACACTTATGATTTGCAAACTATTATCATTCTCTTTGCCAATGATCCAGCAGAAAGGCCATTCTTGGAAACCTTTCTGCAATCAAAGAGAAATTGATTGCTTTGATATCAGAAAGGAGAGAAAATAAAAAGGCCGGCCTTGTATTCTTCCTTTAAAAAACCCCTCAAGTGGTTAGAAAAAGAAATGGTCACCGTAGAAGCTCATGGGTTAGATTAACCATAAAGTTTTTTTTTTTTTTTTAAGTTTTTAAAATTTAATCAGTTAATCAATGATTAACTGGAAAATTTGATACTTTTTCCTCTAAGTATTAATTAACCATGTCCTAGTCAATGAATTTGTATTGAAAAATGACCCCCTCACCTCAATACAGATATAATCAGTACAGTTATTATAAAAAGCCTCTTCCATAATGGTATTTATTTCTCAATTGTGATATCGTGGCTATAACTTGTTTCAGTATTCCCTGATCAATAAATGTTACTTTCTTTTTAATAATTGTAACTGACTATCTGAAATACAGTTCTGCTATCCTGATTGTTTTATACTAATAAATTTCAACACAGGATGAAGGTATATCCATTAATGAAGAGTTGGAGTGGAATGAACTGCTTTGGGTAAGTGCCAAGGAAAGACACTTGGTGTCAGTATATTGTGTATATCCCATGGTTGGTTTGATTGTTTTTCAAGATGGAAAACTAGAACTGGTAGTGGGGGAAACCCCCCCTCATATCTGCATAAGACTGATTAACTTGACCTCTTGGAAAAGCCCTTTAGACGTTCCTGCCATCACCAACAGGAATATGTCACTCTCTGGTTGGATGGCAGAAAGTGAACTTAGACCTTTCCACACAGGAGCCAAATGATGCAACCAGTATACTGCTACCCAAGAGCCTGAAGACTTGGAAAACCGGCAGTGATTTTAACCCCAATATGAGAGATGCCAAACATCAGCAGAAATTTGCATGAAGTGGGATTCACATTTAAATGAAAGAGCCTTAAAGCATACCTGAAAAATGTTAATTAGTTTAGCAACAGTAACAATGGTTTACATGTCTGAATTGTGTTGCAAAGCTAACAAAAATTACAAATCACCAAAACAAGGCAGCAATGACAAAATCATCTGACGACTAAAATGAAATTACAGTACTCAGATTAACACACACAAAGGGGAAAGGATGGGATATGTAAATTAAGTGCATTGCCTTAACAGAATCAAAGCTGTTCAACAAAACAAAACAAGCTAGAAGCCACCGTTTGTTGATCTCAATGTTTATATGAACCTAATCACCTGGTTCTTCTCATGGACCCTAAGAACTCTCTGTAGCAATGATTTCTTCTCCTCCTTCCACTTCTTGCAATTCCAAATACACTACAGCAGAAGATGAAGTTTTTCAATGATTATGGATACACAGTATTTAGTATCTGCAAAATTTAGTGCTTGATTCAAAGTTTTACTGTTATTTATTCTTAAATATTTAGAACATCTAGCATTCTCTCTCTCTGACTACTTTCTAATTAGAAGAAACTTCATAAAAGAAAATTTATTTACCATTGAATTCAGAATAGTGTGCCATCTTTTTGTTTTTTTTATTAGTAATGACAAGTTCACCTCTTTTAATAAAATTGCACTTAGTTTAAAATTCACATAATCATCTGTTTCTTAAGTGTGTCAACTAAATGCTGACATGGCTAACCTAACATTTACATTACAGAAGAAAAATGGCCAATATAACATTTAATTTTAATTATTTCTTAAGTGTGCCATCAAAAAGATGGCACTATTCTGAATTCAATGGTAAATAATTTTTGTATGAAGTTTCTTCTGTAATGTAAATGTTAGATTAATCATGTTAGCATTTAGTTGAAACACTTAAGAAATAATTTACATTACAGAAGAAAAATGGTTAATCTAACATTAACATTACAGAAGAAACTTCATAAAAAATTATTTACCATTGAATTCAGAATAGTGTGCCATCTTTTTGTTTTTTTGTTAGTAATGACATTCACTCTTTTAAATAAAATTGTAATTAGTTTAAAACTCACATACTGATCTGTTTCTTAGGTATGTCAACCAAATGTCAACACAATTCAGTTAATGTTAATGAATGGCTGCATCTAATGGTTACACATGCATTTGAGATAAATATACAAATTTCAATCTAATTTATCAAAGTATTTTCTATAAAGAAAAAAAATATATTTTTTTGTGGATGCTTTTTGAAGCTAATACTGGAATAACTGCAGAACTGGTGATGCAATTAAGACTGAACAGCATAATTTAAAAAAAAAAAGTGTTTATCTAAAAAGGCTTTGTGATGTGATCAAATCTCAAGGAAAGTATGAAACAGCCACTAGCAGAAAAACAAGAACCAATGAACCTGGGTCCTTGATACTGTCACACACATTCTTTCAGATATTCTGGACAAGCTGTGCTTGCTGCCTGGGAGTCTAAAACGCTGATGGAACTAATATTTGGGTGACACTCAAGTCAAGTGGGCCTAATTTTGGAGAAGTCTGGATGGTCTGTGACAGCCAAATCCTCTGCTTGCATCTTCATGACGGTGGACTATTAGTAATCCTGGGTATAACCTCCATGTACAAGCACACTGTGGGTGACCACCCAGGTGTGAATCAATGTAATCAGGGGTCAAGGTGTGGTACCCACACCACACGGAGGAATGCCACCCCTCTGTGTTACCAGGTGCTAACTAGGTGGTAGATGGCTCTCATCAAAGGGTGTAATACCACTACTTTGCTTACTGGAGGCTTGAAGAGGTGGAACCCATGTTTAGTCTCCAGAGCAATGTTCCAGTCAACCCACCATCTCTTCCATCATGCAGTATGATTGATGTCTTTTGGGGTTACAATGAACACCATGGCGAAATCCAAACATCCTTACATTTCGAGAGTACAGCTCTAAAATGATGTTCGCAGGTTAGTACAGCTGCTAGTTAGTACACCAGACCAAACCTATTGGTAACTCGCTAGGAGGCTTCCAGATCAGCTAGTGTATAATCTTGCTGCCTCTACTCTACCAGATGGTGACTGGAGGGAGTTCGAGTAGTGTGTATGCGGGGGGGGGGGGGGGGCATTGTCAAGGACACGTTATGTCAAGGATCTGGGTATATTCTTACCACACGTATGCCACTTCCAAAAATTTCATTGCTTCATAGAGCATGTCCCCCCCCCCTCCCCACCACTTTTTCTTACTATTGAATACACCATGAATTCTCAAACTAAGAGAGCAAACTTATCTGTAAAAAGATCTAAATCTCCCAAACACTTCCTAGTTCATTTCACAAATATACATGGTCTCAGTTCTAATCTCAATGATATCCATTTCTACTTACAGTCTACCAAACTCCATGTACTTTTTCTGACAGAATCCCAGTTATTGGTTGATTCAACTACTGCTCAATCTCAGTAGCCCAAATTATTCACTGTATGATTCCTTTAGCCTCAAAGTGCATATGTCCATTCTGATATTCCCTGTCAGAAACTTGGTAATTTGGAATCTCCCCTGGCTTAAAATCTCTACCTCATTCTGTCAAATTGTCTACTTTTCTCCCAACTCCACTAATCAATTGGACCTCTGACTTCCACACTTTGTAACTTGACTTTCTCCAGTCTAACAGTGAGGTAATTTTCCTTGGTGATTTTAATGTTCACAACTTCAGCTGGCTTCCATTTTCTAGTCACATAGACCCAGCTGGTTGAGATGCTGAGGCTTTTGCAATTACTGACCTCGCATAGATTGTTCACTTACCTACCAGAATACCAGACAATCCTAACCATACAGCCAACACACTTGATATCTTTTTCTCACAAACAACCCTTAGTACATGGTTGAAGTGAGTGGTTTCTAGGCACCTCAGATCACAACTTGGTGATTATCTCTTCTCCAATGGAGCCTTTATCTCGTGGCTATTCCCAACCTAGTGTTGTTTGGCCTTATAAGAATGCAAAATGGGATGACCTGCGAGATTTCTTTTCTTCTTCTCCTTGGTCGGATTACTGTTTCAAAACTTCTGATGTTTGCTCAGATCATGTCAGTGAAATTATTCTTGTAAGAATGGAATCCTTTATTCCACACTCCACCTTAAAATCTTGTCCTTTATCTAAACCTTGGCTTTCCAATAAACGTGCTAAGGCTGTTCAAGAGAAGAATGCTGCCTATTGTAATTGGCTTGTTTCTTTTTCTGCCTACACCAAAGCTCGCAACAATTGTAAAGCAGTTATTAATCAGTCCAAACTAGATTTTGAACAGGCTGAGGAGAAAACTTGCTTCTTGCCCTAATGGTAGCCAAGCATCCTGGTCTCCTGCCAAAGCTATTGGCCACAACTTTTGCCCATCTCTGCTCCCACCTCTGTAAAAACCAAATGGTTCTATTGTAACTCAGCCAAGGATAAAGCTGATCTGCTGGCATCCCATTTTTCTTCCAACTCATGAATTAATGATCATGATAAAACACCTCCCACCATTCCCAGCATGCTCCATTTAATGTCCCCTGTGGTCTTTCATCAAAAGGATGTGAAAAGGATTTTGACGAATCTTGATGCTAAAAAAGCTCCAGGTCCTGATGGTATTTCTCCACTTGTTCTCAAAACCTGCACTCCTGAACTTACTGCCTTTTTTTGCTTTCTTATTCCAAAGGAGTTATTTCTTCTGCTTGGAAATTTGCTCATATCCAGGCAGTTCCTAAAAAGGGTGACAAATCCCTCCCATCCAATTATCGACCCATTTCAATTACTTTTACTCTTTTTAAGGGTAATGGAGAAACCAATTAACTGCCAACTCTTAAAACTATCTACAAACCTTCCATCTGATCAACAATCACCAGTATGGACCCATTGGTGATATTCTGGCTTATTATTATTTATTATTATTATTATTATTACTAACCATGTAGTGCAAAGAAGCCTGAGGCTTAAGCTGCACCAGCTAAAAAAAAATTTCCAAATTACCCTGAGAGAAAGAGATTATGTTACCCATTTATGGATAAATTCAATGGAAAAGTTCAGTGAAACAAGCAGTTGTTCTTGACATCTCAAAGGCTTTCGATAGTGTTTTGATAGTAGAGCAACTGTTTTTTGTAATTGGTTATCCAATTTTCTCTCTGACCGCTCACTGAGGGTGACAGTAGATGGCTCTCTGTCTTCCAATTTCTCTATTAATGCTGGTGTTCCCCAAGGTTCAGTTCTTTCCCCTACTCTTTTATATTAATGACCTTCTTCCGTTGACCAGAAATCCTATCCGTTGTTTTGCTGATGATAGCACATTGCATTCCACTTTCCAGTTTGAGAAACCTCGCCCCTGCTCAATCAGCTTCAACTTCTCGAATATCCGCTAACAATTCCTTAAATGCCAATCACCAGGTAATTCTCCAGTGGAGCAAAGACAACTTAGTTGGTTTCAATCCTTCTAAAACTCAGTCTTTCTTATATCTCGCAAAAAACAGATTCTTCTGTTCCTATGCTTATCTTCAATAACACCCCAATTTCTAGGCAAGATGATATCTCTCTTTTGGGGATTACCCTGACTTCTGATCTCTCTCTCATGGCACAAGCATATTACAAATACTGCTTCCTCTGCATTACTTTTCTTCCAAACATCTGTTCACTCTGTACAAATCGCAAATCTGCCATGGAATATTGTTCCCACAACTGGGGTGGCGCCCCCAAAACCTCTCTCAGGCTTCTAGATTCCATTCAGAAGAGGGCAGTTAGGTTAATTAATGACTCTTCTCTAACAGTCTCTCCACTCACTGTCCCATAGATGTTCTGTTTCTGCTGCATGCCTTTTCTACAGATACTTCCATGGGCACTGTTTTTCTGAATTGGCTTCTATAATTCCCTCTCTCTCTTTCAAAATGGTCCTAACATGTGCCACCACAAGCCAACGTCCATTTACTAACCAACTTCAAACTCATAGAACCAACTTTTCATCTTCCCCGTTTAAACATTCAACTGCCATTTTCTGGAACAACCTTCCTTCATACGTATTTTCTGAAAATTACGGTCTACAGAAGTTCAAGTGTAATGTCAACGAATATCTTCTTTCGTCTTCTCAACCCCTAAACCATATTATATGTTCTAATAACTTTCGTGTTTGGGGTTTTCATAAAATTAAACTATTTGAGGAGAAGAAATCACTGGGAGGAAAACTCCGTGTTATCACATTATCTCCAAAAACAGAGAATCCAAAAACATTGAATTTTTGGATCAATCATTTTAAACAAAAACACAATATGCAGTGTCTATATAGAACTGAGAGAAAGCAAGAATCAATCTTGTGATAATAAACAAGTGAAAAAGTGAAGTACAGTCAAATGTATGTGGACATTCCCCCCCTTAGGATTTTGGGAAAATGATCCATACATGCATGTCAGAATGCATGGAAGTAAGCAGATCAATGAAATACATTGTTATGTGACTTCCAAGGGGGAACTAATCATACGATACCACATTAGCAATCAATCTGTTTGTGCCATTGCAGCAAAATTGAAACACCATAGATCAAAGGCTATCATAATCTTCAAATGGAAATGTCATGATGCTGCTATTACTAGTGTTCAAATAAATTGCAAAAATTGATTAAAAGAGAGTGGAGGATGCTGGTATGTATATGGATATGAGCCTCATCAAATCTGTCAACTATGAGTTCATGGAGGCCACAAAAAGCAATATTAGGATGATATGGACAGGGCTGCACAGCACTGGATTTTAAAGAAGAGCTGCAGTACACAATCCAAACATTCTAGCATGCAATGCACAGTGTTAACTTGCCTGGTGCACAATCACAATTTGGTTCCTGGAATGAAGGAAAGCCGTGTTATGGAGTGTACACTTGTACACTTTTCCAATCTGATGGCTGTTTGGAGCAGAAAATGCCTGGAGATTACTGTTTATAACAATTTTTTTTAACAATGGCACTGCTCATAATAATGGTACTGATGTACTGATGATTTGGAAATGCTCCCGATAGATTTGCCAGTCAAGAGAATTTCCAAAATGGGATAATTTGTTATATTTCCTGCTTCCTTGTGCATTTGTTAGTTCCCCAACTACACACAACTGAACAATCCTTCCATAATTGAAAGTGAAAGAACAAATATTGCAAAACATCTACTGTTTCATCCATTTTTTAAAAATCTTTAATGACACAGAGAAGTACTGGAAACTTGTCTCCAAACAATTTCAAATTTGAAGATTATGCACTGCCAGTTGAAGAAATTTGTGCTACCTTAGCATTTACAAGTGCATCATTTTTCAACACTTGTGTACCATATAGCAATAAAGTATTTCCTCACTGAACAAAAGAACATAATCTTCTCTTGTTTTAGACTCTTCGTGACCTTGGCAGAAGAAATGTCTATAACTACATCAGAGTCATCCTTATGGTTTAGACTGTTATGGTAATCAATTTCCAAAATGGAAATGGAAGATTCAAAACTGTAAACACTTTGCACATAACAGTCTAAACCATAAGGATGACTCTGATGGTCATCCTTATGGTTTAGATTTGGATAATCAACTGGATTTGATGTTTTTGTTTTAATGGTAGTTTTCTGGCATAATGGCAACTGATGTAAAATTTTGCCTGTCACCATAATTATGCAAATGAAATAATTTCTAATAGTCATGTGTTACAAATGTTCATATAAATGAATGTGCTTTACAAAACTAAATGTCACACAGATTCACTTTATCACTGAGAATATGACTAGGTTAAAAGAAAAACTGGCATTTCTGTTTGCAAGATCTACATATCTACAATTTGCAAGTCAAGCAGCTTGATTGTGGGACTGTCAAGGAGGGGATTCCATTAGCAGCAGAGAGAAACAATGAGAACAGTGAGGAGGATGATGATCCTCACCTGTCAACAAGTGCATGTCCCTGCAAAGGACAACCTCTTCATATCTATTTAACTGGTAAAGAGTTAGAGAGTTATGGCATTTTATTTATTTGAAAGAGCTCATTATGAGTTTGTTACTAACATACTAATGCCCAGTAGTCAATACATCCCTGTTATATAATGGGTTTGTAGTCTATATAAGGGATTAAAGCAGATGAAGACACAGGTTTGAGTGGATTTTTAGCTGCTAGATCTTCTAGGAATCTGGGGAAACGAGAAGGCAGATCGTGCTGGAGGTATAGCTTCAGTCCAGGAATCCAGAAGTACTAACCACTGCTTTGCATTCTGTGAGATTTATCAATTGTGTTCTAATATATTTCAAAATATATTTGTGTTATAAAGCAGTTAACTTCACTCAATGAATCCATATATATTTAATCTCTTGATTAGGTATGTTGCAGACATGTTCAATAGCCATTTTGATTGCATAAAGTTTGGTGGTGTAAATACTATAACTAGACAAAAGAGATTCAGAGATAACACAAGTTGGCAGAACCACTGCAGCACCTACATATGTATCAGATTTTGATTAATGAGTATATATTTGGAGACAGTGGGAATATGCTGACGCATGAACCAAATGTTTTGCTTATATTGTAGTTGTCCAAATTCTGTTTTTCCCATTGCTAAAAAAAAAAAGAAGAAAAAAAAAAAGGTCATTGCATAATGGTTTGAATGGAGACTATGGCTACTCCATTTTTTCAGTGTCTGGGCAATTATTGTCTAGTGGGCCTTTCCAATTCTGCAATACTGGCAAGTCCAAAAGAAATCTGCTTGACTCGAATTGAGTCAAGCAGATTTCTTTTCATTTGATTTATTCCTGTAATGATTTACCTTTAGTAAACTACTACAAGAATAAACCAACAGGTTGAAGAGTTAAGGCCAGATAGGATGAGAGAAAAGACACTGAAGTTGGGCTGAATACATAATCAGACATCTGTCTCCAAAGGGATAATGGAGGTTTGTGTGCATCTATATATAAACTAGAGACCAGTGATTGAACTGGATTTGAGCATGAGTCAGTGCCATTCATTAGTGATTGCTTACTGTACTTTTCAATTTGATAACTCTAAAGAGTGTGTATATGGCTTTTCTCACCCACTAGAGTTGTCAAAGGTTGCCACTGTTCTACCACTATAGTTACACATTTAATCCAAGACAAGCAAAGTGTGCACATATGCTTCAAAATATTTTTTATTTCAGCGGCATTCATGAGTTAAAACTATTTAAATCTATCTTTCCTAAATTTCCACCAAATATTCAATCTACTTTCACAAGGACAGCCTGTTACCACCAAGTACTCAATTTCCTCTTTTAATGTCTGCATTATTCCAGTTTTTAAGCCTACTGTAACAGGCACATTTATCAGTGCTAACTGTCAGACAGTTTTTTGAAGAAATCCAGCATGCTCTCAGGTTGTTCAGCAGAAGATAGATATCCAATATTGTATTCTATAGAGTCACTTTCCAATACTGAGAGTGAAAAAAAGTTACTTTCAGTTTGAAAATATATATGTATTTTTAATTATGAAAGGTCACCATGATGGGATATAACATAGCATCATTTTGATTACATTCGGTAGCAAACAAAAATGGCTCATTTTTCAGTCATCCATGGAATTTCACTAAATATCCATTTATCCATGGTGTGTTACATAACTGTTTATTTAATTAGAGTTAAAAAAAATGTCTCTTACTGTTCTTTTCTTCTAGTCATACAATATTTTAAAAGAAACCTTTTCTTTTCTTATAAATTGTGAAATTACATGATAAAGATAGAGGAGCAAAGTTTCTTACAGAGAATCATTACAAATTGAAGATTGGATTTCACAAACTATCTTTGGGCAGCATGTTGTAGAACATTGGAATAAATTACACCCTATTATGGATGATGTGGAGAGAGTTTATCAAAGTTCATGGCATTATTGGATGGTCACTTTTCAATGATGAGAAAATCAAAAATGATTGGATTTTTTTTTTTTGGCAGATTCAAAAGTTTGCTTCTTGCATAATTTGGCCATACTAATAACAAAATAACTTTCTTTTATATGCTAGTTTAACCTGCTTGATTTCCATTGGGATGCATTTTTCAATGATGTACCATTGAGGTGAATCATTGGACAATGAAGTTTTGAAAGCATTTGTTGAAAGCTTTCAAAACTTCATTGTCCAACATTCCCCATACATTCCAGAACACAGTAAAATTTAAGCTTCTCTCAATTTCAATTAAGTAGGTGACATTTGCCTTATTGCTGGGTGAGAGATATTCATGTGGGAAGTGCACAGAGGTTGAAAGTTTTGCTCCTTTAGATATTGGAGAATTCAATATACTTTAAGGCTGTTTGAAATACTGCTAATTCAGCAGTGCATGGTCTAAATTTAGGAAAATGTTGGGATAATGTGACTTCTGGAAAACCACAACTATTCTGACATGTAATCTAATCTAGAATTTAATCTAGAATCCATTGCTTCTTCGGCACTGTATTACTGTGATAAACTTGCAACAGTAACTGGTGCTTTTTGGAAAAAAAAAAAAAAATCGGCTAAAGTTGTTTGCTTAGAGCATTACACTTTTTTTCTCTATATGATTCTTCATTTTTCTTCAACAGTGGGTGGGTGGGTGATTTGGATAAATTCAATGAAAAACTAGACAAATTTTTGGAGGGTATGGATGGGTGAAGTATGTGTTTTTTTTTTTTTTTTTTTTTTTTTTTAAATGATGCTTTATTAGCGTGCCACTACTAATACTAAGGAGTTAAAGCTAATGATAAACTTCTATGAAATTTTAAACTCCTCTCCAAATTAGGTTCTATATCCAGAGCTTCTTGGCTAAGTTGATTTGCAAGTTTTAAAAACTCAGCTAGTCTTTTTAGGATCAACTTTTTGTGCTGCTGCTATCTCTGCATCTTGCTTGTTTTTATTTGTTTCATTATTTTTGGTGTCTTCTTCACACTGTGATAAAATATCGTTCACTGATAATTGTTCTCTGTAAGCTTCAAGGACTTCTATAATATCTGCTGGTTCCAGGTCTTCAAATCCCTCTTCACTAATCATTTTTTTAATTCTCACAATCTCAACTACCTATGGCATTTCGACTGTAGCTTCTACAATGCAGCTTTCTAGACACAACTTTTTCCAGACTGCTTTCATTGGTGAGTTCTTAAGTTCATTCGAACTTAATATTTTTTACAGCTTCAAGAAGGTTATAATTTTGCCAATTGAAGGACTGTTTGTTCCATCAGTAGCTTCCACCAATTGTGAAGAAGTTATCCTTAGTCAATAGAGTTTAAAGGCAGCTATAATACTTCTTTAATCCATTGGATTAAAGAAGTTGTATTCACTGAAAGAAAGGTAACTTTCATGTTTGGGTGCAGATCAGAAATGTGCAGGATGACTAAGCACATTGTCAAGAATAAGCAAGATCTTGAATGATATATTTCTCTTCAGATAATATTTTCCTGCTTTGACAAAAAAAGCAATTTAAAAAACAATCCTCAGATTTTTGGCCATCATCCAGGCTTTTTTGCTCAATTTCCAATGAACTGGTAAGGGGCTTTTTGTTATTCCTTTAAAAGCACAAGGATTTTCTAACATATAAATTAGAAGCAGTTTCTCTACATTTTCACATAACAAAAATGTTAACCTGTCTTTTGAAACTTTGAAACCTAGGGAGGATCTCTCTTCTTTTGAAATGAAAGTTCAGCTTGGTATATGCTTCCAAAATAAGCCAGTCTCATCAGCATTAAACAGTTGACTTGCTAGATAGCCCTCAGTCACAATAATATCCTTTCAAGTCTTCAGATATAAGGAAGCAATTTCTGTATCAGCACTGGCTGCTTTGCCCTTTGATTTTAGATTGTGAAGATTTTGGTACTTTTTAAAATTTTCAAGCCAACCCTTACAAGCCTGAAAGACATCTGCATTGGATGGACTGCTTCTTGCAAGAGATTAAAAATTTGCAGAGCTTTGGGACAAATAACACGAGAACCATGGATAAACTTGACAAGAAGAAATAGAAGTATTCTATTTTGATCATGATCCAGAAAGTAAGTAATTTTTCAGTTTTCTCTATTATAGGATTTCTCACTCTTGTAGTGCTTTTTGCAGCCAATGATGTGGAGCAGGTAACCGAATTTTTAATTTTCTCAGCATTTTGTCTAATTTCTTGTAAGCTATTCATTTACACTGTATTCTTGGCCAATGCCACAATCTTTAATGCCATTTTTTTTTACTTTTGCTTAATGATTTTTAACTTTTCCTCTAAATTAATTTTTTTTTTTGTTGTAGTTTTCTTCATTTTAGGCCCTGTAAAATAAACGCACTGTGCCTATATAGTTAAACATACCCTTTACGTACATAAGAAATAGCCAAGAAAGCAAAGAACTATCATTTTCATACCAAATGGGATATGTCAGCAAAAAAAAAATTATTTGAAAAGAATTCCCCCCCCCCCCTTTTTGATAATTGAAAAATCACACAGCAGCCAAACTCTTACCGCACATTCCAAAATTTTATTAGTAAATACCTGATCATGCAACAGCAAAACTCTGCAAATTGACAGATGACTGTATGCTAAATAAATGGAAATTTAACTTTCAGGGAAATCAAAAAATTATAAATATAATGTTTGGTTCAAAATCCAACTGATAAATAATGAAATACAAGATTAAATAACATTTCTACATCAAAATTCCACTAACAGAATTAATAAACCTTTATAAACATATGGAAATCATTAAGATACCTGATTATTAGAATATTGCTCTTTCAGTGTTTTAAGTTCTTCCTCATACTTTCCTATTGTCTGTTTTAAAATTACAATTTCTTTCCTTTGATTATCAAAAGTTTCTTGGCTATTTTCTGCATTCACATTGACTGTTGTGGTTGTCACACCTTGTTCATGTTGCTCTTCTTTCTATAAAAAAATTTATAACAAATGTATGTTCAAATGTAACCAATTTATAACAAATATAGGACTACTGATTTATTTCATAATAATTCCATACATGAAATGATAAAACCTATACTTTTTGATTTTTCATGACTGAGTTGAGAATCCAGAATTAAAGAAACTAAAGGCCAGTGGTTAGCACTGGCCTTGAATTCTCTGATAGCTGCAGCTGCATTGGCATTGCTGCTGTAGTGCAGGAAAACATCTACTGTATGATTTTGAAGAGACTGCTTTGCTTTTATACAGTACAGTAAAGCTGAGTAGTGGCGCTGTGGCAATACCTTATGATTATGCAAATAACATAAGTAATTTGCATAATCGTAACTAAGATAGTTACGCACCATACAGTGACAAATTGTGTAACTAATTTTTTTTCCAATAAATGGCGAGCGCATTCTTTATTGTACCTGTTGTCCAAATTTCTTTTCAGTATGAGCCTCAGAACTCGTTCCAGAGCCCTCTACATAGGGATACTTTAATTTTAACAACCCTGTATATGATATCAAAATTATTGTTTGTATCAAGTTGTTTTGTGACACATCATAGTATCCAATAAAACTGGTCAGACAAGACTTCCCCTTAACAAACCCATGCTGTGTCTGAACAATTACTGCAGTGTTATCAAGGTGATCCTGCATCACTTCCTTAACCAATGACTCCATTATTTTCCCAGGAACAAAAGTTTAACATGTGTAGTGCTTTTTTTGGGATGGTACACAACAGCATGGCGTACCGGCACCTCTATTAACAGTGACACATGACATTTTGATGCAGTACATTTTGAAATTTATAATATTTAGTAATTTTTTTTCAAATAAGCTTTAAGTAGGATATTTTCTATATAAAAACTTGAAACCATTTTTAGCAATTTAAATTACTCAGTTGGATCTCTGTTTAATGAACTCCTTTATAGCGATTGTTTTGAGTTCTCCTTGGAAATTACATTTAAAATAATTTCTGTTGAGCAAAAAAAAATTTCATATAACAAACGGATTAGGAGAGATGTGGTACGCACTGTTCGCACTTCTGGCCTTCGGGCAATTAGTGCTGCTGCACGAATTAAGAGAGCTAAAGGGATTACCATTCTACAACTTAGTGGTACTCATAAAACCTATCCAAGCACGTGTCTCACATACCGAGAAGTCGCACGGGTCAAGAGCGAGCAGATCAAGGGGTATTCCCGATGTGAACAATGGGCTCTGGTCAACCTTCTACTTAAGTGCCCTGTTTGAGAATTAGGAGAGAGTGATTTTCTTTTACCCCGACAAATAATCATCTGTTGTTTTGCAGAAGTGCGTCATGCACAATTTTCTATAAACAGACTTGAACTTGGACTTGCAGGAGTGCAATATAAAATTCAATTACATGAAAAAGAAACAGTTCGGGACAATATTACAGAAATGCAGCCAAATCTGCCGAAAAGTGATGATTTCAAAGAGTTTCACTTCATGGGAAAGATTAGAGATATTATTCTCCAATCAAACCAGATGCTTTCTACAGAACTTTGAAACAATCAGTAGAAAGCAGGCTTCTTGAAAGTAAAAATGCTGATTTGGCAGCGGCAGCCCGAGTATCAGCTCAAATTGAAACTAGCTTAAACTCAATCTGATTACGTTAGCTTTTTCTATGTATTCTATGTATTTGCTATGTACCCACATAGTTTTGTTGTTTGTTTGTTATTTGGTTTTTAGGAGCATTAGCAGCTAAGGCCATATTGCTCTGGGAAATGCGGTGATCATTCCCTGACCTTTCCGCATCCTCCATATTTGGTGGTGACGGGCTCAAACCCCAGTCTAATCAAGAAGCGTGTGCTACACACTGCTGTTCCTTCCAACCTGGCTACAGAGATGCCACGTAGTTTTGTATGTACTCAATGTAATGTGTCCCTAATTTTTAGATTCCTCTGGTTGCCTGTAGCGAGAATCATTTCCCTGTACATTTCTATTAATAAAGAATTTTATTATTATTGATAGGAAACACTGGCTTGATGATATTAACTCTCAAGTGACATTTTGTGAGAATGAAGTTAGAAAATTGTCAGTTAGACTTCAGTTAAATGAAATAGATACAATTCGTGGATTTCGGGAATACCTAATTGAAGAGATAGTTTCGGAAGAATTGAAGCATTTGATGAATGCTCTGAGTACGATACCAATTCCATCAAGTGAATGTGAAGAGGGTTTTCACAAATGAATATGATCATCAGCCCAACCACAGCTTCATTGATGGCAAAAATTCGTCACTACTATTTCTTAAAATTGTAGGCCCAATGTTGACACACCTCGATCCAGCAAAATGTCAATTCGTGGCTGATTCGGAAATGTTATTCAGCAACAGACAAACAGTAAGAAGAAGTCGGCAGATGTGTGGATAAGAACTTAATAAAAATTTGGAATATTCTATAAAATTTTATTATGAAATTATTTTTGCTTATTATTTTTTAATTATTACTTATTTCACTCATGCTTTTCTTATTTTACTTATTTTTTTTACACATTTTACTTATTTTTTATATACTTGTATAATAAATTTATGCTTAATAAACTGTTGTGTTAATATACTTAATTTGTTGTTCTTATTCCAAAAACATTATTAGTGAAGTAATAATTTCAGGAAATAATTTTTTAGTTTACTTTTCATATACTTTTAATTAAAAATTTTTTTCTGATAGCAAAGAATGAGTACCAGCACCTATTTTTTTTTACAAAAAAAAAAAAAACACTGAACAGATCTATAATTATTTGTGTCGCCCCTTGAACCCCTTTTGTGTATTGGAGATACATTTGCACATCTCCAGTCCATGGGAACCTCCCTGAATCTCAGGATGCTCTCATAATTATGGCTAAGGGTTTGCTTACTTTTCTCGCTGTCTCCTTCAATATAACTGGATAGATTTAATTGGCCCCGGGTGACTTTATGTTTAAGTTCTCCTCCACTTTACTCTCCATTATTACACAATCGTTTAGCTCTATGTTAGAGTTTACTACACTTCTGTCCTCCCCTTCCTTACAGAATTCCTCATGTGTGAATGTAGATGCAAAATACTCATTCAGTTTGTCAGCTGTCTGAGCAGGATCATCAACTGTCGAACCACCGACGTCATGTGGACCAATCTGATTCATCCCATTCCTTCTAGAGTTTACATAAGTAAGGAGGTCTTTGTTGTTTTTCTTTGCTTCCTTTGCCAAGGATTTCTCGTAATCAGCCTTTATTAGGCAAAATCAGCCTTCATTAGGCTGATTATGAGAACTTGATTACAGACTAGCTTATATCTGCCATAGGCTTCTGTGTTACCTGATAATTTATATGCATTCCATGCCTTTTTCTTCTCTGCCACAAGCCTCACTAGTTTTTTGTTTCCTTTAACACTAGAGTTTCTCCCATATGTCATAAGTGTGTGCTAGCGTACACGTGAACAGGCGAAGTTTTTACGGGCTCCAGCAAACAGAGTTTTGCTTTTTTATTGATTTAATTTGGCATATTAATTTATTTTTTAGAGTTGCTTTATATTCTTAGTAACAATACTTTAGTTTAATTTGAATTTAGATAGAGATTTTGTAGGTTATTACTTAGTATCAGTAAGGTTATCAAATCCACATGTTGAACAGGTTTTGCAGCTCCAGCGAATGCAAGTTTTTAATTATACTTAGCCACTTTATTGACTCAATTGTTAGATTAAATTATTTTCTATAAGTAGCTTATAGACCTAGTCAAGCTCCATGGTTTATTTTGAATTTAGATAGTGCGATTTGGAGAGTAAATAATACCTCGTGTCTGTAACTTGCCGCCATTGTTATATGATACGTGTGCACCGAACTAGATATCTTAAGGTCTAACGGAAAACTAGATAGCGTAAGGTTTAACGGAAAACTAGATAGAGAGTATAGTAGTATCAATTAATCAGTAAAATTTATTAATCTTATTAAATTTCATTGTCAATTGAATTGTACTTTAACTAAATAAATATAGCGACCTAATTTTTACAAAAGTAACATAATAAATTAATACGTATAAGTTGAAAGGAGATAAGAAAGTCATATAACTTAACTCGGAGATAAGATTCGATACCAAAATACATATATACA
Organism: Mastigoproctus giganteus; assembly: GCF_048544385.1. Taxonomy (NCBI): domain Eukaryota; kingdom Metazoa; phylum Arthropoda; class Arachnida; order Uropygi; family Thelyphonidae; genus Mastigoproctus; species Mastigoproctus giganteus. Next base: position 76,525,140 of record NC_143582.1, read on the forward strand.
TAGTGTTATAACTACATTGGGATATAAGTTTAGGGTTATATTTTGTATTGGAATTTTATTGAACTTGAATAGAAATCATGACTCTGACCAGAGCAGCAAAGCAAAAGGATCAAATTAATGGAAGTGCTGTGGCTCAGGGGAGAACAGGGGAGGGGGGGTTGCCCTCTGAATCACAGTCTATTGAAATGCACTACTTGTTTGATGTTTCTGGAGCAATCAGGAACGGGACATGATATTGCCAAGGGAAATGTCTTTGTGTGTGCGTGATGTAAGGAGTGCGAGGAAATCAGGCGCCAACTCATCATTGTCATGGGCTTATATGAAAGCTTGAAGGATAGGGTGGATGCCCTCAAAGGATTTAAATTGAGGGGCCTATCAAGATCTCAGCTGCCCACATCAATGCCAGAGCTTGCACTTGAACATCAAGCAACACAGCAGCAAACCACAAGGCAGAATGCACTGGTCCCAAAGGAACTAGTTGTCGTAGGTGACTATTGTCAGGGAAACGGGGAACATATTGTGCAAAAAGGATAGATGGAACAGGACCAGGGTATGTCTGCCAGGGACAAAGGCTGATGACGTTGTAGAGCAGATATCTTTTAAGGGCACGAAGGGTGATACTGTTGTAGACGTTGGCACTAATGATATTAAGAGTAGGAGACCGGCGGAATTACTTAACAAGTACAAGTCAATGCTGAAAAAAAGCCGTGAGTTAGGGTTGAATTTGAAAGTGTCTGCAATTCCGCCCAGACACGATGGGTGGGAGTATCTAATGAGAACCTTGTCGATCAATTTGGCCCTGAAGAGATTGTGCAAGGCCCACCCAAGGGGTAGAATTTTTCTCAGTCTAGCGTGTGCTTGTTAATAGGAGAGACTGCTTCTACAGGGATGGAATACACTTAAATAGAAAGGGTGCAAGAATATTTGCTGATGCTATCGAGGCAGAGCTAGATGGGTTGGAAAACTGCTAGCTTGTGGGGATACACGGACTAATAGATTAACAGTAGCCGTTGGCAGAAGTAAAAGTGATTCTTATACTACTATTGAAATGCAATTGAGCAGCAGCCTGGAAAGCAAGCAATGAGGATTTCCAGAACTGCTGGGAGTCATAGTGGAACAATTAAATACGTGGGCTGTTTTAGGGTACTAAGAGTAGAAACAGGTGCATGTATACTTGCACTTACACCAATGCTAGGAGTAGAGTTAATAAATTCGATGAGCTTGAAGTGCTAGTCAAGACATCAAAGGCAGATATTTTTGGGATATCAGAGACATGGTGTCACACAGACATAATCAATGTCTGTGTGACACCACTGTGACAGAACTAACATACCCAGCTACAAACATTTTTCATATATATATATATATATATATATATATATATAGAATATCATTAGAAAAAGTAAATCAATCCAATAATAAGAATACCATCAAGGACTTAAGAAAACGCAAAAAAAAAAAAAAAAAAAAATTATTATTATTATTATCGCTTTTTACCGACAATCTAGATGACTTCAACTGGGGCTTCAACAGGCTTAACAGCGTTGTACGGCAAGTTGATTAATAATAATTTCCCTATCGCTTACCTGAAATATCACTTCAGGAAAGCAATTAGCATAATTAATTTCAAAAAAAATTTGTTTTCTGAACCTATCGTTTCAATATAATTTTCAATAAAATCGTTATATTTAGTGCCATGTATATATGTAAATAGGATACACTTTGCATTCTTGGTGTCTTACGGCGTAGAAAACTTGTACCCACCGGCTTGCAAATTACAGTGTATCATTTTTTTTTTTTTTTTTAATACATATAGTTAAATTCATTTAAATTTACTTAAATTCACGCTGAGATAACATGCAAATTCAGCTCAGGGTCCTACTATAGGAACGGGTTTGCGATCCCGGGCATACCCGAGCCACAACTTATATCTTGTAATGCCTTTAAGCTGTCCTACACTCTTTATTTTTATTTCTCCGAAATTATTAGGGCAATCTGAGGACGTAGGAGAAACTATTTCTTATCTATACCACTATTTTTCGCCTTTGTGGAGTTCAGGTTCTATTTTTCCTACTCCTTTAGTTTTTCTTCTTACTATCTGCATGTTTCTCTTTGCGTTAATTTAATTTAATTATTTATTTTTACCGTATCCATCACATAGGGGGCACCACATATTATTTTGACGACTATTACATTATGTCCTAGATACGGTCAAATGTAGTATGTATTATATATTTAATCTTGTTTTAATCCTTAAATTACGTTCTCTGTCGGGTCAACGATGATTAATATATGCTTACATTTATATTTTACTTATATTTCTTACCTTTGATTCTAATATTTCAAAAAAAAAAATTTTTCTTAATTAATTATCTTCATTCGATTTATTTATATTCGATTTATGTTCGGCCTATACTGGTTTATATTTGGTTTAGATTTAAATTACTTAGCATATATTGATCATCACAGAAACAGAGAACTTCTTGTCGTTTTTTGCCTTCATTCTGGGTGGTTGGCCCCAGTTGAAGTCATCTAGATTGTCGGTAAAAAGCGATAATAATAATAATAATTTTTTTTTTTTTTTTTTTGCGTTTTCTTAAGTCCTTGATGGTATTCTTATTATTGGATTGATTTACTTTTTCTAATGATATTCTATAGACATTGTGGGTGTATTGCATGATTGCTTGCAACTGCATTAACCCATAAATATTAGTTATTGTCTTTTAACTTTCTTGCTTTGCTTTATTTCTTGCTTTCCTTTTATCACTAATATAACTATTAATATATATATATATATATATGCCTTACAGAACACACTTCTGATATTTCCCTATGGATTTCAATTGGACTTTGCCCATCTCAATTGCCCAGTGAGATACAAAAATCAGATAAAGACTGTTCTCGATGAGTGAAGGATGCCACTTTAAGTATTATAAACATAGTTTACTGTTTAGGGTGCTGCAATCAATGTGGCATAATGCTTCGTACTGCCATCTTCTAAAAACATTCAGGACTAATGGGCAGCTAGACTAAAAGCAGTCCCATGCATATACTTTTAATTATTTTGTGAGAAATACATTTGGAGACTTTATAAATTGATCACACCTCATAGTAGTGGCAACAAGATATAAGCAATGCTTACACAGCACCAGCCAAAAAAAAAAAAAAAAAAAAAAACATGCCACTTCATTTACTCATTCTTCCAATCATTTGTTAAATTTCTTCAAACTATCCACCTCCACAACACTAGGTGCAATTTTATTCCAAAAATTGATTACTCTTTGCTGAATGCAAATTTCCACAAATCTATTCTACAACCTTCCTTTGCCAATCCAAATTTATGCACTTGTGCTTCATCTGATATCATCAGAATTTCATTTACTTAACCCTTTTAAACCCTTATACACTTCAAATAGGTCTCCATACAGATAACTATTTTCTAGAGTCAACATTTACAGAATCCTAGTGTGTCTCTCTCTCTTTTGTAAGAATACCTTTTGCACCCCAAGCTAATGTGCTCTTCTCTGTATCCTTTCCTACCTAAAATAAGGTTTACAAACCTGCATGCAGTATTCCAGATGTGGCCTAACCATTGCCTTATGCAATGGGATAATTACCTCTTTGTCCCTGCTGGAAATGTATATCATTGAATCATATGGGCTATTCTAGCAGCTTGTTTGTGCTGCTCAGAGAATTTTACATCAGACTGCACAATTAATTAGATCTTTTTCATACTCAACCAACCTGAGTTTGGTACCACCCAAATGGTATGCTATTCTGGGATTACTGTTACCCAAATGCAGTAATCCCAGAATAGCATACCATTTGAAACTTAAATGTATAACTCAATGGCCATTTCCAAGCCCATCTGTTCAAGTTTACCTAGATCATCTTGAAGTAGCACACCTTGATTACCATCATTAACCACTGTGGCTGTCTTTGTATCATCAGCAAACTTAGACTTCAAACTTGAAATGGCTACATCAATATCATTAATAAATATTAAACACAGTAAGGAGACCAACACTGACCCCAGCATCACACCACTAACCACATTATTCCACAAACAGCTGTGGCCATTTATAACCACTTTTTTACCTCTACCACTTAGCCATCCTTTTATCCATAGTACATTAGGATCTCAAACTATGCAAACCCAGAGCAGACAACCCTGTTCATATGTGACTGACCCCCTAATTTGTACTTACATTTGTGACTTGTAGTTATACCTTGTCCATTTTAACCTGGCATTTGGTGCATAAGATTAGACTGCAGGAAGTTTTATTTTAGCCAGCGAGTTATAAATTACTGGAATAAGTTGCCTTCATGGGTGGTAGAGGCCGACAGTTTGGGGAAATTCAAAGGTCATCTGGATAGTACTTTCGGGTAAGGGAAGCGCATAGGATGATAGGTTTAATTTCCTTTTTATTTATATTTTATTATTATTTTTTTATTTATTATTTTTTTTGTTTTTATCATTGTTTTGTTCGGATTTTTTTTTTTTGGCTGGTGCAGCATAAGCCATAGGCTTTCTTGCACCATGCAGCTGTTACTAATACTAATAAGAGGAGTAGGGAAGGCATGGAAAAGGGACTATTTTCATAGTGGATGCACAGTATCGGCTTTTCATTCAGATGAGTACAAATTCCATATTTGAACTAGTTTGAAAACAGTAAACAATGCACATTATCATCCTCATGGATTAATGAGGATGATAATGTGTTTCTATAGCCTACAACATGGTTCCCCAAAAGGTGCATAGTTTGAGGCTGGACTTGCACTTTAAGAATTTTGCATACATTCAATTAACATAAATAGTTTTTATAAAATTTTCAGACATTTCTTAAACTCTTTTCCCATTGAAAAGAGTTCAAAAAATGTCTGAGTCTATTATAATAAACCTTGAAAATAAAATCCCTTTCCTTCACCCTTGATAGTAGTTATTTCTTTGAATAAATCTCATATCAATATACAACAATCGTTACCACCTAAGGGTTCTTTACTTAAATTCTTAATACATGATGCATCACTGCTGATAACCAGATCAAGAGCCTTCTTTTTTGCCTCTCTAATATGCTGTGTAGAAAGTAGTCATTAAACAAATTAAATGTTTTGATAATGAGCGAGTTGCCAGCCCATGAGTTCCAAATGATATCTGGAAAGTTAAAATTCCTCATAAGGCATTCTAATTTGCTAACTAGTATACTCCTTCAACATGGATTTTAGGTCTGTGGAACCTGCACGACAATTAAAAAGGCATAGACACTTCAAAACTCTGTCTTGTGATGAAGTACTTTTACTGTTTCAGTCTGGCTCTGTTTTTTTTTTGTGACATCTCCATTGCATGTCAAACTCAGACACATCAGCACTAGTACAGTGCCATGGACTAATGGAAAGCTGTGCTTTGGACCATCTATCACAACAAGTCATGGTACATGGTCTCCCAGTCAGATCTGTTGGTTGTGTATGGGAATGAGGATACTTGAAGAAAGCTACCTGATGGACTTGTTTGCCCCCAACAATGAAGTTCAGAGGCAACACAATGGTCTGGGGCTGTTTTTCATGGCTTGGCCTGGGATCATTGGTTGTTTTGGACAGACCCAGAGCCCTGACCTCATTACTATAAAAGTGTAAAGTGTGTTTAGGGTCTAACAGCACCAGGGGTTTCCCCCATGTCCATGTAGTCTACATTGTCGTGTGTGTTACAGAACACTGTAAAGGCCAGAGATTTAAAAGTGTATGGATATTGTTGGATGTAGTGTCGTGTACCGTTGTTCATCTGGCCACTTAGCCGCTGGACCCCAACTGAGGCCCAACGCTGCCCACACTTAGCCCTGTGGAGGCAAGCCAGGTACACCAGTATTTTTAAATAAGTACTCTGGCAGGTCCTGCCACCTAATTTCCTGGGATTTCAGTGGCTAGGACCAAAAAAAAAAAAAAAAAAAAAAAAAAGGGGGAGGGGGTATGCTAGAGTTTGGGTCAGGCCAAAGGAGTTTTAAGTTATACAGTGTTGGAATTAAGAATTTTGGGTGTAGGGCTAGGATAATTTTGACATGGGATGAACACTAGTTGGAAAGCTAGAGGGGGAGGGGAGACTAAAGGCTGGGGGGTGAGAGACAGAAGTATAGGGTCGATAGAGTAGATGACCCCAAAATCAGTGAGGCAGGCCCATGCCACACCAGAAGGAAAGAGGGGGCGGCGGGGAGGAGACAAGGGAACCTTCACCTTCTCCCCGCCAGGACAGAGGAGAAACAGGGCCATAAACTATAGGAATGAGGCAGCATTGGCAGCATGCAGCAATGCTGCATGCTGCCAATGATGCCTCATTCCTATAGTGAACCACTGGGATGAACTGGATTCAGGTGTGTGTGTAGAGAATACTCAAAAACCATAGCTGTAAAATTAAAAGTGTTAAATGTAACACTTTTAATTTTACAGCTATGGTTTTTGAGTAGTCTCTACACACACACACACCCTGAATGTCATCCAGTATTTTCGGCCAAATGGCAGAAAATACTGGATGACATTTACAAAAACCTGGTGGAGGGTGTTCTTTGCAGAGTAGAAGCTATCATAAATGTTAAAGGTTTCAGCACAGATTATTACTTTTCCTGTAAATACAGATTTGTAGATAAGAAGGTGCTGGATATTAATAGGACAGTGTGTACACACACACACACACACACACACACACACACACACACACACACACACACACTACATAAATGGTCAGAAAAGGTTATGTTAATTGAATGAAGGTTTAGAGAGTAAAGCTGGTGATAGTCATACTCATGGTAACTGAAGGAGTAAATATAAATAATGAATTATTACTATGGTAAACTCCCATTAGTGCCTACTTTTGGCACTCTTTTCTTTTGGTTCCATGATAAATTCTATGAAGTGCCATTCATTTTTTTTTATGTCGGTAGCACTTCCACTTATATTGCTTTTTTTAAGGTTCTAAGAAGGAATAAAATCCACCAGATTGTCTGAACCTCAGAACGATGGCTGATGAGTCTGATATGAATAGAGATAATTCGTTGAATTCTGCATGAAGGTTTCATAAGAAGGTAAGAGGAAGGTCTGTGCAAAAATTGGTTTTGTACAGCCTCACAGATGAGCAGAAGAGAAAGTGTCATCATGTGAAGACTTTGTCCAGACTTGTCAAGATGATCCTAATATCCTTGAATGTATTAACACTGGAGATGGGTGTTGGGTATTTCAGAACAACCCAGAGACAAAGTGTCAGAGCATGCAATGGACTTCAAAATCATCACCGAGGATCAAGATGATGCTGATATGCTTTCAGGCAAACGGTGTGATTCACAAGAAATTTGTATCTGAATAGATTATTGAAGTACATTTCCTGGGTGAGACCACAATTTCAAGAGAAAGGTAGCTGGTTATTGTTGCATGACAATGCCCTGCCCATTCTGCAATCGTTGTAAAGACATTTCTGATGATACATCCCATTGTAAAACAAACCATCCACTTTACTCTCCCAATCTAGCAGCAGCAGACTCCTTTCTCTTTCCCAAGATGAAAACTGCCCTGAAATGAAAGAGATTTCGGGATGTTGAGGATATAAAGAAACTGTAACTGCCAAACTGAACATCATCTCTTCGGACACCTTTTCTGGATCTTTTCAGAAACTTTTAGAATGTGGTGTAATACATGCATTCAATCAGGTGGCGATTACTTTGAATAAAAATAAAACCATTTTTGAGCTCCTTCACTTTGTGTTCTTTTTTATTGCACCAGTGCAAGGACCAACTAGCAGTACCTTGAAGCTTTGGCTGCCTTACATGTATCATTGTTTTCTAATTATAATTATTCTAATTATAATAATATATACCAAATTCACATGAGTTAAACTTCAAACTTATTTTATATATGCTGACCTTTCAGTTACCATGCAGTGGCATTGAGAGCGAAAGATGCACCACTTTTACTTTGAATTAAGGTGACATATAGTTGAGGCACACTTGCTACATTGCACTCATGGAAACACACAGCTTATAACTCTCACATCTTAACAAACCCTCAGGAGCTCAAATGTTTAAACTCTCTTGGAATTGGTTGTTTGAACACTACTCATACAACTGTGGAAGTTTTACTAAAATATCTGTTGTACTCTTTAACAATGGAAAAAGATGTGCAATTAAAAAGAAATTATACCAATAAATACAGAAACTTTCAACAGGATTGGGAGTCTAAATACTTTTTTTTTTTTTTTGTCAAACATAATGGTAAGGCAATTTATCTTTTTGCTAAACATCTATCTTTAGCTTCAGATCTTCAAAATCTGCAGTGTCATTCAGCATCAAGCCATATTTATAAAAGAATTCTCTCAAGGGTCTAAGCTCCTCTAAGACTAAAAACTAAAAAACAAATGTTCATTTAACACAGAAGGAATGAAAGTTGAAGTCTCAGAAGTCCCAGAGAAAGGTATTTGTTCTTATCATTGACAGTTATGGAGAATTTTATATAAAGGGTGTTTAATAATAATAAAAAAATAGAAAATAGAAAATAAATATGAATAAGCAAATACGTACCTAGTATGAATAAATATTTTACCAAGTGCGTCTTTGTACTCTAATTTAAAATTACTTTATTCTTTTTTAACATTGAAAACACCATGGTCTTTAAAATTCAAACTCCATATCCATTCAGATTTAGGTGCATGTTTATATATTTGCTTCACAGTTTTCAGCAGGTTCTGAATCAATTCTGACAGTACAGCCCTTGTGTTATGATAACCTTCATATTTGCAGGGTTGATCAAGTCACATCCATACTATTTTTTCAAATAATTTTTAAAAAAAATCTTTCCTAATGTGAGGAAAAGCTATAAAAGTAATGTTATGTGAAGTCTGTCTTCATGTGTAGGAAGTGAGGTACTTCATCTGCAGTATGGTGGCTCCCATGTGCTAATCAGTGATATCCACTTTAATACAGTGGCTCCTGCTCAGTTTCAGGTTGGTCACCCCTATTCAATACAAACTCAATGAATGGAAAATGTTGTCCACTGCAGTATTTTGAGTCATAGGAGGCAACCCCTATTTTGTACAAACTCAGATTAGCACAATGCGTGACTCAGATAATATTTATTTTTGTCCCCCAGAGAAATGTCTGTAAATTGTATGTTCCAGAAAACATTAAAAGAATGTCCATATAAAAATTTCACTTATGACAAAATTGAAGAATGGTTTATAATTTCAGCATTTTTATTTCCTGACAGTAACCATGAAAAGAAAAGTGAATGGGATCAGTTCTATGCAAATTAGCTGGAAAGGAGACATCACATAGAACCATAAATGGAAACACAGAATAATAATCTACACAGAAAATAAATAAATGCAAAAACACACTTATACTACACAGCAAACAATTTAACCATACTTTAACATACACCTAATAAAAAGAATATGGCACAGAAAAGGTCTGATATTAAAATTTGGACGAAATGTCTGAACTGTGGTATAGATGTTTTCTGTGTTGGGTAACATGTAGACAACTCGTAAGAAAACGAAAGCACAACAATAAATAACTGGAAGAAAGGAATAACTGAATAAGGCAAAAATTGCCATGTTACCAGAAACTTCAAGCGGTACCTAACTGATTGCAGTACAAAATGAAATAATGATTTGGCAATCAAGAATACCTGGGTCCATGGAGAATCCATAGAATAGAGATTGGGGGAGGGGAGAGAACTGAGCAAAACTAAGAGTAAAACTGGCAGAAAAATACTGATAATGCTGTCAGCTGGGTTTTGATACCAGGCATGAGAACAGCCTTTTATAAGTACAGTAGAACTTCGATTGTCTCTCACCCTATTTACCGAATTTAACATTACTGTCACTTAGTCCCATTATGCTGTAATGCACTGGCACCATGTGTCACTCAGTCTTTGTTTACAACTCACTGTATACGGTTGTACTTTAACCACTTGTTTCATATTTCAATAATTTTTATTTAGTAAATCCATTGAAATGACAGAAATATGAGCGAGTAGTGTTGGGATTATCACAAAAAATCAATTGCCTAAGAAAGGGTGAAAGTACTACAAGTATAGAATTGGTTTATGGAATAGGAAGAACAACAGTAAATGATATAAAGCGCAATGCAGAAAAAAATGAAAACCACGTGTCAAAAATGGAAACCACTGATGGAAACCAATGTTAAAAGTTGTAAAACAATGAAGATGGCTACAAATGAACATTGGATACTGCAATGTTTCAATGGTTTGCTCAAAAACTTAGCCAAGGAATTCCATTATTGGGACCCTATAATAATCAAAAAAGCCATTGAAATCAATAAAAAACTAGGCACAGATCCTTCATTCAAACTTAAATTTGTCCAATCATCAGATGGTTGGACAAATTTAAGTTTCGCCATGGTATTCGACAGTAGTCGATCCAGAGTGAGAAGCTATGTGCAGATAGTACAACCATTTCTGTTTATTGTGAAAAACTACAGAAGGAAATAGCTGATCGAAGTTTGGTTAAAGACCAAATGTACAACTGCGATGAGACTGGCCTTAATTGGAAGGCACTACCTCAAAAGACGCTGGCCTCAATGACTGAACATATGGCACCGGGATATAAGATGCAAAAAGATCGCATCACTATAATGATATGTGCTAATGCCAGCAGTAGTCATAAATTGCCTTTGGTTGTTACAGGAAAACCAAAAAAGCCTAGAGCATTTAAAAATGTTAATTTAATTGCTTTGCCAGTTAAATATTTCTCACAAAACAATGCATGGATGAGTAAAGATAAATTTCATGATTGGTTTCATAAAATATTTGTACCATGTGTAAGATCACATTTGGCACCTAACGGTTTACCACAAATGCAATGCTACTGATGGACAATGCACCTACTCATCCCATACATGTATGTGATTTAAAAAGCGATGATGGCAAAATATCATGCCACTTTCTGTCAGCAAACACTACATCTCTCATTTAACCAATGGACCAAGGTGTGACTGACAGTATGAAATGTTATCACAAAACGTTCATTCAAAAACATGTTTCAGCAGAAAATAAATTAGATATGATAGAGTTTTGGAAAAGCTACACTATAAAAGATGTAATTTTCAATGTTTCCGATGCCTGGAATGAAGTGATACAGAAACCATTAAAAAAGAAACTGAAATTTAGCAGTTATGTTTGAATGTTCCTGGTTTTAAAAACATTTCGATGGAGGAAGTAAATGATTGCTGGATATGGACAAAATGGACATTGGATGTGAAAGTTTAGATGACAAAGAAATTGTGCAAAAAGTGATGACATTTTCAGATGATTCTAAAACTGAAGAAGTTGCTGCTGATGGAACACCAAACATAATGACTGTGAAGCTGAAACTATGTTGTCAAAGTGCATTGAGTGGTTTGAGGTACAAGAAGAAGCAGATGCTACACATGTTACTTTTGTGTAAAATTTGTAACATTGCCTCCCAAAAGGCTTGAGGAATAATGAAACAAAAGAAATTGACTGACTTTTTTTAGAAAAGAAATTTAATTATGTAATATTGTTTTCTTTTAATTTTTTATGACATTACTAGACAAAATATTAAGTCAAAATATTAAGTCAAAATATTTTAAAATAGTCAAAATAGCAAGTCAAAATATAAAAATAGGTGTCTATGTTGATAATTGTACTAGGATTTTTTGATGATCCGGTAAAAAATAAATAATAATTAAAGTTTCATTAAATTTCATTAGGTTATATATTATGTAATAAAATAAACAAGCTAGACGACCAAGTCTATTGTATGTATAATGTTTTTAATGTGCATATTCTATTATCTGTCTATACAATTATCCATCATGGTCTTGGTCCTACCCTGATGGACAATCGAAGTTCTACTGTAGTTGTTTATGTAGTGGGCTGAAAAAAAAAAAGTATTAGCTACTTTGAATAATACTATAGTTGTTCAGAGATCAGTTTCCAAAGTGGATATTAAATTAATTTTAGAAATAGAACCAATATCATCATCACCAGCATCCAAATCTGTTTTACTCAGTGGATATACAAGTGAATATACTATGGTAGTACAAATCAGTCCTTCTGAACTATTAGCCTACCATTCACTATTTTTCTTTCTGTCGTTCTATTTCCTCTTCAATTTTTAGTCCTAGTAAGCTCTCTTTTTTCTAATGCTTGCTTGGCACCACACAATCCATCTTTCTCTTTGTCTATCTCTGAAACATTACCATTCATTTTTGCTTCCTATACCTGTTTAGCTTATATCCCTTCTCTCATCCTTTCTACTTACCTACACCATTTTAAATTTGCTTTGCTTACTTTTGATTGGATATTTGTTATCCCAGATTTTTCTTATATTATTTTCATTATTTTTATTTCTTGTTTACATAGAAAGTTAATATCCATGCTAAACTTTGTTTTGGAAAAATTCTAAAAAAAAGAAAAGCATCCACATTTTTATTTATTTAGATATGGTTTTAAAGGGATTAATGCTCTAATGGTATCCAACAGATATTATATTAGTTTTATGTCATTGTTCAAGAATTCAGAAATGCAGTTATCAAGATTACCACAACTGATAACTATCTTTCTCACTTCTTATGTAGTGGTGCAGTTCTTCAACTTTTTTTTTTTTTTTTTTTTAAATTTATATTTGAACAAACAATTTTTATATATACCATAATTGGGCTCAGCCACAAAAGATAATTAAAACATTTTTATATCGTTTAGATTTTAACTATTTCACACTTTATTCATATGTTCCACTACCATTCTACATTTAGCATCTGGTGTTAGTGCATGCAGTTAATCTGGACAACAGAATTATTAAACAAACATATTAACACATTAATATCATAATTTAAAAATTAATTTTAAACTGATTTTTAAATACACACTCTTAAGGGTAGCTTCATTATTATTTGCCAATGTTAAAAATTTACTTTTAAAACTTGATTTTTTTTATGAAATTTAATAATGCAGGACTTCAGTGCTTTTTGTTTACTTATGAAGTCTCTCCCCATTAAAAAAGTTAAGTTGAATCAAAAATTCTGTTCTGATCCACAATATTTATTTTGACCATTCTGAATCTACTTACAAATTTTTGAAGTAGTTCAGATTTTTCTTTTAATTCTTCTTGTAAAGCTTCATAATGGTGTTTTACTTCTTCAAGTTCTTGACGTGCTTGAATCAATTCTGCAGCTGGGCCAGATGAACAATCTCCACTACCAGCATTAGAAGCTACAGCTATAAAAAAATTGAATGTATCAAATAGTTTATTAATGAACAATAGTCAGTTTTATTTTGATAAAAACAATATTTTATTCAATTCTTGGAAAAATAAAAAGCATGTCCTCAAAATCTTATTTTTTACCTAATAAATTTTTCATTTGCCCAAAACTTAATTTAATCCATATGCACACATGTATATGTGTTTCACACACATGCACGCATGCATGCTTTCTATGTAGGCTTAAAACTATTTCAAAATTCTATTTATTAGAAAAGATTTGATTTAAAATCAAAAATGTATTACTAGACATGTCTGATTGGGCATAACAAATATCTTTTGTCAAAGGATATATTCCCCCATACACTTTAAAATTAAACTAATCACACACTCATTTCCACAATTAGTTTTGGAGGAAATTTATTTAATTCTGTTAAGGATAAAGGGATGGTTGGGTGGGAGAAGATAGAGTGGTAATCAATAGACACTGCTCTTCATGGAATAATGTTATTAGTAAAGTCCCACAGGGTTCTTTGTTGGGCTCGTTGTTGTTTTCTATATTTATTAAATGATATTGATGAAAGTGTAATAAGCTTAATGTCTAAGTTTGCAGATGATACAAAGGTTGGCAGGGTGGTTAATAACAGTATTGAAGGTATGCTACTGCAACAAGATCTAGAAAAATCATACTGATGGGCCAAGAAATTGAAATTGAAGTTTAACATTCACAAATGTAGGGTACTGCATATCGGTAGTGGAAAATGAAAAGGAGCTGAGCGTAACTGTGCAGTCAGATAAGTTCTCTGAGCAGTGCAGACAAGTTGCCAGGGCAGCTCATGGTGTTTTGGCAATGATATATGGGAATTTTGATAGCAAGGCTAAGAAAGTGATTACCCTTTTGTATAAGGCAATGGTCAGGCCACATCTTGGGTACTGAACAGAGATCTGGGAGCCCCATTTTAGGTAGAATGTAGAGCTGCTAAAACAGGTACAGAGAAGAGCAATGAGACTGGCGAAGGTCAAATGGGTGCTCTTACCAAGAAAGGCTGCTGTAGTTCTTACCAAAAAGGCTACAAATTGCAGTGTCTGGAGACTGGACACCTGAGAGGTGATCTGATTGAGCTATTTAAGGCTTTGAATGACTTGGGCAAACTTGACAATGATGGGGAGTCTTCCTCAGACTATGCACATGAGGTTATTGTTATTTGGTTTTTAGGAGCATTAGCAACTAAGGCCATATTGCTCTGAGAATATGTGGTGGTCATTCCCTGACCTTTCCGCATCCTCCGTATTTGGTGGTCACGGGCAAGAAGCGTGTGCTACGCACTGCTGCCCACCTGGCTACGGAGGTGGCCACACATGAGGAAGATAGAAGCAGAATAGATGTGTTCAAATTGAGGAATTTGAACTTTTTATGAATTTATGTCAATTTATGAATTTATTTGAACTATTCGCTTCCACAACAACATATGAAGCTTGTTCCAGCAATTAACCACCTGTTGGCTGAAGGCAAACTTCTGCACATCTATTCTGCAATCTATTGTTGTGGAAGTGAATAGTTCAAATAAATTCATAAATTGATGGAAGTAGAAGACAAACTTTGGAGAGAATGGGATTTTTTTTTTGGCTGGTGCTGCTTGTCTTTGATGATGCAAAGGATTAAATTTTAAAGTGTTAGGATTAAATTTTAAAGTGTCTGCAATCCTGCCAAGACATAATAACATGGAGTACATGTTGAGAGTCTTACTATGCGGCCATGGACAGACTGTGCAAGACTCGTGGGGTAGAATTTTTCACAGCAGAGACTGTTTTTACAGGGATGGGATACACTTAAATAGAATGGGTGCAAGGATATTTGCTGATGCCATTGAGGCAGTGTTAGGTGTAGGAAACTGCTAGCATGGGGGATATGTATACTAATAGATTAAGTATTAGCCAAAGGAAGATGTGAAAGTAATTCTTGCAGGAAATGGTTAGGCTACACCCTGAGCACATGCATACTGGTCTGGGGACCTCACTTTAGGAAGGATGCAGATCTGCTGAAACAAGTCTAAAGATGAGCAACAAGATTGGTAAAAGGATCAAAGGGTTTGCAGAACTGAAGGCAATCTGATTGATGTGTTTAAGGCTTTGAATGGATTAAGCAAGTCAGTGGCAATGGCATTCTTCCCCTTGCTCAGATTACATATGTCAGGAGACACAAATTAAAATCGAGAAAGGCGGTTGCAGGATAGATGTGCAGATGTTTGCCTTCTGTGAGAGGAAGGTTGATTGTTGGAAGAAACTTCCATCTGTAGATGTATTACACATTACTCTGTTAATTACATTAAGCTAATAATGATTCGTTTTTAAACTTGATAAAGCAAGAAAACATTTGCTTTTTTCATCATCACACTTAAATACATTACAAATAACAATTTTCACACTGCATTACATTTTAAAGGTTTGTCTTGGTTTGATACATTTCTATTTCCAGAATTCATTTCTCTGTAAATTTATTGGAAAAGCTACATATTTTTCTTCTTATATATAAATATGATTTTTGGTACAAAAATAAAAATAAACAATTAGTTAATACTGATATAGAAAGCCTAAATGAGATTTTATCAAAAAATTTCAAAATATTCTCATAAAATTGTTTATATACCCCTCTGCGCTTTCAGCAATGCATTTTGATCTCTTAATTGCTGAACGGTCCCAGACATTTCTTGCAAGTGCGATGAGGTTAATTTATGTTCTTTTGTTAATTCTTCTAACTGATGCCGTAGCTCATTAAGTTGCTGGTCCTAAAAAGCAAAGTGATACCAATGAATACTTTGTATTGATCATCTGAGAATCCAAATACAGAAGAAAAAAGAAATTCTACATATCAGTCTATATTTATAATTATATGTAGAATTTATTTAATTCCTTAAATCACAAATCTTTAAAATCTTATACTAAATATTTCGGAGAATGAATTAGCGAAATGTCCTTCCTTTTCTCAAGGCTAAAAGAAAGATAAATTTGAACTACAGCACAGCATCGAAAATTCGAACGAGCCAGCATTTATTTATTTTTTTTAAGCAAATAATTACAGTAAATGCCAGTTATTGTGATAACATTTGCAAATTGAAATTTGATTATATTAAATGCAGTTCTAATAAGCGAAAATCAGAAGAATATTATCCACAAGCTTTAAAAATGAAGATATAAAGCACAAATTTACACCTTTTTTCCCTTACCAATTAACAAAATTAAACGATATGTGAAAATCAAAAGAATATTATCCACAGGTTAGCAAAATAAATTTACACTTACGTACACAGCTAATTAATATACATACAGTACTAACTAAATGTAAGACTTTTTAATATGTTATTCAACACACTTTGTAATCTGATATTCCTGTTCACTGACTTTTTTTGGGGGGGGGAGGGATTGTACAATCTAAAACAATTAAAAAAAAATAAAATAAGCATCAATCAATAACAAAGAGCACGGTATGCAGAAATTGCAACTAACACAATACGCACAAGTGAGATACAGATTAAAAAGATTCTGAACAGAGTTTTTACAGTTTAATTTTACTGTGATGTCGTTTTCTTTGTCTTTTTAAAAGGAAGCAGAAATTTTTAAGAAACGAATCGAAGATTCAGATTTTAAACAAACTTTCAAAGAGTCAGCAAAATTTTACGAGGTTGGAAAGTCAACCACAACAGACATTAAAAAATGAGGAAAAAATTTTAAAAGTTCGCATCAAAATTGATTCAGATGGTGCAAAAAAAGAGAAAAACTATGAGAATAGTTAATGACTCACCCCCTCAAATGTGCCATTATTTGTGGTTCAACCAGATTTGAAGTTTAGGAGAACCCATATCTGGACCTTTGTTGTGTGAAAAGGCACTGGATTTTAACAAAAAATTAGGCAGTCCCTCAGATTTTAAAGCCAGTGTTTTTATTTCTAAACTTACTAAACTTTTTTTTTTTGTTGTGTGGTTTCTAGAACAACAACAACAACACTTATCAACAATTTTTGATAAGTTCGAAAATCAGAAGTCCGAACCACTCTCGGTTCGGATTAGCAACATTCTACTGTAATTGAATCAAAATCTCCAGGTGCCAGTCAACACTTGAATTCAAGGAGGGATTTTAAGAGACTCCTCCAGTTTTTGACAGGATTTGAGCCCAGACCTCTCCAAGTTTGCCATGACAAGATAACAAGTGAACCCGATATACTGTCATAGACAACTTGAAATCTTACCTTCAATCCAAAGAACAGCTATAAACAAATTACTGCACAAATAGCAAAATTTCAGGTTCAAAATCCAGTTTGTCAAGAATCGAGTCTTAAAATATGCCAGAAAAAGTCTCTTGATCAAATCTCCAAAATATAAAGTATATTAATGCAATACAAATATTGCATTAATATACTTTATTAATGCAATATTTGAAAATACAGAAACTTCTGTTAATTAAAAAAAAAAAAAAGCTTCCATTTTAATTATGCTTTAATCCATAAAACTAATCACAAATTTTTTTTTAATTAACACAAAAAATTTAAATTTACAATTAAGACTAAATTCCCAAACAATTGTATGTCCTATGCACAATTGTTTGGGAATAAGGACTATTTTCAATAAAGTTTATAATAAATTTAATACAAAATTACCATTTGCATTGTATTCAATTCTTGACTGCACCACTGTGCTTTTCCATTACAGCTCCTAATACTTATAGGTTTGTTCTGACCTATTGGTGCATTGATGAGGATGAAATTGAAAATCTTATGCTTCACCTAACTATGCCCATAATTCGCTAAGCAAGATGCAAAATTTAGGCAAGTTACTTTTTGTTATAAGCAATGCAAAACTGATGAAATCCTTGAATAGCATGTTACGTAGTGATATTTTAAACATAAGTTGGAAAATAAAATACTTACTCCTGCAACTTTTGAGAAATAAAGTTTATTTCTGATTACAGAATAAAACAGATATATGATCATATTAAAGAGCCTTTGTAGACTAGCTCTTGTCTACTTCCTCAGTACAACAAGAGAGATAGTCGAAGGTTGCCTTTATTATTTAATAATAATAACAATTCCTTAGATTCACTGATTCAATTAATAACAACAATTAGTTCCTTATATTAATTAGTTAGTTGCATGGGGTCAATTTGACCCCAACAATATTTGCAGTTTGTGCTTCATCTACATACCTGTTGTTGAAAATGTTTCTTAGCATCCTTTGCAGAAAATTACAGAAATGTCTGTTAATTACTGCACAATTAGAAAAAATCATGATTAAGTTTAACCTAATTATTTATATGCATGTGTTGGTTGACATGTCATTAAGCGTTAAGGACACTAAGTTCATTTTACTGCCCATGCACTTTCCTATAATTGGTAATGCTCTCTGGCATTGGGATATTGAATGTCTGGAATCAAACTTTGCATGTATCCTTCACAGTTTATGTGGCGAGTGCTTATACTGACATGATCTCTTCCAATCAAAGCATCAGTTAAAGGATGTGGGCTTTTAAATTTGCATTTGCTCTGACATCTCTAAAGGGAGATTTAAATTTCAAAAATCAATTAAAAACACATTTTTAATATAGAACACGGATTTTTCAGTTGTTCAGATTTTCAAGAACGAAATCATAGGTAACATCAAAAAAATGAACAGTTTTGAATTACTTTTTTTTTTTTGCTGATTATTCAAATTTTTGCATGCAGAGAGGAATTTAAACTGAGGGTTTAAATTCACTGAAAATTTTCCACCTAACAATTCTGTAAATTGTATGTGAAGACTATTGATGAACTGCTGAATTGATGAACTTGCATTTAAACAGAATTCAGACTAGAGTTAGACTACAGTATGGACAAGGTAGTCTCAATGCAGTGTAATATTTATCCCAGGGGCTCATAACTGGTGAGTATGGGCTTGGCACACCCACAGTCCTGAGCTGGATATCATCATTCTTCTCTTTCTTGGTGATTCCCTACTACTCTCTCTCTCTCTCTCTCTCTCTCTCTCTCTCTCTCTCTCTCTCTCTCTCTCTCTCGGTAACTCAGAAATTTTTTTTTTGGCTGGTGCAGCATAAGCTTCAGGCTTCCTTGCACCATATGGCTACTACTACTACTACTAATAATAATATATTTAGGTAAAAATAAGTATCGAGTTGTGATAAAAATGGTTAATATCAATATGTTTAATATAAATATGTGGAATTTAGTGTAGGATTTAATTTTGTATAGATAAGCAATCAGTGTATTTTAAAAAATAAATTTGGAACAAGCAAATGGTTAAGGGTGAGGTATTAAATTGAGGATGGGGAAGGGAAAAGGAGTATTTTAAATAAATAAAGACGAAAAATAGCAATGGAAGTAGGATAGCAGGAACGTTCATTTCACTGTTGTATTGCACTAATAGTTTAACGAACGGGAAGAAATTTCGAATTAGACAGCAGAAAGATAAAAAAGTATAGAGAAAGTTTTATTAAATAACACTGGGCTTGCTGGGGTTGTGAAGCCCAAGCTTGTAGTAAGGGCTCTGGCATTTGTAAGCGTTAGTATAAAAGGGAGCTAATACCAAATGCTTGTACTGAAAGTAAAAATATGTGTTGAGACATGTCGAGAAACGAATCTAAACTGAAAGTATGATACCTGGAGTATTTCAAGAAAATGAGCTGGTGGATAAAATAAAGGCAGGGAGCTGAGAAGCACAATATTTTTACCTAAATATATTACACTACATTGGGGTTACCTTGTTTTTGTCCATGCTATATTAAAAAAGTGCTAATTTCATTTCATTCTTTTTTGGCCTTTCACTTTTTTTCTACTACTATGGGCAAATATAGAAACACAGTTCTGATACATGGTCAGGTGTAATCCCCTGATGAAATACCTGATCATGTATCATCAGATCAAGCATTTTTTGCATTACCTATATTAGACATTTTACTTAAATCGTTTCTCCCCATATCTAATGATAGCTATACCATTTTCATTGTATTTTATTTTCATTACCATTTTCATTTTATTTTTATTTGCATTTTATTAATATTTTGTTGTACTAATTTTACTTTACAGTACCCCATTTTAAATTGGCTAGGCAATTCAGCCCATAACTTACTTAATTCATCATAACCTCTAGGATATTAACATTCTTTCATCTTTCACTAATCTACTACTCTTCTTTTTCTACTTTCCTCCTCCTTATATTTACTGGCACATTGTGTAACTTTCACATCCATTTATACTTACTCAATTTAATTTAATATTAATACAAATTACTATTTGTAAAATAATAAGAGAAGTTTACCTCAATATTTTGTTTTTTTGTTTTAATTGCTCCAGCAATTAAAACAAAAAAAAAAATTTGAAAATCTTACATTATAGTAAAAAATAATTAAAAATCAATTAAACACAATTAAAAATTAAATTAATTAAAAGAAATTTAACAACAAAAATTACAAAACGATGGCTCTTTTTTGACCATATGTCGTGATCACAGGAACGAATTCATTTTTAATACTCTTATTGACTATTCCATTCACTTCCTTTCTCTCCAGTCATAACCTATAGATATACACACAATTATGGGGATTTTTTGAACTTTTGATACAATCTAATACAAATTACATATACTCTTGCATCCTTTAATGCTGCTTTGCACTTTTAGGTGCATCTGTCATACCTAATTTATTAATCTTGCTTTCACCCAAACCATTTCATCTACCTCTTTTCTATGTGACTCTTTAAACTTTTCACTTTTCTTTTAAAGAGTTACATTAAAAACCCATTTACACACACACACACACACACACACACACACACACACACACACACACACACACACACACACACACACACACACACACACACACAGTAATCAGGCGCCTGGTACCTCCCACTGCAACTGGGCTGATATCCACTTAAAATGTAAAGATGCTGAATTCTACTGTTACGTTACATTAACTGAAAAAACATAAAGGGTAGAAGAGAGAGAAAAAGTCAGGAATTGCTTTAAAAACCAAATATGGTTTTGTTACACTTCATGGTACCCCCCACCCACATACAAGCAAGGTGGGGTATCACACTTGGTAATGAAATGTTATGCATCACCTGGAAGATAAGCCACAGAGGCTTGATTACCATTTTGAGCTCACTGCACTTTAATAGTTCACTTTTAGTATACTAAGCACAGCATCCTATGTAAATAACCATACATGTTATTTACAGTGCCAACAGCAATGAAAACAAAAATGCCATTTTTTTTTTTAAGATTACCTCAACCTTTTCAGCAATTTTTAATGTGTAGACTCTAAGAATACACAGACCTACATTTTGAAGGTTGGGTCAGACAGTATGTTCTTTTAATGTATAAACATTAAAAGAACATACTGTGTTGAAATTTTTCTAATACATGTTTCCATCTCTTTTCTATGTTCAAAACTAACTGTAGACAGAGATAAGAGATGCAGAGCACCATAAAATGTCAGAAAATTGGAGGAGATTTTGCCTGATGATCTCTGATTTTAACTTACAAACCAAAAACCAACAATTTCTTTGGAATTCAGATAGAGAATAGAGATTTTAATACACCTAAACAAAGTTATATATTAATACATATAGAAGATATTGTTGTATCAAAACTTTTTTTTTTTTTTTTTTTTTTAGATTCTGATTTGATTTTTGAAAATAATTTTACTCCATTGTTCAGGCGCCTCCATAGCCAGGTGGGAAGGAGCAGCAGCACATAGCACACTCTTCTTGATTAGACCGGGGTTCGAGCCCGTCACCACCAAATACGGAGGATGCGGAAAGGTCAGGGAATAACCACCGCATATCCCGGAGCAATATGGCCTTAGTTGCTAATGCTCCTAAAAACTAAAAAACAAACAAACTCCATTGTTCACCAATAAAAAAAGACAACATTAATATTTTCTTTGTTTTAGAATATTCTAAACAAAGTTTTCATTTTTATAAAAGTTCATGATTCCAAGAAAATAAAAATCACTGCACAGAGCCAACCTACAAAAATTCATAACAAGAGACAAACTGTGAAAAATAGCAATCCTAAAATTTTACCTAAAAAAAAAAAATGGACATTCATAAAATAGTTATCAAACTAGTTTTTTTTTTATCCTAACCTGACTTCTGATGAGATCTTTGTACTGTTGAAGTAAACCACACTGCTCTGCTGTCATACTGGATTCAGGACCATTCATAAGTTCTTTGGCTTTTGGCTGAACAGCTTTAATTATTGTTCCTAATTAAAGAAAATAACCTTCTTTAACTTTGAGATAACTAAATAGGAAGAGGGATCATATATGATTTAAATGTTTTTCTTTGAAAGAAAAAAAAAACTTTACAAGAAGTAATTTAACTTTAACTAATTTTAATTAATATAATTTACAAGAAGTAATAATTTTTTTTCCCCAAGTAATTTTAGTATCTTAGGACAATTCAAAAACATCAAAGTAGCAATAAATATTTTATTTTTTCATGAAATCAGGTCTGAACCAATTTTATCCTGCTGGAACTTCTGGAAAACAAAGCCAGGTTGAATGAAGACAGTTATTAGTACATCTTGGCAAACACAGATGCCATGGTGACTAAAAAATTTCATAGGGTGACAATGTTTTACAGATCAGTCTAGAAGCTGTAATGAACTGCCAGTTCTTCAATATTTGTCTAGTTCTTCCTTGAATTTATTCAAACTGTCCACTTCCACAACAACAGATGGAAGCTTGTTCCAACAAACAACAACCTGCTAGCTGAAAGCTAACTTCTGCACATCTAACCTGCAAACATCCTTCCTTGAATTTATGCCCCCTCATGAGTGTAGTCTCAGCAATTGGAAGAATGCCATTAAAATTCCATTTACTCAATCCAATCCATTCAAAGCTTTAAACACAAATCAGATCTCCCAGCAGGTGCCTAGTCTCAAAATGCTGCAATTTGCAAAATGAAGCCTTTCTAGCTATGAGCATCCTTTTGTTCCTTTCACCAGTCTTGGTTAGCCAATTCTGCCCAGACACGATAGGAGGGAGTATATGATGAGAGCCCTGTTGATCAATTCGGCCCTGGAAGGATTGTGCAAGGCTCAAGGGGTAGAATTTTTTTCAGCCTGGTCTGTACTTGTTAACAGGAGAGACTGCTTCTATAGGGATGGGATACACTTAAATAGAAAGGGTGCAAGAATGTTTGCTGATGCTATCGAGGAAGTGTTAGGTGGGTCGGAAAACTGCTAGATTGGGGGGATACAAGGACTAATAGATTAACAGTAGCCACTGGCAGAGGTGAAAGTTTTTGTTGTTGTTTGGTTTTTAGGAGCATTAGCAACTAAGGCCATATTGCTCCGGGATATGCGGTGGTCAATCCCTGACCTTTCCACATCCTCTGTATTTGGTGGTGATGGGCTCGAACCCCGGTCTAATCAAGAATCATGTGCTACGCACTGCTGCTCCTTCCCGCCTGGCTACGGAGGCGCCAGAGAGAGGTGAAAGTGATTCTTGCACTGCTTCTATTGGAATGAGCAGCAGCCTGGAAAATAAGATGCAGGATATTTCAGAGACTGCTGGAAATCATTGGGGTACAAGTAAACACATGGGTTGTGTTAGGGTAGCTAAGAAAAAGAACAGGTGCATGTATACTGGCGTGTACACCAATGCTAGGAGTTTAGTAAATAAATTTGATGAATTTGAGGTATTTCTCAAACCATCAAAGGCAGATATTGTTGGGATTTCAGAGACGTGGTGTCACACAGATATAAGGAATGCAGAACTGGAATTTGGGAAGTACAATGTCTACAGAAAGGATAGACAGAATAGGAAGGGAGGAGGGGTTATGCTATTAGTTAAGAAATACATAAAATCCAAGGAAGTGAAGCCAGTCGACATCGCTGGACAGTTTGTTGTTTGTTTGTTATTTGGTTTTTAGAAGCATTAGCAACTAAAGCCATATTGCTCCAGGTTATGCGGTGGTCATTCCCTGACCTTTCCGCATCCTCCGTATTTGGTGGTGATGGGCTCGAACCCCCGTCTCATCAAGAAGCATGTGCTACGCACTGCTGCTCCTGCCCACCTGGCTATGGAGGCGCCAAGGACAGCGCAGTGTCGAGTCAGTTTGGTGTGACATAAGCATTGGGAGATCAAAATTGAGAGTAGGAGTGTGCTGTAGGCCTAATGACTCTGATGAGTATAATAAGAAACTGTACAGGGAAATAGAGTGGGCCAGTAAATCAGAGAGTCATAATGGGGGATTTTAATTTCCCAGATATTGACTGGAATTTGGGGGCTTGTCACTCACACACTAGCAAGGCTTTTGTGGATTTATTGGATGATTGTTTTCTACATCAGCACGTTTGGGAGGCAACTAGAGGAAGTAATACTCTTGATTTGATTATCAGTAGTGATTCTTCATGCATTAAGAATCTGCAGATAAATGAACCACTAGGTGGCAGTGATCACAGTGTGCTGAAGTGGGATTTACTCAAAGAGGTAACTACCATTAGGGGTAAAGGGAAGGGTTATTGCTTTCGTAAAGGCGACTACGATGGACTGAGACAGTATTTAAATTCTATACAGTGGGACCAACTGATGTTACCAACAGCAAATTCAAAATGGGAAGCATTCAAAGAACTTATCTTGGAAGCTACTAGGCTTTAAATACCAACTAAGAAATATTGTTCAAGGTTTAGGCCAAAATGGATGTCAGATGAACTAATGAGACATATGGCAGAGAAGAAAAATGCATCGGATACATACAAATTAACACGCGACACAGAAGCCTATGATAGATACAAGTTGATCTGTAACCAAGTTACAAAGGAGGTTAAGCAGGCGAAGGCAGATGAGATATCTTTGGCAAGGGATGCAAAGAAAAACAGCAAAGAGTTCTTTACTTATGTAAACTCTAAAAGGAAGGGGATGAATCAGATTGGTCCACTTGATATCGATGGGTCAACTGTTGATGATCCTGCTCAGGTAGCTAACAAACTAAATGAATATTTTGCATCGACATTCACACATGAGGAGTTATTCAGCGAGGGGGATGCCAGAGGTGTATTCAACTCTGGCAGTAAGCTAGAGAATCTTGTAATCTCTGAGAGTAAAGTGCAGGAGAAATTGTTGAAGATAAACACAAGAAAGGCACCTGGGGTGGAAAGGGTCTATCCAGTTATATTAAAGGAGGAAGCAAAGGAAGTAAGCAAACCCTTAGCCATAATTATGACAGCTTCCTTGTCCTCAGGGGAGGTATCCATGGACTGGAGATGTGCAAATGTGACCCCAATTCACAAAGGAGGATCAAAGGATGACAAAAGTAATTATAGACCTGTGAGTTTAACTTCTGTTCCCGGATTATTAATGGAGGCACTGGTTAAAGAAGCACTGCAGGATTATCTAGACAAGACTTCAGTTATAGCTCGGACACAGCATGGTTTTGTTAAGGGGAAGTCTTGACCGACCAATTTGATTGGATACTATGATGCAGTCACAAAAGTACTGGATGCAGGGAATAACTTTGATATTATATACTTGGATCTTAGAAAGGCTTTTGATACTGTTGCACATGGAAGACTCTGCACAAATTGGAGCAGTGTGGCATTGGAGGCAAATTGCTGCTATGGATAAAGGGGTGGTTGAGGGGGAGAAGACAGAGAGTGGTAATCAATGGACACTGCTCATCATGGACTAATGTTATTAGTGGAGTCCCTCAGGGTTCAGTATTGGGTCCATTATTGTTTTCTGTATTTATAAATGATATTGATGATGGTATATCAAGCTTAATGTCCAAGTTTGCAGACAATACGAAGGTTGGCAGTGTTGTCAAGGACGCTACTGACACTATGCTGCTGCAACAGGATCTGGAAAGGTTGAGCAGATGGGCTGAGAGGTGACAAATGAAGTTTAACATTGACAAATGTAAAGTACTACATATGGGAAACAGCAACTCCAGAGCAACATATCAACTCTGTGGTTCAACACTGACAGTGGTAGAGAATGAAAAGAACCTGGGGGTGGTTGTGTAGGCAGATATGAAGTTCTCTGAGCAGTGCAGACAGGCTGCAAGAGTAGCTCATGGTGTATTGTCAATGATATATAGGAATTTTTCTAGCGGGGATAGGGAGGTGATTATTCCCTTGTATAAGGCAATGGTCAGACCACACCTAGAGTACTGCATACAGGCCTGGAAGCCTCATTTCAAGAAGGATGTAGAGCTGCTGGAACAAGTACAGAGAAGGGCAACAAGAGTAGTGAATGGAACAAAGGGGTGCTCTTACGAAGAAAGAGCTTAAGTTTTGCAAATTACAGTGTCTGGCGACTAGGCACCAGCGAGGTGATCTGATAGAGGTGTATAAAGCCTTGAATGGTGTGAGCATGCTCAATGCTGATGGGATTCTCCCTCTTGCTCAGAATAATCACCTGAGAGGGCATAAATTCAAATTGAGGAAAGACAGATGTAGGATAGATGTGCGGAAATTTGCCTTTAGCCAGCGGGTGGTTGGTTGGTGGAACAGACTTCCATCCCTTGTCGTGGAAGTTGATAGCCTAAATAAGTTTAAGGCTCAGCTGGACAGGTATTTCGAATGAACAGAAGGGTGAATTGGAAGTGGTTATTTTTTTTTTTTTTATTTATTTATTTTATTTTATTATTTTTTTTGGCTGATGCTGCATAAGCTTGCTTTCTTGCATCAAATGCCTCTACTAATGCTAATACTTTCTCTGAACCTGTTCCAGCAGATTTACATCCTTTCTAAAGTGGGCTCCCAGATCTGTATACAGTACTCAAGATGCAGCCTAACCACGGCCTTATACAAAGCAATAATCACCTCCTTATCCCTGCTAGCAAAGTTTCTGTATATCATTGACAAAACCCCAAGAGCTCTCCTGGCAGCATGTCTGCACTGCTCAGAGAATTTCAACTGCACAATTATTCCCAGGTGATTTTGTGATTTCAAAATTACAGTTGACTATTTATTAGAAAAACTTCTAAGCCTAAAGGCAAGTAAGGCTCCAAGAGTTGATGGCATATATTCAATAATTTTAAGGGAAGTTGCCAGACAGTGCACTGAAGCATTGAAAAAATCATAAGGATAATCATTGAGGACATCATTGCACTCAGGAGAGATTCCTTTGGATTGTAGAAGTGCAACATATCACCAATAAAGGAGGTTCTGTGAGTGAAGTTGGTAAGTACAAGCTGGTTAGTCTAACTTCAGTGGAAAGGAAAATCTTAGAGGCAACGATTAAGAGTGCAATCCAAGGACAGACGGACGGACGGACAGACAGACAGACAGACACACACACACACACACACAGAGTTATTATTCTCTACATCCATCTCGCTGGTAATTTCAACAGTTTATTTGGATTTTAGAAAGATACTGAACTCGGTCCCTCATGAGAGGGTATGGTATAAGCTGAAACATGTTGGAATTACTGGCAAGATTCTAAAGATAGACTGCAGGATGGATGCACAGAATGCAGAGGATTGTGATTAATAGATATTCTTTAGATTAGTGTAACATTAGAAGTGGGTGATTCCCTAAGGATAGGTTCATGGCCCACTGTTGTTTCTGATTTTCATAAAGGATATCAACAAAGAGATAGAGGGAGTGATTTTAAAAATTTGCAGATGAAGAAAAGAGTGACAGAGTTTTTAATGATCAGTGCCAAGCAGTGCTCTTTTAGGATGACTTGAACAGGCTTCAAAGATGGCCAGAAAAGTGGCAGCTATGTTTTAATGCAGCATGGTTCATGGTTTGCATTCATGGCTTATGTGATTGTTTCTTTAAAGGTATTCCATAAATCTATTGTAGTTGCCCTTGTTTTGCAACCTGCCCAATTGATAGATACGATGTCACACCTTAAACTGTCATAGCCCCTTTCCTGAAATTAAAACTCATGCTTTAACTATGCAGCATCTCTCTTTGTCTTTCAACACTTAGGGAATATCATTTAAATAATTTATACACTTAGTGGGGTTGAATTAAAAACAGCAAGAAAGAAAGGGATCAGTGGGAGTTATTGGGATAGGGAGCAGCCAGGAAAGACCATGGTGTGCTATCAATGATTTATTGAACAATAGCCAGTACAGATAGAAAGGTCATAATGTCACTGTATAAGGCAATTGTAAGACCACACTTGAAATAATGTATCCAAGTATGGAGATCTCATTTGAAAAGAGAGAGAGGGAAAAAAAAAAAAAAAAAAAGAAGAAGAAGACATAACAGACTGAAAGAAAATTTATATTTGGGCAGCATGTTATCAACCAGTGGCATAAACTGTCTTTCTCAGTGGGTGAAGTTGACAGTCTGGTGAGATTTAAGGGGCAGTCTCAATTAGTACCTTCTGGTGGCAAGAAATCTGGAAAAAAATCCTGTCATATCCATTACTTTGTGTATTAAAACAGCATTTAAGAAAATAGACTGAAAAAATTTTCAATGAATGCTTATAAGGTGTGTTCTTCATATTATAATTGGCAATGAAATTATAATAAAATGAATAATTATTAAATAAAACTGCTAAGTTATACAATTATTATATATTTAGTAATATATTTTTAAAATAAAAAAGACTTCTCTTGAATTTATGATTTCACAAACATTATTTAATATTTCTAATAATTCAAATGACAAAAAATTAAATCTAGTAAAAGTTATAGATAATATGAATCTTTACATGATTTCATTCTGAAATACAGTTTACATTATGAAGGCAATTACTTTACATTTCTCTTTTTCCTAAAAATAAAAATCAAGTAATACTCTAGATCAGTTATGTTCTTCTATATAGCCAGATTTCTTATTCAGCAAAAAAAAAAAAAAAAAAATTATTTCCTCTCATGTCACATGATTCTAATAACTGAAACTTGTCTTTATTTTACTATAATAATAACTTTATTACAGTACGTCACAACAGCCTTGTTAAAAAGAGCATTATATATTGGTTGCTTCAATTAAAAAGCACCAAAGCCTCACTTTTAGGTTTAGCCTATTTGCTGTCTGGATCTTTTTTGTAATATTTGGGCTAAAATGACAAAATAATCAGTAAACGGCTAAAAGAATTCAATGTTTTAGAATTTAGTGTTAAAATTGGATTAACTATTAATCAAATTTTATGATTTTTAACTTAAAACTTTTTCTAACACCAACTGCTTTTTTTTTTTTTTTCAAAAGTCAAGTTGTTGTCCATCTTTTGTTTACTCTAAAAACATCCCTATACTTCAGAAATAAACACAAACAAATACAAGAGTCAAAATAAGGAGACAAGACAACTGCATAATAGATAGCCTTTCACAACCAGATAAGTGTGCACACTGAAGAGCAAAAATCACAACAGCCATCATTTCTTTTCTCTATTTTCTTCAAATAAAAGCAGTTTACATTTGTTTCGGAAGTACGAAGATGGCAACAAAACATCATCTATAGTCTAAAGACTAAGCTGAAGATGGGGAATAACTTTCCTACTGAGAAAAAAAGCAGCTGATCAAGCAAAATTTTAATTTAGAAATTGCAAAGTCTAAACAGAAATACTGTGTCCAATTTTAATATCAAATTCAAAATTTCAGCCTAAACATGTGTCAACATATATAAGCACAATTGTTTCCACCAAGGTTATACTCTTTAACCTAGAATCAGTTGTGTGGGGTCAATTCAATCCTGATGCTATGGAAAAGGGACAGTTGCGAGAGAGAGAGAGAGAGAGAGAGAGAGAGAGAGAGAGAGAGAAGACAGAGTGGTAATCAATGAATGTTGCTCTTCATGGACTAATTTTATTAGTGAAGTTCCCCAGGGTTCAGTGTTGGACCCATTGTTGTTTTCTATATTTATCATTGATATTGATGAAAGCATATCAGGCGTAATGTCCAAGTTTGCAGATGATACAAAAGTTGGCAGGGTGGTTAATGACGGTATGCTGCTGTAACAGGATCTAGAAAAGTTGGGAAGATGGGCTAACTTTTCTTTTCTAGAAATGGAAATTGAAGTTTAACATTGATAAATTCAAAACACTGCATATGGGTAGGAGCAGTACTTTTTTTCAGGCGGTACACAATGGTACTGCATACCGGCACCTTTATTAACAGTGACGTGTGACATTTGGATGCAGTGCACTTTGAAATTTGTAATATTCTGTAAATTTTTTTCCACACGTTTACCTACTATTCAAATAAGCTTAAAATTATTTAACTAAATTTACATTTTTTTACTGTCTATTGTTAAGATATTTCTATATAAAACTGTATAACCATTTTTATAATTCTAAATTACACAGTTGGACCTCTGTTTAACGAAGTCCTTTTATAGAAAATTATTTTGACTTTCCCCTGGAAGTTACATTTAAAATACTTTCCATTGAGTGAAGAAAATTTTCATATAGCAAATGGATTAGGAGATAATTAACTCGGTATGCACTTTTTGCATTTCTTGCCTTTAGGCAATTAGTCCTGCTGCATGAATTAAGAGAGCTAAAGCATTCTACAACTTAGTGGTACCTGGTAAAACCTATCCGACCACCTGTCCCACATGCGGAGGAGTCGTGCTAGTCAAGAGTGAGCAGATCAAAGTGTATTCCCAATGGGCTCTGGCCCATCTTCTACTGCAGTGGCCACATTCAAAAAAATTCAAAGAAAATATTTGAAAATTTTATTAAATACAATACACAATTACTGAACAAAACATTTAATGAAAATTTTTTTCATAAATAACAAATTTTAAAATGCTGTTTTAGTTCACTTTCCTTGCGGTTGGACACCTCTGTGAATCAACTGTAAGTGCCCCATTTGAGAATTAGAAAAGTTATTTTCTTTTACCCCGACAAATAATCATCTGTTGTTTTGTGGAAGTGCGTTATCCACATTTTTTCATAAATTTTCCCTATCTCTGTTTACATGGTCACAGAACCTGAATATCCAAATGACACAGACATTTTGGACAGTTTCAAAAAAAAAAAGAAAAGAAAAGAAAAAATTCAAATTTAAGAACTAGTGACAATACCGATGACGAGAAAAGGAAAACGAAGGTATAATCATTCTAAACATGAATTGTTGTAAATTGGTGAAAACGAAGTTAGAAAATTGTCAATTAGGTTACAGTTAAATGAAAGATATGCAATTCGTGGATACCTAATTGATAAGGTTTTGGAAGAATTTGTTGAATGCTTGGAGAACGATACCAATTTCATCGATTGAATGTGAAAGAGGATTTTCACAAATGAATCTGATCGTTAGCCCAACCAGCCCTTCGCTGATGACAAAAACAGTTTCTTCACTACTGTTTCTTAAAATTGTAGGTTGCTTCAATCTGCTTCTTCACTGACCTGCTTCGATCCAGCAAAATGTCGATTCATGTCTTTGTCATTCAACAACCGACACACAAAGAGGAAGAAAAGAAGTCGGCAAAGGACAGGGGTTGGCAACCGGTGCATGTAGCTCTTTTAGCATTAGCAAAGGCATATGATGTAAGAAAGCAAGTTATATAGCATCAGCCAAAAAAAAAAAAAAAAACCACCCCACCCTTATTTCACCCATCCCATTGCTCCAAATGTTTGTCAAGTTCTGCCTTGAATCTATTTAAGCTATCAACTTCTACAACAACATATGGAAGTTTGTTCCAGCAATCAACTGCCTGCTGGCTAAAGGCAAACTTCCGCACATCTATCCTACAACTGTCTTTCCTCAATTTGAATTTATGCCCTCTCAGGCGATTATTCTGAGCAAGAGGAAGAATCTCATCAGCATTTAGCAAGCTCAAACCATTCAAGGCTTTATACACCTCAATCACATAACACGTAACTGCGGTTCCTTAACTTTACAGCTCACATGAAGCACAATTTGAAACAGAGTTAAGAGGACTTAAAAGTCAAGAGCATGTGGAGTGCAAATAAAATACTTTAAAATTTGAAATTGAGGATTTGGAGAGGCAAAAGGCTGCCCTTGCAATTTTACCCAAATGGACGGCGATAGATGACTTTAAAATGCATACAAAATTGTGTTCGATATGTGGTGTAGCTTACAGGACTCATATATAAATTTCAAAATATTTGCGTTTGGACTTCTCTCACTTTTTGGTTCGACGTATTTCTGCAAGCAAATATTTTTTAACACGAACTATATTAAAAATAAATCATGAAACCGTTGTCTGAACAATGTAAGCATGTTTAATTACGACATACTCGCATGATGTTGAGAGACTCGCTCAACATCAAAAGTCATTAATTTGTACCTAATTGGATATTTGTTACGTTTTTTCGGTATTAATAAATAATATTTCAAAACATTTTTTTAATAAACACCTTCCCACTCTATTCCATTTCTTTTTTTTTTTTTTTTTTTGTGGTTGTTGGCGCATCAGCTTCTGTGGCCATAATGCACCTCCCAAGGTTTTTGCAGTACTTTGATCCAAGCCTGAGGCGGTATTCGAACCCGCGACCTTTGGGTTGCCAGGCAGGCACTTTACCCACCCAACTAGCCCAGTCGGCATTCCATTTCTTAAAAACTCTCGCCTCCTCCCAGCTTGAGCTGAGGTGTGGCTATTCGGATTCTCTCTCTCTCTTTTTTTTTTTTAATTATATCAAAAATGTCTCTTCGCTCAAAGGTTACTGACCCCTGGCATAGGGTATCGGATGAGAACTTAATAAAAATTTGGAATATTCTACAAAAACTTTATCATGAAATTATTTTTACTTATGTTATTATTTTTTACTTATTTTTTTATATACTTGAATAATAAATTTATGCTTAATAAACTGTGTTAATATACTTAATTTGTTGTTCTTATTCTAAAAACATTACTACTAAAGTAACAATATCAGAAAAAAAATTTTTCAGAGTACTTTTCCCTTTTAATTTTTCCTGATAGCAAAGAATGAGTACCGGCACCTATTTTTTTTTTACAAAAAAAGCACTGGGTAGGAGTAACCCCAGAGTAATATACCAACTGTGTTGTACTACACTCAGGATTCTGGAAAATGAAAAAGACCTGGGGTAATTATGCTATTAAATATGAAGTTCTCTGAGCAATGCAGAGAGGCTGCTAGGCCAGCTCATGCAGTTTTGTCAATGATATACTAGAATTTTGCTAGCAGGGATAAGGAGCTGATTATTCCATTGTATAAGGCAATGGTGAGGCCACATCTTGAGTACTGCATACAGGTCTGGAGGCCTCATTTTAGGAAGGATGTGGAGCTTCTGGAATGAGTACAGAGAAGGGCAATGAGAGTGGTGAGCAGAACAAAGGGATGATCTTACCAAGAAATGCTTTAGTTGTACAAACTGCAGCATCCGGAGACTAGGCACCTATGAGGTGATCTGACTGAGGTGTTTAAAGCTTTGAATGGATTGAGCAAGCTCAATGCTGATGGGATTCTTCCTCTTGCTCAGACCACACAAGAGTGGGCACAAACTCAAATTGAGGAAGGATGGTTGCAGAATAAATGTGCAGAAGTTTGCCTTTACCCAATGGGTGGTTGATTGTTGGAACAAACTTTGATCTGTTATTGTGGAAGTTGATAATTTAAATGAATTCAAGGAAGAACTACACAGACTACTGGATGGAATAAATAAGTGAAATGAGGTGTTGTATTTTTTTTGGCTGATGCTGTATAAGCTTGTTTTCTTGCATGATTTACCACTGCTAATGGTAATGCTAATATTTTAGCAATTTGGCCTTCATCTACTCCTTCCACACTGCTGAAAATAATGTTAATAATGTAAATTAAAATAAATACAAATTTACAAAAGCGTAATGTGAAATATAATACAAATGTATGTGAAGTGCGGAAGGGATGAAAGGTAATTAACTGCGGATTTTGGAGTATTAGACATACGACAACTTTTGTTATTTTCCTTTTTCTGCTTCTTAACAGTTGTGTGCGTGTGTGTGTGTAGTATGAACCAGAGCTGTAATGCTCAATACGTTCTACGTTGATATCAATATTTGTAAATTTTTGTAAAATAATAAGAGGAGTTTACCTCAATATAGTATGTAGAACACTTCCATATGATACTCTCCAGAAATTAAAACAAAAAAATCGAAAATCTTACATTAGAGTAACAAATAATTAAAAATCAATTTAATGCAATTAAAAATAAGAAAATTAATTAAAAGAATTTAATGAAAAAATTGCAAAACAATTTTCCTTCCTGAAGCCGACAATGTTTTTCGACCGTATGTCGTGATCACAGGAATGAAAATTACCGAATAGGAATGAGCATGTAACTTAAATAGGGATTAGATTATTTGTTTTCTCGCATGCACGTAAAAGCCCACAAATCGGAGATCAGATATGACCAGTGAACATTAACAGAATTCTCGTGTAATTTAATTTCTACGGTTTCTGCAATTAATAGTCCCATATAATTACGTTTGACACTAAGTATTTTGGCCTTGTTAAATAAAAAAGTATGTTTTTCGTTAATGGTGTGAAAGGCTAATTTTGACGCTGCTGAACAAGAAGCACGAACCGAGGCCGCATGTTGATTAACACGAATATTCAGAGGAAAACGCATTAAGATGAGTCACAATCACCGCAAGAAATGTTGTATACCAGGTCATTAATTTGTGTTGCGAATGAGGATTTGTGTTGTGTAATTTCTGTATTGGCCTGGCCACAATTTTAAATTTGGTATCTTTACAGAATCTGTTAAGCTGTTTGCGGCACTGTTCAACATATGGGACAGAAATAAAGTATTTTTTGAGATTACTATTGTTGGTTGGTTGGTGTAGTATTTTGTATCCTATCCTTAGCTTGTACCCTAATTCAGTTTATTATAGCAAGAGATAACCCCTGTTTAAGAATCTGCTGGTTAATATTTGTATTTCTGAGTCCAAAGCAGATTCCGTCGTTGAATATTTATAGGCATTTAGAAATTGATTAAAGATAATCGATTTTTTGTTGGTGAACGGGTGATAGCTGTTATAATGTAGAAGCATACTGATGTTTGTAGGTTTTCGATAGATGTTAAATTGGATTTTATTCGAGTCCCGAGTAAGCGTGAAATTTAGAAAATTTAATGACTTTGTATCTGTATCCTCCCTTTCCAATGTAAATTTTAGTCTAGATATTATTAAATGAATGTAAAATGTCTTGGAAGTACTACTATCAGTAATAACTAGAACATCGTCTAAATACCTTCCATAGTTGTGATATGGGGTCGAAAAGGCATCAAATGTATATGCTCAATTGTTGAGAGATAGATCTCCATTATTAAGCCATTCAGGCTCAATCCCATTGGCAAACCAAAAATTTGTTTGTACACTTTGTCTCAAAAGGTGATATAGTTGGCCTCAACTAACAGTTTAATTAAGTGAAAAATTTCCTTAATAGGAAGCTTCGTATAATTAATCGATACAGTATGTAGAAAATGTGAAGAAGATTTTTGTTTAATGCTATTTAATCTACAGTATACACCAGAAGTGAATTCGACGAAATGGATACGGAATGTAGCGATATATGGTAGGATGAGGTGACCATGAAAGATATGAAAAAGAGAGACAGATAGTTGGCAAGAAATTAAAATAAGAAATGAAAAGGCAACCAAAATAAGACCACATTGCAGTTTTTCACAATTTCAGTGTCTTCATCAGAGGCCATCCACCGAAATTATGAGAAAGACAGCAATGTTCTTCCTTCAGTTTCTGACATATTCTGCATGTTATGGTGCATATGTGCTGCAGACACGTGTTAAGAACAAAATTTGAAATTTCGCAGCAAGAATAAGGCCTAATAAATTGTGTAATAAAGTAAGCAGGTAGTATCCCGCATATTGCTTTTGATAAACTAATGGCTCACAGGACATAAGAAATAGGGACAAGAAAAGCAAAAAGATGAATGAAGTAGAGGTAAGTAGTTGGGCTTAGGTTGTAAAACCCATTCCTATAGTTAGGACCCTGAACGAAGGTCTGGGATACTACCAAGTATGTGGGATACTACCTTCTTACTTTACCCAATCTATTTCTCACCTTAAAGTTTAGCTGCTTTTCACCGCTACTTTGTAAGCTATTATATCTCTCAACTATCCTGGGCAGTTTGGGCACCATGTATTTAACAGCATTCATCACCACATATTGCATTTCAATTTATACATCCAACTATCCTACAGACACCATACCATGCAATTTTTCCCCCCACACCATTTTCTAATGCTAGGAACCACTAGCGTACCTATACATAAATATATAAGTATAGGTACCTATACATAAATATACTGGCACGCCACCATCTTGGTCATGTTCAGTCTTAAAAGGTAATGGTAAGTTCCTTTCTTCTTGCCTGTTCCTACATTCCAATATCATTACTTCAGTTTATTCAATTCTTTTTACTTGCTTCTTAAGGTCATCCATGCCCTACATAATATAATTACATTTATTGGCACAATTTATTATACTTTATTCTTGCCGCAAAATTTCAGATTTCGTTCTTAATACGTGTCTACAGCACACATGCACCATAACATACAGAACATGTCGGAAACAGAAGCAAGAACATTGCCGTCTTTCTCATAATTTCGGTGGATGGCCTCTGATGAAGACACTGAAATTGTGAAAAACACTGCAATTTAGTCTTATTTTGGTCACCTTTTCATTTCTTATTTTAATTTCTTGCCAACTATCTGTCTCTCTCTTTTTAATATCTTACTTTGTCACCTCATCCTACCATATATCGCTACATTCCTTATCCATTTTGTCAAATTCACTTCTGGTGTATACCATAGATTCAATAGGATTAAACAAAAATCTTCTTCACACTTTCTATATACCATATATATATATGTGTGTGTGTGTGTGTGTGTGAATGTGTATGTGTGTGTGGTATTCATGATGAATTACCTGTAATTCATCATAAATACCACATTATTACTCATCATGTGGTATTTATTTGATGCAAAAAAAAAAAATTAACATTTTATAATTAATAGCAAATAAAAATTAAAAGGAAAAGTAACACATGATCATTTAGAGAA
The DNA here is from genome assembly GCF_048544385.1 of Mastigoproctus giganteus. Classification (NCBI taxonomy): domain Eukaryota; kingdom Metazoa; phylum Arthropoda; class Arachnida; order Uropygi; family Thelyphonidae; genus Mastigoproctus; species Mastigoproctus giganteus. The sequence continues at coordinate 76,562,312 of NC_143582.1, forward strand.
AATTGAAGAGGTAAGGTACATGGGAGGATATGAGTTCAATACCAAATTGACAAAATAAAAGGAAAAAAAAAAAATTTTAAACATTGATTCTATAAAAAAAAATTTATAGCATATTTTTGTTAGATGATTTTTGTTTTGTTTGTTACCGAATTTCTTTGTAAACAAGTTCTGTTCCAAGAAGTTTCACAGTTAACAGTTTCTGTATTGCATAAATCTCATTTAAGTTTTATTCTTTTATTTATAAACTAAGATAATTTTCTTTCTTGGCCATAACTTACCCTCTAAAGATTTAAAAAGTCGGCAGAATTCATAGTCAAAGAGAACTTCACTTGATTGTTTGAATTTCAGATGAGGATTCTGTGCAGCTCGACTATAACTTTCATGTTTGGAAACAACTCCAAGCTTATCCAAGAATGTCTCTAGACCCACTCTTTTCAAAATAAGTTGGCACAGATCATCTCTGGTTAAAAAGTAAAATTAATCATAATTACAATTTAAAACAAGGTAACCAGTCAATTTCAGAAATACAATTTTTGAAGTAAAAACATATTAAAATATATATATCACATTAAAATTCATGGTTTTCATGTGTAAATTTTTGTTGTTCTGCCTTCTACCACAAGATAAAAGATATGATATTTAAATGACTAAATGATAAACAAATGATCACAGATTTTAACACCTGCCATTTGAGAGAATGTATTCGATGTGCCATAATTTTTGAAATGTTGAGAAATAACAACGTCCAAAATCCTCAACATTCCAAAAATTGGTAAATAATGATTGATTGTAAGTCTGGCATTCATAGTTAAAAGTGAACATTTACTTTTGTGCTGAGTTTGAGGTTTTGTACATCAGAACAAAAAATTTTAACAAAAGTTTATTCTATGTATATAAACTAACCACACAGGTTTTAAAGTACTTGTCGTTGTTATTTTGTTTTTAGGATCATTAGCAACTAAGGCCATATTGCTCTGGGGATATGCGTTGGTCAATCCCTGACCTTTCCGCATCCTTCGTATTTGGTGGTCACGGGCTTGAACCCCTGTCTAATCAAGAAGCATGTGCTACGCACTGCTACTCCTGCCCACCTAGCTACAGAGGTGCCTAAATTACTTGTATATGAGTATATGTGGGTACAGGTTTTGCAGTACACACATACGCTCATTCAACTTTGATAATTATGTACCTACAATAGATCTTTAGATACAGAAGCAGTATCAATTACTTTCATGATAAAACTTACTTAGGCTATACTGGCATGACATCAAATATTAACTCACTATAAAACTCAAGTGAAATTTTTTCATATTGAATTAGTGTAAAAAATAAATATTTTTTAAAATAAAAGTTTCCATTTATAAATAGATTATGTGGCTATACTTACTTGGTGAAACTTGGTTGAGAATTATCATTAAATTCAATACAAATGCCCAAAAGAAAGGCACAGATTCCTTGTATAAGATCTTCATGCTCATCTCCTTCTGCTAAACTTACTTGAGAGGTTAACTAATATTTACAATTAAGTTAAACTTCAAAGTAAGGAATTTTGAAGAAATTACTTGATGAAACAATGAAAAATATAGGTTGTCAAGAAAGTCAAATTCAAATAAATATATTATGACAAAAACTGCTCCAAAATAGTTTGTTAGTTGTTTTTAGGAGTTTCTTGGTTAATAAACTAATTTGATTATAGCATGCCAGTTCATATAGTATTAGCCATGTTCTTTTTTATCATGTATTATGTCTCTGTACAGTGTGTGTGTGTCCCCTCATGCCTGTCTGTGTGTGCACACGCACACTAATTTTGCAAGTTCTGCAGGCTGAAAAACCTCAATTTATGGAAGAAACCTTATTCCCTCCACCTGAACTTGGCAAACTACACTTTCAGTTTTATTATTATTATTATTAGCTATATGGTGCAAGGAAGACTGAGGCTTTTGTTGCACCAAGTGAAATAAAAAAAAAAAAAAATTCCTGAGATACCCAGAGAGAGAGAGAGAGAGAGAAGTAGAAGGGAATCACCAAGAAAGAGAAGAATGATGATATCCAGACTCACCAGATATGAGCCCCCGGGGTTATAGGATATAACACAGTTATGGTGCTCAATACCTAAGTTGATATCAATATTTGTAGAAGAATAAGAGAAATTTACTTCAATATGCTGTATTTCCCCAATTAAGACGCACCTTAATTTTGGGGCCAGAAATTTGAAAAAAAAAAAATGTATTACATAAAGTTATTGAACTCAAGTTTTATTCCTCATAAAATTCATACAACTCCTCATAACTTGAATTCAGCACTGTACAAAAATCTTTTCTGAACCATTTCTGGGCAGAACGTAACCTAATATACCGGTAACAAGTGCGAAACAATGAGTGCAAAATGCAAGTAAAAAAAAATCTACAACCACTGTATATGACGCACCCAGTTTTTAGACCCCAAATTTTTCGAAAAAAGGTGCGTCTTATACATGGGGAAATACGGTAATACGTAGAACACTTCCATAGAACAGAAGTGTTCTACATATCATATTGAGGTAAACTCCTCTTATTCTTCTACAAATACTTCGAGTTTTAAGAATTTTTTTTGGGTTCAAACTAGATCTTTCTGAGCAAGTGCCAAAACATATGTTATAGAGCAGAGCTACTCAAAGTGTGGTCTGTAGATTGTTACTGGTCTGCGATGGATTGGAAATTCATTGTGCATGTTATCAGTCCACGGCGATTGTATTTTACAAAAATAGCGGTCTGCAAAGCGAATTGGAAATAAAAGGAACTGGTCCTTCACCACAGATAGTTTGAGAAGCATTATTATAGAGAATGAACAATTTGTAATAATAACTGCAATAGATAACATTAATATTTATATTAAAGACTAAAGGAAATGATGTACAATGGTCACCACTGTTTGAGCTCCAGCAAAAACCAAGATGAATATACAAAAATTTCAAATTCCTATGTTCGCATGAAAATTTGAAAAAAATCAGCAAAACATAATTCAAAATTGTTAACTTTTTTTTATGTTACCTATAATGGGAGAATTATTAATAACAGTAATGAAAGTATGCTGCTGCAACAGTATCTGGAAAAGTTGGGCAGATGGGCTGAGAAGTGGCAACTGAAGTTTAACATTGACAAATACAAAGTACTATATATGGGTAACAGTAACCCCAGAGAAATGTACTGTCAGGGTAACACCACCCTGAGCTGTAGTGGAGAATGAAAGAGACTTGGGGTAATTGTGAAGTCAGATATTAAGTTTTCTGAGCAGTGCAGACAGGCTGCCAGAGGAGGTCATGGAGTATTGTCAATGATATACAGGAATTTTGCAAGCAGGGATAAGGAGATGATTATCCCCTTGTATAAGGCAATGGTCAGTCCACACCTTGAGTACTCCATACAGGTCTGGAAGCCTCATTTCAGGAAGGATGTTAAGTTGCTAGAATGACTAAGAGAAAGCAAGAAGACTGGCGAGGGAACAAAGGGGTGCCCCGACAAAGAAAGAGTTAAGTTCTGTAAACTGCAGCATCTGGAGACTAGGCATCTGCGAGGTGATCTAACTGAGGTGTATAAGGCCTTGAATGGATTGAGCAAGCTCAATGCTGAGAGGATTCTTCCTCTTGCTCAGATTACAAACCTGAGGGGGCATAAACTGAAATTGAGGAAAGACAGTTGTTGAATTGATGTGCGGAAATTTTCCTTTAGCCAGCAGATAGTTGATTGCTGGAACAAACTTCCATCTGTTGTTGTGGAAGTTTATAGCTTAAATAAATTTAAGGCAGAACAAGACAAACATTTGGAATGAATGGATGGGTGAAATGGGAAGGGTTTTTTTTTTTTTTTTTTTTGTTTGGCTGATGCTGTATAAGTTTGCTTTCTTGCATCATGTGCCCCTACTAATGCTAATTTCAATCGTGAAATTAGGAACACAGTTGTGAAAAATTCATGTCCTATTTTAAAACATTTTTAATTTTTGAAAATTAAAACTCACTTTAGACCTTTAGACCAAATTTAAAAACCATGGGCTTCAACGTAGGCTTTAATTGAGGGGGGGGGGATAGCATGTCAGGAACAGACAGGAGCTCGTGTTGCACGAAATGTGAAGTGCTCACATAAACAGTATAATTCTAGATGATACATTGATGTAAAAAAGCCAGATAATATTACTAATTGGAGGAGAGTGTGTACAGCAGTAAACAAACCTTACTATCAATAACTCTTAATGACATGTGCATATAATTAAGTTTAAATTAATCATGCATTTTTTTTTTCTAATTGTGCAATAATTTCAGCCTAGAATTCAAAGAAAATATTTGCAACAACAGGTATTAGGAGTTTCAGCTGTGTGGATGGAGTTGAAGAAGCATAAATTACTGAAATATTGTCAGAGTTGAATTTACCTCAATTGAATGCACTCAAATACAGGATTAAATAAAGTATAGCATCCTCAATTGTCTCACCATTTAAAACATGCAAATATTTGACACAAATAGCAGCATTCATTGGAAGCTTAGTTATTTTCCATGATGTATTTAAATTTTATAAACAGATATTTAATTTTATTACTGGGAAGAGAATACAAAATATTATAAAAAATATAAATATTATATTACACAAGGTACATTCAAAATGTTCCCAGAATTTTAAAAGTTTGTTGAGTGAACAGTTGGGCACTTACTAATCTAATCATCCTCAAAGTACCTTCCTTCTTCACTCACTCACTCTCTCACACACACACACACACACACTGCCCCATCGGTCTTACTAAGCTTTGAAACATTCTTAAAAAAAAATTTTTTTTTTTTAGTGCACATAGGGCTGCTTTGGCATTTTCTTTGATGTCATTCACTATAGTGAAATGGCCACGAAGCCTCATTTTCAGTTAGCACACAGCCAGAGGTCAGACAGTGCAAGATCAGGGGAGTAGGGAGGCTGCTGAATGTGATTATTTTTGCAGCCAAGACCTGCTGAACTGCCATTGCCACGTGACTGGGCACATTGCCATGGTACAGAATTCAGCCATCCTTCCATTTTTGAGGTCATCTTTGCCTCACATTCTCACGCAAAGTGTCAAAACCTTAAAGTAGTTATGTTTGTTTGTTATTTGGTTTTTAGGAGCATTAGCAACTAAGGCCATATTGCTCCGGGATATGCGGTGGTCATTCCCTGACCTTTCCGCATTCTCCGTATTTGGTGGTGACGGGCTCGAACCCCGGTCTAATCAAGAAGCGTGTGCTATGCACTGCTGCTCCTTCCCACCTGGCTACGGAGGCGCCCCTTAAAGTAGTAAGCAGCAGTAATGCTTCCTCCCCCCAGTCACAAATTCATGGTGCACCATGTTCTCATCAACAAAAATGATCAGCATGACTTTGATGTAAAACTTCGTTGCACAAGACTTGAGCGATGGGAACAATGTGCGCTATTCAGATGATTCTACCTTGGTCTTGCGTCATAGGTGAACACCCAACTGAATCCTAGCAACCACTTTTCTTAGGAAGCTGGGAACCTGTGCAGATTTTTTTGAACAAATCACCTGCAATGGCTTTCCTACAGTTCATTTGATTGCCGAACAGCAAAGGCAAAATAAATTTTGCACACACGCACAATGCATCCCTAAATATTGCATCAGGATTGCATGTACTAAGCCTACAGACAGTCTAGCTTCATGACCAATGTCAATAACAGCAATTTGCCTATCATTTCACACAAATATCTTCACTTTCGTGACGTTTTTGTTTCATGACACTGAAGGACATCCACTGCGAGGTTCACCTTCTGGTGTTTCCTGTTCATTTTTAAACTGATTAAACCACATGTAATGCTTGCCGCACTTTTCCCAAGTTTAAAGAACTTTATGCTAGCATGCTGTTCAAATTGTAACATTCTGCAGTCAATCACCTGCGACACACGAGTGAGGTGATACAGCAAGTTCCCACTTGGCACACCAAGGTCAATGTCAATGCCCCACAAAACCTTACGGCTGTAGCACAAACCATTTAAATATCAGTGTGAGATTTAGGGAACTTTTTAACATGCCACGTATATTATCAATATTATGAAATCTGCTTGAGCCAAAGTAAACGGCCTCACTTTGAGTGTATGTTCACCTTTGTTTTCAATTATTAAGGCCACAGTGGGAAACAAAATTACATAGTTATGTACTCCAGATCAAAAATGAAATCTTTCTAACTGCAAGTTCCAATTCTAATAAATTTGAAATATTTATTAATATGGATTAAATATAGTCTTTCAAGAGGTGTCATAGGCAAAAGTTGGAGGTAATTATATTGAAGTGCAGATGCCATCAAATGCAGACTTCAGAAAATTCATTTATGCTTCGATAGAGAATGATTTCACTTAATACTAACAAAATGATGTTAGTATTAATGCAACAGTATCAAGTACCACATTATTTTCTTCCTCAATGAAATATAGGTAATCAAAAACTGCACTGTAAATACCTATCATACAACTATTTTGTCATTTTGAAAATTTTCAATGTGAGAGGTTTTTATGAACAAATAAGACAATTTCCATAAAGGCAGAAATGAGTCTGGGCTTTCATCTAACTCTGATAAACAAATTTTAGCAAAAATCATTCTACTCATATGATCATTTGGAGTTATTGACTAAACAGATTATCATATACAGATGTAGCCTCATACCTTGGGTATATCACAGCTTTGTGATATACCCAAGCATCAAGCAATACTGAAAACATTCAAACCTGATTTTGAAACAATTTCTTGAACAGTTTGGAATATTCCCTCAGCTATTTAATCTGAAATTGTTGGTTACTACTTCTGGGTAATTGTGCACACTTTCCATCCTTTCTAATTTTTTTGTGAGGGCAATGAATACTTTAGTGAGTTATGTGCTGGGACCCTCTCTCCTATGGGGTTTAAAGCATTCCAGAGCAGAAGGATAATTTTTAGGCACATTAGTATATATGCATGAAGTGTCTATCGTCTTCAGCATATCCATCCGTCCATCCATTTGCACATAACTCGATTCATAATGGATGGATTTTCATAAAATAGTGAGACTTACTGAGCCATCTTAAATTTCTTTAAAATCAGAACAACAGAAATATGGAAATTATTTCTTTTTCCATCAATACATATGTAATAATTCAAAATATAAAAATTTCATTTTCATGAAATTTTATATTTGGCTCCTTTAGAATGAGTCGTCGAGCCCTCCTAAATTTCATTAAAATTAGAGTAATAGAAATCTAATAATTATTATTTCTTTTCTCTCTCTCTCTCTCTCTCTCTCTCTCTCTCTCTCTCTCTCTCTCTCTCTCTCTCTTTTTCTCCCCATGCATATCACATATATTGTAGTTGAAGCACTGAATATTATGTTTGTTGCTGTGCAGTGACTGGAGGAATGAATTGGTAATATGGCACACAAAAAAAAAAAAAAAAAATCTTTGTTTTTGCATAAGAGTAATTTGCTTTTTTTTTTTTTAAATTAAAAAAAAATAAATCACGTATTATCAATGTTCCAGACCTGAAATGTAAATGTGTTGCATACATTAGCTTACCTAACTTGTTATAACAAATATGAGGTAGATGCCTATAATGTGAATATACTAGATATTTCTTGTTTTATAATTTTCTTTAATAATATTATAAGTAAGTATTATAGAAGTTTTTTTGGTTTACAATAAAGTTACTATTGTTATGATTGTAACATTTAAGATGCATATAGTATACTGACAGGGGAAAGGAGGAAAAAAAAAAACCTCCACTTAACCTGGCTAGATTACAGACTTCTAAAAGCCACCTCGTAAAAATAACATGCAACAAGCACATATTAGCAAATTGCTTTATAAAAAGCTATTTGCTCTTTAGTCCTAATTTAAATTTTTATTAATTTTTAACCAAAAAAGTAAAAATCATACCCATATGAAGTGAACATTTAAAAATTATGCAAAATCAAACATCTGCAACACCTACTAATTATGCTGCAATGCTTGCATAATTAGCAGGGACTATTCAATAAAATACTCCTCCTATATTTGCTATTTCTGGAATTTTTTTTTTTTTTTTGTAGATGCTGATATGTTTAAGTTAACCTGCACCTTTCAAGAACACTGGTGTGTGTGTGTGTGTGTGTACAAAACAGCCTGTATATGGTAACACATCATTGAAGGTGATAAAGATTATTGCCCTATGAGGAATGAAAAATTATGCAAAATGGAATAACATTGGGGGGGGGGGGGAATCATGGAATGGTTAACTACAGCCCTCAAAAGTTAATAAGGTTCTTTTTTAAGAAATCCGACCTCAAGAAAAATTTGAACCCCATTCCTTTGGTATATTCCTGTTCATGTCAAAAAATATGGCATGGAGATCCCCTGAATAAACAATATGCATAAGTTGTAACACAGTGAAGGCAACGAAGACTGAAGGAATTTTCAGCACTCAAACATGCACTTTGCTTAGTAATAAATACAATTAATTGAAAATGAATTCTTATCCACAAATTCCTGTTCTTATCAACAAATTCAACTAACTCTGATGTTAAATTTTATGGCCATGCTCCACAGAAATGATCCAATTTACTCACCATCCTTATAAGCAAAATCATCATGTTATTTTCTTTACACATTTTTGTAATCTTGAATTACTCAATAAATACATGTCTTTATTTTGATCAAAGTGTTCATAGCACCAATATCAACAGCTGCACAGATACCAGAAGGGCAAGTTATATCAATGTTAAGTACATAAATAAATAAATAAACATCAGTTCATCGGTATTCATACCACTGAATTGGACACTATTACAAGGTAACATAGCAATGTAGTCAGTCATACTCACTCACCCTGTAAATCCCAGGGCTAGAGAGGTTTACATCAAAAAACAATCCAACTGACCAATCTAATTAGCAACTATGATTCTGTAACAAAGAACTGGATGCAAAAATTAAATGTTGACATCATATACTTAAATTCCAGTTAATCTTTTGATACAGTTCCACATGAAAGACTGTTGTATTAGAGCAGTGTGGCATTAGGGGTAAGTTACTGCTATGGATACATGATGGATGAGTTGTAGAAGATAATGGGTGGTTATAAATTGGCACTGCTTTTCTGACTAATGTTATTAGTGGAATCCTTCAGTATTCAGCGGTGGGACGCATTACTGTTTTCAATATTTATTAATGATATCGATGGAAGCATATCAAGTTTACTGTCTAAGTTTGTAAACGATGCAAAGGTTGGCAGGGTGTTAATGACAAGAATCAGGGCATACAACTGCAACAAGACAGAAAATTGGCAGGTGAAAGTAACAAATCAGGTTTTAACACTGATAAATGTAAGGTAGGCAACAGTAATTCCAGAATAGCATACCAATTAGGTGGTCACACTCAAGGTGATGGAGAACAAAAGAGATCTACAGTCTGACATAGTACAGCCTGGCAAATTTTCTCAGCAGTGCAGGCTGCTAGGACAGCTCTTGGAGTTTTATCAATGATATACAGGAATTTTTCCAGTACAGACAAGGAAGTGATTATTCTATTGTATAAATCAATGGTCAGGACACATCTTGAGTGCTGCATACAGGTCTGAAAGCATTGTTTTAAGAAACAAGTGGATCTCTTGGAATTGGTGTAGAGAAGAGTAACAGATTAGACAAGGACAAAAAACTTCAGTTCTGTAAACTGTAGCACTTGGAAAGCAGGTACCTGCAAAGAGACTAGATTAAAGTGTTCAAGGCTTTAAATGGATTCAGTAAACTAAATGTTGATGGCATCATTACTTTTTCTCAGACAATATGGAACAAACAGACTGAAAAAGGGATGGCTACACAATAGATGTGTAAAAATTTGCTTTCAATCAGAGAGTAACTGAAATAACTGAGGAACAACAAACTACCACTCATTTTAAAAGCAGCTGTAGGTATAAATGATTCTTGCACTGCTTCCAGTGGAACTTAAAGCAGTCTGGAAAGTAAGGTGTCAGGAATCTTGCTGCTTGCATAGGCCTCATGGAATAAGCAAATACATGAGTAGCATTAGGGTCACTAAGAATAAAAACAGTTGCATATATACTTAAATTTACACTAATGCTAGGAGCATAGTAAATAAAGTTGAAGAATTTGAAGTACTGTACTAGTTAAGTCACTGAACAAACACGGTGTCACTCAGACATAAGGGATGAAGAATTTGAATAAGGGGAGTGCAATGCGTAAAGAAAGGACATAGTGTTGATTGTCAAGTGACACCAGGGTCCCACCTCCGAATTCCACTGTAAAGAAAGGACATTGTGTATATTGTCAAGTGGCACCAGGGATTTCCCCTGCAAACCAGTGAAGAAAGGACAAGGTATTCTTGTTTTTTGAGGCAGTCTCCAGGATTTCCCCTGGTAGTGCCTGTTGTGTGTAAAGTTTATGTATGTGTTATGTTGAATGCTGGCACCTGGCAACTTCACAACCAGGGTGCAGCGAACACCTGGTCTGCTGCCCCTGACTCCCATCCTAAGCCACATGGAGGTGTACCAGGGACTAGTGTCAGGCAAAGGCTCTTAGTGGGATAACAAGAAAACCTATTATCCCAATAAATAAGGAAAATTAAAAGGAGGAAACATAGTGTGAGAAGTAGGGATAAGGGAATGAATGAAAAAAAAAAAAAAAAAAAAAAGAAAAGCAAGGGGATGAAAGAAATAGGCATCCCCAGAAGAGGAAGAAAGCAAGAGTTTAAAGAGTAAAGAATATAAGACACCAGTGAATAAAAGTTACGTAAATCAGTAACAGCCACACAACCAGATCAATAGTAAAACTAATATACACATTATTTACAAAGCCATCAAATTAAGGACAAAGTATTCAAAGTATTTTTACTTTTCAGGCTGTTTCCAAGGTTTCATCTGTAAGGCTGGCCATATGCCAAAGCTGGCAGTATGTGAGAGTGCGGGTGTGTTGCATGTGTATGTCTGTTGAATGTTGAGTGCCAGCATCTGGCAATTTTGTGAACAGGGGGTATGCCAGGGACTATACACAAGACTTTATTGGAGCTTTCAGGGATAACCTGAAAACCCCAAGAGTACTTTTGAGAACTGAATAAGTGAGGGAAGTAGGGGAGAAAGGGAGGAGAAGGGAAAATGAGGATAGAAAGTTGAGGAGAAGGAAGAGATTTCCCTGGAAAATGAAAATTAGGTGTTCAGGAAACATAATAGAAAAGAGGACGACCAGTAAACTAATCTGGTTAAACAAACCTTAGGTTAAACTAGTATTTATAACAAAACTTATGTCATGGATAAAAAAAAGTTTATAATAACATACACGTATAAGTTATAAATCCAGTTTAATGTAAGAATACAAATATATACTAACAGTAGCTTTTGAGATGCGTGTCTCTTCATCAACTGACATTTAAATATAAAATATACAGCGGATAAGTGCAACGAGCTGAGTGAGGCACGTTAATCATGCGTCATTGTTGTTGCACGGATTGTGTGCTGCTTTCTACTCCACTGATCATCTAGCATTAAAACTATTGTCTCTAGGATGGGGTGTAGACGTATGCCTTTCTGGCGATTTGATGCCTTTGGATTGTTTACTATGTTGAGTGACTCTAGCCATAGGCGGTGGCAAAAGTGTCGTGAGTGGTCTACCATTTAAAAGTTGCGTTTGGGGTCAAGATCATGGTTGGTGGCCCAAAAATGTTCCGCGACCGCGGACTGGTCAGTTTCGGCAAGCCGGATTGCTCCGTCGAGTCCGCGGTCGCAGAACATTTTTGGGGCACCAACCACAATCTTGACCCCAAACGCGACTTTGAAATAGTAGACCACTCACGACACTTTCGCCACCGCCTATGGCTAGAGTCACTCAACATAGTAAACAATCCAAAGGCATTAAATCGCCAGAAAGGCATATGTCTACACCCCATCCTAGAGACAACAGTTTTAATGCTAGATGATCAGTGGAGTAGAAGGCAGCACACGTCCGTGCAACAACAATGAGGCATGATTAACGTGCCTCACTCAGCTCATTGCACTTATCCGTTGTATATTTTATATTTAAATGTCAGTTGATGAAGAGACACGTGTCTCGAAAGCTACTGTTAGTATATATTTGTATTCTTACATTAAACTGGATTTATAACTTATAAATGTATGTTATTATAAACCATGGACCCCAGTACACCAGGCCCATTCGTTACTAAAAAAAGTTTGTTAAACCATGAATAACATACAATAGAAAATTCTTTTTTTATGTCAAAGCATTTAAAATATTAGCTAAACAGTTAAGAATCTTATAGAAAAGCAGCATAATGACTACAGTCAAAAGTGAAAGTATATAAAATTTAATCAGTAATGAGAAGAGACAATTGGAGGAAACCAACACAACTGTCACTGTCCATTATTACAAAATATATACATCAGGTAGTTAAATAACTAAGACACCTACTCAGGCAGGTGTCAGGTTAAGATCACACATCCTGCTATTGCAGTGGCAGAGACAGGTTGTATAATGGTTTTAATAAAACACTAAAATAACTATAGTAGCACTCACTGTAAATGCAGTGGCAGACTTGACATCTTTAAAAAGATCTTAGTTAAAATTATCGCCAACCAGTAAGAGCAATTGGTAGTACAACTACACTCAGTATCAATTCTTATTTTAGATAATATACAGTCACTTTCTATTAATGTCAATGATAGGTCAAAGTACAACTCTGTTCGATACAAGTCCAAAACCAAACCAGGCAAGGTAAGGAAGTCACATGCTGAAGACTCTGCAATGAGAATAAAGTCCAAATAGTCACAATCCATTATAAGAACATGCATTAGAAGCACAATTCAGGACAGACAGAATAGGGAAGATGGAAGTTATGCTCTTAGTTAAGAAGCACATAAAATAAAAGGCAGTGTATCCAAATAGCATGAATGGCCAGTGCAATGTTGAGTCAGTTTGATTTGACATAAGCACTGGGAAAAACAATGAAAGCAGAAATGTGTTAAGCCCAACAACTGTGACGAGTACAAAAAACAACCACACAAATAGACTGGGCCAGTAAATCAGATTCTATCATAATGGAAGATTTTAACAATCCAGATATCGAATGGAACTTTTGAGTTAGTCACTCACACAGTAGAAAGACTCTTGTGGATTTATCGGATGACTGTTTACTACACTAGCATGTTAAAGAGGAAATGACAGAAAGCAATACTCTTGGTCCGATTATCAGCAATGACTCTTCGTGCATGAAAAATCTGAAGATAAAGGAACAATTTTGTGGCAGTGATTACAGTGGGATTTATTTAAATACTAACAACCATTGAAAGCAAAGGGAAGGGCTTCTGCTTTCATAAAGGTAACTAAAAGGATGTTAACAACAATGACTTTTAAATTGAAAGCATTCAGAGTAGTGATCATAGAAACTAATAGAATTTTTCTACCAACTAAGAGATTCTGTTCAAGGCTTATACTTAAATGGATGTGAGATGTGAGAATCACATTATCCCAATTGATGTTAATGGTTTATCTACTGATGATCCAAGCTCATGAAAATGACAAACTTACTTAATAGATATTTTGTATCTATATTCACACATGAGGAATTTTAAAGATGAAAATACTTGATGTGTATCAAATTCAAACAGGCAGTTAAATGATTTTGTGATAACTGAGAATAAAGTGGAAGAAAAACTGTCGAAGCTAAACATAAAAAAAGCACCTGAAATGGAAGGGATCCATCCATTTATATTAATGGGGCAAGCAAGCCTTGAGTTCAAGGGGATGTTTCCGATGGACTAGAGATGCATAAATATATTGCCAATTCACAAAAAGGGAGGGGGGGGAGAGAGAGAGAGAGAGAGAGAGAGATCAAAGGGTGATGTGCATAATTACAGACCTATTAGCTTTATTTCTGTTCCAGAGGTAAAGGAAAAATAAGGAATCTATGGTTAAAGGAGTAACGGAAGACCATCTAATTAGGAATGCAGTTATTTTGCAGTCACAGCAAGGATTTGTTATGGGCAATTTTATCTGACCAACTTGATTCAATACTATGATGCAGCAACATAGACACTAGATGCAAAAAACAATTCTGTCTTCACATACATGGGTTTCATAAAAGCTTTTCATACTGTTCCACATAGAACTGCTGTACAAATTGGAATGGGTGTGGCAGTAGAGGCAAGTTACTGCTATCGATAAAGAGAGTGTAAGTGGGAGAAGCCAAAGAGTGGTTATCAACGGGCACCGCTCTTCTTGGTCTAATTTTTCTTAGCAGTCCCCCAGGGTTTAGTGCTGGGCCTATTTTATCTTCTATATTTATTAACAATATTGATGAAAGCATATCGGACTTAATGTCTAAGTTTGCAGATGATGCAAAGGTTAGCAGAATGATTAATGCCAATAATCAGGATATGCTACTGCAACAAGATCTAGAAAAATTAGGCCAATGGGCTGAAAAGTGGCAACTGAAGTTTAACATTGAAAAATGGAAGGTATTTCATATGGGTAACTGTAATCCCAGAATAACACACCAACAGTGTGGTATCACTCAGGGTAGCACAGAATGAAAGACCTGGGGATAACTACACAGACACACACATGAAGTTCTCTCAGTGGTGCAAATAGACAAATGGTAGTGCTAGGACAGTTTATGGGATTTTGTAAATGATATAACAGGAATTTTGCCAGCAGTGATAAGGAGGTAATTATCACATTGTATAAGATAATGGTAAGGCCATAACTTGAGTACTGCATGCAGGTCTAGAAGCCTCATTTTAGAAAAGATGCAGATTTGTTGTAACGGACACAGAGAAGAATAATAATGAGATTAGTGAGGAAAACAAAAGGGTACTTTACCAAATAAGGCTTTAGTTCTGCAAACTGCAGTGTCTGGAGACTAAGCACTTGATCTAACTGAAGTGGTCAAGGCTTTGAATGGATCAAGCAAGCTTAATGCCGATGGCCTTCTTTCTTCTGCTCAGACTACACTCGAAGGGGCATAAATTCAAATTGAGAAAGTATAGTTGCAATAGTTGCAAGGTAGATGTGTGGAAGTCTTCCTTCAGCCAGTGGGTAGTTGTTGACTGACGGAACATGCTTCCATCTGGTGTTATGGTAGGTAGTCTGAATAAATTCAAAGAAGAACTAGACAACTGTAAAAGGTGATGAACAAGTGACATGGTTTTTTTTTTTGGCTAATACTGTATAAGCTTGCTTCCTTGCATCATTTGCCACTATTAATACTAGCAAACATGTTAAGTAAACAGTGTTGGGTTTAGTATTATGTGTGTTCTTGTTGATGCTGTATAGGTTTGCTTCCTAACATCGCTGCTAATACTAATACATAACTACACTGCAAAGCATAATAAACATCAAATAATTTTACAGTTAATATTCAACATTCATTAATTTATCAACAAGCACCTTCTAGTCCCGATCCAGAGAGTAAAGCTATGTAAAGGTCATAAAATTAATATTCTCTCATGTTTTAGGTCTACCTCAAATAATTCCAAGTCGTTATATTAAACAAACTCATGGGATGGGTACAGAAATATCCTATACACTGGTAAGATTCAATTAAACTTTGCATCTAGTGTATGTTTCTTCCTAGTTTGTCCCAAACGTAGGTGAAAAGCAATCTTATGCCAGATGGGCAGTGCTTGGTTTACCCCAGAATACATATTTTTGCTGATATAATTAATGCGGCGCACCCTGTGTTGCATCAATTAAGTTAAATAATGCAAATTATGTTGATCTGAATAAGCCTTACAGCCGGGGCAGAGTCAAATATCAGACCTTGAGATGGTGTAGAGCAGCATTTCCCAAACTTTTTTAGTCACGGAACACTTTTCATCTCACAACGTATTTGTGGAACACATGAAACACAAGTTTAGCGGGATCCAAAGAACTATTTTGTAATATTTTATTACATACGACACACTGTGCATCAGGAGCATCTATATTTCCAACACATGTAAAACCGAAAATCAAATAACTGTCATCATACTTTTGTTTTGGTCTTTTATTAGTTGGTTCCCATTTTTTCACTTTGGATTTTTGGAGAACAAAAGGCTGCGATTGTTCATCCTCACTTTGAAATGTGACAATATTGTGTTCGTTTTCATTGACAACGTTTGCACTACTAGAAATACTTTGCTTCTCATTTTAAAGTTCCTTTTTTCAACCACAAATCTATGGTCATATTTTAATAATAATATTTCAAAATACTAATAATTATCAAAAAAATTTATACAAGGAAGTGAGTTTAGTTATGATATTGGTTTGCTGCCCCCATCCTTAAACCCGTGTATTCCAGGCTAAATCGCATACGAATGGCATACTAGATCACCACACTGCTACTTTTTCATAGGTGTCATTACTTCTACGCATACTTTTCTATGCAAAAGCCTGCCAAAATAAAGTGTTCTGTGGTCTATTCAATTGATTATCAGTCTATGCCAGTATATTAATAACTGGAAAAAAATTACGTTAAATATTATAATGATACAAAAGTGGTGTATGCTACAAACATACAGAATTTATTTATTTTCTTTCTTTAATTATTAATCGCGATTTTTTTGCCGAACACTTGTTCACATCTCATGGAACACAGTTTGAGAAACACTGGTGTAGAGGAGCCTGCATTTCAAAACTAGCTCATTCTAACATCAGATACTCCAAATTGCTTTTGCCATTGCTGAACATACTTCAGTACCATATAACACAGAAGAAAGAAAATGTGCAGTTAAATATAGTTTGGGGCTCAGACATGGATAACATCTTGAAAATTTATAAATGTCTATATATTTCGATTTTTTATTAACTGAGTTAAAAATCAAATATGTGATTGAGACTTAAAAATCTCAATCTTAAAAGATTTAAGATTGAGATTCAGTCTTAAAAGCAATTTGGAGTCAAAGAATATCTCTAAGTCTAAGGAAATTAACTGATTGAATTGGTTTATTTTGTATTAACATATCTAGTTGGAAAAGGGCTCTTTTATTACTATATGAGCAGGATTGTTGGCATTAAATTTTGAGTCTGAAACCCTAAAATAGGGGTAATGGCTGTATTATCAGCTGGTTGTTAAAGCTCACTTCTGATGTGGCTCAGATGCCTAAAATTTTATATAATCAGCATCGACAACTTCTAGAATAAGGCAGAGAACAGATGTGATAACTAGATGCTTCCTCGAAATATGCCAGAAAACGTCCTAGCAATATATTTAGTTTTTGCCTTGGAGAACAAGAGCAGTTCCGAGGTGAGCTACAAGTGAATTGCAGGATACCCAGGGCTGGCCCAGAAGGTATGGGGGGGGGGGGCCCTATAACATTTTATAGGGAACCACACATCAAAATTGATATACTGCAAGTCCAAAAAATCAGTTTATTTTGTAAATTCAGTAAACAAAAGTAACGAGTGGAAAGTAATAATCATAAAAATTACATCGAAACAAATAATATAATGTTATTTATTTCCTCAATTTTGCTGAAAGAAATATAGTATTTCGTTCTTTGTTCCTTTTGCCATCCCTAAGTATAAATCTTTCTGTATGAGGATTTCTCAACTAAAACACACTTAAGACATTTAAAAAAAAATTGAAAAAGTCCCTTTTAGAATATAGACATGTCATATTCTTTCAAAAATATTTTTTTGGCCATTATTGGAATCGCTGGCTATTGAATAAATAGCTGTAATACCCAGCCATTGAATAAATGGCTGGGTATTACAGCCATTTATTCAATGGCTGTTTTTACTTCAGAGTTGAAAATGAAATGACCTCTTTTTAAACCTTTTATTCAATGGATCAAAAACATGAAAATCAAATGCTGGTAAATATTGACTATATGTGAGTGTTTAAAGTACATTCCAGTGCATTTTCTGAAAGAAGACTTGGGTTGGGGACATGTTGGTTTGAAGCAGTGCAATTCAAAAAAAAAAAATTTTTTTTTTTTTTTTTTGCTGTTAGACTTGAGAGAATTCAGAATAGGTTAATTTAGAACTGCTATACCAAAGAGCAGAACATTGTGCTTAACAATGTTTACTTTTGCCATTTCTCAGACCATCTGAATAATTTATCTAGTTTTTGTCTGAAAGAAGAAGCAAGTGATTATAAATAGCAATTTATAATTAAGCAATTTATAATTAAGGAGGTTAGGCAGGCGAAGGCAGATTACGAGAAATCCTTGGCAAGGGATGCAAAGAAAACCAGCAAAGAGTTCTTTACTTATGTAAACTCTAGAAGGAGGGGGATGAATCAGATTGGTCCACTTGATATTGATGGGTCAAGTGTTGATGATCCTGCTCAGGTAGCCAACAAACTAAATTAATATTTTGCATCGACATTCACACATGAGGAGTTATTCAGCGAGGGGAATGCCAGAGGTGTATTCAACTCTAGCAGTAAGCTACAGAATCTTGAAATAACTGGGAGTAAAGTGGAGGAGAAACTGTTGAAGATAAACACAAGAAAGGCACCCGGGGTGGATGGGATCTATCCAGTTATATTAAAGGAGGCAGCAAAGGAAGTAAGCAAACCCTTAGCCATAATTATGAGAGCTTCCTTGGACTCAGGGGAGGTACCCATAGACTGGAAATGTGCAAATGTGACCCCAATTCACAAAGGAGGATCAAAGGCTGACACAAGTAATTATAGACCTGTGAGCTTAACTTCTGTTCCAGGAAAATTAATGGAGGCACTGGTTAAAGAAGCACTGCAGGATCATTTAGACAAGACTTCAGTTATAGCTCAGACACAGCATGGTTTTGTTAAGGTGAAGTCTTGCCTGACCAACTTGATTGGATACTATGATGCAGTCACAAAAGAACTGGATGCAGGGAATAACTTTGATATTATATACTTGGATCTTAGAAAGGCTTTTGATACTATTGCACATGGAAGACTGCTACACAAATTGGAGCAGTGTGACATTGGAGGCAAATTGCTGCTATGGATAAAGGGGTGGTTGAGGGGGAGAAGACAGAGAGTGGTAATCAATGGACACTGCTCATCGTGGACTGATGTTATTAGTGGAGTCCCTCAGGGCTCAGTGTTGGGTCCATTATTGTTTTCTGTATTTATAAATGATATTGATGATGGTATATCGGGCTTAATGTCCAAGTTTGCAGACGATACAAAGGTTGGCAGGGTTGTCAAGGACACTACTGACACTATGCTGCTGCAACAGGATCTGGAAAGGTTGAGCAGATGGGCTGAGAGGTGGCAAATGAAGTTTAACATTGACAAATGTAAAGTACTACACATGGGAAACAGCAACCCCAGAGCAACGTATCAACTCTGTGGTACTACACTGACAGTGGTAGAGAATGAAAGGGACTTGGGGGTGGTTGTGCAGGCAGATATGAAGTTCTCTGAGCAGTGCAGACGGGCTGCAAGAGTAGCTCATGGAGTATTGTCAATGATATACAGGAATTTTTCCAGCAGGGATAAGGAGGTGATTATTCCATTGTATAAGGCGATGGTCAGGCCACACCTAGAGTAGTGTATACAGGTCTGGAGGCCTAATTTCAAGAAGGATGTAGAGCTGCTGGAACGAGTACAGAGAAGGGCAACAAGATTAGTGAATGGAACAAAGGGGTGCTCTTACGAAGAAAGGCTTAAGTTTTGCAAATTACAGTGTCTGGAGACTAGGCACCAGCGAGGTGATCTGATAGAGGTGTATAAAGCCTTGAATGGTTTAAGCATGCTCAATGCTGATGGGATTCTTCCTCTAGCTCAGAAAAATCACCTGAGAGGGCATAAATTCAAATTGAGGAAAGACAGATGTAGGATAGATGTGCGGAAATTTGCCTTTAGCCAGAGGGTGGTTGGTTGGTGGAACAGACTTCCATCCCTTGTGGTGGAGGTTGATAGCCTAAATAAGTTTAAGGCTCAGCTGGACAGGTATTTTGAACGAACAGAGGGGTGAAGTGGAAGTGGGTTTTTCTTTTTTTTTTTGGCTGATGCTGCATAAGCTTGCTTTCTTGCATCAAATGCCTCTACTAATGCTAATGCAATAGCTATTATAACCATTCTTTTATAGTTTACCCTAAAAATTTATAAAACTTTTATGGTTTATCCACTGTAAAAACTCTACTAATGGTATAGTGTTCCAGTTTACACAAAAAGGGTTCACAAGACAGCATTTAAGGTTTTTTTCATAATTTTTTACATGACAACAATGAAAAAAACTTATCAGATTGATTAGGTGTGGTTTCCCTTTAACAAACCATGATGTGTAAATAAACAATATCCTTTAACTTTCTTAATATTTCATTTTCCTTTTAATATTTAAGCAATTCTACAATACATCTTTAACCATAACCTTAATTTTTAATTACAGGTCTATATTTTGTAAATGCAGACCTATAATTAAACTTACAGTCTGTATTTACCTATTTTACTTCAAACCATCTATCTGTTTGAATTAGAAAATTTCGCATCTGTACTGTAGAAGGACTTTGATTGAGTCCAGGAATGCTCTCATTGTGACAACTAATCTAACAAGATAAAGTTCCATTGGCTTTTGGTGATGTTTACTTTTAAGTGCAGTAATAACATTTTGAATACGAATTGTAAAAAAATTATCCAACTCATCAGCCACCTATTAAAATCATCAGATGAGGTTGTTATTACTGACATTCTGTAGTTTAAAAATCAGCTAGCCTATGAAAATTTCCAAAAGAATTCAATCAAAAACAGAAATGGTTACACTATTATCATTAACTAAAACATTTTACATCTGAATATTTGGTAAAAGATTACCAAAGTTATTTCAATGAAAGAAATAAGAAATTAAAGGATACAAATGGAATATTAGTGGGAATGCTAAGAAAATGAGTAACTGCCAAAGTACAGTGTGCTAACCACATGCTTATTAGCATTAAAAGTCCTAGACGAGTTTGGACTTTTCCACCCTAAAAAAAAAAAAAAAAAAAAAAAAAAAAAAAAAAACCATAATTAACTGAAATACTACTCTTCAGATTCAAAGTCACATCAATAAATTTTTCAATCTCATTATGTAAATATATAATTAAATATTATGCTATAGTAACAATCATGCCATTGCATATAGTGAGAGGCCATACTGAAAGCAATGAGTGTTATCCTGTCATTGGCATATTAATGATTTTTTTATGAAATGTTGCACAATATAAACACACCTCAGGTGTATTTTCCTTTCTAGGGCTGTGAATATTAACCAGGTGTATTAAGTTAAAGATCCATTATTAAATTTCTCTCCAAAAAGGTATGTAATTGTATCATTCATATATCTGGTAAAGAGACAGCTGATACTAGCAATGTCCAAAGAATGTATGAAGAAATTTAAATAGGAAAAAACAAGCACAAAGATGTTTTCAACACTGTCATCTGCCAGTGTTGAAAACATTTCTGCAGATAGAGAAATCAGTCAGGGAAATGTTCAGCAGATGAAAAGTTGACAACGCCATGGAAATGACCTTTAATGATTATCACATGAAAGACAGTAATAATTTGAAAAGTATGGAGAACAGCAATACGTTGTTGACAATACTTTACTAAAGTGGATTTCCATATTAAGTTGAACAATAAAGCAAATAAAAGTTCAGCATACAAAGAACTATTTTTAAGATTAGAATGAAAACAAGTGATGACCATAATAAATGGTTGGAAACTTTGAACCGTGATATTATATAACAGACCCTTTCATAACAATGCAGTCACCCATAAGAAATTCATAATACAATAATCATACATTTAATGTGAAAGTAGAAACACAGATTCAGTTTTTGTTTTTTTTTCTAGTTCTTTCTATATGCTAAGTGAGGGGGGGGGAAGAAAGATACTTCAGTTCCTGTAGTGCTAGAAACAACATGGGCATGTTTATTTTGTCATTAATGAAACTGCATAGAGAAAAGTTAAATGTACAGTTGTTTACAGCAATAACTGGGTTCTTGATATCCAAATCCAATGGGTATTAAGAGTGCCATACAAGTCTCAATATACAACCTCAGGCTCACAACAAAAAAAAAAAAAAATCATTTGCACCCAGTATTATTTGACTTAAATGTATGATTACTGCAAATGAATTTATGTTGAATATACCATTATCACCAGTAAAGTGTTCTATATTTTAGAAGTCGCACAACAACTGGTATTAGTTCAATACATCTCTCATAGATTCTAATACAATATATTTAGAAAATGTATGACCTTTTTGCTGAAAAGGAGAGCAAACTAAGTTTGAAACAAAATGCTTCAAGCAAATATTTTAAAACAAATCACTGAGTTGCCTTAAGAAATGCTGCTGCTGCTGCTACCCAAGAAAAAAATTTATTTATTTATCTGATATAATGTATATAGTAAAGTATACACTGATTTAACCATATACAGAAATACTGTAACATAATAAAGAAATTAACATAAATGTACAATAATCACATAGAACTGAATCACATAAACTGAACTTGCATTATTTAAATGCTGTAAATGAAATAGAGTAAAATATGGATAATAATGTAAAAACTGGCATATTAACTACTCTTGATTCATGGAACCATAATAGGTCTCTAGAGCAATAAATAAAAGTTATTTTAATACATCAGTGGTCAGTTTCATGAAGGAATTTTTGGGAACAAATATATTTTACTCTGTGAAGGTTAATTAGTTACACATTCTCCGTCTCAATCTAAAGAGACAAGGAGATTGTATATTAGAGATGAAAATTTCCATGAGGAATATGCCATGGAATGAGGTTAATTACAAATAAAACAGCAGGGATTGAAGGTTGTCAGCCTTCAATGCTGCTATTGATGAATTTTTTTAAAGAATTAAATGAAAACGAATGCACAGAATTATTGTAATCTCTTTGAAACCATTAACCAAGAACATTGAGACATGCAAAATTAATGGCACACCATACTTAGCCTATCAGAGCACAAAATTATTCCAGAGATTAATGGATGTGATCTACGTAGAAGTAGAATTTTTATGAAGGATGGTGCTATGTTCCACTCTCACAATTAACATCAAAAACAACTCCTATGAATAACCCTTCATGGAATGGCAAATTATCAATCAATATCTGCCACATCTCTGGGTTGTAAAGATCACCTGACTTAACTTCAGCAGACTGTTTTTGTGGAAATATCTGAAACACCACTTTGCAAAGATTTGCTCTCATTCTTTCAGAATTGAAGGATGTAATCTGTTGGTAGTGAATATTCATGGAATGTTCTTGATTGCTTATGATGAATTTTGATGGAATGTTCTTGATTGCTTATTAGAAAATAATAGTGGATATGTAGAGATTTGATTATCAATAAAGATTGGTGAAAAATTCACTTTTTGTCATGATTTCTGAATTAGCTTCTTTTTTAATTTGAATTTTCTGGATAACTACAAAACTTTTGGATCATTTAACGGTAATGCAGTATTTGGTTAATTCCCCATTCTTAATGAGAAATAAGCAGAGCAAAAGGGCTAGCTATTAGAATAAATACTTTTCATTTGTATCTGTAGAATTACAACATATATAAGTTAATAAAAAATTGCAATTATTAAAAGCAATCTGCAAGTCTATGTTTAGCAGACTAAAAACCTGTACAAGATATACTTATCATTAATTATTAGCATATCTTATGCAGCTTTTTAGATCAGCATCTTAATATTTAAACATAATAGAAAAAACTGTAAACCATGAACAGCATTAGATCAGATCATTATTTTTTGTATTTAAATATATTCTTTCAAAATTTTTAACATAAACACAACAAACTTACTTGCTGTAAAATAGCTGAACACTGGTTCATTAAAGAAACTGGTGGGTTGCCTACGCTAGTAGCCAGTTGCACCCTCAACAATTGTTCTCTCTGGGTGCAATTATCCACCAATGCATGAGAAAGTGCAACAGCAGCAAACCAGTTAGACAGAGAGTCTATACTAAATAATCCACCACACAGTAACTGTCCTGCTGTAACAGTTGTCACTATAATACATTAATCAAAATACAATATTATAAAATGAGAATAAAACATAAACAATAATATAATTATTAATACCACATTAATTATAAAACAATAATTATCAGAAAAGGAGAGGAAAAACACTAAAGTTGTACATTTAGTAGAATGGTTTTAAAGTAAATCAAACTGAAGATAAAAAAGTATATCAACCTGCTGAAAATCTGTCTAATTTTGGCAGATGTTTAATGGTAATTCCTGTACCACTTGTTCAATGACTGTATAAAGACAGAAGAACAGGAAAGGATTTGAAATTAAACTAAATAATACTGTGCATTCTTATTTTCATTAACTTATTTAGCCATCTTCATTAATTAATTAACAGACAAATACAAAAAGATAATTATAAATGTATCTGAATGCTATCCTTATCACACAAAGAACTTCACACATTATTACACAAATTGATTACAATGGTCTGCATAGAATTTGATGTTTCCAAAAAAGCCAGCCCTGTTTGTAATTTATAGGAAGACATGCCCAGACAAGTTTATATATGTAAAGACTTGCAAAATAGATATGAGGTGTGGCAATAAACTTCCCAGATTAGTGCAAGAAAAAAAAAAAAACAAAGTGAAGGAGCTCAAAAATGTTTTTTTTTTTTTTTTTTTTTTTTGTTAATGAATTGATAGACACTACACTATTACATCACATGGTATATTAAGTAATTTATTATTGAAATGATATAATTTTAAAGGAACTTAACTACCTCAAGGCCAAACACAAACTATTTATGGCTACGTTTTGGGAACTGGGCAGTTATGTTTTTCTTTACCTCAACATTCTGAAATCTCCTTCCTTTGATGGCAGCTTTCACCTTGGGAAAGAGGAAAAGTCCACTAATGCTGGATTGTGAGAGTAGGGTGGATAGTTGATCTGTACAATGATATGTTTTGCCAGAAATGTCTTCACAACAAGCATGAAATGGGTGAGAGCATTGTCAAGCAACAAGAAACCCAATGCCTTTCCCTTGAAATTGAAGCCTCGCCCAGGAAATGCACTTCAATAGATTTTCAAGCACCTGTATGTAGAAAGAAGACAGCACTAACACTCTTTCTCTCCCCCCCCCAAGGTACAAATTCTTTATGAATCACATCCTGATTGTCAAAAAACATGACTTGGACTTATTTAAACAAAGCTTTTTGGGCCTTGGTGATGATTTTGAAGTCCACTGCATGCTCTAATGCAGTGTCTCTGGGTTGTACTGAAACACAACACTCAACCTCCAGTAACAGTACAGTTAAGGAAATTAGGATTGCCTTGACAAGTCTGATAAAATCTTTGCATAATGACACTTTGGTGCTTCTGCTCATCTGTGAAGCACAAATTTTGCACAGATCTTATTTTTGAATTTGATGAATTATCTCATTCATATTCATCCCATTAGCCATCATTTTAAGAATCAATGATCTTTAGCCATACTTTCACAACTCTGTCCTTATTTCAAGAGGTTGATGGACGCCCATTTTTTGAGTCATCGCAGACATCCTCACATTCATCTTTGAACCTCTTATACCCATTCAAACCCACTGATATGACAATGTTTCATCACCATAAGCAGTTTTTAACACTTCATACATTTCTATTGCAGATTTTCCCAGTTTAAAGCAAAATTTGATATTCGTTCATTTTTCCATTGCAAAATCATAACATGGAACATTAATGCTACTAATGAAACTGGTTGTTACTTGCAACCTGTCAGCCTGCTGGAAATCTCTATACTGCCATCTGTTGGAGGGAGTTTGAACTACAACATATCACTTCCATTTAACTTCAAACTCATTAAACATGACTGCAACAGCACCAGTCTGGGAGCTATACTGCCACACCGCATAATATATAAAAGAAACTTCATATAATACCAAAATTTCAAAAGGGCAGTGAATATGTTAGACAGATGGACTGAGAAATTTTGCAAATTGAAGTGTAATATTGACAAAAGAAAAGTACTGTATTTCGGTAACTGTAATCTCAGATTAACATACCAAGCCTATGTGGTACTACACTTAGTGTAGCTGAAAATGAAAAAAGATCTGGGGATAATTTACTTTTGAAGCCAGATGTGAAGTTCTGTGAGCAGTTCAGAAAGCTACAGGACAGGTCATGGGGTTTTGTCAATAATATACAGGAATTTTGCCAGCAGGGATCAGGAGGTGATTATCCCATTGGACAAGGCAATGGTTAGGCAACATTAAGAGTACTGCATCCAGGTCTGGAACCTTGTTTTTGGTAGGATGTAGATCTGCTGCAAAAGGGTGCAGAGAAGGGCAATAAGATTGATGAGGAGAACACAAGTGTGCTATTACCAAGAAAGGCTCTAACAAATTGCAGCATCTAAACCTGCAAATTGATTTAATTGAGGTGTTTAAGGATTTGAATAGATTGGGCAAGCTTAATTCTGATGGCATTATTCCTCTTGCTCAGACGACACACATGAGGCATAATTTCAAACCGAGGAAGGATTGTTACAGAATAGACATGCACACATTTGTCCTCAACCAGCAGGTGATAGATTGTTGGGACAAATTTCCATTTTTGTTATAAAGTAAGTAGTTTGAATAAAAATCAAGGAACTAGAAAAACTACTGGAGGATATGAACAGCTAATGTGGTTTTTTTTATTTTATTTTTTTGGTTTTTTTTTTTATGAAAACCTCAAACACGAAAGATATCAAAACCTATAGTACTTAGTACTGTGCATGGGTTGAAGTAGTATGTGGGGGAAGGGGATGCCAGAAACTTTGCTCTAGAAACTAACATGGGTTTCACCAGAGGGACTTTATTCAAAAATGGCAACATAGCACTGGCTGCCATGATACAGATGCATCACTGCCAAAGATGGAACAAAGGGAAGAGATTCTCCTCAGTAGGAGACATGGCCACCCCTAATGTCGATGCAGGCTTTGCACCGCCTGTCCATACTTAGAACAATGTTGTTTGATAAGTTCTTGCGGTAACATCATCCATTCCTCTGTCAGTGCCATCTTCAGCTGGTGAAAATTTTCTGGTGGGTGAGAAAAGATTTCATCAGTATATATTAAATAAAAAAAAGGCACTAAGAAGGATTGAATATCAATATGATGGGAATTTTAATGCCAACCAACAGTAAAGAGGACTGCTACCAAAACTACTTCCTTGAGGAAGAGAAAAAAAAAAAAAAAAAAAAAACACAAGTTTAACATAGTCTAAGCATATAAAAAATGTAGTGTTAGTGTGTTAGTTGTCTGATGGCACCAGGGGTTTCTCCCATCTCCACATATGAAATCTAGTTTGCAGCCATTTATACTTCAGGTGAATGTAGACTGATATTTCTGTTTGTACATATTTTTATTGGAATTTTTATATAAAAATAAACTATTTTACAATTTGTAAAAGATTCTGATGTGATACAGCACATTTAGCATTAAATGAGGCATATGATGCAAGGAAGCAAGCTTATAGGGCATCAGCAAAAAAAAAAAAAAAAAAAATCATTTCACCCATCCAGTCACTCCAAATGTTTGTCTAGTTCAGCCATAAATTTTATTTAAGCTATCATCTTCCACAACAATAGATGGAAGTCCGTTCCAGCAATCAACTACCCGCTGGCTAAAGGCAAATTTCTGCACATCTATTCTACAACTGTCTTTCCTCAATTTGAATCTATGCCACCTCAGATTCTTAATCTGAGCAAGCGGAAGGATCCCGTCAGCATCGAGCCTGCTCAATCCATTCAAGACTTTATACACCTCAATCAGATTGCCTCGCAGGTGCCTAGTCTCCAGAAGCTGCAATTTTCAGAACTTATGCCTTTCTTCATTTTCAAACAGCTGAACTGGTGGGGTGTTCGAGAGCCACCGTACTTAAAGTGTACCAGGACCGGCGTCAAAATGAAGAGTACCCTTTGTTCCTTTCACCAGTCTCGTTGCCCTTGTCTTACGCATTCTAGTAACTTTACATCCTTCCTAAAATGAGGCTTCTAGACCTGTATGCAGTACTTAAGGTGTGGCCTGACCATTGCCTTACACAAGGGGATAATCACCTCCTTATCCCTGCTCGCAAAATTCCTGTATATCATTGCCAAGACCCCATGACTTGCTCCGGCAGTGCATCTGCACTGTTCAGAGAACTTCATATCTGACCGCACACTTGCCCCTCAGGTCTTTTTCATTCTCTACCTCACTGAGTATAGTACCACACAGTTACTGCTACCCATATGCAGTACTTTGCATTTGTCAATGTTAAACTTCAGTTGCCACTTCTCAGCACATCTGCCTAACTTTTCTAGATCCTGTTGCAGTAGCATACTCTCTTTACAGTTGTTAACGACCCTGCCAACCTTTGTATCATCTGCCAACTTGGACATTAAACCTGATATACCTTCATAAATATAATTGATGAATATACAAGACAACAATGGACACAGCACCGAACCCTGGGGAACTCCTCTAATAACTTTAGTCCACGAAGAGCAGTGTCCATTGATTCCCACTCTCTGACGTCTCACACTCAACCATGCCTTTATCCATTGTAGCAACTTGCTCTTAATGCCATACCACTCCAATTTGTACAGCAATCTTCCATGTGCAACAGTATCAAAAGCTTTTCTGAAATCCAAGTACATACCAAAATTATTCTTTGCATCCAGTTCCTGTATAACCACATCATAGTATCTAATCAAATTTGTCAGACAAGACTTTCCTTTAACAAACCCATTATTACTGCAGACTTGTCTTGGTGATCTTGCATCACTTCTTTAACCAGTGACTCCATTATTTTCCCTGGAACAGAATTTAAACTAACAGGTCTATAATTATTTGCATCACCCTTTGAACCCCCTTTGTGAATTGGGGATACATTAGCACATCCCAAGTCCATGGGGACGTCTCCTGAATCTAAGAATGCTCTCATAATTATGACTAAGGGTTTGCTTACTTCCCTCACTGCCTCCTTTAATATAACTGGATAGATTCCATCTGCCCCAGGTGCCTTTTTTATGTTTAACTTTAACAATTTCTCCTCTACTTTGATCTCTGTTATTTCAAAATCATTTAGTTTCCTCTTAGAGTTGAGTAAATTTCTGTCCCCCTTCCTTACAGAAATCCTCACGTGTCAGTGTAGATGCAAAATACTCATTCAATTTGCCACTATCTGAGCAGGATCATCAACGGTCGAGTGGACCGTTGATGATCCTGCATCAAGTGGACCAATCTGATTCATCCCCTTCCTTCTAGAGTTTACATAAGTATAGAAGTCTTTGTTGTTTTTCTTCACATCCTTTGCCAAGGATTTCTCGTAATCAACCTTCATTTGCATAATCTCCTTTGTGACTTGATTACAGACTAGCATATCTGCCATAGGCTTCTGTGTCACTTGCTAATTTATATGCATTCCATGCATTTTTCTTCTCTGCCACGAGTCTCATTAGTTCATGTGACATCCATTTAGGCCTAAATCCTGAACAGAAATACTGAACAGTATTTCGTAGTTGGTATGAAAAGCCTAATAGCTTCCAAGATTAATTCCCCGACGGCACTTTAGATTTCACTGTTTTTAACATCATCAGTTGATCCCACTGCATAGAATTCAAAAACTGCCTAAGACCTCTTGTAGTCACCTTTACGAAAGCAAAAACCCTTCCCTTTACCCTTCATGGTAGTTACATCTTTAAGTAAATCCCACATCAGTAGACTGTGATCAAGTAATACATCAGAGAACTTTTCTTAAAATGCAGACCAGTGTTACCAGAATGGCCAAGCTGGGTCTATGGAGCAACATTACATTTAATTCTGCATTATTTCCCAAATGGCATTAGCAACCTGACTGTTAGCTTGTATATCTTTAGCATAGATGTAAAACTACCGATTGTCAAAATACAATGTCATTATAATTTATACACTAAGTGTCAAGATTATGTTTTGATTCATATCATATCGCTGACCAATCAGGCCTGCTCACAATTTCTTTATACTGTCTCACAGATCAATCTTGACTGATTAGGTAACAAAATTATTGTTGAACTTTTTTATTTTTAGAATATGCAATAGTCTGCTAAAAGAGAGGGGGAGGAAATCAGGCATTTTAAATAATTATTTAATTATTTAAAAAAAAAATTTAGTGACGATGAACAAGCTATTGAATGTACTCAAAGTGTTGGTTAAACCATCAAACGTGGACACTATAGGGATAGCCAAGGTAGAGTGTCACTCAGACATAAGGGATGCAGAATTTGAATATGGTGAGAACAATGTGTACAGAAAGAACACACTAGACAGTGGAGGGGAGTTCTGCTCTTGGTTAAAAAGTGCATAGAATCTAAGACAGTGTACCTAGTCAATGTGGGTGAATGAGAGTTGTAGTATGTTATAGGCCATATAATTGGGGTGAGTATAATGAAGAGCTATATGGACAAATAGAGGAGGCCAATAAATCATGTCTTATAATTGGAATTTAACTTTCCGGATATTGACTAGAACTTGGTGGTTGGACAGAAAGAGAGAGAGAGAGAAAGTAAGACTTGTCTGAATTTACTGGATGACTGTTTGCTACATCAGCATATTGGAGGTAACAAGGGAAAGCAACACCTATGATCTGATTACAATGGTCAACAAAAAAAGTTCGTATTTCCAGTGCAAAAGTTGCAGATTCTAAAGGAAACTGATTCCACGATTCGTAAAGTACCAAAATCATGTCTCTATCACATCTCCATTGAAAGATATACTGAAATTTTAGTAACTTAATGAACAACCAATTTAAAATACCAAAAAAAAAAAAAAAAAAAAAATTCTCTTATTCATTTAAAAATACTTTAATCAAACATATGTAGTCACATACGTTCTATTTCCTTAGAAATTTTTGCCACTCAGAGTTATTCTTATAGTCCATTTTGCTTTTCCCTCTTAAGAAACCAGCAGTAATCTCCAATTATAGCAGTATCCCAGTGTTCTTGGTACCACTTTTACATTTTGGATATGTCCTGATGAAAACATTTCCCTTGCTCATCCACCCAAATTGAGGAAAACACCTGAGAAGGGAATGATAAAAATGAATTTTCAAAGTCATTTGGCAGACCTATCTTTATAACATTCCAGTAAAGTTGACACTACAGATTCATAATTATCTTCTTGCACTCTTCTAAGAAATCCATGCACAACTGCATTAAATGATTGCCAACCTGCTAGTTCAGCCTGTAGCTTTGTTTCAAATATATCATCTTTGAGGACTTTCTTTTATTTGAGGACCAATGAAAATTCCTTCTTGAAGTTTTGCATCTGTTAAATTGGGAAACACTTTTTCCTTAGGTAGCAGAATCCACTTCCTTCTTTATCCAGTGCCTTAACAAAATTCTTTATTAACCCAAGCTTTATATACAAAGATGGAAGGAGAACCTTTTTTGGTTCAACCAGTGGAACATATATTATTTCTTGTTGGTAAAAATTCCTCACTCTTTCCCCACTGCTGCAATGTTTTCTGTTATACGACTGTCCTACAAACAAAATACAACAGTATTTTGTGAAACCTCTCTATACACCAGTGAGTAATCTAATTACCTTAAGATTGCCACTGCCATTCCAAACAATGTCATAGCACTTTACTGCACTCAGGATTCTGGACATACTTTCATATATGTTTCTTTCAAGCTATCAGCGTGAAGTAGAGGAACTGATGGAATGTATTTCCATTGCACAGAAAAACTGCTTTTAAACTTAATTTTGAGGCATTAAATAAATATACATCATTCATTATGATTATATTCAATGACCAGTTCATTCAGAAGAACACTAATAGCTTTACAGAAAAACACCATTTTCCATAATGAAATATTTTTAAAATACTTTGTAGCATTTTCAATATACAGTGGGGCCTCATTTTCTGATGACATCAACATCCGATATTCACAGGAATTGATTTATCTTCCATAAAATCTTTTATTTTAAGGATTGATGATATTTACAGGAATCGATGGCTTTCCAATATAGCTGGAACGATGTATTGGTGGAAATTTTCAGATGCACGGCGTGTGGTCATTTGTAAGATTATTCTCAACCAATTAGAATCTTTGTTGTTGTTCAACACAACATTCTCGTGTGTTACAGTTTATCTTTACGCTTTTCCAGTGCGTAAGCAGAATGTATTTATCTTGATGTGCTTTTCCAGTGTGTAAGCAGAGTGTATTTTTGTTAATTATATGAAACTGGCCTGTTCTGGAAGCGAATGCCCAGGAGAACGTTCATTGCTAAGGATGAGGCTGGTTTACCTGGGCATAAGCCTATGGAAGATAGGCTCACTCTCCCATTGGGTGCCAATATCTCTGGAGATTTTAAGCTGAAGCCTTTGCTGGTGTATCACTCTAACATCCCCAGAGTATTTAAACAATAAAACATCAACAGAGGCATGCTGGGAGTGTTTTGGCTCAGCAATAAGAAGGCCTGGGTTGCAAGATATGTCTTCAATAAATGGGTGCTTGAAGTTTTCTGTCCTTCAGTGAAGGGTTATCTTGAGAAAAATAAGATTCCTGCAAATGCACTGCTCCTGCTGGCTAATGCACCAGGCCATGATCCTGACCTTGTCCAATCTCTTGAGGCACCATTTGACTTTTTGCAAGTCGAATTTTTGCCACCAAACACCACTGCTCTTCTTCAACCAATGGACCAGCAAGTGATTGCAAACTTCAAGAAAATCTATACCAAGAAAATGTTTGCAAGTTGTTTTGCAGCAACCTCTGCTGAAATTGCTTTCACCCTCAAAGATTTTTGAAGTACAACATCCTGGATTGTGTGAGGCTAATCATAAGTTCTTGGAATATTGTTTCCACCAGATGCTTAAATTCAGCCTGGAAAAACATCTAGCCTTTAATCATCCATAACTTTGACTTATTTGAAGATGATGGTACTTTTACAAATGATATTGTCACTCTTAGTAAATCAATGGGTCTGGAGGTTGACAAAGAGGATGTGGAGGACCTTATCGATGCTTGTGGGTGTGAGATAATGACAGAGGGGCTACAAGAGTTGGAGAAAATTATGAAGAGTGACATTAGAGAGGAAGAGGACATTCAAAAGGTGTAAGCTGAAGAGTTGGAGACTGTGATTTCTTGTTGGGAGCGTTTAAGAGAGTGGTAAAAAAATACTCCAACATTGAAAACACTGAACTCATGATGTTTCTTTGCCAGTAGCTGCAAAAGACACAAGACGTCTGATCTAATCCCATCACCACTACATCACTATTGATTTCATCAGCCCTGCACTTCAAGTCTAAGATAAATGCTAATTTATTGGGTTTTTTTTAATTTTATTTTAAGATGTTTTATAACTATTAAATAATCTTTACAAACCACCCATTTTTAATGTAAAAATCAAGAATAACATGTAAGAAATACCTATTTTATGTGTTGTTGGGGTGGCCTGCCAAGAGTTTAGAATGAATTACAGGACATCAACGTATTATTGGTTTCAACTTACAATATTTAAACATACAATGGGTTTTGTGGAACAATTTACCATCGGATTTTGGGGCCCCACTGTACTGTTATTTTAGTTCCTACTTTAAGTAACTGTCACTGTTGTAAACTAGAACAAAGGAGTTCTGCTTACTCTTTAAATAAGTTTAAATCATGAACTAAGTTATTCAGCTCTTCTTGCTTAATTAAGCGTGGTGCATAATTTTCTGGTTGATAGTCAAAATCTGTTGAAGTGGATGGTCCAGTTAAGCCTGCAACACAAGAATCACTACTATGTTCATCACTGCTTCCTTCATCCCTTTAATTTGGAGGTGGGCGAGTATGTGGTATTGGCAGGTCTTCACTATGTGGAACATGCTTTATTGCAGATGATATGTTAGGAGATTTGATGCAGGGTTTGCTTTTTTCTAGACATCCTTCAAATTTTTGTCACACAGAAAAACAATCTTCAATATGGTTGCTTGGTTCTTGCCACTTCATAGGAACTGCAAAAGGCATACTCAATTTTCCAAATTAGCCACATCCTCAGATTTATGGTGCAGCTGATAAAGCACATGAGTAGAGAAGAAGCAAAGGAAGTGATTCACAAACTTCCTTTGCTTCTGCTTAAACATTTTAACAATACAACGGTAAGAAAAACACAGAAGAAACAAACAATATGCACAAGATAGGCAGATAAACTTTACACTTACACTACTTTCCATATAGACAAGTTGAACATGCTATCCTTTCCCCGACATTACTGCCAAAACAATATTATTTTCAGGTAATGTGATTAGAATAGATCAGTGTCTTTTCTATTCCCCTAAATTGTAGTAATACAAAGGGTACTAGGAAAGTTTTGCAATATGACGCAACAATGAATCACAGGAAGCTGCTTGTTGCTGCATGTTGAGACATGTTCATACATGCATAGTAGCTGCCGTGCCAAGTCGATGGGCTCAGTTATTCATTAGTAGTGAGAGTGTAAAGTGCTTGCGATGGCATCGTGGTCACGAAATGAGATAAGGACAGTTTTGCGGTATAATTTCGTGCGTGGTTTAACCATAGACCAGTGCTTAGAAGAAATGACTCTTGCACTAGATGATGATTGTCCACATCGTACAACGATATTCAGGTGGTATAGAGAATTCCAAAGGGGAAATTTCACTCGGGAGAATTCTGAGAGGCCGGGAAGGCCACGAACGTCAGTTACGGAGGAAAACTGTTACTGCTGTGAGAAAAATGCTTGACGAAAACAGGCAAGTGACCTACCAACAGATAGAGGATACTTTGGGCCTAAATGCACCAGCAATTCGTTCAATTCTGCAAGATCATTTGCACGTGAAGAAACTTTGTTCTCTCTGGGTGCGCATCAACTGACTGAAGAGCAGATGACACGACGTGTGACTTGGTGCCGGGAGATGTTAAAAAAGTTTGATAAGGGACAATCTCGGTATGTGAACAACATCGTGACAGGTGACGAGCCTTGGCTGTACTATTACGATCTGCCGACCAAGGCTCAAAACAAAGTTTGGGTCTTTGATGATGACGACACACCCGTAATTGTCAGAAAATCCCGATCTGTAAAGAAGAAAATGATAGCTGTATTTTTCAAATCGAGTGGAATTGTGGAACGTGTCGTTTTGGACACGCAGAAGGCAGTCACAGCTAAGTGGTATACTGAACAATGCCTGCCTAAAGTCATTGGATCTATGAAGAACCTGCGGCCAAAGTCAAGAATGGACACCTGGTACCTCCATCACGATAATGCTCCAGCTCACCGCGCCAAAGCCTGCACCGAATATTTGACCACGACAGGACTGAAACTTCTCGAGCACCCTCCCTACAGTCCAGACCTTGCTCCCTGCGACTTTGCACTGTTCCCGCATGTGAAAATGAAGCTAAAAGGGAGGCGGTTTTCCAGTGATGAGGACCTTCTACGGGCTTGGGACAACGAGTGTGCTTTACTCCCTAGTGAAACTTGCCAGAACTGGTTTAAAGATTGGTTTCGGAGGATGGAGAGGTGTATTGAATGTAGAGGAAATTACTTTGAAAAAAATTAAATAAACAAAGCTGTATTGCAAAACTTTCCTAGTACCCTTTGTATATACATTATGTGTACACACAAAAACCTGTAATGTATAGATCGACGTGTGAAATTTCAAGACTTATTTTCAAAACCTACATATAAAAATTTACTGCAAATAGCTGATATATTAGAGGGGATAAAAATCATGTTGGCCAGTGTAATTAAAATGATGTTACTTGTAATTAATTAATTTGTTTCTTATTCTAGTAAAGTCACTTCACATTAAGAAAATGACATAGTATTATTCTATGAAAACAAAAAAACAGTAATAAACAAAATGAGTTTACAGTAAAACTTACTATCTGCTGTTGTGGGAAGCAATGTTTGTATAATCTGGGCTTGACCAAGTTCATTTTTATAAAGAAAACACTGGAAACAATATAGAACAGCACAGCGTAGAACAAAGGGCTGCTTTTCATTTACCATTGACATTAATAACACTACTATGGCAGGCCTATAAACATAAAAATCACATAATACTATAAAGTACATAAAATTCAGAATTATAATGCTAATAGCTGTTGATATTCAAGGTTATGACTACATAAATTTTATATACAGTAAGACCCCCCGTATCTGCGGGGGATACTTTCCAAGATCTACCGTGGATATAAGCGAAAACCTGCTGAAAATCACATGACGTGATTTTCTTGCACATACATACGTATAATAAAGTTTAATTGATAAATTAAACACACAAGTAAGACATTACCAACATTAAATATGGTAATAATAAAGTACAGCAGGCTCTCAATTTACTGGGACACTTAAAAAATCCAAATTAAAAAAAAAAAAAAAAATCAACCAGAAGTTCAACCATAAAATTCAAGTAATAACTAGAATAGGTATAAACAAATAATTTGCAAGTCGTAAATAAGCAACAAGAACTGGCGTTATAAGTCTTCAATGGAAGATTAGTGTACTTATTATCTTATTAAAATTATTATCTTGATACTAATTTTATCGAGTGAATGTGAACGAGGATTTTCACAAATGAATCTGATTGTCAGCCCAACCAGAGCTTCGTTGATGACAAAATCACTTTCTTCACTACTGTTTCTTAAAATTGTAGGCCCACCGCTGACCCGCTTCAATACAGCAAAATGTGTCAATTCGTGGCTGCTTCGGAAAAGTCACTCAGCAAGAGACACACAAAGAGGAAGAAAAGAAGTCGGCATAGGGTGTTGTTCGATGAGAACTTAATAAAAATTTGGAATATTCTACAAAAACTTTATTATAAAATTATTTTTACTTATTATTTTTAGGGGCTATAGTTTAATGAAGGACCCTTAAAATGTCACTCAGTTGTCTGCCTGTCCGTCTGTCTGTCACAGCATTGTACCTCTGGACCACTCAACCTATTGACTAGAAATTTTGCATGGGTTTGCACATCAAGTGGGCCAACATAATGCCATATTGATTCATTGTTGACAAAAATTTGTCTGAGAAATGGAGGGGGGTAAATGTGTTGTCGACAACCTATAGCTACACCGTTGGAAAGAGTTAAACGAGTATGTTTAAAATATAATTTTAAAATATTTTTAAAATTAAAAATAATGGCGTCAGACAGGAAAATGTAATTTTTGTGCCCCCCCCCCCCCCCTCTATTTCCGTCACTAACGGAGCTAAAAATTTAAAAATCACAATTCGATGCTTATCAAGAGAAAACTATTCCAATTGAAATCTATCATTTATTTTATCTTTTTTTTTGTTGCACTTCAATACTGAACTTCAATAGCGTGCTTCTTTTTACTAAGTAACTCTCCTTTTAGTGACAAAAAGGTTGCTAAATAGTTAGTTAATAATTCTATAAAGATCATTTATAAATTTTGCAAAAAAATTATTTTTTAAAAATTTTCAAAGCTGGGGTTGTCCCGGCAAGGAGGTACTCAGAGAGCC
This sequence comes from Mastigoproctus giganteus, assembly GCF_048544385.1. Taxonomy (NCBI): domain Eukaryota; kingdom Metazoa; phylum Arthropoda; class Arachnida; order Uropygi; family Thelyphonidae; genus Mastigoproctus; species Mastigoproctus giganteus. The sequence goes on from NC_143582.1 coordinate 76,599,695, forward strand.
AGTGTTGAGGAGGCACCTGCATGGAGTCTTGCAGGGCCCTCACCTGCCAGTCGCTTCTCCCCCAAGACTTTAATTGCTTCTGCAGGAAGAAGTCAGAGTCGCTTCTCCCACCCTTGGTATTCACAACAACTAGAAAGACTCACACTGACAACGTTTTCGTTATTTCCTAAGTTTTAGGCCAAGCTGGGGTACTAGAAACTTTTTTCAGTTACCATAAAGCTCTATTTGAGATACTACACTAACGACAATCCATGTCATCCTGAGTGCCCGGCACTCAGTAGTTGACCAATTTATTTACTTATTTTATTCACATTTTACTTATTTTTCTATATATACTTGAATAATAAATTTATACTTAATAAACTGTGTTAATATACTAAATTTGTTGTTCTTATTACAAAAACATTACTATGAAAGTAACTATCAGGAAAAAAAATATATTTAGAGTACTTTTCATATCCTTTTAATTTTCAATTTTTCCTGATAGCAAAGAATAAGTACCGGCACCTATTTTTTTACAAAAAAAAGCACTGTATATATATATATATTATGTTGGTTTATATATTAATATTACGTTTAGATGTATGCATTCTTTTGTATTTTAATCTTTCTTTTGTACATCGTTAATGCCATTGTTTTTTGCCGTATTGGCCAATTGAACATTATATGTGCCAGTATATATTCGTTTCTAATTGTTCGAATTTTTTTTATTGTTACCTATTATTGGTTGTTTTTACATATAGGCATTAGTGTTCATAAAATTCTGGTCATTAATCTAGCCTTATTTAGGTCATCTTAATTCCGCATGGCCTATACATATTAGGTTTAGAAGTTTATTGCTTAATGATAATGAATTTTCATGACAAATTATTGATGAAAATTTTTATCTGTAGCAAAAGGTAATTAGTAGTTATTATTAACAGTATACTTTATTTTATTACTATTATACATTTTTGCATTCCATCACGTGGCCGTCAAACCCCTACTTTGAGTTGATTGACAGCCCTTTTGATGTAATGCCTTATACTTACTCGTTTCTGTTTGTCTCTATCACAGTTTTGCTATTTTAAGTTCCTTTTCTTTTGTTTAATTTCTAAAGTTCTTAGAATTTAAGTTTCTGAATTTTTTAAATTCTTAATTATTGTTTGCATATCTATTTATAGTATTAATTAGTTTTAATTTTTTATTTTTTACGATCTCTTCAGCAAACTGTGATAGAGTACACAAAGCCCAATGGGTAAGTATCCAATATTGAAAAATTCCTCGTTGGAGGTTGTAGAATAAAAAGGGAAATTTCCTGCCTTCTATTTGTTTTATAGACAGCGATTTTTATAGCGCAGTCGCACTAACGTTACCTTGTATGTTGATGGTGCATTGGAGGCCCCGATTTTCATGCCAATGCCTGCGGTGGAGGTTTGTTGTTGGATCGATGATTTTCTGTAAGCTTTATATGGGTTGTGTTAACATGTGGATTAAAATCTTTTATTTACATGTGTATTAACATTATTTTTACATGCATTTTTGTGCCTTACCTCGGACTGTGCCGGTACCGCTTTTCTAAGGCATAACAGCACATATTTGTCCAGAGGTAAAGCTATATACATATATACAGCCTCTTACTATGGGGGGGGTTAAATTTGGTAATAGGTTGTAGTTCAGTCAGGCGACGAGCCTCGTCTGAGTGCAATAAACCTTATAAACTTGGGGATACTTTTTCTGAGTAAATACTATTTTATTTTTAGATGGTTTTTGATGAATATATGTGGGTCTACATTGGGGTGGTGTGTTCTAATATTTGCGTATATGGCAGTTTTTATGTGATACCTACTGTATTGGTTGGGAATTTTGTTTATATCTAGGGTTTTGATGAGTTTTTATTGCCATCTTTACGCTATCTATATTGTTGCAGATTTTTAAAAGTCTGTTTGTTTGGTTTCTTATAGTATTACCATGTATATGCTTCACTATGTTGCTTTCCCAGTGTGTGAGTTTTATTGTATCAAAATTAAAATAGTCTCTTATCATAGTGATGCATATATATTTTGTTTTGGTTGATGGCAATTTCGCTGTCTAAGTAGACAGCTTGTTGGTTGTTATCAGGATTTATACATTCATTTTTAAGTCTGTTGGGTAAGTATTCTTTGCTACATTTACAAAGTTGTCAATAGTTGATCATGAGGATGTCATCTATATATCTGTAGAATTTAATATTTTCTGTGATGTTGCTTTCATAGTGGTGCAGGTAGAGGTTAGCTATGGTGCATGAACTGCTGGATCCCATAGCTATCCCCCTGCATTGTATATATGTTTTGCCTCCCATTAGTATGTAGTTGCCTTTGACACTGATTTTTGTTAGGTCATTCCAGTATTGTTTTTTTGCATTGTAAGATATTGTGATATTTTTGGTAGTACTTCTATTAGGTTGTCATGTGCTATGCTTGTAAAGAGGTTTGTGAAATTGTATGTGTATATACTTTTTATGCTTTTGTTTTGTTTTTTAATGTTGTCCAAATATTCTTTGTTGTTGTTGATAATTCTGGTGTTCTTGATTTCCTTGGTGATATCTTTTAATTTATTTTCCATTATCTTACTAGTATACTTTATGTAGCTATTTTTGCTCGAAGTAATGAATCTTTTTCCTGTAGGCACCTTGTGATATTTTAGTATCCAGTATATGTAAGGGTATTGCATCCTGTCTGTTTTAATTTTAAGTTTTTTATGCATTGCCAAAATTTTTTTGCTGATGCTGTTTTGATTGGTGTCTATGTACTTGTATATTTCATTGTTATACAATTCCTCTTTTATAGCTTCAATGTAGAATCTTTTGCATATATTACTGAAATTATTATTTGCCTTTGAAATTATTATTTGATCTGTTCTTGTGATCACAAATTTGTTTTGTATTTCTTTTATTTTGCTGTTGATACTTCTTAAATTTAAATGCTTGTCATGCTTATATTTTTGTAGTGTTATGTTTTCTCTGAAGTGGTCTAATATGTTTTCAGTATTGGCATTTATCTAGCTTTGGAATGATTCTATAGGTTCGTTGTTTTTGTATGTGGTTTTGAATGCAAATTGTAACAGATCTGTGTATATTGATTTTTTTATATATTCCAGCCTAGTTGGGGCGTTAGCTCTGAATTTTGCACCCTTTTTCATTGTTTCACTTAATGCTTTGTCTTCGATGATATTGAGGTCTCCTGTTATTATATGCTTGTAATGTGTATTGATGAAGTTTTTATATCTACTTTCCTGGCAGTGACATGGTTGTTCTTCATTCATTTTATCAATGGTGTTTTTGTAATTGCAGATGGTTAGTCCTATTGGCTTGGTGTAGCTGTATCTAATTTTTATTTGTGTGTTTTTGATGGGTAGGTAACTTTTTTTATTATTTATGATGATACCAATATTAACTGTGTCATATAAACGGTTTTGGTATTTTATTATGCAGTATTTTTTTTTTTTTTTTTTTTTTTGGGTAGTTGTTGGCGCATCGGCTTCTGTGGCCATAATGCACCTCCCAAGGTTTTTGCAGTACTTTGATCCAAGCCCGAGGCGGGATTCAAACCCGCGACCTTTGGGTTGCCAGGCAGGCACTTTACCCACCCAGCTAGCCCGGTCGGCATTATGCAGTACTCTTTTTTAGTGTGTTAGTTGAATTTTATGCCTATTCTGAATTTAAATGTCTTCAAGTATATTGTTGAGGTGTATGTTCTGGGTTTTTTGTCTTTGGTATATTTTGCTAAGTGCTTTAAGCTTACTTATTTTAATAGAGAATAGTGTATTGTGTATGTTTTTGATGTTTATGGAATCTGTGTCCCATTCTGTTAGGAGTTTTTCAAAATCATTGATATTTATTGGTATTTTGTAGTTGTTTTTATTGTATTCTTGTAGTATTTTTCTGTTTTTAATCCCATTATTTTGCCAGTTTTTGCTGATCTGGAAAATGGTGTAAGTACATATTTCTGGGCTGGTGAATGCGAAGTTCCTTCCGTTAAAGCGATTGTTTAAACCATAAGGATATAGGGATTTATATAGTAGAATGACCATATCTTCCATGATTTCTCTTTGTGTGTTGTTATCGATAATGTCAGAATGGCAATGGATATGTTCGCGAAGTCATGCATTTTGAAATGTCTATATTCAATTTCGTTATTGTATTTGTCTGCCCTGTTTAGTTTGCCGTCTTTTGCAGCGTTTTCATCGTATTTGTTGATTTGTGAAGGTTCATCCGAAGGTGGAGCTCTGTACTGGTTTGTCCAATGTATTGTATCCCACATATCTTACAGGTAATTACGTAGATTACATTTTTTGTGTGACAGAATGTTGGTGCGTTTTTGGAATTTAGATGGTGTATGCTGTGCATGTAGGGACAGGTTTTACAGAATTTGCTACTGCATTTTTTGAATTTAAGTTGTTTTATTTGTTACGTTTGTATCCCGATATCTTCATTGTTTAGTTGTTTAGGGTTTTTTGTTTCTTTGCTTATGCTTTTTTTTTTTTTCCCTAGTGGTGTGGCGGCGTTGTATGCTATGTTATGACCTTTGTTATGAAGAGATGGGTCCAGTGTGGTCATTTTTGGTCGTATATATATAGTAGAAATAAATTGCAATACCTGAATTACATGTAAAACTACTGAAAAGAAAAAATGACAAAGTAAAAAGTAAAAATGTCAGGATGAATTAATGCCATCAGGTTAGATTAAACATTACATATGCCTGTGAATATAAGTACCATGTTTCTATATTTCTATATTTTTAACTATATAGCCTAATATTAGTGCACGACCATGGCCTAAAAAGGGAACCAAATATCCACCATAACTAGCAAAGTCATACTTAATCATAACAAATCAGGAGTATCATGCCGGAGTATCAAGCTTACATTGAAAGGCATATCAACTTGGAGCTAGCGCCTCTCTATATATGCTATCAGTAACAACATGAGCCATCTGTTTCTGCGAGTTACATGCCAGTCACACCTTATAAATATATACCAAATATAGTATATAAAATAGCGGAAAAGTCAATTTTGAATTATTTAAATTTTAATTTTTAAGCTAAGTTAAAATTTAAGACAAGTTAAAGTTACAGATAGCATAATATGACTTGCACAATAATTTTTTTTTACGAACGGCTGCCTGGCAAAATATAACTGCTAGCTCTACAGATAGCTTTGCTCTTACAATATTTACATGAGTGTTTCTGTTACTGTAGCTAAATGGGCAGGAAAAAGCAAAGGGCATAAGCCAAAGAAATAGGCAAAAGTAATAGAGGTAGCGCCTCAATTTCCCTCGAATTACTCTAATAGATTTCGAGGCGGAAGAAATCAGAGTTAGATAGCAAATAGATAAAAGAATAGGTAAAGACAGCAAACTACTTCGGAATTTTACTGGGGGCATAAATCCCCGTCCATTAGTAGGATTCCTGGTAATTAGTTGTGTGAAGAATTTTGTGCTATTACAACTAAGATTATGTGACTTAGATTGTATAAATGAACGCCATAGTAATAGCTAGTATTAAGTATCGCAAGACTATCTTTCAGAAAAAATGCAAAAAGGCAAAGATTTTACCGATACATTGGGGCTACCAAAAAACTTGGACTAACCCGAGCTACAGCGAGAAATGAAAGAACGTTCAAAGCTCCCTCTTTAGACTCATACAATTATGGAAATAGCATCCATTAATTAGAAGCAATATGAGTAAAGGCGACCTCTGGGGGAAAAAAAAAAAAAATTTGTTCCTTCTCATAGGACAACCATAGGTTCAACTTTTTCAGAGTGTAAGACACAGATCAACTGTTCCATGAGAAGTACCTAGTATATACTTATAAACATAAGTTCCACCTAAGACATCACTTCAGTGTGTGTGACCCCAAATTCCTAACAATACCTTGTGGGCATATATTAACATGCCATCATTTTATTGCAATAAAAATAGCTCTACGTAGATGTCTAAATATAAATTTACGAGGAAAGCCATTTTTATACAGCTTGTTGATAAAATCGGTTAGTGCTAGTAATGCTAGGCAGCCCATTCGTAAAACATTTTTATTGTGTAAGTCATATTCGGCAAGTTTAGCATATTATGCTATCTGTACCTTTACTTGTCTTAAATTTTATCTTAACTTAGCTTAAAAATTAAAATTTAAATAATTCAAAATTGACTTTTCAGCTATTTTATATACTATATTTGGTATATATTAATAAGGCGTGACTGGCATGTAACTCGCAGAAACAGATGGCTCATGTTGTTACTGATTGCATATATTGAGAGGTGCTAGCACCAAGTTGACATACCTTTCAATATAAGCTTTATGCAGTAACGGCATCATGATACTCTTGATTTGTTATTATGTTAATTTTAGATTAAGTATGACTTCACTAGTTATGGTGGATATTTGGTTCCCTTTTTAGGCCACTATATAGTTAAAAATAAAAATATAGAAACATGGTACTTATATATATTTTTTTAAACTTTTTTTTTTTTTTTTTTCAGTACGTCTAGAAAATTTCTGCCATGGGATCAGAGGTAAATGGCTAGCAATTTTACTGAATTCAGAAAATTGTTAGAAATTCACCTGTGATCAGACTAAATCAAAATGCCTAGTTTCTGAGGGGGAATGTTTTATCAGGAGTCTGTAAATAAGCAATGGCAACAAAGGCAGGACTATGATTGGTGTGTGTTGATTGCTTTATCAGGTTAAGCCAGTATACTGCATAATATTATGGTGTTTAATAATGAACTCTCAATTCAATATTGATTTATCAGATGGGAAGGTAAAATAGGTTGGGTGGTTATTAATAGATTTTGGATTACTAGAGTAAATCAGATTACTTAATTTGGATTACTTAAGTCTAACAATGATTTGAGCCTGGAATGATTTTTCACTTCATATTTGTTGAAGAATAAGAAAAATTTAACTCAATATGGTACGTAGAACACTTCTGTATGACACTCTCCAGAAATTAAAACAAATATAAAATTAATGCAAAATGATTACAGTAAAAAAATCAATTAAAAACAATTAAAAAAACTCAAAAAAGCTTAATGTAAAATTTGCAAAAAAATGACTTTTCTTACTGAAGCTGAGAGCTTTTCAACCATATGTCTTGATCACATGAATGGAAATTACTGAGTATGTGCGAGCCTGCATTCTTAAACAGCAAGATTATTAGCCTTCGTGCATGAGCATAAATGACCACAAATCGGAGATTAGATGTGGATGGCAAACATTAATAGAATTCTCATGTAATTTAATTTCGATAGTTTCTGCAATTAATAGTCTAGTATAATTACATTGGAGACTTAAGTATTTTGGCCTCGTTGAATAAAAATGTATGGTTTTCGTTAATGGCAAGAAAGGCCAATTCTGACACTGCTGAACGAGAAGCATGGACTGAGGATGAATGCTGTTTTATTCTCACATCCAGCATACACTGCATGAATCCCTGATTAAGACGAGTCACAATCACTGCAAGAAATTCTGTATACCAGGTCATTGATGTGTGTGTTGAGAAAGGGGAAAGGACTGAGCGATTGTTCAGTATAGCATATAATTTCCATATTGGTCTGGCCACAATTTTAAATTTGGCATCTTTAAAGAATCTGTTAAGCTGTTTGTGCCACTGTTCACTGTATGGGACAGAAATACAGTATTTTTTGATGTTACTATTGTTGGTTGATGTAGTTTTTTGTATCCTATCCTTAGCTTGTACCCTAAGGATAGGATACAATCCTTAGCTTGTACCCTAATTTGGTTTACTGTAGCAAGGTAAACCCTGTTTAAGAATGTGCATTTCTGAGTCTAAAGCAGTTTCCACCATTGAATATTTAAGCATTGAGAAATTGATTATAAATAACAGAAATTTTGTAGGTGAACGGGTGAATAGCTGTTATAATGCAGAAGCATACCAGTGTTTGTTGGTTTATGATAGATGTTAAATTGGACTTTATTTTCGTCCCGAGTAAGAGGGAAATTTAGAAAATTTAATGACTTTGTATCAGTATTTTCCTTTTCCAATGCAAAATTGAGTCTAGGATAAATATTATTAAACGAATGTAAAATGTCTTGAATATCGAGTAATAACAAGAACATCGTCTAAATACCTTCCATAGTATGTGATACAGGGAATAAAAAACATCAATTGTATATGCTCAATTGTTGAGAGGTAGACCTCTGATATTAAAATGCTTAGACTCAATCCCATTTGCAAACCAAAAATTTGCTTGTATACCTTGTCTCAAAAGGTGATATAGTTGGCTTTAACTAAGAGTTTAAGTGAAAAATTTCTTTAATAGGAAGCTTCATATAATTAATCGGGATAGTTATTATTTAACATATCCCAAAGAATATCTAATGTGTATTCAATGTTTACATTCGCATATAACAAATGTAACATCCAGTGAGAATAAATTATTATTGCCGAGTCTGCAGTCTTTAAGGTTATTAAATAATGTATTGTAGTTTTTTTATCCCAAATTTTATAGCTTGTCTAAACAGTTTTATAATACTATATACATGTGCGTCTAAGGATGAAAATTCAAGTTCCTGTAAGAAACAATAGGGTGAATAGGAAATCTGGTTTTATGCAGTTTAACCTGATCAAAAAGTGCTGGGATATTGTATGCTCTGGCCTTCAACTCCTTTAACTGAGACATAATAATGTAGTCATTTTTCCGATATGTGGTTAAAGTTTTATTGTATTGATTGATCAAATTAATTGACTGACAAAACTTTTTTTTTTTTTTTTTTTTTTTTTTTTAGGTATCTTGTGAGGCAGTAAATTATAGTTCAATCCTTTGGATAAAAGTGAAATCTAGTCCTGCAATAGTGTATACGAGGAAATATTTGTATTTATACCTGTTGATATGTAGATATGTTGCATGAGCATGAGGGGGGTGTTCAAGAACTAGCTGAAGCATTCTGATTATGTGTAAGTACATTATACGTACGTGGGGGGGTAAACGAACTCGCATGCACTTGGCCAACAGCTTGCAAGAATGTGTTCGAATTGTGTAGGCACGTTGCATATATGTAAAGAGGTTATAGAAGCACTCCTATGAATCCTGGTTTGATACCCACAATAATGTATTCAATTTGTTAATGTGTCTGTTTTTTATTTCTGTGCTTACATGTGCTTCTGTCTTCATGTCTTGAATCTATGGAAGTTTTCAATACAGACCAATCTTTTGGATGTAGAAAATTTTTTAATCTGTCACAAAGTTTCCAAACCTGGGAAAGATAGTTGTTTATTCGAGTACCGAGATTTTAAGGCAAGTTTAACTATATTACGAGATATGGTAAGTGCTAGTTGCTTTATGCCTGCAATTATTTTGATTTAAATTGACCCTGGCAAATTTGATGTTGTTTTGAAGGCAATATTTTAGGAAAGGAACTTTGGGCCGAGTATTTTATTCTTTTTAACCAATTTCTCAATGCTTATAAATATTTAACGACAGAATCTGCTTTAGACTCAGAAATACGGATATTAACCAGCAGATTCTTAAACAGAGGTTACCCCCTTGCTACAATAAACTGAATTGGGGTACACTCTAAGGACAGGATACAAAAAAAACTACACCAACCAACAACAGTAACATCAAAAATGCCAGCATACTTTATTTCTGTCCCACACGTTGAACAGTGGCACAAACAGCTTAACAGATACATTTTAATGACTTTTTCAAGAGTAAGCTACTGAAATTAAATGGATGCCGAATAAACTCATCATTATTGCACGCATATAGCTTAGTGATGACCCTAATCTTAGCACACAACCATAACACTTAAATAATATATAATTTTTTTTTTTATCAGTAGTTCATTTTGATATCATGCTATAAACCTACAGTAACTTACCCCACTTTGTTGTGTGATAAATAGATAATAGTATTATTTTGGTTTGGGGGAAAATGTAATTTCAAATTGTGGGCCATGGACAAAAAAATTTGGGACCCACTACCTAAAGATTGCAAGTGCATTTTTCGTGCAGTTGGACATTTAAGATTATTGCTGCTGTTTGGAATTTGCATAGGCTACAATATACAGTCTGTAAATTATATTACATTTATCAAATATTTCCTAGGAGGTAGATGGCTCATCACAAGTGCTATTGCACATTGAAAGCTTGAAGCAGTGAAAGCCATGCTTAGTCTCCAGAACAAAACTCTGGAATCTCCAAACTTCTGCTATCATGCATTAGTCACATTCTCCACAAACAGTGAGATCCAATATTCCTTACATTTTAAGGGCACAACTTTAAAAAGGGTTTTTGCAGGCCAGCTAATAGATAATTCATAATAAAGATAACAATTATAAAAAGTTATTAATCAATTCAAACTTGATTTTATGATATTTATTCTAAGTTTGTTTATTTTTTTTGGGCAGGTACATCAAAAATCCCTTCCTTGCTTCTTGTCCAAATGGTAGTGAGTCTTCTGGTCTCAGGCTGCAATTTATGTCCATCCATACTTCTGCATCTATCAAAATGTGATAGTTCTGTTGTATTCTCAGGCTAAAAATAAAGCTGACTTATTAGCATCCTACTTTAAACTCTTGCGTAAATGATCTTGGAAAATCAACTCCTATCAGATCAAGTGCATCCTACTTAATGCCTCCTGCAGTCTTTCAACAAAAGGCACTGGAAGAATTCTGAACAATTTTGATGCTGTGAAGGACCTGGCTTGTTATTTGTTATTTGGTTTTTTTAGGAGCATTAGCAACTAAGGCCATATTGCTCCGTGATATGCGATGGTCATTCCCTTGACCTTTCCGCATCCTCCGTATTTGGTGGTGACGGGCTCGAACCTCGGTCTAATCAAGAAGCCTGTGCTACGCACTGCTGCTCCTTCCCACCTGGCTACGGAGGCGCCTAAGGACCTGGCACTCCTCCACTTGTTTCCAAAACCTGTGCACCAAGTGCAAACTGTTCTGATTCAAAAGGACTTAGTTCTATTAGGAGACTCCATTGTCAGAGTCACTGAAAAAAATAGGTGCTTGCCCTTGGGAATAATGTAACTCGGAGCTTGTTAGGGACTGTTTGTTTGTTTGTTTGTTTTGATTTTATTGGCGCATTAGCGACTAAGGCTATAATGCGCCAAGACCATTGTTAGGGACTCAAGATTCAGTCCCCAGAACAGAATAACCAAGTGCAAACTACTCTGGTTCAAAAGGACTAGTCCTATTAAGAGACTCCATTGTCAGGGAAACAGGAAATATTTTTTGTAGTAAGGATAGGTGGACTGGAACCAGGGTATGTCTGCCAGGAGCAACAATTAATGACGTCACTAACAGATTGTCAGATTTTAAGGGGGTAAAGAGAATATTATTATTCATGTGGGGACTTATGATATTAAGCACACACAATCTGACGATTTGTTAGACAAATATAGGACCATGCTGAAGAAATGTTGCGAGTTAGGTCAGAATGTCTATGTGGTCAGAATGTCTATCTGCAATTCTGCCTAGGCATAATAGGAGGAATTATATGGTGAAAGCCTTGTGGATTAACTCGAGACTTGAAGGACACTGCAAAGCATCTGATAATATTGGTCAAAGTAATGCTTGCACATACCTCAAGAGTTCTTGTTTGGTACCACAACAGATCATATTAGCAAGATGTTCTGTGGGCAAAAACATTTCAAATGAGCGAGTAGCTAAAGCCAAGGAAGTAAGCTTAAACTTCAAGAGGTATCAGGGTAGTTAACTATACAAGAAAACAGTAATGTTAGCAGTGTCATCAATAAAATGAGCGAATTTAAACTGCTGGTTAGGACAAGTAATGCTGACATAAGGCTTACGGTTGTTGTTGTTATTTGGTTTTTAGGAGTATTAGCAACCAAGGCCGTATTGCTCCAGGGATATGCGGTGGTCATTCCCTGACCTTTCCGCATCCTCCGTATTTGGTGGGCATGGGCTCGAACCCCCCGGTCTAATCAAGAAGCGTGTGCTACGCACTGCTGCTCCTGCCCACCTGGCTACGGAGGTGCCTAGGGTTTATGGAACTGTGGTGCCACCCAGAAATAGGGGATGAGGAGTTTTAGTATGGTATGTACAATGTATTTAGGAAGGATAGCACAGATAGGAGTAATGGGGGTCATGCATCTTATCAAAAGCAGTCTGAGCATGACGAAAGCTTTCCCAGGATCAGACGTCTCACATGCTAGTATAGAATCTGTATGGTATAAGATAGTTGAAAGCAAAGATATAATGAGAGTAGGAGTAATCTACAGGCCAGGTGATTGTGACAATTATGATGAGAGCCTCTACATGCAAATGGAATGGGCAAGTAACCATGAATGTCTTATTATGGGTGATTTTAATTTGCCTCTAATTGATTGAAGCAAATGGTAAGAAAACATGACATGGGAGACGAAATTTTTAAATCAACTAGATGATTTTTATTTGTAGCAACGTGTCAGGGAAAGTACTAGGGAAAAGTATATTCTAGACCCAATCATCACCCATGAACCTGATGAGATAATAGGGCTGACAGTACAGGAACAAGTAGCAGGAAGTGATCATGGAATTCTATGGTGGACAATGAAAAGAGAGAGAGAGAGAGAGAGAGAGAGAGAGAGAGAGAGAGAGAGATATTCAGGAAAGGAAATTGTGACAGCTTAAGGTATTATACATGGCCTCTATTAACAGGGTATATATCTCACAGAGAGCAAATACAACTCAATTATGGTATACCTTTAAAACATTAATCACAAAAAGCCTTGAATGAGTATATAACATTAAAAAAAATAATCAATGAGGAGGATTTCAGGCTGGATGAATAATGAAGTTGCCAGATTACTTGAGCAGAAAAGACAGCATGGAAAAGTTACACAACAATAAAAAGTACTGAACCTATAACAGCTACAAATTGATCTGTAATAGTGCCACAGGAAAGGTTAGGCTGGCAAAGGCAAATTATGAGAAATCGCTGGCAAAGAGTGGAGATAACAAATTCTTCACATATATAAATGCAAACAAGAGAAGGACAATCCATTACATAAGGGTAATGGATTGTGCTTCTCCAGATCGGACCCTTATGTAATGGATGTGGGATAGTATTAGATACCCTAACTGATGTTGCAGATGAATTCAACAGTTACTTTGCATCGATATTTACAGAAAAAAAAACTATGTTAATGAGAAATTATGGGAGTGAAGTTGAAAAATATGTAATTAATGATATTGAAATGTCACATTATTTAATGAAAAAAACTTGAGCCTACTAGAGTAAGGCTCCTGGGGTTGATGGCATATACTCTATAATTTTAAGGGAGGCAGCAAGTGAGTGCATTGAACCATTAAGGCTAATTATGAGTGTGTCACTAGACTCAGGAGAGATTCCATTGGATTAGAAAAGTGTCAGTGTATCATTGCCAATACATAAAGAAAGTTCTAAGAGTTTGGGGAATTTACTGACTGGTCAGTCTAACTTCAGTAGTAGGGAAAATCATGGAGGCAATGATCAACGGTGGAATTCAGGATCATTTAGATAGAAATGGAATTCTGAAAGATACACAGCATGTTTTGTAAAGGGAAAACAGTGTTTAACAAATCTGTTAGCTATTTTGACAGGGTCACTCATTAGCTGGATTTAGGGAATAATTTCGACATTGTTTATTTAGATTTCAGCATAGCATTTGACTCAGTCCCACATGAGCAGTTATTTTATAAACTGGAACAGGTTGGAATCACAGGGAAAATCCTTAGATGGATAGCAGGATGGACTCAGGAAAGGAGGCAGCGGGTTGTGATAAATGGCTAATCCTCAGATTGGGTTAATATACGAAGTGGGGTTCCCCAAGGATCAGTATTGGGACCACTTTTGTTTTTGATTTTCTTAAATGCCATCGATGAAGGGATAGAGGGTGTGATGTCCAAACGTGCAGATGATGTAAAGATCAGTAGAGTAGTTAATGATCACCACCAATCAGAGCTTCTTTAGAGTGACCTAGATAGGCTTCAGGGATGGTCAGAAAAGTGGCAGCTATGCTTTAATTTAGCAAAATGCAAGGTCTTATACCCGGGGGGGGGGGGGGGAACAGTAACCCCAAAATAACTTATACACTTGGTTGAGTTGAAATAAAGTCAGAAGTAGAGAAAAGGGACTTGAGTGTTAAGATACAGTCAGACATGAAGTTTTCTGAGCATTGTAGACATGTTGCAAGGAAGGCCTGTGGTGTCCAACTGATGATTTATCAAACATTTGTAAGTAGAGATAAGGACATCATAATTCCATTATATAAGGCTATTATTAGATCACACTTGGAATACTGTGTTCAAGTATGGAGACCACACCTAAAAAAAGACATCAAGCTTCTTGAAAGGGTCTCAAGATGGGTAACTTGCATGGTGAGATCAGCAGAAGGGTGTCCCTATGAGGAAAGACTTCAAATATGGGAGTTGCACAGCTTGGAAACTAGGCACCTTAGAGGAGATTTGATTGAGGTGTTTAAGGTTCTGAGCAGCAAAAGTAACATGAATGAGGATGAAATTTTATGGTTATAAATGATTATAGAACTTGAGGCCATAAATTCAAGTTACGTGAGGAGAAGTTTAGACTGGATTGCAAGAGGTTTTAATTTAGCCACTGAGTTATAAATTACTGGAATAAGTTACCTACATGGGTAATTGAGGCTGACAGTTTGGGGAAATTCAAAGGTCAGCTGCACAGTTACCTATGGAAAATTATTATTTATTAATATTATTTACCTATGGAGAATTATTATTTTTAAATATTTATTTAATTTAATTTTATTATTATTTTACTCTTTTCTTTTGGCTAGTGCAGCATAAACCTTAGGCTTTCTTGCACCATATGGCTGTTACTAATACCAACACTAATACTAATAATGGGGAATTTTAATTTTTCAGATGTTGATTAGAATTTGTGGGTTGGTTACTCACACACTAGCAAGACTTGTAGATTTCTTGGATGACTGTTTTCTACAGCAGCATTTTTAGAAAGGCAAAAAGAGGAAGCAATACTCTTGATCTGGTTATCGATAGTGATTCTACATGCATTAAGAATCTTCAGGTAAAAGACCCACTGGGTGGCAGCAATCACAGTGTACTAATGTAGAATTTAATTAAAGACATAACTACTGTCAAGGATAAAGGGAAAGGATTTTGCTTTCATAAGGGTGACTACAATGGTCTCAGACAGTTATTAAATTCTATGCAATGGGACTAACTGATGTCATCAACAGCAAATTTTAAATGTGAAGTAATCATAAAAGCTACTAGACTTTTCACACCAATGAAGAAATTGTTCAAGGTTGAGATTGAAATGGATGTCACACGAAGTGTTCAAACGTGGCAGAGAAAAAAAGTGCATGGGATGCATATAAATTATCAGGTAATACGGAAGTCTGTGGTCTATATAAATTAGTCTGAAATCAATCAAAAAGGAGGTTAGATAAGCTAAGGCAAATTAAAAGAAGTCTCTGGTAAAGAATGCAAAGCAAAGTATCACAGACCCCTATGCTTATATTAACAGTAGAAAGAAGGGGGTTGGATCACATTGGGTCACATGATGTCAATGGGTTAACTGTTGATGACTCTGCTCAAGTTGTTGACAAATTGAA
This sequence comes from Mastigoproctus giganteus, assembly GCF_048544385.1. Taxonomy (NCBI): domain Eukaryota; kingdom Metazoa; phylum Arthropoda; class Arachnida; order Uropygi; family Thelyphonidae; genus Mastigoproctus; species Mastigoproctus giganteus. Next base: position 76,615,282 of record NC_143582.1, read on the forward strand.
TAGGTATTTTGCATCTACATTCACATGACAATTCTTTAGGAAAGGGAATGCTAGAAGTTTATCAAACTAATGGGAAGCTAAATGACTGTGTGATAACTGAAATGAAAGTGGAAGAGAAATTGATGAAGATGAACATAAAGAGGGCAGCAGAGGTGGATGGGATCTATCCAATCATATTAAGGGAGGGTGCAAAGCAGTTAAGCAAACTCTTAGCCATAATTATAAGAACATCCTTGGATTTAGAGCAACTATGAACTGGAGATGTGCGAATATATCCCCACTTCATAAAGGGGGATGAAAAGGTGACGTGTAATTAGACCTGTTATTTTAACACCTGTTCCAGGGAAAATAATGGAGTCTGGTTAAAGGAGTAATGCAGAACCATCTGGACAGGAATGCAATTACACTGCAGTCACAGCATGGAACTGTTAAGAGGGGATCTTCTCTAACCAATCTAATATGTTACTATGATGTAGTGAGCAAGGAACTGGATGCAAAAAATAATTTTGATATCATATACTTGGATTTCAGGAAGGCTAATGATACTGTTGCACATAAAAGACTACTGTATAAACTGAAGCAATGTGGCATTAAGGGCAAGTTTCTACTACAGATAAAAGAGAGTGGAAGAAGGGAGAGTTGTTATCAATGGGTTCTACTCTTTGTGGCCTAATGTTATTAGTGGAGTCCCCCAGGGTTCGGTGCTGGACCCATCGTGGTTTTCAATATTTATTAATGATATCGATGAAGGTATATCAGGGTAAGTTACTGCAATACAATCTATAAAAAATTGGTCAATGGGCTGAGAAATGGCAGTTGAAGTTTAGCATTAACAAATGCAAGGTAAAAATCACACTACACACTATCAATCTGATGGACATGAGTCACATTTCTAAACATAAATAAATGTCCACTTCATTTTTGTTTAGCATTGTGAAATAAATGTGCAGCATTTTTTTAAAATTTACATGACAAGTTTTCTATGCTTTTTACTTTTATAAATTTATTATCACAAGTTTCCAGATGTTATCTGTGTGAGGGCACTTGTTTTCTTATGGAAGATGGGGAATGGTTTAATGGAGACAGAATTTAAACCCGTTGTTTTTATTTCATCTAGGTAGTACATTTGGAAAAGAAACCTGGCAGTCCTTGCGAGATAGAACAGGCATATTACTTAATGACTGTACAGCCACATTTCAAACCACAGCCACAACAGCTAGTTGTTGTTATTTGGTTTTTAGGAGCATTAGCAACTAAGGCCATATTGCTCCGGGGATATGTGGTGGTCATTCCCTGATCTTTCCGCATCCTCCCTATTTGGTGGTCATGGGCTCAAACCCCGGTCTAATCAAGAAGCATGTGCTACGCACTGCTGCTCCTGCCCACCTGGCTACAGAGGAAACACAGTTGGAAGATTTTCTCTTCCAGATGTACTACCTAGATAAAATAAAAACAACAGGTTTAAATATATTCTTTGTGTCCATTAAATCATCCTCCATCTTCCATAAGAAAACAAGTGCCCCCACACAAATAACATCTGGAAACCTGTGATAATAAATTTATAAAAGTGAAAAGCACAGAAAACTTGTCAATTAAATAAAAAAATATATATAATAATGTGCAGCATATATATATATATATATATATATACATGCTGCACATTTATTTCACAATGCTAAACAAAAATGAAGTGGACATTTATGTTTAGAAATGTGACATGTCCATCAGATTGATAGTGTGTAGTGTGATTAATTGCAGTTGAAGTATAACATTAACAAATGCAAGGTACTGCATATGGGTAGCAGTAATCCCAGAGTAATTATCAACTGTGTGGTACTACACTTAGGGTAGTATAAAATGAAAAAGACCTGGGGGTAATTATGCTGTCAGATATGAAATTCTCTGAGCAGCGTAGGCATGATGCCAGGACATGCTCGTGGAGTTTTGTCAATAATATATAGAAACTTTGCTAGCAGGGATAAAATGATTATCCCTTTGTACAAGATCATGGTTAAGAAGGATGTAGATCTGCTGGAATGGGTGTTGAGATCAGACTGAGGTGTTTAAGGCCTTGAATGGATGAATGTTAACAGCATTGTGAGGTTGAAGGGCAACCACAATCAGAACACAGATAATCTTTAATGAACTAGTGGTCCTCTTTAAACTTTGCAAAACACCAAAAATCTCTGAACAGTAGACAGCAGCATCTTTGAAAACTCTGAATATTTTGTGGGGTTCTGTTGTGCTGTTCCTTACGTTGAAAAAATCTTATGTAATTCACTGCTCAGTAAAGTCCCTCATTTTAAAATGTGATGCTACAAAAAACATTTTATATTCAATGCATGCTAATTTAGACTGACTGCAGAGAATGGGATGATGATGCTGAATTTCAAGATATAAAGTCAATCTATAAAGTTTTTAATCACACCTCAATACACATAATAAAATTTCTATTTGTATGAATTTAATGAAATTTGAAATGGCTAGAGAAGCATTTTTAAAAGAGAGAGCCATATATAAAATTTTAGGAGAATCGACTCGTTGGGAGTCATTTTGTTAGATGCATAGAGCGGAACATGTTTAAAACCAAAGGAGGCTTACACATTTGTAAACATGTTTAATAAGGTGGAATAATGCCCAAAAAACAAATCAGTGCCAAGATATTGTAGTACACATTAAGATTTTATTAATTTTACATTAGAATAAACCATAATATATACACAAATCTGATATAATTTTGGGGTGAATGACCTAATCCAACATACCTAGGAGGATTTGTAGGTGCAGTAACTGAAGCAAAATATTCTTGATTTCCATGATTACCTCTTATGACTTCTGCAACTGTGTTAATTGTCTAAAAATCAGAATATCAACAATTGTTTTTAATGCCATGTAATAAAAATAAATCTAATTCATATTTTAGTATCTGTCAATCTGTGTAATCACACCGCAATATACAACCTTTGTAAAAAAAGTGGTTGATATTTAAAGTATCTTTGTTTCTGAAATGGAAATTTCAGAAACTAAAGCATTCAAATTATAAAACTATGATTTAAATTATTTATATCAAGCAAGAAACAAATGCAAAAGCAACATTTCAGTATGAAGAAAGCTGATAAATTTCAGTGATAACAGTTTTATGCTTTAAAATACATACCATATATAAGTTAAAAACTAAACCTACAAAAGCTTAAACTGCTTGCACAACAAGAATAGATAAGTTACATGTTATTAGCTGTTTACAGTACTAATAACAGTTATTAGTACTGTAAACAAAATGGATGAATTTGAGCAACCATTTACATCTACTGATGTTGATATAACAGGGTTAACTGAGATTTGCTGTCACTGATACAGAAGATGGCAAGTCACATTTTGGAACATACAATGAACATAGGAAAAATAGTCAGAATGGAGGGAAGTGGGTGGGTGGGAAGATTTATGCTTCCAATCAAAAGGTTCAATGTGGTAAAATTGTACCCTGATTCAGAACAATATCAGGAGAGCACAGAATGTGTGTGTGGGATGTGATATGCTTAATGGCAAATGAAACGTCAGTGGGGGAGGATGTTTTGCAGATTGCACAATAACAACATGTATAACTTGAACCAGCAAGAAAGTCTCGCTACTTTGTTAAGTTAAGGGAAATTTTCATTATGCCACTCACTTGCTGAGACCACACACAAAGAGAATTGGAAATAGTGAATTGCTAACTTGACCTGCAGAATAAATATTCTGAATCAATTTGACTGTTATGTACAAACATGCTAGGAGAAGGTACAAGAGGCAAGAATAATCCTGACTGGTTACCACTAGCCAGGTGGGTAATATGACAGTACTGGAATCATTTGCAGTGTCCGAAATTTAACAATGAAAAATCAGTTAAAACTCATTACAAATAATTTTTAATTGGTTTAACCTGGAGCAATTTTGCTTATTTGAATCAACAGTTACGGGTGCATTATTTGCTTATTTGAATCAACAGTTACGGGTGTTAACATTATTCATAATACTATTACAAAATTTGGATACATGTTCTCCATATGACTAAATCAGTGTTTTTAAACATTGGAACAATGGTCTTAAACATTCCAGTCAACTGTTGAAGCCCACGCACAACTGACTGGAACAACATTTCAATTCCTAAAATAAATCATTTTAATTAATATAAGAAAAATTACCATTTCGTAAGAGTAGATGATCTTTGCAATGTTTCATAAGACTTGTATCATCAGTATTTTTCAAATTGCTAACGTTGTATAAAAAACTAAAAATATTAGTATAATTTTCTTATGAGAGAGAGAGAAATTCACAGTGATAGATTAGTTTTTCATAACAACTGACTAGTATAACCTAATTTTTAGCAAACTAGGCATTTCTCTTCATTCTTTACAAATTTCATTTTTAAATAAATGAAGTTGAGGTTCACAAACCTTTCACTTTATTAGCTTCAAAGTTCTTTGGCTCTTTTTAAAGTAACATATCTAAATTTTATAATAAAATCAATATCTTACTCAGGTCTCGATATTGAACATATATATATATAGGAAAAGAGAATTATTCTACAATTGAATATGGATATGTACATTAGCAACTGTCCATGTGATCGTCTTATGTCATTGTCTCAGAAAACCAAGTCTATTGAGAGAATCATTTCCGTGAAGATTTTGAAACATCATAGCAAAAATTTGGGATAAAAAATGGTTCAGTTATTGGAATGTGCTTTGCAAATTTTTACTTTTCATTTATTTCAGTATATTCAATCATTTTGCCCTAAATTTATATAGATTGCTGTTTTTTTTAATCTGTTTCTTAGAACAGATTAAAATTGTTTTCTGAATGGTACAAGATCACAGTCAACAATCTTTAAAAAATAATCTATTTTGAATACCTCTTTTGCATTAAAATTAATTCAATCTTTGATTTGAACATTTTGATCCATATTTGAACATTTTCCTTTTTTTGATGTGCTCTTTATCTTAAAGTTTGGACTTATATTCCTTTGCATACTTTGAAACTAAATAAGGAGCATTTTCAAATACACCTGAACAATATTCAATAAAAAAAAAAAATGAAAAAAGCAAGCTCTTCTAAATGCTTTAAAGCATTTGTGATACATCTGTACAAGACTTTTTCAACAATACTTGTCATATTCACCTTATATAATATCATGTATCACATGATTACAGTTGATAAAAATTCAATAGTATTTAAAAGTTCATTTGCTGAAGAAACTTCTGATTTAAATTTCGGATCTGTACCAGTATTCAGAGCTCCTTTTAATATTCGATTTACCCCTCCAATTTGAAAATATATCATTTTAACATTATCTATTTTACCCCCGAACCGTGTTTTGTCAGTGGCTTTGATGAACAAATAGTTAATGCTCAGATAGAGTATTCTCTGGAAAAACAGCAGCAGATCCCACACATGATTCCGATTTTGAGCTGTGTGTGTGTGTGTAAACTGGCAAGAAGTCACAATGTTCTGCATGGTGTTATGAATACAGCTTGGTTTTTTTTTTTTTTTTTTTTTAGGAACATTAGCAACTAAGGCCATGTTGCTCCAGGGATATACAGTGGTCATTCCCTGACCTTTCCGCATACTCCGTATTTGGTGGTCACGGGCTTGAATCCCGGTCTAATAAAGAAGCGTGTGCTACGCACTACTGCTCCTGCCCACTTGGCTATGGAGGCACCTATGAATACAGCTGAAGGTAGACAGATGAAGGTGTATTAGACTTCACTGCATTCTTTAGCAAGAAGTCACATGCCGGTATTTCAGCATGCCAGGGTGGAAGGGGCTGTTTTGGTGATCAAGCAACCTTCTCTACTGTGATGTTAAGCTCCGTGAGTAGCTTTTGAACATAAATGCTGAATGGGCGATTGGCAGCTAGACATCTGTTATAAAGATTTTCCCATCGTGTCTCAAAAGCGGATGTCACGTGGGGGTGATCTGACAGGGAGTTCAGCTTAAAGGTTTAGTGTAGAGACAACTGTTTTCATTGAAGAGACAAGGATGGTTCATTTGCTTCGATATACAGACTTTGGACGGGTGATGTTCTGAATGCACCAGTAGCAATACAAATGGTCTGATGGTGAATGGGGTCAAGCCAGCAGAGTGTGCTATTTCTAACAGAAAAATATACCCAAGACCCATAATCTAATTTTGAGCATACAAGTGCATGGTACAGATGGAGTAAAGTGCATCTGTCTGTGCCCTAAGAAGAAGAGAGAGCACAGAGAATGTTAAGCCTTCTCATTCACTTTGTGTGTAGCTGACAAATGTGTTGGAGGAATGTCAGTTTTTTTGTCAAATATGAGTCTCAAGAATTGTCTCTACTACTGGAATGATGTTTTGTCCAAGTCATAATTCAGGCTGGGAATGGGTGGGGGAGGTACATTTGCGACAGAAATGGACGCAAACTGTCATCTCCAATGAGAACCTGAAACCATTGGCTGTGGACCAGGATTTAAGACGGTCAGTGGCTTTTTTTTTTTTTTTTTTTGCAGTTGTCTTGCAGTAACCATCATATTGCATGATTGAGAAAATATGCTGGTCATCAACATAAAGTAGTATATTTTTTACGGTTGGAGGAATTTTTTGGTAATGGAGTTTACTTTAATGGCAAAAAGCACGACACTTAAGACAGATTCTTGTGGTACCCCTTCCTCATGACAAAAGGGCCGGGAAAGGATGGATCCTACTCAAACTTGGAAATGAAGATGGGATAAGAAATCTTTAATAAAAATGGGAAGATGACCTCTTAGACAGAGGTTATAAAGGTCTTTTAAAATTCCAAATTTCCAAGTTGCATTGTACACTTTTTCCATGTCAAAAATGGACAACAAGCGTTCTCTTTTTAGGAATGCATTTCGAATAGATGTTTCCAGTCTAATTAAGTGGTCCAAAGTGGACATGTTCCTTTGGAAGTGGCACCTGAAATTGAGAGAGAGAGGCCATTCAATTCCAAGTACCATAAAGGATGGCATTAACCATTCTCTCCAATATTTCACACAGACAGCTAGTCAGGGCAATAGGACAATGATTATTCAGAAACTTAGGATCTTTTCCTGGAGTGGCAAAAGCAAGAATGGTTGCCTTGCACAAGGTGTCCAGAACTGCTCTTCAAGGAAGATTCTGGTGTACAGGAAGAGCAGAAGGTCCTTGGATTTTGGTGAAAGTTGTTTGATCATATTTCATAATGGATGTCGTCTAGTCCAACAGCAGTAGTCTTTGTAAGAGCAAGCGCTGTTTTCAGCTCATGAATGGTAAACATGTCAGAGGTAATAACAGAAAAATGTTCTTGATCTGATTATACAGATACAGATCAAACTGGAAAAATAAAAATAATAAGTGGACTAGATAGACTTTTGTAAGCTAATTCCAAAGCAGTTTTTGGTTTTTCTCTACCATGTCAGTTTTTGTGATGAGACATACGACTCTCATACCTATTTGGCTAACCTATATGTACATCATTATTTATTTATTACACTGGCCATATTAAAAAAAAAAAAAAAAAATCATACCTTTGGCACAAAAGTTGCAGATTCAAAAGGAAATTGATCTGCCGAATCTAAAAACACCAAAATTATGTCTCCATCCCATCTCTGACATTGATGTTTTGCTAACTTAATGAACAACTAGTTTCATTAATTTCAGTAATATGTCTCTTAAAAATGAGTCATTTATTTCAAAATACTTTAATCAAACAATGTAGTCACATACATTCTATTTCCTTAGAAATATTTGCCACTCAGAGGGTTTTTCTTATAATCCACTTTGCTTTCCCTCTTAAGAAACCAACAATAATCTCCAATCATGGCAGTATCTTAGTGACCTTGGTACAAATTGGTACTACATCATGGGGATGACACTGATTTTTCCTTTTGTTGAACAAACCACAAAATCCATTCGAACAAATGGCACACATCATAAGGTGTGGTGATCATGCCTCATTCTGGTCACCTAGATGACAGTTTAAGTAAAACGATAAATTTTCCAAATATATATCCATTGCGATTTTCTTAGGAATGTGTAGCCAAATTTCTTGGGATAATTTTTACACTTTTGAGGCATGACAAATGTGCTTCAGTAATTTTCCAGATCTTAGCTGCAACAACTTGTAATCAAATTATTAAATATTAAATCAAATAAAGGATATAAATATATTCAAATAATTTCCTGTCATGAGGACAGGAAAAAAATAAATAAAAATAAAATTTCATGAAATTCCATCCATTAGGAGTCAAGTTGTTACATGCAAACATACGGACATAGTGAAGATAATAGATGCATTATTCACAGATGCTAACACACCTAATTAGAAGTGCTAGATAAACCAGAAATGGATTTGGAATCAGCATCCAAAGCATCCAAGTCCACATAATCTTTTTTTCCCCCAATGAAAAATACTTTTTGATCTGTGTAATTTATAATCATCCTGTGTACTTTTCTTCTTTTCAGCAAGTCTTATCAGTTCGTCTGACATCCATCTAGGTATTCTTGAACAATATCTTTCGGTTGGTATGGAATGCATTTTAGAATATGCAGTTCGTAACATGATCAGTTGTTCCCACTGAAAAGAATTTAAAAACTGTGCATGACCACTGTAGTAATTTAAGAAAGCAAAATCTCTTCTTTTTTACTCTTGGCAGTAGTTATATTTTTAAGTAAATCTCACATTAATATATTACGATCACTGCCACCTAGTGGTGCTATCTGGAAGTTCTTAATGCATGACGAATATATATATATATTTTTTTATATTTTTACAAATAGTAAGAATCGTTTTCTTAGATACACGTTTCATGTATATGTAATATGCATACTACTTCCTTTATGACTGACAGATATAGATGTGTCCAGACATGTCAAGTAGACACAAACCTGTGAATTGTTTTTTCCACATTCAATTGTTTTCTGGTGCAGTTGTGCTAAGTAGTACCTACTTCTAAGATAACTTTCATATTCTGTGTCTTTGATAACGGCAACTCATGATTGTGTGAACAATCAAAATATACAGGAAACCCTCTTATAACATAGTGTGAAACCATGTTATATGGGACTAAGAACCAGTACAAAAAAAAAAAAGAGTTACATTCCAAAAGCTAACAAAAAATACACCATTTTTTTTATAACTATCGGAAACTTAATTTTTATTAAAAATAGTAATAACTAAACAAACGCCTTACAAATTGTGATACATATATGTCAGTTGTTGTTTTGGTTTTTAGGAGCATTAGCAACTAAGGCCATATTACTCCAGGGATGTGTGGTGGTCATTCCCTGACCTTTCTGCATCCTCCGTATTTGGTGGTCACAGGCTTGAACCCCGGTCTAATCAAGAAGCGTGTGCTGCTCCTGCCCACCTGGCTACGGAGGCGCCATATATGTCAGATAATGTACATTCGTTTAATTTTCTTCCTCTTCATCGCTGCTAAGCACAACCAAACAAGAATGCTTTCTCTGTTGCAAAATATCTTCACCTTCTGAACTTTCTTCTTCTGCATCTAGATTTTGCGTATCTTCTGCTCTCTAAAAAATCAGTAATCTGGTTTGTTTGCTTTTGCTTGATAGATCTTTGTAAATTGCATGGTATGGAACAAAGCATTTTTGAAACTCCCTTTTAAACTTTGTGCTCTTTTCAGTTGAAGGTCAACAAATCTGCATCCAAAAAATAAGATTCTAATTGCTCAGCTAAGTTTATGCCTTCCCGTATGCTTTTTAGAGTAAAATTTGGAACTTCATAATTTTCATTTGCCTATCATCCTCTGAATTGATTTACCTCTGATGCCATTTCCACCAATCCACTTTGCCAGCCACTAATTCTTAATGTCTTCAGTAGTCATATCATCAAAACCTTCCCCTCCTACCGACTTAGCAAGTTCTACTATCATACTAATTGTTTTCTGCCAGTTGGACCATATTTCATGAATGAACTGACTCTGGCCATACATTTTTCCAACACGCACGTGTTAATGGTTTTACTTCTTTGAGCGATAAAGCTATGGTTCCAATACAGTCCACAACCGAGAAAGGTTTCCATGCCTCCATCACTTAAATAGATTTGGAATCAATTTTTTCCAAAATCCACTGTAATGAGTTTTAAAGGTAAATTAAAGAAGTTGTATTAGATGGTAGGAATATTACTTCAACGTTTGGATGACTTAAATCTTTTGGATGGCCTGGAGCGTTATCCAATAGTAATAAAATTTTTTTTTCTCCACAAGTTCAATAGCACAGAATCTAACACAGGGATTTCCCAATAAAATAAATGTGGATTTTCCAATTTTTTTTTTTTTTTTTTCACCCTAGTGAGCCAAAAGTGGGGATTTCCAAAAGAGAATAGAAACATTGAAAAATTATATCCAACATAATAGCAGGGTTTTCCCTGCACAAAAATACAGTGCAAGGTTTGCCTGGCCACCCACTAAGACCTATCGTTTCTTTTAGTAGATCAGCTTTTGCTAATTTATATCCCCACTCACTCGATTCTCTACATTCAAAATTAATAATACCAACCAAGCCTTTCAGAAAATCAGTTACACCACCATATCTGACTGAGATATATTAGTTTCTATTGATATCATATCCCTATACACTAATGTGCCCATTCCTTTCACCCTACAAGCATTACACGTACTTCTAACAGCTGATGACACTTTAACAAAACATACCTCTTTCAGTTGACCACATCCTTGAACTCACCACTCTTTTACTAGATGCTAGATATTTTAGATTTAATAATAAAATTTATCGACAAATATTCAGTTTACCAATGGGTTTAGGCATTTCTGCTCCCCTTTCTGAAATTTATCTCGCCACTATTGAAAACCAAATTTTACAACCTTTCCCTTCTGAAATTAAATTATACATACGCTACGCCGATGATGTCCTAATAATAGGCAACAGAACAACCACAGACAATCTCTTTTTAAAATTCAATACAATACACGATAGGCTAAACCTTACCCTCGAAATCGCAACGAACAGCCAGATTAATTTTCTTAATCTTACTATTTATACAATAAACACAAATTTAAATACAAAGATTTTCAGAAAAAAAACGCACACCGGTAAATATCTACATTTCACTTCACATCATCCCCTTAGTACCAAAAAAGCCATCCTACACAACCAAATCTACAACGCTATCAAATTCAGCTGTTCACAAAACGATCTACACAACGAACTTCAATACCTTACTGATAAATTCATAGCCAGAAGCTAACCCCCCCCCCCTCAACTCATCCAACATACAATATCCACCGTTAAAAACAGTATTAATAACCCCACCAGACACAGTAACAAGACAAATACTCGCATAGTTCTCCCTTATCATAGTGAACTCGCAGCACAATTCCGGCGTATATTCAAAGATACTGATATCTCCCTCACCTTCTCTACTTATAATAAACTAAGTTCCCTATTTAATTCTTATAAAGATACACACAAATATCCCATCAACGATCTCAATAATATAATATATCTCATAAAATGCCAACCAAACTGCGACACCTGTTACATTGGCAGCACTACCACCAAATTCGATTCCTCCACAACTTCCAATGCCCGCGCATACTACCACTTCAACAGTTTCAGGAGGCACCTCTGCTAGGTGGGAAGGAGCAGCAGTGCGTAGCACACGATTCTTGATTAGACCGGGGTTCGAGCCCATCACCACCAAATACAGAGAATGCAGAAAGGTCAGCGAATGACCACCGCATATCCCGGAGCAATATGGCCTTAGTTGCTAATGCTCCAAATAACAAACAAACAAACAGTTTCAGGACAAGTCAATCCTGCACTGAGTTAGCAATCCATGCTCAAACCCACAACCACACCCCCCTTGTTGACTCTGCCATCACCATTATTAAACTTGGATCGAGCTACAGAATTCTTCAATATGAAGCCCTCACCATCGAATGGTACCGACACCATTCCAATCTCAATATTATTAACGCTAAACTTCCCTTCAACCTCTCACCGGCTTGGAACCTCTCGCGGCTCAAGTTCCCACGTGTCAAAAAGAGCATCACGAGAGTATAGATAAACTTTAAATACAACACGCGCTCACTTCTCTCCCATTTGCCAACTGATGATGGTTTATTCAACAAAAGTCCCTCATAACGACTATTGGCATTACCGGTCTTTTTTTTTTTTTTTTTTGTTTTTTTTTTCTCTCCATTTGCATCCTTTAACCTCTTCATGACAACCAAGGATTGGAGATCTGCACTTCTACTTCCTTGCACTCATTTTAAAATCTGCTTAAAATATTTTCACCCCATTCTCCGCCTTAGTTCTTTTTAATGCATCTTCCAACCTAAATTTAGCCACCATCTACCAATAAATTTATTGCAGATTTATAAAAGGTGAGTACCATTTTTTAAGCACTTGCTATTCAATTTTTAGTCAGATTTATCACGGTATTATAAGGTTACTATAATTTCACTATTGTCAAATTATTGGTCTGCTACTTGGCCAACAACTTGGTTATACAAAAGTTTGTTGCTTTCTGTGCTAATGAGATAGCTGAGCAAGCAGAGAACAGTGGAAAAGGAAAGCAGCTGCCAAGACAGTCCTCTAACACCAGCTCCAAAGAATATTAAAGGGCCACTAGTAGATTGAAACAAAGTACTGTTAACTCCTCTTCATATAAAGCTAGGCAGAGTGAAACAGTTTGAATAAAGAAGAAAATTGTTTTAAGTATGTTTGCATTAAATTCCCATCACTTCCATATAAAAAAAAAAAAAATCAAAGGAATTTTTGTTGAACCTCAAATCCAAGTTGTTGCTAGATTATGTATTTGAAGAATCCAGGAACCAAACAGAAAGAGAAAGTTAGAATGGCTTCAAAAATGTAGTGCACAATATTTTGGTAAACTACAATAGAACCTGAATAAGAAATTCCCGCATAAGAAATTTTCCCCTGTACTAGGTTTGGTTTCTTAAGTCACAATTTCAATTCTATATATTTTAATGTATTATTTTCCTGCGTAAGAGGTTTCCCAGGTGAAATGTTTTCCCGCATAAAAAGTTCGTGATAAAGAACGCACAGTGTATTATTTTAATGCATTAAGGACTTATACCTCAAGCTGCGAAAAAGTTAGACTATGTATATTTTAGTGCACTTGCATCATTTATACACAGCCAATTATAGATTAGCAAAAAAATTTGCTAATCTATAATTGCAATAGTGGCATCGTTTTAGTTACATTTCATATTGTGAATACCTTCACGACGAGTTGCCATGACATCGCACTACTTCAAATAAGTAACACTTCACCCGAAGGAGAAGACTGTTGTTACTTATTCTCAGTGGATACCACCACCCAGACAGCACTGTTTCAGGGCTATTTGGCCCTTCTTCGGTGGGTGGGTGGGTGGGTAGGTACCCAAGTGATGTAATGATGACAAAACAGTTGTGAAGTATATCTCCACAATATGAGAGATGCCTGATGGTATATGATATAAGTTAGGACTAATACATTAAGGGCTTATTCCTCAAGCTGCGAAAGAGTTAGATTATGTATATTTTAGTGCACTTGCATCATTTATACATAGCCAATTATAGATTAGGAAATTTGCAATAGCGGCATCGTTTTAGTTACATCTCATATTGTGAATACCTTCACGACGAGTTGTCATGACATTACACTACTTCAAATAAGTAACGCTTCACCCAAAGGAGAAGACTGTTGTTACTTATTCTCAGTGGATACCACCACCCAGATGGCACCGTTTCAGGGCTATTTGGCCCTTCTTCGCACTAAAATATACATACTATAACTCTTTCGCAGCTTGAGGCATAAGCCCTTAATGCATTAGAGTCCTAACTTATATCATACACCATCAGGCACCTCTCATATTGTGGAGATATACTTCACACTGTTTTGTCATCATTACATCACTTGGGTACCTACCTACCCACCCACCGAAGAAGGGCCAGATAGCCCTGAAACAGTGCTGTCTGGGTGGTGGTATCCAATGAGAATAAGTAACAATAGTCTTCTCCTTCGGGTGAAGCGTTACTTATTCGAAGTAGTGCAATGTCATGGCAACTCGTCATGAAGGTATTCACGTTATGAGATGTAACTAAAATGATGCCGCTATTGCAAATTTGCTAATCTATAATTGGCTGTGTATAAATGATGCAAGTGCACTAAAATATACACAGTGTATTATTATAATGTGTATTATAAAGCTGAATGCTGATGGGATTCTTCATCTTGCTCAGACTGAGGACCTGAGGGGGCACAGTTTCAAACTGAGGAAAGATAGTTGTAGAATAGATGTGCGGAAATTTGCCTTAAGCCCGAGGGTAGTTGATTGGTGGAACAGGCTTCCAGCTTTTGTTGTGGAAGCTAATAGCCTAAATAAATTTAAGGCTGAGCTGGACAGGCATTTAGAACGAATGGAGGGATGAAATGGGAGGTTTGTTTTTTTTTTTTTTTTTTTTTTTGGCTGATGCTGCATAAGCGTGCTTTCTTGCATTGTATGCCTCTACTAATGCTAATGACGTTTTCCAACTTAATGTTTTTTAAATATAGAAATACTTTATTTTTATATTTATTTTTTCACCCGTTGACCACATGAAGCATTTGCCGTTAAATTCTCACGATTCTGAATTACTTAGTGGATTGTTGCTGTCTTATTGTAACTGTGACCTTTTAAGGTATGTTGAAAGCTGAACTTATGAACTAAAAGGAATAAGAAGAAATAAAAGGAATAATTAATCATGAAAATGTGTTGAACTCAAATGCCCTTAATGTTTCATGTAAAGTTAAAAGGAGACAAACTGGAAATATGGAGATGTGGAGAAGGCATTAGTGGTTTGGTTCAAGCAGTATCTGCTGCAAATGTTCCAGGTAATAACAATTTATTGAGAGAGAAGGGCATCAAAATTGTTGATAGGCTTGGAGTGGATTTCATTCCTTCCAATGGGTGGGTTAATAGATTTAAGAAGAAATATAGGTTGAATATGTTACAAGTTGATGAGTGGAGAAAAAGGAAACTACATGTTTTGATCAAACAATATAGAAAGTGTGATATTTTAAATGATGGCAAGTTAGGACTCTTTTATAATCTACTTCCTAATAAGATTTATGCATTCAAAGGACAAAATTGCCATACCATGGTGGTAAACTGAGCTAAGGAGAGAATTATAGTGCTAGTGGGGGCTAATATGGATAGCGCAGAGAAACTATCGTTGCTTGTGATAGGGAAACACAAGAAGCCATGCTGTTTCAAGAATGTGAAAACACCTCCATGTAAATAAAGGAACAATAAAACAGCATGGATGACCTGTGCTCTTTTTGATGAGCATTTAAGATCTCTATATTCAAAAATGGCAGGAGAGAATAGAAAAATTATTTTGTTTGTCAATAACTGCCCTGCTCATTCGAAAAGCAATGAGCACTAAAACAATGGAGTTCTTCCCTGGGGATTCCACGTCAGTTGTGCAACCAATGGATCAGGGAGTGATCAAAGTTTTAAAGATGCATTTTCGTAAGTAAATTGTAAATAAATTGCTTACCCTTGTAAAACTGAATGGAAAAAGTGGAAAGTACAAAATTTCTTTGAAAGATGCAATACATTCTAAAAGATATTTCTTGACTAAATGCCTAAGAATATGAAGGAGTTTTACTTATGCATGGGTAATGCACACACATCATTTCTACTAGTTTTAATGCATCATTTTAATTATATCTCACATTGTGAATACCTCCACAACAAGTTGCCATGGTAATTCACTACCTACTAGTCTTCTCCATAGGTGATGCATTACTTATTCGAGGTAGTGAATTACCATGGCAACTTGCTGTGAAGGTATTTACAATATGAGATATAATTAAAATGATGCATTAAAACTACCTTGGTAGTAGAAATGATGTGTGTGCATTATTCATGCATAAGTACACTCCTTCATGCAATGCATTATTTAGAATGCATCATGGGATACACTGAGCCCTACTGTTATAATTAATTCCTTTAAAAAGGTTGGGTTCTATAATGATATAGAAGAAAATGTTGATCATGTCAAAAGTGATGAACAGGAAGGAATTTCTTTTGACAAATGGGATTTCCTACAAAGTAGTCTGAAATTTACAGTAAATTTTTATGATTATGTTGATGTATATAATGATGTTATCACATGTGAATTGCAAAGTATTGAAGATATTTGCAGTAAAGATTAAAACATGACTGAGTCTGAACAAGGAGATGAGCCTGCTGTACCAACATTCTGAGATGCAATGATTGGCTTCTCTTTACTGCAGCAATTCATTCATAGTGTGCCCAATGTTCTTGAGTCAGTGTTGAAATGTGTTAGGGAAATTGATTTAGTCTGAATGAAGCTCTCCCCAAAATATCTGAAGCAGTCTTCTCTGGATAGTTTCTTGAAAAAATTAAACATTTTTCAGTTATTTTCTTTTTGTACTACTTGTAATTATATGATTTTTATCATTCTCATTAAATCTTATTAAATCATGACTAATAAATATTGTTTTGCATTAAATTACGATTTTTATTCTTGATAGTTTTCCTACAATTAACATGATCATTCACATGTGTATTTTTCATTTTTATTTGTATAGTTAAAATTTCACACCCTTAGGTCATTTTACCTTCTAAGAAGTTTCCCTTGTAAGAAGTTCTAAACCTACAGTCCCTTGGAAAATTTATCTATATTCTATTGTATTAATAAATATCCAGATTATGAGATCATGAGTAACATGCTAGAGAAGTTCAGAAAACTGGCCTGCAATATGAGTGTTAAGGTACATTTTTTGCAAACTCATCTCAAATATTTCCCAGAAAACCTAGTTTAAGAGAAGGGGGGAGGAGGAAGATTCCATCAAGATATAAAAGAAGTGAAAAAAGGTAACAACAGGATGGAATGTCAGTATGATGGCCAACTACTGCTGGATACTAAAAAGACTGAACTACTGCCTGAGGAAATCAAAAAGGTGCAAGTTTAACACAAGTCTAAGCATTTATGAAATCCAATTTGCAGCAATCTATTCTTGATAAGAGAACAGAGCTTTTGATATTTCTGATTTTTTTTTTCATGTATTTTTTATCGATATTTTTATATAAAAATAACATTTGTAAAATCAGCAAAAATACAAAATAAACTAGAAACATATCCATCTATTTTTTTTTTTTTTTTTTTTAATTTTTTATTTGTAAAAATTTCTGATGTGATAGATCAAATTTCAAGTAACTTTCAAATTTACATTAAAAATGTAGTTCATATTTCTTATTAGCAGTAAAACACCATAACTTTTCTTAAAATGCAGATTGATGTAATCAGACCAAGAGTATTATTGCTTTCTCTATGTAATAATAATAAATAAAGACTTTTCTTGAACTATTTATGTGTTATATGGGATTTTAAGAACTTTCTATGGGCAATCCAAAGTTTCTATTCACATTTGCCATTAAAAGAGGGAGAGAATTAAAGTGGTTATCCCTTTCCTCAAAATCACTGCCTGTTCTTTTCTGAGGAATCTGTATAGTGTGCTCATATTTATTCTTTTTCCTTAATTATTCATTTGAAACAGATCTGTAAAGGCTGTTTCTGTTCTTTCACATTTCTAAAGGATATTAAGTAAGATGATTGTCTGATGTAAGTAGGACTGAAATAATGAAATATTATCCGATTTGAAAGTCTCATAAATGCAAGGATATATATATGATTTATAGTTGCATGTGCAAACTAAGATTTATTCTCTAATATTTGAATACAAGTATTCCCTTTCAAACTATTAAATTGTAATCCATGCTTTGAGTTCTAAACCTCCAGGACTAACCAATAAATAAATGCATACCTCTGTTAAAATATCTGCTGGAACACCACTGGCCATCAGGATGCTGCTAAGTTGCTCAAGTAAACCTTAAAAAAAAAAAAAAAAAAAAAAATTAGTACTCAGCACTACTTAATGTGAATGAAATATTTCATATGAATGAATTCTGTTAGTCACAGTGAAATCTGTAAAAGAATTTGATAAAAAAAAAAAAAAAACAGCTGTTTAATATATATTCACATATAGTAAAATACCATGTTGCTCAAATTAATGTTATCTAGAAATTTTTAATTAGATAGTATGAATCAGAGCTGTAATACTCAATATGTTCTACGTTGGTAATAATATTAGTAAAATAATAAGAGGAGTTTACCTCAATATAGTAACGTAGAACACTTCTACGTACTATATTGAGGTAAACTCCTCTTATTATTTTACTAAGAAATTTTTAATATATTCTTAACTTCTTGACAGGTTCCTTGGAGCACTGTTAGTAACTGACAGTGAATCATTTCTCCATATGGACTGCTGTTTCTAGTACACCATTGCTCACTTTGAGCTTGTGTTACAGGTACACCCAAAGTCTCATGTTACATTTTGTCACCTCCACAACAATAGATCACTTTCTGTATGATTCTAAAGACATACTTTGTTTACCCTGTTTATATGGAATTCTTGGTGTTCTACATCATGTGCTTCTTAGAGAGATCTGTGTTATCACTGATTAATTTAACAATATAAATTATACTATATATTTATGAACAATATTAATATATAGTATAAATTGTGTTCCATACTATTAGTGCTTAGTTATTGTCTACATGTCTCGGAATAGTTATATCAGATATTCCATTATCAGTACTGAGAGCACTGATATAATTATTAATCCTCCCAATACCTTTCAAGGACATTATGAAGGATGGGTCATTTGCAGCACTTCAAGTTTAGCAATTATGGACAGAGCAGTGTTACAAATCCCTCTGGGTAGTAGAACTGTCCAGATCTTCACTCACGGCACTTTTTGTGAACAGACTACACTTCCCACGGTGCAGTGGATAATTTGCAGCAGCAGTGCGCTCTGCTTCCTGCTACCATGCAGATAGATTGTGGCAGCCAAAAAATAAAAAAACTGAAAGCGGGAGATATTGATTGCTTAGGCTGATTAGTAGGTTTCATGGTGCACAATGTATCACACCTACGTGGACATATGTTCATGACTGGATCAGAATGTTGCACAAGCTGAGAAACCCAGAATAATTTGTGTGGGTGGGGGGTGGGGGGGAGTAAACTCTTTCCAGCTGAGATTGGCAAACTACAATGCAAATTGAAGTCTTTACTGTTTGTGGCAGTTAAATGCTAAATGGAAAAAGTATTTCCTCTAAGTAAAATAAGGAAAGTAGTTAGAAGAGTGAAAAAATGATAAATACATAAATGCTAGATAATAGTTCCTGAGTCATAGTTACAGCTTTAAGTTTTTCAAGAAACAATCAATAAAAAACATTCATATGACAATACACAAGCTTCTGAAAAGGAGGTATGTAAAAATCAGTAGTAAGGTGATGGCAAAAAAAAAGAAAGAGAGATAGAGAGAAGAATACAGGGAGCATTTTAAAAGGGAGCAAGCTTTTGTTACTGTGGTAAAGTATTTATTTTAGAATTTCACAGTTTCAATGATGGGGTTAAAAGCCACAGTGAATTACCTGTTTCACTGGCAAGATTCAAACTGGAACCTTTCCAAACAGGATGGAAGTTACATAGTCATTGTTTAACCAGAAGCATACACACTACATTGCCAAAAGTAATCAGTCATACGTTTCAAGAGGGGAAAAATTATAAATTTAATGTCAGCTCATCTTTGGTTTTAATTACACATTATATCCTTATTAATATTCTCCAAACTAATTTTTGATAACAGAAAAGTGGTATTTTGGTCCATCCTTCCTTCGGCATAGTAGTCAATTCAACTATTGATTATGGCTATGCTAGTGTAGCCTGGAGCAAATGTTCATCCCAAAGGTGTTCAAAGTAAGACTAAGGTTGTAATGCTGGACAAGCCAATAATGCAAAAACAAGTCACTACAAGCTGTGCAGTATCACATGATGCTTTTTCATGCTGAAATAACAAGGGTTCCTTCCCACACTGCTGCCACAATGTACTGCATGGCATTCATTGTTCTACAAATGTCTAACAACAACCCATGCCCAAACCACAAGAAGAATTATCAGATGATGACATCTCTGCAAAACTTCAGATGGGATGGCACACTCTAGTAAAAATTAATGTTCTTCAGCTGTATGCTGGACTCAAACGTAAGTATCAGATTAGGAAACTGTGCAAGTGTTGCAATTCATCACTCCATAACAAAGCATTCAAATGTTCTAGGAATAAATTATAATGAGTTGTGCACCAGACAAGTCAATACAGCAGTCTTTTTTTAGCATTAGCATTAGCAGTGGCAGTGGCAAATGATGCAAGAAAGCAAACTTATACAGCAAGCTGTGCAGTATCACATGATGCATTTCTATGCTAAAATAACAAGGGTTCCTTCCCACACTGCTGCCACAATGTACTGCATGGCATTCATTGTTCTACAAATGTCTAACAACAACCCATGCCCAAACCACAAGAAGAATTATCAGATGATGACATCTCTGCAAAACTTCAGATGGGATGGCACACTCTAGTAAAAATTAATGTTCTTCAGCTGTATGCTGGACTCAAACGTAAGTATCAGATTAGGAAACTGTGCAAGTGTTGCAATTCATCACTCCATAACAAAGCATTCAAATGTTCTAGGAATAAATTATAATGAGTTGTGCACCAGACAAGTCAATACAGCAGTCTTTTTTTAGCATTAGCATTAGCAGTGGCAAATGATGCAAGAAAGCAAACTTATACAGCAAGCTGTGCAGTATCACATGATGCATTTCTATGCTAAAATAAAAAGGGTTCCTTCCCACACTGCTGCCACAATGTACTGCATGGCATTCATTGTTCTGCAAATGTCTACCAATGACCCATGCCCAAACCACAAGAAGAATTATCAGTCCGATGACATCCTTTTCAAGATTGTAGGGCTCAGTGTTATGATAACGTTGCTATAATGTCAAGAAAAATAACAGGTGTTCAGCAGAAAATTCTTACAAAAAATCTCCATGCATTGTTTGTTAATTGTGATAATCATAGTTTGAACCTGTCCGGGTTACATGCTGCAAGTGTAGATCCTCTTGTTGTGACTTTTTTTGGTATAATTGAAAATATTTATTCATTCTTCTCTCAATCAACTGTTCGTTGGGAAGAATTGGGAAAAAAAAAAACTGTTCCAATTATGGTAAAGCATGTGTGTGTGTGTGTCAAATGGAGTGTAAAGATAGAGGCTGTTAAACTAATTCATGATGCCACTACTGACATAGTAGATCTATCGGAGCAGCTGTCTGAAGATCAATGCAACAAAAGTAACTAGATTTGAAGCAGTAAATCTTGTACAAGGTTTCATTAATTTCAATTTTTTAGTTCTCCTTCCTTTTTGGTACAATATCCTCCAAAAGATTGGCCATGTTCGGAAAAGGCTTCAAGATCCTACAGTGAACTTTCACAATATTCTTTCTTTGGATCTTCAATCTATCCAAAACTATTTGGCAGAAAACCATGACGATTTGTGTTGAGAATTAGTACAAAATGGAAAGGATAGATGTGAACTTTGGAGAGTACCTATAAAGAAAATAATCCGGCGAAAAAGAAGGATAACTAGAGAACTAGGCAAGGATGTAGAAATTTTTGGAGAAGAAGAGATCGCGTGAGTCATGAAAAGTGCGATAGACCAGCTTCAAGGGAAATGACATTAGGTTTTGTTCGACTTAATGACCTGAACCTAAAATTTGATTTCTTACTCGATATTGAAGATCTTTTTAGAAATGAAGGTTTGAGTATTGTTCATCAAAAATGTAATGTATTTGGAAAATTTTATGGCATGGATGTAGAAGGTTCAGAGTTATTTAATGAAATATGTGACTGCAAAATGCTTCTTGAGACTTGCGGAATCTCTGCACACAATACTCCTATGGAACTTTTATTTCTTATTGTAAGTTATGGAGAAGATGTTTCCAAATTTATGAATTTCATTGCAAATTCTTCTTGCCATTGGTGTTTCCATTGCCAGCTGTGAATGCTCATTCAGCAAGTTGAAAATGATTCAGTCTTACCTTTGGGCATGGGACAGGAGTGGATTAGTAACTTAGCCCTTCTGAGTATAGAAAGGGAAATTTTTTGAAAAGGTTGATTTTGATGATGTCATCAATAAGTTTGCAGAGGTGAAGGCAAGGAATTAATTTACATTGAAAATATTTATGTAATGTATTAGAAGTACCTATGATTTTTTAGTGTCTTTATTTCATCACATTGTAAAAATTCAAGTAGTTAATATTTAATAGTCATCATTTCATACACTTCGTGTTTGAAACATTAACAATTTCACTGTATATTTTTCGATCATTTTTAATTTGGAAATAAATTAAGTTTACTGAATACCAAAATTGCACTTTTCTCTAATAAAAATATACAACTTTGTTTTTAAATCATTTCATATTATTGGCCAGAATATGGTAGCCCTGGGATAGCAAAACTAAATTGACTAAAGATGCCAAAACGCTAAATTGAGTGAATAAAATCCATGAAATAACTTCACTCTGAAATGGATATGTATATGGCTTATAATTATCTATCACATTATCAAACTCAGGGGTGCCAGGACAGCATATTGCCTCAGGTGTCCATGATCCTAGCTACACCTCTGACTCATATGCAGTACTTTGCATTTATCAATGTTAAATTTATCAACCTTAGTATCATCTGCAAACTTGGACATTAAGACATGCCTTCCTCAATATCATTGAGAAATATAGAAAACAACATTGTGCTCAACACCGAATCCCGAGACTCCACTAATAACATTAGTCCATGAAGAGTAATGTCCATTGATTACCACTCTTTCATCTCCCACTATAAAAAAAAAAAAAAAAGGACTGTTACATCACTAAACAATAATTAATGAAAACCAAAATAAAGCATTAATGAATGGTAACAGCTTACCAGTAGATATGAATACAAACTGAGAGAATATATAAATATAAAAAAATTACAAGAAATGTGAAGAATCTCAAGTCCCAGAAATATGCAACTATAACTCTAATGTATTTTGTGAACCCATTAAATGCTAAAAATATAATTGCAAAATGATATTTTCAAATCCATCAAATAAAAAAAAAAAAAGCTCTGCCACCAAGGTTAAAGACCTAAGTTGTCTTTAACAGTAAAATGTGCAATGAATAGAATAAATGACTTCAATAATATAAACTTAATATTAATTTATATTTCAAGCATATACAAAGCTCATCTTAAATAAAGATCAGTTAATTGAAATTTTTAGAAAATAACTCAACTGATACTTAAATTTATGTTTATAATTCAAGGTCAGAACAAGGTTAATTAATGTTTAATAAAATTACATTTATACTCAGTATAAATACCATCATAACTAAGGGTTTACAACTTCATTTTAAAAAAACTGTTTTGTTGCATGCCAACACAACAATTGTTTGTTTGTTATTTGGATTTTAGGAGCATTAGCAACTAAGGCCATATTGCTCCGGGGATATGCGGTGGTCATTCCCTGACCTTTCCGCATCCTCCGTATTTGGTGGTCACGGGCTCGAACCCCCGTCTAATCAAGAAGCGTGTGCTACGCACTGCTGCTCCTGCCCACCTGGCTACGGAGGCGCCCCAACACAACAATTAATAATGGGCTACACTTTTTCTGGTGGCATACATGCTCTATTTCACAACATGCACACTCATCCCTGTAAAAAGTTTGACAATTGAATTCTAGGACTGCATTGCAAGCATATCAAAGCATGTAAGAACATAATGCATTGCTTTGCCAGCTGACCTATTTAACCGCTTACCCCCCCCCACGAGATCATTTGCATATCATGTCATTTGCACACAGTTGTGTCACAATTGCTGTGTTGTTCAAAGCTTTATGATTGTGTTAAGTGAAGAAACATAGAATAAAAATTAAATTTTGTTTTCAGTTACAAAAAAAAAAAAAAATGCGGCTGATACCTACTAAAAAAAAAAAAAAAAAAAAAAGTGACTCAAGTGTATGGTAATGCATTTTTCACTAGGTTGCATGATTTCAGGATGAGGATCCAGAAGCTGATGAGCTGTGAACATCCAACAATGCTTGGAACTTCAGAACCAGTCAAAAAATGATTGTGCATGAATATAAATGATGGGAGAACAACTTCACTTTGAAAAAAGAAAATTTGTGCATTAAGTTTATTCTTCATGGGTTGACTGATGAATAAAAGCTGCTCAGACTCTAACAACATGAATGAAGAGCTTACTAAAGTTATTTACAATGATCCTACTGTGCTCGATTTAATCAACAGATATGAGTCACAGCATTTTCAAATATGATCCACAAATAAAGAGACAACGCCTAGAATGGCAGTCAACATTACCTCTAAGACACAAACTTTTATTTTCAAAACCAAAGTGATGCTGTGCACTTTCTTCAATAGCAAGGGAATCATTCAAGGAATTTATTTCACAAGAAAGACAGTGAATAAGAAGTACTGAATAAGTTTTGAATCATTTGGTTAAAGAATTTGCTGAATAAGGCTTCAGTTTTGAGAAAAAAATGTGGCCTAATCTAGAGCTAGTTTCTGCTCTAGATTAGGCCACATTCTGCACTGAATACTATGGAGATTTTGAAAAACATGGAATTATAGAGCTAATCCCCACTCCAAATTTATCTCTTTCAGACTACTACTTATTTTCCAAAATCATATCCATGCTGTAACATGATAACAATTCTTCAACGGTGATTAAAAGAAATGTGACAAAGGAACCATGGAAATCATTTCAAATGCATTTAAATTTTTTTCCAAGAACACACGATTAACCTCGCAAATGTGCAACTGCTCAGTGTTTACTTTGAAAAATATTGAAAGGGCTTTTTTTTTCCCCCCATTCTAACTTGTGGCATACTTTAAATTGATTCAGTCCTGGAACTTAATTGTCATACGCTGTATGTTAACCCAAGACAACAGTCAGCCTAAGTGGAATTCATGGATGTTTAAAATATGAGCTTGATATTCAAGGATA
Organism: Mastigoproctus giganteus; assembly: GCF_048544385.1. Classification (NCBI taxonomy): domain Eukaryota; kingdom Metazoa; phylum Arthropoda; class Arachnida; order Uropygi; family Thelyphonidae; genus Mastigoproctus; species Mastigoproctus giganteus. The sequence goes on from NC_143582.1 coordinate 76,640,259, forward strand.
AAGACTAACACAATTAAAAATGAATAGTTTAATATCCCCATATACCAACTTTAAAAAGCTCTTTTTCAACTTTAAATGCCTACATGCTGTTGTTGTTATTTGGTTTTTAGGAGCATTAGCAACCAAGGCCATATTGCTCCGGGGATATGCGGTGGTCATTCCCTGACCTTTCCGCATCCTCTGTATTTGGCGGTCACGGGCTTGAACCCTGGTCTAATCAAGAAGAATGTGCTGCTCCTACCCACCTGGCTATGGAGGCACCTAAATGCCTACATTTCTGAAAATGATTAATATCTGTCACAATCTATATAAATTTTTCAAAGTCACAGTAAACAAAATCATGTTGAAATTAACTATGAATGACTTACCACACTGGTTCATTACTTTTTGAGAGGATGTTATTACCTGCTGTGGATTATTTGGAGATGCTAATGTTCGCACAACCTAATAAATAAATAAATTTATTAATAAATAATATATTAATTCATTAGTAAATAAATACACCTTTATTGATTGCTAGCCAATTATTCAGTTAAGGAGCACAATCTGATACGTTAGCAAGATGGAGGATTTCAAGGGGAAGACGTTAAACATTAAAGAAATTAAGGCTATGAGGAATCTATATATTCTGTCTGTAATAGAGAGATATTCTTTGGTCAGTTTGGAGATTTTGTATCAAATGTAGTTGAAATGGGGGCAGATCTAGACAGCTAGCTACTAATTTGTATTATATTATTTTTTATTGTACACATCTAATTTTGTATTTTAATTGGTTTTATTTTATTAAACTTCTTATTTCTATAGTTTGTCAATGGCTGCCATATGTGCTTATATAAAATGCTTATTCCCGCACAAGGCCTTTTTTGTAATCGCATACTGCTGTATTAAGAAAAACACTTATGTGAGGGGGTTTGTGGCCTGAACATGAAAGGGCAGTAGTACAATGTTAAAAATTTCTGTAATTAATATACAGTCATCCTTCGATTTGCGCGGTCAGGTTTTACTACCAAAATTTTAGATTGCGTGGCAAGTTTCGCTACCTGCGCAATTTTTGTTTACAAGGCTTCAAAAATAGGAATGAAGAGTAGATTTTGAAACTTTATTTATATTATTTATATTATTTACATGATTGAGGATTTCATTGAAGGAGAAACATTTCACCATAATAACGTAAAATCCCAATAAACTGGAAAGTGCAAATTGTTTTATGGTCATGACCTCCAGAAATATGCTTTAGAAAAATATCACAAAGGTGTTCAAAACTGATTCTTATAACCAAACATAGCAATAAACGGTGGAGTGTTTGTCCGGTTACTTTTGAAACAACTTCCTAATTCAGGAACCACCTTCATCAGTTAGCCTACATTAGCTGTTTTGACAGAATCTTTTTCTGGTTCATGCAACGTAAAGTGTTTTAATCGGTAAGCATTGCTTTTGCTGATTTAATATTTCTTGTCTATATAAAGTGTGTGTGTTTAATTAGTGACTAAAATGAAGAAAGGCTACAACAAAAAAAATTTTAATTTAAATTTAAAATTGTTAAGGAGTTAGAAAATGGCAAAAAAGGATGTGACATTGGCTAAGAAATACAGCATAAATGAATCTAGCATTCGATGAATTAGGGAAAATGCTGAGAAAATTAAAAGTTCAGCTTTCTGTTCCACATCATTGGCTGCAAAAAGCACTACAAAAGTGAGAAATCCATTAATAGATAAAACCGAAAAATGACTTTCTTTCTGGATAGAAGATCTTAATCAAAAGAGAATGCCTTTTATTTCGGATATTATTCGCACCAAAGCTCTGGAAATTTTTAATTGCTTGCAAGGAGAAGAAGCCGGTCCATCCAATGCAGACTTCTTTCTGGCCAGTAAGGATTGGTTTGAAAATTTTAAAAAACGTCAGTCTTCACAATTTAAAATTAACGGGCAAAGCAGCCAGTGCACTGGCTGCACTGGCAAAGCAGCCAGTGCAGATACAGAAGCTGCTTCTTTGTATCTGAAAACTTTAAAGGATGTTATTGCAACTGAAGGCTAAGATCTGGATATGGATCCTAATTTGGAGAGGAGTTTAAATATTTGCAGAACTTTATCATTAGCTTTAGTTCCTTATGAAGAAATTTATAGAGAAAAACAGCGTGCTTGTAAGCAAACAATTTTAACTAATTTTTTTCAAAAGTTACTGGATACTGTTGCAAGTTTATCACAGGAAAACAGCAACGAAGAAGCAATGAATTTAGATTAAAAATCTAGAGGTATTTGCAAGATTAATTTTATGGACGTTTCTAGTTTTTTCCTACCAAATGAAGACATTTTTTTTTTAAATTAATTTTTTTTGCACATTTTTTTTGTGTACAGGTATGGAACTTTCATTGTGTCATATAAACTACAAATTGCATTTCACAGATTCGGACTGTGTGGTGTTTTCCCGAAACGTAACCCCCACGCAAATCAGGGGATGACTGTATAACACTTCAAATAGCAATCAACCAAGTCTCATGCAGTTTCAATAATGTCTTTTTTTTTAATTACAGGTTCTGAAGTCAATAAACTTGTGTTAATGATGAAAGATGGGAAAATTTCTTTTAAAATGTAAAAATTAAGTAAAAGAAACAAACAGTGTTAGTAGAGCCAGTGAAGTCTAATTTATTTTTAAACTTCACTCTAAGTACTGCAAAAAGAGTGCTGTACTTTACAGTGTTGTCAAGTATTTGATATCGTAAGTCTCTACAACTTTATCTTCCTCTAACTAAACTGTGAGAGATAATATTATTCAACATTTCGGTATATATTTGATTTAGAAGTTATTGATTCTACATTTCCAAGTACTGTTTAAAATGCTCACAGACTTTGCTAAAAACAATCTGTGGCCTTATAATTTGGCACCTCCACAAAGATAAAAGACTGGCCTTTTCCAGACTGCACTAACTCTTTTTATTACATAACATAAGTACAGGCAACCCCCATATAACATGGTACTTCTACAACACGATTTAACTCTAGCACAACTGATAAATTGCGGAAATCCTCGCACAACTGGGTACTTATATAACACAGTTTCAGTCTAACATGGTTAGAGAATTGTGGAAACCTCACATAACACAGTATTTTTCAGCTTTTGTGGGGAGAAAACCCTGCTATTATGTTGGATGTAATTTTTCAACATTTCCATTCTTTTTTGTGAATCTCCACTGTTGACTCGCTAGTTGAATCTCCACTTTTTTGTGAATCTCCACTGTCATGCAAACAAAAATTATGGGAAATCCCCATATTTTATTTTGTTGGGGAAATCCCTGTGTTAGGTTCTGTGCAATTGAACTTGTATGAGACCATAAAAAATTGTGACTTCGAAGTGTGCAGTTAACGACTTTTTGTATGGTTATATTGATTTTTATTTGATCGTTTATAAATTTTTCCAGGTATGCATTACTAAACTTTGTTCTTAAGAACCATACTGGAATAATTTCTTTGTTGTGAATTAAATTCCAGCCCTAAATTATGCCTAAGGAACTTAGGCATAATTTGGGTAACTGCTGATTTATTTAAAGAATGGTTTCTAACTTATCTGCCATCTGTGGAAAACTATTTAAAGTGGAAAAAAATATCTAGACTTCAAAGTTTTCTTACTATTGGATAACATGCCAGGCTACTGAAGTTGTTCCTCCCACCTAATACAACTTCTTTAATTCAGCCATTAGATCAAGGCATTATATCTACCTTTAAAACTCATTACATCAGAAAATCGTTACAACAGATTTTGGAAAATATTGATTCCGAATCTACTGAAGTGATAGAGGCATGGAAACATTTCTCAATTGTGGACTGTACCGGAATCCTAGCTTTATCGCTCAAAAAAGTAAAACTGTCAACATGTGCATGTTGGAAAAATGTATGGCCAGAGTCAGTTCATTCAGGAAATATGGTCAAACTGGAAAAAAAAAATGGAATCAGTGTGACAGTAGAACTTACTAAATCAGTAGGAAGGGAAGGTTTTGATTATAACTACTGAAGATGTTCAAGAATTACTGGTAGAAAAAGAGGCCGGCAAAGCAATGGAGAGGCATAAATCCTTCGACTGAAAGGAACACAAATTTCAAAAGAGAGAGCTTCAAAAGTGCTTAGCTCCATACCATGCAATTTACAAAGATATATCAAGCACAAGCAAACAAACCAGATTACTGATTTTTTAAAGAGAGCAGAAAATAGATGAAATCTAGATGCCCTAGAATAAAATTCAAAAGGTCAAGATATTCTGCAACAGAGAAAATGTTATCATTTGATTGTGCTCAGCAGCAATGAAGAGGAAGAAAATTAAATGAATGTACATTATCTGACGTATACATAACACAGTTTGTAAGACTGTTTGTTGAGTTATTGCTATTTTTAATAAAAATTAAGTTTCTGATAGCTATAAAAAAAAATTATGAAATTTTGTTAACTTTTGGAACGTAATTCCCTCCCCCCCTTTTGTACTAGTTCGTCCAGGATAACATAGTCTCCAAAGTGGGGTACACAAGATAATCCGCAATAAATCAATATTTATTGATTATGAAAACTTTAGTTTTTCGAAACGTAATTGAAAATAAAAATTACAGTAAACCCTCATTAATCCGGATCCCGGTAATCCGTACGTTGCTTAATCCGGACAGCTCTAAAAAAATTTAAAAGTGTAAAAACCAAACGATTGTAGGGGCTCAAAGGTCATATGTATTGTGTCTGAGGTCACTGGGCCATGATAACTCACTCTGCACAAACAACCTGGTTCCTGGCTGTGGTTCAGACAGTTGTTTGTCATTTGCTCCTCAGTTATGTGCTTCTATCTTTTGTCATTTGTGCTGTGCAGTTAAACAATGTCTTTAAGTAAGCCTAGTGTAGGACAGAAGCATAAGCCATTTTCTCTTCACGATAAACTATCGGTGATAGAAAAACTTGAAAAAAGGAGCTTCAGTGTCCAGCATCTGTCTTGAGTATGTCATTGCAAAACAAACTGTGTCGGACATTAAAAAGAAAAAAAGTGAAATTCATAATTTTGTTCTCAAGTTTAATGTGGAGAAAGAAAAAAGCAAAGTTAAACAAATGCGGATGTCTACTGATAAAGCATAGATGATGCTGTGTACAAATGGTTTTCCCAACTTCGTTCGTCTGGTTTGGCTGTGCGAGGAATAGAAATTCAAGCAGCAGCGGAGAGACTGGCTAAACAGTTAGGAATTGAACAATTTAAAGCGAGCTCAGGTTGGCTTTTTAGATTTAGAAGATGGCATAACATTTCAAACAAGAAAATGTGTGGGGAAATTCTTAGTGCTGATTTTGAAACTGTTGAGCCTTTCAGGAAACAACTGAATGATTTTATTCAAAAGGAAGGTTATCAATTGAACCAGGTGTACAACTTTGATGAGACAGGACTGTTTTGGAGAGCTCTGCCTGAAAATACACAAGCATCAAAGACTGAGAAAAGCATGCCTGGAAGAAAAATAAGCAAGGAATGTGTTTCAGCATTGCTGTGTGCAAATCCTGACGGAAGCCATATGTTAAAAACTGTCATCGTTGGGAAAAGCAAAAAACCACGTGCTCTAAAAAACATTGTAGTAATGGACGATCTACCGCTACAATTCCCACAATGCATGGTTTACCACGGAAATAACAATGGATTGGTCCCACAAGAAAGCTGTGCCAGAAATCAGAAGACATCAAATTGAAGATTTGAAAATCTCAGTAGATGAAGTAAAGATCTTGGTTTTGCTAGATAACGCACCAACCCATCCTGATGTTGACAAACTTGTCAGTCGAGATAAGATTAAGTACATGCTCCTGCCACCAAACATGACATCTGTTTACCAGCCTATGGACCAAGGGGTGATCTACATCGCAAAGTGGCTCTACAGAAAGAAGTTTTTGAGTGAAGTCCTAGAAGTCAAGGAGCCACTAGTTGGTGAAGAAGACAGAAGAGGACAACAAACAGTGAAAAATTTAGAACTTTGCCGATGCTGCAAAAGAAATCAATTCAAAAACTTTGGTGAATTCATTGAAAAAACTTCTCTTAGATGAAATGGCTAATCCAGAAACAGATGGTTGGGATACAGAAGACTTTCATGAGACTACAAGGAGGGGAAAAAGCTGTGTCTTTTTCCCCTCCTTGTGAAGACCGAAGAGGAGATAGCAGATAGTGTGATGGGAGCAGCAGAAAGTTCAGACAAGGAAGAAGATGAAATGAGCAACAACTCTCAGCCAAAAATTAAGGTAAGCGAAGTGAAAGACCACTTGAACTTCGTAATTCAGTACGTTGAACAATCAACAAACGAAAACATATTTGCCTATTATGAACACTTAAGACGCCTACATGAATTGGTAGTAAAGGAAATAAACTGCAAACAATCACAAAAAGAGATAAGTAAATTTTTCAAACCAGTGAATGTGGCAAGTGATGTAAGAGAAGATGAACCAGTGCAATCTTGTTCTAAGTGATTATGGACATTATGTATTTTTAATGTAAATACAGTATGTACATACATATATTTACTATATATTTTTGACTATGTATATACAAATGTTTAATGTAAAATAAAATGTTTTTACTGTTATCCACATACATTATGTTGTTTAAATGAGCTTTACCCATATTACAAAACATATTTCATATAATCTGGATTTTCATTAAAATGGACACCTCTCAGCCCCTATTAGCCCGGTTTAGTGAGGGTTTACTGTATAAATAAATGCTTTTTTTTTTAATACTTCAATATTCGGCTTTGTTTGATCGTGCCATCAATCATGCACGTTCAAGTTCATTAATTTTGTAGTTGAACTTCAATTTAATTTTTTTTTTTTTTTTTTTTTATTTGTGATCTTTTAAAATTATGTGATTTTAGATATATAATGCTTTCCATGAAAATGATTTATAAATAAAAAAAATACATTAAATTTTTATATTTAATTTTTTATGCTGGGGTGTGCGCTAGAGTCCTTTTAAGTAAAATAAGGGCGTGCGACCAAAAAAGTTTGGAGACCACTGCTGTATAACACGGTTTTGTACTACGTGAGAATTCATAGGAACTTAACTACCTTGTTATACAAGGATTACCTGTATTTTTGGCAGCCTTTCTTTCTTTTCTTACCTTCACTCACTCACACGCACAACATAAATAAGAGAATACCATATGTGAAAGTTTACCTGCAACATAAGATGGATATTAGCTGCTTTTTGGGCTGACCATCCCTTATCTGATACTGCAGGATCATTTTGAAGGTTAAAGAAAGGTGCAAGCTTCTGAATATAACTACCTTCTTTGAAGAAGTTTTGATTTGATATATTATTTTTTAATAATGTAAGCATCACAAGCAAGCAGTCTTCTACGACAACACCTGTTACATTAAAAAAATTATTACTGGTGGATATTATTTAATTATTTATTCAAACATCCATAACAATACAAGATTGCAATTACAGTGTAGGCAACTTAATATTTATTGTGAAATAATGATAACTATCATAACTCAAATTAGCATTAGTAGTGTCATGTGATGCAAAAAAAACAGCATCAGCCAAAAAAAAAAAAAAAAACCAACCCTTCCCATTCACCTATCCATTTGCTCCAAAAATTTGTCCAGTTCTACCTTGAATCTTTTTAAGCTACCAACTTCCACGACAGACAGAAGTTTGTTCTAGCAATCAACCACTCACTGGCTAAAGGCATTTTTCCGCACTCTATTCTACAACTGTATTTCCTCAATTTGAATTTATGCCACTCTCCTCAGGTGTAGAATCTAGCTAGAGGAAGAATCCCATCAGCATTGAGCTTTTGCAAGCCATTCAAGGCCTTATACACCTCAATCAGATCACCTCGCAGGTGTCTAGTTTCCAGATGCTGCAATTGCAGAACTTAAGCCTTTTTTGGTAAGAGCACCTCTGTTTCTCACCAATCTCATTGCCCTTCTCTGTACTTGTTCCAGCAGCTCGTTCAACAAAAAATTATAATATAGTTATCAGGGACCAAACTTTGACCAGTTCATGAAAAAACTCATTATAAACAAAAATAAAAATCAAATAAAATGGAAAATATACAAAATTATTATAATAAAACTGATAACTTTAAGCTAACGTAGCACTAGTGCTGTTAAATATGCAAAAGTTAGTAAATAAAGAAATTCAAAATTGTTGTAAAAGTTATACAATATAAAAGCAGAACACAAATATATTTTAGCTTCAATATGAGAATAAAATATGAACTATAATTAATAGCAAGTATACGTCACCTCAGTAACTATTCTGTCTGTGTTGTTTCTTTTGTTTTATATAGATATTTATTGTTATGTGCATTTTCCTGTGACATAGTTGATATTTAGTTAATCCCCCCCCCCTAAGGTTAATCCATTTTCACATTAGAAGGATATTGATCCCCATAGTGGGATTTATTGGGGAATTTTCTAACAAAACCTATTTATACACAAAGGTGTATTCCTCAACTAACTACATATCAACAAAAGTTTAGTAAAATAAAAAGAATTAGAATCCCAAATGTTGCCTAAAATTCTGCCTAAATTGCTGATAATTCTTACTATACCTTGTAAAGCAAATGATGTTAAGCTGAAACTGAGATTTATTAGTATTGTCTTTGAATGTTTAAAACATAATAGTACACTGAATTAATCATTGCATGACATCATTAAAACCTTCATCTCAAGAACATTGAAATGATATCCTATAAAAAATTTATATTTTTATTAACACATTTTATATGTATAGAGATTATATGATCTACCCAGTTTTGTATGTTATTTTGGTTTTAAGGAGCATTAGCAACTAAGGCCATATTGCTCTGGGATATGCGGTGGTTATTCCCTGACCTTTCTGCATCCTTCGTACGTAGTGGTGACAGGCTCGAACCCTGGTCTAATCAAGAAGCATGTGCTATGCACTGCTGCTCTTTCCCACCTGGCTATGGAGGCACCTGATCTACCCAGTGAAACTAATAATAATAATAATAATAATTATAATAACAATATAAATCATAATTTTACAAAAATAAACTAATAATACCAAATGATATGAGACACTTCTTGAAAAACTCCACACGACTACAATGAAAATGTATTCATAATAGAAGAAGGGGGGGGGGGATGGATACTTACCTCCATCACTGTAACCTTCCTCAGTAATAATATCTAATAGTCTATCAAAAGCATTCTCAAAGGCTACAATTTTTTGAATATTGGCATTTCCTCTTGTGAGCTGTGCTAATAATAATAAAGCCTAAAAAAAAAAAAAGTAAATAATCTTTTTAATAATCAATCTTTTCAATTTTCAATAAACAAGTAAATATTCTCCTCAATCATATGAACAAGTAAATATTCAGTATGTATTTTATTATAATGCCTTCAAGTAACTATAAGGCTGCAATAATGACTGCTTAGAAAATTTTAAAAACATATTTTATAATGTATTGTTCTTAGACATTTTTTTACGAAACCCCAAGCATGAGAGGTATTAAAACCTATAGTACTTAGTATTGTGCTATGGGTTAAAAGATGAAAAGGTGAAAGAAGATCCTTGCTGATATTAGACTTGAATTTCTGTAGACTAATTTTCAGGAAATACGTATGAGGCGAGGTTGTTCCAGAAAACAGAAGTTGAAAGAATAAAAGAGAAGGAAGAAAAGTTGGTTCTGTGAGTTAGAAGTTTGACAGTAAAAGTATGCTGACTGGTTTGCAGCACATGTTCAGACTGGTTTGGGATAGGGAGGGAGTGGGAATTATAGGCTTAATGACTCGAATAAGTACAATGAACAATTGTACAGAGAAATACAGTGGGCTAGTAAATCAGAATGTCTTATAATGAGGGATTTTAACTTCCCAGATATGGACTGGAACTTGTGGGTTGGTCACTCACACACTAGTAAGACTTTTTTGGATTTATTGGATGATTGTTTTCTGCAGCAGTATGTTCGAGAGGCAACCAGAGAGGGTTAATCTGGTTATCGGCAGTGATCATTTGTGTATTAAGAATTTGCAGATAAAGGAACCACTAGGTGGCAGTGATCACAGTGTACTGATGTGGGATTTACTTAAAGATATAATTACCATCAGGAGTAAAGGAAAGGGTTTTTGCTTCCATAAAGGTGAGTACAGTGGTCTCAGACAGTTTTTAAATTCTGTACAGTGAGATCAACTGATGATTCAAGTGGGATCAACTGACGATTCGAGCATTCAAGGAATTAAATCGTGGATGCTACTAAAAGTTTCATACCTATTAAGAAATACTGTTCAAGGTTTAGGCCTAAATGGTTATCAAATGGATAAAAGGATGGTTGAGTGGAAGAAGACAGAGGGTGGTAATTAATGGATGCTGCTCTTCTTGGACTAATGTTATTAGTGGAGTCCCACAGGGTTCGGTGTTGGGTCCTCTGTTGTTTTGTATATTTATCAATGATATTGATGAAGGTACAGTCAGTCCTCGTATAGCACAATAGTTGTGTTCCTAGGAAACCCTCGTGCAATGCAAAATCGTGCAATATAAACGACAGGCCCAATGGGAAAAATAGGGTTAGGTGCCGACTACCCAAGATTTAACACACATTGGTAACCAAAACATTACCAAAAACAATAAATAATCGTAATAAAATTCGCATTTTATTACGATTAAAATATGTAATAAAAATATTATAATTTTTTATATATTTTATTATAATATAATAAATAATAAAAAATACATAAGTATTTTTTACGAATAAAATACGTATTTTATTACGACTATTATACAATAAAATGTTGCCAATGCTTTTGCTTCTATCATAAGAAAACTTGTTTTTTGTTTGATTTTCTATCCAAACAGATAACAGCGGTTCCATCTCTTCCAATTCTTGTGTCTTAATCTAATGGATTTTAATTACACTTTGAGTTGTTCCTGCTATGAAAGTTGTTTTTATTTTCTCTGCATTCTTTGTAATTCTCGGCATTGCCTCATTTAGGTCTGTAGCACGTGCAATATCACATGGTCTTTCATTTCGCTCAAAGCGTTTCACAATTTCATATTTTTTCTCTATTGACAAAGGCGGACTGGCCATAAGCCTTACCGGAAAACCCCGGAGGCCGGTGTGATTTTGGCCATAAACTGCAGTATGAGGCCACTATAAATTTTCTCGGGTAAGAAGTTTTGACCCCAGTCCGCCTCTGTTTATCGATATTGCTTTTCTTTTTCTATCTGAATCTGCAGTGTCTTCACCAGGACGCTTCCTTTTCACACCTTTTAAGTAGTTTAATCATTTTTAGGGAATAAAGCACAATTACAAAACGAGGAGGCGCACTTGATACACATAAAAAAAGCTGCACGCGTGTCGCAACTGAATAAACAACACCGTAAAGGCAGAGATACACTATTAACATTATTTAAATTCTGTACAGTGAGATACAGACTTTACTAAAGCACATTTCTAGGGGTTACTACCATAAAACAATAAATACCATTTCCAGTTGCATCCCTGCCAGTGGAATCTGTTATAAACTGGTAGTAAACTCGATCTAATTGCATTTGCGATTATATCAATAGCTGGAATTGTGTTGGTTTTTACGTTATTATGGTGAAATGTGTTTCCCCTTCACTGACATAAAAAACAAATACATTTTCAGAATTTTCTCTTCATTCCTATCGTGTCGCATTCAGTTGGGGTGATTCTGCGTTCGACTGCCATTTCTTGTAACCACAAAGGCGAATTGTGCATAAGCGAATTCGGTTCGTGTTATATAAGATACTGCTCCCCTATTTATAAATCATGTATGATTGAATTCGTGTAGTGTACACACGTTATACAAGGACTGACTGTACATCAGGCTTAGTGTCAAAGTTTGCAGATGATACAAAGGTTGGCAGGGTTGTTAATGACAGTAATGGCAGTGTGCTACTGCAACAGGATCTAGATAATTTGGGCAGATGGGCTACGAAGTGGCAACTAATGAGACTTGTGACAAAGAAGAAAAATGCATGGGATGCATATAAATTTTCAAGCGAATCAGAAGCCTATGGCAGATATATGCTAGTCCGTAATCAGGTTACAAAGGAGGCTAGGTAGGCAAAGGCAGATTACGAGAAATCCCAGCAAGGTAAAATAATGGAGTCACTGGTTAAAGATGCATTGCAGGATCATCTAGACAAGCCTGCAGCAATAATTCGGACACAGCATGGGTTGTTAAGGGAAAGTCTTGTCTGACAAATTTGATAAGATAATATGATGTGGTTACAAAGGAACTGGATGCAAAAAATAATTTTGATATCATATATTTGGATTTCAGGAAAACTTTTGACACTGTTGCGCATGGAAGACTATTGTACAAATTGGAGCAGAATGGTATTAAGGGTAAGTTGCTACAATGGATAAAAGGATAAGTGGATACAATGGATAAAAGGATAAAAGGATGGTTGAGTGGGAGAAGACAGAGGGTGGTAATTAATGGGTGCTGCTCTTCTTGGACTAATGTTATTAGTGGAGTCCCACAGGGTTCGGTGTTGGGTCCTCTGTTGTTTTGTATATTTATCAATGATATTGATGAAGGTATATCAGGCTTAGTGTCGAAATTTGCAGATGATACAAAGGTTGGCAGGGTTGTTAATGACAGTAATGGCAGTGTGCTATTACTGTCATTAAAATGAAAGACCTGAAAGTAATTGTGTAGTCAGATATGAAGTTTTCTGAGCAATGCAGACAGGCTGTAAGGGCAGGTCATGGGGTTTTGTCAATGATATATAGGAATTTTGCTAGCAGGGAAAAGGAGGTGATTGTCCCTCTGTATAAGGCAATCCTCCAGACCTGTATGCAGTATTCAAGGCCACGCCTTGAGTACTGCATACAGGTCTGGAGGCCTCATTTTAGGAAGGATGTAGATTTGCTTGAGCGTGTACAGAGAAAGGTAACAAGATTGGTGAGGGGAATGAAGGGATCCTCTTACAAAGAGAGGCTTAAGTTCTGCAAATTGCAGTGGCTGGAGACTAGGCACCTGCGAGATGATCTCATTGAGGTGTATAAGGCCTTGAATGGGTTGAGCACGCTGAATTCTGATGGGATCCCTCCACTTGTTCAGATTACGAACCTAAGGGGGTATAAATTCAAATTGAGGAAAGACAGATGTAGAATAGATGTGCGGAAATTTGCCTTTAGCCAGCAGGTGGTTAATTGCCGGAACAAACTTCCATCTGTTGTTGTGGAAGTTGATAGGTTGAATAAATTTAAGGAGGAACTGGACAGGCATTTGGAGGGAATGGTGTGATTTTTTTTTTTTTTTTTTTTGGCTGATGCTGCATAAGCTCATACACTTGCTTTCTTGCAGCACATGCCACTACTACTACTAGTACTATTATTATAGAGGCCAATTCTGAAGAAATGCCCATGAAACTATCTATAGAAAAGGTATGCAGCAGAAAACAAACAAAGGTCTATGAGGCAGATTTTTTTTTTTTTTTTTTTTAAACCCCCAAACACGAGAGGTATTAGAACCTATAGTACTTAGTACCGTGCTTGGGCTGGAGGTTGAGAAGATGAAAGAAGATATTTGTTGACATTAGAGAGTGGAGAGACTTTGTTAGAAATAAGTCATTAAAAAACCTAACTGCCGTCTTTTGAATGGAGTCTAGAATGCAGAGGGAGGTTTTGGGGAGCACTGCCCCAGATGTGGAAAAAAATATTCCATGATAGAGTGGATTTGAAATTTGTAGAGTAAGCAGCTGTTTGGAAGAAAAGTAATAATGAGAGAAAGAGAAACCCCAATTTTTTAGATGCAGAGGAAGCATATTTGTGATGTGCTTATGCCAAGAGAAAGATTAGAAGTCAAGATAATCCCAAATAGAGATAAGTGAACTTGTCAAGAAATCTGAATGTCACTGAAGGGTAGGAGCAGAAGAGTCCTTTTTGTGAGATATAAGACAGAACTAAGTTTCAGAAGGATTAAAATTAACTAAGTTATTTCTCAACAACAGATCAGTATTTATGGAATTCATAGTGCATATTCAAGAAGGTTAAGCTTGGAGGCTACCAGGCTTTACATACCAACTAAGAAATATTGTTCAAGGTTTAGGCCTAAATGGTTGTCAGATGAACTAATGAGACATGTGGCAGAGAAGAAAAATGCATGGGATACATACAAATTAATGGGTGACATTGAAGCCTATGATAGATATAAGTTGGTCTGTAACCAAGTCACAAAGGAGATTAGGCAGGCAAAGGCAGACTACGAAAAATCCTTGGCAAAGGATGCAAAGAAAAACAGAAAAGAGTTCTTTACATATTTAAACTCAAGAAGGAAAGGGATGAATCAGATTGGTCCACTGGATATTGATGGTTCAACAGTTGAGGATCCTGCTCAGGTGGCTAACAATCTAAATGAGTATTTTGCATCTACATTCACGCATGAGGAGTTATTCAGGAAGGAGAATGATGTAGGTAAAGTAAACATTGGCAGTGAGCTGGATGATTTTGTAATAACTGAGAGGAAAGTGGAGGAGAGATTGTTGAGGATAAACATAAAAAAGGCACTTGGGGTGGATGGGATCTATCCAGTTATATTAAAGGAGGCAGCAAAGGAAGTAAGCAAACCCCTAGCCATAATTATGAGAGCGTCTTTGGACTCAGGGGAGGTACCCATAGACTGGAGATGTGCAAATGTAACCCCAATTCACAAAGGAGGATCAAAGGCTGACACAAGTAATTATAGACCTGTTAGTTTAACTTCTGTTCCAGGTAAATTAATGGAGGCACTGGTTAAAGAAGCACTGCAGGATCATCTAGACAAGAATTCAGTTACAGCTCAGACGCAGCATGGTTTTGTTAAGGGCAGGTCTTGCCTAACCAATTTGATTGGATACTATGATGTAGTCACAAAAGAACTGGATGCAGGGAATAACTTTGATATTATATATTTGGATCTTAGAAAGGCTTTTGATACTGTTGCACATGGAAGACTGCTGCACAAATTGGAGCAGTGTGGCATTGGAGGCAAATTGCTGCTATGGATAAGGGGATGTTTGAGTGGAAGAAGACAGAGAGTGGTAATCAATGGACACTGCTCAACGTGGACTAATGTTATTAGTGGAGTTCCTCAGGGTTCAGTGTTGGGTCCGTTGTTGTTTTCGGTGTTTATGAATGATATTGATGATGGGATATCAAGTTTAATGTCCAAGTTTGCAGATGATACAAAGGTTGGCAGGGTTGTTAAGGACTCTACTGACGCTATGCTGCTGCAACAGGATCTGGAAAGGTTGAACAGATGGGCTGAGAGGTGGCAAATGAAGTTTAACATTGACAAATGTAAAGTACTACATATGGGAAACAGTAACCCCAGAGCAACGTATCAACTCTGCGGTACTACACTGACAGTGGTGGAGAATGAAAAGGACCTGGGGGTAATTGTGCAGGCAGATATTAAGTTCTCTGAGCAGTGCAGACGAGCTGCAAGAGTAGCTCATGGTGTCTTGTCAATGATATACAGGAATTTTTCTAGCAGGGATAAGGAGGTGATTATTCCCTTGTATAAGGCAATGGTTAGGCCACATCTTGAGTACTGTATACAGGTCTGGAGGCCTCATTTCAAGAAGGATGTAGAGCTGCTGGAACGGGTACAGAGAAGGGCAACAAGATTAGTGAATGGAACAAAGGGTTGCTCTTACGAAGAAAGGCTTAAGTTTTGCAAATTACAGAGTCTGGAGGCTAGGCACCGGCGAGGTGATCTGATAGAGGTGTATAAGGCTTTGAATGGTTTGAGCATGCTCAATGCCAATGGGATTCTTCATCTTGCTCAGAATAATCACCTCAGAGGGCATAAATTCAAATTGAGGAAGGACGGATGTCGGATAGATGTGCGGAAATTTGCCTTTGGCCAGCGGGTGGTCGGTTGGTGGAACCGACTTCCATCACTTGTTGTTGAAGTTGATAGCCTAAACAAATTTAAAGCTCAACTGGACAGGTATTTCGAACGAACGGAGGGGTGAAATGGGAGTGGTGTGTGTTTTTTTTTTTTTTTTTTTGGCTGATGCTGAATAAGCTTGCTTTCTTGCATCATATGCCTCTACTAATGCTAAAATTAACTAAGTTATTTCTCAACTACAGATCAGTATTTATGGAATATAGTGCATATTCAAGAAGGTTAAACTCTTTTTGTGTAGGGCAGGGTTTCTCAAACTGAAAGGTGGAATACAATGTGCTATCATCAGCAAAACAATGGATAGGATTTCCAGTCAATGGAAAATCATTAATATACAAGAGAAAAAGAGTGGGAGAAAGAACTGAACCTTGAGGAACACCAGCATTAGTAGAAAAGTCAGAAGACAGAGCCATCTACCATCACCCACAGTAAGCAGTCAGAGAGAAAACTGGATATCCAATTTACAAAAAAAAAAAAGTTGGCAAACCATAAAATGGAAGCTTATTTAGAAGCCCTTTATGCAAAAAAAAAAAAAAAAAAAGTTGGCAAACCATAAAATGGAAGCTTATTTAGAAGACCTTTATGCAAAACGTGATCAAAAGCCTTTGAAATGTCAAGTGCAACTGCTTGAGTTTCAAACTTTTCCATTAGATTTGCCCATAGATGGGCAACATAAGCCAGTACCCTGAGGGAGCAATATCAGCAGTGGATCGACACTGATGGAACCTATACTAGCAATCATTGATTAGATGGAAGGTTTCTAGATAGTTTAGGAGTTGGTGGTTAATATATTTCTCTATTACTTTGGGACAATAATTGGAAGGGAGGGATGTCACACTTCTTAGGAACTCGCTGGATATCAGCAAATTTCCAAGCAGAAGGGAAAACACCTTTGGGATAACAAAGTGGAAAAAAGTAATGCAGAACGGGAGTAAGTTCAGGAGCACAGGTTTAAAGAACAAGTGGAGAAATATCATCAGGACCTGGAGCATTTATTGGAAAACCAAGGTTTAGATAAAGGACGAGAATTAAAGGGGAATGCGGAATAAAGGATTTCATTCCTATAAGAATAATTTCATTCACACTATCTGAGCAAATACTGACATCAGAATATTTGAAACAGTAATCCGACCAAAGAAAAGAGGAAATCTTGCAGATGATCCCATTTTGCATTCTTGTAATGCTAAACAACATGAGGTTGAGAATGGCCACAAGAGAAAGGCTCCATTGGGGAAGAGACGATCATCAAGTTGTGATCTGGATTGCTTAGAGGACCACTAACCTTGATCATGTACTTAGAAGGGTTGTTTGTGAGAAAAAGATCAAGCATGTTGGCTGCACTGTTAGAATTGTCTGGTAGGTAAATGAACTATCTGTGTGAGATTATTAGTACTGTAATTGCAAAAGCCTCAAAATCTCAACCAGCTGGGTCCATGTAACTAGAAAATGTAAGCAAGCTGAAGTTGTGAACGTTAAAATCACCAAGGAGAATTACCTCACTGTTAGGAAATTTGGAGTGGAGAAATTCAAGTTTAAAAGAGAAGAAGTCAAATAATTCCAAGTGGTTAGTGGAGATGGGAGAAAAATAGAGATCACAGATGAATTTGATAGAAAGGAGATGAGAGATTAAGCCAGAGAAGAATAAAAAGAGGAGATTCCAAATTACTAAGTTTTTGACAGGGAATATCAGAGTGGACATATGGACAAGTACCACCTTTGAAGTGAAAGGAACCATACAGTGAATAATTAGAACAGGTGAGATTATTATTATTATTAGCCATATGGTGAAGGAAGCCTGAGGCTTATGCTGCACCAGCCAAAAAAAATTTCTGAATTACCCTGAGAGAGAGAGAACAAGAGTCAGAAGTAGAAAGGAATCACCAAGAAAGAGAAGAATGATGATACCAAACAGTGACATACCAGCTCAGGACCCTGGGTGTGCCAAACCCATACTCACCAGATGTGAGCCCCTGGGGTTAAGTGAGCAGTGGTTGAATCATCTGATAATTGGGATTCTGTCAGAAAGAGTACGTGGGATTTGGCAGACTAAGTGGAAATAGACATCATTGAGAATGGAACTGAGACCATGTATATTTGTGAAATGAACAGGGAAGTGTTTGGGAAGTTTAGATTTTTTTTGCAGATAAGTTTGTTCTATTGGTTTAACTATTCGTGATGTATTCAGTTATAAGAAAAAGTAGGGAGGACATGTTGTATGAAGCAATGAAATTTTTGGATGTGGTGTACACAGGGCAAGAATATACCCAGCTTCTTAACATAACATGCCCTCAACAAGGTCCCCCCCATCCCTGCATTCACACTACTTGAACTCCCTCCAGTCACAGTGAAAGCAGCAAGATTATACACTAGCTGATCCGAAATCCTCCTAGAATTACCAACAGATTCAGTCCAGTGGACTATCTAGTGGCTGGTCTGCAAATACAGTTTGAGCTGTACCCTCAAAATGCAAGGAAGATTGGATCTTGCCATGATGTTCATCAATCATACTTGCATGGTGGAAGAGATTGGGGAGGGGTTGCCAGCTTTGTTCTGGAGACTAAACATGGTTTTCACCACTTTAAGCCACCAATAAGCAAAGTGGTGGTGGTGGTGCTGCTGCATTGGTTGATGAAACTCATCTACCACCTAGTTTGTTTTTTTTTGTTTTGTTGGTTTTTAGGAGCATTAGCAACTAAGGCCATATTGCTCCGGGATATGCGGTGGTCATTCCTTGACCTTTCCGCATCCTCCGTATTTGGTGGTGACGGGCTCGAACCCCGGTCTAATCAAGAAGCGTGTGCTGCGCACTGCTGCTCCTTCCCACCTGGCTACGGAGGCGCCTCTACCACCTAGTATTGCCTGGTAACACAGAGGGGAAGCATTCATCCACGTGTGCAAATACCACACCTCAACTGCTGCTAACACTGTTTGGTTTGCTCCAAAGGTGTCATATTTCAGGACATGCATATGGGAGTTATACCCAGGGTTACTAACAGTACTACCACCATGAAGGTGCAAGAAAAGGATTTAGTTGTTACAGAAAAACAAGACTTTGCCAAAATTCAGTCCACTTGATTTGAGTGCCATCTGAATATCAGTTCCATCAGCATTTTAGACTCCCAGGTATCAAGTCCATCTTGATATACCTAAGAAATTAGTGAGAGCCTCCAAGACCAAAAGTATATACTATATAATCTGGTAATGACTTACATTTTTCGCATTGAAAATTCACACTTAATCATAATTAGCATATATCAGGTGGTTATAAAATAAGTTTCCCTATTCATGAGACCCTAGTGTCAAAACTGTTAGAGATCCTGAAAAAGGCCTCTGAGGTTGGGAAAATTCATATTTTAGCATTAAATCAGCTCACACACCAACTATAAGAATAAGTATTTACTGTAACTAAAATATTTACATATTAAAATAAAATAACTATTTACAAAAACTGCTATTATATTAAATTAAATTATATACATGTAAAAACATTAAAACTGTGATAAAATCCTTAAGATAAAATACACTAAAATAAACCGGATTAAAAGCGATAAAAACAATAAAAAGTCTCTGGAGCTTTCGGAAGCATCGGCTTCCTTCCTCAGCAGTAACAAAACTTCCTGCAGCACGTCCATATATAACAGGCTCATGGTACCTATATACGTGGTGCAGTCGCCGCATGGTCTGAACTGGAAGCGGAAATAGCTCGGGAACGTGTTAAGCAGAACCGTTCATCCGTACTTAGGATGATAGTTTCAAACAGAGGATGCATACACATACCTCTGTCCCTATTCATAATATTGTGGTCGGATGAACAGATTGGCAGCCTCTCGAGCCATTTACGGTTCCAGAACCCATGCGCTCGATCCACGATAACCGCATCCTCTGGGGAAATTTGATGCTGCTTCTCCCAAAAATGTTTGGCCACAGCAGACTTATTGTAATCAGCGGTTTTTATAGCATTTGCATGCTCCCCCAGACGATCCTTGAGCCGTCGTTTTGTTTCGCCCACATAACATTCCCCACAATCCGAGCATTTTATCCTGTATACTACTCCACTACTCAGGTCCTTTGCTATTGGGTCTTTTACCTGAGACAACACTGTGTGCAACCTCCGCCCGGGAAGCTGCACACAGCGTGTTTTATAACCCCGCAAAACTCTAGCGAGATGCTCAGTAACGCCCGGATAGTAAGGAATGTATGCGGTAGCCACAGGAACAAACGGTTCCTGACGGTTAGACTCTATTCCTTTACTAAATCTGTCTATGATCCTCTGGGGGTATCCGCATTTTCTAAGGTCTGCTGTGACTCATCTAATTTCACATTCTTTGTCCTCAGAGGTGGTGCAGTGTGACCCTGCTCTATCTAGTAGAGCTTTCACTACACTATTCTTATGCTGCCCAGCTTGTGCTGAACTATAATGGGTGTACTGGCCTCTGCACATAGGTTTTTAAAACACAGAAGTTTTGAGCCTAGGGCCTACCCTAGAGACCAGTACATCCAAGAAAGGAAGGGCACCTCCTGTTTCCACCTCTGAGGTAAATTGTATAAATTGGGAGAAGCTATTAAGCCAATGAAGTGCATCATCCTCTCTCTCCCCTTCTGGACCACGGTAAAGGTATCATCAACATACCTTTTCCATTTCTTTATGGGAAACTGACATCCACTAAAAACCCTGTCCTCTAACTCCTCCATGGCCAGATTGGCCAGGATGGCGCTAATAGGAGATCCCATGGCTGTACCGTGAACCTGTTTGTACATAACACCTTGGTACACCATAGTGGTGCTGGCCAGACAAAGTTCCACACCCGAACAAATATCCTCTACATTTAAAAGCGATCTATTACTCAAAGAGACATCATTACTCAAAGATTTTCTAACACAATATATTCCATGTTTAATTGGAATGCATGTGAATATAGGAAGCCCCACATATGCTTTGTCAGGGTATTTGGCTAAATTGATTTCGCCTATAGTGGGCCAGTCCAACTATGTCATAAAAGATAGTAAAGAATTTGTGAATTTTGTGAAAGATTTGATTATAAATGAAAACGAGAGCATGATTTCTTTTGATGTGGTGTCACTATTCACATGCATTCCAATTGCTTCACTTGCTGACCAACGTAGGGAGGGGCACCACCTTGCATGAACACTACGGTCTCCAAGCATTGCCTCTCTTGCAGAGCAGTAATAATGTGATCTCTTAAAAGAGCACAGTACTGTGCACTAGTTACCGTACACCTTACGGGGCGATGAGATGTAGACTCTTCAAAGAAAAATGGTCCAATTATAAACTCTGCTGTGAATCCACACCATATTGTAACCTATGGACTTTGTAGTGGTCGTTCATACACAGCAGATGGACGAGAAGTTCCCCATATTCGCAAATTTTGTGAATTTACAGCCCCATGAAAAGTGAAATGTGCCTCATCAGACCACAAGATCATTCGAGCCCATGTATCATAAAGTTCCATGTGAGCCAGAAATCTTAGAGCAAAGTCTATTCGTTGTTGCTGATCACAAGACTTTAGTTCTTGCACAACGTGAATTTTGAACAGAAACCAGCATAAAATTATCCGAAAAACTTTATGTACAGTACACCAAGGAAAGTTCAAGTCTCTTGACACCTCTGGCTGGCACTACTGACTAGTAGTGTTTCGCATTCTGACCATTGCAAGAGCCACTTCATTCACTAACTCTGTCCCGATATGTGGTCATCTGGTCCCCTGCCTGGAATTACACCTAACTCCCTGGTTACTTCAAATTTCTTTATTAGTTTTCAAAGCCCCACTGATGCCGCAAACAAAAAAAAAAAAAAAAAAATTCCTGAGCCACCCTGAGAGAGAGAGACAGAAAAGGAAATCACCAAGAAAGAGAAGAATGGTGATATCCAGCTCATGACCCTGGGTGTGCCATGCTCATACTCACCAGATGTGAGCCCCTGGGGTGGTTAATATTCTGGTAAAACAGTTTTACTAAAACAGCACAATCCATTTTTGTAAGAGTCATAATGGTTATTGACAGTAGCCTTTCTGCTTTTATCAAACAGGATGTCATTTGGGTAAGCAGCATGTCTTGAAGTAAATGACAACTTTTATATATGTGCATCAAAGTTTCCCCCTGGTGGCATAAATGCGAACTAATATTTTATCTTCTATAAATCACTTCCCCATACTCTAAATGACATACCCACCGAATTTCACATCGCTAACTCTAACTGTTTTGACACCTGGGTCTCCTGAATAGGGAAACTTATTTTATAACCACCCAGTATAAATCATCCCCCCACTTCTTATTATCTTGCTGCTGGCTTTTCATAATGACTTTTTTTGACTCAGTATTAAAAACCATGAGACTGACTCAAATGTAGGTGGTAGATGACTTTCATCAACCGGTGAAATACCACCACTTTGCTTATTGGAGGTTTGAAGTGGTGAAACCCATGTTTTAGTCTCTAGAGCAAAGTTTCCGGTACCCCCCCCCACATCCCCTCACCTCAATTAGATCACCTCATAAGTGATCTAATTGAGGTGTACAAGCCTCTGCAATTAGCAGAACTTAAATCGTTCTTGGTAAGAGGACCCGTTTCCCCTCACCAATCTTCTTGCCCTTCTCTGTACATGATCAAGCAGCTCTACATCCTTCCTAAAATGAGGCCTCCAGACCTGTATGCAGTACTCAAGATATGGCCCGACTATTGCCTTATACAAGGGGGATAATCACCTCATTTTCCATTATAGCAAAATTCCCATATATCATTGACAATACCCCATGACCTACTCTGTCAGCCTGTCTGCACTGCTCGGAAAACTTCATATCTGACTGCACAATTACTCCCAGATCTTTTTCATTAACTACCACCATAAGTGTAGAATCACACAGTTGATACATTACTCTAGTGGTTACTGCTACCCATAGTTCCCTAGGGTTCATTGCTGGGCCCACTGTCATTTTCAATATTTATTAATGATGAAAGAATATCAGATTTAATGTCTAAGTTTGCAAATGGTTCAAAGATCGACAGGGTGGTTTAATCACAGTATTAAGCATTAACAGAGGCGTACGATGCAAGAAAGCAAGCTTATGCAGCATCAGCCAAAAAAAAAAAAACCCTCCCATTTCACCCCTCCATTCATTCCAAATGCCTGTCCAGCTCAGCCTTAAATTTATTTAGGCTATCAACTTCCACAACAAAATATGGAAATCTGTTCAACCAACCAACCACCCGCTGGCTAAAGGCAAATTTCCACACATCTCTTCTACAACTGTCTTTCAATTTGAATCAGGGTATGCTACTGCAAAAAAATCTAGAAAAATTAGGCAGATTGGATGTGAAGTGCAATTGAAGTTTAACCATTTTGTTTTTATGAAAATCCCAAGCAAGAAAGGCATTAGGACCTACAGTACTTAGTATTGCACATGGGTTGAAGGTTGAGAAGATGGAAGAAATGTAAGGAACTGCATATAGGAAGCAGTAATCCCAGAATAACATACCATCTATGTGGTACTACACTCAAGGTAGTGTGAAATGAAAAAGACCTTGGGGGAGGGGGATGTAGGGTTTTGCCAATGATATACAGGAAGCTTGTCAGTGGTGTTAAGGAGGTAATTATTTTGCTGTATAAGGCAATGCTTACATCACATCTTGAGTACTACATACAGGTTTGGAAATGTTATTTTAGGAATTATGGGGATCTGTTGGGAACTGATCTGCAGAGAACTGAAAAAAGATTAGTGATTCATACAAAAGGGTACTCTTACTAAGAAAGACTTCAGTTCTGCAAATTGCATTGTCTAAAAATTAGTCACCTACCAGGAGGTCTGATTGAGGTGGCTAAGGCTTTGCATGGATTGAGTAATGTAAATGTTGATGACAATCCTTACTCTTGCTCAGACAACACACATAAGTGAACAGATAAGCTTGTTTTCTTGCATCATTTTCCACTACTAATACTAAATGTTAAAAATCAAACAAAGACCATTTACCAGATATTACCATACAAAATGAGATACTCAGACACACATTGAAATTGGAATAGCACAGATTTCTGAATTAAACGCTCCCAACAAGAAATGAATCTTCAACTCTTCAGCTGACACTTTTTGGCGTCTTTCTCTTCCTCTCCAGTGTCACTCTCCGTAATTTTCTCCAACTCTTGTAGCTCCTCTGCTGTTAGCTCACACGCATGAGCACCAATAAGGTCCTCTACGTCCTCTTCGCCAACCTTCAGACCCATTGATTTATCAAGAGTAACAATATCATTTGTCAAAGCACCATCATCTTAATCCATAAATGTTATGGATAATTAAAGGCCAGATGTTTTTCAAGGCCGAATTTAAGCACCTGGTGGAAACATCATTCCAACAACTTACAATCAGCCTCTCACAATCCAGCATGTTGAACTTAGACCTCCAAAAATCTTTGAGGGTTACAGAATTTTCACCAAAGATCGTTGCAAAGCAACTTGCAAAAGTTTTCATGGTGTAGATTTTCTTGAAGTTTGCAATCACTTGCTGGTCATTGATTGAAGAAGAGTGTGTTGGCTGGCAAAAATTTGACTTGAACAAAGTCAAATTATACCTCAAGAGATTGAACAAGTTTGAGATCATGGCCTGGCGCATTATCCAGCAGGAGCAGTGCCTTCACAGGAAGCTTATTTTTCTCAAGCTAACTCTTCACTGAAGGACAGAAAACTTAAGCTCCCATTCATCTTGTAACCCATGCTTTCTTATTACTGCTCCGAAACACTTCCAGCACGCCTTTGTCAACCTTTCATTGTTTAAATACTCTAGGGGTGCTAGAGTGATACACAAACAAAGGCTTCAGCTTAAAATCTCAAGAGGCATTGGCACCCGACAGGAGAGTGAACCTATCTTTCATAGGCTTATGCCCAGGTAAACTAGCCTCATCCTTAGTGATGTACGTTCTCCTGGGCATTATCTGCCAACAGAGGCCGGTTTTGTGAATGTTAAAAACCTGCTGGGGATGATACCCTCCTGGAATTCAATTTTAAAGGTCTCAGCTGCTTTTTTTTTTTTTTTTTTTTTTTTTAAATCAGCACTGGATACCTCCCCATGCCTTTCAACACTTTTGATATTTGCTCTTTTTTTGAAGCACTCGAACCAGCCTATGCTGGCTTTAAAGTCTTTAAAGGGCTGCCACTTGTTGATGGAGCTTTAAGCTTCAGATCTATAATGGATTGTCACAGATCTGAAACAATCGTATGAGTGATGTTCCGCACACCACACATTGAACAATAATGTTGTTGAAGAATAAAAAAAGACGCTAATTGGTTGAAAACAATCATACAAGTGATGTTCCATGTGCCATGTGTCTGAAAATTTTCACCAATATATCGTTCCAGCTATATCAGAAAGCCATTGGTACCTGTAAATATCATCGGTCCTTAAAACAAACGATCATATGGAAGGTACAAATGTATATCGGTTCCTGAGAATATTGGACGTCAATGTCATCATAAGTCGGGGCCCCACTGTATATCTTTTTCTGCTAAGAAGATATTTTGTTCCAAATTTAGATGAAACTAATCAGCCAGATATACCCTTCCACCTATTTGAAGTCCCCTTCATCCATACCTTGCAGATTTTAAAAAGTAGCTCTTCAAATTTTGAAGTACCAGAACTATGCTAAAGCATAGGCAGCTGGAACTGACAGAACAGAGAATGCTCTAACTGCCAAAACAGGCTTATCGTAAATCTAGCCTGAATATTACCTTTCCTTGATTAGAAATCGTCAAACCTAATAGACCTTATCAGAATATATCCATGTATCACAAGAGTATTTAAAGTAAACACTTCAAAACTATATTTACACTTTTCACAAGAACACATAATAGCAACTATCACAGCTAACCGCCATTGTTCTTTTTTGCACAGTAGACTTTAAATGCACAGAATGTTTTGCATGTTCTTTTATTCGTTCTTAATCTTTTGCTATTGTATTCACAATGGATGTTGCCAGCCTTAAAACACGTGAAACAGTCTTTGTTTTTCCACCTTCATACATTTTCACAATTTCTAATTTTGCTCTAACATAATTGTGTGAAACTTTTTCGAAACACCAATATTGCCAGGTCCACTCATGCGCTTTCCTGTCATGCTGACTGGGATAGCACGCAATAATTAAAAAAAAAAAAAAAAAAACAGAAACAGCTATCCGAGAAGCAGTCGGTAGTATAAATAATGGGGTGTAAAAATTAAACAAAATAAGAAATAGTTTAAGAAGCTCCCATTCTTCTTCAGGTTCTGTGTTCAATTTGAACGTTAGATACCAATATTTTCCAGCCAACTCTTGCTTTGGGAAATAGTTCTTGTGTCGTAAGATCCCTTGTCCATTCTAGATACATATAAATCATTGCATCTCAAGTGATAAGCCATGATGAGCTATGTGCATGGGCAATGCTATTGTTTGGTGTCCTTGGAAAGTTCCCACTGCAGACTGGGCTGTAGGTGTCTTTGAAGTTATTAATTACAGCTGATTTCTGTGTGGACTTTTTTTTTTTTTTTTTAATATTTTTACATAAAGTTGAATTTCCATTAGTCGAGTCATCCATAAGTCAGGGAGCATCTGTATTAAGATCTTTTAAAAACTATGCACAAATTATGCAGGAGAGCAAAAATAAATAAAGAAAAATATCTAATGAAACAGTAGCTTCCAGCAATGCATACTACCCTTGTCAATCTTGAATATTCTAGTACAAGATTCATTTCACACCATAAGAAATCTGCACCATTAAAATGGTGGTAGTATGTGGAGCTAAGTGATCCACAGTCAGGCTTATTGTATTATACAAGTTAGAAAACTCATTTCAAGAAATACCACACACTAAAATCATATAAAAAATAATATTTAAAAGGTCTGAAACATTTGTTTTACCAATCAATTTTATTTAATAACTTGTGTAAACTCAAAAATAAATAATTTTTACAGAGCCCATATTCAGTAATCTTTTTTTATCCCTTTTTTTTGAGCTGGACTGGAACAGGAGGACAGCACAAATAATCACCGCAAGTGGTTACTGTTTGGTTTCATATCAATACATACAGAGTGCCTCATACCTCAAGCCACATGGGTGCAACAAAATTGTCTGAAAAATATCTTTATTTCACCATGATTTATTGGCATACCATTTCTGGAAGAAGAATCAATAGATCAACCTCCCCTGTTGGACATCCATATTACTGATAAAAGTAATAATACACATTGTTGCAGATTACATACATGATATCTTATATACATTACACATGCAATATTAAACCATACACTAACAGGGAAGGAGGAGGTGAGTTAGGACTGTGATAATTAAACTATAACATGAGAGATGTTGGTGAGAAGGAAGCCTCAATACGTCCATGACACACCAAAAAAAAAAAAAAAAAACGTAATTTATGAGCACATAATAGTTCACACTCTTATAAATAAAATAAGCTCGATTAGGGAAGAAAAGGTCTTCCCTCTCAAAAGAAAGATTTAGCAAGCAGAATCATGTTTTATATACAGATTTCTTGTAGTATAAAATGATGCTAGTACTGGGTATTCAGGTCAACAAGTGCAGTGCACTGCAGAAGGTTACCATTCGATTATCTATTTTTTTGTTTATTTACTCAGTTTATTTATTCTTACTTTTTGCATAGTTTTTAAAAGGTGGTAATGTACATTTATATAAAGCTTATTTTACATTTTTGTAAAATAATTTATGGACTAAAGTCCATAAATTGCTTTTATTTTCTAGTCAATACCTTAAAGAATAGTTTAATAAATTGTAATTTTTACTATTAAATTTTTTATCCCAAAAAATTAGATATGATAAATACACAAAGTGTAAGAATTAACCCTGTACATAGAAAACAGATAATGAAACTACAATTTCCTTGCCCAACCTTACAGTAAACACTAGACATGTGCAGATTTAATTTCTTGCAGGTATGTTTTTGTAGAGGCAGTTTCAATTATTCGCAAGTTATGTCTTTGTATAGTATACCTATTCAACATTGGTGGTTTTGATTATCTGCATATAGTTTCTCTGCAAGCTTATGTTACATTTCCAGCATACAAAATTGTGTCAAAAAAAAAAGTAATGAGACTGAATTAAAAAACATATCTGACCTCAGTACTGCTCCAGGAGAGGGTACTAGAGAAGCATAAGAGTGTGACCTTGGCAGTCCACCAACCCAAACCAGTTGGTCTGGTTTGGGTTGGTGGACTGCCAAGGAAGTTTCCTTTTTATATGGACATTCTTTGGGCACAATGTCAAATGTCACCTTCAGAAACCAAAGAATGGAACAAAGGATCAGCATCGAGTTGTGTAAAGCTGTGGAAATATCTCACTGAAACATGTGAAATGTTAGGAACGGCTTATGGAAATTAGGATGCCCTGAGTACAAACATTTTGATGGTTTAAGCATCTTAAAGAGGGCAGCGAGGATGTAGCAGACAAGCCTCAAAGCAGATGACCAAAAATGACCAGCAGTTCCAAACAGGTGGACAAAGTGCACAATTTACTTGAAAGTGACAGCCAATTAACACTGAGAATGCTAGTGAGTAAAATGTGAATAAGGAATCAATAAGGTCCATAATTACCACAGAATTGGGAAAAATAAAAATGTACGAAGTTTGTTCCACATTGTTTGCATGATGAAAAAACTCAGACAACTGGATGCTTGCAAAGCTTTGTTCAAATAGCTGATGGCAAATCTGGATTCCTAAATGGCATTATTACTGAGGAAGAGAGTTGGTACTTCCAGTGTGATTCTGAGACCAAAAGAAAATGCAGAATGGAAACCACGAAATTTGCCAAGATCAAAAAAGATTTGTTTCCAGAAGTAGTGAATCAAAACCATGTTGATCACATCCTTCGAACACAAGGAATAATCTATAAGGAGTTTATTCCAGAAAGACTGCTAAAAGTAATTACTACTGAGAGTAATTACAAATGTTTGTGCACACATCTGAGCAACAGAAAGTTTGCATGGAGATTTTTCAGGAGTTTGAACGGATGGTTACTGAAGATGGTGAGATTCTTAACAAGGTGTTAATGGTAGATGAGACATGGTTTCATCATTTCGACCTAGAGATTAAGATAGCTCTATTTGTAAGTCTGCATCATTGCCAACACTGAAAAAAGCAAAAGTTGTGGCTTATGCAGGAACGGCTATGGTCAACTCTTTTTTTGACATTCAAAGAATGGTTTAGAAGCATGTTATGCCACGTCATAAGACTGTCTTCTAATGCTGGTGTCCCCCAAGGTTCAGTTCTTTCCCCCACTCTTTCCCTCTTGTATATTAATGACCTTCTTCCATTAACTGGAAATCCTATCCATAGTTTTGCCGATGATAGCACATTACATTGCACTTTCCATTTTGAGAAGCCTTGCCCTGCTCAATCAGCTTTAACTTCTCGAATATCCACTATCAATTCCTTAAATGCTGATCTCCAGGTAATTCTCCAGTGGGGCAAAGACAATTTAGTTGATTTCAATCCTTCTAAAACTCCGTTTTGCCATATCTCGCAAAAAGGATTCTTCTGCTCCTATGCTTATCTTTGGTGACACTCCAATTTCTAGGCAAAATGATATCTCTCTTTTGGGGATTATCCTGACTTCTAATCTCTCTTGGCACAAGCACATTACAAATATTGCTTCCCCTGCATCTAAAAAACTTGGCTTTCTCTTTCGCTCTCGGCGTTACTTTTCTTCCAAACAGCTCTTCACTTGTACAAACTGCAAATCCGCCCTACCATAGAATACTGTTCCCACATCTGGGGCGGTGCCCACAAAACCTCTCTCAGGCTTCTAGATTCCATTAAGAACAGGGCAGTTAGGTTAATTAATGACTCATCTCTAACAGAGTCTCTCCACTCGCTGTCTCATAGATGTACTGTTTCTGCTGCATGCCTTTTCTACAAAGTCAAAGTATTTTATTATTTTTTGGCAGGCTCCAGAGTTTCCCCTATTCGCCGCTGAAAGTAATCTATACATTGTGTACAATTTATAATGATTAATTGTACATACAAGCATAATGATTAATTGTACATACAAGCACAATGATTAATTATACATGAAAAGTACAATGATTAATTATACATAAAAAGACTATTTACAATAATGATATTACTAGTAAAATAATAAGAGGAGTTTACCTCAATATAATGCGTAGAACACTTCCTTATGATACCCTCCAGAAATTAAAACGAAAAAATCGAAAACTTACCGGTACATTAGAGTAAAATATAAATAATTAAATAATCAATTTAACACAATTCAAATCAATATAAAACAATTAAAAATCGAATTAACGCAATTAAAAGATAAATTAACGTAATTAACAGAATAACGAAAATTTTCAAAACAATTTTCCTTCCTGAAGCTGATAACGCTTTTCGACCGTATGTCATGATCACAGGAATGAAAATTACCGAATCGGGTTAAACCTGACACTTAAATAGAGATTATTTGTCTTCGCGCATGCGCGTAAAGGTCCACGCATCAGAGATCAAATATGGCCGCCGAACATTAACAGAATTCTCGTGTAATTTAATTTCAATGGTTTCTGCAATTAATAGTCGTGTATAATTACGTTGAACGTTAAGTATTTTGGCCTTGTTAAATAAAAAAGTGTTTTTCGTTAATGGCATAAAAGGCTAATTCTGACGCTGCTGACCGAGAAGCACGAACAGAGGCTTCATGTCGATTTACACGAATATTAAGAGAAAATCGGGTCGAACCCTGATAAGACGAGTCGCAATCACCGCAAGAAATGTATACCAGATCATTAATTTGTGTTGCGAACGCTGAAAGAACCGAGCGATTGTTCAGTATAGTGTGTAACTTCCGTATTGGCCTAGCTACAATTTTAAATTCGGTACCTTTAAAGAATCTGTTAAGCTGTTTGTGCCACTGTTCAACGTATGGGACAGAAATAAAGTATTTTTTGATATTACTATTGTTGATTGGTGTAGTATTTTGTATCCTATCCTTAGCTTGTACCCTAATTCGGTTTATTGTGGTAATGGAATAACCCCTGTTTAAGAATCTGTTAGTTAATATTTGTATTTCTGAGTACAAAGCAGAATCCGTCATTGAATATTTATAAGCATTGAGAAATTGATTAAAGATAATCGATCTTTTGTAGGTGAACGGGTGATAGCTATTATAATGTAGAAGCATACCAGTGTTTGTAGGTTTTCGATAGATGCTAAATTGTATTTTTTTCGAGTCCCGGGTAAGCGTGAAATTTAGAAAGTTTAATGACTTTGTATCCGTATCCTCCCTTTCCAATGTAAATTTGAGTCTAGAATGAATATTATTAAACGAATGTAAAATGTCTCGGATAGTATTACTATCGGTAATAACTAGAACATCGTCTAAATACCTCCCATAGTATGTGATATGGGTTCGAAAAGGTGTCAAATGTATCTGCTCAATCATTGAGAGATAGATCTCTGACATTAAGCCACTCAGGATTTAACGAGGCCAAAATACTTAACGTTCAACGTAATTATACGCGACTATTAATTGCAGAAACCGTTGAAATTAAATTACACGAGAATTCTGTTAATGTTCGGCGGCCATATTTGATCTCCAATGCGTGGACCTTTACGCACATGCGCGAAGACAAATAATCTCTATTTAAGTGTCAGGTTTAACCCGATTCGGTAATTTTCATTCCTGTGATCACGACATACGGTCGAAAAGCGTTGTCAGCTTCAGGAAGGAAAATTGTTTTGAAAATTTTCGTTATTCTGTTAATTACGTTAATTTATCTTTTAATTGCGTTAATTTGATTTTTAATTGTTTTATATTGATTTGAATTGTGTTAAATTGATTATTTAATTATTTATATTTTACTCTAATGTACCAGTAAGTTTTCGATTTTTTCGTTTTAATTTCTGGAGGGTATCATAAGGAAGTGTTCTATGCACTATATTGAGGTAAACTCCACTTATTATTTTACTAATATTATTATCTACGTAGAACATATTGAGTAGTACAGCTCTGATTCATACTATCTAAACAATGATGGTACATAAAGACTATATAGAATGATGATACATAAATAAATACTGGGCTTCGGAGTCCAGCAGATTGATCAATACATCAGGTAAGAGTAATCCAAAGAAACAGTCTAGCATTTTACTGAACCTCAGAAGCAAGAATTCTTTTCCTCTGTTTAAACAATTTCTCTGCATAGGTGGAGAAGGCAGTATAATATTCAGAACAGTTAACCAATCTTGGCAGTTTGGAGAAGTCAAATACATCTGTGAGAAGTTGAAAGTCCAATCTTAAATCATCGTACAGAGGACAATGAAAGACGAGGTGCTCAACAGTGTCTTAAGCACCACAACTACAGAGAGGAGTGTTACTTAATCCTAGTGAGAACAATTTAAAGTTAAGACTTCCATGACCATTATATAAAAACGTAACATATAAACCAGCCCATTTTCTTGTCGTAATCAACAACCTCGGGAAAAAACTTAAAGGTCTCCCTACCCAAAGTAGAGGTAGATAGGTATTTTGCCATGCTCTACAACATTCATTTCTGATTCTTTTAATGTCTACATTTTCTTGCAAGTCAATATTATATGTTATACCATTTACAACCGCAGGAATGTGTTTTCTTCTACAATATAAAAGATAGTGTAACATTACTTCATATTGGATTGCCAGTCGATGACTGAGGACCTGGAGAGAGAGCAGCTGAAGAGACAGTTCGACAAGCTCTAATTACAGCGAGAAGAAAGAATCTTTGTGCTCGAGTAAGATATTTTTGAACAAGGGAGTTACCGATTCTGTATCCCCAAGCCTCAGCCGCATAACACACAATTGGTATAAATATACAAGAGTAGTATAATTTAATGAAAGATTTCTTTACACCAAAAGTACTCCTGGTAATCTTAATAATTTTATAGGTCATAGCTTTTATTTTCTGAAGTACATACTTTGCATGGTAATTAAAATTAAGATGGTCATCAAAATAAATTCCTAAGTATTTATGCTGCCGAGTACTCCTAATCATTTCTCCATTCAACTTAATAACAGGTGGTCTATTCACATCAAGAGATCCTTTCAGCAACATTTGTTTTGTTTTATTAGTCAAGATTTGAAGTTTATGTGTTTGACACCAGATATCCAAGTCCTCTAGAACTTCATTTGCTCTGCATTCTAGCTCCCGGCGGGAATTACCAAAAATCAGAATAGCAAGGTTGTCTGCGTAAGCTATCTGAAGGATGTTGTCTCGAGCAACCGAGAGCCACCCATCAAGGACCATGTTCCAGCACACAGGGCCAAGAACAGAGCCCTGAGGGCAGCCTCTAGAAACAGATCTGGAGACATAGCAGAATCCTGAGGAAACTGTGATACTGCGAGAATCAAAGTAATTCAAAAGGAGACGGTAAACAGGAGCAGAGACCCCGGCCTCGACCTCGCCAGGACACTTGGCCACCAAACAGTATCAAATGCCCCTTGGAAATCAACAAAGAGACCGAGGATATTTAGAATTGGAATTTTGAACAAAACTCAAAACCTGACAAATAGCATCAACAGAAGACCTTCCACGTGTAAAGCCAAACTGAAGTGGGGAACTTAGGTTTCTGTCTAAGTAATTTAGAAGACGAGAAACAATTTTTCCAAGACTTTGCCACAGATACTTCCATGGGCACTGTTCTTCTGAATTGGCTTCTATAATTCCCGCTCTCTCTTTAAAAACAGTCCGAACGTGCTGCCACCAGCCAACATCCATTTACTGTCCAACTTCAAACTCACAGAACCAACTTTTCATCTTCTTTGTTTATTCATTCAACTGCTGTTTTCTGGAACAACCTTCCTCCATACATATTTCCTGAAAATTACAGTCTACCGAAGTTCAAGTCTAATGTCAACAAATATTTTCTTTCATCTTCTCAACCTCCAACCCAAGCACGGTACTAAGTACTATAGGTTCTAATGCCTCTAGCATTTGGGGTTTTCATAAAAAAAAACAAAAAAAACTATTGTTATGGGACCTTACTACAGAACTGTACTACACACTCTGCAGGATCACATTTGTCGAAAATTACCAAAACCGCATGCAGCTGGGTGCATCAGGAAAATGCGAGACCTCACGCTGCTCATATTGTCATAGAGTACTTAAGACATTAATGTCAAATGTGTTCCTCATCTGCTCTACAGCCCTGACCTTGTACCCTGCAATTTGTTTTCATTTCCTAAGTTAAGGAAGGAGCTACAAGGAAAACATTTCAGTAATCAGCAGAAGTTGTAAAGACACTAAAAGCAATGCTCAAATGCATCTCAAAAAATGGCAGAAACATGGAGTAAGTGCATTTCATCAAATGGGGACTACTTTGAAAAGGACCATCAAAATATGGATGATTAATAAAGATATGTTGTAGAAAAAAAAAATTATAATCATTCTTTATTGAACAGCCTAGTATTAACTCAGTTGAACAGTAAGAAGTTTACTGTTTAACTATTAACTCAGTTAAAAAGTAAACTTCCAAGCCAAGAGAGCATTTTTTTTAGCCTACAAGTACACTATATATTACTCAGTGCAATAACCACAGTAATAATGGATTATTTCATATCATCTAGATGTGTTATCTGTCCACATCACAATGAGGACAGATAACAATCCACCATAACAAAATTTGATTTTATCAATTTCAACACTGAATAATGCTTTATTATTTATGTGAAAGGAATTATTACTACTTTAACATACTTAATATTTGAACAGCGTCAAAACCTAAGGGGATGTATTCTTCCAAAATTTAATAATGTTATTTAATACAATGTATTAAATAAATATATTTAATATTTTTATAAGATTATTTTATAAAAATATCAATTCGTGGCCAAAAATGATTTAATATTTTTTATATGATCATTACAAATATGCTCAAATAATTAACTAAAAACATCTGACATCTTTCACTATTTGCAGAATAATGAAATCCATTTTAATCTTGTTCCAGAATTAATTTAATTTAATCTTGTTCCAAAATAAAAACATCTCCACTCAGGATGTCCTAGATTGGAATAATTTGGAGACATTCATACAAAACCAGTCTGAGCTATAAGCAACCCAGGCTTGGGTTGCTGTTTTCAAAAGGAAGCAATTCACTTGAATTACAGGAATATTTTTTTTATGTAGCGATTTCTACATTTTTCATTGATTTTTTTTTTTAAATAAAGGTAGGTTTATATAATTAAAAGTTTAAAGTGACTCAAAATGAAAGCATCAAAAAAAAAAATAATAGTGAATAAATAAATAAATAAATAAACCTTGAATTCTAGTGTCATCATCCAATGTTGCACCCAGATCAACAACAATAACAAAAAAAAAAAACTTTGGGTTGGCATTGCACTAAAATATACTGAAAAGTTTATTTGGAGCAGATCATAAATGGAGAAGTTACTGAGGAGGGAGAAATGGCTCAGTGTGCAGGCAGGGCTATTTCAAAGCTACTTTATTTTTGGAAATTGGACTAAAAATGAGGCTTTAGTTTTCTACATGGGAAAAACAGTTGCATCGAAATCTTAGTTCAAGATCAGTCAGTAATTCCTTTGCTTTAGAATACAAATAATTTAATACATACATAACATGAAATTTAGAGTCGGCAACATGTGGGTTCAAAAGTAATGTTGTTGCATCAATCATTTTATTTTGAAATAGAACATACAGGAATATTTTGCAACAAGCCAAAACCAATAAAACAACTACACCACATCTGACAATATTCACAAACAATTTTAGAGGAAAAAGGCAGGATCCAAGTGATAATGCCATATTCCGCATACAAAACATTAGTTTTACCAACTTTGCCCCTCTAATAACAGAAATTTACAGTCTATCAACTTGCTTCATATAGGATTTCTCACCTCCATTCCTAGAAGTTTAACAGGTGCAATATAAATTACAATTTTGTTTCATGAATACCATTCAGATTGCAACTTCAGTACACTGTCTAATATCTCCAACAAGGAAATAAATCCACAAGCAACACTCACCTACTACCTTCCAACTCGATAATACATAGTCCCATGTAACACTCCGCTGAAACAACCTTATGAATACATAATTTCCTTTTCAAATCTATCACTATTTCATTACACAAATTAAAAATAAAGAAATCTTTAGAAAAAGACTGGAATACTGCTAAACCTGCATTAATTAGAAAGAATACAGAACTAGTCTTACATCATTTCTGATGACTTCTCTGCTTTCTGAAAGAAGATCCATTAATCGAGATATTCCCATTGGACTAACCAGAATACATTCCTGTACTTCTTTCACCCTGTTAACCAAGAGACCTGTGAGCAGCTTCACAGCAGGCCAGCGAACCCGAAAATCAAACTCCTATAAATAAAATTATTTCGATAAGTGTCTTATGAGAATATTGTATTATCTTTTAATGCAGAAATAGTGAAACCAATCATGGGCCCCATTTAAAGTATTAGATTATTAAACTTGCTGTATAATACAAATATTTTTTGCTCTGATTTTCATTCCTGTTCTTGCAAAACTCAAAGAACAAAACCAGTCGGTTTTGTTCTTTGAATTAGTTATTCATGTTCCCACGGTAGTGATTTTTGAAAAAATTTCCAGAAATCTCTCCATAAAGTGTCACAATTTTATTAATTCAAATATATAAATCCTCATTTAGACTCAAGCATTTAGGGCATAAGCCTCAAGCTATGAAGGAGTCTAGACTATGTATAAATATAGTGCAAATGCATCAGGAATACATAGCTATATCTGAATAAATCAGATTATTAATAAAACGGCATCGTTTTATTAATAATCTGAAAATTTAAAAATCGTTTTAAAACGATGCCGTTTTATTAATAATCTGATTTATTCAGATATAGCTATGTATTCCTGATGCATTTGCACTATATTTATACATAGTCTAGACTCCTTCATAGCTTGAGGCTTATGCCCTAAATGCTTGAGTCTAAATATATGATACACCATCAGGCATCTCTCATATTGTGGAGTTATACTTCATAACTGTTTTGCCATCATTGCATCACTCGGGTACCTACCCACCCACCGAAGAAGGGCCAAATAGCCCTCATGAAACGGTGCCGTCTGGGTGGTGGTATCCATCTGAGAATAAGTAACATTAGTCTTCTCCTTAGGTGAAGCGTTACTTATTCGAAGTAGTGCAATATCATGGC
Organism: Mastigoproctus giganteus; assembly: GCF_048544385.1. NCBI lineage: Eukaryota > Metazoa > Arthropoda > Arachnida > Uropygi > Thelyphonidae > Mastigoproctus > Mastigoproctus giganteus. The sequence continues at coordinate 76,677,346 of NC_143582.1, forward strand.
AACTCGTTGTGAAGGTATTCACAATATGAGATATAACTTAAAACGATGCCGTTTTATTAATAATCTGATTTATTCAGATATAGCTATGTATTCCTGATGCATTTGCACTATATTTATACATAAATCCTCATTATAATAAAAGTGATGTTTTTAAATAATTTAAAATTATTTTAAAACATCACTTATTAATAAGATTAATGTTATTAATAAGAGGCCATTTAAATATTTAAGTCATTTTATTTGTAAAAGAAATAAGAGAAGTTTACCACAATATGATATGGTTTTTTTTTTTTTTTTTTATGAAAACCCCAAACACAAAAGGTATCAAAACCTATAGTACTTAGTACCGTGCATGGGTTGAAGGAGAAGTATGGGGGAGGGGGGGATGCCAGAAACTTTGCTCTAAAGACTAAACATGGGTTTCACCACTTCAAGCCTCCAATAAGCAAAGTGGTGGTATTTCACTGGTTGATGAAAGTCATCTACCACGTAGAACACTTCCGTATGATACTCTCCAAAAATTAAAACGAAAACATTTTTAAAAAATCAAAAATCTTACATTACAGTAAGAAATAATTAACAATAATTAAAAATCAAATGAACACAATTAAAAATCAATTATTTCTTACTGTAATGTAAGATTTTCGATTTTTTAAAATCGTTTTCGTTTTAATTTCTGGAGAGTGTCATATGGAAGTGTTCTACGTATCATATTGAGGTAAACTTCTCTTATTCTTTTACAAATATTGATATCAACGTAGACCGTATTGAGCATTATAGCTCTGGTTCATACTATTTAAGTCATTTTATGTATTTATTATTTATTCTATTAAATATTTTAATATTTAATTTTGCTAATTTCCTACAAAACAAACTGAAGTTTAGGACTGGGGCCTGGTTTGTGTACTACTTATGCAGAGACCAAAGAAAGTTTGTAGAGCACTGGGCAAAAATAATTTACAGGGTGCTTAAAAGTATTAGAAAATACAGCAGCCTCAAGTTACACAATAGTAAAATAATATAACACCTGAATGTGTAAAACTAACAGTAGTACCATACTTTGTGGAAGAATGGTTAAAAACACAGTACTTTCGGGGTTTTGCTTTTGAACTTTCCTGGAATTAATCTGCAGTGGATTGACCCCACCAATGCTAAGTAATAATTGTTATTAATAATTTTATTTTTACAATATTGTAAAATTAATAATAAATGACAATATTGTAAAAATAAAATTAATATTAAATATTCATTATATATTTTTAAAACATAAGAGTGGTTGCACAGTTTGTATATATATATATATATATATATAGAATATCATTAGAAAAAGTAAATCAATCCAATAATAAGAATACCATCAAGGACTTAAGAAAACGCAAAAAAAAAAAAAAAAAAAAAAAAATTATTATTATCGCTTTTTACCGACAATCTAGATGACTTCAACTGGGGCCAACCACCCAGAATGAAGGCAAAAAACGACAAGAAGTTCTCTGTTTCTGTGATGATCAATATATACTAAGTAATTTAAATCTAAACCAAATATAAACCAGTATAGACCGAACATAAATCGAATATAAATAAATCGAATGAAGATAATTAATTAAGAAAAATTTTGAAATATTAGAATCAAAGGTAAGAAATATAAGTAAAATATAAATGTAAGCATATATTAATCATCGTTGACCCGACAGAGAACGTAATTTAAGGATTAAAACAAGATTAAATATATAATACATACTACATTTGACCGTATCTAGGACATAATGTAATAGTCGTCAAAATAATGTGGTGCCCCCTATGTGATGGATACGGTAAAAATAAATAATTAAATTAAATTAACGCAAAGAGAAACATGCAGATAGTAAGAAGAAAAACTAAAGGAGTAGGAAAAATAGAACCTGAACTCCACAAAGGCGAAAAATAGTGGTATAGATAAGAAATAGTTTCTCCTACGTCCTCGGATTGCCCTAATAATTTCGGAGAAATAAAAATAAAGAGTGTAGGACAGCTTAAAGGCATTACAAGATATAAGTTGTGGCTCGGGTAGGGGGTGCCCCTATGTGTGGTGCCACACATAGGGGCACCACACATAGGTGCCCCCTATGTGTGGTGCCCCATCACATAGGGGGCACCACATATTATTTTGACGACTATTACATTATGTCCTAGATACGGTCAAATGTAGTATGTATTATATATTTAATCTTGTTTTAATCCTTAAATTACGTTCTCTGTCGGGTCAACGATGATTAATATATGCTTACATTTATATTTTACTTATATTTCTTACCTTTGATTCTAATATTTCAAAATTTTTCTTAATTAATTATCTTCATTCGATTTATTTATATTCGATTTATGTTCGGTCTATACTGGTTTATATTTGGTTTAGATTTAAATTACTTAGCATATATTGATCATCACAGAAACAGAGAACTTCTTGTCGTTTTTTGCCTTCATTCTGGGTGGTTGGCCCCAGTTGAAGTCATCTAGATTGTCGGTAAAAAGCGATAATAATAATTTTTTTTTTTTTTTTTTTTTTTTGCGTTTTCTTAAGTCCTTGATGGTATTCTTATTATTGGATTGATTTACTTTTTCTAATGATATTCTATAGACATTGTGGGTGTATTGCATGATTGCTTGCAACTGCATTAACCCATAAATATTAGTTATTGTCTTTTAACTTTCTTGCTTTGCTTTATTTCTTGCTTTCCTTTTATCACTAATATAACTATTAATATATATATATATATATATATATATATATATATATTTTTTTTTTTTTTTTTTTCAACTAATAAAAAAATCTTTTGGAATTTTTCCCATAAGGTGAAAAATCCATAACTAGCTATGTGTTGGCAACTCTAGCTAGTGCTTGAACCATGTGATTAATGTGTGCAGTGGAATTCATTAGAAGTACAACTTCCTGGTGTTTATTCGCATGCCCATTTGTGAAATTGTGTGAAAGCAAGTTCTCCAAAAATGATTTATGCAAGATGGTATTATATAGAGAATGAGGCAAAATGCTAGAGCAACAGCAAGATTATTTCTTGAGTGACATCCTTGGAGGCTACAAATATCACATCCCATAACTTAGCATGTTGTTAATCAATCACTTTATGCTAACTGGAAGAGTGATACATAAAAAATTAGATGCATACAGAATTTTTGTCATTTTCATAAAGACGTTGTGACCTTTCTGTCATATCCAGGAAGCGTCTTCTACATGTGAGAAGACACACACACACAGATTTGGAGGACCCTTCAAAAGAGAGAAAAAAAAGAAAAAAAAAAAACTTTGTCCCTATCATTTGTTTATACAAGAAGGTTTGCATGAAGGTGATGATACAAAACAATTAGAAGTTTTGTAATTTTCTGTTAACCAAGGTACCTGTGGACTGACAAAAGACACCTTCATGCAAAATGGCTTCACTAACAGGCACAATTCCCACTACTAGGCTACGTACTTTTGCAGAACCACTTGTAATCAGATGAGAAGAAATGGTCAGCTCAGTTTTCCTTGATGGCAAGATGACTGGGACAAAATATTATGAATTACTTTGCATTAATGTATTTTGACTGTTAAAAAGTTTCATAAACATCAAAGACCAACATCTTTGATTCCAGCACAATGGTGCTCCACCACACAAAATTATAGCAGTACAACGGTGGGTATGATGCATATTTCAAGGTCGATATATAGGATATAGGAAAGATGTGTCTTTGCCACCACATTCTCCCAATCTCACCCTTAGACTTTTTCTTTCTGGGTTTTGTAGAAGCAAAAAAAATGTATAAAACACTCATTGACAATTAAGAAAATTTCAAAAGGAGAATACATGATGCATGCACTGAAATTAATAGCATTATTCTAAAGAACGTTTGTTCTAATTTATTAGTATGAACCAGAGCTATAATGCTCAATACATTCTATGTTGATATCAATATTTGTAAAAGAATAAGAGAAGTTTACCTCAATATATGTAGAACACTTCCATATGATACTCTCCAGAAATTAAAACGAAAACAATTAAAAAATCGAAAATCTTACATTACAGTAAGAAATAATTAACAATAATTAAAAATCAAATGAACACAATTAAAAACCAATTTAACGCAATTAAAAAATTAAGTAAAAATTTAATTTAACGAAAAAAATTGCAAAACGATTTTCCTTCCTAAAGCTGACAATGCTTTTCAACCGTATGTCGTGATCACAGGAATGAAAATTACCGAATAGGGGTGAGCAAGAAACTTAAATGGGGATTATTTGTTTTTGCGCATGTGCGTAAAGGAACACGAGTTGGAGATCAGATATGGCCGGCGAACATTAACAGAATTCTCATGTAATTTAATTGATGGTTTCTGCAATTAGTAGTCTCATATGGGCACTACGTATTTTGGCCTTGTTAAATAAAAAAGTATGCTTTTCATTAATGGCATGAAAGGCTAATTCTGATGCTGCTGAAAGAGAAGCCGCGTGTTGATTAGCACGAAAATTCAGAGGAAACCATATAGAATCCTGATGTTGAGTTGCAATCACTGCAAGAAATGTTGAATACTAGGTCATTTATTTGTGTTGCTAATGAGGAAAGGACTGGGCAATTGTCCAGTATAGTGTGTGATTTCCGTATTGGCCTGGCTACAATTTTAAATTTGGTATCTTTAAAGAATCTGTTAAGTTGTTTGTGCCACTGTTCAAACATGTGGGACAGAAATAAAGTATTTTTCGATATTACTACTGTTGGTTGGTGTATTTTTTTGTATTCTATCCTTAGCTTGTATCCTAATTCTGTCCATTATAGCAAGTGGGTAACCCCTATTTAAGTATCTGCTGGTTAATATTTGTATTTCTGAGCCCAAAGCAGGTTCTGTCGTTTCGTTTTAATTTCTGGAGAGTATCATATGGAAGTGTTCTATATGATATCATATTGAGGTAAACTTCTCTTATTCTTTTACAAAGTTCTAAGTTATTATATAGACAGAGGGAGGCCAAATTGAGTTTATGAAAAACATTTAAAGCACATATTGGATCTCTTTCAAAACTGCATATCTATGGTCTCTTGCATAAACAATTTAAAATGTTGTAAATTATTCTTATGGTGAATATATCTCTGTTTTATTATAAGATTAAACTTATATGAATCTGCCACTGTTGTTATTAGTGACATTGTTACCCTTAATTTATGGAAATAATAGCAGCAGCAGCAGCCATACAATGTTGTTGAACGTTAGTGATAACCGATCTTTGATTTAAAAAGCAGCCAAAATCACACTGTTAAATATCAAAATATCCAATTTCATCCTTCTTTTATTTCCTGATATTGAATTTATTATTACACATTATTTCTTTCATTAAAATTGTACATCATGAAATTGCAGCTTACCGCTGCAAAATTTTTATTGAAAATAATTCTTTTAAATGTTTTCTTTTGTCATTATTTGCAAGAGGAGACACAACAACTTTCCTTATATGGCTAGCTGCTCGATACAGCTAAATGTGCCTACTGAAAAGTGACCATCAGTATACAACCATTGTATTTATTTTTTTTATTCAAATAAAGTCAGTTTACATTCATTTCTGAAGTACACCAATGATGTCCTTAAACTAAACTGAGAATAGGGAACAGCTTTCTTACTGAAGAAGAAAAACAATAGCAAATTAAGCAAAATTTAAATTTAGAATTCGTACAATCTAAATGATAATACTTAGTGCATCATACTAATTTAAACATCAAATTGAAAAATTTCACTGGTTACAGTCAATATCTGGGAAGTTAAAATCCCCATTATAAGACATTCTGATTTACTGGCCCATTCTATTTCTCTATACGGTTGTTCATTGTACTTATCAGAGTAATTAAGCCTATAATACACTCACTCTCATTTTTATTTTCCTTATGCTTATGTCACATCACAGTGACTCAACATTGCACTGTTCACCCATGTCAACTGGATGCACTCCCTTAGGTTTTATGTGTTTCTGAACTAACAGCATAACTCCTTCTCCCTTCCCATCCTTTCTGTACATGTTGTATGCACCAAATTCCAATTCTGCATTCCTTATATCTGTGTGACACCATGTCTCTGATATCCCAACAATATCCACCTTTGATGTCTTGACCAGCCCTCCAAACTCAAATTTATTTACTATACTCCTAGCATTTGGTAACGCACACACTTACCCTAATACAGCCATGTATTTACTTGTTTCACGATGACTCCCAGCAGTCCTTGAAATCCCTAGCACCTTGCTTTCCATGCTGCTGCTCATTCCAATAGAAGAAATGCAAGTATCACTTTCACCTCTGCCTGTGGCTACTGGTAATCTGCAAATCCTCCCCAAGCTAGCAGTTTTCTGACACTGCCTCGATAGCATCAGCAAATATTCATGCATTCTTTATATTTAAGAGTATCCCATCCCTCTAGAAGCAGTTCTTCAGAACAAATCAATCAAGCACAGACCACATTGAGAAAAATTCTACCCCATTAGCCTTGCACAATCTCTCCAGGGCTAAATTGACTGACAGGGCTCTCATCACATACCCCCCCCCTACTTGTCTGGGCAGAATTGCAGAAACTTTCAAATTTAACCCTAATTTGTGACACTTTTTTTTCAACTACTGACCTGTACTTTGAAGGGCTGTTGGTGAAAAAAACATCAGATTTGGATTTGTCTGGTAGAACAAAATGTGAGGCCATTAGTAATTGCAAAAGCCTCTATCTCAAATTGCTGGGCCTATGTTACTATGAAATTCAAGTCAGCTGGGTTGGGAACATCAAAATCATCAAGGAAAATTAACTCAATGTTAAAAAAGTTAGATGGGAGAAAGTTTCAAAGAAAGGAAGTCAAAGAGTTCCAAGCGATTGGTGAAGTTTGGAGAACAACAAAGGTAATAGACAAATCAGACAGAATGGGGTAGAGAGGTGTTCAGTCAGACACCAAGAGGAGATTCCAAAATAGAAATTCCGATAGACGTGCAAAAGCACGACCTTTGCAGCAAAAGGAATCCTAGAGCAAATAATTAAAGCAATTGAGGTAAGTAGTGATTAAGGCAACCGATAACTAGGATTCTATCAGTAAAAGTAAGTGGGGGGATTAGTAGGTTGTACCTGGAAATAGACATCACTGAGATTAGAACTGAGAGCACACTGGTGAAATGACTGAGGAAATTTTTGGGAGGTTCAGATCTTTTCACAGATAAATTTATTCTATTAATTTGACTATTCATGATATATTCGGCAGATACAGTAAAAGTAGAGGGAAGGCATGTGTGAATTAATGAAATTTTTGAATATGACATACACACAGCAAGAATATACCCAGCACTTGGATTTATATCAAGGAGGTGGATATGATGTGACACACACACACACACACACACACACACACACACACACACACACACACACACACACACACACACACACACACCACTAACTGGCAGAGCAGAGTAGCAAGTTTATCAATCAGCCAATCCAAATACCTCAGTGTTACCAACAGGCCCAGGCCAGTGGACTATTAGTGGTTCACGTGAGAAAAATTTTAGAGCTATACCTTCAAAATGTAAGGAATATTGGATCTTGCCATGATGCCCATCATAATCTAAAATGACATCATTTGTATTGGCTAATAGAGGGGGGGGGGTTGCCAGAACTTTGGGGGGCATTCCTCTGTGTGGTGCCAACATCAACTGGTCTTCACTGAAATTACGTCTACTTGACTCACAAATGGGACTTCAATATTAGTTCCCTCAGCATTTTAAACTCTAAAGAATCTGTGTCAAGTCACTGGATTCTGCAAAAGGAATGGAAGTTAATTTTAGCCACACCTACTTTAAGTTGTAAGAATGCATGCCTAGAAGAGTGAAAGATGTTACAAGCCAAATCTGGCTGCAAGATTAGATTTTTGAATCAAAAACCATTTTTGGTAACTACCTGCTTGCCCAAATATTTTTAGTTTTTAACAAAGAATAAATATAGTAACAAAAATATCACATATGACTTTTTATAAAATGTATTTTTATATAAAGATTTTATTATTCATTATAATTAGTATTATTACCACTGTTTATATTCCTACCTCTAATAAATCCAAAAGCAGAGTCACATTTTCTGGTTTCTTAATATATATTTCTGTAAATTGATTTCCAAGATCTTGGTCTTCTTCTTCTTTCTCATATTCTGAAAGCATGAAAATTTAAGCTGAATAGAAGAATTTTAAAGATTCAACCGTTTAATGGTCATTACTATAAAATCATCAGAATAATGAGAGGTTACACAGTACATTTCGGCAGAATTCTAGAAGAAATGGCATAGTTATCACTCAAAAATAAGGAATTTCAACAATATTTTTGATAAAATTCTGGGCTTTTTATATTAATTTTTTAAATTATTAATATTTTATATTTTAAAATGCATTAATTAAAATGCAATTTATCAAATAAAATCACATTAAATTATTTACTATAATCAATCTCATTTAACTTTAAAAATACACAAATTAAAAACTAAGTTATCACATAAATTGTTTTTTTTTTTAAATTCATTTTTAAATACTGCCTAGCCAGAATTATATGTACACTTGCAATCTCTATATTACAAATCATCAGCATTTGGCAGTACAGTGGATCTCTGTTTTACAATATTAATCCATTCCAGAGACACCATCATAACGTGAAAATATCGTAATGTGAACCCAATAACACAGTGTTTTTTGGTAATTCATTCCAAGACCTCGGAAGCTGAAATTTTCATTATTATTATTATTATCCATATGATGCAAGGAAGCCTGAGGCTTATGCTGCACCAGGAAAAAAAAAAAAAAAAAAAAAAAACAGTTCCCAGCAACCCTGTGAGAGAGAGAGAGAGAGAGAGAGAGAGAGAGAGAGAGAGAGAGAGAGAGAGAGAGAGAGAGAGAGAGAGAGAGAGTGTGTGTGTGTGTGTGTGTGTGTGTGTGTCAAAATTAGAAGGGAATCACCAAGAAAGAGAAGAATGATGATATCCAGCTCAGGACCCTGGGTGTGCCAAGCCCATACTCACTGGATGTGAGCCCCCGGGGTTATATAACTAAGCTATTTATCTCTTTAAAAGGTGATTTTTATAGTGGAAATTATACATATTCATTAAAAAAATTGATTAAAACTAATATATTAATTAAAGCAAATCACAAAAAACATTTCAACTAAAGGATGCAAAAACAAAACACGTGGCCAACACATTTACAAACTCTGTTATTGGCTGAGAGGAAGGACCACGTGGTCCAGTCGGAGACAATTGTAAACCCATCATAATCAGCTGCTTTACAGAATCAAATTTTCAGAAACTAATTCAAATTATTACAATACAGTTTAATCGTTATCATATGTTCGGCTATAAGAATCAATTTTGAACACCTTTGTGATATTTTTATAACGCATGTTTCTGGAAGTCACTACCATAAAACAAATTGTAGTTTCTGGTTTATAGGGCTTTCCTGTTAGCATGGCCTGATGTAGCTGAGTGGTTAGGAGCACGAATGCAGTAGCACATGCTCTTTGAGTGGACCAGGGTTCAAGCCTGTGACTGCTAAATACGATTAATAAATTTATATTGATTGATTTATTGTTAATATAGATAGGTGGAATTCTGTGGGTTTTTATGTTACGATAAAATATGTTTCCCCTTCATGAAATCTTCAATCATATAAAAAACAAAATAAATTTTCAGAATCTTCTCTTCATTCCTATTTGTAAACTTGTTATTCCGTATTTCACTTGCACATATCATAGTTGCAATTTGTGCGTGCAGTGTTTTTTGTTACTGATTGCTTATCTTTTTTACTGTTTTAAATTTTACAACCCAAAAAAATGTCAGTGAGCAGAAATATCAATTAGTTAGTATGTACACATTTCAGTATTAATTAAGCTATGTATGTAAGTGTAAATTTATTTTTATTTTGCTAACGTGTAGAAAATATTCTTCCGATTTTCACATATCATTTAATTTTGTTAATTGACAAGATAATAAAGTGTAAATTTTTGCTTTATATCTTTACTTTTATAGCCTGTGGATAACATTTCTCCTATTTTCACTTAATACAATCACTGTTTAATTTAACAGAATTAAAATTCAATTTGCAAATGTGATCATAATGACTGGCGCTTATCACATAACGTATAGTGAACAGTACTTTATTATGGAGAGTCCATCAAAGTGATTTGATCATACAGTAAACTAATCGTAAAGTGGGGGTGCACTGTACATGTAACCATTTGGATATGATAAAAAAAAGTTACTGAATATTTAAAATCGTTCTTCAATTAAATAAAATATTGGAACTTTTCCACTTGAAAATTTAAGTTTACTGGGTTAATTACTGCAGTAAGAAATTTAATTTCTAAATAGTTCCAATCATAAAAATAATATGGAAATGTTTCTGAATTCAACTTTGGCATTCTGTCATTAGACTGAAATAGCTACACAAATTTTAAATGTATCCTAATTAACATACAAAAATTTAAATTGAAATCAAAACTGAACGTATGAAATTTAAGTTCCACTGGATATTAAAATATAATAACCCATAATTACATTCAGAATTTAAAATTTCTTATAAGAAGCATTGCAGGATCATCTAGACAAGACTTCAGTTATAGCTCGAACACAACATGGGTTTGATAAGGGGAAGTCTTGTCTGACTAATTTGATTGGATACTATGATGTAGTCACAAAGGAACTGGATGCAAAGAATAACTTTGATCTAATAATATTTGGATCTTAGAAAAGCCTTTGATACTGTTGCAAATGGAACGCTGCCTGCCACACAAATTGCTGCTATGGATAAAGGGATGGTTGAGTGGGAGAAGACAAATAGTGGTAATCAATGGGCACTGCTCTTCGTGGACTAATGTTATTAGTGGAGTCCCTCAGGGGTCAGTGTTGAGTGCATTGTTGTTTTCTGTATTTATAAATGATATTGATGATGGTATATCAGGCTTAATGTCCAAGTTTGCAGACGATTCGAAGGTTGGCTGGATTGTTAATGACACTAATGACAGTACACTGCTGCAACAAGATCTAGAAAAGTTGAGCAGATGGACTGAGAGGTGGCAAATGAAGTTTAACATTGACAAATGTAAAGTACTACATACGGGAAGCAGTAATCCCAGAGTAACGTATCAACTCTGTGGTACCACACTGACAGTGGTAGAGAATGAAAAGGACCTGGTGGGTTATTGTGCAGGCAGATACAAAGTTTTCTGAGCAGTGCAGACGGTTTCTAAGAGTAGCTCATTGTGTCTTGTCAATGATATACAGGAATTTTTCTAGAAAAGGATAAGGAGGTGATTATCCCCTTGTATAAGGCAATAGTCAGGCCACACCTTGAGTACTGTACACAGATCTGGAGGCCTCATTTTAAGAAGGATGTAGAGCTGTTGGAATGAGTACAGAGAAGGGCAATAAGATTAGTGAATGGAACAAAGTGTTGCTCTTATGAAGAAAGGCTTAAGTTTTGCAAATTACAGTGTCTGGAGACTAGGCACCTGCGAAGCAATCTGATTCGGGTGTATAAAGCCTTGAATGGTTTGAATCAGCATGCTCAATACAGATGGGCTTCTTCCTCTTGCTCAGAATAATTGCCTGAGAGGGAATAAATTGAAATTGAGGAAATGTGGTTTAATGATAGATGTGCAGAAGTTTGCCTTTAGCCAGTGGGTGGTTCATTGCTGGAACAAACTTCCATCTGTTGTTGTAGAAGTTCATAGCTTAAATAGATTCAAGGCAGAACTTGAGAAACATTTGGAGCGAGTGGATGGGTGAAATATGGGGGGGTTTTTTGTTTTTTTTTTGGCTGATGCTATATAAGCTTGCTTTCTTACATAATGTGCCCTTGCTAATATCATGTAAGAAACTAACAAAAACTTAAGATGTCATCATAACTATCCAAATCTGCTATATGCAGGGGATGTACATTATCATAGAAAAAATCAAGTCTGATTTGTTCTATGATAGTGACTGAGATTGAAGGCTGGTTTGCCAGCCTTCCATCCCTTATTTTTTTTTATATATGTAATTATATTTCCTGTTAGCTCTTTGGCCCTATAGACAATCTATCTTCCATGCATGCTTGCTTGAGACCATCAATGTACTTTCTCATGGTTTGCATCTGCACATATTACCATTCATTTTTTTGTTTAAATACCTGTTTAGCTAATTTCCATTCTCACACAATTTTAAGTTTTCTTATAAGTAGTTATTTGTTACCCCAAGATTTTTTTTCTTAATATTCCTCATTTGTAATAGGAGTTTGTCATTGCTTCTATCTATTAATTCCATTTATTTTTCTTAAAACTTCCAATTCTAAAGATTCAAATTTTGATCAGTTAGCACTAATACTAATTGAAAACAGTAATACTGTATTGCACAGTAATGCAAGGAGGCAAAGGCTTATACAGCACTTGGCAAAAAAATCAAAAAAACTACCCACTTCATTTCCCATTCCTTCTAATACATTTTCGAACTATTCTTCAAATTTATTCAAATTACTCACTTCCACAATTATAGATAGAAGTTTATTCTATAAAGTATATCTATATTCTGCATCTATCTTTTCCAATTTAAATTTATGTCCCTTATGTGTGACAGCTGAGAAATAGTAAAGATACCACAGCATTTAATTTATTTTGAGAGTCTCAAACACTTCAATAAGGCCACCATCCACATTGTTCCTCATTCTACACACCTTCCAAGTAGGGTTACCATCCCTGGATCAAAAGAAAAAGAGTACAGTACAGTACAGATCAGGTACCAGGGTGCGGGGGGGGGGGGGGGTAGTAATTTCAAATAAAAATGTAGAACAATTATTTTTATTAGTGAAAATATTAAATTTTTATTAGTATCACAAATTAAAGTAGGTAACTATCTACATCACAAATGCTTCTGCAATACACAACTGTCAAAGAGACCAATAATTAGAGCTTTAACAAAATCTATAATATAAATATAAAGTTTTAATTGAATGAATATTTTGCCTTACTTCAAACTTTGGCTAACATTGTTTGGTTCGCCATACAATAATTGTAAAATTGTAAGCAATCAAATTCTTTGAAATTATCATCATCATTATCAGCCATTTTCAATCCACCGCAGGATGAAGGCTTCTCCAGCAACTTCCCACTTCCTTTTGTTTTGTGAAATGCCTATCCATTTACTACCCACAAACTCATGAATTTCATCTGTCCATCTCTGTTGTTGTCTTCCAGATTTTTTTCTAGCGCCTCTTGGCTACCAGTGTTATTTTCTTAGTCCATCTATAATCATGTCTTCAAGCTATGTGTCCTGCCCAAGACCATTTTAGTTCTTTAGTTTTGATAAGAGTATCCTTTACTTGAGTTTGCTGCCTAATCCATGTGTATCTCTTCTTATTTAAGTCTGATTCCCAATATAATTATTCTTCTCTTGACTTCCAGCCATTTATCATTATTACAACTAATGACTTGTCACAGATAAGTATACGACTCCAGCTTTACAATTACTGCTCCTTCAATCATTATAACCCTTTTTGTGGCATACTTGTTCTTCATTACTTTTGTTTTAGCTATATTCATCTTTAGTCCAAAACCCTTACTAACTCTACACAAACTGATTAAGATTTTCCTCTAATTCTTTGGGATTGTGGCTTATGACCACAATGTCATCTGCAAATTGTAAATGGTTTAGGTACTCTCCATTCACATTGACTCCTTTCTGCGACCAGTCTAATCTTCTGAAAGCTTCCTCAAGGGCAGCAGTAAACAACTTCAGAGATATGTCTCCTTGTCGAACTCCTTTCTCAATTTTAAATTTACTACTGTCTTTGTCTAGGCTAATAAAGGAGGTAGCATTCTCATATATTTTCTTCAAAATCAAAATATATAGGGTATCTATTCCTTGTCTTTTCAGTGCCCGAAACATTGCCTTATGCTGTATGGAGTCGTTGTTGTTGTTGTTATTTGGTTTTTAGGAGCATTAGCAACTAAGGCCATATTGCTCCGGGATATGCGGTGGTCATTCCCTGAATGACCTTTCCGCATCCTCCGTATTTGGTGGTGACGGGCTCGAACCCCGGTCTAATCAAGAAGCGTGTGCTACGCACTGCTGCTCCTTCCCACCTGGCTACGGAGGCGCCTTGTATGGAGTCAAATGCCTTTTCACAATCCACAAATGCCAGGCATAATGGTGTTTTATATTCATTTGTTTTTTCCATTACTGTGATATTACGTGAAGGTGATCCATAGTTGAGAATCCTGTCCTAAATCCAGCTTGCTCTTTTGGTTGATTCTCATCAAGTATTCCTTCTAATCTGTTAGTAATGACTGTTGTGAACAACTTGTAGATGTGGGATAACAAGCTAATTGGTCTATAATTTCCAACTTCTGATTTATCTCCTTTCTTATGCAGCAAAACTATGACTGTATTATTACACTCCTTAGGCACCACACCTTTTCTAATGCATTTTGTGAAGAGTCTTGCCAGGTTTTGTGTCATGTCTCTTCCTCCCAATTTTAACAACTCTATAGTAACTTCATCTTCCCCTGGAACTTTCTGATTCTTCATTTTCTTCAACGCATGTTCTACCTCATCAGGAAGGATATCAAGTATGTTGTATGGGTTACTAATTTGCGATCCATCTTGATGCCACTGCTGGCATCATTCCCTCGCTCCTTATAATTCTTTATAGAGTCTACACCATCACTATTCTTCAATTTCAGTATCATTTGTCTTTCTGTATTACTGCTCATGGCTGCTGATTTAAATCCTTTGTTTTCCCTTAATGCTTGTTCTACTTTACTTGTGTTAAATCTTCTTATGTCTGCTTCTCTGCCTCTCTGCTTCTCTTTCTAATGGCTTTGCATAACTCAGTATACTCAATGTTCTCCTTGTCAGTGTTTTTCTTGCTCTTCATTTGTCGTCTTTGGTTCATCATGACAAGTGTTTCTTGACTAATTTTTTCTTCTTTGGATTTCTTTTTACCTATAGGTTTGGGCTTCATCACTTTCAGAAAGTTGTAATATTCCTCATCGATATCTTGGTCCTGAGCAGTCTGCAGAAGCTCAAACTTGTTCTTAAGTTCCACTACATACTGCTTTTTATCCTCTTCTGTTATCTCAAAGACCTTTGTATTATTTGTATTATTTACTCGAGTCAGTTTTTCCTTTCTTTTCTTACATCTATATCATGTGCATCTTACCATTCTGTGATCATTTCCAACATTTACCTTGTTCAGGACAGTAGCATCATTCACGATAATCTTCGGTTAGTGAGGATGAAGTCTATTTCATTAGTTGTTAATCCGTTTGGGCTCTTCCATGTCCACTTTCTGTTCACCTTTTTCTTGAAAAAAAAAAAATGTTCATTGCTTCCATTCCTTGAGATTCCACAAGTCTTTCACCTCTTTCATTTCTTTCACCAATTCCAAAATTTCCTATAGTTCCCCTTTTCTGCACTGTTTTGTCTCTTTCCAACCTCAGCATTGAAGTCCCCCATAATGATAGTGTAGTGAGTTTTCTGTTCATCTAGAAGACACTCAATTTCGGTGTACATTTCTTCAACCTCTTCATCATCATGGCTTGATGTTGGTGCATTAATCATTATAACCTTTAGCTTTATACCTCTTAGAAATCCTGAGTAGTAGTCTTGACACCCTTGGTGATGTACTTTTGAATTCCAAAATGTTTTTTATATCTTTATGGACCAGAAAGCCAACTCCACCTTCACTCCTTTCACTGTTTCCATTGGTGTACAGCAGATTTCCACTTGATAAACTTATAAGTGATTCATTTCTTCTTCTTGTTTCAGCCAAACTGATGATATTCCAATTCACATTTTCTAGTTCCTTTTTCAGCTCTAATATCCTGTCTTCACCAATGAGCGATCTTACGTTGTAACAGGCCAAGTTCAGTTTCCGTGCATGGCAGCCTTGTCGCACCCAGAGATTCTTAGCACCCTCTGCTTCCACTCTGATCCTCTCAATGCCATAAGAGGGAGAGTGAAAGCTGCTGGGGACTGAGAGCCATTTGTTTCGTCTTACTGTCATCTGCTGGAGGGTTTGATCTTTTTCTCTTCACGCTGACCAGGCATCTTGAAGAGAACCACTCTACATATTCGTTGCCACATAAGTGACGTAACAGGGCTTACCATCGAGAAGGTTTGCACGAGTGGATTTTAGGGAGGCAGGCCAACCAAACTTGTCCTAAATCTTCTGAAATAGAAAGATATTGGATCCATCAGTGTTTTAGATTGGGTGTCTGATAACACACAGAATGCCTGTTCCCCTCTAAGCCCCTTTGAAATTATACTGAACCATTAACAAATTTTTCATGGATTCAACAGCCAATCTATTTCATTCAGCATTCATCATGCTAAAGACTTTTTCAACATTAACATTGTGGCTTGGTATTGCAAAAACGAAAGAACATATTTTTAAAAACTCTGAACTCGCAGTTTTATTCACATTTTTGAAGTAATCTTCTATGAAAAAATCATCATTTATCTGATGATTTTTTCATAGAAAATTCTGCATATTATCCAAAAATTTATTCAAGTTAGTAAATTGGTCGAATAGTAAAACATCATCGATTTCTATAGTTTTCAATTTTAAATATACAAGAGTTTTTTCAATTTCGTCCCAATTTGGCTTGTCCTGTAATTTCATCCATTTAAAATTTTTAAATAATTCTAGAGATGTCCAGTTTATTCCAAAGATCTGATATATATATATACCTTGACAAACTCTCCCTTTATATTGCCGGATCTTGATTCATTACAATTAATTCTTAAAATTTCTTTTACTTTGAGCGGAAGAAATTGAGACTTGAGCAAGTAAAATATCTTCCATGCTTTCTAAAATGTCCAAGGTTTCTATTTAATTATTTTTTTCTTTTTCAATCTTCTCAATATTGCAGTGAAAAACGTTCATGAGCGAGTGAAAGAACCATAAATAACTTTTGTTTAGCAGATTTTCAAAAATAATTTTATTAACACTGGTGGATGTTCCTGCGACAGAAAGTAGTTTTGAAGTGCCAGGTACATTTGCAACACTGTGTATGCAAGGAAATAATGACAGCCACCTGGTCTGGGCATGAGAAAGCAGTTTCAGTTTTCGATATTCTACCTCAACAGAATTGCAGAAGTCTTTTAGAGCCTCAGTTAGGATTTTATAAAAGAAAAAGTAGTTATAAATTTTCATGATCAAAGGTTCAATATCAATTGGTAGACCATCCAAAATATGTTGTACACAGTTGTGCAAGATATGAGTTGGGCATCCAACTGCAATCAATTCTTTTTTAACAGCATTTTGTAGACGGAAGAAAACATTATTTTGTCCCGTTCCTGCAGACCTCCAAAATTGGTGTTGCAGTTATTTGCAGTAAACGCGATACACTTCCTTTCCAGATGATACTTTTGTAATGGTATGGTAATTAAATCACATATGGTCTCCAATTTTTCATTCTTCAATGATTTTAACTCTAGCATACGTAATTGTATCCTATATTCTCTGTCAAAATATTGGATGAGAACAGGAAATATTTTCAAAGCTCCATGATTACTTCCACCCATGCATATTCCAATGTATGGAATTTTTTCACTCTTGATCCTTCCTAGAGCAGTGTTCACAAAGTTGGGTGAAAAAAACATTAACGATTGCTGCAGTTTTTGTTCTGGCGCTGGAAACATTTTGAAGCAGTCTCAGAGTCGCTGAATAATTTGCGATACAATTTGGTTGAACATTCGCAAGATTTATAACTTTGGTGATGGGTAACAACATGAAAAGCCAGAGTTGCTTCTGCAGCCAACATCTTTAATTCTTTTGTAGTGTTTTGAATGATAAACATACTGTCAATTTTCTTCGAACTACCAGCAGTTCTGTTCTACCTACAGAACTGTTCTACAGAACTGCTGGTAGTTCTACCAGCAGTTCTGTAGAACTGCTGGTAGAACTACCAGCAGTTCTACCAGCTTTTTGTATGTTTTGCTAAGCTTAAATGTTGTTTCAAATCAGCTTGTCTTTTATTGGCAATTGAAATTGTCACTTGACAAACCTCACAGTATGCTTCACAATAAACCTTAGCATTCTTGAACATTGGATATTGTTCCTGAAACTCATCAGAAAATTTGTTTTTTCACCAAGACATTCTTTCGAGTCCTATTAAATATTTATATATAATTATTAATTATCACGCAAAATGGTAAAATTCTACAATAGAATAAGTAAGTAGTTAGAACTGGATAAAACTTATGGTATAACTTTGTTATACGCTAAAAACAAGGAAAACAAAAAAAAAAAAAAAAAAAAAAAATTATATAAAGGAGTACTTTAAACATAATTTTGCACAAAAATTTTATGATTTTCATCATAAAATTTTTGTAAGACAATTTCTTTATTTCCGTTCTTTGCGAATAAAACGATGACTTGGTAACTGTAATAGTAATAGCTAATCCTTATAAACAACAAGGAATTTCAATGAACGTTACAAAATAATTAAACTTTTTCTAACTTTAGTTTTATTCGAATCTCGAATATGTCAAGTCTGGTACACAGAGGTTACGTGTCTAGGTGGGATGGGTGTTGCTACAGTGGCAGTGCCGTCGCACAATTCAAATCAAACGAGGCAAAAACTGGGCATACACAGTTATTATTCGTTACGTTTGCTGCTGCTTGCAATTTGTTGTGTGGAATTTGTGAGCTATGTAATGTGTGAAATATATGTGATGGAAGAGAAGCATTAGATAATCTGATTTTTTTTATTTTATAATTTCAAACAGTTTCAAAAAGAGTACATTCAGCTTCGATAAGTGAAAAGTAAGAGTACGCTGTTTTACCACCCAAAAAAGAGTACACGTACTCTTAAAGGAGTATGGTGGTAACCCCACTTCCAAGAGATCCATGTCTTTCTCAAATGAGCTTTCCAAGCCTAAAATTAGGTTTCCCAAACCGGTGCCTTTTCCAATGGGACAATAACCTCTTTGTCCCTGCTGGCAAAGTTCTTATATATATTTAATTTCTTGGGAGAAATACATACACAGGAATTAAATAACTGTAATAAGAGATTGAACAACACTGCACTCCATGTAAATTTTAAAGGTAAAATGAGTAAGTTCATTGGAACAAGCTGGAAAGAAAAAACCTTTACTGAAAACATAATAATGCAATCATTAAGAGGCTAATTTTGAAGATGTGGAAATTGTTAAGTCGAAAATACAGAGCTGACTGCCCATTATCAGTGTCCACGTAGTATTGCAGAACTGGTATGGAATTTCTTATATATCTTTAACAGAACCCTCACAAGCTGTTCTGCACTGCTCAGAGCTTCATGTTAAACTGTATAATTATCCCTAGATTATTTTTTCCTGTCAACTAATGAGTTTACACAAATGGCATATTATTCCACAATTACTTGTTATCAAAATGCACTATCTTGCATTTATCATGTTTGACTCTCAATTGCTATTTTTCTGTCCATCTGCCTACTTTATCTAAATCATGAAGTATACGTGAATGCTGATATTCACCACTCTATTCACCCCTGTATCATCAATAAATTTAGACACAAATCCAAAATTCCTACATCAATATCATTGATAAATATTAAAAATAGTAAAGGACCCAAAAAACCAACCAAATTAGTGGTACTCCACTCATTATGTTTGTTCAGAAACAACCACCATTTATAACTCCCCTCTCCCCCCAACTAACCAACCCCTTATGCACAGAAGTAACTTGTCCATAATTTGCACAAAATTTATACAGCAATCATTCATTTGAAACAGTATCAAAAGAGTTTATTTAATGTAACTAATTTCAAAATTATTCCTTGCATCCAGTTCCTTTGAGAAGCCCTCAAGAACGGTTAATAAGATTGGTCAGGCCTGATAACAACTTAACAAAGCCATGCAGTGATTACCCTTATCAACAAGAGCTTGCATTACTTCTTTAACTTCTTTCATTCCATAATCTTTTCTTGCATAGAAATCAAACTTACAGGTATGCAATTACCTTCATTCTTTGAACCAACCGTGTGACTAGGGGATACTGGTTTCTCTGGTCAATAAGAACAGTGCCCTGAATCCAAGGATGCTCTTATAATTACAGACATTTGCTTACCTCTTTTGCTGATTCTATTAATATAATTGGGGTAGTACTGCACCAGCCCAGGTGCTTTCCTCACTTTTAGCTACAGCAATTTCTCTTTTCAGTAATTAAAATCATATTACTTCCAACAGTATTAAATAAATGCCTGCTAAATCCATTTCTAAAAACTTCTTAATGTATAGATGTAGATACAAAATATTTATTCAGTTTGTAGGCAACTTATAGAAGAAGACCAGAAACAGTTATGCCATTCATGTTAAGTGGGCCAATGCAACGTCTTTCTTCTAGTGTTAGACTTACATAACCAGTATTTTTGGTACCTATGGTCAAATATCAACAGTGTACCATTGATTCCCACTATTTTTTTCTAAAATTATTTCATAAATAAATTAATTTGATTAATTATTGCATAACAGTTTAATAACAAACATTTATAATATAATTGTAATTTAATACTGTTTTAGTTAATTGACTACAATATTAATTATATTACTATTAGTATTAATATTGGTCTGTGGTACAAGAAAGTCAAGATTTTTCTGCATATAAAAAAAAAAAAAGTCTTTCATAAGTTGAGGGCAAAAGCCTCAACTTATGAAATGGATATATATATATATATATATATATATATCCATTATTTTAAATTAAATAAAACATAAGCCAGTAGTATGGCAAAAACTGTAGAGCGAAAATTAACATAAAAATAACCCAAATAAACAATCGAACGAAAAGAAAGAATAGATATAAATAGTAGCCCAGAAACCCTAATATAATTTCGATCTTTAAATCCAATTAACAAAAACTATACAAATTTTAGGATAACGCCAATTAGTTATTAATTTAGCGGTACCCTCCCGAGAGGTACCAGTTCCGAAAGACGTGAAATATCACCCAAAGAGGGTTAAAGGAACTACCAAACGATAACAAAATCAAAATAAACTAAAATAAAATAGAATAGACTGACCATCATGCCCCATATCGACAGAGGACCACGAGGCCAATAATGGTCATGGAATCGCTGCATTTCAATCGTCATACAAAACATCGCAAAGGCGGAAATATCGAAGAACCAAACCACCCTTCCATTCTCCGATTTAGTTTATTTTGATTTTGTTATCGTTTGGTAGTTCCTTTAACCCTCTTTGGGTGATATTTCACGTCTTTCGGAACTGGTACCTCTCGGGGGGGTACCGCTAAATTAATAACTAATTGGCATTATCCTAAAATTTGTATAGTTTTTGTTAATTGGATTTAAAGATTGAAATTATATTAGGGTTTCTGGGCTACTATTTATATCTATTCTTTCTTTTCGTTCGATTGTTTATTTGGGTTATTTTTATGTTAATTTTCGCTCTACAGTTTTTGCCATACTACTGGCTTATGTTTTATTTAATTTAAAATAATGGATGTATTTCAGCTTCATATGGAGGAATTGCATGTCGCTGCCTCTAATGAATGCTTAATTATTTATTCATTTTATTATAATTTAATTTTATTTAATATAATTCAATGATAGTATATATATATATATATATATATATATATATATATATGAAGAAGTATATCTGGAGTAGACATCTGTGAGGTTATTTTATGACATCAGCAAGCTAAATGTTGATGTCATCTTTCCTCTTGCTCAGACTACACACAAGAGAGCATAAATTTAAATTGAGGAAGGATGGCAGCAAGTCAGATGTGAGGAAATTTACTTTCAGCCAGAGGGTGGTTGATTGCTGGAACAAACTCCCATCTGATGTTGTAGAGGTAGGTAGTTTGAATAAATTCAAGGAAGAATCAGATAAACTGTTTGAGGGTACGGACATGTGAAATTAAGTGTTGGCACTTTTTTTTTTTTTTTTTGGCTGATGCTGTAAAAGCTTGCTTTCTTGCATCATTTGCCACTACTACTATTGTTGTTGTTGTTGTTGTTTAAGGGTTTAAAGACACAAGGGCATCAATGGCCAAGATGTGTCTTTCCAAGTTTTTAATGTAAATCAAACATTTTTTTTCAGATTTGTTTATCAAATCTGATTTGCCGAATAAATTTAAATAATTCATCTATATTCGCAGAATTGTCTAAGATCTGTTGAAGAGTAACTTGATTCTGGTTATTGCATAAACTCTGAAAACAAAGGAATCTGGAATTTCTGAATCGAGGGCATACCAAAAGAATGTGTTTTACTGTAAGTTGAACTTGGCATTGAAAACAGAGTGGGGGATTTTTGTTTGCCAATAGATGAAAATGAGTAAAATGAGTATGGCCAATTCTCAGTCTGGCAAGTATTACTTCTTCTCTGCGGCTCTCTCTAATGCTTGAGTTCCATATTTCTGGATTAGGTTTTATTTCATGTAGTTTATTGTTGATTTCATTTTTCCATATTTGGGACCATTCATTTTCACTTTCTCTAATAATTATTGGACTAAAATCAGTGTGTGGAACTAGCATTGTTCTGTTTGGCAGTTCTGATGCTGACTTAGCTGCAATGTCTGCTTTTTCATTGCCTTCTATTCCGCAGTGTCCTGGGATCCAGCAAAGGGTTATATCAGATTGTTTCTTTTGACAGATGTTGATTAGAAAGTCAATTTCTTGTAGGAAAGGATGACGAGAATGTCGTTTACCCTGTATGGCTGAAATAGCACTGAGTGAATCCGAGTATATTAGGACAGAGAGGGACGACTGTTGACATATTTCACTTAATGCAAGCTGTATAGCATATAGTTCTGCAGATAGAATGCTGCACTCAACTGGAAGGGATTCTGAAATTACATGCGATGGGAGCACGGCTGCTGCACCTACATGTGATTGGCTCTTAGATCCATCCGTATAGATTATGAGTTTCCCAGTGTGTTGCGAAGTATAGTTGGCATGCAACTGTCGGATATTACATGGTGGAATGGTATTTTTTGACCACTGAGCAAAATAAAGATCAATGTTTATATGATGTCTATTCCATGGGGGTAAAGGCATATTTTCATTTTCCGCAATTTTATTGAGATCGAGTTTCCACTTTTTTATTACTTCTTGAAGACGAATTCCAGCAGGTCTGGGTTCATTAGGTTTGGATTCATAAAGTGTTGACCATAAAGGTTGGTTGAGATATACCCAACAGGGGTGAGTTGGAAAGCTTCTTATTTTAGCAGCGTATTGGCAGAGTAGGCGTTGTCTTCTAAGATAAAGCGGAGGGTCGTGTGCTTCTATATACAAGCTTTGAACTGGCGAGGTTCTGTAGGCGCCTAGTGCTGATCGAAGGGCACTGTGTTGAATGGTGTTCACAGACCGTAAGATGCTGTTTTTAGCTGATGCATATACTATGGCTCCATAGTCTAATCGTGACCGGATTAGAGCACGATATAAATTGAGCAGTGACTGTCTGTCAGCACCCCAAGATGTTGAGGATACTGCACGAAGGATGTTTAGTTTCTGGAGGCACGTAGTTCGTAGATAGGTCACATGTTTACGAAAATTTAATTTGGTGTCTAAATTCAGACCCAATAATCTTATGCAGTCTGTCATCGGTATTTCTCTGCCTTTCAGTTTTAATACAGGTTCCGGATGAAGCGATCGTAATTTACAGAAGTGTATTGCTGCTGTTTTCCCCTCGGTTAATTGATAGCCGTTGCTTTCTGTCCAAGTTTCAATTTTGTTTATTGCTATCTGTAGTTGTCTTTCGATGGTAGCCATGTTCGATGATTGACAGGAAATAGCAAGATCATCTGCATACATATAAACTTCTACCGCGGCTGGGATGTCTCTTATAATGCTACTGGTACGTAATGCAAAGAGTGTGGCACTTAAAATCGATCCCTGAGGTATTCCTTCTTCTTGTGTGTGAATTTTGGACAGCTCATTCTGGAATCTTACTTGAAAGGTCCTGAGGTGAAGAAAATTCTGAATGAATCTAGGCAGGTTACCTCTCAGTCCAAGTTTGTATAAGTCTTGGAGGATTCCATATCTCCAGGTTGTATCGAATGCTTTGGTAATATCGAATGTTATCATTACCATGTGCTGTTTCTTAAGAAAAGCATTTCGAATGTGAGCTTCAACCTTGATGTGGACATCAGTTGTACACCTGTTACGGCGGAAACCAAATTGGTGGCATGATATAGCATCTTGATCTTCAATAATCCAGACAAGTCTCTTGTGTACCATCTTTTCCATTATCTTTCCTAAACAGCTGGTCAAAGATATAGGACGATAACTATTGGGAGAGGAAGCATCTTTCCCGGCTTTCGCTATGGCTACCACAACTGACTGATGCCATGTATCAGGGTAAACATTCTCCTCAAAGATTCTATTGTAAAATTTCAGTAATATAGATTTTGAGTTTGAGTTCAGGTGGCAAAGCATTATATAGAAAATGCCATCTGGTCCAGCAGAACTATTTCTAGAATTCTGGAGAGCTTCGTTGAGTTCATTCATAGTGAACGGAAGGTTATAAGAATGAGGTTGTTTTGTAACGAAGTTAATTTTATATTTTTCCATGGACATTTTTTTGCGTCTAAATGAGTCTTCATAAGATTGAGATGATGAAGTGACTGCAAATGTTTGTGCTAAAGCCTCTGCAATATCAGTTGGAGAAGAAATATCTATTCCTTTCCAGGACAAGATTGGGGCTTTGGTTTGTTGACACTTTCCACTTAGGATACGGATCTTTCTCCAAATTATTCTGGGGTCAGTGTTTCTGCAGATGGTAGAACTGAATCGAATCCACGCATCCTGTTTAGCTTTTCGACGAATTCGGCGTGCTTCAGCTTTCAGCCGTTTATAGTTTATAAGGTTCTCCATTGTAGCATTTCGGCGAAAAGTGTTCCAAGCTTTGTTTTGTTTCCTTTTGGCAAGATAGCAGTCCCTTGTCCACCAATTATTGTACCTTTGTTTCGTAAGGTTAACTTTCGGTATTGCGCTGGTAGCAGCTTCAAGTAATTGTTCTACTATATGTCTAGTGGCATTATTAATAGATGCAGAAAGAATCAAATGGTTATCAAATTGCACTGTTTTCGAAAACTTTTCCCAGTTAGCTCTGTGAAAATTCCACGTAATTTTTTGGTTAGATGTATAGTTTGTATCCGTCTGTATTTCACAAATTATAGGAAAGTGATCGCTGTTGTGAAGGTCAGTTAATACTGTCCAATCAAAGCTAGGATAAATGGACGAGGAACATATGGAGAGATCCAGAACAGAGCTAGAACCTGTAGGCAAGTGAATATAAGTATGCACACCGGTATTCAGTAGTGTTAAGTGATGGTTATCAAGTAGAGTTTCGATCATCCTCCCTCTACGATCCATGTTCGGGGAACCCCACAAAGGATGATGAGCATTTAGATCACCTAGAAAGCATACAGGTTGGGGTAGTTGATTATGTAAATTATCAAGTTCTGCAATGGAACATGAAACGTTTGGTGGAATATAAATGGAGACAAGGGTGAGATTAATCCCAAGAACAATACGAACGGCTATTGCTTCTAGATTAGTGGAAAGCTGAACGGGTTTCGATGGTACATTACTACGAACTAATATTGCTACTCCTCCTCTTGCTGGAGAATCGGAACATCTGTCACGTCTATATAGTGTATACCGTGAGAAGTGTGGGCTATAATTTGATGATAAATAAGTTTCCTGTAGACAAATACATGCAGGATCATGCTGGTGCATTAGGTATTTTAATTCATCAAGATTACTTCTTAGTCCTCTACAATTCCATTGAATAATTTTCTGCATTACTTGGGTTTAGGTTAGATGGATTGGTCTGATCGTTTGTTTTTCCCTCGATCCTGTTTATATTTCTCTCGTTTTGAAAATACTGGGCGAGTAATATCCATCTCATCATCAGCATGAAGCATGAGAACAGCATCATCATTGTCTAATTTCTCATCGGTTTCCATGGTTCGTTCAGTTGGTTTATTTTGTGTACGATGAACATCTTTCTCCTTTAATAATGTGCCTGAGTTTGGAACGTCTTGTTGTGGCTTGGATGGCTTTGTATTAGTAGAATTTGATGGACTTTTTGTCTTTGTTGCTGTTAGTGTCTCACCATCCGCAAGGATGGATCTAGCCCATTGAATAAGAGATAATTTAGGAGGAATAGTAATATAAGTCTGTGTAGAAAATTCTTTAGTGTTTTTAACTGCATTGGAATATGTTTTGGCAGGGATCACATTTAATATTTGTTTACGTGCCTCTTGGTAAGATACATTTTTCTCTACCTTGTACTTCATTATTTTCTTTCCCGTTTTCCATAATTCGCAAGTTCTAGAATATGCGGGGTGAGTACCCTGGCAATTGGGACACTTTGGCGTAGCTGCTGTACATTCAGTTTGGGAATGGTCTGATGAGCCACACAGGGGACAGATTGTCTTACCTTGGCATGCTGTTTGAGAATGACCATACTTCTGGCATTTAAAGCATCTAAGTGGATTTGGTATATATGGTCGGATCTTACAGGAAAGGTAGCCAGCTTTTACTGATTCTGGTAGATTCGGACTGCTGAAGGTAAGGATAACATTTCTTGTGGGTGTAAGGACACCATCTTGTTTGGTCATAATTCTTTTAGCACCGACAACACGTTGTGCTTTAAGTTCTTCGGCAATTTCTTCCTCAGAAACATTAAGGAGGTCCCATTCCGAGATGACTCCCTTTGAGGTGTTTAAAGTTCTGTGCGGGGTTACCGAAATGGGAAGGCCTCCGAAGGTCGTTTGCTTCAGGAGTTGTCTAGAATGACTGGGATGGGAAGTCTCTATAAGAAGATCTCCTGAGCGAAGGCGTTTGACAATTTTGGGAGTACCTGCTACAGCCTCTATGCTTTTCTGCACAAGAAATGGCGATAAGCTACTAAGAGGTTTCGTTGACAAAGAGTGTAAAATTAGAAAAGCAGGTATGTCATGTGAAGAATCATCTTTTTTGATTCTTTTTGCTTGAGATGACTCAAGTTCATGCGAGCACGTAGGCTCTACAGTTGGTGATATTAATGGATCCATATTTGCTCCTTTTCGCCCTGAGTATTAGATTAATACTCAGACTACCAGCCCCGCCACGTGGAGGCAGGAGCGGTGCCACCAGTGACCAAGCGATAAGAGATTAGTGGTTAGTGTGTTAGAGAAATTGGTTATATATATATAAATATAAAAGAAAGGGTCTTTCCTTCCTTGATATGAAGCTTAGTTCTTTATTTAGAAAAAGCCAAAATTAAATAATTTTATAAATAAAGAGGGTTTTAACAATCTCTACAATCTGTCGCTTAGAGAAAAAACGCTTTCAAATCACTTTGGAAATATCGCTATGATCACTCGCTTGGCACTCGGGGCCACTACTACTATTAATAATAATATTATTGACAATACTCCAAATCATCCAGTCAAATTTGACAACATGAATTAGTGATGGGATGGCACAACTAAATGATGAAAATCATCCTTTCCAAATACAAAACCAATCTAACAAACACATGAACCAGATGTGACTGCTAAGTTCAAGCAATACTGCCATATAATGACCTTCAATAAATTCTTGGAGTGTGTTGATGAGGAAAAGAGCCCATTATAAGGGAATTTCAGAAACATTTCAATATCCAGAATGTAAACAATATAGTACAATACCTATGAGAAGCGAGCTCTTACTGTATGAATGCTACATGAATTATGGCCTGAATGTGTCTTTAATATTCCTGGCCAGGAAAGGATTGTCAAAATGACAATGGATAACCAGTGAAGTTTGGAATTAAAATCCAGTGATGTTGACCTGCTGTTAGTTATGTTGTAAATGGTAATTCGGAAGTGGCCAGAGATGTAATCATAGAAGCCACTAAGCATTACATATCAGCTAAGAGAAGTTTGGTTATTTTTTTTGGGAGCATTAGCAACTAAGGCAAGGTTGCTCCGGGATATGCGGTGGTCATTCCCTGACCTTTCCGCATTCTCCGTATTTGGTGGTGACGGGCTCGAACCCCGGGCTAATCAAGAAGCGTGTTCTACGGACTGCTGCTCCTTCCCACCTGGCGCTAAGAGAAGATGTTCAAGATTTAGACCAAAATGGATGTCAGATAAATTGATGATTTTATTGGAAGAGAAGAAAATGCATGGAATAATTATTAATTGTCAAAGAATAAAGCATACAATAAGTACAAATTAGTGTGTAATCAAGTTAATCAGGAAATTAGACACGCTAAGGAATATTATAAGAAGTCTTCA
Source organism: Mastigoproctus giganteus (assembly GCF_048544385.1). Taxonomy (NCBI): domain Eukaryota; kingdom Metazoa; phylum Arthropoda; class Arachnida; order Uropygi; family Thelyphonidae; genus Mastigoproctus; species Mastigoproctus giganteus. Next base: position 76,705,643 of record NC_143582.1, read on the forward strand.
CTAAGAGTGAAAATAAAATTGCCAAAGAATTTTTTGCACATGTTAACACTAAGAAAGGGATGAATCACATTAGTATACTGGATACAAATTGTATAACTATTGATGATCCTGTATAGGTTTGCTAACAAACTGAATAACTATTTTGCATCTAGATTTATACATATTTTATAGATAGGAAAAAACAAGGTGATTCAAAAAGGACTTTATAACTTCATAAGTGTATAGAAATTTATTCAGGAGACTTATATAATTTATTGAACTGTCATACTGTAGCAAAAAATATCAGTGCCATAATATCGAATTCCGTCACCGAGAGTGCCAGCGGCTTGCATTTCAAAAATGGCTACTTTCACAGGAGTGGAGTGTGTGTGTTATGGTTCGAAGAAACAAAACCTGCAACAACAGTGCAATGGAATTTTTGCATCAAATATGGAAAGGAGCTTCCCAGTAGACCTACAATGTACTCATGGCACAAGAATTTTGTTGAGACAGGTTGTTCTGTTCGCCAGGATGCCCACATGTTTCTGATGCTGTTGTGGAAAAGGTGGAGATGTTTGTTCAGAGTCCTGTGAAATCAATGTGATGTGCGTCCCGTGAGACTGGCGTCAACGGACCGCTTGACGTGTGTTATGAATGCATTTACACTTGCAGCCATACTGTTTTACCATGGTGCAACAAATTACTCACTCAGATAAGGCTGCTAGTCAGGAATTCTGTGCAGACATGTTACATTGGATAGAGGAAGACGAGACATTACTGGACAACAATCTTTATTGATGAGTCAACATTTCATGTTAGTGGTAGGGTTAACACCCACAACTGCAGGATTTAGGCCAGCAAAAAACCCATGTGTACATCTGGAACATGTTCGTGACAGCCCAAATGTGAATGTCTTTTGCAACCTCAGCAAAGTAAAAGTTTATGGACCCTTCTTTTTCCATGAGACAACCATAAACAGTATCGTGTATCTGGATATGCTGGAAAATTTTCTCATTCCACAGTTCAATGTAGATGACCACGATGGAAAGCTTTCACTTTCAGCAAGATGAAGCACCTCCTCACTACATGATGGAGGTAAGGGAATTCCTCAATAACCGTTTCCCAGGTCAGCGAATTGGTCGAGCAGGGCCGTTAGCATGGTCACCTCGTTCTCCAGACTCGACACCTCTATACTTTTTTCTATGGAGCTTCATTAAAGATAGTGTTTGTTCCGTCCTTACCTACGAATCTTCCCGAGCTCAAAACTAAAATCACCACTGCAGTTACAGAAGTTATGCCGAATATGTTACATCACGTTTGGGAGGAAATTGAGTTCAGATGGGATGTCTGCCATATCACCAATGGCAGTCACATCGAACCAAAATGACTGTTCTAGGTAAAACTTGATGTTTTTTGCTACAATATGACAGTTCAATAAATTATATGTCTCCTGAATAAATTTCTATATACTTACGAAGTTGTAAAGTCCTTTTAGTCCTAATTAGTTGTAAAGTCCTTAAAGTCCTAATTGGTAGTTAAATGATTTTATGATAAGTGAAAGGATGCTGGTAGAGAAATCGCTACAGATAAAAGTAAACCAAGAAGCTGGGGCTGATGGAATCTATCCAACTGGAGGCAGAAAGAATTTTCTTACTAATGTTTCTTACCAGAGTTCCATAAACTGTAGTGTCTGGAAACTAGGCATCTCCATGAGGACTTAACTGAAGTGACTAAAGGGTTAAGTATACTAAATTTTGATGGCACTTTTATTTTTTCTCACATGATGCATATAAGGGATCGTAAATTTAATTTGAAAATGAATTTAAATTTAAAAAAAGATGTTTTAACTCCTCATATCGTTGCAGAATTAATGCCTAGAAATTTACATTCAGCCAGGGTACCTAATTTTTGGAATAATTTCCATCCACTGTTATAGATATGGATTTGAATAAATTTATAGGTCTAGACAAAATTATTAGAAAAAAAAAAATGGGCAATTGAAGTTGATAAAAATTTTTATTTATTTTTTTAACTGGTGCTGTGTAATCTATGGCATCATTCTGCCAATATTAATACTATTTACCCTGTGCCTGAATATAAAACTGAATGATAATAGTTCATTCCAATTTTAGAGGTAGATACTTATGTTTGATAATTTTCAGTGTGAAATTAGTGCTCTTCCATATACCACACACACTCTGAATAACTGTCTTCAGGTACGTGATTACAACTGCCATACATGGTGTAACAAGGCATGGCACATCAAGGTTGCACTACAAATACAATATCATTAATTCTAAAAATATACAGAAATTTGCTTACCTTCTCCATCTTGGGGGCCATTAATTACATTACAAATAGAATCTAAAGAATAACCAGTTATTTCAGCATCATTGCGATCTGTCTCTAAAACTCTGATTAAAACATCCATGCTTTGAGCTCCAACTTCAAGGCGAAATTTCTGAAAAAAAAAAAAAAAAAAAAAAAAAAAACACACACACATCAATGAACAACACAGGTTTTTAGAATAAAAAGCTTGAAGCAGGAGACATTCACAACAAACAACTTATTAAGAATTATCATAAAGTTAGTTACATGCATTGTCTTGTAGACTTCTTAGTGGCCTAAATAATGTCAAATTTCAGCAATCTTTTTAAATATCCTCATTAATAAAATTTTCTGTAAAATATCAATCATATTACAATGTGACTGTTGATATAATGAGATTAAGTTACTTTTAACTCTATGTTGGTTGCATAAAATGCAAAATGCTATTGTGCCTGCAAAAAAAAAAAATCATTCAAAATTGATAATTTGTTTTTTGATGCCACCTATAATTTCGATCTTTCATGAACAAACAACTGTGAAAAATCCATGTTCTATATTAAAAACAGTTTCAGTTACATTTTTTTTCGAACGAGGAAGAAAAGTCGAGAACTCAATTCAAACAAAACAGTGCACTCATTTGTTGGGGGGGGGGGGAAAGCTTTAAAAGTATTAATGGTATTGATATTCATTATAACTTAGTGCAAATATACATATTTTCAATTGCCTTATAGTTAAATTTTTGTATCAATACATGGAAAAGTGTTAAATACTAAAATCAAAAATTGGAATGAGTATTAATAGAAGAATATGATGCAAGAAAGCAAGCTTATATGACATCAGCCAAAAAAAAAAAAAAAACTTTCCATTTCACTCATCCATTTGCTCCAAAAGTTTGTCCAGTTCTTTCTTGAATTTATTTAAGCTTTCAACTTCCACAATGAAGTTTGTTCCAGCAATCAACCACCTGCTGGCTAAAAGCAAATTTCTGCACATCTATTCTACAACTGTCTTTCCTAAATTTGAATCTATACCCCCAGGTGCTAATCTGAGCAAAAGGGACTTCTATGAGCATTCAGCTTGCTCAAACCATCAAGGCCTTATACACCTCAATCAGATCACCTTGCAGGTGTCTAGTCTCCAGATGCTGCAATTTGCAGAACTTAAGCCTTTCTCAGTAACACCAACCCTTATGTTCCCCTCAACCAATCTCGTTGCCCTTCTCTGTGCTCATTCTAGCAGATCTACATCCTTCTTAAAATGAAGCCTTCAGACCAGTATGAAGTACTCAAGGTGTGGCCTGACCATTGCTTTATACATAGGGATAATCACCTCACAATCACTGCTAGCAAAATTCCTGTATATCATTGACAAGACCCCATGAGCTGCTCTGGTAGCCTGTCTTGACTACTCTGAAAACTTCATATCTGACTGCAAAATTACCTCTAGATCTTTTTCATTCTCCACCTGAGTGTAGTACCACACAGTTGGTATGTTACTCTGGGGTTACTGCTACCTATATACAGTACTTTGCATTTGTTAATGTTAAACTTCAGTTGCCACCTCTCAGTCCATCTGTCCAACTTTTGTAAATCCTGTTGCAGTAGCATACAGTCATTAGCATTAGAAGAGGCATATGATACAAGAAAGCAAGCTTATGCAGCATCAGCCAAAAAAAAAAAAAAAAAAACTTCCACTTCACCTCTCCGTTCGTTCGAAATACCTGTCCAGCTGAGCCTTCAATTTATTTAGGCTATCAACCTCCACAACAAGGGATGGAAGTCTGTTCCACCAAGCAACTACCCGCTGGCTAAAGGCAAATTTCCGCACATCTAACCTACATCTGTCTTTCCTCAATTTGAATTTATGCCCCCTCAGGTGATTATTTTGAGCAAGAGGAAGAATCCCTTCAGCATTGAGCATGCTCAAACCATTCAAGGCTTTATACACCTCTATCAGATCACCTCGCCGGTGCCTAGTCTCCAGACACTGTAATTTGCAAAACTTAAGCCTTTCTTCATAAGAGCAACCCTTTGTTCCATTCACTAATCTTGTTGCCCTTCTCTGTACTAGTTCCAGCAGCTCTACATCCTTCTTGAAATGAGGCCTCCAGACCTGTATACAGTACTCAAGGTGTGGGCTGACCATTGCCTTATACAATGGAATAATCACCTCCTTATCCCTGCTAGAAAAATTCCTGTATATCATTGACAAGACACCATGAGATACTCTTGCAGCCCGTCTGCACTGCTCAGAGAACTTCATATCTGCCTGCACAATTACCCCCCCAGGTCCTTTTCATTCTCTACCACTGTCAGTGTAGTACCACAGAGTTGATACGTTGCTCTGGGGCTGCTGTTTCCCCATATGTAGTACTTTACATTTGTCAAAGTTAAACTTCATTTGCCACCTCTCAGCCCATCTGCTCAACCTTTCCAGATCCTGTTGCAGCAGCACTGCGTCAGTAGTGTCCTTAACAACCCTGCCAACCTTTGTATCGCCTGCAAATTTGGACATTAAGCTTGATATACCATCATCAATATTATTTATAAATACAGAAAACAATAATGAACCCAACACTGAACCCTGAGGGACTCCACTAATAACATTAGTCCACGATGAGCAGTGTCCATTGATTACCACTCTATCTCTACCCCTCAACCACCCCTTTACCCATAGCAGCAATTTACCTTCAATGCCACACTGCTTCAATTTGTCCAGCAGTCTTCCATGTGCAACAGTATCAAAAGCCTTTCTAAGATCCAAGTATATAATATCAAAGTTATTCCCTGCATTCAGTTCTTTTGTGACTGCATCGTAGTATCCAATCAAATTGGTCAGGCAATACTTCCCCTTATGAAAACCATGCTGTGTCCAAGCTATAACTGAAGTCTTGTCTAGATGATCCTGCAGTGCTTCTTTAACCAGTGCCTCCATTAATTTTCCTGGAACAGAAGTTAAACTCACAGGTCTATAATTAATTGTGTCAGTCTTTGTCCTCCATTGTGAATTGGAGGTCACATTTGCACATCTCCAGTCTATGGGTACCTCTCCCCTGAGTCCAAGAAAGCTCTCATAATTATGGCTAAGGGTTTGCTTACTTCCTTTGCTGCCTCTGTTAATATAACTGGATAGACCCCCATCCACCCCAGGTGCCTTTCTTGTGTTTACCTTCTACAATTTCTCCTCCACTTTACTCTCAGTTATTACAAGATTATCTAGCTTACTGCCAGAGTTGAATTCACCTCTGGCATTCCCCTCGCTGAATAAGTCCTCATGTGTGAATGTCGATGCAAAATATTAATTTAGTTTGTTAGCTACCCGAGCAGGATCATCAACAATTGAATCATCGATATCAAGTGGCCCAATCTGATTCATCCCCTTCCTTCTAGAGTTTACACAAGTAAAGAACTCTTTGCTGTTTTTCTTTGCATCCTTTGCCAAAGATTTCTCATAATCTGCCTTTGCCTGCCTAACCTCCTCTGTGAGACTTGGTTACAGACCAGCTTATATCTATCATAGGCTTCTGTGTCACGTGTTAATTTGTATGTATCCCATGCATTTTTTTTCTCTGCCATGTGTCTCATTAGTTCATCTGACATCCATTTAGGCTTGAACAATATTTCTTAGTTATTATATAAAGCCTAGTAGCTTCCAAGATAAGTTCTTTGAATGCTTCCCATTTTGAATTTGCTGTTGGTAACATCATCAGTTAGTCCCACTGTATAGAATTTAAATACTTCCTCAGACCATCGTAATCGCCTTTATGAATGCAAAAACCCTTCCCTTTACCTGCTGATGGTTACCTCTTTGAGTAAATCCCACTTCAGCACACTGTGATCACTGCCACCTAGTGGTTCCTTTATCTGCAGATTCTTAATGCATGAAGAATCACTACTGATAATCAAATCAAGAGTATTACTCCCTCTAGTTGCCTCCCGAACATGCTGATGTAGAAAACAATTATCCAATAAATCCACAAAAGCCTTGCTAGTGTGTGAGTGACGAACCCACAGTCCCAGTCAATATCTGGGAAATTAAAATCCCCCATTATAAGACTCTCTGATTTACTGGCCCACTCTATTTCCCTGTACATTTTCTTATTATACTCATCAGAGTCATTAGGCCTATAGCACACTCCTACTCTCAATTTTGATCTCCCCCATGCTTATGTCACACCAAACTGACTCGACACTGCACTGTCCAGCAATGTCGACTGGCTTCACTTCCTTGGATTTTATGTGTTTCTTAACTAATAGCATAACCCCCCCTCCCCTCGCTTCCTATCCTGTCTATCCTTTCTGTAGACGATGTACTCCCCAAATCCCAGTTCTGCATTCCTTATATCTGTGTGACACCACGTCTCTGATATCCCAGCAATATCTGCCTTTGATGTCTTGATCAGCCCTTCAAATTTATTTAATATACTCCTAGCATTGGTCCACATGCAAGTATACATGCAGCGGTTCTTACTCTTAGTTATCCTAACACAGCCCATGTATTTACTTGTTCCATGATGACTCCCAGCAGTTCATTTAAATCCTTGCTTTCCAGGCTGCTGCTCATTCCAATAGAAGCAGTGCAAGAATCACTTTCAACTCTGCCTGTGGCTACTGTTAATCCCCCTGAGGAATGTTAATATGTAACAAGATACAATAACTTACATTTACTGTAGCACATTTCAGAAAGTGCGGGTCATTCAAATTTTAAACGATACAGTAATTCTTATAAATACATGCTTTCAAAATGATCTGTGAACAAATTTTTTTACTTTTGTAGTATGTGTGTTGTCATTTTATTTATTTATTCATTACTGATTTTAAAGTTGATATTTAAGTAAAATAAAGGAGAAATTCCTACACCGCAGACCATAGCCATGCCGTGCATTCGTTACGTAAAAATTCAAAATTCCTCTGTGCCCCCGAAAATTTGAAAAAAAAAAAAAAAAAAGTTTATTTTTTATGCCATGTATAATTTGAATCCTTTATAAACATAACTGTGAAGAATCCACGTAAACAATCATATATTTTTAATTAATTTCTGAAAATTAAAACTCTTCAGACCTGTCAGAGTATGAATGCAAATTTAGAAACTGCCATACATCCTATGCTTTGATTCAAGGAGCAGTCACTAACAGCAGCAATTGCTGCATGATGTGAAGTGCATGGATAAACAGACAATGCATCAAATGTCATAAAGCGGAGAGCATTACCAATTGGAGGAAAGTGCACTGCAGTAAAGCAAAATTACTATCAATAACTTTATGCAGTGTGTCAATCAACACATGCATATAGTTAGGTTTAACTTCATTATGGATTTTTACTAATTGTGCAATACTTAACACACATTTCTAGAATTTTCTGCAACCAATTCAAAGAAATCATTTTCAACAACAGGTACTAGGAGTTTCAGCTGTGTATATGAAGTAGATGAAGGTTGTATATTAGCAATTATAACTGACAAAGAGAATTTAGATTGTAAAATATGTAGATAAAATAAAATATAATTTAATTAATACAGTAAGCATCGAAAATCCAAACGTCAATAATCCGAATGAGCCAGAATTTATTTTTTTATGTTTATGCCATAAAATATTACAGTAAGCACCAGTTATTGTGACCACATTTACGAATTTAATTTTGATTCTATTATATAGGAATTCTAATAAGTGAAAATCGGAGGAATATTATTCACAGGATATAAAAATAAAGATAAAAAGCACAAACTTACTTTTATTACGTTACCAATTAACAAAATTAAATGATATGTGAAAATCTGAAGAATATTAACCGCAGGTTAGCAAAGTAAAAATAAATTTTCGCTTACATACATAGCTTAATTAATATATATATACAGCACTAATTAAACATAACACTTTGTAATCTGTTATTCAACACACACACTTTGCAATCTGATATCTTGGGTATCTATGGTTTACCAATGATTTTCTTCAAAATGTCAAGAATTTATCATGAATGAGAAGGCAAAATGGGCAAGACAATGAGCCATCACATCCTTCAGTGGAAATATTAAACAAAATAGATGGTGGATTCGAGGTGATGTTTCTTCCATCAAATGTTACTGCACTTGTCGAACTGATGAACCAGGGAGTCACCGAAAAGCTAAAGAGAATCTACAAAAAACAAATCTTGCATTGTTCACTTTTAGCAGCAAACAACAAAGAAAGCATCATAGCTTTACAATAAAGCTGTCTCAAAGACAGCTGCCACATGTTAGCTGACGCGTGGGAATCACTCACTGCACAGAATTTAAAAAATGTTTGGAATAAACTGTGGCCTATTTCAGCAGAAACTGTAGGAGATGAGGGATAAATACTGAATGAGATGATCAACTTGTTTCAGTCAATCCCTGGGTTTGAAGATTGTGATGAAGGTGATGCAATGACATGGAGGGAAAAAGATATTGTTGCTACAGGGTTTCCTGTTTTAAATGAAACTGGAGCTAAAATGATATGGACGAAGAAGACAACAAAGAAAATGACATCAACAATGGGCCTATGTGTGCTGAGGCATTGACTGCACTAGAGACTGATGGTTGGTACGAGGAACAAACTGAATGCTGTCCAACTCAACTACTCTTGCTGAAAACAGTGAGAAAACAAAAAAAAAAAAAAAATGGTGCAGCAAAAAAGAAGTAATTATTTTCATTAACGCCTATACATATGAATAAAAATAGGTAAGTAAAACTTAATAATTTTATTTCTAAACTTACTAAACCTTTCTTTTTAAGCCTCCAAAACAGTATTTTTGATAAGTTCGGAAATCAGAACAGCTCCAAAGTCCGAACTATCCCCGGCCCAAATAGTTTAGATTATCCACACTCTACTGGAAAAGAACTGTTTCGAACACAGGTTGTCATATCTGAAATAGCTTCTAAATTAGAAGGATAATGGATAAATTAAATGCATAATGGATTCATCTAAATTCGACAAAGCCATTATCCATTAAAAACTCAAGGTACTGTGACCAGTTTCGGAACTTATCAGTTTTCTCATAAGACAACAGATAGCCATAATAGCAACCTTGTGTTGAGTGGTGAATGGATGTATCAAATTCAAAAGAGCACTCAAGCAGTAAATCAGAAGGAAAAAAAAAATCTATGCAGTTACACAGTTATCCAATTAAAAATATAGACTTAAGTTAGCTACATGGACAGTTCTAGCCATTTCTAAGGAGAACATGTTCAAGTACTGTCACCAATAATGGAGAAGCCACAGCATCCCCTGAAAGATGATTAAAAAGTTGACATAAAGAAATGTTATTTGGAACTGTTTCAAACATTGCAATAATATGCATTTGAAACAATCCTCCTTTTATTTATTATGTCATAATATTGGCCTCACACAACCTTTCTATAGGGGTTTAATATGTCCATAACATAAATTAGGTTTCCAATCAGATGTTTTCTTCCCATCTACCACTTGGTTGCTTATTTAGATTTGATACATCCATTTGCTGCTTGACATAAGCTTGCTAACGAGGCTACTTGCTGCCAGTAGCCTCATTAAAAAATTTGAAAACCAGTCACACAGTGCCTCAAATTTTAAATATAATAGATTTGCCTAATGGCTGATGTTATCCAATTAAAAATGATATAAGTTACTTTAGATTGACTACATAGATAGTTGTAGTCATTTCTAAACAGCAGATACCCAAGTGCTGTCACAGTCACTGGAAAGATCACAGCACCTCCTGTTAGCATTCTCTCCAGTAACTGCAAAAACTAATGCAGAGAAGCTGTTTCAAAATAGAATATGTGCTGCGCACACACACACTGTGTGTGTGTGTGTGTGTGTGTGTGTGTGTGTGTGTGTGTGTGTGTGTGTGTGTGTGTGTGTGTGTGTGTGTGTGTGTGTGTGTGTGTGTGTTGTTACTGAGAAATATTGTAGTGTTGCAAGTTGTTTTTTTTTTATATCAATAAATCTTTATGTTAGCATTGAAATTATTAAATTTCAATGGACAGGGAATTCACAAAGAAAAAAAAAATTACAAAATTATTAAAACTATTTTCAAAATGAAAATTTGTGGAAAATGTTTGTAAAGTTACCCTTGTGGTTGTTTTTATATAGCATAAATATTAATAAGATTATGCATACTGAGAATATATTTAGTTTAAAGAATAGTTGTTAATTAAAAGTAGAAATTTCAGCCTTGAAAAGAAGGCTATTTTCTATGAAGTTGCACAGAAATAGCAGATACCAGAATCATGATAACTGAAGCTATCAAATTTAAAAAAAAAAAAAAAAAATAACATTGTAAAATCACAGGAATTTACACCCATGTTAAAAATTGATTCTTATAATTATAACGGAACATATGACAATGATGAAAGTGTAGTGCAATTTCCATTATAAAAATAACCTTTTAAGAGATTAATAGCTTAGTTATACAGCGAACATTTCAACTTCCAAAAAAAAAAAAAAAAAAACACAATGTGTTATTGGGTTCACATTACGATATTTTCACAATACAGTAGAGACTCGATTTTCCGGGATAGATGGTAAAATAACAATCCCGGTTAATCCAAAAATACAGCAAGTCCCTGACATATGTTCCAGGACTTCTTACGTAAGTCAAGTTTTACGTAACTAGGGAATGACAAATAAAATATTGCTCTTATATCCGTGACGTGCTAAAATTACAAAAACCACATAATATCCTCAGAAGAATGAAGAAAAATAGTTATATATTTTTTATATATTAGTTTTATATATAAAAAAATAATTATATATTTTTAATTAGTTTGATTAAAAACTTTATCTGGGAACAGCAGTGAAGTTGGAGTGGCAAATATGAAAAGAAAACATTAAAGGAAGAAATTGTACAGTAAAAACTGATATGTATTTCGTAACCTTGGTTATCACAGTTGACTTCATTGGTACCAATCCCTTCACCGCTTCTCGTATTCTGTCTTTTTCCTTTATTATTGTGTTCACTGTTGACACTGACAAATCTAAATTCCGCACGATACTTGTTCATGTTTGACCATTTTTAAACACCCTTATTTTAATTTTCTGATCCGAATCGATTGCTTTTCTTTTTTTTTTAATGGATTTACTAGTACCACTGTCACTCTTAGTCGGCACCATGATAACGTTCAAAATGAAAAACTTTATATAAAAAATTTCACAGGATTAAGGCTCACTATTATCACCCCACGCGAGCTCACATTTTACAAAAACACCTTTCTGGAGGTCACTACCATAAAACAATAAAAACAATTTGCACATTCTGAGTTATTGGGCTTTTCTGTTACTGTAATTTATTATAAACGGGTAGTAAACTCGATCGCATTTCATTTGCAATGATACCGATAGCTGGAATTCTGTGGGATTTTACGTTATTATAGTGAAATGTGTGTCGTCTTCACTGAAATCTTCAGCCATATAAAAAAAAATAATAAATAAATTTTAAAAATCTTCTCTTCATTCATATTTTTAAGCTTGTGACTCCATATCTCACTTGTGCAATTGGTGCAAGCCGTAATCGTCTTTATTGATTGCAATAACATGCAATCAATAAAGATTGATTGCATGTTATTGCAATCAATTCTGTTTTAAATTTTACAATCCTAAAAAAATAAAAAAAAACTGAGTGAAAAAATTAACGTAAGTTAGAAGTTACGTAAGTCGGGGATTTACTACTAGATCCAATAATGTTCAGCAACCTACGTAAAAAATATGGCGATAGATAAAAACTTACCACGCACTACTCGCGTGTCCAATACGATGCTTCCCTTTATTTTTTTTTCGATGTTGATTTTAAATCTAATAGCTTCCCTTTATTTTTTACAATGTTGCGTATGGTTTGGTCACCAACATTATAATGGTTCATTATAGATTTTGAATAATTTCAAGTTTTTGTTTAATTGAAAGTGCAACTCATTTGCGTTTATCCATCATTTTCCCGATTTCTGAAGAAAAAAAAGTTTTCGTTATCCCTGACATAAATAACGAAACAATTTTTCTCTTTGCGGTGCGACGAAACAGAATAATCGAAGCGACGCACTAAAACAAGCTAAACATTTCTCTGGAATTTTTTTTGAGCATCGGGTGTGAAGACAATGGGGGTTGCAAGATAATAATCTCCCAATGACGACTTCATAACACCCTGCTTATCGCTTATTATTTACGACTTGCAAAACATCTGTTTATATCTATTCTAGGTATATTACTTGTATTTTATGATTTCCAGTTGATTTTATTTTTTATTTTTTTATTTGGGGTCTTGAAGTGTCCCGGTTAAACCGATCCCAGTAAATCGAGAGTCTGCTGTCAGTCCATTTATTCCTACAGGATACAAAATACGTTTCCACGATTTTAAGTTTGCACCAGCCAGCAAAAATTTAGGTAAAGTTGAATTTCTGTAAGTCTAGTATTACGTAAGCCAGACTTACGTAATACTGTACTTGTCCCATCTTTATCAAATTCTGGAACCTCGCTGCATAAAAAGGAATAAACTGCTTTCATAACCAGTGAAGTATATAATTTTCAACGTTTGCATCATCATAAATGGAATCATGAGATAAATTGGTTTCTCCACTTTCAACCTGAATCCAAACAAGAAAGAAATTGAAGCATCATGGTTCACCAGAAACAAAAAATGTTTTATGGCTGTGCTGCCAGCAAAGAACATGGTGATTGTAATACATATGCTTCTTGTGCATTTTCAAAAGGTCTGTAGATGCTGTGAATGTTGTGCTGTACTGTTGCACAACTATGTGTACAATTCATGAAACCCAAGAGACCATTAATCTAGAGTCTCTGCTCCACAACCCTGACCTTGCCCCTAATGATTTCCATCTCTTTGATCCACTTGAACAACAGTTTGATGGAATGTTTTTCTGATGATGGTAACAGCAACCAATGTCTTTTTATACAGCAGATTCTAGAATCTGATAAAAAGTGATAAGACATTATATATTGAAAATCAGTTTCCTGCTCTATTTTGGTTTTTTCCTTACTTCATGACTTTGTAAAAGAATAAGAGAAGTTTACCTCAATATCACACGGAAGTGTTCTACATATCACATTGAGGTAAACTTCTCTTATTCTTTTATAAATATTGATATCAACGTAGAATGTATTGAGCATTATAGTTCTGGATCATATTAACTTACTTCATGACACAAATAATGACCCTCCCTCATACAATATTGATGGGTTTCATCCAATTTGATCACAATTTTGTTTATGAAAATTTTAATGAAATATCATCATACCCATCTAAAACCAGATAAATTCTGCATATACTGAGTCATGAAAAGAAAGTAGTTACAATTCCTCAGAAAATTCACCAAATGTACTATTTTTCTTCAGATAAATAGATGTACAATATATAACCCCAGTGGCTCACATCTGGTGAGAATGGGCTTGGCACACCCAGGGTCCTGAGCTGGATATCATTATTCTTGTCTTTTTTGGTAATTCTCTTCTACTTCTGACTCTCACTCTCTCTCTCTCTCTCGGGGTAATTCAGAAAATTTTTTTTTTTTGGCTGATGCAGCATAAGCCTCAGGCTTCCTTGCACCATATTTCTAATAATAATAATAATAATAATTCACTGGAAATATGTACTGGTCCATTTAATGCTAACAAAAACTCAGTTAAATATGAAGGGTTTCCGAAAAGTAAGGTAACACATTTTTTCTCTCAATGATGTTTAATAATACGAAGTTGAAATTACACACCAAGAAATAAGTGAACATGCACTACTTCTCCACAAAGTCTCCAGTTTTATTGATGCCCACATGCAGTAAACATCGCACCACCTGATGAACTTCCTCATCCATGGTGAAATGCTTTCCTGAAAGTTGTGTTTTCAGAGGGCCAAACAAATGGAAGTCTGAAGGTGCTAAGTCGGGGCTGTAGGGGGGGATGTGACAGTTTCCCAATGATTACAGCACAACCACTCACAAGTGATGTGCACAGTGTGTGGAGTTGTGTTGTCATGCAACAAAATCACACTGCTTGTCAGGAGTCCTGGTCATATGCATCAAATGTTGGCTTCCAGTTTTTCCAACGTTGCAAGAAATCCACCAATAATGCCTTGGCGATCCCAGAACACTGTGGCCATAACTTTTCAGACCCGGGGAACAGTTTTGAATTTTTTGCACACAGAAGATTGTGGATGTTTCCAGGTCATGGAGTCTTGTTTGCTCTCTGGGGTAAAGTGGTGAACCCACATTTTGTCTGCTGCGACTATGTGAGCAAGAAAATCCTCTCCTCCTCTGCTGTATCTCCAGACATATCCCATGAGTTTTGTTTTGTCCTCCTCTGACAATTGTCGGGGCACCCAGTGGCAGCACACCTTTCGAAAGCCAAGGACATCATGAAAAGTTGACTTACTCACATTCACTATTTGTGCAATTTCACTCACCTGTTTTCAAGAATGATGCCCTTAATGTGCAAAATGTTGTCTTCTGTCTTGCTCGATGAAGGCCTGCCTGATGTCAATCTTCAATGTCAAACACGGCCTGCTTAAAATTCATTGCACCAAAAACACACCTGCTTCTTTGTCATCACCTTTTTGCCATACACAGCAACAGTTCACGGTGAATGTCGCTTGGTGAAGACCCGTCTGCTTGCAAAAAGCAAATAACTTCACGAACACCTGTTTTGGACCACGCTCGCACAGTAGCTGCCATTTTGCAAATATAATCTACTGTGAGGCAACACTACTGCAACATTGCACTGGCAGTCTTTTTGAACGTTATTAACAGGTCGATCTGTCCACTGCATTTCATCTCATTCCCTTTCACCATTATTAAGAAAAAAATATATTGCCTTCCTTTTCGGAAACCCCTCGTATGTAATTAATGAAGTCAAACTAGATTTTTCATAATACTTGGATTTTTTTTATAAAAGCCATTTCTGTCAGCTAATGCTTTCAAATATGGCAATAACTGAAAAATCAAAGTCCACAGTGTTGCAAATAAAAATGGGTAGTCCTGACAGTATTGAAGTGGAGTGGAATACAGTGGGGAAGTCCGTGATCTCAATCATGACCAGCAAGAAACCACTTTGCTCACTGAAAGATTCCAAATGTCATTTGAGATTACGGTGAGATATGATATTCCCTACATTTAAAGAACCAGAGCAAAGCTCTGGCAGCACCTCCCCTCCTTTTATTCCTTCATGCAGCATGAATGATTTCTTTTGAGATTATTATAGACAACATGCCAAAATCCATGTATAGCTTACATTTTGAGGGTACAACTCTAAAACAGTTTTGGCAGATGGGCAGCTAGATAGTCAAATGGACTAAACCAAACTCCCTAGGGGGCATCTGGATCATCTAGACTACAGTCTTGCCACCTCTACTCTGCCAGCTGGCAAATGGAGGAAGTCTGAGTAACATGCAAGTAGATGTCATTGTGAAGGATTATTTATGTCGAGAAGTTGGGTATATTCTTGCTATACAAGGGGCATTTTAAAAGTTCGTGGCCTAAGTATGAAAGGATATTGGTACATTGGAAAAGTCTGACTTTTCTAATGTACAACTGTGTTACGGTTTTAAAAAATTTCTGTACTTATCGAATAACACTTAAAACAGTAACCCAACAAGTTTCAACAACTTTTTTTTAATTACAGATCCTGAAGTCAACTAAGCTGTATGAATGGGAAAATATGGACAAGATCAGCCAATGCAGGCATCCAATATTTGAAAAAAATGGGACTATTGCCTTTGGCAATAGTCCCATGAGGATGTAGTTACAAAATTGGAGGAAGGATGTCTCTTCCTATTCCATGATTAAGAAGTAGGCAAACAATTTAAATGAGGGAGGAGAGAGACCCTAGAAGATGAAACCCACTGAAAAAGACTTGAAAAGTCCATGACTCCAGAAGTTGTTAGCAGTGTACACAATCTGATGGGTGATCGAAGAGTGGCAGTTAAATACACTGCCATCCTCTTGGGCACCTCATCAGAAAATGTGTATCACATAATAACACAGGTTCTCACTGTGAAAAAGGTGTCAGCACAATGGTTCCCAAAAATGTTGACAGCAGATCAGAAACACAGCAGTCACAATTGTCAGATCAATCAAGTGAACATTTGCATCTTTTTCAAGCAGATCCAGCAAAAAATCCTTGCAAGATTTGTGACCATGGATGATACGTGAGTCCATCACTTTCATCCAGAGACAAAGCAGCAGTCCAAACAAACCCCTTCTCTCCTTCCAAAGAAAGTTAAGTCAATTCCTTCTGCTGGCTAAGTTTTTTTTTTTTTTTTTTTTTTTTTTTTTATTAGTATTGACAATTGATGCAAGAAAGCAAGTTTATAAAGCATCAGCCAATACAAAAACCTTCCCACATCACCTGAACATCCCATCCACAAATTTCTCTAGTTCTACCACAAATTTGTTCACACTGCCCACCTCCACAAACAGATGGAAGTTTGTTCCAACAATTGACTACCTGCTGCCTGAAGACATATATCCACACATCTATCCTACAATCACCCATTCTCAATTTGAATTCAACCCCCCATGTTCTCTGCAAGGAGAATGCCATGAGCATTAAACTTGCTCAGTCCTCAGACCTCAATCAGATCAGGTCCTTAGTCTCCAGATGCTGCAATATGCAGAACTGAATCCTTTCTTGGTAAGAGCATCCTTTCGTTCCCTTCACCAATGTCATTGCCTTTCTCTGCACCCATTGAAGCAGAACTACATCCTTCCTAAAGTGAGACCTCTAGACCTATATGCAGTACTCAAGATGCAGCCTTATCATTGCCTTTTACAATGAGATAATCAGCAACTTATCCCTGCTAGCAAAATTCCTGTATGCCATTGACAAAACCCCATGTCCTGGCAGTCTGTCTGCGCTGATCAGAGAAGTTCATATCTGACTGCACAATTACCCACAGATATTTTACATATTCTGCTAACCTGGGTGTAATACTACACAGTTGGTACTTTAATCTGGGATTACTACTACCTATATGCAATGCATACCTTGCATTTGTCAATATTAAACTTCAGTTGCCATTTTGTAGCCCAGCTGCCTAATTTTACTAGATCTTGTTGCAGTAGCACTTGATTACTGTCATTAACCTGCAAATCTTTGTATCATCTGCAAACTTAGACATTACATATGATATACCTTCATCATTATCATTAATAAATATAAAAAACAACAATGGGCCCAGCACTGAACCCTGCCGGACACCACTAATAAAATTAGTCCATGAAGAGCAGTGTCCATTACTATCCACTCTCCTTCTCCCACTCAACTATCCCTTTTTCAGAGCAGTAACTTGTCCTTAATGCATACTGCTCCAACTTGGACAGCAGTCTTTTCTTTTTACCAAGCCTTTTTCATATTAAGCATCAACATTTTTTTCCCACTTCCCTCTTAGCTATCTCAAACTCATTTAGCACCCTATAATATTTTGATGAACTTCAATTAGTCACCTCCCTACAGAACTCCTCATGCAGAAATGAGGATGCAAAATACCTATTCAGTTTGCCAGCAACCTGAGCAAGATAATCAACAGTTAAACCACTGACATCAAGTGGATCAATATGATTCAACTCCTTCCTTATACTAATAACATAAGTAAATAAACCTCGCTGCTTTTCTTTGCATTCTTTTCCAGATGCTTCTTGCAATTGCCTTAGTTTGCATAACTTCCTTGGTGACTTGATTACAAATTAATTAATATCTACCACAGCCTTCTGTATCACTTTATAATTTATATGCAACCCATTCTTTTTTCTTCTCTGCCACAAGTCTCATTAGTTCATTTGATATCCATTTAGGTCTAATCACGGAAGAGAATTTCTTATTTGATATGAAAAGTTAGTCACTTCTACGATTACTTCCCTGAATGCTTCCCAATTAGAATTTGCTGTTGATAACATTATCAGATGATTCCACTAAACAGAACTTAAAACCTCTTTGAGACCACTGTAGTCACCTCTTCCCTTTACCTTTGACAGTAGTTATGATATTAAGTAAACCCCACATCTGCACACTGATCACTACCACCCAGTGGGTCTTTTACCTGCAGATTTTTAAAGCATATTCTTAACTAAGAGCATAACATCCCCCCCCTCTCTCTCCCTGTCTTGTCTATCCTTTCTGTACATGTACTCCCCATATTCAAATTCTGTATCCATTGTGTCACGACCTCTGACATCAAGCCTCCAATATCCATACATTGTCTGCATTTGATGACTTAATCGGTACTTCAAATTTATAAAATTTATTTACTATGCTCCTGGCATTAGCATACATGCACCTGTTTTACTCTTAGTTACCCTAACACAGCCCATGTATTTACTTGTTCCATGATGACCCACTACAGGGCTTGAAATTCTTGACATCACTTTCCACACTGCTGCATATTCCAATACAAGCAGTGCAAGTATCCCGCCCAACTCTGCCTGTGGCTGTAGTTTACCTATTAGTCTGTGAATCCAATCCTCCCAAGCAAGCAGTATTCCAACCCGGCTACCACTGCCTCGATAGCACCAGAAGATATTCTTGCACCCCTTCTATTTAAGTGTATCGCATTCCTGTAAAAACAGTCTCTCCTTTTATCAAACACAGACGACAATGAGAAAAATTCTACCCCACGAGCCTTGCACATTCTCTCCAGGGCAAACTGATTGACAAAACTCTCAAAATGTACTTCCTCCTAATGTTTGGGCAGATTTGCAGACACTTTCAAATTCAATCTTAACTTGCAACTTTTTTCCCAACATTGCTCTGTACTCTCTCATTAAATCCTCAGATCTCCTACTCTAAATAGCATTAGTGCCAATATGTACAACAATATCACCCCTCATGCCCTCAAAAGATATCTGCTCTACAGTGTCATCTATTTTTGTCCCTAGGAGACAAACCCTGATTCTATACCACCCACCAACCTTCTTGTGCAATATATTTTCCATTTCCCTGATGATAGTAGTGTCACTGACAATAAATACCTCCTGTGGGACCAGTGCATTCTGCCTTAGAGATTGCTGCTGTATTGCCTGATGCACATGTGTAAGCTCTAGTGTTGAGATGGTCAACCGAGAGCTTGATAGGCCCTATTTTGATTTCTTCAAGACCATCCGCCCTGTTCTTCAAGCGCTCATAAATGCCCATCAAATCACCGAGTTCACACCTAACTGCCTTACTTTTTGGGATGCTGATGGATTGTTGCTTGTAAATTATGTTAAGAAGGCACATTTGGGTTGACTGTAGTTCGAGTTACGTGGCCACAAAATATGGTAATGATAATATTCTTGTCGTGTAATGATAACTAGTCGTAAATTCCTCAACTTATGTTATTGTCACAGAATATATACAGAATTTTGTTTTTTTTAATTATTAAAGAATTAGACATTTTGAAGCTAGTGAGACTCTTGGATGAGACAGCATACGTCATATAGATTTCACCTTGCTAAGTAATGATGGATATCTTTATCTTTTATTTAACTCTTAATAAAATTAACTGCAAATTAATGAATTTTGCAAATAATTAATTTAATTTTTATGAGAAAGGAGAGAACAAAAAAAAAAAAAAAAAATTTGGTATCACTGATAAATTATTTAAGTAATCCAAACTATGAATTTTTCAAAATGAGTTCTAGATATGAAATCAAGAAATATACAAAAATAGTCTTGCTAGAAAAACATCTGAAACGTAAAATTTCAACTTACTTAAAATCCCCTAACCTGGAACTTAAATAATCAATGAATAACTAAACAAACAAAGAAGCACAGAAAAAAAAAAAAATTTTATTTCTGTAAATGCAAGAAAACAAGCATTGAGGACGAGTATGTTTTTCTAATGTGACTACCATAAAGGTAGCACACGGACCATTTAGGAGTGTACATGTTGGCTATAATCAACCTCCGTAGCAAAGTGTTCAGGAGCGGGAGTGCAGTAGCACACACTCTTGAGTAGACTGGCGTTCAAGCCCCTGACTGCTAAATAAAGTCGATCTGCCAAAGCGCACCAGACCAGTGTGGCAGATTATGGTCCATTTCCCTCAACAATTCTTGCTGAGGAGGCTTCCATCCTGCAGTGGATTCATAATGGCTGCAGTTTACCTTTTTTTATGTTGACTATGATTTTCATATATGGAATCTGGAGAGTAGGTATGTGGGTCTACGTGTTTTAAGATCACTTCACATAGCACATTCATTTACTTATGAATTGTCTTGAAATTTTTCCCGTACATGCTGCCATCTATCTATGTTTCCTACTAATAGTCAATACTGTTTTATAATAGATATAAGCAAGGAAATATTTTTAAAAAAATCAAATCTGACAACTATTCTTGTGTGATTTTGATTCACAAAAACCCAAAATTCTCTATAATTCAGATCTAGAAGCCACGAATTAGATATAGACTTATCATTGCTTAAAACAAATAAGTTATAAGGGGTTTTTTTTTCTAATTTCATTTTTGACAATAATTTTACCTTGATGTCCAATCATGTGAAAATAAGAATAAGACACCTAGGATAGATGGGATATATCAATTATATTAAGAAATGTAATGAAAAAGGTAAGCAAACTTCAGCCATAATTAAGAGACCATCCTTGGATTCAAAAGAGATCCCTATGGATTGGAGACATACAAATGTCTCCCCATTTCACTAAAGGAGATCAAATGGTGAAGTGAATAATTACAAATCTGTTAGTAGTAGCAGTGGCAGTGGCATTTGATGCAAGAAAGCAAGTGTATGAGCTTATGCAGCATCAGCCAAAAAAAAAAAAAAAAAAAACCACACCATTCCCTCCAAATGCCTGTCCAGTTCCTCCTTAAATTTACTCAACCTATCAACTTCCACAACGACAGATGGAAGTTTGTTCCAGCAATTAACCACCCGCTGGCTAAAGGCAAATTTCCGCACATCTAATCTACATCTGTCTTTTCTTAATTTGAATTTATGTCCCCTTAGGTTCGTAATCTGAACAAGTGGAAGGATCCCATCAGAATTCAGCGTGCTCAACCCATTCAAGGCCTTATATACCTCAATCAGATCACCGCGCAGGTGCCTAGTCTCCAGCCACTGCAATTTGCAGAACTTAAGCCTCTCTTGGTAAGAGGATCCCTTCATTCCCCTCACCAATCTTGTTGCCCTTCTCTGTACACGCTCAAGTAAATCTACATCCTTCCTAAAATGAGGCCTCCAGACCTGTACACAGTACTCAAGGCGTGGCCTGACCTATTCACAAAATTCCTATATATCATTGACAAAACCCCATGACCTGCCCTGACAGCCTGTCTGCATTGCTCAGAAAACTTCATATCTGACTGCACAATTACTCCCAGGTCTTTTTCATTTTCTATCACCTTAAGTGGTAAGCACTTAAGGTGATAGAAAATACCACACAGTTGGTACGTTTCTCTAGGGTTTCTTCTACCCATATGCAGTACTTTGCATTTGTCATACTTCAGTTTGTCAAACTTCAGTTGCCACTTCTTAGCCCATCTGCCCAAATTATCTAGATCCTGTTGCAGTAGCACACTGCCATTACTGTCATTAACAACCCCGCCAACCTTTGTATCATCTGCAAACTTCGACATTAAGCCTGATATACCTTCATCAATATCATTGATAAATATACAAAACAACAGTGGACCTAACACCGAACCCTGCGGGACTCCACTAATAACATTAGTCCAAGAAGAGCAGCACCCATTGATTACCACCCTCTGTCTTCTCCCACTTAACCATCCTTTTATCCATTGTAGCAACTTACCCTTAATACCATTCTGCTCCAATTTGTACAATAGTCTTCCATGTGCGCAACAGTGTCAAAAGCTTTCTTGAAATCCAAATATATGATATCAAAATTATTTTTTGCATCCAGTTCCTTTGTAACCACATCATAATATCCTATCAAATTTGTCAGACAAGACTTTCCCTTAACAAACACATGCTGTGTCTGAATCATTGCTGCAGTCTTATCTAGATGATCCTGCAATGCATCTTTAACCAGTGACTCCATTATTTTACCAGGAACAGAAGTTTGTTGTTTGTTATTTGGTTTTTAGGAGCATTAGCAACTAAGGCCATATTGCTCCGGGATATGCGGTGGTCATTCCCTGACCTTTCCGCATCCTCCGTATTTGGTGGTGATGGGCTCGAACCCAGGTCTAATCAAGAAGCGTGTGCTACGCACTGCTGCTCCTTCCCACCTGGCTACAGAGGTGCCAGGAACAGAAGTTAAACTAACTGGTCTGTAATTACTCGTGTCACCCTTCGATCCCCCTTTGTGAATTGGGGATAAATTTGCACATCTCCAGTCTGTGGGAAACTCCCCTGAGTCCAAGGATGCTCGTAATTATGGCTAAGGGTTTGCTTAGTTGCTTTGCCACCTCCTTTAATATAACTGGATAGATCCCATCCACCCCAGGTGCTTTTCTTATGTTTAACTTCAACAATTTCTCCTCCACTTTGCTTTCAGTTATTACAAAATCATTAAGTATCCTGCTACAATTTGATATCCTTCTGCCATTTTCAAACCTTAATAATTCCTCATGCGTGAATGTAGATGCAAAATACTCATTCAGTTTGTTTGCTATCTGAGCAGGATCATCAACAGTTGAACCATCGATGTCAAGTGGACCAATCAGATTCATCCCCTTCCTTTTAGAGTTTATATAAGTAAAGAAATCCTTGCTGTTTTTCTTAGCATCTTTTGCCAAGGATTTCTCGTAATCTGCCTTTGCCTGATTACAGACTAGCTTATATTTCCCTCCTTTGTCTCCTGATTACAGACTAGCTTATATCTACCATAGGCTTCTGAGTCGCTTGATCATTTATATGCATCCCATGCATTTTTTCTTCTCTATTACGAGTCTCATTAGATAACCATTTAGGCCTAAACCTTGAACAATATTTCTAAATAGGTATGAAACTTTTAGTAGCTTCATACCTATTCATAGCTATGAAGTTCATAGCTTAACTTCTGTTCCAGAGAAAATAATGGAGAAACATTTTTCTTCTCTATTACGAGTCTCATTAGTTCATTAGATAACCATTTAGGCCTAAATCTTGAACAATATTTCTAAATAGGTATGAAACTTTTAGTAGCTTCGTACCTATTCATAGCTATGAAGTTCATAGATTAACTTCTGTTCCAGAGAAAATAATGGAGACACTGATTAAAGAAGTAATGCAAGACCATCTAGACAGGAATGCAGTTGTACTCCCATCACAGCACAGATTTATTAATGGGCAGTCTTGTCTGAACAATCTCATTGGATACTATGTTGCAAATGAACTGGATGCAAAAAAATTATTTTGATATCATATACTAAGACTTCAGAAAAACTTTTGATACTGTTCCACATGAAAGAATGCTATACAAATTGAAGCAGTGTGGCATTAAGGGCAAGTTACTGCTGTTGATAAAGGAACGGCTCAGTGAGAGAAGAAAAGAGTGGTTATCAATATTAAAGAATTCAAACCTACATTAGTATAATTATGTTTATTTCCAAATTGGCAATATGACATAATGGAAAATAACACAAACGTTCTGTGGTATTTTCTCACAACTTCTTCAGTGACAGCTGTCTTTGCAATATCACTGTCACAAAAGGTCACTTAGGTCTTAAGAACTTGTTGTTGAGACCTAAGTGATCTGTTGTTGGTATAATTATGTTTATTCCAATTCAGAAATAAACAATTATACCAACATAGATTTGAGTGCATTATTATCTTCAAAAAACAGTTTACCTACTACACACCATGCTGCTCAAGGAATACCTTAGGGCATTAGTATCCAACCTTTTTCCGTACAGGAGCATATTCAAAGTTAGATTTGTTTTGAGCCGCACCAAGTGATTTGAGTCTCTTGTTACATGTAAAAGGAAGTTTCTGTTTTCATTCTACTGTTTTTTTTATTTTCAGGCTACACATATGTATATATATATATATATATAAATGAAAAATCCCAACACTTATTTGCAACAAATCTATGTCAGTGATTTATTTTTTAGATTTTATTAAAATTATAAAAATATGAATTTTGTTTTTTTTAAAAATACCTTACTTTTCTTTTAAATTCTCACTTCAGAAAATTTATAACCTGAAAAGGATCACTGCTTTTCAATATTAATTAATAAATAAATATAATGATACACCTAGCATTAAAAATATTCAAAACATTTAATGAGAATTTTTTTTGATAATTAAAATTTAAAATGCTGTTTTAAGGTTCACTTTCACTTTCTGCATGGGCCATATAAAAATAATTCGCAGGCCATAGGTTGGACCACCACTGCCTTAGGGCAATGTTCTTTTCAAACAAATGTTATTAACAGAGTCCCCCATGGTTCATTGCTGAGTTCTCTAACATCTTCAATATTCATTCCTGATACTGTTGATGGATGAGAATGAGAACCTAATAACCAAGGATGAAGAGATAAGAGAAACATGGAAGTATTTTGAAAATCTGTTGAATGTCCAGGACAGCCAGGACCAGACAGACTTGATGTGGAGTGATGTAGTGCATGCATGGAAATACATCAAGGCAGGTAAATCTGCTGATATAAATGAGATAAACAGAGAGATGCTGAAGGCTACAGACGAGGCAGGGATAGCATGGACATACAGACCACAGTCTGTATGTCCATGATCTTAGATGATCTTACAAGATCTGGGATGAGAGACAGGTGCTGAAGGACTGGAAAGGTTTGATCATCCTGTTGTTCAAGAAGAGGAACAGGAAGAATCCAGTTCTTCCAATTAAACAAAAGTGTTCCAATTATAGATGCATCACACTGACATCATATGTGAGTAAGCTGTACAAGAGTGTTAGAGCAGAAGACAAGAGGAACGATTGAAAGTAGGATGGCTGAGGAACAGTATGGCTTTAGGCCTGGCAGGTCAACGGTGGATCTAATTTTCTGCATCAGGCAACGGATGGAAAAACACTATGAACAAAATAAAGAATTATGGATGGCATTTTTGGACATAACGTGTTTGATGCAATGAAGAGAGAGAAAGTGTGGGAGATGTTAAGAAACTTGGGGATGGAGTAACATCTTGTTGGGAGAATTGAGAATATGTACACCAACACAGTGGGCAAAGTAAGAAGTGATGGGGTTGATGGAGAGTTTTGAAATAACATCAGGTTTGAGGCAAGGAGGTGTCCTGTCACAACTACTATTTATAGCTGTTATGAATGATATGCAATGCAAAGTGGTGGAACAACTTGAACAAGACCAAATGAAAGTCATGATATTTGTAGATGACCTCTGCATATGGGAAGAGGGCAGGGAACAAGTGCAGCGGCAAGTTGATATATGGGCTAGTATGGCCAATGAATTTGGACTGGTTTTCAGTCAAGAGAAGAGTGAAGTAATGGTTCTAAAGAGGAGTGGCAAGCCTGAAGGATACATTACAATGGTAGGGAAAGAGCTAAAAATGGTTAACAACTTCACGTATCTAGGAAGCAGATTACAAAGACTGGAGTGACAGACGAAGAAATAAGTAAACAGATACAAGCGGGCATATAGGCAGACAAGAGATCTGATATGGAACAGGAACATTCCACTGAAGTGTAAAGGCTACATTTTTTTTTTTTTTTTTTTATGAAAACCCCAAACACGAAAGGTATCAAAACCTATAGTACTTAGTACCATGCATGAGTTGAAGGAGAAGTATGGGGGGAGGGGGATGCCGGAAACTTTGCTCTAGAGACTAAACATGGGTTTCACCACTTCAAGCCTCCAATAAGCAAAGTGGTGGTATTTCACCGGTTGATGAAAGTCACCTACCACATACCAGACATATTATATACCCATTGCGAAATTTGCTTTCAGCCAGATGGTAATCGATTAGTGGAACTAACTACCATCTGGTATGGTGGAAGTGGGCAGTATGAATAAATTTAAGAAAAAATGGCACATTCTTAGATGGGATGGGATGGGATGGGCAGGTAGTGTGGGAAAGTTTTTCCTTGCCTCATTTGCTACTATTAATACTAAATTAATATTTAAAAGAATTTACATACAAAGTTTTTTTTTTTTTTTTTTTTTTTGTAAAAATGAAAACAATCTTCAAAATTTCAATCCAGGGCTTACCCCTATTGAAAACTCACTATATGGAACTCCACATATTCAGAAAACTCATAAAA
The DNA here is from genome assembly GCF_048544385.1 of Mastigoproctus giganteus. NCBI lineage: Eukaryota > Metazoa > Arthropoda > Arachnida > Uropygi > Thelyphonidae > Mastigoproctus > Mastigoproctus giganteus. The sequence goes on from NC_143582.1 coordinate 76,732,066, forward strand.
GTGCTAAGCAATAAATCAATTGATACAATAAAAAGTTCCTTCTCCAGACAATTATATTTTAAATTTCAATTATATAATAACAATTAAAGCAATTTATAAAATTTCTTGGGAGAAACTAATATATTTGACTATAAAAAATTTAAGTGATATGCAGTGTTTTTTAATCTGTTATTGTAATAAACTTGTTCACACTGTTTTCACTTTAATACCATATATTAATAAAATATCAAAAGAAACATACTTTAGACAGAGATTTAAGTGCTCTACAAGCATCCCTGCGGTCATCTAAAAGAGTTGAAGTCTGAACTCGTTCCACTAGTCTTTCTACCTTTTAAAACAAACAAAAGAAAACTGAAATTAATTGCTCATTTGTATATAAAAATTAATGCAAAAATAAATTTATATTTATAAGAAGCAAAAATTTCTGACATACATGCTGAAGCAATATGAACTAATATATAACACACACACGGCTGAACTAACTGTGAAACTGGTTTAGCATTTAAAAAAAAAAAAAAAAAAACTAATTCAGTTAAAATCTTAAAGAGCTTGATTATGCATTAAAGCAGTGACAAAACAACTATACTGCCAGGTCCATCACTGTGTGTCAGGGGGGGGGGGGAGTGTCACATCATAACAGCTAATTTGGTATGGTTATTAATGACCACAAGGATCTGTTTAGAAATCGTATGGGGGTCAAAATTGTGTTTTGCCTCTGCATTCAACAAATCGCTTACAATAAATTTACTTACAGATAAGCACACAAAGATACACCATCCTTTGATACTTGTATGTTACCTTCATTGGATATACAGCAATACATGCATGAAGAAAAAGAAAGAAGGAAAGGTGGAAAAGTAAAAGAAAGAGGGGGAAGACAAGGACTTATAGATTAACAGTAGCCACTGGCAGAGGTGGAAGTGATTCTTGCACTGCTTCTATTGAAATGAGCAGAAGCCTGAAAAACAAGATGCAGGATATTTCAGAGACTGCTGGGAGTCATTGCGGTACAAGTAAACACATGGGTTGTGTTAGGGTAGCTAAGAAAAAGAACAGGTGCATGTATACTTGCGTGTACACCAATGCTAGGAGTTTGGTAAATAAATTTGATGAATTTGAGGTATTGCTCAAAACATCAAAGGCAGATATTGTTGGGATATCAGAGACGTGGTGTCACACAGATATAAGTAATGCGGAACTGGAATTTGGGGAATACAATGTGTATAGAAAGGATAGACAGGACAGGAGGGGAGGAGGAGTTATGCTATTAATTAAGAAACACATAAAGTCCAAGGAAGTGAAGCCAGTTGACATCGATGGACAGGGCAGTGTCGAGTCAGTTTGGTGTGACATAAGCATAGGGAAATCAAAATTGAGAGTAGGAGTGTGCTATAGGCCTAATGACTCTGATGAGTATAATAAGATATTGTACAAGGAAATAGAGTGGGCCAGTAAATCAGAGAGTCTTATAATGGGGGATTTTAATTTCCCAGATATTGACTGGAATTTGTGGAATGGTCACTCGCACACTAGCAAGGCTTTTGTGGATTTATTGGATGATTGTTTTCTACATCAGCATGTTCGTGAGGCAACAAGAGGGAGCAATACTCTTGATCTGATTATCAGTAGTGATTCTTCATGCATTAAGAATCTGCAGGTAAATGAACCACTAGGTGGCAGTGATCACAGTGTGTTGAAGTGGGATTTACTCAAGGAGGGAACTACCATCAGAGGTAAAGGGAAGGGTTTTTGTTTTCGTAAAGGCGACTATGATGGTCTGAGACAGTATTTAAATTCTATACAGTGGGACCAACTGATGATGTTACCAACAGCAAACTTAAAATGGGAGGCATTCAAGGAACTAATCTTGGAGGCTACCAGGCTTTACATACCAACTAAGAAATATTGTTCAAGGTTTAGGCCTAAATGGTTGTCAGATGAACTAATGAGACATGTGGCAGAGAAGAAAAATGCATGGGATACATACAAATTAATGGGTGACATGGAAGCCTATGATAGATATAAGTTGGTCTGTAACCAAGTCACAAAGGAGATTAGGCAGGCAAAGGCAGACTACGAAAAATCCTTGGCAAAGGATGCAAAGAAAAACAGAAAAGAGTTCTTTGCATATTTAAACTCAAGAAGGAAAGGGATGAATCAGATTGGTCCACTGGATATTGATGGTTCAACAGTTGAGGATCCTGCTCAGGTGGCTAACAATTTAAACGAGTATTTTGCATCTACATTCACGCATGAGGAGTTATTCAGGAAGGAGAATGATGCAGGTAAAGTAAACATTGGCAGTGAGCTGGATGATTTTGTAATAACTGAGAGGAAAGTGGAGGAGAGATTGTTGAGGATAAACATAAAAAAGGCACCTGGGGTGAGACAGCAAAGGAAGTAAGCAAGCCCCTAGCCATAATTATGAGAGCTTCTTTGGACTCAGGGGAGGTACCCATAGACTGGAGATGTGCAAATGTAACCCCAATTCACAAAGGAGGATCAAAGTATGACAAGTAATTATAGACCTGTTAGTTTAACTTCTGTTCCAGGTAAATTAATGGAGGCACTGGTTAAAGAAGCACTGCAGGATCATCTAGACAAGAATTCAGTTATAGCTCAGACGCAGCATGGTTTTGTTAAGGGCAGGTCTTGCCTGACCAATTTGATTGGATACTATGATGTAGTCACAAAAGAACTGGATGCAGGGAATAACTTTGATATTATATATTTGGATCTTAGAAAGGCTTTTGATACTGTTGCACATGGAAGACTGCTGCACAAATTGGAGCAGTGTGGCATTGGAGGCAAATTGCTGTTATGGATAAGGGGATGGTTGAGCGGCAGAAGACAGAGAGTGGTAATCAATGGACACTGCTCAACGTGGACTAATGTTATTAGTGGAGTTCCTCAGGGTTCAGTGTTGGGTCCGTTGTTGTTTTCGGTGTTTATGAATGATATTGATGATGGGATATCAAGTTTAATGTCCAAGTTTGCAGATGATACAAAGGTTGGCAGGGTTGTTAAGGACACTACTGACGCTATGCTGCTGCAACAGGATCTGGAAAGGTTGAACAGATGGGCTGAGAGGTGGCAAATGAAGTTTAACATTGACAAATGTAAAGTACTACATATGGGAAACAGTAACCCCAGAGCAACGTATCAACTCTGCGGTAGTACACTGACAGTGGTGGAGAATGAAAAGGACCTGGGGATAATTGTGCAGGCAGATATGAAGTTCTCTGAGCAGTGCAGACGAGCTGCAAGAGTAGCTCATGGTGTCTTGTCAATGATAAAGAGGAATTTTTCTAGCAGGGATAAGGAGGTGATTATTCCCTTGTATAAGGCAATGGTTAGGCCACATCTTGAGTACTGTATACAGGTCTGGAGGCCTCATTTCAGGAAGGATGTGGAGCTGCTGGAACGGGTACAGAGAAGGGCAACAAGATTAGTGAATGGAACAAAGGGTTGCTCTTACGAAGAAAGGCTTAAGTTTTGCAAATTACAGAGTCTGGAGACTAGGCACCGGAGAGGTGATCTGATAGAGGTGTATAAGGCTTTGAATGGTTTGAGCATGCTCAATGCCAATGGGATTCTTCATCTTGCTCAGAATAATCAGCTCAGAGGGCATAAATTCAAATTGAGGAAGGACGGATGTCGGATAGATGTGCGGAAATTTGCCTTTGGCCAGCGGGTGGTTGGTTGGTGGAACCGACTTCCATCACTTGTTGTTGAAGTTGATAGCCTAAACAAATTTAAAGCTCAACTGGACAGGTATTTCGAACGAACGGAGGGGTGAAATGGGAGTGGTGTGTGTGTTTTTTTTTTTTTTTTTTTGGCTGATGCTGAATAAGCTTGCTTTCTTGCATCATATGCCTCTACTAATGCTAATGCTAAGAAAAAAAGAGAATATTTTGAACTTGAATAATTAATAAATCTATAGTAATTTTAGAACTACAGATACACAAGGATTATGAAAGACATAAAATTGTTCTAAGAGAAGTAAACAGGCTCAATGAAGAGGGGAAAATATTAGATCAACAGTTAGATACTCAAGTGATCTTTGTTTCATTCTGCTATCTCATATTGAGGAAGAGGTGGTGGTGTTGTACTGCGAGGCATATTTTGTTAATTGATGCATGTAACTTTCTTACATATGTTTATATATGTAAGAAATATCTAAGTAATAAAATATGTAAATATGTAAGTAATAAAAATTTAATAACCTCAAATTCTTCAAAAAATACACCATTAATTCATATGTTTAATGTGAATTGCAAATTAATGTCACTGCTAAATCAATAATTACAGTAATGTTATCCTGCTCTTTTCTATTTAGATTTTAAGTGATAACCACTGTTCTTATGATTGTCATCTGAAGGATTAGGACATTATTAAATACAAAATGCTATTTGTGGAAAGTGGAACTGGATTAAATTGCTTCTTGTTAGAGAGCACAATTAGAAAATCAAGGTATAATGCAAAATCAAATATTATTGTCAAAGAGGTCAGACTGTTTTAAGTAAACCAGTCTGTGGATTTTCTGTGGATTAAATAAAAGGGATTAAGAACAGGTGTCTAGTAGACAATTTTTCTGTTTAAAATTTGTCTAAATTTACTTTCTGTAATTTTTAAATATTTGTAAATTTAATTCTTAACTTTTCAAAAGCATTTCTGCTAATTTACATTCTTTCTAGTTACTTCGATAGCTTAATTTTAACTTCGCTAGTGGATAAAAGTTTTGATGAGAGTGTAATTCTGTAATTTATTGTAAATTTAAATTTTGTAATCTTTCTCAATTCAAATTTCACCTAAGTAATGGTTGTTATAAGATCCACTTTCAATACATTGCTCATGATATCCAAGGATTTTTACTGATTGTATAGCCTGTGACATGTATTCTAATGTAAGGTCTAAGGAAAAGAACATGATCATTCTTTTCTTTGCACCCAATGTAAGGAGTGTACAAATTTCAAATTAAAACTTTGTGTATTACTAGGATCTGAGTCATGGAAGAAACATGTACTTGTCCAAAAAACAAATGTAACTAAGGAGCTTGTCAGGGAAATAAATGTAAATGGGAGCTTGTCACGGACTCTTGTGACCTGCAGAATCAAGTGCATACTACTCTGGTTCTAAATCTTTTTGAACCATACTACTCTGGTTCAAAAAGATTTAGTTTTATTGGGAACTCTATTATCAGAGAAACGGGTAACATTTTTTGTAATAAAGATTGGTGGACTAGAACCAGGGTGTGTCTGCCAGGAGTGACAGTTGATGTTACCAACAGATTGTCATACTTTAAGGGAGAATGGGGGTAAAGAGGCTTTATTATTATTCATGTGGGGGAATAATGTTATTAAACAAACAAGACCTGATGATTTTTTGGATAAATATAAAAACATTCTGAAAAAAATTATGCAAGTTAGGTCAGAATGTGTATGCATCTGTAATTATGCCCAGACATGATAGGTGAGATTATATGCTGAAAATCTTGTCGATTAACTCAAGACTTAAGGGACTCTCTACAAGGTTGGGGGGGGGGGAATTTTTATGGTCTGATTTTTATCACTTGAAAGATAGAAGGAATCTATTTCGTAAAGATGGTATTCATTTAAAAAGGTAGTGCAGGAATTTTTTGCCAATATCATTGAGGATGGATACCTTAAGTGTTCAGAGAAACTGAACACTTGAGTTGGATGGGGAAGGGGTAAATAAACATGCATTTATCAGATGATATAGGTAAAGCTTCAACACATATCAAGAATTCTGGCTTGCTGCAACAGCCAATGTTAGCAAGTTGTTCCAAGCAAGCAGAAGATAAAGCTAGGGAAACAAGCTAAAATAGCTTCAAGGTGTGTGTCAGGGTGATAAACTATAGAAAAATACTGAAGTCTTAACTGCATCTACAGTAATGTCAAAAATGTTATTAATAAAATGGGTGAATTCAAACTTGTGGTTAGGACATCTAATGCTGATATAACAGGACTAATAGAAATGTCCAACCAGAAAATGATGAATTCCACTAAGGTATGTAATAGTATTAGCCATATAGTGCAAGGAAGCCAGAGACTTTTGCTGAACTGGCAAACAAAAAAAACAAGTAGACAAGAAAATGCAAAATTATGATTCCCTCATCACACACAACTATCCAGTTGACCTTTGAATTTAATCAAACTGTTAGTTTCAACTATCTGCAAGGGCAATTTTTTCCACTAATCAACGACTTGCTGGCTGAAAGAAAACTTCCTACAAATTAATCTAAACCTCAACGCTGGTAATTTGAAATTATGACTCCTAGTTCTGGAATTCTTTATAACAGTGAGAATTCCATCTTCATCCATTTTACTAATCCTCCTCAGAGCTATAAAAACTTCAATCAGATCACCTCTGAGGTGCCTGGTTACCAAGTTCTGTAGCCCACATAATTGGAGTCCTTCCTCAAATGGTCGTTCTTCTGCTGATCTAATCATTCGAGTTGCCCATCTTTGGGCCATTTTCAAGAAGCTCAATGTCTTTTTTTCAGATGAAGTCTATGTACTAGAACACTATATTCCAAATGTGGTCTTACAAGTGCTTTATACAGTGGGATTATGTCTCTACAGTATAATGTTTGATAAAACATTGATAGTAAATCAGGGCTTCCTGTTTAGTGTTAAGAAAACTTCAGATATGCACATATTGTAACTCCCAAATCCCTTTCCTCCTCCACTGTTTTTAATTCAACCCCATCAAGTGTATAATTTATTTGTGGGTTGCAATTCTCCAAGCATAAGACCTTGCAATTAGCAGCATAGCTCCTTCTTTGACCATCTCTGCAGTCTGTTCGAGTCAGCCTCGAGGAGCGCTGCTTGGCACTGATCATTAACGACTCTGCCAATCATTACATCATCTGCAAATTTTGATATCACACCGTCTATCTAACAGAACTACAGGGTATAAGCCCTTTATGCTCAAAAGTTTTTCTAATAAACAATCATTTGTAATTATGACATCACTAATTTCATATGGCTCAGTCTCACTCGCACAGTCTCTTCTCAGCATGAGGGTCTTTCATCACTAAAGACCAATGCAAAGTACTTATTCAATTCATCAGCAGGGTTATCTAAGACTTTCCCACACCCAGTGCACAAGAGTCCAATCTGATTAGCTTTCTTCTTGGTTGTATTCACATATACGAAAAATTCCTTGTCTCCATTATTTGCTCTCTTAGTCAATGCTTTCTCATATGCAGCCCTAGCCTCCCTGACCTTATTGGTGGTAGTGTTACAAGGTCAAGGTGTGCTTGTTTTAATAGCAGTCTCCAGGGTTTCCCCTGTATACTGCTGTAGCATCTGAAAAGGCATAAAGCAAAGGCCAGAAAGTGTGTGTATGTATGTATGTAGGTGTGTTTTTAATTTGTGTTGAGTGCCGGCACATGGGGCTGGGGACACCTGGTTCCCTGACTACCAACCTTGGCCACGAGGAGGCACAGCAGGAACTACTTTTTAACTGAAGCTCTTACTGGGGCTATCAGGCAAGCCTTGGAGCCCCAGGGTGTTCAGGGAAAGGAACCATATTCCAGCAGACCGGTCCTAGGACTAATCCCCCAAGTAACAGCACAAGAAACTGAACAGACATCAGAATACACCACAAGACCTCGACCATGGAAATAATCAGAAAGTAGATGTTAAAGGGGAACAGATACCTCAGCCTACTGGAACCTCATCAGAATGCTTTCCTACCATAAGCAGTCAAAGGGCTCATTTGAAGTCACAGAGAGGCCACGGGCATACTTGGAATCTGCATTTGAGACTGAATCCATTAAAACTTCATAGCATCAACAGTTGAACAGTTGAAAATTGAGTGTTTACTTGTAAATTTTTAGCTTGATAATATTTCATAAATCTAGTTACAATGACCTTTTCTAAAACCTTACTTAGCACTGGTAATACAGGTTACCCTCATAACACAGTTATTAAGTTCCAATTAAATGTAGTGTTGTGTGAAACCATGTTATACAGGGCTAAGAAAAGTACAAAAAGGGGAGTTACGTTCCAAAAGTGAACAAAAATATGCTATTTCGTTAACAAAAATGCACCAGTCTAGATTTTGTGTATCTTCTGCTCTCTTTAAAAAAAAAAAAAAATCAGTAATCTGGGTTTGTTTGCTTTTTCTTGATAAATCTTTGTTAATTTCGTCATATGGAACTAAGCATTTTTGAAGCTCCCTATTGAAATTTGGGCTCCTTTCATTCAAGAATCTGCATTCCAAAAAGAAGATTCTAATCGCTCATCTAATGTTATGCTTATGCTTTTTAGTGTAAAATTTGGAAGTTTAGAATTTATCTCTGCTATCATCCTCTGAATTGATTTGGTTTTACCTCCAATGCCATTTGCACCAAATCTGCTACGCCAGCTTCTTTTCCTACCAGTAATTCTTGAACATCTTTAGTAATCATATCTTTAATTTTTTATAGCCGACTAAGCCATATTACTCTGTGTATATTGTCTATAAATTGCGTGTCCTGAGGTCGATTTTCTGTTTTGCAGGACAAAAAACCCGAGTTTGCGGGAGGAAAAAAACCATGCTACCCTCGCCTGAGCAACTCGACCACATTGTGAAAAAAAAAACTATAAAAATTACTCCCTTCATTGATGGGATTCAAACTCAGGTCTGTACCACCCAGTGTGGGGAGGAAGGAGGGCAATTTTGTCAACTGTGCTACCCACGAGGGCTTCAGTAATCATATCATCAAAACCTTCCCCTCCTACCAACTAGCAAGTTCTACTATCACACCAATTCCGTTTTCTGCCTGTTCGACCATATTTCCTGAGTGAACTCACTCTAGCCATACATTTTTTCACACGCATTTAAAGTTGACAGTTTTACTTCTTTGAGCGATAAAGCTATGATTCTGATACAGTCCACAATTGAGAAATGTTTCCATGCCTCCATTACTTCAATAGATTTGGAATAAATTTTTTCCAAAATCCATCGCACGATTTTCTGATGGAATGAGTTTTAAAGGTGGATATAATGTCTTTATTTAATGGCTGAATGAAAGAAGTTGTATTAACCCAATACAACAGGAACATAACTTCAACATTTGGATGACTTAAATCTTTTGGATGGCCTGGTGTGTTATCCAATAGTAATATAACTTGGAAATCTACATATTTTCCACAAGTTTAATAGCATAGAACGTAACACGGGAATTTCCAAACAAAATATAATACAGGGATTTCTCAATAATTTTTTTTTTTTGACTAGCGAGTCAACAGGGAGGAATCAAAAATAGTGGAAATGTTGAAAAATTACATCCAACTTAATAGCAGGATTTCCCCCACACAAAAGCTCAAAAATACCCTGTTATGCGAGGTTTACTGAAATTCTTTAACCGTGTTGTACGAGGATTGTCACAATTTAACAATCGTGTTATAGCGTAACTGTGTTGTAGAAGTACCGTGTTATATGGGGGTTACCTGTAAAGCAATAGGACAATAGGAGAAAGGAAAATTGAGGTTTGTTAGGATTTTTAACAAGAATTTTAAGATTGGTTCACTTTCAGGAAGCTGGAAAAAGCCCATTAGCCAAACAAGAATTAAGAACATTAACAATTAATTGTGGTTTGAATGACCAGATTCTTTTTAATACTACAACTTTAAGTAAATCTAAGCCTGGACATCTGTTATCCCTCAAAGGATCAATGGCTATACCAATTTCAAAGTTAGTAAAAGGGTCCTCATTGGTTAATCCAGACTACATCAAGTGTTCCATCCTTAAAATTTGTTTGTTCCATGTGACAGATCAACTTGTACCTGTTATAGGCTTCATTTCTTTTCACAGCCCTGTAACTATCCCATGCTATCTTTTTTCTGCTACATTTGACCAATTAGCTCTGCAGTCATCCATTTCAGCATCCTCCTCCTGCAATATTTTCTTAAAGGTACGTACACATTCATTGGTTCTGTGATTTCTGCTTAGCGTTCCATAATTCAAATATATTCACCATTCCTCGGCATTCCACCCAATGCAAAGATGTCATATGGTGTCAAACTGTCAAAGTCTGCTCTTTTGAAGTTAAAACCTGTGCCTTTGCTTTTAATTACTGCAACATCTTTCTTCATCTTCCAACTGACGATTGCATAACCACTTCCCAACAATGGTAGTAGTAGTAGTATTAGAGCCATGTGATGCAAGAAAGCAAGTGTATGAGCTTATGTATCATCGGCAAAAAAAAAAAAAAAAAAAAATTATACAACCATTCCTCTAAAAATTTGTCCAGTTCCTCCTTGAATTTATTTAAGCAATCAAATTCCAAAACGACAGATGGAAGTTTGTTCCAGCAATTAACCACCTGCTGGCTAAAGGCAAATTTCTGCACATCTATTCTATAATTGCCTTTCCCCTCGGGTGAGTAATCTGAGCAAGAGGAAGAATCCCATCAGCATTGAACTTGCTCAATCCATTCAAGGCTTTATACCTTCAATCAGATTACATCCTAGGTGCTTAGTCTCCAGACTGTAATTTGCAGAACTTAAGCCTTTCTTGGTAACAGCAATCCTTTGTTCCATTCATCAATCTCATTGTACCTTCTCTATATTCGTTCCAGCAGCTTTACATTCTTCCTAAAATGAGGCCTCCAGATGCAAGGGGACAATCACCCCCTTATCCCTGCTAGCAAAATTCCTGTATATCATTGACAATACCTCATGACCTGCTCTTGCAGCCTGTCTGAATTGCTCAGAAAATTTCATATCTGACTGCACAATTACTCCCAGGTCTTTCATTTTCTACCACCCTAAATGTAGTACCACACAGTTGGTATGTACTTCTGGGGTTTACTTCTACCCATATGCAGTACTTTGCATTTGTCAATGTTAAACTTCAGTTGCCACTTCTCAGCCCATCTGCCAAAATTTTCTAGATCCTGTTGCAGTAGCACATTGCTATTACTATCATTAACAACCCTGCCAACCTTTGTATCATCTGCAAACTTCAACACTAAGCCTGATATACCTTCATCAATATCATTGATAAATATACAAAGCAACAGTGGGCTCAACACTGAAACCTGTGGGACTCCACTAAACATTAATTCCCAAAGAGCAGCATCCAGTGATTACCACTGTCTGTCTTCTCCCACTCAACCACTCTTTTTATCCATTATAGCAACTTACCCTTAATACCATTCTGCTCCAATTTGTACAGTAGTCTTCCATAAGCAACAGTGTCAAAAGCTTTCCTGAAATCCAAATATATGATATCAAAATTATTTTTTGCATCCAGTTCCTTTGTAACCACATCATATCCTATCAAATTTGTCAGACAAGACTTTCCCTTAACAAACCCATGCTGTGTCTGAATTATTGATACAGGCTTGTCTAGATGATCCTGCAAAAAAAAAAAAAAAAAACTGCAGCCATTATCAACCCAATGCAGGATGGAAGCCTCCTCAACAATTCATGCTGAGGGAAATGGACCATAATCTGCCACGCTGGTCCAGTGCGGGTTGGCAGATCGACCGTATTTAGCGGTCAAGGATTTGAACCCCAGTCTACTCAAAGAGCATGTGCTACTGTACTCCCGCTCCTGACCACTTGGCTACGGAGGCCTCTGCAATGTATCCTTAACCAGAGGCTCCATTATTTTAACCAGAACAAAAGAAACTAAATGATCTGTAATTACTTGTGCCACCCTTTGATCCCCCTTTGTGAATTGGGGATACATTTGCACATCTCCAGTCCGTGCAGACCCCCCCCCCCTGAGTCCAAGGATGTTCTCATAATTATGGCTAAGGGTTTGCTTAGTTCCTTTGCCGCCTCCTTTAATATAACTGGATAGATCCCATCCACACCAGGTACCTTTCTTATGTTTAACTTCAACAACTTCTCCTCCACTTTGCTCTCAGTTATTACAAAATCGCGCGCCTCCGTAGCCGAGAGCAGGAGTGCAGTAGCACACACTCTTTGAGTAGACCGGGGTTCAAGCCCCTGACTGCTGAATACAGTCAATCTGCCAACCCGCACTGGACCAGCGTGGCATATTATGGTCCATTTCCCTCAGCATGAATTGTTGAGGAGGCTTACGTCCTGCAATGGGTTGATAATGGCTGCAATTTATTTTTTTGTTACAAAATCATTAAGCACTCTGTTACAATTTTATAAACTTCTGGCATTTTCCTTCCTTAATAACTCCTCATGTGTGAACGTAGATGCAAAATACTCATTCAGTTTGTTTGCTATCTGAGCAGGATCATCAACAGTCAAACCATCGATATCAAGTGGACCAATCTGATTCATCCCCTTCCTTTTAGAGTTTATAAAAGTAAAGAAATCCTTGCTGTTTTTCTTAGCATCCTTTGCCAAAGATTCCTCATAATCTGCCTTTGCTTGCCTAATCTCCTTTGTGACTTGATTACAGACTAGTTTATATCTGCCATAGGCTTCTGTGTTGCAACTGATAATTTATATGCATCCCATGCATTTTTCTTCTCTACCATGAGTCTCATTAGTCAACCATTTAGGTTTAAACCTTGAATAATATTTCTTAATAAGTATGAAAAGTCTAGTAGCTTCCTGTACCATAAGCCCTATGACATCATCTGATTCATTAGTAATCATGAAGTCAAGAATAATCTCAACCCTAGTACTTTCTCTAACATGCTGGTACAAATAATAATTATCTAGTTTATTTTAAAAAGTTTTTCCTCATGGTGAGTATCCCTCCCACTTATTCCAATCAATCTAGGGCAGTTAAAGTTCAGCATAATTCACGCTTGCTTGCCCATTTCATCTGCATGTAAAAACTCTCATCATATTCTTCATGATCTTCTGTTATGTAGATCACTCCCAATCTCATCATTCCTTTGCTTCCAACTAACTCACAGCACACAGATTCTATGCTGGCAGACGTAACTTCAGACTCAGCAAAAGTTCTTTTCGTGATCAGGCTGCTTTTCAAAAGAAGCATGACCCTTCCACCCTTTCTATCTTCCCTAAATATATTATACATACTGTAGTGGAGCTTGTCATCACTGATTTCCAGGTGGCACCATATTTCTTAGCCCTATTATATCAAAATTAGTTGTCCTAACCAAGAATTCATATTATTCAGTCATTTTGTTGACAACACTCCTGTACACACAGCCGAGACTAAGTAATCTTCTATAGTGTAGGCGGTAGATGACTTTCATCAACCGGTGAAATACCACTACTTTGCTTATTGGAGGCTTGAAGTGGTGAAACCCATGTTCAGTCTCTAGAGCAAAGTTTCCGGCACCCCACCTCCCCCCATACTTCTCCTTCAACCCATGCACTGTACTAAGTACTATAGGTTTTGATACCTTCCGTGTTTGGGGTTTTAAAAAAAAAAAAAAAAAGTTAAATATCCTGACACACCCCTTGAAGTTATTTAGGTTTGTATCCCAAACTTTATCTTTCCCCCTCATTTGAAACATTGCTCCCTCAGAACATCTTATCAACATCGGCTACTGTGACAACAAACAAGAATTTATAAGGCAAGTGCAAGCATTACTTTGACCCATATTATCAGATAAATGCAAATATAAATTACCCTTCTCCCCCCCAACTAACAGTTTCCCTGAACCCTCAAGGTATCCTCAATGGTACAGGCAAAAATCCTTATATCACCTTTGTTCAAATGAATATCATCTCTGCAAAATAGATTCCGTCTACCTATAAATGTGGCCACACTGATAAAAATTTATCCCCTAGAACCTTGCAGATTCCTTCAAGTCTCGAGATAACAAGGCATTCAGCACAATCCCTCCTATCACATTTGGGCAAAATTGCAGACACAACACATTCTGACCTAACTCACGGCATTCTTTCAGCATAGTCCTGTATTTATCCAACAGATGGTCAAGTAGTGTACGTTTAATATCATTAGTTCCTACAAGAATAATAATTCTCTCTTTAGCTTCCTTAAAATCTGACAATCTGTTGGTAACTTCATCAATTGTTGCTCCTGGCAAACACACAATGATTCTGGACCACCTAGCTTTATTACAAAAAAAATGTAACCCATTTCCCTGACAACATAGTCTCCCAAAAAAACCAGATTACCTTTGCCCAGAGCAGTCTGTACTTGACAAAAACTTGATGTGTGATGGTAGTCAGGTTTGTTTGTTTGGGGAATTTTTAGGTGCATTGGCATCTATGGCCATAGTGCAACATATTTAGGAAGGAGAAAGAAGAGGAAAGATAGAATGGAATTGTGAGGTCATGCTTCTTATCAAAAGCAGCCTGAGCGTGAAAAGAGCTTTTGCTGAGTCAGAAGTTATGCCTGCCAGCATAGAATTTCTGTGGTATGAGTTATTTGGAAGCAAAAGTAGAATGAGGGCGGGAGCAATCTATAAACTAGAAGATTGTGAAGAGTATGACAAGAGTCTCTATATGCAAATGGAATGTGTTAGCAAGGGCAAGTGTCTTATTATGGGTGATTTCGATTTGCCCCTAAACGACTGAAATAAGTGAGAGAGAAATTCACCATGCCGAACAAAATTTTTAAATAAAAGAGATAATTATTTATACCAGGATGTTAGAGAAATAACTAGGGATAGGAATATTCTAGACATTTCATTAATCACAAATCAGAAGACATAACAGAACTCACAGCAATCACACAGTCATTAGTTGGAAGATGAAGAAAGTTGTTGTAGCAGTTAAAAGTAAAGGCACAGGTTTCAATTTCAAAAAGGGAGGTTATAACTGTTTTAGACAACATAGTATCTATGAATTGGGCAGATTGCAGAGGGAGCATAAATACATTAGAATTATGGAATACCTTTAAAGCAATAATCACAGAAGCCATGACATGTATATAGCATTAAGAAAATACAGCACAAAGAGTTTGCCAAGATATGTGAATACAAACTGGCCAGCTAACAGAGTAGAAAACAATGGCATGGTTACAAAGCAAAAAATACTGGAGCTTACAATAGCTACAAGTTGATCAGTAATAGTACTACGGAAAAGGTTACAGGGGGCAAGGCTGAGTATGAGAAAGCACTAACTAAGAGAGGAAAGAATGGAAGCAGTTTTTTTATGTGAATAAAAGGACAAAAATAAATCAGGGTGGACCCTTGTGTAATGGACATAGGAAAGTCTTAACCAACCCATGAATTGAATAAGTACTTCGGATTGATCTTTACCTATGAAACACCGTCATGCCAAGAAGAGGCTGTGCAACTGAAGCTGGAAATTGTGAAATTTGTGATACTGAAATTACAGAAATTATTTATTAGAAAAACTTAAGCCTAAAGGCAAGTAAAACTATTGGCGTTAATGACATACACCCAGTAATTTTGAGGGAGGGAGCCAGAGAGCGCACTGAACTATTGAAGTTAATATTGATGGCATCACTGGACTTGGAAGAGATTCCTTTGGAGTGGAGAAATGCCAATGTGTCGCCAATATACAAAGCCAGTCAAGTTAGTCTTGACTTCAGTGGTAGAGAAAATCTTGGAGATAGTAATTAAGAGTTCAATCTAAGGACATTTAGATAGAAATGGCATTCTGAAGACACACAACATGATTTTTCTCTTAAAAAAATTGTGTTCAATTAACCTGGTAAACTATTTTGACACAGTTACTCAAGTGCCTGAGTGTACGGTAAAAAAAAAAAAAAAAAAGTAGGAAACAATTTCAACACAGTTTATTTGGATTTTAGAAAGGCATTAGACTCAGTCAAATGCTCGAACATGGTGAATTACTGGCAAGATTCTAAGATGGATCACAGGATGGTTGCAGGATAGAAGGCAAAGGGTTGTGATTAATTGATGTTCTTTAGATTGGCTTAACATCAGAAGTGGTGATACCCAAAGATTGATTTTTGGACCACTGTTGTTTCTGATTTTCATAAATGACAAGGACAAATGGTAGAGGGTGTAGCGTCAAATTTTGCAGCACTCCTTCAGGATGACTTGAACAGACTTCAAAAATGGTGAGGAAAGTGGCAGCCATGTTTTAATACAGCAACCTGGAAGATTTTACACTTGGGGAATAGCAACCCAAAATAACTAATGATAATTGGTGGGAATGAATTAAAAACAGTGAAGGAAGAAAGATCTTGGAGTTATGATAGAGGAGGATATGAAGTTTTTTGGTGACTCTATTGTCAGGGAAACAGGTAACATGGTATGTAAAAAGATAGGTGGAACAGGACCAGGGTAAGTCTGCCAGGAGCAAAGGCTGATGACGTTGAAGAGCGGATATCATCTTTTAAGGGCACAAAAGGTGATATAGTTGTACACGTTGGCACTAATGATATTAAGAGTAGGAGACCGGCGGAATTACTTAACAAGTACAGGTCACTGTTGAAAAAAAGCCGTGAATTAAGGTTGAATTTGAAAGTGTCTGCAATTCTGGACAGACATGATAGGAGAGAGTATATGATGAGAGCCCTGTCGACCAATTCGGCCCTGGAAAGATTGTGCAGGGCTCAAAGGGGTAGAATTTTTTTCAGCCTGGTCTGTACTTGTTAACAGGAGAGACTGCTTCTACAGGGATGGGATACACTTAAATAGAAAGGGTGCAAGAATATTTGCTGATGCTATCGAGGCAGTGTTAGGTGGGTCAGAAAACTGTTAGCTTGGGGGATACAAGGACTAATACATTAAGAGTAGCCACTGGCAGAGGTGAAAGTGATTCTTGCGCTGCTTCTATTGGAATGAGGAGCAGCCTGGAAAACAAGGTGCAGTGTACTTCAGAGACTGCTGGGAATCACTGTGGTAAAAATAAACATATGGGTTGTGTTAGGGTAGTTAAGAATAGGAACAGGTGCAGGCAGATATTGTTGGGATATCAGAGACATGGTGTCACACAGACATAATCAGTGCAAAACTGGAATTTGGGGAGCACAATGTATACAGGAAGGATAGACAGGATAGGAAGGGAGGAGGGGTTATGCTATTAGTTAAGAAATACATAAAATCCAAGGAAGTGAAGCCAGTCAACATCGCTGGACAGTGCAGTGTGGAGTCAGTTTGGTGTAACATAAGCATTGGGAGATCAAAATTGAGAGCAGGAGTGTGCTATAGGCCTAATGACTCTGATGAGTATAATAAGAAACTGTACAGGGAAATAGAGTGGGCCAGTAAATCAGAGAGTCTTATAATGGGGGATTTTAATTTCCCAGATATTGACTGGAATTTGGGGGCTGGTTACTCACACACTAGAAAGGATTCTGTGGATTTATTGGATGATTGTTTTCTACATTAGAATGTTCGGGAGGCAACTAGAGGGAGTAATACTCTTGATCTGATTATCAGTAGTGACTCTTCATGCATTTAAGAATCTGCAGATAAAGGAACCACTAGGTGGCAGTGATCACAATGTGCTGAAGTAGGATTTACTCAAAGAGGTAACTACCATTAGGGGTAAAGGGAAGGGTTATTGCTTTCATAAAGGCGACTATGATGGACTGAGACAGTATTTAAATTCTATACAGTGGAACCAATTGATCATGTTACCAACAACAAATTCAAAATGGGAAGCATTCAAAGAACTTATCTTGGAAGCTACTAGGCTTTACATACCAACTAAGAAATATTGTTCAAAGTTTAGGCCTAAATGGATGTCAGATGAACTAATGAGACATATGGCAGAGAAGAAAAATGCATGGGATACATACAAATAAACACATGACACAGAAGCCTATGATAGATACAAGTTGATCTGTAACCAAGTTACAAAGGAGGTTAGGCAGGCGAAGGCAGATTACGAGAAATGCTTGGCAAGGGATGCAAAGAAAAACAGCAAAGAGTTCTTTACTTATGTAAACTCTAGAAGGAAGGGGATGAATCAGATTGGTCCACTTGATATCGATGGGTCAACTGTTGATGATCCTGCTCAGGTAGCTAAACAAACTAAATTAATATTTTGCATCGACATTCACACATGAGGAGTTATTTAGCAAGGGGAATGCCAGAGGTGTATTCAACTCTGGCTGTAAGCTAGAGAATCTTGTAATAACAGAGTAAAGTGGAGGAGAAATTGTTGAAGATAAACACAAGAAAGGCACCTAGGGTGGATGGGATCTATCCAGTTATATTAAAGGAGGCAGCAAAGGAAGTAAGCAAACCCTCAGCTATAATTATGAGAGCTTCCTTGGACTAAGGGGAGGTACCCACAGACTGGAGATATGCAAATGTGACCCCAATTCACAAAGGAGGATCAAAGGCTGACACAAGTAATTATAGACCTGTGAGTTTAACTTCTGTTCCAGGAAAATTAATGGAGGCACTGGTTAAAGAAGCAATGCAGGATCATCTAGACAAGACTTCAGTTATAGCTTGGACACAGCATGGTTTTGTTAAGGTGAAGTCTTGCCTGACCAATTTGATTGGATACTATGATGCAGTCACAAAAGAACTGGATGCAGGGAATAACTTTGATATTATATACTTGGATCTTAGAAAGGCTTTTGACACTGTTGCACATGGAAGACTGCTGCACAAATTTGAGCAGTGTGGCATTGGAGGCAAATTGCTGCTATGGATAAAGGGGTGTTTGAGAGGGAGAAGACAGAGAGTGGTAATCAATGGACACTGCTCATCGTGGATTAATGTTATTAGTGGAGT
This sequence comes from Mastigoproctus giganteus, assembly GCF_048544385.1. NCBI lineage: Eukaryota > Metazoa > Arthropoda > Arachnida > Uropygi > Thelyphonidae > Mastigoproctus > Mastigoproctus giganteus. Next base: position 76,750,652 of record NC_143582.1, read on the forward strand.
CCCTCAGGGTTCAGTATTGGGTCCATTATTGTTTTCTGTATTTATAAATGATATTGATGATGGTATATCAAGCTTAATGTCCAAGTTTGCAGACGATACGAAGGTTGGCAGGGTTGTCAAGGACACTACTGACACTATGCTGCTGCAACAGGATCTGGAAAGGTTGAGCAGATGGGCTGAGAGGTGGAAAATGAAGTTTAACATTGACAAATGTAAAGTACTACATATAGGAAACAGCAACCAAAGAGCAACGTATCAACTCTGTGGTACTACACTGACAGTGGTAGAGAATGAAAGGGACCTGGGGGTGGTTGTGCAGGCAGATATGAAGTTCTCTGAGAGTGCAGACGGGCTGCAAGTGTAGCTCATGGTGTATTGTCAATGATATATAGGAATTTTTCTAGCAGGGATAAGGAGGTGATTATTCCCTTGTATAAGGCAATGGTCAGGCCACACCTAGAGTACTGTATACAGGTCTGGAGGCCTCATTTCAAGAAGGATGTAGAGCTGCTGGAACGAGTACAGAGAAGGGCAACAAGATTAGCGAATGGAACAAAGGGGTGCTCTTACGAAGAAAGGCTTAAGTTTTGAAAATTACAGTGTCTGGAGACTAGGCACCAGCATGTTGATCTGACAGAGGTGTATAAAATCTTGAATGGTTTGAGCATGCTCAATGCTGATGGGATTCATCTTCTTGCTCAGAATTAATTCAATTCTGAGTTCATTCATTAATTCAATTCATTCATTAATTCAATTCTGAGTTCATTCATTAATTCAATTCTCAATTCATTCATTAATTCAATTCTCAGAATTAATTCAATTCTGGCATAAATTGAAATTGAGGAAAGACAGATGTAGGATAGACATGCGGAAATTTGCCTTTAGGCAGCGGGTGGTTGGTGGAACAGACTTCCATCCCTTGTCGTGCAAGTTGATAGCCTAAATAAGTTTAAGGCTCAGCTGGACAGGTATTTCGAACGAACAGAGGGGTGAAGTGGTTTTTTTTTTTTTTTTTTGGCTGATGCTGCATAAACTTGCTTTCTTGCATCAAATGCCTCTACTAATGCTAATAATAAAAGGAATAAAACATTAAAGCATTAATTTAAATTAAAAAAAAGTTTAAAATAGAAAACCTTAAGGAATAAAACCATAAAGTTTTCCATTTTAAACTATTTCTTGGCCCCTACCCCAAAAAAAACTAACTGGTGAGATAAGGACCATCCGCCTGCTTTATTTAATCAGAAATGTCTTTGTAGTCAGAAGTTAAAAGACATAAGAAGAGTTAAGAATGGTGTATCAAGAAAATCAGATGGAATGAAGAATATCCTGAGAGAACCTAGACTGGGAAGTTTGGGCTCAAATGCATTAGAATAACTTATTTCTGAAGTGGTAATTAGAGTAGCTGATAGAGGTTTTTTTTTTTTTTTTAGTTAGTTAAATTGCCTCGGTTCATTACTGGATGCAGTCGCCTCTCCAAGATCATTTGCACTGCTTCCTGTTATTTGTCTATCCTTTTCAAAGCTATCAACCCATCATAAATGATTATCTCCTCGCAATCTCATTCTTGGTTATTTTTACTGCATCAGTCTTACAATTATAGTGTGAAGCCACAATTCATATGTCCATTGCCGACCGGGCTAGCCGGGTGGGTAAAGCGCCTGCCTGGCAACCCAAAGGTCACGGGTTCGAATCCCGCCTCGGGCTTGGATCAAAGTACTGAAAAAACCTTGGGAGGTGCATTATGGCCACAGAAGCCGATGCGCCAATAACTACCAAAGGGAAAGAAAAAAAAAAAAAAATTTTGCCAACTGCTCTGGATAAGCAGCCAACCTTATTTAGGTTGGCTGCTTATCCATTTGACTGTTTTCACATATAATCTTGATTTTACCACCCACTAAATCAAGGTTAGGTATGAAATATCTGTTTCTTCTAGTTGGGATCTAGGCAGAGGCATATTTCTGCACAAGTGCAGAAATATGGTCTTTCCTGGATACGTGAAGTGCTCACTAACTGAGGACATTGTCAAAAGGGGAAGGGAATCCAAGAGTGATTATTACACTGTTTTTGGTGGTTATTTTTAGTAAAGTTGATAACACTAATTTCAATAAAATTAGGTGTTGAATATTTTGAAACAAAAATATCTGCCATTGCCTGCTAGGACCAGTAACATTGTAAAACCTTAAGGAATAAAACCATAAAGTTTTCCATTTTAAACTATTTCTTGGCCCCTACCCCAAAAAAAACTAACTGGTGAGATAAGGACCATCCGCCTGCTTTATTTTATAATAACATTGCAAAAAAGCCAGCATAACCTGCACTGTGGGTGACCCATATCTAAGGAGAGGGCTAAATAGTTTCATAAATATAGAAAACGAAACATCATAAAATATGGCTCTTAAGTATACTGAAATATAAAATAAGCGGTTCCACTTCGCACCCACTTTGGATGGTTATATGAGCAGTTTGGCTGAAGAGCCTTCAGTTTTCCACTGATGAGGATACATGTAGTACCAGTACTGCTTGGTTCAAGAATTCTGTTTATCTATACAGAGTTCGTTTTGACATTTGTGTTCAGGACCTTAAGTATTTGCACCAAGACAACTAATATCCTGATAAATTGGCCTATTTACAGGATGATAAAGTATACAACTTTTGTCAGCAACAAATTGAAAAAGCCCACAAAAGTTCTATCAGCTTAACAAAAAGTATTTCTTAATATTGGCCAAAAACAGCAATCAAACCCAGTAATTTTCACATGGTGCAACAGAACAACAATGTTGGATTAATTTTGGTAACTATTATTTTTAGCATGTCTACAAGCCTAGATTTACAACAATACACTTATCTATTAGATAATTCCACAACAAAATCTGCTAAAATCATGTGATAGGTCCATGACAGCCTATCCATTTTCTAGGAAACTTTTCATCCATATATAGCTGCACACTATGGGAAATAATGAGTGGCACCATCCTACATGTAAAAAAATACTTTCCATGAAGATGAGAGATAACATTTTGGCATAAAATTTATATGAAATGTGTGCAAAGAATGACACGTGCACACTAATTACAGATTGTATTATTCATATTAACATCGAATTACTGCTGCCTTCTAAAATATTTATTCAAATATAATATAGTATAACATTAAATCGAGTTTTGTGTCAGACAATGTTACAAAATCATTTTGTAGTTGGTTTTTTGTAATTAACCAAAAAAGAGTCATTTGACATTTTCTTGGTTTACTGGAAATGTACTTACAGCCTAATATAAGTGAAGTATTAGAGAGAGAGAGAGATACAGTTCTATGACATAATGCGCATTGTTATTTGTATAAAGTAAAACTAAAGTTATCGCAAAAAGAAAATGCAATTTTGTCGTTAACATTGTTTGACACTAAAACCTTGAAATACAACAGTACATTTAATAAACTTAGACATGTCTACAAAATGAAAAGATAAGCAGATGATAAAAATGATTAAGTTCCCTCGGATGTTTTTCTTTCAATAAAAATACCAAGAGAGCATTCAATTTGAACATGTGGACTTTCACTTACTCACTATGAACAAAATCACTTGTCAGGAAAACCAAAATTTAGTTGGAAAACTGGTGTTGGGACTTGCACAAATTTTTTTCAGTAAATTACATGCCTGTCAAAGCCATTCTACATTGAGGGCTTCGATTAATTTGAGTGTATAAATATTAGATAGCAGACTATGATTCTTTTTATGAAGGTTTTTGGAGGACAAACCACTCTAATATCATAAGACAATAAAATCACAACATAACACTGCTGTAATGACAAAGAATATCAATGCAACATACAGTGACATCTCTATCATCACTTCACTGTGGCCATTCCTTGAAATTTCATGCCACATCCCATGTGCATAATTAAAACATCAAGTAGTCAAATACATACCATGTGAGCAAGCTTGTTCCAATTTGTGGCATGGCTAACATGACGTTAAGAATTCTTCCAATGGAATTTAAACTGAACCTCTCCAAATTAGTGAGAAGCTTTTATGCTGGGGTGGAGGAGGAGGATTCAAATACTCTGTCCAAGAACACTGTTACTTAATCTAAAGTACTTCTTATAATAAAATAAAAATTCTTCCTTCTTTAAAGAATAACAGCTACTTTCTTAATTTTTCATTCCATTTAAATAAATTTAAGAAAAGATACTTGATACCTATATATATAGGTATCAAGGATCTGCTCAAAGCCCCTAAAGACCAATAGCCAAGCGGGAGAATGTTATTTACAATTTTCATTGTTTATTATCATATTTACAATTTCAGTGTTTATTATCATTTTATTGTTATTTTCATTGTTCATCATTTTATTTTTATTTCCATTTTCATTAATATAATTTTATATAGGCCTTCCACGCTAAAGCTAGTTTACTTTTACTAACTTGTTAGTTTGGTCCTTATACACCAAATTCCCTACAGATAGATACCATTAAATAAAATTGACTAATATATATATATATATATATATATATATATATATAATTATACATATATTTGAATAACGTTTAAAATAATTGGAAATGTAATATTTCATAATAAAAATAATAAAAAGGGGGGTTACAGCATACATCAGAGGCAGCAAAAAGCATATTCCTCTACATGATGCTAGAAATATAACCATACAAATAAATTAGAATAAGGATTAAAATAAAAATAATGCCAGAGTACTCTTGTTACCTTTTTTATTTTATTTTATTTGTTACCCTTTTCTTCCCTCCCTGCTTGGTTTGATTTAATTTCTACTTTTTTCGCTCTTGTCTTGCCATACTGCTGGCATTATTTTTATTTTAATCCTTTTTCTAATTTATTTGTATGGTTATATATATATATATATTGGATTGTTTTTATATACTAAACTTATGATTATTTTCATTTAATATCCTTTCTTAATGCTGTTTATATTAAAGTAATGTACAAAAATCTTTAAAATTTTTCTTTATGTTCATTTCATATTCAAATAAACTCCTCAAATTATTTCATTGCCGTATGGGTTGATGTCTCAAGTTCAATATACAATCTAAACTACAATACATATGAAGCAGAATAAATAATGCAGAATGAGTAGGCAAAAAACACGAACATTTATCAACAGGGAGAAATGGCAACTAACTCAATGAAGGAAAATCTTCAAAGAAACTGGACTCCACGTCACAAAACGAAGTTTAAAAAATGATCTGATAAAATGTCAAACGAGTGTACAGGAACACATCAAAACGCGGGAGGAAAATAGTTATGAAATGAGAGGAGAGGAGTAACAACTGACAACATAACCAGCTTCAGCATATTGTAAAACAGAGCCACACAAATACTAAAATATAAACATACTGTTTCTGCGCCTGTTACTTGATGTGGATCTTGTTGTGCTCCCAATACAGACTTCAAACCACTTTTAAAATACTCCATGATTTAACGGTACAGCGTGGCCACATACTACTCATGGTCTTTAACTCACTGATATATTTACGCCATCTATATACAACATCCGTAAACACTGGCAGAAAAACCCGGAAGTATTATTATCCCAATATCAGTTGACAAATACGGTATAATGGCAATAACCTAAGCATAATGCTGTTGAATAAGAAGTACAAGGAGTTATAAAAGTAGATTTAATAATTTAATTTTCTAACTTTTCGTTTGAGGTTTAGGAGTTCACTACTTCACTTGGCTACTTCATTTCATTTAGGAGTTCACTTGGATACTACGAAAACTACAAGCTTCTTAGTGGTCTGCTCACTCATCAAAGATTAATAAACTGATCCTGCTAATAATAATAACAATAAATAAGAGGCTCATTATTTTAATGATAAGCATTTACCTTGACAAAAATGTGCCGAAATCTTCAATATAATGCTTGCTTGCTTCCATAATAATAAATTAAAATTATTTCTAGTACTTTTTATAAAGCCAAAGATGCTAACATAGGCGTACGATGCAAGAGAGACAGCTTAAACCCCAGGGGCTCACATCTGGTGAGTATGGGCTTGGCACACCCAGGGTTCTGAGCTGGATATCATCATTCTTCTCTTTCTTGGTGATTTCCTTCCACTTTTGTTTTTTTCTCTCTCTCTCTCTCTCTCTCTCTCTCTCAGGGTAACTCGGTAATTTTTTTTTTTTTTTTGGCTGGTGCAGCATAAGCCTCAGGCTTCCTTGCACTATATATAGCTAATAATAATAATAAACAGCCAAAAAAAAAACAAAAAAACAAAAACCCACCCCACTCCCATTTCACCCATCCATTCACTCCAAAAGTTTTCCCGGTTCTTCCTTCAATTTATTTAAACTATCAACTTCCAAAATGACAGATGGAAATTTGTTCTATCAATCAACCACCCGCTGCTAAAGGTAAATATCCGCACATCTATTCCACACTATCCTTCCTCAATTTTAATTTATGTCCGTTCAGGTGTGGAATCTGAGCAAGAGAAAGAATCTCATCAGAATTGACCCTGCTCAACCCATTCAAGGCCTTATACACCTTGATCAGATCAAGTGACGTAACTTAGCCAATGCAGTGCATTGGAGTCCACGACCGAAAGGAGCCCTACTACCCACCTGCCTGAAACAGAAAAAATTTAATTGCGTAAAAATGTAAGTTTTTTAGTTATGTTTATGATAAAATTTACTATGTCTACGAACAATATTTGTTGATGGTATAGTGGTAGTGTTAGATGGATCGGAAAACTGCCAGCTTTGGGTGGGGGATTCACAGACTAAACGATTACCAGTGGCCACAGGGAGAGGCGAAAGTAATTCTTGTACTTCATCTATTAGAATGAGCAGCAGACTTGAAAGCAAGGTGCAGAGGAATTCCGGGACTGCTGGGAGGCAACATAGAACACGTAAATACGTACATGGGCTGTGTTAAGGTAACAAAGAGTAGGAACATGTGCATGTACACCAACGCTAGAAGTCTAGTTAATGAATTTGAAGTGGTGGTCTAGACACCAAAGTCAGATATTGTTGGAATATCAGAGACGTGGTGTCTCACAGATATAAGCAGTGCATAATGGGAATTTGGGGCGTACAATGTGTACAGAAAGGATAGACAAGACACGAATCGAGGAGGGGTTATGGTTAGTTAAGAAATATATAATCAAATGAAGTGCTTCCAATTCACTTTGGAGAACAATGCAATGTTGTGTCAGTGTGGTGTGATATAACTGTGAAACGGAAAATGAGAGTAGGTGTGTGATATAGGCCTAATGAATCTGATGAGTATAATGAGCAATTGTGCAGAGAAATAAAGTTGCCCAGTAAATCAGAATGTCTTATAATGGGGAATTTTAACTTTCAGATATTGATTGGAAATTGTGGGTTGGTCACTCGCACACTAGTAAGACTTTTGTGGATTTATTGGATGATTGTTTTCTAGAGAAACATGATCGAGGGGCAACCACAGCGAGTAATACTCTTGATCTCATTATCAGCAGTGATTATTCGTGCATTAGGAATTTTCAGATAAAGGAACCACTGGGTGACGGTCATCACAGTGTACTGATGTGAGTTTTACTTAAAGATGTAACTACATTCAAGGGTAAAATGAAGGGTTTTTGCTTTCGTAAAGTGGTCTAGCGCGTCTCAGACAGTTTTTAAATTCTATACAATGGGATCAACTGATGATGTCACCAAGGGTGAATTTTAAATGGGAAGCCTTCAGGGACTTAACTTGGACGCTAATAGGCTTTAGCATTACCATTACATGATGCAATATGATGATGCGAAATGATGCGGAATATGATGCAAAAAAGTAAGCTTATAGAGCAACATGCAAAAAAAAAAAAAAAAAACCCTTCCCATTTCACCCATCTGTCACTCCAAATGTTTGTCTAGTTCAGCCTTAAATTTATCTAAGCTATCAACTTCCACAACAACAGATGGAAGTCTGTTCCAGCAATCAACTACCCGCTGGCTAAAGGCAAATTTCTGCACATCTATTCTACAATTGTCTATCCTCAATTTGAATCTATGTTCCCTCAGTTCTTAAACTGAGCGAGCAGAAGTATCCAGTCAGCATTGAGCCTGCTCAAACCATTCGAGGTCTTATACACCTCGCAGGTGACTAGTCTCCATATGCTGCAACTTGCAGAACTTAAGCCATTCTTCGTAAGTGCACCCCCTTTGTTCCAATCACCAATATTGTTGCCCTTCTCTGTGTTTTGATGATGTGAATAATAGAAGAACTCTTTATTGCATACAAACGCACATGCCGTACACAATACCCTTCACGGCTAAAAGCCAGGGGCACAGTTCTGCATTGTGGGTTGCAGAACTGTGCGAAATGCATTTGTTACGTGGGATATACACTTGTGTTCAAAGAAAGAGCATCACCTAGGAATTTCACATTTCTAACTCTTTTTCGCGATGGTACGTAACATTAATGACTAGCACCAGAAAAATAGAAATATAAACAAAAGATATTTATTAATAAATAAATAAATATTTATTAATTAATAAAGTTAAGGCAAAGCTAAGTAATATTTCACAGGTGCTCTCAAAATGTTCCAAAATCAGCATTTGCAACCGTTAAACAACAGATTTGCTAAACATAAACACGAAAATTATGGCTGAAATGTTATCAGAAGCTCTCAGTTTGTCTTCAATTTTTCAATTTAAACGGAAAACAAAACGAAAAGTTCACCTGGTGCAAACTAATATTTACTTGAACCGTCTCTGGCCCTGACGACTGCAGCACACCGTCCAAGCATTGACAAGATCAATTTCTGAAGATAATCAACTGATAGTTCGTGGTTCCAAACACGAATTATGGTTTCCTGAAGTCACGAAGGGTCTTTGGTTTCTTTCTGGCAAGTGCAGATTCCACACGATGCCAACAGTTCTCTATAGGAATCAGGTCCAGACTGTTTCCTAGCCAGCTAAGAGTTGTAATGGACGGTCTTCCAACCATTTTTTCACTTGTAACAAATGTAATCACATTATTGTCGAACCTCGCATAAATGCAGCTAAAGTAACTACAGAAGTGCTTACTTACACTTATCGCAAAATGACAAGGAGCAGAGTCCTCCTAAAAGATGTAGTTACTTGGCAGGTTGAAATGGTCTCTAATGGTTGGCAGCAATTTGCATTCCAATATAGCCAGTTATCCGCATTTACGGAACCTTTTATAAATTGCAGTTGACCTACTTCGCGATACAAAATGCATCCCCTTTTATCATTTGACTGGTAGGGAATTTCACTGTAGACACCATACAGTCTGGATGGCATTCTTCACCACGTCTGGCGAATCGTTTGTCTCTCATCAGAGCTATGCAGGTTGAATTTCTTCTCATCCGTAAAAATAACTGACTTCCACTGATCGGGGTTCTATTTGACATGCTCATTACACCAAATTAATCGGATCATTTTAATTTTTTGTGTGAGGAGGGGTTTCTTCTTAGAATAACGGGCTACAAGCCCATTTTTGAAGAGGCATCTTCTGCACTTGCTACCAGTCCTGTGTGTGTTCTTCCGATTCTCTTTTCAGCTCAGACGAAGGAGCTTTACGGTTTTAAAGGCATAAGCGCTTCAAAATGCGGTTCTGTTTTGGCGTAGAGACTCGTTTGGGTCCGGTTTCTTTTTTTCCTATCAGCAGAACCGGCATTCTTGAGCTTGGAAAGAAATCTACTCACTGTCGACTGATTACAGTACATTCTGAAAGCAATATGACGGGAACAACATCTTTCCTCACGTAAAGCAACAATAGCACTCTTTCTTCGTGACGTCAACTGCACGTAACTCGCCATCCTCACACAAGCAAGGAATGAATGTAATTCTTGCAAAGTGTGCTTATATAGCTGAAAGTAACAGCTGATGCAATATTACGTCATCGCCTACGCGTGTCAATCTTATCTGATGCAATCTATAAGAAATATTGCCATTTAAGGCGGAAACACACTACTATCACTTCACGAGACTTGACTTGCATACACATCTAACATCAAATGTGGGGAGCTATATTTCCTATCTAGTTTATTGCTCGGAGACGCACTGTTGTCATTGGCTATATTCACAGGTTAACTCGTCGGGCTTCAAGGCCGAATCACATTTTCAGGAACTCAGATATTTCTGCTCGAACAGACCGTTAGGAGTGACCGCATGACAAGAGGGAAATGGAGGAAATGCTAATAGTAAAATAAATTACAAGTAAATAATCTGTTTTGGGCGCACAAGTAAGAATATCCGAAAACAAATAACAACAACACCAAGGGCGTTGCACCTGTGCCTATTCCGAAGCACCCTCCACCTGGACAAACCCCACCACTCGGCATATTCACCGCAATTGTCCGGTCACAGAGACGCTCACAAATGGCCAAAGGAGGAAAATAGACCAACAGTATTACAATTAACAAATTTAGAGGACGAACAAACCCCCGGGGTTTACATCTGGTGAGTATGGGCTTGGCACACCCAGTGTCCTGAGCTGGATATCATCATTCTTCTCTTTCTTGGTGATTCCTTTTTCTCTCTCTCACTTTTTGCAGTTGATTACAAAAAAAAAAAAAAAATTTGAAATTTTTTTTTTTTTTTTTTTTGCCTGGTGCAGCATAAGCCTCAGGCTTCCTTGCACCATATGGCTAATAATAATAATACTAATAATAATAAGTCGATCACTTTAATTTGTACAACTCATAAGAATTTCTTATAAGTTCAATTTTTAGCGTTGAGAAGTAGTTTTTTGTTGTTGTTAAATTTAATTTAAAAAATTTGTTTTGTATTTTGACATAATAACCTTATTCAAAATTAACCTTACACTACATCACTTTTCCTTAAACGTAACTAATTTTTCCTTAACGCTGATTGAATTCTGAATTGCGTATTTTGCCTATGAATGATATTCTTAATTAGATTGAAAAGAAAATTAAATTCTTCTTTATTCATCCGTAAGTAAAACGATTTTAAAACGATCTTAAAATGATTTTCATCTTTTTCTAAGTCCTGCAGCAAATGATGGAATTCGCTTTTCCTGTTCTCCTCCATTTTTGTCGTGTATCCATTGCGTACTCTCTTTTGTTTTCTCAGCTATAAGAAAAGCACATGCATTTTCTAAATTTTCTTCAAAATCTGAAGAAGAGGATGAGCTGTGGCAATTCATTTCGCTTCAGCCTCTTTGATGAAAGCTAAACTGAAACACATATACAACCTTACAGTAGGGTTGCTAGACGCACCCCATTTCGGGGTATAATACCCCTTTTTTGAAATTATAATAAATTTCCAAGATACCCCTTTTTTAAAATTTGAAATGGGGAATTTGAAAAAAAGTAGAAATCATAAAACACCCTGTTTAGATGATTATTTAGGAAGAAAGAATTAATTGTCGATAAAGTTGTTGTTGAACTACACCCTGAAAGACAAAAAATTACATTCTATCCTATTTACAAAGAGGGTTATAAAATATTTAAATTATGCTCACTTTGTAACCTTTTACATTCTACTTGACTTCTTTTTTATTTCATTGTAACCTTACATTGTAACAGGCAACAAACTCTTTTTTATTTAAAATTCCAAATATCAATATCGATTTGCTATATGAAGAATATGTTCTGTTGAAATCATTCCATAAAAATATTGAGACAAAAGACTTCAAAAATGCCACAGATATTTGGATAAAATATTTAAATGCATACGAAGTACGTAATGCAGAAAAAAATTATTAATTTTGTTTTTGCTTTGCCTCACTCAAGTGCAATGAGTTGAGCGAGTATTTAGCTTAATGTTTAGCGCATGGAAAAAGGATAGAAATAAATTAGACCTAAAGAATGTTGAAGGAGAACTGTTGGTAAAAACCAATCACAATATGTTACATGCAAAGAATTTTATTCATATGCAGTAAAAAATGAAAAACTCTTAAAGAAAATTTGCTCAAATGAAAAGTATTACTAGGTAAATACTTTCTTTTGATCAAATAAATCAGGTTTATGGTCCTTGAGGTTGTCACAGACATTCTCTCAGATATGCCAGACAAGCTGTACTTGCTATCTGAGAGTCTAAAACGCTGATGGAACTGATATTCGGGTGACACTCAAGTCAAGTGGACCCAATTTCGGCGAAGTCCGGACGGTCTGTGACAGCCAAATCCTCTGCTTGCACCTTCACGATGGTGGGACTGTTAGTAATCCTGGGTATAACCTCCATGCGCAAGTACATGGTGGGTGACCACCCAGGTGTGAACCAACGTAAGCAGGGGTGGAGGAACGCCGCCCCTCTATGTTACCAGGCAGTACTAGGTGGTAGATGACTCTCATCAACCGGTGAAATACCACCACTTTGCTTATTGGAGGCTTGAAATGGTGGAACCCATGTTTAGTCTCTAGAGCTAAGTTCCGGTCATCCTTTCCCTATCTCTTCCATCATGCAGTATGATTGATGACTTTTGAGGTTATGATGAATGTCGTGGCGAGATCCAATATTCCTTACATTTCGAGGGTACAGCTCTAAAACGGTGTTCGCAGGCCGGCCGCTAGTTAGTACACCGGACTGAACCTATTGGTAACTCTCTAGGAAGCTTCCGGATCAGCTAGTGTATAATCTTGCTGCCTCTACTCTGCCAGATGGTGACTGGAGGGAGTCCGAGTAGTGTGTATGCGGGGAGCATTGTCGAGGCCACGTTATGTCAAGGATCTGGGTATATTCTTACCACATGTACGCCATATCCAAAAATTTCATTACTTCATACAGCATGTCCCACCTACTTTTTCTTACTATTGAGTACACCATGAATTGTCAAACTAATAGAGCAAGCTTATCTGCGAAAAGATCTAAACCTTCCAAGGACTTCCTAATTCATTTCACAAATATACGTGGTCTCAATTCTAATCTCAACGATGTACATTTCCACTTTCAGTCTGCCAAACCCCATGTACTTTTTCTGACAGAATCTCAGATATCGGTTGATTCATCTACTGCTCATCTCAGATGCCCAAATTATTCGCTGTATGATTCCTTTCGCCTCAAAGGTGGCACTTGTGCATATGTCCGTTCTGATATTCCCTGTCAGAGACTTGGCAATTTGGAATCTCCTCTCTTTGATCTTCTCTGGCTTAAAATCTCTCTCCCTCATTGTGTCAAATTCATCTGTTGTCTCTACCGTTCTCCCAACTCCACTAATCACTTGGAGCTCTTTGACTTCCTCTCTTTGCAACTTGACTTTCTTCAGTCCAACTTTCCTAACAGTGAAGTAATTTTCCTTGGTGATTTTAATGTTCACAACTCCAGCTGGCTTCCGATTTCTAGTCACACCGACCCAGCAGGTCGAGATGCTGAGGCTTTTGCAATTACTAATGACCTTGCACAGATTGTTCATTTACCTACAAGAATACCGGACAATCCTAATCATACAGCCAATACGCTTGATCTTTTTCTCACAAACAATCCTTCTAGGTACACGGTCGAAGTGAGAGGTCCTTTAGGCACTTCAGATCACAACTTGGTGATTGTCTCTTCTCCAATGGAACCTTTATCTCATGGCTATTCCCAACCACGTGTTGTTTGGCATTACAAGAATGCAAAATGGGATGACCTGCGAGACTTCTTTTCTTCTTTTCCTTGGTCGGATTACTGTTTCAAAACTTCTTATGTCAACGTTTGCTCAGATCGTGTCAGTGAAATTATTCTTGCAGGAATGGAATCCTTTATCCCACACTCCACTTTAAAATCTCGTCCTTTATCTAAACCTTGGTTTTCCAATAAATGTGCTAAGGCTGTCCAAGAGAAGAATGTTGCATATCGTAATTGGCTTGTTTCTAATTCTTCAGTTTCATTTTCTGCCTACAGCAAAGCTCGCAACAGTTGTAAAGCAGTTATTAACCAGTCCAAACTAGAGTTTGAACAGGCTAAGAGTAGAAAACTTGCTTCTTGCCCTAATGGTAGCCGAGCATTCTGGTCTCTTGCCAAAGCTATTGGCCACAACTTTTGCCCATCTTTGCTCCCACCTCTGTCCAAACCAGATGGTTCTGTTGCCACTTCAGCCAAGGATAAAGCTGACCTGCTAGCATCCCATTTTTCTTCCAGCTCATGTATTAATGATCTTGGTAAAACACCTCCCACCATTCCCAACACGCTCCATTCAATGCCTCCTGTGGTCTTCCGTCAAAAGGATATCAGAAGGATTTTGATGCATCTTGATGCTAAGATAGCTCCAAGGCCTGATGGTATTTCTCCACTTGTTCTCAAAACCTGTGCTCCTGAACTTACTCCTATTCTTTGCCGCCTTTTTTCACTTTCTTATTCCAAAGGTGTTTTTCCTTCTGCTTGGAAATTTGCTCATATCCAGCCAGTTCCTAAAAAGGGTGACAAATCCCTGCCATCCAATTATCGTCCCATTGCAATTACTTCTACTCTTTCTAAAGTAATGGAGAAATCAATTAACAGCCAACTCTTAAACTACCTAGAAACCTTCCGTCTGATCAACGATCACCAGTATGGATTCCGTGAGTGTCGATCCACTGGAGATATTCTGGCTTATGTTACCCATTTATGGACTAATTCAATGGGAAGGTTCGGTGAAACACAAGTAGTTGCTCTTGACATCTCAAAGGCTTTTGATCGTGTTTGGCATAAAGGTCTTCTAAACAAGCTTCCATCTTATGGTTTGCCAACTGTTTTTAGTAATTGGTTATCCAGTTTTCTCTCTGATCGCTCACTGAGGGTGATGGTAGATGGCTCTCTGTCTTCTAACTTCTCCACTAATGCCGGTGTCCCCCAAGGTTCAGTTCTTTCCCCCACTCTTTTCCTCTTGTATATCAATGACCTTCTTCCATTGACTAGAAATCCTATCCATAGTTTTGCCGATGATAGCAAATTGCATTCAACTTTTCATTTTGAGAAACCTTGTCCTGCTCAATCAGCTTCAACTTCTCGAAAATCTGCTACCAATTCCTTAAATGCCGATCTTCAGGTAATTCTCCAGTGGGGCAAAGACAACTTAGTTGATTTCAACCCTTCTAAAACTGAGTCTTGTCTTATATCTCGCAAAAAGGATTCTTCTACTCCTATGCTTATCTTTAGTGACACTCCAATTTCTAGGCAAAATGATATATCTCTTTTGGGGATTACCCTGACTTTTAATCTCTCTTGGCACAAGCACATTACAAATATTGCTTCCTCTGCATCTAAAAAACTTGGTTTTCTCTTTCGCTCTCGGCGTTACTTTTCTTCCAAACAGCTTCTCACTCTGTATAAATCGCAAATCCGCCCTGCCATGGAATATTGTTCCCACATCTGGGGTGGTGCCCCCAAAACCTCTCTCCGGCTTCTTGATTCCATTCAGAAGAGGGCAGTTAGGTTAATTAATGATTCATCTCTAACAGAGTCTCTCCACTCGCTTTCTCATAGACGCACTGTTTCTGCTACATGCCTCTTCTACAGATACTTCCATGGGCACTGTTCTTCTGAATTGGCTTCTAAAATTCCTGCTCTCTCTTTCAAAACAGTCCGAACACGTGCCGCCACCAGCCAACATCCATTTACTGTCCAACTTCAAACCCACGGAACCAACTTTTCATCTTCCTCATTTATTCATTCAACTGCCGTTTTCTGGAACAACCTTCCTTCATACGTATTTCCTGAAAATTACAATCTACAGAAGTTCAAATCCAATGTCAACAAATATCTTCTTTCGTCTTCTTAACCTCAAACCCAAGCACGGTACTAAGTACTATAGGTTCTAATACCTCTCGTGTTTGGGGTTCTCATAAAATAAAAAAAAAAAAACAATTATGAAAAACATTTGACGTTAATATTTATAAAAGTTTCCTTTAGTATTTGTAACTCTTGCAATAAAATATTCCGAATTTAAGCCCAGGCTATATAATTCGGTTAATTTTATAAAGGTTTGTCTAATTTTGCATTCCATGAACTTGTAAAAATGAACAAAATATAGAAATAAAATATTTCTTATTAAAATTATTCGTCTTTTTAAAGATATAATGCGAGTACCCCAAAACGAGGAACGAATACCCCAAACATAAGCATGCGTTCCCCGAGATCAAATTTTTAATCTGGTCACCGTACTTTACAGTGAAGCTTCTTCTACAACCGACTTCACAGTTTATGCTAAACAGTGCCATGACGAGAGTCCCGTGACTTGTGATCTTATAATTATCAGTCATATGGTGCAAGGAAGTCTGAGGCTTTTGTGCACAAGGCAAAAAAAAAAACAAAAAAACAAAAAACAAAATTCTGAGTTACCCTGAGAGAGAGAGAGAGAGGGAATCACCAAGAAGAAGAAGAAGAAGAATGATGATATGCAGCTCAGGACCCTGGGTGTGCCAAGCTCATACTCACCTGATGTGTGTTTCTGCCTTAAATATCATCAGCAGGATCACGGCTCATACAGCTAGTAGCATGGGAATTAAGGCAGAAACACACTACTTTCACCTCACTGGACTCACGTCATTTCTCTGTTAAGTGTAAACTATGAAGCCGATCGTAGGAGACGCATTGCTATAACGTTATTATTATTATTAGCCATATGGTGCAAGGAAGCCTGAATCTTTTGTTGCACCAGCCAAAAAAAAAAAAAAAAAAATTCTGAATTACCCCGAGAGAGAGAACAAGAGTCAGAAGTAGAAGAGAATGACCAAGAAAGAAAAGAATGATGATATCCAGCTCAGGACCCTCGGTGTGCTAAGCCCATACTCACCAGACGTGACCTGCTATATATGTGTTGTTCTCTTTGGGGAAAGCTGAAGCGAAATGAATTGTCACTGGTCATCTCTTCTTCGGATTTTGAAGAAGATTTAGAAAATGCATGTGCTTTTCTTATAGCCGAGAAAACAAGAAGAGAGTAAGCAATGAATACACGACATTGACCCCAGAGGCTCACATCTGCTGAGTATGGGCTTGGCAAACCCATGGTCCTGAGCTGGATATCATCATTGTTCTCTTTCTTGTTTTCTTGGTGATTCCCTTCTACTCTCTCTCTCTCTCTCTCTCTCTCTCTCTCTCTCTCTCTCTCTCTCTCTCTCTCTCTCTCTCTCTCTGTGTGGGTCCTCTGTTGTTTTGTATATTTATCAATGATATTCATGAAGGTATGTCAGGCTTAATGTCGAAGTTTGCATATGATACAAAGGTTGGAAGGGTTGATAATGACAGTAATGGCAGTGTGCTACTGCTACAGAAACTAGATAATTTGGGCAGATGGGCTAAGAAGTGGCAACTGAAGTTTAACCTTGACAAATGCAAAGTACTGTATATGGGTAGAAGCAACCCCAGAGAAACGTACCAACGGTGGGGTACTACACTTAAGGTGGTAGAAAATGTAAAAGACCTGGAAGTAATTGTGCAGTCAGATATGAAGTTTTCTGAGCAATGCAGACAGGCGGCCAGGGCAGGTCATGGGGTTTTGTCAATGATATATAGGAATTTTGCTAGCAGGGAAAAGGAGGTGATTGTCCCTCTGTATAAGGCAATGGTCAGGCCATTAATAAAAACTGCCTTGAGTACTGCGTACAGGTCTGGAGGCCTAATTTTAGGAAGGATGTAGATTTGCTTGAGCGTGTACAGAGAAGGGCAACAAGATTGGCTAGGGGAATGAAGAGATCCTCTTAACAAGAGAGGCTTAAGTTCTGTAAATTGCAGTGGCTAGAGACTAGGCACCTGCGCGGTGACTGGTTCAAAATAAATTTCGTTAACAAAGATTGAGGTATATAAGGCCTTGAATGGGTTGAGTATGCAGAATTCTGATGGGATCCTTCCACTTGTTCAGATTACGAATATATGGGGGCATAAATTCAAATTAAGAAAAGACAGATGTAGAATAGATGTGCGGAAATTTGCCTTTAGAGCGCATACACTTGTTTTCTTGCATCACATGCCACTACTACTTCTCTCTCTCTCTCTCTCTCTCTCTCTCTCTCTCTCTCTCTCTCTCTCTCTCTCTCTCTCTCTCTCTCTCTCTCTCTCTCTCTCTCTCTCTCTCTCTCAGGGTAACTCGCGAATTTGTTTTTTTCCTGGTCCAGCATAAACCTCAGGCTTCCTTCCACCATATAGCTAAAAACAAGAGTCGCCACCACCACCAGAAGTCAGCAGTGAAGAGAATACCAGTATCTCGGAAAGAGCATTAGCATTAGTAGAGGCATATGATGCAAGAAAGCAAGCTTATGCAGCATCAGCCAAAAAAAAAGAAAAAAACCACTTCCACTTCACCCCTCCGTTCGTTTGAAATCCCTTCCTCCCAAAGAGGGAGAGAGGGGACCTGATAGACCTAACAGAAAACAGCGATAGATAACCTGAAGGATTACTTCGAGAACAATGCAACACCACTCCACCAGGCCATAAGGAAGATATATGTGTTATACCCCAATCAAGCTTAGCGAGGAAATCTCTCCCGCCCAAACGGTACAAGAAATGAAGATAGAATGATGGGCAAAGATGACACTCCATGGCAGACACTACAATGACCTCCATCAAGATCACATCGATAACATTTCTTCCAATGCATGGCTCACAAGCTGGACACTCTTCCCCGAGACTGAAGGATTCTTGCTGGCCATCCAAGACCAGGTAATCAACACCAGAAACTATAGAAAATACATCGCAAAGGAGCCCGGAAGGTCAGATGACACAGCGGGGTGAAACGTGCTCATCCAGGCTGAGTACTCTCATAGACACGACCAGGTAGCCAGGATAATACATCAGAAGCTAGCAAGGAAATACCAGTTTAGCAGAGAAAGTGTACCATACTACAAGTGTACTTGTACGAAATACTGGTATTTCGTACAAGTAGGAATCCCAGGCAGTACTAAAGACCAGAATCCACAAGCTGTACTGGGATCGCGCCATAATAACAGATCACACCATCCCGCACAACAGACCGGACATAACCGTTGTGAACAAGATGGAAAAGGCTACCTACCTGATTGACATAGCGGTCCCCAACACTACCAATGTCCAGAAAACCCATGAGGAAAAAATTAGGAAGTACAGGAATCTGAGACATGAGATCAAGGAGATGTGGCATATGGAAGAAGTATCAACCATCCCAATCATCGTGTCAACCACCGGTATCGTACCAAAGACTCTACATAGCAGCCTAGCAGCAATAGGTCTCCCAGAGAACACCTGCAAGGAACTCCAGAAAGTCGCAATCCTGAACACCTACAGGATAGTCAGAGATTTCCTCGACCGACAGTAACACAAGACATTACAACCACCCTGTGTACTTGGTAGCAGTATCCGTCACAGAGTGGAATCCCCCAATCAGGGAGAAATAATATAAGAGCAACAACAACAACAATAATAATAATAATAATAAAATATTTTATGTTCTTTGACTTGAAAAGTAAAGTAACACTAAAAATAATTTCAATAGAAACTTTTAACTTATTTAATATACAATAAAAAGGTATATAAAATATAAAAAATATTACCCGTTTTCTTCGTGTATTATTATTATTAGAAATTTTTATCACTACTTTAGAAAATATTTACACTGAAAATAAAGCCCCTAGCCATGGCCGTTTTGGCCGTAGCGTTAACGCGGCCATGTTGCCAACATAACACTGCCCACAAACTTAATTTGATCGCATATACACTGAGTGATCACTGAATTATAAACACCGCTATGAAAACTGAATGCGACCCGTTCACCACGTGCGGTACGATCGTGCGACCCGTTCACCACGTGCGGTACGATCGTGCGGAGTTAGTCGACCTACTTAGCATAGATAAGGTGTCAGTGGTTCAGTAGGTAGTAAAATTCTGAGTGTGACGGATAAGTGGAAGGATTTATAGGACTTTGATGATAAAGGACAGATTGTGGGTGCTCGACGAGCTGGTGCCTCGATTTCCCAAACGGCTGAACTGGTGGGGTGTTCGAGAGCCGCCGTAGTTAAGGTGTACCAGGACTGGCGTCAAAATGGTTAAACAACGACCCCACGGGAAAACTGGAAAGTTCACTAAAGGTTGATGTTAGAGGTGAGCGCCGAGTCCGACGACTCGTACAGGTGCAGCACTATTGAAAAGTTGTCTACCCAATACAACATGAGCTAACCCACTGGGAACAATATCTAGCATGACCATACGTCGCACGCTCGCACATATAGGCCATACCATATCCTCTGCATCCTCTCTGCATCTACGGCATCTTCTGCCGTAGATGCAGAGGATGCAGAGAGGATGCATCTACGGCATCCTCTGCTGACCAAGGTTCATCGGCCTAAAAGACTCGCCTGGTGCAAAGAGCATGCAAGTTGGACGTTAGAAGACTGGAAAGTGTGCTGGTCGGATTAGTCACGTTATTTACTGTGGATGGTTGTGTACGGATTTGGCTTCAACAGCATGAGGCTCTTGATCCATCATGCGTGGTATCAAAAATGCAGGCCGGTGGAGGCGGTTGTATGATGTGGGGCATGTTGCACTGGCAGGGACTTCGACTCCTGGTGCATGTGGAACAACTTATCAGTGGTCTCAGCTATCGTAAACTGTTTGCTGACTGTGTACAGCCCGTTATGTTACACTTTTTTCCAGAATGGCGATGGTTTCTTCCAAGATGACAATGCGCTGAGCCATCCAGCACTTGTTGTGCAGGAATGGTTTTGAGGAACACAGTTCTGACTTCCAGCATATCGATTGGCCTCCAAATTCTCCCAATATCAATCCCATAGTCTATTTGTGGGACCCTATGGAAAGGCATATCAGGCGTCTGGATACACCAATCGCCTTCATACCTGCATTGCTGACCGCGTTACACACAGCTTGGTTGGCCATACCTCCCAAACTCTTCCGACATCTTGTTAAATCAATGCCATGTCAGATATCATAGTTTCTGCCATTGATTACCTGGTCTTGAATGGCTAATGCCAGGATATACAGACCAATGTTCGTATTGGCAAACCTTTTGAAAGGCTCCTCTCTCCAAGAATACAAAAAACATTACAGGATAACCATCTATGTTCAGCAGTTCTATTAAGCAGTTCGGGTTTAAAAAAGGTTCTTCAACAGAAGATGCCATTCTCACCCTCAAGAACTATGTGGAAAACTCCCAAGCTAAGTACGTGTTGGCAGTGTTTATTGACTTTGAGGGGACTTTTGACATGGTATGGTGGGAGAGTGCCCTTGTGTCACTGCGCTTGGGAAGACGTGACAACTATACTAATAGAATCATTAGATCCTACTTCCAGGACAGATCCATTAGAATTTGTGCAAAACACCTAGTGTATTCAGCTAACATTTCCAGAGGATGCCCTCAGGGGTCGGTACTGGGGCTTCTCCTCTGAAACGCAGTTTAAGATCAGTGGATGACAAAATACCACGATGAGGCTATGAAAATCGCCTACGCTGACGACTTAGTAATTGTTGTTGAGGGCCGTTCGAGGAGTATACTCAAGGAAAAAATACAAATTATATTAAATGATCTATTTGTATGGACCAAATTTAACAAACTAAAAATATCGCCAACAAAGACGAACTGTATGAACTTAAAAGCTCATTTTAACTATAATGGACCTCCTAAGATCTTAATAGACAACTCTCAAATCCCATATGTATTCCAAAACAAATATTTAGACATCCTAATCGATGATAAATTAAGCTTTTTGCCACATGTATGTAAACTTACAGATAAAATAAGGAATTTTACTGCCTCATTAATAAGAATATCAATGAAGGAGTGGGGACTTAGTTAAAGGATCATGTTTTTATATTATAAAACAATATTATTATTATTATTATCATTATTATTAGCCATATGGTACAAGGAAGCCTGAGGCTTATGCTGCACCGGCCAAAAAAAAAAAAAAAAAATTCCCTATTATCCTGAGAGACAGAGAGAGAAGTAGAAAGGAATCACCAAGAAAGAGAAGAATGATGATATCCAGCTTAGGACCCTGGGTGTCCCAAGCCCATACTCACCAGATGTGAGCCCCTTCTGCCAATAATCTCATATGCAGCAACCATTTGGTATCAGAGTCATAACGGTTAACATGAAAATGACACTTATTTCTCTTGAAAGATCCATGTTATTATCTGTTTTAAGTTCACATATAGAACTGTATTAAACAACACATTACAAGTCTTAGCTGGAACCGTTCCCCTGGATCTGTATATCGTATTATTATTATTATTAGCCATGTGCTGAAAGGAAGCCTGAGGCTTATGCTGCACCAGCCAAAAAAAAAAAAATTCAAGGGGATGAGAGGTCGGCTTTAATTAGATTTGATTTGTTTCTCAGCTGGTTGGAAGTCGCAGAGCGGATGCTTGGATATAACTCTAATGAGAGAATATACAGGGACCCTCAGGTGTTAACAGGATTCTCTAAAGGATGTTGATTGGTTCAGGGATGTGATACCTGAAATTAAAAACTAAGGAACTAGATGGAAACATAGTTTACAAGCATAACGTCTTCTGAAACTTATGAAGTTATACCTTGTGTGGTCTTAAGTGGTATCTAGATTTGTGACGATATAGATATGAATTACCGCATACATACACTTGAAAACTACACGAACTTAATGAAATGTGTTTATCACAAGGAGAACTTTTGTAAGTGAAAATACTTCATTTGCTTACCTATGGACTGTCATTGGAATTCCAAATCATACACAAGTTAGGATTCTCGGGAAAAAGAGAATAATCAGAAGTCTTCAGCAACTAGAAGAGAACCACCTGAATAAGAGTTTTTTAAGACTTATGCTGGCACAGAACGGAGAAGACTACTGGGACTTACTTCTTTCTTGAATGAAATCAAACTGTCTTTGCCCATCTTTCAAGCTTAGTTTGTGCCGTCTGGCTAGAAGGGGGACTCCTCGCTTAGGTTGAGTACGATATGCAACTTGTCTACTTTCTAATGGCCTGGTAGAGTGTGCTGCTGCATTTTTCTGCAAGTAATCCTTCAGGTTAGCTGTCACTGTTTTCTGTTGCTTGATGAGGTCTATCAGGCCTCCCTCTTTCTGAGCTATTGTCAGTCTCTCCATGGCTGACTTCGGGTGGTGTTGGCGGCTCTTGGTCATCATTGTCTTCTTTCTCATGATATCCTCCAGCTCGGTGTTTGTCCATTCTATGATCCTGAAGGAGTATTGTTCACACTGCGACTCCATAGGTGTTTATGACTATAACTGCTTCCCTCTGTTTAACTTTGAGCATACGTCTGAGTCCCTGATGATATTTTTTGGTCAGAAAGGACTTGATTTCCTTGTGTTGTAACTGCAAAGCCTGCATCATCCCCAGGTATTTGTAGGTTTCTCCTTCTATCATGGCTTCGAGCTTTTTTCCGGGCTGCAGCTGGTAGTTTCGACCGACTAATTTCTCCTGATGCAATTCGTGGATCTTGTATTTTGCTACATCAAATTCCATCCTGATATCACTGCTGAATTTTTCTGTGATCCGGCTTAGTTTCTTCTCGATTGCAGAGCTTGATGTCATCCATGTACATCAGGTGAGTGATGGTATACAGGTTTTTCCTTCCTTCTTTGAGGTTATATTCATACTTGTTGTTCTTGACCATGGTGGATAGCAGGTTGAGTGCTAGACAGAACCACAGCGAGTGCAGGGCATCTCCCTGAAAGATTCTTCTCTTAATAGGGATTGGTCTAGTTGTGATATTCTAGACATTAATGGTGGTAGTCTGTTTTGCCATTGTTGCTTCTAGGAAGTTTGTCACTGTTGGATCAACTCTGTAGATCTTCAGTGTCTAGCTAGGAAGCACGAAGTCCTTGCAGTGATGTAGGCTGTGTACAGGTTGTGTGCTTCTTGTAGGCTTGCTCTATAACTGCAGCATCAATGGTTAATTGCTCCTTGCATCCTTTCTGCTGTTTGACCATTATGTTCTGGCTCTCCAAGTAGTCTGATCTCTTCTTGTTATGCAGCTGGTCTGAATATTGTACCTTGTTGGGAGAAGACAAATTACTATTATTGGGGTATACACTCCTAATAATGAGTCTTCTACAAATATTAAAGAAAATTTCTGGGAAAACCTGAGAGAAGTAATGGAGGAAGTTTGTTTAATCTATACCTGGAATTTGTTCTAAGACCATGGTCACAGAAGTGCAGTTCAATGGGTATTCCCCTTCATCAAAATAAGTACCTTCACAATCTACTGTTCGTAGACAACCAGGATGTGGTAGCACAGGATAATGAAGATGCAAATTACAGTTGCAGAAAGTTACTAGAAGAATATAAAACATGGAGACCGGCAATAAATTTTATAAGACAGAGTACATGAATTGAAATGAAGTGAGATGTTCTGGATTTAAATGGAATCCAGGTGAAAACTGTACAGCAATATAAATACTTGGGTGCAATTATTCAGGCTGACGGATAATCTGTGCAAGAAATTGCAAGACTGGGTGAATGCAGAAAGGTCATAGGAATGAATGCTCAATTTCGGTACTATGGAAAAAAAAATCACTAATAAAATTAAACGTCAAATATATACTGAGTGATCACTGAATTATGAGCACCCCTATGAAAACTGAATGCGACCTGTTGACCACGTGAGTGCAGAGATAGTAGACCTATGTAGCATAGATAAGGTGTCAGTGGTTCACTAGGTAGCAAAATTCCTTGTGATGGATAAATGGAAGGAATTATCGGACTTCGATAAAGGACAGATTGTGGGTGCTCGACGAGCTGGTGTCTTGATTTCCCAAATGGCCAAACTGGTGGGGTGCTCGAGAGCTGCTGTAGTTAGTGTACCAGGACTGCTGTCAAAATGGCCAGACAGGAAAACTGCAAAGGTGGGCAAAATGTTGATGTTAGAGGTGGGCACTGGGGTCGACGACTCATACAGGTGCAGCACTGTTGAAGAGTTGACTACCCAATATGACATGGGCCAACCCGCAATATTATCTGGCACGACCATGTGTCACAAGCTCGCACGTACGGGCTATACCAGCATATGACCTCTATGGCATCCTCTCCTAACCATGGTTCATTGGCATAAAAGACTTGCTTGGCGCAAAGCGTATGCAAGTTGGACGTTAAGACTGAAAGGTGTGCAGGTCGGACGAGTCACGTTATTTACTCCACACCATGGATGGTGTACGGATTTGGCATCAACAATGAGGCTCTTGATCCATCATGCATGGTATCAAAAGTGCAGGCCGTCGTATGGTGTGGGGCATGTTTCACCAGCAGGAGCCTGGACCCCTGGTGCATATGGAACAATGTATCAGGGGTCTCTGCCATCTTCAACTGCTTGCTGCTATCACCCCTGCTATGGTACACTTTTTTCCGAATGGCAATGGTATCTTCCAAGATGACAATGTGCTGAGCCATCGGGAATTATTGTGCAGGAATGGTTTGAGGAACATGGGTTCCTACTTCCAGCATATCGATTGGCCTCCAAATTCCCCCGATATCAATGCCATAAAGCACTTGTGGGACACTATGGAAAGGCATATCAGGCATCTGGATACACCAATCACCTCCATACCTGTATTGCTGACCGCATTACACACATCTTGGTTGCCCATATCTCCCGAACACTTCCGACATCTTGTTGAATCAATGCCATGTCAGATAGCTGCTGAACTGAGGGCAAAAGGACCTATGAAGTATTAGGTAGGTGGTCATAATTCAGTGATCACTCAGTGTATAATGAAATGTTAGAAAGTATTTTATTATATAGATGTGAGAATTGGACATTAAAAGAAAGAAAAAAATAAACTACTGACTATCATATGTATTTTTGGAAAAGATTGGCAAGAAAGTAGAGGACTGAAAAAGTTAGAAATGACATGATAAGGAATACAATGAAGTCCAAAAACCATCATTGATAAAATAGAGGGAAAAATTGGAGTGGTTTAGATTATCTAGACAAGACTGCAGTTATAATTCAACAACAGCATCAATTTGTTAAGAAGCCTTGTCTGACCAATATGATTGGATACTACAATGGGTCACAAAGTAACTGGATGCAAAAAATAATTTGATATCATATACTTGGATTTCAGGAAAGCTTTTGATACTGTTGCACATGGAAGAATGCGGTACAAATTGGAGCAGTGTGGCAATAAGGGAAAGTTGCAGCTATGCATAAAGGAATGGCTGAGTGGGAGAACACAGAGTGGTAATCAGTGGACTGTTATTAGTGGAGTCCCCCAGGGTTCAATGTTAGGACCAGTTTTCTATATTTATCAGTGATATTGTTGAAGATATATGAGGCTTAATATCCAAGTTTGCAAATGATACAAAGGTTGGCAGGGTTGTTAAGCAGGAGTATATTAATGACAAAATATAACATTGGATCGTCAACATGTTTTTGTTTTTTATGTGCAGTTAATAAAATTGTATTTTTAATCTCTCTATTTCTTATTTATCCTCATTATTTCTGTATTATATATATTAAAAATAAAACTTTATAGATAATGGAAAAATCAAAATAACAGCACCTTGAATTCCCAAAGGTGCCGTTATTTTGAAAGTGTACTATACTTCTTTAATCAATGATACTATAATTTTCTCTGGGAGAAAAGTCAAACTAACAGATCTACAATTACTCATCTCAACCATTTACCCCCCCTTCCCTTTGTGAATTGGAGATACATTCACACACCAGTCCATAGGGGCTCCACTGAATTCAAGGGTGCTCTCATAATTATGGTTAAGGTTTGCTCACCTCTTTTGCTGCCTCCCTTAACGTAACTGGACAGATCCCACTACCTCAGGTGCATTTTACTTTTGGCTGAAACAATTTCTTTTACAATTTTCTCTCGGTTTTATAAAATCAATTAGCTCCCTGTTAGAATTTGGTACACTTCTGGAAAAAATTCACAATGCTTGAACGTAGATTCAGTATAGCTATTCAGTTTGTCAGCAATATTTATTCTTATCTAGTAGACCAGTGCACTCCCCTTCCACTGTTTACATAAGTAAAGTTTTTTCTGCTTTTCTATGCATTCTTTGCCAGAGACTTCTAGTAATCTGCCTTAGCTTGCCTAATCTCCTTCACTGTAGATCTTTTGGGTTGTGCTTTATATCTACTAAACTAGTGCAGACTATATCTAATGTAGGCATCTGCATCACACAATACTTTATATGCAACCCATCTATTTTTCTTCTCTGCCATGAGCCTCATCAGTTCATTTGATATAGATATAGGATAAGCCTTGAACAATATACACTGTTAATGGTTACCTGTTGTGTATCTTTTTATTAATAAAATAAAATAAAATAAATAAAATAAAATATCTCTTGATTAGAATAAAAACCCAGTAGCTTCTACGATTACTTCCATGATAGGGAAGCATCCAGTCAAATGGTCCCAATGCTTCGAGTTTAATATCAGAGACAATTGTATTTGCCTTCATAAAAGCAAGTCTTTTCTTTTGCCCTTGAAAGTAGTTAAATCTTTAAGTCTGATGTCAATACAATATGATCAGAATTATAACTGAATATATACCATCCTACTCTGAAGCCTTGCCCTCCTTTAATCTCTAACAAAAGCTTCATTGAGATCATTATATCACTTCATCACTTCTTTCAAAGCAATCCGACTCGAGCATTTCCAAGAGCTTGCTTTCAACTGTAAATATCATTGAGAAATAGCTTTTCAATTCTTAAGCTATTTCCCTAGGCTTTCTAAGGACCTTCCACTGCAACCAGTTAAGGGGCATTTGATTTAGTCTCTTCTTTTTTCTAATATAAGAAAACACAAGAAAAGACCCTCCTGTCTCCATTCTTAGCTCTCTTTGCTATTGCTTCCTCACACACAGCTTTTGTTCATATTACCCTGTTTTTACTTTATGTATTCTCTTCATTATAAGAGAATATGTCAATACAACTGATACAAGTCAGAAAAATATGATTAAATATGTGTGTTAAACATGATTAAACATGGGAAGAGTAAAAGGAAAGGCTAGCCACATAAAATTAACAACAGATCAATACTGGCACACTGATTGAACCACAGGTTATTGTATTATGGCTGAGATTTTGCTTAGCATCATTCACACAGTCCAGAGAGCACTATAAAAGCCATATACTTATTTCACATGTTCTTTGCTTATGATGAAGTTATTTTAACTAGTTTAGCATTTTTTCCTTTGCTTATGAAGTTTTTATCTAGTTGAGCATTTTCCACAAGAAAAATTAATTTTTTTGAAGATTATATATGCTTGCTGAATTTTAATTCTTTAGTTTGAGAAAAACAAAAGATCTCCTTAGCATGCATTTACTGATAAAATTTTGTGTAAAAAGTGCTATAGAATTTTATTCCCAAAGGGTTATTATAATGGATCCACAGCCTGAGACATCAGGCCAAAAAGGAACAGTGATAGACATTAAATCAACTCCTTATGATGTCATCTGATACTAAAATAGAATTCTCTTCAAGTGATGGATTCTGAATCTCATTCAAATTCATCTGTTGATGTTAGAACATTACAAACAACAGATGCTGGCATCTGCTGTTTGTAATGTTAACTCTTCACAGATAAACCATTTAATAAAAAGGCCTGCTTACTTCTTCTAGTGCCCCAAGAGAAGTACCCAAGGCACATTGGAAGGGCCCTTGCAAATGTAAAAAGGCAGCAAATGTGGTAATCAAACCTAAGAAATAACTTATTCCATTATAGTCCTCTCTCTTGAAATTGAAGTTTTAGCCTTTACCTTTTATCTAAAGAAATTTTTGGTCACAGCTGATATAGTTCCCAGATGGTCAAGTTATTTAATACAGTTAGAATCCTTACGGAGAAGCAGATCTAGGATATTACAGTTCCTTATACTCTCTCTCTCTCTCTCAGACATGCTGAAATAAATAAATCATTCAGTTTGTTTAAAAACTTATTTTTCAGATGAATTAAACAGGTACTTTGCATCAACATTTACAAACAAAAGATTACCTTTCATGATGAGGAGAAACTGAAAAACATGAAATTAGTGATAGTGAAATTTGACATTATTTATTAGAAACACTTTTGAACCTATAGGTGAATAAAGCTCCTAGGGTGGCATAAGAATGCATTAAGCCATTAAAGTTAATTACGAGGGAATCAGTGCAGTGGACTAAAGAGATTTCCCTTGGATTGGAGAATTGCAAATGTATTACCAATATATAAGGGTTGTTCTAAAAGTGACGTGGATAACTACCGACCAATCAGTCTGACTTCAGTGGTATGGAAAATCATGGAGACAGTGATGAAGCCTGAATTACAGGATCATTTAGATAGAAATAGATTTCTGAAAGAGACAACATGGTTTTGTAAAGGGAAAATCATGTTTAACTAACCTGGTTTTTGACAATTACTCATGAGCTTGAGTGCAGGAAATAATTTCAACATTGTTTACTTGGGTGGCATAAGAATGCATTAAGCCATTAAAGTTAATTACGAGGGAATCAGTGCAGTGGACTAAAGAGATTTCCCTTGGATTGGAGAATTGCAAATGTATTACCAATATATAAGGGTTGTTCTAAAAGTGACGTGGATAACTACCGACCAATCAGTCTGACTTCAGTGGTATGGAAAATCATGGAGACAGTGATGAAGCCTGAATTACAGGATCATTTAGATAGAAATAGATTTCTGAAAGAGACAACATGGTTTTGTAAAGGGAAAATCATGTTTAACTAACCTGGTTTTTGACAATTACTCATGAGCTTGAGTGCAGGAAATAATTTCAACATTGTTTACTTGGATTTCAGCAAAGCATTTAACTCAGTCCAGCATGAGAGGTCACTGTATAAACTAGAATGTGTTGGAACTGCAGGGAAAATTCTTAATTGGATCACAGGCATTTACAGGATAGGAAGAAGAGGGTTGTGATTAATGGTTATTCACTAGATTGGGCTAACATAAGAAGTGGGGTTCCCCGTGGATCAGTACTGGCACCACAGTTTTTGATTTTCTTAAATGAAATCAACAAAGAGATAGAAGACATTATCAAATATTTGCAGATAATGTCAGGGTTGGTAGTATCGTTAATGATCAGTGCCAAGCACTGCTTCTTAAGAATCTCATAGCTAGATTTCAGGGTTGAGTCAGAAAAGTGGCAGTTATGTTTTAATGCAGCAAAATTCGAGGTCTGCCACTTAGGGAATAGCAATCCCAAAATAACTTACACACTTAGTGGGGTTGAATTAAAAAGTGTAGAGGGAGAAAGGGATTTGAGAGTTATGGTATGATCAGACATGATTATTCTCTGAGAAGTAAAGACAGGTAGTAAGTGAAGGCCCAATGTGTCCTGTTGATGATTTATCATATATTTGCTTGTAGAGATAGGGAAGTCATAATCCTACTATATAAGGCTATTGTAAGAGCTCACTTGAAATACTGTGCTCAAATACAGAGACTACACCTAAAAAAAAAGACACTGAGCTGCTTGAAAGAGTCCAAAGATGGGCAATGTGACTGGTTAGATTAGCAAAAGGGGTATCCATGTGAGGTGAGACTGAATATGTGGACTACAGAGCTTGAAACAAAGACATTTTATAGATAGTTGATTGAGGTGTGTAATGTTCTGAGAGGTGAAAGCAAAATGAATACGTGCGAAATTTTTGCTGTTATAAATGATTCAAGAACTAGGAACCATAAATTCAAATGATATTGGAAGTTTTGGCTAGATTACAAGAAGTTTTCTTTTAATAAACAAGTTGTTAATTACTGGAATAAGTTCCCTCCATGGGTGGATGAGGCTGACAGCTTGGGAAATTCAACAGTGAGCTGGATAGACACCTGCATGAGGAGGGGGTTGAAGTAGGCAGTTCATTTTATTATTTTATTTATTATCTTTTTTTCTATCGAGTGCTTGCTTATTCGGAAAGCATACAATTTTCTAGAGATGACAGACTGAGTTAAAATAAATTTATTGAAATAAATAAATATATACAAAAAATATATACCTGGATAAGATATATTTTATATAAATATATATATAAAAACACCTGTTCCTTCTCTCCTTAGGAGAGGAAGAACAGGTGTTTTTACCTTAGAAATAAGAGACTGTAATTTCCTTCCTGGAAGTTGCACACACCATATAAAATGGAGATGCAAAATCCTAACAAGACGTTCCAATATGCCTGGATAAGAGGAGATGTAGGCAGTAGAGATAAATTCATTGACGCGAGTTAGATTGCACAACAAATTCATGAGCCTGAAGCTCACATCTATCTAGAACCTGAAGTGGATAACCACAATTTGAAAGCTCCGTCCTAATATTGGAAATGTCCAATTGCCTGTCACTAATCAAACTAGAGTGCATTCAAGTATGGGAAAATAAAGTGCGAGCAGTGCTACACAAATGACAAGGGGCGTGTGCAGACCCATAATTGGTAAATTTGCCTGCGCACATTGGCTTCCTAAAAATGGAAGTTACAAAACGCGAACCCACGCTTTGGACTAAAACATCCTAAAAACGTAAGTTACAAAACATGAACCCATGCACTGGACTAAAACATCCAAAAAAGGAAGAATATTATCAACTTCTAGTTCAATTGTAAACCGAATGACAGGTGACAGGGAATTGAGATATTGCAGCAGTCGAGTTTGATCCCTGAGGGACAATGGCAAAGATATGGTCAATATAATTATATATTTTTTTCTGTTTATACTCCAGGATGACCAAACGGTCAGAGGAGTTTACAATATACTCAGAATACAAGAAACAGCACCCAGTATTGAACAGTCACGGGCTTGAACCCTGGTCGCTCAAGGCACGTGTACTTATGCACTCGCGCACCTGACCACTAGGCTATGGTGGCCTTAATAATGACACCAGAGAGTGATAGAAACAGGTAAGTTCAATAAAATCTGACTCTCAAGTTCTTCCATGGAGATATTGGTCATGACAAGACTAACAGGGGCACCCATAGCTCTGCACTGTATTTGGCAAAACAGAGTCATTGAACATGATCATGCCCCCCATTAAACACAGATTGAGGGCTGTACAAATATCATCTGTAGATAGCAAGGTTAAGTCTCCCAACGTGGTATTCCTGCTGGTTCCGTATGCCACATTACGTGTCCAGATTGCGTGGAGTGTCATGTAGATGAATCCAGCAGAAGATTGAAAGATCAGGTTTCTAAACATGAGGTGACTCTTCGAACCTCTAATTCTGAACGTTCCACAGTTGCAGAGCATTATTGGGTTGAGCAGCAAAATTTTTATCCCCATCGGGATATTGAAATCTTTCACTATTCACGTGATTACTGTCAGTGCTCATGGCACTGCACACAGTTGGCAGTAAGGATGTTGTTGTTGGGAGCATTAGCAACTAAGGCCATATTGCTCCGGGGATATGCGGTGGTCATTCCCTGATCTTTCCGCATCCTCCGTATTTGGTGGTGACGGGCTCGAACCCCGGTTTAATCAAGAAGCGTGTGTTACACACTGCTGCTCCTTCCCACCTGGCTACGGAGGCGCCTAGTTGGCAGTAATAGTACCATGAATTGCACTAGGGGTGCATTTGCACCCCATTATGGAATGTACTATTTTGCAGTGCGATGAGCGCTGCTGTTCATCACATGTACATAATTCTGTTCTACCGACACCAGACTCATGATACATGATCATGCTCAGCTGACTTTTGCTGTTGTAACCAACAATATAAACTAGAGTACACCATTCACCAAGCTGATGAAGAGGCACTTTATCTCAAAAGCTATGTGTATTTTAACGCTTTTCTCATATATCTCTGTTTTAGTATTTTATGTATATATTATTTATTTCAATAAATTTATTTTAACTCAGTCAGTCGTTGCGAAAAAATGGTATGATAACCCGAAGCTCAAGGCCTGTTTCCCAATTTATACCAATATACATACACGGATGAGTCAAAACATTATGACCAGTGAGTCGTTATGCAAATCGAAGCAACTGCAGGTGAACTATGGCACGTGTGCGGGTCGGGACATGGTATAAAAAACACCCGATACTGAGCTCTATTAATCAGTATTACTCTTGTTCTTCAGATGGCAAAGGCAGCAGACTTAAGTGACTTTGACAAATGCCAAATTGTAATGGTAAGTGGTTCCCGAAAGTGGTTCGAGAAGGGAAAACCCAAAAACCGCTGGTGAGGTGTTGGACGACCATGGCTCATCAATGCTCGAGGTGAGTGAAGGCTCTCCCGGATGATAAGTGGCAACAGAAGGGCGACTGTGGCACAACTCGCCACTAAATGGAATGCTGGTGATGGGAGCAATGTGTGACAACCCACAGTACATCGAATCCTGCTGAAAATGGGGCTGCGTAGCTGCAGGCCCTCCAATTGGCCATGCTAACCAAGGTTTTCACCGGTGACAGCTCCTACAATGGGCACGCGAGCATCAAAACTGGACCTTGCGTGATCGGAAGGTCGTCTGGTTTGATGGCGATGTTTTGCTGGGATACCCTGAGTCCAGTCATCCATGTGCTGGGCACTCGGACGTCTTCCACCTAACTAAACATCATTGCTGACCAGCTACACCCTTTCATGGCAATAGTCTTCCCCTCTGGCAGTGCAGTCTTTCAGCAGGATAATGCTTGAGTGATTGGAAGGTCATCCAGTCCAATGAATCACGTTTCCTGTTGCACCATGTGGACGTCCAGGTATATGTGCATCGTTTACCTGGAGAAGTGATGGTCCCTGGGATGGACCGTGGGACAAAAACAAGCTGGTGTCATGCTTTGGGCAATGTTCTGCTGGGATACCCTGGGTCCAGTCATCCATCTGCTGGGAACTCTGATGTCTTCCACCTACCTAAACATCATTACTGACCAGGCACACCCTTTCATGGCAATGGTTTTCCCCTCTGGTGGTGCCATCTTTCAGCAGAATAATGCGCCATGCCACACCACCCGGATTGTTCGAGACTGGTTCGCAGAACATGAGGAAGCAGGTATTGCCCTGGCCTCCAAATTCCCCAGACATCAATCCCATCGAGCATCTGTGGGTTGTGTTGGAACCCACAGATCTTAAGGAGTTAAAGGATCTACTGATTACATGTTGGTACCAGATACCACAAGACATATTTAGGAATTTTGTAGTGTCCATGCCTCGCTGGGTACAAGTGTTTTGGCTGCACGTTGAAGACCAACATCATATTAGGTAGGTGGTCATAATGTTTTGGCTAATTGGAGTGTGTGTGTGTGTGTGTGTGTGTGTGTGTGTGTGTGTGTGTGTGTGTGTAAGTAAATAAATAAATAAATACCTGAAACTTGAATAAATTTGAAAATTTTATTAAGAAACAATTTGCCTCTGTACACAAGTTCAACAGGTCATTGATATTTTTTTAAAAGACAAACAGTATGTTTGAAAAATAAAAATTACTATACAAAAAGTACAAGATCACTGGGTTAAGATGGCAGTTAACTTTATGTAATTAAATTGTTCAACTACAATAGAAAGATATCAGTCAAATTTAATTTCAGAAAACATATGTCCAGAATCATTGCTAGCAATAAAATTTTATTGGAGATTTTTAACATGGAAAAGTTTTATTACTAAGCAGTGGTGTGCTGGAGACTGATCACACTGGTCGCATGAGCCGTTTATTAAATTTTCAAGGATTTTGCAAGCGGATTGTTAAACTGACAATGGCTGTAAACTGTAGAGTGGCACGCACTTCAATCCACAATGGCTAGCAGCATTTGGGCAATAAGCTTGTATATGGTGACACAGAAAATCCAGCCGGGATGTATTTATTTCAGCACCCTTTGTTTCCTTTCCCCCCCTCCCTACATAGCAGTCTGAGTAGGGGTTATCTCCACCAGCAATTTTACTGGAATATTATTTCCAACAAACATCTGATGAATTTTGCCAGGGCCGTTTCTTCTTAAGGTAGCGACATTCCCATGCTCGATGTCTATCAAAGATTTCACGTTTCTAGAACTGTCATGAACCTGATAAGGTCATTACCTTAAGAAGTGGTCCAGTCAAAATTAAGCAGATGTTTGTTGATAATGGAATTAGTTTATATTTTGTGGGGGTGGGGGAGGTTGTAATCCTTACAAAGGGAAAAACTGCCAAGTAGTTTCCAAAGAAGGTGGGGTGAGGAAGGAGGCAGGGGAAGGAAGCATGACTGATGCCGGTCACACTAGTCATACTTGTCTGTAATACTATGGCTCAATGTATGAGCAATTTTCCACTGAGGAGTACTGATGGATTTCGGTTGAAACGTTCGCAAAAGAAATGCTATTGGACTTGATTTAACAACCAACCCGACAGCCATCTGGACGCGAGGAGTGAGCCACAAAAACACTGTCCAGAAAATATCAGCAATTAAAATTCAGTGATGCAGAAAAACATGAATAATTATTTTTTTAATGAAGCAACAAATTTAATTTATTCCATCTACTTTTATTTTATTTTTGTATTTATTTCTTTATATATAAATTAAATAACTATGCTCATTTAAGAGGATATATAAAACAATACTATATTAATTGCATTAAAAAAATTAAAATTAAATAATTTTTCAGATTCTAATCCCGAAAAATGTCTAAACGACCGAGTGATCTATTAATTTTTTAAATGTGAAGATGAAAACAGACAGAAAATAATGATAGTAATGAAAATCATTGTGGAGTATCAAACATGTCAATACAACCAAATTTCGAATCTGTTGAATGACCAATCAGTGAAGAAAAACCATGTTTGTCATTGACAGAAATAGATAATCTACCTCACCTGGATTATTGGAACAAAAAACAAGCAAGCATATTTACAGAATAGTAAAACTGGCTTGAAATAAAAGAAGGTAAATTAGGATGAAAGAATTGTTCAAAAGTTAAGTATTTAGGAGTAACAGCAGAAAAACATCCATTTGTCCAAGGAATAGTGCATATATTTAGTAACCCCAAATGGCACTAATAAAAATACTAGGCAAGCTTCTCTATGAAAAAAATTAGAGAACATGATGTTTCTAAAGCCCATATTAAAATTCAAGATTTGTTAAAAGAATCAGCTAATGACAATTTCAAATTTAGTACACAAATTAAGCAATAAAAATATTGATGCTACTGTAAAATTACATCAATACTGTTTATAGTTTGCAAAATGCAACTGGCCTTTATCCGATATTGAGGCAGCATTAAAATTACAAGAAAAAAATGGCATAGATATAGGCAATTGAAGAAAATGACAAAATCTGTATCCATCTATTGCAATTATCACTCAACAACTGAAATAAAACAAGTTAATAATTTTAAAATATTTTTACATAAAGTTTATTTTATTTCTCAACCAATCTAATAAAAATCAAACCGAGCTAGAAACTGTAGCTAAAGAACTTGAAATTGAAATTATTAAAATTGGTCTAGTGCTGGAACTGCAATGGGTGGCATGTAGTTTATAAGCTGCTACTGCTGTATGGCATGCACATCCTGTGTTATATATGTATTTTTCAAGTTCTTATTCTGGTGTGGCAAAGAGATTAGTTAATATTAATTTTTTGTAAGACCTTGCTTTAATGATAGACATTCTTGAAGAATTTTTATTACTTTCAAACTGCACTTCAGTCAAGATCAACTAACAATCAGAGAGGGCAAAAATTAATCAAACACACAATAAAAGCATTGGAAAATTTTAAAGGTTGGTACTGGAAAACATGAATCTCAAGTTGAAGATTTGATTAAATCAATTAAGTTTAAAGATATTCCATTTAATAAAAATAATAAATTCAATGCTCTTCCTAGGAATACGTTACTGGAAAATATAATTCACTACATGAATTTACACCTTTTATCAGACAGAAATAACGACGAAAACATTTTAAATTATTTCAATTTATTAGATTATGAAGAACTAACTTCACCATGGACAACAGGTGAAAACAATTGGACGATTCAAGTGAAATTTTAAAATATGAAATTGATTTGAACGATTTTTGGTATTTTGTAGATAATTTTAATAATGTAGAATCAAAACTTTTTTAAATCCCTGCAAGTATTCAAAAGCTAAAAAATAGCACTGTTGCAATGAGTAGTGCTGAAGCTGAAAGAGGTTTCAGTTTGACGAGCATAATTTGTACGAGGGTGAGAAATAGTTTAACAATAAATCACATATTAGATTTAATGATGGTATTTTTTATTGGGAAAAGAGTTAACAGACTGGGATGCAACTCCATTTGTCCAATTGTGGTTGAATCGCAACTATAGATTGCCTATGGATACAAGGGCTCAGAAAAAGTCAATGAAAACAGTTTGTAAGAACATTTTGCTATATGGAAATTACAATAAAAAAAATGAATATTTTATTATTGTTTCAAATTTTTGTATTCCAAATTGTTATAAATCAGTAAAACTTTTTTTTTTTTTTTTTTATGAAAACCCCAAACACGAAAGGTATCAAAACTTATAGTACTTAGTACCTTGCATGGGTTGAAGGAGAAGTATGGGGGGGGGGGGAATGCCGGAAACTTTGCTCTAGAGACTAAACATGGGTTTCACCACTTCAAGCCTCCAATAAGCAAAGTGGTGGTATTTCACCAGTTGATGAAAGTCATACAATAAATGTATACACACATATTCTCAGTCTTGTTTTTTTTTTTTTTTTTTTTAGCGAGCTAGTTTTTAAAAGTTTACCAGCACACCACTGCTACTAATATCACAAAAGATTTTAACATTAAAAATAAAGCTATAGATTTAAGCCAAAGTAATCATTACTATTCAACATAGTAGTTTCGAAAATCTGAGCATCAATAATCCGAACAAGTCAACATTTATTTATTTTTTATGCTGGTGCCATAAAATAATTACAGTAAGCACTGGTTATTGTGATCAAGTTTGCAAATTGAATTTTGATTCTATTAAAAGGCAATTGTAATAAGCAAAAATTGGAGGAATATTATCCACAGGCTATAAAAATGAAGATATAAAGCACAAATTTATACTTTTCTTTTACCTTATCAATTAAAAAAATGAAGTGATATGCGAAAATCAGAAGAATATTATCCACAGGTTAGCAAAATAAAAATAAATTTATACTTACATACATAGCTCGATTAATATACATACAGTACTAACTAAACATAACATTTTGTAATCTGATAATACTGTTCACTGACTTTTTTTGTTGGGGGGGGGGGGGTTGTAAAATCTAAAACAGTAAAAAAAGATAAGTGTCAATCAATAACAAAGAACACAGTATGCAGAAATTGCAACTAACATGATATGTGCAAGCAAGATACAAAGTAAAACGTTTACAAAGTTTAGATATAGGAATGAAGAGATTCTGAACATTTACAGGAGTTTTATTTCACTGTACTGAAGTTATTGTCTTCTTTTAAAAGGAAGCAGAAAAT
This sequence comes from Mastigoproctus giganteus, assembly GCF_048544385.1. NCBI lineage: Eukaryota > Metazoa > Arthropoda > Arachnida > Uropygi > Thelyphonidae > Mastigoproctus > Mastigoproctus giganteus. Next base: position 76,788,842 of record NC_143582.1, read on the forward strand.
TTTAACAATTAAATTGAAGATTGAGATTTTAAACAGATTTTCAAAGGTAGAAAGTGGGTCTTTGTTAGCAAGATTTTAAGAGGTTGGAAAGTCAACAATAACAGAATTAAAAACAACAAGGAAAAAATTTTAGTTCTCATCAAAACTCGATTTAGACAATGGTGAAAAAAAAAAAAAAAAAAAAAGAAAGAAAAGAAAACCTTATGAAATGACCCATCCCTCAAAGATGCTGTTTGTTGTTGTTGTAGTTGAGTTATGGGATCATCAGAAAGTAAAGCCATATTGCTCCTTGTATACTCTCTGTAAATTGCGTATTCTATGGTCAATTTTCTATTTGCTAGAGAAAAACCATCTACCCTCGCCTGAGACTGACTAACTCGGCCACGCTGTGAAAAAGGCCCATAAAAATTCCTCCCATCATTGATTGGACTCAAACTCAGGTCTTTTACACTCAGGGTGGGGAGGATGGTGATTTTACCAACTGTGTTACCCACAAGTAGATATGATCAACAAGCTGAATACTGTCCAATCAACTCCTCCTGCTGAAAAGAATGAGAGCTCTGGTAACAAAGAAAAAGTCTGAAAATGGCACAGCAAAAAATAAGTAATTATTTTCGTTAAAGGTCTATACACTATACATGTATTATTGTGGCTGAAAGTCCTATTTGTTCTGTTACCTGTGAATAAAAATACGTAAGTACAGCTTACTGTTTTTATTTCTAAACTTACTAAACTTTTTTTTTTTTTTTTTTTTTTTAAGTCTCCAGAACTGTATTTTTGATAAGTTCGAAAATCTGAACTATCCCCATTACCAATTAGTTCGGATTACGGATGCTCTACTGTATATCAATATAATTAATATAACTGGCTATAAAAATGAGCTGAATTTCTTTCAATATGGAACACAAACAAAAATAATAATATTGAACATGACACTGGAATGACTGCATTTCAACATACATCAATATCACAGTTCTCCAGATTTTTATAATGGTGCTAATTGAAATGACAGATTTTTCTTTAAATATATGAAACTGTACTCATATTAGATGGCACAGAACCATAAAATATTCTTTTACCAAAGTGCCTTCAATAATTAGTGATTACAACTTCTTAATATATTACAAAACAGTTCAACTATTTTAACATTTTTGTTCCTAGTTATTCCTGAAGGAACGTAAGTGCAAAGTCTATATAAATTTACATACAAATTTCAATTTAAAGTTCTTATAACAGTTATGTAAGAAGTAATCTGTTTTCTTCCTATAATTATGAATTCTAAAATTGTGGATCTTCTGTACAAGAAATATATTCTATAAAACTTTTCACAAAAACCTTCATTCCCCCCCCCTCAACCCTTCAGAACGCAACTGTACATTTTTTGTGTTTTAAATTCACTACACACTACTAAAAAGTAATAAGATAAACTATATACAATCTAATGAATTTTTTAAAGTTTTCCAATTTTTTCCTGATCATTTAAATATATATTTTTCTGGCTGTACATGTAGAAGAAGTATTTTTCATGATTACATAAAAATCAAAATCATGTAGGGAATATGTACACATATGGAATGTTTGACCTAACCAAAATAGAACATCTAAAAATGTAAAATATCAAGTATTTAAAAAAACCAACCCAAAAAAGAAGTACTAATAATTTTCAGTAATTCAGTAAAACATTATATAGTAAAGTATGTTCAACTGCCATTACTCGGCAATATTTGAGAATTTCTCTCTCAAATAAATTTACCATTCAGAGTAAAAATATAGTGCAACAATGTATATGCACTTTTCAATATCTAGTTGTAAAACTAGAGAAAGCTGGAAGTATCTAGACGACTTTTCCTCAATGGAAGTCAATCAAGTATTGTACTCCAGATAAAAACTTTTCACTCTTTTCAGCCATAGTAGCCTATGCAGAGAATCCTACTCTTACTCTACTGTCACAGATTTGGCAAGATTACGAGGGCAGTCAACCTATAGATAGGAAAAGGGGGGAAAATCATCAACTTAAAGTTTTGGCATGGATAACGTACAAAATTACATAACCAACATGTAAGATAGTAACAAATTATATCTTCCATTGCATTATTACCCATTATTCAATTAGGAATGAAAATTGAGTATGAGGAGAATAGGCATGTCACTAGTCAGAAATGTAATATAAACTGTAAACATACAATTTTTACAATTTCTTGCAATCATAAGGATACTCCTATGATTTCAAGATATTGTGTTCAACTATGAAATTCACAAATATATTTCAGATTTATAATCACTTTTATTGACTGGAAGTATTTGGTCTATAAAAGCAATCAGTGGTTATCTCTGAATTCAGTTCAAATGTATATGCCAAACAATCAACACACAAAAAGAGCTAAAAAAAAAAAAAAAGTTTCACAGGGGAATGATAGTTTGATATCATGGGGAAAATATCTGTCTGCTGCTCTGGAATTTGACAAGTGGTAACATGCTGAAGAAATGAAAGTCCACAGGTGAGAGACAGAGACCAAGAAATAACCAGGTAAAGGAAAAATATTAACTGACAGGAGCTGACATGCATTGAGACAGCTGACTACCTCATCCCATTGGACTGTAGAGACTGTGTTTGGGGGGGGGGGGGTAGAAGCAGACACAGGAAAATCTCTGTATCTCCATAACATGTAAAAATTTGTGGCATGTACAGAGCTGCATGCCAAGAACCTTCATCGAACAGCTGAATCCCACATATCCAAGATATCAAAAAAAAGCACAAATCAATGATTGTCCTGTCATGGTATAATGAACATCAAGCTTTGTGAATCAATGAAATTAGTCTTTTTAGTGCGAGTCATGCTGTATGCTCTTCCACCCAATGGATTTTATGAAGTCATACAGTAATGATAGTTCCATTTGATTTTATAATTTTGGTGCTAAAGTCTTATCAGTAAAATTATAAAATTAGAAAGCATAAAAGTTGTAAATTGTACTTAACTTGCTGCAATCCTGTGTATAGATAAATTTCCTTTGATGTTGTTTCAATTATCCTTTTTTTTTTTTTTTTTTTTTTTAGAATAAAGAAAAGCACAATATCTGTCACTATCACATACACATTGCAATAAGAAAATGACTACCACTGAAACTGAAAATATGGCAAACATATTGCCTCTTAATAATAAAGATGGTACATTCAAACTTGGTTATAACGGGCATGGAAATAATGAGATCATGGCTGTAATGAGCAGAAAGCCATAATGATTTTAATTTAAGCATATTCCAATACAATCACTCACTTTTATAACGAGTGTACTACACAGATATACCGAACAAATTTTGGTAACTCAGGTAGTCAAAAAAAACCCAATCCTTGAAATAGACAAAAATGTAAAAGGCAACTTAGCTTTTATGACCACCTGCATTGCATCGGATTAGGGGCCGGTTTTGATCTTGCCCTTTTGGGTATGGGGGCTATACAATAGTGCTTAGCACTTGTTGCATTACCCTATTTACAGATTGTCTTCTATTAACTGAACAATAAATTTATTTTGGGACTTCTAAGAATTTTGTCAATTGGGCTTTAAGAATGTCGTATGCATTTTGGGATTTCTAAGAATTTTGTATGTAGATCACTTTACTACTGAGCTATTTCACTTTGTAATGTTGAAAGTGCCTGTCGTGTTTAGCACTCCATGTTTTCATAACAAGCACTGCCCAATATCAATAGTCCCATTAGTATTATAATTAAGAATGAACTGCTAATATGAGATTAATAATAACAGTAGTCCCATATCAGCAGCCTATGCCTGTACATACAGTAGCCATATAGATGGCTCACTGCTAACAGGTTACAGCACTCGGTGAAAAGTGGATATAGGGTCTGGACCTCATTAGTTCCCCACAACCCTAGCTAAAGAGATTTTGTGGGACTCTTAGTTATGGTCTTAACCAGAATTTCATTATCCTTATTGCATTTGCATTTTATACAATTAAAATATTGGTATATAAAGTGAAGTGTTTCCATCATTTAATTCAGCATTGCAATTTGAAGGCAGCCTGGGTGCATCTTGTTTATTTTTTTAAGTATGCAAATAAAATGGTTTACATTCATTTTTGGAAATGAATGTAAACTATTCATTTCCAACAGACCATTTTGGAACTATACCAATGGTGTCTAATCAGCAACAGCAAATAACTTTCCCATTGGGAAAAAAAAAAGTAATTCATTAGATACAATTTAAAGTTAGAAATTGTAAAATAAAAAGGGTAATATTTAGATAATTAAACATCATAATTCAAAGATTTCAGAACACATTCACCCACTCTCTCACACAGGAGAATAAACCTTTTAAGCCAAAAACAAAAAATAAATCTGGGTCACGAAAATTAAGTCAACAGAGAAAGAATTAGTTAATCCGAGAGGTATCAATTATTTCAATTTATCCAAAAATTCTGTATTATTCATAATTCTATTTATTATTAAAGTTTACAAAAATATTATAAAACTTATTTTAATATTGATTGGATATTTCTATAACTACTCTGATATAAACATTCAGTTTTTCCAATTTGCATAAACAGATTGAAAGAACTGAATGTATTTGCTATATTGAAAAAAAAAAAAAAAAAGCCTAATTCATGCTTTATTCTTGTATCAAACAACATGCAAATTGTCCTGTGAACACATATTTATAGTCATAACAACTAGAGCAATACAGCTTAAGATGCCATTAAAGAGGCCAACAAAAAATTTTTTTTTCATACCCCAGAGCAAAAGTTAGATTTTAAAGGAAATCTATCCACTATTTCAAAAAATATCAAAATTATGTCTCTATCACACATCCATTGAAAAATACACTATTTTAGTAACTTAATGAAATACCAATGTCAAATAGATGCAATAATACAAATGCTATCATAAAAATGAATCATTCATTTTAAAGTACTTAAATCAAACATATAACGAACTACATTCTATTTCCTTAGAAAGGTTTGCCACTTGGAGAATTTTTTTTATAGTCCATTTTGCTTTCCCATTTAAGAAACCAGCAGTAATCTCCATATCACGGCAGCATCCCAGCAATCTTGTGGGTGGCTTTGGATGAAAGCTTGATCATCACTTAAATCTCGCCAAGTTTTGAGGAAAAGAAATGAGATGGGAATGAAGAAAACAGATTTCCAAAGACATCTGGAAGCCCATATTTTTAAAAGTTTTTTAAAATGATTGCCAAGCTGTTAGTTTGTTATCCTGTAGTCCTGTTTCAAATACATTATCTTTGAAGGGTTTCTTTATTTGAGGCCCAATGAGAATTCCTGTTTTTCAGTTTTGCATCTGTTAAATTGGGAAACACTTCTTTAGGTACAAGAATCCACTTCCTTCTTCATTAGCAGAGGCATATTATGCAAGAAAGCAAGCTTATGCAGCATCAGCCAAAAAAAAAAAAAAAAACCCCGCTCCCATTTCACCCCTCCATTCGTTCTAAATACCTGTCCAACTCAGCCTTAAATTTATTTAGGCTATCAACTTCCACAACAAAAGATTGAAGTCTGTTCCACCAACCAACTACCTGCTGACTAAACGCAAACTTCCGCACATCTATCCTACATCTGCCTTTCCTCAATTTGAATTTATGCCTTCTCAGGTGGTTATTCTGAGCAAGAAGAAGAATCCCATCAGCATTGGGCATGCTCAAACCATTCAAGGCTTTATACACCTCAATCAGATCATATTGCAGGTGCTTAAGTCTCCAGACACTAATTTACAAAACTTAAGCCTTTCTTCTAAGGAGAAATCCTTTGTTCCATTCAATAATCTTGTTGCCCTTCTCTGTACTCATTCCAACAGCTCTACATCCTTCTAAAAATGAGGCCTCCAGACCTGTACACAGTACTCAAGGTGCGGCCTGACCATTGCCTTATACAAGGGGATAATCACCTCCTTATCCCTGCTAGAAAAATTCCTGTATATCATTGACAAGACACTATGAGCTACTCTTGCAGACCACTTGCACTGCTCAGAAAACTTCATATCTGCCTGCACAATTACCCCCAGGTCCTTTTCGTTCTTTACCACTGTCAGTGTAGTACCACAGAGTTGATACATCACTCTGGGGTTACATTAGCATTAGCATTAGTAGAGGCATTTGATGCAAGAAAGCAAGCTTATGCAGCATCAGCCAAAAAAAAAAAAAAAAAAAAACCCACTTCCACTTCACCCCTCTGTTCGTTCAAAATACCTGTCCAGCTGAGCCTTAAACTTATTTAGGCTATCAACCTCCACCACAAGGGATGGAAGTCTGTTCCACCAACCAACCACCCGCTGGCTAAAGGCAAATTTCCGCACGTCTATCCTACATCTGTCTTTCCTCAATTTGAATTTATGCCCTCTCAGGTGATTTTTCTGAGCTAGAGGAAGAATCCCATCAGCATTGAGCATGCTTAAACCATTCAAGGCTTTATACACCTCTATCAGATCACCTCGCTGGTGCCTAGTCTCCAGACACTGTAATTTGCAAAACTTAAGCCTTTCTTCGTAAGAGCACCCCTTTGTTCCATTCACTAATCTTGTTGCCCTTCTCTGTACTCGTTCCAGCAGCTCTACATCCTTCTTGAAATGAGGCCTCCAGACCTGTATACAGTACTCTAGGTGTGGCCTGACCATCGCCTTATACAATGGAATAATCACCTCTTTATCCCTGCTGGAAAAATTCCTGTATATCATTGACAATACTCCATGAGCTACTCTTGCAGCCCGTCTGCACTGCTCAGAGAACTTCATATCTGCCTGCACAACCACCCCCAAGTCCCTTTCATTCTCTACCACTGTCAGTGTAGTACCACAGAGTTGATACGTTGCTCTGGGGTTGCTGTTTCCCATGTGTAGTACTTTACATTTGTCAATGTTAAACTTCATTTGCCACCTCTCAGCCCATCTGCTCAACCTTTCCAGATCCTGTTGCAGCAGCATAGTGTCAGTAGTGTCCTTGACAACCCTGCCAACCTTTGTATCGTCTGCAAACTTGGACATTAAGCCCGATATACCATCATCAATATCATTTATAAATACAGAAAACAATAATGGATCCAACACTGAACCCTGAGGGACTCCACTAATAACATCAGTCCACGATGAGCAGTGTCCATTGATTACCACTCTCTGTCTTCTCCCCCTCAACCACCCCTTTATCCATAGCAGCAATTTGCCTCCAATGTCACACTGCTCCAATTTGTGTAGCAGTCTTCCATGTGCAACAGCATCAAAAGCCTTTCTAAGATCCAAGTATATAATATCAAAGTTATTCCCTGCATCCAGTTCTTTTGTGACTGCATCATAGTATCCAATCAAGTTGGTCAGGCAAGACTTCCCCTTAACAAAACCATGCTATGTCTGAGCTATAACTGAAGTCTTGTCTAAATGATCCTGCAGTGCTTCTTTAACCAGTGCCTCCATTAATTTTCCTGGAACAGAAGTTAAGCTCACAGGTCTATAATTACTTGTGTCAGCCTTTGATCCTCCTTTGTGAATTGGGGTCACATTTGAACATTTCCAGTCTATGGGTACCTCCCCTGAGTCCAAGGAAGCTCTCATAATTATGGCTAAGGGTTTGCTTACTTCCTTTGCTGCCTCCTTTAATATAACTGGATAGATCCCATCCACCCCGGGTGCCTTTCTTGTGTTTATCTTCAACAGTTTCTCCTCCACTTTACTCCCAGTTATTTCAAGATTCTGTAGCTTACTGCTAGAGTTGAATACACCTCTGGCATTCCCCTCGCTGAATAACTCCTCATGTGTGAATGTCGATGCAAAATATTCATTTAGTTTGTTAGCTACCTGAGCAGGATCATCAACACTTGACCCATCAATATCGAGTGGACCAATCTGATTCATCCCCTTCCTTCTCGAGTTTACATAAGTAAAGAACTCTTTGCTGTTTTTCTTTGCATCTCTTGCCAAGGATTTCTCGTAATCTGCCTTCGCCTGCCTAACCTCCTTTGTAACTTGGTTGCATATCAACTTGTATCTATCATAGGCTTCTGTCATGTGTTAATTTGTATGTATCCCATGCATTTTTCTTCTCTGCCATATGCCTCATTAGTTCATCTGACATCCATTTTGGCCTAAACCTTGAACAATATTTCTTAGTTGGTATGTAAAGCCTAGTAGCTTCCAAGATAAGTTCTTTGAATGCTTCCCATTTTGAATTTGCTGTTGGTAACATCATCAGTTGGTCCCACTGTATAGAATTTAAATACTGTCTCAGTCCATCGTAGTCGCCTTTACGGAAGCAATAACCCTTCCCTTTACCCCTAATGGTAGTTACCTCTTTGAGTAAATCCCACTTCAGCACACTGTGATCACTGCCACCTAGTGGTTCATTTATCTGCAGATTCTTAATGCATGGAGAATCACTGCTGATAATCAAATCAAGAGTATTGGTCCCTCTAGTTGCCTCCCGAACATGCTGATGTAGAAAACAATCATCCAATAAATCCACAAAAGCCCTGCTAGTGTGTGAGTAACCAGCCCCCAAATTCCAGTCAATATCTGGGAAATTAAAATCTCCCATTATAAGACACTCTGATTTACTGGCCCACTATTTCCCTGTACAGTTCCTTATTATACTCATCAGAGTCATTAGGCCTATAGCACACTCCTACTCTCAATTTTGATCTCCCAATGTTTATGTCACACCAAACTGACTCCACACTGCACTGTCCAGCGATGTCGACTGGCTTCACTTCCTTGGTTTTTATGTGTTTCTTAACTAATAGCATAACCCCTCCCCCCTTCCTATCCTTTCTGTAGACGTTGTACTCCCCAAATTGCAGTTCTGCATCCCTTATATCTGTGTGACACCACGTCTCTGATATCCCAACAATATCTGCCTTTGATGTTTTGAGCAATACCTCAAATTCATCAAATTTATTTACTAAACTCCTAGCATTGGTGTACACGCAAGTATACCTGCACCTGTTTCTATTCTTAGCTACCCTAACACAACCCATGTGTTTACTTGTACCGCAATGGCTCCCAGCAGTCTCTGAAATACCATGCATCTTGTTTTTCAGGCTTCTGCTCATTCTAATAGAAGCAGTGCAAGAATCTCTTTCACCTCTGCCAGTGGCTACTGTCAATCTATTGGTCTTTGTCTCCCCCCAAGCTAGCAGTTTTCCGACCCACCTAACACTGCCTCGATAGCATCAGCAAATATTCTTGCACCCTTTCTATTTAAGTGTATCCCATCCCTGTAGAAGCAATCTCTCCTGTTAACAAGTACAGTCCAGGCTGAAAAAAATTCTACCCCTTGAGCCTTGCACAATCTTTCCAGGGCCGAATTGATCGACAAGGCTCTCATCATATACTCCCTCCTATCGTGTCTGGGCAGAATTGCAGACACTTTCAAATTCAACCCTAATTCTCGGCTTTTGTTCAACAGTGACCTGTACTTGTTAAGTAATTCTGCCGGTCTCCTACTCTTAATATTATTAGTGCCAACGTGTACAACTATATCACCTTTTGTGCCCTTAAAAGATGATATTCACTCTACAACGTCATCAACCTTTGCCCCTGGCAGACATACCCTGGTCCTGTTCCACCTATCTTTTTTACAAAGCATGTTCCCCGTTTCCCTGACAATAGAGTCACCAACAACTACTAGTTCCTTCGGGACCAGCGCATTCTGCCTTAGGGGTTGTCTCTGTGTCACGCGATGCCCAAGTGCAAGCTCTGGCGTTGATGTGGGCAGCTGAGAGCTTGATGGGCCCCTCAATTTAGTTTCTTCGAGGGCATCCAACCTGTCCTTCAAGCTCTCATATAGGCCCACAAGAATGCCGAGTTGTTGCCTGATATCGATACACTCCTTGCATCGCGCACACACACAAAGACATCCCCCTTGGCAGTATCATGTCCCGTACCCGATTGCTCTGCAAACATCTAGCAAACAGTGCATTTTATAAGGCTGTGAGTCAGAGGACAACTGCCCCCCTCAGTTCTGCTCTGAGCCACAGCACTTCCATTAGCTTGAGCCTTTTGCTTTGCTGCTCTGGTCTGAGTCATGATTCTATTAATTTATTAATTAATTATGTTATGTTATTAATTATATTACGCTTCCCATATGTAGTACTTTCCCATATGTCAATGTTAAACTTCATTTGCCACCTCTCAGCCCATCTGCTCAAATTTTCTAGATCCTGTTGCAGCAGCGTACTGTCATTAGTGTCCTTAATAACCCTGCCAACCTTCGTATCGTCTGCAAACTTGGACATTAAGTTTGATATACCATCATCAATATCATTTATAAATACAGAAAACAACAATGGACTCCACTAATAACATTGGTCTATGATGAGCAGTGTCCATTGATTACCACAACCATCCCTTTATCCATAGCAGAAATTTGCCTCCAATGCCACACTGCTCCAATTTGTTCAGCAGTCTTCCATGTGCAACAGTATCAAAAGCCTTTCTAAGATCCAAATATATGATATCAAAGTTATTTCCTGCATCCAGTTCCTTTGTGACCACATCATAGTACCCAATCAAATTGGTCAGGCAAGACTTTCCCTTAACAAAACCATACTGTGTCTGAGCTATAACTGAAGTCTTGTCTAGATGATTCTGCAGTGCTTCTTTAACCAGTGCTTCCATTAATTTTCCTGGAACAGAAGTTAAACTAATAGGTCTATAATTACTTGTGTTGCTCTTTGATCCTCCTTTGTGAATTGGGATCACATTTGCACATCTCCAATCGATGGGTCTCTCCCCTAAGTCCAAAGAAGCTCTTATATAATTATGGCTAAGGGTTTGCTTATTTTCTTTGCTGCCTCCGTTAATATAACTGGATAGATCCCATCCACCCTGGGTGCCTTTTTCATGTTTATATTCAACAATTTCTCCGCCACTTTCCTCTTAGTTATTACAAAATCATCTAGCTCACTGCCAGAGTTTAACTCACCTCTGGCATTCCCCTCCCTGAATAACTCCTCATGGTGAATGTAGATTCAAAATACTCATTTAGTTTGTTAGCCACTTGAGCAGGATGATCAACACTTGAACCATCAATATCCAGTAGACCAATCTGATTCATCCCTTTCCTTCTACAGTTTACATAAGTAAAGAACTCTGTTGTTTTTTTTTTTGCATCCTTTGTCAAAGATTTCTTATAATCTGCCTTTGCCTGCCTAATCTCCTTTTTTGTGACTTGGTTACAGTTGTTGTTGTGTTTGGATTTTTCTGGTGCAAAGGTTACTAAGGCCATATTGCACCTATTATAATATTTAATACTATTTTTATTGGCTTCTATGGAAGCAGTTAGAAATGGTTACATAAACCTATTCGTTTCAGAAAGAAGAAAAATTCTGTAAGATTTGAATTTTTGCCTATGATATGGCTAAGTGACAATTCCCGTAAGGTTGAGAGAGAGAAGTGAATGAAATTAGACAAGAGTTGTCATAATACAAGGTGCATTCCAGGAGTATGTGTTTTATTGTGAGTGGCCTGTGGCAGTGCGAACACTGTGGAGGGGCATTACCTGATAACCGGAATAGATGGGTCAAGTGAGTGTGGTCTATTCGGGTTCTCGTTAGGACTACCTCTTCTTGTCTGTTTGTGCAGAAATTGGAGGCCCATAATTGCAGTACAGGTTTAAATTTCAAGGAGTTTGTTATGTATATGCATTTGCCACTGAAGTGTTGCCACTGAATGGGACCAGAAAATTCATTGGGGGCTGTGCTGGACGGATGCTTGGTAGCAGCATCTGCAATTTCGTTTCCTAGTATTCCAGTATGGCCTGGGATCCAGCAGAAGACAACCTTTTGCCAATGATCTCTGAGACGAATCAACTCTGATTTGATGAGCTGTAGTAATGGATGAGTAGATGGCAAAATCTTTTGCATTGCTGATAGGGCACTTCGCAAGTCTGTGTAGATTATGCTCTTTTTGATTGAGAGATGGAAAATGTTTTCCAGAGCAAGTTTTATGGCATATATGGCACCACTAATTCAGTGGTGTAACTACTGAATTAGTCGGAAGTGACACTGAAATGATAGCGTCATGGAATACAGCTGCTGCACCTGTTCCACTCTCAGACTTCGATCCATCATTATATATTTTAGAGAAGTCAGGATAACATTGTATATGTGCAATGTGCAGCTGTTGTATGTTATTATCCATTAAGGAGTGTTTCCCCCATTGGTGGAAATAACTGTTACAAGACGACCATAGACAGACCACGGAGGAACGTGATCTATAGGCTCTTGGTGGACTTTGAGTTTTATATTCCCGTTTTCTGCTAGTTCCATGAACCTAATACCTGCAGGACTAGTTGCTTGTGGTTTGTTTCTGTAAAAGGTGGTGGGCTGCAGATCACTAAATATTGACCAATTAGGATGGGTCGACTGGCTTTGGATATTGGTTGCATAGTTCAGTAATAACATCTTTCTTCTGATGGTTAGAGGAGCTTCATACGTGATGAATCATTTTTTCGAGGGTTTTGCTCAGACAGCTGGTAAGTGAAATTGGTCTGTAGTTATGAGGAACAGAATAGTCTTTACCAGGTTTTGGGATAGCCAGTACGTAGGAATGATGCCAGGAGCTTGGGAATGTATGTTCAGTGAAGATCAACAGTGATGAGTGTGACTTTGGATCCAAATTTTTGAGCATTATATAAAATATCCCATCAGGGCCAGTGGCACTGTTCCTTGTGTTGGTAAGAGCATGCTGCAGTTCAACCATGGTGAATGGTTGATTACATGTTAGTGCACATCTGTCAGTGAAATTCAGTTTGGATTTTTCGGTTACACCTTTAATTTTTTGAAATTGTTGGTCATAAGCAGTTGAGGAGGACAACTGAGAAAATACAGATCCTAATGCATTTACGATTTCTGCAGGGATAGAGAGTTCCTGTCCACTCCAGTTAATTAGTGGAGTAGACGTTGGAGGAATTTTGCCATTTAACAATTTTATCTTATTGTATTTTATCTTATATACAGTCTGATGTCTGTATTTTTATTAACTGAGGAAGCGAATTTAATCCATGATTCTTTTCTTGCTTTCCATCTGATATAACGGGCTCTTGCTCTAAGTCGCTTATAATTAATAAGATTGGAGGTGGTTGGATGTTTGTGGAATTGATTCCATGCTTTGTTTTTCTCTTTTTTTGCATTGTTGCACTCTTCGTTCCACCAATTTAATTTTTGCCTTTTCTTGACTTGGTATTGTGGAATGGCAGCGGTTGCAGCTGTTAGAATTTGGTTTGTTTTATGTTCAGTAACATGGTTGATAGAAGAGCACTGCATGATATGGTTGTCGAACGAGACAAGCCTGCTGTATTTTATCCAGTCAGCCTTTGGAAATTTCCATTTTACTGGATTATCTCTTGGTGATGAACAGGAAGTTTGAATTTTGCATATTATTGGGAATTTTGCATATTATTGATCGCTGTTGTGAGGATCGTTAAGAGTTACCCAATCGATACTTGGATAAAGCACTGGAGAGCAAATGGAAAGGTCTATTGTGGAGGTTGATCTGGTAGAAAAATGGACATAGGTAAGAGAGCCAGTATTCAACAATGTTAAATCCTGTCTGTCAATCACCATTTCAATAAGCTTACCACGCTTGTCTAAGCTAGGGGAAACCCATAATGGGTGGTGAGCATTAAAGTCACCTAGTATACAGAAGGGGTGGTAGTTACAACACAAGATCTTCGATTTCCTGAATATAATATGGACAATTAGGTGGTGGAAGATAAATTGAAACTAATGTAACAGTGATTCCAATTACTATGCGTATGGCAACAGCTTCTAAAGAGGTTTGCAATGGAATTCATCTGGAGGGGACTCGAGTCCAACAGGATGGCTACTCCTTCATGAGCACCATTAGTGTCGGATCTATCCTGTCTGAAGATAGTGTAATTTTTGACTGTACAGGAAACTTGGGGCGTCAAGTTAGTTTCTTGTAGGCACATGGCAACAGGATGGAAGCAGTGAATTAGTTCATTAATATCATCGATGTTGCTGCGAAAATCTCTACAATTCCACTGAATGATGAGTTCCATTATTTGGTTTTGTTCGTGGAAGATGTATCTGACTGCTTTTTATAAGTTGATTGTTTATGACGGTCTGGTTTTAGTTTTTCTTTTCGGGGAAAAGTGGGACATCCTGATTCATTATTATCGTCCATATCATCTTCTGCGTGTATTTCAAGCAGTTCTTCTTGACCAATAGTATCATCTGTATCCATGCTTGTTAGGCATGATTCTTTCGTCTCAACAGGATACAATCTTTGCAAATTTTCTGCTACCTGGAAATGCAGAGGTCTCTGGGATGGAATTGCGAGTGGCATATTATTGCTTTGATCTACTGAATTTGGTTTAGATGGATGCTGGCCCGAGAGTACTGATCGAGCCCAGTCTGATATTGATATTTTTGGAGAGATGGATACTTCTGTCTGACATGCCACTGATTTGTGTCTGTGAATGGTGGAAGCATAAGTGCGTTTTGGTATACTTAAGTTGACCTGTTTATTCGCTTCTTGATAAGAGACTATTTTCAATTTTATATTTTTGTATTTTTTTTCCTATCTTCTATAGTTCACAATTTTTGGAGTAAGCTGGATGCTTACCACTACAATTAGAGCACTGTGGTGTTGAAGCCTTGCATTCTGCTTGCATGTGATTTTTGCAGCCGCAGTTCAGACATATAACGTCTCCACGGCATGCTGTCTGAGAATGGCCGAACTTTTGGCATTTATAACATCTGTGTGGATTTGGAATATATGGCCTAACGCAGCAGTTCAAGTAACCTGCTTTGACAGAACCTGGGAGATTTGGCGTACTAAAGGTTAAGATTATATTTCACGTAGGAGCTAAGCTGCCATCTTTTCTGATCATGATTCGTTTTGTATGAGACACATTGTTCTTTTAGCTCCTGGACTTTTTCTTCCTCAGAAACGTTTAAAAGATCCCATTCGGAGATCACTCCCTTGGAAGAATTCAGTGTGTTGTGTGGGGTGACCTGAATCGGTATTCCTCTTAAAGAAGTTAGTTGTAATAGTAACTCAATGTCTTGAATGAGATGTCTCTATCAGTAAATTTCCTGATTGGAGACGTTTGACCATTTTTGGTGAACCTGCAGCATTTTTTAGGCATCTCTGGATGATAAAAGGGTAGAGCTTGCTCACAGGTTGGGATGACAAAGAATATACTATAAGGAAAGCTGGAGATTCCTGTTTCCTAGTGTCCTTTTTAAGTCGCTTTCAAAGAGAGAAGTCATGGTCGGTGTCATTGTCATGTTCATGTTGAGAGCTCTTGGGCTCTAAGCATGGAAATACATCAATTTCCATTTCTGCTCCTTTTAGCCACGAGAGATGAATTTTCCTCCAGGTTACCAGCCCTGCCATGTGGAGGCAGGAGCTGTGCCACCAGTAACCAAGCGGATATTGAAGTTAGTAGAGTGGTTAGTATTTGATACGAAGACTTAAGAAAAGAAAGGTGGACTCCCTTTCTAGGTTTTTACTTCTGACTTTGCAAGCAAAGAACCACTTGATGTGAACAAAAGAGGAGAAAATCACACGAGAAAAGAAATAAAACTATATTGTTTCCAAAGAGCACTCTATAAATCACAAAGAGAAAAACGCTTGACACTCGGGGCCTTTGGTTACAGACCAGCTTATATCTATCATAGGCTTCCATGTCACCCAATAATTTATATGTATCCCATGCATTTTTCTTCTCTGCCATGTATCATTAGTTCATCTGACATCCATTCAGGCCTAAACCTTGAACAATATTTCTTAGTTGGTATGTAAAGCCTAGTAGCTTCCAAGATAAGTTATTTGAATGCTTCCCATTTTAAATTTACTGTTTGTAACATCGTCAGTTGGTCCCACTGTATAGAATTTAAATACAGTCTCGGACCATCGTAGTCGCCTTTACGAAAGCAATAACCCTTCCCTTTACCCCTAATGGTAGTTACCTCTTTTGAGTAAATCCCACTTCAGCACACTGTGATCACTGCCACCTAGTGGTTCCTTTATCTGAAGATTCTTAATGCATGAAGAATCACTACTGATAATCAGATCAAAAGTATTACTCCCTCTAGTTGCCTCCCGAACATGCTGATGTAGAAAACAATCATCCAATAAATCCAGAAAAACTCTCTGATTTACTGGCCCACTATTTCCCTGTACAGGTTCTTCTTATTATTATTATTATTAATAGCCATATGGTGCAAGGAAGCCCGAGGCTTATGTTGCACCGGCCAAAAAAAAAAAAAAAAAAAAAAAATTTCCAGCATTAAGCTGAGAGAGAAAGAGAGAATCACCAAGAAAGCAAAAAAGAGAAGAATGATGATATTCAGCTCAGACCTTGGGTTTTCCAAGCCCATACTCACCAGATGTGAGCCCCTGGGGTATTATACTCATCAGGTTCATTAGGCCTATAACACAATCCTACTCTCAATTTTGATCTCCCAATGCTTATGTCACACCAAACTGACTCGACACCGCACTGTCCAGCGATGTCGACTGGCTTCATTTCCTTGGATTTTGTGTTTCTTAACTAATAGCATAACCCCCTCCTCCCTTCCTATTCTGTCTATCCTTCTTGTAAGCATTGTACTCCCCAAATCCCAGTTCTGCATTCCTTATATCTTTTGTGACACCACATCTCTGATATCCCAACAAATCTGCCTTTGATGTTTTGAGCAATACCTCAAATTCATCAACTCCTAGCATTGGTATACATGCAAGTATACTTGCACCTGTTCCTATTCTTAGCTACTTTAACACAACCCATGTGTTTACTTGTACCGCAATGACTCCCAGAAGTCTCTGAAATACCCTGCATCTTGTTTTCCAGGCTGCTGCTCATTCCAACAGAAGCAGTGCAAGAATCACTTTCACCTCTGCCAGTGGCTACTGGCAATCTATTAGTCCTTGTATCCCCCAGAGCTAGCAGTTTTCCGACCCACCTAACACTGCTTTCATCTAGAACCTTAACAAAAATTCTTCATTAATCCAAACTGTATAGGCAAACATGGAAGAACCTTTGTTTCAACCAGTGGAACATATTTTATATGACTTCTCCCTAGTAAAAATTCCTCACCCTTTTCTCACTGCTGCACAATATACTGCTTTTCTGTTGTACAACTGTCCCACAAGCACAGAAAGCAACAATATTTAGTGAAACCTCCCTGCAGACCAGTAATTAATCCAATTTCCTTAAGACAGTGGTTTTCAACTGAGGTGCCGCAACAACATTCTTGGGGTGCCGTGTAATTTTGGTTTAAGTTACTTAAAGTTATTATTATTATTATTTTTTTTGAAATTTATATATTTATTTCATTATAAAATGGGTACGGTACAATATCCATTGTACCGTATCTTTTTAATCTTGTGGTGATCTATAATTGATCTTTATTTAGTACCGCTATATAAAGAATAAAATTATTATATAGGTATAAATTAAAAGGTCGAAAACCAATGTGTTAGGTGTTTCTTTTGACCTAGGGATGCAGTGAAAAAATTACTGGGACAGTAAGGACACCATGAACTGAGAAAGTTTGGGAACCCCTGCCTTAAGATTGCCACAGACACTCCAAACAAAGTTATGATACTTTACTGCACTCAGGATCTTGGTCATACCTTCATGTTGCTTTCAAGACAATGGCAGTAGATGAACTGATGGGAATGCATTTCCATTATGAGGCAAAACTGCTTTTAAACTTAATTTGAGGGATCGATAAATATATATCATTCATTAGGATTGTGTTCAATGCCCAGTTCATTCAGAAGGCCACTAATATCTTAACAGAAACACACTATCTTCCATAATGAAATATTTGGAAAACACTTTGTGATGTTTTCGATACACTGTTTTATTTCCTGTTTCAAGTAACTTCCATTGTTGAAACCTAGAACCCAAGAGCTCTGCTTACTCTTTAGATAAGTTTAAATCAAGGACTGTCATTCAACTCTTCTTGCTTAAGTGCAATATGTTATAATTTTCTGGTTTGTATTCTAAATCTTTTAAAGTGGTTTGCTTATGGTCCAGCAAGGTCTGCAACACAAGAAGCCTCACTATATTCATCATTGCTTCCTTTATCCCATGATTTGGAGGGGGGGGAAGGATCTAGTATCGACAGGTAACAGGCTTTATTACAGATGATATGCTAGTATAGTTTATGCTTTCCTTGCTTATTCTGGACATCCGTCATATTTCTGTCAAGCAGAAATAGCAATCAAAGTGGTTCAGTGGTTCTTGCCACACTATATCAACATCAAAAGGCATACTTTTAATTTTTCCAATTAGCCACATCTCCGATTTGTGGTGCAGGTAATACAAGCACATACATGGAGCTCACGTTCTCGTCAACGATCTTGAAACTTTAGTATAAAAATATGGTCATTTCATAATACTGTAGATTCTCTTCTTCTGAGTTTTTCTTGTAAATCATCCACAACACATAACAGAAATTGTCAGGTGATTCAGATACTTCCTTTGTTTCAGCTTAAAAACATTTTAACAATATAATGCTAAGCCAAATACAGACAAAACAAACAATATGCAATAGATACACAGAAAAACCATACACACACTCACTACAAATATCTTTCTGTTACTGAAGGAGAGAAGCAAACAAATATGGCTGAACATCTTAACCCACCCCAATATTACTGCCATTTATGAGCAAACAAATGTAAACGTTATTATCAAGTTTTAGTAAGATATATGTATTATGGGTAAACACAAAAACCTGAATATGCAGAAATTGTGATGTGATATGAAATTTTAAGAATTATTTTCTCTTAAAATTGGTGCAATAACTACTGATATATTAGTAGAGGTATGTTGGCCAGTGCAGTGTTTGTTTCAAATGTGACACAAAAAATACTGTCAGCAAATTCATTCTACTGGATAAAAACAAATCTTTTATGATAACAAAAAAAAAAAATGGCATGCCTTTAAAAAACCAACTCACATTATATCCCCGTAAAACAGCAATGTGATATGAAAGCAACTGAAGTGGTATGACAGTTAACACTCCTTGAAGGCAGTCAACTGTATGAGGTACTTCAAGATGATTGAAAGCATGCTTTGCAGTTTCTTTATCCCCTTGTTCACAAATGATAATTGGCCGTCCATCGCGGGCACATACCTGTGAAAGCAAAGGGTATGGTGAATTTATGAAATAAATTCTATAGATAATCTTTTGTTTGACATATCATGTATACTTTGAAGAATTAACTGTTATGGTATCCTTATATGTTAATGAAAATCAACCCAATATTTTCAATGAACTTTTAAAAAATTCACTTAAGATCAGTAATATAATTTTCCTGAGATTTTAATGCATATCTGACAACTCTGAAACATCTGAATTTGTAATAAACTTTCTGCATACAGATACAGATTATTTTTTTTCTGTCAGAATAGCATTCTGGGACCTTACTTCCAAATGACCCCGGGGGCACCTTACTTCCAAATGACCCCGGGGGCTCACATCTGGCGAGTATGGGCTTGGCAAACCCAGGGTCCTGAGCTGGATATCATCATTCTTCTTTCTTTCTTGGTGATTCCTTTCTACTTCTCTCTCTCTCTCTCTCTCTCTCTCTCTCTCTCTCTCTCTCTCTCTCTCTCTCTCTCTCTCTCTCTCTCTCTCTCTCTCTCTCCTCTCTTCTCTCTCTCTCTCTCTCAGGGTAACTTGGGGAATTTTTTTTTTTTTTTTTTTTTTTGGCTGGTGCAGCATAAGCCTCAGGCTTCCTTGTACCATATGGCTAATAATAATAATAATAATAATAATTTGTATATAAAAATTAATGATAATAGTAAAAATAAGTTAATGAAAGCAATGTCAAACAGTGCCATGGATAAATTGTGTAAATCATTATAAAGTGCAAGGAATCATATTTTAAAGTCATTTGCATTGTTTGTATATTCTACAATTATTTTTGTTGTTGTTGAATTACATAGTACCTTTTTGTAGTACAGCAGACTCTTGATTTACGGATTAACCGGGACACTTCGACTCCAAATTTAAAAAAAAAAAATTAACCAGAAATCATAAATTTCAAGTAATAACTAGAATAGGTATAAACATGTGTTTTGAAAGTCTTAAATAAGCAACAAGAAGTGGTGTTATAAGTCATTACTGGGAGATTATTATCCTGCAACCTGCAGCTTAAAAAAAGACCAAATGTTTAGTTTGTTTTAGTGCATCGCGTTGATTGTTGTGTTCCATCGCACTGCTAAAGGACAAATTTTGTTTTGTTATTTATCTCAGGGATGTCATAATTTTTTTTTTTTATAGAACTATTAGTGTTTTTTTTTTTTTTTTTTGTTGTTTAGAAATCATGAAAATGATGAGCAAATGCAAGAGTTGTGCTTTCAATTAAACAAAAACTTGAAATTATTCAAAAGTTTGAAAACGGTGCATCCATTAAATATCTAATGAACCATTATAACATTGGTGACCAAACCTATGCAACCTTGTAAAAAAATAAAGGGAAGCTATTAGATTTAAAATCAACATTGTAAAAAATAAATGAGTGTCCAATACGAGAGTAGTGTGTGGTAAGTTTTTTTCGTTTTTTATCCATTACCATAGTTTTTACATAGGTTGCTCAACATTTTTCAATACAGTAAGTCCCCGACTTATATAGCTTCAGACTTAGCATTCGCATTAGTAGAGGCATACGATGCAAGAAAGCAAGCTTATGCAGCATCAGCCAAAAAAAAAAAAAAAAAACCCTCTCACTTCACCCCTCTGTCCAGCTCAGCCTTAAATTTATTTAGGCTATCAGCTTCCACAACAAAAGATGGAAGTCTACTCCACCCATTGACCCGCTGGCTAAAGGCAAATTTCTGCACATCCATTCTACAACTGTCTTTCCTCCAGTTGAATCTGTGCCCCCTCAGGTTCTTAATCTGAGCAAGAAGAAGAATCCCATCAGCATTCAGCTTGCTCAACCCATTCAAGGCTTTATACACCTGAATCAGATCACCTCACAGGTACCTACTCTCCAGGCACTGCAATTTGCAGAACTTAAGCCTTTCTTGGTAAGAGCACCCCTTTGTTTCCCTCACCAATCTTGTTGCCCTTCTTTGTACTCGTTCTAGAAACTCTATATCCTTCCTAAAATGAGGCCTCCAGACATGTACACAGTACTCCAGGTGTGGCCTGACCATTGCCTTGTATAACGGAATATTCACCTCCCTGTCTCTGCTAGCAAAATTCCTATATATCATTGAAAAGACTCCATGACCTGCCCTGGCACCCCATCTGCACTGCTCAGCAGACTTCATATTTGACTGCACAATTACCCCCCCCCCCAGATCTTTTTCACTTCCCTGAGTGTAGTACCACACAGTTGGTACATTTCTTTTCCGTTATTGCTATTCATATGCAGTACTTTGCATTTTTCAATGTTAAACTTCAGTTGTCACTTCTCAGCCCATTTGCCAAACTTATCTAGATTCAATTGGAGTAGCATACTGTCTTTACCATCATTAACAACCCTGCCAATCTTTGTATCATCTGCAAACTTAGACATTAAACCTGATATACATTCATCAATATCATTGATAAACAAACAAAACAACAATATGCCCAACACCAAACCCTGGGGAACTCCACTAATAACATTTGTCCATGAAGAGCAGTGTCCATTGATTACCACTCTCAGTCGTCTCTCACTCGACCATCCCTTTATCCATTGTAGCAACTTACCCTTAATGCCATATCTCTCCAATTTGTACAGCCATCTTCCATGTGCAACAGTATCAAAAGCTTTCCTGAAATCCAAGTATATGATATCAAAATTATTTTTGGCATTCAGTTCCTTTGTGACCACATTATAGTATCCAACCAAATTGGTCAGACAAGACCTCCCTTTAACAAACCCATACTGTCTTAACTATTATTGCAGTCTTGTCTAGATGATCCCGAAATGCTTCTTTTACCAGTGATTCTATTATTTTCCCCAAAACACAAGTTAAACTAACAGGTTTATAGTTACTTGTGTCACCTTTTGAATCCCCTTTGTGAATTGATGATACATTTGCACACCTTCAGTTCATAGGGACCTCCCCTGAGTCCAAGGAAGCTCTCATAATCATGGCTAAGGGTTTGCTTACTTCCTTTGCTGCCTCCTTTAATATAACTGGATAGATCACATCCACCTCAGGTGCCTTTTTTTTTATGTTTAACTTCAACAATTTCTCCTCCACTTTGCTCTCAGTTATTACAAAATTCACTTAGCTCTCTGTTAGGGTTGGATAAACTTCTGGCACTCCCCTCATTGAATAACTCCTGATGTGTGAATGTAGATGCAAAATACTCATTCAGTTTATCAGCTACCTGAGCATGATCATCAATAGTCAATGTTAATAGTCTATGTTAAGTGGTCCAATCTGATTCATCCCTTACCTTTTAGAGTTTACATAATTAAAGAACTCTTTCTGTTTTTCTTTGCATCCTTTGCCAAGGATTTGTCGTAATCTGCCTTCGCCTGCCTAACCTCCTTTGTGACTTGATTACAGATTAGTTTATATCTACCACAGGCTTCTGTGTCATCTGATACTTTATACGCATCCCATACATTTTTCTTCTCTACCACGAGCCTCATTAATTCATCTGACATCCATTTAGGCCTAAACCTTGAACAGTATTTCTTAGTTGGAATGAAAAGCCTAGTAGCCTCCAAAATTAAGTCCCTGAAGGCTTCCCATTTAGAATTCGACATTGGTAGCATCATCAGTTGATCCCACTGTACAGAATTTAAAAACTCTCTGAGGCCTCTGTAGTCACCTTTACGAAAGCAATAGCCCTTCTCTTTAGCCTTGATGGCAGTTACATCCTTAAGTAATTCCCACATCAGTACATTGTGATCACTGTCACCCAGTGGTTCCTTTACCTGCAAATTCTTAATGCATGAATAATCACTGCTAATAATCAGATCAGGAGTAAAACTCACTCTGGTTGCCTCTCAAACATGTTGCTGTAGAAAACAGTCATCCAATAAATCCAAAAAAGTCTTGCTACTGTGCGAGTGACCAACCACAAGTTCCTGTCAATATCTAGAAAGTTAAAATCCCCCATTATAAGACTTTCTGATTTACTGGCACACTATTTCTCTGCACAATTGCTCATTATATCCATCAGGCCTATAACGCACACCTACTCTCATTTTTCCTTTCCCAGTGCTTACGTCACACCAAACAGACTCAACATTGCATTGTCCACCAACATCAATTGGATGCACTTACTTTGATTTTATGTTTCTTAACTAACAGCATAACCCCTCCTACCTTCCTGTCTTGTCTATCCTTTCTGTACACATTGTCCTCCCCGAATTCCAATTCTGCACTGCTTATATCTATGTGACACCACGTCTCTGATATCCTAACAATATCAGCCTTTGATTTCTTGACTAGCACTCATCAAATTTATTAACTATACTCCTAGCATTGGTGTATATGCAAGTATACATGCACCTGTTTCTATTCTTAGTTACCCTAACACAGCCGATGTATTTATTTTTTCCACTCTGACTCCCAGCAGTACTGGAAATCCCCATTGCCTTGCTTTCCAGGCTGCTGCTCAATTGCATTTAAACAGAAGCAGTGCAAGAATCACTTTCAACTCTGCCAGTGGCTACTGTTAATCTATTAATCTGTGTATCCCCCCAAGATAGCAGTTTTCTGACTCACTTAACTCTGCCTCAATAGCATCAGCAAATATTCCTGCACCCTTTCTATTTAAGTGTATCCCATCCCTGTAGAAGCAGTCTCTCCTGTTAACAAGCACAGACCAGGCTGAGAAAAATTCTACCCCTTGAGCCATGCACAATCTCTCCAGGGCCGAATTGATCAACAAGGCTCTCATCATATACTCCTTCCTACCGTGTCTGGGCAGGATTGCAGACACTTTCACATTCAACTCTAACTTGCAACTTTTTTCAACATTGAGTAAATCTGCAGATCTCTTACTCTTAATGTCATTAGTTCCAAAGTGTACAAAACAATATCACCTTTTGTGCCCTTAAAAGATGATATCTGCTCTACAAAGTCATCAACTTTTGCCCCTGGTCCTTTTTTTTTTTTTTTTTTTTTGGTAGTTGTTGGCACATAGGCTTCTGTGGCCATAATGTACCTCCCAAGGTTTTTACAGTACTTTGATCCAAGCCCAAGGCGGGAATCAAACCTGCGATCTTTGGGTTGCCAGGCAGGCACTTTACCCACCCAGCTAGCCCGGTCGACTACCCTGGTCCTGTTCCACCTATCCTTATGTTACGTTATTTATATATATTTTTTATATGACTGAAGATTTCAGCATAATAACGTAAAAACTCACAGAATTCCAGCTATCGGTATTAACACAAATACAATGAGATCAAGTTTACTACCCATCTATAATGAATCGCACTAACAGAAAAGCCCAATTACCCGGAAAGTGCAAATTGTTTTTATTGTTTTATGGCAGTGACCTCCAGAAATATACTTTAGTAAAATGTGAGCTTGCATAGGGTGTAATAGTGAGTTAACCCTGTGAAGCTTAACCCTTGACCCTGTGAAGTTCTTTTCAGAAAATTGAATTCTGACTGTTATCATGGTGCTGACTAAGAGAATAAGTGACAGCACTACTAGTATATCTACCAAGAAAAGGAAAGTCCTCGATTTGGATTAGAAAATTATAATAAGGATGTATGAAAATTGCCAAACATTAACACATATTGCGCAGAATTCAGATTTGTCAGTGGCAATGGTGAACACAATAATAAAGCAGAAAGACAATATGAAAAGCGGTGAAGTGATCGGCATCAATGAAGTTAACTTTGTATATTGACCAAGGCTACGAAATACAAATCAGTTTTTACAGTACAATAACATGCATTTTTTTCTTACTTATGTGCCACTCTGGCTGCTTCACCACTGTCCCCAGATAAAGTTTTTAATTGAACTAATTAAAAATATATAACTATTTTTCTTCATGCTTCTGAGGATATTATGTGGTTTTTGTAATTTTGGCATATCAGGGATATAGTAGCAATATTTTATTAGTCATTTCCGAGTTAGTTACGTAAAACTTTGACTTACGTAAGAAGTCGTGGAATGTATCTCTTATGTATGTCGGGGACTTACTGTATTTTTGGATTAACTGGGAACTTTTTTTTACCATTGACCTGGAAAATCGAGAGTCACTGTACTTTTATACTGTAAATTTTTGTATTCCATTTAAAAAGCTTTGCAAAATATAAAGCATTATCAAGTGTAGAAAGACCAAAATTATTAATTAATGCTACTTATAAGATAAGTAGCATTAATATATAATTATAAGATATAACATAAAAAAAAAATTTCTTGTTATACTTCAGCACAATCACCATGTTTTTTTTTTTTTTTTTTTTTTTTTTTTTTAATGGAAACCCCAAACACGAGAGGTGTTAGAACCTATAGTACTTCGTATCGTGCTTGGGTTGGAGGTGGTCAGAGGAGTTTACAATAAATCTTAAATACAATTGTTAATTGTATTGAAATAAATAAATAAATAAATAAATAAATTTTCGGTTTATACTCCGGCACGACAACCAAGTCAATAGAGTTTACAATAAATCGTCAATACAAATATTTATCGTATTTAGTAGTCACGGGCTTGAACCCCGGTCCACTCAAGGAACGCGTGCTATGCACTCTCGCTCCTGACCACTGGGCTACGTCAGGCCCACTCAAAGGGCGAGTGCTACTGTTCTTTCACTCCTGACCACTGAGCTACATCAAGTAGCATTATAAGATAAATTCAATAAATACAGTGTTCTAGAAAAAACATTGGGAACAATCTTTTCCCTCAAGACATACAAAAAAAAATCCTTTTTATGTAAAAATGGTGACTTCAAATGGGAAACTGGTACCTCTCAGAAAACAACCAACTACCTGCAGTGGTTTCCAAACCCCACTCCCTGAAGTCAGAGATAACAATGAATTTTTGTATTCTCAAATGCAATTATTCAAGTGAAGAAGTTGTGGTCTCTTCTGCTGTATAATTAGCTACAGAATAAATTTTTAAAAGACAATTTTATCAAGATAAATTTCTCCTTTATCCCGCCTCAATTTAAACATATAATAAAAATATATTAATGAAACTTTAATTTGCACATGGAAAAAAAAAAAAAACATTTACTTCTGAGAGGGAATGCTGCCTTCCTTATTTATTAATTGCATATTTTTTATAGGATAAACTTTTATACACACAGTAATCCATTTCCATATAATGAAATGGCATTTAGAGTGACAAAAATTGCAACATATCAAAAACCATATCAAATGTAAGATTTGATTAACAGCTTTCACACTGTTATTTGTTACAGGCCACAGTTAGTGCTCTCCATAAAAATAAACTATAAAATCCCAATTAGTGTTGTGGAGGTGAAAAGCTCATGTCATTGGGGAGTAATGGGTGACACAAACTAATAAATATTCATGCATCAAGCTATAAAGCTTCAATCAGTGAAAAAATTGAGACCATGATGTAGGTGGGCATGTGCATCATTGTAGTTTAGTTATGATGATGCCTTATTCATAAAATTTGGTTTGTTTAAAATTCAGCAATGGATTTTAAATAAACCAAAGTTGGTTTAAAATTCAGCTATGAATTTTAAATAAACAAAAGTATAAGAATAAGACATCATTATACATCTCATATTGAGAAATCCTTCACGAGTTGCTTGGCTCTTAAACTTAAAATAAGTATAAAGCTCTTCCATTAGAGAAGTCTGATATTACTTATTCTCAGTTAAGTACCACCACCACCCAGACAGTACTGTTTTAAAACTATTTGGCCTCTCCTCGGTGAGAAGCAGCTTGTACTTATATTAGAGGGTATAACATGTTAGTTGCCGATAATAATTACTGATATACACTCAGTGATTAATGAATTATGACCACCTCATCCGTAATGGACTATGCTGCATAGCTTACAGTATGAAAAGAAAAACAGCTTCATACAGTGGTAGAACAGTGGTAATTTGCATTTGGTCATGTAATGCAAAGTGATAAAGTAGCAGTTATGGGACATAGTAAAGATATCACAGAGTTTCAAAAGGACATGACTGTGAGGGTGCATAATGTGCATAGTGTTAGGGTCAGGTGCCACCTGTGGTTCCCACATCTGCGCCATACGTACACTGTGAAGAAATACAGTACTACTGTAGATGCCAGAAAAGTGTTTTATGTTGGATGTGTAGTTTTGTGTTGGGTTCTGTTGTGTGTTCTGGCATTTGGCCGCACAGCCCCTGGTGGAACCCCACGTTGCCCGCGCACACACAACTAGGAGGTAGCCAGGCTGCCCATAATTCTCTGGCTAGTCTCTGTCAGGGTCGCCTCAGCTTCCTGAGCAGAGACCTTAAATTTTTTTTTTAAAAATACCAATATAAAAAAATAATAATAATAATAAAATAAATAAATAAATAATAATAAAATAAATAAATTAATTAATTAAAATTAAAAAAAAAAAAACACAGTCCACTGTGTTCAAGATGTACAATGATTGGTGTCAAATAGGTCAAACCAACAGCAGATCACTATGCAACAGTTTAAATCACTATACAATATGGGGAATGCAAGGACAATATCCCAAATGATGATGCACTACATATTCAGATGTATGGTGTCAACAACATGCTGGTTGGACACAAGGACTGGAAACAAGTGTGCTGGTTGGATGAGACATGCATGGACACATCATTAATGGTGCCCACTACAGAAGGAGGTAGTGGTTGCTTAATATGAGGCATGTTTTGCTGGCAAGAACTAGGACCCCTATTGCATACAGACCAATGTTTCACTGGCGAGGTCTACTGGCAGCTCTTAGGAGATCATATGCAACCTGCCATGTTGCATTTTTTTCCCAGGTAGAAATAGGACCTTCCAAAATGATAATGCACTGGATCATTGGGCTGTGTCACTGTGCACGAGTGGTTACAGGAACACAATGAAGATATCACCCATCTTCATTGACCTTCCAGTTCTCTTAATCTGAATCCAATTGAACACCTGTGGGATGTTTTGGAATGGGAAATGAAGCATATGGACGTATAAGTGTCATCTATTCTGACACTGTGGAAAGCCTTGCAGGCAGTATGGCTGCAGATTCATACAGACATCTTAAAACGTCTAGTGGAGTCAATGCCAAGGTGAATAGAGGCTGTTATTCATGGAAATGGTGGTCCAACACTGTATCAAGTAGGTGATTTTTTTTTTTTTTTTTTTTCAAAATCAGAAATCTAAAACCAAGACTACGAAAATTAGCTTGGTTTCAGGTATGTGTGATACATTTATAATAAAGTGATATATAGTACAAATAAATAAATGTGTACATATGTATTTATAAATATAATTGCTGGATACAGTATTTAATTAATTGTAAGGATTATATTATCTACCCATAGAAGAACTGAAGACCGGCAATCAGAGTAATCTTTTAACATGGGCTCCTGTGGATCATGGCAGGTGTAACACAATGATACAGACCATAAATGTAGACTTGCTGTTTGATCTGTATCAACTTTATCAAAGAGGCCTTAAGAGTTTTCAGTACCAGGGATTTACTATCAAATAAAGCCTGTCCTGCTTGCAATAGATCAATGTCAATTTAATACTCAAAACATAAAATATTAGTAACTTTAACCTGCACTTTATTGAAAATTTCAAAGTCATACAATACCTGTTGTAATGCATTCATACATTTAGGATACACTGGATCCCTGGTTACAATCATGATGACAGGCATAGCTTTGTCTACCAAGGCTAGAGGGCCATGCTTCAACTCTCCAGCAAGGATGCCCTCTGAATGCATGTAAGTTAATTCTTTAATTTTCTATTACAAAAATATCATAAATCAATCAGTACAAAATATTTAAATATTTTTTTTATTTTGCATTTTGTAATACTATGTATATATTAAGTGCAATAGCATCATTAATACACAGCCATTTCTGAATTAACAGAATATTTATAAGGTGGCATCGTTTTAAGTTATATCTCATATTGTGAATACCTTCACAATGAGTTGCCATGATATTGCACTACTTTGAATAAGTAATGCTTCACCTAAGGAGAAGACTAATGTTACTTATTCTCAGATAGGTACCACCACCACCCAGACGGCACCGTTTCAGGGCTATTTGGCCCTTCTTCAGTGGGTGGGTAGGTACCCAAGTGATGCAATGATGGCAAAACAGTTATGAAGTATAACGCCACAAACTTGTAGTCTAAACTTGCTCGCAACTTGAGGCTTTAGCCCTAAACGCATCTTATTGTGTAATACTTAACCTATTATTGTATTAGACTAATTCAAAACTTCAAAATACTGTAACAGTGTAAAGTATTCTGCATTTATTTAAAGTAAAAAAAAAATTAACACAGTAAGAGAAATATAAAATTGTTTTCTACAATAGATTATTTTTCATTCAGTTAGTACATTCTCAGAGAGCCTGAAATTTGCAAGTAATAACTAGTGCCAAGTTATTACAGCCTTTGGATAAAGATTGCATGACAAGTGGATTTTTCCGAGAGAGAAAAAAAAAAAAAAAAAAAAAAAATTTAAGATTCTTTCACATTAAAAGTACAGAGCTATATTTCTCAGGTGGTCATTGGCTACTTGCATTTAACACCAAATTTCTGGTTTGATACCATAATTAATATTTCCAAAGAAAAGGTAATCCACATCATGTTAATTAAATAAGGATAGGTGGACTAGAACCAAGTTTCTATTGGGAGCAACAATTAATGATGTCAGATTTTAAGAGAGGTAAAGAGAATATTATTATTCACGTGAGGACTAATGATATTAAACATGATCTGACAATTTGTTAGACAAATAAACCATGAAGAAATGCCAAGAGTTAGGTCACAATGTCTATGTATCTGTAATTCTTCCCAGACACGATAGGAGGGATTATATGCTGAAAGACTTGTGGACTAACTCAAGACTTGGACTCTGCAAGACTTTTGAGGGAAATTTTTATCAGCTTGGCCTGCAATTGTAGGTAGAAGCAATCTGTTTTATAGAGATGGGATACATTTAAACAAAGGTGGAGCAAGAGTTTTTGCCAGTATTGTTGAGGACAAAAATGTTCAGGAAAACTGCTACTTTGGGAGGGGGGGGGGCAAGGGTAATATAGATAAGTGTTTATCAGATAATACTGGTCAAAGTAACACTTGTACTCAAGCGTTCTTGTTTATTACCACAACAGAACATATTACCAAGGTGTTTTGAGGGCAGAAACATTTCAAATGAGCAGGTAGCTAAACTTAAAGTTATTTAAGCCAGGGAAGCAAGCTTAAATAACTTTAAGGGGTAAGTCAGGGTAGTTAACTATACAAGAACACTAAGTCTTAATTGTTTATACAGTAATGTTGTCAATAAAATGAGTGAATTTGAATTGTTGGTTAGGACAAGTAACGCTGACATAATAGGGTATACGGAAATGTGGTGCCACGCGGAGAAAGGGGAAAGAGTTTCAGTGCAGTATGCATAATGTATTTAGGAAGGATAGGGCAGATAGAAGGGGTCATGCATCTAAGCAACCCGAGCGCCATTCAGACGTTTTGCATGCTAGTATAGAATCTGTATGGTGTGAGCTAGTTGGAAGCAAAGGTAATGAGAGTGGGAGTAATCTACAGGCCAGGCGATTGTGAAGATTATGATGAGAGCCTCTACATGCAAACAGAATGGGAAAGTAAGCATGAATGTCTTATTATGGTGTTATTTTAATTTGCCTCTAATTGATTAGAGCAAATGGGAAGGAAACTCCACACAGGGACAAAATTTTGAAATCAACTAGCTGATTTTTATTATTATTAAATTACAGTTGCTCAGAGTGAAACGGATACAAAAATAGATTGTGACAAGTTTAATAATAGGAAAAAATACATATATTAGATTAGATACATACAAATAAAAGCTTTCAGTTGTTTAGTTAACCTTCCTCAGTTAAACTGACAGTTAAGAATGGAGCATGAGGGCGTGTACTGCCAATCTTGTACGTGAAGTGCGTGATTGATTGTTGGATGTTGAAGCCTGTGGCTGTGATGTATGTGGACGTGGCCAGCGTTTGTCAATGGACAGGATTGCCGTTTCAGTAATAGGGTGGACTTGACATCCACTGTTCCTGTTCACTGAGGTATTGAAGCATTTGATGTTTAACGACTCCAACCAGGTGCGTCGCCGATAGTGGCGGGACTTATCCACAATCACGACATCGCGGTGTGGGTCAATGTCGTGGTGGGTTGCCCAAACGTATTGCCAGTTTCGAGCCGTCTCCCAGTTTCCCCGATGTAGCAGCTAGTGCAGTCATGGCAAGAGATGCGGTAGACCAATCCGCTTTGTAGTAGGGTGTGGACAGGTGTTTTTACCTTAGAGATGAGGGATCGTAATTTTCTGCCTGGGAGTTGTATGCATTTTATCCCATGTGATTTTAAGATTCTACAAACCTGTTGCAATAGGTTTGGGTAGTATGGGATAAAGGCACTCATGGCTGAGTCATCACCTTGGATGTTTCTGTTGGTCACTATGTGGCCGCATGTCTGTAGGTCACACCTGTCAAGAGTATTGATGGGATAGCCACACCTCGTAAGATCCGCCTTGACTTTAGCAATTTCGGTGCGCTTCTCATTTACAGAGCTATGTCCAGGCACAAGTTAGCAAAGTTTGTGCAGTGGCAAGAAGAT
This sequence comes from Mastigoproctus giganteus, assembly GCF_048544385.1. Lineage (NCBI taxonomy): Eukaryota > Metazoa > Arthropoda > Arachnida > Uropygi > Thelyphonidae > Mastigoproctus > Mastigoproctus giganteus. The sequence continues at coordinate 76,820,545 of NC_143582.1, forward strand.
GGCTACCCGTGTGTGCTGCCCGGAAGTTGGTAAATTGGCCAGCACACACAGGTTTACGATGGACAGTTGTCTTCAAGCGCATGCCCTCGCGCCAGACAAGGGTGTCTAAGTATGGTATGGTGTGGTGTTGTCCAACTCTAGCTCAATCGTGAATTTCATGAAAGGTGACAGATTTTTAAAGGTGATTTTTATTTGTACCAACATGCCAGGGAAAGTATATTTTAAACCCAATCATCACCCACGAACCTGATGACATAATAGGGATGATTCATGTTTTTGAAACTGTTTGCCTGGGTCTACAGTTTTGTGAAAATGTTCCTGATAATGTTTTTAACACTCTGAATAAATGTGAGGTTTTCTTTGAGAATCAGACATTTAATTGTACTGTGCAAATGAAAATTATCGATTTTTTTTTAATTTGTAATACTCGCCAGTGAAAATTGTGTTTATCGTAATTTAAATAAGTATGTTTTTGGAATAAATACATTAAAAATAAATGTAGAATATAGATTTCTTTTCATTTTCTAATTAGATAATTTCCAATAAAAAAAGATATTCTCTGTATAGCAAAATTTCTCTATAACGAATTTTTTCGCTGGATTTATCGAATTTGTTATAGGGAAGTTTGATTGTATTAATTTTTTTTTAATTTTATTCATTTATTATTTATTTATTTTTTTTTTTGGCTTAGCCATAGAGTTCCCTGCACCATGTGGCCATTGCTAATACTAAATTGAATCATTTCTGTACTATTAACAATATGAAACAGTTTGATCTAAAGCAGACACACAGAATATGTAATATGTGTACTGAACTAATCAATAAAGCATAATAATCGCCTGACTTGACTACAAAAATAAAGTACTGTATATTGCAGCATATAAGCCAACCTTTTGAAGCACAAAAAAATTGCCAAAAAAAATTAAGACTCACTTGTATAACAAGCACAAAATTCGAAGCTTGAACAAAAGGCACATGCTTAGGATTAGAATGAAAATGATTAATACCAATACATATATAGTTTATTACACACGCTTTTTTAAATAAATTTATTTTAAATATATGAATTTTAAATAAACATATTTTTAAAGAAATAATCAGATGAAAACAGTTCATGAAATTTTCCAGGAGTTAAATCAAATTAGAGTGATTGTGAATTAAAAAAATTTTTTTTATGCAATAAAAACCTACTCTTCACAAAAATATATAAACTTGTCTCTTGACTAATAAACATTTTCATCTAAATCATATCTGTTGCCTCTAAGTTGTTCTTTAAACTTTGAAAGGGAAAAAAAAAATGTTTGGGACCAAAATTACAGCTATGTTTGTTGTTTGTTTGTTTTTTGGCTTTTAGGAGCATTAGCAACTAAGGCCATATTGCTCCAGGATATGTGGTGGTCATTTCCGCATCCTCCGTATTTGGTGGTGACAGGCTCAAACCCCGGTCTAATCAAGAAGCATGTGCTACGCACTGCTGCTCCTTCCCACCTAGCTACGGAGGCACCAAATTACAGCTATATGAAGTATGTGAAACAATTATTATTATTAGTAGTAGTACTGGCAAATGATGCAAGCTTATACAGCATCAGCAAAAAAAAAAAAAAACACCTCACGTCCATCACATTAAATAATATGTCCAATTATTCCTTAAATTTATTCAAACTACACACCTCCAACAACACCAGATGGTATAGTAGTTTGTTCCAACAATCAATTGCTCTCTGGGTGAAAGCAACTTTCCACACATCTGTCCCACAGCCATCCTTTTCCAATTTGAGTAAGTCGCTTTGTGTATACATTATCTAAGAAAGAGTTAGAATATGATCATCATAGAGTTTACTTAATCCATTTAACCGGGTCTCCTGACAAGTGGCTAGTTTCCAAGTACTGCAATTTGATAAGTGTATCCCAGTCTTTATGTTCTTAACTAATTTGGTTTCTCTTCTCTGCATCTGTTCCAAGAGATTCACAATCTTTCTTAAAAAAAATTATGCCTTTCAGACCTTTCAATCTTAAATGCCAGCAATGAAATTCTTTCTAATGTTGCATGGTTGTAGTGAGGTTGCACGCTATTGTGTTGAAGAAACATTATATTGCAAGGCCTTAATTATCAGTGTGTATGTATTTTTTTTTTTTTTTTTTTTTTTTGCTTGTCCAAAGTCTCTCAGTCCATAAGACTGAACACATTATGGTCCATTTTTCCTTCAATGCACGTGATCCCAAAACACAATCAAAGAATATTTGAACTGCACGTTCAAATCACAGATCATTCCATTTAAAAGAGTAACTTGTACTGAAAAACCAATCACATATAAATGCTACTAAGAGCATACTAACTAGAAACTGCTACCCCAAGTTAGTGCAAGTTCATACCATTGCACCTTGTTAGTGAATATTTTTTTTATTCTGTTGTGCTATACATTGCACAATGATGTAAGTTAGATGAGTGGATGGATTTTTTTCATTCATTTGTTTAATTTTGCTGTTGAGGTATTTCTGATACTTTACCTGTGACTTAACTGTCTGTTCTACTCAGATGTTAAATTTGATTATCAATTATTGACATGTTGCCAGACAACAAGAACACAGATGTGTGAACTCTGAACAAACAGGGTAAGTAATTAATCATAAAAATTAGGTTAATTACCCGGTTTATTTGGAGTGCAATGCTGTTATCTGGGATATACAATAAAGTCTGGAATATTTAAAAAAATGATTACAATTATCTAAATCACATTACAAGTGCTTTGACTATAGTAACAAGAATCAAAAACAACTTAATGAAGATCAAAAGAATGAGGAGAGGGATCTCAACAATCAGAAAAGGAAGACAAAGCTAGTCTTGATAGCAATACTTCCACCTATTCAACCCCAAGATTAGTTAGACATGAACAAACAGAACAGAAAAATACATTTACAAAACAAGTTACTGACCTTCCTAGAAGAATTCAAAGATTTTCATAAACACTTGTTAAATAAAAAAACAGCTGCAAATTCAGCTGTTTCTAATTTAACAAGTTTGCTGCAAATTTCAATCCTTATTAGAAAAACTTAATTTTCAATCTAATGCTTTCATCAAATTATAGGGCAATTTTTTTTTTTTTTTTATGTGAACCCCAAACACGAGAGGTATTAGAATCTATAGTTCTTAGTACCGTGCTTGGGTTGGAGGTTGAGAAGACGAAAGAAGATATTTGTTGACATTTTCAGGAAATACATATGAAGGAAGGTTGTTCCAGAAAATGGCAGTTGAATGAATAAATGAGGAAGATGAAAAGTTGGTTCTGTGGGTTTGAAGTTGGACAGTAAATGGATGTTGGCTGGTGGCGGCACATGTTCGGACTGTTTTGAAAGAGAGAGCGGGAATTATAGAAGCCAATTCAGAAGAACAGTGCCCATGGAAGTATCTGTAGAAAGGCATGCAGCAGAAACAGTACGTCTATGAGAAAGCAAGTGGAGAGACTCTGTTAGAGATGAATCATTAATTAACCTAACTGCCCTCTTCTGAATGGAATCAAGAAGCCTGAGATGTTATTTGGTTTTTAGGAGCATTAGCAACTAAGGCCATATTGCTCCGTGAATATGTGGTGGTCATTTCATGACCTTTCCGCATCGTCCATATTTGGTGGTGACAGGCTCGAATCCCAGTCTAATCAAGAAGCGTGTGCTACGCACTGCTGCTCCTTCCCACCTGGCTACGGAGGCGCCTAGAAGAAGCTTGAGAGAGGTTTTGGGGGCACCACCCCAGATGTGGGAACAATATTCCATGGCAGGGCAGATTTGCGATTTATACAGAGTGAACAGCTGTTTGGAATAAAAGTAATGCCGAGAGCGAAAGAGAAAACCAAGTTTTTTTGATGCAGAGGAAGCAATATTTGTAATGTGCTTGTGCCAAGAGAGATTAGAAGTAAAGGTAATCCCCAAAAGAGATATCATTTTGCCTAGAAATCGGAGTGTCACTAAAGATAAGCATAGGAGCAGAAGAATCCTTTTTGCGAGATATAAGACAAGACTGAGTTTTAGAAGGGTTGAAATCAACTAAGTTGTCTTTGCCCCACTGGAGAATTACCTGAAGATCGGCATTTAAGGAATTGGTAGCAGATTTTCGAGAAGTTGAAGAAGAAGCTGATTGAGCAGGACAAGGTTTCTAAAAATGGAAAGTGGAATGTAATGTGCTATCATCGGAAAAACTATGGATGGGATTTCCAGTCAATGGAAGAAGGTCATTGATATACAAGAGGAAAAGAGTGGGGGAAAGAACTGAACCTTGGGGGACACCGGCATTAGTGGAGAAGTTAGAAGACAGAGAGCTATCTACCATCACCCTCAGTAAGCGATCAGAGAGAAAACTGGATAACCAATTACTAAAAACAGTTGGCAAACCATAAGATGGAAGCTTGTTTAGAAGACCTTAATGCCAAACACGATCAAAAGCCTTTGAGATGTCAAGAGCAACTACTTGTGTTTCACCGAACCTTTCCATTGAATTAGTCCATAAATGGGTAATATAAGCCAGAATATCATCAGTGGATCGACACTGACGGAATCCATACTGGCGATTGTTGATCAGACGGAAGATTTCTAGGTAGTTTAAGAGTTGGCGGTTAATTGATTTCTCCATTACTTTAGAAAGAGTAGAAGTAATTGCAATGGGACGATAATTGGATGGGAGGGATTTGTCACCCTTTTTAGGAACTGGCTGGATATGAGCAAATTTCCAAGCAGAAGGAAAAATACCTTTGGAATAAGAAAGAGAAAAAAGGTGGCAAAGAATAGGAGTAAGTTCAGGAGCACAGGTTTTGAGAACAAGTGGAGAAATACCATCAGGCCTTGGAGCTATCTTAGCATCAAGATTTATCAAAATCCTTCTGATATCCTTTTGACGGAGAACCACAGGAGGCATTGAATGGAGCGTGTTGGGAATGGTGGGAGGTGTTTTACCAAGATCATTAATACACGAGCTGGAAGAAGAAAAATGGGATGCTAGCAGGTCAGCTTTATCCTTGGCTGAAGTGACAACAGAACCATCTGTTTTGGACAGAGGTGGGAGCAGGGATGGGCAAAAGTTGCGGCCAATAGCGTTGGCAAGAGACCAGAATGCTCGGCTACCATTAGGGAAAGAAGCAAGTTTTCTACTCTTAGCCTGTTCAAACTCTAGTTTGCACTGATTAATAACTGCTTTACAATTGTTGCGAGCTTTGGTGTAGGCAGAAAATGAAACTGAAGAATTAGAAACAAGCCAATTACGATATGCAACATTCTTCTTTTGAACAGCCTTAGCACATTTATTGGAAAACCAAGGTTTAGATAAAGGACGAGATTTTAAAGTGGAGTGTGGAATAAAGGATTCCATTCCTGCAAGAATAATTTCACTGACACGATCTGAGCAAACGTTGACATCAGAAGTTTTGAAACAGTAATCCGACCAAGGAAAAGAAGAAAAGAAGTCTCGCAGGTCATCCCATTTTGCATTATTGTAATGCCAAACAACACTAGGTTGTGAATAGCCATGAGATAAAGGTTCCATTGGAGAAGAGATAATCACCAAGTTGTGATCTGAAGTGCCTAAAGGACCTCTCACTTCGACCGTGTACTTAAAAGGGTTGTTAGTGAGAAAAAGATCAAGCGTATTGGCTGTATGATTAGGATTGTCTGGTATTCTTGTATGTAAATGAACAATCTGTGCTAGGTCATTAGTAATTGCAAAGCCTAGGTCATTAGTAATTACAATGAGGTAGAGAGATTTTAAGCCAGAGAAGATCAAAGAGAGGAGATTCCAAATTTCCAAGTCTCTGACAGGGAATATCAGAATGGACATATGCGCAAGTACCACCATTGAGGCGAAAGGAATAGTACAGCGAATAATTTGGGCATCTGAGATGAGCAGAAGTTGAATCAACCGATAACTGAGATTCTGTCAGAAAAAGTACATGGGGTTTAATGTTTGTCTTTAGGAGAAATTCAAAGGTAACTGAAATTTATTAGAAAATCAAAAATCTTGATCTGATTATGTAAATGATTAATGCTAGAACTTAAAAGGTCTAGTAGAGGACAGAAGCTTATTAAACTGTAACAGGGAGCTAAATATTGCAATAATGGAAAGCAAAGTAGAGGAGAAATTGTTGAAGTTAAACATAAGAAAGGCACCTGGTGTGGATGGGATCTATCCAGTTATATTAAGGGAGGTAGCAAAGGAAGTAAGCAAACCCTTAACTATAATTACGAGAGCATCCTTAGATTCAGCAGAGGTCCCCATGAACTGGAGATGTGCAAATGTATCCCCAATTCACAAAGGAGGATCAAAGGGTGACACGAGTAATTATATATTAGACATATTAGTTTCACTTCTGTTGCAGGGAAAATAATGGAGTCACTAGTTAAAGAAGCTTTGCAGGTCAAGATTGCAGTTATAGTTCAGACACACATGAATTTGTTAAGGGGAAGCCTTGTCTGACCAATTTGATTGGATACTATGATGGGATCACAAAGGAACTGGATGCAAAAAATAATTTTGATATCATATTTGGATTTCAAGAAAGCTTTTGATACTGTTGCACATGAAAGATTGCTGTACAAATTGTAGCAGTATGGCATTAAGGTCAAGTTGTAGGAGAAAACAGAGTGATAATCAATGGACACTGCTCTTCATGGACTAAAGTTATCAGTGGAGTCCCCCATGGTTCAGTGTTGGGACCATTGTTGTTTTCTATGTTTATCAATGATATTGATGAAGGTATATCAGGCTTAATTATCCAAGTTTGCAGATGATACAAAGGTTGGCAGGGTTCTTAATGACAGTAACAACTGCATGCTGCTGCAACAGGATCTAGAAAAGTTAGGCAGGTGGGCTGAGATGTGGCAACACATTGACAAAAGTAAAGTACTGCATATGAGTAGCAGTAACCCCAGAGTAATGTACCAACTGTGCAATACTACACTCAGAGTAGTGAAGAATTAAAAAGACCTGGGGTAATTGTGCAGTCAGATATGAAGTTTTCTGAGCAGTGCAGACAGGATTTCAGAGTAGCTCTTGGTGTCTTGTCAATGATATACAGGAACTTGGTCAACAGGGATAAGGTGATTATGCCCTTGTATAAGGCAATGGTCAGGCCACACCTTGAGTACTACATATAGGTCTGGAGGCATTTCATCACCATTAATTATCGAAGATTTTAGGAAGGATGTAGAGCCACTGGAACAAGTACATAGAAGGGCAACAGGATAGATGAGGGGGGAACAATGGGGTTATCTTACCAAGAAAAGTAAGTTCAGCAAATTGTAGCTTCTGGAGACAAGGCACCTGTTAAGTGATCTGATTGAGGTGTATAAGGTTTTGAATGGAATGGTTTGAACAAGCTCAATACTGATGGGATTTTTCCTCTTGCTCAGATTACACAATGAGGGGGCATAAATTCAAAATGAGGAAAGACAGTTGTAGAATAGATGTGTGGAAATTTGCTTTTAGCCAGCAAGTGGTTGATTGCTGGAACAAACTTCCATCTGTCTTGTGGAAGTTGATAGCTTAAATAGAGTCAAGGAAGAACCAATTCCTTTTGGAGTTGGTTCTTCCTTGACTCTATTTAACACCTTTTGGAACCAATGGGAAGTGTGGGGTTTTCTTTGTTTTTTTGCTAATGCTATATAAGCTTGCTTTCTTGCATTATTTGCCACTGTAATGTTAATCTGTTTTTTTTATATATATGTTTATTATATCTGTTTTCTCTCTATATATCCATTCACTAGCAACACCGTGTTCACGCGTTTTACATAACAATAAAAACAGAGCATGCATACACTATCTAAAGCTAACAATACTGCATTAAAGCTCACTTAATGTATGAATTTTTCTATACAAATTGTATGGAAAAAAGAAATAATTGTCCGATTTCTATTTGTTCCATTATAATGTAATCTGGGATGGCTTGACAAATTTTAATGTGATTTACATATAAATTTTCATGAAAATTCATCTATCGGGAGTCCCCATGTTACACGCAAATGGACAGACAGACATGTAAAGACAATAGGCACTTATTGATATATGCTAATATGCCTAAAAAGTATGATGAAGTATACATTCCAGATGAATACTACAGGATAATTAAGATGGATACAATAAATTTACTATGCAGCTTCAAATTGAAACTAACCAAATTCTTGAGTACTAAAAGTGGTTGCAACCAATATTATTGAAGACCCGTTTGTCAGTAGAATCTTATGGAAAATAATTTCAAAGAAAACAGGAAATACTTTTTTCCTCTTCTTATATCAGCTGTGAATATAATGAGTTAAAAGAGGGGGAAGGAACTATGGTGCAAGAATTTATTAGTGGATTATGGAAAACAATTATCATTAGTTTACAAGTTAATAAACTAATGAAATGTTATTAAAAATAGTTTATTAAAACTGTCACTGTGATGTGACACTTCATTGCTATAAAAAAAAAAAAAAAAAAAAACAGAAGATTAACAACATAAAAGTGAAATGCAGCATCCAATGTTATAACCAAATATTTTTATGTGCAAATAAAACCCTTAAAAAAAAAACAAAAAAAAACACAACTAACTACTTATAATACATAAGTCTTTCCCATCCAGAATAAGAAGTATTTTTATATATTTTTTTCAGTGATATAATCCTTTTAAGACTTTTGAGTTCTGGTACTCTTTTTTTTTTTTGTTCTGCAAAAACATCAAAAAGTCAATAAATATTCAAGTTGAGTATTGTAAACACTTAAACACTTATGAAAGTGATAAGTAAATTGAAAGTGATCAGTAAAAATGATTAGTAAATTTTCTTCCAAATAATGTAATTTTCTGACATTTTAATTTTTAACTCAATGTATTCAGTTTTTATTGAATCCTATAAAATAAAAATTATTTTTCAGAAATGTGGTCTAGCAGAAAAGTTTTGAAATTACAGATAAATTATTAAAATTAAGAAGGTAAACTTCACAGTTCACTGTTCATAATTAACATAAAAAATCCATGCCACTTTTTTTGTAAAGCACAACATAATGAAAACAGCTGTAATACATTCTAATAGCATTAGCAGAGGCATATGATGCAAGAAAGCATAATTAACATAAAAAATCCATGCCACTTTTTTTGTAAACCACAACATAATGAAAACAGCTGTAATACATTCTAATAGCATTAGCAGAGGCATATGATGCAAGAAAGCAAGCTTATGCAGCATCAGCCAAAAAAAAAAAAAAAAAATTCCACTTCACCCCTCTGTTCATTCGAAATACCTATCCAGCTGAGCCTTAAATTGATTTAGGCTATCAACTTCCACAACAAGGAATGGAAGTCTGTTCCATCAACCAACCACCCGCTGGCTAAAGGCAAATTTCCGCACGTCTATCCTACATCTGTCTTTCCTCAATTTGAATTTATACCCTCTCAGGTGATTATTCTGAGCAAGAGAGAGAGAGAATCCCATCAGCATTGAGCATTCTCAAACCATTCAAAGCTTTATACACCTCTATCAGATCACCTTGCTGGTGCCTAGTCTCCAGACACTGTAATTTGCAAAACTTAAGCCTTCCTTCGTAAGAGCAAGCTTTGTTCCATTCACTAATCTTGTTTCCCTTCTCTGTACTCATTCCAGCAGCTCTACATCCTTCTTGAAATGAGGCCTCCAGACCTGTATACAGTACTCAAGGTGTGGCCTGACCATTGCCTTATACAAGGGAATAATCACCTCCTTATCCCTGCTAGAAAAATTCCTGTATATCATTGACAAGACACCATGAGCTACTCTTGCAGCCTGTCTGCACTGCTCAGAGAACTTCATATCTGCCTGCACAATTACCCCAGGTCTTTTTCATTCTCTACCACTGTCAGTGTAGTACCACAGAGTTGATACATTGCACTGGGGTTGCTATTTCCCATATGTAGTACTTTACATTTGTCGATGTTAAACTTCATTTGCCACCTCTCAGCCCATCTGCTCAATCTTTCAAGATCCTGTTGCAGCAGCATAGCATCAGTAGTGTCCTTAACAACCTTGCCAACCTTTGTATCTTCTGCAAACTTCGACATTAAGCTTGATATGCCATCATCAATATTATTTATAAATACAGAAAACAATAATGGACCCAACACTGAACCCTGAGGGACTCCACTAATAACATTAGTCCACTATGAGCAGTGTCCATTGATTACCACTCTGTCTTCTCCCCCTCAACCATTCCTTTATCCATAGCAGCAATTTGCCTCCAATGCCACACTGCTCCAATTTGTGCAGAAGACTTCCATGTGCAACAGTATCAAAAGCCTTTCTAAGATCCAAATATATAATATCATAGTTATTCCCTGCATCCAGTTCTTTTGTGACTGCATCATAGTATCCAATCAAATTGGTCAGGAAATTTGTTAAGGGAAGACTTTCCCTTAACAAAACCATGCTGTGTCCGAGCTATAACTGAAGTCTTGTCTATATGATCCTGTAGTGCTTCTTTAACCAATGCCTCCATTAATTTTCCTGGAACAGAAGTTAAACTCACAGGTCTATAATTACTTGTGTCAGCCTTTGATCCTCCTTTGTGAATTGGGTCACATTTGCACATCTCCAGTCTATGGGTACCTCCCCTGAGTCCAAAGAAGCTCTCATAATTATGGCTAAGGGTTTGCTTACTTCCTTTACTGTCTCCTTTAATATAACTGGATAGATCCCATCCACCCCGGGTGCCTTTTTTTATGTTTATCCTCAACAATTTCTCCTCCACTTTCCTCTCAGTTATCACAAAATCATCTAGCTCACTGCCAGAGTTTACTTCACCTCTGGCATTCCCCTTCCTGAATAACTCCTCATGCGTGAACATAGATGCAAAATACTTTAGTTTGTTAGCCACCTGAGCAGGATCCTCAACTGTTGAACCATCAATATCCAGTGGACCAATCTGGTTCATCCCTTTCCTTCTAGAGTTTACATAAGTAAAGAACTCTTTTCTGTGTTTCTTTGCATCCTTTGCCAAGGATTTCTCATAATCTGCCTTTGCCTGCCTAACCTCCTTTGTGACTTGATTACAGAGCAGTTTAGCATCAACCATCTATCACAGGCTTCCATGTCACCCATTATTTATATGTATCCCATACATTTTTCTTCTCTGCCATAAGTCTCATTAGTTCATTGACATCCATTTAGGCCTAAAGCTTGAACAATATTTCTTAGTTGGTATGTAAAGCCTAGTAGCTTCCAAGATAAGTTCTTTGAATGCTTCCCATTTTGAATTTGCTGTTGGTAACATCATCAGTTGGTCCCATTGTATAGAATTTAAATACTGTCTCAGATCATCGTAGTCGCAGGCGCCTCCGTAGCCAGGTGGGAAGGAGCAGCAGTGTGTGTAGCACATGCTTCTTGATTAGACCGGGGTTAGAGTCCATCACCACCAAATATGGAGGATGCGGAAAGATCAGGGAATGACCACTGTATATTCCCAGAGCAATATGGTCTTAGTTGCTAATGCTCCTAAAAATCAAATAACAAACAAACAAACATCGTAGTTGCCTTTACGAAAGCAAAAACCCTTCCCTTTACCTCTGAGTAAATTCCATTTCAGCACACTGTGATCACTGCCACCTAGTGGTTCCTTTTTCTGCAGATTCTTAATGCATGAAGAATCATTACTGATAATCAGATCAAGAGTATTACTCCCTCTAGTTGCCTCCCGAACATGCTTATGTAGAAAACCATCATCCAATAAATCCACAAAAGCCTTGCTAGTGCGTGTGTGAATGACCAACTCACCAATTCCAGTCAATATCTGGGAAATTAAAATCCCCCATTATAAGACTCTCTGATTTACTGGCGCACTATTTCCCTGTACAGTTTCTTATTGTACTCATCAGAGTCTTTAGGCCTATAGCACACTCCTACTCTCAATTTTGATCTCCCAATGCTTATGTCACACCAAACCGACTCGACACTACACTGTCCAGCGATGGCGACTGGTTTCACTTCCTTGGATTTTGTGTATTTCTTAACTAATAGCATAACCTCTCCTCCCTTCCTATCCTGTCTATCCTTTCTGTACACATTGTACTCTCCAAATTCCAGTTCTGCATTCCTTATATCTGTGTGACACCATGTCTCTGATATCCCAACAATATTTGCCTTTGATGTTTTGAGCAATATCTCAAATTCATCAAATTTATTTACCAAACTCCTAGCATTGGTGTACATGCAAGTATACATGCACCTGTTCCTATTCTTAGCTGCCCTAACACAAGCCAGGTGTTTACTTGTACCGCAATGACTCCCAGCAGTCTCCAAAATATCCTGCATCTTGTTTTCCAGGCTGCTGCTCATTCCAATAGAAACGGTGCAGGAATCACTTTTACCTCTGCCAGTGGCTACTGTTAATCTATAAGTCCTTGTATCCCCCCAAGCTAACACTTTTCCGACCCACCTAACATTGCCTCGATAGCATCAGCAAATATTCTTGCACCCTTTCTATTTAAGTGTATCCCATCCCTGTAGAAGCAGTCTCTCCTGTTAATTCCTAATAAATCTTTCCTAATAAAAAGCAATTTCAGAGGTGTGCACCCACAATAACCTTCCACTATCATTTTGTAATGAGGATAAATGTCCATGAAGGATATTCTTTAATTTTCATAATAAACAGAAAACTGCATTTTTTGACCAGCTGAGATAAAAAAAACACTTTGCAAGCTAGCAAAAATAAATATGTAGAACTTACATTTGAAATCAGAATTTCATTCATAATTTTTTTTTTCTTAGTGTTGCATTTCTTGTCATTACCGGTGTTCTTTTTAAATCAGTTTATAGAGCTGGTTGCATCTGGGCACTAAAAAAAAAAGGTATGCCTCAACCCTGCTATCTGGGCTTAATTATACCCTTTTCATATGTATATACAGTAGCCTAAAATGCAATTTGTCTTCACGACCGAGAGCAACTTATGAAGCAGAATATTTACAAAAGTTTAATATTATTTAAGATGCACATAATTCAGTACAGGAAGGCCTCGCATAACGCGAGTTTGATTAACGCGATCTTCAGTTAAAGCTATTTGAAAAATTATACCACTTTTCACTTTACACGATGCAAATTTCCAGTTAATGTGATCTTTTTTTTTTTATGCGATAGTTGAAAAAGATTTGAATCATGCGTTAAGTTTACCGCGAATCGTACGGTCAATAAACAAACGTTTGCCTGCTGCCCACCTCGGTGTGCTCCATCAACCATCGGAAGAAGACATGTTACTTGTTTGTCTCCTGCTAATAAAGTCAATGCACACTTGCATAAAAATTCAAATTTTTAAATGAGGCAGATGAAAATGTTACCGCAAAGGAGATAATGGTAAAAGAATTAGATGAAATCTTTCGTATCGCAGAGAACCTCAAACAAAAGGTTTGAGGTTATCTGCGATATTTATTTCGCCAGGGGCCCAGAGAAGATTGTTGTGGGCTATCGGAAATTGATTGATGAAAAGAGAAAGTCAACACTGTTCAAATATTTCCGCAACAGTCATTTCTTCATTGTGTATTTTATGTCAGAGGTTTCCCAAACTTTCTTGGTTCATGGCACCCTTAGTGTCTCAGTAATTTTTTCAAGGCACACCCAGACCAAAAGAAATACCTAACAGTTTTGTTTAGTAGTTAGGTCCAAACAACTTAATAAGAAATGCTGAAACTGAACTACCTCGAACTAGTAGTTCGCGCGGTGTCCGACAGATGTCGAGTATCGCTGTGTTTCCCTTGAAAATTTAAAATATTCCGCGGCGCACAGTTTGGGAACCACTGTTTTATGCAATAAACATTTAATCCATAATTATTTTCATTATCTTTTACATTGTATACAGTTAAAAAGTTATTTAAAAGGTATTTTTAAAATTCTTTATGGACATTCCAGAAGGTCAAGGACCAATTATAATTTTTCCTATTGGTTATTATATTCGATTAACGCGTTTCCGTTTTGCGAAATGCGGTCGCGGGACGAATTAATCGCATTAATCGAGGCCAGCCTGTATATCAAGTTTTGGAGATAAGGTTTTGTTTGTTTCAAATATTTGAAGTGACAATAACTTCATTTTACAAGCCTTAATCCATAACTGAACTCTTGTCTATTAAAATAAATCTGGTGTTCTGCATATTCTGTCAAGACAACATTTATCCTTTATATACATACTATTCCATTAATAATTATTGATGAGAATAGGAATATAGCAAGGTCTATATTAAATAGAGAAAAACAGGACTGTTTTCACATTAATCCATTTATAAAACAGCTTTTTTTTGACATTTGTAAAATAACAAGAGTTAAAAGACTAAGTATAGTAAATCAGCACTAGACAAAGCTTGAAGATTTTCTTTGAAGAAATTAAAACCTCTGCTTTTAGTATCAAAGGTTCATAAATATGAAAGCCTTTAATATTAACCTACATTAATCAGAACTGCAGTTTTTTTTTTACTTTATTAAAATAACTTAATATGTAACACAATGAGATGCAGTATGTGTTTATTTTATTTTTTTTTTTGTTTATACTCCAGCACAACCAACTCAGTAGAGTTTACAATAAATTGTCAATACAAATATTTATTGTATTTAGTAGTCACGAGCTTGAACCCTGGTTCACTCAAAGAACGCATGCTATGCACTCTCGCTCCTGACCAATCAGGCCTACACTTACTGCACTAAAAATTGTCTTCTCATTATGTATTAATATTATAATTAAATATAAATTATAAAAAGAAGACAACTGACATACCAAAGCTCCTTCAAGGCAGGTAGCATGATTATATCCTCTTCCCATTACTAAAAGTGATTTTTGTTTGTAGAGCTGCTTGGATAAGTTGTGGACTTGCTCATCTAGCTTTAGAACTTCTTTAATTTGATCTATACAAATAAATAAAACACCTTCTGTAATGTCTTTCTCACACATCTTTCAACACACATACAAGGTGTAATCAAAAAGTTCAGGGACTAAACTAATATTTTGGGTATAATGAAACCTATCACATGAATCTCCTTTGAAGTAGTCTCTTTGACATTGTATGAGGCAGACAGTGTAAAAGCATTAATGATAGGCATTAAAGCTTTAACTGGAAGCATTAATGATAGGCTTTTTTAAGAACTTCTAATATTTTTTGTCACATTAGCATCAGCATTAGTAGAGGCATATGATGCAAGAAAGCAAGCTTATGCAACATCAGCCAAAAAAAAAAAAAAAAAAAAAAAAAAAAACACACACACCTTCCACTTCACCCCTCCGTTCGAAATACCTATCCAGCTGAGCCTTAAATTTATTTAGGCTATCAACTTCCACAACAAGGGATGGAAGTCTGTTCCACCAACCAACTACCCGCTGGCTAAAGGAAAATTTCCGCACATCTATCCTACATCTGTCTTTCCTCAATTTGAATTTATGCCCTCTCAGGTGATTATCCTGAGCAAGAGGCAGAATCCCATCAGCACTGAGCATGCTCAAACCATTCAAGGCTTTATACACCTCTATCAGATCACCTTGCCAGTGCCTAGTCTCCAGACACTGCAATTTGCAAAACTTAAGCCTTTATTCGTAAGAGCAAGCCAGCCTTTGTTCCATTCACTAATCTTGTTGCCCTTCTCTGTATGTGTTCCAGCAGCTCTACATCCTTCTTGAAATGAGGCCTCCAGACCTGTATACAGTACTCAAGGTGTGGTCTGACCATTGCCTTATACAAGGGAATAATCACCTCATTATCCCTGCTATAAAAATTCCTGTATATCATTGATAAGACACCATGAGCTACTCTTGCAGCCCGTCTGCACTGCTCAGAGAACTTCATATCTGCCTGCACAATTACCCCCAGGTCCTTTTCATTCTCTACCACTGTCAGTGTAGTACCACAGAGTTGATACGTTGCTCTGGGGTTGCTGTTTCCCATATGTAGTACTTTACATTTGTCAATGTTAAACTTCATTTGCCACCTCTCAGCCCATCTGCTCAACCTTTCCAGATCCTGTTGCAGCAGCACAGTGTCAGTAGTGTCCTTGACAACCTTGCCAACCTTTGTATCGTCTGCAAATTTGGACATTAAGCTTGATATACCATCATTTATAAATACAGAAAACAATAATGGACCCAATACTGAACCCTGAGGAACTCCACTAATAACATTAGTCCACGATGAGCAGTGTCCATTGATTGCCACTCTCTGTCTTCTCCCCCTCAACCACCCCTTTATCCATAGCAGCAATTTTCCTCCAATGCCACACTGCTCCAATTTGTGCAAGCGAGAGTAGCATGTTTTTTCTCCTGGAAACTTAGGTTTTTTTTGTACAGTAAATAGCAAATCAATTGCAGATAAATGAATGCTTAATGTGTTACTGTGTCTGGTGAGGCAGTGAACATGCTGCAACAAATGTCTCAACTTGCTAATTTCAGGATCAGCCCCTGAACTTTTTTGATCACACGTCATTTAACTTCTGATTTTAGTTTCAATCAGAGATTTCCCACACCACTGTTTCATAATCCATGTAACCATAACAGATTATTGAGGTGAGTGCCATTTTTATTGAACTTTGACTAAGTTCATATTCCCTCTCTACTAAGAATTTAATTCTATATAAACGACAAAGAAAGTATATATAACTACAAAAAAAAATTATAAAACCAGATAGTTTATGTATCTAGTATAAAATCATAGAAACGAAATATTGAAAAATATAGTACTTTTAACATTATAACAAACTAAAAATATGCACTGAAGGTGTATTATTTTAATTGAATTTTTCTCACTTTGAAGGACCTTTCACAAGA
The DNA here is from genome assembly GCF_048544385.1 of Mastigoproctus giganteus. Taxonomy (NCBI): domain Eukaryota; kingdom Metazoa; phylum Arthropoda; class Arachnida; order Uropygi; family Thelyphonidae; genus Mastigoproctus; species Mastigoproctus giganteus. Next base: position 76,837,313 of record NC_143582.1, read on the forward strand.
AGCTACTGTTACAGGCAGGGTAAGAAAAATTCATAATGCTATTTCTATATTTGGATAAGATTCTATTAGACAATACTCATGAACGAATTGGAGAATTTATAGGGGTTACAGATTTTATATAACATGATTTTTCAAATATCTGTTGAAATATCAACAGATATTGTTTGTCCTCCAGTGGTTTGCACTGGAGGACAAACCAAAAAGTTCAGTGGCGTGACATCATAAAACAGGCCATACTTTATAGAAGTTTGTAATTGGAGTTTCTCTGTTATTTTTGAAATTTGTAAAACACAGTTCCTCCCTGATATATTTTTTTCCGTAAGTGATTATAAATCCCAACTTTATAATTTTTTTCACTCTCACAAAAATTTCTGGAATCATAAGTAGCACATACAAAGATAATGTATTTCAGTATCAGCAGATAATGTATATCAGCAGTATTTCTTTTAATAAAATTTTATTTTTATTTTAAACAAAGAACACAAGTTGACCAGAAGCTATTATCCGTGTCTGGAATACGGCTTAATCGTTTGACTGGCTATAGAAAAAGTTGACTAGCACGACTTCTCAGTATGTGGAATAGGTGTCTGCATACATTTTACATTCACTTACATTGTGGAATGAAAAATTCTTTAACCTTTAACCTTTAATTTGTGCTTTCTAATTGCTTAAATTGCCTAAAGGCCAGAGGTGGAAACAAAGCATACAAAGTTGTCTCTTGTAATCCATTATATGGAAATTTTTTTCATTCTACAGAAACTTTTAAATGCAATTACCAAAAGAACTTCAAAAAATTCGCTATAAAGAAAATCGTTAAACACAGGTCCAATTGTAATTAAATCAAAAATGAAGCAATTCTAAAATATATAACTGGTCGAATGTGCGCTTAAAATGTTGCACCTGGGGTTGGTGCCCCACTCTAGTTCCGGCTCTGCTTGACACATCGTTTCAACGTTCAGAAGATTCACTGGTTTATGTGACCCACATAGAATCCTTGGGATGTGTTAGAGTGTTTCTCTGATCCACATTGTCAATAAAATGAACATCTGAATTTCCTCATTGGCATGACTAATTCCTCAAACTCTTAAGGCCTCTGCAATGAGATCAGCAAGTATACTTTTGCTAACTTTATTTAAAACATATTCCATTTCTAAAAAAAAAATAAATAAATAAATAAAATAAAAAAATTTTTCTTGGTACAAATGCCTTCGAGTTAACCCACAAGGCTCCTATGCATATAAACCCTCCTATCATGCATGAGCAGAAACAAAGTCACTCGAACCTAACTCAAGGCTTTTTCCAGCATACATCTATACTTATCTTGAGTTTGAGTTAGAGTTTGAGTGTGATTAATATCATTAGTTCCTATGTGAATAAAAAGTCTTTAGAGCAGAGGCCAGAAAATGGTTGATCACAAAGTACATTTGGGTTGATTGTGGTGCACAAAAATAAGAAATAATTTTCAGGAGAATGCGAATGCCAGAAATGGAATTTCACTTCCTTGATTTAATATTTAATTTAATATTTTTATGTACCAGGGGCAAGATATGTTTGAATATAATTAGAATGATTCTATAACCAGCACATTTTATTTAAGATATAGATAAAAAAACTAACTCTCTACACCTTGTGTATTTTTTTTTTTTAAATAGCTTATATGAATCTTAAGAGTAATAGGACCAAGGTATGCTGCTAAGGGTAAAAGTTAATGATACTGTAGAATAGCTATCATCTTTTAAGGGCACTTAAGGCTGTACAGGTTGGTAGGCGTCTCCGTAGCTAGGTGGGAAGGAGCAGCAGTGCATAGCACATGCTTCTTGATTAGACCGGGGTTCGAGCCCGTCACCACAAAATATGGAGGATGCAGAAAGGTCAGGGAATGACCACCGCATATTCCCGGAGCAATATGGCCTTAGTTGCTAATGCTCCTAAAAAAAAAAAAAAAACCAAATAACCAAAAAACAAAGTACAGGTTGGTACAACTCGGGATTTCCTTCATAGGTATAAGGCAATGTTAGGAAAAAGTTGCAAGCTGGGACTAAATTTGAAAGTAGTTAGAATTTTACCTAGACATGAGAGAGAGAGAGAGAGAGAGAGAGAGAGAGAGAGAGAGAGAGAAAGAAAAGAAAAAAAAAAGTGTGTCATGACAATCAATTCTGTTCTGGATAGACTGCAAGACTCACAGGGTAGAATTTTCTTAGCATAGTGTACTTGGTAACAGGAAGGAGTTTCTACAGGGAGATGGAATACACTTAAATAGACAGGGTGCAAGTTAGATGTTAGATCAGTGGGAAAACTGCTAGTTTAATAGCAGCCATAAGCAGAGGAAAAATTAATTCTTCAGTGCTTCCATTCAGACAAGCAGTAGCCTGAAAAGCAAGGTGAGAGAATTACAAGACTTTCTGGGGATTCTCAAAGGGCTAATTACACAGGTCATGTTAGAATTGCTAAGGGCATAAACAAGCAAACACATACTTGCTTACACACTAATGTTAGGGACATAGTAAAAAATTTGATGAAATTGAAGTATTGGTTAAATCATCAAATATAGACATTATAAGAATATCAGAAACATGGTGCCACTCTGACAGCAGATACAAAACTTGAATATGGCAACTACATATAGAAACGATAGATAGGATTGGTGGGATCATGCTCCCCACCAATTCTATCTACCTAAGAGGCACAGATTTAAAAAACCAGTACACCCAATTTTGACACAGGTTGTTAGGATAATGTCGAGTCAATCTGTTATGACAAACCCTAGGAAAACAAAGGTGTGCATAGGAACATGTTATAGGCCAAATAACTATGATGAGTATAATGAACAATTGTACAGACAAGGGGGGGGGGATTTTAACTCTCTAGATATCAACTGGAACTCATGGTTTGGCAGCTCACTCAGTAGCAGAACAGTTCTGATTTGCTAGATAACTACTTTCTATACCAGTATGTTAAAGAGGCAATAACAGAAAGTAATTCATTATGTATTAATGTGAGATTTATTAAAAGATAACTATGGTCAATGGTAACAGGAAGGATTTTGCTTTTGCAGAGGTGATTACAATGGTATTAGAGAGCATCAGTGGGACCATCTAATGTTGTTATCAAATGCAGATGTCTGGCAACTATACAAGCTAGAGAAGGATACCATCCATGTAACACTGTACTAGGAATGAGTGTGCCATTATGCAGCTTATTCTTGAATATGGACTGACTTGAAATGCATGCCTCAGTAAGCATCTGATGCATCCACCTATAGAAATGTTTTTCTATAACTGCATTTTAAGGCAAAATTGAAGATTCATCAGTCGGCTAAACAAATCACCAATGTCTACTTGCCTATGGTTTGATGATAGTGTTTGGCAGTAAAATGTCTGGATGTATGGAGTCTAGACTTGTGTAAATGCCTGAGCATGACCAGTATACAATACTGGTTAAGTTTTACAATATCTCAGTACCATCTGTTTTGGACTTATATCTATAAGATTCCCATTTGGAAAATCACAAAAATGGGGGGGGGGGGTGGAGAGAGAGAGAGAGAATGTAAACAAAACAGTTTCATAAACATATTAAGCTTACTTGGCAGTGCTTTTAATCCCTGAATGATTTCAGTTCGTCGAGGAAGCATGGAGATACGATCCTCACTCATCATGAGTGCAAACATTACCAAAGAAATGAACTGACTTGTATAAGCCTACAATAACAAAATCATATTTCAAGCCTTTTTTATTATAAATAAATTAATCTATCTTAATTGAATATTTTATAACATAAGTTGCCAGTAAGTTAGTAGTTGCAGATCAAAGAGCAGGAATACATAATATCCATGTTACCAAACACCCCCAAAGTAAAGCACATATAATTCATAACATGATAAATAATAACAACTGCCATTTATTGACATAGTTTACAGTAATATATATAGAAATTCTTTAATATTGCATTATGACAAAATGGTAATTTCAATGCAAAAATTAATTAATACCTGTTGTTTATGGATAATTTGCAGAGTTGTTAGAAAACAGTAAATAATCACAGACCAAATTTTATCAGATATATATCCAAACCCACCCACTTCTTGGATAATAACTTTAATACACAGGATTATCTATATATTGTGCAATGCACTGATCAACAGTCTGTATCAAAGTAACTAAGGCAACAAAGCATGTTGTCTTGGATGTTTTTATGAAACCCCAAACCCAAATACAAGAGGTATTAGAACCTATAGTACTTAGTACTGTGCTTGGGTTGGAGGTTGAGAAGATGAGAGAAGATATTTGTTGACTTTACACTTGAACTTCTGTAAACTGTAATTTTGGGGAAAGACATATGAAGGAAGGTTATTCCAGAAAATGGCAGTTGAATGAATAAATGAGGAAGATGAAAAGTTGGTTCTGTGAGTTTGAAGTTGGACAGTAAATGGATGTTGGCTGGTGGCGGCACGTGTTCGGACTGTTTTGAAAGAGATAGCGGGAATTATAGAAGCCAATTCAGAAGAACAGTACCCATGGAAGTATATGTAGAAAAGGCATGCAGCAGAAATAGGACGTCTATGAGACAGCGAGTGGAGAGACTCTGTTAGAGATCAGTAATTAATTAACCTAACTGCCCTCTTCTGAATGGAATCTAGAAGCCTGAGAGAGGTTTTGGGGTCACTGCCCCCGATGTGGGAACAATATTCTATGGTAGGGCGGATTTGCAATTTGTACAGAGTGAACAGCTGTTTGGAAGAAAAGTAACGCTGAGAGCGAAAACCAAGTTTTTTAGATGCAGGGGAAGCAATATTTGTAATATGTTTGTGCCAAGAGAGATTAGAAGTCAGGGTAATCCCCAAAAGAGATATATCAACTTACTTAGAAATCGGAATGTTACCAAAGATAAGCATAGGAGCAGAAGAATCCCTTTTGCAAGATATAAGACAAGACTGAGTTTTAGAAGGATTGAAATTAACTAAGTTGTCTTTTCCACACTGGAGAATTATGTGGAGATCGGCATTTAAGGAATTGGTAGCGGATATTCGAGAAGTTGAAGCTGATTGAGCAGGGCAAATTTTCTCAAAATGGAAAGTGGAATGCAATGTGCTATCATTGGCAAAACTATGGATAGGATTTCCAGTCAATGGAAGAAGGTCATTAATATACAAGAGGAAAAGAGTGGGGGAAAGTAGTAGTAGTAGTAGTAGTAGTAGTGGCACTTGATGCAAGAAAGCAGTGTAGGAGCTTATGCAGCATCAGCCAAAAAAAAAAAATCACACCATACCCTCCAATTGCCTGTCCAGTTCCTCCTTAAATTTATTTAACCTATCAACTTCCACAACGACAGATGGAAGTTTGTTCCAGCAATTAACAACCCGCTGGCTAAAGGCAAATTTCCGCACATCTATTCTACATCTATCCTTTCTTAATTTGAACTTATGTCCCCGTAGGTTCGTATTCTGAACAAGTGGGAGGATCCCATCAGAATTCAGCGTGCTCAACCCATTCAAGGCCTTATAGACCTCAATCAGATCACCGCGCAGGTGCCTAGTCTCCAGCCACTGCAATTTGCAGAACTTAAGCCTCTCTTGGTAAGAGGATCCCTTCATTCCCCTCACCAATCGTGTTGCTCTTCTCTGTACACGCTCAAGCAAATCTACATCCTTCCTAAAATGAGGCCTCCAGACCTGTACGCAGTACTCAAGACGTGGCCTGACCATTGCCTTATACAGAGGAACAATCACCTCCTTTTCCCTGCTAGCAAAATTCCTATATATCATTGACAAAACCCCATGACCTGCCCTAGCAGCCTGTCTACATTGCTCAGAAAACTTCATATCTGACTGCACAATTACTCCCAGGTCTTTTTCATTTTCTACCACCTTAAGTGTAGTACCACACAGTTGGTACGTTTCTCTGGGGTTACTTCTACCCATATGCAGTACTTTGCATTTGTCAAGGTTAAACTTCAGTTGCCACTTCTTAGCCCATCTGCCCAAATTATCTAGATCCTGTTGCAGTAGCACACTGCCATTACTGTCATTAACAACCCTGCCAACCTTCGTGTCATCTGCAAACTTCGACATTAAGCCTGATATACCTTCATCAATATCATTGATAAATATACAAAACAACAGTGGCCCCAACACCGAACCCTGTGGGACTCCACTAATAACATTAGTCCACGAAGAGCAGCACCCATTGATTACCACCCTCTGTCTTCTCCCACTTAACCATCCTTTTATCCATTGCAGCAACTTACCCTTAATACCATTCTGCTCCAATTTGTACAGTAGTCTTCCATGCGCAACAGTGTCAAAAGCTTTCCTGAAATCCAAGTATATGATATCAAAATTATTTTTTGCATCCAGTTCCTTTGTGACCACATCATAATAACCAATCAAATTTGTCAGACAAGACTTTCCCTTAACAAACCCATGCTGTGTCTGAGTTATTGCTGCAGTCTTGTCTAGATGATCCTGCAATGCATCTTTATTGAAAGAACTGAACCTTGGGAGACACCAGCATTAGTGGAGAAGTTAGAAGACAGAGAGCCATTTACCATCACCCTCATTGAGCAATCAGAAAGAAAACTGGATGAGCAATTACAAAAAAACAGTTGGCAAACCATAAGATGGAAGCTTGTTTAGAAGACCTTTATGTCAAACACAATCAAAAGCCTTTGAGATATATGTCAAGAGAAACTACTTGTGTTTCACCAAACATTTCCATTGAATTTGTCCATAAATGGGTAACATAAGCCAGAATATCACCAGTGGATTGAGACTGACAGAATCCATACTAGTGATTTGTTGATCAGATGGAAGGTTTCTAGGTAGTTTAAGAGTTGCCGGTTAATTGATTTTTCCATTACTTTAGAAAGAGTACAAGTAATTGCAATGGGACAATAATTGTATCGGAGGGATTTGTCACTCTTTTTTAGGAACTGGCTGGATATGAGCAAATTTCCAAGTAGAAGGAAAAACACCTTCGAAATAAGAAAGTGAAAAAAGGCGGCAAAGAACAGGAGCACAGGTTTTGAGAACAAGTGGAGAAATACCATCAGGACCGGAACTTTCTTAGCATCAAGATTCGTCAAAATCTTTCTGACATTCTTTTGACGAAAGACCACAGGAGGCATTGAATGAAGCGTGTTGGGAATGGTGGGAGGTGTTTTACCAAAATCATTAATGTACGAGTTGGAAGAAATGGGATGCTAGCAGGTCGGCTTTATCCTTGGCTGAAGTGACAACAGAACCATCTGGTTTTGTCAGAGGTTGGAGCAGAGATGGGCAAAAGTTGCGGACAATAGCTTCAGCAAGAGACCAGAATGCGTGGCTACCATTAGGACAAGAAGAAAGTTTTCTACATGTAGCCTGTTCAAAATCTAGTTTGGACTGATTAATAACTGCTTTTCAATTGTTGCGAGCTTTGGTGTAAGCAGAAAATGAAACTGAAGAACTGGAAACAAGCCAATTACAATATGCAGCATTCTTATCTTTAACGGCCTTAGCACATTTATTGGAAAACCAAGGTTTAGATAAAGAACGAGATTTTAAAGTGGAGTTTGGAATAAAGGATTCCATTCCTACAAGAATAATTTCACTGACACGATCTGAGCAAACGTTGACATCAGAAGTTTTGAAACAGTAATCTGACCAAGGAAAAGAAGGAAATAAATCGCGCAGGTTATCCCATTTTGCATCCTTGTAATGCCAAACAACACGCGGTTGGTCTCAATAGTCATGAGATAAAGGCTCCATTGGAGAAGATACAATCACCAAGTTGTGATCTGAGGTGCATAAAGGACCATTCACTTCAACCGTGTACTTAAAGGGTTGTTTGTGAGAAAAAAGATCAAACGAGGATACGGCTGTATGGTTAGGATTGTCCTGTATTCTTGTAGGTAAATGAACAATCTGTGCAAGTTCATTAGTAATTGCAAAAGCCTCAGTATCTCATCCAGCTGGGTCGGTGTGACTAGAAAATGGAAGCCAGCTGGAGTTGTGAACATTAAAATTTCCAAGGAAAATTACCTCACTGTTAGGAAAGTTGGACTGGACAAAGTCAAGTTGCAAAGAGAGGAAGTCAAAGAGCTTGAAGTGATTAGTGGAGTTGGGAGAACGGTAGAGACAACAGATGAATTTCACAGAATGAGGTAGAGATTTTAAGCCAGAGAAGATCAAAAAGAGGAGGTTCCAAATTACCAAGTCTCTGACAGGGAATATTGGAATGGACATATGCACAAGTATCACCTTTGAGGCAAAAAGAATCATACAGTGAATAATTCGGGCAACTGAGAGGAGCAGTAGTTGAATCAACCGATAACTGAGATCCTGTCAGAAAAAGTACATGGGGTTTGGCAGACTGTAAGTGGAAATGGACATCGTTGAGATTAGAATTGAGACCACGTATATTTGTGAAATGAATCAGGAAGTGTTTGGGAGGTTTAGATCTTTTCGCAGATAAGCTTACTCTATTAGTTTGACAATTCATGGTGTATTCAATAGTAAGAAAAAGTGGGGGAGGGAGATGGACATGCTGTATGAAGTAATGAAATTTTTGGATATGGCGTACACATGGTAAGAATATACCCAGATCCTTGACATAATGTGGCCTCGACAATGCCTCCCACATTACTCGGACCCTCCAGTCACTATCTGGCAGAGTTAGGTAGCAAGATTATACACTAGCTGATCTGGATGCCTCCTAAAGAGTTACCAATAGGTTCTGTCTGGTGTACTAACTAGTGCCCGGCCTGCGAACACTGTTTTAGAGCTGTACCCTCAAAATGTAAGGAAAACTGGATCTCGCCATGATGTCCATCATAACCTCAAAAGTCATCAGTCACACTGCATGATGGAAGAGATGGGGAAGGGTTGACCGAAAATTAGCTCTGGAGACTAAACATGGGTTCCACCACTTCAAGCCTCCAATAAACAGAGTGGTGGTATTTCACCGGTTGATGAGAGTCATCTAGTAGGATAGGGAAAAAGATATCCTTAGACAAGCAGCAGAAAACAGTTTCATTATGACAAAAGTGATCTCAGAAGTAATATAGTATTCATTAGTGTAATGCATAACTAATTTTTTTTTGTAAAACCATATATTTATTGTGGAGTACAGCTTGCAACAAATCATTCAAGAAAGGTTTGCACAAACAACCCACAATCTGAATGAACTGAAGCAAAACACTGAGAACTACATTTGCACAATGATCAATGTATTCTTCACAGAGCTGCATCAAGTACATCAAAAAGAATGAACACTTCATCAATGTAAGCAAGGTGGACAATTCCAACACATTTTGTAACAGTTCTAATTAAATCTGTATTCTTTTTTAATAAAATTTTACTGCTCTGAAACTGCGTTGCACTTTAATTGGATTACACTGTATATACATATTTTTTGAAGATAATACTGGATAAATAAGTTTAAATTTAAAATTACTTTTACTCTTTAACGGAAAACATAGGGGTATGAATTATGAACAACAATACAGGAATATAGCAACATTCTTATATAGACAGAGCATGAAAAACAATCATGAACGTTTTAGATAAGGCCAAAAAGAGACAGCAGACTAGAGTGAGTGTAAGTTCTGTTGATGATCTGTCAGGAAATGAAGTAGTTCGATTCTCCATCTGAATAGTATCTGAAGCTAGCAACGATGGTCTGTTAGAAAATTTATTAATGTAAATCACCATGGATTTCTTCTGGGTGAGTGACAAATGTCAGTTCTTTCATTATGACTGTCACTGCAATTGCTAAAATTTGCTAGAAAGTCAACCAGGTTTCTGAGATTTCAGCTTGCTCTAAGAGTTTATTAATGCATTCTAATGGCATGGTAAACAATGACTAAAAACTGCTTACTTTTAACTTTTAGACAATTTTTATGTATTGAAATGAAAGCAAGCTCAGTGAAAGAAGTTTAGGGATTTATTTTGCTACATTTGATAAGATATTAACAAAATACTTCACTTTGCTAAAAAACATATATTTATATTTTTTTATTAATGGTTTGCATAGCCCAACCAAACTATGGCCACTCCAAATGAATTATATATAATTACCATACCGATAAAGGCCAATCTATGTTGTGGAATAAGTGTACCATACTGTAGTGTCGTGTTATGTTGTTTCTGTTGTGTGACTGGCCACTTTGCCTAGCCCGCTATGGCAAGCTGCAACGGACTAGTTACCATCCTCGGCACGTGGAGCCAGGCTATCTAGCACCCGTAAATAATCTACAATCTTCAACCATGTGCAGATCTATAAACACTTCAGCAGTATAAGAAATGGTGAAGAGTGTTAAAGAAGAAACATGAAATGATAGGAAAGAAACAGAATAAAAGAAATACGGTACAGTAAAGTAGGAAGAAAAAGAGAATACAATGTATTGTAGAAGCTACTCATCATCAGACCATTCTTCATAACCAATTTTAAGATCTTCCCTTCATTAGAGTTCACCATTTGCCACAGAGACAGCTTTATAAATATATTACTCACTGGTCCCAACAACATCTATACCACGTACAGCAACAGTGACAGTAAGTTAACCTCATGCCATACTAAGTTTGCCAGTGATAAGCTCCTCGGGAATCACAAACACTTTGTCAGGTCCCTTCATCTTGAACTCACCACACAATTCTAGTCTGCATGGTGGCCTAATCTTCCACAGGAGCCCCTAGAATAACTCCAATAATAAACCAATTGATGCAGAGGCCCAGTAGAGTCCATCTGTAGCCTGTCTATGATCTGTCAACTATGCATAGTGATTGTGTCACTAGTCAGCACAACCCCAAGCACACCAAGCAATGCTATATGTCCCACCTTCAAACTGAGGTCTGCTCCATTTCTAGCAAGAACTGCCTTCTAAGAAAAACCTTGAAAGGGAATTCGTGAAATGCTGAGAAGTTTTCTGAAGATGCAACCATTGTGTGCTCACAATCCGGCTAAAAAGCTAATACATCCCATACCAGATAACCCAGTTCCCATCGAAGATCTTTGTACTCTGAACACCTAGAAAATACACAAGACCAGTCCTCCAGAGCACCACAATAACATTCAACCCGATTTGTAGCTACAAGAGCATTTAATTTTGCCAAGAAAGATCCATGTTCCATGAGAAAAAAGGTGACACAGAGATGTGCAACCTCAGGAAAAAAGAAGAGGCCTTGTAATCAAACCTTTTTCGCTATTACTCCATCTAGTTTTCTATACTGCGGTCAGTGCAACCAGATCCTCTCTTTCTTCGTTGAAACTGTGGCTCAAATCCAATGCAATTGACAATTTTTCATAATATTTTCCATGCCTATAATAATAACATAACGTCCGAAAGACTAGATATAAATCCAAAGGAGGCAGGTCAGGCACAGTAGATTATTGAAATACTCTGCCAGGCTCCACCTCCTAATTTCCAAGGATTTCAGTGGCAAGGCCTATAAAAAAAAAAAAAAAGGCGGGGAACACTAGAATTTGGCCAAAAGAGATTTACAAGAAAGCAATAGAATTTAGACGTTGATTAGAATTTGGTGGCATTGTCGGGGGGTATACTCTGTCAGTTTAGTTAGAGTGTGAGGGGAAGAGTGGAGGGAAAACAAGTAGAAGGGTGGGGATGATAGAGTAGGCATCCCCAAAGAGGTCAGTGGAGACGAGCCCCACCAGACGAAGTATGGGGGAGGCAGGGAGGGGAGGAGACAGAGACCCGTCTCATCCCTCCCCTGCCTGGGGATGGGGTTTTAAAGGGAACCAGTTATAGTACCCAGTTCAGATCGCCAAATAGTGCCTGGCTCTATAGTGAAATCTAATATTTATTATAACATTAAGAATGAAAAATAACAGTGAATAAATGTACATCTTAATTTGCTGCACAACTGTGTGAGTTTCAATAATATTTCCATCAGAGAAGTCAAAGTTTTCAGCAGAGACTTTCTAGTTACACAAAATTTCTAACTTGTATCAGTTTTTAGTTATTTAATCTACAATATAAATTGTTCTGGGAGAAACATTTATATTATAAATGTCTCTTTCCAAGTTTCTTTACTGTTGTTTCTATGTAACTAATTTTCCTGCCATATTCTCAGCAATCTTTATTTTATTTGAAGATTCTTGAAGATCTTGCAAACTATTACTTAACAGCACAATAGTAACAATAACGATTCAATTTTTAGATCTTCCATCCTAAACTTTGTCAGTAACTTAACATTTCGTTATTAAGTGGTCCATCAAAATTATGAAAAGAAGGTGCAGCCCTAGCTCATTCCACCCTCTGCTATTTTCTAGAGCTCTTCCTTCGATCCTCACTTCAGATTTACCATTTTTATACAAACTTTTTATTCTTCTTAAAAGATTATCTTTGATCCCAATTTTCTTTACTAGAATTTCTAGTAAAGTAGAATTTCTAGTAGAATTTCTTTACTAGAATTTCTAGCAGTTTCTAGATATTTTGCTGTATACTTTTCAGAATCAACAAATCCTAAGTGCAAGTTGTTGTTATGTTCCCCTGACTTCTGTATAATTTTTCTTGGTCTGAATATTTGATTCTGGCTTCTCTTCTTTTCATGTGTCTAAATTATGATTGTTCTTCTCAAAGGTTATATTTAATACTCATAACTTCTGATGCTAATACACTTGCATAGATTTTACCTAGTATACTATAAGGAGTAAAATTCCTTTAATTTTCACAATTGGGTAGAATTGGAAAAATGATCCAAAATTTCAGAGGTTGTCCTTCAGTGAAACCTCCGAATAATGTGTTGCAACTATTATGACAACTTTCATACCAGCTTTCAGAATTTCAGGTCCAATTTCATCTACACCTGCTAGCTTCTCACACTTTATATTTTCCATAATCTTTTTTACCTCCATAAAAGAGACAATATCCAAAATTTTCTTATTTCAATCTTTTTCTCATTTTCAGCAATGTCCCCAGCCCTTTTGTTTATTAAATCCATGTACTAGATTGAGAAGTTTGAGGTGCTGGAAACAGACGTTTTTGAAAAATTTTGCTGTTTTATTGACCTAATTAGCATATTAAATTGTATTTTATAAATAGCTTTATAGTCATTAGTAGAGGCATATGATGCAAGAAAGCAAGCTTATGTAGCATTAGACAAAAAAAAAAAAAAAAAAAACGAATTCACACATCCATTCCCTCTAAATGTTTGTCCAGTTCCTCCTTGAATTTATTTAAGCTATCAAACTTCCACAATGACACAGAAATTAATTCCAGCAATCAACAACCTGCTGGCTAAAGGCAAATTTCCACACACCTATTCTATAACTGTCTTACCTCAATTTGAATTTATGTCCCCTCGGGTTCGTAATCTAAGCAAGAGGAAGAATCCCATCAGATTTGAGCTTGCTCAACGCATTCAAGGCCTTATACACCTGAATCAGATCACCTCATAGGTGCATAGTTGCTAGATGCTGAAATTTGCAGAACTTGAGCCTTTCTTGGTAAGACCACCCCTTCATTTCCCTCACTAATCTTGTTTCCCTTCTCTGTACTCACTCCAGCAACTCTACATCCTTCCTAAAATGAGGCCTCCAGACCTGTAACGCAGTACTCAAAGCGTGGCCTGACCAATGCCTTATACAAAGGGATAATCACCTCCTTTTCCCTACTAGCAAAATTCCTGTATATCATTGACAATACCCAATGATGATCTGTTCTGGCAGCCTGTCTGCACTGCTCAGAAAACTTCATATCTGACTGAACAATTACCACAAGGTCTTTTTCATTCTCCACTTTCCTGAGTTTAGTACCACACAGTTGGTACGTTTCTCTTGGGTTACTGCTGCCCATATGCAGTATTTAGCATTTGTCAATGTTAAATTTCAGTTGCCACTTCTCAGCCCATCTGCCTAACTTTTCTAGATCCTGTTGTAGTAGCACAGTCTTTACTGTCATTAACAACCCTGCCAACCTTTGTATCATCTGCAAACTTGGAAATTAAGCTTGATATACTTTATCGATATCACTTATAAATACACAAAACAACAATGGGCCCAGCACTTAAATCTGGAGGACTCCACTATTAAATTATTCCATGTAGAGCAGTGTCCATTTATTACCACTCTCTGCCATCTCCCACTCAACCATCCCTTTATCCATAGTAGCACTTTGCCCTTAATGATATACCACTCCAATTTGTACAGCGGTCTTCCATGTGCAACAGTAACAAAAGCTTTCCTGAAATCCAAGTAAATGATATCAAAATTATTTTTTGCATTTGGTTCCGTTGTGACCACATTGTAGTGTCCAATGAAATTGGTCAGACAAGAATTCCCCTTCACAAACTCATGCTGTGTCTGAACTATTACTGCAGTCTTGTCTAGATGATCCTGCAATGCTTCTTTAACCAGTGACTCCATTATTTTCCCTGGAATAGAAGTTAAACTAACAGATTTCTAATTACTTGCCACCCTTTGATCCCCCTTTGTGAATTTGGGACACATTTACACATCTCCAGTCCATGGGCCCTTCTACCAAATCTCAGGATGTACTCTTAATTATGGCATGGCTAAAGGTTTGCTTACTTTCCTCGCTGCCTCCTTCAATATAACTGGACAGATTCCATCTACCCTAAGTGCCTTTTTTATGTTTAACTTCAATTTCTCCTCCACTTTGCTCTCTGTTATTACAAAATCAATTAGCTTCCTGTTAGAGTTTAGTATACTTCTGTCCTCCCTTTCCTTGCAGAATTTCTCATTTGTGAATGTAGATGCAAACTACTCATTCAGTTTGTTGGCTATCTGAGTAGGATCATCAGCAGTCTAACCATCAATATCAAGTGGATCAATCTGATTCATCCCCTTCCTTCTACAGTTTACAAAGTAATCTCTAGAAGTAAAATAGTCTGTAGTTTTTCTTTGCATCCTTTGCCATTCATTAGTTTATTTTTACATTTAGTTAGAGATTGTGTAAGTTACTACTCAGTATATATGAAGAACCTTTGCATCAATGATTTGGTATAAATATCAAGTCTCGTAACTTTGAACTCCAGTGAGTGGTATATTTGAGAAGGTGAAACTGTGTACAGTACAGTTTCTCAGACTGGAAAGTGGAATGCAATATGCTATCATCAGCAAAACTACAGACAGGATTTCTGATCAATGGAGGAAAGTCATTAGTGTATAATACAGGTAATTGTGGTAAACAGGTATCTCGAAAGTTCAAATCAAGTAGATTGGCATCAATATATAATTTTATTAGCTATTATAATTAACTTACAACTTTCCAATCATAACCTCGATAACATAATACATATAATGCAAACTCAATAAAGTAATACAGGTAATTCTCATATAACACAGCAGTTAGGTTTCTATAAAATCTTGTGTAGTGCAAATCTGTGTTATATGGGACTAAGAACCGGTACAAAAAGTGCCCATGGAGGTATCTATAGAAAAGGCATGCAGCAGAAACAGAACATCCATGAGATAGTGGACATTTTGTTAAAGATGAGTCATTAATTAACCTAAATGCCCTCTTTTGAATGGAATCTAGAAGCTTGAGAGAGGTTTTGGGATCACTGCCTCAGATGTGGGAACAATATTCCATGGTAGGGCAGATTTGTGATTTGTACAGAGTGAACAACTGTTTGGAAGAAAAGTAATGTTGAAGGTGAAAGAGAAAAAACCTCAGAATTTTAGATGCAGAGGAAGCAATATTTGTAATGTGCTCATGCCAATAGAGATTTAGAAGTCAGGGTAATCCCCAATAGAGATATATAACCCCAGCCTAGAAATCAGAACGTCATCAAAAATATGCATAAGAGCAGAATAATCCTTTTTGCAAGATATAAGACAGAACTGAGTTTAGTTTTAGAAGGATTAAAACGAAGTTATCATTGCCCCACTGGAGAATTACCTGGAGATCAGCATTTAAGAAACTGGCAGTGGATATTTGAGAAGGTGAAACTGTGTACAGTACAGTTTCTCAGACTGGAAAGTGGAATGCAATATGCTATCATCAGCAAAACTACAGACAGGATTTCTGATCAATGGAGGAAAGTCATTAGTGTACAAGAGGAAAAGAATGGTAGAAAGAACTTAACTTCTACACTAACACTGGTGTTTCCAGCATTAGTGGAGATGTTAGAAGGCAGAGAGCCATATACTATCACCTGCAGTGAACTGTCAGAGAGAAAACTGGATACACAATTAAGAAAAACACTTGGCAAACCATAAGATGAAAGTTTATTTAGAAGACCTTTATTCCAAACATGATCACAAACCTTTGAAATGTCAAGAGCAACTGCTTGAGTTTCGCCATACTTTTCCATTAAATGTATCCCCAATTCACAAAGGGGGGATCAATGGGTGACAAGAGTAATTAGACCTGTTAGTTTAACTTCTTTCTGGGAAAAATAATGAAGTCACTGGTTAAAGATGCAATGCAGGATCATCTAGACAAGACTGCGGTGATAGTTCAGACACAGCATGAGTCTGTGAAGGGGAAATCTTGCCTAACCAATTTGATTGGCTATTGCAATGTGGTCACAAAGGAACTGGATGCGAAAAATAAATCTGATATTATATACTTGGAATTTAGGAAAGCTTTTGATACTGTTGCACATAAAAGACTGCTGTACAAATTGCAGCAGTATGGCCTTTTATCCATAGCAAGCTGTTGCTACGAATAAAAGGCTGGTTGAGTGGGAGAAGACAGAGTGGTAATCAATGGACACTGCTCTTCATGAACCAACATTATTAGGGGATTCCCCCAAGGTTCGGTGTTGGATCCATTGTTATTTTCCATATTTATCAAAGATGTTGGTGAAGGTATGTCAGGTTTAATGTCAAAGTTTGCAGATGATACAAATGTTGGCAGGGTTGTTAATGACAGTACACTGCTGCAACAGGATCTAGAAAAGTTTGGCAAATGGGCTGAAAAGTGGCAAATGAAATTTAACATTGACAAATGTAAAGTACTGCACATGGCAGTAGTAACCCCAAAGTAACGTACAGTAAAAGTCTGAAAATCCGGACTATTCAGGGACTGGATTGATCCGAATTCTCAGGCAGTACTGTTAAAATTCAAATTTAAGATGGAATAAAGAAAAGATGACCAGGTAAATTTTGACAGTTTATTCATTAGCAAATAAAGCATGCTTCATTTATTGAAACGAGCAGTTTTAAAGAAAAATAAAGTCAACACCTGACAAAGATGTAAAAATAAAAATTTTCATCAAAAAAAAAAAAAAAAAAAAGGCATGTAATGCTTGAAATCGTGTTTAAAAAATGAACAATGTAAAAGAAAAATACAGTATATAAATGAAATGAATT
The DNA here is from genome assembly GCF_048544385.1 of Mastigoproctus giganteus. Taxonomy (NCBI): domain Eukaryota; kingdom Metazoa; phylum Arthropoda; class Arachnida; order Uropygi; family Thelyphonidae; genus Mastigoproctus; species Mastigoproctus giganteus. The sequence goes on from NC_143582.1 coordinate 76,854,589, forward strand.
CATATAAAATATAATTGATTTATATTTTATATAAATTAATTATTTGTTTTAGTTTATTAACAAAACATTTTCATAAAATACAAAGTTAGAAAAACAAATATTTATTCATTCTTTTCCATGATTTCTGTTGCATCTGTTGCACTGCTTGTGGATGGAACACTTGCAGCTTCTACTCTAATTGCTGCACTGCTTGACGCTTTTATTGCTTTCTTTAAATACTTTCGTATATCATCTTGTTTATGACTTTGTAATTTCTTTGTAATAAAATTATTATGCACTATGTTTGCATGCATGACGTCTTGAAGACTGAAGCTATGGTTTTGTTCCATAAATTTAATAACTGTTTCAATGGACTTTTCTGCAGTAGGCCAAGATATCTTTTCTTCTTCAACTTTGTCGTTTTCTTCACCAGATTCTTCTGAATAATTCTCTTCTATCTTATCAGGAGTTAATGCTTTGAATAATTTCTCGATCAGTGAAAGTCACTGCAACTTCGACGTAGTCTTCAAAGCGTATCCACTCTTCTATGTCATCATCATTAAGTTTGCATAGAGGGTTGTCTTCCATACATAATTTAAGTTTCCATCAGTTCTTTCAATTCAGATGCCTTTGGCTTTATGTGAAATCCTTCAAAATCTTTGTTTTGATCTGCAATTGCAGATTGTAGATCTGCAAACATCACGTTCAGCCATAACTTTCGCCACGCTCTTAAAAGAGTTACAGGCTCGACTGCATTCCATGCAGTCGCAAGTGAAAATGTTGCATCTTTGATTGTAAAACTGCATTTAAATTCTGAAGAGTTGACATTCTTATGCATCATTTTCATCATAAATTCATTTTTATAGTGACATTTAAAGTTCCTAATGACTCCTTGATCCATGGGTTGAATTAATGGTGTTACGTTTAGTGGCAAGTAACATGCTAAAATATTTCCGCAATCAAACACTAATTTTGATTCATGCAGGTGGGCCCTACAGTTGTCGAGAAGTAGCAGGCACTTTGTATTTGCAGGATTCCCCAATTTTCTCAGGTTCTGACAAACTGATGGAACAAAATCATGAATAAACCAATCACGAAATATATCTTTGTCCATCCAAGCATTCTTTTCAGCTTTAGATATCACAGGTAAGTGCACAATTCCTTTAAAGGCCAGCGGGCACTGAAATTTACCAATCACTAAAAGCTTAATTTTATGCGGACCAGAAGCATTAGCACACATAAGAACAGTTACTCTTTCCTTATTAAGCTTAAACCCTGTTGCATTTCATTCTTGGTTTCCAACCAAGCATTATAAGCATTATAAATTTAATCAGCTGTAAGGTCATAGTCAGATACAATTTTTTTCAAATGTTGCACTATATTCTGTTGCTGCTTGTGTATCAGCTGACTGTCTTTTTCCAGCAATATCCAACTGTCTAATACCATGACGAGTCTTGAAATTCCTAAACCATTCATCACTAAATGTGCACTCTGATTCAATGTTCATTTGCTCCTTAAAAGACCTTGCTTTGGCAATAAGCATCGGCCCAGAAATTGCCATACCTTCCAATCGTTTTAGCAAAAACCATTCGAAAAACACTTTATCGAGATTCACTAATTTTGGCCGATGTAAACTTTTTCTCTCAGCAATTTTATTGTAAGGCTCAGACGAGGCTGTGAATTCTAGAATTTTATTCTTTGCCTTTTTTATATTGTAAACTTTCCGATGTTGTATGTTTCCATTAAAACAGTATTGCTCAGACCACTTCTAGTTTCTTAATTATTTCAAGTTTGTCACTCAATTTCAACGTGTTCTTCTTTCTCTTCACACCATGAAGTTTATCTATTTTAGGAGCCATTATTATGGGCTTTTAAATACATGTTATATATGGTAAATGGAAAGAGTAGGACAAAAATATAGCGTTGCCATGGTTTGATTGCTCGTTTCAAAATGGCACCAGCGAACTCACTTGTTGTCACTGGGCATCTGTGGCACTCACATATGCGTGTACACACAAAAGTCCGCTAAATTTAAAATAATTTTGTGAGTTTTCAAAAGTCCAAATTCTTGGGTGGTCAGGATTTCTGGAATCTGGATTTTCGGACTTTTACTGTACCAACTGTATGGTACTACACTGAGGGTAGTGGAGAATGAAAAAGAGCCGGGAGTAATTGTGCAGTCAGATATGAAGTTTTCAGAGCAGTGCAGACATGTTGCCAAAGCAGCTCATGGGGTTTGTCAATGATATACAGGAACTTTGCTAGCAGGGATAAAGAGGTAATTAGCATTAGTATTAGTAGAGGCATATGATGCAAGAAAGCAAGCTTATTCCCTTATATAATTATTCCCTTGTATAATCCAGTGGTCAGACCACACCTTGAGTAATGCATACAGGTCAGGAGGCCTCATTTTATGATGGATGTAGAGCTGCTGGGACAAGTATAGGAAAAGGGCAATGAGATTGGTGGAGGGAACAAGGGGCTGCTCTTACTAATAAAGGCTGAAGTTCTGCAAATTGCAGTGTCTGGAGACTAAGCACCTGCAAGTTGATATGATTGAGGTGAATAAGGCTTTGAATGGTTTGGACAAGCTCAATGCTGATGGAAGTCTTCCTCTTGCTCACATTATGCACTTGAGAAGGCATAAATTCAAATTGAGGAAGAATGGTTAAAGAATAGATGTGCAGAAGCTTGCTTTCAGCGAACAGGTGATTAATTGCTGGAAGAGGCTTTGATCTGTATGATTTGTTGTTGTGGAGGTGGACAGTTTTAATAAATTCAAGGAAGACCTGGGCAAACTATTGGAGAAGATGGATAGGTGAAATGGTTTTTTTTTTTTTTTTTTGCCAATACTGTATAAGCTTGCTATCTTGCATCATTTCTCACTATTAATACTAATACTAAATTCAAAGTATTTGGTATACTTCTAAATTATTCACTTTTCTTTTTTTAACTTTGCCTTTAAAATTTTTCATTAGCTTACTTTATGTATTTCCCCAATTCTATAATTTTTAACTGCATGTGAAAACATTTTTCCACCATGATAAGTTTTTCATCATCATCAGCCATTTTCAATCCACTGCAGGATGAAGGCCTCTCCAGCAACTTTCCAGTTCCTTCTGTTTTGAGCACTAGCCATCCATTTACTACCCAAAAACTCATGAATTTCATCTATCCATCTCCGCCTTTGTCTTCCAGGTTTTCTTCTAGTTCCTCTTGGATACCATTCTGTTATTTTCTTAGTCCATCTGTCATCATGTCTTCGAGCTATGTGTCCTGCCCAAGACCATTTTAGTTCTTTAGTTTTGATAAGAATGTCCTTTACTTGAGTTTGCTGCCTAATCCATGTTTCTCTTCTTATCTAACAGTCTGATTCCCAATATGATTCATTCCATTCTTCGCTGTGTAGTTCTCAGCTTCTCTTCCATTCTTTTGGTGAGCGCCCAAGTTTCACTTCCATAAATCATGGTGGGAAGTATACATTGGTTCATTATTTTACATTTCAGACAAATTGGGATATTGCTCCTCAGTATGTAACTATATTTCCTGAATGCTATACATCCAAAATTTATTCTTCTCTTGACTTCCAGCCATTTATCATTACTACTGCTAATGACTTGTCCCAGATAAGTATATGAATCCACCTTTCCAATTACTGCTCCTTCAATGACAATGATTATATCCCTTTCTGTGGCATACTTGTTCATCATTACTTTTGTTTTAGCCATATTCATCTTTAATCCAAAATCCTTACTAACTCTGCAGAACTGATTAAGATTTTCCTCTAATTCTTTGGGATCGTGGCTTATGACCACAATGTCATCTGCAAATCGTAAATGGTTTAGGTACTCTCCGTTCACATTGACTCTTTTCTGCGACCGGTCTAATCTTCTGAAAGCTTCCTCAAGGGCAGCAGTAAACAGCTTCGGAGATATTGTGTCTACTTTCTCGATTTTAAATTTACTACTGTCTTTGTCTAGTCTAATAAAGGAGGTAGCATTCTCATATATTTTCTTCAAAATCATAATATATGGGGTATCTATGCCTTGTCTTTCCAGTGCTTGAAACATTGCCTTATGCTGTATGGAGTCAAATGCCTTTTCATAATCCACAAATTCCAGGCATAATGGTGTTTTATATTCATTTGCTTTCTCCATTAGCTGTGATATTATGTGAAGGTGATCCATAGTTTAGAATCCTGTCCTAAAGCCAGCTTGCTCTTTCGGTTGATTCTCATCAAGTATTCTTTCTAATCTGTTAGTAATGACCCTTGTGAACAACTTGTAGATGTGGGATAACAAGCTAATTGGTCTATAATTTCCAATTTCTGATTTATCTCCTTTCTTATGCAGCAAAACTATGATTGCATTATTCCACTGCTTAGGCATCACACCTTTTCTAATGCACTTTGTGAAGAGCCTTGCCAGTTTTTGTGTTATGTCTCTTCCTCCCAATTTTAACAACTCTACAGTAACTTCATCTTCCCCCGGGGCTTTCCAATTCTTCATTTTCTTCAATGCATGTTCTACCTCATCAAGAAGAATACGGGGTATGCTGTATGTGTTGCTACTTTGCAATCCTTCTTCCCCACTGCTGGTATCATTCCCTCGCTCCTTGTATAATTCATTATAGTAGTCTTCTGCTATTTGAATTATGCCTTCTCTGCTGTTTATAAGTACACCATCGCTATTTTTCAGTTTCGGTATCATTTGTCTTTCTGTATTAGTGCTCATGGCTGCTGATTTAAATCCTTTGTTTTCCCTTAATGCTTTTTCTACTTTTCTTGTGTTAAATCTTATGTCCTCTCTGAGTCTCTTTCTAATGGCTTTGCATAACTCAGTATACTCAATTTTCTCCCTGTCAGTGTTTTTCTTGCTCTTCATTTGTCGTCTTCGGTTCATCATGACAAGTGTTTAACTAATTTTTTTCTTCTTTGGATTTCTGTTTCCCTATAGGTTTCTTGGGCTTTATCACTTTCAGAAAGTTGTAATATTTCAATATCTTGGTCCTGAGCAGTCTGCAGAAGCTCAAACTTGTTCTAGGACATACTGCTTTTTCTCCTCCTCTGTTATCTCAAAGACCTTTGTATTATTTACTTGGGTCAGTTTTTTCATACTGTTCCAAAAAAAAAAAAAAAAAAAAATCCAAGACTTTTCTAACATATTTTAGCCCTCTTTCAATTTATATTCCAATATGGATTTATAACATATCATTCTGGTGGTGCCAAACTCGAGATAGTGGAGAATGGAAAAGACCTGGATGCAACTGTACAGTCCAACATGAAGTTCTCTTAGACAGGGTGCTAGGACAGCACATGGGTTTCTGTCAATGATAAAAATGAATTTTGCCAGCAGTGAGAAAGATGATTATCCCATTGTATAAAGCAATAGTGTTAAGCTACATATAGGTTTGAAAGTCTCAGTTTAGGAACAGGTGCAGAGAACAGTAACAAGATTAGTTTACTCTTACCAAGAAGTGTTTCCTGTAAACTATAACTTCTAGAAACTAGGCACCCACATGATCTGAACAAAATTTTTAAGGCATTAAATGGGCTGAATAAACTAAGTGCTAATGGCATCCTCATTCCTTCTCAGATGACACATACAAGGAGACAAATTTCAATTAAAAATTTTTCACGTCTGTGTGAAAAATGGTTTTTCAGCCAGTGAGAGTAAGTGAAATAAACTGTTGTGGGGTAGTATGAATAAATTTAAAGTTTTGAATAAATTATTGTAAGGGATATGAAAATGAAGTAGAAAATTTTTTTCCCCTCTCTAAATGAATTATGTTTTAAAACTTTGCTTACTTGCATAATTTTTTCACTGCTAATACTATCAGATTTACTCTCTGGAAACCTCTTATAATATTTTATCTTTTCTATAACTCTCACTTCCTGGTTCCAATATGATATTATGAATTTCCTTTCTGAATACTGTAATGGAACCACGAAAATGAGGAGTGTTAAAAACTACAAAAATTGAAAAATTCTCTTAAAATTTATGCCATTCTTCATCTAAAATCATGTTAACACAAGAAATGCTATTAACTTTTGTGAGAAGGCTTCTGTGTTTAATGATTTGTAGTTTTTAACATTTTTTTTTTTTTTGTACCTCTTATTTTTGGCAATAATATCAATTTTAATTTTCTCAATATATCATGGTCACTTCCAGTCAAACACTCCATATATCCTTATATCTTCAACTAGTTATTTAAGATTTTGTTCAGTAATCATGTAGTCAATTTTGCTTTTATTGTTTCTATTATCCTCCTTGTGGCTATTTTCAAGTGGAAATGGCTATGTTTATAACACTGTTTGCCTTTCTCTGCAATCTTCTTAAAATATTTCTGTAGATGTCATTCTCACTTCCTGCTTGGATGTTTAAGGTATTCTTTCTAAGATATTAAAGACCTTTTCTATCTCACTTCTTTTTTTTAAGCTTTCAATTGGGCTGTATGCACAGATAAATTACATCATTCAACTTTACCCCAGGGGCTCATATCTGGTGAGTATGGGCTTGGCACACCCAGGGTCCTGAGCTGGATATCATCATTCTTCTCTTCCTTGGTGATTCCCTTCTATTTCTGACTCTTGTTCTCTTTCTCTCTCTCTCTCTCTCTCTCTCTCTCTCTCTCTCTCTCTCTCTCTCTCTCTCTCAGGGTAACTCAAATTTTTTTTTTTTTGGCTGGTGCAGCAAAAGCCTAAGGCTTCCTTGCACTGTATGGCTAATAATAATAATAATAATAATAATTTTGCCCACATAACTCTATTGGATGATGCTTCCCTGCCAATTAAACTTGCTTCCAAACTAGTTCTAATTTAAGCTATTATTACACCTTCATAGTATTGCATCTTATTTCCAGAATAAATTAATTTAATTATTGTTCAGCTGCAGTAGGGATTTTGCTGACCCAGATAACATCTCATCCCAGGCAACACTGCATCTCAGCTGGTATGCTTTGCCTCCTTTGTGCTATCATGGCCATATAGGTTTTAGCCTATAATTTGTCCAAAGTAGTTTGCTTAGTCCCATATTGGCAGTCTGTTCTTATTAGTTCAATAGCAAAATAGCAGGCTTTCCATTACCAAGTAATAACACAAAAAAGAGTGAGGATCAGACATTGAGTTCCACAGTTAGTTCCTCAGAAGCCTACCTTAGGACTTGGTTAGGGTGCCTCAGACACTTCAATAACCCATTACTAAACTACAAGTACCAAAAATAGTAACTGAAATAACAATAACAAATAGGACCAAGCTAAAAAAACAAAGTGCCTATTCCACTGGTAACTTTGAATATGTATTAATAGCGACAACTCAAGGCCTTTTATTTTCATTTACAAACATATTTACAATTTTAATTAAATAAACAACAAACTATAACTAAAGTATTATTTTTTTTGCATATAGACATACAGATTTTACACAATAAAAAAATAGTTTAATAGGCGAATATTTCCATAGTGATAGATTAAGTCAGTCAAAAGATTTTATTAAGATTGTTAAATAGATTTTAAATTACTGTGTGTGTGTATATATATATATATATATATATATAGTTTTTTTTTTTTTTTAATGCCAATATAAAAAAGCAGCATATTCATCCATTAAACTTACCTTTGTGCTAGCTACTCCAATTTCTGGTCCTGCATTAATATGAACACCACAATGACTCTCTCTACAAATACTGCTACCAACAGTATTAGTAATTCCAACAATCAAGGCTCCTCTTTGTTTACAATACCTTAAACCCATCAATGTATCTGCTGTCTCTCCTAAGAAAAATTCAGTAAAAAAAAAAAGGAATTAATTTTATTAATTATGGCAAAGCCAAAAGAATTTAAAAAAAAAAACATTTTTAATATATTAAAACTTGTCCAATTAATGCTAAATGATATGCAAGTTTAACTGGCACAGTAATATAAGACATTTGGTATGTTTCACTTCCTCTCTCGCTCATTAAATGCCTACCTGATTGTGAGATAAAGAAACACACATCATCTCTAAAAATGGGTGTATTACGATCCAGAAAGTCACTAGCTAATTCTACCATTACAGGTAGCTCTGTTAACTCCTCTAACACTTGCCTAGTCTACAAAGGCAGAAAAATAGAATTTCAGTCATAGCAAAATGAATATACTTGAGTTTCAAGCTGATTTTCTGCAAACTTAACAAATGCATATACATGTAAGTATCATATTCAATATCTATAACTCAACAATTACTTTATTGCTTAATTCCTTTACTTTTCCTTTAACTGATTAAATTATAAAAAATTTTTGCTTTAAGCAAAAGAACGTTTTATCATCTTTAAATAAACAGACTCATACGTATATATAGCATTTCAGAAGTTTTACTTTATTGAAATATCTAAAAGGCATAGCATCTACACACCAAATGCTGGAATGTTTATGTTGTTTTCCAGTCATTCAGATATAATCAAAAACAATGATTCTTTTGTGATGCAATTTATTAGATAAAGTACCTTATATTAGTTGATAAAGTACCTGATACTAGATCAAGCACCTGGCTTCACAAAAGCTGCAATAACCAAAAAATTAAATGTAAGTAATCACTTATATCATCTTGTAATACAGATTTGAATCACACAGAAAAACCTAAGCATCTGAATGTATTAAAAGCCTTACTGTGAACAAAACAATTATTACTACCAGTGTTGAAATGGGGTTGACTCCTTGAAGTTCAAAGGTCAGTTGATTTTTGTTGTTATTTGGATATTTAGTGATACAAAGAATTCTATGGCAGGGTGACTAGACACCCTAGTTTTCTGGGATCTGTTAGATAGTGTTTTTTTTAAATACATATCTCCATTTGCAGAAATTCATTTCATTTTAAATTAAATCTCCCAAATATGCCTTAAAAGGCATTTGTATTAGAGCCAGAAAAATCACTAATGCACACAAGTTCACCCAGAACCGATTCTAAAAAAATAAGGAAATTTTATTTCTTTTGACTGATAGGGAAATACATGCCTGAGCATATATTTCTCTATCTATAAACAGTTTCTATGCCATCCTGCAAAGCACCCTCCTTTGGGCTAAAAGGTAAAAATCCATGTGAATAGTGAACAGAAACATTGTGTAGTGAGCCAAACTTCCTTGCAATTTCCATTGGTCTTGCTCAAGATTTGCCAAATCTTGGGAAAGATTGACAAAACTACAGAATTCACTGAACTCAGTTCGATGAACTCTAGTTTAGAGAATTTTGTCCCTTAGAAAATGCAATATATAAACAAGTTAGCGTTAGCATTATGCATTAGCATTAGCAGAGGCATATGATGCAAGAAAGCAAGCTTATTCAGCATCAGCCAAAAAAAAAAAAAAAAAAAAAAAAAAACCCACTCCCATTTCACCCCTCCGTTCGTTCGAAATACCTGTCCAGTTGAGCTTTAAATTTGTTTAGGCTATCAACTTCAACAACCAGTGATGGAAGTCGGTTCCACCAACCAACCACCCGCTGGCCAAAGGCAAATTTCCGCACATCTATCCGACATCCGTCCTTCCTCAATTTGAATTTATGCCCTCTGAGGTGATTATTCTGAGAAAGATGAAGAATCCCATTGGCATTGAGCATGCTCAAACCATTCAAAGCCTTATACACCTCTATCAGATCACCTCGCCGGTGCCTAGTCTCCAGACTCTGTAATTTGCAAAACTTAAGCCTTTCTTCGTAAGAGCAACCCTTTGTTCCATTTACTAATCTTGTTGCCCTTCTCTGTACCCGTTCCAGCAGCTCTACATCCTTCTTGAAATGAGGCCTCCAGACCTGTATACAGTACTCAAGATGTGGCCTTACCATTGCCTTATACAATGGAATAATCACCTCCTTATCCCTGCTAGAAAAATTCCTGTATATCATTGACAAGACACCATGAGCTACTCTTGCAGCTCGTCTGCACTGCTCAGAGAACTTCATATCTGCCTGCACAATTACCCCCAGGTCCTTTTCATTCTCCACCACTGTCAGTGTAGTACCGCAGAGTTGATACGTTGCTCTGGGGTTACTGTTTCCCATATGCAGCACTTTACATTTGTCGATGTTAAACCTCATTTGCCACCTCTCAGCCCATCTGTTCAACCTGTCCAGATCCTGTTGCAGCAGCATAGCGTCAGTATTGTCCTTAACGACCCTGCCAACCTTTGTATCATCTGCAAACTTGGACATTAAACTTGATATCCCATCATCAATATCATTCATAAACACCGAAAACAACAACGGACCCAACACTGAACCTTGAGGAACTCCACTAATAACATTAGTCCACGTTGAGCAGTGTCCATTGATTACCACTCTCTGTTTTCTGCCACTCAACCATCCCCTTATCCATAGCAGCAATTTGCCTCCAATGCCACACTGCTCCAATTTGTGCAGCAGTCTTCCATGTGCAACAGTATCAAAAGCCTTTCTAAGATCCAAATATATAATATCAAAGTTATTCCCTGCATCCAGTTCTTTTGTGACTACATCATAGTATCCAATCAAATTGGTCAGGCAAGACCTGCCCTTAACAAAACCATGCTGCGTCTGAGCTATAACTGAATTCTTGTCTAGATGATCCTGCAGTGCTTCTTTAACCAGTGCCTCCATTAATTTACCTGGAACAGAAGTTAAACTAACAGGTCTATAATTACTTGTGTCAGCCTTTGAACCTCCTTTGTGAATTGGGGTCACATTTGCACATCTCCAGTCCATAGGTACCTCCCCTGAGTCCAAGGAAGCTCTCATAATTATGGCTAAGGGTTTGCTTACTTCCTTTGCTGCCTCCTTTAATATAACTGGATAGATCCCATCCACCCCAGGTGCCTTTTTTATGTTTATCCCCAACAATCTCTCCTCCACTTTCCTCTCAGTTATTACAAAATCATCCAGCTCACTGCCAATGTTTACTTTACCTACATCATTCTCCTTCCTGAATAACTCCTCATGCGTGAATGTAGATGCAAAATACTCGTTTAGATTGTTAGCCACCTGAGCAGGATCCTCAACTGTTGAACCATCAATATCCAGTGGACCAATCTGATTCATCCCTTTCCTTTTCGAGTTCAAGTATGTAAAGAACTCTTTTCTGTTTTTCTTTGCATCCTTTGCCAAGGATTTTTCATAGTCTGCCTTTGCCTGCCTAATCTCCTTTGTGACTTGGTTACAGACCAACTTATATCTATCATAGGCTTCCATGTCACCCATTAATTTGTATGTATCCCATGCATTTTTCTTCTCTGCCACATGTCTCATTAGTTCATCTGACAACCATTTAGGCCTAAACCTTGAACAATATTTCTTAGTTGGTATGTAAAGCCTGGTAGCCTCCAAGATTAGTTCCTTGAATGCTTCCCATTTTGAGTTTGCTGTTGGTAACATCATCAGTTGGTCCCACTGTATAGAATTTAAATACTGTCTCAGACCATCATAGTCGCCTTTACGAAAACAAAAACCATTCCCTTTACCTCTGATGGTAGTTACCTCCTTGAGTAAATCCCACTTCAACACACTGTGATCACTGCCACCTAGTGGTTCATTTATCTGCAGGTTCTTAATGCATGAGGAATCACTACTGATAATCAGATCAAGAGTATTGCTCCCTCTCGTTGCCTCACGAACATGCTGATGTAGAAAACAATCATCCAATAAATCCACAAAAGCCTTGCTAGTGTGCGAGTGACGAACCCACAAATTCCAGTCAATATCTGGGAAATTAAAGTCCCCCATTATAAGACTCTCTGATTTACTGGCCCACTCTATTTCCCTGTACAATATCTTATTATACTCATCAGAGTCATTAGGCCTATAGCACACTCCTACTCTCAATTTTGATTTCCCTATGCTTATGTCACACCAAACTGACTCGACGCTGCCCTGTCCATCGATGTCGACTGGCTTCACTTCCTTGGACTTTATGTGTTTCTTAATTAATAGCATAACCCCTCCTCCCCTCCTGTCCTGTCTATCCTTTCTATAGACATTGTACTCCCCAAATTCCAGTTCTGCATTCCTTATATCTGTGTGACACCACGTCTCTGATATCCCAACAATATCTGCCTTTGATGTTTTGAGCAATACCTCAAATTCATCAAATTTATTTACCAAACTCCTAGCATTGGTGTACACGCAGGTATACATGCACCTGTTTCTATTCTTAGCTACCCTAACACAACCCATGTGTTTACTTGTACCGCAATGACTACCAGCAGTCTCTGAAATATCCTGCATCCTGTTTTTCAGACTTCTGCTCATTTCAATAGAAGCAGTGCAAGAATCACTTCCCCCTCTGCCACTGGCTACTGTTAACCTATTAGTCCTTGTATCCCCCCCAACTAGCAGTTTTCCGACCCACCTAACACTGCCTCGACAGCATCAGCAAAAATTCTTGCACCCTTTCTATTTAAGTGTATCCCATCCCTGTAGAAGCAATCTCTCCTGTTAACAAGTACAGTCCAGGCTGAAAAAAATTCTACCCCTTGAGCCTTGCACAATCTTTCCAGGGCCGAATTGATCGACAAGGCTCTCATCATATACTCCCTCCTATAGTGTCTGGGCAGAATTGCAGACACTTTCAAGTTCAACCCTAATTCACGGCTTTTTTTCAACAGTGACCTGTACTTGCTAAGTAATTCCGCCGGTCTCCTACTCTTAATATCATTAGTGCCAACGTGTACAACTATATCACCTTTTGTGCCCTTAAAAGATGATATCCGTTCTACAACGTCATCAACCTTTGCCCCTGGCAGACATACCCTGGTCCTATTCCACCTATCCTTTTTACAAAGGATGTTCCCCGTTTCCCTGACAATAGAGTCACCAACAACTACTAGTTCCTGTGGGACCAGCGCATTCTGCCTAGGGGGCTGCTTCTGTGTTGCCTGATGACCAAGTGCAAGCTCTGGCGTTGATGTGGGCAGCTGAGAGCTTGATGGGCCCCTCAATTTATTTCCTTCGAGGGCATCCACCCTGTCCTTCAAGCTCTCATAAAGGCCCATAACAACGCTGAGTTGTCGCCTGATTTCCTTGCACTCCTTACATCGTGCACACACAAAGACATCCCCCTTGGCAGTATCATGTCCCATACCCGACTGCTCCGCAAACATCAAGCAAACAGTGCATTTTAATAGACTGTGATTCAGAGGGCAACTGCCCCCCTCAGTTCTCCCCTGAACCACAGCACTCCCATTAGCTTGAGCCTTTTGCTTTGCTGCTCTGGTCAGAGTCATGATTCCGATTTAATTCAATAAAATTCAAAACAAAAATTAAATCCTTAAGTTATATCCCAAAACAGTTATGTTATATATATTTTTTTTTCGGTATCTAGTGTTTTCTACGAGTTCCCTTTATACAACTTCCGTATCACGTGTACCACTATAGTTATGTATTAATTATTTGTTAGATTAAGTCGTTACATATATATATATATATATAGAGTTAAAAGTACAATTTAATTGACAATAAAGTTTATCAAGATTAATAGATTTACTGATTAATTGGCAATATTATATTATGCACTATACGACACTAAGCTTATGCTATCGTGTAAAAATGGCGGGAATTCACGAACGGTATTTCTACAGACTCGTAAGTATTGATTAGCTTCCAAATCTCGCTATCTCAATTTAGAATAAACTAAGGCTCCTGACTAAGTTTATAATCTACTTATAGAAGATAATTTGATATAACAGTTGGTTAATAAATCGACTAAATTTGGTTAAAAAAAAAAAAATTTGGTTTGTGACACGTCGATTTGATACCGTTACCGATACTAAGTAATATCTACAAAATCTCTGTCTAAGTTAAACTTTAAACTAAGTATCGTAACTAGGAATATAAAGCTACTCTAGAAAATAAGGTAATATGACAATTTAAACTAATAAAGCAGAAAATAAATCAGGAAAAACTTCTCTGTTTGAAGAGCTTTAAGGAGCAATGCCCGCACAGGCTAACCTCGCACCCAGACTCGCCACAAGTTACTAGCACATTAAAAACTTGCTGATTAATGGTAAAGTTTATTCAAAGCAATCACTCAAGTATTAAAAATTGTTAAAGTACCAAAGTCTTCTTTTTTTGCCAAAAGGAATGGCCACCAAAATTTATTGCAAAATTTGTTAATCATCATTGAATGAAGTGCACTTCATGTTTAGCATGCTTGGTATATTCAATAAGCAATTACCAAAAACTGAACGTCAAAAATTGCACAATACAGGTCATGTGTTATGTGCACCAGATGATTGAAATGCCTAAATTATACATTGAATAAAAATTTGTTACCTTACATGCTTACAAAATTCTGAGTTCACTTCAACACAAGACAATTCATTGTACACCACTTCGGTCCATGACAATTCACTGTATGTGACAAGCTGGTGCATGATAACTCAGTGAATGATACAATCTGTGTAAGACAGCTTGGTGTATGAGAAAATTTGACAAAAGAAAATTATGACTATATCAATTTGGTGAGCACAACAGTTCGGTATATTCTATGCAAGAATTCAGTACACAACAAAACAAGAGTGAAACTGCAAATTTTTAGCATACTGCACCATAAATGGTTAACTTAGTGACCATTGTACAGTTCATATTTTTGATTGTGTGCATTAACTACATTTGTTTTCATGTGCATTGGCATATGTGCATAAAGCACTTATTGTCTTCAGTATGTCTGTTTATCCTTCTGTAATAACATGAATCCTAGTGGATGGATTTTCATAAAATTTTATATTTGGCTCTATCAAAAAGATTTATCGAGCCTATCTAAATGTGTTAAATTGAAGCAATACAAATCTGGCAATTATTTCTTTGTCCATTCACCCATCTGCATGTAATAATGCATTTTTCCTGAAATTTTATAGTTCTCTTTCAGAAATATTTGTCAAACACTCCCAAACTTTATCACATTGCATGGTTTGGTTGAGTGCATGCCTGGTCTGTATATTATTTAGTTGTAGAAGTAGAAGCAAATGGCAACGAACAGAAAAAAAAAAAAAAAAAAAAACACTATCCAACTGCTCTGTCCATCCTTTCTTTATCAATAAGGATAATCCTTCTGATTATTATTATCCTTATTGATTATGAATTATCAATAAGGATAATTCTTCGTAAAATTTATTCAAACTATCAACTTTCACAACACCAAATGGTGGTTTGTTCCAACAATCAATTGCCAACTTTTCATATATCTATCCTCTAGTGATGTTTTTTAAATTTGTGTGTGTGGTCCAGGAAAGATTTAAAATAATTCATCATAAAAGTTTATTCAATCCATTAAAGCCTCAAACTTTTCAATGATGTCTCCTCGCAAGTGCTAGTTTCCAAGCGTAATTTCCAGAACTGAAGTCTTTTGTGATAAGAGTATCCCTCTGGATTCTTTACAACTATGAATGCTCTTCTCTACACTTGTTTCATGAGATACACATCTCTCTTAAAATTTTAGTTTTAAGAAAGATATGTTTGGTTTTTTGTTTTTTTTTTAAATAAAAACTGAAGATTAAACTTTTTTAAAAATTTTTAGTAATGCATATTTATAAAAGGTATTTTAATTAAAAGGCACAGGGTCTATTTTTCTTATTTTAATTATTTTGGGCTATCTTGTGGTCCACAACCTTTTTTCATATTTGGGTTGAAACTTTTGGATTTTAATGTTAAAATTTACAATTAAGATTTTGAAATTTCAAAATTAAAATTTTGCATTTCTAATATGCATTTCTTTTTTCTCAATGGGAATGTTATTCCTTATTCTTGGTTTAGTCTAAATAACCTCATGATATAATTCTGAACTGAAGGCAAACTGAGGTTATTTGAAAATGGGGATGGGGTCACAGTGGTTGTAAGCATGAGAAGATGTGATATCTGCCTTCATACAGCAAAATGTGCATACTGAAGAGCAAACATCACATAAAACTGCTGTCCCCCCCCTTTCAAATAAAATTGATTTATCTTCATTTCAGTGACAAATTTTAAACTAAACTGAAGACACAGAATGCCTTTCCCACTGAGAAAAAAAAGCAGTTGATTAGGCAAATCTTAATTTATAAATTGTAAAATCTAAATGGTAATACCTAGTCCAATATTAACATGAAATTCAAAAATTTCGCCCACAAATACAATAAAAAAAAAAGGTCCAAACAATAAACAGTCTAAACATAAAAATAAGGGAGATAGTTGGAGTACCTTTTAATTGAGATACCCCGTATATGTGAATAACTGCATATCAATCAGGAAAAAAGTTAATATAGAAAATGTCAAACGCTCCCATTTGGGATTTTTCTATATAAATGTGAATAACTACATATCTATCAGGAAAAACATTAATTAATATTTGCATTAGCAGAGGCATATGATGCAAGAAAGCAAGTGTATACAGCATCAGACAAAAAAAAAAAAAAAAAAACACCTCTCATTTCACCCATTCGGTCACTCCAAATGTTTGTCTAGTTCAGGCATAAATTTATTTAAGCTATCAACTTCCACAACAACAGATAGTCTGTTCCAGCAATCGAACTACCCACCGGCTAAAGACAAACATCTGCACATTTATTCTACAACTGTCTTTTCTCAATTTGAATCTATGCCCCCTCAGGTTCTTAATCTGAGCAAGCAGAAGTATCCTGTCAGCATTGAGCCTGCTCAAACCATTCGACGCCTTATACACCTTGATCAGATCACCTCAAAGATGCTTAGTCTCCAGATGCTGCAACTTGCAGAACTTAAGCCTTTCTTCGTAAGCACCCCCCCCCCTTTGTTCCTCTCACCAATCTTGTTACCATCTCTATACTCGTTCTAGCAACTAAACATATTTCCTAAAATGAGGCCTCCAGACCTGTATACAGTACTCAAGATGTGGCCTGACCATTGGCCTTATACAAAGGGATTATCACCTCCCTGTCTATGCTAGCAAAATTCCTATATATTATTGACAAAACTCCATGATCTGCTCTAGCAGCCCATCTGCACTGCTCAAAAAACTGCATTTCTGACTACACAATTACGCCCAATTCTTTTTCATTCTCCAACTCCCTCGGTGCAGTACCACACAGTTGGTAAGTTTCTCTTGGGTTACTGCTACCCATATAGAGTACTTTGCACTTATCAATGTTAAACTTCAGTTGCCACTTCTCAACCAATCTGCCTAACTTTATAGATGCTGCTGTTGTTATAGTAGCATACTGTCTTTACTGTCATTAACAACCCTGCCAACCTTTGTATCATCTGCACTTGGACATTAAGCCTGATATACCTTCATCGATAAATATACAGCACCGAAACCTGGGGGACTCTGCTAATAACATTAATCCACGTAGAGCAGTGTGTCCATTTATTACCACTCTCTGCTGTCCCACACTCAACCATCCCTTTATCCATTGCAGTAATTTGCCCTTAATGCCATACTGCTCCAATTTGTACAGCAGATTTCCAGCAGATTTATACAGCAGAGTTCCAATTTGTGCAGCAGTCTTCCATGTGCAACAGTATCAAAAGCCTTTCTAAGATCCAAATATATAATATCAAAGTTATTCCCTGCATCCAGTTCTTTTGTGACTACATCATAGTATCCAATCAAATTGGTCAGGCAAGACCTACCCTTAACAAAACCGTGCTGCGTCTGAGCTATAACTGAATTCTTGTCTAGATGATCCTGCAGTGCTTCTTTAACCAGTGCCTCCATTAATTTACCTGGAACAGAAGTTAAACTAACAGGTCTATAATTACTTGTGTCAGCCTTTGATCCTCCTTTGTGAATTGGGGTTACATTTGCACATCTCCAGTCTATGGGTACCTCCCCTGAGTCCAAAGAAGCTCTCATAATTATGGCTAGGGGTTTGCTTACTTCCTTTGCTGCCTCCTTTAATATAACTGGATAGATCCCATCCACCCCAGGTGCCTTTTTTATGTTTATCCTCAACAATCTCTCCTCCACTTTCCTCTCAGTTATTACAAAATCATCCAGCTCACTGCCAATGTTTACTTTACCTACATCATTCTCCTTCCTGAATAACTCCTCATACGTGAATGTAGATGCAAAGTACTCGTTTAGATTGTTAGCCACCTGAGCAGGATCCTCAACTGTTGAACCATCAATATCCAGTGGACCAATCTTATTCATCCCTTTCCTTCTCGAGTTTAAATATGTAAAGAACTCTTTTCTGTTTTTCTTTGCATCCTTTGCCAAGGATTTTTCGTAGTCTGCCTTTGCCTGCCTAATCTCCTTTGTGACTTGGTTACAGACCAACTTATATCTACCATAGGCTTCCATGTCACCCATTAATTTGTATGTATCCCATGCATATTTCTTCTCTGCCACATGTCTCATTAGTTCATCTGACAACCATTTAGGCCTAAACCTTGAACAATATTTCTTAGTTGGTATGTAAAGCCTGGTAGCCTCCAAGATTAGTTCCTTGAATGCTTCCCATTTTGAGTTTGCTGTTGGTAACATCATCAGTTGGTCCCACTGTATAGAATTTGAATACTGTCTCAGACCATCATAGTCGCCTTCACGAAAACAAAAACCCTTCCCTTTACCTCTGATGGTAGTTACCTCCTTGAGTAAATCCCACTTCAACACACTGTGATCACTGCCACCTAGTGGTTCATTTATCTGCAGATTCTTAATGCATGAAGAATCACTACTGATAATCAGATCAAGAGTATTGCTCCCTCTTGTTGCCTCACGAACATGCTGATGTAGAAAACAATCATCCAATAAATTCACAAAAGCCTTGCTAGTGTGCGAGTGACCAACCCACAAATTCCAGTCAATATCTGGGAAATTAAAATCCCCCATTATAAGACTCTCTGATTTACTGGCCCACTCTATTTCCCTGTACAATATCTTATTATACTCATCAGAGTCATTAGGCCTATAGCACACTCCTACTCTCAATTTTGATTTCCCTATGCTTATGTCACACCAAACTGACTCGACACTGCCCTGTCCATCGATGTCGACTGGCTTTACTTCCTTGGACTTTATGTGTTTCTTAATTAATAGCATAACCCCTCCTCCCCTCCTGTCCTGTCAATCCTTTCTATACACATTGTATTCTCCAAATTCCAGTTCCGCATTACTTATATCTGTGTGACACCACGTCTCTGATATCCCAACAATATCTGCCTTTGATGTTTTGAGCAATACCTCAAATTCATCAAATTTATTTACCAAACTCCTAGCATTGGTGTACACGCAAGTATACATGCACCTGTTCTTTTTCTTAGCTACCCTAACACAACCCATGTGTTTACTTGTACAGCAATGACTCCCAGCAGTCTCTGAAATATCCTGCATCTTGTTTTTCAGGCTTCTGCTCATTTCAATAGAAGCAGTGCAAGAATCACTTCCACCTCTGCCAGTGGCTACTGTTAATCTATTAGTCCATGTATCCCCCCCAACTAGCAGTTTTCCGACCCACCTAACACTGCCTCGACAGCATCGGCAAAAATTCTTGCACCCTTTCTATTTAAGTGTATCCCATCCCTGTAGAAGCAATCTCTCCTGTTAACAAGTACAGTCCAGGCTGAAAAAAATTCTACCCCTTGAGCCTTGCACAATCCCTCCAGAGCTGAATTGATCGACAAGGCTCTCTCATCATATACTCCCTCCTATCGTGTCTGGGCAGAATTGCAGACACTTTCAAATTCAACCCTAATTCACGGCTTTTTTTCAACAGTGACCTGTACTTGCTAAGTAATTCCACCAGTCTGCTACTCTTAATATCATTAGTGCCAACGTGTACAACTATATCACCTTTTGTGCCCTTAAAAATCACCTAGACAAGACAGCAGTAGTAGCTCAGACACTGCATAGGTTTGTTAAGAAGTCTTGTCTGACCAATTTGATTGGATACTATATTGTGATCACAAAGGAACTGGGACAAAAAATAATTTTGATATCAGGAAATAATTTTGATATTTGGATTTCAGGAAAGCTTTTGATACTGTTGCACATGGAAATCTGCTGCACAAATTGGAACAGTGTGGCATTGGAGGCAAATTGCTGCTATGGATAAGGGGATGGTTGAGTGGCAGAAGACAGAGAGTGGTAATCAATGGACACTGCTCAACGTGGACTAATGTTATTAGTGGAGTTCCTCAGGGTTCAGTGTTGGGTACGTTGTTGTTTTCGGTGTTTATGAATGATATTGATGATGGGATATCAAGTTTAATGTCCAAGTTTGCAGATGATACAAAGGTTGGCAGGGTTGTTAAGGACACTACTGACGCTATGCTGCTGCAACAGGATCTGGAAAGGTTGAACAAATGGGCTGAGAGGTGGCAAATGAAGTTTAACATTGACAAATGTAAAGTACTACATATGGGAAACAGTAACCCCAGAGCAATGTATCAACTCTGCGGTACTACACTGACAGTGGTGGAGAATGAAAAGGACCTGGGGGTAATTGTGCAGGCAGATATGAAGTTCTCTGAGCAGTGCAGACGAGCTGCAAGAGTAGCTCATGGTGTCTTGTCAATGATATACAAGAATTTTTCTAGCAGGGATAAGGAGGTGATTATTCCCTTGTATAAGGCAATGGTTAGGCCACATCTTGAGTACTGTATACAGGTCTGGAGGCCTCATTTCAAGAAGGATGTAGAGCTGCTGGAACGGGTACAGAGAAGGGCAACAAGATTAGTGAATGGAACAAAGGGTTGCTCTTACGAAGAAAGGCTTAAGTTTTGCAAATTACAGAGTCTGGAGACTAGGCACCGGCGAGGTGATCTGATAGAGGTGTATAAGGCTTTGAATGGTTTGAGCATGCTCAATGCCAATGGGATTCTTCATCTTGCTCAGAATAATCACCTCAGAGGGCATAAATTCAAATTGAGGAAGGACGGATGTCGGATAGATGTGCGGAAATTTGCCTTTGGCCAGCGGGTGGTTGGTTGGTGGAACCAACTTCCATCACTTGTTGTTGAAGTTGATAGCCTAAACAAATTTAAAGCTCAACTGGACAGGTATTTCGAACGAACGGAGGGGTGAAATGGGAGTGGTTTTTTTTTTTTTTTTTTTTTTTGGCTGATGCTGAATAAGCTTGCTTTCTTGCATCATATGCCTCTACTAATGCTAATTCTGTATCACCTCTTTAACCAGTGACTCCATTATTTTCCCCGGAACAGAATTTAAACTAACAGGTCTATAATTATTTGAGTCACCCTTTGAACCTCCTTTGTGAATTGAGGATACATTTGCACATCTCCAGCCCATGGGGACCTCCCCTGACTCTAAGGACACTCTCATAATTATGGCTAAAGGTTTGTTTACTTCCCTTGCTGCCTCATTCATTATAACTCTGCCCCAGATGCCTCTTTTTTTATGTTTAACTTCAACAATTTCTCCACTTTGCTCTCAGTTATTACAAAATCACTTAGCTTCCTGTTGAGTTTGATAAACTTCTGGCGTTCCCCTCCTTGAATAACTCCTCATGTGTGAATGCAGATGCAAAATATTCATTCAGTTTATCAGCCACTTGAACAGGATCATCAATAGTCGAATCATCAATGTTAAGTGGACCAATCTGATTCATCCCCTTCCTTCTAGACTTTACATAAGTAAAGAACTCGTTGCATCTTTTGCCAAAGATTTCTCGTAATCTGCCTTCACCTGCCTAACCTCCTTTGTGACTTGATTACAGACCAGCTTATATCTGCCATAGGCTTCTGTGTTGCCTGATAATTTATATGCATCCCATGAATTTTCCTTCTCTGCCACGAGCCTCATTAATTCATCCAACATATATTTAGGTCTGAACCTTGAACAGATTTTTTTAGTTGGTATGAAAAGCCTAGTAGCCTCCAAGATGAAGTCCCTGAAGGCTTCCCGTTTAGAATTCACCATTGGTAACATCAATGTTGATCCCACTGTGTAGAATTAAAACTGTCTAAGACCACTGTAGTCACCTTTACGAAAACAAAAACCCTTTCCTTTACCCTTGATGGCAGTTACATCTTTAAGTAAATCCCACATCAGTACATTGTGATCACTGTCACCTAGTGTTACCTTTATCTGCAAATTCTTAATGCATGAATAATCACTGCTGATAATCAGATCAAGGGTATTACTTTCTCTGGTTTGCCCCTCAAACGTGTTGCTGTAGAAAACAATCCTCCAATAAATCCACAAAAGTCTTGCTAGCATGTGAGTGACCAATCCACAAGTTCCAGTCAATATCTGGAAAGTTAAAATCCCACATTACAATTTACTGACCCATTCTATTTCTCTGCACAACTGTTCATTGTACTCAGAGTCATTAGGCCTATAACATACTCCTACTCTCATTTTCCCTTTCCTAGTGTTTTTTTCACACCAAACAGACACAGCATTGCTTTGTCCACCCGTGTCAACTGGATGCACTGCCTTAGATTTCATGTGTTTCTTAACTAACAGCATAACCCCTCCTCCCTTCCTACCCTGTCTGTCCTTTCTGTATACATTGTCCTCCACAAATTCCAATTCTGCACTGCTTATATCTGTGTGACATCATATCTCTGATTTCTTGATCAGCACTTCAAATTCATCAATTTTATTTACTATACTTCTAGCATTAGTGTAAATGCACGTGTTCTTACTCTTAGTTACCCTAACAAAGCTCATGTATTTACTTGTTCCATGATGACTCCCAGCAGCTCTTGAAGTCCCCAGCAACTTGCTCTTTAGGCTGCTGCTCATTACAATAGAAGTAGTGCAAGAATCACTTTTGCCTCTGCCTGCAACTTCCGTTAATCTTTTAGTCTGTGAATGCCCCCATTCTAGCAGTTTTCCGACTCACTTAACACTGCCTCGATAGCTGTAGCAAGGCCTGACGTAGCCCAGTGGTCAGGAGCGAGAGTGCAGAGCACGCGTTCCTTGAGTGAACCGGGGTTCAAGCCCGTGACTACTAAATACGATAAATATTTGTATTGACAATTTATTGTAAACTCTACTGACTTGGTTGTCGTGCCGGAGTATAAACAGAAAAAAATATATAAATATTCTTGCACCCTTTCTATTTAAGTGTATCCCATCCCTTTAGAAGCAGTCTCTCCTGTTAGCAAGCACAGGCCATGCTGAAAAAAATTCTACCCTGTGAGCCTTGCACTATCTCCAGGGACGAATTGATTGACAAGGCTCTCATTATATACTCCTTACTATCGCGTCTGGGCAGAATTGCAGACACTTTCAAATTTAACCCTAATATAGAAAGTGTTTTGAGAAAACAACAAAAGAGTAGAACATGTTTGAGCATAGAAAGGTGTTTCATGAAAAAAAGTAACTGAGCATAAAAAAAGGTGAGGTCTGGAGGGTTTTTTTTTTTTTTTTTTTTCCCCCAGAACAATATCTCAGTTGTCTGGCTGATCTGGGTTGCATTTCACAAAAATACCTTTTTACAAAAGCACATTGGTACAAACACATTTTGTAAAGAAATAAAAATGTTCACAATAACTTCATGGGTTTTATTCATACATAATCAATAACAGTAGATTCACATATAATCAGTTATCTGTAAAAATAATTTTGAATTCATTAATTTTGCCAAAAAAGATTAAATATACGCTGAAAGGAATTCATGGAATGCCTAGTTCCTGGGCATGCGAAGCTGCTGTCACCCATCTCACTAGTAGACGAACCCATCACTTGGCAGGTATATAGGCACACTGCATTCATGTAGATAGTAATTCAATGTTAGTATGGATAAACCTTGTGAGTTAACCAACTTTGAAAGATGGATGATAGTGGGTGCCCGAAGCATGGGTTACTCTATCGTGAAGGTGGTACAGAAATTGCACTATCCCTGTTCAACAGTATCAAGAGTGTATCATGAATACACTATTTCCAGAATAACATCTCATCGTGGATAGTGCTGTGGGTGGAGAAAGGTGGTGGATGAATGTGGCCGCCGACATCTGTCTCAAATTCTTTCAGCCAACTGGAGAGCAATAGTAGCACAAATCACCACAGACTTCAAAAGGGAGGTGCCAGAAACATCTTCATCAAGACTATCAGGTGATCATTAGCCATAATAGGTTAGGAGAGCTGCAGACCCACCAGAGTCCCATTGCTAACACGACAGAAAACACTACACCTCAACTGGCCCTTGGATGATTGGAGACAGGTCTCCTAATCCAATGAGTCCCATTTCCAGTTATTTTGAGTGGAAGGGAGGGTACATATCTGGCAGAAACCACACAAAGCTATGCACTGACATGTCAACAAGGAACTGTTCAGGCAAGTAGATGGTCGGTAATGACATGTCTAATAATCAAGCTACTTCTACAGGTACTAATCGTAACTTTGGGGACTTGCATATTCTGCAGTCTTGTTACTGATGATGTGCAGCAGTTTAGATTCTTTTGGTTTTGATGTCATTGCTCTCCACAAACTGTATTTATCATTCTGGAAAGGATTCCAGATACCCGCTTTCCTTCATGGGTTATCCAGCCTGACAATCCTGATCGTTGCTGTGCCTTTATTATAATTAATCCTGTTCTTAATGTCATAAAAAAAAAAAAAATCACTAGTCTATCTCAGCACTCAGTTTGTACTCATTTATTTATGGTAAAATTCCTTGTTTTCCAGATTACAGGCACTTTATCCACAGTTTGCACTAATGATCAGACACGTGACCCACTCATGGGTTATGTTCTTGATAACTCACCGAGTCTAACTTAGCAGTAATTGTTGGTTATATTCAGGACACTGCCACAGCTATTCATTCACTGTCCTAGAAGCATTTGTCAATTAATCACCTATAATATTTCCATTAATGAATTTAACTGGTGGTGAACATGTAAGTTAAAAAAACAAAACTAAATATTATCTGCAGTCTCAAGTTTTTTTTTTTTTTTTTTTAATTTCACATCCAACATCTGTAAATGAGCAAACAGTAAATAAAGGTTTACAGCTCATAAACTAAGGCAACTGTTTCTAACTAACTGAAAAATTGGTACTACATGATATAGTACTCATTCATCATATAAGAAAGATTTAATAAAGCCACACTAATATCATATGAGAGATTAATTTGTTTTTATTGAAATATTGCAATTAAGTTGGAAATGCCTCAATACCAATGCTTAAACAATTTGGTAATGTAACTGGAATACACTGTTTCCCATTGTTAGGCCTGTTGTTGGACAGCTGCTTGTGTATATGTGTACTTCACATGTCTAAGTCAGTCAATCTTGGGTCAGGATAGCATGAATTTTTCTCCCACAAAACTCTGGTTTTTCAAAACAGCTTAACTGAATACACAAAATTTACACTATCAGTATGCCCTTAACTGCTCCAAAGCTTATTCTAAACAACCAACTAAAACCTTGTTTTGAGAGACAAGCAGTTCAATTCTGTAACTTTAAGGAAACCCTACCACCAAAACATTCAGTATACTAAACTATTACTTATTTAGAGATGACATTTCTAAACCCACTTTTGGATTCTGTTGCCAAGTCAATTCAAACAATTGAGAGAACTATTTAATCAGATATTTAGTTAATACTACATATTAACATATTTTATACATACTGAGTGGTCACTGATTCTGTCAGGATTACATTGAGTAAAAAAACTAAAGGTTATCTAACTGCACAATTTGTTGTATAAATTAACAAAACTGAAAACTCCATCAGTAATATGAGACATAATGAGCAACCATACTCCCGCCACATTTGCCTGGTAGGAAGAAGGTTGAATACTGCATTCTACATTTCTTAAGGTGATGATGTCCCGTATACAAGAATAAAGGTTAAATAAGTGAAAAAATCTGAAACCTTTTCATCACATTCATAGGCTATTCTCTAGGCCAGTTGTCATATGAGAAAAAAATTAATAAAGCCACACTAATGCATCATGTGATAGATTAAGTTGTTTTTATTGAAATGTTGCAATTCAATTGGAAATACCTCAATACCTCCAACACTTAAACAACTCAGCAATGTTTCAGGAATACACCATTTCCCTTTGTCAGGCCTGTTTGCATTGGCTCAAGGAGTCACTCCAGCAGGCCTGACAACACGAAACTGTGTTCCCAAAATTACTGATGTCTGTTGTTAGATAACTGGAAATTTCAGCAACAGCAGGAGAATTTAAGGAATGCTTTAAAAAACTATCATAAAAGATTTAATGATGATAGTCTCAGAACTTATTAAATAAAGAAATATTCCATAAGAAGATGATGATGACAACAATTTCAGGACTTGAACAGTGTCACATATAATGTTAAATGTTCATAATCAGGAGGACATTTAAATTAATATTTTATATCAAAAACTGGGTAAAAAGGATATGGAAAATATTTAAGATTCAGCTTGGTAGGTTTCCAAAGCAACAGATGTGAATACTGAGAGAAAAAAAAAAAAAAAAACACATGCTGTCCTCTCCATTTCCATGCTCGGTTACTTTTCTCACTGGAATAATGGTCTTCTCCACTTTTCCATGCTTGAAGTATTATTAGAAATACTTTGAAGTATTTTTCAATTTGATAAACATATATTATGGAAATCAGTTTTAATCACTGATCAAACAGAAGTATACTGGTTTAGGTCTTTTTATTTTTTTTAAAAATATTTTAAGTATGGATCATTCCTTATTTGAGATGCAAAAATAAACAACTTATTTATTTAAAATAAAAAAATATATAAAAGTATATGATATGATAAAAATATGATAATAGATAATAAATAAATGATAAAATAATAGAATAACATAATAAAATAAATACATGATAAATATTCTTGTTGATACCAACCAGACAGGATATTTAGCTGAAAAACTTAAACATAGTAAAATAAAGTCCACCATATAAAAAAAAAAAAAAAAAAAAACAAGAAAAGAAGGAAAATGCCAAAAGCCCATGAAATGGTATGTTCTTTTGAAAGGCATAGTGTTTCAATAACCTTTCAACCCAGAAGAGTCCAAGTTGACCAACTGTAGCCTTAACACTATGCAATCAATAAAGTATAGCCCTGACCAGTGAAGGATTTAAAGCCATGAAAAAATGAAAATGTGTGAACAGGTTATAAATATTCAAAGACAGCATTGCTAGTGAGAATAAAATATTTGACATTTCAACATTTAAAATAGTAAGGGTTACCTCATAATTACAAAGCATGAATACATTAAAAATGAAAATAATTTTGGAAAGGAACTAAAGGATTTATAATATCTTGAAATTAATAGTTGAAATAAAAGCAGAAATAATTTTATCTTCACTTACAGCTATGGCACTATGATAGCTGGTTCCACATCCAATTAATAATAGACGTCTGCATCTTTTTATTTCAGGAATATGATCCTTGATTCCACCAAGAACCACCTTCTCATTCTCAAAATTTACACGGCCTCTCATGGTGTTAATAACAGATTCTGGTTGTTCAAATATTTCCTTCTGCATGAAAGAACTATGATTTCCTACACAAAGGATTTTTTTTTTGGAAAAAAAAAAAAAAAAAGTGATTCTTCAAAAGTATGCCTTTTGATAAAATTAAATTCTTTATGTATTTGCTTTATATATAAAAATTAAAAAAAACTTTATATATATTTTTCATTTTTATTAAAGATATTTCTATTTTAAATAATATGAATATCTTTAGGTATTAATATAAAATGTGTGTTATCAACCTGGCTGATCAAATAGAAAATATTTCTATGGATTTATTTATTTCACAAAAAAAAAAAAAAAAAAAAACCTAATTCTGGCAGCTTTTTTGAGGGATTAGGCCAAAGGTTCCCAAACTTTCTCAGTTCAGGGTACCCTTAGTGTCCCAGTAATTTTTTCATGGCACCCCTATGCTAAAAGAAATATCTAACACAGTGGTTTTCGACCTTTTAATATATACCTGTATAATAATTTTATTCTTTATATAGAGGTACTAAATAAAGATCTATTATAGATCACCACAAAATTAAAGAGACACAGTACAATGGATACCGTACACCTTTTTATAATGAAATAAATATACACAAAAAATAAATAAATAAATAATAATAATAATAAATTTAAGTAACTTAAATCCAAATTACACGGCACCCAAAGAATGTTGTTGTGGCACCCCGGTTGAAAACCACCAGATTAGGCCATTACATTGTTATTTTTATAGGCATTAACATATGGTTATTCATAAATAGTTCACAGTTTTCATATAAAACAAACTTTTAATACTACATTTCAAGTAAGGGAGGTCTCTTGCTTCTCCTTTTTTCCATAAAAAAAAAAAAAGGGTAAATAAAGCAACCATCATACCACAAGAAGAATGAAAAAAATACATACAATAAATTGCAAACTTAATGATTAATTTGCCAACACTTGGTTTAAACTACCACCTCGAACACTATACACCTGGACCTCACCACAAGACTCTGACAACAATATCGTCAGGAACCAAATTGACTACATCTTAATCAACATCAGATATAAGTCAAGTGTCCTCAAGGCAAAAACTTACCCTGGAGCTGACATATCATCAGACCATAACCCAGTAATAGCAACACTACATGTCAAATTACGAGCTTTCAAACTCACAAGCACAACAAAAAGAAACGACCTGGAGAAACTGAAGAACAACGCCAACAGGCGACAAGTACAGCTTCATCTCAACACTACAATCAGATCGATCGAAGCAGTAACAACAGACGTGCAAGCGTTCGGGCGTTCACTCAAACAGTGCATCAATGAAACAGCAGAAACCCTGCTAGGACATCAGGTGTCGAAAAAAGAAATAACGGTGGATGACCCAGCACATACCAGACCTAATGGATGAACGGAGAACATTTAAAAGCAACAACAATCGGGAAAAATGCAAAGAAATACAACAAAAGATCAAACAGGAAATCCAGAAGGCGAAGGAAAAATGGATGGAAGATCAGTGTGCAGAAATCGAAGACCTAATCAAGAAAAATGACAACTATAACCTGCACAAGAAGCTGGAAACATCTACAAACCGGCTCCTATCCCAAGCTTATATACGGACAACAATCAACCTATACTAAGCAAACAAGCCAAACTCGACACCTGGAAGAGCTATATATACAAACTGTTCGGCACCAACAGAAAACCGGCAGAAACGCAACAACAAACACAGGAAGACAATCTCCACATATTAACATCTGAAGTGGAATATGCCATCCGAATAACAAAGCCAGGCAAGGCCTGTGGACCTGATCAGATTCATGTGGAACTGCTGAAACAACTAGACTACAGCAACATCCAACAACTAACGAAATGGTTCAATCAAATCTACAACAACAACGACGACATTCCATCTGAATGGCTCCAATCCATCTTCGTGGCCCTACCAAAAAAGGCTACCAGCAGGAAATGCGAAGACTTCAGGCTGATCAGTCTAATGAGCCAAGTGCTAAAAGTCTTCCTCAAGGTGATTCAGCAAAGGATACGCTGTAAGTGCAAAAGTGCACTAGGAAACACACAGTTCGGATTCTGCAGGGGACTAGGCACCAGAGAAGCAATTTTCTGTTTACAAATATTGCTACAAAGGTGCTATGAACATCAAAAAGACGTGTATATATGTTTTATTGATTACGAGAAAGCCTTCAATTCAGTACACCACGACCGTCTAATTGACCGACTGAGAAAACTTGGGCTTGAAAACAACGATATCAACTTTATTACAACTCTCTACTGGAATCAAACAGCCCGGCTTCGCTATGACAACATCCTGACAGACCCAATTCCAATAAAAAAAGGCATCCGGCAAGGCTGCCCATTATCTCCCATTCTTTTTAACATCTATTCGGAAATGATCTTCGACCAAACACTGGCTGACAAGAACATCAATAACTTAAGATATGCCGATTTTATTTATTTATTTTACTTTATTTTTTTTTTTTTTGGCTGATGCTGCATAAGCTTGCTTTCTTGCATCAAATGCCTCTACTAATGCTAATGCTAATGACACAGCACTAATAGCGGATTCAGAACAAGATTTACAGACCATCTTGAACGAAGTGGACATAGAAAGCCAAGCATGGGGGCTACGAATCAACAAAAAGAAAACAAAGGTGATGAAGGTCGGCAGGACTGCAAGCAAAATCACGATCAAACTAAACAATGAAAAATTAGAGCAAATACACCGCTTCAAGTATCTTGGAGTACTCATTGATGACCAACTGAACCATGAGGCCGAAATCAAAAGCAGAATTGAACAAGCCAGGCAGGCATTCACCAAGTGGAAAACCCTCCTCACCGACAGAAGCTTGAACATCATGCTCAAATTATGCACATTGAAATGCTACATCTGGCCAATACTGCTCTACGGTGTAGAAACCTGGACTCTAACATCAGCCACTACAAAAAAGCTCCAGGCCTTCGAAATGTGGCTCTACTGAAGAATGCTGAAAATCCTGTGGACAGCCAAGATAACCAACGTACAGGTCCTGCAGGACATGCACACGGAACGGGACCTGCTTAAAACCATCATCAGCAGGAAATGCAAATACCTAGGTCACATCGCTAGGAACCAACAAAAATATCACCTACTACCACTCATCCTGGAGGGAAAGATCGAAGGCAAGAAACGCCCAGGCAAATCGAAAATGGCATGGCTAGATAATATCAACACCTGGCTTCACATGACAACAGCACAAATTCTACAAGCAGCGCTAGACAGAGAACAATATCAAATTGAAGTCGCAAGCGCCATTCGGCAGCATTAAAGAAGAAGAATAATTAATTTTATGCATGATTCCATAAAACACATTATTGTAATGAAAAATTAAAATACTGGTAAATGGGTATCAAAACTATGTTCATAACCTAATAAGTGAGAAGAACAATACACATATACATATAAATTAACGGCCTATGCAGTAAAACTTATATCCAAAAATGATCTAAAGATATCTCTTGGACTTTATCACATTAAATGCAGGCGACATCAGATATGGACACAAAATGTACAAAACAGGATATTTCATAGACTTTAGAAATTCTTAAAGGAGGAAACTTCAATTCTGTATTTGCAAAGTTTGAAAGCTAAACATCTATTTGAAGGGGAAAAAAAACATCTATTTGAACATCTATTTGAATGATTTAAAAAGGATGAGGAAACACTGTTAGGGAAATTTCTCAATTGGCCTAGGCTAGAAAACATCTATATAAGATAATGAAAGATAACTTCTAGGATAGACAGAAAAATATATTTTTTTCTATCCAAAGAGTAAGTAGTTATTGGATCAAGCCGACACCTAATTCTGTGGAATTAAAGAGCTATTTAAATTTAAAGACAGGTTGGATAAGTACACTGGATGTGCACAGATGACGAGTGCATGAGTTACAATAAGTTTTTAATTAAGGCTGATACTACATAATCCTTACTTCCTTGGATTATTTTTTATCATTACAATATTTGTATGGTTAAAAACAGAATAAATAAATAAATAAAGCATAAAAATAAAAGAAAGTAATTTATTTGCAATTTATCTAGCATTGAATTAATAAGACATGACACCATATATTCAGTTAAGTGAAGACAAAATTCCAATTCAATACCTCCTGAAGGCTTTTAGAAAAGGAATTTTGCAATTAAGAGAAACAGAGAGAGGATAACACTGCAAGCCAGTTCATAAGTGACAAACAACTTGTGCACTGGCCAAGTTAACCGTTATCACATCAGATGTCAATATCACACCATTTCTAATTATGCCATAAAAAGTACTGCTCAATAACATGACACTATCATGAGGTCAGAATTAAAAAAAAAAAAAAAAAAAAAAAGAAAACATGAAACTCTTTTCACTGGACATTGTTTCAGTGTATGTGAATGTTAATCTCCCTCATGCTATGGATGTTTTATGCAAGTTATTATATGATGATGAATTATTATAGACACAAAGATTCCACCAACCTCTGGATTAATATTCTTGATTAAGATCTTAACAGATACTAATTTTATTGCCTTTAAAGTAAACAAATTTGTGAGCTCCCATCAGTCTTAATATCAGTGGATTAAAATGTAGAAATTGAGAAATTACACCACTCTCTCTTCATAAATTAAACTGCCTACTTCGAGAAGTATACTGAAAATTTAATTTGTATCACGACAAATGAAAAACACCAATATTTAATGGTTATATTTAACAACACTCATAAATGGCTCAAATATGCAAACGAAGAGGAACCTGATAATATTTTAAATTTCTTAAATATCACTATAGTTGGGACAGGCTATAATAATTAAAAGGTTATAATGATTTATGCACCAACATCGAGCCATGATGTTGAAGAAGTTGAAGAAATGTACACCGAAATTGAGTCTTCTAGATGAACAGAAAACTCACTACATTATCATTATGGG
Source organism: Mastigoproctus giganteus (assembly GCF_048544385.1). Taxonomy (NCBI): domain Eukaryota; kingdom Metazoa; phylum Arthropoda; class Arachnida; order Uropygi; family Thelyphonidae; genus Mastigoproctus; species Mastigoproctus giganteus. Next base: position 76,886,849 of record NC_143582.1, read on the forward strand.
GGACTTCAATGCTAAGGTTGGAAAGAGACTAAAAGGGCAGAAAGGCAAACTATAGGAAATTTTGGAATTGGTGAAAGAAATGAAAGAGGTGAAAGACTTGTGGAATTTGCAGAATCTAGTGGAATGTCAGTAATGAACCCTTTTTTCAAGAAAAGGGTGAACAGAAAGTGGACATGGAAGAGCCCAAATGGGATTAACAACTAATGAAATTGACTTCATCCTCACTAACAGACGAATATATTGTGAATGATGTTACTGTCCTGAACAAGGTAAATGTTGGAAGTGATCACAGAATGGTAAGATGCACACTTGATATAAATGTAAGAAAAGAAAGGAAAAAAACTGGACTCGAGTAAATAATACAAAAGGTATTTGAGATAACAGAAGAGAAGAAAAAGCAGTATGTACTGGAACTTAAGAACAAGTTTGAGCTTCTGCAGACTGTTCAGGACCAAGATATCGACGAGGAATATTATAACTTTCTGAAAGCGATAAAGTCCAAGAAACCTATAGGTAAAAAGAAATCCGTCAAGAAACACTCTCATGATGAACCAAGGACGACAAATGAAGAGCAAGAAAAACACTGACAGGGAGAAAATTGAGTATACTGAGTTATGCAAAGCTATTAGAAAGAGACTCAGAGAAGACATAAAAAAATTTAACACAAGTAAAGTAGAACAAGCATTAAGGGAAAACAAAAGACTTAAATCAGCAGTCATGAGCAGTAACACACAAAAGACAAATGATACTGAAAATGAAGAATAGTGATGGTGTACTTATAAATAGCAGAGAAGGCATAATTCAAATAGCAGAAAACTACTATAAAGAGTTATACAAGGAGCGAGGGAATGAGGCCAGCAGTGGAGAAGATGGATCGCAAATTAGTAACACATACAACATACCTGATATCCTTCCTGATGAGACAGAACATGCATTGAAGAAAATGAAGAATCAGAAAGCTCCAGGGGAAGATGAAGTTACTGTAGAGTTGTTAAAATTGGGAGGAAGAGACATAACACAAAAACTGGCAAGACTCTTCACAAAATGCATTAGAAAAGGTGTATGCCTAAGGATTGGAATAATGCAATCATGGTTTTGCTGCATAAGAAAGGAGATAAATCAGAAATTATAGACCAATCAGCTTGTTATCCCACATCTACAAGTTGTTCACAAGGGTCATTACTAACAGATTAAAAAGAATACTTGATGAGAATCAATCGAAAGAGCAAGCTGGCTTTAGGACATGATTCTCAAAGATGGATCACCTTCATGTAATGTCACAGCTAATGGAGAAAGCAAATGAATATAAAACACCATTATGCCTGGCATTTGTGGATTATGAAAAGGCATTTGACTCCATACAGCATAAGGCAACGTTTCGGGCACTGGAAAGACAAGGCATAGATACTCCATATATTATGATTTTGAAGAAAATATATGAGAATGCTACCTCCTTTATTAGACTAGACAAAGACAAGAGCAAATTTAAAATTTAGAAAACACCAAGGGGAGACAATATCTCCAAAGTTGTTTACTGCTGCCCTTGAGGAAGCTTTCAGAAGATTAGACTGGTCGCAGAAAGGAGTCAATGTGAATGGAGAGTACCTAAGCCATTTACGATTTACAGATGATATTGAGGTCATAAGCCACGATTCTAAAGAATTACAGGAAAATCTTAATCAGTTATGCACAGTTAGTAAGGATTTTGGACTAACAATGAATATGGCTAAAACAAAAGTAATGATGAACAAGTATGCCACAGAAAGGGATATGATTGAAGAAACAGTAATAGAAAAAGTAGAGTCATATACTTATCTGGGACAAGTCATTAGCTGTAATAATGATAAATGGATGGAAGTCAAGAGAAGAATAAATTTTGGATGGATAGCATTCAGGAAATATAGTCACATACTGAGGAGCAATATCCCAATTTGTCTGAAATGGTAAAATAATGAACCAATGTATACTCCCCATCGTGACTTATGGAAGTGAAACTTGGGCACTCACCAAAAGAATGGAAGAGAAGCTGAGAACTACACAGCGAAGAATGGAGCAAATTATATTGGGAATCAGACTGTTAGATAAGAAGAGAAACGCATGGATTAGGCAGCAAACTCAAGTAAAGGACATTCTTACAAAACTAAAATGGTCTTGGGCAGGACACAGCTCGAAGACATGACAAATGGACTAAGAAAATAACAGAATGGTATCCAAGAGGAGCTAGAAGAAAACCTGGAAGGCAACAGCAGAGATGGACAGATGAAATTCATGGGTTCGTGGGTAGTAAATGGATGGCCATTGCATAAAATAGAAGAAACTGGAAAGTTGCTGAAAAGGCCTTCATCCTGCAGTGGATTTAAAATGGCCGATGATAATGACTATGTATGAAAGTTTTTCACAAGCAGACAATTTTTTTTGTTATTTGGTTTTTTTTGGGGGGGGGGGGCATTAGCAACTAAGGCCATATTGCTCCGTGAATATGTAGTGGTCATTCCTTGACCTTTCCGCATCCTCCGTATTTGGTGGTGACGGGCTCGAACCCCGGTCTAATCAAGAAGCGTGTGCTGCGCACTGCTGCTCCTTCCCACCTAGCTACGGAGGTGCCACAAGCAGACAAATGTCAGACTTCATTTGCATTTCAAAAGCAGCCCCTTCACGTACAAAAAAAAAAAAATCTATTGTTTATAATCAAGTTTTAAAATGCAGTTAAATATTGCACTCCACCAGAAGATAAGACACTGACAGATTAATAGACTAATGAATAAGTTTTATCAATCACAATTATTCCTTTTCTTTATTAAAGAACAAAAAGTAAAATTGTTGAACATAATGCTATAAGTTCTCAAACTGCTATACAACTTTCAAATGAGAGAAAATACATTTTATGTCTAAAATATGACATCACATCGTGGAAATCAAAAGTTGATATCATTATTTTGAAATACCAATGTTTCGCTGGTCTTCGGACCTTATTTTATAAAATTTAGGAATACTAAAATAACTGCAGTGTAAATGCGAGGGTTCTTTTCTGAAAATTCATGGACTGAGATCATTGCTCTGAGTATGAGTCACTTGGGAGGTTGGCATGGGTCTCCTTTTCAAAATAGCATCCTTCACATTCTATACACCTTTTACAGAAGTTCACTAGCTTCTGAATGTGGCAGGATAGCAGATGTAGCTGATTTAACTTCATTTGTGTTAAATTTTTTTTCTCTCAACTCTTTTTTGGGGCTTGGGAAAGCCCAGAAATTGCATGGTGTGAGGTCTGGGCTGTATGGAGGGTGGTCTAATGGTTATTTTCACTAAAGCTTGCATTGTTGGTTGTGTGACATGTGGCCTAGCGTTATCTTGAAGAAGAAACTATTCTTGATTAAGCAGTTTCGGTCTTTTTTTTGCAAATTGCTCCTTTGAGGTGAACTCACAACATGTTAGCATATATTCTCCATTTACAGTTTCTTTCTCAGGAACTTTGTGCTGCAGTATTATTCCACAGGTATCAAAAAACAAAATGAACATCAATTTTTTTGATGAACCAAAATTTCGAAATTTTTTTGGAGGCAGTGAATCATGGTGTTTCCATGTGCTTGACTGCTGTTTGGACTTGGGATCAAAATTTAATCTAGGACTCGTCACGTGATTATTTTATTCAAAAAGTCGGGCTCTTCTTCCATCTTGTCAATAAAGGCCTGACAAAGTTCAATGCGATGTTTTTTTGTTCTTCAGTAAGATAATGAGGCACCCATCTTGCGCAAACACGTGACACGTTAAGCTGCATCTTTACAATTTCATGACATCTTGCTACACGAACATTCAACTGAACTGCCAGATCACGAATCAATAAATGCCTATTTTCTTTCAGTAACGTTTCAGCTTCCTCAATGTTTTCATCATTCACTGAGGTTGACAGACACCTGCTTCTTTATTCATCTTGTACACTTTTTTTTTTCCATCCTTAAAACGCTTCCACCATTTAAATACAGCCATTCTCCCCAAGTCTTTTTTCACCGTATGCTTCTTGAATCATCTCAAATGTATTCTGACCACTTTGGCCTAACTTTACACAAAATTCAATCGTGATTCTTTGTTTAATAATTAATGAAATATCTTTCTCATCCCCCATCAAAAAACACACTTCACAAACTGTTATAACGAACACAAAAATGAGTACTACATGATATGGTTGCACAAACTAAGTAAGAAAAGATGGAGGATCATTCCTAGACCGCAAACTCGTCACTCGTTTCCATAGCAACGAAGCAGTTTTGCCAGTCTGCATATTTTTGGAAAGCCCTTATACATTAAGACTCCTAATTAAAATGGCTATTATTTGTTCTGTCTATTCGTCTTTTCTTTTCCTTTTTTTTTCTAAGACGCACATGAAAATGCAGTCCAACTCTATTTTATTAATTTTAGCAATAAAGTGACAGCCAAGATTGTTTTCAAATAGATAATAGTCTTGTTTTAAAAAAATTACAACCATAATTTTCAATATATTTCATTTTGTAATGAATAAATACCTTTCATGATTTGTTGAATCTCCATTTTTAAAGTTATTATTTCTCTCCCTGTCGAGTCATCAAGTGCTCGTTTCAACCGATGAATAGAGAGATCTGAATTATGAATAAAAAAATTCAGTTAGTACGAGATAGAGGAAAACATGGTTTGTCCAACTTAAACACTATCATTTTATAAAAAATTACTTATTTTAGATATTTACCTTTAAATACTACTTTATATTTCAGATATTTACACACACACACACACACACACACACTTTGTTAAATATATGTATTAGTACTGTAAAAGACATATCTAGATAAATTTATGGAGAACACCGTAAAGTATATTACATCAGATACTATATATGTAATATAATACGGACATAGTAAGTCTGCGTATGTAATATACTAAAGTATGTTACATAAGCCGACTTGCTATATCCAAACAAAAGAACCAAGTGTGGACCTTACTAAGGTCCACATGTGGTTCTTTTGCTTGGACATAGCAAGTCTGCTTATACCACATGCTTTATTTTGGCTTTAGTTTTTAACTTTATATCCTTCATTCTTTATGGGTCAAAATGATCAATGTGTACTATGCATTATATAAATTTGAAATTTCTTAATTTATGTTATATTTTATAAAATTCCAAATTCTATCATTTGCTATATAACCTCAAAATTGATTTTGCCATAGCACATTTTGATCATTACAGAAACAGAGAACCCCTTATCATTGTTTTTCTTTTAATTTGGGTGGTTAACCCAAACTCTAAAAGGAAGGGGTTGAATCTCATTGATCCACTTGATATCGATGGTTCCACTGTTGATGATCCTGCTCAGATAGCAAACAAACTGAATGAATATTTTGCATCTACATTCACACATGAGGAGTTAAGGTTTGAAAATGGCAGAAGGTTATCAAATTGTAGCAGGGTGCTTAATGATTTTGTAATAACTGACAAAGTGGAGGAGAAATTGTTGAAGTTAAACATAAGAAAGGGACACCTGGGGTGGATGGGATCTATCCAGTTATATTAAAGGAGGCGGGAAAGCAACTAAGCAAACCCTTAGCCATAATTACGAGAGCATCCTTGAACTCAGGGGAGGTCCCCACGGACTGGAGATGTGCAAATGTATCCCCAATTCACAAAGGGGGATCGAAGGGTGACACGAGTAATTACAGACCAGTTAGTTTAACTTCTGTTCCAGGTAAAATAATGGAGTCACTGGTTAAAGATGCATGGCAGGATCATCTAGACAAGACTGCAGCAATAATTCAGACACAGCATGGGTTTGTTAAGGGAAAGTCTTGTCTGACAAATTTGATAAGATATTATGACGTGGCTACAAAGGAACTGGATGCAAAAAATAATTTTGATATCATATATTTGGATTTCAGGAAAGCTTTTGACACTGTTGCACATGGAAGACTATTGTACAAATTGGAGCAGAATGCTATTAAGGGTAAGTTGCTACAATGGATAAAAGGATAGTTGAGTGGGAGAAGACAGAGGGTGGTAATTAATGGGTGCTGCTCTTCGTGGACTAATGTTATTAGTGGAGTCCCACAGGGTTCGGTGTTGGGTCCACTGTTTTGTATATTTATCAATGATATTGATGAAGGTATATCAGGCTTAATGTCGAAGCTTGCAGATGATACAATGGTTGGCAGGGTTTTTAATGACAGTAATTGCAGTGTGCTACTGTAACAGGATCTAGATAATTTGGGCAGATGGGCTAAGAAGTGGCAACTGAAGTTTAACCTTGACAAATGCAAAGTACTGCATATGGGTAGAAGTAACCCAGAGAAACATACCAACTGTGTGGTACTACACTTAAGGTGGTAGAAAATGAAAAAGACCTGGGAGTAATTGTGCAGTCAGATATGAAGTTTTCTGAGCAATGCAGACAGGATGCCAGGGCAGGTCATGGGGTTTTGTCAATGATATACAGGAATTTTGCTAGAAGGGAAAAGGAGGTGATTGTCCCTCTGTATAAGGCAATGGTCAGGCCAAGCCTTGAGTAATGCGTACAGGTCTGGAGGCCTCAATTTAGGAAGGATGTGGTTTTGCTTGAGGGTGTACAGAGAAGGGCAACAAGATTGGTGAGGGAAATGAAGGAATCCTCTTAGCAAGAGAGGCTGCAAAGTTCTGCAAATTGCAGTGGCTGGAGACTAGGCACCTGCGCAGTGATCTGATTGAGGTGTATAAGGCCTTGAATTGGTTGAGCACGCTGAATTCCGATGGGATCCTTCCATTTGTTCAGATTACGAACCTAAGGGGCATAAATTCAAATTAAGAAAAGACAGAGGTAGAATAGATGTGCAGAAATTTGCCTTTAGCCAGTGGGTGGTTAATTCCTGGAACAAACTTCCATCTGTTGTTGTGGAAGTTAATAGGATAAATAAATTTAAGGAGAAACTGGACAGGCATTTGGAGGGAATGGCATGATTTTTTTTTTTTTTTTGGTTGATGCTGCATAAGCTCATACACTTGCTTTCTTGCATCACATGCCACTACTACCCTAGAATAAGTCGCCCAAATTGTAGGTATGCAGCAATAAGTTTTTGTGTATTGTCCTTTGTGTCTATGTAACATACTTTAACTATGTGTTCTCCATAGATTTATCTAGGTATGTCTTTTATGATACTCTTCCCCATAAATACTGTATATGTTTGTTTGTTATTTGGTTTTTAGGAGCATTAGCAACTAAGGCCATATTGCTCCGTTATATGCGGTGGTTATTCCCTGACCTTTCCACATCCTCCATATTTGGTGGTGACGGGCTCGAACCCTGGTCTAATCAAGAAGCGTGTGCTACGCACTGCTGCTCCTTCCCACCTGGCTATGGAGGTGCCTTAAATACTGTACATAGATTACATCATGGACTTAGTGCATATATTGCCATTTCAATGGCACGAGCCCATAAATTCCATATATTAACATACTATATACCTCATATAATATATATAAATAGATTGGGGAAAAAGTGTTGAATTCATTGGATCTATAGCATTAAGTACCACTGTATTACATTATTTTTATTTTTCAGGTATCCTCTGATTTTTTTCCATTATGACTATTTCCAGTTTTGACAGCCTTCTCCCACCTTTTCCCCAATCTACTATCTACATTCCGTTATGGTCGTTGGGTATTTCTGCTATTATTATTATGAGCCATATGGTGCAAGGAAGCCAGAGGGTTATGCTGCACCAGCCAAAAATAAAAAAAATTTCTGAGTCACCCTGTGAGAGAGAGAGAGAGAGAGAGAGAGAGAGAGAGAGAGAGAGAGAGAGAGAGAGAGAGAGAGAGAGAGAGAGAGAGAAGTAAAAGAGAATCACCAAGAGAGAGAAGAATGATGATATCCAGCTTAGGACCCTGGGTGTGCCAAGCCCATACTCACCAGATGTGAGCCCCCAGGGTTAAAAATTTCTGTTTATACTCCGGCACCACAACCAAGTCAGTAGAATTCACAATAAATCGTCAATACAAATATTTATCGTATTTAGTAGTTACAGGCTTGAACCCCGGTCCATTCAAGGAACGCATGCTATGCACTCTCGCTCCTGACCACTCGGCTAGGTCAGGCCATTTCTAGTAGTGCCCCTATTCCTTAAACCATCTTAATATATCTCTATATATCATTCCTCGATATGTCGTCAACTTTCACTACAACCTTTTACTTTAAATATATATATATATATTATTCTTTAGTAATATGATAATTTATGTTGTATTTTACTTTTAATATACTTTTATAGTGGTTTTTCTTTAAATTATTTCTAGATTTTTCTGTTGTCCCGGTAGCTGTTTTAGCAATGCCCGGGTACGAACAGAGTACATATTATTATTTTATCTTTCTATTGTGGTTTATTGTGTTTATTTTCTTAATTACGGGTGTTTTCTACTCATAGGTATTATGGTTAATACATTACTGGTCTTTAAGCTAGCCTAAACTCGGTTATCTTAAATGCCCAGGGCCTATTCATTTATTATTTTTCAACTTGTTACGTATTGCTAAAGAAATTGTCATATTAATTATAGATGAAAAACTGTAGCAATACTACTTTATGACAAAATGATAAAATATTAAACATTTTTATACATTTATTGTATTACATCTTTATACATATTTGTATTACATCACATGGTCGTCAATCCCCTACTTCATCGGGGGCTTTGAGCGGATTGACGGTCCATTCGATGTAATGCATTACTTACTTACCCGTTTCTGTTTGTATCTATCACAGCTTTGCTATTTTGTCCGATACTGAATTCTAAGTTTCTTTTAAATTCCCATTTTTGTCCCTTTCCCATTGCTATTAGTTAAATAGGTATTATTTATTATAAATTTATTATGAACCGAATTAATATCCCATAATTTCTACAGCAACTGTGATAGAATACACAAAGCCCAACGGGTGAGTTTTTTAAAAAATTACAATAACTTTACTTACTTGATGTGTATAAGTGGAGGTCGTAGTGTCGAATCAGGAAAGTTTCCCATCCTACTTGATGTGTTTCGGTGGAGGTCGTCGAGTCGAAAAAGGAATGTTTCGCACCCTTAACTTGTTTTATAGATGGCTATTTTTATGGCTTTGTCGCTTTAGCGTTTCCCTGTGTTCCGATGGTGTTTTGGCGGAAGTCCCCGAACTTCAGGCCAAGGTCTATTATGGTGGTTTTGTGGCAGGTTAAATGAATTTATTTAGTTGTGTATTTACAATATTTTTACATTTATTTTATGTCTCACCTCGGACAGTGCCGGTACCGCTTTTCCAAGGCGTAACAGCACTTGTTTGTCCAGAGGCAAAACTATATACATATATACAGCCTCTTACTATGGGAGAGGGGGGGGGGTTTAATTTTGGCAATAGGTTGTAGTGCAGTCAGGCGACGAGCCTCGCCTGAGTGCAATAAACCTAGTAAATAAGGGGATACTCTTCTGAGTAATTACTATTATATTTTTAGTTGGCTTTTGATAAAAGTATATGGGTCTACATTGGGATGGTGTTTTCTAATATTTGCGTATATGGCAGTTCTTACGTGATATCTACTGTATTGTTTGGGAATTTTGTTTCTATCCAGCGTTATAATGAGTTTTTTAATGGCTATATTTCCACTATTTATATTGTTGCATATTTGTAATAGTCTGTTTGTCTGATTTCTTATGGTATTACCATGTATATGCTTTGCTATGTTACTTTCCCAGTGTGTGAGTTTTATTGTTTAGTATTGGCCATGCATAAAAAGCTTAAAATTAAAATAGACAGAATGCAATACCCCTACATATATTGGATTCCAAAATATCACAAGATTCCTACGGGAAAAAGATTCATTACTTCAGGTAAAAACAGCTATATCAAATATACCAGTAAAATCATGGAAGACAAGTTAAAAAACATCAACAAAGAAATTAAAAACACCAGAATTATCAACAACAACAAAGAATATTTGGATTTTTTAAAAAAACAAAACAATAATATTAAATGTATAAACACATACGACTTTAAAAACCTCTTTAAAAACCGCATGACAACCTAATAGAAGTACTACAGATATATTACCAAAAATATCACAACATACTACAATGCAAAAAACAATACTGGAATGACCTTACAAAAATCAGCGTCAAAGGAAACTACATTCTAATGGGAGGCAAAGTGTATTTACAAAGCAGGGGTATAGCTATGGGATCCAGCAGTTCTTGTGCCATGGCTAACCTCTACTTACACCATTATGAAAGTAACATTACGGACAGTTTAAAATTCTACAGATACATTGATGACGTAATAGTATTCAACCATGACAACTTTATAAATATTGCAAAGAATTATTACCCAGCAGACCTTAAAATAGAATGTACAAATCCGGATAACAACTTAAAAGCTGTCTACTTAGACAGCGAAATTACCATCCACCCAGACAAAATATATACACATCACCATGATAAAAGAGATCATTTTAATTTCGAAACAATAAAACTCACACACTGGGAAAGTAACATAGCAAAGCATATACATGGTAATACCATAAGAAATCAGACAAACAGACTATTACAAATATGCAACAATATAAATAGTGGAAATATAGCCATTAAAAAACTCATTATAACGCTGGATAGAAACAAAATTCCCAAACAATACAGTAGATATCACGTAAGAACTGCCATATACGCAAATATTAGAAAACACCATCCCAATGTAGACCCATATACTTTTATCAAAAGCCAACTAAAAATATAATAGTAATTACTCAGAAGAGTATCCCCTTATTTACTAGGTTTATTGCACTCAGGCGAGGCTCGTCGCCTGACTGCACTACAACCTATTGCCAAAATTAACCCCCCCCCCTCTCCCATAGTAAGAGGCTGTATATATGTATATAGTTTTGCCTCTGGACAAACAAGTGCTGTTACGCCTTGGAAAAGCGGTACCGGCACTGTCCGAGGTGAGACATAAAATAAATGTAAAAATATTGTAAATACACAACTAAATAAATTCATTTAACCTGCCACAAAACCACCATAATAGACCTTGGCCTGAAGTTCGGGGACTTCCGCCAAAACACCATCGGAACACAGGGAAACGCTAAAGCGACAAAGCCATAAAAATAGCCATCTATAAAACAAGTTAAGGGTGCGAAACATTCCTTTTTCGACTCGACGACCTCCACCGAAACACATCAAGTAGGATGGGAAACTTTCCTGATTCGACACTACGACCTCCACTTATACACATCAAGTAAGTAAAGTTATTGTAATTTTTTAAAAAACTCACCCGTTGGGCTTTGTGTATTCTATCACAGTTGCTGTAGAAATTATGGGATATTAATTCGGTTCATAATAAATTTATAATAAATAATACCTATTTAACTAATAGCAATGGGAAAGGGACAAAAATGGGAATTTAAAAGAAACTTAGAATTCAGTATCGGACAAAATAGCAAAGCTGTGATAGATACAAACAGAAACGGGTAAGTAAGTAATGCATTACATCGAATGGACCGTCAATCCGCTCAAAGCCCCCGATGAAGTAGGGGATTGACGACCATGTGATGTAATACAAATATGTATAAAGATGTAATACAATAAATGTATAAAAATGTTTAATATTTTATCATTTTGTCATAAAGTAGTATTGCTACAGTTTTTCATCTATAATTAATATGACAATTTCTTTAGCAATACGTAACAAGTTGAAAAATAATAAATGAATAGGCCCTGGGCATTTAAGATAACCGAGTTTAGGCTAGCTTAAAGACCAGTAATGTATTAACCATAATACCTATGAGTAGAAAACACCTGTAATTAAGAAAATAAACACAATAAACCACAATAGAAAGATAAAATAATATATATATATATATATATATATATACACTACCATTAAATATTGACAAAAGTTACATTATAATAAAATAAATAATTGAGCATTCATTAGAGTCAGCAACTTGCAATTCCTCCATATGAAGCCGAAATATATTTTAAATTAAATAAAATAAACCATAAGCCAGTAGTATGGCAAAAACTGTAGAGCAAAAATTAACATAAAAATAACCAAATAAACAAACGAACGAAAAAGAAGAATAAAAGTTAGACATAAATAATAGCCCAGAAACCCCTATATAATTTCAAACTTTAAATCCAATTAACATGACGTATATAAAATTTAGAATAATGCCAATTACATGTTAATTTAGCGGTACCCTAAATCGAAATCGAAAATATGAACATTAATTGCAAAAAATGAATGTTAAACATTCATAAATACCACATTCCAAACCACGTGCATAGATATACAATACAGTATACCCCCTTTACGATATTAATCAGTTCCAGAGACACCATCATAGCGCTGAAATATCGTAATGTGAACCCAATAGCACATTGTTTTTCAGTAATACATTTTAAGATCTCGAGAGTTGAAATTTTTGCCTTAATCACGACCTTTTATATGGCCCTAAGGTCACAAGCGTGACCTTAAAGGCCATATAAAATGTCGTGAGGGTGGTTTATGAATTGTATTAGTTACCAATTCAAATCATTAAAATGCACTACACTACTACTTTTATCATATGTTCCGTTTAAAGAATAAATTTTAAAAGCCCTTGATATTTTTTTAAAGCACATTTCTGAAGGTCACGACCATAAAAACAATTTGCACTTTTTTAGTTTATTGGGTTTTTCTGTTAGTGCAAGCAATTATAAACAGGTAGTAAACTGGATCTTCTTGCATTAGCGAAAATACCAATAGCTGGAACTGTGGTTTTTTTACGTTATTATGGTGAAATGTGTTTCCCCTTCACTGCAATCTCCAATCATATAAAAAATACAAATAAATTTTCAGAATCTTCTCTTCATTCCTTTTTTTTAAGCTTCGTAAACTTGTTACTCCACGCGAATCGTGTTAGTTGCAATTTGTGTGTGTGTCGTTAAAAAATGCTTATGCATGCAACGTGAAATTTATAATTAAAAGAGAAGATTATCTTGGAAACAAACGCCTCTTGAAGCATTTCTTAAGAATACAATTCCTTGTGCAACAAACCAAAGAGTGTCGAGCCAATAATGAGTGATCAACAAGTGAGCATTTAGTCGATGATGAAGAATAAACATTCTTTGACATTTGTAATGTGTAAATAATTTCTCTATTATTATAATTTGCTTTATTTTACAGGCTACGTTTTCCTTTCTCTCGATAAATCAATCATTGTTTAAACATAAACTGATTAGCTAACTAATGGCATTGTTGACAACGTAATCCCTATTTCCTATTTTCAATCTTATGTCTATGGGTAATAATTTCCCACTTTACGAGTGCACACTAGGAACGAATTAACTCATAAAGTCGAAAACTACCTGTATGAAAGAAGCAAATACTTAAAAAGTAGAAGAAACTTAGTGAGTAAAGAAACAAAGTAATCATTTCAAAGAAAAAAAATTCCATAGGAAATCATGTATAGTTATTGCTCACCACGTAGTGGAAATCCCACCAAATAATATTACAACTGTACAAATGGGAAGCTATATTAAAACAGTATTTTATAAAATAAATAGGGATGTTATTATTAATTAGTTTATTGTAAAGAAGTTGAAGAGCATTGGCAAACAGTAAATAGTTACTGCCAGTCTAATAGTTTGAGTACAAATTATATTTTTACGTATTTTGTTGGAAATATTAGAGTGCCAATTAGTAAGATAGATGACATCAAAGTTGAATTTATTTCTTTTATCATATATGTCAAATGTTATATGGAGGGTAAGCATTGCTAAGAGTAATATAGAGGTCAAGGAAGTTGGCTGAGTGATTAGTAGAGTTTTCTTTATTCAGTTTAAGTTCATTGGGGTAAATTGGCTTTGGCTAATGGTTCAAAGTTTGTATTTAAAATCAGGATGTCATCTACATATCTGAATGCTAAAAAGTTATCATTAGGGTTGTTTGTGGTGTATAATTCTTCACAATAGTGTAAAAAGAGGTTGGATACTAAGCTGGAAATTTGGAAACCCATGGGCACACCAATGGTTTGTTTATAAGTAAGTTTGCCATTGAAGATATAGTTATTAAGTAAACAGAGATTGATATAATTGTTCCATGTATTATCACTTATATTCAATTTATCTTTATATCTGTGATAAAGTTGTTTTAGCACAAATACCAGAAGATTATGTGAGATTGAAGTAAAGAGGTTGGTGAGATCAAAGGTTTCTATGCTGGTTATGGTAACACCACATTTGAAGGGGTTGATGACAGCTTGGTTATTGTTTATGATCCAAGTAGATGTAACATTGTTAAAAATAGTATTAAGTAATTTGAAAAATTGTTTACCTCGGAGGTAGCAGCCACTATTTTTGGAACTAGTAAAGAATCTAAAGCCTACAGGTTGTTTATGGAATTGGGCAATCATATACAGAAAGGGTAGGGTACTAAATTACAGAAAGGGTTCTGTAATTTAATATGTAAGTATTTTTTTTATGTAAAGCTATTTTTTAATTGTGGAAGCAGGATTAAGATAGCAGGGAGTAAAAGTGGAACTATTTTCTATTTCATTTTTAAGTTTGATATCTGATGACAGCTCTACCACCTTTTATTATATTTTATTTTATTTAATCATTTTACTTTAGAGTTCCTTCACCTCCAAATTGGCATTGCAATTCAGCCAATAATTTTCTTAATTCATCATAACTTTTAGAATATTAACATTCTTTTGCCTTTTTCAAATCTACAATACTTTTTTCTACTATCCTTACCCTTCTAGTCCTTAGCACTTTTTGTAATTTTCGCCTCCATCTATGCAAACTTTATCAGACATCTATTCTTACATATATATATATATATATATATATATAAGTATGTAAGAATAGGTAAGTCTAATAAAGTGTGCACAGATGAAGGTGAAAAGTGCACAAAGTGCCAAGGACTAGAAGGGCAAGGGTAGTAAAAAAAAGAAGTATTGTACATTTGTAAAAGGCGAAAGAATGTTAATATCCTAAAAGTTATGATGAATTAAGACAATTATGGGCTGAATGTGGGCAAAGCCAATTAGAGGTGAGGGAACTCTAAAGTAAAATTATCAATACCAAATGATTAAACAAAATAAAGTAAAATATAATAAAAGGTGGTAGAGCTGTCATCAGATATGGGCAGGCAAATTTAGTTATAGATCAAAAACAGGGATAGCAAAAATGCAAAATCTGATGTCAACTGAAGTAAATTAGCATTAGTAGAGGCATTTGATGCAAGAAAGCAAGCTTATGCAGCATCAGCCAAAAAAATTAAAGTAAAATAAATAAATAAAAAAATAACCACTTCCACTTCACCCCTCTGTTCGTTCGAAATACCTGTCCAGCCGAGCCTTAAACTTATTTAGGCTATCAACTTCCACGACAAGGGATGGAAGTCTGTTCCACCTACCAACCACCCACTGGCTAAAGGCAAATTTCCGAACATCTATCCTACATCTGTCTTTCCTCAATTTCAATTTATGCCCTCTCAGGTGATTATTCTGAGCAAGAGGAAGAATCCCATCAGCATTGAGCATGCTCAAACCATTCAAGGCTTTGTACACCTCTATCAGATCACCTCGCTGCTGCCTAGTCTCCAGACACTGTAATTCGCAAAACTTAAGCCTTTCTTCGTAAGAGCACCCCTTTGTTCCAGTCACTAATCTTGTTGCCCTTCTCTGTACTCGTTCCAGCAGCTCTACATCCTTCTTGAAATGAGGTCTCCAGGCCTGTATACAGTACTCTAGGTGTGGCCTGACCATTGTCTTATACAAGGGAATAATCACCTCCTTATCCCTGCTAGAAAAATTCCTATATATCATTGACAATACACCATGAGCTACTCTTGCAGCCCGTCTGCACTGCTCAGAGAACTTCATATCTGCCTGCACAACCACCCCCAGGTCCCTTTCATTCTCTACCACTGTCAGTGTAGTACCACAGAGTTGATACGTTGCTCTGGGGTTGCTGTTTCCCATATGTAGTACTTTACATTTGTCAATGTTCAACTTCATTTGCCACCTCTCAGCCCATCCTTTCCAGATCCTGTTGCAGCAGCATAGTGTCAGTAGTGTCCTCCTTGACAACCCTGCCAACCTTCGTATCGTCTGCAAACTTGGACATAACAAGCTTGATATACCATCATCAATATCATTTATAAATACAGAAACCAATAAAGGACCCAATACTGAACCCTGAGGGATTCCACTAATAACATTAGTCCACGATGAGCAGTGTCCATTGATTACCACTGTCTTCTCCCCCTCAACCACCCCTTTATCCATAGCAGCAATTTGCCTCCAATGCCACATTGCTCCAATTTGTGCATCAGTCTTCCATTTGCAACAGTATCAAAAGCCTTTCTAAGATCCAAGTATATAATATCAAAGTTATTCCCTGTATCCAGTTCTTTTGTGACTGCATCATAGTATCCAATCAAATTGGTCAGGCAAGACTTCCCCTTAACAAAACCATGCTGTGTCCGAGCTATAACTGAAGTCTTGTCTAGATGATCCTGCAGTGCCTCCATTAATTTTCCGGGAACAGAAGTTAAACTCACAGGTCTGTAATTACTTGTGTCAGCCTTTGATCCCCCTTTGTGAATTGGGGTCACATTTGCACATTTCCAGTCCATGGGTACCTCCCCTGAGTCCAAGGAAGCTCTCATAATTATGGCTAAGGGTTTGCTTACTTCCATTGCTGCCTCCTTTAATATAACTGGATAGATTTCATCCACCACAGGTGCCTTTCTTGTGTTTATCTTCAACAATTTCTCCTCCACTTTACTCTCAGTTATTACAAGATTCTCTAGCTTACTGCCAGAGTTGAATACACCTCTGGCATTCCCCTCGCTGAATAACTCCTCATGTGTGAATGTCGATGCAAAATATTCATTTAGTTTGTTAGCTACCTCAGCAGGATCATCAACAGTTGACCCATCGATATCAAAAAATATTGATACATGGTCAGGTAGTTCATCAGGAGACTACACCTGATCATGTATCAGTAACTGCATTTCTATACTTGTCCATAACAATGAAAGAGAGGGGGGAAAAAAAAGCCAAAAAGCAAAAAGAATAAAATTAGCACATTCTTTTACAATATGGACACGGCAGTCCCAAGTGTCAATGGTATAAAAAATTTTTAGGGTGAAAATATCATATTATATTATATAAATATTATATAACATCTTTCAGAAGAAGGACATTCATTTATTTATTTATTTATATATACAGGGTGTCTCAAAAATACACAGCATAACTTCAGGAATAAATTCTTCATGTGTAGACAATAAAAATATTTTATATTAACATAGTTCCGGAAATGCTTGGTTTCCGAGTTTTGAAGGTCTGTCTATGACACTTAACTGTTCATGTCACCTTATAGTAATTGTTCAAAATGTTCACCTTCTGCCTGAATACAGGCCTCACATCGACATCTAATGGACTCGCAAAGACAATGCCAAATTCCTGGCATGTTTCGTATTGTCTCACAACCTGCCACAATTCGATTGTGGAGAGTTTCCACATCAGCTACCAGAGTTGAATACACCAATGACTTTAAATGGCCCCACAAAAAGAAATCTAGTGGGTTTAAATGTGAGCGTGGAGGCAAGGCAGTTGGTCCACCTCTACCTATCTACCGACCAGAAAACCTTCGATTCAGGTAATTGCGGGCTAGGTGGCTGAATTGTGTGGGAGCGCCAACGTGTATGAAGTGTGCTTGTTGACAAATGATCAGTGGCATGTCATCCAAGAAATCAGGCATGCTGTTTTCCAAAGTTTCTGTACACCTGCCCTGTGAGTTTGTTTGGAAGTACATGGGGCCCAAATAACTAATCACCACAAACACCTGCCCAGATGTTGAGGCTGAACCACTGTTTTATTATTTTTTATTATTACTATATGGTGCAAGGAAGCCTGAGGCATATGCTGCACCAGCCAAAAAAAAAAAAAAAAAAAAATTCGAGTTACCCTGAGAGAGTGAAATAGAAGGGGATCACCAAGAAAGATAAGAATGATGATATCCAGCTCAGGACCCTGGGTGTGCCAAGCCCATACTCACCAGATGTGAGCCCCTGTTGGTGATGTGATGGAAGAATTGCATGTGGGTTTTCCTCAGCCCATACATGCTGATTGTGAAAGTTTTGGATTCCGTCTCATGTGAACTGTGCTTCATCTGTGAATATCACTAAGGCAGGAAAGTGAGGAGTCGTGCCACACTGCTGCAAGAACCACTGGCAGAACATTCCTCGCGCAGGGTAATCTGCTGGTGACAAGGCATGTACCCATTGCAGATGGTAAGGATACAGTTGGTGTTCTCGCAACACTCTCCAAATAGTCAAACGTTGAACAGCCAGTTGCATTGCTATTCTACGTGTGATGATTCCAGGAGTGGCATGCACAACATACAAAATCTCCTCCTCTACTTCAGGAGTCGCAGATCTTGGTCGTCCTCTGTCGGCAGCACGAGGTGTAAAGGTCCCATGTTCACAGAGGTGGTGATGGACACCTTCAAATGTTTTCTTGTATGGACATCTTCATTCTGGGAACCTTTCGTGGTACAAACGATGAGCCTCCAGAGCATTGCCGTCCTTCAAACTGTACATAAAGTGCATATCCACTTGCTCCTGATTTGAGTACATGGTCGGAATGGAAAACCACCAGATTCTGTCAGTATCTGTGCGGAGCTGACTTTTCAATGAACTTACTAACATCACTGAGGATAATGTGCAGGTGCTTTTGAATGACGCTTCCAGTTTCCAGGCCTTGCAGAGGTTCGCATCTGCTGTGTTCACCAGAAGGACGATCATAAGAAATTTGTCGGAGGTTGAGCTGGCAGCATATTTGAATAATGCATAAATGCATCTGGGTTGGGAGCTTCAGATCAGGAAGCTATATGTCTGATCTGTGGTTCCTCAACATGTACCACTACGGTGGTTTTTTTTTTTTTTTTTTTTTTGTTTCCCCTTCTTGGCTCTTGGGTTTGGGCAACCTGAGACCAGGAATGTTGGCACCCGACCTTTATGGCACTAAAGATCATAATAGTAGAGCAGGTCCGGCTCCACGTGCCGGGGACGGGCATCACTTAGCAGCTGTGGATGACAGCTGCTTCCTGATGGCAAAGTGACCTGACATTAACAACACACTATACACACAAACACTTCTTTAATACAATTTTAACCTTTCCTATACAAAATTCAGTTATTAGTTTTAGATCATTGTTCAAAATTGAATCCATCTCAAAATTTTCTTCTTTTGAATATTCTATTTCTTAGCTATAATTCAGGCCCACTTTACAGTTTTTCTGTTAAAATGTTTTAGGTGGAGATGGGCACATGCCTAGGTACCACCCCGACACAGTATATATACACACACACACACACACACAGTACCTTGTGATGAAGGAAATCACCTGCGGGAGATAAAACATTCTGGTTAATAACTCGGAAACCAAGCATTTCCGGAACTATGTTGATATAAAATATTTTTATTGTCTACATATGAGGAACCCATTCCTGACGTTATGCTGTGTATTTTTGAGACACCCTATATATACACATTTCTCACACATACACACAAAACACAGGGCAGGGCATACAGACCCTAAATAAAGGTGCGAAAGCTAGGAGTTACAGAAATTACAAAACAGTAATAATCAATAAAAAACTAAAATTAAAATATATACAAAATTTACATTAAGAAAGAGTATGGAGCAAATTCTTAGAGATGGATGGATTAAGAGTAAAATCAATATCATAGATATTCATTAACTGAAGGAAACGAAACAGAGGACTACCAAGTAAGTGATGAGTACGAGGAACAGGCAGTGAGAAATTAATTTTATAGTGAGAATTCAAACAGAGTATAGCGAAAGGTATTTGTTCAAGAAGAGATGGAGAATCAATAACAGTTTATGATATTGTAGACAATAAGATATCCATGGAAATTAATTTTATAACGAGAATTCAAACGGGGTATAGAGAAAGGTATTTGTTCAAGAAGAGATGGAGAATCGATAACAGAGTTTATGATATTGTAGACAAAAAGGAGACCCATGGAGTTGTTGTTTAGAGTGAAGAGGAATGATTCTGAAGCAACCACAAAGAGCTCCATAATTTCAATGGTGAAAGGCAATGTGATTTCGATAGCATAAGAATTTAATGAATTTAATTTGAATTCTCTCAAGTCTGTGAGAAAGACTTTTGTTGTGCGGACCAGATAATATCACAATAATCAAAAATGGGAAGTATGAGCTGCTTGTAGAGAAGAATTATAACTTTTCACTTTTGAAAACAGAGGAAGAAAACTTGATTAATCCAAGAAGTTTAGAAGTGTGAGATATTACGTGATCGACGTGGGAAGAGGGATGAAGGTCAGATCGAAATAGGACACCTAAATCCTTAAACGTATCAGTACTTGCAATTAAAGAGTTTCCAATATAATAATCAGCAAAGACAGAGAGTAACTAAACAATTCAAGCGAAAGCAACATTTACATTTTAACGGGTTTAGAAACAAGTTATTTTTATTGAGCCAGAGTGAGAGGGAATCAAGACAGGACTGGAGTTAATCACTGTCAGTTGAAGAACATAACTTTGTAAAGTTTAATATCATCTGCACAGAGTTGCCACTCAACATTAACAGACTGAAATAAGGTTAACAGATCATTAGTATAAACAATAAAGAAGAGCAGACCCAATTAGAATTTGTAAAAAAGTGGTGAGCCATGAGGAACACCTTGCTAAAACTGAGTTGATGAAGTACCATCAATTATTACAGATAGTTTACGATTTCTAAGCAGTGAATCAAGCAAATCTAGTAATGTAAGGGGATCATAGACCATAAAATGACAGCTTGAACAGCAAAAGATCGATGTGGACAGAGTCAAATGCATGCGAAATATCAAGGAAAAGAAAATCAATTTGATTTCTTTTTGTCCAAATTAGTTTGTAGGAAATGAGAAAACAGGGCAAGATTTGAAACAGTTGTTTCCTGGGAAGAAAAGCATACTAATGATTACTGATAAAAGGGTGAAGATAGGAACTAAGGTATTTATAAAGTAGGAGTTTAAAAATTTTCGCAATTGTATTCAGTATTGTAATAGGTTGGTAGTTATTAGGCTTAGCTTTATCACCCTGTTTTTTATAAATCGGGATGATATAAGCCTCTTTGAATGATGAAGGGTAACAGCCATGAAGAAGACAGTAATTTAAGACATTTGTAAGAACTGGAGCTAAAGATGAACTACTTTTCTTGAAGAAAAGAGCAGGGAGGGTATCAGGACCAGAAGAGGTGAAATCTTTAAGCCGAGAAATCATCAGTAGTGAGAGCTAATCTATCAAAACTGTCATTACTATTATATTCAAACTGATAGCAGGGAATAGAACATCGCTGTTTGGAAGAACAAAGTTTCGAAAAGTGCGTAGCAAAAATATTAGCAATACTGAGAGGACAATTGATAGAGATATTTGAATCATTAATTAACATAGGAATTCTAGAAGATCTCTATAGCCATTTGAGATAGGACCACAATGGTCTCGAATTGAAATTCCAAGTAAGTTCAGCTTCAACTGAGTGAAGATAATGAGAATATTGAGATTTAGTAATTCTCTTAACATGGCATCTAAGGAAAGAAAAGGAAAAGTAGCTAAAGTTAGTTTTGTGTTTTAAATAGCTTTTGTGGAGGTAATTTTTGCGATGAATTAAATACACAAGCTTGTTCGACATCCAGTGAGGGAAGTTACTATGATTAGCAGAAGAGAATTTGATGGGAACAAACTCAGAAATTAAAGAATGGAGGATAAAGTACAGATAATTGAAGTAATGATCGATGAATTCAAAATTATGGATTGGAATCCAGTCAAGATTTCCCAGAAATTCATTTAACAAAGTCCAGTCTATGTGCCTAAAGCTAAAAAAGTATCTGTCAAAGGAAGGTTTAGAAATAAAAGAAAGGAAATCTACGACAATAGGGAAGTGATCTGATTAGATGAAATTATCACCCTTAGAAATTGAGGAGAATTGATTCATGAGTAAAAACTAAATCAAGGTAAGAGGAGTTCCAGATGAGAAAGTTACAGATTTGAGTTAGAGCATTACTAAGCCAAATGCTGCAAAATTGCTTAGCCAGTGAATTTGGTGAACCAAAAGCAGTTGGGACATTAAAATCACCCAGAATAAGTGGTATTGCTTTCGAAGGTTTCAAAAAGATTGCTGCATCTATAATATCCTCTAATTGTTGAAAGGTAGGTAAAGAAACTGGGAGAGCAAGGTAAAAATGCATAAGCAGGAGAAGCTTTCCTGCATGATTACTAATAAAGAGATACCTTAAATAGAAGAATGTTTAGTGAACTGCAGCACTTTGACCAAGTGATGAGTAAGGATAGCAATGCCACCACCCTTCGAGTCTCGATCCAAATGATAGACAGAATAGGAGAGAGGTGAAATTTCACTATCAAGTACATGTGGATGTAACCAGGTTTCAGTAAGGGCAGATATGGCAAACGTTTATTGCAAAAGGAAGAAACGAAAAGCAGTGATATTTTTTTTCCACACTTCTACAATTTACATAAAATAGTAATGATAATGATGACGATCTTGATAAATATCGGGAAGATAACTGCTAGCTAGTATGACTAGGTCTGACAAGATGGGCAGCAGTGCCAGAAGACGACCTGTACCGCTTAATAATAGCATCGACTGGCCAAATATCAGCATCTAATATACGTGCTTGCTCAGATGGATTACTTAAGATTAGAAACAATACATAGTCTGGATAACAGGTGGATAACTTCCTCACAGAGATGTGAAGACCTAATTCAATGTTGAGAAAATCCTCAATATCTGAAGGAGCAAGCTGACTGATGAAAGACTGAGCCTGGCGAGGAATAGCTTGAAATCTTGAGCTCTTAATAGTTCCGAAGGAAAATAGGGGCGCTCTACTTCTTAGAGGAAGAATGAGATATGTCAGCTGATACTGTGGACTGTTTATTAGATAGATGCTGATTATAATTGGTGGGGCAAAGACTGTTTGCAAGTATTGAGGACAAGAACTGATCTGTAAAAGTGACGGGCTGAGGTGCTTTTATAGGGCCATTCACATTATTTGGCATGAGTACTCCAGAAGAGCAAGTAGAATCGAGAAATATATTTGAAGGCGTAGTGGAGAACTTGACATTGTCGGACATAGGACAAGGTAACTGTGCAGCATCCAAAGACAGGTGAGCAACTTGATTGGAAGTAGCTTTACCATCTAAATGCAATGATAATGATGTGACAGGTCTCATAGATTCAGCTGATTGATGAGAATCACTGAAGGAAACCTGCTTAGGATGTAAGACAGGAGGAACTGGAATAGGTTCTGTGCAATCATTCTGGATGAACTCTTTCACAATTTCACAATCAGGAGCATCAGCAATGGAAGATTGATTGATAGTATTTGTTGGGTGAGGGTTAGGAACTTCAGTAGTCCCACAGTTGAAAGGATGTGAAGAACAAGCTTGGAACGCTACACCGTACGTCATGAAGTGGAGAAAAGCCTTGGGATTTTACAGTGGGCACAGTGTTAGACTGTAGTAGAAGAAGTTGAAGGGTGACAGTTTGTGCAGAAAGAGGATGAGACCGAAGTTTGCATAATTTCAGGATTGGTTGCTGGTAAATTACTGAGAGCCCTGGAAAGAAAACTTTTGCAGAGATACTCAATTCTGTTAAGCTGAGGTGAGGCAGACGAGATTATAAAGACAGGAGGCCCATTAGAACTTGATATAGATTGAAGATGAGACAACGATTGATTAGAGATTGGTGCTGAATGGGCCAACAGTATAGGGAGAAGTAAAGTAGCACAAAGAAAATGTGAGATCCAGGGTTCTGGTGTATACAAACATCGTCAGGCAGAAAGTTGGGGCAATGCTGACATATATAGTTTTTACAGAGTGTGCACTGGACTGTAATTGACGTGGGCAGACACACACACGAGATGAAATGGCAGATGTACAGTCTTCAGTTGCAGCAGAACTGGAAATAAATTGTGGGTAAGTCGAAGCATCATGCATAGAATCCTCACTGTGTATTTGGACAATTTGCCATTCAAGAAGGCTAGATAATAATTACTACACTGTAAGGATAGCATTTCAGATGACGCTTTTGTTAGATGATCTTGCAAATTTAGAAATTGTTTGCTGGATCAGCATTTATAGCCTCACAATGTTCTCTGACAGAATTAAGTTCCTTAAAGATAAGCTTCAGATCATCAATGCAACTGACTAAACATCTTTTAGAATTATCATTAGAAGTGATATCAGTATTAGATGTACGAAAACTGGAAGAGTAGGTGGAATATTTAGAGATGGGGAGGCAGTTCCCACACTTCCAATAGTTGCAGGCTTTTCTAGTTAAGCTTGCGATTGGAGAGAATGCAGCTAAAACAGTAGAAGTGCAAAAAGATGCTAAAACATAAGTATTCATCACACAGAGTCACAGATAATACAAATTTGTGGCTCCATTTATACAGAATGATATACAAGGAAATGTTCAAAAAATACTGAAAGATATGATGCAACCCAAACTATATTACTTGAACTTTATAATATTTCACACAAAGTAATTTGACAATTTCTAATAACTACAAATAAAAATACAATCCAGGCATGTAAGTGACGTGGAACAACTAGGCCTAACGAATATAAATCCGGTGTAATCAAGATAAAAACACTTAACTGACGATCAGTAAAGCATTGATCATGAAAGCTGGGAGAAACAACTGTTACAGTGCAAAATCGCCTGTAAAATAATTAACCTATAATCAATAATTCACAAAAGTCAAACGTAAATTGATACAGAACGTGACCACAGCGCCACAATAATGACAGAGAACTTGCAACAGCTGGCAATGACAACAGAAATTTAATTATCCAGTGGAAATTTTAGCCACAAATCAATTCAGATGAACCAGAGAGTTCACAAATCCACCCTAATTCAGTATTTCAACCATAAATAGAATTGAAGTTTTACATATAAATCCAATGCGGCAATGAATTTTCAAAAATGAAGTGCCCAGACCACTTACACAAACCAGCAATTGAGAAATTCACTCAAAAAATTTTACTACTTATACACACTTCAACAGACATGTGAAAACCCATATAGATCCCAAAATTCACGTGACAACTACAATAAAACTAATCCCCAGACATGGCAATTTTAATCACCATTTTGCTCTGAACACCTGAAACAATTTGCTTAGATATTAGAAATATCTGCATGTATTCTGTACTTAGTGTAGGTAAAATTCATTATATAGTGTTATTTATTCAGTTAATCTGACATAAGAAGTACCTCATTTAGAATATATAAAAGGAAAACTTACATCCATCCATTACTGCAGCAACATCATCGTCCTCCAAAAACAGAACTCTGTTAGTGTGCTCAATGATGGCACTAAAAGATTAATAAATAGGAATGAAGTTTCTTTTTAGATGAAACAGATGTATCATAGTTTAAAACTATAGTTAAGAAACAAACTCCTCTAACCATTTGGTCATCCTGGAGTATAAACAAAAAATGTATTTAATTTTTATTACTTAAATATAGGAATGTACCAGTATTGTAAATTTTACATAACAAACTATAAAACTATTCCTTAGCTCAAAAAAGTGTTACATATTTAATATTAAGAATATGTTAAGTAAATTGTTATTTGTCTGGAAAGTCAAGTTAATTTACACTGCCTTTAATGTTCAGAATATTTCAAATAATGAAGCATTCCGAACATTTTCCTAATATTACTAGTAGCAAATAATACAAAAAAGCAAGCTTATACAGCTTTGGCAAAAAAAAAAAAAAAAAAAAAAAATTCCCATTTCACCTATTCATTCCCGCCAATAGTTTGTCTAGTTCTTCCTTGGATTTATTTAAGCCATCAAATTCAACAAAAATTGGTGGATGTTTGATCCAGCAATCAACCACCTGCTGGCTAAAGCAAACTTCTGCACATCTATTCTGCAAACATCCTTCCTCAATTTGAATTTCTGCCCCTCGTATTTTTATGATGAGCAAGAAGAATCCATCAGCACTGGGCTTGCTCAATCCATTCAAATCCTTAAACACCTCAATCAGATCACCTCACAAGTGCCTAGTCTTCAGATGCTGCAATTTACAGAACTGAAGCCTTTCTTGGTAAGAGTCCCCTCTGTTCCCCTCACCAACCTCATTGCCCATCTCTGTACCCATTCCAGCAGCTCTACATCGTTCCTAAAATGATGCCTCCAGACCTATATACAGTACTCAAAATGTGGGGCTTGACCAATGCCTTGTAAAATAGGATAATCACCTCATTATCCCTGCTAGCAAAATTCCTATATATTACTGACAAAACCCCATGAGCTCCTAGCAGCCTGTCTACACTGCTCAGAGAACTTCGTATCTGACTTGCACAATTACTCCCCAGGTCTCTTTCATTTTCTACAACCCTGAGTGTAGCACTACATACTTGGTACATTACTCTGGGAGTTACTGCTACCCACATGCAGTACTTTGTGTGTCAATATCAAAATTCAGTTGTCATTTCTCAGCCTATCTGCCTAATTTTTCTAGATCCTGTTGCAGTAGCATACTGTCATTAACTACCCTACCTTTGTATCATATGCAAACTTGGACATTAAGACTGATATGCCTTAATCAATATCATTAATAAATATAGAAAACAGCAATGTGTCCAACACTGAACCCCGAGAGGCTCCACTAATAACATTAGACCAAAAAGAGCAGTGCTCACTGATAACCACTTTGTCTTTACCCATTACACTATCGCTTTATCCATAGCAACAATATGACTGATCCATATTAACACACTTTTTTTAAACTGGAAAAAGAGTAAAATATACGAATAATATAAAAAAGATGATACACTACAGGTTGGTTTAAAAACATTCACAATAAACTACGTAGTAGTAGTAGTAGTAGTGGCATGTGATGCAAGAAAGCAAGTGCAGCATCAGCCATAAAAAAAAAAAAAAAAAAAAAAAAAAATCACACCATTCCCTCCAAATGCCTGTCCAGTTCCTCCTTAAATTTATTTAACCTATCAACTTCCACAACAACAACAACAGATGGAAGTTTGTTCCAGCAATTAACTACCCGCTGGCTAAAGGCAAATTTCTGCACATCTATTCTACATCTGTATTTTTTTAATTTGAATTTATGCCCCCTTAGGTTCGTAATCTGAACAAGTGGAAGGATCCCATCAGAATTCAGCGTGCTCAACCCATTCAAGGCCTTATACACCTCAATCAGATCACTGTGCAGGTGCGGTGATCTGATTGAGGTGTATCCAGCCACTGCAATTTGCAGAACTTAAGCCTCTCTTGGTAAGAGGATCCCTTCATTCCCCTCACTAATCTTGTTGCCCTTCTCTGTACACGCTCAAGCAAATCTACATCCTTCCTAAAATGAGGCCTCCAGACAGACCTGTACGCAGTACTCAAGGCGTGGCCTGACCATTACCTTATACAGAGGGATAATCACCTCCTTTTCCCTGCTAGCAAAGTTCCTATATATCATTGACAAAACCCCATGACCTGCTCTGGCAGCCTGTCTGCATTGCTCAGAAAACTTCATATCCGACTGCACAATTACTCCCAGGTCTTTTTCATTTTCTACCCCCCTAAGTGTAGTACAACACAATGGGTACGTTTCTCTGGAGAAACGTACCAATCTGTGTTACTTCTACCCATATGCAGTACTTTGCATTTGTTAAGGTTAAACTTCAGTTGCCACTTCTCAGCCCATCTGCCCAACTTTTCTAGATCCTGTTGCAGTAATTTAATTATCAGATGACACAGAACTATGGTAAATATAAACTAGTCTATAATCAAGTCACAAAGGAAGTTAGGCAAGTGAAGGTGGATTACAAGAAAGAAAAACTGCAGATACTTCTTTACTTATGTAAACACTAAAAGGAAGAGGATGAATCAAATTGGTTCACTTGATATCAATGGTTTGACTGTTGATGATCCTGCTCAGGTTGCTGACAAACTGAATGGCTATTTTGCATCTACATTCACCATGAGGAATTCTTTAGGAAAAGGGAGCCAAACATTTATCAAACTCCAACAGAGAGCTGAATGATTTTGTAATAACTGAGAGGAAAGTGGAAGAGAAATTGGTGAAGTTAAACATAAGAAAAGCACCTTGCTAGTCTTGCTGGGGTGGATGGGATCTATTCATTTATATTAAGAGAGGCAGCAAAGGAAGAAAGCAAACTCTTAGCCATAATTATGAGGGTATCCTTGGACTCAGGGGAAGTCTGCGCAGATAGATGTGCAAATGTGTCCCAATTTACAAAGAGGGATCAGAGTTACAAGAGTAATTACAGACCTGTTGGTTTAGCATCTGTTCCAGGGAAAATAATGATCAAGGCTGCAATTATACTTCAGACACAGCATGGGTTTGTGGAGAGGAAATCTTGTCTGACCAATTTGATTAGATACTAATCAATAGTTTTTTTGGTTTTATTTAATTTAAAAGTTTCAGCTGTGAATTACAAGCTCCAAAAAAAGCATAAGTTTTTTTCGTTTTATTTTCTTAATTGTCATATTATATTGAATTTTATAAGTAGCATTATAGTTCTAGTTAGTCTTATTTTTATTTTAGATAGAGTTTTAGTAGGTTACTACTTAATATACGTAAAACCATTGATTTGTTTAAATCTTGCGTGAGTGGGTAGGGAATTAATTCTTTAATTGTGGTAAATAGTTTGCTCTAATGTAAAACAAGATAGCATAATACGTATCACTACATTTAGGAATCTATTAGATAGTGTGGTATTGATAATTAATTAAATTTATTCATTTTTAATCAATAGTATACAATATCATGCCCCAGACTACAGTAGCAAAGCAATGGGCACAAAGTAGCAGGAGTGTTGTGACTCAGGGAAGAACCCGGGGGGGGGGGGGAGAGAAGAGATTCTCCAACGCATGACAGCCTGAAAAAAAAAAAAAAAAAAAAAAAAAAAAAAAATGTGCAGCTTGTGAGAGCTTGCTGAATTTTCTGAAAAAAAGACATGATCTAGCAAAGGAGTATGTCTTTCTTTGTGCTAGGTGCAAACAGTGTCAAGAAATGATGTGTCAACTCAGCATTCTGATGGGCACTTATGAGATTTTGAAGAGACGGGTAGATTGTCCCCTGAAGGTATTAAAATGGGGAAATCCGATCAAGCTCTCAGCTGCCCAACTCGATGCCAGAGCTAAATCTTGTGCATCAGGCAACACAGCAGCAATCTCCAAGGCAGAATGCGCTGGTCCCACAAGGTACAAGGTATTCGTGTAATGATTGCGGCCTCCAGGGTTTCCCCTATATACCGCTGTATCTTCTGTAGTTTATTTATAGCCGGCAAGTGTGTGTAAATGTATGTGTGTATGTTTTAGTGTAGGTTCTGATGGGTGTTGTTTGCCGGCCCTGGAGACTGCAGCCTGGAGGCAGGGGGGAAGCCACCTGCGTCCAGACTCCCGTACCTTGCCACGAGGAGGCGCTCCAGGGGTTAGTAACCGCAAAGAGGGTTTCCAACCAGTGGTAAACCCGTGAAAGTTATGGGAAGGAGAAGTAGGACAAAGAAAGAAGAGAGATATTCTCTTAAGAAAGGAGCAGAAAACGGTAGGATGAATTAACAACTAAGAACAGAGAGGAAAGTTAGGTTTTCTCCGACTGGAAGAGGAGCCCAACCTCAGCCAGCCAGAGAAAGGAAAACTCAAGAAACAAATTTAATTGTGTCTGAGACACCAAGAAAATAACTTAACTTAGCATCTAATTACAAAATTTTCCAAAAATTTACAGTGAGAAGACGAGACTTCTGAGAAGCCCAGAAGAACTTGTCTGAACAATAGTTGGTAAGAGTTTTAAACAGTTACACTAAATAACAAGCAATCTAATAACCTTCAGTGATTTTGTTAGAACTGCAATTCTAGTATCTTAACACACAATGAGGAAAACTTGAGATTTAACAAGGCTATTAACTCCGAGAGTCATAATAAAATTAAGATCACAATTACATAAAAAGAGGAAGCTGTAATTCTAAACAATAATTTTTTTTTTTTTTTTTTTTTTTTTAATCCAAAATTTTGAGTTAAACAGGATGAGCTGTGTTTAGCATCTTTCGTCTTCTAAACACGGAGTTAGCATAGTTACAAAAAGCTGAGAAGGATTCTGATGTTTCCAAAAATTTTGGGAAATCATCTAGGGTGTAAACATTAGTGTCTAACATGAGCTGGTAACGTAAATCTAAATATATGTTGCAATTTAGGACTAAATGTTCCACCGTCTCCTCAGCTCCACAATGACAAAGAGGAGAGGGGACCAGTCCAAACCTAAAAAGGCGGGAGTTAAGGCCGTGACCCGTAAGAAGAAAAGAGGAAAAAAGTCCAGGTTGAAGCCAGGAAAGATTCTTAGATTTTACAAAGACTTTAGGAAGGAAGGAGAAAGTAATTCTGCCAAGGGAAGAGTCATCCCAAGAGAGCTGCCACTCATCAAGGGCTAAACTGAGCAGTCGAGAAACTTCAAGGTCGGTAGAGTTATTATAATTATTTTCAAAAACACCAATGGAAGCAGGGGTAAGACGCCTCCTGTGAAATTTAAGAAATGCAAGGATAATTTCTAAATGAATGGGAAGGCGCCCATTCAGAACTAGCAGGGCATCAGTAGAAACAGTTCTACATGCCCTGCTCGTGGCCAAAAGGAAGGATCTTTGCGTCTGTAGAAGAATTTTAATGATGAGAGAGTTTTGAACACGGAAACCCCACGCACCCGCGCCATATGTAACAATTGGGAGGAATATAGATTTGTAGTATAAACCCAATGTTCTAGATTTGAGATTCCAAAGAGATCTGGCAATGTGAATTAACCAGCCAGTAGTTGATTTAATTTTTACCTTTAGGAATTTGCAGTGTGGAATGAAAGAAAGACGATCATCAATCACCACCCCAAGGTATTTAAATTCACGTACAAGCTTGATTGTCTGGTTGAGAAGCCTCACCACAGGAGGACGATTACGATTTAACAGACCTTTTAAGAGAAGCTGCTTTGTCTTAGATACAGAAATCGAAAGTTTATGAAGTGAGCACCATATGTGTAGATCATCCAAGATGTGGTTAGCCTTTGTTTCAAGCTCAAGGCGAAAATTCCCAGGGATCAGCAGGGCAAGATCATCAGCATAGGCAATATTAACAATATCGCCATGAGGGGCATTTAGCCATCCATCAAGGACCACGTTCCAGCAGACTGGGCTGGTCCCACAGGAGTTAATTATTGTTGGTAACTCTGTTGTCAGGAAAACAGGTAATATACTGTGTAAAATGGATAGGTGGAATTGGGTATGTCTGCCAGGTACAAAAAATATTCTTTTAAGGGCACAATGGTGATATTGTAGTACATGATGGCACTAAGAGTAGGAGATATGCAGACTTACTTAACAGATACAGGTTGATAATATAAATTTTTAGTAGTTTAAACCAACCTTGCGTTGAAATAATAAAACAAAAAACAAAATTAATAGTTTAATAACTGGTATTACTAATTTACAATAAATTACTATTTACAATAAGTATATAAAAAGAAACCATAAAATAACCATAAATAAAAAATACAATAAAATATACAGAATTATAAGCGCTAAAATCTGAAGCTTTTGAAGGCTCTGCCTTCTTTCTCAACTGTTGAGAGGCAGATAATAGTAATTTATTGTAAATTAGTAATACCAGTTATTAAACTATTAATTTTGTTTTTTGTTTTATTATTTCAATGCAAGGTTGGTGTAAACTACTAAAAATTTATATTATGAATATGCCCAACCCCAGAGGCCTATTTCAAGGGTACAGGTTGATGTTGAAAAAAAGTCTTGAGTTAGGATTAAATTTGAAATTGTCTGCAATTCTACCCATACATAATAGGAGGGAGTACATGACAAGAGCCTTGTCAATTAATTCAGCACTGAAGATATTGTGCAAGGCTCATTGGGTAGAATTTTTCTCAGTGTGGTCTGTGCTTGTTAACAAGAGAGACTGCTTCTACAGGGATGGTATACACTTAAATAGAAGGGGTGCAAAAATATTTGCTGATGCTATGGAGGCAGTATTAGGTGGGTTGCTTGGGTGGGATACACAGACTGAAAGATTAGCAGTAGCCGCAGGCAGATTTGAAAGTGATTCTTGCACTGCTTCTATTAGAATGGAGGGCGGGGTGCTGGGTTTTTCAGGGAATGGTTGGGGGGGTCATCACAGAACAAATAAATACATGGGCTGTGTTAGGGCAACTAAGATTAAGAATAGGTGTGTATACTTGCATGTACACCAATGCTAGGAGTATAGTAAATAAATTTGATGATATTAAAGTGCTGGTCAAGACTTCAAAGGCAGATATTGTTGGGATATCAGAGAAGTGGTGTCACACAGATATAAAGCAGTGCAAAATTGGAATTTGGGGAGTACAATGTGTACAGAAAGGATAGATGGGGTATAAGAAGGGAGGAGGGATTATTCTGTTAATTAAGAAACACAAAATCTGCAGAAGTGCATCTAGTTGACATAGATGGTCAGTGCAATGTTGAGTCTGTTTGGTGTGACATTAGCACAGGGAAAGCAAAAATGAAATTAGGAGTGTATTATAGGACTAATGACTCTGATGAGTACAATGAACAACTGTACAGAGAAATAGAGTGGGCCAGTAAATCATACTGTATAATAATAGGGGATTTTAACATCAGATATTGGCTGGAATTTGTGGGTTGGTCACTTACACACCAGCAAGACTTCTGTGGATTTACTGAATGATTGTTTTCTACAGCAACACATTAGAGAGGCAATCAGAAAGAGTAATACTCTTGATCTGGCTATCAGCAGTAATTATTCATGCATTAAGAATTTGCAGAAAAAGGAACCACTAGGTGGTAGTTATCACAGTGTACTGATGTGAGATTTACTTAAATATAATTACTATCAGGGGTAAAGGGAAGGGATTTTACTTTCGTAGAGGTGGCTACAATTGTCTCAGACAGTTTTTAAATTCTGTATAGTGGGACCAACTGATGATGTTACCAACAGCAAATTCAAAATGGGAAATGTTCAAAGAAGAAATCATGGAAGCTACTAGGCTTTTCATACCGATTAAGAAATACTGTTCAAAGTTTAGGCCTAAATGGTTATCAGATGAACTAATGAGATTCAGGGCAGAGAAGAAAATGCATGGGATGCATATAAATTATCAGGCGACACAGAAGCCTATGGTAGATAATGCAGAAACCTATGGTCTGTAATCAAAGTCACAAAGGAGATTAGGCAAGCGAAGGAAGGCAAATTACGAGAAATCTTTGGCAAATGATGCTAAGAAAAACAAGAAAAACATCTTTAGTTATTTAAAATAATATTTAAAATATTATGCATTTAGTTATTTTAAATATTGTCATATACACCTTTTGGCATTTCTCATATTGTGTGATTATCTTCACAACTGGGTCGTCATGTCTGCAATACCAGGGTACCTGCCCACCCACTGATAATAGGCTAATAGCCTTGAAACATGTCTGGGTGGTGGTACTCACTGAGAATAAGTAACAATAGTCTTCTCTATTAGTGAAGCGTTACTTATTCGAGGTAGCGCAATATCATGGCAACTCGTCGTGAAGGCAGAGCATAATATGAGAAAGAGCAAATGATGCCTACAATAACTACTTTCTAATTTCTTAAGAGTTGTCTATGGTGTATCTACACACCGATATTATATAGATCTTTAGTTATATAAACTCTAGAAGAAAGGGGATGAATCAGATTAGATTGATGGTTCTAGTATTGATGATCTTGCTCAGATAGCAAAACAACTGAATGAGTATTTTGCATCTACATTCACACATGAGGAGTTATTAAGGGAGGAGGATGCCAGATATTTATCAAACTGTAACAGGATGCTTATGATTTTCTAATAACTGAGAGCAAAGCGCATTATAAATTGGTTGTTGAAGTTAAACACAAGAAAGGCACCCGGGGTGGATGGGATCTATCCAGTTATATTAAAGGAGTCAGCAGAGGTAGTAAAGCAAACCCTTAGCCAAAATTATGAGAGCATCCTTGGACTCATGGGAAGTCCCCATAGAGTGGAGATGTGCAAATGTATCCCCAATTCACAAAGGGGGATCGAAGGGTGACACGAGTAATAACAGACCAGTTAGTTTAACTTCTGTTCCGGGTAAAATAATGGAGTCGCTGGTTAAAGATGCATTGCAGGATCATTTAGACAAGACTGCAGTAATAATTCAGATACAACATGGGTTTGATAAGGGAAAGTCTTGTCTGACAAATTTGATTGGATAGTATGATGTGGTTACAAAGGAACTGGATGCAAAAAATTATTTTGCTATCATATACTTTGATTTCAGGAAAGCTTTTGACACTGTTGCACATGGAAGAATACTGTACAAATTGGATCAGTATGGTATTAAGGGCAAGATAAAAGGGTGGTTGAGTGGGAGAAGACAGAGGGGTAATCAATGGATGCTGCTCTTCATGGACTAATGTTATTAGTGGAGTCCCAAAGGGGTCGGTGTTGGACCCGCTCTTGTTTTGTTTATTTATCAATGACACTGATGAAGGTATAACAGGCTTAATGCCGAAGTTTGCAGATTATACAAATGTTGGCAGGGTTTTTAACGACAGTAATTGCAGTGTGCTACTGCAACAGGAGCTAGAAAAGTTGGGCAGATGGGCTGAGAAGTGGCAACTGAAGTTTAACATTGATAAATGCAAAGTACTTCATATAGATAGAAGTAACCCAGAGCAATGTAGCAAATGTGTGGTACTACAGTTAGGGTGACAGAAAATGAAAAAGATCTGGGAGTAATTGTGCAGTCAGCTATGACGTTTTCTGAGCAGTGCAGACAGGTGGCTAGAGCAGGTTATAGCATTAGCAGAGGCATTTGATGCAAGAAAGCAAGTTTATGCAGCATCAGCCAAAAAAATAAATAAATAAATAAATAAAAAATAACCACTTCCACTTCACCCCTCTGTTCGTTCGAAATACCTGTCCAGCTGAGCCTTAAACTTATTCAGGCTATCAACTTCCACGACAAGCGATGGAAGTCTGTTCCACCAACCAACCACCCACTGGCTAAAGGCAAATTTCCTGACGTCTATCCTACATCTGTCTTTCCTCAATTTGAATTTATGCCCTCTCAGGTGATTATTCTGAGCAAGAGGTAAAATCCCATCAGCACTGAGCATGCTCAAACCAGTCAAGGCTTTATACACCTCTATCAGATCACCTCGCTGGTGCCTAGTCTCCAGACACTGTAATTTTCAAAACTTAAGCCTTTCTTCGTAAGAGCACCCCTTTGTTCCATTCACCAATCTTGTTGCCCTTCTGTACTCGTTCCAGCATCCCTACATCCTTCTTGAAATGAGGCCTCCAGACCTGTATACAGTACTCCAGGTGTGGCCTGACCATTGCCTTATACAAGGGAATAATCACCTCCTTATCCCTGCTAGAAAAATTCCTATATATCATCGACAATATACCATGAGCTATTCTTGCAGCCCGTCTGCACTGCTCGGAAAACTTCATATCTGCCTGCACAACCACCCACAGGTCCCTTTCATTCTCTACCACTATCAGTGTAGTACCACAGAGTTGATACGTTGCTCTGGGGTTGCTGTTTCCCATATGTAGTCCTTCACATTTGTCAATGTTAAACTTCATTTGCCACCTCTCAGCCCATCTGCTCAACCTTTCCAGATCCTGTTGCAGTAGCATAGTGTCAGTAGTGTCCTTGACAACCCTGCCAACCTTCGTATCGTCTGCAAAGTTGGACATTAAGCTTGATATACCATCATAAATATCATTTATAAATACAGAAAACAATAATGGACCCAATACTGAACCTTGAGGGACTCCACTAATAACATTAGTCCACGAAGAGCAGTGTTCATTAATTACCACTCTGTCTTCTTCCCCTCAACCGCCCCTTTTCCCATAGCAGCAATTTGCCTCCAATGCCACACTGCTCCAATTTGTGCAGAAGACTTCCATGTGCAACAGTATCAAAAGCCTTTCTAAGATCCAAGTATATAATATCAAAGTTATTCCCTGCATCCAGTTCTTTTGTGATGGCATCATAGTATCCAATCAAATTGGTCAGGCAAGACTTCCCCTTAACAAAACCATGCTGTGTCTGAGCTATAACTGAAGTCTTGTCTAGATGATCCTGCAGTGCTTCTTTAACCAGTGCCTCCATTAATTTTCAGGGAACAGAAGTTAAACTAACAGATCTATAATTACTTGTGTCGCCCTTTGATTATTCCTTTGTGAATTGGGGTCACATTTGCACATCTCCAGTCCATGGGTACTTCCCCCGAGTCCAAGAAAGCTCTCATAATTATGGCTAAGGGTTTGCTTACTTCCTTTGCTGCCTCCTTTAATATAACTGGATAGATCCCATCCACCCCAGGTGTTTTTCTTATGTTTAACTTCAACAATTTCTCCTCCACTTTGCTTTCATTTATTACAAAATCATTAAGTATCCTGCTACAATTTGATAACCTTCTGCCATTTTCAAACCTTAATAATTCCTCATGTGTGGATGTAGATGCAAAATACTCATTCAGTTTGTTTGCTATCTGAGCAGGATCGTCAACACTCGAACCTTCGATGTCAAGGTGACCAATCAGATTCATCCCCTTTCTTTTAGAGTTTATATAAGTAAAGAAATCCTTGCTGTTTTTCTTAGCATCTTTTTCCAAGGATTTCTCGTAATCTGCCTTCGCCTGCCTAACCTCCTTTGTAACCTGATTACAGACTAGCTTATATCTGCCATAGGCTTCTGATTCGCTTGAAAATTTATATGCATCCCATGCATTTTTCTTCTCTGTTACAAGTCTCATTAGTTCATTAGATAACCATTTAGGCCTAAACCTTGAACAATATTTCTTAATAGGTATGAAACTTTTGGTAGCTTCCATGATTAATTCCTTGAATGCTTCCCACTTGTTGTTGTTGTTATTTGGAGCATTAGCAACTAAGGCCATATTGCTCCTGGATATGTGGTGGTCATTCCCTGACCTTTCCAGGTCCTCCCTATTTGGTGGTGACGGGCTCGAACCCCGGTCTAATCAAGAAGCGTGTGCTACGCACTGCTGCTTCTTCCCACCTGGCTACGGAGGCGCCGCTTCCCACTTAAAATTACTGTTGGTAACGCTGTCAGTTTATCCCACTGTACAGAATTTAAGAACTGTCAGAGACCACTGTACTCACCTTTACGGAAGCAAAAACCCTTTCCTTTACCCGATGGTAATTAAATCTTTAAGTAAATCCCACATCAGTACACTGTGATCACTGCCACCTAGTGGTTCCTTTATCTGCAAATTCTTAATACACGAATGATCACTGCTGAGAACCAGATCAAGAGTATTACTTTCTCTGGTTGCCTCTCGAACATGTTGCTGCAGAAAACAATTATCCAATAAATCCACAAAATCTGACTAGTGTGTAGGTGACCAACCTACAAGTTCCAATCAATATCTGGGAAGTTAAAACCCCCCATTATAAGACATTCCAATTTACTAGCCCAATATTTCCCTGTACAATTGTTCATTGTACTCATTTGAGTCATAATGCCAGCAGTTAGCAAATGGGAAGCGTTCAGGGTCTTAATTTTGGAGGCTACTAGGCTTTTCATTCAAACTAAGAAATACTTTTCAAGATTTAGGCCTAAATGGATGTCAGATGAATTAATGAGGCTCGTGGCACAGAAGAAAAATGTATGGGATGCACAAAGTATCAGGTGATACAGAAGCCTATGGCAGGTATAAACTAGTCTGTAATCAAGTCACAAAGGAGGCTAGGCAGGCAAAGGCAGATTACGAGAAATCTTTGCAAAGAAAAACAGCAAAGAATTCTTTACTCTAGAAGCAAAGAGTGAATCAGATTGGACCACTTAACGTAGATGGGTTGATTATTGATGATCATGCTCAGGTAGCTAATAAACTGTATGAGTATTTTGCATCTACATTCACACATGAGGAGTTATTCAATGAGGGGAGTGCCAGAAGTTTATCAAATGCTAACAGGGAGCTAAGTGATTTTGTAATAACTGAGAGCAAAGTGGAGGAGAAATTGTTGAAGTTAAACATAAGGAAAGCACCTGAGGGGGACGGGATCTATTCAGTTATATTAAAGGAGGCTGCAAAAGAAGTAAGCAAACCATTAGCCATAATTATGAGAGCTTCCTTGGACTCAGGGGAGGTCCCCCATGGACTGGAGGTGTGCATATGTATCACCAATTCACAAAGGGGATTCAAAAGGTTACACAAGTAACTACAGACCTGTTAGTTTAACTTGTGTTCGGGAAAAATAATGGAATCGCTGGTTAAAGAAGCATTGCAGGATCATCTAGATAAGACTGCAGTAATAATTAAGACACAGCATGGGTTTGTTAAAGGGAGGTCTTGTCTGACCAATTTGATTGGATACTATGATGTGGTCACAAAGGAACTGAATGCCAAAAATAATTTTTATATCATATACTTGGATTTCAGGAAAGCTTTTGGTACTGTTGCACATGGAAGACGACTGCTGTACAAATTGGAGAGGTATGGCATTAAGGGTAAGTTGCTACAATGGATAAAGGGATGGTCAAGTGGGAGATGACAGATAGTGGTAATCAATGGACACTGCTCTTCATGGACAAATGTTATTATTGGAGTTCCCAGGGTTCAGTGTTGCACCCATTGTTGTTCTGTATATTTATCAATGATATTGATGAAGGTATATCAA
Organism: Mastigoproctus giganteus; assembly: GCF_048544385.1. Classification (NCBI taxonomy): domain Eukaryota; kingdom Metazoa; phylum Arthropoda; class Arachnida; order Uropygi; family Thelyphonidae; genus Mastigoproctus; species Mastigoproctus giganteus. The sequence continues at coordinate 76,925,651 of NC_143582.1, forward strand.
GTTTGTAGATGATACAAAAGGTTGACAGGGTTGTTAACGACAGTAAAGACAGTATGCTACTGTAACTGAATCTAGATAAGTTGGGCAAATGCAAAGTACTGCATATGGGTAGCAAATACCAAAGAGAAACGTACCAAATGTGTGGTACTACATTCAGGAAAGTGGAAAAGACCTGGGCATAATTGTGCAGTCAAATATGAAGTTCACTGAGCAGTGCAGATGGGCTGCCAGGGCAGGTCATGGAGACCTTTTTTTGTCAATGATACATCGGAATTTTGCTAGCAGGAACAGGAGGTGATTATCCTGTTATACAAGGCAATGGTCAGGCCACACCTAGAGTACTGTGTACAGGTCTGGAGGCCTCATTTTAGGAAGGATGTAGAGTTGCTAGAACGAGTACAAAGAAGGGAACAAGATTCATGAGGGGGGAACAAAGGGGTGCTCATACCAAGAAAGGCTTAAGTTCTGCAAATTGCAGCACCTGGAGGGGTGATCTGATTGAGGTGTATAAGCCCTTGAAACAGTTGGGCAAGCTAAATGCTGATGAAATTCTTCCTCTTGTTCAGACTAAGAACATGAGGGGGCACAATTTCAAATTGAGGAAAGATAGTTGTAGAATAGATGTGCGGATTTTTGCCTTTAGCCAGCAGGTAGTTGATAGGTGGAACAGGCTTCCATCTTTTTGTTGTGGAAGCTAATAGCCTAAATAAATTTAAAGCTGAGCTGGACAAGAATTTGGAACGAATGGAGGGGTGAAAGGGAGGTTTTTTTTTTTTTTTTTTGGTGATGCTGCATAAGCTTGCTTTTCTTGCATCGTATGCCTCTACTAATGCTAATTTCTGAGGTATGACTGCACCTTAAGGGAGAAAAACGAGGGAAAGCATTTATGTATGTTTTAAGCTTTGTGAGACAAGACAAACTCGTCGTTAAATCTAAATAGCATAAAACTTATGTTGAAAAATGCAGTTTTGGACGTCTGTGTGGTGATCCCTAATAACGGGTTTCAGGCACTCCCCCATATAGCAGTGTAGGTTTCTGCATTCACCATTACATTAACAAACTTAATTTGTCTCACCCCTTTGTTTGTTATGCATCCCCAGACCATCTGGCCGGCAGGGAACTTTACAGTCAGTGTTATACCAGGATGGTATGCCTCCGATTTTCGTCTTCTGACATATCGCTTCCCATCCAAGTCATGCAGGTTGAATTTTGATTCGTCAGAAAAGATGACGGTGTCCCACTGCTCTTTTGTCTATGAAAGATGCGTTTTAGCACAATAGGCATGCAGACCACATTCTGTAAGCTGTCTTTGGATAGTTCATGCACTTGTTTCAACACTAGAATCCATCTCAAAATACGGTTTTATATTTGGAGCACTAGCATGGTGATTACGAAGTCACAGCCATTTCAAATATTGATCTTGGGAAGGCACAGTCACTCTCTTACGGCCTGATCCAGGCGTTCTCTTCACATCACTCATTTCACGCTTTAATTTCAGCACCTAGGATACTGTTGACTGGTGGCAGCAAGCATAGAAAGCCCTTCCTGGGACAGAGCAACAGCTACACTTTTTTTTCCCCTTTGTGTCAACTGAACATATGGAGCCATGCTTACACCTCCGCAAAACAGGATACTAATGAGTGTGTATATCCTTCCAACGGCGTATTTACAGAAGTGGCTGATGCAATACCTTGCAATTACTGTCTGATGCAATAGAAGCATTATCTGTTGCCATACCTTTGCTTTGCAACAAACAAAATGATGATAAACAATATCTTATACATTTCACTACAAATGTTACTCTTTTTAAGGTGATGCAGTTTTTTTGTCTGCCACTGTAGTATATTCATCCTGTATTTCCAATAATCATTTCAATAATAAACAAATAAAAATATGAAATCGTTTTCATCTTTGAAGTTTAACCATAGGTGGAACTTCAAAGTCATGTGCTACACGATTACATATTTTGGCCACAGTGGCTGAGTCAATGCCTAGTTTGCAAGTTGCCAATACGCAATTTTTAGAGGTGATAAAACGAGTCAGAGGAACTGTGGAACGAGCAGTGCCGATTTGGAGAGTGAACCAAATTTGAATGAAAAAGTTATTAATCTATTTTCAATGAATAAAAACCAAAGAATGGATTTTATTTTTAAATAAAATTTCAAGATTACCGAAGTCTGTTAATGGTAAGTGTCCAGTTAATTTTTTGTAGTATTTTCAACTTGCTTATTATTATCATCTATTCTACATGTCTTATAACCAAGGCAATTTAATGTAACTTTAAGAAGCCACCACTGGGCATAAGTAAAATGAATGATCAGTGATAGACAAAATTTTGTGATAGACCACTTTTATAAATTATTCAAGAACAAGGGGCCATAATTTCAAGTTATGGGGGGGGAGTGAGATGTTTAGACTGGATTGCAAGAAGTTTTATTTTAGCCAGCAAGTTATAAATTACTGGAATAAGTTACCTACATGGATCATAGAGGCTGAACAGTTTGGGGAAGTTCAAAGGTCGGCTGGATAATTACCTACGGGTGGAGGGAAATGCATAGGTTGTCTATTTACTTTTCTCTTGTTATTATTATTTTTTTTGGCTGGTGCAGCATAAGCCATGGGCTTCCTTGCACCATGTGGCAATTGCTAATACTATACTAATTGTTAATGCTCCAAGTCTAGTATTTCCATTTGTAAAATGAATACACTTGAGACTCTGATTCTACCTGGATATTTAAATACTAGTGAAAGATAGTCAGTTTCTCCTATCATTAACAGAATTAAAGTAAATCTGAATACTTTCAAACATGCTAAGTGACAACTTGAACCACACTCTGAATTAATTATTATTACCTTGCATCAGAAGCAAAAAAATATTCAACTTCTTTCTCTTCTCCCAAAGGATGTATTTCAGTTGTTGATTCAGAACGTGGAATACCCGTGCCAGATACAGAATTCTGAGACCTAACTGGATCTGTAGAACCTCTAGAACGCTGATCTGAAAATTAATTAACCCACTAAGTATTTTTAAGGCTGTTTATTTGATATTTAAACCCATTTTCTAAAACAGGATAATTAAACCAAATTTTTTTTTTTTAACAGTCATAGGCTATGGCATTTTCATATCTGAAATCTAATCTTGTGTTAATATGGCAATCACATTTAATTTTTTAAAATTTTTATTAAAATGTCATGTGACTGGATATTTTATATTTACAGTGATCACAGAATCTGTGACTATGGGTGGGGGGGGGAAGTAATTAATTAACATTCATATGCAATCATGCTAAAGCTACAAAACATTTTAATGGCAAGTATTTCATACCACCACTTACATCACGAAAGTATTTTTTTTTTTATTATTATTAACTGTGTTTATTGGATATGATATTTTACTTTTACCAACTGTATTTTATTACTGGCCAGAATATAAAGTGTCCAAAAGCTGAGGTGTCAAAATATGCTATGTATGAAATAATAGCAACTGAGATTTAGGAATATGGGCAATTGAAAAAGTACTGAGACTGATTTTACTCTACAGTTTGGATGGAACTATTAAGCACATCATTGCACAGATGTTTAACTGTGCATTAATACTCATCAATAACATATGTAACAAAAAAAAAAAAGTTTGTTTGTATTTAATTACTTCTTATATTTTGTATGCTGAATCTGACAGTGTCACTGGTTTTTTCCCTCTAGTGCCAAAAGGTTTTTCTATTGAAGGTTTTCACAGAAGGTAGCAATTGAAGGTTTTATGTTTTTCATGATTTATACGTATTAAATAAGATTGTACCAATTACTGTGCAATTTGCTATGGCTAATGAAGGTGTAAGTTATATCTAAGCTCATTCTGCTATGCTTGTGGATATTATTATACAGGTCTCCAAACAGATGATGTATAACATCATAGGCAGCATAAAATTTTGTTGTGTATATGAAGCACATTTTGAAAAATCCTATGGATAATCGAGACAAGCTGGGGACACTTCATTTCTGCTGTGGTAGATTCAGGTTAGAGGGATGATTTCACAGTGATCTTATGTGTATTCCATTTTGCTATATCCTGAATATAGAGAAGAGTGCCCACAAACCATTGTATAGGAGATATATACAAGTTTAAAAAGTCTACAAATAAAAAGCTTGTAACATATTCCTACGTAATATCTCCAAACATCCCATATGATAAAGAATAAAGGTGATAAAATTTACTGATATACACTAATAAAGGTTTATTATGAAGTTCTGTCAGTTCATGATCAGAATTTGCAGTGATAATGCACCATTATCATAAAATTTTTAAAAAAATGACATGAAATACCAACACAATTACCTTTATACTGAACAGGAATGCAATCAGTTGAAAGTGAAGTTCTTCTCTTGATTCCTACTAGAAGAGGACTACCCCGTCTGCAAGAAGGATGGAGCAAATATAGATGCCATATATGAGGTAGTTAAAGTGCTTTCTCAGTTTTAAAAATTAATAACTCTTAATAATTAGATAAGTTATAGAATTTTTTAAAGTACCGATATGATTGGACTCTAGTTTGAATAGCAAAGCTTAATAAACGGTACTCACCTTGGATAATCTGCAGTTGTTACATGAGGTAGGATGGATGAATAATTTTGGGGTTTAAGAAGTTTGAATAATTTGGAGTTTAAATGAGTTAATTAGTAAGGATACAGAATTAAAAATCGAATTAAAATATGCTCAAGGAAGTAGAAGTGCACAACTCCGTCCCTGGTTGTCATTGAAGAATTAATTAATTTAAAACTCTGAAATATGAAACCGGTGAAGCCAAAAGTCATAACGACTGACTTTTGTTTTTTAACGTCTTCAGTTGGCAATACTAAAGTGAGAAGAGAATGCATGTTTTAAAGAACTTCTATGTTTCTGTGATGCTCTTCGTGACATGAGGAAATCTTAGGTGTGCGAGATTCCAGACCGGAGAAAGGCTGGAGGGTAGTTTCACATTTATGACGTTTAATTTGGTGTGATGGCGGAACCATTCTATAATAAGGGCTTCGTATTGAAAAATTTTGTAACTTGATTTTAATTTTATGATGGTAATGGCAGAATCAACCAAAGGGGTGTGGTTGTGGGAATGTATGTGTAGTGTAGGCTCGGTACTGGATTGCCCTGTTCTGAAACTGTTGTAATGGTAATAAGCCCGTGTGTTAGAGGTTTTTGTGGAACCGTACTTGGTAGTGCTGCTTCTGATGTAGCAGGCATTGTAATTTTGCTGACATTTGATTAAATATACAATATTATTCATGTCATTTATATGTTTCTTTGTATGTATTAAATAGTGACCCAAGTTTGTTATACGAGGAAAATAAGTGTAATGTCAAATCCTGCGAATACGTGACGGAATTGTCTGGCGAGACTACTGTGATAAGGGAGAATGATGCGCGTGCTCCCTTTTGTGTTGTGTTTGGGTAAATTATTGGTGTTATTTTTGGCGACAGAAATTATGTGTTGGATTAATTGGAATGAGTATTTCCTGGACATGAACTTTTTTGTAAGATATTGTTGTTCAACAGATAAGTCATCTTGTGAAGAGCTGCATTTAATAGTGTTGTGAATTTGGTTATAAAGAACAGCTTTTTTTGTATTAAGTGGGTGGTGTGATTCAAAGTGTAGATATTTACTTGTGTGTATTTTTCCTAAAAATCTTGGTTCCCAGTTTGGTGCCTGTTTTGTATATTGTGAGGTTAAGGAAATTGATTTGTTTGTTAACTTCTGTTTCAAGTGTGTATTTTAGTGTATCATGTACCGAGTTGAATTTAATAAAAAGATTATCAATTGTAGTTCTATTTCCTATTAAAAGTATGTCGTCTGCATAACGTATATATAGTTTAATCCCTGAAGGGCAAGGCTGTAGTATTTGGTTTTCTATGGTTGCTAAATAAATCTCAGATAAGGGGGAAGAAATTCCTAGACCCATGGGTAGGCTGAATGTTTGTTGAAATATTTGGTTACGGAACCGGAAGTGTCTAGCATCCAGTAAAAACGAAGTAAGTAAGTTCTAAGATATTGCTGATGGAGAGAGAGAGAGAGAGAGGTGCGATTGATTAAAGTATTGTCTGTCATTAGGAATTCTTGTAAGGCTTGTAGTGTAAATGGTAAGTGTACGTTTGTATATAAAGAAACAACGTCAAAAGACACTAAGATGTCTTCACTGGAAATTATGGTAGTATTTATTTTATTTATTTTTTTTTTCGAATGCTTGATTAGTATTACTAGCTTTGAATTTTGAGAATCTTGTGAGGGGGGGATATAATTTTTACTAAAAAGGAGGATAGGTTGGCAAAAGCAGATTTGCTAAAGGAAACTATTGGTCTTAGAGGGTGGCCAGGTTTGTGTAATTTGGTGATGCCAAACATATGTGGGAGGATGTTGTTACGTATACCGATTTGCTGTAATGTGTGTAAATTAATTTCTTTATTTGATCTTAGTCTCCTTAGAATAACAGTTTATTTTTAAGTTTGGAAATATTGTATGCGTTATCAATTTTATAGGTGTCTTGGTCGGAAAGGATCTGTTCCATTTTGTCGATATAGGTGCTTTTATCCCAGAATTACAATTGTATCGCCTTTGTCAGCTTTTTGTATACTAATGTTTGGAATATTCCGCAGTTTTTGTATGTCTAATAGTTGTTTTTTTTCATGTTGAGTTGGGGGGTGAGTTTTGAATTGATAATGGCGTTGGTTTGGTGCATGATTCGCCATTTCTCGGGGTGGTTTTCAAGTTTAGTTTGTAAAACCACCCCGATAAATGGCGAATAAATAAATAAATAGTTAGGTGTCCATAGGATTATCTGGAATTCTAATGAGTAAATAAAGTTGTGTGAAGTCATTAGTAGGGTCCACAATTTTCCATGGCGTGTGGAATTTTGCAATGCACTATTTTCCGCAGTGAAATAAAAATTTTCCACAGTTTTGCGCCAAATTTTTATTTCACTGTAGAAAATATCCAACTTTATAACTTACAGAAGAAAATTCAAATTTGTTAAATGTAATCTTTGGCCAAAATAATGCTTTAATATTAATATTTTCCTTATAATTTGTTTTAATATAATTAAAAATAATTAGTAGATAACTTATGTTGGGTCAGCAATTATTTCACTCTTGTGATGACTGAACACCAAGTTCACTTTAAGTCTGATTGAAGAGATGACTTGCAAAGGTGTTAGATGTCACTAGCCTCGCATACATTCTGAGCGACCTTAACGGCAAACAAGAACAAGATACAGCCAGGCCACGCATAACAAGAGTTTGATTAACGCATTTTTCAGTTACCGCTATTTGAAAAAATTATACCACTTTTCACAACACAAATTTCCAGGTAACGCAATCTTTTTTATGTGATAGTTTAAAAAGATATGAATAGCACGCTAAGCTTACTGCGCATCAGATGGGCAATAAACAAGTGTTTACCCGCTGCCTGCCTCAGTGTGTTCTATCAACCATCAGAAGCAGATGTGTTACTTGTTGGTCTCCTGCTAATAAAATCATGTGCAGACTTGCATTTAAAAATTCAAATTTTTAAATTAAAACAAAAATAATTTTTAAATGAGCCAGATGAAAATGTTACCGCAAAGGAGAAAACGGCAAAAAAACTAGACGAAATCCTTTATATTGCAGAGAACTTAAAAACAAATGGTTTGAGGTTCTCTGCAATATTTATTTCACCAGGGCCTAGAGAAGATTGTTGTTGGTTATCAGAAATTGACTGACGATAAAAAGAAAGCCAATATTGTTCAAATGACTCTGTTCAAATATATCAATAACAAATAGTTTCTTCATTGTATATTTTATGCAATAAAAATTTAATTCTATAATTATTTTCATTATCATTTACATGGTATACAGTTAAAAGTTATTTAAAAGGTATTTTTAAAATTCTTAATGGACATTCCTGAAGATCACAGACCAATTATAATTTTTTTTATTAATTATTATATTCAATTAAAGAGTTTCCATTTTGTGCGATGTGCTCGCAGGACGAATTAATCGTGTTAATCAAGATCAGCCTGTATATTTGATTATATAATTTTTAAACTTTAATTTTAAAAACCTATAAATAAATTAAATAATCCATTCAACTGAGTTACCAATTAAAGGAAAAAAATGAACGAATGCAATAAGACATCAATAAACAGTCATCTTTAAGTAAAGTGTGTTTAGGGTCGAATGGCAGCAGGGGTTCCCCCATCTCCGAGTAGTTTACATTGTCATGTAATACAGTATACTGTACAGGCCAGAGATTTAAAAGTATATGGATATTGTGGTGTGTAGTGACAGGATGAAAAAAGAAAAAACTGACTCGAGTAAATAATACAAAGGTCTTTGAGATAATAGAAGAGGAGAAAAAGCAGTATGTACTGGAACTTAACAAGTTTCAGCTTCTACAGACTGTTCGGGGACAAAGATATTGACGAGGACTACTACAACTTTCTGAAAGTGTTAGAGCCCAATAAATCTATAGGTAAAAAGAAATCCAAAGAAGAAAAAGTTAGTCGAGAAACACTTGTCGTGATGAACCGAAGACGACAAATGAAGAGCAAGATAACACTGGCAAGGATAAAATTGAGTATACTGAGTTATGCAAATCCATTAGAAACAGACTCAGAGAGAACATAAGAAGATTTAACACAAGAAAAGTATAAGAAGCATTAAGGGAAAACAAAAGACTTAAGTCTTTTGTTTTCAGCAGTCATGAGCAGTAACACACAAAAGACAAATGATACTGAAAATGAATAGTGATGGTGTACTTATAAATAGCAGAGAAGGCATAATTCAAATAGCAGAAAACTACTAAAGATAATTATACAAGGAGCAAGGGAATAATGCCAGCAGTGGGGAAGATGAATCACAAATTAGTAACACATTACCTGATATCCTTCCTAATGAGGAAGGATATCAGGTATGTGTTATCCTTCAATGCATGTTCGCAGTGAACATGCATTGAAGAAAATAAAGAATCAGAAAGCCCTGGGGGAAGATGAAGTTACTGTAGAGTTGTTAAAATTGGAAGGAAGAGACATGACACAAAAACTGACAAGACTTCACAAAATGCATTAGAAAAGGTGTGATGCCTAAGGAGTGGAATAATGCAATCATAGTTTTACTGCATAAGAAAGGAGATAAATCAGAAATTGGAAATTATAGACCAATTAGCTTGTTATCCCACATTTACAAGTTGTTCACAAGGGTCATTACTAACAGATTAGAAAGACTACTTGATAAGAATCCACCGAGAGAGAGCACGCTGGTTTTAGGACAGGATTCTCAACTATGGATCACCTTCACGTAATATCACAGCTAATGGAGAAAGCAAATGAATATAAAACACCATTGTGCCTGGCATTTGTGGATTATGAAAAGGCATTTGACTCCATACAGCATAAGGCAATGTTTTGGGCACTGGAAAGACAAGGCATAGATACCTCACTGTTTTGAAGAAATTATATGAGAGTGCTAGTCCTTTATTAGACTAGACAAAGGCAGTAGCAAATTTAAAATTGAGAAAGGAGTTTGACAAGGAGACACCATCTCGAAAGTTGTTTACTGCTGCCCTTGAGGAAGCTTTCAGAAGATCAGACTGGTTGCAGAAAGGAGTCAATGTGAATGGAGAGTACCTAAACCATTTATGATTTGCAGATGACATTGTGATCATAAGCCACAATCCCAAAGCATTAGAAGAAAATCTTAATCAGTTCTGCAGAGTTAGTAAGGATTTTGGACTAAAGATGAATATGGCTAAAACAAAAGTAATGATGAACAAGTATGCCACAGAAAGGGATATAATCATTGTCATTGAAGGAGCAGTAATTGGAAAGGTGGATTCATATACTTATCTGGGACAAGTCATTAGCAGTAGTAATGATAAATGGCTGGAAGTCAAGAGAAGAATAAATTTTGGATGTATAGCATTCAGGAAATATAGTTACATACTGAGGAGCAATATCCCAATTTGTCTGAAATGTAAAATAATGAACCAATGTATACTTCCCACCATGATATATGGAAGTGAAACTTGGGCACTCACCAAAAGAATGGAAGAGAAGCTGAGAACTACTCAGCAAAGAATGGAACAAATTATATTAGGAATCAGACTGTTAGATAAGAAGAGAAACATGGATTAGGCAGCAAACTCAAGTAAAGGACATTCTTATCAAAACTAAAGAACTAAAATGGTCTTGGGCAGGACACATAGCTAGAAGACATGACAGATAGACTAAGAAAATAACAGAATGGTACCCAAGAGGAGCTAGAAGAAAACCTGGAAGGCAACAACGGGGATGGACAGATGAAATTCACGAGTTCGTGGGTAGTAAATGGATGGCCATTGCACAAAATAGATGGCCATTGCTCAATAATAGAATTAAAATTCAATTAGTAAATGTGATCACAATAACCAGAGCTTACTACATATTGTATAGTGAACGGTATTTTTTTATGGAGTGTCCATGGTAAAGTGATTTGATCGTACAGTGAACCAATCGTAAAGTGGGGTGGTCCGTTGTAGGGCGTATAGTGCGTGTACATGTGCAACGTGTCCGAGGATGGATAAAAAAAAATCAAGAAAATGCAATACAAAATGATTCATCCTCCCACTATTGTATCACTCTGTACCAGACATGAGCAATGCATGACGCAATCAGTACCCCTACTGATTCAGTCATGCTATTTCTTTCATAATTCTCCACAGTGTTTAATAAAAAAACGGAAAAAAAAAAAATTTATAATTCAACAAGCTGAAGACTATCAGTGAACATTGTAAGGCATATAGAGCATGTATACTTGCAGTGCAACCATCAAACTACCTCCACTGAGTACAAAGGAGAGATTTAAGCTATTTCAACAGCAGAAGAAATTACAGCGTGCGATGGAGTTGAACAAAGAAGCCTGAGAAGGTCCATTCACATCTTCAGAGCCTTACATCTAACCACAAATATTAGAAGTGAATTTGGAAGGAGTCATGGAAGTTGATACTGCAAATGAAAATGATGAAGAGTCCTTGAAGCCCAGTCATAAATGAAAAGCAAAGGAGCCAAAACTGACTGCCAGAAGAACTCCAAATCATTCAACACGTAGCAGGCATAATGCACAGCTGGAGCGGCAAAAGGATTTTAAGAAACAACAAAGCATCCATGCACAGATTAAATGTACATTACTGGATAACAATTTCAGTTCAGTCTATTCCATGTGGGATCGACTTTGGTTCAAGACCGACGTAAAGATTGTAGCAGCTTGAGATCACGCTCTTCTGCAAACAGCATTTCCAAATGAGGATGCAAGTCAATGTCAGCCTGTAACAGCTGTCGTGCCTCACTCAAGAACCAAATGATTCTGGCTCTATTGAATTCAAATGGTTTTAAATATCATCCGATGCCATTACACTTGCCGAAACTAGATTTGGTAACAGAATGCCTCGTATCTCTGAGGCTTCCATTCATGCAGATTCGTCGCCTGCAGCATTCACGCAATCAATACGGGATCCACGGTCAAGTGATAAATGTTCACCTAAATAAGTTTCGCTTAATTTTTGCTATGCATGTTCAGCACACATTTTTTAATCCCTTAATTGTCACCGAATCAAAATGTATCCATTTTGGATCTTTAATTTTTAGTTTAACAGCCATTTTAATTCCAGACTTTTATAGTTTTAACAGCCATACTTTCATGCGTTCATTGTAAGATCACATGATTTAATATTAATATTTTAAAACAGATTTTGTTTACAACATTTTTTTAAAACTAATTCTATAATGAAACCACAGTTAACATCTGTAAATATTAAATTTACAGAAAAATTCAGAATTCTTCAAAACATCAACAACAAAAATTTCATTAAAACATCTAAAATAATGTCAGGTCAATGAGTTTCGTGTAGTTGTAATCAGCCCACAAACAGGCTTTCATCAGAAATTAATGAAAAATTTTATTTTAAATACGATAAAAAAAAATCTAATGCTTCTGTCACTAAACTGATATTTAGAGTTCTACTGTCACTCAAATTTATTCCTAACAAACAGAGCTCTAATTCTCTAATTCAAACTCATACCATACAAAAAAAAAAAAAAAAAAAAAAACATTGCTTATTGTTTGTTAGTAATGATTTTCAGTAAGTGGTAATAAGATAAGCTTTTTAATATTTTAATCAAATTTTAATTTTTCATAATTTAAATGCAATTATGTTTGCATAAATAGCAATTTTATATGATTTTGCTTACCTTGTTGCTACACATTCTTCTGGATATTTTCTGCTTTTAAACACAAGAGCAAATGCTCCTTCCTGAAAGGAACCATATATATTAAAATTATATATATATAACCGATAATAAATATAAAATTAAAATCAAATTAAAACATTCAAATAAATGTAAATCAGGTGGTAGTAGTGGGTTTGACATGCTAAAAGTTTTGCCTATACCGCCATCTATATATTTTTATTCTCTTTTTTCTGTCTATATATGCTGGTTAAGCTTACATTATGTTGGTGGTGTGGCTCTGCTCTGGAGTGCTGGTCTGTTCTATAGTTTATTTCTTGCTGCATAAGGACCACTGCTATGCAAATCTCTGCATTTGTGGTTCGATCGGAGGATGGAAGGGTGGTTTGGTCCTTTGATCATTTCACCTTTGCAACGATTTGTCTAGCATTATTGGCCTCGTGGTCCTCTGTCGATATGGGGCATGATGGTCAGTTTATTATTTTGTTACTTTGTTTTATTTTAGTAGTTCGATTAGTCCCTTTTTGGCGATATTTCATGTCTCTCGGAACTGGTGCTGCTAAATTTCTAAATAATTGGCTTTATATTTTAAAATGGAATTACTATTAATTGGATTTAATTGAATTTCTAAATTAATTGGAGGCTTTCGGCTACAGTTTGTCTTATCTTTACTTCCCCTTCCCTGTTGATTTAATTTTTGCTCTACAGTTTTGCCATACTACTGGCATATGTTTGTTTTAATTTGATTTTAATTTTATATTAGTTATGTAATGGGCATCATGTGGAGGAAGTGTATTTTTGCTGCCTCTAATGATAGCTTCATATTTATTTTCTTAATGACATTATTCAATTTCTTTTTTTTTAAATATCTTTATTGCAGGCAGTGAATGGTTACATGATTGCCAGATGCAATAATACCTATAACAGCGACAATGCTAAGGGTTTAACATGAAATAACTAATACAGAAAAATTTACAAGACGTATAATTACATATTTTTCATATAAAATTGATATTAACATGGGAAATGAAAGAACATGGAAAGCAATGAAAAGACAGTGGCAGTTACTCAGCTGAAGACAAAAGCTATTCAATGATGATGTGTCTTCTGTACAATTTTCCTCTATGAACTTTTTGTGGACCACACATCCATCTCCTGGATGTTATGGAGCATCTCCATGGGCAGAAATCTATTCCCTATCCTGAGCCACCATGCCAGAGACTGCAGAGAGGGGAGAGCTCTTAAGGATTTTGAGGGGGGGGGGGGATCCTCCAATTGCACATCTGCCAAAAACTTGGCATATTGACTTCACCCGCTATCATTTTAATTGACACAAGCAAGCAGAGGGTGAATATCCATTTGGACACTTCTGTAATTTAGAAGTTGGGTGATATATATATATTTTTTTATTTATTTATTTATTATTTTTTTTTTTAATGAAAAAACAGTCAAACTGATAGGTCTTTCTGTTATTAGGAGAGATGTTTGCACATCTCCAGTCTATAGGGACATTGCCTGAATTCAAGGATGCTCTCATTACAACAGCTAAAGATTTACTTACATCTTTCACTGCTTCCCTCATTATAACTAGATAGATTGAATCAGCTCTTGGTGCCTCACTCTTAAATATAAAAATTTCACTTCTAATCCCTTCTCAGTAACCATAAAATCATTCAGCTCTCATTTAATATTAGCCAGACCATAAGGACCACATGCAGTCCTCAATTTTAAAAATTTCCTCACATGTGAATGAAAAAATATTTATTCAGTTTATCAGTTACCAGTGCAGGATCATCTGAATTGTTACCAGATATCAAGTGGACCAATATGGTTTATTCCTTTCCTTTTACTGCTAGCATTAGCAAAAAAATTGTTAGTTTTCTGTACACTAAAATAAGGTCTTCTAATCTGCCTTAACAAATGGTAGATCTTCCGATAACATACTTAACACTCCCCCCCCCCAAGTAAGGTACAGTTTGCCACTAAGGTCTATATAGCATGAAGAATAACTTTTTGTCGATATAAAAAAGAAAGGTTAGTATCGTCTAGAATAATTTCCTAAACATTTCCCATGTAGCATTTGTGTTTGTTAAATCCACTATTTGTTAACATTAAAATGAACATTTATGATATCTAAAAGAATTGTAATCCCAGTTGCGAAAACAAAAACACTTCCCCTTTACCATAACAATAAAGACCTCTCTAAACAGATCCCACCTCAAATATGCTGCTCACAGATTCCTTTCTATGAAGATTCATATTTGATGGATCTTAAATGAAAACCATGTCAAGGATATTTTTCCCTTGTGGCATCTCTAACACTGTGTAAGGAGCAGTCATCCAGCAATTTCAGAAATTGCTGACTACCAGGTGAGTGACCAATCAATAAGTTCCAATCAATCTCTGGAAAATTAGTCTCTCATAATAAGACATTCTGATTTGTTTGCCATTTATTTGTCTGTAGAGATGTTCATTATATTCCGAGTCATCTGGTCTATAACACGTACCTACTCTCATCTTTGTTTTTCTGTAATATCCAGCACATTTTACAAAAAAAAAAAAAAAAAAAAAAACACACCACATTTTGCAATCTGCAAATATAAAAAAAAATCAATCTAATGTTCGCATTAATCTTTAATAATCCATGCAAAAAAAAAAAAAAAGTGACATTTCTGTCTATATAAGATGCTTGCAGGACTAATTTTGTCATTTAATTTATTTTGGAGATCAAACCGATAGATAATGCAATGGTCTTAAATCTCACAGTAGTAACAAATATGCCTTTGCAACGAGTTGCCCTGTTATTATACTACTTTCAAACAATGACTTGCCAATAGTTTAACTGGCCATTTTTTTTTTTAAAGATTAGACTTCTATGGTAACCTAGCCTGTTTCAAGACTAGGCTGGGCTTTCACTGGATAGCAGACAAAACAGTTGTAAAGAAGTTGTTTGATGTGCTGCTATAATGTATACAAACTCAAATCCCTCTAGTACACATTGCATTTGCCATATTCAAATTTTACATCCATTATAACAGAATGATATACTATTTCTGATATTCCTGTGAATGTCTACATTTTTCACTTAGCCAGTACTTCAAATTCAACAAATTTATTACCTACACTCCTAGCATTAGTGTGCAAACATGTGAGACTCTACCTTTTTATATTCATTGTGACTAACTCATGTAGTTTCTTACAGCAGCACATTTTCCAGGAATTTTGCTTCCTGTAATTTAGGGAAAATTACAAAATAATATATAATTTATAATTCTTAAAAATAATAACTTAATTTATGTATTCATAGCATTTAATATCCATATCTCTTAAAAGTTTAAGTGTCAAATCAAGACCTTGATCAAGAGAATAACCACTATCACATCACTGCTTCTCTATGAAAACTGTTTTGATTTACATCACCTTTCCTAGGGATATTACCTGTCAATGGCCACCCATACTTGCTTTGCTTTGCTTGAAAAAAGAAGAGACCTATGTCTGTTGAACTCTGATCACAATATCACAGGGAACTCTATAATCATACATCTCTTCATGCAAGAACATCACTTTCAAGTCTGAACCACCCTTGTACAGGCAGTTTTCGCTTTATGAGTTCCCGAGTTTACGAGTTTGTTTTCCCCAAGTATCAATAAAATCGAAAATATGAACATTAATTACAAAAAAATGAATGTTAAACATTCATAAATACCACATTCCAAACCACATGCATAGCTATACAATACAGTGTACCCCGCTTTAAGATATTAATCAGTTCCAAAGACACCATCGTATCGTTAAAATATCGTAATGTGAACCCAATAACACATTGTTTTTTGGTAATTTGTTTCAAGATCTCGGAAGTTGAAATTTCCGCTGTATAACTAAGCTATTTATCTCCCCAAAATGTCATTTTTAAGGTCACGAGCATGACCTTAAGGCCATATAAAAGGTTGTGAGCATGGTTTGTAAATTGTATTAGTTACCAATTCAAATCATTAAAATGCACTACACTTTCATTGTTATCATATGTTCCATTATAAGAATCATGTTAGTTGCAATTTGTGTGTGCCGTTAAAAAATGCTTATGCATGCAATCATCAAATCTATAATTAAAAGAGAAGATTATCTTGGAAACAAACGCCTCTTGTAACATTTCTGAAGACGACGACTCCTTGTGCAACAAACCGACGAGTGCCAAGCCAATAATGAGTGATCAACGATTGTGCATTTAATCGAAGATGAAGAATAAACATTCTTTAACGTTTTTATAAGTTTACTTTTTGTAAGTTGTAAATAATTTCTCTATTATTATAATTTGCTTGATTTTACAGGCTAGGTTTTCATTTCTTTCGATAAATCAATCATTGTTCAAGCAAACTAATTAGCTAACTAATTTCATTGTTGAGAACATAACCCCTATTTTAACCTTATGTCTATGGGAAATAAATTCCTACTTTACGAGCGTGCGCTAGGTATGAATTAACTCGTAAAGTCGAGAATTACTTGTATAGCAAATATATATAAACACACTGTATGCAATTTCAAAAATAAAACAAGAAATACTTGTATATATTGTCTCAAATGCATTATCAAATTTAAATTAAGTACAGGGGCTTGATATTTCACATGCTGCAGGTCTTAATGTTCATCAATTCATAAAACGCATGTTAGAGACATAATCAGTTACTGAACTGTCATCTTGTAAACAGGCATTTTTAGAGTAATACTGAACCACTGTTGAATATTCTTGGTTAACAATGAAGTTTGTGGTGCCAGAACCATCAGTTCTACTTTCTAGAAATAAGAATATACACAGGAGCAGTACATCCATCACACCAGGATGCAACATATATACTTGCCAAATCCTTCTTTTATGCTTTAGCTCCAGTTAATAGCACATTTTTATACTGTATCACACAATCCATCTTTTTTTGTCAGCCAATATAAAAATTCTCAGAAATGAAAATGCACCAATTTCATTTTTTTTCAATGTACAGGAAAATAGTTGTATTTTCCTGTACACACATTATCCCACATAACAGTCCTATTTTCCTATACTATTCTTTAATCAACTTTCATCATTTAATCATATTCCTGAATGAACAGGAGTCTACAAAGTTCAGGTCTACAATAACTGATTTACAACTCAAGAATAAGCATTATATTATATTTTGTGCAATAAAGGAATTGGCACAGATCCTGTAACACGAGTTATTCTTACATTGTAATAGTTTTACAGAATATTGGCTGCTATTACTATAGTGAGGCAACTTAATTGAATTAACATTGATTTAAGGTTAGCAACACTTCCATTTCATACAACAGAGAAAAACAGCTGAAAATGTCTAAAGAATTAAGAGAACAATTAAAAATAAGATATCTAGATAATATCATACCAATTGTTGTATTACAAGTTCGACTAGTTCCCTGAATGGCAATTCTGGATGATTGTCATGAACATGCTTGATTAGTTTGGCAATTACTTCTGTATCTGTATCTGATTCAAATACATGTCCTCTTTTAATCTGTAAAGAGATTCAATTATATTATTTTATTTCTGTTCATCCTTTACTATCCAACTGGAATATAAGATATGATAAATAAACTTGGGACTTGGAAGGAAATAGGTGTGATGTATATTTTCAACATTAAAAGAAAAAATGTGTTTTCAACAACACTTTAATTGATGTTTATCAATATTAATTAAAAAATTAAATTAAAATCAATTTGTTTAAATTATAAGATTTATGATGCATAACTTCCACAAATAGTTTTTGATAAATAACTACACTACATTACGTTGTTTTGCCCTAATTAAATGAATATAATTAAATTTAACAAAACATTAACTACACATTTTGGAGACCAATTTTTCATTCTTCCACTGTAAAAATTATTAATATGCTAACAATTAACCATTACATAAAGGTAACTAAAGGTGCTACTGCATCTTCTTTTTCTAACACAAGGAACTCATGATGAATTGAAGGAATGTGAGATACTGAGAATCTTGGGAGCTTGGTCATGTGAAAAGAAGAGCTAACTTTCAGTTTTGTCGTATTGCTTGTGAAGCCCTCACTTTCCAGCAAAGTGAGCACTCCCACCTGATGGTCAACATCAGCCGATATCAAAATGAGAACTTGATTATCAAGTGATCATCAGGGTAGAAGAAAGTCTTGGGGATCCATTCTAACTGTATGTGTTAACTGAGAGATGGTTGTCTGCTGCTCCATGATTGTTCAGTTATGTTCCTTGTTCTGTATTTCCCAATCTTTTTTTGCCCATGGGCCCCTTTTGGCTTCAAAAAATAACCACAGATCCTCACATCCTAGCTCACTTAAATATAGGGTGTCCAAACAATAGATATCCAAAGTTAAAAATTTATATCTCATAAGTGATTTATTATATAGTAGTAGTGGCATGTGATGCAAGAAAGCAAATGTATGAGCTTATGCAGCATCAGCCAAAAAAAAAAAAAAAAAAAAAAAAAATCCACACCATTCCCTCCAAATGCCTGTCCAGTTCCTCCTTAAATTTATTCAACCTATCAACTTCCACAAAGACAGATGGAAGTTTGTTCCAGCAATTAACCACCCGCTGGCTAAAGGAAAATTTCCGCACATCTATTCTACATCTGTCCTTTCGTAATTTGAATTTATGCCCCCTTAGGTTCGTAATCTGAACAAGTGGAAGGATCCCATCAGAATTCAGCGTGCTCAACCCATTCAAGGCCTTATACACCTCAATCAGATCACCGCGCAGGTGCCTAGTCTCCAGCCACTGCAATTTGCAGAACTTAAGCCTCTCTTGATAAGAGGATCCCTTCATTGCCCTCACCAATCTTATTGCCCTTCTCTGTACACGCTCAAGTAAATCTACATCCTTCCTAAAATGAGGCCTCCAGACCTGTACGCAGTACTCAAGGCGTGGCCTAACCATTGCCTTATATAGAGGGATAATCACCTCCTTTTCCCTGCTAGCAAAGTTCCTATATATCATTGACAAAACCCCATGACCTGCCCTGGCAGCCTGTCTGCATTGCTCAGAAAACTTCATATCTGACTGCACAATTACTTTTTCATTTTTCCAGGTCTTTTTCATTTTCTACCACCTTAAGCGTAGTACCACACAGTTGGTACGTTTCTCTGGGGTTACTTCTACCCATATGCAGTACTTTGCATTTGTCAAGGTTAAACTTCAGTTGCCACTTCTTAGCCCATCTGCCCAAATTATCTAGATCCTGTTGCAGTAGCACACTGCCATTACTGTCATTAACAACCCTGCCAACCTTTGTATCATCTGCAAACTTCGAGGGGGCGCCTCCGTAGCCAGGTGGGAAGGAGCAGAAGTGCGTAGCACACGCTTCTTGATTAGACCGGGGTTCGAGCCCGTCACCACCAAATACGGAGGATGTGGAAAGGTCAGGAAATGACCACCGCATATTCCCGGAGCAATATGGCCTTAGTTGCTAATGCTCCTAAAAAAAACCAAATAAATAGCAAACTTCGACATTAAGCCTGATACACCTTCATCAATATCATTGATAAATATACAAAACAACAGTGGACCTAACACCGAACCCTGTGGGACTCCACTAATAACATTAGTCCAAAAAGAGCACCACCCATTGATTACCACCCTCTGTCTTCTAGCACTTAACCATCCTTTTATCCATTGTAGCAACTTACACTTAATACCATTCTGCTCCAATTTGTACAATAGTCTTCCATGCGCAACAGTGTCAAAAGCTTTCCTGAAATCCAAATATATGATATCAAAATTATTTTTTGCATCCAGTTCCTTTGTAACCACATCATAATATCCTATCAAATTTGTCAGACAAGACTTTCCCTTAACAAACCCATGCTGTGTCTGAATTATTGCTGCAGTCCTGTCTAGATGATCCTGCCATGCATCTTTAACCAGTGACTCCATTATTTTACCCAGAACAGAAGTTAAACTAACTGGTCTGTAATTACTCGTGTCACCCTTCGATCCCTCTTTGTGAATTGGGGATACATTTGCACATCTCCAGTCCGTGGGAACCTCCCCCGAGTCCAAGGATGCTCTCATAATTATGGCTAAGGTTTTGCTTAGTTGCTTTGCCGCCTCCTTTAATATAACTGGATAGATCCCATCCACCCCAGGTGCTTTTCTTACGTTTAACTTCAACAATTTCTCTTCCACTTTGCTCTCAGTTATTACAAAATCATTACGTATCCTGCTACAATTTGATAACCTTCTGCCATTTTCAAACCTTAATAATTCCTCACGTGTGAATGTAGATGCAAAATACTCATTCAGTTTGTTTGCTATCTGAGCAGGATCATCAACAGTCGAACCATCGATGTCAAGTTTACAATCTACTTTTTTCAGACCAAAACAAAAAAACTGAATAATAAACAGTCACTATTTGAGTATAAAATTCAAAGCAGCCATTAAAGAAATTATCCATGTATTGTCCTGAGTTACTCCCACTCAGGACAATGTCATGCTGGGTCAGTATACATGCCAGTAATACTGATTTTGGGGAGGTACATTTGAAGTAAAATGGTGGCAGCCTGCTGGGTTTATTCTTAATATGAGTTAAAGGACATAATGAAGACAGTATCATAAATAAATAAATTTTGTTTATACTCTAAGACAACCACATAAGGGGAGAAGAGTTCAACAAGACAGAGAAAGAATACAAGAGCATTGCTGTATGTAGTAGTCACATGACCTTGAACCACAGTCACTCATATATATATATATATATATATATATATATAGCAGACTCTCGATTTACTGGGATCGGATTAACTGGGACACTTCAAGACTCCAAATAAAAAAAAAATAATAAAAAAATAAATTCAAGTAATAGCTAGAATAGTTATAAACAGATGTTTTGCAAGCTGGAAATAAGCGACAAGAAGCGGCGTTATATGTCGTAAATTGGGAGATTAATGTACCTATTATTTTGCAACCCCACTGTCTTCACACCCCCTGCTCAAAAAAAAAAAAAAGAGACCAAATGTTTAGTTTGTTTTAGTGCGTCGCATCAATTGTTGTGTTCCATCGCACTGCAAAAAGATAAATTTTGTTTTGTTATTTATGTCGGGGATGTCGAAATTTTTTTTTTTAGTAAATATTTTTTTTTGTTTCGAAATCGCGAAAATGATCGGTAAACATTAAAGAGATACGCTTTCAGTTAAACAAAAACTTGAAATTATTCAAAAGTTTAAAAATGGTGCATCCATTAAATCTTTGATTAGCCATTATAATGTTGGTGACCAAATCATATGCAACATCATTAAATATAAAGGGAAGCTATTAGATTTAAAATCGACATCGCAAAAAATAAAGGGAAGCATCGTATTTGACATTTTGACATGCGAGTAGTACGTGGTAAGTTTTTTCATTTTTTATCTACCGGCATATTTTTTTAAGTAGGTTGTTGAACATTTTTTGATACAGTAAGTCCCCGACTTACGCAACTACGGATTTACGTAAATTTTTTTCAATCTATTTTTTTTTTTTAGGATTGTAAAATAAAAAAATATAAAAAAATAAAATAATAATAAGCAATCAATAACGACGATCACGGCAGGCACAAATTGCACAAGTGAGATACGGAGTAACAAGCAAAAAAATAGGAAAGAAGAGAAGATTCTTACAATTTATTTATGGGTTTTTTTTTTTTTTATATATGACTAAAGATTTCAATGAAGAGGACACACATTTCACCATAAGAACGTAAAAACCAACAGAATTCCAGCTATCTGTATTTTTGCAAATGCAATAAGATCGAGATTACTACCCGTTTATAATTAGATGCACGAACAGAAAAGTCCAATAACACGGAAAGTGCAAATTATTTTTATTGTTTTATGGCAGTGACCTCCAGAAATGTGCTTTAGTAAAATGTGAGCTCACAAGGGGTGATAATAGTGAGTTTTCACCCTTAACAGCGGTACTAGTAAATCTACCAAGAAAAGGAAAGCAATCGATTTCGATCAGAAAATTAACTAATAAGAATATATGAAAATGGTCAAGAATTAACAAGTATCGCGCTGAATTCAGATTTGTCAATAATAATATAGCTGCAATATGTCATTAGTCATTCCCGAGTTTTTTACTACCTATCCCAGAAAATCAAGTCTACTGTATACTTCTGTACCCTTCTGCTTGACTACTCAGCTGAAGCAGCTGATACTGGTTAAAGTTTATCAAATGACATTTCATTTTCTGAAAACTGGACAGAAAAACTTACATTAGCAGCAAAAATCCACACAATCCCACAAATGTAAGCATCAATCCCAATGTTTCAAGTAATCTGACTCAGCATATGTCTAATGGAAGAAACTGGGGAAATTTTTCAGAACCACTTACAATCCAAAAATTCTAATTTCAAATTAAAAAATAAACCATATTCTAATTTCTGGAAGATAAACTGTCATAATGATATTAAAAACCAACTGGTGAAGATTTTGAATATGTTAACAGAAAAAAAAAAAAACCCAGAGCAGTGGTATAACAACCAATTCAAAAAGTTTAGACAACTATTTCAAAATGCTTGATTAAATGTAGGCCTTTCAGGTGGACACAGTTCACTTGAAGTTTCAGTGAATAAAAATATTTTGAGTATCTCCCGTGAAACAAAGGCTGAATATGACAGCTGAAGCATTATGGTAAATGCTTACCTTCGCAAGGACTTTTACTGTTGATACAAGTTACCTATTTTTCTGTCTAATTTTCAAATAATAAGTGTAATTTGGTAAATTTTATGCAAAACCTTATGAGTGTTAAAGTGGTTAGTTTAATCTAACTTAATATGTACTGGTTTTGGCAGATGGTACTTTGCAGGAGAGATGATATACCCTTAGTAATAGTTTTCCAACTTTGATACAATTTCATAGTGGAAGATCTTATGTTTTTTTCAGTAATATCCATCACAAAGCCCAATCTGTGAAAGATTCGTTTGAGAAGAATAATAACATACTGATTAAATGGCCAGCTTAGACCAATGACTTCAGTCCAATCAGAATTGCCATCAGATAAACTGGAATGATATATGACAATTCTTTTGTGGAGGTAAACATCACTTATCTAATCAAAAACAGCAGTGCAGGAGGAACAGAAATATTTCCATCGAAATACATAACAAATTGGTGAAAAGTGTTCCAGGAACTACTTACTACATTACAAGCCGAAGGACATCCTGTATTATATCAAAATAAAAACTTATCTATGAAACACTGCTATCTTTTCTCTTAGTGTTCCAATATTTTTGGCAACATAGTACATATTCATACTGTTTAAATTTTTTTCACTAACTACTGAACTTATTTTTGCACATTATTGACAATAACAAATGTCAAAATTAATGATCACCATCCTCCAACCTTCTCTTACACATCACTATATTTATATTACATCTGAAATGGCAAAACATTTTATAAATCTAGTTACACAGCTAATTATTCATAATGAAGTTCATGGTCTCACAGTCAGAGGCCTTTTAGGTCTCTAACTACAGGAGTTCACTCGTATAGAGTATAGCCTACTTCTTTGAGTTTACTGCATGTTAAAATTATGCCTTAGTGCACTACTCTATGCACATAGCTAATTATTTTAAATTTAAATTTCAGCACACTACTGCAAAAACTAATATAAAATTTCTAATTAAAAATGAAACAAATTGTACAAAATAAATTTTTAATAGAAATATGGCTATGCAAATTAGATAATAAAAAATCTGTTCAAAAAACTCAAAATAATTTTAATTATTGCACTGAGTTTAATATTTCATATGAGTTTAATATTTTTTTGTTTCAGGTGTTAATTCCAGGAAACAGTGTCCATTAAAAATACTTTAAGAAAATGCAACAGAAATTGAAAATTTTTATGATGATAAATGAAGTGGGTTTCTGGAGTGGGGGGTATTATTATTAATAGCCATATGGTGCAAGAAGCCTGAGGCTTATGCTGCACCAGGGAAAAAAAAAATTCCCAAGTTACACAGAGAGAGAGAGAGAGAGAGAGAGAGAGAGAGAGAGAGAGAGAGAGTGTGTGTGTGTGTGTGTGTGTGTGTGTGTGTGTGTGTCAAATGTAGAAGGGAATCACCAAGAAAGATATCCAGCTCAGGACCCTGGGTGTACCAAGCCCATACTCACCAGATGTGAGCCCCCAGGTGTTGATTAACCTTATTACTTTGTTCTGGACACATTTGAGGATTTTTAGAAAGCTTAAAGAGGCACCTCTTCAGAAGTAGGAATGATATTCCAGGGTAAAGTTAATTAGAGATTTGTACATTCAGCTATATAAATTAGAGATTTATGTAGCTGAATCATTCTGTGATTATCTATATACTGTAATGTAAATTGATTTACATAAAAACAATAACCTCACCTGGAATAAGGAATTACTATAAGAAATTATAAGTTCTAAATTTGTGTGTGTGTGTGGGGTATTAGTTTTTATGAATCATGTACCAAAAAAGTGGCATGCTATTATCATCATTGATTATCTGATAAAATAAAAATTATGCAGAGGATACATAAAGTACATTACAGGAATGTATATCAGTAGAACACATAAAATTTAAGTGGAATGTACATCTTTAAGTTCATATCTTTTAATAATTGTGTATTCATAAAAAAAATTAGGTAAATTTTCAATTCATTTTATTTTCATTTCATTTTTGCCATATAATACGTTAACTTGGCACTTGCATTACACAGAGGTTGCAATGTAATTTTTAAATTATTCAGAGCATTCATAAAACCTCAAAATATCAAGTTAAGCTTCTTGTCCATCAAGCTATACTTAAAATGTATCAATATAAAGCTTGCGCCAAAGATATAATATCTTTGATGCAATATAATATAATAATATCTTCAGTGCAATCCCAGCAAAACAATGAAAAAATAGCCAAAAACACCCAATTATTTCATTTTAGCTAGAAAGGACAAAGTCCCATAATTTGCAATGCCCCTCTCACACTATGATATGGTTCTTGCAGATTGGCCTAGTGCACTCTAATAAACAATTTTTCAAAGCATTGCACCACATTCAAAAACTACTGCTTTTCCACAGTAGGAAGGCAGACATTTGTAACCCAACAGCACTTTACCTAAATTAGTAAATGAATCATGCCCCCAAATAAAACAATTGCTCACATAGAATCTGTTAAATTGTTTTTACTATAAAAAGTTTAATTTTCAGCTTTTTTTTGTTGCATTAAAAAGGGTCTTATTAATAATTATTTATATAAAACTTATCCCATTTTTTCATCACTAGAAATTTCTTGTCTATGATGTACGCATTTTTATACTCATCTTCAATCATATCTCATTGCCTAGGGTTTTTTAAATCTGCCAAATGCAAGTGACAAGATGCAATTTTCAGAAAAATACAAATTATAGAATGCCACTGATATCAGAGATACTGCCCTTATTCATCCACGCATCCATTCTTAAGAATGGTGTGTTGGGGGGGGGGGATTACAGTTAGTAGAAACTATAGAAAGTGTAGATTCCTAAATAAAAAAGATTGATGTCATCAGTTGTGTAGTATCTAAAAGATGCTGAATAAACAATTAACCACTAAGTAAAGAAGCAGTGTATTATTTCAACATAGGTATTGAATAGTCTAAGAAAATAACAGCCAATGGAGTGCAGTAATAGGTTATATTATATACATAACAAAAGTTGTTTTAAATTAGAAGTTTTACTGAAGTTAAACTTAATTATCATTCCTCTGTGGCAGTTTAGTTGGAATGATACATCGTCCCTTGCCAAATGAAAAGGTCTGGGTTCAATTCCCATCTTCCCCCACTGAGAAGGCCCAAAGAATTACAAAAACAGGAATCAAACATGTGTTAGAGTTCTATTTTTACAATTCTTTGAGCATTCTTCATTTTACAATTTTTCATTCAGGTGGGGAGAAGCAGAGTTTTTACACCCATAAATTCAGCCAGAGAATATGCATATGGTACAGACAAAAGACATGTGCCACATATTAAGATTATGTCAAAAAATATGAAGTGGGATGAAGTGGATTATTACTAAGAAAGGAAGCAGAATTGCTATCCTACCCACAGCAGTGGTTGTGTGTGAATCATGTCCTTGAGGTTGTCACAGACATTCACTCAGATAGGCCAGACAAGCTGTACTTGCTACCTGGAAGTCTAAAACGCTGATGGAACTGATATTCGGGTGACACTCAAGTCAAGTGGACCCAATTTCAGTGAAGTCCGGATGGTCTGTGACAGCCAAATCCTCTGCTTGTCCTTCACGATGGTGGGACTGTTAGTAATCCTGGGTATAATCTCCATGCACAAGCACACTGTGGGTGACCACCCAGGTGTGAACCAACGTAAGCAGCAGTCGAAGTGTGGTGCCCACGGCACATGGAGGAATGCCGCCCCTCTGCGTTACCAGGCAATACTAGGTGGTAGATAACTCTCATCAACTGGTGCAATACCACCACTTTGCTTATTAGAGGCTTGAAGTGGTGAAACAAATGTTTAGTCTCCAGAACTAAGTTCCGATCAAACCTTCCCCATCTCTTCCATCATGCATGCAATATGACTGATTACTTTTGAGGTTATGATGAACATCATGGCGAGGTCCAATCTTCCTTAAATTTTGAGGGTACAGCTCTAAAACGGTGTTTGCAAGCCGGCCGCTAGTTAGTACACCAGACCAAACCTATTTATAACTCTTTAGGAGGCTTCTGGATCAGCTAGTGTATAATCTTGCTACCTCTACTCTGTCAGATAGTGACTGGAGGAAGTCCGAGTAGTGTGTAGGCAGGGGGGTATTGTCGAGGCCAGGTTATGTCAAGGATCTGGGTATATTCTTACCATGTGTAGGCCATATCCAAAAATTTAATTTCTTCATACAGCATGTTCCCCCACTTTTCTTACTATTCAATATGGCGCCTCTGAAGCCAGGTGGGCAGGAGCATCAGTGCATTGCACACGCTTCTTGATTAGACCGGGGTTCGAGCCCGTGCCCACCAAATATGGAGGATGCAG
Source organism: Mastigoproctus giganteus (assembly GCF_048544385.1). Classification (NCBI taxonomy): domain Eukaryota; kingdom Metazoa; phylum Arthropoda; class Arachnida; order Uropygi; family Thelyphonidae; genus Mastigoproctus; species Mastigoproctus giganteus. The sequence goes on from NC_143582.1 coordinate 76,952,909, forward strand.
AAAGGAACTTAGCAGCATTAGCAACTAAGGCAATATGGCCTTAGTTGCTAATGCTCTTAAAAATCAAATAAAAATAACTATTGAATACACAATGAATTGTCAAACTAATAGAATAAGTTTATCTGTGAAAAGTTCTAAACCTCCCAAACACTTCCTAGTTTATTTCACAAATATAAGTGGTCTCAATTCTAATCTCAACGATGTCCATTTCCAGTCTGCCAAACTTCATGTACTTTTTCTGGAAGACTAAGTTATCGGTTGACTCAACTACTGCTCATCTCAGTTGCCCAAATTATTCACTGTATAATTCCTTTCTTCTCAAAGGTGGTACTTGTGCATATGGCTGTTCCGATATTCTCTGTCAGAGACTTGGTAATTTGGAATCTCCTCTTTTTGATCTTCTCTGGCTTAAAATCTCTCTACCTCATTGTGTCAAATTCATCTATTGTCTCTACCGTTCTCCCAACTCCACTAATCACTTGGAGCTCTTTGACTTCCTCTCATTGCAACTTGACTTTCTCAAGTCGAGCTTTTCTAACAGTGAGGTAATTTTCCTTGGTGATTTTAATGTTCACAACCAGCTAGGGCGCCTCCGTAGCCAGGTGGGCAGGAGCAGCAGTGCGTAGCACACGCTTCTTGATTAGACCAGGGTTTGAGCCCATGACCACCAAATACGGAGGATGCAGAAAGGTCAGGGAATGACCACCGCATATCCCCAAAGCAATATGACCTTAGTTGCTAATGCTCCTAAAAGCCAAATAACAACAACTCCAGCTGGCTTCCGTTTTCTAGTTACACTGACACAGCTGGTCGAGATGCTGAGGCTTGTGCAATTACTAATGAACTTGCACAGATTGTTCATTTACCTACAAGAATACCGGACAATCCTAACCATACAGTCAACATCTTTTTCTCATAAACACCCCTTCTAAGTACACGGTCGAAGTGAGTGGTCCTTTAGGCACCTCAAATCACAACTCTGTGATTGTCTCTTCTCCAATGGAGCTTTTATCTCATAGCTATTCCCAACCTCGTATTGTTTGGCATTACAAGAATGCAAAATGGGATGACCTGCGAGATTTCTTTTCTTTGGTCGGATTACTGTTTCAAAACTTCTGATGTCAACGTTTGCTCAGATCAGGTCAGTGAAATTATTCTTGTAGGAATGGAATCCTTTATTTCACACTCCACTTTAAAATCTCGTCCTTTATCTAAACCTTGGTTTTCCAATAAATGTTCTAAAGCTGTTCAAGAGTAGAACGTTGCATATCATAATTGGCTTGTTTCCAATTCTTCAGTTTCAATTACTGCTTACACCAACGCTGACAACAATTAATTGTAAAGCAGTTATTAATCAGTCCAAATTAGAGTTTGAACAGGCTAAGAGTAGAAAACTTGCTTCTTGCCCTAATGGCAGCCGAGCATTCTGGTCTCTTGCCAAAGCTATTGGCCGCAGCTTTTGCCCATCCCTGCTCCCACCTCTGTCAAAACCAGATGGGTCTGTTATACCTTCGGCCAAGGATAACGCTGACCTGCTAACATCCTATTTTTCTTCCAACTCACGTATTAATGATAATGGTAAAACACCTCCCACCATTCCTAGCACACTCCATTCAATGCCTCCTGTGGTCTTCCGTCAAAAGGATTTTGACGAATCTTGATGCTAAGAAAGCTCCAGGTTCTGATGGTATTTCTCCACTTGTTCTCAAAACCTGTGGTCCTGAACTTACTCCTGTTCTTTGCCGCTTTTTTCACTTTCTTATTCCAAAAGGTGTTTTTCCTTCTGCTTGGAAATTTGCTCATATCCAGCCAGTTCCGGTGACAAATCCCTCCCATCCAATTATCGTCCCATTGCAATTACTTCTACTCTTTCTAAAGTAATGGAGAAAGCAATTAACCGACCACTCTTAAAACTACCTAGAAACCTTCCATCTGATCAATGACTGCCAGCATGGATTCAGTCAGTGTCGCTCCACTGATGATATTCTGGCTTATATTACTCATTTATGGACAAATTCAATGGAAACGTTTAGTGAAACACAAGCAGTTGCTCTTGACATCTCAGAGGCTTTCGATCATGTTTGGCATAAGGTCTTCTAACTAAGCTGCCATCTTATGGTTTGCCAACTGTTTTTATATAATTGGTTATCCAGTCTCTCTCTCTCTCTCTCTCTCTCTCTCTCTCTCTCTCTCTCTCTCTCTCTCTCTCTCTCTGTGTGTGTGTGTGTGTGATCGCTCACTAAGGGTGAGGATAGATGGCTCTCTGTCTTCTAACTTCTCCACTAAACCCAGTATCCCCCAAGGTTCAGTTCTTTCCCCCACTCTTTTCCTCTTGTATATTAATGACCTTCTTCCATTGACTGCAAATCCTATCCATAGTTTTGCTGATGATAGCACATTGCATTCCACTTTCCATTTTGAGAAACCTTGCCCTGCCCAATCAGCTTCAAATACATGAATATCCGCTACCAATTCCTTAAATGCTGATAATTCTCCAGTGGGGCAAAGACAACTTAGTTGATTTCAACCCTTCTAAAACACAGTCTTGTCTTATATCTCACAAAAGATTCTTCTGCTGCTATGCTTATCTTTAGTAACGCTCCGATTTCTAGGCAAAATGATATATCTCTTTTGGGGATTACCCTGACTTCTAATCTCTCTTGGCACAAGCACATTACAAATATTGCTTCCTCTGCATCTAAAAAAAAAAAAAAAAAAAAAAAAAAAAAAACTTTTCTCTCTTTTGCTCTCGGCATTACTTTTCTTCCAAAGAACTGTTCACTCTGTACAAGTCGCAAATCTGCCCTATCATGGAATAGTGTTCCCACATCTGGGATGGTGCCCCCAAAACCTCTCTCAGGCTTCTAGATTCCATTCAGAAGAGAACAGTTAGGTTAATTAATGACTCCTCTCTAACAGAATGTCTCCACTCCTTGCCTCATAGACATACTGTTTCTGCTGCGTGCCTTTTCTACAGATACTTCCATGGGCACTGTTCTTCTGAATTATCTTCTATAATTCCTGCTCTCTCTTTCAAAACAGTCCGAACACATGCTGCCACTAGCCAGCATCCATTTACTGTCCAACTTCAAACTCACAGGACCAACTTCTTCCTTGTTTATTCATTCAACTGCCTTTTTCTGGAACAACCTTCCTTCATACTTATTTCCTGAAAATTACAGTCTACAGCAGTTCAAGTATAATGTCAACAAATATCTTCTTTCATCTTCTCAACCTCAAACCCAAGCACAGGTACTATAGGTTCTAATACCTCTCGTGTTTGAGGTTTTCATAAAAAAAAAAAAAAATATATATATATATCTCATCCTGTTTTTTTTTATAATCTAAAAATAAAGTTAAAGGCATGTTTGAAAAAATCAGTCTGTATATTATAAAACTGTTGTCTCACACAAACACATATACAAAGTTATTATACTGTCAATCTTAAAAAAAAAAAAAAAAAAAAAAAAAACATTTTCTTTGCACAAATACATTTCTAAAATACTCACAAGGAACTGCTTGATGTCTTTGTAATTTGTAATGATACCATTATGAACAACTACAAATTCTGTAAAGAAACAAAAAAAAAAAAAAAAACCTATGCAAGATATACAACTTTATAAAGAATAAAACTGAATTTTACATTAAAAAGGGAATGTTTTAAATTTATTCATCTATTGTAAGAAATTATGAATTACATTACGAGTTCATAATGAAATTTGTCGTAAAATATTGAAAACCCAAGTTTCAGTTACCTGTCTTTCTAATAAAGCTATTTTCATGTAGTAAAAAAATGAAAGGAGCGTAATGTGGAATACTGGAGACGCTGATACTTTTATCTAGATGTGTTAGAAAATTGTTTTTACAAAATTTACACTACTAATACTACAAGAAGAAATACAACTCCAGCTATTTCCAAGAAATAGATTTCTCTGAATTTCAATAACCAAATTCACTTCCAAAAAAATGGATTAGAAAAGTTAATGTCAAATAATCTAGCCTCCAAAAAATGTTCATGTGCCATAGCAATTTTTTAACATAGCAATATGTAAATATTACAATCTGTACTAAATAAAATATAAGATTTGCATAAATTAGTTCACAAGAATGCAGGACATGTGAACATTAATTATATTTATATATTTATTCTTTTTTTTATTTAATTTTTTTTTTATTTATTTATTTATTTTTTTTTTATTTATTTATTTATTTTTTTTTTTTTTTGCCATTTTGAACTCTAAAGTCACTCTAGTCAACCAGCAGTAAAATTACAAAACCTTTCAAGAAGAGTACCCCCTTCCCCCATTTTTCTATTACAAATTTAAAAAAAACTTCATTGAACAGATGAAAAGTGAAAGGAGCAGCTCAAACTTGTTGGCACAGTACTTGGAATCCCTTGTTTCCTATTTGCTGCAGCAAAATTTAGATTTCCTTTTGATTTTTTTTCAGAGACAGTTGTTGTGTTGGAGATCTGTCAGATTACTCTGTAAAATTCACAACATTTTAGCAACAGTTGCTAACTTTACAGAGTAATCTGACAGATCTCCAACAGCAGAACATCTCAATTACTAATGTTCCATACAAAGAAAGAATTACAACAGTTAGTATAAGATATGACCCATACCAGTGCCTGATTAAGGCCAACTGATGCCCTAAGCACAGCCCAACAATGGTGACCACTTGATTTTTAACAAAAATCAATGGACCTAACAAGTGAAAGTAATGGTAAAACCATATCACACACAAGAAAACCTTTTGGGAATGAAAAATCTTCGGGGTAATAAATATCTAACTAAATATCAGTGAAGCAAACTTAAGATGGTATAACAATTATAGAAAGGATAACAAAATAAAAGATTATAAGAAAGGTAGATTAGCGAAACAGATATTTGAGGAATTATAATAAGTACAGAAGCAGACTACAGGAAAGAAAGATTGACTATCAAGCAAAGTATCCCCAAGGGCTCACATCTGGTGAGTATATGGGCTTGGCATACCTACTCTCTCTCTCTCTCTCTCTCTCTCTCTCTCTCTCTCTCTCTCTCTCTCTCTCTCTCTCTCAAATTTTTTTTTTTTTTTTTTTTGGCTGGTGCAACATAAGCCTCGGGCTTTCTTGCACCATATGGTTAATAATAATAAAGGATTGGCATGAGCAGAGGTACATGATGCAAGAAAGCAAGCTTATACAGCATCAGCCAAAAAAAAAAAAAAACACAAACAACACACTTCCCATTTCCCTGATCATTCCAAATGTTTGTCTAGTTCTGCCTTGAATTCTGCGGATTCATTCCAAATGTTTGTCTAGTTCTGCCTTGAATTTATTTAAGCTATCAACTTCCACAACAGCAGATGGAAGTTGGTTCCAGTAATCAACTACCCACTGGCCAAAGGCAAACTTTGGCACACCTATTCTACAACTTTCTTTCCTCCGTTTGAATCTATGCCCACTCAGGTTTGTAATCTGAGCAAGAATCCTACCAGCATTGAGCCTGCTCAATCCATTCAAGGCCTTATACATCTCAATCAGATTGCTTCCCAGGTGCCTAGTCTCCAGAAGCTGCAATTTTCAGAACTTAAGTCTTTCTTCCCTTCACCAGTCTTGTTGCTCTGTACTCTTTCTAGCAACTCTACATCCTTCCTAAAATGAGGCTTCCAGACCTGTACACAGTACTCAAGGTGTGGCTTGGTCATTGCCTTATACAGAGGGATAATCACCTCCTTATCCCTGCTTGCAAAATTACTGTATATCAGTGACAAGACAAGATGACATACTCTGGCAGCCTGTCTGCACTGCTCAGAAAACTTCACATCTGACTGCACAATTACCCCCAAGTCTCTTTCATTCTCCACTACCCTGAGTGTAACACCACCCAATTAGCACATTTCTCTGGGGTTACTGCTACCCATATGTAGTACTTTGCATTTGTATGTTAAACTTCAGTTGCCACTTCTCAGCCCATCTACAACTTTTTCCAGATCCTGATGCGTACTGTTATTAACAATCCTGCCAACCTTTTTATCATCTGCAAACTTGGACATTAAACCAGATATACCTTCATCAATATCATTGATATACAAAATAACAATGAGGGACACCACTAATAACATTAGTCCACGCAGAGCAGTACCCATTGATTACCACTCTGTCTTCTCCCACTCAACTATTCTTTTATCCACTGTACCAACTTCCCCTTAATGCCATACTGCTCCAATTTTTACAGTAGTCTTCCATATGCAACAATATCAAAAGTTTTCCTGAAATCCAAATATATGATATCAAAATTATTTTTGCATCCAGTTCCTTTGTGACCACATCACAGTATCCAATCAAATTGGTCAGACAAGACTTCCCTTTGACAAACCCATGCTGTGTCTGAATTATTGCTGCTGTCTTGTTTAGATGATCCTGCAATGCTTCTTTAACCAGTGACTCCATTATTTTCCCTGGAACAGAAGTCAAACTGACAGGTCTGTAATTACTCGTGTCACCTTTGATCCCCCCTTTGTGAATTGGAGATACATTTGCACATCTTCAGTCCATGGGGGACTTCCCGAGTCCAAGAATGCTCTCATAATCATGGCTAAAGGTTTGCTTACTTCCTTTGCCACCTCCTATAATATAATCCCCAGGGGCTCATATCTGGTAAGTATGGGCTTGGCAAACCCAGGTCATTCTTCTCTTTCTTGCTTTCTTGGTGATTCCCTTTTACTTCCGTCTCTCTCTCTCTCTCACAGGAATTTTTTTTTTTTTTTTTGGCTGGTGCAGCATAGGCCTCAGGCTTCCTTGCACCATATGGCTATTAATAATAATAACTGGATAGATCCCATCTACCCTAGGTGCCATTCTTATGTTTAACTTCAGTTTCTCCTCCACTTTACTCTCAGTTATTACAAAATCATTTAACTTCCTGTTAGAATTTGATAAACATCTGGCCCTCTCCTCCTTGAATAACTCCTCATGTATGAATGTAGATGCAAAATACTCATTTAGTTTGGCAGCTATCTGAGAATGATCATCTACAGTAAAACCATTTATATCAAATGGACCAATCTGATTCATCTCGCTCCTTTTAGAGTTTATATAAGTAAAGAAGTCTTTGTTGTTTTTCTTTGCATGCTTTGCTAAAGATTTTTCATAATCTGCCTTCACTTGCCTAACCTCCTTTGTGACTTTATTACAGACTAGCTTGCATCTGCCATAGGCTTCTGTGTCACCTGACAATTTATGTGCATCCCATGCATTTTTCTTCTCAGCCACAAGTCTCTTAGTTCATCTGACATCCATTTGAGCCTAAACCTAGAGCAGTATTTCTTAGTTGGAACAAAAAGCCTAGTAGCTTCCAAAATTACTTCCTTGAATGCTTCTTATTTAGAATTCGCTGTTAGTAACATCAGTTGGCCTCAATGTATAGAACCTAAAAATCTCTGAGACCACTGCAGTCGCCTTTGCAAAAGCAAAAACCCTTCCCTTTAACCACTGATGGTAGTTACATCTTTAAGTAAATCCCACATCAGTACACTGTGATCACTACCAACTAGTCGTTCCCTTATCTATAAATTCTTAATTCATGAATAATCACTGCAGATAAATCAGATCAAGTGTTACTCCCTCTTGTTGCCTCTCCAACATGTTTCTGTAGAAAACAATCATCCAATAAATCCACAGAAGCCCTGCTAGTATGCAAGTGACCAAACCACAAGTTCCAGTCTATATCTAGGAAGTTAAAATCTCCAATTATAAGACACTCTGATTTACTGGCCCACTATTTCTCTGTATAGTTGTTCATTGTATTTATCAGAGTCATTAGGCCTACAAAAAACTCCTACCCTCATTTTGCTTTCCCAGTGCTTATGTCACACCAAACAGACTCAACATTGCATTGTCCACCAATATCAATTGGATGCACTTCCTTAGATTTTGTGTTTCTTAACTAACAGCATAACCCATCCTCCCTTCCTATCTATCCTTCCTGTACACACTGTACTCCTCAGATTACAATTTTGCGTCCCTTATATCTGAGTGCCACCACATCTATGTATCAAATGTATTTACTATACTCTTAGCATTGGTGTACGTGCAAGTATGCATGCACCTGTTCTTACTCTTAGTTACTATAATGCAGCCCATGTATTTACTTGTTTCGTGACCCCCCCCCCCCCAACCCAAAAGTTTCTGAAATCCTCAGAAACTGGCTTTCTGGGCTGCTGATCATTCCAATAGAAGCAATGCAAGAATTATTTCTACCGCTGCCTGAGGCTATTTAGAAGAAAGAGTCAGGGTTAGGGATCTTACAGGAAATAGAATAGCATGGAGAACAATAGTGAACTAAAGGTTGGTTGTCCAGATGATGAATGATGACGTAAAATGAAATTGCAACAATTCTAAATTCTAAGTGGAATGATGCATAGGTAAACTGTGTTTTTTGAAGATAATAAACCCCTCAAAACCTATGTTGGTATTTATTATTGAATTGGAAATATGTACATAATGGGGTCATACATTTCATGGTATTTTCTTACCACTTCAGTGATAGCTGTCTTTGCAATATGACCACCACCTACAACTTTTGTGACCGAAGTATTCTTTTGTGAAGATGATATTGCAAAGAGAGCTGTCACTTAACAAGTACTGTAGTAAGGAAATATCACAAAACATTTGGCCCTATTATGTACATATTTCCAATTCAGAAGTACACATAATAATACCAATGTAGGTTCTGAATGCTTTAAAAATATTTCGCTCAACAAAGTTTCACTCCATAAGTTGTCACAAGCGTGCATGTGTGTGTGGGTATTAAATTGCCCACGAGCTGCTGGGGCTATAGTGCGCCTATTCATAGGAAAATTATAAAAAAACAAAATTCAGATGTAATCGCTTCATTTTTTATTAGAGAGATCTTTTAAAATTTATGATAGATTCCAATTTTTTACAGAAAAGAGAAATTCATTGATGTTTGCATTGTCACCAATAATGTGTTTTAATGTCATTGTTAGAGAAAGATTTGTTAGGGAAAGGAGGACAGATGTTCTGTCCTGATGATAGTGAGGGCAGTCAATGAGAATGTGTTTGACAAATGTGCTGAACAGTGTGGACATTGAAGAGGTTGTTTGGTTTTTAGGGGCATTAGCAACTAAGGCCATATAGCTCCGGGGATATGCAGTGGTCATTCCCTGACTTTACTGCATCCTCCGTATTTGGTGGTCATGGGCTCGAACCCCGGTCTAATCAAGAAGCGTGTGCTAGGCACTGCTGTTCCTGCCCACCTGGCTACAGAGGCGCCACATTGAAGAGGATCCTCTCCTGTAAGTAGATGAAAGTGAGTCAGGTACGTATGTCATATTCGTGCTCATGCAAGCACCACTTCTTCTCTTCACACTGTTTTGGAGGCGTCTCCATAGCCAGGTGGGAAGGAGCAGCAGTATATAACACACACTTCTTGATTAGATCGGGGTTCGAGCCAGTCACCACCAAATACGGAGGATGCGAAAAGGTCAGGAAAGACCACTGCATATTCTCAGAGCAATATGCCCTTAGTTGCTAATGCTCCTAAAAACCAAATAACCAACCAACACTGTTTTGGTGCTAGAACACCAAAGCTGTGGATCCTGTTTCAACTGATAAAGTTTATTAGTTTGGGTGTGCCATAGCTCTTTCTCCATGCAAGACATGCTGTTTGTATGACATGATTATAATCAGAAATTGGAACAGGAGCAAAGGTTAAATCATAAGTTGACGGATTTTTGGTAGCAAGTTCATTTCCCCTTTATCCCTGGGATCCAGCAAAAGGTCACTGGTTGAAGACATTCCTTAATTTGTAATAAGAGGCTTCTGATTTGGTTTAACATAAGATGGACCTTGTAGGAAAGGTTCTGTATTGCTGTAATTGAGCTCAGAGAGTCAGTGTATATTTTAAAGATGGGTAGGGATTCAGGTTTTCTAAAGCTAATTTTATTACATAAAGTTCTGCAGAAAAGCTGCTATACTCAGATGAAAGGGTAGCAGAAATGATTATAGAAGGAAATACTACTGCTGCTGCTCCAACGGCTGAATGTGATTTAGAGCCATCGGTATATATTGGCAAAAAAATTAACATATTTCTGGCTTGCATGGAGCTGTTTCACATTGAGTGTCGGTAGGTGATTCTTTCCCCACTTGTGAAGATAAGTATTGCAAATTAATTGAGTAGGGAGAGTCCAAGTTTGATGAGAGTATTTTATTACTTGTAGCCTGTTGAAAATAGAAACATTCCAACTCTGTTATTTCAATAAGGCATAAGCATGCTGATCTTATTTTACTGGGTTTAATTCTATAGAGATTTTGCAGTGGAGGATGAAAGAGGTATGGCTCAATAGGATGCAGACAGCAACTTTGTATTTTAGCTGCATACTTAAGTAGTAATGTTTTTCTGCGGAGGTAAATAGGGGGCTCGTGAGCTTCAATATATAAACTATGAATAGATGTCCTGAAAGCACCAAGTGCAATCCGCAATGCACTATGCTGTAATTGCCATTCAATGGATCTCATTCTGAGAATGAGAAGAAATGGAGAGATCATCAGCATAAAGATAGATCTAAACAGTATTTGGAAGTTCTTTTGTGATGGAATCGATTCTAAGGGAAAAAAGGGTTGCACTCAAAACAGACCCTTGTGGCACTCCTTCCTGTAAAAATGTCACAGAAAGAGAGAGTTGTGGTATTGAACTTGGAACGAATGATTCTGGAGGAAGTTCCAGATGAATATAGGTGGGTTGCCTCGTAGACCAAGAGTATGGGAGGTCACTGAGAATGCCATAACACCAGGTAGTGTCAAATGTCTTCTCTATGTCTATGGAAACCATATGTTCATTTTTTTACAAAAGGCATTGTGAATTGCAGTCTCAGCCTTGATCGTGAGATCTAGGGAGGATCTGTTCTTACAAAAGCCATGCTGATTATTACTCATAGGTGGTGTGTTTCGATGATCCAAACATGTCCATTATGGATAATTTTTTGAAGTAATTTACCAAGGCAACTGGAGAGGGAAATTGGTCTGTAACTGTATGGACTGGTAGGACCTTTTCCAGGTTTCGAAAAGGCAAGAACTGTCGCGTGATGCCAAAAGATGGGATAAATGTTTTCCAAAAATATTCGGTTACAGTAGACTAGCAGTATTTGCAAATTTTTATCACCAAAGTTTTGTAACGTGATATAACATATTCCATCTGGCCCACAGCAGCATGTTGTTTTAATGCCGTGTAGAAGTTCAGAATATTGATGAGGCTGGTTATAAGGAAGGAAAAATGAGGTTGAAAAGTTGATGACTGCTGTACAGGCCTGGTCTTTATTTTCTGAAAATCTGGAGAATAAGTTGATTTGAAAATTCCTTGGGTAAAGGTTTTGTCCAAGGCATTTGCTATGTCCTTGTGAGTAGAGAGTTCTTGCCCATTCCACGAAAGAATTGGTGAAGGGGTGGTTGAAAATCTGCCTAATTTTCTTCCATATTAACCTGGAATTAGTGTTTCTATTTATGGTAGATGCAAACCGAATCCAAGAATTCTTCTTGGATTCGGTTTGCATCTACGGTCTGAATTCTTCTTGGCTTGTCATTGAATGAGACATACTTATTCTCTTAGCTTCTTGTAGTCGATAAGATTAGCTGTGGTTGGCGATCTACGAAATAAATTCCTTGCTTTATTTTTTAACTTCTTTGCAGTCTTCATTCCACCAATAGTTAATGTGCCATCAGGACTGGGGATTTGACAATGGAATTGAATATTTAGCTGCAGATAGTAGGTGTGAAGTGATATAATCTGTGGCTTCATCGATAGACTGTGTTCGTATAAATTGCTTTGTGGAAATTTATACTAACACAGTCCATGGTGACAGCTGACTGAAACTTGATCCAGTTGGCTTGAGAGAAATTCCAATTCCTGCAGGGTTGGGCTAATGGTGGTTGTGCAGTGAGCCGATCACAAATAATCAGAAAATGGTCACTGCCCACAAGGTCGTCCATAACAGACCATTCTATGATTGGAAACTGAATCAGAGAGCATATTGATAGATCGATTGCAAAAGTTTGTCCAGTTGGTAATTGTGAGTGGGTATTAAAAACAGTAAGGTTTTGCTTATCCAGAAAGGTTAATTAGTTGGCCATGTCTATCTAATTTAGTCGATCCCCATAAGGGATGGTGCCCATTGAAATACCCCAAGAGACAGACAGGGGAAGGTAACTGTATTAGCAGGTTTTCAAGATCGTGTGGTAAGAGAAGGTATGACTTGGTAGGAGATAGACTGATACTAGTCAGGTCAGGTCATTTATTTATTTATTTATCCCTATTTTGTGTTACAATTGTTGGGAGATAACAGCAAGAAGGGAGGGAGAACACATAAGCCAGAGGCTTTTTAGGGGGCGTTCCCTTTGAAAAAGATAACAATAAAAACAGATCTGAAATTACACAGGTGTTACTTAGCAGATACATCATAAATAAATCAGACATGTTTCTACATTCCATTACAGAGACTTCAAAAACCAACCACATGTCACGTGGTTCACAACAGTACTTATAATTACATTGTGAGTACTTTTACAATAAGAAGTATGAAAGAAAAATATGATGAAATAATTATGTAGAGTGTTACAAGCTTTTTGACAGCTATTCCTTCAACTTGTTTACATAATTTTCAAACTGGTATACATTGTGGAATGCAAAGTTCAAGAGTTGAATGGAAGATGATTTAGATCAGACATCCCTGGTGATATGTTCAGTTAGGAGCTTCTTGAACTGGTTTAGTCAGATAGCAGGAAGTTATCTGACTAAACAGGAAGCCATCTGACAGATCACTGATATTTTTGATATTTTCAGGAAGATTATTCCAGGTTTTTGCACCTCTGTATTTTATATTTTTCTGACCTATAGCTTTTCTAAAAAGCGATGTTACCGCAACTTGGGTTATCAAACGTACGGCAACAACTTCAATTTCAGTTTGCTAAACAATTTGCTTGGTCGGGATCTTTGAGCTGACCAAGATGGCCACGCCCCCACGGGCCGCATTTGAAGTATTATGATCTTGTCAATAGATGGCATGATTCTTTAGGTTGGTAAAAATTTAAGAAGTTAGACAAGTTTCCTGTAGACAGAAACCAACTGGAGAGTAGCTGTTAATTAAGACTTGAATATCATTAAGGTTGTTATGAAATCCTCTACAATTCCATTGCAGAATATAAGGCATTACTGGTGTTTAGTAGAAGTTGTATTTGACTGGTTTTTTTTTAATGTGACTGGCTTATGGCATTCAGGTTTTGGTTTGTCTTTTTTTGAGAAGAATGGCTGACCGGTGTCCATATCTTCTTCCACATATATTTCTAAGATTGGTTCTTCCTGTCTGGACAAGTCAATTGTATCCATAGATGTTTCTTGGATATTCTTTTTTAAATTTGAGTTTCAATTATTTGATGTAGAAGCAATCGCTGGCGGAGGAGAAGGAGATGGATGTAGCTGGTACTGTAAGTGTAGTATTGCTTGCCTGGTTCAACTGCTTAGGGATATTGGACTGTTGCTGAGAGAAACAGCCCAAGCCCAGTCAGAGATTGAAGTGTTTGAAGGGACTGTAACATCAGTTTGAGTGGCCACTGATTGATATTTTTGTGCAATACTGGCATATGTACATTTAGTCATACTGGCAGCAATTAATTTCCTTGCTTCTTGAAAACTTAACTTTATTTTTTTTTTCAGTTTTCCATCTGTCACATGTCCTTGAATAAGCAGAATGGTTGCCTTTACAGTTGGGACAGATCATTTCTTTTTTTGAGTGTGATCAGAGGACCCATAATTGGGACAAACTTGGTTTCCTCTGAATGCCATTTGAGAGTGGCCATACTTTTGGCACTTATAATATCTCAACGGATTAGGGATGTAATGTGGCAAAGTAGATAGCCTGCTTTTATCGATGATGGTAGATTTGGCGAGTTAAAAGGTTAGAATATTATTCTAACCTTTTAACTGTAGGTGTGAGTGTATTTTCTGTTTTAACCATAATTCTTTTCACAGCAATGACATTTTGATCTTGAAGCTCTTGAGTTATCTCCTCTTCTGTGACATTCAACAGATCCCAGTCCTTAGATGTATTTAGGATTTCATGGGGAGAAACTTTTACTGGAATTCCAGCAAAGTTTGTAAGTTTTAGCAGTTTCTCTGAATGTTTGCAGTTCATTGTTTCCACTAGAAGGTCCCCTGATTGCAGTCTCTTGACTGTCTTAGGAGATCCTGTCAGACTTCCCAGGTGCTTCTGAATAAGGAACAGACAGCTTACTGAGAGGCTGATCTGCAAGAGCGTGCATTATGAGTAATGCAGGAAATTCAGTCGCTGAGGAATTGGTTTTAAACCAATTGGATTGTTATGTGTCACGTTCAATATCTAACTCTGGCCGAGAGCTTGTCAGCTCTACAGGTGGAAACACACATGGATCACAATTTGTTCTTTTTGGCTCTACGCAGATTAACTGTTCTGCCAAGGTTTCCAACCCCACCACGGGGAGGCAGGAACAGTGCCTGGTGTGACCAAGCGTAAAGTAGTAAGTGTTAGTAATAGAAATACAAAAAAATAAAAAAGGTAGCATTTCTTTCTTGTGCTAAACAAGTACTTTTGTAACAGGAGCTCTTATTAAATAAATAAAATTTCTTAAGGATAGGAACTTAAAAGAATTATAAATTGCTTTTACACAATTGCACTTGTGTAAAAGCAATTAAGCACAGAGAAAATGCTCAATCGCAATCGCTTGGCACCCAGGGCCAAGCGATTGTGATCGAGCATTTTCTCCCACCAAAATATCAATAGCAAAGGCTATCTGAATATTAAGCTGTAGCTTTCCAAATACTTATCTAAATACAAAAATAAACTAACCTACGTGACTATAGGAATTCAAACTATATATTAACTACAGTTTAGTATATTAAAATTAAAAAAATCTGAATTATTTTAAAAACTAACCTGCAATGAAGAGCTTCAGAAATATGCAGCCACGTGCTGTAGCCTCAAACTCAGAATGTGAGGGGAGTCAAATATACTGATTGATGTGATTAACTTATTGCATGATGATGAATGATGCTGGACTTCTTATATTTTGACCAATGCACAGTGTCCGGTTTCCCCAGATCTGACAAATCATGTTTTCCTCCTTTATTTTCTTCATTAGTCCTACCTCTCCACCCCCCCCATTCTTTTTTTTTTTTTTTTTTTTTTTTAATTTCTCTTATAATCACTGTTCACAACCCACACTAGCTTTCTTTTATCATATGCATTTCGCCATGTGATTTTTCAACTACATTTTCCTGTTACCTAATGTTTACCTGGTGCTGCCCAAAATCCTGACATACTGATTGTATTAAAAAAAAAAAGGTTAAGAGTTCACATTTCAGAAACGGTAACAGGAAAAAATATCCCATTTTCTTATAATTATAAAACTTATTATTTAAGTACAGTATTATTATTAAGATTATTTTATTTACATTATACCTTGCACTAATAAGTTTGGAATATACATTATGCTATACCATAACATGCACAATATTAAATTAGTTATATGCCTAGCTAAACACAAAAAGATATAGGCCCAACAAGTGATTTGGAGTTAAGTCAAGTATAATAGATAACAAAATTATCCAACTAATGCCAACCTAAAATTTCTCTTTTTGTCCATGTGTAATTTTGTTCTTTTTCGTATTTGAATAAATATATAATTACAATTGTCTTTTGTTGTTATTAGATATCTGCATAAATTAATGCATTTACGAATTGTTCACCTTTTCAAATTTATATCATATTATATTCATAATTTTCACTGTAATAAGACAATATGAGAAAACAAAATAGGAAACAAAAGGAAATCCCTTTATTTTTTAACACTTAAATAATAACAATACACAATCAGTTCACAAACACCACATTACTGACAATAATCACAGTTTAATGATATCAAAATCACAGATCAAATTTGTAAAAATTTGTAAAAATCATACAAATTATAATAAAACTTTTAATTATTATAATCTTAATATACTTAAATAATCTTAATAATAATACTTAATAACCTTAAGTATTATAATAATAATAAGAAAAAATGGGATATTTTTTTTTCTGGGGATATTTTTGCCTGTTTCCCCTTTCAAAAAATTCTACCAGAACCCATGGTCATGCGTAATGTATTTGTCAAAGAAATTCATGAAAGTACAGCTAATAATAAATACCTGTATAATTACAGTTTTAGTCATGCTAATGATATTTATGACAAATTATGCAGCTACCAAAATACATTACTCTAAATTTTCAATTCTGAAAGTATTCTTATTTCAAGTTTATCTTGAGCATTTCAATGCTACACATATAATTATTGTTCAAATGCCCTATAGCAAAATTCAACTTGAAAAATTACCAATTAAATGCAATATAATAAAGTAAAATTAACTAAGTTATTTTTATTTGCTGATCATATTTTAAAACTGTTTGTTTCTGTAACAAAAAACATGATCTTCAAATTGAGAGGTATTTGTCATTAAAATTTTTGCTATTTTTCATATTCTTTCTATACAAAATTAATCTAATAAGTTAAATTTTTACTTACTAAATAAGTAATAAATATATAGAATTATATTTTTACAATATAGTAGATACTGTTGGGATTTTCAGCCAGACCCATATTTAGCATATTACGCTCCTTAAAGTTTATAAAGAAGCACATTGTTCTGCTTTATGTGTGTATATTTTATTAATTTTAGTATTCTTAAGTATATTTTTTTTTATTGCTTTTAGTATTGTTGTGTATTCTTATCACTTTTATTTAATTTTATGCATATTCATATTGCTTTTATTCTACAAGTCTTTAGTACTTTTATTTTATCAGTAAAATTTTTTAATAAACCTTCAATTTTGTTAGGTGACAATTACCATTATTAGGATCAGAGCGATGTGGATGACTGTTAACTGCGCTGGGTACACCATGGGTAGCCCACCTTGTATGGGCAATTCCAACATGAGTTCTGAACTCTTGATCAAGGTCCAGTTCTTCAAGACCTATGAGTGAGAAAAAAAGAAAATAAATGTAAAAACCTATACGACAAATTAATTTTACGAGGGCATGTAACTGTCAGACTTGCTCACTCACTGAAACTAATTACCATATTATACATATGGTAATTAGTTTCAGTGAGTGAGTAAGTCTGACAGTTCAGCTTATACAATAATCATTGGTTATACAATAATCATAATGATATTATATAACAGTGTTATAAATGAAAAAGGGAATGAAATGTCATTTAACAACTTACAAAGATAAATGAAAGAAAGCTTTAAATTAATTTGCTTGGAAAATGTAGGGGTAATAGTTAGTGTCAATATTATAAATGAATAAACTGAATTATGTATAGTACAATAAAGTCTCTCTCTCTCTCTCTCTCTCTCTCTCTCTCTCTCTCTCTCTCAATACATGAAACATTACATTTGTCTATAAATGAGACAAAGCTTTAGATCACTTGATTCACATTAAATGTCAAGTCAATTGTGCTTATTAAAACAGATAATCTACAATAAGTCAACTTAATGTGAATAATCATTTCATTTTAAGAAATGAGACTGTCAGTGACCATTCTTTCTGATGTTTTGCAAGTGTTTTGGGATCTGTCCCAGAGCTCTGGCAGTAGGTCAGAATTATAGGATAATAGTCTGTTGTAGCTTTTATATCCTTTTCTGGCTTAGCTTAGTTGAATCAAGAGTGAACAATTCTACCATGACAGAAAGAGCAAATGATCCATAGATATTGAAGAAAGATCTTTAACCATCTCAAATAATGGATGTCATCTGGTTCCACAGCATTTGCCTCAGAGAAAAACTGTTGTTTTTAGCTCACACACTGTTAGTGGCCAGTTGTATGGCTTAAATCCCTTAGAAAATAAATTTATATCCTGCTTTTCATTTCTTTTTTTCTTGCAGAAACAGAAACTGAGGAGTCAAATGTTCTTGTCAAAACATTAGCAAATAGTTCATCTAGATCATTAGTAAATATATATGATTTCACAATTGCAAATTCATTATTTTCTATGATCACTGAAAGATACTATGTATATCTGCCCCTCACTTTCTGGAATTTGTCCCAGACAGCTTGGGACTGGTTAACTGATTATGTAAAATGATCCTTCTGGCTCTGATGGTGGATGAAATGTGCTTTGGTATGTGCATGTTTAAAAGCTATGAGATTAACTGAGGTGGACACTGGATTTTAGGTGTATCAGTAATGATACACCTAATGACCATGTTGTTCAATTATGTATTTCTGTACAAGTGCATGTTCACAGATTGATATGCACATTGTGCAGGCTTAAAAACTAAAAAAACACTCGTGGGACTGAACCTTCCACCTGAGATTGGCTACAGTATTGAATGAAAAGGCCTTCAGAAATTTCTCCATTCAGAGATGGAACTCAAACAGGGACCTCTAGAGGCAAGTGAAAGAGCAGTAAAGTAACTAAACTACAAGAGCATTCAAAAAATTATCTACTTAAGGTACGTCCCATAGTTATATTTCAATGATTCCTGATTTATCATGTTCCTATACATCAACTTGAATAATTCTAATAATTTTGATCCCACAATGTTTTTAAGGTTGTGCTGCTAACTGAAAGAAGGAAGATTTTAAAGTGGAGTGTGGGATAAAGGATTCCATTCCTGCAAGAATAATTTCACAGACACGATCTGAGCAAATGTTGATATCAGAAGTTTTGAAACAGTAATCTGACCAAGGAAAAAAAGAAAAGAAATCTTGCAGGTCATCCCATTTTGCATTCTTGTAATTCCAAACAACACTAGGTTGGGAATAGCCATGAGATAAAGGCTCCATTGAAGAAGAGACAATCACCAAGTTGTGATCTGAAGTGCCTAAAGGCCCTCTCACTTCGACCGCATACTTAGAAGGGTTGTTTGTGAGAAAAAGATCAAGCATGTTGGCTGTATGATTAGGATTGTCTGGTATTCTTGTAGGTAAATTAACAATCTGTGCAAGGTCATTAGTAATTGCAAAAGCCTCAGCATCTCGACCAGCTGGGTCGGTGTGACTAGAAAACGGAAGCCAGCTGGAGTTGTGAACATTAAAATCACCAAGGAAAATTACCTCACTGTTAGAAAAGTTGGACTGGAGAAAGTCAAGTTGAAAAGAGAGGAAGTCAAAGAGCTCCAAGTGATTAGTGCAGTTGGGAGAACGGTAGAGACAACAGATGAATTTGACACAATGAGGTAGAGAGATTTTAAGCCAGAGAAGATCAAAGAGAAGAAATTCCAAATTGCCAAGTCTCTGACAGGGAATATCAGAACGGACATATGCACAAGTACCACATTTGAGGCGAAAGGAATCATACAGTGAATAATTTGGGCATCTGAGATGAGCAGTAGTTGAATCAACCGATAACCGAGATTCTGTCAGAAAAAGTACATGCAGACTGCAAGTGGAAATGGACATCGTTGAGATTAGAACTGAGACCATGTATATTTGTGAAATGAATTAGGAAGTGCTTGGGAGGTTTAGATCTTTTCGCAGATAAGCTTGCTCTATTAGTTTGACAATTCATGGTGTATTCAATAGTAAGAAAAAGTGGGTGGGACATGCTGTATGAAGTAATGAAATTTTTGGATATGGCATACACATGGTAAGAATATACCCAGATCCTTGATGTAACGTGGCCTCAACAATGCTCCCCGCATACACACACTACTCGGACTCCCTCCAGTCACTATCTGGCAGAATAGAGGTAGCAAGATTATACACTAGCTGATCCGGAAGCCTCCTAGAGAGTTACCAATAGTAGTAGTAGCATGTGATGCAAGAAAGCAAATGTATGAGATTATGCAGCATCAGCCAAAAAAAAAAAAAAAAACACACCATTCCCTCCAAATGCCTGTCCAGTTCCTCCTTAAATTTATTCAACCTATCAACTTCCACGACAGATGGAAGTTTGTTCCAGCAATTAACCACCCGCTGGCTAAAGGAAAATTTCCGCACATCTATTCTACATCTGTCTTTTCTTAATTTGAATTTATGCCCCCTTAGATTCGTAATCTGAACAAGTGGAAGGATCCCATCAGAATTCAGCGTGCTCAACCCATTCAAGGCCTTATATACCTCAATCAGATCACCGCGCAGGTGCCTAGTCTCCAGCCACTGCAATTTGCAGAACTTAAGCCTCTCTTGATAAGAGGATCCCTTCATTCCCCTCACCAATCTTGTTGCCCTTCTCTGTACACGCTCAAGTAAACCTACATCCTTCCTAAAATGAGGCCTCCAGACCTGTACGCAGTACTCAAGCCGTGGCCTGACCATTGCCTTATACAGAGGGATAATCACCTCCTTTTCCCTGCTAGCAAAATTCCTATATATCATTGACAAAACCCCATGACCTGCCCTGGCAGCCTCTCTGCATTGCTCAGAAAACTTCATATCTGCCTGCACAATTACTCCCAGGTCTTTTTCAGTTTCTACCACCTTAAGTGTAGTACCACACAGTTGGTACGTTTCTCTGGGGTTACTTCTACCCATATGTAGTACTTTGCATTTGTCAAGGTTAAACTTCAGTTGCCACTTCTTAGCCCATCTGCCCAAATTATCTAGATCCTGTTGCAGTAGCACATTGCCATTACTGTCATTAACAACCCTGCCAACCTTTGTATCATCTGCAAACTTCGACATTAAGCCTGATATACCTTCATCAATATCATTGATAAATATACAAAACAACAGTGGACCTAACACCGAACCCTGTGGGACTCCACTAATAGCATTAGTCCAAGAAGAGCAGCACCCATTGATTACCACCCTCTGTCTTCTAGCACTTAACCATCCTTTTATCCATTGTAGCAACTTACACTTAATACCATTCTGCTCCAATTTGTACAATAGTCTTCCATGCGCAACAGTGTCAAAAGCTTTCCTGAAATCCAAATATATGATATCAAAATTATTTTTCGCATCCAGTTCCTTTGTAACCACATCATAATATCCTATCAAATTTGTCAGACAAGACTTTCCCTTAACAAACCCATGCTGTGTCTGAATTATTGCTGCAGTCTTGTCTAGATGATCCTGCAATGCATCTTTAACCAGCGACTCCATTATTTTACCCGGAACAGAAGTTAAACTGGTCTGTAATTACTCGTGTCACCCTTCGATCCCCCTTTGTGAATTCGGGATACATTTGCACATCTCCAGTCCGTGGGAACCTCCCCTGAGTCCAAGGATGCTCTCCTAATTATGGCTAAGGGTTTGCTTAGTTGCTTTGCCGTCTCCTTTAATATAACTGGATAGATCCCATCCACCCCAGGTGCTTTTCTTACGTTTAACTTCAACAATTTCTCTTCCACTTTGCTCTCGGTTATTACAAAATCATTAAGTATCTTGCTACAATTTGATAACCTTCTGCCATTTTCAAACCTTAATAATTCCTCACGTGTGAATGTAGATGCAAAATACTCATTCAGTTTGTTTGCTATCTGAGCAGGATCATCAACAGTCGAACCATCGATGTCAAGTGGACCGATCAGATTCATCCCCTTCCTTTTAGAGTTTATATAAGTAAAGAAATCCTTGCTGTTTTTCTTAGCATCTTTTGCCAAGGATTTCTCGTAATCTGCCTTCGCCTGCCGAACCTCCTTTGTGACCTGATTACAGATTAACTTATATCTGCCATATGCTTCTGAGTCGCTTAATAATTTATATGCATCCCATGCATTTTTCTTCTCTGTTACAAGTCTCATTAGTTCATTTGACAACCATTTAGGCCTAAACCTTGAACAATATTTCTTAATAGGTATGAACCTTTTAGTAGCTTCCACGATTAATTCCTTGAATGCTTCCCACTTAGAATTTACTGTTGGTAACATCGTCAGTTGATCCCACTGTACAGAATTTAAAAACTGTCGAAGACCACTGTACTCACCTTTACGGAAGCAAAAACCCTTTCCTTTACCCCTGATAGTAGTTAAATCTTTAAGTAAATCCCACGTCAGTACACTGTGATCACTGCCACCTAGTGGTTCTTTTATCTGCAAATTCCTAATACATGAATGATCACTGCTGATAACCAGATCAAGAGTATTACTTTCTCTGGTTGCCTCTCGAACATGCTGCTGCAGAAAACAATCATCCAATAAATCCACAAAAGTCTGACTAGTGTGTGAGTGGCCAACCCACAAGTTCCAGTCAATATCTGGGAAGTTAAAATCCCCCATTATAAGACATTCCGATTTACTAGCCCACTCTATTTCTCTGTACAATTGTTCATTGTACTCATTCAAGTCATTAGGCCTATAACACACTCCTACTCTTATTTTTGCTTTCGCAGTGCTTATGTCACACCAAACTGACTCAACAGTGCACTGTTAATCTATATCAACTGGATGCACTTCTTTTGATTTTATGTTTTTCTTTATTAACTGGACCGAACCTATTGGTTCACCGTTTTAGAGCTGTACCCTCAAAATGTAAGGAATATTGGATCTTGCCACGATGTTCATCATAACCTCAAAAGTCATCAATCATACTGCATGATGGAAGAGATAGGGAAGGGTTGACCGGAACTTAGCTCTAGAGACTAAACACTGGTTCCACCACTTCAAGCCTCCAATAAGCAAAGTGGTGGTATTTCACTGCTTGATGAGTCATCTACCACCTAGATACTGGCTTGAAAGAAATGTATGAAATATGTCTAAAATCCTAAGTGCAATAAAGTACCATGACTTTGCTTGGAATGTCTGTGGCAATATTAAGGTAATTAGACTATTCACTGTGTACAGGGAGGTGTCACAAAATACTGTTGGTTTTTTTATGTTTATGGGACCATTATGCAACAGAAAAGCATTGTATTGCAGCAATAGGAAAAGAGTGAGGAATTCTTACCAGGGACAAATAATATAAAATATGTTCCACTGGTTAAACCCAAAAAAAGTTATTCTTCCATCTTGATATATATAAAGCCTGGATTGATGAGGAATTTTATTAAGGCTCTGCTTAAAGAAGGAAGCAGATTCTGCTACCTAAGGGAAGTGTTTCCTTATTTAACACATGCAAAACTGAAAGAAGAAAATTTCACTGGGCCCCCAACGAATAAGAAAAATTATGCATTTGAAACAATGCTACAGGATACTGAACTAGCAGCTGGGAAAATGTTTAAAGCATTTACACATAGACTTCTTGAAAGAAGGAAAGAAGAAAAGAAGATAATCAAATGTCTTTGAAAGTTCATTTCAAAGACATTTGATTTCTTCATTTCTTCATTCTCATCTGTTTTTTCCATAAAAATTTGGAAGATGCAAGCAATGAGCAAGTACACTTCAGGACATCCACAATGGAAAAGCAGTACAAAGATTGCCAGGATGCTGCCATGATGGAAGATCATTGCTAGTTTCTTAAGAAGAAAAACAAAATGGACTATAAGAAAAACTCTGTATATAGCTTATTACATGTTTAATTAAAGTATTTTAAAGTGAATAAGACTCATTTTTAAGATAACATATGTATCATTCATTAAGTTATTAATACTTAAGTATATCTTTTAATGAAGATGTGATAGATAATTTTGGCCGATTCCAAAAATACCAAAATTTGTATTTTTGGATTCAGCATATCACTTTCCTTTATAATCTGCAATATTTGCTCTGGGATGTACAAAAAAAAAATTTTTTTTTTTTTTTTTTTTTGTTGGTCAGTGCTTGGGGGCGGGGGAGAATATAGTCAATACTTACTCCAAATTTCATTTTCTAGCATTCTGACTTTTCCACTTCTTCGAATAATAGTTGTATTACTCCCTTCCTGATTGCTATCAAAAGCAACACCTAAACAAAATCAAAGTTTTAGATAAATAAAAAATATATATTATCAAAAAATGTTTATTCACACAGCTTTTTTTAAATAGAGAATTAAATTAGAAGCAAAGTTAGTTATAATAATCATAATGGAAGTAAAATAAAGTGTCACACAAAACTAATATGAAATTGAACATTAAATCTGCCTGTAATATAGGAATAAATGTATGAAACAAAGAGAGGGGTAATAAACTTAGTATATTATTAGCACTGAATGATATGTTATTAAGGGCTAAGGCACCATTCAATATATGTAAACCATAATTAGCTATAGCTATCTATCTTTTTTTATTAGCATTTACTAATTATAACTAAGACAAAAAAGCAATTGCTACATTGGCAGCCAGGTTTAGGAATATATACTTTAAACAATTCGACACTGGTAGAATAACAGCTAGCCCAACAGACAGCAGAATATACAAGGTATATCCTGCTATCTGTTGAGGAAGATGGGGAAAATATGAGAATAAGCAACTACTAATGTAAGGTGAAATAAGCAGTAGAAATGGGACAAATCATATCCCCCCATTCCCTCAAGCAATCGAACAGATTTTGGGATATAAAAATTAGAAACAGAAAGTTAAAAGCATAAAAGTCAAGAGATACAGTTATTGACAATAGTACTCATACTAGAAGCATAACTACTCATCCCATAAGATGAGGTACTGCTATTTCAGCTAAGAATATCAGAAAGAGTAGAATGCTAATCCCTGGAAAAAACACTGGATTACAATAGAGAAACAAAACAAGGCTAATGCTATATAAAATAAATATCAATGATAATAGAGGTAGTGTAGTTAATTAACATTTAATAAAATTCATGTATAAAACCAGGAGTCTGCTGGAAGACTGTGCATATTATGAATACAAAAGCATGATTAGCTATAAGTTGTTGTCACTGTGGAATTACTTTAATGGATAACAAACTACAAAAGAGGAATGATCAAAACCAAATACTGCCAACATTTCCAAGCAGGCAATGAATAATAGTGATTCAAATGAAACAGACTTTTGGAATAAACAGCCCAGATACACATGGGGAAGGAAAAAAAAAAAAAAGAGACTATACCCAAAAAACAAAATGATGTCTGCCAGACCTATAATGATGAATATAGGTGCTATATCTCCAATTCGAAGCTAAAACAGCAACTAGTTATATGCTATAAGCAGCATATAACCCCCCCCCCCCATTTCAGATTGTCCGAGATCAGCTAATTGAACCCTGATTGAAGAAATGTTTAGAAGTTACTGTAGTCCATAATGGGCTTGAACTTATCTCTCCAAATTAAGTGATCAATGACAAAACCACTATCTATCAACAGAGGACAAGGTGATATTAACTTTTTTTTTCTTTTTTTATCAACATGAGCCACTATTGATAGCCTGATTATTCCATGGTTACAACAGTTGATATCTATTGTCAGAGTAAGAAAACAAAAAGTGGCTAAACAGCTCAATATGTGATATAATATTGCTCTGTAATGATGTGAACTTCATAGTCCTTGACATCCATGCTCACATGGACAGCTGCAGCAGTACAGATGGGAACTGCTGCAACCTAGTCTACAGCTCTGAGCTGCTGCCCTGCAACTACCACACCTTTAGCCTTCTGAAGGCACTCATAGGTCACTGCTCTCACTCAAACAATGAGGTAAAGGAGAGTATATTAGTTTCATCAACAACTAGCAGAGTTCTACTGAGAATGTGTTACCAGGTTTAATTTCATTTTATTAAATTAAAAATCTCCTGATCATTACATAGTATATTAACATAACACTGAGGTCATTCATAAAATTAATAGTCATATTTACACCACTGAAAATAACATGTTTTTTTTTATGATGCCACAGAGCACACGCACATAAAAGGCACTAATTTCTGTACCAGCAAGGAAAGTGGATGAACAACATTCAATTAAAAAAAAAAAAAAAAAAAAAAAAAAATTGTATATACACACACTGCTGTATCATTTCTACTCTAGCAAGCAAGAAAAGAAAACATTTTAAAAACTCAGTTCAGATAGTATCATTTGTAATAAGTAGGAATCATTTACCTGCAGAATCATATCCACGATATTCCAACCTCTGCAATCCTTTGATAAGAAATTCCAGTATCTCCTTTCGTGTTCGAGGTTCCAGGTAATTCAGGTAAGCGAATATACCTAATTTAAAAAAAAAATGAAGTTATACAAAATAATTACAATTGTCTGTATTAAACATAATTACAAAAGTAATGCACATTACTTTTGTAATTACAGGCATATCACAATTAAGAAGCATAATTGTGATATGCCTGGAATAAGTAAATAAATCCCAGTTTATATCCCATTGCTGGAAATGCAACTATAGCAGTTTACATAGCAAAACTAGTAACTTAACTCAGGATCCATTAAATCCACCAGAAGTTAACAAGCAGACATATACACCAGTAAAAATTACAATATTTTTAACTGCTCAGGTAGGTGGGGGGGGAGGGTTGGAAACACCATCAGTCCTACAAATAAGCATTACACTTAGAAAGGTTCTTTGTAATCATTTTAAAAGATTATTAGTGTATTCTGTACTTATTGGTCAAAAATACAAATGTTCTCATGCTTTGCATATTAATTCCTATGGCAAGTGGGGGAAGGAGGATTCAATCCCAAATCATTCTATCGCTTTGAATGCTGAAATGGGTCTTTATTTTAAACAGTATGGAAAATATGAGAGACAAAATCAGTTTTAAAACACTATCTATTAATAAATAGATAAATACTTCATGTTCACTGTAAAAAGCATCGACATTTTAGAGGGGCGGAAATCACCCCCATATGAGATTCTAGTTATATTCTTTAAGCTAGAAATACTTATATTACAGTAAATGAAGAAAATATAATGTATTAATGCAAATACAGTACTAGGAAAATCTGAAAAAAAGTCAGATGAGACTTCCATTTTTTTTCCTGAAGAAATGCTAATTTAGAGACATAAAAGCACACCCTACATTAAAACCACAAACTCTGTTCAACACCAGCTGAGTAGAACAATTGCAGAATATTTGTAGAAAACCAATAAAACTTAGTCTTATTACTATTTCTTGTTGAGAGAGAGATCAGCAAGAAACATTTAACTTTAGCAAAATATAATCAAAATAACAGTAGTACAGGAGTCAAGGAATAAACAGTTTTTTTTTTTTTCACATTAATTAAAGCTGCTTCTATTGGAATGAGTAGCAGCCTGGAAAACAAGGTGCAGGGGATTCCTGAGACTTCTGGGAGTCATTGCATAACAAGTAAATACACCGGCTGTGTTAGGGTAGCTAAGAATAGGAACAGGTGCATGTATATTTGCGTGTACAGCAATGTTAGGAGTTTGGTAAATAAATTTGATGAATTCGGAGTGTTGGTCAAAACATCAAAGGCAGATATTGTTGGTATATTAGAGACGTGGTGTCACACAGATATAAGGAATGCAGAAGTGGAATTTGGGGAATACAATGTGTGCAGGAAGGATAGACAGGATAGGAAGAGAGGAAGAGTTATGCTATTAGTTAAGAAACACAAAATCCAAGGAAATACAGCCAGTCGTCATGGCTGGACAGGCAGTGTCGAGTCTGTTTGATGTGACATAAGCACTGGGAAATCAAAATTGAGAGTAGCAGTGTGTTATATGCCTAATGACTCTAATGAGTATAATAAACAACTGTACAGAGAAATTGGGTGGACCAGTAAATCAGACTGTCTCCTAATGGGGGATTTTAATTTCCCAGAGACTGGCTGGAATTTGTGAATTGGTCACTCTAGCAAGCAAGAGCAGGTCACTCTAGCAAGCACACACTAGCAAGGGTTTCATGAATTTATTGCTGTTTTCTACAGCAGCATGTTCAGGAGGCAACTAGAGGGAGTAATACTCTTGATCTGATTATCAATAGTGATTCTTCATGCATTAAGAATTTGCAGATAAAAGAACCACTAGACATGTGGCGGTGATCATAGTGTGCTGAAGTGGGATTTACTCAAAGAGGTAACTACCATCAGCAGTAAAGGGAAGGGTTTTTGCTTTCGTCAAGGTGACTACGGTGGTCTGAGACAGTATTTAAATTCTATATGGTGGGACCAACTGATGTTGTTATCAAGAGCAAATTCAAAGAATTAATCTTGGTAGCTACTAGACTTTTCATACCAACTAAGGAATATTGTTCAAAGTTTAGGCCTAAATGGAGGTCAGATGAACTAATGAGACATGTGGCAGAGAAGAAACTGCATGGGATACATACACTGGTGTTCAAAGAAAGTGCATCACCCCTTAAAATTGTAATTGTCGTCTAAATAACGTAAGTATATGGCAATATTTCTTACAGACTGCATCAGATAAGATTGACATGCACATGTGATGACGTAATATTGCATCAGCTGTTATTTTCAGTTATATAAGCACACTCTGCAAGAGTTGCATTCATTCCTTGAATGTGTGAGGATGGCAAGTTACATGCAATTGACGCCACGAAGAAAGAGTGCTATACATGAGGAAGGATGCTTTTCCCCGTCATATTGCTTATAGAGTGTCTTGTAATCAGTCGACAGTGAGTAGATTTCTTTCCAAACTCAAGAATACTGGTTCTGCTGATAGGAAAAAAGGAACCAGACGCAAATAAGTCTCTATGTCAAAAAAGGACTGCGTTTTGAAGCGCTTATGCCTTAAAAACTGTAAAGCTTCTTCGTCTGAGTAGAACATATAGGAGTGGTAGCAAGTGCAGTAACAGTCACAAGATGCCTCTTCAAAAATGGACTTTTAGCCCGTTATCCTAAGAAGAAGCCCCTCCTCACACAAAAAATTAAAAAGGCCAGACTAATTTGGTGTAAGAAGCATGTCAAATGGACCCCTGAGCAGTGGAAGTCAGTTATCTGCTCAGATGAGAAGAAATTCAACCTGCATGGAAACAAACAATTCGCCATAGACATGAAGAATACCATCCAAACTGTATGGTGTCTACATTGAAATCCCTTACCAATCCAAATGATATAGGGTGTATTTCGTATATGCTGAGTAGGTCACCTGCAGTTTATAAAAGGTTCCGTAAATGCCAATGGATACCTGGCTATATTGGAAGGCAAATTGCTGCCAACCATTAGACACCATTTCAAACTGCTAAGTAACTGCATCTTTCAGGACAACTCTGCTCCTTGTCATCAGGCAAAAAGTGTAAGTAGGCACTTCTGTAGTTACTTTAGCTTCATTTCTGCATTAGAGGTTCGAGAGTAATGTGCTTACATTTGTTACAGGTGAAAAAATGGTTGAAAGAATGGTCCATTACAACTCTTAGCTGGCCAGGAAACAGCCCACACCTGAACACTTATTATGAAGTTTACGAAGGTGAACTTCATAATAAGTGTTTGGAACCACGAACTATCAGTTGATTATCTTCAGAAATTGATCTTCTGAATACATCGATGTTGTGCTGCTGTCATCAGGACCAGAGGGGGGGTTCAACTAAATATTAATTTGCACTTGGTGAGCTTTTCATTTTGTTTTCCACTGAAAATGATAAACTGAAGCAAATTGGGGGTTTCTGATAACATTTCAGCCATAATTGTCGTGTTTATGAAACTGTTGTATAAAGGTCGCAAATGCTCATTTTGCAATATTTTGAGAGCGCCTCTCAAATATTACTTAGCTTTGCCTTAACTATTAATAAATATCTTTTGTTTATATCTCTATTTGTGATGCTAGTCATTAATGTAACATCAATTGAATTTAATGTAACATCACTTCAATTGAACACCAGTGTATAAATTAACAGGAGATATGGAAGCCTATGATAGATATAAGCTGGTCTGTAACCAAGTCACAAAGGAGGTTAGGCAGGCAAAGGCAAATTACAAGAAATCTTTGGCAAAGGATGCAAAGAGTTCTTTACTTATGTAAGCTCTAGAAGGAAGGGGATGAATCAGATTGGTCCACTTGATATTGATGGTTTAACTGTTGATGATCCTGCTCATGTAGCTAACAAACTAAATGAGTATTTTGCATCTACATTCACAAATGAGGAGTTATTCAGGGAGGGGACTGCCAGTGGTGAATTAAACTCTGGTAGTGAGCTAGATGATTTTGTAATAACTGAGAGCAAAGTGGAGCAGAACCTGTTGAAGATAATTATGAAACTGGGGCGGATGGGATCTATCCAGTTATATTAAAGGAGGCAGCAAATGAAGTAAGCAAACCCTTAGCCATAATTATGAGAACTTCCATGGACTGGAGATGTGCAAATGTAACCCCAATTCACAAAGGAGGATCAAAGGGCAACAAGTAATTACAGACCTGTTAGTTTAACTTCTGTTCCAGAGAAATTAATGAAGGTGCTGGCTAAAAAAGCACTGCAGGATCATTTAGACAAGACTTCAGTTATAGCTCGGGACACAGCATGGGTTTGTTAAGGGGAAGTCTTGTCTGACCTATTTGATTGGATGCTATGATGTGGTCACAAAGGAACTGGATGCAGAGAATAATTTTGATATCACATATTTGGAACTTAGAAAGGCTTTTGATACTGTTGCACATGGAAGACTGCTGCACAAATTGGAGCAGTGTGACATTGGAGTCAATTTGCTGCTATAAATAAAGGGATGGTTGAGTGGGAGAAGACGGAGTGGTAATCAATGAACACTGCTCTTTGTGGACTAATGTTATCAGTGGAGTCCACCAGGGTTCGGTGTTGGGTCCACTGTTGTTTACTGTATTTATTAATGATGGTATAACAGGCTTAATGTCCAAGTTTGCAGACGAAACGAAGGTCAGCAGGGCTGTTAATGACAGTACGCTGCTGCAACAGGATCTAGTAAAGTTGAGCAGATGGGCTGAGAGGTGGCAACTGAAGTTTAACATTGACAAATGTAAAGTACTGCATATGGGAAGCAGTAATCCCAGAGTAACGTATCAACTGTGTGCTACTACACTGACAGTGCTAGAGAATGAAAAGGACCTGGGGTAATTGTGCAGGCAGATATGAAGTTTTCTGAGCAGTGCAGATGGTCTGCAAGAGTAGTTAATGGTGTCTTGTCAATAATATACAGGAATTTTTCTAGCAGGGATAAGGTGGTGATTATCCCCTTGTATAAGGCAATGGTCAGGCCACACCTTGAGTACTGTATACAGGTCTGGAGGACTCATTTTAAGAAGGATGCAGAACTGCTGGAACGAGTACAGAGAAAGGCAACAAGATTAGTGAATGGAACAAAGAGTTGCTCTTACGAATAAAGGCTTAAGTTTTGCAAATTACAGTGTCTGGAGACTAGACACCTGCGACGTGATCTGACTGTGGTGTATAAAGTCTTGAATGGTTTGAGCATGCTCAATGCTGATGGGATTCTTCCTTTTGCTCAGAATAATCGTCTGAGAGTAGGAGAGATGTGCAGAAGTTTGCCTTTAACCAATGGGTGGTTGATTGCTGGAAGAAACCATCTGTCATTGTAGAAGTTGAATCCTATAAAGTATTCAAGGGCAAAGGCCTCTGCTACGAGGTAGAATGACTAACATATAGGTTAGTGCAAAAGCATCATTTTAATGTAGCCATCTACCGAAATAGTTAAATTAATTAATTAATTAAATTGGCATCGTTTTGGTTATATCTCATATTGTGAATGCCTTCACAACGAGTTGCCATGGTATTGTACTACCTCGAATAAGAAACACTTCACCAATGGAGAAGACTACTGTTATTTATTCTCAGCGGATACCACCACCCAGATGGCACCATTTCAAAGCTTGTTGGCCTCTCTTCGGTGGGTGGGCAGGTAACCTGGTGTTGCAATAGTGACAATCCAGTTATGAAGTATAACTTCACAATATGAGA
Organism: Mastigoproctus giganteus; assembly: GCF_048544385.1. NCBI lineage: Eukaryota > Metazoa > Arthropoda > Arachnida > Uropygi > Thelyphonidae > Mastigoproctus > Mastigoproctus giganteus. The sequence goes on from NC_143582.1 coordinate 76,984,610, forward strand.
GATGCCTGGTGACGTGCAGTGATATAAACTATAAAATATTTAAGGGCAAAAGGCCTCATGCTATGAGGTAGAATGACCAACATAGGTTAGTGCAAAAGCATCATTTTAACGTAGCCATCTACCAAAGTAGTTAAATTAATTAAATTGGCATCGCATTAATTAAAGTGATACCAATTTAATTAATTAATTTAACTACTTTGGTAGATGGCTACGTTAAAATGATGCTTTTGCACTAACCTATATGTCAGTTATTCTACCTCGTAGAATGACTGACATAATATTTTAGTCTATATCACTGCACGTCATCAGGCATCTCTCATATTGTGAAGTTATACTTCATAACTGGATTGTCACTATTGCAACACCAGGTTACCTGCCCACCCACCGAAGAGAAGCCAACAAGCTTTGAAATGGTGCCATCTGGGTGGTGGTATCCACTGAGAATAAATAACAGTAGTCTTCTCCACTGGTGAAGTGTTACTTATTTGAGGTAGTACAATACCATGGCAACCCATTGTGAGATATAACCAAAATGATGTCAATTTAATTAATTAAACTACTTTGGTAGATGTTAAAATGATGCTTTTGCACTAACTTTTTTGCACTAAGATTCTAACACTATATGTTAGAAGTTAAATTAAATCAGTGGTTTTCAACCGGGGTGGCGCAACAACATTCTAGGAGTGCCACGTAATTAAGTTACTTAAACTTATCTTATTTTTAATTTATTTCCTTATAAAAAAGGTGTACAGTATCTTTTTAATTTTGTGGTCATCTATAATTGATGTTTGCTTATTACTTCTATATAAAGAATAAAATTATTATAAACTGTATATATATATATATAAAATTTGTATTATGAAATGTAATTTTTATAATTATATTATTGTAATAACTATCATAAAATATACATATTTTTTTAATATTACACACACACACACACACACACACAGGGAGAGAATCGGATCTAACAGGCAGAAAATGGAGTAAGGGTGCCACAAAATAAAATAAATTACTTAGGGGTGCCATTATTAAAAAAAAAAATGGCTGAAAACCACTGGCTTAAATAGATTCAAGCAAAACTAGACAAACATTTGGAGCAAGTGGATGGGTGAAATGAGAATTTTTTTTTTTTTTTGGCTGATGCTACACTGATGATGTTCAAAGAAAGTGCATCACCTAGGAATTTCACATTTCTAACCCTTTTTCGGGATTGTATGTTGCCTTAATGATTAGCATCACAAAAAGAAATATAAACAAAAGATATTTATTAATAGTTAAGGCAAAGCTAAGTAATATTTGACAGGTGCTCTCAAAATATTCCAAAATGAGCATTTGCAACCTTTATACAACAGTTTGGTAAACACGACAATTACGGCTGAAATGTTATGAGAAACCCTTGATTTGCTTCAGTTTATCGTTTCAAATGGAAAACAAAATTAAAAGTTTGCTGGGTGCAAACTAATATTCAGTTGAACTGCCTCTGGCCCTGATGATAGCAGCATGCCGTCGAGGTATTGACAAGATCAATTTCTGAAGATAATCAACTGATATTTTGTGGTTCCAAACACAAATTATGGCTTCCTGAAGTTCACGAAGGGTCTTTGGTTTCTTTCTGGCAACTGCAGATTCCACAAGATGCCAACCGTTCTTTATAAGATTCGGTATGGGCTGTTTCCTGGCCAGCTAACAGTTGTAATGGACCGTTCTTCCCACCATTTTTTCACCTGTAACAAATGTAAACACATTACTGTCTAACCTCTAATGCAGAAATGAAGCTAAAGTAACTACAGAAGTGCCTACTTACACTTTTTGTCCAATGACAAGGAGCAGAGTCGTCCTGAAAGATGCAGTTACTTGGCAGGTTGAAATGGTGTCTAATGGTTGGCAGCAATTTGACTTCTAATATAGCCAGGTATCTATTAGCATTTACGGAACCTTTTATAAACTGCAGGTGACCTCTGCGATACGAAATACACCCCCATATCATTTGGATGGTAAGGAATTTCTCTGTAGACACACCATACAGACTGGATGGTATTCTTCACCAAGTCTATGGCGAATCGTTTGTCTCCCATCAGAACCATGCAGGTTGAATTTCTTCTCATCCGAGAGAACTGACTACCACTGTTTGGGGGTCTATTTTGACATGCTCCTTGCACCAAATTAATTGGGCGTTTTTCATTTTTTTGTGTGAGGAGGGGCTTCTTCTTAGGACGACAGGCTACAAGTCCATTTTTGAAGAGGTGCCTGCTGACTGTTACTGCACTTGCGATCACTCCAGCACGTTTTTCCCAATCTCTTTTCAGCTCAGACGAAAAAGCTTTACAGTTTTTAAGGCATAAGCACTTCAAAATGCAGTCCTGTTCTGGCGTAGAGACTCTTTTCTGTCCAGTTCCTTTTTTCCTATCAGCAGAACTAGTATTCTTGAGTTTGGAAAGAAATCTACTCTGTCGGCTGATTACAAGACATTCTATATGCAATATGACGAGAAGAGCATCCTTCCTCACGTAAAGCAACAATAGCACTCTTTCTTCGTGGCGTAAACTGCACGTAACTCGCCATCCTGACACAAGCAAGGAATGACTGCAACTTTCGCAGAGTGTGCTTATATAGCTGAAAGTAACAGCTGATGCAATATTACATCATCACCTATGCATGTCAATCTTATCTGATGCAGTCTGTAAGAAATATTGCCATATACTTACGTTATTCAGATGACAATTACTATTTTAAGGGGTGATGCACTTTCTTTGAATATATATATATATATATATATATATATATAGAAACAGAGCATCTTTTGAAGTTTTCTATGGGCATTACAAAAAATCAACATGAGTCCTGAGAGTAGTGTACTGATTTGATAGTCCATTTCTTGCTAAACCTTTGCTTGTATACCTCAACACCCAGCATTTCATTTCAGAAATGTTGATAATGGTAGCACAAACACAGCATCTCTTACAAGCTGAAACAAAAGTAAACCACCAGACCTGAGTGGCCAGAAACAACCTATGTTATTTATTCAACAAAGTCTAAACTACAAATTCTATATCCCTCACAAGGTTCTCATATTCTCTTCCCCCATATTCATTAACAACTAAACCAAACCAGTCAGGTCCCTTGATTCTTCAAGTTTCCACCCTTCCATTGTGGCAGACCTGGTAGTATGGTTCTTAAGTACCTAGTTCATCACTGAGGTAATGTGTTATTGAGATATTCTCATATAACCACATGAAATTCCCATGGCAGCAGGGATGGGATTCAACCCCAAATCATTCCATCACTTTGAATGCCAATGCAGGTCTTTATTTTAAAGAGCTGACTAAATGTGAGACGTACACAAATAAAATCAGTTTTAAATACTGTATGTATTAACACCTTTAATTTAGTGAGGAGGAACACTGTAAGGAAGGTGAAATCATGAATCTTCGTGGTAGAGGCATAAACCAGTTTTTCAACATATCCAGGTAGATGATTCCACTGTTCATCTTTTTCGTAACAAAAATTCTCACATTTCAAATGGCACAATACACATTTATTTCTTGATCAGTGACTTTCTGTGCCCCACCTAGTCAAATGAAAGGTTTTTTAAATGAAAACAAGCCAAGCTACCACACCATCCTTTTTCCACTTTCTGTTGAAAGTCACAGAAAACCTTTTATTACTTGTATCGTCTATTTTTAATGCCTAATTGCAAATTATTAGCTTTAAAAAGTAAATACTTCTGGAAAATACACCAGACTGTTGTTTGTGAAATAATCAACTCAAATTGCATCTCTAAGTGGAGATTTGCAGACTTCACTGAAAGTCTTCTCTTACACATTCAACTGTTTCATCAGTGGTGACCAAAATTCTTCCCCCATATGGCCTTTGCTTTCAAACTGCTTTGCAATTGTCTTGAAAACTAAAAACAGTATGAAAAAAGTTCAAAAATTGAGCACTAAGTCTTTGTAGTTTACTCCCATACAGCTAAATTAATTCTCTTTAAGACAATGTAAATTAACTTATCTGTAATTTTCATAACTATTCAGGAAATCCCTGCACCGAGCACTTTATAGAATGAAGTGAAGTTGATTTAACAAGAGTCCTTTTACCTTTATTCTGTTATGAATACTGCCAAGAGGTTTATAAATATTTACAGTTTTTAGAAATATTTGTTTAATGAAAGGAGTCAGAATTAAGTTTTTCTTTAACAAGAAAATATTTTTTATTATTCAATTAATTACAAAATGAGAATATCAAACATATATCATACATATACAGAAGCAATAAGAGATTTTTATTCTTTAAACTGATGGCTAACTTGTAGACTATTACAGATCATATCAAGTAGTATTTTATGCCTGATAGCACTGTCCACTTCAGTCTCTTGCAGACACTAAACTGGTCCTGCCAGTTAAGTCACACCATAAGTGTCACTGAACTATTTATTCATGTCTTGAGCTAAAGAGAAACATAGATTTTTCTCAAAATTCTGCTTCAAACAAGCAGGAAACTATTTCCCAATTATTGTCTGAATACTTGTGGTATTCAGACAATAGTTGTGAAAAAAAAAAAAAAAAAAAAAAAATGAAAGTAAGTCAATGATATAATTTCGGACATCAATACAAGTGCAGTAACATATAATTTCCAGTTTTATATATATTATTCAAAAAATGTATAATGGAAATCTTAATTCTCTCTACAGCAATTGAAGAATGGAAAGAAACACTGCACTGAAACAATAATAACAGATGACTGTATGTACTAGTGGCATAAACTGAGTAGTCTACCTAAGATTAAATATACGTGCAGACCACACATTAGCATTAGCTGCTTTCAAGCTTTGCAGCATTTTATTGATATATTGGCTTTTACAGAAAATATAAAGAGCTAATAAGTTTATTCAAGTGGTCATCCCTCTAACTTGTTTTGCTAAGGAAACCAATAGTGGCCAAAACAGCAGCTCTAAGATAATAAAAATTCACAAAAACACTTAAATCTAGACAATATCATGAGCCATAAATTATTTCTAGTAAATATGCAAGAAGAGTTTTAAGATCTTTAACAAACACTTAACTGAATACTGGCTTACAACAGTTACCTTTAATTCTGGAGAACGAATTAAAACCATTCTTTACCTATTCTCTCATAAAAAATAAGTGTGGAAATTAATGTTTAGGTTATTTTGTTCAAATGACTTAGAACAGCAATGGTAAATAATTCCTCACTAGAATGTCAGCAACTTTCTCATACCTAAATAACACAATACTACATAGTTGTAAAAATACTTAACATATTCTAAGTCAATAAATACTGTGATTCATTTTCTTTTTAAGATAACTAAACATCATTGCTTCTCTTCTACAATACATCAAAAAAATTCACAAAAACACTTAAGCCACATACCAGAAAAACAACTGGGTCACCAGGAAATAACTTCACTGACACACATACTGCTTTCTGTAATCATTACAACACTTATCCTTAAGGCAAAATACCATGAGAAAGAGAGCCATACAATTTCAGTAAATATTACAGCAATTAATTATAATTTTTTTTGTGTACATTATGACAAATTTATATTATCATAACAGACTACGTAATCAATTTTTATCTAATCAAATTCCAACCAAAACTTAAGAATTTCAAGTAAAGATTCTGAATCAAGCAATATTCATCCAATAAAGATATTGTTATTACTGTACTACAGGGTTTATTGTGAATTCTGGGCAGAGAGAGAGAACTTAACTTTAAAATTTCAATCTGAGTGTACATAAAAAAAAGACATTGAAATGCAATTCCAAACTATACAACTTTCATTATTACACTGAAATTAAAGAATATTAAAATTTATTATAGAGAAAAAAAATTCAGGCTGTAATTTTAATACCTTTATATTAAAAATAAATAAATAATAAATCCTGTTTATACTCCAGGATGACCACACAGGATGAGAGGAGTTTCCGAGATACATAGAATACAAAAACATCACTGAATTCAGCAGTCATGCAAGTCAGAACTACAATCAACTAACACAGCTATATAGCTTTGCACATACTAACAAGTATTTCTGTAAATCACACATACACAAACTTTGTTTTGCTAGTCATATGTGATCCCAGTGTCACTGCTGAATTCAGTCCAAACTATCTGCAAAGACCCTATTATACCACAACACAAATAACAGTCTCTCTGTGGTGTCCCCTTCACTTTAACACTCATCACAACCTCTCGGGCTACCTTACTGTGTAATCAGTAGCCAAACTACTATCAGAGGTCTGCCACTGCAGAGGGAACCAAACAGCTAGTTTGGTATGAATGCTAAAGATCACATGGGCCATGTGCCAATCTGGAAAGGCAGTGCCAGGATTTATAGTTTTGCCTCTGTGTGTAATCCATAAGGTTTTTTAAAGAAATGCAACTGAATGATGATATTTATCTAGTGATCATCAAGTCCATTCACCCTGATGGCCATATATTTAAATTCTGTTGCAACACTAACCTGAAAACGGATGTGAAACTAAAAATAGATTTTGGGATTTGAACATCACCTTTTCAGTGTATTCTGTCACCTAATCTTGTGAAATATACAGTGCAATATGAAATTGAAACATAAAACAATTTTTCACTAATAATTACATGCCTTGATTTATAACAGCCAATATATTGGATCTTGTAATAAATTATGTCACATTCTGGAAACCAATATAAAACCACAGCCTACAAAAAAAAACAATTTCCTCATTCCGATAATAATCTAATAAATAATTTCTTCAACAACCTAAAAGAGATGTTAGTTTTTACTATCTCAAAATAAAAATCTTAAAAGTTGTTAAGTTCTTTTACATTCAATTAAAGGTAATATTAATACAGAGGTAAATATAAATCAGTGTGTATTTTGTCTGTGAAGCATTTATCTTACATAATAAGATAAATTAATAATAAGTTAAGAATGCAATATGACCTACCCTAGTGACTGACTTTTGACTTATATTTTGGTGATAAGAGGACATTATTACCACAATGGCCTCATAACATATTTCCAAAAGCAAACAATCAAAAATAGATCTAAAGCCATAGAAAATCCACAAAGTATATGCCAAATTTTAATGCAGCAATTATTAATAGTTCAATATTCCTGTCGTAAAATCCATTTCTTTTTAAGCTTATTCATTCTGCCAAGTGGCTAAGTGATGAATGCAATTTACTATAAGCTTTAGCCTTCCTCCCTTCCTTTTATTTTAAATATCTATGCAGAATGCACATTCTGCATAAACATTTGATTGAATTAGCATTCCGGTGCAATGCTACTTCGGTCAATTTTAATTCATAATTATTGTTTCCACTTCATATTCTAGTCAACTTTAGAAAAAACTGTTTATAACGAGGCAGATACAAACTTAAATATTCTAAGCTTAGCCAATTATATTATCTTATAAAGTAAATATTTTAGCAACCTTCTTAAACGGAAATAGCACAGTGGCAAAACTGCCAGGTACACTACTGCAAGGCAACAGAGCAAAAAAATTTTAAGCATATATTTTATTAATATATGTGCATTACAATTTTTTGGATGTTCAGCAAATCACTTTTCTGGGAAGTCTGCTTTAGAATACACAAAACATTGAAAAAATATGAGCGTTTAAACTTTTCATTAACCCTCCCTACCTGATGTAGGGAGGGTCAGATGAGAAGTTCAGCTTTGTACCTCTTAGGTATCAATACATATACCATTTTATCTATCATTTAAAAAAACATTACATTGTTTTATAGAATAATATAAAGTTTTACTTTATATTACTTTTTGCAAATATGTACTTAAAAATCTGGTTTTTTAACAAAAATTATTATGGAAACTGAAACAAATTAAAAATTTATTGTCTAAATATATCATATATTTAAAAAAAAATGATTTTCTTTTTTTTTTTTTTTTGACACACTGTAGCCAACTTGGTCAGTCTCAGACAAAAAGTTCGCTCAGTTTTTTTTTATCCACACCATAAGATAGAGTGATTCTCTCTCTCTCTCAGAAATTTTTTTTGGCTGGTGCAGCAAAAGCCTCAAGCTTCCTTGCACAGTATGGCTAACACTAATAATCTACATATAGCAAAACAATCTGGTTTCATTCCAATTTGTAATAGAATTTAAGTAACATATTAAATAATATCTCATTCTGAATAATGTAACTAATTATTGTATTATCTTAAAACAAAAATCTTGTTTTGTTTTAAGTGTTTCGGTGAGATTTTTTGTTTTCTCAATTTATATTTATTAAATTTTTAAAAATAGAAAACATTATATAAAAAATAATAAATACAGATTCAGGTACAGAATGTTATATTTAATGCACTTTAAACTTCAGGCTTGGCCTACATATTACATGACTTAGAAGCAAAGCAACAGTGAAAGGCAAAATGACACACTTGGACTAGTGACCTAGAAAAAGATTACTGACTTGGAAAAAATTATAATAAAAAATGCAGTTCCTCCTCTTTTTTTTTGTCTTGCCACCTTGGTTTCATTTTCATGTTCTTAAACTTCCCCATGGGAAATGATTTCTTCCCAACCTTAATACAAGACAAACAATGGTAACAGAAAATTATCCTATTGCATAATTGACATGCAGAAACATGCAATGAAAGATTAAAAACAGTGCCTAAGTTATAAATATAATAAAAATAGAAATCCATTATCACCAAGGCTGAGATGAACTAATCATACCTTAAAAAGACCACAATATTTACAAAGTAAATGAAACCATGATTTACAATACAGGTATGATTCGCATGATACTGAAAACTAACTCAGGAATATTGGTTGAAGCTATTTTATTTTATAGGAATATTTAATAAAAATTTACTGGAATATTGAATATATATTGATATTAAACTAATATATATTAGTATTCTGCAATTTATACCTGTACAACATTCCTGATACTTTATCTGTTTATTATAGGATTTTTTTTTAATAAATTAAATTACTTATTCGGAAAGTCTTAAAATATTTTGCCTAACCTTAACTAAACTTAGGGTGGAAGATAACACTTAAAAATATATTAAAATTTCAAAAAAATAATAAAAAATATATTTTTTCTAGCAGACAGGTTTTTATGCTAACAAGCTAATTACACTAGGAAATTGCCACCTTGGTACATCTATCTCCCATCTCCTTTTCCCCCACCAATTTCTCCTAACATTGCACTCATCTATCAGAGCCAAGTGCTGTCCTGCAGTGCTAGAAGTCTCATATTTGAATGACTCAAAATAAAGAGAAGAAAAATATCTCCGTGTCTTTTGAAAAGACAAGTTTATCACTGAAAGCTCTACAATTCTCTGAACTACTACTGGAAACAAAATTCATATAAGCAATTACAATGACTTTCTTATAATAATTGCAATTTTTTAATTGTAAAATTATATCAAACATATGCAACTGAAAGTATTTTACTATATTATTTTTTTTTTATTTATTTATTGATTTATTTCACTGCCCACCTACAATATATGCTAAAATACAGGTATAAGATCTTTTGGAAAATGTGCAGTGAAGAGCAACAAGATCAGCTGGAGAGGATACAAAAAGGATATTCCTACTAAGAATAGGGCATCTGTGTGGTGGGCTAACCAAGTGTTTAAGTCTTTAAAAGGTTTAAGCAAACTAACAGTGATGGCATCTAACTCTTTCTCAGGTGACCACACACAAGGGGCATAAATTTAATTTAAAAAAGGATGGTTGTAGAATACATGTACATAATTTGCATTCAGCCAAAGAGCACGTGACTGCTGAAATAATTCAAAAAGTTTGGACAAATTATTGGAAGGAATGGGCAAATGATGTAAGCAGGGTTTTTTTTTTTTTTTGTCAGTGCTGTATAAGCTTTGCTTCATTGCATCATGTTGCCAATACAAATACTAATTACAACAAAGAGTTTTATTCATACATAACTACAAAGAGGAAAAGAGTAAATCAAATAGGACCTTATTTCGACAACAAGACAAAATCACAAATAATATGATAAGTGCTGCCAGTGAATGGCATAAATACTTTTTATCAATCTTCACAGGAAAAAAAATCCTTTCCTGGTGGGGGGGGGGTGCAAATTTACCCAAGCACTGTAAGACATGCAATACTGACATTGGACAAAACAGTCAAACAAAAAAAAAAAAAAAAAACTACCAAGCTTGAAAGTGAGTAATGCACCAAAGTATTGATGGCATTTACCATCATATTGAAAGATGGTTGCAAAGAAATATACCACACCTTTAAGGTTAATTATGAGATTCAGGAGCAATCCCCCTTGGATTGGAGAAATGGCATCTTGCTGGTACATTATGGGGAGGGGGGAGCTAAGGATCAAATGACCAACTATAGACCATTTAATTTAACTTCAATGGCAGGGAAGATCACCGAGTCTATGATCCAGAATAATCTTGGATGCAAGTATATCCTAAATGGATCACAATATGGATTTGCAAATGAAATCTTGTCTGTCCTTGAAAGGAATCTTGTTTGTCTAACCTAGTAAATTACTGCGATGTGATCATCACATGGGAGTTGTGAAGAACAGTTAAAAGTAATAATAAAATTAAAAATGTCTGGTTCATGACCAGTAAGTCAGAGGAGTTTAATTAATCATTTCAACAATAAATACAATTGTTTATCATATTTAGCAGTCATATGTGCTTCAATCACAGTACACTAATGTATTACTGCATTTTTTTGCTCATTTACATCAGCTCTATTTTCACTTTATCAAAGCACTGGCTGTAGTTCCATATGGAAGGTTGCTGTACAAGCTGAAGTTTACTGGTATCATAGGCAAGATCCAGAGGTGAATTGTGGAATGGCTGAAGGAAGAGGATCGTTAAAGTCATTCTTCAGAGTTGGCTAAGGTTACAAGTAAGGTCCCTCGAGGTTCGGTATTCCCTCTTGTTTCTCATCTCCTTGAATGATATCTTATTCAATATTTGACCTCCTTCAATGATATATCATCCGAAGAGATCAGATGAGGGAATAAGAGGAACAAGACTAAAATTTATGCATAATATAAAAGTTAGAATGGTAGTTAACAATACAAATCAGGCTAATCTTCTCAGTATGATCTAGACAAGCTTCATGGATGGTCAGAGAAATGGCACTTTCATTTTAATGCTGTTAGATGCAAAGTTCTATATTTAGGAAACAGTAGCAACTTATAAACAAGGTGGGAGGACAGCTGAAAGATGTAAATGACAAAAGGTTTGGATGTATTAATACAGTCAAAGATGAAGGCTAGCATGTAGTATTAGTTGGCAGCCAAGATACATGATTTTCTGTATCTTGCACCTAAGGAAAAGGAGGTTATAATCCCATTATAGGTCAATGGGCAGACGGCAATTGAAATACTATGTTCAGGTTTGGAGGATGTATTTAAGAAAACACACTGAGCTTCGTGTTTTATTTTTACTAGATCAGTATCAAGTAATGGCCACATGGTGCAAGGAAGCCTATGGCTTATGCTATACCAGCCAAAAAAAATAATAATAAAATAAAATAACAAAAAATAAAAAATTAATAATAATAAGAAAATAAAAAATAATAATAAGAAGAAAATTTTAAAAAATAATAAGATTGCTGGTAGTTACACACTGATCCCCATCACAAGTGGATTGGGCCAGCAGGACACTAAGAAATTTCTTAGTATTCTCCTACCCTTAAAACCTAAGTAGCAGCAGCTACTGAATATGTAATCACACAAATTTTAAAACTTCTTACATTAATCTTAAATTTATATATATATTCACCCCAGGGGCTCACATCTGGTGAGTATGGGCTTGGCACACCCATGGTCCTGGGCTGGATATCATCATTCTTCTCTTTCTTGGTGATTCCTTTCTACTCTCTCTCTCTCTCTCTCTCTCTCTCTGTAACTTTTTTTTTTTTTTGGCTGGTGCAGCATAAGCCTCTGGCTTCTGTGTACATTGCATTAAACAAAAAATAAAATAAATAAAAAATAAAACAATTTAGAGGCCAAAATAGTTGGGTTATTGGAATGTTTCCTGTAAAATTTTCTTTTCAGCCTGGTTCAATAAACACTCATTTTTTGCTTTTAAAATTTAAGTGGAGTGCAGTGTTGTTTAATCTCTTATTAGAATTAATTAATTCTCAAATATCTTAAGAATTTTTAACAATTAATTTTTAAAATTTCTAAAGAAATTAAAAAGAAAGAAAGCTTTCAATTACACGGTTATGGAAGCAAATTTCTACCTCCACTGCACTAAGCTCTTCCATTAACAAATCACTCCTTTCGTCTCCCATGCTGGGAGACAATAGGAGTGATTTGTTTGTAAATATGTATTTTCCAACTCACTTGTAATGCAACCTAACTTTCAATAAGCATTTTCAAAAATTTTATTTTAGCCAAGTAGCAACTGATTTTTGGAACAAACTTCCATCTGGAGGTGTAGTGGAAGTAAGTAGTTTGAATAAGTTTAAGAAAGGTTTAGAGATTACACAAATTATTAGAGACTGGAAAAATTATGTGAATAAGGGTGGGTTTTTTTTTTTTTTGTTCATGCTGTATAAGCTTACGTCCTTGCAAGATTTGCCACTACTAATACCTGGGGGGTTCCATCCATCTTGGCAAAACTCTGATGAGAGTCATGCATAGGGACAATACTGATGGCTGCGCCTATATCAACATAATGGCAAATCTATTTTGTCACCAGCAGTCAGGAATCATGAATTTACAGATACAGGTATAATCTCCAGTTTGGCTCTCCTCTCGATGTTTCTTTAAACGTTCGGATCCCAAAGGCTCATTTTTTTCCCTACCAAGCTAACTTGTATCATTCATAAACCTGTTCTCTTTTTTTATTCCAATAGTTTATCTGTGCCAATGCATTCCAACGTTTGTCATTTGGAGTACCTTTGGAGAGTTAAAAACGATTCAACTGCGTTAAGGGAAAAAAAAAAAAAAAAAAAAAATGCTATTGACATACTGTAATCGACTTTTTCTAAACTTGCATACCCGTCGTTAATCTCTGTTCAACATTTGACAATACGGGGGTCTAAAAAAGGAAAAATGTATTTGGAAACAAATACATCCCCCCCCCCCAAATTATTAATACTACAAATCTGTGTTTAAATGTGCGTTTTCAATATTCATCCCATTTCAGTAGAAACGATAATACAATTTGGTAAACTAAATCATCAAATGCACTTCGAAATAATAAACATAAATAAATAGACAAATAAAATAAAATAATACTCATTGAAAAAATAAATAAATTCTTGAAAAGAATTTATTTATTTTTTCACCAAATAAATTCTTGAAAACCTCAACAGCAGTTTGATTATACAAAATTACACCAAGATAGATATAATTTTTCTATAGTTATGAAGATATCCATATACTTTCATAACTATAGTAACACTTCTTTCCTTTACACTGTAAGGTGTTACCTCTTCACTAATTGACAAGACACCAAATTAAACATAACTTACCACACATTACGTCAAATTACTCGCAAAACACAACAACCTACACCTGTAAACTCACGGAAGAGAAAATGAAGTGACGTGTGTGAATATATATATATAGTCTGAGGCACCTTACTATGACCACACCTCTAAATTGAAAACTCTCATTGGTGTATCAGTTGGTGTGTGTTTAACCATGGGGAGGAGCTAGTGGTCATAGAGACGTTCGCACAAATGCTATCAGTAGGCAAACAATAGCCACGTGGGCTTTTTAAACCTTAGACTTAATTCCGCCATCTCCGTAACAACTGTCATCCAAATGACTTGAAATGTGATGTCGTACTTCTCTTAAGCTGTCAAAACAATAGAAGTTGATAGCGAAATTTTGCAAAAATGCTTAGATTACACTGTTGAAAGCTCTTAGCTATAGTCAGGTAAACAGAAATGTATTGACTAAAGATAGCCTGTTTTTTTTGTTTTTTTTTTAATAAACTACTCACTCTGTTCAGATCTCAAATCAGTCCTACGGTGGATTATTGTTCCCCATCTGGGTTCCCCAAAACCTCTTTAAATACCTTGACTATTCGAAAGAGGACAGTCAGGTTTATTAATGATCAGTCTCTTAGGAAGTCTTCATTCTCTGTGTCATATACATTAAGTTTCTGCCGCTTTCCTTTTCTATGAATACTTTTGTGGGCACTGTTCTGAAATGGCATCTGATCTGGAATTATCCTGTTCTCTTTCTAAATCAGCCCAAACACGTGCAGCCATTCCTGTACAACTACAAACTCACATAACCAACTTTTTCTCTTCTTCATTTATCCCTCTACTTATGTTCTCTGGAACAAAACCTTCCTCCACAAGTATTTTCAGAAAATTACAATTTACAGATCATTAATAAACCTGACTCAAATTTATTAATGATCTGTAAATTCAAGTTTAATTTCAACAAATATCTTTTGTCTTCTCAGCCTTCAACCCATGCACAATACTAAGTACTATAGGTTTAAATGCCTTTTGTGTTTTGAGTTTTCATTTAAAAAAATAGCGACAATGACTGTTTCGAGCACGAAAAATGTATGAACTGCAAAATTCAAAAAAAGAAAAAAAGTGATATGATTTGGAGAGAGATTTGAGTATTGTAAATAGCGTCTATTGAGATCCTATGATCAAGACTCGCAGCGAGAATCGTACTCTCTCTCTCTCTCTCCAGAGACACCATTTGTTTACTTACAGACAGTGTGAGGAGTTAATCTCATATTTTTTTCAGCAATAGTTTCCGATTAATAAATGCCCTTGGGCGTTCCAGGTCGTAGTGGTGTGTTTACGCAAAGAGGCACTGAGCACACACCTAGGAGTACTCCATCTTTAAAGTTGGGTACTGCAGGGTTCAAAGCTGGTCCTATTGTTCTTTTCTACAAGGGCTATTCAATAAAGAATGATCGTAATTTTTTTTCGCAATAAACCTTTATCAATCATCCATATTTTGATGATCCTTTCACAATAGTCCCCATTTGATGAAATGCACTTACTCCAATGTTCCTGCCATTCTTCAAAAACATGGTTGAAGCCATTTTTTGACTTTCGTTTGAGAATCGCCTCCGATGTCTTTCCAACTTCTTCTGATGACTAGAAACATTTTTCTCGTGGCTCCTTCTTTAAATTTGGAAATAAAACAATTGCAGGGTGCAAGGTCAGGGCTGTAGGGTGGATGAAGAACACATTGTTCATTAATGCTGGCTAAGTACTCGATGACCGTATGAGAATGTGAGATCTCGCTTTATCGTAATGCAGCATCCACCCATCTATGTGCAGTTTTGGTCGTTTGCGCCGAATGTGATCTCGCAAATATGCAGTACATTTCTATAGTAAGTTCCCGAAACAGTCTTATGACCAGTGGCGGACTGGTCAGGGTGTCAGCTTGCCCGATGGCAAGTGGGCCCCCTTGCAATAACATTAGACAATGTGTTAAAAATGATGATGACCTTTTAGTAGCTTGAAAATATAATAGTTGTGGGTGGGCCCCCTTTGTCTCCTGGCAACCAATATTTTTAGACCCAGTCGGCCACTGCTTATGACGTAGCATAACATGCTGGTAAATCATTAATTCAATGTCAAAAAAAAGAGAGACGACCATAACTTTTCCTGCAGAAACCACAACTTTTGCATGTTCGGTGTTAATGATAACACAGACTTCCAAACAGAGTTTTGTTGCTTACTCTCTAGGTCGAAATGATGAAGCCATGTCTCATCCGACGAAAACATTTTGTGAAGAATCTTGCCATCATAACTATTTGTTGCAACTCCTGAAAAACTAATAAAATGTATAATACAATGTATAAAAAAAAAAAATTTTTTTTGGGGTCTTCATAGGTATTTGTCATCAGCCATTTTCAATCCACTGCAGGATGAAGGCTTCTCAAGCAACTTTCCAGTTCCTTCTGTTTTGTGCAATGGCCATCCATTTACTACCTAAGAACTCTTGAATTTCATCTGTCCTTCTCCGTTGTATTATACATTTTATTAGTATCTCGAAAATACAATATAGTTTGGGAACACAAATTTCGCGTAAATTACAATACTCTTTAAAAAACTATTCATTAGGGTCAACCGGAAAGCTATTTACCCATGTGTATTGTGTCTGGCATGTTTTGCTGGACGAAAAACCCTAGGCTCCGGAAAAAAAAAACCTTGCTATCTACATCTGACACCGACTAACTCAGACACGGAGTGAAAAAAGCCCATAAAAGTTACTCGCGTCATCGACGGGATTCGAACCCGAGCTTTCCACCCAGTGTGAGAAGGACGGTGACGATACCCATGTGCTACCCACGCAGACCTACAATACTCTTTAGTACACAGGGCCGGCTCCAAATGTGGAGCCCTGTTCTAGAATTACATGTGGGGCCCTGGGTCTCTGTGAAAAAATAAATACAAGGGTATTTTTGTAATAGTGATTTTTTAATTTTTTATTTTTTAAAATTTTACAGCTCTTGAAGTGACGATAATGGAAGTAACTAGACATTAAGACGTTTGTAGGCTCGTTGATAGAAATGCGGAAAAGACGAGGATATTATTATTATTTAGACCATTTGAGCTCGGGGCCCTGTTTGACAGAACCAGTTGAACATGTTTGTAGCTGGCGCTATTAGTATAATAATTCTTCTAGAAAACTGTGGCTATGATAATAAAAGAGGTTGAATTCAACTGTTATAGAGGACCTGGCAACAGGCCTTCGCCTAAGACTGAACTGAATAGTGGTCGCTTCCCAAGAAGTTCTAGACGATGGGACTTGTTGGGAAGTGTGCTCTATCTAAGATAGAGTAGTACGGGACTCGGGCACGGGGCTAGAGTTTTAAGTGCCCCTAGGCAGAAATGTATTTGGCGCCCTTCAGATACTGTTATTAAATATTATTATAATGAAAATTTCGGCGCCCCCAGATGTTGGTGCCCTTATGCCTGCTTACCCAGTCTGCGCGGGTAGCACGGTGGTATTGCCACCGTCCTCCCCAAACCGTGTGGAAAAGGCACGAGTTTGAATCCCGTCGATGATGCGTGGAACTTTAATGGACTTTTTTTACTCCTCGGCTGAGTTAGTCGGTCTCAGGTGTAGATAACAAGGTTTTCCCCCCAGAAACTGGGGTTTTTCGAGCATCAAACAGACAAATCGATCAAAGAACACACGCAATTTACAGACAAAATACATATATGGGTAGATGAAATCATTTACGGGTGACCCTAATATCATAATTTGAGTTGGTTTTTTTTTTACCAGGCTTACCGTGTTCCGCCAGCCCTGATGGGACTTGTACATTCTATCTGAGATAGATGGAGTAACCTGGCGGACAAGTTATCTTACCTTTGAACATCCCTAATGTGGTTTACTACAACGTTTGGGTATAAATCCAGTTGGGACAGGAGGAATTTTTATGATACAAGCACGTGGAAATTTTGTGAAATATTTGGGCAAATACACTTGACACTAGCTTCCATATAAAATGAGCACGCATCAAACTGAAACTATATATAAAGAAATTCATCTCTAGTGGCTATTTCTTGACGAAAATTGGTATAGCGTCTTTCAAGTCATACTGTATAGTATTTTGACTTGGAACACGCCAAACGAGTGCGAGTTTATATTCAAATTCCCAATTACAGATTGTCTCAAAGAGATGTACACATATTCACATCATAAATTAATAATTTAATTACGTGTACTGATAGTTAAACTTTTTTTTCCCTTTTATTTGGTATGTTTTGCTGATAAAATAAGGCATTAGTTGTTAAAACAAAAGAAAAATTACAACCACAATGCAAAGCGTAAACAACATGACAGCTGTATGTTTGACATCAGAAACAAAGAAATTTTCAAGTGGTGCTGAAATCCGAGAACGAGTGTGAAGTTCAAAGAAGAGTGGAAATGTGAATTTGCTACAAAGCTACCATCACGGTGAACAGTTTTAATAAGTGATCCTGCTCATCAATGAATGAAAGCTGAGGAAAATTCTGATTTGGTGTTGTAGATTTTTTGCACAATCACTACAAAAATCATTACAGCAAACTTGTGAGGTTGGAATCAGCAGAAGTATATATCACCTCTCAAATGAGTTAAGTGTAAATTTTATGTGCCAAGATTGTAACACAATATGAATCAAGATAATCTCGATCGCAGAGTTGAAATTTTGTGAATGGTAGACAAAGGTGTAAAAGTTATCAGATAATTTGTTTCATCGAAGGAAGCAACATTCAAGCTGAACCAACATAATTATGTGTATCCAATGATAACACAACCATTCGTGCAGGGAAGGTAGTGAATTTCCCATGAGTTACAGTCTATTGTTGTGTCTCATCCAGAAGAACTGTTGGACAGTCCAGCAAATGCAGTTCAATTTGCCATTTACTGAACGTAAAACCATGCAACCGTCGTTTGAGCCTGACTAGCTCAGCCACGTTGTGAAAAAAAGCTCATAGAAGTTCCACAAGTCATAGACGGCATTTGAATTTAGGCCTTTACCACCCGGTGTGAGAGGACTGAAATTAAGACCACATGCTTATTGTTATTTTTTTTGGTTTTTAGGAGCATTAGCAACTTAGGCCATATTGCTCCTGGGATATGCCGTGGTCATTCCCTGACCTTACCACATCCTCCGTATTTGGTGGTCACGGGCTCGAACCCCGTGACTACCAAATGTCTAATCAAGAGAGGCTTTTTCAGATTAGGAACCTAAGGGGGCATAAATTCAAATTAAGAAAAGACAGGTGTAGAATAGATGTGCGGAAATTTGCCTTTAGCCAGCGGGTGGTTAATTGCTGGAACAAACTTCCATCTGTTGTTGTGGAAGGTGATAGGTTAAATAAATTTAAGGAGGAACTGGACAGGCATTTGGAGGAAATGGTGTGATTTTTTTTTTTTTTTTTTTTTTTTGGCTGATGCTGCATAAGCTCATACACTTACTTTCTTGCATCACATTAGCATTTAGCATTAGTAGAGGCATTTGATGCAAGAAAGCAAGCTTATGCAGCATCAGCCAAAAAAAAAAAAAAAACAACTTCCACTTCACCCCTCTGTTCGTTCGAAATACCTGTCCAGCTGAGCCTTAAATTTATTTGGGCTATCAACTTCCACGACAAGGGATGGAAGTCTGTTACACCAACCAACCAACCACCCGCTGGCTAAAGGCAAATTTCCGCACGTCTATCCTACATCTGTCTCTCCTCAATTTGAATTTATGTCCTCTCAGGTGATTATTCTGAGCAAGAGGAAGAATCCCATCAGCATTGAGCATTCTCAAACCATTCAAAGCTTTATACACCTCTATCAGATCACCTCGCTGGTGCCTAGTCTCCAGACACTGTAATTGCAAAACTTAAGCCTTTCTTCGTAAGAGCACCTCTTTGTTCCATTCACTCATCTTGTTGCCCTTCTCTGTACTCGTTCCAGCAGCTCTACATTCTTCTTGAAATGAGGCCTCCAGACCTGTATACAGTACTCCAGGTGTGCCCTGACCATTGCCTTATACAAGGGAATAATCACCTCCTTATCCCTTCTAGAAAAATTCCTATATATCATTGACAATACACCATGAGCTACTCTTGCAGCCCATCTGCACTGCTCAGAGAACTTCATATCTGCCTGCACAACCACCCCCAGGTCCCTTTCATTCTCTACCACTGTCAGTGTAGTACTACAGAGTTGATACGTTGCTCTGGGGTTGCTGTTTCCCATGTGTAGTATTTTACATTTGTCAATGTTAAACTTCATTTGCCACCTCTCAGCCCATCTGCTCAACCTTTCCAGATCCTGTTGCAGCAGCATAGTGTCAGTAGTGTCCTTGACAACCCTGCCAACCTTCCTATCGTCTGCAAACTTGGACATTAAGCTTGATATACCATCATCAATATCATTTATAAATACAGAAAACAATAATGGACCCAACACTGAACCCGGAGGAACTCCACTAATAACATTAGTCCACGATGAGCAGTATCCATTGATTACCACTGTCTTCTCCCCCTCAACCATCCCTTTATCCATAGCAGCAATTTGCATCCAATGCCACACTGCTCCAATTTGTGCAGCAGTCTTTCATGTGCAACAGTATCAAAAGCCTTTCTAAGATCCAAGTATATAATATCAAAGTTATTCCCTGCATCCAGTTCTTTTGTGACTGCATCATAGTATCCAATCAAATTGGTCAGGCAAGACTTCCCCTTAACAAAACCATGCTGTGTCTGAGCTATAACTGAATTCTTGTCTACATGATCTTGCAATGCTTCTTTAACCAGTGCCTCCATTAATTTTCCAGGAACAGAAGTTAAACTAACAGGTCCATAATTACTTGTGTCGCCTTTTGATCCTCCTTTGTGAATTGGGGTCACATTTGCACATCTCCAGTCCATGGGTACTTCCCCTGAGTCCAAGGAAGCTCTCATAATTATGGCTAAGAGTTTGCTTACTTCCTTTGCTGCCTCCTTTAATATAACTGGATAGATTCCATCCACCCCAGGTGCCTTTCTTGTGTTTATTTTCAACAATTTCTCCTCCACTTTACTCTCAGAGATTACAAGATTCTCTAGCTTACTGCCAGAGTTTAATTCACCTCTGGCATTCCCCTCGCTGAATAACTCCTCATGTGTGAATGTCGATGCTAAATATTCATTTAGTTTGTTAGCTACCTGAGCAGGATCATCAACAGTTGACCCATCGATATCAAGTGGACCAATCTGATTCATCCCCTTCCTTCTAGAGTTTACATAAGTAAAGAACTCTTTGCTGTTTTTCTTTGCATCCCTTGCCAAAGATTTCTCGTAATCTGCCTTCGCCTGCCTAACCTCCTTTGTAACTTGGTTACAGATCAACTTGTATCTATCATAGGCTTTTGTGTCACGTATTAATTTGTATGTATTCCATGCATTTTTCTTCTCTGCCATATGTCTCATTAGTTCATCTGACATCCATTTAGGCCTAAACCTTGAACAATATTTCTTAGTTGGTATGTAAAGCCTAGTAGCTTCCAAGATAAGTTCTTTGAATGCTACCCATTTTGAATTTGCTGTTGGTAACATCATCAGTTGGTCCCACTGTATAGAATTTAAATACTGTCTCAGTCCATCGTAGTCGCCTTTACGAAAGCAATAACCCTTCCCTTTACCCCTAATGGTAGTTACCTCTTTGAGTAAATCCCACTTCAGCACACTGTGATCACTGTCACCTAGTGGTTCATTTATCTGCAGATTCTTAATGCATGAAGAATCACTACTGATAATCAAATCAAGAGTATTACTCCCTCTAGTTGCTTCCCGAACATGCTGATGTAGAAAACAATCATCCAATAAATCCAGAAAAGCCTTGCTAGTGTGTGAGTGACCAGCCCCCAAATTCCAGTCAATATCTGGGAAATTAAAATCCTCCATGATAAGACTCTCTGATTTACTGGTCCACTCTATTTCCCTGTACAGTTTCTTATTATACTCATCATAGTCATTAGGCCTATAGCACACTCCTACTCTCAATTTTGATCTCCCAATGCTTATGTCACACCAAACTGACTCGACACTGCACTGTCCAGCGATGTATGTATGAATACGACTGGCTTCACTTCCTTGGATTTTATGTGTTTCTTAACTAATAGTATAACCCCTCATCCCTTCCTATCCTGTCTATCCTTTCTGTAGACGTTGGTCTGCGTGGGTAGCACAGTAGTATCGTCACCGTCCTCCCCACACTGGGTGGAAAAGGCTGGGTTCGAATCCCGTCGATGACGCGAGGAATTTTAGTGGGCTTTTTTCACTCCGTGGCTGAGTTAGTCGGTCTCAGGCGTAGATAGCAAGGTTTTTTCCTTCAGAAACTGAGGTTTTTTTCGTCCAGCAAAACAGCAAATCGACCAGAGAACACACGCAATTTACAGACACGAATACGGGTTAATGTAATCATTTACGGATAACCCTAATATAATAATTTGATTTAATTTTTTTTCTGTAGACGTTGTACTCCCCAAATTCCAGTTCTGCATTCCTTATACCTGTGTGACACCACGTCTCTGAAATCCCAACAATATCTGCCTTTGATGTTTTGAGCAATACCTCAAATTCATCAAATTTATTTACTAAACTCCTATCATTGGTGTACACGCAAGTATACATGCACCTGTTTCTATTCTTAGCTACCCTAACACAACCCATGTGTTTACTTGTACCGCAATGACTCCCAGCAGTCTCTGAAATATCCTGCATCTTGTTTTTCAGGCTTCTGCTCATTCCAATAGAAGCAATGCAAGAATCTCTTTCACCTCTGCTCATTCCAATAGAAGCAATGCAAGAATCTCTTTCACCTCTGCCAGTGGCTACTGTTAATCTATTAGTCTTTGTCTCTCCCCCCCCCCCAAGCTAGCAGTTTTCCGACCCACCTAACACTGCCTCGATAGCATCAGCAAATATTCTTGCACCCTTTCTATTTAAGTGTATCCCATCACTGTAGAAGTCTCTCCTGTTAACAAGTACAGTCCAGGCTGAAAAAAAATTCTACCCCTTTAGGCTTGCACAATCTTTCCAGGGCCGAATTGATCGACAAAGCTCTCATCATATACTCCCTCCCATCGTGTCTGGGCAGAATTGTACTACTACATGCCGAATACATACGCGCCAAATACATACGCTTGCATCACATGCCAAATACATACGCTTGCATCACATGCCAAATACATACGCTTGCATCACATGCCACTACTACTACTACTACATGCCAAATACATAAGCTTGCTTTCTTGCATCACATGCCTCTATTACTACTACATATTGTTATGACATATTTATTTCCTTTTGTTATACAGTATATAGAACAGTCATTATTACAGAATGCGATGAAAGGTTCATTCAGTATCACGTACGATTGATTTATTAAATGTCACAAGAAAATTAATCCAATCGGGTTAACTCGGAAACTTTACAAAAATGCAAATTATTGATTTAAGTTTAGTTCACTCATGGTTCATGAAAAATCGCTGACGAACAGAATGCGAACCGCAGTCCTCAAATTTGTGGTATAAAATGTCGAATAACTAAATATGGTTACTATGAAGCGTGGAACATGTGAATTGTCAAAAGACAGACGAATACATGCTATATATGAAAGAGCACAATCTATTATTATTAGAATTTTTTTTAAACTTTTCCTCTACATTAAGATGACATTGCTTTATTTATTTATTATTATTATTTTTTAAATATATATCAAATGAGTTTCTGCTAAGAATGAGAGTACACAAGTGTCTTTTATCCGAATGACAAAAGTATTTCATATCAACAACAAAAAAGCGTTAATATAAAAACCCTCTCCACCACTCCGTTAAAACGTATAATTTAAATCCACAAATTTTACTATCCTATAAAATCAAATGTACTTAAATTTCTTTAGATACAACCGTAGGTACTGCAAGGGAAAAAAATAAATCAAATCTCCACCAAAAGTTATACACTAAATTCAAAAATTACACTTTTTGTTGTTGTTGTTTGTTTATGTCACAAAATCAGATGAAAAAATGAAGTTTAATTACTTTGTTTAAAGCAGTGATTCTTAATTTTTTCGGCATAAGCACTCCCCGCAACTCTCATAGTATCCTTATGTACCCCCACTTTAAAATTATGATTATCGGCTTACAAACATTTATTCTAACATCCATCTTGCAACCCTATTCCATTCCCCTTTTTAAGAAGAACTAATTAAAATAAAATAAAAAAAAAACATTCTGGTTGGGTGTTGCATCGGAATACAAAGAACTTTCAAGTTAAATGACTTGTACTGCCTTGCTATAAAGTATTTGAACGAGTAGGTTTGTGCCCTGACGGCCAATAACTCCCGACATCTTCGTCCTTGGATCCGTCCTCTGAAACGTGTTGTGTACTCTCGCTCTCAGGATGACGATGAAATGTAATGCAAAAAAGTATTCTAAAATAAAATAAATATTTTGAATTCTAAATAACGAGTATAATTTATTTAGTGTTATCTCTTCATCCGTTCGGGATTTTTTTTTTTTTAAATTTGGGACTTACAAAAATACTTACCACCTGGTGAGAGTTTGGTTCCCATGGTAACACATGAAAACCTTGGTGTTGGATGAAGATTATGAAAAGGCCGTTATAGAAAACACCAGTTTCAGAAAAAAAAAAAAAAAAAAGCACAGACAGTAACAATTGATTAAGTTATCGAAAGCAACTAAGGCCCTGAGCGTCAGTGCTATAGGTTATATTTTCCGATCATATGTTGTTGTTTGGTTTTTAGGAGCGTAAGCAACTAAGGCCATATTGCTCCGGGATATGCGGTGGTCATTCCCTGACCTTTCCGCATCCTCCGTATTTGGTGGTGACGGGCTCGAACCCCGGTCTAATCAAGAAGCGTGTGCTACGCACTGCTGCTCCTTCCCACCTGGCTATGGAGGCGCCTTCCGATCATATGTTCTATGGCCGGTTGCAGTGGCAGAAGGAAAGACTGACGGGGACATACAATTAAACATGAATATGTTCTGCTCATAGATAACTATGGATAATTATTATTATTATTAGCTATATGGTGCATGGAAGCCTGAGCCTTATGCTGCACCAGCCAAAAAAAATTTCCTGAGTTACCCTGAGAGAGAGAGAGAGAGAGAGAGACAAAAGAAGAAAGGAATCACCAAGAAAGAGAAGAATGATGACATAAATGAGCATTTTGACAATAGTTTCTGTAATCCCTTGATAAAGTGAAAATTGGAAAGTTAAAACTAAACCTTCGCAGTTTAAAAAATAATATTTATACCTAAGAGACGGGAATTGTTAGCGAATGCTGTGAAATGAAATAATTTACGCCTAATAAATTTTCACTTCTTTATTGATGGGTTGAATGACAGAAGACACACATTCTTCAGTGTCTCCTTCTTCCCAATCCCAACCCAGCCCTAGATTCACCAGTGATCGATTTGTTGTTTGCTGGATTAAAAACTCGAGTTTCCGGAAGAAAAGAAAAAAGAAATGCAAATCCCGTCGAAGACTGACTAATGCTACTATTGTGTGAGGGGGAAAAAAAACATGAAAGTAATTTCCATTTCAATGTAACTTGAACCCGTGCTTTTTCCCAACGATGCGAAAAAAAACAGCAATTAGAACCATCGTGCAATTCACGAGGGGCTGAAATACATAAAAATACAAAAACTTTCTAAGCTTTCACTGGTGCAGCAATGTACCCAACGAAGATATGCACGGTCTCGAAATATGCAAAAGAAGAGTTGACGTGAGATGCTGTAATGCATGGGCACGCGCCCTCTGCAACGTTACATCAAAACCAAGTAATATGTTAAAAGGCTGGCATTCTTTTCAAGCGAATGTCGAAAATTAAAGACATACAGAAATGAAATTTCAAGTGCACGTAGGGATACGAAAATGGACTGAACTCAGAGGTTATGGCGTGCTTAGTCAAATGTTTATTCGAAGAATAAGGTAAATTAAGCACTGTGATCATAAGAAATTCGAAAAGATGAGTCTAAAAAGTAGGCGTTTACTTATTGCCATATTTTCAGAGGTGTGGAAGGAGAAAATCCTCCACACTCCTGAGACAAAGCCTGAAGAGAAAAAAATTTTGATGACGCAGAACTCCTGGATTCGCCATTGATTGATTTATTGTTTGCTGGATTAAAAACTTGAGTTTCCAGAAGAAAAAAAAAAAAAAAAAAATGCAAATCTCGTTCGAAACTGACTAATTAATGCATTGTGTGAGGGAAAAAAAAACAATAAAAAACCATAAAAGTAATTCCTATTTCGATGTAACTTGAACCTATACCTTTTCCCAACAGTGTGAAAAAAAACAGCGGTTAGAACCATCGTGCATTTAATTTTACCTTAATTTTGTCATGAACACTGCGTTGGGACTACCCTCCCTATATTTATGGAAGAATCTGCTGCTTTCACCTTCACTATTACAAAAAAATTTTAAAAAATGTTAATACTGTACTTTCTGTTTACATTTTATTTTCATTCTATCAGAGTATCATCTTATTTCTACGTAGGCATAGAAACGCAGTTTATTGATACATAGCCAGGTGTAGTCCTCCGAAGAATTACCTGCTTTATGTATCAATTATTTATAATATGCATCAAATTTTATTATATTGTTTTTCATTTGATTTCTCTTTCATCAAAATTTCACCCCACCCCTTATTTGTTGCTATTTTATTGTAATAATTTATTTTAATTTTCCTTTGCAACTTCATTCCATTTTATTGGCTTTCTAATTCGGCCTTTAATTTCTTATAATTTAACGTTTCACTTAGGTTTTTCGCCTTCTTTCACTGTCATCCACCCCAAGTACATCTCTTTCTTGCTATCCTTTCCTTACTAGTTGAGCACCTTGTGCCCTTTACATTTCCATCTGTCAGTTCTTTCTTTATATATATATATATATATACAAAGTTATAATAATTTCTTTAATTTACTGAAATGAAACTAGTTTCATTTTATGAGTTTAATAAAAACATTTTGTTAATAATTTCAAGTGGGTTCGAATCCCGTCGATGACGCGAGGTACTTTAATGGGCTTTTTTCACTCCGTGGCTGAGTCAGTCGGTCTCAGGCGTAGATAGCAAGGTTTTTTCGTCCAGAAAAACAGGAAAATCGACCACAGAATACACTCAATTTATAGACATAATACAAATGGGTATATGTAAGAAATTATGGGTGGCCCCAATATAATAGTTTGAGTTTGAGTACCATTTATTGTTATTATATACACTCAGTGATCACTGAATTGTGACGGTCCCATCCGTAATGAACTGTGTTGCACAGCTCGCAGGCAGGTGGCGGTGGTTGCTTAATATGGGGAATGTTTTGCTGGGAAGAACTAGGACCCCCTCGTGCGTAAGGACAAAATTTTACTGGTGTGGTCTACTAGCAACGCTTAGAAGAGCTTACACCCTGCCATTTTGTATTTTTTTCCCGGACAGAAATGGTACCTTCCAAGGCGATAATGTGGCATGTCATTGGTCGGCACTGTGCACTAGTGGTTCGACGAACACAGTAAAGATATCAGACATCGTGATTAGCCTCTAAATTCTCCTGACCTCAATCCAATTAAACACCTGTGGAATGTTTGGAACGGGAAGTGAGGCGTATGGACACGCAACCGTCATGTATTCCAACATTGTGGAAAGCCTTGCAAGCAGCATGGCTACATATCCTTACGGACGTCTTCAGACATCTAGTAGCATTTAAGGACCGATGATGGGATTCGGTAAGAATCCTGAAACGTCACCTGATAACAATATAATATACAGCTAGGTGAATAGCGGCTGTTATCCGAGCGAACGTGGCCCAACACCGTATGAGGTAGATGGTCACAATTCAGTGATCAGAGTGTATATTATTATATATAGTATATAATTTACGGTATGGATAGAAACCACGTAACGTTCTTTCCTAACTATATTAAAATTCAATTAATTTTAAGGAAAAAACAGGATGTGAAGGCTCCTCCATAGCCAGGTTTGAAGGAGCAGCAGTGCGTAGCACACGCTTCTTGATTAGACCGGGGTTCGAGCCCGTCACCACCAAATACGGAGGATGCGGAAAGGTCAGGGAATGACCACCGCATATCCCGGAGCAATATGGCCTTAGTTGCTAATGCTCCTAAAAACCAAACAACAGGATGCACCTGAAATGCAACGCACTGCGTTCATTACCTACTTGTAATAGAAGTATGTTATTAGGCATTACTTAATATGAAAAAGTCCACTGCATACCACAATTTCAGTGTATGTTTAAGATCAATCATAGCCTCCTCTGTAACACCCCCCCCCCGTTCCTCACAACAATCCACTCATTGGGAATATGAAATCCGCGATTAGAATATGTATATTAACTACAATAATATAAAATTACGCATTTTTTTATATTAATAGCACATTAAAAACATGCGATGAATTTGCTGAATAGCTGAGCAGAGATCCAAGAAATCATTTCATAAGAAGTAATTTTTATATTTAGTTTTTCATATTTTGATATCATACATTTTTATAAATATTCTGATCTTTCACGTTCTTCTATTTATACATATATATATATATATATATATATATATATATATATTTTTTTTTTTTTTTTTTTTTAAGTTGATGTTAAGTCTATTTGAAAACTCAAAACTCTTAAGAGTTTTTAAATGGACTTTAGATGTTTACGAAGGACTGTGTTAACATGAAAGTAATAAGTAGAGGGCATCAATAGTCAGGGCAGCAAGATAAATAGAGACCACTCTAGGTTGGGAGGGAGCGTGTAGCATTTTCTTGTTTGCATCCAAGCGATTAGAAACCATGAAACTTTCCTCGTGATACGTATATTATTTTAGATAACCGAAGGGTAAAACAGCAGAAACTCAAAAGTTTAAATCACTAACCATGTAAAATTTTCATTTCAGGTGTAATGTGTTATTAACATGCAGCAATCAAAATAATAAAACGTCAATGCAGTATTTAACATTCGTTTCATAACATTTGCTTCATTATCAAGACAGGTTCCGTCTATTTTTATCATTATTTTTCAGACATGCAGAATGATAGATAAAATTTGACAAGAATAAGCCAAAACACTTGAAACGGTATTTTAACTGATACTTATATTTACTGTACTTATATTTATTTATGTTGTGATACGTGTACTGCACAAGTGAACTTTTTTTTCTTTTTTTTTTTTATCTAAACTACTTTTATATCGATCATATCAGAAAGATGACTGCATGACGTTCTATACCGTACATACAATCAGTAATAATTATTGCTTCAGTTCCGGGAGTTGCAATGTCATAATACGTACAGTATACTCGTGCTATCAATTCACTACTTATTTTAAGAAGGGTAATTAAAAAAAAAACTTGATATTTTATGTTATTTTGGAGGGAGGTAAAGGGGAGGGCGGTATTGTGTGTGTGTGTGTGTGATTTCTAAGATTCTTTAACTTTAACTTTACAATCACTTCATCCTTTCCCACAGGACAAAAAGTTGCTGGAGAAAGTTTCTGTGGGCTGTAATACTACAAAAGCGATTTTAAAATCGTTCAACACCGGGGGAGGGGGGTTGAAGCGACGAAGCGTTGCGGATTCGTGGTTGTTAAACAGAAGTGGTAATGAATTTGCACATTCATTACCACTTTAAGATCTATTGTTTGTTTTGTATTTTTTTTTTCTTTGCGATGAAAGTTCGCATTCTTGACCAACAGCGCTTGCATTTTTATGTATGGCGTGTGCAATGAATCTGTCGTTTGAAGCAACAAATACCAGTTAGTCGTCCATAGCACTAGGAGAAACCACTGCTAGGTCACGAGGTCATCGAAAGAAAAAAAAATTGATAGTCGAATCCTACACAAACCAGTCTGTCCTATCGGGAAATACGTGGAAAGTTACACGCAGTCCATTCTGAAACTGAACTGCTACGTGTATTTAATATTTATCACACGTTTTATGGCGTTGTTGCACATACCTGGTGGAGCCGGCGCAGACAAACAACAAAAAAAAAAAAAAAAAAAAAATCAACAGCAGTTACAGTCGTTGGCAGTTTATTTTTCGATAAAGACAAGAGTGCAGTAGAAAAATCGGCTATTAATACAGTAATGAATTATAAATAATCAAATCACTCTATACAATAACAACTGCAGCGCAAGGTAATATATAACAAAATATTAAAGTACAAAATACAAAAATTAAACATGATATATGCCATTTTCATTAATTACGATTGTGCTTGCAATCGAAAATGAGTTTCTTAATATTAAAAGGTGGAAAAAAATGTTAGGACGGAACTCTTTAGGCCAGCGATTTTCAACCGGTGTGCCGCGGAGTTTGGGGGAAAGTAGAAAAGAAGCGAGAAAAAAATTGGGGAATAAAAAAAATCGTCTAGGTAAATTTTAGAAGTACTGTATACTGTATTTTTTATCAAAGGTCGATAAGAATGAAAACAATAACAGTTTAATTAAAAAAAAAAAAGTTATTATAGTAAAATTCAAAGAACTTCTGTCCCCGTTGTTCCAGATCCCAAAATAACTCTACGATGCACTTTCACCAGTGTCAGCAGTCAGCTGTTGTTCGCATCGGGTGTGTTATTCCGTGTGAGTTTGCACTAATGCATTTTTGTTTATTTCTATTTCGTTTTAATTGTTTTGTTATTAAAAACCAATTTAAGTTTTCCAATTAAAAACGTAAGTTTGATGATGACAATGAATCAAGTGTAGCTGGCACTAGTTCTGGTAGAATAACACATAGTGCAGTTAGTATTAGTTCTAAAATGTCGTGCGCCAATATAATGAAGACTATTTGTCTTTCGGATTCTTTTCATCTGGAGAAGAGCAGCCATGTCCTAAGTATGTTGTTTGTGAGGAGAAACTAGCAAACCAAGCTATGGTTCCAAGTAAGCTGAAAAGACACCTTCACAAAAAGCACTCATATTTATGCGAGAAAGCAATTGAATGTTTTAATAGGCTTATAGCTGATCAAACACGCCAGGCTGAATAATGGACCAAAATTACAACTATTTCTGACAAAGCTCAAGGAGCAAGTTATGCCGTTGCCGAAATCGTGGCAAAAAAGATGAAATCACATTCAATTGTTAAGTCAGTAATTTTACCAGAATGCTGTAAAATTGTAAATATTGTTTGACGAGGAATATAAAAATCCCTATGTCTGATAACACTATTAGTCGGTGTATATAGTCACAAGTGATAGTTAACATTAAAGAAGCCGATTTTTTTGCCATCCAGTTGGACGAGTCAACTGACATCACTGGAAAAGCTCAACTGCTAGCATTCAGAAGGTTTTTTTGCAATGGAGACATCATTGAACAAGAAACAACAAAAGGCCAAGACATCCTTAATGTTGTCCACAGTTATTTCAGTCCTCACGATTTGTCATGAAAATCATGCATCACCATCTGCACCGATGGTGCTCCCTCTGTGTCGGGAAGCCTGAAAGGGTTCGTCGCACTGGCTAAGCAAAATAACCTGACATTGTTTTTACACACTGTTTCCTGCACAGAGAGGCCCTCATTTCAAAATCAGTAGTGCCTGAGCCCAAAAAGTACTGGATGAGACGGTCAAAATGGTTAACTACATCAAGAGTAGACCATTCAAATCGGGGTTGTTTTCAGCACTGTGTTCTGCCCTGGAAGCTGCTCACACACAACTCCTCCTGCACACGGAAATGAGGTGCTATTTCGAGGGCGGGTACTTTCATGGTTCTATGAACTGAGGGAAGAAAGAAAAAAAAAATTCTCATATTAGGCCACCCGAATATTTAAATTCATATGCCGTGCTGTGTGTCTTATGTCTGTTAATTGCGTGTGTTCTATGGTCGATTTGTCAATGCTGGACGAAAAACCCCAGTTTCTGTGGGCGGAAACCGTGCTATCTACGCCTGAGACCGGCTACTCAGCCACGGAGTGAAAAAAGCCCATTAAAGTTCCTCGCATCATCGACGGGATTCGAACTCTGGCATTTTCCACCCGGTGTGGGCAGGACGGTGACGATACCACAGTGCTACCCGCGCAGATGATCTAAGGGAAGAGCTTATAATTTTTTTTACGTCTGAAGAGTGAGCTGGCTGACCTACTTAGTGATGAGACCTGGTGCAATAAATAAATAAATTTTCTGTTTATACTCCGGGATGACCAAACGAGTTCACAAGATAGAAAGAATACAAGAAACAGCACCGTATTCAGCAGTCACGGGCTTGAACCCCGGTCACTCAAGGCACGTGTACTTATGCACCCGCGCGCCTGACCACTAGGCTACGGCGGCCTTAATAAAGTTGCTTTCCTAGCTGACATTTTCCAAGCCTTGAACACTCTTAAAAACATAACTATTTCATACTTCAGTGACGTTGCATTTCTATTTATAAATGAACACAAGTGTTGTTTTGTTTGATCGTTTGCTCTTTTACTATAACACAAGCTGCGCAGTAACTTGAGAATTTAAATTCTCAAGTTGCTGAATTCCAATTTCAGTTTAATTCTCTCGTTTAAAAAGATTTGTTAAAATTTACTTAGTATCTACAAGGTTCTTAAAAAAAAAAAGCTCTTTTTCGTTTTAGGATGCTTCAAACCAGATCTCGGATTCGTTTCTTCAAGCCTAAGAAAATTAAAGAAAAAATAATGATACTGATAAATTAGTATCTTTTGGTGTTAATCGAAATCAAATTGTAATGGAGTTATAATCACTAAATTTAAATTATTGGTCTAAATCAGGAGTTCCCAAAGTGCGGGGTCTCACCCCATTGATGTTTTTGTAGAGAGTTTGCTGTTTTATTTCAGTTTTATTATTGTTATTTTCATATCATAAATTTATGAAATATTTTAAGGAGATAGAGCAGAGGTTCCCAAACTTTCTCAGTTCGCGGCGCCCATGGATCAAAAGTATGGACTTGGCACACCCAGAGTACTGAGCTGGATATCATCATTCTTCTCTTTCTTGGTGATTCCTTTCTACTTCTGACTCTCTCTCTCTCTCTCTCAGAATAATTCAGAATTTTTTTTTTTTTTTGGGTGGGGCAGCACAACACTCAGACTTCCTATATATATAGTTAAATAATGGCTTAAAAGTTTAACATAAAATAAGAAAATAAATAAATATTAAGCTGTCATTAGAGGCAGCAAAATACACATCCTCCACATGAAGCATAGATATATCCAATAATTCAAAAAAAAAAAAAAACATAAGCCAGTAGTATGGCAAAAACTGTAGAGCGAAAATTAACATAAAAATAACATAAAAAAAAATAAACCAACAGGGAGGGGGAAGTAAAGGTAATAAGACATAAACAGTAGCCGATAGTCCCCTATATAATTTAGCACTTTAAATCCAATTAATAAAACCGATATAAAATTTAAAATAATGCCAATTATAATATAATTTAGCGGTACCCCCCCCCTCGAAGGTACCAGTTCCGAAAAACGTGAAATATCACCAAAAAGGGATTAAAAGAACTACTAAGCGAAAAGCAAAATATCAAAATGATAGACTGACCATTATGCCCCATATCGACAGAGGACCACGAGGCCAATAATGGTCATGGAATCGCTGCATTTCAATCTCTGTATAAATCGTCGCAAAGGCGAAAAGATCGAAGAACCAAACCACCCATTCCTCCTCCGATCGATCTACAAATGCAGAGGATTTGCACGGCGGTGGTCCTTATGCAGCGAGAAATAATTTATAGAACATTACGGCTTATGTTTTATTTTATTTTGTTTTATTTTGAATTATTGGATATAAAAATGTTCCTGCGATTGTAAATGGTATAACATATAATACTGACTTGCAAGAAAAGGTAGACATTAAAAGAATGAAAAATGAATGTTGTAGAGTGTGGCAAAATACCTGGTCTACCTCTACCTTGGGTAGGAAGACCTTTAAGTTTTTTCCCGAGGTTGTTGATTACGACAAGAAAATGGACTGGTTCAATCCTGGTTTATACGTTACGTTTTTATATACCGGTCATGGACGTCTTAACTTTAAATTGTTCTCACTAGGATTAAGTAACACTCCTCTCTGTAGTTGTGGTGCTCAAGAAACTGTTGAGAACCTCGTCTTTCATTGTCCCCTGTACGATGATTTAAGACTGGACTTTCAATTTCTCACAAATGTATTTGACTGCTCCGAACTGCCAAGATTGGTTAACTGTTCTGAATATTATACTGCCTTCTCCACCTATGCAGAGAAATTGTTTAAACGGAGGAAAAGAATTCTTGCTCCTGAGGTTCAGTATCTTTTACCTGATGTATTGATCAGTCTGCTGGACTCCGAAGCCCAGTATTTATTTATGTACCATCATTGTATATAGCCTTTTTATGTACCATCATTGTAAATAGTATTTTTATGTATAATTAATCATTCTACTTTTCATGTATATTTAATCATTATAAATTGTACACAATGTATAGATTACTTTCAGCGGCGAATAGGGGGAACCCTAGAGCCAGCCAAAAAAATAATAAAATACTTTGACTTGAATATCTGTGAACACCAAAACCCTACATCTATTTTATAATGCTGCCATAATCCCAATTACAACGTATGCTGCCAGCCTTTGGTTTAGACGTACTGCACTTAAAACTGTACAAACTAAGTTATCCACTATTCAACGTTGTTTTCTCCTTAGCCTACTTCACGTTTGCCGAACAGTATCAACTCCAGATTTACAGAATCTTGCAGGCACTATACCACTTGACCTGCATGTTGTATTTAGAGGGCTTTGCTTTTACATCTGCAAAGGCATTTCTACAGAATTTCAGGGAATCATTGTTAACCCTCAGGCTGATCCCAAAACTGAGCGAAGCAGATGCTGGAATTTGTTAGTGAACACCTGGCAGAATAGATGGAATTCTACCGAAAAAGGAGCTATCACCAAAAACTTCGTTTCCGACGTAACTGCACTACTCTTATCATCTACCAGAAAATGGTTTTCACCCTCACTGTTTACCTCCTACATACTAACTGGGCATGGTTCGCTTAACGCAAAACTCTACCAATTCAGACTTTCCAATACAGTCTCTTGTCGATGTGGGCTACCAGAAGACTCTCCTCACGTACTTTTTGAATGCTCCATTTACGAGAATCTAAGATCGGCTCTTAAGGCAACAGTACCGAACTTGTGTCCCGGAGGTGAGAAGATACTCATTTCTGTGACGATTTCCAGGCCCTTCAAACCGTCTGCAATGCTGCTTTTAATCGCAGGAAGTCGTTCAACCTCAACGTTAATTCCAGAAATCAGACTGAAAACACATCATAAATCATAATACAACTGTGCGCTGCCTCGTCGTCCTGATGACGTCATATACAAAATTGTTGTGGTTTTCAAGAACACGCAAAGATTTTAACAGATGCTGCACTTTTCTGACTCATCCTTTATCAAGACTCTCTTCAACTAAATCCTTCCTCAGTGATACCGTCATCGACCAGAGACTTCTGACACCACTCCAGATTAACAGAATTCAGAATTATATCTAGAACTTGTTCCTGCCGATCATGTTTGAATGACATTATATATATATATATATATATATATAAATTCTTTATTGCTAATAAGTACAGGACATGTACTAGAGACAATAATACTCAACACGGCGACATGGCCAGGAGTTTTACATTTTAAATGAAATTATAAATGAAATTAATTGGCAAAAAAAAAACAAAAAAACCGTTACATGGAAATTATGAGTTACAAACATGTAAATTATAATAATGAAAAATGAGGACTAAACGTCATATGGAGGAAATTATCCTAGTTCCACAGATGGAATCCACTCGAGGAGCATGTGACGGTATTTGTAATCGGTAGCTAATTTCTGAAGGTCGACTCCAAGACGGAGCAGTGCCTGAATTTTGGGGAGTGCCTGGGCAGGTAGGAACCGACTACACAGTTTCAACCGGTTGTATTTGAGGATTAGTGTGGGCTCTGACCTCAAGGATGACGTAGGATTGTGCCACTGACAGAAATCCCAGATGTTTGGGGCGTTTATTACTCCTGTGTACATTTTTACTGAAGTCATTAAACGCCTGCTGTCAATTAACCTCTGGATCCTGGGTACATTTAGCTGCTCAGCCATGTCAGTTGTTCTCAATTGAGGGGGTCGGCGATGTTTATTTGTGGCCAATTTCAGGGTCCAGTATTCACACGAGAACACCTGTTTTTGAAGTGAAGGCGACGCAGATGCCCAAATTTCAGCAGCGTATAAAATAGCCGGATAAACAGTGGCTTGAAGATATCTGGTAGTGGTTGCGGCATCGTTGGAATGAAGTAAGTGTTGTTTCGCTTTCCAGCGTAAGGTGTTAAAACGCTTCCGGAGGTATTCTGTGTGATCATTAAATTTCAGCTTCGGATCAAAATAGACCCCGAGATCTTTATGGAATTACTACTTCTGTTTGACAATACACCTTTTTCTCTTTGTGGACCACTTTGGGCAGCACTGCATAAAGACGTGGGCAAGAAATGGAAAAAGATTTTATTTTATTTTTATTTTGTTTTTATTTATTTTTTTACTTATTGATTTATTTTTTTATTATTATTATTAGTTTTTTTTATTTATTATTATTTTTTTCCTTCTTATTTTTATTTATTTAAAAAAAAAATTTTTTTCTTTCCTTTATGCTGTTCTCATTCTTATTTCTTCGTCTTCTGCTGTCCTGTCTCCTGGGAATTAGTGTGCGTGTGCGTGTGTGTGTGCTGTTGCCGGCTTGCTGGCACAGGGTTCTTTTGAATTGCTCCAAACCCTCTTTGGACATTCAGTACATGACTGTTGAGGTTGGCCATGGTTCTTTGCGCAGTTGTGGCCTACCTCCCCGTGGTGTAGACGGACACTGGGCTTTCCAGGTGATCGCCTGCCTGGTGAAAAAACGGCCAGAAACAACACAACAACACACACACACACTGCACAAACATAACATCACACACATTTCTGGCCTGTTACAGTGCTCTGTAACCATCACAGTGTACAAAGACGGAGTTGAACTTTCGTTCAGGTGCCGTCCTACATAAGATACTGTGCTTCATGTGGAGGATGTGCATTTTGCTGCCTCTAATGATAGCTTAATATTTATTTATTTTCTTATTTTATGTTAAACTTTTAAGCCATTATTTAACTATAAATCAGTGGTAGTAGTGGGTTGATATGCTAAATAAGCAGCGCCTGTGCTGCCATCTATTCTTTTCTTTTATATAAGCTGGCTAAGCTTACATTATGTCAGTGGTGTGGCTCTGCTCTAGAGTGCTGTCTGTTCTATAAATTATTTCTCGCTGCATATGGACCACCGCCGTGCAAATCCTCTGCATTTGTGGATCGATCGGAGGAGGAATGGGTGGTTTGGTTCTTCGATCTTTTCGCCTTTGCGACGATTTTTATAGCGATTGAAATGCAGCGATTCCATGACCATTGGCCTCGTGGTCCTCTGTCGATATGGGGCGTAATGGTCAGTCTATCATTTTGATATTTTGTTTTTCTCTTAGTAGTTCTTTTAACCCCTTTTTGGTGATATTTCACGTTTTTCGGAACTGGTACCTTCGAGGGGGGGGGCGTGTACCGCTAAATTATATTATAATTGGCATTATTTTAAATTTTATATCTGTTTTATTAATTGGATTTAAAGTGCTAAATTATATAGGGGACTATCGGCTACTGTTTATGTCTTATTACCTTTACTTCCCCCTCCCTGTTGGTTTATTTTATTTTATGTTATTTTTATGTTGATTTTCGCTCTACAGTTTTTGCCATACTACTGGCTTATGTTTTATTTTATTTTGTTTTATTTTGAATTATTGGATATATACAAATTTGTATATATATATATATATATATCCAAAGTAAGTAAAATGCATCAATAAATTTAATCAATAAACTAAATTTAATAAATAAACTATCCTAGATCCGATTAATGCCATCTCTATAAGATTAAACATTACATCCATCTGTATATTATTTAATATAGTCTAAGTATAATATATGTTAAAGATGTTAGTAATAGTGGTAGAGGCTAATGGTGTAATTTACACAAAAATTGCAGGTTATAGTGCAAACCGAGAAAAACCAGTACGACGTAACGGCCCAAGAAACAAAACTTATGCACGCGCCAACAGTATCCTGGAAAAAAAAATATATATGCAATTCAAAAGTAAGGTAAACCTTACATAGGCCGACCGGGCTAGCCGAGTGGGTAAAGTACCTGCTCGGCAACACAAAGGTCGCGGGTTCGATTCCCGCCTCGGGCTTGGATCAAAGTACTGCAAAAACCTTGGGAGGTGCAATATGGCCACTGAAGCCGATGCGCCAACAACTACCAAATCAAAAAAAAAAAAAAAAAAACCTTACATATAAAAATTATATTAAAATTGAAATTATATTAATTATAGGTAAATAGATACACTGAAAGGGACTTTTTTTCGAGGGCTAACCCTGTCAATGTAAGGCAATGATTAGGCCACATCTTGAGTACTGTATACAGGTCTGGAGGCCTCATTTCAGGAAGGATGTGGAGCTGCTGGAACGGGTACAGAGAAGGGCAACAAGATTAGTGAATGGAACAAAGGGGTGCTCTTACGAAGAAAGGCTTAAGTTTTGCAAATTACAGCGTCTGGAGACTAGGCACCGGAGAGGTGATCTGATAGAGGTGTATAAGGCTTTGAATGGTTTGAGCATGCTCAATGCCAATGGGATTCTTCATCTTGCTCAGAATAATCAGCTCAGGGGGCATAAATTCAAATTGAGGAAGGACGGATGTCGGATAGATGTGCGGAAATTTGCCTTTGGCCAGCGGGTGGTTGGTTGGTGGAACCGACTTCCATCACTTGTTGTTGAAGTTGATAGCCTAAACAAATTTAAAGCTCAACTGGACAGGTATTTCGAACGAACGGAGGGGTGAAATGGGAGTAGTGTGTGTGTGTTTTTTTTTTTTTTTTTTTGGCTGATGCTGAATAAGCTTGTTTTCTTGCATCATATGCCTCTACTAATGCTAATGCTAATGTATCAACCATAATTAACGAGTTATCCGTTTCTGTTGTCATCGTCCAGCATAACCGTATCCAAATGATATTTAGGTAGTATAAGATAGCAATTCCAAAAGAAAGTAAGGTAGTATATGATAGCAATTCCAAATGATGGTAAAGTAGTATGTTAGCTAAAATTTAATATAATTAGGTTGCAAATCACCAAAGTAAATCACAATTTAGTTGTTAGCTGGCTTGATGACTATTAGCCCGACGGATAGCTAATTTACAAAATAATAATAATAGCTAGCGTTACAAAAGAGTAATACATAGCATTATGTAGAATTATATCCATCCACTGTTAAACATATACATATGTAGTATATTATATATCATATAGGTAACAATAGCATAAGCTAATAGAAGGCGAACGGAAGCAGGATAAAGTGTAGCTATAGTACCTCAATCCCCCTCGAATTGCTCTAATAGTTCATGAGGTATGAAAAGTAGGGTTATTACAGTAAAAAGTATAGAAAAAGGCGAAGCTTAATGTTACTTAGGATAAAACTGGGAGCATAACTTTCCGTCCCTTATAGTAAGGGATCCTGGTTATTAAATATAACAAGAAAAGTCAGTAGGTATAAGATAAATATATATATAAACTGCTTACCACATTAAATGAAATGTTAGAAAGACCGAATAATTCTGCACGTATAGTATATATGTGACACTAATACAGTGTGTATATATATATATAATATTAAAAAATATATATGTTATACGATAGTTATTATAATATAATTATAAACAAAGTTATTTTTATTATTATTTTTTAAATAAATATATAAACTTCAAAAAAATAATAAGTTTAAGTAACTTAAACCCAAATTACATGGGACCCCTGGAATGTTGTTGTGGCACCCCGGTTGAAAACCACTGGGATAGAGGGTATCAAAGTTTGGGAACCTCTGGTCGAAATGTAAGGATATTCCTTGCCTAGATACAGATTGTTGTTTCGTGTAGCTTCCGTGCTCTATGAACGTTAAAACTAATTTAGTCCGACTAAATTAGTCGGTATACAGTACTGTAAGCTGGTGAAGGACAGAAAAATAATGTAATTGTTTGATCGCGATTTTCGGTTACTAAGCTACTGGATTGCAAGATAAACTTTTACAGAGAATGAAGTTATTGGATTGATCATACCAAGCTACTGAACTGCTGGGTAAACTTTTATTTAAAATTTAAATATTGCGGAAAAATAGTGTGTTTACGAAAAAAAAAAAAGTTTCGTATAATATTCTTCAAGGAGCGGGATCCTACAAATGTTGAAATGCATGTTAAAAAAAAAAAAAAACTTCAATCGTACTTCAAATAACAAAACATTTTGAACAATAGTGCGAACCATAGTTCAAGTCCTGTGACTATGCAGTTTTTATATTCTACCATGTGAACTCCTGACTGTGTGGTTATCCCGGAGCATAAACAGAACATTTATTTCATATTATTTACTAATTTACAGCATGGTACTGAGTAATTAAAATAATTTATAATTATATACCAGTTTCATTTGATTTAAAAAGAGGCGGTAATTGCGCAAATGTGTAATCTTGTCACAAACAGTCACTGACTGCTATGCCGTGATTGCTCTTGTTTTTTTTGCTAGAGATCTTATTTCTAACAAAGCGGCTATGGTCACTGTTCTTACGCAGAAGAACACTTGTAATATGTGGGAAAGGCTGGAGTTTGAAAGGAATAACATTTTA
Source organism: Mastigoproctus giganteus (assembly GCF_048544385.1). NCBI lineage: Eukaryota > Metazoa > Arthropoda > Arachnida > Uropygi > Thelyphonidae > Mastigoproctus > Mastigoproctus giganteus. The sequence continues at coordinate 77,024,795 of NC_143582.1, forward strand.
TGGTGTTTTATCACAACGTGGTAAAATTTCATACACGTTGTTAATCAGATTTTACCAAAATCTCAACAACGTTGTTGTTGTTGGTATTGAGCTTAACGACAAAAGGGCTACTGAGGACAAATTGGCCTCAATTTACAATGTGGCATTGGACGCATGCAAATTATCAAGTGATACAGGAGGATATAAACTAGCTTGCAATTAAGTCACAAAGGATGTTAGGCAGATTACAAAGTCTCTGGCAGTTAGATATGAGTGGTTTATGATCTGCTAAGTTGCTAACAAGGTGAATATGTACTTTGCACCTACGTAATCCGCAATCTTTTCATTCTTTAGGAACTATGTGGATATGTTGGAATGGGTATAGAGAAAGACAACGAGATTATTGAGGAGGAACAAAACGGTGCACTTACCGAAAAGGTTTCAGTTCTGAAAATTACAACGTCTAGAAACTAGGCACATGCAAGATCTCATTGAGATATTTCAGGCTTCGAATGGATTGATTAAGCTAAATACTGATGGCATTCTTTTACTTGCTCAGACAACACACACATATGAGGGGGCATAAATTTAAATTGAGGAAGGATTGTTGCAGGTGCTATGTGCGGAAATTTGCTTTCAGTCACCGGATAGTTTATTGTTGGAGCTAACTTATATCTGGTGCTGTGAAGTGGATAAACTGAATAGTCAAGGAATAACTAGGTAAACTGTCAGACAGGATGGATAAGTGAATGGGGAGTTATTTTATTATAATTTATTTTATTTTTGGCTGGTGTTGTATAAGCTTGTTTACATGTATCATTATTAGTGCCAATACTAATATTAATCGGTTTCTTTGGAGATATTGCAGGGTTTACTTATTCTCGAGTTTTCATTTAGAATTTATGGACATGATCAATGATGGAAATAGTATATTGAAATTGGATATAGTGCACTTATTGTTATTCATAAGAAAATAACTTCCAAAGTTGTTTTCTTATGAACGCTTGTAAAGATTTCAACGCTGTCAGTGAAAGAGAGAAAAAAATGAAAAACTAACTGTAACTTCATTTTTAATGTATTATATTTTCATTGAAATAATTTAAAATCAGTTATAATCATTGCTAGAATTGGGCTGAATACTATTCCTCATTATTTATTTTATTATTATTTTTTTTTTCCAATTAGCCTAAAGAAGCGATTTTCAATTCACGGCACACTGAGCAAGGTGCTAAAATTGTTAAGACACACCATCAGTTTTTTAAGGAGAGATTTTATCATAAATAAAAAAAAAAAAAAAAAAACGCGTATTAAGTTGTGTTTAAAAGTTCAATAGATAAAATTCTAATCATTGTGTTATTTTTTAAAATAATATTGATCTGGATTTCAAAAGATTTATTTTTAAAATTTACGTTCATATTTGTTATTATTCCAATTATTGAAATAAGATATCATTGAAAAAGATGCTATATATAAAAAAAATGATTAAAATATCAGTGGGAAACCTGTGCGAGGTCGGATGGTTGATAAGCATACCCTCAAGTGCTCCTCCAATGTTTGAAACGGTGACCTGTTCTTGCTCTTCATCGTGTTCATAGCAGAAAAGCCAGCCTCACACAGATACGATATAGTTTATAGAGAAAGGAAGGAGTGCTTCAATCGCCTTCTTTGTGATAATGGAGTACTCCTGTCGGACAGACAACCAGAATGAGGGCAAATCTGTTGAGTGCTTTAGTTTCAGTCCTCTACCGTTTCTTATTTCCATCAGCTCATCTTCTTCTGCAACAATTAATTCTGCTGATTCAAACGCACTTAAACACAAACGGATCTCTTACCTAGCAGCTAATAAATAGGAAGATACACTAAGTGACGGGAAATTCTTTACAATTTTTTATTCAGTAGTAACAAAATTTGTTGAATTAAATCGACAAGATTTTTGTCCAGTCTGCAACTTTTTGTCAGCTCAAACATTTAAACTTTGTTCTCTTCTTTTATTCTGGCTCCCCATAATGTTAATTTTTCCTAATATGTAGGTTGGTGCAAAAGCATCATTTTAACGTAGCCATCTACCATAGTAGTTAAATTAATATTTAAGGGCCTTTGCCCTTAAATATTTTATATGTCAATTTTTCCTTAAAAGAGTTAATTTTGTCAGTACAAGTAAGAATATTTTCATTCTTTCCCTGCATACTCTTGTTAAAATCGCCAATGAATTTCCTACCACTATAAGTTACATACAGCACCATCACTCATGCATTTTGCGGAGTTCATAAAAAGAAGATTCACTTTGTCTGTGATTAGTTATTATAAAATTTCTCCGATAAGGGCGGGGTGCACTGGGATTTTACCTTATGCAACTTACGCTAAATTACAGGATCTTGTTGGGGCACCATTTCCAAAACTGGGGTCCGTAGACCATTTCCAGGGGGTCAGCGAAACGGACCTCCTGGAACTGGTCAAATTATTCGTTCTGTATATAGCAAATTGATGATAAATAAAGTGGTTATTATTATATGTTTATGTAAAAATAAGAATAAAGTCGAGTTGTTTTAAACTTAAAACTTTGAATCTTCTTTTCAGAAAACTCAGTATTGATACACACAGCGGAGATGGGAGAAATCCCAGGTGCCGTCTGACACGAACATACCTTATTGATACACACACACACAGAGAAACATATACATTGTATATAGATATACAGAGTTCCGCAAACGTTTTTTGAAGGGGGTTCGTGAAGTTTTTTGATCACGGACCCAAAGAAGGGTCCGTGACCCTTTTTTGAGAGGGTCTGTAGATCTCAGTAGTTTTGGAACCACTGTTCTGGGGAATCAGTAATAGACACATAAACATGGCTCCGAAAATGCTGTTTTGCTAAGCTACTGATTCTTCAATAGAAAAAAATAAAAATAATAAAATTAACAATAATAATAAATTTTCTGTTTATACTCCGGGACGACTATATGGTCAGAGCGGTTTATAATATTTACTTTTCTTTCCGTATTCTCTTTCAAATAACGAATGCATACAGGCGACAAAGAAAAAATCCCACTTTCTGCTTCCCTCTGTTCTCCATGGCAGCTTATTCGTCATGATATAACTGCTATTCATTTGGAGAGGCCTGTTGACGATTTCCGTTGACGACTGGAAGGATTTCTAAAGTCGTATTCGATCCAGTCTATAGTTAGCCGCTTTCAAGTGGCTGTGTGTACAAGTGTGTTCAACCTGTGAACACACATCCGTATCTGCACAAGTTCCGAATGTCGTTAAATAATAATTTTACATTAAACATGTAAAATTTTATGATGGATCCTTAATATAATCAAACCGGGAAAGCTGGTTTGGCGCGCGGGTGCATAAGTACACGTGCCTTGAGTGACGGGGGTTCAAGCCCGTGACTACTGAATACGGTGCTGTTTCTTGTATTCTGTCTATATTGTTAACTCCTCTGACCGTTTGGTCGTCCCGGAGTATAAACAGAAAACTTATTTATTTTTATTTTACCATGGTTGCAGATCTCTGTTGTTTGCCATTTTACCCAAAACACTAAGAAATTAAACAAATTAAATTCATAATTATATTGCGTATAATTTGCTTTTTGTAAGTAAACAAAATGTAAAACTAACCATTCTAAAAAATGAAAACCTTTGCATTGGCGGGAGAAGGGTGCCATCAGTCAATGTGACCTAGAGGCACTGACACTGTATGTAATATTATTATTAGCTATATGGTGCAAGGAAGCCTGAGGCTTATGCTGCACCAGCCAAAAATTTCCCTAGTTACCCTGAGGGATTGAGAGAGTCAAAAGTAGAAGGGAATCACCAAGAAAGAGAAGAATGATGATATCCAGCTCAGGACCGTGGGTGTGCCAAGCATGTAATATTTGCATCACATATGCAAATATAAAATAAATAAATTTTCTTTTTATATTTTGGGAAGACCACATAGGGTTAGAGGAGTTTGCAACTAGGCCACAATACATTGATATACAAAAACGGATTATTGGATGCTTTATTATCAATATTTATGCAAACGTAAATTTTGAGATTCACAAGCGAAGGAACAGTTGCTAAATGAAATAAATAATTTTATTATAATGTTATTTCTTTATTATAATATAATCACTTAACTTTTGTTTTTCGAGCAATGCAAATTAACTTATTTTAATGAGAATGTGAAGCCTTTGTCTAAAAATGTATGTTCTTTAATTAACTTCGGAATTTATTATATGAACTGTAGCCTATTAGGACACAGGCCTATATAAAATTATTTTAAAAGTACATCCGAAGTTTTCAAGCATTATTAATTCATTGCAATTTTAAAATAAATTGTAGATACTCGAGTATAAGTGGAGAACTGAGTTTTCAAAATCAAAAAGCACGGGGGAGTTGCCTTATATATACGGGCTCAGTTTTCTACGCAAAGAAAAAAATTACGTAAATAACTTAATCAATTTTTAATGTTACCGGAAAAAAATCCATCTTTTCTCAGTTTTTTATAAAGTGGGTACGATGCATAGCTTATTGCATATCTAGTCACTATTAAATTTTTGATGCTCGATGTTTTGTAGATCAAATCCAGGTGACAATCTTGTATTTTTCAACTTTTATAGCGTCTACATTTGTTGTTGGGTAGTAGTCTGAAATTTATGTCATATGAAGCTAGCTTTAAATTGAAAATAGTTTTGTACACTTCACCCATTTGCTTTATCGAACTATACAAAATTGGACAGCGCTGGCTATACCCTCAAAGTAGATTTTCTGATATCGACTTAATCATTATACATTTGACTTCTCGATGCTCAAAACTAGGGGTAAACTTATTCTGAAAGTCGACTTGTACACGAGAATCTACGATAATTCTAAAAAATAAGAATTAAGAAAGTAATTTAAATAGAAATTCTACAAATATTTGGGAAATTTTATTAAAATATAAAATCAATGCCTAACTTCCCAACTTGTTTTAGCCCTCGCGGGTACCATAGTGGGTATAATCATAATCACCCTCCTTTCCAAACCGACTATAAAAGGCTTAAGTTCGAAATCTGTTCATGATACGAAGAATTTTTAGGGACTTCTTGAAAATGTGGCTAAGTTAGGTCTCAGGAGAAGGTTGCATGGTTTTTCTCTCTCGAAAATTTGGGTTTTTTCTCTAAGCCAACTGGCAAACACACAAAATTACACACCCAATTACATATATACAGTATATGTTGAAGCCTCATAGTTTTGACGTTTAATACATACGTAACTTAACGTAAAAACTTGTTCACTTTTGCTGCCTATCATGACATTGAGCAATGATGCAATCTGATTTATTTTTTGTAATTTTCTAATTTTTCTCCATTTGGCCCCTTCTTCCAGTTTCCGAAACCTCGTGCCGACCACTCGCCAATGTGCAGCCCCAGGGAGCTCTCAAATTAACAATCTGAGACAGGGTCTCAAGTACTGTAACTGTTTATCCCTCCTTTTTTACACCCAAAAATTAATTCTGTTCAGGCGCAGCTCTAGGGTTTTTTGGCGCCCCCTAGACAAAAATGTATTTAGCACCCTTGAGATACTTTTATTAAATATTATTCTAATAAAAATTTTTGAATTTCGGCGCCCTATGCCCTGCTTACCTTGTTCCAATGGCCCTGACTCTGTTCATAGCTAATTTTGAACTATTAACTTAGCAGCCCTCTCTTCTCAGCTAAGATTAATCATATTTTTCAGCAATTTAAGGAAAGTATAATAGCATCAAGAAGACCACCTACCCAAAAGAGTTTGAACGTTTAATAAGAAAGAATATTGTATAATTTTTCTAGATTATTCTAAACTGCACTCATGCATTTCTAACCAGAGGAACCAAAAATGCTCGGAGTAATTTTTTTGTTAAAAAACAGCATAGTTTTTAATATACGCGTAAAATTTTTTTTATGGCGTCACCTGATATCTGAAAAAAAAAAAAAAAAAAAAAAAAAAAAAAAATAGCAACATTGGTAAACTTTTATTCCATGGTACCACAATGGTTATAATCGCCACCATCCCACACCAAATGGCAAAATTCGAATCCTGTAAATAACTCGAGGAACGTTAATGGGCTTTTTTCAATCCGTGGCTGAATAAGTCGGTTTCAGGTGAACAGCAAGGTTTTCCCCCCTCCGAAACTCTGGGTTTTCGTCCAGCAGAATAGGCAACGATGAATTAATTGAACTTATATTTATCACATAATGTAATTTTCACTTAAAGTCTCCTCAAGTTTCCAACCACTGCAATTTGCAGAAGCAAAATCTTCAGCGGTAAGAGTATCGCTCTGTGTTCTTAACTAATCTGGTTGTTCTTCTCTGCATGCCTTCTAAGAGATGCATATCTTTTTTAACATGTGGCTTCTAGACTGTATGCAGTACTCAAGATGTGGGCTAACACATCTTGGGTACTGCATACAGCTCTTTACCCCTGCAGGCTAAGTTCCCATGTATCATTGACAGAATCCCCATGAGGCACTCTTGCACAGCATGTCTGCAGATTTTCAGAGAAATCCATGTTGGACCATACAATTACCTGTCTTCTGTACTGCACTTTGAGAGTGGTAGCACCAAATTGCCATGTTATTCTAGAATTATTACTATTAATATTTATCAATGTTAAACTTCAATTGCCACTTCTCATCCCATATGTCTAATTTACCTTGGTCTTGCTTCAGTACTATGCCTGTCCTTGGCCACTCTGCCAACCTTTCTATCATCTGCAAGCTTAAACTAATGCCTTCATCAATATCGTTAATAAATACAATAAACAGTAAGGGAATCCATCACTGAACTCTGAGAGACTTCACTAACAACATTAGAAGAGTCTCTCAGCCTCTCTTCTGCTGTTCAATGATCCCTTTATCCATAGCTGTTTAAGGACAAGAGCATCAAAGGCCAAGATGCATCTTTTCTCCATAGCAGCAACTTTCCCTTAATGCCACACTGCTCCAATTTGCACAGCAGTCTGTCTTAAAAGCCTTACTAAAATATATTATGCCAAAATTATTTGTATCCAGTTCCTTTGTTAATGCATCATATCAGCTAATTAGATTGGTCAGACAGGAATCATTCCTTAAACACCTTGATGTGATTTCCTAATAATTCCATTCCTGTTAAGATGATCCTGCAATAACCTTCTTTAACTACTATTTTTCCTGGAACAGATAGCAAACTTATAGTTGTCATCAATTTCCTCCATGATATAATTTAGACAATTATAAGAAATACAACCAAAAACTCAGATATATAATAACCAAAACAAAGGCTTTTAGTTGGTTTAATCATCTATTTTTTCTAGAACATTCGGGAGATTTCTAGAGTATTTGTGACCTCTAACAACATTCGAGAATGTTCTAAAATAGTTATGAGCAGAAGGTTGGTTGGGATGTTTCTGGAAGGTTTAGAACTTTTGACAGAGTACCCTAGAAACTTCTCTATCAATATATACACTGATCAACCAAAACTTTGACCAGCGAGTCATGCAAATCGAAGCAACTGCTGGTGAGCAACGGCCCATGCATAGGTTGGGACACTAAAAAAAAAAAAAAAACAACCCAATACTGAGCTCCATTAATCAGTGTTATTCAGATAGGAAAGACAACAAACTTAAGTTTGACAAAGGCAAAATTGTAATGGCCAGATGACTGGGTCAGAGCATATCTGAAACGGCATGGCTGGTGGTGTATGCTCACGGCCAGCCGTGGTTAGTACCTACTGAAAGTGGTCCAAAGAGGGGCAAACCCACGAGCACAAGTGAGGTGTTGGACCACTGCTCACTGCTGCTTGAGGTGAGCAAAGGCTCTCCCAGATGGTATGTGGCAACAGGCCAGTAACTGGAATGTTGATGACAGGAGCAATGTTTCACAACAACAGTACATCGAACGCTGCTCAAAATTGGGCTGCACAGCTGAAGGCTGCTCATGCTAACCATGGTTCAATGGCAACCACACCTACAATGGGTATGCAAGCATCCAAACTGGTCCTTAGTTGGAAGGTCACCTGGTCTGATGAATCAGGTTTCCTGTTGCACCATGTTGACAGCCGGTTACATGTGCATCATTTATCTGGGGAAGTGATGGTTCCTGGATGCACAGTAGGGCAAAAACAAGCCAGTAGCATGCTTTTTGGGCAAGGTTTTGCTGGGATTCCCTGGGTCCACTGACAGCATTGCCAGAGGGGAATGTACACCATTCCCCTCTGGCAATGCTGTCTTTCAGCAGGATAATGTGCCATGCCTCACCACCCAGGTTGTTCAAGATTGGTTCGCAGAACACTAAGATTTCCAGGTATTGCACAGACATCAATTCCATCAAGCATCTGTGGTGTGTTTGTTGGAACAGCTACTCCGATCTGCGGTCTCAACCATGGACTTTACAGGAGTTAATCTGGTTGTGTTGGTCCCAGATACCCCAAGACATTTAGAAATCTTGTAGTATCCATGAATTGTTTTGGCTGGACAGAGGGCCAACATCATATTAGGTAGGTAGTCATGTTTTGGCTCATCAATGTATATACGAGTTACGTTCCGCACCAAGTAAGCATTTTTGTATTTCAAAAAAGTGATTATCGAAGAAGTGTTTGTGTTGTGTGCATAAGTGTAAATTAGAAATAAAAATATACAATTTCTTGTGTTCTTATGTGAGTGTACCTGAACCGTACATGAAATGTCACATTATTGCCAAAATATGACTGATAGCTTTTGCCATATTTGCAGAGAAGTGGTATTAAAATTGCAGTGGAAGAGACTGTCAACTTGTGAGAAAATCCTATGAACTCTATTTTGGATAGAAGGTTGGAGATCAAGATAAAGTATGGGCTCCCAAGATTTCTGGTAGTTCATATTCAAGGACATTTAACAGGCTGGCTTAGAGGTAGTCAAACAGATGCTTTTGGCTGGTGATATGACCTCAGGACCACATAAAAGATTGGTACTTTTGCATGACCATTATTTCTGGGAAATCCAAGCATAGAGAAGAGTCAACACATCTGCTCCAATGTCGGTTCTTCACAATGATACAATGCCAGCAGAAACTTGTGGACTTTCCTCTGATTCAGTATTGGAAAGGAGTCTCCACAAGATGCAGAACCCAGAACATGTACATAACCCAACTTTTCAACTCTTGATACTGTCAAGCCTTATCTTTCCTGATGAAAGACCATGCTGAGCAACATGAAATTGATTTTAAAAGTAGAGATGATTGTTTATTAGAAAAACTTTCTAGGATAAACACTCCTGGAGTTGACTTATACCCAGTAATTGCCAGTACATAGTTCTGAGTGAAGTTGGTAACTACAGACCAGTCAGTCTGACTTCGGTGGTAGGGAAAATCTCAGAGGCAAAATGCAATCCAAGGATTTTTAGAGATATGCAATACTGAAGGACACACAGCATGGTTTTTTTAGGGGAAAAATCATATTTAATTAACTTAGTAGGCTATTTTGACACCCATAAGTTGGATGTAGGAAACAATTTCAACAGTTTATTTGAATTTTAGCAAAGTATTTGATTCTGTCCCTCATGAGAGGTTATTGTATAAAATTAACATGGTAGGATTACTGGAAAGATTCTAAGATGGATTACTGGCTAGCTGCAGGGCAGAAGGTTGTGGTGAATGGATATTCAAGATTGGTGAAAATCAGGATTGTGGGTCCCTAAGGATTGGTTCTTGGACAGTTTTATGATTAATGGGATAGAAGTCTTAACGGAAGTTTGCATACAACAGATTGGGAGTCAATGATCAGTGGCAAGCAGCATTCCTTTGGGATGACCTGAACAGACTTCAAAAATGGTCACAAAAGTGAAAGCTATATTTTACTGCAGCAAAATGCAAGGCCTTAAACTAGGGGAACAGCATCCCCAAAATGAACTATAAACTTGTAGTGGGGTTGAATTAAAAACAGTAGAGGAAGAAATGGATCTGGGAGTTATTACAATACAGGCAGATATGAAGTTTCCTGAGTAGTGTAAGCAGGTAGCCTGGAAATTCCATTAATTTTGTATTTTTGGCCAATACAGCAAAAGCCTGCAAATTCCTTGCACTATATGGCAGATACTATTACTATCACAAAATCTGCTTATCCAAGTTGACAAGCCAATTTTTCAGTTTGTGGTTTGAGTTGAGGGTTACTAAGAATAGTGTCTTTCAATGTAAACTAACTCAAAAAGGCCTTATTCAGATGAATTATCACACCTACACAACTTTTTTTTTTCCCCTCAAAAGCACCACTAATGCTTTCATAATTTTTTCAAATGGTTGACACAGCTGAGTTCAGTGACCATTTTGAAAATGGGCACATTGCTTGTTCCATTCTTTGTCACAAATAAGTTTCACTTTCTTGCTGATTGTCAATTTTCTTTTCTCCCCTGCCATTTCAAGGTAAAAAAAAAAAAATGAATTAATTCAACACAACAAAAACTACAGAAGCAATTTTTTTTTTTTTTTTTTAAATTACAAGTTTTAAAAGTTTTCACACACATTTGAATGTTTCATACCAACGTAGAAAAATTTCATTGGTTGGTTTGCCAGAATTTCTCCCTAGGACTTTTGAGAATCCATAACAAAGGAAGAGATACAGAAGAGTTGGGGGGGGGGAGATCTATGGATGACCATTAGTCCCTGTAATGGTCATGAGCAGTAGGCCTTCTATATCACCCTCCTCATCATGCAGTCTTTGAGGATTTCTGCTATGCCACTGGAACAAGGACCATGTTCCAGTGGCATAGTTCCTGTATTAGCATACAAGATTCTGAGAATTGTTGAAAGGGTTGTAAATTGCAATAGGCACAGAAGGGGGGGGAGATAATGGGGATAATATCATAAATAGGCAAAGCAATAAAAGACCTTAGTCCCCTGTATAGCAGGTCAACCACTGCTCATTGTAATGGCTTAAAATGATTTGATAACTATACCTGTGAAGCTCAAACTACTGATTGCTTTAACTGAGAGGTGTTGCTCATAATATACATCATTTCCAATCAATTCCTCTATTTGTTCATAATAGCTGAAATCTCATTATAACCATGATTATGAGTTCAACTGTATGTATCTAAGGCAATATCTCTGAGCAGCCTTAGACTCAATTTTCGAAAAATCAAGTATGACCACTAACACAACTATAACAAAATTCACAATGGATGCTTAAGGTTCCCAATTATCTTTGTCACAACATATGGAGATGGGGATTAACTGAATTCAATGTACTGAATTAAATGTTAAGCATCCATTGTGAATTTCTGCTATGTCACTGGAACATATCAACACCATAATTTGTGTGAAATGGTTCTAAGGGAATAACAAAGCAACACATTAGTGGCAAAAACGGAATTTAATGTAAAAATTCAACCCTGACACCAATATTAAAAATCAGAAGTACAACAAGATCTTAGTCTTAAATAACACAAATTGCTCTGGCTTATATACAAAAGCTACACCGGAGACAATACAGTTTATCTACATTGAATTCAGTTAATTAAGCTTTAATCAACTGCCTCTTAAATATGAAATTTTGTGTAATCCAACTGCAGTTAATTCTCCCAAGACCTGCCATTGTAATAACAGTATGCCTAATGTCAGTTCACATAATTGTCATGTTTATAAACCCACAAGGCTAGTAAACACAAACTTAAATTTCATTTTAGATTTCATTTGTTATATATATTAGTAAACAGCTGCTTTCATTGTTATGCAGTTAGAAAACAAGATACTGAAACAATGGCCATATTAGAGAGGGAAACCCCATATTATATATATAAAAAACAACAATATGGATTAATTCAGATGGTACTGGTTAATAACACATATTACAATGAATTTTAGATATTCCAATTAAATATGGTAACAAACTTTTAATAAGTTTGAGTTTCACACATTTAATTCCAATGTTGCAATACAAAATAGAAAAACATTGCAAACTCACAATTAAATTATTTGAGGATAAAGGTAGCTTTCTATTGACAAGCCAAATTACAATATCAACTGAGTGTGTCATACAAAAACATTTACAAAATTTAATGTGCAATCCAATTCAAGCAGAGCAGACAGGCAGGTATTAGTGAAAATTTAGTGGGGGGGGGCTGTAAGCAATGATGAGTTATGAGAATTTGAAAATATATTAATTTCACTTTTTACACAATGAAAATTTTTTTACACAAAATATTCACAACATTTATATTAATTCAATCATCAAGAGTTCACTATTTGAATTAATTTCTCAACACATATCAATGAAGTACATTTTCGATTAAGTTTTGTAGAGTAGTCAAATTTGTACAAGATGTTAGTTTACATTATTAACAAAAGATAATATAATACACCCAATTCAAATTTTAGAAGTTGACATATGCCTCATTGTATACAACTTTAATACAAATATTGCACAATGCTAAACAAGTAGCTCTGTACCTATGGAATGTAAACAGTGCTAAAATTAAATCACTCTGTCAGATCTAATAATAGCACCTGTATCTCAAAACTTTAAGTCCACGATGGGCACAGAAACAAATCCAGGTATCGAGATGCAAATGGCAAGTATAAAATGGAAATAAAACTATGCACTTCTTTTGATGTAGTCAGTTTCTTTACAAGCAACACTTCTCCCTTAACTTGAAATTCACTTACTGCTGTACACACATTAATCACACATTTTAACAAGATAGAATGATTCACGCTAGGAGATGATACATGGATTCAATTTGAGACATGAAAAATTTGCGGCAGTCTGGTCTCTTAGTTTTTAGAGTAGGTGTCAGAAGACCATTATCTATTGTGAGAAGCTCAGGATGGATAAATATGTCTTTTACCTAAAATTGCAAAAAATAAGTTTAGTATTTAATAATTTAAAGAAAAGAGGGCACAGATTTTATCAAACAAAAACAGAAACTCAATATTTGTTAGAATGAAGTCAATGAAATTTTGCCATTCCTAATAGCATGATATGATATTCTCTTCAATCTGCATCACTGATTTTTTTTTTTTTTTAAATGAAGTATAACCATAAAAAAAAAAAAAATCATGTTTGTGGTTGACTACAAGATGTATAATGCATCCATTCATCCTTGATTTTCCTAGGGTGCTTTGGTTTCTCTCATTCTATATCACTGTTCATGGAAATGAAGTAGTCAGAGAAATTATTTTTGAATAACTGCTACTAAAAATTTGTTCAATACACTCAATAATGAAGAATACAATGGAGTTCATCCATTTTCAACGTCTTGCCTTTTATCCACCACCACCCGAAAAGAGAGGAAAAAAAAAAAAAAGAGTACACCACTTGCCTGCTTTTTTTTTTTTTTTTGCTTGCTATACGGTTAAGGGACAAAACTGATATTTCTATGCAAGCTGAAGTGTATAGGAAAACAAATAATAAAGTAGCTCAAAGAATACAGTAAGCTGTATATACTGGTAGAGGTTCCATGAAAAGTTTTCTAGTTAAAAATCAATCACTATCATGCACAACAATAATAGAAGAGATTTCTTCTCTTGCTAGCCAGGAATGCTACAAAGGCAGCAGAATATCATCTGTGATTTGGGACTTAAATATAATCCATTCATATAGGTTTTAATTTAAGGTCAAGATTTTAATTTTTAAAAAAATAATAATAATAAATAAAAAATGCTGATATTCTAATGGTCCAATTTTCATGAAATCTGGGACAACCCTAAGATATCAAAATAGAAAAATTTCATAAAAACCTGTAAATTGGACACAAGCTGTTATATATGCAGATGGACAGATTGTAAAGGCAACACAATGCATTACTGTTGTGAATATACCTAAAATCCAAGTTATCTCAGATATAAATCATACAGACACTTCAACTTAACACACAGTATATCCCTTGAAAGCAAGGGTTAATTCTAAGTCAAAAGACAAGTGACAAACTCAAAACAAGTGACTAAGTCAAAAGACAAGTGACAAACTCAAAACAAGTGACTAAGTCAAAAGACAAGTGACGAGAATTGATTCTTAAAAAGGTATGAACACCTTTTAAGTGGTTAATAAAGTAGATTGGCAGGTAGAGGTAACAGAATGGGACAGGCAAAGGACCCAGATTGCTTCAAAAGAAATGACAGTACGTTGTTGTATAGCAAGCATATCATTCACTAAATAGCAGGAAGGGTAGAACATAAAATCAACCAGTGAAAACACATATGGAAGATATGACTATTCAATGCCAACCCAGGTAGACCACTAGCAAGGACACAGCACCAAAAGTTCAATTTGATAAAAAAAAAAAAAGAGGATATTAAAGAGTAGACAGAACATGCATAAGTACAGAGAATATATATTCTCTGTACCTTTTCCAGCCCAGAGGACCTTTACCTGGAAAACATTATTTTAAGCTGAAATCAGCTAGATTTCAGTCTCCACATATTAAAATCTTGTTTTCCAGAGGTTGCCAATGTCATTTAAGTCATTCTTAATGATACTCTTCCCCCCCCCCCATTAGCATTCCAATACATGTTGAAGGATAGTACATAAAAGTTGAAGGCTGTTTTGATTAAAGCCACCAAGAACTATCTGAATACTGGATTTAGACAGGTTCTCAACTAGCTTCTTTTTTTTTTTTTCATTTTATTTTATTTGCTGAAATTTCAATTTCATGTTAAAGTTGGACTAAGTACAGTCAGTCCTCGTATAGCATGATAGTTGTGTTCCTAGAAATCCTCGTGCAATGCAAAATCGTGCAATATAAACAACAGGCCCTATGGGAAAAATAGGGTTAGGTGCCAAGCACCCAAGATTGAACACACATTTGTAACCGAAATATTACCAAACAATAAATAATCGTAATAAAATACTTATTTTATTACAATTTATTATTATACATAATAAAATACTTAAGTATTACTTAAAATACTTAAGTATTTTATTACATAATAAAATATTGGCTAATGCTTTTGATTCTATTGTAAGCAAACTTTTTTGTTTGGTTTTCTATCCAAACAGATGACAGCCATTCCATTTCTTCCAATTCTTTGTGTCTTAATCTAATGGATTTTAATTACACTTTGAGTTGTTCCTGCTATGAAAGTTGTTTATTTTCTCTGCATTCTTTGTAATTCTCTGCGTTGCCTCATTTAGGTCTGTAGCACGTGCAATATCACATGGTCTTTCATTTTGCTCAAAGCGTTTCACAATTTCATATTTTTTCTCTATTGACAGAAGCAGACTGGCCATAAGCCTTACTGGGGAAACTCCAGTGGGCTGGAGGCCGGTGTGATTTTGGCCATAAATCATAGTATGAGGCCACTATAAATTTTCCTGGGTAAGAATTTGACCCAGTCCGCCTTTGTTTATCGATATTGCTTTTGTTTTTCTCTGTGAATCTGCAGTGTCTTCACCAGGACGCTTCCTTTTCACACCTTTTAAGTATTTTATTAATTTCTAGGGAATAAAGCACAACTACAAAACGAGGAGGCACGCTTGATACACATAAACAAAGCTGCGCGCATGTAGCAACTGAATGAACAACACCGTAAAGGCAAAGATACACTATTAACACCTTACATTTTACTAAAGCACATTTCTAGGGGGGTTACTACCATAAAACAATAAAAACAATTTCCAGTTGCATTTCTGTGAGTGGAATCTGTTATAAACTGGTAGTAAACTATCTAATTGCATTTGCGATTATACCGATAGCTGGACTTGTGTTGGTTTTTACGTTATGGTGAAATGTGTTTCCCCTTCACTGATATAAAAAACAAATACATTTTCAGAATCTTCTCTTCATTCCTATCGTGTTGCGTTCAGTTGAGGTGATTCCACGTTTGACTGCCATTTCTTGTAAACACAAAGGCGAATCGTGCATAAGCGAATTCGGTTCGTGTTATATAAGATATCGTTCCCCTATTTATAAATCGTGTATGATGAATTCATGT
The DNA here is from genome assembly GCF_048544385.1 of Mastigoproctus giganteus. Taxonomy (NCBI): domain Eukaryota; kingdom Metazoa; phylum Arthropoda; class Arachnida; order Uropygi; family Thelyphonidae; genus Mastigoproctus; species Mastigoproctus giganteus. Next base: position 77,040,659 of record NC_143582.1, read on the forward strand.
AGTGTAAACACATGTTATATGAGGACTGACTGTATTACCATTTAGATTTTAGTTTATAAATTTAAATTTTACCTAATCAATTGTTCTCTTCTCAATGGGTAAATTGTTCTGTCCTCAATTGTCTAAAAATTATCATAACTACTTTTTTTTTAAAAACTGATTTGAAGAATAAAAAAAAAAAAAAAAATCAAAGCTAACTACATGTACTGAAGAGCAAACATTGCATAAAAATGTTATTTACACCCACCCCCAGATAAAACAAAGTTGACATTCATCATTTATTTCAGGAGTGCAACAATAACTTTTTTGGATTGGACCAAGGATGGAAACAACTTTTCCTATTTAAAAAAATAAATAATAAAAACCCTAAAATAGTTCAATTTTAACATTAATTCAAAAATTTCAGCTCAAATATGAAAAAAACTGGCCAAATAACTTAAAATATGGATTCAATTTCCTCTATAATGGATTCAATTTCCTGGTAAATATTTCTTTTCATTTTGTCTATGGTGTAAGGCTTATTCAAGTTCACTTTCCCCTTTACAGAAAAAACTATACAAATATGGTTGGAGATCTGGATGACTGTGCTATATAACTTTGCCAATTGTCCTTACCTCAAAAAAAAGTTTAATTTCTGCTAAACTGAAATATGTTGGGAATGCTTTATCCTATTAGAAATAACCTAACTCTAACTCAATATCCCTTAACTGAACAGGTTTATCTAACCTCAGGTACACTGACACAAATTCATGTTATTTTATGCATTAATAGAGGAGTTATTAACATAATTCTGAGTTCTGCAGTGAGAGATTACTCTACATATAAATCTCAGAAAAACAACAAAAAACTGCCACAGAGATGAAAACCAAGGAGAATAACAGCATACAATGCCATTATATGCATCAAACATCCCACATTCCTATTACTGAAGGCTCTTATATTGACTCACCAATGGGTACTTCTATGTGATTTGTAAATAGGGTGATTATGTGGACTGACCATGATAGGATATTAACAGAAAGCTGTACTATCCTAAAGTGTCTGTGCTCACCACGTTGCAGGTCTAAACAAAAATAATTCAAAGTAAATAAAACAAATTAAAAAAAAGAAATTTATTAAATTAAAAACTAACTATATGAATCTGATCAAGTAGCAATTAAATTAAATTTTACAACACATGCAGAAACTGCTGATAACTATAACAAGTTATACCTGAGGGTTAACATCTCGATAAGCATAATGCCCACTACTATTGCCTAAATCCACACGTGTGCACACATGCAAAATAAGAGCAGGACCTGATACTCACATATTAAGCTAAACTAAATAAAGACAGGGAAGGAGGCCTAAATGAATGCTATACTGAAAAACAACAGTTCATAAGTTATTGTATTCATTGAATATAGCGTTATTGTATACAACTATATGCAGTGTCACAATTTACTTGAAGTTATGTAGTTAAGACATAAGAATGGGAAACCTAAAATTGCAGAATTTACCTCATGACTGTTATATTTTTAATGAATTAAAAGGAAATTAACTATTAAAAATGGCATATTAAATTGAAATCTCATTGAGGGAAGTGCACACTAAACTCAACACTTGTGTAAAATGCTTAAAATCTAACCACAAGGAGGTGCATTATAGCCAAAGTAGCTTATGCACCACGAAACCCCCCACAACAACAACATACCACAAGCTCAAACAGGGGCTTCCGTGGTAATCATTGGTTGGTTTGTTACTGCATGTAGTGCAGAAGAGGGATTTATATGGAATACTCATTCCCATGATGGAACTATTTTTATATAGGAACTTATGTTCCTCAAATTCCATATTGGTGAAAGGTAGTAGGGAGTTTAGGGTTAAGAATAGAATACTGTGTATTTTGTTCAAACTACTACTCTATTGCGAGAGATTCAATGATAGTTAATTTATAATTGGAAGTGAGTTTAGCAAGAATTATTCAATTTTGGGTTGGTGGCTTGAAGAATTAGCCATGGCAACAGGGTTCTGTGGCTTGACACCATGTTAATAGGCTATTGCTTAGTGGTAATATGCTCTGGCATTGGACGTATTTGAGGTGCCATATTTGACTATACTACTCCTGATGTAATACTCATCACATCCGTTATGGCAATGAATGAAATATACAAAAAAAAAAATAGAATATTTCTCAATTAAACTCCACATCAACTTTAAAGAGTGCCTTACTTTTTATGTCATTCCAAAATTTGCACACATTGTTAACGTTTGAAAGTGTTGTTGGAACAACAACACTTTCAAACGTTATCTCCACATAATTAGTAATACCTGCTTCTTAATAATTAAATTAGAATGCAAAAGAAATATCGCAGGAAAGTTTTTTGAACAAATTCAAATAATTAAAGCCATAATTCAACTTTAGAATGGGACAACTTTGTATGTTACAATTAAAGTTATATAGATGCAGCACATCACACTATTTCAAACAAATGAAATGCCCTTACCAATAGAAAGGACACACAAACACACACTTCAATTTTGCTATAAGGAGTAAACACTATCCTTTTGGAGATTGCATGACTGAATTACAAGTCAAAACTAAATGATCATTCTGACAAGAATTGGATAATACACATCACAAATAAAAATAAATAACAATATCTAACATTCCACTGCAACAATTCAAATAGTTAAAGAATTTACAGTAGACTGATACTGTTATATAGGAGAATAGGCACCTGCAAGGTGATGTGATTGAGGTGTATAAGGCCTTGAATGGGTTGAGCAAGCTGAATACTGATGGGATTCCTCTTGCTCAGATTAAGAACATGAGGGTGGTTGATTAGTGGAACAGACTTCCATCTTTTGTTGTGAAAGTTGATAGCCTAAATAAATTTAAAGTTGAGCTAGGCAGGCATTTGGAATGAATGGAGGTGAAATGGGGAGTTTTTTTTTTTTTGCTGATGCTGCATAAGCTTGCATTTTTGCATTGTATGCCTCTACTAATGCTAATGTCAAGATTGATGTTTTAAGTTTGAAACCAAAACAATATTATGTACTGTGTTTTTTCTGCCTCCCGCCATCAAAAATAAAAACAAATTCTGTTTATTTTCAGGGATGAACACAGTGTTTGATGAGTTTACTAGACAGAGAACACATTACCACAATAAGCAATCACATGAGCTCGAACCATGGTCAACTTGTGTATTACTTTATGGCCTGTGTTGACCACTCTGCTACATCTTTGACTACATTAGGGAGAGTTGTTCCATCCAACTGTTTTGAAACTGCTCTGAGAAATTTAGGGACATGTTGCAGCCTTTAATAGATATTGTAAAAGTGCAAATTTTCTGCATGATGGCTTTGTGATCATTTTTTACATTTACCTTTGATGGAATACTCATTATCATATGAAACAATTTTTAAAATTGTTGCTTTACACAATGTAAAGAATACTTAAATTGCAATATAAATGCTCAAGGCATAATATATTATGAATTAAAAATACACTATAAAATATCAGTGTAAGTACATCATAGCAAACTAATAACGAAAAACTACATAAGTAGGTGTAAAGGCATCGATTACACTATTGACTACCTTCACAAAAAAGTTACCATGTATTGGCACTACCTCAAATAAGTAATACTTCACTAATAGAGAAGACTACTGTTACTTATTCTCAATGGGTGGCACCACCACCACCCAGGCAGCACCATTTCAAGGCTTGTTGGCCTATCCTCTGGGTGGGCAGATATCCCAGTATTGCAATCATGCCAACCCAGTTGAAGTTATTTCCAGGATATGAGAGATGCCAAAAGGTGTGCAAGATAATACTTAAATAACATATGCCTTGAGCATTTATATTTTATCTGTTATCCAAACTGGACATTATCTAATGCCAGGGAAGAGAGCCTAAAAAACTTCAAGGGTTGTGTTAGGGTAGTTAAATATACAAGAACAGTAAGTCTTAATTGTTTATATAGTAATGTTAGAAGTGTCGTCAATAAAATGAGCAAATTCGAACTGCTGGTTAAAACAAGTAACGCGGACATAATAGGGCTTACGGAGACATGGTGCCACCCGGAAATTGGGGTGGACGAGTTTTCTTATCAGAAGTAGCCTGAGTGCGATGATAGCTTTCCTGGATTCAGACATTTCACATGCTAGTATAGAATCTGTATGGTGTGAGATAGTTGGAAACGAAGATATAAATGTGAGTAGGAGTAATCTACAGGCCAGGTGATTGTGAAGATTAGGATGAAAGCCTCTACATGCAAATGGAATGGGCAAGTAAGCGTCATGTCTTAATTATGGGTGATTTCAATTTGCCTCTAATTGACTGGAGGAAATGGGAGGGAAACTAGACATGGGGAACAATTTTTAAATCAACTAGATGACTGTTATTTGAATCAACATATCAGGGAAAGTACTAGAGAAAAGAATATCCTAGACCTCATCATCCCCATGAATCAGATGACATAACAGGGCTGACAGTAGAGGAACCAGTAGCAGGAAATGATCACTGAGTTCTACGGTGGATGATGAGAGGTAGCAATAGTAAAAGGCAAAGGAATGGGTTAAAGGAAATTACGATGCCTTAAGGTACTACATGGCCTCTATTAACTGGGTAGATATCACACAGAGAATGAATACAATTGAACTAGTAGTAGTAGTAGTAGTAGTAGTAGTGGCACATGATGCAAGAAAGCAAGTGTAGGAGCTTATGCAGCATCAGCCAAAAAAAAAAATCATCACACCATTCCCTCCAAATGCCTGTCCAGTTCCTCCTTAAATTTATTTAACCTATCAACTTCCACAACGACAGATGGAAGTTTGTTCCAGCAATTAACCACCCACTGGCTAAAGGCAAATTTCCGCACATCTATTCTACATCTGTCCTTTCTTAATTTGAACTTATGTCCACGTAGGTTCGTAATCTGAACAAGTGGAAGGATCCCATCAGAATTCAGCGTGCTCAACCCATTCAAGGCCTTATAGACCTCAATCAGATCACCGCGCAGGTGCCTAGTCTCCAGCCACTGCAATTTGCAGAACTTAAGCCTCTCTTGGTAAGAGAATCCCTTCATTCCCCTCACCAATCGTGTTGCTCTTCTCTGTACACGCTCAAGCAAATCTACATCCTTCCTAAAATGAGGCCTCCAGACCTGTACGCAGTACTCAAGGCGTGGCCTGACCATTGCCTTATACAGAGGGACAATCACCTCCTTTTCCCTGCTAGCAAAATTCCTATATATCATTGACAAAACCCCATGACCTGCCCTAGCAGCCTGTCTGCATTGCTCAGAAAACTTCATATCTGACTGCACAATTACTCCCAGGTCTTTTTCATTTTCTACCACCTTAAGTGTAGTACCACACAGTTGGTACGTTTCTCTGGGGTTACTTCTACCCATATGCAGTACTTTGCATTTGTCAAGGTTGAACTTCAGTTGCCACTTCTTAGCCCATCTGCCCAAATTATCTAGATCCTGTTGCAGTAGCACACTGCCATTACTGTCATTAACAACCCTGCCAACCTTTGTGTCATCTGCAAACTTCGACATTAAGCCTGATATACCTTCATCAATATCATTGATAAATACACAAAACAACAGTGGACCCAACACCGAACCCTGTGGGACTCCACTAATAACATTAGTCCATGAAGAGCAGCACCCATTGATTACCACCCTCTGTCTTCTCCCACTTAACCACCCTTTTATCCATTGTAGCAACTTACCCTTAATACCATTCTGCTCCAATTTGTACAGTAGTCTTCCATGCGCAACAGTGTCAAAAGCTTTCCTGAAATCCAAGTATATGATATCAAAATTATTTTTCGCATCCAGTTCCTTTGTGACCACATCATAATAACCAATCAAATTTGTCAGACAAGACTTTCCCTTAACAAACCCATGCTGTGTTTGAATTATTGCTGCGGTCTTGTCTAGATGATCCTGCAATGCATCTTTAACCAGTGACTCCATTATTTTACCCGGAACAGAAGTTAAACTAACTGGTCTGTAATTACTCGTGTCACCCTTCGATCCACCTTTGTGAATTGGGGACACATTTGCACATCTCCAGTCCGTGGGAACCTCCCCTGAGTCCAAGGATGCTCTCATAATTATGGCTAAGGGTTTGCTTAGTTGCTTTGCCGCCTCCTTTAAAATAACTGGATAGATCCCATCCACCCCAGGTGCCTTTCTTATGTTTAACTTCAACAATTTCTCCTCCACTTTGCTCTCAGTTATTACAAAATCATTAAGCACACTGCTACAATTTGATAACCTTCTTCCATTTTCAAACTGTAATAATTCCTCACGTGTGAATGTAGATGCAAAATACTCATTCAGTTTGTTTGCTATCTGAGCAGGATCATCAACAGTCGAACCATCGATGTCAAGTGGACCAATCATATTCATCCCCTTCCTTTTAGAGTTTATATAAGTAAAGAAATCCTTGCTGTTTTTCTTAGCATCCTTTGCCAAAGATTTCTCGTAATCCGCCTTCGCCTGCCGAACCTCCTTTGTGACCTGATTACAGACTAGCTTATATCTGCCACAGGCTTCTGCATCACCTGATAATTTATATGCATCCCATGCATTTTTCTTCTCTGTCACGAGTCTCATTAGTTCATTTGATAACCATTTAGGCCTAAACCTTGAACGATATTTCTTAATCGGTATATAAAGTCCAGTAGCTTCCACGATTAATTCCTTGAATGCTTCCCACTTAGAATTTACTGTTGGTAACATCGTCAGTTGATCCCACTGTACAGAATTTAAAAACTGTCTGAGACCACTGTACTCCCCTTTACGGAAGCAAAAACCCTTTCCTTTACCCCTGACGATAGTTACCTCTTTGAGTAAATCCCACTTCAGCACACTGTGATCACTGCCACCTAGTGGTTCCTTTATCTGCAAATTCTTAATACACGAATGATCACTGCTGATAACCAGATCAAGAGTATTACTTTCTCTGGTTGCCTCTCGAACATGCTGCTGCAGAAAACAATCATCCAATAAATCCACAAAAGTCTGACTGGTGTGTGAGTGACCAACCCACAAGTTCCAGTCAATATCTGGGAAGTTAAAATCCCCCATTATAAGACATTCAGATTTACTGGCCCACTCTATTTCTCTGTACAATTGTTCATTGTACTCATTCAAGTCATTAGGCCTATAACACACTCCTACCCTTATTTTTCCTTTCGCAGTGCTTATCTCGCACCAAACTGACTCAACAGAGCTCTGTTCATCTATATTAACTGGGTGCACTTCCTTTGATTTTATGTTTTTCTTAATTAACAGCATAACACCCCCTCCCTTTCTGTCCTGTCTATCCTTTCTGTACACATTGTACTCCCCAAATTCCAGTTCTGCATTCCTTATATCTTTGTGACACCACGTCTCTGCTATCCCAACAATATCCGCCTTTGATGTCTTGACCAACACTTCAAATTCATCAAATTTATTTACTATACTTCTAGCATTGGTATACATGCAAGCATACATGCTCCTATGCCTATTCCTTGTTACCCTAACACATCCCATATACCCAACTATTCCATGATGACTGCCATCCGTCCCTGAAACCCCCAACACCCCTCGCTCCAGGTCGCTTCTTATTCTAATAGAAGTTGTGCAAGAATCACCTTCACCTCTGCCTGCGGTTACTGTTAAACTGTTAGTCTTTGTATCCCCCCAAACTAGCAGTTTTCCGACCCACCTAACACTGCCTCGATAGCATCAGCAAATATTCTTGCACCCTTTCTATTTAAGTGTATCCCATCCCTGTAGAAGCAATCTCTCCTGTTAACAAGTACAGTCCAGGCTGAAAAAAAATTCTACCCCTTGAGCCTTGCACAATCCTTCCAGGGCCGAATTGATCGACAAGGCTCTCATCATGTACTCCCTCCTATCGTGTCTGGGCAGAATTGCAGACACTTTCAAATTCAACCCTATTTCACGGCTTTTTTCAACAGTGACCTGTACTTGTTGAGTAATTCTGCCGGTCTCCTACTCTTAATATCATTAGTGCCAACGTGTACAACTATATCACCTTTTGTGCCCTTGAAAGATGATATCCGCTCTACAACGTCATCAACCTTTGCCCCTGGCAGACATACCCTGGTCCTGTTCCACCTATCCTTTTTACAAAGGATGTTCCCCGTTTCCCTGACAATAGAGTCACCAACAACAACTAGTTCCTGTGGGACCAGCGCATTCTGCCTTAGGGGTTGCCGCTGTGTTGCGTGATGACCAAGTGCAAGCTCTGGCGTTGATGTGGGCAGCTGAGAGCCTGATGGGCCCCTCAATTTAGTTCCTTCGAGGGCATCCACCCTGTCCTTCAAGCTCTCATATAGGCCCATAAGAACGCTGAGTTGTTGCCTGATTTCGATACACTCCTTGCATCGCGCACACACAAAGACACCCCCATGGCAATATCATGTTCCGTTCCAGAGAGTTCGGCAAACATTTCACAAGTTGCACATTTCTTTAGGCTGTGATGCGTTGGAGAACTGCCCCCCTCAGTTCTCCCCCGAGTCACAGCACTCCTGCCACTTTGTGCCCGTTGCTTTGCTGCTCTAGTTTGGGGCATGGTAGTTTAAATTAATAAAATCAATAAATTAAATATCAATAGTATTTGAATAGAAACTATTAAATAGAAACAGTGAAGCGTATTACTATATAATTATGCGTTAGAGCTACCTAGCTACCTCAATTAAAAAATTTGAATTCCCTACCACTATATCCAAAAACAATGGCTACAAAAATGGAACGAAATAACGGTTTTACCTATCGTAAGTAAAATCCACAAAAACTCTTTATCTAAATTAAAAATAACCAGCGTAACTATAACTATATGACTACGTATTAAGTACAATATAAAATAACAATCGTGTAAATAACAGGTAAACACTTATCGTTTTTGCAGAGCCTGTAACTGATAGCTGTAACTTTTAAAGAGATTCAGCGCCCTCTCTATGGTATGCTTTTAAAACATTAATCACAGATGCCTTGAATGCGTATTTACCATTAAAAAAAAAAAAAAAAACTCCACGAGGAGGGTTCCAAGTTGGATGAATAGTGAAGTTGCCACATTACTTGAGCAGAAAAAGGTGGCATGGAAAGGTTACAAAGCAATAAGTACTAAAGCCTATAACAGCTACAAGATGATCTGTAATAGAGCCACAGAAAATGTTTGACAGGCAAAGGCAGTTTATGAGAAATCACTAGCAAACAGAGGGTATAAGGAATTCTTCACTTATATAAATACCAAAAGAGCATGACAAACCAGATCGGACCTTTATGTAAGGGAAAGGGGATAGTATTAAATACACCAGCTGCCATTGCAGATGAACTCAACAGTTATTTTGCATCGATATTTACAAATGAAAAACCTTTTGTAGTAATGGGATATTGTGGGAGCGAAGTTGAAAATTATGTAATTAATGATATTGAAATTTTGCAAGATTTAATGCAAAAAACTTGAGCCTATAGGCCAGTGAGGCTCCTGGAGTTCATGGAATATACCCTATAATCTTAAGGGAGGCAGCAAGTGAGTGCACTGAACCATTGAGGCTAATTATGCAAGCATCAGTAGATTCTGGGGAGATTCCCCTGGATTGGAAAAGTGCCAATGTATTTCCCATACATAAGGGTGGCTCTAAGAGTGAAGTGGGAAATTATCGACTTGTCTGTCTGACTTCAGTGGTAGGGAAAATCATGGAGGCAATGATCAAGGGTGGAATTCAGGATCATTTGGATCGAATTGAAATTCAAGGGTACTCAGCATGGTTTTGTAAAGGGAAAATCATGTTTAACAAATCTGGTTTGCTATTTTGAAAGGGTCACTCACGAGCTGGATTTAGGGAATAATTTCAACATTGTTTATTTAGATTTCAGCAAAGCTTTTGAATCAGTCCCACATGAGCAGTTGCTTTATAAGCTGGAATAGGTTGGAATCACTGGGAAAATCCTTAGATGGATAGCAGGATGGCTTCAGGGCAGGGGGCAGAGGGTTGTGATAAATGGCTATTCCTCAGATTGGGTTGATGTAAAAAGTGGGGTTCCCCAAGGAACAGTATTAGGACCACTGTTGTTTTTAATTTTCATAAACAACATTGATGAAGGGATAGAGGGCGTGATGTCTAAATTTGCAGATGTTAAAATTGGTAGAGCAGTTAATGATCACTGTCAAGCTGATCTTCTTCAGAGAGACCTAGATAGACTTCAGGAATTGTCAGAAAAATGGCAGCTATGCTTTAATCCAATAAAGTGGAAGGTATTACACCTGGGAAACAGTAATCCCAAAATAACTTATTCACTTGGTAGAGTTCAACTAAATCCAGTACTGGAGGAAAGGGACTTGGGCGTTACGATACAGTCAGACAAGAAATTCTGAGCATTGTAAACAGGTTGCAAGGAAGGCCACGGTGTCCTATCGATGATCTATCAAACTTTTGCAAGTAGAGATAGGGGCGTGATAATCCCATTATATAATGGCTTTTGTTATACCACACTTGGAATACTGTGTTCAAGTAAGGAGACTGCACCTAAAGAAAGACAGAACTTCTTGAAAAGGTGCAAAGACTGGTAACTTACCTGGTGAGATCGGCAAAAGGGCATCCTTATGAAGAAAGACTTAATGTGGGTTGCAGAGTTTGGAAACTAGACACCTTAGAGGAGATTTGATTGAGATGTTTAAGGCTCTCAGAGGCATCAGTAAAATGAATGAGCATGAAATTTTCAAGATTATAAATGATCCTAGAACTAGGGGACATAAATTCAAGTTACAGGGGGAAATGTTTAGATTGGACTGCAGGAAGTTTTATTTTAGCCAGCGAATTATAAATTACTGGAATAAGTTGCCTACATGGGTGGTAGAGGCTGACAGTTTGGGGAAATTCAAAGGTCATCTAGATAGTACCTTCGGGTGAGGAAAGCGCATAGGATGGTAGGTTTAATTTCCTTTTATTTTATTAATCATTGTTTTATTAGTTTTTTTTTTTTTTTTTTTTTTGCTGGTGCAGCATAGGCTTTCGTTGCAACATGCGGCCATTACTAATACTATGAGTTTAAAATGCACTATAAAATCTATGCCTTTACTTCAGTGGTCTCCAAACTTTTTTTTTAAACTTAAAAGGACTAGCATGTGCCCCGGAATAAAAAAAATTAAATATATAAGTTTAATATATATATATTTTTATTTATAAATCATTTACATGGAAGGCTTTATATATAAAATCACATATAATTTTAAAATATCACAAATAAAAAAAATACAAAAAACAAAATTAAATTGAAGTTTATGTACAAAATGATATGAAATCATTAATGTAACAAGTGTAGTAAATGTAATTTAACACTTCGTTTTATTTATAAATTATTTATATAATGTGCATTATACCTAGAATCACATAATTTGAAAAGATCACAATCTAATTTGATGCAAAAATTTGATGGTACAGTTCAGCAATAGCTGCAAGCACAATCCATCCTTTCTTGATCTACATTTGTTCAGCAAGTTAAATAAGGATGGAACATATACTCAGAGCCCAAAGCGAGCATATGGCTGATGCGTTTCGGACATTGGCAAAACCGACAGCATGATCAAACAAAGCCACATATTGAGGTATTAAAAAAATTTATTTTTATTTATGTTTCAAAAACACTAAAGTTTTCATAATTAATAAATCAATATTGATTGCAGATTATCTCACACACCCCCAAATTTGGAGACCACTGCACTACTTATGTAGTTTTTCATTATGAAATCACTATGGTGTAGTTACACTAATATTTTATAGCGCATCTTAAACTCGATATATGCCTTGAGCATTTATATATATTTTATTTAAGTATTATCTTGCACATCTTTTGGCATCTCTCATTGTGAAAATAACTTCACAACTGGATTGGCATGATTGCAACACAAGGAGTACCTGCCCACCCACCGAGGATAGGCCAAACAACCCTTGAAACTGCAGTCTGGGTGGTGCCCAGTGACAATAAGTAATACTAGTCTTCTCTATTAGTGAAGTTGTACACTCATTGTGTACAATACATGGTAACTCATTGTGAAGGTAGTCACAATATGAGATACAATTAAATCTATGCCTTTGCACTACTTATGTAGTTTTTCACTATGGTGTATTTACACCAATATTTTAAAATTATAAAGTATTTATAATTTTACTCATATTATGATAATTAAAAACAGAAATTTATATGCTGCATTCAGATAACTTACCTGTTCAAATGATTTAAGGCCTGCTTTTCTTCCAAGGGATGTGATATCATCCATAATAACTTTTTTCACAAGCTGTATATAAAGATATTTAAAGAAAAATTTTCAAAAAACCACTATATTTTCATAAAAAATTTAGTTCAATTCTTGGCATAAGGTTAAATCTATCATCTCATTTACTTATTAATCTATTCTGAGCAGTGGACACAAGTTTTACTTCAATACTAAAGCTTTTGCTATAGAAAGCAAGTTTAAGATGACAAATGCCTACATTAATTTTTCCAGATACAAGTAGTTTTTAAAACTATTACACCCTTGGAAAAAAAGTATCACGTTTAATATTTTTTGAATGGAAGGCACTAAAGTGGCAATTACTATTTATGGTTGGGTAATTGATCAGTTGGAAGAATTCTTTAGGGAAAAAATTACTTTTGTATATAGCACATCATTTCATATGAACTATTGTATAGTAAATGCAGAGAAATTCATGGGCTGGTTTGACAACTGCACAACTTGAAGAACCAATTCAGAATAACCTGGAAACCATGCTTCCTTCAGGGATTATCTAGCTAATGTGTTTCAAATTTAGAATTCAGTCTCCAACAGGATTTGAATCCAAACTTCAAGTGAGTGAGCTGACAAATACACTGTCGCAAAGATGCTCAGATATAAATTCACTCTGCAATGGCAAGGTATTTATTTACTCCAAACTATTACTTTAAGAGAACAATAACATGTAAAGAAACTTTAACATAGGAATTTGACTGAAACTTATTCAAGTTCTATAGATCTTGAAGGATATTGTTAAGAAACAAAACTTAAAAATAAGATTAAACAGAGAAATTTTAGTTTAACAAAACTTTGTTGAAAAAAAAAAAAAGTATCTAAATGCACAAAATTCACTAAGCTTTCCAGTATTCTGGTCCAGGGTTAGACAGCAGTATATCAAAGATGAAGTACACAAATCTGATGAAGCAAAACAAATTTTAGCTATATATCAGTCTCTGGAAGTGGTTGATAATTAACTATAGTTGGAAATATGTTAAATAGAAGTAGGATATGGACTAACACCTTCAAGCTGCTGCTATAGAAGAGTTGGTAAACTTATAAATGTGAAAGAAATTATAATGCCAAAGTAATAAGTTGAAGAATTCACTGTGCGCAGGATACCAACATAGAAGAACAAGGGAAAGGAAAGAAGAAGTGTAAGAAAGGAAGATATAAAAAAGGCTGAAAGAATATAAGTATAACAATTTGATTAATGCAATAACAATATTTTTATTAATGCTGGTGGTGTGTGTGTGTGTGTGTGTGTGTGTGTGTGTGTGTGTGTGTGTGTGTGTGTGTGTGTGACAATTACCAGCATTGATAAAAATACTGTTTTGGAGAGAGAGAGAAAAAGAAAAAAAAAACTTGGGATGCTATCAGTTACTAGCTATGGCAAGCATGAGGAGTAAACTAATTTATATCTTTTATTTTTCAGAATGGATTGATAAACCTGTATGCAAACAAGAAAGGTGGTACAAAATGAAAAAAAAAAAAAAAAAAAACAAGCTCTCTTAAATACTTCCAACCAGTATTTAAATAAAAGGAATCACTGTAACAGAAGCAAACAAAGATTGCTAACTTAATACATAGATCTCATCATGGAGACACTGTCATGAGTTGCCTTGATATTGTACTACTCCAAATAAAACATGTGGCTCTAGTGCATAAGGCATACCATAAATCCAATCCACTTCATTTACTCCATCTTCTTACACTGCAAATATTTCCCATTAGTGGATTGATTGTTTTCACTGCGCCTACCTGCCCAGTGATGAGATCACAAGGATCTAACCCTGGGTCTGGATAGCGTCACACACTTTAAATAAAACAGCAATATGACTCTCCACCGGACCCATGCATTTTATTTATAGTAGTGCAATACAAAGGCAACTCATGACAGAATGCTACATAACAACCCTATATGTACGATGATATTATATAGCTCTTGTAGAACAAGGCTTTTGCCTAAAACCCATTTGATTTCATAAGCTAAAACAGGAAAAAGTTAAATTTAGTACCTCAAAGGAAATTAACCATCCATCTGCATACAAAGCAGGATCACAATTGACCCCAGCCATATTTCTTACTGTTGGAACAGGCTTCCATCTGTTGTGGAAGTGCATGGTTTAAATAAATTCAAGGAAGAACTAAAATTCTTAGAGGGTATGCATGGGAGAAGCAAGTAGTTTTTTTTTTTTTTTTTTTTGCTGATGCTATATAAGCTTGCTTTCTTGCATCATTTGCTGCTACTACTACACTTTGTTTACAGAATGTCCGGGATCGAGACAATGTTGATCGCATTTTTTAACAAACGCAGCAATTCACAAGTATTTTGTACCTGAAGGCAAGCGAGTATGTTGCATTCTACATACAAGTGTTTCCAAAACTACCAAGGCATGTTTCTTGGGTGAAGGTCAATTTCAAGAGAAGTTGCAGCTGGTTCTTCTTGCACAATCATGCCCCCACCCATTCCACACTTGTTGTGAAGACATTTCTGATAAAACATGGCATTGTACAGATCAACATTTGTACATCTACAATGACTTGTATGGACAGTTGATCTGAACAAGCCTTCTCTCCTAATCTAGCACTGGAATATTTCTTTCCCAAGGGGGAACCTGCCATCAAAGGAGAGATTTCAGGATATTGAGTACAAATAAAAATATCACTGCTGAACCAAACATCTTTGGATGCCCTCACAGCCTCTTTTCAGAAACTTAGTGTCATGTGTGCATTCAGTCAGGTAGTCATTACTTCAAATAAAAATAAAACCATTTTTGAGGTCCTTCACTTTGTATTCTTTTCATATTCTTGCCTTTCTCGTGTATGTATTGAGACTGGTCTAATAATAACACAATTATACAACCAATGCTGATCCTGTGGCCAGAAACACTGAGAGAAGCCAATAAGATGCTGACAAAACTTGTTCAGGATAAAACAAAGGTTGGAGTCAGTCAAAAGAGAACCCAATACAACTATGGTAACCAAAGAGGCATTTCAGAATGCACAACTCATCATAACTTGTTGTGGAAGGGATATCATAGCTAACAACTGAACCAGGCTCTACTCCTGCCAGGATTAAAAAAAAAAAAAAAAAACAACTCAGGAATACCAAAGCTGGGGGCTGAAGAAACTGCCAGGTCTGAAGAATTTTGGTCCCCTTGTTTCACTCGTGCCAAGAGGAATGCCAAAATATGGTGAAAACAGTATATTCCTGGCAGGACGTGTCCATGAACTGCCAGGTGTCAAAAATGCAGACACTGTGATAGTGGTGTGGGAGAGTATTTTCATAGTGCACATACTGGATCCCCCCTCAATACCAGTGGTGCTACATTTGGATTCCACAGAATTCTGAAATGGTGAACACTAACAGTAACTGAGCCTTGCTTTTTGCATGTTCATTACTTTAATGCAAACCAGTTTCTCTGTAAACAATGCCCAAATATGGAAACAAGTCTGCTATAAGAAATGGATAATCCTGCAATTTTACTTTGCAAGAGCTCTAAAAGTAAAGCAGAAAACAGAACTTCTGCAAATTCCATGAACGAACTGTTTTTATCTGATAAAGATAGACAAATCCTTGCATTTTGAAAAGTGAGCAACAATTTGGGTAAAAAAAAATATGCTTAATAAACTGTAAAAACATTAGTGCATATGTTAACCTTAGATTATGATTTTTTGTGCTTCAGAGGGCAACTTAGGTTTGAATATGGTATATTTAATTATGTTACAAATTCTGCCAAGTCTGACTAATCCTGGTTCTGTTGGCTCACTTGTACCAAGAGGAATGCCAAAATATGGTGAAAACAGCACATTCTGGCAGGATGTGCCACGGACTGCCAGGTGTCAAAAATGCACACTGATGTGACCATGGTGTGGGGAGTCCAGTATGTGACTAATGCTATTACACAGCTATAATATATTACCAAGTTTACTGATATCAGCTTATTCTTGAAGGATAAAGAGTTTTAAACACACATACCTTGTTTTCACATAGTGAAGTCCAGCTTCCATGCAAATTATTTTCTTGACACCATGCAGTTAGTACTTCTTTATCAGGAATCACAATTCCAACTACACAAGACTTGAATAAAAAGTTAAGTATTAATTATTTCATTGGCTTTCTCTCATACTCATATACATAATATACTGGAAAAACATTCAATTACAAATAAGTATAATTTCAATTCAGAAATAATGTATTAATAAAAAATTTAATGTTAATATTCTTAAAATAGACAATATTCTTAAAATAGAAAAGGAAATAGACAAAAAATTTTAATACAGAAAAATACATTTCTGTATTAAAATTGCCTTTTACAAGGCGATAATCACCTCCAACAGCAAATGGGGGAAAAACCTAAAAACCACCAGGGTACCTACTCACCCACAACAGTATAGGCCAAATAGCCTTCAAACAGTGCCATCTGGGTGGTGGTATCTGCTGAGAATAAATAATATACTGTAGTCTTCTCCATTGGTGAAGCATTACTTATTTGAGATAGTGCAATATCACAGCAACTCGCTATGAAGGTATTCACAATACACCTAAAATGATGCCATTTTCAGCTATTTTAGAGTTTGTTGTGTACTAAGATGCTACTGCACAAACTTGTATGTTGATAAAATAAATAAGTAATAAAAGAAAAGGAAATAGACAACCTATGCATTTCCTTCCTCCCATAACTATTCAGCTGACCTCTGAATTTCCTCCAACTGTCAGTAACTTATTGCAGTAATTTATAATTTGCTGGCTAAAATAAAACTTTCTGCAGTCCAGTCTAAATTTATGGCCCGAGTTCTAGAATCATTTATAACCGTGAAACTTCCCTCATTCATTTACTTTTGCCTCTCAAACACCTTAATCAAGTCTCCTCTAAGGTGCCTAGTTTCCAAGCTGTGCAACACATATATTGGAAGTCTTTTCTCAAATGGATAGCTTTTTCCCAATCTCACCAGGTGAGTTACCCATCTTTGGACCCTTTCAAGAAGCACTGTCTTTTTTTTAGGCTTGAACACAGTATTCAAAGTAAGGTCTAACAATAGGCTTGTATAATGGGATTATGATGTCCTCATCTCTAATAGAAAATGTTTGATAAATCATCAATACGACAACATGGGCCCTCCTTGCAACCTGTCTACAATTACTGGAGAACTTCAAGTGCGACTGTATTGTAAATCACAAATCCCTTTCTTCCACTATTGACTTTAGTTCAGCTCCACCAAGTGCACAAGTTATTTTGGTAGGTAACTGTTCCCCAGGTGCTGGAATAAAGCACAGATGCCATTTTTCTGACCATCCCTGAAGTCTATCTAGGTCACATTGAAGAGGCTCTGCTTGGTGGTTATGAATAATTACTCTACCAATCTTTACATCATTTGCAGATTTAGACATCACACCCTCTATCCCTTCACTGATGTCATTTAAGAAAATCAAAAACAGTGGTTCCAATACTGATCCCTGAGGAACTCCACTTCTCACATTAACCCAATCTGAGGAATAACCATTTATCACAACCCTCTGCTCCTACTATCCATCTAATGATTTTCCCTGTGATTTCAACCTGTTCCAGCTTAAAGTAACTGCTCATGTGGAACTGAGTTAAATGCTTTGCTGAAATATATATAAAATGTCAAAATTATTCCCTAAATTCAGCTCATGAGTAACCCAAAAGGGTTGACCAGATTTTTAAACATGATTTTCTCTTTACAAAATCATGCTGCATATCCCTCAGAATTCTATTTCTATATAAATGGACCCCAAATTCCACCCCTGTTCATTTTCTCCATACTACTGAAGTTAGATGGATCGGTAATTCCCACTACACTCTTAAATACATTGGCACTTTTCCAATACAACAAAATCTCTCCAGAGTCCAGTGTTGCTCTCATAATCAGCCTCAAACGGGTCAAATGCACTCACTTGCTACCTCCCTTAAAATTATAGGGTATATGCCATCAACCCCAGGAGCCTTACTCACCTGTAGACTTAAATTTTTTTCATTAAATAATCATGTGAAAATTTCAATATTGTTAATTACTTTAGCATTAGTAGAGGCATATGATGCAAGAAAGCAAGCTTATGCAGCATCAGCCAGAAAAAAAAAAAAAAAAAAAAAAAAAAAAACCTGCTCCCATTTCACCTCTCCATTCATTCCAGCCTTAAATTTATTTAGGCTATCAACTTCCACAACAAAGGATGGAAGTCCGTTCCACCAACTAACTACCCGCTGGCTAAAGGCAAACTTCCGCACATCTATCCTACAACTGTCTTTCCTCCATTTGCATTTATGCCCTCTAGTGATTATTCTGAGCAAGAAGAAGTATCCCATCAGCATTGAGCATGCTCAAACCATTCAAGGCTTTATACACCTCAATCAGATCATCTCGCAGGTGTCTAGTCTCCAGACACTAATTTGCAAAACTTAAGCCTCTCTTCGTAAGAGCAACCCTTTGTTCCATTAACTAATCTTGTTGCCCTTCTCTGTACTTGTTACAACAGCTCTACATCTTTCTTAAAATTAGGCCTCAAGACCTTATACAGTACTCAAGGTGTGGCCTGACCATTGCCTTATACAAGGCAATGGTCAGGCCATTCTTTTTATGAAAACCCCAAACACGAAAGGTATCAAAACCTATAGTACTTAGTACTGTGCATGGGTTGAAGGAGAAGTATGGGGGGGGGGGTGCCGGAAACTTTGCTCTAGAGACTAAAAATGGGTTTCACCACTTCAAGCCTCCAATAAGCAAAGTGGTGGTATTTCACCGGTTGATGAAAGTCATCTACCGCCATATCCCTGCTAGAAAAATTCATGTATATCATTGACAAGAAATCACGAGTTACTCTTGCAGACAGTCTGCATTGTTCAGAAAACTTCATATCTGCCTGCACAATTACCCCCAGGTCCTTTTCATTCTTTACCACTGTCAGTGTAGTACCACAGAGTTGATACATTACTCTGGGGTTACTGCTTCCCATATGTAGTACTTTACATTTGTCAACATTAAACTTCATTTGCCACCTCTCAGGCCACCTGTTCAACTTTTCTAGATCCTGGTGCAGCAGCGTACTCTCATTAGTGTCCTTAACAACCCTGCCAACCTTCGTATCATCTGCAAACTTGGACATTATGATTGATGATGGTATATCAAGCTTAAAGCCCAAGAAACCTATAGGGAAAAAGAAATCCAAATAAGAAAAAATTAGTCAAGAAACACTTGTTATGATGAACCAAAGGCCAAGATAAACAATGACAAGGAGAAAATTGAGTATACTGAGTTATGCAAAGCCATTGGAAAGAAACTTAAGAGGACATAAGATTTAACACAAGGAAAGTAGAGCAAATATTAAGGGAAAACAAAGTACATAAATGAACAGCCATGAGCAGTAATAAAGAAAGACAAATTATACTGAAACTGAAGAATAGCGATGGTGTACTTATAAATAGCAGAGAAGGCATAATTCAAATAACAGAAGACTACTATAGAGAATTATATAAGGAGCTAGGAAATGATGCCAGCAGTGGGGAATATGGATTGCAAATTAGCAACACATACGACATACCAGATATTCTTCCTGATGAGGTAGAACATGTGTTGAGAAAATGAAGAATCAGAAAGCCGAGAGGGAAGATGAAGATTACTATGGAGTTGTTAAAATTGGGAGGAAGAGAAAAACTGGCAAGGCTCTTCACAAAACTGCATTAGAAAAGATGTGCCGCCTAAGCAGTGGAATAATGCAATCATAGTTTTGCTGCATAAGAAAGGAGATAAATCAGAAATTGGACCAATTAGCTTGTTATCCCACATCTACAAGTCGTTCACAAGGGTCATTATTAACACATTAGAAAGAATACTTGATGAGAATCAACCAAAAGAGCAAGCTGGCTTTAGGACAGGATTCTCAACTATGGATCACCTTCACGTAATATCACAGCTAATGGAGAAAGCTAATGAATAGAAAACACCATTATGCCTGGCATTTGTGGACTATGAAAAGGCATTTGACTCCATACAGCATAAGGCAATGTTTCAGGCACTGGAAAGACAAGGCATAGATACCCCATATATTATGATTTTGAAGAAAATATGAGAACACTATCTCCTTTATTAGACTAGACAAAGACAGTAAAAAATTTTAAATCGAGAAAGGAGTTCGACAAGGAGACACTATCTCCGAAGCTGTTTACTGCTGCCCTTGAGGAAGCTTTCAGAAGATTAGATTGGTTGCAGAAAGGAGTCAATGCGAATGGAGAGTACCTAAACCATTTACGATGACATTGTGATCACATGCAGATGACACTGTGATCATAAGCCACAATCCCAAAGAATTAGAGGAAAATCTTAATCAGTTATGCAGAGTTAGTAAGGATTTTGGATTAAAGATGAATATGGCTAAAACAAAAGTAATGATGAACAAATATGCCAGAGAAAGGGATATAATCATTGAAGGAGCAGTACTTGAAAAGGTGGATTCATATACTTATCTAGGACAAGTTATTTAGCTGTAATAATGATACATGGCTGGAAGTCAAGAGAAGAATACATTCTGGATGGATAGCATTCAGGAAATAGTCACATACTGAAGAGCAATATCCCAGTTCGTCTGAAACATAAAATAATGAACCAATATATACCTCCCATCACGACTTATGGAAGTTGATCTTGGGCACTCACAAAAAGAATGAATGAGAAGCTGAGAATTACACAGCAAAGAATAGAACGAATTATATTGGGAATCAGATTGTTAGATAAGAAGAGCAACACATGGATTAGGCAGCAAACTCAAGTAAAGGACATTCTTATCAAAACTAAAGAACTAAAATTGTCTTGAGCAAGACACATAACTCAAAGACACAATGACAGATGGAATAAGAAAATAACACAATGGTACCCAAGAGGAGTTAAAAGAAAACCTGGAAGACAACGCCGGAAATGGAGATTGGTTTGATTTGTTTGGATTTTTTTGGCACATTAGCAACTAAGGCTATAATGCGCCAAGACTAGGTAATATTTAAAAAATTTTAATTCTCGGTGACCTAATCAGTAAGTCCACCATGTCCAGATATATAATAACAAAGCCAGAAATGGATATGAAATTCATGAGTTTGTGGGTAGTAAATGGATGGCCATTGCACAAAACAGAAGGAACTGGAAAGTTGCCGAAGAGGCCTTCATTCTGCAGCTGATGACAATCAATATCATTTATAAATACAGAAAATAACAATGGACCCAACACCGAACCCCGAGGGACTCAACTAATAACATTAGTCCATGATGAGCAGTGTCCATTGATTACCACTGTCTTCTCCCACTCAACCATCTTCCCTTTATCCATAGCAGCAATTTGCCTCCAATGCCACACTGCTCCAACTTTTGCAGCAGTCTTCCATGTGCAACAGTATTAAAAACTGTTTCTAAGATCCAAATATATGATATCAAAGTTATTCTCTGCATCCAGTTCCTTTGTGACCACATCATAGTATCAAATCAAATGGGTCAGGCAAGACTTTCCCTTAACAAAACCATGCTGTGTCTGAGCTATAACTGAAGTCTTGTCAAGATGATTCTGCAGTGCTTCTTTAAAAAGTGCCTCCCTTAATTTTCCTGGAACAGAAGTTAAACTAACAGGACAATAATTACTTGTCGCCCTTTGATCTTCCTTTGTGAATCGGGGTCACATTTGCACATCTGCAGTCCATGGGTACCTCCCTGAGTCCAAGGAAGCTCTTATAATTATGGCTAAGGGTTTGCTTGCTTCCTTTAATACTGGATAGATCCCATCCACCCCAGGTGCCTTTATGTTTATCTTCAACAATTTCTCCCCCACTTTCCTCTCAGTTATTACAAAATCATCTAGCTCACTGCCAGAGTTTAATTCACCTCTGGCATTCCCCTCCCTGAATAACTCCTCATGTGTGAATTTAGATGCAAAATACTCATTTACTTTGTTAGCCACCTGAACAGGATCATCAACAGTTGAACCATCAATATCCAGTGGACCAATCTGATTCATCCTTCTAGAGTCTACATAGGTAAAGAACTCTTTGCTGTTTTTCTTTGCATCCTTTGCCAAAGCTTTCTCAAAATCTACCTACTTGCCTAATCTCCTTCATGACTTGGTAACAGACCAGCTTATATCTATCATAGGCTTCCATGTCACCCATTAATTTATATGGGTGCCACACATTTTTCTTCTCTGCCACATGTCTCCTTAGTCCATATGATATCCATTTAGGCCTAAAGCTTGAACAATACTTCTTAATTGGTATGTAAAGCCTAGTAGCTTCCAAGATAAATTCTTGGAATGTCTCCTACTTTGAATTTGTTGGTAACATCATCAGTTGGTCCCACCGTATAGAATTTATATACTGTCTCAGACCACCGTAGTTGCCTTTACGAAAGCAAAAATCCCTTTACCCCTGATGGTAGTTGTGTTTGAGTAAATCCCATTTCAGTACACTGTGATCACTGTGTACTGAAAACATGTTGATGTAGAAAATAATCATCCAATAAATCCATGCTAGTGTGAGTGACCAATCTACAAATTCCAGTTAACATCTGGGAAATTAAAACCCCCATTGTAAGACTGATTTACTGGCCCACTATTTCCCTGTACAGTTTCTTATTATACTCAGTCATTAGGCCAATAACACACTCCTACTCTCAATTTTGATCTCCCAATGCTTATGTCACACCAAATTCACTCGACACTGCACTGTCCAGCAATTGACGGGCTTCACTTCCTTAGATCTTGTGTTTCTTAACTAATAGCATAACCCCTCCTCCCTTCCTATCTTGTCTATCATTCCTGTACACATCGTACTCCCCAAATTCCAGTTCTGTATTCCTTATATCTGTGTGAAACCACATCTCTGATATCCCAACAATATCAGCCTTTGATGTTTTGACCAACACCTCAAATTCATCAAATTTATTCACTCAACTCTTAGCATTGGTGTACACGCACGTATACATGCACCTGTTCCTATTCTTAGCTACCCTACCACAACCCATGTGTTTACTTGTACTGCAATGACTCCCAACTGTCTCAGAAATACTTTGCATCTTGTTTTTCAGGCTACTGCTTATTCCAATAGAAGCAGTGCAAGAATCACCTCTGCCAGTGGCTTATTACTTTTTTTTATAAAGGGTGCTTATTTACTGTATGCATGCATTTTCTGTTCCACATACCATTAACAAATAAGCAATGCACATACTAAAAAAAGGAGTTACTTGAAAGGGTCCAAAGAACATGCCTTTGAGATTGGCAAAAGGGCATCCACATGAGGAAAGACTTGGAATATTAAGGGTTGTTAATTATTAGAATGCCTCCATATGTTGTTGAAATCAACGTACTGTGGAAATTCAAAGCTCAGCCCATATAGCTAATATAAACAGCCATATTTCACAATTTATGAATTGCTACTAGCTATGTTATTTCATAGAGTAATTTTATAATAAATCTGATTTCAGCTGGGAACAGTTAACCTGGCAAAAACAAGTGAAAAAAAAAAAAACTTCCCCACATTTGAGATGAACCCTGGATGTTAAAAGAATATCCCCCCACCCCACTAAAATTACTTCCCACTGATGAAACTAAATCATGCCAGAGGGCAACTAATTACATGAGAACACTATTCTGGTTTGATCTTCCCAAGCAAGGTCATCCATGTTTATTTAATCTTTCCTAATCAAAGTCATTTAGATGTACCTATATATTAAACATTGTCATTAAATAAAACAAGTTGCCACAAGCATATAAAATTCAAAAGTAATGTGTAAACTTACCTGTAAACTTTCACCATGAACAAATATCTGGGAGATAAATAAACTTGATAAATATATATTTTCTATCTTTTCTGGAGCAATGTATTCTCCTTGGGCCAATTTAAATATATGTTTTTTTCTATCCACAATCTTTAGAGTACCATTCTGCAATTAAAAATATAACCAATTGTGAAGTCAAGATAAAAATTCAGATTATTCATTAGCCTTAACATTAAATAATGACTGATTTTACTGTTACAGAGAATATCAAGATTGTTTAAATTAAAAAAAAAAAAATTTTTTAAAAAGATCCTAAACATGAAAGGTTGTTAAAATCTAATACTTTTGTATTCAGAAACCTGAAGCAAATCTTGACAAAGTACTTAAATTCTGTGCACTGATTTTTCTCCTAAATTCAGAGAGTTGGGGGGGGGGGGATTAGAACTACATATGAATTCAGGAGGGGAAAAAAAAAAAGCTCAATATCAATGTATACATAAATAGAGAGAACCACAAAATAAACAGGCACTGAAATACTGTCATATCATTAGTCATAATGTATTGCTTTGGATTAAAAAAAAATTAAATTTGCAAAACACAAAGTAGGAAAAATTACAACTGCAGAAAAAATTAATTACAAACAGTATAAATTACTTATAATAAAAATGATTGAAAATGTGACTATTACATTACTAAAACCCTTCACACTATTTTATACATAAAATGATAGATTTATTCCTTTGTCATTTCTTTTACTGTCCTCCACACCAATATTTCTCAACCAGTATTATATACAGCAATACCCCACATAGCATGATAATTAGTACCGAAACTATTCAGTGTTATGTGAAACACGTGCTGATTGAGGTATAATTATAATGGGTTTTAACTGAATGCATACCAGAGAAAGTCTACAAATTATAATAAATCTATAAACAATTTGCACTTGATAGCTAATTAAAAGGATTTGAAATTTAAAAAAATTGCAAAAATTTTATTAATGAAAGATAACATCATGAGAGATGAGAAAAAAAGCTTTAAAAAAGTAGTTGTTTATTTAGGTATTTTAATAATGAAGTCTGGTGAAGCTGTCTCTTCTTTTTCACGGTGTACAAGTCTTTGTAGCGTTTAATCCCATCTTGTAAAATTTGCCATATCTCGATGCTACGTTCCACATTCAGATCTCCATTCTTAATCACTTTGCAGGCCATGTCATGTCCCCCCCCCCCCCCCAAAAAAAAACTTTCTCCAGTTCTTCCGTTGAAAATTATTTTGGTGGCACTTCAGTGTGTTATCCACTTCGGAATTGTTTTCCTCTTCTGCATATACAGTTTTGTTCATCAATTTCAAGGAGAGTTGCATCATCTAAGTCATTTGCATGTGAGTCAATGCAGTCACATACACTTGACCTAAACCAAGTCTTTTCTGAACTTCAACAATGTCTTCTGAAATTATCTGAACTTGCAATTCAAAACCAGTGAAATCATTTACCAAATGGGGCAAAACATGCTGCCAAACAGAATGCATGTTGTTGGCAGTGATTTCTAGCCAAGATGCAGATATTTTCGATTGTATTTAAAGGGATAAAAAATAAATTTTGAAATGAAAAGTTTGAAAAACTATCATGTCATCTCGTCAGGATGGAATTAAGAATACTGAACATTGTTGCACATTGCAGCTGACTGCCTGAAGGGAGCTATTGTCACATGTGCATGGTAGACAATAGAGTTGGCACTGCAGCATATACAGGGTGTCTCAAAATATTGGTAAAACATTTAGGGGAAGTAGGTAACATCTAAAGGAATGTGAATCGCATAGGAACCCATAACCGGAAATGTCATAGGAAAGTAGTAGCAGAGGTACAAGAAGCAGAAATGACACAAGACAGTAATTAGTGGCAAACATTTATTTGACATAATATTAACAACGGAGTACAAGATGGATGCATTTCGTGATGTTAACAGATGCTCGAAGGTTCCACCATGAGACGCGATGCATGCGTAACACTGACGCAGCATGGATTGGCGGACACTGTTGAACACACCTGGAGTTTTTGACAGTAGCAGCAATGCAGACAAATCTCGCCACGAGATCCATTTCCGTCTCCACAGGCGATTCATACATGACAGATTTGAGTGTCCCCACAGAAAGAAATCAAGGCTCAATAAATCAGGTGAACGTGGGGGCCAGGCAATGGGTCCACCATGGCCAATCCACCGACGCCCAAAATGCCTGTTAAAATGGTCACAAACACACCTTCCATAATGGGCAGGCACCTTGTCATGTTGAAACCAAATTTTGCATCTCACATTTGCTGGAACATCGTCAAGTAACCCTGGTAGAACTTGTTCAAGAAAGATCTGATATTTAGCGGAGTTCATGCGGGATGGTAACAGGTATGGGCCGACTAAGCAGTCACCGACCATACCTGCCCACACATTTATTGCAAAGCGATGTTGTGTCACATGGGGGTGCACACCATGTGGGTTGTTGTGAGCCCACACATGAGCATTGTGCTTATTGAATAAGCCTCATCCGTGAGTGAAATAAGCCTTCCGTGAACAAAACATAGGTTGGAAAATTAAGTCTTGAACACTTTCTTGGAGAACCCACTGTGCAAAAGCCACACATGCAGGATGATCTTGGGGGAGCAGTAACTGATCCCTTTGGAGATCAAAGGGTTGTAAGGAATCTGTTGTGCCAGACATGCTGTACACTGCAACGAGACACTCCTAAGGAAGAGGTAAACGGCATGTGTGCTGATAGGATTATTCTGGACGGCATTCCCACTTTCTTCCATGGCAGGAGTTCGCGTCGAACATGGTCTGCCCACACTACTCCTGTTACCTCTAAATGACCCATTACTCACAAATTTTGATGCACACGCACAAACAAATGGTCTGGTACATGTCTGTCTGGGAAGCGTTCTCCATAAATTTGTTGAGCAGCTCGTCCATTGCCCTCTGCTCAACACACAAACAAATGGTGGTCTGGTACATGTCTGTCTGGGAAGCGTTCTCCATAAATTTGTTGAGCAGCTCGTCCATTGCCCTCTGCTAATCCATACACTAGGTGCATGTCTGCCAGCTCCCAGTTCATATATCAATGAATGCTCTTCGTGCGGAGACTACTGCTTGAATGAGTAAACCAGAAATTTTCCCTCTCGTGAACTGATGAACAGCACCATCTACCAACTTACGGTGACGTTTCCGGTTATGGGTTCCTATGCAATTCACATTCCTTTAGATGTTACCTACCTCCCCTAAACGTTTGTACCAATATTTTTGAGACACCCTGTATGTAATAGTAACTGTCTAGGCTATTGAATGAGTTTTAGTATGTACAGTAAATCTGGTTTGAACTTAATTGAAAACCATGCTGTTTGAAGCTGTGCTAAGCAAGAAATTGCTGTATACACTTCATTTTACTTTTAATCATTCATCTTACTTTCTACCCTCAAAGCCTTGTACACCTCAATCTGGTCTCTTCTAAAAGTGCCTAGTTACCAAACTCTGCAGTCCACATATTCAGTCTTTCTTCATATGTCCTTTTCATATCATCTGTTGATATGCCCACTGGACTCTGTCAAGAAGCTCTTTCTTTACATGCAGTTCCATACTTGAACACAACATTCCAAGTGCAGTCTTACATTTGCTTTATATAATGGGATTATGATATCCCTATCTCTACAATCAAATGATGATAAATCAGTAAGACGGGCTTTCCTTGCCACCTGTCTGACCTTACTATAACCCCTAAATCATTTCTTTCACAACTGCTGTTAATCCGACCCCACCATGTGGGTAAGTTATTTTGGGGTATCTATTCCCAAGTGTAAGACATTGCATTTTGCTGTATTAAAACTTGGCAGCACTTTTCAAACCATTCCTGAAATCATCCTAAAGAAGCACTGCCTGGCACTGATTAACTACTCTACTGATCTTGACATATGCAAATTTTGAAATCGTGCCATGTATCACTTTGTCAGTCATTAAGAAAATCAAAAACAATGATTCCAGTACTGATCCTTGGGGTATCCTACTTAAATAAAATAAATTTTCTGTTTATACTCCAGCACGACAACCAAGTCAGTAGAATTTACAATAAATAGTCAATACAAATATTTATCATATTTAGTAGTCACAGGCTTGAACCCAGGTCCACTCAAGGAACCCGTGCTATGCACTCTTGCTCCTGACCTGGGCTACGTCAGGCCATTTTCTTAAACAGGATCAATCTGAAGAGTAGCCATTACTTACAACTCTGCCTCATACTTTTCAGCCACCTGCAACCCATCTAAGGATTTTTCCCTTCAATTCCAACATGTTCCAAGCTTACAGATTAAGCTCTCATGAGGGAACAAGTCAAATTCTTTGCTGATCTCCAAATAAACAGTATAGATATTTTCTACATCCAATTCATGAGTGACTATTAAATTAGCTTATCAGGTTGATTAAACATGATTTTTCCTTTATAAAACCATGCGTTTCCTTTAGAATTTGATTTCTGTCCAAATGATCCTATATTGCATTCTTGATTATTGATTCAATGATTTTTCCTACCACCCAAGTTGCACTAACCAGTTGTCCAACTAGCTCTTTGAACCACCTTTAGGTACTGGTGACACATTGGCACTTTTCCAATCCAAAGGAATTTCTCTTGAGTACAAGAGTGCTCTCATAATTAACCTTAATATTTAATGCTTAATGGTCTTGCCACCTCCTTCAAAATTACTGGGTATACATCATTAACTTCAGGAGTCTATTTCACCTTTATGCTCAATTTTTTCCAAAACAAAAATCTACAATTTCAATATCATTAATTTCATGTTGCTCAGCTTCATTGTTCAGTTACCCCTTGCTATGAAAGCTTTTTTCTATAAAAATCAATGCAAAGTTCCATTTATCTGCAATATCAACTGTGTTAGCTAAAACTTTCCTGCTCCCATTAAACAAGGGTCTGATCTGATTTGGTCTTTTCTTATAGTATGCAGATAAGTGAAAAATACTTGTGCATTTTCTTAACCAATGACTTCTCAATATACTTTTGTCAAACCTAGCTCTTTCTGTGGTACTATAACATATCAACTAGGCTTCAGTACTTTTCACATAACTATAGTGAAAATTCTATTGGATTGGGCAGATCACTATTGATCCATCTCAACATCCTTCTTGTGATTCTCTCTCTCTCTCTCTCTCTCTCTCCCTCTCTCCCTCTCTCCCCCCCCCCCATAATTCAACTGTATTTGTGTTGTGTGCTTTCTCAATTGATGAAGGCACATGTAGCAGCTTGATCTCTCAATCTCCTTTCCTGAAAGCAAAACCCAGCAGCAGTGGCTAGTAACCTGATGGGCAACCTATGAAAATAACATTTCCACATTAACATTTTTAATCAATGATTAAAAATAGAATTTTTTTTTTTTTTTAAACCTTCCCAAAGAGCCAAACTCCTGAAATAGTTTTTTCTCTCCTCTTTGCAAAATTGAAATTGTAAAAATAAACTCTGTACATAAGTGTTTTTAAGCATTAATTTGTTCTTATTTCTACTTGACTGCCCAATATTGGAGTATAAAATCAAATCAGAATTTAAAAAAAAAAAAAAAATGTAAAATACTAATACTGAATTTGTAGTAATATAGTGCTAAAAGCAATTTATTCTTTAATACCATAAAAAGTATTAAAATCTAAAATTAAATAATTTAAAATTAACAGTTACAATTTTTTTAACAATACCATATCTATCTATTTAGAAGGTATGGCAATAAAGTTCAGCCTGGTACAATAAAAAGAACACAAAGTGGAGCTCAAAAATGATTTTATTTTTATTAAAAATGTAATCACCACCTGACTGAATACACTAATTACATCACTCTAAAATTTTTTTTCTGAAAAGAGTAAGTGATGGTATCCAAAGAGATGTCCTCAACATACTGAAATCTTTCCTTTTGAGGGCAATTTTCACCTTGAGAAAGAGCAAGTCCACTGGTGCTACATTTTGTGAGTAGCAAGGATGATTGGTGAAACGCACAATTCCATGTTTCATCAGATATGTCTTTACAAGTGCAGAATGGGGGGGAGCATTATCGTGCAAAAGGAACCAGCTGCCTTTCACTCAAAATTGCAACTCTCTCATTTTGAGAGGTTTTCAGACACCCACTTCTTGGGTCATCAATCCATTTTTGAACCACTTATACCATTCAAATACACTGGTACAACTTAAAATTTCATCACCATAAAGTTCAACATTTCATACATTTCTGCTGCATATTTTCTCAGTTTAAAGCAAAATTTGATATTTATTCCTTGCTCCATTGTAAAATTGTGACAGGAAACTATAATGCTTCTAATGAAACTGGTTGTTACTTGCAACCAATCAGCCTACTGGAAAATCCAGCACCACCTGTTGGAGGAAGTTAACTAAAACTTAACACTTTTGTTTATTTTCAAACTCACTGAACAGAGATTTTCTAAACTGAACTATTATTAATGAACTGTAATACTTGAATACTCCCATTTTGTATAAATGTTCACTGAACCCTTCCTTCTGGAGAAGGACTTGTTTTTGAATTCTGAATTATTACTATTAAGGCATATTAGCAAATTAGAGTGTTTATACTAGTAAAAAAAAGGAGAATAAGGAAAGGATGAAACTTCTGGAGTAGTCTTAGGTTACCTTGAAAGGAATAAGGGAATTAAGTCAGAGAGGTAGGATGATTTTCAGACAGGCCACCTAAAAATAAGTGAAATGGCATCCTTCCTCATTTCTAGCAATGTGAAATTCTCAACAAGAAAGGATAATTTAAAAACAATACTTTCGCAGTAAGCCGCCTTGATGTATGTCATTCTATTACTGATTTATACATAATTAAAACTGTATAGCGGAGATGTAGGAGAAGGTAAAAAAAAAACCAAGCCAACACGAGCACCATGGCAAACTTCAGGAAACGTTTACCGGACAACCTCATTTCCCACTTCCGCAGTTTCTCCCTGCATTCTCAGTAAACAGATGGTGTGTGTTATCGGCAGTAGAAGTCTATAACAATGTATTGATTAGTTTTTTCTCATTATTAAAAGCAGATTATTGGAGTTCATGAGTGCAATGCCTTCACGGCTGAAATTTACTTAAGGGTATACCCTCCAGACTGCCTCAGCTTGTTTATTTCTTGCTGTTTTAAAATAGGAAAACAACTTCTACAGATTGTGCATGTTATTGGTAGTTGCAGTAGAAGTTAATTTTTCAATTTTAAAACAGTGGGAAGGGGAGATAAACACCAAGACTGAGGCAGTCTAGAGGGTGTACCCATAAATAAATTTCAGCCTACTCATGAATATCAATAATGAGAAAAACTAATCAACACATCGTTATTGACTTCTACTGCCACTACCAATAACACGCACCATCTGTTTACCGAGAATGCAGGGAGAAACAAGTTTGTCCAGTAAGAGTTTCACAAAGTTTCCCGTGGTTCTTGTGTTGGCTTTCTTTACCTTAGCTGAGATGTGCTCTGCAATTTTAGAACTCTACAATTAAAAAAAAAAAAAAAAAGTTTCATAAAGTTGTTTCAAGCTTGATAAAGTTTGAAAATCCTACACAGAATTTAAAAAAAAAGATTAAAATCACATTGGGGCATGTAGGGTTGAAAAGGTACCCTTGTTCACTTGGCAAGAACTAAATGTCTGTGGTCCTTTGCACCAGTTTACTCAATGGACCATGCTTTTTCTTCAAAAGTACAGGAAAAATTTAACAGTATTAAAAAAATATATATATAATATATAACTGCAGACATTATTCCAATGATAGCAGAAATGCTAGGCTCTGTGTACTAGTCTCAAGGGGAGAAAAAAGACATGGTAAAAACGAAGCTAGTTAAGTCTTTGGGCAGCACCTTATTACTATTCAATCCTAAAAAAAGTCCACATATTTCTAATTCTATGCCCATGTTACAAAGATACTTAAAAATCAAAATTTTGCACTTACAGGTAGCCACCTTCCAATATCTCCTGTGTGAAGCCAACCATCCTTATCAATTGCTTCTGCTGTCTTCTCAGGATCTTTTAAGTAACCTTTGAATACATTCAGTCCCTTTATGCAAATCTAAAAGGAAACAATTCGATAATGTGACCACCACTATAAACAGTATCAAAAGTAAACTACAGTCAAGGGGAAAAAAAGCAGATCAAGGTCAGTCTCACTAGGCTTCTAACTCACTCGCTTCATAGTAAAAAGTGAGTAGACCTACTGAATTACTTTGAGCCACCTGCTGTTTTTGCCTTACTATAATGTGAGGTATTAACATAAAAACCGCAAACTACAAAGCAAGACTAAAAAATGCAAGAGCTACACGATTCCCATAATTACAATCAATTCATCAGCTGTTCAGTGTCAGAAAAATTAATCCTTGGCATACATGCAGGTCTTAGTCATATCTTGTTTCATTATTTACTAAACCTGCTTTGTAAAGTATTAATTGGCATGATGGCTATAGCAAAAGGTTGGTAACATTCAACAAATAACTACAATGGAGCCTTCTCAAAGCAGAGAAAACTACGCAGAATACAAAGGAATTTAAGATAAAGCCTAAAGAATCAGTGCTTTCAAAAGAATAGCAGTATTTAAGTAAAGTTGCAGTGAAGGACCAAGAGGAAGTAGCTGAGCAGGCATATTACCATAACAGATGCTGTTTTAAGAGAACTGTTAAAGGAAAGTAGAAGACTATTCCTATGAGAATTAGCATCAAAACTGAATATTCCTTTGAAATGTGTTTTTTTTTTTTTTTTTAAATAATATCATGACTACAGCATTAAACATAGTTCACATTTAGACTAGAGACTAACTTGACAAACAAGGTGTTACTGTCAATTCATGAAAACATGTGGAACAAAGATTCTTTATAAACAATCACTTGTGATAAATCAGATATGACATGAGCTGTAATCTAGAGACCAACCAGCATTTAGAGCAAAAACTCCTCACTGCCAAAAACTGATATTGTTTCAATTTTCTGACAATAAAGGAAAAATTTTATAGCAATCTGAAACAGTAAATCTCTTTTTCAGGAGAATGCAAGAGCTCAATATCACCCTAATGCTCTAATGAGCACTGGTTCTACATCCCAGTGCATAAGCCATTTGCAATTTTGGGCTTTTTTTAAACTTTAAAATTTACAGGAGTATCCACAAGCAGTGTGGGGTGGGGGAGATAAACTGAATACCGGGCATAGTTTATACATTTAAGTTCACCCTCTTATTCCAATGCAGTTTCTTTTTTAATATAATAATGGCTTTGAGATTTTATACACCAAATCATTAACAATAAGAACCATTAGCTATACCCAACACTTCATGATATTAGCGCAAGTAAAAAACAAAACAAAAAACTGCTTGCATATGCACCTGCACACTGAGTGGACAGAAACATGGGATACCTACCTAGTAATGCGTAGGCCCATCTTTTGTCTGGATAAGGGCAGTCACATTGAGTCCACTAGTTCAAGAAAGTGTTCTACAGGTATCTCCATCCATGCTTGCTGCACTGCTGTCCATAATTCCGTCTCATTCCTGGGTGGAGGATCCAAAGCTTAAAGATGCTCCACACTCTTCATGTCCAGTGAATGGAGAGGCCATTCCATTGTGGTAAAATCTGCAGAATGCTCTTTGAACCAAGTTCTAGTCACCATGGCTCTGTGGAGAGGCACATTGTCCTGCTGGAAGAGTCCATTGCCCTATGGGCGCACGATGAACATGTAACCGGACCACTCAGATGCATCTAGATGTACTAGAGGTCCCAACGTGTGCCAATTGAACACACCCCAGACCATTACTGACAATCCACCTGCCTGAACAGTTCTTTGTTGACAAGACAGATCGGTCTCCAATCATTCAAGGTCCAGTGCAGATGTTCTTTCGCCCAGTCTAGGTGCAGAGTCCTGTGCCGTGGTGATGAGACTCTGGTGGGTTGGCGGCTCCCATAACCTATTACAGCTAATGATACCTGCTCAAGTGGAGCAGAGTTTCAAAGGTTATTTAGTATAATTGTTAAGTTTATTTTCATAAGTTTTTCCTGTAACAGTTTGATTTTGTAATATTATAAATAATTTGAAAGTTTCTTTCATTTAGAAAATTTTATAATGGTTATTACAAGATCCACCTTGAACACTTCGTCAGAGGGCACCGTGGCCATACGGAAACAGCAGACTGATTCCCAGGCGAGTCATGATTTTATCCTATGCAGAACCTGTGGCATGTATTCCAAGATCAACCTAGTGGATAATCCTAGCTCACTTGGAGATTCTTTTCTTTGTCACCACTGTAAGGAATGCACTGATCTTAAGTTAAAATTTGGTGCATTGCTAGAATAATTTGAGTCACTTAAAAAAATGGGTGTTTGCCCTCAACAATAATGTATCTGGGAGCTTGTCAGGGACTCAATACTCTAGTAACCCACCAAGTGATGGACTTCCAAATCAGGCCCCAGAACAGAATAACCAAGTGCAAACTATTCTGGTTCAAAAGGACTTAGTTTTATTAGGAGACACCATTTTCAGGGAAACAGGAAATATTTTTTGTAATAAGGATAGGTGGACTAGAACCACGGTATGTCTGCAGGAAGAAACTATTAATGTCATCAACAGACTGTCAGATTTTAAGGGGGATAAAGAGGATATTATTGATATGGGGACTAATGACATTAAGCATACACAATCCAACAATTTATTAGACAAACATAGGACCATGCTGAAGAAATGCCACGAGTTAGATCACAATGTCTACGTGTCTGCAATTCTGCCCAGGCACGATAGGGATTATATGCTGAAAGCCTTGTGGATTAACTCAAGACTTTAAGGACTCTTGGGGGAAAATTTTGGGGGCAAATTTATATCAGCTTTGCCTGCACTTGTAGGTAGAAGGAATCTGTTTTGTAGAGACGTGATACATTTGAACAAAGGTGGTGCAAGAGTTTTTACCAGTATTATTGGGGATACCTTAACCTTTTGCCTGTCCCGTGCATCACATGTGATACACACGACGTATTTTCTATATGCTTGTGCATCGCATGTGATACACACTTACTGGAGTTTTAAATACGATAAACGTCTGAAACTTACTCAGTTTTTCGATCTAAACTTGTTATAATTTGTCTTCCAACTCAGTGTGCATCACATCTGATTCACAAAGTGCAAGAATGTGAATTATCTGAAATAATATGGTGGAGTTACTAAATATATAAAAAATGCACAAATAAAAAGTAGCTTTTATTTCTCATTCAATACACTACATTATTTATGGTATTCATTGAAACAAGGTAGGCAAAATGGTTTGTCACATTTGACACATTCTGTTGAGACTTGTTTAGATTTTTTCATTGCTTCTTTGCGATTTTCCTTCGATATGATTTTTGTGTAACAACAATGACACCTTCTCCAAACAAGTTTTCCGTCTTCTCTTCTTGGTATATTTCGTAATGTGTCATATGGGATGCACACATCCTTGCATATCCTTGGTCCGTTACATGTACCCTGACCTACTAGATAAATTACTCTAGACAGCCACGCAATACGATAAAAATATATTTCATTTGAAATAGTTCAAATGAACTATTTCAAACGAATGTATAGCTTAGTACATGCAAAATATATGTGGACAGGCAAAGGGTTAAACATTCAGGGAAACTGCTAGTTTGGGTGGGGGGAGGTGACAAGGGTAATACAGATACGCGTTTATCTGATAATACTGGTCAAAGTAACACTTGCACATAACTTGAAAGTTCTTGTTTGTTACCACAACAGAACATAGCAAGATGTTCTGAGGGCAGAAACATTTCAAATGAGTAGGCAGCTATTGCCAGGGAAGTGAGCTTAAATAACTTTAAGGTGTGTGTCAGAGTAGTTAACTATACAAGAACACCAAGTCTTAATTGTTTATACAGTACTGTTAGATAAAATTAGTGAATTTGAACTGCTGGTTAGGACACATAACACTGACATAGGGCATACAGAAACATGGCCACTCAGAGATAAAGGATGATGAGTTTCAGTACAGTATGTATAATATATTTAGGAAGGATAGGGAAGAGAGAAGGGGTGGTGGGGTCATGCTTCTTATCAAAAGAAGCCTGAGCATAATGAAAGCTTTCCCAGATTCAGACATTTTGCATGCTAGTATAGAATCTGTACGGTGTGAGCTTGTTGGCAACAAAAGATATGAGAGTGGAAGTAAGGCCAGGTGATTGTGAAGGTTATGATGAGAGCCTCTATGTGCAAATGGAATGGGCAAGAAAGCACGAATGTCTTATTATGGGCAATTTTAATTTGCCTCTAACTGGAGCATATGGGAAGGAAACTCCATATAGGGGACAATTTTTAAAATCAACTAGATGAATGCTATTTGTATCAATGTCAGGGAAAGTACTAGGGAAAAGAATACTCTAGACCAGTGGTCTCCAAACTGTTTTGGTCATGCATCCTTATTTTACTTAAAAAAAAGACTAGCACACACACACACACCAGAATAAAAAAATTAAATATACAAGTTCAATATATATTTTTTTATTTATAAATAATTTACATGGAAGACATTATATCTAAAAATCACAATTTTAAAAAGATCACAAATGAAAAAATACAAAATTAAATTGAAGTTTAAAATTATATGAAATCATTAAAGTAACAAGTGTAGTAAATGTAATGTAATACGGTTTTATTTATAAATAATTTAAATGGTATGCATTATATCTAGAAACACATACATAAAATTTCATATAATTTGAAAAGATCACAATCTAACTCTGCAAAAATACAAAAAAAATGAAATTGAAGTACAAAGTGATATAAATCAAATCAATAGCACTTTGTTCCCACTATAATGTGCTTGAATATTGATAAAATAAAGCTGCATATTGAAGTATTAGAAAAAAAAACATTTTCATAATTAATAAATATTGATTTATTGCAGATTATATTGCACACCCCTACGAGTGCATGCACCCAACTTTGCAGACCACCACTCTATTCCAATCACCCATGAACCAGAAGACATAATAGGGTTGACAGTACAGGAACCATTAGCAGGAAGTGATCACAGAATTCTACAGTGGACAGTGAAGAGAGGTAGCAGTAGTTAAAAGCAAATGAAGGGGTAATTTCAGGAAAGAAAATGATGGCTTAAGATGCCAGATGGACTAACTAGATTAATTTCTCACAGAGTGAAAACAATTGAATTATGGGCTAAGGTAAAGAAAGCCAACACGAGAACCACAAGGAAACTTCGGGAAAACTTACCGATAAAAATAGTTTCCCACTACTGCAGTTTCTCCCTGCATTCTCAGTAAACAGATGGTATTATGTGTTATACTTCAAGTTTTTAAGATAGAAGAAGCAGGAAACAAATGCCTAAAGAAGTTTCATATTGAAAGAAGAAAAAACATGCCAGGTTTAAAAGCGGCAAAGGATCGGTTGACTTTATTGTTAGGTGGTAATGCTGTGGGGGATTTAAAATTAATACCCCTTTTAGTTTATTTGGAAGAGGGCCAAAGTTCAACCCAAAATCAACACATTTTTCATGATTAAATTCATGATTTTAATTAGAATTTTAAATTTGATACATAAGTAGTTACCACATAATTATACATGTAATATTATGTAAAATAATAAGAGGAGTATACATCAATATAGTACGTAGAACACTTCCGTATGATACCCTCCAGAAATTAAAACGGAAAAAACCGACAACTTACTGGTACATTAGAGTAAAATATAAATAATCAATTTAACACAATTCAAATCAATTTAAAACAATTAAAAGAATCTAAAGAAAATATTCAAAATGATTTTCCTTCCTGAAGCTGACAACGCTTTGACCGTATGTCGTGATCACAGGAATGAAAATTACCGACTCGGGTTAAACCTGAAACTTAAATAGTGATTATTTGTCTTTGCGCATGCACGTAAAGGTCCACGCATCAGAGATCAAATATGGCCGCCGAACATTAACAGAATTCTCGTGTAATTTAATTCCAACGGTTTCTGCAATTAATAGTCGCGTATAATTACGGTGAACGTGAAGTATTTTGGCCTCGTTAAATAAAAAAGTATGTTTTTCGTTAATGGCATGAAAGGCTAATTCTGACGCTGCTGAACGAGAAGCATGAACTGAGGCTTCATGTTGATTTACACGAATATTAAGAGAAAATCGCGTCGAACCTTGGTAAGATGAGTTGGTCACCGCAAGAAATGTATACCAGATCATTAATTTGTGTTGCGAATGCGGAAAGAACCGAGCGATTGTTCAGTATAGTGTGTAACTTCCGTATTGGCCTAGCTACAATTTTAAATTCAGTATCTTTAAAGAATCTGTTAAGCTGTTTGTGCCACTGTTTAACATATGGGACAGAAATAAAGTATTTTTTGATATTACTATTGTTGATTTGTGTAGTATTTTGTATCCTATCCTTAGCCTGTATCCTAATTCGGTTTATTGTGGTAATGGAATAACCCCTGTTTAAGAATCTGCTAGTTAATATTTGTATTTGAGTCCAAAGCAGATTCCGTCGTTGAATATTTATAGGCATTTAGAAATTGATTAAAGATAAGTCTTTTGTAGGTGAACGGGTGATAGCTATTATAATGTAGAAGCATACCGGTGTTTGTAGGTTTTCAATAGATGCTAAATTGTATTTTATTCGAGTCCCAGGTAAGCATGAAATTTAGAAAGTTTAATGACTTTGTATCCGTATCCTCCCTTTCCAATGTAAAACGTCTTGGATAGTACTACTATCGGTAATAACTAGAACAGTCTAAATACCTCCCACAGTATGTGATACGGGGTCGAAAAGGTGTCAAATGTATATGCTCAATTGTTGAGAGATAGATCTCTACATTAAGCCACTCAGGCTCAAACCCATTGGTAATCCAAAAATTTGTTTGTACACCTTGTCCCGAAAGGTAATGTAGTTGGCCTCAACTAACAGTTTAATTAAGTGAAAAATTTCCTTAATAGGTAGCTTCGTATAATTAATCAGTGTCAAGTTTTTATTTACCATATCCCAAATAATATCTAATGTGTATTCAACGTTTACATTCGTATATAACAAGGTAACATCTAGTGAGAATAAATTGTCATTGTCGCCGAGTCTACAGTCTTTAAGATTATTAAATAATGTATCGTAGTTCTTAATCCCAAATTGTATTACCTGTCTAAAGGGTTTTATAATGTTATAAAACTGTGTGGCTAAGGATGAAAATGCCGAGTTCCTGTAGGAAACAATAGGTCGAATAGGAAATCCAGTCTTGTGTAATTTTACCTGACCGAAAAGTGCAGGAATATTGTATGTTCTGGACTTCAATTCCTTTAACTGAACCATAGTAATGTAGTTGTTTTTTCGATACGTGGTTAACGTTTTATTGCATTGATTGACCAAATTGGTAAACAGTGCCGGGTCTACTTCACAATATGTGGAGGTATCTAACACAACTGAATCTAACTTATTAATATAATCATGTTTATCTAGCATTACCACTGTATCTCCTTTATCTGCCTTCTGTATAATGTCCTTATTTTCCCGAAGTTCTTGTAAAGCTGAACTGTCATGTGTATTTAATTTAGGAAGTCGCGTTTCTTTTATGTTATTCACTACTTGGTTAACTTGTTGAATAAATACATCTTTTTGTGGAACATTACGAAGTCCAAATTCGATATCAATTACACATTGTTTTTTTAGGTAGTTTGAGGTGGTAAATTATAATTTAGTCCTTTGGATAAAAGCGAAATCTGGTCCTGCAATAGTGTACACGAGGAAAGATTTGTAACCTGTTGATATGTCGGTTTGTTGAATACTGGGTGAGGAGGTGTTTATGAACTAGCTGACATATTCTGTGGTAGTACATTGTGTGTCTGTGGGGGGTTGTCACCCAACTCGTATGAACTTGGTCGCAAGCCCGCGACAATGTGTTAGAATTCGCATGAACACATCTTGACCTATCCGATAATGTTTGCAACTTATTAACGTGTCTGTGTTTTTTTTTTTTTTTTTTTTTAATTTCTGAGGCCTGTGCTTCCTGTCGCAAATCTATGGAGGTCTTCAATACAGACCAATTGTTCGGATGTAGATAATTTTTTAATTTATCGTGAAGCTTCCTAACCTGGGAAAGGTATTTTTGTTTATTCGAATATCGAGATTTTAAGGCAAGCTTACAATATTACGTGATGTCGCCAGTGTTAGTTGTTTTATGCCTGAAATTTTTTGATTTAAATTCACCCTAGCAAACTTCGGAACAATGTTGTTTTGAAGGCAATATTTTAGAAAAGAAATATGGTACTTTGGGCCGAGTACCTTAGTGTAGATTTAATGTAATTTTGCACCAAGCCATTCAAAAAATCTCCCATAATTGTGTGTATCGATTGTTTACTACTGGATAGTCAATAAGAGTTTAAAAATTAATTAGATAGTATGAATCAGAGGTGTAATACTCAATATGTTCTACATTGATAATAATATTAGTAAAATAATAAGAGGAGTATACCTCAATATAGTACGTAGAACACTTCCGTATGATACCCTCCAGAAATTAAAATGGAAAAATCGACAACTTACTGGTAACATTAGAGTAAAATATAAATAATCAATTTAACACAATTTAAATCAATTTAAAACAATTAAAAATCAAATTAACACAATTAAAAGAATCTAACAAAAATATTCAAAACAATTTTCCTTCCTGAAGCTGACAATGCTTTGACTGTATGTCGTGATCACAGGAATGAAAATTACAGACTCAGGTTAAACCCGAAACTTAAATAGTGATTATTTGTCTTCACGCATGCACGTAAAGGTCCATGCATCGG
Source organism: Mastigoproctus giganteus (assembly GCF_048544385.1). NCBI lineage: Eukaryota > Metazoa > Arthropoda > Arachnida > Uropygi > Thelyphonidae > Mastigoproctus > Mastigoproctus giganteus. The sequence goes on from NC_143582.1 coordinate 77,081,554, forward strand.
AGATCAAATATGGCCCCTGAACATTAACAGAATTCTCGTGTAATTTAATTTCAACAGTTTCTGCAATTAATAGACACGTATAATTACATTGAACGTGAAGTATTTTGGCCTCGTTAAATAAAAAAGTATGTTTTTCTTTAATGGCATGAAAGGCTAATTCTGACGCTGCTGAATGAGAAGCACGAATTGAGGCTTCGTGTTGATTTACACGAATATTAAGAGAAAATCGCGTCGAACCTTGGTAAGACGAGTCGCAATCACCGCAAGAAATGTTGTATACCAGATCATTAATTTGTGTTGCAAACGCGGAAAGAACTGAGCGATTGTTCAGTATAGTGTGTAACTTCCGTATTGGCCTAGCTACAATTTTAAATTCGGTATCCTTAAACAATCTGTTAAGCTGTTTGTGCCACTGTTCAACATATGGGACAGAAAATATTTCTGTCCCATATGTTGAACAATAGTAATATCAAAAAATCACTAAGAAACAACTGATGGGTACAACCCTTGTACATAAAAAAAAATAAAATAAAGATTAGATCTGTAATGTTAGCAGATATTCTTTATCAAGATAAACAGATATCAATTTACATTCAATTTTCTTGGATGCAGAATGGTAATTTCATTATACCAGAAATAGTTTATTAAGAGAAAAATGACATCTGTTTAGCTGTTGATTAAACAACTTAACTTGGATGAAAAGTTAAGTTGTGATTTCTTTCCCCCCTCTCCCCACAGGCATTCTTAAACCTTTTGCAGTTTAAATCACTGAAGTGTCATTCAAATATCACCACCTGAATTAAAACATACAGTTACAAAAGAATTAAATATCACTCACTTCTCCTTGTCCCTCATGAGCATAATATTCCATTTCTGGAACATCAACAAGTTTAATATGGCAGCAAGAAATTGGTGGTCCAACATGATCTACAAAACAAATTTAAACTTTATAAGTTCTTCAATAAATGTGTGTTTGTTGAGAATATAAAAACAGCTTTTAAACTTAAGTACAGCCTTATTTCAGTTAATAAGGAACAAAACTATAAGCAAAAATAATAAAAGTGAAAAAGATCACACACAAGCTTGGATTTAGTTCAGATAAGTTGGGATTAGCTCACGTGTGGGAGGAAGTCAAATGACAATTTATTCTGCAGTAAAAATCAACTAATGACAGTGACTCCTTACTAGGAGTATCACTTCCTGAAACAATTTGATTGATATATGGATTAAAAAAAAAGGCAGCATATGAAGTCACTCTGAAAACAATGCTTAATCCTACAACGATACTACTGCAGGGTTTAATATCAAACAATTCCTTTGCTGAGATTAACTGATTGTTAGAACAAACCTACCTAATGTTGCAGAAATTGGTAGTTAATAAATTTAAGGAATTAGGAATTATTAAGAGAGATGGATAAATTGTCTGATGCTGTATAAACTTGCTTCTTGGTATCCTTTTGGCACTACTAACTCTTTTCCAGAGAACCTAAATGATAATGTACCTTGACTTTTTGCTCATACTATAGTAGTAGGTGCCTCTGTAGCCAGGTGGGAAGGAGCAGCAGTGCTTAGTACATGCTTCTTGATTAGACCGGGGTTTGAGCCCGTCACCACCAAATACGGAAAGGTCAGGGAATGACCACCGCATATCTCGGAGCAATATGGCCTTAGTTGCTAATGCTCCTAAAAACCAAATAACAACATCATACTATAGTGGCTATGTGAAGGAAAATTTCAAAATTCAATTTGACAGAGGATGCTTCATAACTATCTAAGTTCATAGCATGTTGGGAATATTTCTAGCCCAATTTGAGTCTCACTCCCTATACAAAAATTTCTATATTTAAAATGGCCACCAATTCATTTCAGACCTTTGTACCAAGTTTTATGACAATAGATTAACTTATTCCTCTACTTCCAACTACTCCCCAAAGCAGTGACACAAATCCACCTCATGACTATGATTACAAGGCAATAAATATTCCTTCAATGCATTATAGGAATTTAATTCTTGATTTATTTGATAATACCATTACTAGAAACTAGGGCAGGATTCCAATACAGATCAATCACTACTTTATATCTGAATTTAGTTCTATAATTTGTTTTATTTGAATATTTAGCAGAATATTTAATATTTTGAGTGTATTCAGGTGTTTCATAAATTTTAAAGTAAATCATTCAAAGAAATCCAACCACTACCAAGTTATTATATGATCATTATTTTGCTGCAAGGCAGATAAAGCACATTTCTCAGTTCTACCATCTCAGGGAAGAAATAAATATTGTGTTAGAGATACCAAGAGTAAAAAACATTTGCATGTATATTAGCTAGAAGCACAGTACATAAATTTAATAAAAAAAAGCTGAAGTATTGCTTAAGCTAAATGCATGGGGATACTAGAAGTTCCCCATATGTAAGAATTATATAAGAATCAAATTTCAGATACTGTTGCACATAAAAGACTGCTATACAAATTGGATCAGTATAGCATTAAAGGCATGTTACTGCTATGGATAAAGGGATAGTGAATTGGAAGATAGTGGTTATTAATTGACACAGCTCTTTGTGGACTAATGTTATTACTGGAGTCATCGCAGAATAAAGTGCTGGGACAATTGTTGTCTTATATATTTATTAATGTTATTGATAAAGGTATATCAAGCTTAATGTCTAAGTCTGCAGAAGATACAAAAGTTGGCAGGGTGGTTAACAACAGTAATTAAGTTATGCTACTGTAACAAGATCTAGAAAAATTAGGCATGTGGGCAGGGAAATGGCAATTGAAGTTTAACATTGATAAAAGCAAGGTACTGCATATAGGTATGCAGTAATTCCACATTAATGTAACATGTGATATTATCAAACTTAGTGTGCAGAGAAAATGAGTAAGAGCTGAGGGTAAGTTAAGCAGTCTTATATGAAGGTCTCTGAGCAATGAAAACATCAGAACAGCTCAGTTTTTCCAATGATAAACAGGAATTCTGCCAGCAGGCATAATGGGACAATTACCTCTCTGTATAAAGCAATGGTTATGCCATATCCCAAGTACTGCAATACAGGTATGGAAGGCTTATTTTAGAAATGTGGATGTGTTGAAACAGGTGCAGAAAAAAAATAATGAGATGAATGAGAAGGAAAAAAAAAAAAAAAGTGTTCTTACTAGGAATAGCTTGTTCTGCAAAGTGCAGCATCTGGAGGCTCAGCAACAAGATCCAAAGTATTTAAGGCTTTGAATGGATCGAGTAAGCTCAATACCGATGGAATCCTTCCTCTTGCTCAAACTACACACAAGTGGGTATAAATTCTAATCAAGGAAGGATGGAGAAAGATGTGCAGAAATTTGCCTTCAGCTAGCAGCTATTTGATTGTTGGAACAAACTTCCATCTTGAATAAATTCAAAGAACTAAACTATTGGATTCCCCCCCCCTCATTTTAGTTAGTCATGCAAGTAGTTGATTATTTTTGCAAATTTTTAGATGCCATCAACTGATTTTTGGACTATTTTGGAGAAATCCCACTCACTAGTGACCACTTGTTGCAGTTCATAACAAAACTTTGGAAAGTGCCCATATGGCTTTTCTCAGTACTTCTAACCTCTTTAGACTTGTTAGAGATTGCCATTGTTTCTTCCAGGCTTGTTAAATTTACACAATCTTGCTTCCAAGATTTTTCCCTTCAGTATCAGGTATTAACTGAAACTGTTTTAAATCAGTCTTGCTTTCTTGAACTTTTCCATATAGTAGTAAGTGTCCAACAAATATACATCCAATTCAGAGGGAGGAACAATTCCTTTTCAGTACAAATCAATTAGATAACCAGTGCAGTTTATTATCACCAACTCCTTTTAATACCCATGCCAGTCCTTAAGCCTACCACAGGAAGAGTTATCAACATTCATTAAGTGGTAAACAATCTTCTAGAAGAATTCCACATGCACTTAGGTTGGCCAGAAGATACCCAGCATTGTACCTAGCGTTGGACATAATTTCAATTAGGACAAATAATTCAAATTATATAATCAAACTATATTATTTATGCCCATCACTAATTGTTGCCCTTCCAACATACAGGACAAGGTGCTTCTGATCTTTTGTTATGAAAGGTTACCACAATCAGAAATAAAGTGGAATCACCTTGATTTCTACCATCTGGAGCAACTGAAAATGAGATTTCAGTAATTAGAAATTAACAAAACTTCATGCATAAATACAGAATTTAACAAAAGTCAGTTTTAGCTTTGTTAAAAAAAGCAAACATTATTAGGACAGTGAGCAGGAGAATTTATCAAATGAGAATCTCCACTGTAAATCTGGAGAATTAACCACAAAGTATGTAAGACCACTTTGTCCTGCTGGAATGAACACACTTAGCCACATCATGTGAAACAAACTCAACACTGCATATTCAATTTCATTTCTGAATGGCATGATGCAACATGCAAAGTACAGGGCAACCTCAATATTTTCAATGCTTGTTCATACTGCAGTTCCAGAAAATTGAAATCCCTCACGAGTGAAACTAGCTACTGCAATGGTTTCCAAAGTGTGACCACTCAGCTCCTGTATTTCTTCTGTAGTATATTCCTTAAATTAGACTAAGTCTTAATAAAAAAAAAAGTTATCTGAGAGTAATTACTATAGATGTCCAGAAGTTTAACATTGATAAATGCAAATTTCTCCTGTCATCTCAATTAGAGATGCAATAAAAAATATACCAACAAAAAGTCAACTGCACACAAGACATCACAAAAGTAAACATTTTTATGAGAGGGGTACCCACTGTATTTGCCAGTTGTGATATATTCAGCCATTTTTTGTATACAACAGCATGTGACTCTTTTCAAGGATGAAAATCTCATTTGGAACAGCAAAAACTGCCAAAGACATGATGCAAAGTGTGCATGAACTGACAATTAGTCAATATACTTTTGTAAGTTACTGATTGTAGTTGGTGTTCTTCACAATTATACTGCTGTTTATAACCCCATAGTACATCCTTGAGATGTAGAGAGTGGAAGTATCATAGTCTGATCTAGAATGCAATCCAGTCTTAGTAAACTAAGTTAAAAAAAAAATACCTTACTCACATAATTCAAGGGATACCCTGTTTTTTATATTTATATATATATGTGCTGCCACTTTATTAGGTACATCTACCTAGCAGTGTTTTGACCCTCCTTTAGCCTTCAAAACAGCCTGAATTTGTCTAGGCATGGATTGAACAAGATGCTGAAAATGTTGAGGAATGGAGTGCCATGCAGACATATGTCACTCAGTTCCTTGCGATTCGGCAGAGATGTAAGCCTGCAGCAAACAGCCCTTCGCAAAGATTTCAATAGGACTGAGATCCATGGACTGAGCAGGCCACTGCAGCAAAGAAAAATCTGTCATGTTCCTGGAACCATTCCACAGTGATTCAGGCTTTGTGCATCAGCACATTACCCTGCTGGAAGCAACCATCTGACTGAGGATAAACTGTCAACATTAATGAATGCACTTGGTCAGCAAAGATGATTAGGTACAACATGGTATTCAGATATGAATCTGAATATGGACCCAACATGTGGCAAGAAAACATTTCCCACACCATAACACTGCCACCACCACCTTGCACAGTAGTTGTCAGATATGGGTCCATGGATTCATGTTGTTTTTGCCAAATTCTGAGCCTTCTATCAACATGATGCACTAAGAACTTTGACTTGTCAGACCAAGCAACTGGTTTCCAATCCTTGATAGTCCAGTGCTGGTGTTGCTATGCCCACAGGAGGCATGCTCTCTTGTTCTTCATTGATAACAAAGGTACATGTGGCCGTTGACTGTTGTAGCCCATTTGCAACGAAGTGAGACTATTGGTCCGTTGCAATATTTTGTTCTCTGCACCAAATGTGTTGTGCGACGTTGTGGTCCATCTGTTTGCTTGCACAATTCTAGCCATCGTCCCCTGACCTCTCATCAACAAGCCATTTTCTTCCACAGGAGTGCCATTGAGGATGTTGTCTGTTTGTTGCACCATTCTCGATACACCCTTGAAACTGTGGTGCATGAAAAGTTCAGGAGAACTGCTGTTTCAGAGATGCTCTGTCTATCACATCTTGCACCTACTACCATGCCATGTTCGAAGTCCGTTAGATCACTCCTTTTCCCCTTTCTTGCTATGTTTTGTACGCTTAACTGATATTAAGTTTGTCCTGCTGCAGTTATATCCACAACTGTGGTCATGTGACTTACAATGTTGGGGGGCAGACCATTTGTGTGCACAGCATGGGCGTACCTAATAAAGTGGCAGCACAGTGTGTGTGAGTATATGCAAGTTTTTTTTTTTTGCACCCACAGACATTCAACTATAGTAGACATTAGATTACACTGCCGAGTCATTCCTATTTATGCATTACACTGTAAATTGGATTCACCGTAAACAAGACTCATTTGGAAGCATAGGATCGTAAAAAAAGTCAGAACTATGAAATTTTTGAAGTTATTTTAAATGCAATACAAAAAAATAACTAGATTAATGGTGAAATTGCCATTTAAAACAATCATTTCATCTACCGACCACAAAATAGTACAACTAAAAGGGAAAAAAAAACAAAATTAAATTTGAAATATATAAACTTACCAACAGTGTTATCTCCTTGAATAACAAGTGTGCATGGTGCAACACATTCAGTCTGCCCATACCCTTCTACTACCTATAAAGTTAAAGGCTGAATGTTAAAAAACTGTCAAAGCAAAATGATAAAATTTTGCTTTATCATTTTAATCAAAATGACAATGAATGAATGAATTTTATCAAAATGATAAAACAAAAAATAAATGTTTAAAGTGATTAACTGGAAGTATACAGAGAATCCAATATAAACAGACAAGATCAAACTAATTGATCCATTCTGATTAAACCAAATTATATATTGCCAAATAATATTTTAAGTAATCAAAAGGTAAACAAAAAAGGATTTTTTTAAAAATATTATGGCAACTTTTAATAGAGTAATTCAAATAAAAACTTTTCCATGTTGAGTAGTAAATTGGAGGTGGCTCCAATACCTGATCTAAACAATTTTAAAATTATTCTGGGATCATGATAGGACTACATACAATCAATACCATAAAAATAATTTAGAAGCAAAACTAAAGAAATTTAACTCTAATTAGAAGGGAAAATGGAGATGAAAATAAGCACTTCAACAATACTTCTAAAAAATAAAATTAAAATTACCTTAAGACAATAAGAACTACATCTCAGTAAGTTAATTCACATTCAAAAGGGAAGAAAAAAAAATTTCCTACATAACACTGGCTAAGTGGTTAAGATGCTGACTAATGAAATAAACTGCTGTTATTCTGGAGATGAATGCCTAATGTTAAGGAAACCTGTAAGCATTTCTACCCCCCCCCCCCCCATTTGTTTACCAAGGGTTATTGGGCTATCCAGTTAATGAAGATTGCACATACTAATGAAGAAAAATTAGTTAATATTTTGCTATCATAAGTGCATCACTTAAAGACTATTTTACATTTAAGCTGTATTCCACTAATACATTAGATACTGATACTATAAGTTCCCAATTTTCTTACATCACATTTTGTTTTAGGGTCTGCAGCAGCAAATAACACTGAGGTGAGTAATATGTGGGTAACAGAGAAATTTAATTTATATTGTTCCAAGATACACATTACAAGTTATTTTATTCAGAAGCTGAGAGGCAACAAAATGCTAGCAAAAGAACTAAAAGTAACTTTTTTTGCTTAGTGATAACCACACAATTAGTTTAAAAATTGTCAAGTATCAATTACAAATTCATATCTTATAAATGAAATGAAAAAGAAAGCAGCAACCACATCTAATAACAGCCATCATGTTATACCTCTTCAAGGTCACTGCCCATTCCAAATCTCATGTTTACAAATGAGATTTGGGATGAATGTCAATGGCATATTTTGATCAAATATGCCAATGGCTAAGTATCTATATAATAAAAGATACAATTACATGAATTTCTGGCAGTTGGGCTCTACAGAAGCAAACATGTCCCCCATTCTCAAATTCTCTTCAGCTTAATATTTACAAAGGGTACTAGGAAAGTTTTGCAATACAGCTTTGTTTATTTAATTTTTTCAAAGTAATTTCCTCTACATTCAATACACCTCTCCATCCTCCGAAACCAATCTTTAAACCAGTTCTGCCAAGTTTCACTAGGGAGTAAAGCACACTCGTTGTCCCAAACCCGTAGAAGGTCCTCATCACTGGAAAACCGCCTCCCTTTTAGCTTCATTTTCACATGCGGGAACAGTGCAAAGTCGTAGGGAGCAAGGTCTGGACTGTAGGGAGGCTGCTCGAGAAGTTTGTCCTGTCGTGGTCAAATATTCGGTGCAGGCTTTGGCGCAGTGAGCTGCAGCATTATCGTGATGGAGGTACCAGGTGTCCATTCTTGACTTTGGCCACAGGTTCTTCATAGATCCAATGACTTTAGGCAGGCATTGTTCAGTATACCACTTAGCTGTGACTGTCTTCTGCGTGTCCAAAACGACACGTTCCACAATTCCGCTCGATTTGAAAAATACAGCTATCATTTTCTTCTTTACAGATTGGGATTTTCTGACAATTACTGGTGTGTCGTCATCATCAAAGACCCAAACTTTGTTTTGAGCCTTGGTCGGTAGATCGTAATAGTACAGCGAAGTCTCGTCACCTGTCATGATGTTGTTCACATACCGAGATTGTCCCTTATTAAACTTTTTTAACATCTCCCGGCACCAAGTCACACATCGTGTCATCTGCTCTTCAGTCAGTTGATGCGGCACCCAGAGAGAACAAAGTTTCTTCACGTGCAAATGATCTTGCAGAATCGAACGAATTGCTGGTGCATTTAGGCCCAAAGTATCCTCTATCTGTCGGTAGGTCACTCGCCTGTTTTCGTCAAGCATTTTCCTCACAGCAGTAACGTTTTCCTCCGTAACTGACGTTCGTGGCCTTCCCGGCCTCTCAGAATCCTCCAGAGTGAAGTTTCCCCTTTGGAATTCTTTATACCACCTGAATATCGTTGTACGATGTGGACAATCATCATCTAGTCATTTCTTCTAAGCACTGGTCTATGGTTAAACCACACACGAAATTATACCGCAAAACTGTCCTTATCTCATTTCGTGACCATGATGCCATCGCAAGCACTTTGCACTCTCACTACTAATGAATAACTGAGCCCATCAACTTGGCGCGGCGGCTACTATGCACGTATGAACATGTCTCAACATGCAGCAACAAGCAGCTTCCTGTGATTCATTGTTCCGTCATATTGCAAAACTTTCCTAGTACCCTTTGTATTAAACGCTAAATTTTAAATAAATTTACGCTATGCAAATATAAGATTTAAACTTTGAATTTCTTACTTTTTTTTTTTTTTTTTTTTTTAATTCTTTTGACTTTTACTTTCATTATTCCAGATTTAAGCTCCAACCAGTGCAGTCAGAAGTTTATATTTTTATATGAAATTTGCTGATCTCAAAAAAGGCAGAGTTGCACGCTAAATTTGACATTTATAATCTGAAACAGCACAGAAATTAATCTCCTTCATTAAGGATGCTGTTAGAATACTTATGCCATATTGTTAATCCACTGTCAGCTAAGAGATCTGTATAATAGTAAGATAAAAAGAAAACAAAACAAAACTACTTATTCATTAATATATTTTTAAAATTGGGTCACAAACTGAATAAATACATTCATTTACTACTTTTTATTGAATGCATCTTCACACAGCGATTTATGTTTTGCTCGTGTTGAGGCAAAATAACTACCAATACACAGAAGAGGAGTACACAAGATTGCTGATGTAATGTCAGAGAGCTACATAGCAGGCCTGAAAAAGGCTTATGGCCAGCGCTGTAGTCATAAAATTAGCAGAAGGTATACTCTACGAACATTACGAAAAGCAGAGAGTATACTTTGCATATCAGGTTTATTAACCGAATTCCAGAGGGTATACACAGAGAGAACACACACACAGTAAACCCTCACTAATCTGCTTACAGCTACAGACAAAATATGAAAAATTCTATCCACAATTGAGAACTTTGAAAGATTGATTTGGTTTTTTTTTTTTTTTTTTTAAATGGCACATGGGGTTGTTGTTGTTATTTGGTTTTTAGGAGCATTAGCAACTAAGGCCATATTGCTCCAGGATATGCGGTGGTCATTCCCTGACCTTTCCGCATCCTCCGTATTTGGTGGTGACGGCTCGAACCCCGGTCTAATCAAGAAGCGTGTGCTACGCACTGCTGTTCCTTCCCACCTGGCTACGGAGGTGCCGCACATGGGGTGACTAAGGCACTTTGAAAGATGCATAGGATTTAGGAAGGCAGATGAGTAACTCACTGCGTACTGATTGACTGCGCAGAGAGAAAACACACATTACATTGTCTTGAGTGTTGTTCAGTATCTTTGTTGACGAGTCGGATGGATGTTATTGCTTATATCGCTCCATTTGCATACTTTATACGTATATAAATATGAATAAGTTAACATTTTATGTAATCATGGATTCTAAAAAATTAAAAAGAAAAAACACTTTACAACTTAAAAATGGTGTTCCTGCAAAAAAAATAAATAAAAAACTGCTAGAGAATTTGGTATTGGCCAACAGGCTGTGTCAGATATTAAAAAACAAAATCTATAAAGGCATTTCCTCTAAAATTTGATTGGGGAGTGATAAAAGCAGTGTATCAAACAAAGACATTAAAAAAGCCAAACAGTCTTGCTGGAAGAAGCCATATTAAGTGGTATTCACAGCAATGATCACATGGCATTAGTGTGTGATGCCATTGCCATCTAATAAATGTAAAAAAAGACAATACATTTATCCATTACTGATAAATGTATAAAAAGACAATACATTTATCCATCTACTGATGGATAACTAAGTATTGCCTAAGAATCAAATTCTAATAAATTTATTTTTTTAATTTTCAGTAAATATTTTAACATTTGTTTTTAAGTCTTTCAAAAAGCAGAAGGTATATGCTATTCACCTAAAAAAATTCATACAGCATACATCCTCCACTACAACCCTGCTTATGACTGTTTGTCATTGACAACTAAACAGTCATAAGCCTTTTTCAAGATAAGCAAGACAAGCACTTTAGTCAGAAATCAGATTAATGCCTTCATTTTTTATGAAGTGATAAATGCAGAGAAGTGAATTAAAATGGAATAATTTTGAATCTAATGTTTGTTAGAATCAAAGTTGCCAGTGGATTTAACTGGTCATTTCTGTGAGCTATTTTTTATTTATTTTTTTTATGAAATTAAATTAACATTTGTTAAATTAATATTTAAATAACTGAAGTTCAAATGGCCCATAATGTTTGGAAGGTATAATTTAATAAAGGTGAAGCAAGCTCACTCAACATTGCACAAAAATTAACTTAAGACAAGGCTACTTTTTTTAAAAAAAATTAAAAAGATAAATCAAAATACAATTAAAAGCCACTTGAAGTACAAGGGGTACAATAATTTTCTGCATAAGTGATAAGAGCAAACACAAAAAAAAAATAAATAAATAGTATCTGGATTGCTGCCTATATACTAGAATTATTAAAAAGATCTGTAATTAATTTAGGATAAAATAAAATCAAGTAAATTTAAGAAGCCCCATTCTGAGATCTATAAAACAGTATTGTACAAGTAGAGCATATGCTCTTACATATATAGAGCTAAGTAAATTAGATCCTCATTTGAAGGCAATTTGTCATGAGCTGCCATCTTATTGCACTATTCCAGTGGAGAAGTGTATTGCTTTTTATTTAAAGTGAGTAGTGGCATACACATCAATTAAAAAAAACAAAAACAAAAAACCACTACATTTCTGCAGAAGCAGTTTATTATTTACCAATGAAAATTATAGAAAAGTGCTTCCACAATGAGCTTAATGCCCTGGGTAGCGAACTCAGTTGATCATCACTACATAAATTATGCCTCCACTTGCATCTTTTTGTTTTAAATGTCATTATTTAAAGAAATCTTCTGTGGCATAATGTATTAAACATAAATCAACTTAGAACTGAATTTTCATAAAACAACTGGCATTAACTGAATCCTGCATTAGGCAGTTGATTCCTGATTGTATTTTTATTAATCTTAACAGAACTGCAAGGTTCTGTGAGTGGAAAGAATAAGAATGATTAAAAATTGACTGCTGAAAATATAGAAAAACCAGATTATGGCTTTTATTCAAAGTGGTTGCTTAATATGGTGCATATGGGACAATGTTTCACTGTTGAGGTCTATTGGTGGCTCTTAGAAGACCATGTTCACCTTTCCATGCTTCTTTTTCCCACAAACAATCTTCCAAGATAATGTGCTGTGACATTGGGTTCACACTGTGCAAAGTAGTTACAGGAATACAGTGAAGATATCACCCATCTTGATTGGCCTCCAAATTCATCTGACCTCAATTCAATTGAACATTGTGAGATGTTTTGGAAGAGGAAGTGAGGCATATGGACACATAACCATCATCTATTGCAACACTGTGGCAAGCTTTGAAGGTGCATGGCTGCAAAGATCTATGGACATCTTCAGATGTCAATCCCTAGGCAAATAGCAGCTGTTATTTGTGTAAATGGTGGCCCAACATGATATTAGATGGGTGGCCATAATTCAGTGTGCACACACACGAGCCAGGTGCTGATCTGTTCATACATCTTCAATTCAGGTAACACTAGATGAATTTGGCTGTTCCAGAATTACTGAGAGCTTGCAAGAAAGCTCATCAAGAGCAGATATGCAACAAGCAGGTGCACATGGTCAGAAATATATCCAAACAAGGCTCTAGTGAGATGATGATCAATAGATACCAGAGGGCCAAGGGTCTTACAACAAAACATGCCTCTAACATTTACTGTGCTTTTGCATTTACTCAAACATTAAGTCTGCTATAACTTACATCGGTTCTGCAACGTTGAGGTGTAAATATGATTCATCAGACCAGTTGTAATTTAGTAGTTCAATCATCTTATAAATTAAATACATGTAGTTTTTAATTTGAATATTAATTTTATTCAGTAAATCTGCTTCAAACAGAATTAAATTTAGATACATTGCTGCTTTTATGCATGCCTTTCTCTACAGAACACTTTCACTAAATCAGCTGCAGTATAAGAAACTTTAGTTCTTATTTCTTCTTTACTCCTTAAGAAATTGCTTCAAGATTAGAAACAAATTTTTCTATGACATTCTCCAAACTCATTCATTCCACAGGTTGTCTTGGCATTCACTGACCATTGCTCTTCTGAGCTATACTTCAATTTCACTCTCTGGTAATCCATTAACCAAGTGCCATCCATTACCCAGCCACCCAAGAATTGGTGTATTTAGTTGTCTGGTTATCCATTTGCCAAATCAGAACCTCAGCTGAACATTCACCTGGATAGAACTTTCATCCAAGTTCTTGCTGCACTCCATACAGGGAAATTTATTAGACAGTCATATGGGTTGGTTATTTGGAGCTTCTAGGGTTGGATACTTGTATATGAAGCTGATCTAACTCATTTAAACACAACACTTTTGGATACTGTATCTTTAAACAACCTCAGAAACAACTTTCATTCATTTGTATTTGCTCATATGCTGCCTAAAAGAAAAGCAAGTGGTCACCATCTCTTTTGAGAGAGAAAAAAAAAATCTAATGTTGGTGCACATTAAGTTACAGTGGGACTTCAGAAAAGTGACCAAATAGTGATGTTTATTCATCAAATACTTTCTTGTACTATACATTAGTTTTGAAATAGGCTACACTTGTACAGTACTGCTGTATAACTCCAAGGACTCACATCTGGTGAGTATGGGCTTGGCACATCCAGAGCTCTTGCTCTCTTTTTTTTTTTAATCTGGTGCAGAATAAGCCTCAGGCTTCCTTGCACCATACTTATTAATAATAATAAGCTATAGTACTGAAGTGTAGTATTTTTCTGTTTTTTTTGTGTGGCTATAAAATAACAAGTTCTCAGGTTGCTGGGTTTGGGAAGTTCAACTGCATTATTGGTATCTGTGGAAAACTTTTGACACTTTTATAAATATAGCTGGTATGAGCATCCAAACAGTTGAGAAGTTAGCATATAAAAAAAAAAAAAAAAGTAAAGTGCAGCCATTATCAACCCACTGCAGGGTGGAAGCCTCCTCAACAATTCATGCTGAGGGAGATGGACCATAATCTGCCACGCTGGTCCAGTGCGGGTTGGCAGATCGACCATATTCAGCAGGCAGGGGCTTGAACCCCGGTCTACTACTCAAAGAGCGTATGCTACTGCACTCCCGCTCCTGCCCACTCGGCTACGGAGGCCGTCAAGTTAGCATATACAGATTCCTAAATTTTGGAATAAGAGAAGAGAATGTAACAGCAACCAAAGAGCTCTTCAAGTAAGTTACTATTTGAAGTTGAGGCTGGAAGTGTTTTAAGTAGTTTCCTATAATGCTTTCAAAATCCATATGCAAGTGCTGTTCAAAAAGTATCCAGACTATTACACTATAGTGACAATAAATAGTTATGCTGCAGGAAGAAAATTGCTTCAAACCCAACAATTTTTGAACTCCTGAAAGCACTTCTGGAGAGTAGATTTCGAAATCACTAAAAGCTAAGTTTTTGCTTTTGTTTTTCTTCTTTTGGGTTGGAGGGGGAGGGGAGACAAAGATTCTTCCAGTGGAATGATTGTTGTTTAGTTTTGGAATCATACCCATCAAGTTATATTCTCTCCAGCTATAAGTTTCAAATATTACGATACACAATATCTAATTATTACATCAGACATTTCATTTGTGGTTTTTCGAATTTTAAAAATTAGGTGTACGTGTAGATATTAAATTTACTAAGATTCAGCACCTACATGTGCATGCTGTTATTTAGTTTTTTTTAGGAGCATTAGCAACTAAGGCCATATTGCTCCGAGAATATGCAGTGGTCATTCCTTGACCTTTCTGCATCTTCCGTATTTGGTGGTGATGGGCTCGAACCCTGGTCTAACCAAGAAGCATGTGCTACGCACTGCTGCTCCTTCCCACCTGGCTATGGAGGCGCTGCATGTGCATGCACACAGTTCAGTGCACCCAGACATTTTGAAATAGGAGATGTAAAACATCTTTAATGGCTGACAATAACATTCCATAGTGAACAACCTGCTGTGTAGAGGTAAGAATGAGGCATGTCTAAACATGTTATGCTTGTTTGCAGTGCATTCTGCTGTCTTAACTTTAAATAAGCGTAATCCAGAAAATTAAACTCCAGGAGAAAAATTTTAAACTAATGATTAAATAAGAAAATCAAAATATTTTACTAACCATGCAACCTAATGCACATCTCATGAAATTTAGTACATTGCCTGCAAGTGGCGCAGACCCTGACACAAGAAGACGTAATCTGCCACCCATTCCTTCTTGTACTTGTCGAAATACAAGTTTATCCCAGATACTGTTGTTTCTTACTATATGCCTGTTGAGCATGCAAATAACAATTTAAATCAATGAAATAACATTACTACTACAAATCTGAAGTCAAATTTAAATTACCAAGTACACTGGTTCATAAAATTATAAGAAAGGAAGATTACAAAGTACCTTAAATTCATTAATTAATACTGCACATTGAACAGTTATTCCATTAACTGATACTTCCCTAACCATTTCCTATTTAAAAAAAAAATCTAAGAAACTTCAACCTTTAAAGTGGGTCCTCATCCCAAAGGACCCAAAGTTTGAGGCCTTCAAAGACTGTCTATGTTATTATGCTCACACCACTGTTAAGTCCCTTGTGTGACAAGGGCATTATATCAACATAAATATCAATCCATACTGTAAAACTGCAGTGCCAAAAATGGGGGGTCAATACAATTACTAATTTTCCCCTCACATAATTGTCACAGGTTGTATTATTGTTTTGCAGGCTATTTTCTAAACCCTATCATTTGAAATGGGCAGACAGCAATTGTCTCAGAAACTATGGCATGTGAAGTTTCTCTGTATTCTAGCTTTTGAAAGCAGTATCACTATAATCACTGTAAATTAACTACTAGCAATAATCCAATCAGTGTGTTATGCTAAATAAGGTACATTCTCATTCTACAGATGCATAACAATTATATCCAAGAAGGGAATGATTCACTTCTGATTCTGACAAACTAGAGGGTGGCAAAACAAAGGTAATTTATTTTAAGGCATCAACCTCTGATTTAATCCCCCCCCCCCACACACACCAGAGTAACCACTGCCATATCAATACATTTTTAGATGTGGAAGTGGGGGAAGGAAACTAAACATTAATCCAAAATGAATGCCACCAATGCTTCTAATTTTCATATTGGGAACTACTTGCTGATGAAAAAATACAAAGGGATACAATGAATCTTCAGATTTCACTTTAAATCCCAGTATTATGTTAATTGCCTTATTAGTAAATTAATAAGAGGAGTTTACCTCAATATAGTACGTAGAACACTTCCGTATGATACCCTCCAAAAAATTAAAATGGAAAAAACGAAAAAAAAAACCGACAACTTACCGATACATTAAAGTAAAATATAAATAATCAATTTAACACAATTCAAAATCAATTTAAAACAATTAAAATTCAAATTAAAAGAATCTAACAAAAATATTCAAAACGATTTTCAAAACTCCTCTTATAAATTTACTAATATTATTATCAACGTAGAACATATTGAGTATTACAGCTCTGATTCATACTATCTATGTTAATTGCCATAACTTAACTCAAAGAAATTTGATATGGGTCCATCAATTTTATTATTGTGTCTAACCTGTGTACTTAACTATTCATATGACAAAAATGGATTTGAGACCCCCCATCCATGTGCCATGAGACCCAGTTGTAAAAACTGTAACCATGGCCATGAGATATGCATTTCTTGATGCTTGTCTTGTACTGCCTCTATACATTTAGCCATTCATTTCTCCAACTGTAAGATGAATGGCATAAATTTATAGAAATGAATTTGCCAATACTGAAGTTTCTGAAGCTGCATAGTGTAACCAGCGCCAGCCACAAGCATGTTCAACCAGTTCTGTTGAACAGGGCACCACGCACAAATTGTCTAAATAATATCAGCTGCATCTTTTCCACATTTCTATCAACTAGTCTACCACCATCAAAATGTCTAGTGACCCACATTTTCACTCTAAGAGCATTTGGGCGAGTAGACTTAAATTACTGAGCATACACGTCATTCTCAATGTGTATGTTTCGTTTGATATTGAACATTTAAAATAGTTTCCATAAAACGAAGGAAATTTCCATGTAACTTAACTGGAAACTCATTGTTTGCACCTCTGGTCTTCAGGAAATTAGCACTGCTGCTGAGCATGAATTAATACTCCTTTATTACAATTAATTGAACCACATTCAATTAATTGTATTCAATTTGTTAATCTAATAAAACTGCTTATGAAAGTTTTCCCTTTCAAATTACATCTGGAGCAATCTTTGTTACGATACACAATATATTTCTCAAAGTGGTCCACTGTAAATTTGGGGCACTTGTCAAATATCATTTTATACGCAGAGAACGGCCTTTCTACTTTTACGGAAGTTACTGTGTTGCATTAAAAAACATCAACTTTTGAAGTTACTACTTTAAATGGAAGCTCATTTTCTATCTCATTTATAAATTCATTATTTTTTTAAAGTGTGACATCCTGAGTTCTTTTCTAAAACATGAAATTTTCTTCTTATTTCTTCTCCTGTGCCTCCAAGCACAGTTGAAGTTTGCAATTCAACATTTTTCCATCTCACCAGTTGTGCTGATCAAAGGAAGCCCTCTTATTTCAAGTTTGGTTATACAACTAGGTAATCAGTTGAAATGGGTCTGGATGAACAATAAATATTTTCTAGCTAAAGAATCAGAAAGCACTGCCTTAGCACTATCAACAGCCACTGAATGCGTACTGACCAAGGAATCAAATTTTATAGAATCAATTTTTTGAACAAAAAAAGCCACTTGTAACCTTCCCCATCTTGTGAGAATAGGGTCAGGTGGGAGAGGAACCGTAGGTAGCATATTTCTGTAAGTTGCTATTCTACAAGGCATTTTGACAATCTATTTTATATTAGAAACGAGTTAATTTCACCAAAATCTCCCAAATTGCCTTTGCCAACCTATGTAAGCCAGGGACTAAGCAACTAACACGGATCAGGTTTGGATAGAAAACTTATGATGCAGAAGCAGCTTTTACCATATTCGATGCAGCCTCACTAACCAAAAATGCAGACTTTGCTATGAGTCGATTCTGGCCATAATAATTCTGGCCAAAGAATGATTACAAAATCTTGCTATTGTAGAGTAATTCCTTTTCAAGGCCATTACAAGCAGGTAAAAATGGCTGCAATGGTTCTGAGTCCAATTTTCCAGATATAAATTCTGCAATATAACGGTCTCAAATGTCTGTTGTTTCGTCGGAAGACATCCAAATGTAATTTTTTTTAATATCTTGAATTTTACAAATAATGTAGTCATAAATAGCAATAAGGCAATTCTTTCCTCAAGATATATTCGTCTGGAACATTTTGATTTATACAATATTTTTTCCCAAATTACTTGACTTAATTATTTAAGTTATTGAAATAAATACTGCTGATCACAAAGACAAGAGAAATCCTTTGAAAAAAAAAAATCACTTTTCTCTTCCTTTCAAGTACATGGCTTGATTAAAAGTGACTGCTGTGGCAGTTTTTCTTTGCTCAGGCATAATGTACAATGCTGTTTTCAGATGTCAGTCAATCTGGAATTTTCTTGCATGGAACATTCTTTTCACAACAATCTTTTTTTTATTATTACTATCTTTTGCCATCCGTAATAAAATCTTTTCCATAATTGGCAAACCACTATTCCATACAAATATTTTGTAACACCAGTGAAATTAACTAATTTTATAATTTCTACTCTGTCTACAAAGTTGAAACTTGCAATATCCATCATAAGAAGTTTGTTGCAGTAGGGTTTTAGGAGTATCAGCAACTAAGGCCACATTGCTCATGTATATAATCCATAAATTCCGTGTGTGTGCTGTGGTAGTGTTTCCTGGATGAAAAACTATGCTACCCTCACCTGAGACAGACTACCCCAGTCACTATGTGAAAAAAAAGCCCATAAAAATCTTCCCATCATCGATGGGACTTGAACACTGGTTTTTTCCACCCTGTGTAGGGAGGACAGCGATTCTACCAAATGTGCTACTCACAAGGGCACAAGGGAAGCATTTTCTTTTATGTCCCAACTTCAAATTTCAGAAGTCTACTTATCGCATAATCAACAAAAATGTATGATCAAGTGTGCATATTAAACCTAAACGTTTCATCTGAAGCAGTTGACAGCATGATAACAAATAGCAAAATAGCATTAAAACATTTCCCACAGCAATCTCAGAAGTTCTCATGCTCAGTGAAATATTACCCCATGCTAATTTAATTAGCAATACTGACATTAAGTAGTTCCAAGATCAATATTTGAAAAAAATGATTGAGTTAAGGAATATAAAGAAAGGAATAACTACAGTTTAATAGAAATATTGCCTGTGTTATATGCATTTATATGCACTAACAACTACAATGACCACAATATGCATTTCCATATGCAACTGCATATAATCAGAAGTCTAAATATTATATATACGGCTCAATATGGTGTAAGCTGCTTAACACTTGCTGATTGAACAGGTTTAAATTCTCGTGAGAATGTAAACAGTTCTACCAAAGGTGGTTGGACACTTTGCCATCCTTCAGCCAGTGGAGAAGAAATCCAAATGAGCATGTATGGGGTTATTTACTGAATGGAAACTGGGACTAAAAGAGACAGTTTAAAAGTGGCAAGTCATTTACTCCTTGACTTACAAATAGACTACATTTAATCATTTAACACATCGGTTATAAATAAAAAAAAAAAAGTCAAATCAGTAATAAAAAATAATTAATATCAGTATGAATTAATAGTCAAAGGGATTACCATTCTGCAACTAAGTGGTACAGTATTGGTAAAATTTATCAAACCACCTGTCCACATACCCAGAAGTTGCACTGGTCATCTCATCAGTTAACATTTACCAGCATTCAACACTGCAGGCAAAGAATTCATTTGAAATAAATACAGCAAACTTACATTAATTTTCTTATTATCTGTTCGGTGTTTGTTTGTTATTTGGTTTTTAGGAGCATTAGCAACTAAGGCCATATTGCTCCAGGATATGTGGTGGTCATTCCGACCTTTCTGCATCCTCCGTATTTGGTGGTAACAGGCTTGAACCGCGGTCTAATCAAGAAGCGTATGCAATGCACTGCTGCTCCTTCCCACCTGGCTACAGAGGCACCTTATTATCTGGACCTGTTTCATATTTATATTTCGGAGTTACAAAATAGATTGTTTATACCATATATTTCAATTTTTTCTCAAGGTAAGTAATTTTTATAATAAAAAATATAAAACTCATTCGTTAGCATTTCTTATAACTGTAAATATCACAAAACTTGCCTCCTCATCTGTATGGTTAAAATATGATGAAGAAATTAAAATGGGAAATTTTTCCCCCTGTTTTAATTTCTTTTTCCCGTGGAAAAAGGTACTCTTTTAGTGTTATTTAAAATTTAAGTTTATTTCCAGATTTTTCAGAATGATTTATTTTTGTTTGTTGTTCCATTATATTATATGAGATATTTTGTAATTCTTTTCTTTTTCAATAAATTAAATAACTATTTACACCTTATTTTATTTTTTAATCCAAATTTTTTTGGGTGGCAATTTTGCTTTTGCTTACTGGCAGCACATAGGGTCGAAGCAGCCCTGTGTTTTTGCAATTTTCAATAACTTTCAATATCGTTATAAAGAACAAGTCATTGTATCGAGTGATATTATAAATACTAAAATATGCAATATTTTAAAATTGCTTTTTTCTGTTCCTTACCGCAATTGACAGTTCTTATTCTACATAGGTACACTGATAATTTGCAAAATTAATATTTATAAAGACAATTTTCATGCTATAAATATTTTTAATAACAGAAAGGCAATTTATATAGTATGAAAATATTTTATTTTCACCTTAATAGCTTATAAATTAAATTATTTTTAAATATTTATTTACTGTAAAATTTCGAAAAATTAAAATCACTATTACAGAAACACCTGCATAAACACTGCATAAGTTTTGCACAGGACCCACAAATTTTGGGACTGACCCTGAGTGGAACATAACTGCAGTGAGAAATAATATTCTAGCTCCTTTGATCAGCATAGGCCAGGAGCTTGTCTCAGTGTGAACTGACAAATAGCAAGTGAAATGTTTTGTTTGACAGACTTTGATAAACAATAAAAAACAGTAATAATATGGACAAAGATTTTTACAAATTGTTTTGAATCAAGCAACACTAAATTAAAATCCCTCCCTACCAATTTAAATGCATTCTATTTTATTTAGTATGATGTAATCAATACACGATATTGAAATTGGTGTCGAACCAACCAGTTCGGCACCATCATGATATCCAGCCCGAGGCAGGAATCGAGCCCACAACCTTTGGGTTGACAGGCGGGCACTTTACCTACCCGGCTAGCTGCACTGTATTTATTGGTAGGCGGTTGATTTTATCAATTTGAAACATGATTTTTCATATATTTGCATTACTGTATTTTTCAAAACTGGTATAGTCCTAGAATATAACTTCAGACCTATATGCAGCACATCTTGTGAACTGCATACAAGTCTGCAGGCCTCATTTTAAAAAGGATTTAGATCTACTGGAACAGGTGTAGAGAAGGGCACTGATATTAGGCAGGGAAATAAAAGGGTGCACTTTCCAAGAAAGGGCTTCAAGTTCTACATATTTCAGCATTGGAGCCTAGGCATTTATGAGATGATTGACAGATGTTTAAGGCTGATGGTATTCTTCCTCTTGTTCAGACACTACACAAGGAGACAAATTCAAACTGAGATCTGGAAGGGATGGACAGGTGATGTGGGAAGAGTTTGTTTTTTTTGGCTGATACTATACAAGCTTTCTTTCTTGCATCATTTTTCTGTTAGGTCACAGTAGTTAATGTGTTAGACCCCTACATACAATATCTATTGTCATGGTTAAACCTATTTTGTCCCTCAAGCACAGTGGCCCCTAAAAGACACCTACAAACATTCAAAGATGGCAGATGAGCATATGTGCAAACAGCCATGATGTGATTATGTAGGTCTAGTAGTAGCATGTGATGCAAGAAAGCAAGTGTATGAGCTTATGCAGCATCAGCCAAAAAAACACTATTCCTTCCAAATGCCTGTCCAGTTCCTCTAAATTTATTCAACCTATCAACTTCCACAACGACAGATGGAAGTTTGTTCCAGCAATTAACCACCCTCTGGCTAAAGGCAAATTTCCGCACATCTATTCTACATCTATCCTTTCTTAATTTGAATTTATGCCCCCCTAGGTTCGTAATCTGAACAAGTGGAAAGGATCCCATCAGAATTCAGCATGTTCAACCCATTCAAGGCCTTATACACCTCACTCAGATCACCATGCAGGTGCCTAGTCACTTCGCCACTGCAATTTGTAGAACTTAAGCCTCTCTTGGTAAGAGAATCCCTTCATTCCCCTCACCAATCTTGTTGCCCTTCTCCATACACGCTCAAGTGTACGATCTACATCCTTCTACATCTACATCCTTCCTAAAATGAGGCCTCCAGATCTGTACGCAGTACTCAAGGCATGGCCTGACCATTGCCTTATACAGAGGGACAATCACCTCCTTCTCCCTGCTAGCAAAATTCCTACATATCATTGACAAAACCCCATGATCTTCCCTGGCAGCCTGTCTGCATTGCTCAGAAAACTTCATATCTGACTGCACAATTACTCCCAGGTCTTTTTCATTTTCTACCACCTTAAGTGTAGTACCACACAGTTGGTATTTCTCTGGGGTTACTTCTACCCATATACAGTACTTTCCATTTGTCAAGGTTAAACCTCAGTTGCCACGTTTTAGCCCATCTGCCCAAATTATCTAGATCCTGTTGCAGTAGCACACTGCCATTACTGTCATTAACAATCCTGCCAACCTTTGTATCATCTGCAAACTTCGACATTAAGCCTGATATACCTTCATCAATATCACTAATAAATATACAAAACAGTGGACCCAACACCGAACCCTGTGGGACTCCACTAATAACATTAGTCCACCCATTGATTACCACCCTCTGTCTTCTCCCACTTAACATTCCTTTTATCCATTGTAGCAACTTACCCTTAATACCATTCTGCTCCAATGACACTGTTGCACACGGAAGACAATAGTCTTCCATGCACAACAGTGTCAAAAGCTTTCCTGAAATCCAAATATATGATATTAAAATTATTTTTTGCATCCGGTTCCTTTGTAACCACATCATAATGTCCTATCAAATTTGTCAGACAAGACTTTCCCTTAACAAACCCATGCTGTGTCTGAATTATTGCTGCAGTCTTGTCTAGATGATCCTGCAATGCATCTTTAACCAGTGACTCCATAATTTTACCCGGAACAGAAGTTAAACTAACTGGTCTGTAATTACTCTTGTCACCCTTCGATCCCCTTTGTGAATTGGGAATACATTTTCACATCTCCAGTCCGTGGGAAACTCCCCTGAGCCCAAGGATGCTCTCATAATTATGGTTAAGGGTTTGCTTAGTTGCTTTGCCGCCTCCTTTAATATAACTGGATAGATCCCATCCACCCCAGGTGCTTTTCTTATATTTAACTTAAACAATTTCTCCTCCACTTTGCTCTCAGTTATTACAAAATCATTAAGTATCCTGCTACAATTTGATAACCTTCTGCCATTTTCAAACCTTAAAAATTCCTCATGTGAATGTAGATGCAAAATACTCATTCAGTTTGTTTGCTATCTGAGCAGGATCAACAGTCGAACTATCAATGTCAAGTGGACCAATCAGATTCATCCCCTTCCTTTTAGAGTTTATATAAGTAAAGAAATCCTTGCTGTTTTTCTTAGCGCAAGGATTTCTCTTAATCCACCTTTGCCTGCCTAACCTATTTTGTGACCTGATTACAGACTAGCTTATATCTGTCATAGGCTTCTGAGTCGCTTGATAATTTATATGCATCCCATGCATTTTTCTTCTCTCTCTCACGGTCTCATTAGTTCAAGATAACAATATTTCTTGATAGGTATGAAACTTAGTAGCATCCACGATTAATTCCTTGAATGCTTCCCACTTAGAATTTGCTGTTGGTAACATCAGTTGGTCCCACTGTACAGAATTTAAAAACTGTCTTAGACTACTGTTCCTTCATGAGTTAAAGTCCAAAATACACAATTTGGATACAGTACAGTGGACCCTGCTTTACGATATTAATCTGTTCCAGAGAGACCATTGTATCGTGAAAATATCGTAGCGTGAACCCAACATTTGTTTCTTGGCAATTCGTTCCAAGACCACGGAAATTGAAATTTCACTATATAAGATATTTATATCTCTAAAAGGCGATTTTTATCAGGGAAATTGTACATATTGATTAAAGCACAATACAAAAAAAAAAAAAAAAAAAAAAAAAAAATCACTTCAACTAAAGGAAGCAAAAACAACACTTTGCTGACATATTTACAGATGCTGTTATTGGCTGAGAGGAAAGACCACATAGTCTGGTCAGAGAATTATAACCCATCCCATCATAAAATAAAAAGGCACTGGTTAACATGATCACTTATTAGTGGAATCATTAAAATGCACTATACTTTCATCGCTATTGTATATTTGGATATAAGAATCCATTTTGAACATCTTTGTGATATTTTTCTAAAATACATTTCTGGAGGTCACAACCATAAAACAATTTGCACTTTCTGGTTTATTGGGCTTTTCTGCTAGTGCAATCTATATAAATGGGTAGTAAACTATCTTATTGCATTTGTGATATCGATAGCTAGAATTCTGAATTTTTTTCATTATGGTAAAATGCATTTTCCCTTTCATGAAATTTTCGATGAAATTTTAATGGAGCAAGGAACAGATATCAAATTTTGCTTTAAACTAGGAAAATATGCAACAGAAATGTATAAAACTGTCAAACTATTTATGGTGGTAAAAAATTTAAGTCTTACCAGGATGTTTAAATAACCTAAGCAGTTCAAAGACTGACACAAAGATGTTTGAGTGATGCCCATGAAGTGGCATCCATCAACCTCTCGAAATAAGGATGAGAGTTGCAAAAGGATTGGGAAATTGTGACAAGATATTGTCATTTGACCCACAGTTATGGTTGATGAGTTGGATATGAATAAGGAGACAATTTGTCAAATTCTGCATGAAGATTTAATGCAAAGGAAGCTCTGTGCTACAGAGCCTCATGGATGACAAGCAACAAAGTGTCATCGTCTGAAGAATTCATCCAGACTTAAAAAGGAATTAATTTCTTCAACTGTATTGTCACAGGAGCAGAGTGTTGGGTGTTTCAGTATGACACACAGACAAAACATCAGAGCTTGCAGTGGACTTCAAAATCATCAATAGGCCCAAAATTTGAATTTTCAGAAGTCTGATCAAGATGATACTTATACGGTTTTTCAACAAACATGGTGTGATTCACAAAGAATATGTACCTAAAGGGTAGGGAGTCAATGCTGCATTTATGTACAGGTGCTTTCAAGACTATTGAAAGGTTTCCTGGATGAGACCTCAATTTTGAGAGAAAGGTAGATGGTTCTTGTTGAATGACAATCAAATTCCACCTGCCCATTTTTGTACTTGTTGTGAAGACATTTCTGATGAAAAATGGAACTGTACAGATCAACCTCCCAATCTAGCACCAGTGGACTTCCTCTTTTCTAAGGTCAAAACTGCCCTCAAAAGGCAGTTTTCACCTTTGGAAAAAGATTGAAGGCGTTGAGGACAAAGAAAACCTAACTGCCAAACTGAACAAAGAAAACCTAACTGCCAAACTGAACAAACTCTTTTCATGCCTTCGCTGATTCTTTTTCTAAAGAGTTTACTAAGCAAATTCAATCAGCTGATGATTACTTTGAATAAGAAAAGTATTTTTGAGCCCCTTTATTTTTATTGCACCAATCAGGAACTTTATTGCCACACCTCCTATATGAAGGATTTGTTGGAAAGGACACAGGTTTCTGAAAGGCATATCAGATTTTAATCAGTTTATTTTTAGCAGTTTTAATTATTTTTTTATTTTAAACTTTTCACTGCAACAGTTTTATACACAGTTCATATTTTTATTTTACCATTTAATCACACTGAAATTTTTTTTAAAGTATTTAGTTTTCTTATAAAATTAATGCCTCAAGTTCTTTTAGATCTGTCTTCAGTACAAAATTCAATGATTGCTTTGTTAGCTGCAACAGAAGGTGAATGTTTGTTTTCCTTAAAAAAAAAAATAATAATAAATAAATAAAACCCTTGAAATCGGTTTGACATTATTTTGCAAGTAACTTTTTTATTAATTTTTTATTTTACTTGGGCAAACATGCCCAGGTAAAATAAAGTTCAATAACATTTTCAGTCAGGTTAAGTTTTCCAGTGTCATTCCTACTACATTTAATTTGGACATACCTAACCATACAAAAATACAATCCTGAAGATTATCTGAGTTTGTATGTAGATATCCAACAATTTTGGAAAGACTGCATGTCTCAAATCATTCAAAATAAACCTTTGACTGTTTGATAAGTTAAATATTGTTTTGTTAAGTTTCAAATATTCTTATTACATATTTTACTGGATTTTGTTTTTCCAAATCTGTAATTTATTTTATTTTTTTTGCTAGATTTGCACATATGAAAAAGTAGATGCCTCCATATATGAACAAACGAGATCGGTTCTATTCACTCACAAATATTTTATAAAATAAAAATTCAATCCAGTCCAGTGTTCATTTTACTTTGAGAGATTTAAATATTTTTTGGCCCACCACACTTTTCATTATTTTAGAATGAAAAACAGAATATTAAATATGTGCATAAACCAATTTAAAAGAAAATACAGTAGAGTCAGCGAAAGCGGTAACTAAAATAAATTTTTAATACAACGAATAAGCTTTCGGGGTAACAAACCCCTTCCTCAGTAAGAAAGGTACATACATACAGAAATGCAAACATAACATAAAACATTAGGAATGGAATTAACTAAATTAAATAGGCTGTGCATGCTCAGATGACTGGAAGAGCGTGTACATGAACATGAGTGTTCAGTCATTTCCTAGACCAGATCAAATGATTGTTGTTGGTATACAGCAAGCATGTGGGATTGCTGCCAGCATTTGTCATGCTTCAAAACTACTGACTCCAAAATTGGGTGTAGCCTGATACTTCTACTGCAATTTAAAACTTTGTGACAGCTGGATATATTTAGGAACTCTAACCATAGGTGGTGATATTAGCATCAATGTTGGTTGATCACCTGACTATTGTGCCTGGGGTTGATGTCTAGCTGAGTTAACCAAAAATGCTCTGCGATTGCAGAGTGCTCAGAATCACCCAGGTGGATGGACCGGACCTGTCATGTTCCACAAGGTGGTTCTGAAAAATGCCCATCGCCCCTATTACACAGCAGCATTGTATAATACCAGATCACTTGCCACAATTGTGGCATCTGCTATGTAAGGGAAAGCTCCAGACATCTTCAGGACTGCCTCATGGAATGTGAAAGGTCCATCCACCTGACTAATTCAGAACACTCATCGCAAAGCATTTTTGGTCAACTCAGAGTTCCTAAATATATCCAGCTGTCAAAGTTTAAATCACAGTAGAAGTACAAGGCTAAACCCAATTTTGGAGTCAGTAGTTTTGAAGCATGACAAATGCTGGCAGCAATCCCACATGCACACCACATACCAACAACAATCACCTGATCTGGCCTAGGAAGTGACTGAACACTCATGTTCATGTATACTCTCCCAGTCATCTGAGCCCGCACAGCCTATTTAGTTTATTTAATTCCATTCCTAATGTTAAATTTGCATTTCTGTATGCATCTTTCTTGCTGAGGTAGGGGTTAGTTATCCCAAAAGCTGCTTCATAGTGTTAAAAAAAAAAAATAATTAAATTTATTTTAGTTACTGCTTCCACTGTATTTTCTTCTTCCTTTGAAGAAGTCTTTTCCACCAAAAACGTTATCACAATTTAAATACCTTTCTTTGAAAGGTCTGGGAAATGCTTGTTTTCCATGCTGCAATTCAAATCTATGTATAAATTAGAACAATATTTCAACTAAATCTGAAGTTTTGTTCTATTATACATAATGAAGTAATTTAAGGACTAGTTCAGAATTATAAATTACCTGTCCAATTCATTCTGTTTACTCCTAAGAGCCATGTTCAAGAGCAATCGCTTTATTTTACTACCATTAACTCCAGCCTGGACCTACAAAATATTATTATACAGCAATATATCAGAAGGGTGGAAAGGGAATTCAAAATTCATATCTGTTATGAAAAACTAAAAATGATGATTAGTATATTTCGCTTTTTTTTTATTATAAAAAGGTACCCTAAAAACATACTCAAATTGCTAATGCCATACCAAGTAGTGTCTCGAATTTCATGCATTTTTTTTTTTTTTTATGAAAACCTCAAGCACAAGAGGTAACCTTCTAAAGTACTTTGTACCATGCATGGGTTGAAGATTCAGAAGATACTTTTAGACATTAGACTTTAATTTCTGTAGATTGTAATTTTCAGGAAATATGTATGAAGGGAGATTGTTCAAGAAAACAGAAGTTGAGAACAAATGAGAAAGAAGAAAAGTTGGTTCTGTGAGTTTGAAGTAGATCAGTAAAAGAATGCTGACTAGGTCCAAACACTTGCTGCCAAGTATTCAAACTGCTTTGAAAGAGATGGCCAGACTAGCAGACATCAATTCAAAAGAGCAATATCTATAGAAAAGTCATGCAGCTGAAACAGAATGCCTATGAGACAGAGTGGAGTGACTGTTAGAAATGAGTCATTAATTAACCCAACTGCCCTCTATCTAGTGGTTGGAGTGCAAACACCATTTTGGAGCTGTGCCCTTGAAATAATAATAAAAATCTGATCTCACTAGGATGTCCATCATAACCTCAAAAGACATGAATCATACTGCATGCTGGAAGAGATGGGATGTTTGCTAATGAGGGGAATATTAAGAGATGAAGGATACTGACCCTACTGTCAATTAGTATATTTCATATTTTGGCATATTCAAACCAAGAAATTTGATTTCCAAGTTGCCAGTTTTGTGTTTTATGGCAACATAGGACATGTGCCACCAAATTATCATCAAAAGAAATACAGCATTATATATCAAATAATGGGCAGCGTTATCTCAATAATTCATTTATGTTCTGTAAACATATCAGATATAAATGAACATAAAATTCTAATCTGTAACTGATCTAGCCAGATGGCTTTGATATTAGTTATCTCCAGTGCTTTTTTTTTTTGTTAAAAAAAAAAAAAAAAAGTGCTGGTACTCATTCTTTGTATCATGAAAAATTGAAAATTAAAAGGATATGAAAAGTACTCTAAATTTTTGCCCCCTGATAATGTTACTTCAGTAACAATGTTTTTAGAATAAGAAAAACAAATTAAGTATATTAACAGTTTATTAAGCATAAATAAAATTTAAGTATATAAAAAAATAAGTAAAAATAATTTCATAAAGTTTTTGTAGAATATTCCAAATTTTTTTATTAAGTTCCCATCCGACACCCTATGCAAACTTCTTTTCTTCCTTTTTGTGTGTCGGTTGCTGAATGTTTCCGAAGCAGCCACAAATCAACATTTGGCTGGATCACACAGGTCAGCAGTGGGGCTACAGTTTTAAGAAACTGTAGTAAATAAACTGTTTTTGTCATCAAAAAAGTGCTGGCGATCAGATTCATTTGTGAAGATCCTCATTCATATTCACTCGATGAAATTGGTATCATACTCAGTGTTCGTCAAATACTTCAATTCTTCCGAAACCTTATCAATTAGGTATCCACAAATTTCATCTCTTTCATTTAACTGTAACCTAATTGACAATTTTCTAACTTCATTTTCACCAAATGCCAACAATTCATGTTTGGAAGGTTTAATACCTTAGTTGTCCTCGTTTTCCTACCCTCATCATCGGTATTGTCACTAGTTGTTAAATTTGATTTTTTTTTCTTCTTTTCCTTTTTTTTTTGAAACTATCCAAAACGTAATTGCCATTCGGATATTCAGGTACTGTGACCATGTAAACAGAGATAGGGATTTTTTTAGGGAAAAATGTGGATAACGCACTTCTGAGAAACAGATGATTATTTGTCGGGGGCAAAAAAAAATCTGTGCAGTAATCAACTGCAGAGTGCCCTTTATCTAATTCTCGAAAGGGGCACTTTACAGTTGATTCACAGTGGTGTTCAACTGCGAGTAAAGTGATCTAAAACAGCATTTTACAATTTGTTAATTATCAAAAAAATCTCATTAAATGTTTTGTTCAGTAAAATGTAATCGTGTATTGCACTTAATAAAATTTAAAATATTTTCAATTTTACTTTAATATGCAACAAGATATGGAAAATGTAACATACTAAAGAACTTTGAATATGGCCCCTGTATGGGAAAATGTTGGATACCACTGCAGTAGAAGGTGGGCCAGAGCCCACCTTCTACTGCAGTGGTATCCAAATCTGGTCAACAGTGACCAGATAAAGGGGTATTCCACTGGGAGCAAGCAGATAAAGGGGTATTCCACTGGGAATACCCCTTTATCTGCTCGCTGTTGACCAGCACGACTACTCCATATGTGGGACAAGTTTTTTTTTTTTTTTTTTGGTAGTTGTTGGCACATAGGTTTCTGTGGTCATAATGCACCTCCCAACATTATTGCAATACTTTGATCCAAGCCCGAAGCGGGAATCGAACCTGCGACCTTTGGGTTGCCAGGCAGGCACTTTACTCACCCGGCTAGCAGTCAGATTGGTAATCCCTTTAGCTCTCTTAATTCACACAGCAACACTAATTGTCTAAAAGACAGAAATGCGAAATGAATTAATTCTCTCCTAATCCATTCGCTGTACGAAAATTTTCTTCATTCAACAGAAACTATTTTAAATGTAACTTCCAAGGGGAATTCAAAACAATTCGCTATAAAAGGACTTCGTTAAACAGAGGTCCGAGTGAGTAATTTAGAATTATAAAAAGTTTCATACAGTTTTTTAATACAGAAAATATCTTAACAATAGACAGTGAAAAATGCAAACTTAGTTAAATAATTTAGTTTATTTGAATAGTAGGTAAACGTGAAAAAATTCATAGAATATTACAAATTTCAAAATGCGCTGCATCCAAATATCACGAGTCACTGTTAGTTAATAAAGGTGCCCGTACACCATACCATCCCAAAAAAAAAAAAAAAGCACTGGTTATCCCTAAACTGTTCAACTTCACAAATCTGGCAACCTTCAGACTTGATAAGTGCCAGATTTTTGCATCAGATTATAATCATCCATAGAAACAGAAAAAATACATAAAACACTTAAATTCTTACTGCAGTATCTGATAAAGAGAAACTTAAGAGGCACATTAGTATTAGACCAGTAGAGTGGAAGGAAGCCTCACATTTTGTCAAATATGGAAGAGTTGAGATATTTGGAAAACTCACTTGTGAAATGATTAATGAATAAATTACTATTGTTATATTAAATTTTTAAGTGAGACAAACACTACCCATATTATAAAAGGTATTAACAAAGGGTAATACAATACTAGTGGCATTCAAATTTACTTTTATTCAATGAATTAACTAACACTAGCTTGCTTGAATCACAGTATAACTTATTTTCACATGCAGAGTAGTGATGCCTCCACAATTCCATAATTTATACATCTCTCATTAGTCAATTCTGAACAATAAAGAGATTCATATCAACAAAAAAAAAAAAAAAAAAAAAAATTGTTCGGCTTCATAGGAAGCTAAAACATTCATCTGCAACTTTTCTTTGAAAAAGTAAAGTATTCACATTTTTGTACATGGTCAAAACAAAGACCAAATAAGATTGTTTTCTATTACAGCTGTCAATATTTTATATTACCAGTCTAGTATTCATTTTACAAGGAATATTTATTTATTTTTGCCTACCATACATTTCATTATTTAACAATGAAATAAAAATATTAAATATGCACAACCCAATTTTCAGAGTAACATCTTAAAAAAAAGTTCTGTGCAGTAATACCTCTCTGAAAGGTCTGGGAAGAGAAATCTACATGATATGGAGACATGTGGTGACCGTCCATACCATCAAAACCACTTCATCCTACTGCTACCATACTTAACAGTTTTGCAATAAGTTACTTCCACTTCACTGATGAATTATTCGTAATAACATACTTCCAAAATATCAGATTTCCATCTTTATATAATTTCCAAACAGAAAATAAAATTTTTAGATCTCAAATTCATTATAAGTGCAAGATGGGAAATTTGATAACTGCTCTTCTTATTTTTTCCAGATTACTGGGCCATTTCTCTTTATTACTGAGATAAATTAAATCTATTTTATTCAATCTTTGGATACTGCTGTGACTTGCTTAAAGGACAAGGCCCAGGCATTTCTGAAATTTGTTTTGCACTCTATTCTGTTCTTTTCATGATACATTCTGCACTTGTTCGGGAAAAAAAAAAAAAATCTTAATTCTCTGCTTGGTAGATATTCTCTGTACACTACTTTTACAGATGCCAGTCTGCATATAACACAGTTCACTCTGAGTGCCCATCAAGCAATCAAATCCTGTTTTTGCAGGAGTCCATAATCTAATACTGCCTACTGAGTAACAACTGCTGAATAGCAAGTTTTCATTTACTTGCTAATGAAAAAGTAAGTGATGAGGAGCAGAAAAATAAGCACAATCAAATCAATTTCTCTAGAAATTGTGCTGGCAGGTAGAAGTAGGTGAATGCTGCATTAAAGAAATTGCAAAGATCTAGTTGGGTTGAGGGTGACCTTGCCTGTGAGATATCCCCCTCCCCCCACAGATAGCAGTTTGTTCAGATTTCCCAACAACAAATGCATTAGACAACTATGTTTTATTTTAAAAAAATTCATTTAATTTTTATTTAAATAAAATTAACTTTCAAGCCAAATTACTTTCTTTTCTTTTTTTCTTTTTTTTTTTTTTTTTAGATATTCACCACTGTTTTCTCCACTGCTGAGCTAGATCCTACAACCCCATCCCTCTTGTAAAAGTTGCAGTAAGACATTTCGTAGCTGACATAATGATAGAATCATCACTGATAGTGTGTTCCCCGTAAAGGCAATCCCTCATGGGGCCAAACAAGTAAAAAAGTCAGATGTGCTAAATTGAGACTACACAAGTGGTATGGCAGAACAGTCCAACCTTAGTTCTGCCATGGTCTCTCTTGTCAGGCCACTGATATGAGGGAGGAGCTGATTTTCCTTTCTCTACCTTCCCTCTTAGTTTGATTCTTCAAATTTTTCAGTATGACAAGTTGACAAGGCATCCTCACATTCCAGGAAATCCACACGTTAAGTTTTCCCAATGGATGGCTGAGCCTTGAATTTTTCTTTTTTAGTGAATTGGTTTCACTGTGTGTGTGTGTGTCTCCATCACTTCTATTTGTCACTCCACAGACTACCACTTCTACTTTGGTAGAGTGTCATACCCAGGATGTGTGGTGATAACATTATCTAGAAAATAGTTACTCATGGTCTTGTGCCAATTCAGAAGATTGGCAAATAAGATCTGGCATTTGCATTTGTGCAACCCTCTTGGCATAGTTTTCAATGATTTAAAGCCTATTCTCCTACTCTTGCACATACTTTCTGGGTATTTAACAATGGTCTTCAAAACTCATTTTATTCACTACTCATTTTCCACCATAAGTGCATTGCATCAATACTAACCTTGGCATGTCTTCAAACCAATACAACCAAGGCTGACATGCATAACCCACCACCTACTGTGCTCACATACCTCAACCATAAATGTTCAATTTCAACAACAGGTGCAACATTTTCATTTTCAGGAACTCAATACACCACTACTTCCATTTTCACATACTATTGCCCTACTACCTGGCATACAATGTTGAAACTTGCAGGATCTTGGCAGTATCACTTAAATTTTTCCTAAAAACATTACATTATGCATGAGATATCACACAAGGGGGGGCTGAACTGAGGCAGTCTTATAGCAGCCCTCTTACACCACACCATGATATGCATTTTTTATTTGTATTGCACAAGTGGAATGCCTTAGCACAATGTAGTTCAAAATGCTGAAACTTTTACAAAACTGAGAATGTGAAAAGAATATAATTGGTTTAAAATATATCCAAATTTTACCTTATCATATATCCTATTCAAAAGTCTAGGTACAGTTGGAGTAATAGTTGGCTTTAAGGCTTTCATATCATCACCTAATAATCTGATGTCTCCCTGGTAGAAACCTACACTTCCTCCATTGATGTATAC
Organism: Mastigoproctus giganteus; assembly: GCF_048544385.1. Lineage (NCBI taxonomy): Eukaryota > Metazoa > Arthropoda > Arachnida > Uropygi > Thelyphonidae > Mastigoproctus > Mastigoproctus giganteus. Next base: position 77,116,051 of record NC_143582.1, read on the forward strand.
TGTCATCTTTTTAAAAAAGATTCAATAAACAAAACATTAAAATTACATCATACTATACTACTAAAACATCACTAATTATGTAAATGTACATTCCAATGGCTGGAATATTTGGAATTAAAATTAAATTTAGTTTACATCTGATGGGCAGTAAAATTAGAAGTATGTAGCAAAGTACAAATTTACCACATACCAATCTCTTACATTATAAAGAAGACTTAATTAACTACCAATCTCAGAAACTGGTAGCTAATTAAGCTTTCAAACAATATAGATTAAAGGTTTAAGAATTTCAAGCATAAAGGAAATGTTTAATGGGAATTAAGACAATTTAACTAATGGAAAATTAAAATTAAAACCCTAAGAAAGCAAGAAACAACTAAATGCTTATATATTTCAATTCTCATCTTTCAATTACACTATTTGGCATAAATTTCCTCCCTGAAATAATTTTGACAGATTCTCGTAAGAAGTATGTTCAAAAACACAGATATGTGCTTAAAAAGTTCTGTTTTCAAATATCTGATGATTGAAAACCAAGATCTGTCATTAAAGCTTCATTTCCTATATTCCCATTTAGACTTTCTTCTGGAAAACTTGGAAGCGGTTTCCAATAAACACTGAAACCAGTGTTCAACCAGTGATCCATTATTTTACCCAGAACAGAAGTCAAACTAACTGGTCTGCAATTACTCTTGTCACCCTTCGATCCCCCTTTGTGAATTGGGGATACATTTGCACATCTCCAGTCAGTGGGGACCTCCCGAGTCCAAGGATGCTCTCATAATTATGGCTAAGGGTTTGGCTTAGTTGCTTTGCCACCTCCTTTAATCTAACTGGATAGATCCCATCCACCCCAGGTGCTTTTATGTTTAAAAAATTTCTCCTCCACTTTGCTCTCAGTTATTACAAAATCATTAAGCACCCTGCTACAATTTGATAACCTTCTGCCATTTTCAAACCTTAACTCCTCATGTGTGAATGTAGATGCAAAATACTCATTCAGTTTGTTTGCTATCTGAGCACAATCATCAACAGTCAAACCATCGATATCAAGTGGAGTAATCAGATTCATCCCCTTCCTTTTAGTTTATATAAAAAAGAAATCCTTGCTGTTTTTCTTAGCATCCTTTACCAAAGATTTGTTGTAATCTGCCTAACCTCCTTTGTAACCTAATTACAGACTAGCTTATATCTTCCATAGGCTTCTGAGTCGCTTGATAATTTATATGCATACCATGCATTTTTCTTCTCTATCATGAGTCTCAGTTCATTTGATAACCATTTAGGCCTAAACCTTGAACAATTTTTTTTTTTTTTTTTTTTTAAATAGGTATGCAACTTTTAGTAGCTTCCATGATTAATTCCTTGAATGCTTCCCACTTAGAATTTACTGTTGGTAACATTGTCAGTTGATCCCACTGTACAGAATTTAAAAAACTGTCTGAGACCACTGTACTCACCTCTACAGAAGCAAAAACCCTTTCCTTTATCCCCTGGTGGTAATTATATCTTCATTGATCCTCCTTGATGAATTGGGGCCACATTTGCACATCTCCAATCCACGGGTACCTCCCCCAAGTCCAAAGAAGCTCTCATAATTATGGCTAAGGGTTTGCTTACTTCCTTTGGTGCCACCTATAATATAACTGGATAGATCCTATCCACCCCAGGTGCCTTTACCTTTTTTATCTTCAACAATTTCTCCTCCACTTTCCTCTCAGTTATTACAAAATCATCTAGCTCACTGACAGAGCTTACTTCACCTCTGGCTCCCCTCCCCAAACAATTCCTCAAGTGTGAATGTAGATGCAAAATACTCAGTTTGCTAGCGACCTGAGCAGAATCAACAGTTGAACCATCGATATCCAGTGGACCAATCTGATTTAACTCCTTCCTTCTAGAATTTTCATATGTAACAGATACTTCCATGGGTACTGTTCTTCTGAATTGGTTTCAGTAATTCCTGCTCTCTTTCAAAAGAGTCTGAACACGTGCCACCACCAGCCATTTACCATGCAACTTTAAACTCAGATCCAACTTTTCATCTTCCTTGTTTATTCACAATCAACTGCTGTTTTCTGGAAAAACCTTCCTTCATATGCATTTCCTGAAAATTATAGTCTACAAAAGTTCAAGTCTAATTTCAACAAATATCTTCTTTCTCAATCTCCAACCCATGCACGGTACTAAGTACTATAGGTTCTAATACCTCTCGTCTTAGAGGTTTTCGTACCCCTCCCCTTTTCTGGGGAAGTAATGATGCTGATCAGTGTCCATTTCCTCCTCTGCAAAGAGTAGGAAAGACTGATTTGTCCAGTACCTCATCCTCTACATCCATTGTTTCTAGTATTATGGATGGCTCCTCTTCCAATCTTTTTGGCCTTTCTTTACTACTAGGTTTTGGTATAGCAGAGTACTAGGAGGTATGGATATCGGAGTGGCAGCTGACTTTTTTTTTGGAGTGCAATTGGAGTAAATGATTTTTGGTGGTATAGTCACCTTAGTTTGTGTACCGATAGCACATTCGCACGAACCTTCTGGGCATATGAAGGCCTCCTGCTATTTATTGGTTGGATGCATTTTCTGACCTCCTGATAGGATATGTTCAGCTCTGCTTTTATTTTTTGAATTCTTTTTTGTCCTTCCACGTCTGGCATGCGCAAGAGTATGCAGAGTGCTCTCCTTGGCAGTTAGTACAATTTGGCTTAGAAGCTAAACATTCATTGCACTCATCTGTAACACCACAGCGAGCATAGGCAGGGGAGCCACGACAAGTTGTTTCAGAGTGGGTGTACTTTTTGGCATTTAAAACACCTCAGTGGATTCGGGATGTAGATCCTCATTGGGCAGTTTAAGTAGCATGTCTTTATGGAAGTTGGATGCTGTGGGGTGATGAATGTTAGGATGAGAATTCTGGTAGGGACAAGATTCCCATCCTTTTGCATTGATATTCTCTTGACAGCCATCACTTCTTGGTCTCTTAATTTCAGAGCAGATTTCAGAGACATTAAAGTTCCACTCTGATACGACACCACACGAAGAATTCAGAGTTTTGTGTGGAGGATGACAATGGGTATTCCTCCTATTGGTGTAGGCTTTCAAGATTTTTTTGGCATGTTTTGTATTGACTGCTTCGACTAAAATGTCTCCAGAGCATAGTGTAAAGTGTGTTAGTTGTCTGACAGCACCAGGGGTTTCTTACATCTCCGTGTTGTATTCTTTGTGAATGACACAGAACAAAGTGTGTGGGGAGTGGTCTGTTGTGTAGTGTTATGTTCTGTTGTTTCTCTGACCATTTAGCCATTGGGCCCCACCATTGCCATGAGGAGGCAGGTCAGGCACCAGTAGATTATTTAAGTACCTCTGGCAGGTACTTAAATAATCTCCACCACCTAATTTCCAAGGATTTCAGTGGCAAGCCTTAAAAAAAAAAAAGGAAAAAAAGTGTATACTAGAATTTGACTGAAAGAAATCTACAAGAAAACAATAGAATTTAGATGTCGATTAGAATTTGGCTGCATTGTTAAGGAGTGTACTCTGTGGGTTTAGTGAGAGTGGAGTAGACTGAAGACTGGGGAGAAAACAGAAGAGCATGGATGATAGAGTAGGCATCCCCCAAAGAGGGTCAGTGGAGACAAGATAACCAGGCAAAGTATTGGGGAGGAGACAGATACCCATCTCCTCCTTCCCTCCACGGGGATGGGGTTTTAAAGGAAACTGGATTAGAGTACTCAGTTCAGAACGCCAAATGGAGTGTCGGCAGCAAAGCTGCAGTATGTCATCGTCTGTGATGGTTGTCAGGTCCATGTAGTGTCGAATCCGGTAGGAAGATAAAACTGCCTATCCCACTCTGGGGGGAGACGTTAGCCAGCAGTGGGGAACCCATCAGGCAAAGGGGTGGGAGAGACACTCCATTCACAATCCGCATTCTCATTCATTTTTTTTAATACTTGATAATTTTTTTCCTCTAAGTTTTATATTTAGATATATATATTTTTTTCTCACTCACATCTCCTTCTCACACATCAGGGGGAGGGTGAAGATGTGTAGTGTAAATTTAAATACTAATCAAAACTAGGGTTAGTGTGTACTCAACTGTAGCATTTATGGGTTTGTGTTCTTTTTCTCACACACTTACACATTCATTCTTCTGGCTTTCATTTCATTTATTCAACCCCCACCCCATGCACCACACTCCCTGGGGAGTGCAGCCAATTAAAGAATTTAGGCGATCCTGCCATCCCTTCTAATCCTTTCTGGATGAAGAGTGACATCTTCCTGAATGAGTGCTCACCGGTGGCATGAAGAATGAGAAAAAAAAAAAAGAATTTCCAATGCCTTAAGTATGTCACCCACCACAGAGCCATACAAGGGGGGGATGCCCACTCGTGAACTAGCAAGTACTGCATACGCAAATGGGACACCAAGTTTGCTTGGGAGCACCATACCCACATTCCCAATAAGCCTTGATCCCATCCCAGGACCAAAGGAGGGAGACATTGGAATGAAGTTGACCCTAGCAGTAAGAACCACCCCTCAGTTGTTCTCAGTCGGGCCAGTTCAGCACCTCCCATCTGGTTGAAGCAGTGGCCAAAGTGGTGTATTAAGACTGGGCCCCTCAACCACCACAATCCCCTTACCAAGTTTCCAATGATATCACACTAGAACAAATGTATGGGCATTAAGATCCCAGTGATACTAATCTGGAAGGCCATCAGCATCAGTGGGAGGTCCCCTCACCACATACACATTGAGGGGACAATTCTGACTCACCCTGCATAACAGTAATATAAATGCCTCTCATCATTACTTTGGAACTTATCCATCAGAAAACACCTACAGTTAATGACAATCACCACAAAACATCAGATTGTAAGTTCTGACATATAGCAGGCCAATGATAGTGAGTGACAATTCAATCATATCTCCATCCTATCAAGCCATTCAAGCATTCCATTTTTCCTTCCTTTCCCCTGCCCATCACTTTCCTTCAATTACATCTCTTAAACTTTGCTCTTGGTACACATCTAACCCAATTTTTTTAGTTGCTAGCCTTTACCATACTCAACTTTCTCCTATCTTCATCAATACTTTTTCATTTCTAGCCTTATTTATCCATTTCACCTTATAGAACCTACTCAGTCTCCCAATCCCTTAAGCATGACACTCCATATAAAACAATTTCTTGTTCCTTTCCTGTTTCCCACCAGTCTTCTATTTATCATCCTCAACATCTTTGATTTATGCAATGTCTAATTATCCTTAAATCCTTACATTTGATGGAATTATTTTTCCTTTCTATTAGAATCACAAGTCAAAATCTTTTGACTTTTCCCCCGCCCCAGATCCCTTCATGCAGCTCCAATATCCATCACCAAACTTAAATTCATCCACAATCTCATTCCCTTCCATCTCTCTAACATAGATCCTCTCTATATTCAGTCCATATATTCTAGTGCAGTGTTTTTATTTCCATCCCTTATAGCATTCTATTTCATCTATTCTTAAATTTATTATTTTAAAAACTACCTATCACAATTTCCCTACACTATTCTCTTAGCCATTCCACCCTTGCCTTATCTGTTCTCAATCTATTCTTATACTCATTTTTTCCCCTTCTATTTTTTCTTGTCTCATCCATTTCCTTTATTTCCACAATAGTTCATACAATTTTCTCAAATCTAGTTCCTTTATACTCCTTTTCTCGTAGAATTTCCTAAATTTATTACTTCATTCCAGTTTCAAATGAAACTACTTTTGACCTTGCCCCTCAATCTCTCCAAATAATATTTTCAAAATTTCCTTATCCATATTCCTTATCTTTTCTACATCTTACTTGTTATACTGCTTTGTTCTTTCAATTCTCAAACTTGATTCTTATATCTGTAATAACTATATTGTGATTACTATCAATATCAGATCCTTAACATGCAAATTTCAATCTTCCTATATCTTTCTTTACAATTAAATACAATAATTTTCACAGAATCAAAATGTCACCTTGCTTTACCTATTACCAGCATAATTTTTAATAACAGCATAGTAGTTTAAAGTATCTATTAGACAACCTCTGTAACCTTAATAGCATCTTTAGCCTGCTAACACTTAACAGAAAATCCACAAGCACATGGGTCATTTTAACCATAACCAAACGGAGATCTTAATTTTTTTTAATAAATTAACTAGGGAAAATATTTTCTCTGAATATGCACAAAATCTGCATGTAATGACCAGAATGGGCATGAAAAGAATAAAAAGAAAGATGGTGGGACATTGATAAACATCTTTAGGTAATTTTTTCTCCTGTGAACTAACCATTCCTATTTCAAAATAAAATATGGAGAAGAACTGCATATCATCCCTTAAAAGCAACAATAAAAATTAACTTATATTAAAAAGATTTTTCTCAATCGTTAAACCACATAACTAATAAGTGATAACTTCAAATTAAGACCCATTACAAAATTATAAATTTTTACTAGTAAAAATATGTACATTCCACTCTAGATTCATCTTGAGAAAACTGAACAAATTATCTAAATAAATAAAAATTTGGCCATAATTACTGTTCTGCAAAAAAAAAAAAAAAAAAAAAAAAAAAAAACTTACTTCACACAATCTCTCAAACATATGTGCTAATGGCAAAAATGACATCATTACATCACTTGAGTTTGGTGCAAATTCACCCTAAAAAATTAAACAAAAAATTGTTACATACAAACAAAACTATAAACCGTTGCAACTGAATTACTTTCTTATAGATATTCAACTGATTATACAGACAAACGTATATACCAGAGTTATGTATCTTTACTATAACTAAAGCTGAAATACAATATGCAACTCAACTAACAAAAACATGTCCAACCAATATTAACTGACCTAGACTTAGGATAGCACATATACCAGCTTCATCCCAAAGTAGGCAACATTCATGTATACAACTATATTTAAATAGTAGGGGGGGAAGCTTGGAGACCAAGATCACAGAGAGGAAGGATTAATAAAAAACAAGTTGAACAATTTTATTTGACTCCACTGGATGTAAATGGAAAAGATACTAGTGGTTCACCTTATGAAACTATAACTTCTGAATATAAAAGCATAAAAATTAACATGAAACATTTCCAAACTAAGCCACTTGGTAGCATTGTCATTGGAAAGCATTTATATAACCTGCATTTATAATATCAGGCATACATAAATGTACACCTGATGTAAATACAGGTTATGCAAAAAAAAAAAAAAAAAAAAAAGTGAGAGCAGATTAGATTATCACAACCTACCTTGTACAGTAGATCAATACACGTGTGTGTGTGCACACAATCTTGCTCAATTAAAAAGCTAAAGTAGACCTATATATGTCTAGGAAACAAAGCCTTGATAAAGTGAAGTATGAATAAAATAAAGATAAGGAAAAAAAAAGATTTTGCTTATAGGTATAGGAAATAATCTTTAAGCGCAAAAAAAAAACAAACAAAGAGGTTTGTGTTCATTTAATGGAAAACAGCATATTCCATCTATTATCAGGGAACTGCAATGTTTACATACAGATAGCATTTACACGTGGGTTAATTTTTAAGCTTTCCATGATTTTAAGAATTATTAAAATAGTGTCAAACATTTGTTATTTATTGTAATATTTATACATACATAATTGAGGTCTGCTAAAGGAATACAGCCACTCAACTTACGTAAGGGTTGTGTTCGTGGAACTGTACATAAGTTGGAATTTCCCTAACTGCTTATGCAGCACTCACAAATTTGATTCAATTTGATTGAAGCAAAAATGAAATGTTCAACAAACATGTAAATAGAATTATTTATTAAATTTTTTTTTATCTCATGCACAGGAAAATTATAGAAGTGTACAAATTTACAAAAACTAAAAATTATAAAATTACAAAAAGAGAGGAGACAAGCATAACACCAGCAAGTTTAACTTTCAAGCATTGTTACTAGAATTAACTCTCCAGCTGATAAGCACACTGCTGCAGAAGTTGAGGGCTGCAGAGATTTAGAAGCGATTTTTTTCCAACACTTCAAAATCTCTGCAGCTGCAGAATTGGCACTGGCGACTTCACCGCATACTTTAATATTTTGGAAACCAGCACGATGCTTGAACATATTAAACCACCCACTGCTTGCCATGAACTTGGCTTGGGGTTTGCCGTACTTATCCTTAATATCTTCATTTCTTGCTTCTGCTTGAATGGCCATTGGACTCAGGGGCACTTGCTTCTGAATATGATTTTCCTTCCATATTATTAATAGCTTTTCCATCTTTGATACAGAACCTGAATGCTGTTTTGCAATCACTGCTGATGCATTGATCTTGCAACATGCACTTTTATATGCACTGTCCCCTAAAATAGTATTCACTGTTGAAGCAGCAAGACCTAATTTGTGTAATAGATGAAACTTTGTCCTGCTTCATATTTCTTAATTAATCATCTTAATTTCTAAAATCAACTTTGTTTCATTTCCTAGCACTGCCAGCACTTTCACTTTCTTGGTCCCTTTCCCTTCACCATTGTAATAAGTAAATAGGAATGAAGATTTCAGTGAAGGGGAACTCATTTCACCATAAAAACCCACAGAATTCCAGTAATCTGTATTAATGCAAATGCAATAAGATAGTTTACTACCAGTTTATAATAGACTGCATTAACAGAAAAGCCCAATAAATGGAAAGTGCAAAGTGTTTTGGTTTTATAAATAAATTTTCTGTTTATACTCCGGGACGACCAAACGGTCAGAGGAGTTCACAAGATAGACAGAATACAAGAAACAGCACCGTATTCAGCAGTCACGGGCTTGAACCCCGGCCACTCAAGGCACGTGTACTTATGCACCCGCGCACCTGACCACTAGGCTACGGCGGCCTTATGGTAGTGACCTCCAGAAATGTGTTAGAAAAATATCACAAAATTGATTCTTATAACAGAACATATAATAACGATGAAAGTGTATGGCAATTTCCATTATAAAAAGCCTTTTAGAGAGATAAATAGCTTAGTTATACAGTGAAAATTATCAAAAAAAAAAAAGTGTTATTGGGTTCACATTATATTTTCACAATACTTCCATTTATTCCTATAGGATGCAAAATACTTTTCCACGATTTTTAAGTTTGCACCGGCCAACAAAAACTTGCTTAAAGTCTAATTTCGGTAAGTAGAATATTATGTAAGCCAAGGAGTGACTGTATTACACTTGATTTCATAGCAGGATTAGTCACAGTACACATGTTAGCAAGAATTAGGTTCTTTTCTTAGGGAATTTGGAGCCAAATACTCAGTCCACAGTGTACCAGTTTTTATGCTCTAATTCATATATAGTTTTTGTATTATCTGCATTATTACCAATTCAGCATTTACAACAAAAACTGGTCATTTTTATTCTCACCAATGTAATATCGTTTTACTTCTTTTCTCCCCAAAAATAGTAAAACAACTTTTCCATCAAATTCAGAATTTTTAAATAACTATATCTTCATTAATGAACTATATAGAGTATGCCAATCAATTTGTATAACTGCACTTTTACCATGTGAATCTATTAACAATATTCTTCAAGAAAGAGGCCAAAAACCATAATATTTAAGAAGACATACAAGATTTCCATGTGTTATAAAGTGCTAAATTATAACATTTAGCTTTGTGTACTATGTAAATATCATTTCTCAATTAAGTGGTGGGAAATGTGATGCAATAAGACATTTTTAAATAAATGTAACATGCATTGCATAGGCAAAAAAAAGAAAAATTCATAGGAAAGAAATAAAAAGAAAAATTCATAGGAAAGAAATAAAAAGAAAATTTCATAGGAAAGAAATAAAAAGAAAATTTCCAGCACACAATCCAAAGTTGTGAAAACAGAAATTAATATCAAGGAAAACAGCTTGGTTTCTAACAATTCTTCATACTTAAAAGTATGAGTGCAAGAGAATATTGAACTAGCTTAAAAAAATTAATTAAAATAATAATTTAAAAAACTCAGATCTTTTCCTGATGAAACCTTGGAAATGCTCTTGGCATCCAAATTAGATAGTAGGGTCATGTTATAAACACTGACTTAACACTCCCAAAAAGAGCAAAATCCACAAAAGCAGATTCCTTTAAGCTATCAATAATAAGTTGGTGTCCAACGCACATTTCAAACAGAAATCCACAGCCAGGAAAATCCTAGGAAAGCTAATGTTTAAAAACACATTGGTACACCATACATGCTGTATCTTAATATAAAATGTATATTTTGTTAATGAAATTCAATTTAAAGTTCAAAGCTGGATTTAAAAAAAAAAAAAAACACCCTTCTTCCTTCCGCTTACCATTACCAAATAGGCAGGTTTTTTTAAATTCAAATTGCGCCAGTTATGTCAGTGTGTATTCATAGGACAATTATATATTGCCCAAATTCATCCAGACTGAAAAACAATGCATGCAGAAAATTGACTACTGAGATCAGCTAACTACAGCACTGACTGAAATGGACTAGGAATTCCTCTAATCTATGCAAAAGGATTTTAGACCAGATCCAACCAAATAATAGGAAGTTGCAAAAAACCAAAGGATTAATGGTTAGGTACCTTCCCCTAGATGTTATATTACTTGCTTACTAGGTAATAATCATTACCACAAAATTTACTATAATATTGTAGTACCAACATAAAATTGAAATCTTATAATTTCCCATGATATGTCGGTACCATTCAAAGATAAGATAAAATAACTTAAGTTTAAAAATTCTTATGTTAAAAAAACTTGTTATACAAATTGAAAGAAGTTCTTACCAATTGTTCAATAACTGCACTAGTATCAATTATTACGTTTGCATGAGTTAACATAACACCTTTTGGACTTCCTGTGGTCCCACTAGTATAACATACAGTTGCCAAATCTGATGCTTTTGGAGGCTGGGAGGCAAAACAACAAAAAAAAAGTATGAAAAATTAGACAGACAAAACAAATTAAGAAATAATTAGGAAATCAAAAAAATAAATTACATACTACCTTCATATCAAAGTTCTTGGTTAAACCAAGTTCAGATGAAAATAACTACAAATCAAATAGCACCTGCCATTCCAGCCAGCTTTTTTTTTTTGGGGGGGGGGGGGGGGGATCCATGTGTATCAGAACTCATGAAATCCAAAACATTTTTTTTAATGCTTTTCAGGCTGCCAATTAAATATACACTGAATGACTCACTATTAGGCATATCTGCCTAATAGTGAGTACCCCCCCTGCCAGAACAGCCTGGATTTACTATAGCACGTAATCAACAAGGTGTGCCACAGTGACATTGGTGTGCACTGACTCAATCACTTCTTATAGTTTTTAAACTGATTGCAGATCTACTCTGAACAGACTGTTTCATCCCATTCCACAGCCAATTTTATTAAGATCTGGAGACTAGGGAGGCCACAGAAGCAAGCTGAATTCACTCATGTTCCTGGAACTAATTCCATCCAGTTCTGGAATTGCAACATGGTGCATTATCCTGTTGAAAGAACCATTTGCAGATGAATACAATTTCCAAATTACATGTGGCATCACCAAATATTACTCCACTGGTATCAAGGGAACGAATGTTCACCCCTCCCCATACCATTATACCTGCAACCAACAGTCTGCACTGATATCTGGTAGAATGCATCTATAGACTCCTGCTGTTTACCATATTATGGTCCTCCCATCAGTTGTGAAACAAGAAACTATTTGTCAGAACAGGCAATGCTTTTCCAATTCTCCACTATTCAAAGCTGTCCCTGAGCCTACTGTAACCATACTTCTTTTTTACTGACAGGTGAGGAACCTGGTCAAGTCATCGGCTATAACATCCCACCCATGACAACATACAAAAGTTGTACATTCTCAAATGTCTTTGATTACCACTGTTGCACTGGGTTGTTATCTAAGTCTTTCAGTTATCCACTTATTAGCCTCACTGGTCACAGCCAATGGTGATCCTGTTTCTGACCAGAGGATAATCATTGGCTTGATTTTAGTTATCTGACCAATTTCATTACACCAAAGACAGTTATACATGAGAACCCAGCAGGGTTGCAGTTTCCAAGATACTCAAACCAATGCATCTGGCACCAGTTACCACATCATGTTCAAAGTCATTTTTAAATCACATCCATTTTCATACTTAAACTGCACCCTAAGGCATTATTAAATCAACTGAGCCAAAGCATGGACCCCCCCTCCCCAAAAAAACCCTGAAAACACTGGATTGCATTGTGAAAAATGACTCTTGCATTGCTTCTACCATAAGATGCAGTGACATGTGACATAATAATTGCCATGAACCAATATAAATTATTTAGTCATCATATACTAATACAAAAGGACTATCAGAAATGTGTTATTGCTCTGATATAAGGATGCAGAAGTTGACGTGAGTGTAACGTGTACAAAGGAACAGATAAGGAGGGAGAGGTTAGGAAGCCAACTGGTTCTCATGTACTGTCAAGTACAAGTGTAGTGAGACAAGGAGCAGGATTATAAAAATGACAGTTTTTATAATCCTGCTCAATGGGTATAAAAACAATGTAAAAACAAGGTAAAAAAACAATGGGTATAAATAACTATATAAACAAACAGAACAAACCAACAAATCAGAATGACTAGGTGAATTTTAACTTGACATAGTGATTTAAACTTTTAGGTTGACTCACTCAATAGCAGAAAATCTCTGGATTTGCTGACTGCTTTCTAGGCCAAGATATTATAGAGGAACCAAAGGGAAAAAAAAATTTTTTCACTGATTTTCAGCAGTAATTCCTATTTGCATTAAGAATCTTTAGGTAAAGGCACCACTAGGTGACAGTCTTTGGTGTATAGAGATGGGATTTTTTTGAAAGAATAACTGTCAAGGGAAGAGATTGTTTTTGTGAAGGTGAATGCAAGTCTTAGACAACTTTTAAACTTCTTTTCAGTGGAACCAACTAATTTTCTGAACATATTAAATTTTCAGGAAAGTAACTAGACACTACATTTACATTTGTGATCAGGCAGCCCAGCCAAACTTTGGCATCCCTGTTGTCTATCAAACTGATCAGTCACTAAGGCAGCAACAACATGCCAACATCTGAATTCAGCCACCAAGGTAACAATGAGCCATCATCTGAAATGAAACAGAATATGATAAGGCAGCATATTCCATTTTCCTAATTCTACTGGAACTTAATAGGAACCAAACTAAACAGCTAGATGGGGGAGCATACCCATAACCTAACATTACCTATGGATTACCTCTAACAGCAATCAACCAAAATTAATACACCCTCAAACAAACAAGTATTGTGCTAAAAAAAAAAAAAAATAAAAATAATGCTGAAACTATTAATATCTGACCATAGATTAAAGTACCTTCTAAAATTCAGTTTATAAACCATTTCACATAACACCATGTCAAGTTTTCCAGCCATGGATTGTGCAGCATACACTGCTTTTCACACTTCTTTTAGTTATCAGAGGAAAACTTCATTAAGCCCATTTCTTAAACTTAAGATCAGACTATTGACAAACTGACATTATCTCGTATGCATTTCTTTTTCCAGCTTTATGTATCTCAAGTTTGCTATTATTAGCAGGGGGGGCCTGAATTTATAAATTTGCAGGGTTTGGGCAATATTCATATAAAGGTGATTAGAAGTACAGGGAAGGTGAGAGGGGCATCATTATTCAAAAAAAATTGAAATTCTGTCATCAAATAATGCCAGAAACTTACTAGGTGGTAGATGGCTCTCATCAACCAGTGCAATAATCAACCATTTTGCTTATTGGAGGCTTGAATTGGTGAAACCCATGTTTAGTTTCTAGAGAAAAGTTTCCGACTTATCTTACTCAAACCCATTGGTAATCCAAAAATTTGTTTGTACACCTTGTCTCGAAAGGTGATGTGGTTGGCCTCAACTAACAGTTTAATCAAGTGAAAAATTTCCTTCAAGGAGACAGATGTAACCCTAGTAAACGAGATTGTAACCATTGGCAAGAGTTTAGACTTGGAGGTCAACAAGGAGGATGTGGTGGAGCTGGTAGAGGACCACAGACAACTCAACACAGAACTTTGTTGAGTTGCAACATGAACAGATGAAAGTTATGCAGGAGGAGCACTCGGGAGAGGAGGAGGAGGTACATGTTTCAAGTGCTGAGATCAAAGAAATTTGTAGCAAGTGGAGTGAAGTGCAGGTTTTCATTGAGAAGCATCACCATAACAAAACGGTGACCAGCAGAGCAGTGGACATTTTAAATGACATTGTGATGTCCCATTTTTGGAAAATAATCCAACAAAGAAAAAGACAAATGTCTCTGGATCGTTATCTTGTGAAAACACCAGCCACAGAGCCAGCAATCGAACCACTTCCCAGGATACAAACAAGAGAAAAAAAACACCAGAAATGCCCGACTTTATTATGGAATGGGACTCTCCTTTGAAGGAGTAGTCTTCCTCCTCTTCCACCATCTACCTGTGCCAGCAACTATCAACCACAAAGGTAAAGTTATACTGTATATTTTATATATTTTTGCCACACAAATCTATGTGTGGCAAAAAAAAAAAAAAGTAAAAAAAGTAAAAAAAAACAATGTTTCTGGGGAGGGCGAACAGATTAACTGGATTTGCATTAATTTCAATGGGAAAAATTGTTTCAGTTTGCAAACGGAGTCAAAGAACAAATTAAGTTCGTGACCCCAGGTACCACTGCACCATTTTTTCACAAATTTAGGTTGTATTATTGAATGTATTAAGTTAGGAGTAAATGCTGGGAATTTGTAAACTAAATCTTCACATTTTGGCAACACTGCCTTCTTGACCTTGAGCTCTGTGCAGCAGTATTTATCAGTGTTAGCTCAGTTTATTTGAGGTTATCATGTCAAACTTGTGCTGAAAAGTAACTAAAATGTCTTCATGCAAGTGTTAAGATTAGTTGAAGTTAAGGAGTACAATGCAAGGAGTAAGAAGGAAATTTATCCTATTATTCCATCTGCCATTAGACTAATCCAGAAGTTAACCTGCCAATTCCATGAGTTCCACTTATATTGAGGTTTGTTTGTTTGTTATTTGGTTTTTAAGAGCATTAGCAACTAAGGCCATATTGCTCCGGGATATGCAGTGGTCATTCCCTGACCTTTCCGCATCCTCCGTATTTGGTGGTGACGGGCTCGAACCCCAGCCAGTCTAATCCAGAAGGTATGCTATGCACTGCTGCTCCTGCCCACGGAGGTGCCTCCTTATATTGAGGAAGGTATACTGATATAATTGTTGAAAGTGAAGCTTCTGAAGTTGAAACTGAAGTCTAAACATCTGTATACAGAGTCCAGCAATCAATTGCTTCCAAAGCAAATGCAACAATCTTGTAAGAGATTTAAATTTAGTGAAGGAATCTGCAGAACTCCTTGGTTCTAGACTCAAGTCTAACACATGGGATATTTTTCTTGTGATAGAGACCTAGAACAAGAACCAGTTCCCTACTTGTGAGAAAAATTATGGTTTTTTTTTTTATAGTAATACAAATGACTATAAACCATTTAGGAATTAGTTAAGTCCAACAGCTCACTATGTGCACTTGAAAGAAACATATGGGAACTTCAAATTTTTGAAAATTATGTTGACTTTAAAGTGATAGGCATGTTACCTGTATATCAAAAAAATGCCTTGCTTTTTGTGTGAAAAGGATAGTAGGGCAAAAGAGCAGGCACTCTGATGTCAAGGTCTGGCCAAAGAGGGACAGTTTGTTGCTTGGATCAAAGAACAAAGTTTACAAACTACTGGTAGACCCCAAAACTGTCCTACTACAAGCTGAGTTTGATAAAACAGCTTGTGAAAGTTTTATTTCAGGAAGATCCCTGTTTCAACTTACTTTTTGTATACTCCTACATCAACTACTTCCCTGAAAATCTAGGAAGTGTTAAGTGAAGAACAGGGTGAAAGGTCTCACCAGAATGTTCAAGACATGGAAATGAGGTACCAAGGAAGGTGGAATGTCAACATGCTGGCTGACTATTGCTGGATGCTGAGGACGGGCTATAAAGTAGAATCTCCAAGAAAATCAATGAAATGAAAATCTGACCCATTGTAAATCAGTTTTTAAAATGAGGAGAGTGTTTAGTAGACTCTTTATCACATTGCTCTTTTTAGAGTTTTCAACATGTATTTAAATATAAAATTCTGGTAAAAGTAGCACCTTGTCAATTTCAGTGCAAAAATTCTGCCAAAAAAAGAGTGAAAAATCAAAATTCTTTAATTTTTGAAGAAATCTGAGAATCCTTAAAATGAATCAAACTTTTTCTGAGAAAAAGTGATTTTTTCCAAAATGTAAAGTGGTGAAAGATGCGAGGATAATTTCTCAGTAAGAAGTTCTGAGCAGTGCAGACTAGCACTAGGACTTCTGACAGGGATTGTCACTGATATACAGGAACTTTGCAAGCAGGGAAGAAGTTATAATCCACTGTTCAAGGTATGGTTAGGCTACATCTTAAATACTGCATATAGGTTTGGAACACTTATCAGGAAGGATGTAGATTGTCAAATCAACAGATCTATATCCTAAAGTACACAGAAGAGCAATCAAGAGATCATTTGAAGGCAAAATTATTCTTAAAGACTTTGGTCCTGTAAGTAGCAGCATCTGGAAAGTACAAATCCATGTAGTGACATGTTTAAGACTTTGAAATGGTTGAATAAACTAAATACCGGAGTTTTTTTTTTATTCTTAAGTGATGCATATAAGCAGACAATTCTAAATTGAAAAAGGATGATTGGAATAGGTGTGAAGTCTTCAAGCAAAAGAGCAAGTGCTTTTTAGAATAAACTTCCACCTAAAGCTGTGGAAGTAGGAATTAAGTTAAAAAGATTTGAAAAATTAATAGAAGGGATGGGCAAGTTTTCCCCCACTGATGCTGTAAGCTTACATCATTCAATATTACTGAGCACAAATAAAGAATCAGCAGTGGCAAACACTTATTTTAATTGCAAGATTTGCTCATTTCAGTTTCACTGTTAGAGTACCCCAACAATGATCAAGCTATCATTTCTAAAACGAATTACAAAACACAAGAGATTAACTTACAAGAGAAGAGAACTGAATACTACTTGAGAAGTCATGCAGTGATACTGGTATCATCTATTAGATGATTTAGCAAACATTGGCTAAGTCCCAGCCTTCACAAATTACTTTCCATAATATTTATGAATTATTCCAACACTTGCTATTACGTCAATACCTATGCATTTAAATCAAAGAAATACTTTTCTAGCCTATGTCATATCCAATCCAAACTTATGATTCCATTTGTACTGAACTAATATTCAACCACTTCAGTAAAAATTACTGTTGCTGTGGTTCAAATATGACTTAATTTCTTTTTTTTTTTGCTATACTTTAAGAATCCCAGGATCCTGAAGTCAAGATTAAAATAAGAGGACACCACTAACTGGAGCCATGGTTAAAATAGAAGGGCAATCCCTCATGTAGTCTATTTCTAACCTTAATAATTGGAGAAAACACACCAAATCTTTATTAAAGATTTGGTGTTTTCAAGAAGAGTTATTTAACTTAACTGAATAAGAATAGTTATTGGATTACTTAATTGTGGCAGAATTCACCTCTACTCAGTTTTCTTTAGAAAGACTATAGAAAAAGACAGCAATGAAATGTATCAAAAACAGACAGATCAAGTAACAAAATAGTTAAACTTTAAACTGGACCAATATATAAATTTCATTGCCCTTATGAGAGGATCTGAAAATTTAATGCCATGAAATTAAAATTTAACTTAGTATTAGTAACGGCCGTATGGTGCAAGAAAGCCTATGGCTTATGCTGCACCAGCCAAAAAAAAAAAAAAAAAAAAAAATCCGAACAAAACAATGATAAAAACAAAAATCAAATAAACGAACAATAATAATTAATAAATAAATATAATAAAATGAAATTAAAAATTAAATAAAAAGGAAATTAATCCTATCATCCTATGCGCTTCCCTTACCCGAAAGTACTATCCAGATGACCTTTGAATTTCCCCAAACTGTCGGCCTCTACCACCCATGAAGGCAACTTATTCCAGTAATTTATAACTCGCTGGCTAAAATAAAACTTCCTGCAGTCCAATCTAAACATTTCCCCGCGTAACTTGAATTTATGTCCCCTAGTTCTAGCATCATTTATAATCTTGAAAATTTTGTCCTCATTCATTTTACTGATGCCTCTCAGAGCCTTAAACACCTCAATCAAATCTCCTCTAAGGTGTCTAGTTTCCAAACTCTGCAACCCACATATTCGAAGTCTTTCTTCATAAGGACGCCCTTTTGCCGATCTCACCAGGCGAGTTACCCTTCTTTGCTCTCATTCTTGTCTCTCATTCAAGGTGTCTCCTTTCAATTTCTTAATTTCAGAATTCAATTTCCTTCATTTGCAATTTACTTTGATTCAACTGCAAATATCTCAGGCAAAAACTGCTGCTACACTTTGTTCAATAAAAATAAAATAAAAATGTAGACAGGTATGTGATTGCCTAAGTGAATAATTAGCACCAAAATATCACAAGGTATGGAATTTCACTTTACTGGAGATAGACTTCAACATTTTATTTCATTCTGTTAAAGAAAATATTTTCTGCATAAGAATAAAGTATTTCTTCTCAGAACTAAGCTTTTAAGTATATAGTGTTTAAAGTTATTACACTGAGGAATTTATTATAGTTACACACAGAGCGTACAAATAAAGAAGAAATATATTTCTTCTTTATTTGTACGCTCTGTGTGTAACTATAATAAATTCCTCAATGAATCCAGAGCGCGTAGGCCTGTTTCGTTATAGTTATTACACTGGTTAAGGATAGAAGTTACTAGCCTCTAAATGGTTATGAAAGAATTAATACAAGTTTCATTATTAGTTAACCATCATATAGTAAATAATACAAACAATCTGATATCAGTTTGGCTAAACAGCAAAGTTACAAAAGGGAATAAATAGGTGTAGACAACATTAGTGATTAATTAGTGGGATGAGCAAGTTTAGTGGTCTACATCTACCCACCCCACTAACTAGAAAAGTCAAAAAGAAAATTAGGGTTTCTGGTATAGCTTCCTTATATAAATATCACTAAATCAATTTAAGTTAAGTAAAATTTTTTAAATAAAAACTGTACATTCAGTAAGTTGGTTTGAGATTCCATTGGAAGGGCAAAATCCAACAACACAAGGTAAAGCAGGAGAGAACATATTTCATATATATTCTCTCCTATTTTCAATGCAAGAATTGAATTTAAAAAACTTTCACCATCATTAAATTAGAATTTAGTAATAATTAATTTATTTGCAATATACAGATTAAGAAGAGACTATAGTGTTTTGAAGCAATTTAGTTACCGTTTTTTTTTTTTTTTTTTTTAATCACACAGGTCAAGTATTTTGAATTTGGTGGGGGGGGGGGGGTGACATGGACTAGATAGATCTTTGGATGTCAAATCCATTTTGGTTTTCCTCTAGTTCACATTAGCTTTTATGATGAGATCAATTGTGATGTGAATATGAGGCTTATTATACCAATCACATACTTATTTGGCCAATCTACATGAATATAAACTGATTCATTATTAATTATAAATACATATTTATGAAATTGCTTGAATATATCTATATCATTATTTCATAATTTAAATTAGTTGATTATAAATTTTCAGGTAAAATCCAGTGAGTTACTAAACACATTCATTGCCTTGAAAGAAAAAAAAAAAAGTCACAAAATAATTCTGCTATGTCTACAGCTATTTCCTAACCAAATCACAACAGTATACAATCCCAATGAATATTTGAAAAATTTAGAAGCTATACTTTGATTGTCCTCAAAATGATTGGAATAAGGCATGGCACCACATGTTAATAGTACTGCTGGTTGTAATGGACTGCATTACTGGATGAGAAAAAGGAAAGTCAATCCTGCTTGTCATACTCATGACATGGAGAGAACTAAGATAACACAATGGCTGGGTACTTGATTACTGCATACAGGTCTGGAAGCCTCATTTTAGGAAAGATGTAGATTTGTTTGAGCATGTGCAGAGAAGGGCAACAAGATTGGTGAGGGGAATGAAGGGATCCTCTTACCAAGAGAGGCTTAAGTTCTGCAAATTGCAGTGGCTGGAGACTAGGCACCTGCGTGGTGATCTGATCAATGGGTTGAGCACACTGAATTCTGATGGGATCCTTCCACTTGTTCAGATTACGAACCTAAGGGGCATCAATTCAAATTAAGAAAATACAGATGTAGAATAGATGTGCGGAAATTTGCCTATAGCCAGCGAGTGGTTAATTGCTGGAACAAACTTCCATCTGTCGTTGTGGAAGTTGATAGGTTAAATAAATTTAAGGAGGAACTGGACAGGCATTTGGAGGGAATGGTGCATTTTTTTTTTGGCTGATGCTGCATAAGCTCATATACTTGCTTTCTTGCATCACGTGCCACTACTACTACTGGTATATTGTTACCTAGTGCTAGTTACCCAAGATAAGCTGAACAACCTCATTAGAGATAGTCCTCTCCAAAGAGAGAAGTTGAACCTATCACTGAGAAGTTTAGCTTTCCTTCTCACTAAAGCAGAAACACTTAGCTAAGAAGAATGTAAGAATGTCTCACTATTGAAAAAAGAAATTAAATTTTGGTGACATTCTTCAGAGTATGCTCTGCTACTACCACAGCATCAATGGAGTTTTTAGGGAAGTGTCATAAGTATACATTACATCTACATGCCATCTCTTCAACTCCTCGAAGTCTGAAAGCTATTCTATGCATAACAAACTTAGAGCCATCTGTTCCCATTGCCCACTCTTCAGTTATAGGAAACAGACTAATATGAAGACACTACTAAAATGCAATTCACAGATATTCCATCTGTGGTAACCTCGAAGTCATTGGTGTATTAATGGATATGTAAGGACAGTTCACAAAATACTGTTTCCTATGCCTGTGGAAAAGCTGTTCAACCATAGACCATTATATCAAACATGACTGGCCATAAATAAGCATGCATGAACAAGCAATAGAGTGCAGTTTGTTCTATTAGTGGAAACAATTTTTTTCTTCTACCTCTCATGTTAAACTCGGTATAATGAAGAGTTCTGTTTTTCATTATTTAAGTATGAAATTTGCAAAGATCAGTACTGAAAAAGTAAACTTCATGGGGGCCTCAAATCAGAGAGCTTCTGTGGAATGCAAGCTTTGAAAATGCTTAAATGTATCAGAACTAAAACCATGCCAGGCTTTCAAATGGCTTAGTGGAAACATATGGGGTAACCACAGCTCTCCAACAAAGATAAGTTCAGAAACCGCTCAGTGCATGTAAGAAGTGGGATGTTGTATGCCACTGTAACTTCATTTATATGCATTTAAACTTTTCCCAAAAACCCTGGCACAGAGTGACAAGTAGTGGGGGGGGGAGATGATTTATCATGACATTAAGTTAATGGAACCATATCCATAGTCTGCTAGAAAGAACATATGTCAGCAGACTATGGATACATGTATTGTGACATTACAGCAAAAGCAACAGGTACCAAAAGAAATCATCCATACACTTAAATTGTACATATCTTTTTTACAAGTCTACGGTATTATTTTAACTAAGGTTTAAATGGTAAAGTAACAAAAATTTAACTGTGACCAGTCTCTTATGTTTTGTAATGAAATATTCTTAACTTGTACTGATTATCAGCAGTTATTACAAAAACTAAACTTGCAAGAGAGAGAAATTTGAAATAATGCACAACAAACTAAGCATAACAACAAACACAGAAATAATGCATAACAAACACAGAACTGGTTTAGGGAAAAAAAAAATTAAATTTGTTATGGGGAGAGGATCTTGTTAACCAGTGTTATTACGCACAAGGCCAGGTTAAAAAACATATGAGGAAGGAAAAATCTCTACAAATGAGAAAAACAGTAGGAACAGAATATGATTAAAGCAATAATGCTGGTATTGGATGGTCTGCACATATTTAGCACTATATACTACTTCATAGCTGTTAAAAGTCAAACAATTATATTAACTTACCATTATATTGAGTGGATTGTTCTTGCCCTTTTCCTAGTTGAAAAGAAAAAAAAGACCTTCATTGCATACTTATAGGGAGCAGGAAGATACAAAGTATAATGATAATACTCATAATGGCAAGATGACATAATTGGTTTGCTTTTAGCAAAGCAAACCAATTATGTTAATCAATACCATCATGCTAGAACTCCCATTAAGAAACTGAGTACCTGGCTACATGGCAAATAAGCAGACACACAGAAAAACAGTCTGCGTAACTCTGTACATAGCAAACAGGCACAACATGAAATGTATTAACAGAAAACTGGCATCATATATTAAAATTGCAAATGACAAATCATTAAATAAGGAATGAGTAAAATATTAAAAACTAATGATCTAGTGTAGTGCATATTCTGCAAAAAAAAAAAAATCCATATGTACAATCCTCCTTTACTGAAAGATTTCTGCATTGTTTCTTTAGGACTTCAGGCAATAAGTCATCACTCTAAAACCTCAGGAAATCAACATCTATATGAAGTGCCATGTTAAGCTCTGTCAAAAGCTATCCACAAGATGTAGTCTTGAATGAACTAGGCAAAGTGTGATGATCTGTGTTCAGAGACTTAATATGCAGACATCCCATACATTAGAAGATGATAGAAATTATCCTGACAGTTTTGATCAACCTGATTACACTAATTCTAACAAAATTTCTGCAAAGGTCTAGAGGTGGTTGCCAGAAGTTGTGCTGGAAATTGCAAGGTTGGTCCAGTGCAATAGTTGATTGTGCAGCTAATGACAGTGGCTTAACAGTAATTGGAGATGCAGAACTCCAAATCTCATTTTCATATAAAATGGAAGAGAACAGTTTGAATTCATTTTCAGATTATAACTGAAAATAAATCACTAACACACAAGGGACTACTTCATTTGATGTTAGTGGTGATGGAATCTTAATTTTGAATCAAACACCATTCCAAAATCAGAATGTTTTCTCAAATCTTGTAATAAATCTCTCAAGGAAAATACACTTGGGATTTCTGCTGAGGCTACCAGATTGAAATATTCTGTGCTGGTTGGAGGATGCTAATATGACTTGAGAAAGACAGAGAGATATCTCTAAACAGCTCAATTAGAGCAAGGATTTTCACACCTGCAGCACAAAGTAAAAAAGGTAAACTGCAGCCATTATCAATTCACAGCAGGATGGAAGTTGCCTCAACTATTCAGGTTAATAGAAATGGACCATCTTGCCAACCCACACTGGGCCATGGTGGTCCAGTGTGGGTTGGCAAGATACTGTATTTAGCAGTCAGGGGCTTGAACCCTGGTCTATTCAGAGTATGCTACAGCACTCTCTCCTGACCACTCGGCTACGGAGGCCGTAGCAAGTAGTATACCATTACTGTTACTAATGGATGTAATAAAGCAGTAAACAAAAAACCTGATAATACTCCTGTTTTATATCCCTTTATGCTGCTGATGTGAAAATCCTTGGGAGGAAGGCAAGGGGGACACCAGTGTTCAGTTTGCAGATCCACTCTTAGGAGGAGTCCTATTTTCATGGAGAAAATTGTGAAAATGATGCACATATCCCTTGATGTAGTGGAACCGAAGAGTTTACTAACATAAAATTCTTGCAGAGGTCAACGTACATTACAGAACTTATTAAAACCACCATGCAAACACAGAATCTTGAAATCATACTTTACCTTCTCTAACACAGGCTTCACATTTTAAAATGTCTTCCTTAATATAAAAAAAGGATGCAATAGGGACTGATGACCGTATACTTCTATTGTAAAGCAAATACAGCTTTCAAACTTTTACTTGAACTGCCTATGAAAGATTCAACTCTTCTGAATTGTGACTACCACCAATTTGTTCATAAAAAACAATAGCATAGGGATTCTACAAAAGTGTAAAAGTGAACATGAGTGATCTGTCTTATGGCACCAGGAGCAAAAAAAGGGTGGAATAATGAGATATACTACAGATTTTGCAGCATACTTAACTTTGATAAATCCACCATACAAAATCAGCATGTGTCATGATGGGTTTTGGGTACACTTACAATTGAGGCACACTTTATGACTACCACAAAACCTTACCGCTAACATTGACCTTCAACTATCTTAACAGAAATGACCAAGAACTTGTCATCTTGTTCACCCACAGGCAGTCCAAGATAGGACTGGTGCACTGTAAAACTTGGTGCCACCATAGCACACTTCATCTGCTTAGGACTTATATAATATCCACAAGCACAGCAGAACATGTCTAGAGATATGTGCCTTTGTTTTAGTAGCCACAGCAAACTGCAACATACACACGTCCCAAAAACAAAACCTTCAATTACCACCAAAATATTAACTAGATAAAAACCAGTAACACTGATAGATCAGCACACAAAATACCTAAGAAAGAGTTAAATATAAACAAACATTTTTTGTTATACTGTAACAATTTAATCACCAGTAATTACACTGATAAATTTGGCAAAAAAATAAATAAATCAACAATAATAAACTGAAAGCAATACGAATACAAGGTGTGGTTATCAATTGTTTCACAGGTGGTGCTGACAGCACCACCTGTGAAACAAAACACAGCAGTTGACCTTGAACATTTCCCTAGTTGTCTGCTAAATTACATTCCAACATGCTCAGTCACTTTGCAGTCAGACAGCTTTTCATTATCTTTGTATATGCAGTTTGCCAGAAAATTTACATAAAGCATTGAATAATGAATCAACATTCGAATTTTTTAACAAAACTAAAGAAAACAACTGAAACTTGAGTTTGCAATGTTACATCAAATTTATGAAGAAATTAAGTCAAGTGTGTGTGTCAAAATATTTTATATTTTGATATGGACAAAGCAGAAATTAACTGAAAATTTATACATGAGAAGACTCCAAATTTGTGAAGACATTTTTAAAAAATTGGAAGCAATCAAGACTGAGTACTGTAATTACTTGCAATTAAAGTGGGTTGTTCCAGTAATACCCAGAAACTAATTCAGTTAATGGGGAAAAAAAAAAATTTATAAAATAAAACAAACAAAAGTAAAACACAAAACCATGCTTCTTTGATATTAAAGGAATTAATATGGCCGAATACATCTCACCAATTCAGACTGTCAATCAAACATACTACATTGAAGTTCTGACTAGGCTGCGTAACGAGAGAGAGAGAGAGAGAGAGAGAGAGAGAGAGAGAGAGAGAGAGAGAGAGAGAGAAAACAAAGGAAGAGACCTGAATTGTGGAAGTACAGTTGGATGCTCTATCAAGGCAATGCACTGCCTGTTCACCAGTTTCTGGCCAAAAAAAAAATCCCTGTGTGTGAACATGCTTGCCAGACATAGCTCCTTTACTTTCTCATCCCTAAACTGAAGAGGGTTGTTGTTATTTGGTTTTTAGGAGCATTAGCAACTAAGGCCACATTGCTCTGGGATATGCAGTGGTAATTCCCTGACCTTTCCGCATCCTCCGTATTTGGTGGTGACGGGCTCGAACCCCGGTCTAATCAAGAAGCGTGTGCTACACACTGCTGCTCCTTCCCACCTACTGAAGAGTGTACTTAAGGAAACTCATTTTTTGGTCCACTGAAGATGTGAATGGCAGGAGAGAGAAAAAAAAAAACGACAATTATTTTGAAGAGGGTAACTTGTAAGGTATGAAAATTTTCATTGTTTATTTTATTACAGCAATCTGAAGTCAGTTTACCAACCACCTTTATGTTAGTTGATTGGGTTCTAACATTGGGGTTGGGTTTGGCAGGTAGGGAGGTCCCCTTCTACTACCTAAAAATAAATATGCCCATGTGTTGCTAAATGCAGATCAATAAAATTTGTTTATTTGGCATTTATTAACAGGTCACCCTAGCTTTTGACCAGATCCAAAACTTCATTTTTCAGCAAGATCACATGCTTAACTAAATATCTAATATAGAAATGCTTTTTCCAATATTTATAATCCAAAAAACTAGTTGTGTAATAAAATGTGGAATTATATATTTAACTCAGCACTGTTTACAGTTACTCCAATCTAACTAAGCACTTTAACACAATTCAACAAATAGCTCATAGCTTTAACTGATATGCTTAATTTACCTATACAAACTTTTTACCGACGTGGAAGTACAGTGTGTTTGGGGTCAAACAGCACCAGGGGTTTCCCCCATCTCCGCGTAGTTTGCATTGTCGTGTGATACAGTACGCTGTAAAGGCCAGAGATTTAAAAGTGTATGGATATTGTACATGAGTAGTGTTGTGCACAGTTGTTCTTCTGGCCATTTAGCCACCAGGATGTGGAAATGAACATTTAAAAAAAAAAAAAAAAAAACACTAAGTAATGTAAACACAGATCAAATGTTTCTTTAAAACTACATGAATTAATAAGCCAACTTCATACACATTGAAACAAGACCGAACTTAGTTTTATTTAGAGCAAAATCAAATTACAATACTAACCTCAATTTCATTGAAACTATACAATGAAATTCCACACTCCTGTGCCTGTTTAACAGTGCTGTTAGATACTGGATTGATCACAACAATGTGTTTCAAAACTGAAGTTTGGGTTGCTTCTGCTAAGAGAGATTTAACCTTTTCCTCTTTATCACAGACAATAACACTGATTTCAGCTGAAATAATAAATATGCAATTGTTACTAATTAAGATTATATAAGTCAAAAATAGTAACTGTACTCATCAATTAAAGTGAACATCCAATTCTAGAATAATTTGAGATATTTTAACGGTGCCCCCTCTAATCGGCACCGTTAAATTTATTTTTTTTTGTCTATTTTTGTTTTGTTTTATTGTAGTGGTATAAATCTCTGTTTGGTGATATTTCACATAAATTTGGACCTGCTGTCCAAATAATCCCTATATATATATATATAGGGATTATTTGCTTAAGTAATTATATATATTTTGTATTGATTTATTTAAATGTATGTTGTTCCATAAGAAGTCCACGTCTAGCTATACAGCTAATGGGGGGCGAAGTTAGGATAGTACTTAGGATAGCAATACATTCCTGCCTCGTACTGCACTAATAACTCAGAATGTTGAAGAATTTTACGGGAAGACAGTGAAAAGAATATGAAGAAAATACAGTTGGTGCTCAGGTAATCCGGGGGCGCAGGATCTCTTCCGTATTAGTAACAGTCCTTGATTGGGTAGGTTTTTGCAATTTGGAAGATGTCTTGGTATCTCTGTATATCCGAAATATTATGTTAATATCAACTCTAATACTTAAATTAATCCTAATGCTGTTAACTATTATAATTAGAAACATAAACCAACTAACATTAACTCAAAACTAATTTTTTTTTAAATTAAAATTTAGAAGGTAACTTGGCAGTAGATGTGAAACTGCTATCTCTTCAGGATGCCACACCATTTCACTATATTGTACTGAAATAGTCCATATATGCCACCATTAACGTTTCAATAGTTTCTTGTACATAATTGTGTTGGGGCCAAAAATTTAAAAGAAAGGAATTTATCTGATGTACAGAAAACTGTGGCATCTACATTAAGTTACCTATACTTTTAAGCTGTTGACTATTGCTGCTAGTTAGAAATTAATATACAGTGGAACTTCTCTATTACGAACTTCTATTTAACAAATTTCTCTATATTAAGAATTTTTCCGCAAAACATTGCATCTTGAAACAAAATTACATGTAAAATTAACCTCATATAACGAAGTGTTAGTCTCTCTATAACAAATTTTTAAAAAAAAAATTAGTAAAAGCATTTTTTTAAGATTTAAGCATTTACTGCTAAACAGCCGCTCAAATATACTGCCTCCTTCCCTCCGAAATTTCGCATTAGCATCTGGAATTAAATAATCATCCTTTTAGTGAACACTTGCGGCTGTTGACGCCTGTAGGAGGGTCTTTGTTTCATTTTTGTTACAGTTATTAAACCAAATGGGTTTTCTTAAAAGTGATCGTAAACTTTACAATAAATAGGGTAGATTTGTAAATTGATGTTGGCTCAGGGGAAAGCAAAATTTGCTGCGGTAAACCTTTAGCATGCTGTGGCAGCAATACATAGAATGCTACCATAGTCTGTTTTTAGTAATGCCTATTGAGTGACATTCGCTTCTCACCTCAACTGTACCACATGACCTTCATGTCAATCATTATTTGATATGTCCATTCTCGTCTAACTGGACCCCCAGTAGATGGTTTTCATGAATTTTTTTTTTTTTTCGTTCGTAAATCATAGGCTATATGATCATAGGCTCTTTTATTTTTTTTTCTTTCTGAAAAGTAACATACAGCATACGTTAATCAAATTTTCTTCCGTGTATATATGAATGAAAGCAGAATAAAAGAAATTCACAAAGTTGTATATTTCTTCAAAGGGAGTGATACTGTTGAATTGGCAAGCAAACGTCATTGAGTAGGCAGTACGTGTACTAACAATTCACTATATGGCCAGCACAGCGAAGTTTGCAGTGTATGTATCGGCGAGAGCTGCAGTCCAGTAATTTTTACAATTGCAAAAACAACGAAGAGAAAGTGTTTAAGTATTAATGATAAAACAAAGATTATTATGATATTGACCAGGGTTTTAAGAAAAAAGATGTTGCGGAGAAATATGGCATATCTGCAAGCAGTTTATCTACGATTTTAAAAAAAATCGAGAATCTATTTTAAATGCAGTTGAAGGAGGAGCAGACAAGAAGCGAATTAAGTTGTGTATATATGAAGACGTTGATAGTTTTCTAAAATGGGTGCAAATGATACGTGAAAAGAATATCCCAATATCGGGCCTAATAATTAAGCAACAAGCTCTGAAATTTGCACAGTCCCTTGGACATACGGAATTTAATGCGAGCACTGGATGGCTAGATAAATTTAAGAAGCGCCACAGAATTCTGGAAAAGGTTATTTGTGGAGAAAGTGTTAATGTAAGCAAAAGATTGCAACAGTTGGAGGAACAATACCTTAAAGATTTTGGAAGAATGAGCATAAGATGTTTCTAATGCTGACGAAATGGGTTTATTCTTTAAATGTTTACTGAATAGAACACTTGCTTTTAAGGATGATAAATCTTTTGGCGGAAAACAAAGCAAAGAAAGAATCACTGTGCTAGTTGGAGCAAATATGACAGAAAGTGAAAAATTAAGACTTTTAGTCGTCGAAATATCAAAAAACCTAAGATGTTTTAGAGGCACAATCTTTGGAAGTTGACTACACCTTTTAATAAAAAAGCATGGATGACAAGTGATATTTTTGAAGAATGGATATCAAAACTAGACAAGCGTATAACAAAAGAAAAAAGGAAAATAGTGTTGGTAATGGGACAACTGTCCCACACATCCTGCCAAACTTAAGTGCGAAGTTGTTTTTACCACCAAACATAACGTCAAAACTCCAGCCAATGGACCAAGGCATTATTAAAAATTTTAAATTTCATTATCGAAAGAGAATAATAATGAAGATTGTCAATGTGTTATCAGAAAATAGAAACTTGGAGGTTACAATTAACCTTAGAGATTGCATCTCTGAACTGGCAAAAGTTTGGACAAACGATATCACTGAATACACTATTCAAAATTGTTTTTCGAAAGCAGGTGCATTGAATACAGAAGTCTAACAACAACTGGATGAACAAGATGAACTGTCCCTTTCACAACTGAAAAATTTTTGGACATTATTAGAATTGTCCAGAAACATGGAAAATGAAATAACACTGGATAGTTATGTTCATGTAGATCACAGCAGAACATCCAAATGAAGATGAAATACTGTTGAACAGTGTTAGACGCGACCATGATCATGAAGAAATGCATCAGAACAACCCGTAGAAAAGCCAACTCGCGAAGAAATGATTAACGCTTTTAAAACGGTTCGTATGTGTCTACAGTTTTGTGAAAATGTTCCTGATAATGTTTTTAATGCTATCAACAAATGTGAGGTTTTCTTTGAGAATCAGACAGACAATTTTTTAATTGTACTGTGCAAACAAAAATTAATTTTTTAATTTGTGACATTTACCGGCAAAAATTGTGTAAACTTAATTTAAATAAGTATTATTTTTAATGTATTTTATTTCAAAAACAATTTCTAATAAAAAAAGATATTCTCTGTATAACGAAATTTCTCTATAACGAATTTCGTATAGGAAGTTCGACTGTATATATATATATAAAAAATAAAAAAAATTATACAACGCCACTGATAAGACTTACCGACCAGTACGTGGCAAGCCAGAACCAAAAAGTGAGAATGATTGTTTGTCATGGGCATAGGTGGCGACCTCTTACGGTCCAAGACAAACCAATGTGATGAAGGCATACTATTGTAATGCTCACAAAAAAAAAAATCACTAGCTAAAATAATACTAAGATGAAACTAAATTACAGGAAGTTCTTGCTTTGAGTTTTTCCCCCCACCAAGTATCAACAAAATCGAAAATGATTAATTACAAAAAATCAATGTTAATGTGGGATTCATAAACACCACATTCCAAACCATGTGCATAGGTATACAATACAGTTTAAATGCACAATCGTTGATCACTCATTATTAGCTCGGCACTCGTCATTTTTAAGGTCATGAGCATGGTTTGTAAATTGTATTAGTTACCAATTTGAATCATTAAAATGCACTACACTTTCACTGTTATCATATGTTCCGTTATAAGAATCATGTTAGTTGCAATTTGTGTGTGCCGTTAAAAAATGCTTATGCATGCAATCGTGAAATCTATAATTAAAAGAGAAGATTCTTGGAAACAAACACCTCTTGAACCATTTCTGAAGAAGACTCCTTGTGCAACAAACCGACAAATGCCGAGCTAATAATGAGTGATCAACGATTGTGCATTTAGTTAATGATGAAGAATAAACATTCTTTTGCACAATGATCAAACATCATTGAGTTCTTAAATGTTAATTGGTTTATATATTTCTAATTATAATAGTTAACAGCTTTAGGCTTAATTTAAGTATTAGAGTAGACATTAACATATGAACTTGTGTCCCCGGATTACCTGAGCACAAACTGTATTTTCTTCAATCTTTTTTTTCACTGTCCTTCCCCTAAAATTCTTCCACTCAGCTATTAGTGCAATACAAGGGCAGGAGTATATTGCTATCCTAAGTACTTTCCTAACTTTGCCACTCATAAGCTGATATATATATATATATATATATATATATATAGGAATGACCTAATAAATCTTTGCATTTTCAATAGCTATATATACAATGGTACCAATATATACAGACAACATACTGGTATTGCTATGGGTGCTAGTAGCTCTTGCCTGGTTGCCAATCTCTACCTGCATTACTTTGAAATAAAAATTAATAAGGAAATAGCTATGTACAGATACACTGATGATTTAAATCTTATTCAATTATCCTAACTTTCTCACCGAAATTTGCAGATACCCGCAGGAACTGGAAATAGCTACTAATAAGCATAGTACTAAAATAGCCACATACCTGGACATAAACATACAAGTACTAAATAATAAAATAGATACCTATGTTTACGACAAGCGTAATGCATTTGGATTTAAATCCATTGACCTAACCAATTGGCATTCAAATATCTCCATAAGGATCCACAAAAATATTTTGTCACAGGGTATTAGAAGAATCAAAATATGCAATAATGCAGATAACATAATCAGCACACTTATAGATTTTAGACATAAGCTAATCGACAATGGATTCCCGGAACGTTTTATTAATATAAAACTACATACAGCTATTTTGATAGCTTTAAATAAATGCAATTATCATCTTAACCAGCAATACATCATAGCCAAAGTTTTGCAGCATTAATATTTTACTCTCATTATTGGTACTTTTTCAACTACTGTATTGTTGACTTTAGCAGTTTCTACAGAGCCTGTACATATGTACATAATTAGGCACTGCCTCAGGAGCAATGCTAATATAGCTTACGCTCATTGAAAAAGTTGTACCTATATTTGCTTCTGAGGTAGTAATTAATTCATGGCTTCCCCCTTAGCCATCTTTTTCTACTGAGAACCTTAACTATTTTTGCACTTCTTTATTTTTAAATATACTGAATTTTAGTGCCATATGCCTAATTATACTATTGAGCCTTTTTTGCTCTTAGTCTTAATTTATTTAATTATTTCTCAACTAAATTACATATCAGAACTGTGAGGGTGCTGGCATTTGCTAACATTGGATATAAATTAACACTTGCACTACTGCAAGTGCTTTCTTATTTGTGGTAAGTTGGATTTTTGCCTAATTAGTTTGGTTTTCTTAACGTAATGTTTTACCATGATTTAAGCATATTGGAATTATGCCTTTCCACAGTCCGATACTTTTCCATAAAATTATATTATCATATTTTGTTTCATTATACTTATGATATACCAGGATCTCTTTCTACAAGGGACGGGAAGTTACGCTCCCGGTAAAATCTGACGTACATTTCCATTATAGTTTTCCCTTTAGTTTTACTATCATATTCTATTTTTCTTACCTCATGAACTATTAGAGTAATTTGAGGGGGGGGGGGGGGGATTGAGGTACTATTGCTATTCTTAAACCTTGAATCCATTATCTTTTTTAGCTTATGCTCCTTTTGTACCTATTAATTTGATATTAATTGAAGGATATCCTGAAAGAGGCCTCTGAGGTCGGGAAAACTCATGTCTAAGAATATATAAATTCATACACCGACCATTGAATAAAATTTAATATGACTACAATCTTTACACAAAAAAAAAAAAAAATAAATAAAAAAAATATTTACAATAAACTATTACGGAATGCTAAAAACTGTAATAAAAGATCATTTACAATAAAATTTGCTAAAATATAAAACATTAAAAGCGCTAAAAATCTGAAGCTTTCGGGAGCGTCAGCTCCCTTCTTCAACAGTGATATGACTTCCTGCAACATCTCCTTAAGTAGCAGGCTCACGGTACCTCCACACGTGGTATTTCTCCACGTGGTTCAATCGGCACATGGTCAGAACTTAAGGAGATGTTGCAGGAAGTCATATCACTGTTGAAGAAGGGAGCTGACGCTCCCGAAAGCTTCAGATTTTTAGCGCTTTTAATGTTTTATATTTTAGCAAATTTTATTGTAAATGATCTTTTATTACAGTTTTTAGCATTCCGTAATAGTTTATTGTAAATATTTTTTTTTATTTTTTTTTTATTTATTTATTTATTTTTTTTTGTGTGTAAAGATTGTAGTCATTAAATTTTATTCAATGGTCGGTGTATGAATTTATATATTCTTAGACATTAATTGAAGGATATTGGTTCTCATTTATTTCTCTTCTTCCTTAATATATGCTTTTGCTGTCTTAGCTATCGGTTGGGCTAAAGTCATCCAGCCTGTTAACATCAAAATTATTGTCCAACCTTAATTATACTTATCCATGTATCGCATGAATTACCTTTTGACCGTGTTAAACAGGCAGATGATATCAGAAACCGATAGCTGGGTTAATTGTAGGAGACATATTGAAAGGGTTAGCCCTCAATAAAGTCCCTTTCAATGTGTCCTATTACCTATAATTGACTTGATATATATTATCATGTTTATTATTTGTTTTATTTTTTCTTTTGCTTTGACTAATGATCATCCTTTACTAGGTTTGGCCTCATGGACCAGTTACGGCTATTATAGGGTTAAGTAGCTACCAGCTTGTACCATATGAAATATATCTTACCTATTTTACGTACTTAAACTATACAAAATATATATATAATCTGAAGCCTCTGGCAATTGCATAATAAAGTTCAATTTCTGAATGGATAAAACAAATCCTAAGAAAAACATGTAATCATTTGAACAAGTTTTGCATGTATCTGATCCTCAGCATTTAAATTTAGGCTATCTTTCCCTTTGCCTAGAAGACTCAACTGCTAAGATTCTAGGATTTCACAATAGACTACCTTTCAGCATCCCCCATGAGAGAACAGTGTGATAAGAAACCAGCAGGTTCTGAACTGGGCAGTCAAGGAATGCCCTTTTAAGCAGAGATGCATCTTTTTCTTTTTAAATGTAAAAATGATACATTTAAAAGAAATTAGTGTATACCAGAAATTCCTTTATTATGAGCACTAAGAGACCATAACACATAAAAAAAAAAAACAAATAATAAATAAAGTCTGCTAGCCACTAAAAACAGAATAAATTAGTCCCCTATTATATGAATTTGCATCTAAGATATTTTAAGCCTGTCTTCTTAACTGACTACATGGAATTTAACCTTTTCCTCTTATCACAGAGGACAATGCTAATTTCAGTTAAAATAATAAACTGAACTATTCCTACCTAATACAAAATGAAACTGATTTTGGTGGTTTTCTACATGTTCATGCTTTGGGAAATTCTCAAAGCTTGGTTCTAAAGATTTTGTAATATACTGCACTAGGTTCAAATAAAATCAGATTGCTTTTCAATGCATTCATTTATTTACTAGTTGCAGGATTGGCACTTACTAAGAAGAAAGGAAAATAAACTCTAGTGATACCCTCAACCAAACAGCAGTATTTTCTTGTACTGATTTCATAGTCACTTGGAAACCAGTAAGCTTTCCACTTCAATGATTGGGAAAACCAACACAGAAATTGGCAACGAAAACCAAAAAAGATTAACGAATGTTATCTATTTTGCACTCCTTAACAATTTTCAATTGGAATTATTACATTAGTAGAAATAAGTATGGGTGATAACATTAAGCTTAAAGGAAGTCTATATTCATTCCTTTCTCTTTATCATCTGTTGTCCATGCTTTTACATATCTTAATTTTCACAATTAATTTAAATTCTTGTAATTCAAAACAAATCTGAAAAGATAATTTTATATATAACATGCAAAACTATCTTTTGATAAAAATCTCTTCCTTGTACAAGGAAGATGCTTTTCACATATAAAAATGAAAGCATTCTAATACAGATGCTTAAAACGTTAAATTATTAACGTTTAAGAAAGCAGACAGAACTTTGCAACGGGGGGGGACCTCACAAAAATGCAATGGTTATAGAAATTTTAAATTTTAAAAATATAAATAACCAAGTATAAGTCAACCCTTGGGGAAAATATCCAATGTGCTAGAAAATGTTTTAGACTTAAGTCTAGAACCAAGGAGTTCTGCAGATTGCTTTTGTAAATTTAAATTTCTTACGAGATTACTGATTTTGTACTGTGAAAGCAGTTGACAGCTGGACACTGTTCCCCAGATGTTTAGACTTCAGCACTCTTTGCTGCTACATTCCTCAATATAAGTGCAGCTCATGGAATCAGCAGGTTAACTACCGGACTGGTGTAATGGCAGAAAAAATATTAGGATAAACAATGCCCTTCTACTCCTTGCAATTGTATCCCTCTACATTAACTAAACAAAAGTGACAGTATCAGTGGCTCATAGGCACCTGCCAAATCATGGGAATTTGCAAATGGCATAGCTTACTTTACCATTTTTTGTTGCAATTTTAATGCTTCAACACAGGTTCAGCAAACTTTATGTGGAGCCCATGGTTTATCTTGGTCAACAAATTTCACTCCAAAATAATCAATACACATTTAACAAATTCTGTAATATCTTGTCTTTTCTTTAAGACTACATGATTTCCAAAAATAACAAAATACATTTGAATTGTTCAAAAAAAAATGCATGAAGACATTTTACTCACTTTCCCACAGAAGTTTAAAATGATAAACTCAAAAATAAACTGAGCTCACACTGATAAATTACTGCTGCATGGAGCTGTCAAGGTCAAGAAAAAAAAAAAAAAAAAAATACTGAAAGTAGCATTGCCAACCTTTGAAGATTTAGCTTACAAATTCACAACATTACTCCTAACTTAATACAACTCATGACATCAACTTAAGTGATCTGTGAAAAAAGTGTGATAGGAAACAAAAGCATTTCTGAAATTAGTGTAAACAACTGAGTTAAAAACAGCTATTAGTTAATCATTTGAGTAAATCCATCAAAAATTAAATACAAAACTCAATGCCAATATCATGATCAAATACACATTCAAGAACAGCCTTGTTAATGTATAACAGATAATTGGAAATTTATTAAAATATGACTAATACAGAAACCACAAATAACAGAACACTTACCTTGATTAATAATATAAGAACAAGCATGTGGTCCAAGAGTATCATACAATGGAACAATAACTGCTGAGTAATAATATGAAGCAAGCTCTGTTAAGATCCACTAAAACAAATTAAAAGGTTGTTAACACAAGGCAATTAAACTGGTAAGAACAACACTACATATGATATAGAAAATTTATTATAAAATTAAACTTGATAAAGGTATATAATTACTTAAAGAAAAAGACCTGCGGATAATTGTACAGTCAAACATGAAGTTCACTGAGCAGTGCAGATGGGCTGCAGGGCAGGTCATGGAGTCTTGTCAATGATATGGGAATTTTGCTAGCAGGGACAAGGATGTGATTGTCCCATTATACAAGGCAATGGTCAGGCCAAACCCAGAGTACTGTGTACAAGTCTGGAGGCCTGATTTTAGGAAGGATGTAGAGTTGCTAGAATGAGTACAAAGAAGGGCAATAAGATTAG
The DNA here is from genome assembly GCF_048544385.1 of Mastigoproctus giganteus. Taxonomy (NCBI): domain Eukaryota; kingdom Metazoa; phylum Arthropoda; class Arachnida; order Uropygi; family Thelyphonidae; genus Mastigoproctus; species Mastigoproctus giganteus. Next base: position 77,152,680 of record NC_143582.1, read on the forward strand.
TGAGGAGAACAAAGGGGTGCTCTTACAAAGAAAGGCTTAAATTCTGCAAATTGCAGCACCTGGAGAGTAAGCACCTGTGAGATGTATAAGGCCTTGAATGGGTTGAGCAAGCTGAATTCTGATGGGATTCTTCCTCTTGCTCAGATTAAGAACCTGAGGGGGCACAGATTCAAATTGAGGAAAGACAGTTGTAGAATAGATGTGCAGAAATTTGACTTTAGCCAGCAGGTAGTTTATTGGTGGAAGACTTCACTCTTTTGTTGTGGAAGTTAATAGCCTAAATAAATTTAAGGCTGAGCTGGACAGGCCTTTGGAACAAATGGAAGGGTGAAATGAGGCTTTTTTTTTTTGGCTGATGCTATGTAAGCTTGCTTTCTTGCATTGTATGCCTCTATTAATGCCAATGAATACAATCTAAGATTCTAGATACTGTGCTTTAGCTAAGAAGCTAAAGTCAGAAACAGTTAAAAAAAAAAAGTAAGAGGATAGGAAAGCAGTAATTAAAAAGTTAAATACACTTAAGTCCCCGACATAAGAGATATGGTAAACGACTCATTACATAAGTTAAGTTTACGTAATTCAGGAATGACTAATAAAATATTGCCACTATATCCCTGATATACCAAAAACCACATATCCTCAGAAGAATAAAGAAAGTTACATTTTTTATATATTAGTTATCTAAGAGTTTTAATTAGTTCGATTAAAAAATTTTTCTGGGGGTAAAGTAGCTGGAGTGGCACATAAAAGGAAGAAAAAATGCATGTTATTGTACTCTAAACTAATACATATTCATTGCCTTGGTTATTATAGTTAACTTCATTGGTGCCAATCTCTTCACCACCTCTCTTATTCTGTCTGTTGTTTATTTTGTTCACTGTTGACACTGACAAATCTAAATTGCACGCAATACTTGTATATCTGTATTATCAATTGTAATAATTGATATTATTGTAAATACTGTAATTGATAATATTTACAATATTATCAATCTTAAATCTGTATTATCAATTACTAAGCAATAATTAAGTATACAATTACTACATTAGATTATGTTTAACTGTCCTCTTTCTATTGTTATCTTACAAAACAATGTACTTTAAATATTATTATAAAATAAATATTTGAATGAACTAAAACTGGGGGAACTAGCTTATACAATCAACTTTTCTTTTAAATACATTCATGTAAATTTAAAACTATTTATTACTTACCTCCACACAATTTTGAGAATAGATGCCAATGAAAGAGGACTGACCATGTTTTATCCCAATTTTAAGTAATCCTGCCCCAAAGTTTTTTGCTCTTTCAAGTACCTGAAAATTACAAAACTATTAACAAGAATACTTCATAGTAGATAAAATAAATTTTACCTAAATAAAAATTGCTAATACAAAGCTTGAGCTATCAGAAATCATTTGCAATTAATCAATGAAATTAAATTAACACTATTTTTGGAACTGATATTTTTTAACCAATGTAAAAATTACCTGTAGTTTATTTCAAGATCTTTTGAAATGAAAGCTTTAGAGGATAGTTATCTATCTATGTTACTAAAACTACAATTTCCATGCTTTTCCCATTATCAAATACATAGACAGTGAGATCGCAGAGATAATCACCACCAATATTTCTGATAACAAAAGTGTAGAAATGATTTCATTAAGGCAGACATCTAACAATAACATAAAAGCAAAATAGAATGATTTTAAACAAAAACCTCCTTAAAGTGTGATAATAAATTTGGGTTTTCAAGAAGTTGGAACAAATGAATGTTACTATGAAGTTTGACATATCCATCCAGGGTTTTTTAATTATAATTAAGCTAAGTTGGCAAGAGCTTGGGAACCACTTTTTTTTCTTACATTGTTTATTATAGTTCTGTTGGGCATTAACAGGTAATTGCACTTTCACAGATTTCAATAAGCAAAGTTTCAGATATGAGTAGTTTATAATGATTAGACTGGTGATTGAGGATTGTAATATTAACAAATTTAAAGTCATGATCTTCCAGATATTTGTTTAACATTATTCTTAACGTGCTTTAAGAGTAAGGGGTAGCCACAGATGAAAATTTTTTGCACAAGGTTAATGATTTCCTTAATCCTAATTTTACTGTATTTACAAATTGGTTACACAATACACTTGTGTTGGGATGAAAAAAAAACTCTTGAAATGTAATTATAACTGTTGAAATGTAAAGATAAATCTTACATCCAAAATTTAAATTTCTTCAACAGCATGAAATAATAAAAATTTCAATCAATTGTCTTCTTGTTCCCTGTTTCTTCTGTACTCCAACATCTAGACTCTTCACAAACTGAAGAACTATTACCCTTATTCCAAGTTTTTAAAATGCACCTAAACTAAAAACTTATCTTCATGATTACATAAACCAAAAGGAAATGTACATAGCAAAGAATCATTTTTTAAAAAGTATCATTAAATGCACTGAAAAGTACTTCAAATAAGTGACCTACTACATCCTTCAACAGCTGACACAAATTTAGCCATTGCTTTTGAAAAACAATGAATTCTCTATAAAAACCAGTCACTCCCAACACCAGTCAGCTGACAATGTACTAACGTTCCAGCCCTTCAGCATTCCTATCAAAACAGCAACCAAGGGGACAGCAGTGAAACAACATGTGCCAAAAGTAAGTAAAAAATCTAATTTCTCTTGAATAAAAATTCAACTTAGTATAATAACTTGTAATTACTATGTTAAATACATTTTTTAAAAATCTGATATAAACTAACTTCATTGATTTAGTTTATATCAGATTGTATAACTAACTGTATAAGCACAAGACTATTTCTATTTACACTAAGTTCACAAAAATTTAATTTGGGTATAGAGGTTTGACAAGTAAGGTTTCTACAGTAAACCAAACAGTTCAATGTCACTACTTCTGTTCTTGTGATGAAATAAAAGGTCCTTCTACTGTCTCTTATTCAGCCATTCACTTTTAAAACTATATTTACCCATACTAAAATTTCCAGTAAATCCTGAAATAAGAGGGCAGTAGTCCCTATTCACAGCAACAAAGGCTGAACTGTTGACAAATTATGACATTGAAAGATACAATATCCCCTTATGTTAATAAAAATTTAACATTTCAGACTGTACACCAAACATCAAAAAGCTATTTAAAAACCCTTAAAATAACTTTTGGATTATTCTGAATTGTCTTCTCCAGCCACACTCAACTAAAGGGATAAAAATCAATTGTAATACACAAACACCCAATTTAAAAAAAAAAAAAAAAAAAGTTAGGCAAGGAGAGGAAACTGAGAATAAATATGTAGAAATTCAATTACAGAAGGGGATTAAATGCAATGCATGTTCGGCAAAGTTTAAGATTACCAACAAAACACTTTGCACTCCTCAGTTTATCACCAACTTGCATAAAATTATACAGCAACTGTTTTTACTGGGAAAAAATGAAGTGCACACAGCAGTTACTATATTCTTAATTACTAAAATACAGTAAGATATTTCGACAAGAGTCATTACAAAACAATTTTTTGTCACTTGGCAGATGGTTCAAAAACTATTAAAAAGTAGTCCCTACAGTTCTGGTAGTCTGTGAAAATGGAGGGCGACACTATAATTAGGAAGTGAGATAGGCATGTCAGTGATTGTAATGGTGGTTTGAAAGACATGCCAAAGTCAGGCCATCCTTGCACTACAGTGACTGCAAAAAATTACACAGGGAGTGGATATGCAATACAGAGTGGACTTAAAGCCTGTACTGAAAACAATTCTGGACAATCTGGGTTGCAGAACATTGTGCTAGGTGGATTCCATGAATTTTAACATCAGATCACAAGCAGCTAAGACAGCAGACTTACGCCCCAGTCTTCTGAAACAGTATGAGACAATGGGAGACTATTTTCTTAACATCATCAATGAAGATAAGACCTGGGTACACCATTATGAACCAAAGTCAAGAGAGGAATACAGATTCTATGATAAAGAAGAAATTAGAGGCTTAGCCACCCACCAGAAAATGTTCCATTTTTTTTGGAATAAAAGAGGGGTTATTTTTGTTGATTTCCAGGGACAAGGAAACTCAATTCTGCTAGTTATGGGAGGAGCACTGACAAAGCTGAAAACGAGTTGTAACAGAGGCCAGAGAAAACTTCAGAATTCTGGTGGACTGCTGTCACATTCCCTGATTTTTTTGACTTTGCACCATTAGACTTAGATATCTGACCATATCTAATACTTCAATGGGAATACTTCAATGATAACACTATCATTGTAGCAATCAAGATATGTCATAATTCTCAGTAGCTAACAGCAACTTCCATACAGGAAGTTTCAATTAAAAAGCACCACAGTCAGTTATTTGTAGGTTTAGGCTATTTGTTACCTGGACTTTTGTCATATTTAGACTAAATTTTTTGAATTTTAGATTAAATATCACCATTTAGATTTTATTTCTAAATTTAAATTTTACCAGATCAACTGCTATTTTTTCAATGGATAATTTGTTCCTTGGCCTTTGTTTATTCTAGAAATATCTGTGTGCTTCTGAAATCAATGTAAACTGATTTTATTTGGAGGGAAAAAAAGAGGAACAAACAAACATTTGTGTTTGCTTTCTAGCAGGTGCATTTAGCCATGTTGAACAGCTAGTACAAAGGCAACTACATGTTGCATTTCCTTATGCAAAAAAAAAAAAAAAAGTTATTTTTAAAAAGAAAAAAAAAATTCAGGGGTGGAAAGCAGCAATTTCATGAAACTGAAGGAAGCAAAAATTTCATTATGCAATAAATTGAGTTGCAGGAAATAAAAGAAAAAGTAAATGAAATAGGAATGCATAATTTGGTGCTTAAGCTTGCAAATTGGACCATTTGCTATTATTTACACAAAATAAAAACGTAATGACATAACAATGGCAATTTAAATTGTCCCTGACAAAAAGAACAAATAATTTACAACATTCTGAATTTACAGAAACTAACATCAAGCAATAATTTAAATGCTATGTGTGTAGAGTCAAAATCAGAGCCAAAATGTGATTTTAATGTTATTCATATACTGAATGTGGCCTCCCTTTCTCATAATACAAACTTATAACCTTTAATGCAAACATCCTTTAAAATAACAAAAGTTAAAGTTGCATGTATCCTCTTTATCAGAGATCATTTACAATGATAATAGGTGTTTCATACTTTAATGAAACCCCAAAAGAAAGTCAAGAGGAATATCAGGAGAACAGTGGCCAAGAGATCATCCCCCCCATATCCTACACACTAGACTTATCAAATCCATCTTATCAAAATTCACTAACATATCAAATCCACTATTGCACTGCTGCAGTTTTGTGCAGTTAACTATTGTTCTGTAACTAAAGATGTTATGGGGTTTTGATAATATTTTGCCCATCAGCGTGAAGTCAAGAAAAACTGAGCCCACAACTTCATCTCCTGACATGCCACACCATCTCATCTGCTGAAGAATATTTCTGCACCAGTACAGGTTTTGAAAACCAGATCCCAATAGCAAAAATTGTGCATGTTAGGATATTACTGGATAAAACAGGGGTTTTCTTATACAGGTGACCCCCCCCTAACGCCGATAATTTGTTCCGGAAAAACAGAGCGATAAGTGAATCCACAGTATACACAAGCGGCGCATTCCCATAAGGTAACATATATTTGTGAGTTGTGGTCAGTGCCATAGAATATTTCCTAAACAATAATAAATGGTAGTGAAAAGATGCAAAAATGTCAGTCAAAATATTTAATATTCAAATATTTGTACATATAAAATATTCTGCATTACATACGTATATAATTATGTTAATTTAATTTTGATACTTATATATCAAAATTAAACTTAAAATTCCAATTAAAACCATGAATTTAATTTATCTAAATTGATTTAATTTAATTATGAAAAATGTGTTGATTTTGGCCCTCTTCCTGGTAAATTAAAGGGGTTTTAATTTTAAATCCCCACAGCGTTACCACCCAACAATAAAGTCAACTGATCCTTCGCCACTTTGCAAGCTGGCATTTTTTTCCTTCTTTCAATATGAAACTTCTTTTAGGCATTCGTTTCCAAAAAAAAGTCCTGTTTCATCTATGTTAAAAACTTAAGTAGAACACACAATACCCCTCTTCAATAATTTTAACAAGTTTTTTGAAAGTTTTGGGTCCTTGATCTGCACTTGTGGCTTCTCCCTGGATTTTAAATCTATTCAACTAGCCCTTACTAGTTTTAAATGGTTCCACATTTTTTTTAGGCGAGTTTTCTTCAGATCAACATATAGGCTAATCTCTCTTTTAATTAACTGAATTCTGCATTGGATGTTATCTTCGATAAAATTATTTAAAGTCTCCATTTCAATCCTACTAGCCAGCTAGCCCTAGTTGCTTGCAGTGGAACAGCTGTCTTTCCTGCTGCTAAAATTAATTATTTTTTATAATTGTTCTCACAGTTAAATTTGCCAGTCCTAAATTATGGCATACATCCACTTGTCGTTTACCAGAATCGATTTGCTTCAAAACACCTAATTTAATTTTCAAATTGTCTTTTTCTTACATTTGTCTTTGTACTGCATCCAGACGTTGCTTTTTCATTCTTATCCACCATTATTAACTCTTCGAAAATGTAATTGCATTGGTTGCATTAATTATACAATGTTAGAGTAAACTGACAGTTATACATGTCTAATGCTGTACTGAGTGATGACTAGACTTTGGATAAATGCATATAATGCAAATATTACAAGCAATATACTTGCTCATTTTTTAAAATGTTGATCTCTGAACTACATAAGTCAATGTACTGCAATTAAATTAGCGTGCAAAAAAATTTCACTGAGCATTGGAAAATTTCTCAAGTCTGCATGGGAAACGTTTTAATGCTGTTTTGCTATTCATTTTCAAGCTATCAACTCCAAATCAAACGATTTCGTTAAATATGCCAAAACTGTTATGTCAAAGAGTGTTATAGTGATTTGTGACAGAGTTATAGTCAGATACAGGTTATAACATAAGAATAGCATTATAGCGAATAAGCATAAAGCAAACCACGTTATAACGAGGGCCTGCTGTACCTAATTTAACAGAAAATTACAGAATTGCAAGTATGCCATATCGTCACTTTCATGCAAACAATGTAAAAAAACAATAAGGATGCAGTTTGTTCTTTTGAAGGATCCTCCAAATTTGCATGTGCATTCATGCACACATGCATATGAACACCTTTGTGAATATCTTACAAGTGCTGTACACACTTGAATCCATTTTGTGCATCATGCTCTGAGTTGGCATAAACAGATTTGCAACACAATTATGGTATGTGAAGCCTCTGAGAATGTCTCTTGGAAATAATCTGTTGCTCTAGTTATTTTGGCTATATTCTTTATATAGTAATATCACTCACATAAATCATTTCTGAAAAACACTTTCAAGCAATTTTATAAACATGCAAGCAAATAAACACCAAGGTGTACATGTAAGGAATATTGCTTAGCTCTAACAATTTACATAAATTAGCCAATATCTGGGATATGCAAATTATGCTTCCACCACACAAGCACATGTTCTATATTTTGATGTGCTAAACAGTGGATCAACTGATATCCACATTTGTATAGAACTTTAATGCAAAGTATTTATCATTCCTAGCAGAAGCTGAAAAGAATTTAACAGCAATCACATTTAAATCACAGACTAGACCTTTTTGTACTAATTTGAAACTACACTGCCAGTAGCATTTATATTAACACTTAATGTTCCATTCTTTCCTATAAAGAAAGTAGAATATTGTAAATTATTTGCATATGTTATGTTTTATCAGATTAAAATTATTTGAATCAGCAGTTATTACACTGTTACCTTTATTTTGTGGAAATGATAGCGGTAGCTGTCATACAACATTGTTGCATGTTATTGACATTTAATATCAAATCCTCAAAATTGCAAGGCAAATTGATTCAACTGATTATTAACATTAATGCTAACAATGAATTTTTACTGAATATAAAATCTATTTAAAGATTTTTTCCACACAGTTTGTAAGGTAGAGGCATCACCAATATTAACTGGATATATACCTCTTTATAAGAAATCCATCTGTATTTTCCATTCTTTCCTTCCCTCCATCCTAAACACTGTCCATTACCTATAAAGACAAAAATGCAAGTTTTTAATACTAACAGGAAAATTTTATGAGATCCAGTTAACTAACATAACTGTTGGACCTAAGCTTTATAAGAAACAGTATTTTTCTCACATACAATTTTTCAGTTAGTAATTAATTTTCAAACATACGAGTTCAGACATAATTCATTTCAGTTTCTCTATAGGATACCTGAGGTTCCCAACAGGCAGTTTGTGAAGTGTTCATGGGATTTTGCAGTAAAAATTCTGTAATGGCGTTTGCTTAGATTTATATAGGCACATTTTTGTAAACTACAAAATAGTTTAATGTTAATTTATATTTAATTGGTTTGGGTCATGTGTCTTTACGTAGCAAGCATGCACAATAGGATGTTAGTGGGGGGAGGGATTGGCTGTGAATGTGTTGATATGTAACGAACTAATATGTATATAACTGATGATAAACAAAAGGTAAAAAAAGTAAAATAAAATATAAAGAAAAGAATTACTAACAAAAGAAGCCATTACCCACAATTCTTTATTAGTTTACTATCTTACAGTATATAGTGTTAAATAAATACATTTTCCATACTACACTTTTTTCATTCTCATTGCTTATAAAAACAGTGCTGGAAATATTTTATAATAAAAATTCAGAACTATTACACAATTTCAGAGAATATAGGCTTAGTGGTTCGCAGGTAAAAAAAAAAAAGGGTTGGGAACTGCTGTGCTAAACTGAACTACACGTGAAACAGTTTATCCCAAGACAGCATTAGCTGCTTTGGTAACTAATTTATTGCAATTTCCTTTTATCCATGGCAACAATTTGAAGCTAAATTCAGAAATAATTTATACCTAATTAGGAAAAAAAAAAAAAAAAAGTTTCACAAATTACTCATACCAAAACACCAATCCATATTGATTGGGAGGAGGGGAATTAAACTTTGCCCTAAATACATCAAAACATTCAGTGAATGTGACAAATATTTAAAATTTCATTCAATAAAAAAAAAAGTCTAGTGTTAATTTTCTTCAATGTAAGCTCCTCTTGCAGAACCACACTAGTTCAATCATGCCTGAAATTGACTAATACATATCTGTAAATCCTCTTTTGTAAATGGTTTTAGGTGGTCAGTCATGTTTGACTGGATTTCTTCAATCAAGTCAGATTGTTTCCCTTTTATATCCTGTTTTAATATAAAAGTTCCATGATGCCAAATCAGGAAAATAAAGTGGTCATCACATAACAGGAATTTGTCAAACTGCTAGACTGCAAGTGAAAAGAGATGAGGTGTACCATGAAAAATACAACCATTGCCATTTTACAGTGGACTAAAATCTCGCAACCATTTTAATTTCTTGATGGTAGGTTGAATTAATTGACTACACATAATTTAATACATTTTTGATAATGTTATTTCCTATTTTATTCCTTCCATTAATTAGATCAGAACCTATGTGCATGTATCAACAGGACTAGCACAGAAGACAAGTAACAGAATAGGCAAGTCACTCAAGGACCCCACAGCATTAGAAGTGATATAAATCCATTACAATTGATCCATAATTCTTGTGAAATTTAATCTTTGTAAAGTTACTAACCCATTAATTTTATCCATGAAAATTAGATACAGGTGAGAACTATTTTGTTCTTTGTTATATCCTGTTGCAATTCTGTTCACACAACTATGAACTCTGTTTCACGCTGAAACCAACTTAAAAAAGTTGGTAACAAAATTGAAGACTACTCCGTTAGAGAAAAACAGTTTTTTGTGAAGTATTAATCAACAATTCTTATATGTCTGCATGATGAACATGCAAACAGATATGGATCATATGGCAACAATTGAGTGCAGTTAGCTGTTTGCAATAACATTAACATATTTCATACATAATGATATAGAAGTGTATTAAAGACAGTTAATCTATAATTTTTTGAAACAGGAACATTTACTTCCAGTACGGTTTTGGAAAATGTTCTCAGTCTGATTATTGTAGCAGATCACGAAAGAAACAGATCATGAATCCGATCTGTAAAACTAAAGGCAAGCCACATAAAAATAGATTAGTTTTTCCCTTTCAAAATTTTACAGGTGCTATTTTTTGACAAAACATATTTTTGATATTAGAATTAATAACCCTGAATTTTCAAAGTCCCTAATTACCTCCAAAAGGATATATTCTTCTTAAGAAAGGTAGAATTTAAAGCATGTTGCAAATAATTAAGCTGATGAATCTGAGAAAACATCTGATCCACATCACATGACTGTTAAACACAGACAACACAACTGTAATTCCAGACCTAATCAAAGTGTATTTTCTCAAGCTGTTGTATTAAAATATACGTATCTTTTACTCAAGCTATTGTATTAAAAAAAAAAAAATATATATATATATATATATAAAATTAACTTAATTGGAAACTAAAATTAACAAACAGAATTGCTATTAAAGGTAGCAGTTGAAACTTTGGTCACAGGAAGCAAAATTAATGAATAGAGCAGCAATCAAAAACTAAAGTAATGTTTTTCACAGCAGCAGTTAACTAAAAGAAATATCATTTCATTTCTCATTGTTTTTGCCACCAGTTTACATATTGTTACAGAGCCACTCAAAGTACATTTGAGCCTGTTGAAAATTTCAGCATTAAAATTAAAAATTATCCTTTTAAATGGCATTTTTGCTGGACCAAAAATGCAAATCACATGGTGACAAATCTGAACTATATATGGGTCAAATATCTTCTGGTACATATTTTGAAAGCAAGGCCTGAATAGGGTTGGCAACATGAGCTTGCATTATCATGAAGCAGATTAATTCTTCTATCAGTTGTTGGCATTTAACGCTGTGCTGCAAGCAGTTCAAAGTTTCAGCATATCACTGAGAGTCATTACCACCATCAAGTTCATCAGTTGAAGGGGGAAAAAAAAAAAAAAAAAAAAAAACACGCTATGGTGATCAAACAAATCTGCTACCTTAACTTTTCCTGCAGAAATCTAAAATCAACATTTTTCCACTCTTGAATACAGAGTGCTTCTGGCACACAGTGAAAAGCCTAGACCTAATTTCTAAATGGATTTTTTTTTTTTAGTCCTTTTCTGCAAGTTAAAAATTGCTCTACCAATGTTTTTTGGATGTACCACCTATATAAAATATCATACAAAATAAAATAAAAATTGCATTACACACACAACCTTACAAAGAAAACAAAACCAAAGCAGTTCAGTTCTAGTTACTACCTAAAACATTAAGTTGCAATTTGGTAGCAACTATGAAACTATGTACAGAAAACAGCTTCCCTCTTTATCCATGACTACATGAGCTGCTTTATTTTTTTTATTTAGTTTTATATGTAATAGAAAATTTCTTTGCTTGGAGAGAAAAGTGGCTTATTCATTACATTTTTGCTTCAAGGTGTGAGATTAGCCCTTTTCATCCTTGTCTTTCTAATCCAATGACCAGCTTTAGCTCTTATGTCATATTCACACAAAAAAGCAAGAAAAATTTGTATAACCAACTATTTTAAAAATAGTAGTTATCGCCTTCAAATCATTGAAAACTATCCACTTTTGATCAGAGTATTTCTGATCAGATCACAAACATTCCTCTAAAGCAGTGTTTCCCAAACCATATTCCATGGAATGCTAGTGTTCCATGAAAAATTTCAATTAATAATGACAAAAATTATCAAATAGTCTGCGGAACACTTTATGTTGGCAAGCTTTGCATAGAGAAGTATGCGTCAAGGTAATGACACCTACGAAAAAGTAGCAAATGTAGTGATCTAATATGCCATTCTTATGCGATTTAGCCTGGAGTACAAGGATTGACAGAGAGGGGGAAGCAAACCGATATCATAACTAAAATCACTTTATTGTATAATTTTTAACAAATCAGTATTTCAAAATATATTATTAAAATAAATAAATCTGATTGAAAAAAGGAATTTTAAAACAAGAAGCAAGTACTTCTAGTATTGCAACTGTGGTTGATGAAAACAAACACAATATTGTCACACTTCAGAGTGAGGATGAACAATCACAGCCTTTTGTTCCCCAAAAATCCAAAGTGAAAAAACAGGAGCCAACTAATAAAAGACCAAAGCAAAAGTATGACAGTCATTTGAATTTCAGCTTTACATGTGTTGGAAATAAAGATGCTTGTGATGCACAGTGCATTGTACATAATAAAATATTAGCATGCAGTTCTTTGGCTCCTGCTAAACTTGTCTTGTAAGTGTTCCATAAATATATTGTGAGATGAAGTGTTCAGTGACTAAAAAAAAAAAGGGAAATGCTGCTCTAAAGAAACAGAACATGTAACAGAAATTAAGCAAACTACCTCACAGCATGTGGCAAAATTGAAACTCATAACCAATCCATTAACAACAAATCTCCATTCCAACCGATCATAATGTAGTAAATAGTCTTGGCCTATTTATTAAACCATTATTTGATTAAAATAATTAGTATAGAACATAAGAGATCCCTGTTTGTAATATGAAGAATGAATTATTTTTTCTCAGAACTAATATCAAGTAATGAAGTGCCAATTCTGAACACCAAGATAGCAATTCTTTGTTACTACTCATGTAGTGCAAGATTCCCACACGTGTAAAAGGACATCAGGATTGCTAAGATACCAACAAAATTATACTAGCTGAAAAAAAAAAATAAATTACGCTAATAACATGTTAATAAAATTAACTAGACCACTTACAAAAGTGGTCTCATTAATAGAAAATAAAATTATATATATATATATATATATCTGATAATTAAAATAAATGATATTTAAAATAAAAAACATCAGCCAGTAGTACGGCAAAAATGCAGAGCGAAACGAAACGCAAAATAATATAAAATAAACAAACAGGGAAGGGAAAGTAGAGATAAGACAAAAAGGTAGTCGATAATCCCCTGTATAATTTAGTCATTAAACCCAATTATTAAAAACGATGTAAATTTAAAATAATGCCAATTATATATAATTTAGCGGTACCCCCCTCGAAGGTACCAGTTCCAAAAGACTGGAAATATCTATCACCAAAAAGGGTTAAAGAAACTACAAAAACTAAAATATCAAAATAATAGACTGACCATTATGCCCCATATCGACAGAGGACCACGAGGCCAATAATGGTCATGGAATCGCTGCATTTCAATCGTCATACAAATCATCGCAAAGACGGAAATATCGAAGAACCAAACCACCCTTCCATTCTCCGATAGATCAACCAATGCAGAGGATTTGCATGGCGGTGGTCCTTATGCAGCGAGAAATAATCTATAGAACAGACAGCACTCTTGATCAGAGCCACACCACTGACATAATGCAAGCTTAACCAGCTTATATAATAGAAAGGAAAAGAATAGATGGCGGCACAGGCACTGCTTATTTAGCATATCAACCCACTACTATCGCTGCCATACTACTGGCTGATGTTTTTTATTTTAAATAACATTTATTTTAATTATCAGATATAATTAGGCTTCATTTATGTGGAGGATGTGCATTTGCTGTCTCTAATGATAGCTTCATATTCATTTCTTTTGCATCACACACATATATATATATATATATAATAAAGTGAAATATACAAACTGCCAAGTGAATACATAATTGCAAATTCTGCTATGTCAGTGGTTTTCAATCTTTTTTAAATAATGGCACCCCTAATTAATTTATTTTGTATCTCTAATATATATATATATATATATATATCATAGTTATTACAATAATATAGTTATAAAAATTACACACAATTTTATTCTTTATATAGAGGTACTAGGTAAAGATCAATTATAGATCACCACAAAATTAAAAAGATACTGTACACCTTTTTATAATGAAATAAAAAAATTATAAAAAAAATAAGTTTAAGCAACTTATTTTATGTGGCACCCCAGTTGAAAACCACTGTGCTATGTGAACACTAATAAAAATGGTAATAAATCAAATTACCCATACCAGTGTATGGGCATGTTAAATACAAATTCTGATTTGCATTTAACAATAGCTAAGAATGATTAACAGCACACGTGACAGAATGAGTTGTCAAAGGAAACATCAAGTCAGAGGAAATTTGATGCAAAAAAAAATTATTGATTACTCAGTAATATTTATTGGTATTTGTACTTAAGATATCTTAAAGTTACAAGTAATTAAGAATGTTTTTCTTGAAAATCAAAATCCATTCAATGGCAATATAATTTTTTAAAAGGCATTACAAAATAATTTTCCTAGCACCCTGCAAAACTTCCAGCTGGGTTAGAAATCAGATTCATACCTGATAATTTTGCTCCTCTTTGCATTGCCTGAAGAATGGTTTCAGTCCCTTCATACAGAAATTGAGTAAGTTTACCATTAGTGGAAAAGCAAGAGGCCCTCACATGATCAGATTCCTATGAAATTTAAAGCAAATCAAGTTATGAATTCATTCAAATTATATATAATACAAATTTAAGATTTAATGTAAAATATTATTAGAAATATTTAAAAATTCAATTAGGTTGTATGATACAGTAATGTTTGTCCTACTCAGATATGACTAAACAGTTTGGTCAGAGAAGTATAATATACAGAATTTCTACATAAAGCTATATATAATAATGTTACATCATGATCATATGACACTTCCCATATCTTATTCTCATCAATCATGCAAAAATTTGCGTCTATTTCCATATGCATACCTGTAACTATACCAATTCCAATACAAATATTCTCATTTGCAAATCAAGAGTCCATGATTATGCATTTTTTGTGAACAGAATTATGGTTGTGCTATTAAATCTCATGATGAGAACAAAAAAATCAAGTTTATTTTATTATCAATAGCTATGAGGCATTTCTTCTACAACCTAAGTGATCAATAATACCCAGTTTGCCTCTTAATTTAGTGTAATAAATTTTAAAAGATCAAACCTGTCACATTAACAGCAACCAATTTACATCAGAAGGAAAAAAATAATTTGAGAATAGAACAGTAAAGTTTCATACCAATGCCTGGTATTTAATCAAAACAACCAAAGTTTAACTGTAGATCCGATATAACATGGCTTAATATAATCCCTTTTCCCAAGGCAGGATCCCAATTCCATCACTCCCATCTTTTTCACGGGCTTCAAATTTGATTGATTTGAGATTTGTTCCAGGCCATTTTACTGGTTTGGTGAACTGTTTTAGTTGCATGATTTTTTTTTTTTCTCTTCTTTTATAGGCCTCTCAGCAATTAACACAATTGCTATCTGTACACATGACATCCTACGAATAAAACTTTATAATACCATTTTTATAATTTTTTTGTTGTTTCAGTCATCCTAAAGACTCATTTGCCTTTGTATTACACAAATACTGCTCAGATTGCAGCAGGCATCCGTGACTATTTGCAAAGACAGTCAAATAATATTTTTTTTACTTAATTTAATTTAAAAAAAAATTGTCTTTAATCTATTTCACTTTATTGATTGAACTACAGCTATAGAATGCAAGTTCAGTGATGTGAAAAAAAAAACTCGACTGTCCTGGAAAGATGCAACAGTGGTAATGTTTACAGATGCCATTTGAAAATTGGACATAAGCTTACTCTACATCAGCATTTCCCAAACTTTTTAAGTCATGGAACACTTTTCATCTCAACATATTCACGGAACACAAGTTTCGCGGGAGCCAAAGAACTATTTGCTAATATTTTATTATATACAATACACCTGTGCATCAGGAACATCTTTATTTCCAACACATGTAAAGCCGAAATTCAAATAAATGTCATACTTTCATTTTGGTCTTTTATTAGTTGTTGCCTGTTTTTTCACTTTGGATTGGGGGGGGGGGGGAAATGCCCTTCCAGGTTACATTCAATTTAACAGACTTTCAGCAGTAACGTACACCCCTTCTCCCATATTAGTCTGTTAAAGCAACGCTTGACTGTACTTTGCTTCTCATTTTGAAGTTCCTTTTTCCAACCACAAATCCACGGTCACATATTTTAATAACAATATTTCTAAATACTAATAATTATTTTTAAAAAAAATTATACAAGGAAGTGAATTGAGTGACTATATCAGTTCGCTTCCTTCAACCTGTGTACTCCAGGATAAATCTCAGAAATATTAGACCACTATACTGTTACTTTTTCATGATGTCATTACCTCTAATGCATATTTATTTATACAAAAGCCCACCAAAATAAAGTGTTCTGCAGTCTGTTTATTAGCCAATACATTAATAACAAAAAAAATTGTTAAAAATTACGATAAAAAAGTGGTGTATCCTACAAATTTGCAAAATTTATTTATTTTTTTAATTAGTAATTAAGATTTTTCACGTTACACTAGTGTTCCACAGAACAGAACAGTTTGGGAAACTGCTGCTCTACATAATGTTAGTGTTTCCCCAAATTTCTTTTTTTTTTTATTAGAAAGGGAAAAAAAAAAAAGTCCATGGAAAGTTCTGAAAAGAAAAGCATTGTCAGTTCAAGAAAAAGGGGAAAATAATGGAGTCTGCAGTTAAAGAAGCACTGCAGGATCATCTAGACAACACTGCAGCTATACTTCAAACAGCATGGGTTTGTTAAGGGGAAGTTTTGTCTCACCAATTTGATTGGTACTATGATGTGATAACAAAGGAACTGGATACAAAAAATAATTTTGATATCATATACAGTACTTGGATTTTAGGAAAGCTTTTGATACTGTACAAGTTGGAGCAGTATGTCATTAAGGGCAAGTTGCTACAATGGATAAAAAGGGATGGTTGAGTAGAAGTCAGTGGTAATCAATGAACACTCCTCCTTGTGGACTTATGTATTAGTGGAGTTCCCCCAGGGGTTTGTGTTGGGCCCACTGTTGTTTTGTATATTTATTGATAATATTGATGAAGGTATATCAGGCTGATTGTAGAAGTATGCAGATGATTCAAAGGTTAGCATGGTTATTAATGGCAGTGTGCTGAAGGTATATCAGGCTGATTGTAGAAGTATGCAGATGATTCAAAGGTTAGCATGGTTATTAATGGCAGTGTGCTATTGCAACAAGATCTGGAAAAGTTGGGCAGATAAGTGGCAACTGAAGTTCAACATTGACAAATGCAAAGTACTGCATATGGGTAGCAGTAACCCCAGAGTAAATACAAACTGTGTGGAACTACACTCAAGGTAGTGGAGAATGAAAAATATCTGGGGATAATTGTGCAAGTCAGGCATGACATTTTCTGAGCAGTGCAGACATGCGGCAAGAGTAGCTCATAGGATCTTGGCAATGATATAAGAGTTTTGATAGCAAGGATAAGGAGGTGATTATCTCCTTGTATAAGGCAATGATCAGGCCACACTGAGTACTGCATACAGGTCTGGAGGCCTCATTTTAAGAAAAGTTTCAGCTATTAGATGTACAGAGAAGGGCAACAAGATTAGTAAGTGGAACAAAGGGCTGCTGTTACCAGGATAAGCTTAAGTTCTGCAAATTTGTCTGGAGACTAGGCACCTGTGAGGTGATCTGATTGAGGTATATAAGGCCTTGAATGGTTTGAGCAAGCTCAATGCTGATGGGATTCTTTCCTTTTGCTCAGATCCTGCACCTGAAGGGGCATAAATTCAAATTGAGGACAGTTCTAAAATAGATGTGAAGAAATTGTCTTTAGCCAGTGGGTGGTTGATTGCCAGAACAAGCTTCTATCTGTCACTGTGGAAAGTTGGACAGCTTAAATAAATTCAAGGCAGAACTAGACAAAATTATGGGGCTTGCTTTCTTGCATCATATGCTAATGCTAAAACTAGCTACAGTGGGCTTACTAAAATGGAAAATGCAAACAGAGGTATCTTGACACATGGGTGTGGGGGAGGTAAAAGATGAAGCTAACCTATGCTAAGCAACAGCCCACTGGATAAGGCAGTGTTCACATGGATCATGCAAGAGTGTAGAAGGAACACCTATATCTAATGAAATCATCAGGAGTCAAGTTGGAAAGATAACCAGAGTGGAATACAAGCATACAAGAAAAAATTCAAAGTGAGAAACAGCAGCTCAGTCGATGGAAGAACAGGCATGGAATTCACTGGGCTGCAGTTTTAGACGAAATTCAATCTGTAGACACCAAGGCTGCTGATGACTATCCATCACAATTAAAAGTTATCATACAAGAGGATGGCTATATTCCAGACAAATTTTGGACAATTGTGACAAAACAAGGCTCATTGCATGCTTCCCAATAAGACACTAGTTGTAAATCTGATGAACAAAAAGGCACATGGCTTTAAAGTGATGAAGGTGACTTTGCTGTCTTGACGAGATTACTGGCAACATTCTGAGATGAAGTGGAAGGCAGAGGGTTTTGATTAACCGATATTCTAATGATTGTTGTACCATCAGAAGTGGGGTACCTGAAGTATCAATTCACTGGCCCACTCATTTCTGATTTTGGTAAACAATACCAAAAGGACAGAGGGCATGATGCCAGAAATTAACTCTTTCAGAATAATCTGAACAGGCTTCAAAGATGGTCAAGAAAGTAGTAGCTCTGTTTTAATGCAGTAAAATGCAAGGTTTTATACTCGGGGAACAGAACTATAAATTTATGCACTTGGTCAGGTTAAATTAAAAACAGAAGAGGAAGAAAGGTATTTCGGAATTATAATATGATTAGATATGAGGTTCTGAGTAATGTAGACATGTAGCAAGAGAGGCCCATAGTGCCCTATTGAACACATTTGATTACAGAGATAGGGAGTTCTCACTGCATAAGGCAATTATAAGACTGCACTTCGAATACTGTGTCCAAGTTTGGAGATTTCATTTAAAAAAATGACAGATCTTCCTGAAAGGGTCCAGAAACTAGGTAACCCACATGGTGAAATCAGTAAAAGGGCAACCATACAAGGAAAGATCAATTATGTAAGCTACAAGTCTTCCCTTTGTAAGCTGATCGAGATCTACGAGGCTAAGAAGAGATAGTAAAAGGAGTGAAGGCAAAGTTTAATGTTATAAAAGGATTCTAGAACTAGGGGAGCACAAATTTAGGGATTAACCTCTTACCCTATAAATTTATGGGGTAAGAGATTTAGATTGGATTGCAGGAAGTTCTTTTAGACAAAAATAATTACTGAAACAAGTTGCCTCTGCAGTTAGTTGAGGCTGACAACTTCAAGAAATTCAAATGTTCAACTGGATAGTTATCCATGTTAGGAGAAAAGTGCATAATTTGCCTATTTTCTGATCTGCTCCTTTTTTTTTTTGACTGAAAAAACAGCTTGTAGCTTCCTTGCACTATATGGCTAATACTAAAGAGTTTAACTCCTGGAAATTCTCATATCACGCTAGTTACTAAAAAGTTAACAAATCCCCCCCCCTCATTATTATCCCACTGCACTTACCTCCACTCTTTCTAAACAGAGAAATTCTTCAAACTGTCATCAGGTAGTTGACAGTTTGAAGTTCAAAAGATCAACTAGTTATCTACACAAAAGAACATAATTAGTATATTTTCTTATTTACTTTTTATATCTCAGGGTATATTTCAATTATTTTTTGATTTAGTTTTCTTTTTTTTAACTGCTGATTATCACTTTTTTTTATTCAATTTCATTATTTTTATTTTATTTTGGGATGGTGCAGCAAAAGCTTATGGCTTGCTTCCACTATATTGGCTAATACTAGCAAAAAAAAAAAAAGTCGGATATAGATACAACTGGAGATCTTAAATTAAGCTAATAGCACAATCTTATTAAATACTTCCTTCTTATATTGCATGTCCATTATATTCAAATCCACCATCTTACCACTTAATTAATGAAACACCCATTCACTTTCCTTGTCATATCAACATGGAATCTCTGAATACACAGTACCCAATTCAGTCACTCACCTTCTGCCTCCACATTAGCTGTGATCCCTCTACAAGCAAACTTTAAAATGACACACCAGAATTTAAATTTTAAGCACTTTTGAATGTGTGAATGCACAATTACACATCTAGATCAGACTTCAAGGATGAAATTAGTGAATAACACCAAATCAAGAATGCATAAAGAAAATGGAAATAAACAGAGGAAGTTCTTAATTCTCCAATCTAACAACAATGGCAAATCCAATTAAGTTTTGTAAAAATCCTAAATTTTAATTTAACGTTCATGGAAATGCAGAGACAATGACAACCTCTTGCTCAAAACACCTAAAGATTTCAGACCAAGAACGAGAACAGCATTAACAACCATCTCACAAATAAGAAAGAATAAATCTAAATAAGGCTGATAGAGTAATAACATCCAAAAAACTTAATATACCAAAGAACTGCTCAGAGAATAAAATAAGTCTACTTGAAAATTAAATCAAGGAGCTACATGGAAACAATTTCTCCATAAAGGTGGAGTAGGGGAAGGGGTGGATATAAATAACATGATTGATTGGATATGAGAGGAACTGTGGGAAGAATTTCTTTAAAAATTATGCACTTGGCTTGAAGTTATTTATACAGTACTCATTTCCTAGCAAAAAGCAAGTCCAACATTAAATAACAGTGCATTCTTGTCAATGTTTCTGATCCAACTTTGGGTATCCATTATCAAGACAAAGGTCATGGAACATGTATCCTCCACGAATATCCAAAACATCAACAAACAGACACACAAAGGTAAAACCAAGCAGGGTTATACTGAATTTGAGTTTATACAAGTAAATTTCCTCATAATTGTTTGGTGAGTGGTTTTGAATGTTTTTTTTTTCCCTTCCCAAATCCATCTAAACTAGCGAGGTTTTGAAGAAACACTAATTATTCATGCTTAAACAGTGCATAAAAAAAACACATAGCCAAGTAATCAAGTACAAGATTTCACTAGCATAGATATTTGAGTCAACAGTGATCCAAGTCTGCATGACTGCCAAATAAGTTGATTGCATTAATTCTTTTAGATGGTTAAAATGTTAACTCCTTGACCAAATGGTCATGCCAGAGTATAAAGAGACTTTGACAACATGTAAAAAAAAATATTACAGGAATCTATAGTCTCAAAACTTGGTATTAGATAAGTTGTCTGTCCAACATGCCAGAGTATAAACAGAAGAAATTTCTTGAATCACCCATGATTTAAATGAAACCAAGCACACATTGTCCCCAAGGTTTGTTGCAGACATTTTGCCAGCTAAGGCTGCAGCATGGCATTCTAAGATGCTGGCATTGTTATTCATGTCCCAAGTGTGTCAATTTCAGCTGAGAAAAAAAAATAAAATAAAATAACCTGAAACTCAGCATACAGGATAGTCCAGTTCCTGATGGTATTTTACCACTTAAAGGACTGTGCTAATTTAGGGGATCTGCTTGAGGTTTATATGGCTCTGAAAGGGGTTAGCCAAATGAATGAAGGCAAATTTTCACTGTTAGAAGGAATTCCAGAAATAGGGGCCATAAATTCAAATTACGGAAAAAGAGGCTTAGAATGGTTTATAGAAAGTTCTCTTAACCAGAGAGGTGCTGATTATGGGAACAAGCTGCCTTCACATGTTGACAACTTGAGGAAATTCAAAATGACAACTGTTATCCATGTGAGTAGGAAAGTGCATAATTTGCCTATTTTCTAATCTACTCTTTACTTTTTGGATGGTGCAAAATAAGCCTGTGGCTTTCTCTCATCATATGGTTAATATTAAAGAGCTCAACTCTTGTAAATCCTCATATCCAGTTAGTTTCTAAAAAGTAACAAATCCTCTCCCTTCCATTAACATCTCATTGCACTTAGCTCTACTCTTTCCAAACTAAGAAAAATCCATCAGCTACCAACTCTTACACTATCTCAAAACCTTCCATCTGATAAACGATTGTCAACATGGACTCAGTGTTGATATCTTGGATTATGTTACTTACTATAGAAAAATCTGATCAAAATGTTTGGTAAAACTCAAGCATATCCAGACATATCAAAGGCTTTTTATCATAAAGGTATTCTAAACAGACTTCCATTTTACAGTTCACACCTTATGCTTTTTTCAAATGGGCAGCAAGCACTCTGACCACTGACTGCAATTAAGGGTAGACAGACAGCTACCTATTGTTCAGTTTTCTTACTTTTTCTCTTGTATATTATTGGGCTTCTTTCACTGACTGGAAATCCTATCTATAGTTTCTGCTAATGATGGCACACTACATTCTACCTTTCAGGTTTCTGAATCCCTGCCATGTGCAAATAGCTTCAACTCCATATATCCACCACCAATTTCATAAATTGATGATCTCTAGGTAAGTCTCCAAACAGGCAAAGGAAACAACTAATTACTTGACTTCAATCATTCTAAAACTCATTCCTGTTTTATTTCTCACAAGAGACATACTGCTCCTAAGCTCATCTTCAATCACACATCTCTATTAGGGATTAACCCAAATTCTAATATCTTGGCATAGAGTGCATCGCAAATATTACTTCCTCTGGATCAAAAATGTTTTTTGCTCATTACTTTTTGGTATTACTTTTCTTCTAAATTATTCACTCTGTATGCTGTTGTTATTATTTGGTTTTTAGTAGCATTAGCAACTAAGGCCATATCGCTACAGGGATATGCGGTGGTCATTCCCTGCCCTTCCCGCATCCTCCATATTTGGTATTCACGGGCTCGAACTCTTGTCTAATCAAGAAGTGTGTGATACGCACTGCTGCTCCTGACCATCTGGCTACAGAGGTGCACTCTGTATGCATTCAAAGTCTTCTCTACAATGGAATATTGTTCCCAAAGCTGGGTGGCACCCCCAAAACTTCAAGTTTCTACACTATTCAAAAGAGGAAAATCATGTTAATTAATAACTCTTCTCTTACAAAATCTCTCCACTATTTCTGTGCATCTGTAATTACCATCTCTTAAATTCATCCAAACGCACGCTGCAACAAGTCTGCATCCATTCACTGTTCAACTCCAAAACTCACAGAATCAACTTTTCCTCTTGCTCATTTATTCCTTCTATTTTGGTTCTTTGGAGCAACCTTCCTTCATATTTCCCAATAGGACTCTGTAGCCTAGTGGTCAGGGGCAGGAGTGCAGTAGTACACACTCTTTGAGTAGACTGGGGTTAGAGCCCCTGACTGCTAAATACAGTCTTATCTGCCAACCAACCCGCACTGGACCAGCATGGCAGATTATGTCCCTCAGCATAAATTATTGAGGAGGATTCCATCCTGCAGTGGGTTGATAATGCCTGCAGTTTACCTTTTGTTTTAATGTCAAAAAGTGTCTTCTGTCTTCTCAGCCTTCAACTCATACACTGTCCTAAAGTAATATAGATCCATATTATGTTTGGATTTATTATAAAGAAGCATACACACTTCTAGAAAAAAAGGGGAGAAAAAAAAAAGAAATAAAGCATGAGAATTAAACTTACCGAGATTTCCACAGACTGCTGATTTAAGTTCACTGGGATATTTACTGGAACCTGCCTTGAACTTGTATAATATGCAAGAGCAACAGCAGCAGCTCCTGTTAATGCTGCAGCTCCCAAAATGCTACTAAGTGGATTTGAGGAATCTTCCATCTCTGAAATAAATTTACTAAACATTATAAAAAGAAACCAGTTTACTTAAGCTGTTACATGTCTCAGCATATGGAAAGCAACAAATTTCTTCCATTCATTAATGAATCAAATGTTTCTGACAAAGTTATTAAAACATGTTAATATGCATGGGCTTTAATTTCAGGAAATGAGACTAATAGCTTAAGATGCTAAACAGCCACTAACTGAGTAGATGGCATAGTGAGGGAGAGTATAAGGGAAATTTGAAATACTTTAAAAAAGTCAAAAAAGCCACAAATGTACTTGTATACTGCTAAGAAAATATTGGAGGATGCTGAGACCTATGAATAATGAACTGAACATTTTTCGGTACTTACCTCTGGTAAGTACCAAAAAATGTTCGTACCTCTGGTAAGTACTGAAAAATAAGCCTTTGCTAAAATATTGATTTGAGCAATTAACAAATGGTACTTAAGTTTTTACTATAAATTCTTATTGACATGAACTGAACAGTTTAATAAAGCAGAAAAAGAGCTGACAATATAGGTTGATCCTTAATAGTACAGTAGAACTTCAATTATCTGCCAGGGTACAGGGACTGAGACCATGACAGATGTTCAAATAAACAGAACAGAATATGTACATTAAAAATATACATACAATAGACTGGGTCATCTAACTTGCTTATTTTATTATATAATACATAACCTAATGAAATTTAATTAAAACTATTTTTTTACTGGGGTAAAACTCATAGTACAAATATTTACATACATACCTGTTTTTTAATATTTTGAATTAAATTGTTCTAGTAATGTCATTAAAGAAATTTAAAAAATAATTAAATTTTCTTTTCTAAAAAAGTCAGCCAATTTCTTTTGTTTTAATCCCCCTCAAGCCTTTTGGGAGGCAAGGTTACAAATTTTATGCAAAAGTAACACTTACATAGCGTCTTCTTTTACCTCATAATGGCTTCATAACAGTTTCATAATGGCTAATTATGTTTGTTACTCGGCAGCAGCTTTTTTTCTTCAATTTCAGAATTATCTGAAATTGTCATCACTCTTTGCATAATCATTTACTTCCTCCATTGAAATATTTTTAAAAGCAAGAACATAACTGCAAAATTTCAGGTTTCTTTTGGAATGGTTTCTGTATCAGTTGAATATATTTCTGGCCACAACTTATTCCAGCTTCTTTGTACTGTTTGAACAGGAACATCCTAAAGCAAACATTGAAAATTGTCTTTTATAGTGTAGCTTTTCCAAAACTATCACATATAATTTCCTGCCGAAACAAGTTTTTGAATGAACATTTTGCAATAACGACATTTCATACTCTCAATCACGCCTTGGTGCATCAGTTGAATGAGAGATGTCGTGTTTGCTGGCAGAAAGTAATAATATTTTGCCATCATTGTATATTTTGTTAAATCTTTTGATGCCAAATGTGATCATACACAGTGCAAATATTTTATGAAACCAATAATGAAATATCTTTGCTCATCCACACATTGTTTGGTGAGCAATATTTAACTGGCAAAGCATTTAAGTCAATATTTTTAAATGATCTAGACTTTTTTGGTTTTCCTACAACCAAAGGCAATTTATGACTACTGCTGCTGGTATTACCACATACCATTATAGTGATGCAAGCTTTTTGCATCTTATATCCCAGTGCCATATGTTCAATCATTGAGGCCAGTATCTTTTGAGGTAGTGCCTTCCAATTAAGGCCAGTCTCATCGCAGTTGTATATTTCGTCTTTAACCAAACTTCGATCAGCTATTTCCTTCTGAAGTTTTTCACAATAAACAGAAATTGCAGCTCTATCTGCACTTGGCTTCTCACTCTGGATCGACAACTGTCGAATACCATGGCGAAACTTTTTTCCAACCATCTGATGCTAGCCTTCAATGAAGGATCTCCGCCTTTTTTTTTATTGATTTCAATGGCTTTTTCTATTATTATAGGTCCCAACAACGGAATTTCTTGGCTAAGTTTTTGAACAAACCATTGAAACATTGCAGCATCCAACTGTTTTCATTTTTAGCAAGCTTCATTATTTTACGACTTTTAACATTACTGTCGTGTTTCCATTTTTGACACTTGGTTTTCATCTTGTCTGCATCATGCTTTATATTATTTACTGTTGTTCTTCCTATTCCATAAGCCAATGCTATACTTGTAGCACTTTCACCTTTTCTTAGATGATTGATTATTTCAATTTTTGTAATAATCCCAACACTACTTATTTACATTTCTCTATCATTTCAATGGGTTTACTAAATAATTATTAAAATGTGAAAGAAGAGGTTAAAGTACAACCGTATACAGTGAGTTGTACAGAGATTGAGTGACACATGGCACCAATATTACAATGCATTACGGCATAGTGGGGGGTTAAGTGACAGTTAACAGAGACTGAAGGTAAATATGGTGACAGACAATCACACATCTGGATTTCCCCATTTTGTCTTTACAAGTTGGTGTCCATGGAACAATTTGCATGATGTAAGAGCTAAAAAGACCCAGAATAATTCAGAGGAAGTCCTACTCCCTCCATTAGAGATCAGCTAATTTCAGCCTGAAAGGACTTCAATCTCTCAACATAAGCCTCAGGCGTCCTTGCACCGTATGGCTAATAATAATATGTAATAACTTTCTAAATAAAGCATACTCTCAAAGGGAAATATTTTAAGGCTTTCTCAAAATAATGGGCTCAAAACAAGTGATTAAAAAGTGCATGAAAACTCTAAAGCAGGGTTTCTCAATGGGGCAATACTGTCCCCAAGGGTGCAAAAAAACCATGGGTGTTACAATGGTTTGTGGCCCTCCAAAGTACAACCCTTCCCAATGATATTTTATTCCTTAATATTTAAATTCTTTCGTTGGGTTTTCTTTTTCCCTGAAAACTGACTTTTAACATGAGTATATTATGTTAGGAATGAGTAAGAAATTGATAAAAGGAAGATAATGGGCATGATTTAATTCAACCACCTTTGCTTTTCATAGGCATTAAATGCATAAGTCCTTTCAGAGGTAAGGTCTCTGCAATCCTTGGCATTTGCACTTTTCCAACATCTGCAACCTTGGTGGCAGCATGGTTTATTTATTCTTTTGTTTCATTTGTCAGTATGTGAGGCATGGATGGGATGAGGAAATGTTTCATTCTATTGTTTATTTTCTAAGCAACAATTAGTATTGATTTATTGTTTCCTTGTGGAAGCTGTTTATTTTTGATCCACAGTGCTTTTGTGAGTGACATGGGCTAATAAAGTAAATAAAAATAGTTTTTGTAGTTTAATTTAATTTTTGTAGTTATTCAACCCATCATTAATCATGTCAATTGTTGAAAAGAAAGTGTCAACAGTATCTGGATGAATATCTAGTTCATGGTTTTCTCAAAAGGCCATTCAATTCAAGACCCTATATGTTTCATTTGTGTAATCTTTCTTTTCAAATGAGGTTATGAAACCATCAAGACTTTTAGATCACTTAAAAAAGTGAAACATCCTGATAAAACTGGTAAATATACTGAATATTTTAAAAATTTAACAGAATTTTGAGCACCTAAATAACACTTCCTTATTTAAGAAGAACAAACAAATGACAATGGAACAACTGTCTTATAAAATTGCAGAAATCATTGCAAAAACTGTGTTCATACAGTTGCTGAGACTGTTATACGACCACAATTTCAACACTGATACATCAAAAATCCTTCTGGTATTTTAGAAGCATTGCCATTGAGCAACAATTCAAATCAATGAGATGTCAGTTAACACTGAAGAGCAGCTAACTAACAAACTAAAAATGAGAAAATTTTCTATTAGGACTTCTGAATGCACAGTAAATAAAGCACACTGACAATAAAGCCCTTCTAATAGCATATGTTTGTAAATTCTATAAAAACTGACTGTACTGGAGTACAGTCAGTTTTTATAGTCCATTTTTGTTGCTATAAAAACATGGTTTCATGAAAAACAAGTAACACTGGAAAATTTGGTATCCTGTGCGACTGATGGTGCTACCTCCATCGTGGGAAGACAAAGATTTTATAGCCCACCTAAAGGAAGTATGTCCTGAACCTCTTGCAATACTGCATTGTGCACCGACAGCATCTGGCTGAAAAAAATATTAGCCGAGTTCTCTATCAATCTCTCAGTATAGTTATTAAAACTATCAATAAAATAAAGTCACATAGCAAATATGATCACCTTTTCAGAAAATTGTGTTTATAATGAAGAACAATATGTGAGGCTTCTTTTACATACAGAATTCAGGCATCTTTCTAAAGGAAACTGTCTAAAAATATTTGTAAACCTTTTTGATACAAAAATTAGTTTTTTAGTAAGCGAAGGAGGCAGATTTAGCTAAGGAGATCAGTGAACACAAAAACAATATACTATATGGCTTGGATTTTTCAAAAACTTAATGAAGTATCACTTCAAGGAAAATAAATTATGGTGATAGACAGCAAACGTATTAAAAGTCTTCACTGAAAAACTGGAAATTTCAAAGCAATTTAATGAGAAAACAATTTCATGATATGCAAGAGTTAACTGAAATCAATGAATCTCTCACTGAGAATGATTTTAAGAATTATTCAGATCATTTGTGTTCTTTAAAAAGCAAAATTAAAAATAGCAGATTTTTCAGATTTATTGTCTTTTGAAGTGAAGCCATGGATTTTAGATCCAATTGGATGCGATGCCAGGTCTGCTAGTGAAGAAATTCAAGAAAAACTCAATGAATTAAAATGTAAAATGCAAATATAAATTCAAAAAATGTGGACTGAGTTGTGGGTATCAAAAACAACTAAACTTCTTTATCCAACATTGCAGTCTGAAATGGCCAAAGTACTTGTTTTCCAATGTCTTATATGGTTGTAGTTCAGTAAATAAAATATTAACAAGGGAAAGAAACAGAATTGATATGTTCAAGAGGATACATTAGAATTAAACTTACTAACATCATACTGAATATTCAACTTTTAGCTAAGAAGCATCAGGCTCAAGCATCCCATAAGGCAAGACCTTAATTCTGTGGTAATACTGCAGAATTAATCAATTAATCTTATTAAGTTATAAAAAGATTACTGCTTTTTAGGTCTCACATTTATATGTGAGAACACACAAACAAGGAGGGGGCATCAGGCACCTTACATGATGGCCCTTGGTAGCTCTCAATACCAATTGCCGCCTTTGACTGCACAGAGTAGTTCCGTTAAAATTCATGGCAAGATCCAATTTTGTAAATTTTGTATCCTATTCTTTTTTAACCTGCAGTTAGAAGATGCCTAGTGGCTAATGATTGATTATTCAAAGCTACATCAGTGCAGTCAATGGCACAGATCTACAGCAAGTTTTCCATAGTAACAAAAATGGCCAATACACTTGCCATATCAGAGCAGTCTTTAAAAAGCCTCCCTGTACATGACAACCACTTAGTACCACACTAAAAACACACCTTGATCAAAGTAGTCAATGCATAGAGAAATTCCAAAAACAACTGGCTAACTCTGATAATGGTTAGATTGTGTGTCTGACACACACATGCTATCTACAGCATTAATAAAGTCACAACAATAAAATGTCAGTGAAATATGAAATCAACATTTTAGGAGCCTAGACAGCACAATTCAAAATTGTCAAAAGTCTTTGGTTTTAAATACAATTATTCTTTACCCTTATGAAAAATAATTTTTTTCCCAATACAGCTTGCAGTTGAAAGCCAGCAAATACTCTTGCCAATGCTACTAAGCAAGAGAGTATATCTTGGAAAGCATTAGGGGGGAGGGTGAGGAGCTGCATTAATGGCGATTAAAAAAGCAAGGTAAATAAGGTTAACAAGGTTAACCCAAAGCACGGTACTAAGTACTATAGGTTCTAATACCTCTCGTGTTTGGGGTTCACACAAAAAAAAAAAAAAATTCTTGCACTGCTTCAAACAGTTCTATTAGGCCATATCACCTTGGAAATCACCAAGGGATGTAAATAATGCCAGTAAAAAAAAGAAATAACCAGATTTAGAGGCATAGACAGTATTAGATAAAATTTATTCAAAATAATGTAATAAAGAGCTTTTTATTTTAGAATAAAAAATAATTCTGCTATTCAAGTGAAACATTCTGTTAAAAAGAATTAATTTCACTTATTCAAAATAATTATTTATTGGTTGAAACAATCTGAAATTAAATGGGATTGGGAACATTTGCCAATCATATAGATGAGAGGTCAAGTACATTGTGGTTCAAATGAGACTAAGGGTTCTTTTATATCTTATGAACTCTTCCAACCTTATTTGGTTGTCCCAGAATGTATAGTTTTGTTGTTGTAAACCCCAACCATTTATTTACAGCACTGCAACCAACCTGCTTGACTTATGAATTTTGTTTTTACGTACATAAAGAATATGCTGCTGCATCCATCTTCTATAAGTTTGCCTTCAGCACAACCCTCTTCTCAAATTTTCAGTAAGTTTGTCATTTAGACAAGTCAAAATAAGATTAGCAAAGGATAAGTCAACAGCAAAAGATGGTAATCAAACTATTTTTCTTCCAAATATTTTTCAAGGTTAGCTAATTCCTGACCTTTGTCACAATGACATGAAAACAAAGTGAAGACAATGTAAACATTCACACATTCTCTGTATTAGCCACATAGTGCAAGTAAGCTACCACTTATAGCCAAAAGACAAAAAGAAAGTGAAATATAATAAACTCAAAAAAAAAATAAGCAACACTGAAGAATGCTAGAATGACAGCTAGGATCAGCTGTACTGACTGAGGCTTGAAGAGGAAGACACTTATTTAAATGGCAATATTCCTCTCAGTGCAGGCATATGATTTTATAAAGCCACCTTAAATAAAAAATAAACTAGACAGAATAATCCTTTGGATAAAATCTATTAACTATTACAAGGGAATGCCACACAGTCAATAACCCTGCTTTGCAGATCGTAGCAGGAACACTGCCCCTAGTTGTAGAAATAATGATAAAGGGCCTCGACTATAGAATAAAGAGAAATCCAACCATTTTGAGAATAACACTCCACTTTGCAAGAAATAAAGCAGGAAGGGAAGAGAATTCTCTATTTATCAATAATGGCAGAATAGATGGGAAGAGACACCAAAAGTGGAAGTGACTAGGAAGGTTTTGCCTCGGGTAATCATAATTTACCCGAAACCCCAAAGTTTGGTCCAAGAAGCTATGCCACATTTTTGCTAATAGGGCATAGCTCCCTAAATGCCAAATCATGTCAACTAGGTCTTACCCACAATCTTAAATGAACCTGTTGAACTGATGAGGATTACTCATGTCCTTTATGACTGTCCCAATTACCACCTTCACAGATGTAGACTTGTAACCAGGGCTGTAGTGGAGAGAGTATACAAGGGCATAATGCCGTATACCCTCTTTTTTTTTTTCAGGTGAATAGCATCAGCATTAGTTGAGGCACACTATGCAAAAAAAGCAAGCTTATGTAGCATCAGCCAAAAAAAAAAAAAAAACTCCCATTTCATCCTATTCACTCCAAATGCCTGTCCAGCTTAGCCTTAAATTTATTTAAGCTATCAACTGCCATAACAAGAGATGGAAGTCTGTTCCAGCAATCAACTACCTGCTGGGTAAAGGAAAATTTCTACAACTGTCTTTCCTCAATTTCAAATCTATTCCCCCCTCAGGTTCTTAAATCTGAGCAAGAAGAATTCCATCAGCAGTCAGCTTGCTCAACCCATTCAAGGCCTTATACACCTCAATCAGATCACCTTGCTGGTACCTAGTTTCAAGGCACTGCAACTTGCAGACTTTAGTAGCCTTTCTTGGTAAGGACACCCCCTTTGTTCAACTCACCAATCTTGTTGTCCTTATTTGTACTCCTAGCAACTCTACATCCTAAAATGAGGCCTACAGACCTGTACACAATACTCAATGTGTGGCCTGACAGGATAATCACCTTGTCCCTGCTAGCAAAATTTCTATATATTATTGACAAGACTCCCATGACCTGCTCTGGCAACCAGTCTGCACTGCTCAGTGAACTTCAATTATCCCCAGGTATTTTTCACTCTCCACTTCCCTGAGTGTAGTACCACACAGTTGGTACATTTCTCTTGGGCTACTGCTAACCATGTATAGTACATTGCATTTGTCAATATTAAACTTCAGTTGCCACTTCTCAGCCAATTTCCAACTTATCTAGATCCATTTGCAGTAGCATACTGTCTTTACTGTCATTAACCATCCTGCCAACCTTTGTATCATCTACAAACTTTGACACTATCATATCAAAATTATAATTTTTTTGCATCCAGTCCCTTCGTGCCCACATCATAGTATCCAATCAAATTGGTCAGACAAGAACTCATTTAACAAACCCATGCTGTGTCTGAACTATTACTGCAGTATTATCTAGATGATACTGCAATGCTTCTTTAACCAGTGACTCCATTATTTTCTGCAAAACAAGTTAAAGCTAACAGGTCTATAGTAATTTCTGTCATCATTTGGACCCCTTCATGAAATGGGGATCATTTGCACACCTCCAGTCCATGGAGATCTTCCTAGTCCAAGAAACCTTTAATAATTATGGCTAATGGTTAAATACCTCCTTTAATATAACTAGACAGGTTCCATCCACCCCAGATGCCTTCCTCATGTTTAACTTGAAGAATTTCTCCTCCACTTTGCTCCTGGTTATTACAAAGTCACTTAGCTTCATGCTAGTTTTACAAACTTCTGATATTCCCCTCCTTGAATAACTCTTGTGTGAATGTAGATGTGTGAATACTCAGTTTATCAGCTACCTGAGCATGATCATCAATAGTCAAACCATCTGTTAAGTGGACCAATCTGAATCATCCCTTTCCTTCTAGTGTTTACATAGGTAAAGAACTCTTGACTGTTTTTCTTTGCCAAAGATTTCTCACAATATGCCTAACTTCTTTTATGACTTGATTACAGACCAGCTTATATCTACCATAGGCTTTTATGTCACCTGTTAATTTATGTATCTCATGCATTTTTCTGCTCTGCTACATGTTTATTGGTTCATCTGATTTCCATTTAGGCCTAAATTTGGACAATATTTCGTAGTTGGTATGAAAAGCCTAGAAGCTTCCAAGATTAATTCTTTGAATGTTTACCATTTAGAATTTGCTGTTGGTAACATCATTAGTTGGTCCCACTGTATAGAATTTAAAAAAAAAAGTCTGAAACCCCTGTAGTCACCTTTACAAAAGCAATAGCCCTTCCCTTTAGCCTTGATGGTAGTTACATCTTTAGATAATTCCCACATCAGCACACTGATCACTACCATCTAGGAGTTCCTTTATCTGCAGATTCTTAATGCATGAAGAATCTGTTACTGATAATCAGATCAAGAATATTATTCCCTCTAGTTGCCTCCCAAATATGCTGATGTAGAAAACAATCATCCAATAAATCCACAAAGCCTTGCTAGTGTGTAAGTGACCAACCACAGTTCCAGTCAATATCTGGAAAGTTAAAATCCCCCATTATAATACAGATAATCTGATTTACTGGCCCACAATTTCTCTGTATTGTTGTTCATTATACTCAAAGTCATTAGGCCTATAACACATTCCTACTCAATTTTGCTTTGCCAGTGTTTGTCACACCAAACACCCAGCACTGCACTGCTGAACCATATCAACTGGCTGCACTTTTTTAGATTTTGTGTTTCTTAATAGCATAACCCCTCCTCCCTTCCTCTCCTGTCTATACACATTTCAATTTTGAATTCCTTATATCTGTGTGACACCACATTTCTGATATCCTAACAATATCTGCCTTTGATGTTTTGACCAACACCTCAAATTCATTTACCAAACTCCTAGCATTGGTGTACACAGATGTATACATGCACCAGTTCTTATTGTTAACTACCCTAACACAGCCCACGCATAGTGAAACTTCTCCTAACAGACATCTCTCTACAACACAGATTTTCAAATTCCCCAACTCACCTCCATTGGTTTTAACATGTTTGCAGCTTCTGTCTAGCGGACATTCTCTGTAACGGATGCAGACAGGCAATCTGCACTGTTTCGTTTAGATTAGAACTTAATTTGATCTCCTCATAACGGACAGCGGGCAAGCTCACGGCCCTTTTTCTAGGAACTTTTCTTCCACGTATTGCCTCAATCGTGTGTTTATTTTCTATTTCCGATTCTCTGAATTTTATCAAGGTTTACGTCGCGGTTCTAAACCCTTTTTCAAGAATTTTAAGGCATGTGTAAAACTTCTGATGAATTCTGTGTGTGCAGGGGGGGGGGATATGGTCGGCCTTTCGTCTTTTCAGTTTTGTTCAGTGTCGTGTGAAGTGCACAATGTCTTCTCATAAACATTTAACTTTAAAAGATAAAGTCGAACTCATTAATGCGTATGATCAGCAAAAAAATAGTGTTCGCACTCTCGCTGCAAAATTCAAAATCGGGAAGACGCAGGTAAGCGACATCCTAAAGGGAAAAAAAATGAACTGCTCAAACAATTTTGGCAACATGGAAATGATCAGGTTCAAAAATCATTCCCGAAAATTGTTGGACTTCAAATTTGTCACGCACATGCTAAAAAAATTCCCATTAATGGGCCTATTATTAGGGAAAAGGCTTTGGAGGTTGCGAAATCTATGGGAGTAAATGAGTTCAAAGCTTCTGTGGGATGGCTAGACAAATTCAAAACTCGGCATAAAATTTCTTGGAAAACCGTAAGTAGTGAAGGTGAATCTGTTTGATACTGGGGTTGTAACAGAGTGGACCGTCAAATTGGAAGATTTATGTCGTGATTTTGAAGCTAAGGATATTTACAACTGTGACGAAACAGGGTTGTTTTTTTAAAGCTCTTCCTGAAAAAACAATGAGGCTTAAAAACGAAAAGTGCCAGGGTGGAAAAATCTCTAAGGAACGCCTGACTGTACTATTGTGTACAAATATGCTGGGAGACTTTGAACAACCTCTTGTTATAGGAAAACCACAAAATCCTCATTGCTTCAAGGGCATAAAGTTGAATCTTTTGGATGTTGACTGGAAGTCTAATAAAAAAGCGTGGATGACACGAGATATCATGAGCAAATGGATAAGTCACTTTAACCAAAACATGATTCGTCAAAACAGAGAAATTATTCTTTTCATGGATAATGCTGCATCTCACCGGCACATTGAATTTTCCAACATTCAAATCATTTTTCTGCCACCAAACACATCTGCAGAGTGTCAGCCCTTGGATCAAGGGATAATAAAAAATTTTAAACTTCACTATAGAAAACGTGTTTTAAGACATCTCACTGCAAACATGAACGATGTAAATGTCCGAGTGACCTTGCAAAGAAAATCAGCATCCTAGATGCTGATTCAATGGATTTCCTGTTCAGTAAACGCAATTAGAAAACAAACTGTCGTGAACTGTTTTGTAAAGTCTGGCTTCTCAAACGTAAAAATTGAAGTTGTGAACAGCAATGTGGAGCACCAAGAAGAACAAGAACTTCATCTATTGATAATGTACGACACTTCCGCTGCAAGTGACCCTGGCTACAAAGATAGACTCAAACCTCACTACAGAAGATGGTGCTCTAGATATCAACGACATTATCATCGATATTTTTCAAGAAGTTCCTCATGAGGATGAAGAAATGGAAGGAGGTCATTCTGTCGATGAACATATTAACGACGAACCACCGATGAAAATAGAAGCGCTCATACAAATCAATCGTTTAAAAATGTTTTTCGCCGCTGAAGAAGATACTGAAGGACTTCCGATGGTTTTTTCACTCCAAACAAATGTTGAAAACAAAATTATCAGCCGGAAGAAGGTGCAGAAGAAAATAAGTGATTACTGTATGTATTTTTCTTAAGATAAAGTCATAATATGCATAGCACAATTTTATGTATATTATTTACAAATAATATTGTGCAAAATCTGTATATTTTAATTTAATTTTACATTAAACGTTTAACGATTTTTCTTTCATTCTTTTTTTTCTCCCCCAGACTTCTTGTTAGCGGACACTTTCTAACAGACACATTTTCGTTCCCCATGGCTGTCCGTTAAAGGGAAGTTTCACTGTATTTACTTCTGTGATGATTCCTAGCAGTCTCTGAAATTCCCCAGACCTTGTTTTCCAGGTTGCTGCTGCTGCTCGTTCCAATAAAAGCAGTGCAAGAATCACTTTCACCTTTGCCAGCGGCTACTGTTAATCGATTAGTTTGTGTATCCCTCCAAGCTAGCAGTTTTCCGACCAACCTAACACTGCCTCGAAAGCATCAGCAAATATTCTTGCACCCTTCCTATTTAAGTGTATCCCATCCCTGTAGAAGCAGTCTCCTGTTAACAAGCATAGACCAGGCTGAAAAAAAAAGTTCTACCCCATGAGCCTTGCACAATCTCTCCAGGGCCAAAATGAATGAAAAGGCTCTCATATACTCCCTCCTATCATGTCTGGGCAGAACTGCAGACACTTTCAAATTCAACCCTAACTCATGGCTTTTTTTCAACATTGACCTATACTTAAGTAATTTGCCACTCTTAATGTCATTATTGTCAACGTGTACACCAATATCGTGTTTTGTGCCCTTAAAACATATCTGCTCTACGTCATCAACTTTTGCCCATGGCAGACATACCCCAGTCCTGTTCCACCTATCCTTTTTGCACCATATATTCCCCATTTACCTGAAAAGAGTCACTGACTAGTTCCTGTGGGACCAGCACATTCTGCCTTGGAGATTGCCACTGAGATGACTGATGTTCAAGTGCAAGCTCTGGCATTAATGTAAGCAGCAGAGAACTTGATGGGTCCTTCAATTAAATCCTTTGAGGGCATCTACCCTGTACACTGAGTTGGCACCTGATTTCCTCACTCCTTACATACTGCACACAGACATTCCCCTTTGTAATATCATGTCCCATTCCTGATAGCTCCACAAACATCAAACAAAAGTACTATGTTGCATAAATCATTATACATTTCCCTTGAAGCAATGTTTTTCTGATTCCTATTCTAGATTAGAATATTTAAGAATACTGAGGAACTTCTGTCATTTCATGTAATTTACCTTTTTCTTGACTTTATTCTTTTCTTCATTTCCCACTTAACATAAATTTTTTCCCACTTGAAATGTTGTGGATCATCTAGCTACAGTTTAACATTACCTAAATTAATATCCTGCTTGCTGCTACTGTTCAAGTTTACTCTTAGTCTTTGATTTTTTTTAAATAACTAAGAACATAATCATCATTTAGCAGCTTTTTCCATGATCCACAGGTTGTATAAAGGCAGTACTGATGGGAGATAAGAAATGGACTTGGTACTGCCATTGTCACTTGATAAAATTTCAGATGTGCAACAACATTACATAACAATGACGATTATATTTTCATTTGCATCTAAAAATTTTCTCTTATGAATGATTAATTTTTCAAATTCATTGCAAAACCATTCTGATAGAATTTAAAAATTGTATCAATAAATCCTTACTTAGGAAAAATTGATTACACAAATAAAATACATGTTTTCATTTTTCATGAAAATTTGCATTTTCATTTCAAATGCAAATGAACAATATTTTTTAGATAATGTCCTTGCACATCTGATTAAATTTTATCAAGTGACAATGACAAGTCCTTTTCTTACCTCCCAACAACCACTGCCTTCATACAACCTGTGGATCATAGAACATGCTACTAAATTATGATCTAAGTTGTTTAAATGACTGTAGTGGTGTAAGACTGTAGCTAGAAGATGCAACAGCATTTCAAGGGGGGGTAGGGGGAATGTATGTGAAGCAAGAACTAAGGTTAAATTACATGTGAAGACAGAAGTTTCCTCAGTACTAAGTTTTCTAATTCTAAATAGGAATCAGAAAGAAAAAAAAAAACTTACGCTCCAAAGGAAATAAGGATATTATAAAACAGATGACTTTTGCTGAAACAGTTATTCCTTCAGAAATAAGGGGTCCATATTTATGAGGTGAGGTTTTCTGTAATCTATCTAGTAATGCTAGCTTCTTACTTGTTATATTTTTTTAAAAGAGAACTACAAGTTTTGGGCACTTGCTTTAACTGAATCATTTTAAAAGTAATCCACTAATTTATTTGTTTTTATACAATACTTCACATTATTATTTCACTATTCTTGGTTAAGAATTATGGCAGTTTATAACTATTATATAGTTCGTAAACACGACAAAAGAAATTAAGTTTCACTCAAAAAAGCTACCGAAAAATAACAAGCGTTGCCTATCAAGTTCTGTTACTTGATGTTTGCCGAATTAGAAGTGAGACTACAAGGATAAGTAAAACAGTTTGATGGAGAGACTTAAGTCGCTTCCCATCTAATACACCGATCACGTGACAACGCCGATCTGCTCGGCAGTTCTTTTAAGGACTGCCTTCTTATTCTTGTCATTTATCTCAATTTTGAATTGTAACACATTCATTACTTTCGCGGAATTTCAGAGCAATAACAGCGGCCATGAATATATTCAACGATTTCTATTGGCCATTAAGGTATTAGTATCATTGCTAGAAATTCAGCTTAGCTAGTGAGCTGCACGTAAAGCAAGCATGAAAACCATGTAATTCTTTTAAGATGAAAAGACCGACAATATGGAAGAATTCTGGCAATTACACGTTTCCTCATCCTATTCATTGCATAAGTCATCCAACTGCCCTGCGTATTCACTGTGGAGATCGTTCTGGCACGACGGAATAAATT
This sequence comes from Mastigoproctus giganteus, assembly GCF_048544385.1. Taxonomy (NCBI): domain Eukaryota; kingdom Metazoa; phylum Arthropoda; class Arachnida; order Uropygi; family Thelyphonidae; genus Mastigoproctus; species Mastigoproctus giganteus. The sequence goes on from NC_143582.1 coordinate 77,191,031, forward strand.
GTGGAATATAGCTGTTAAATTATACTGCAACTCTGTCGTTATTAACAAAACGTTAATAATAATATTTTACTACATTAACGGGTGATTATGTGCAGAAGGGCACCCAACACTTAATGACTTAGGGATGGTAGAAACAGACGATATGTAGGGTCCTGAGCTGGGTATCATCATTTCTCTTTCTTGGTGATTCCCTTCTACTTTTGACACTCTCAGGGTAACTTGGGAATTTTTTTTTTTTTTTTTTCCTGGTGCAGCATAAGCCTCAGGCTTCCTTGCACCATATGGCTATTATTATTATTAATAATAATGCTATTATTAATAATAATAATAATAATAATAAGTATTCATTTTAACTACAAGGGCGATGCTGTAACCGATTTAGGCATCTAGCCTCATTTAATTACATTGTACAGTCTGTGCCAATTGTTTTCAGCGTCAAAACAGCATTCAGGAACGGATTTATTGCAGTTTCATAAATCATATCATTTCAAAAATATTTGTTTAGGAACTGCAGTTTTTAGGAACACTAAAACAATCGGTCCTTGCGCATCAGGCTCGTTAATTAACGCTGAACTTCATTAAACACAAAAATCTTTCGAATAAGTTGCAATATATTTATATTACACAAAAATTCATAATTGTAAAGATTTGATTAACCTACTTTTTTTTTTCATTTAATATATTCAACAACTCCTTTCTCGTCGGACAAGCTGACAACGGGTAGTCCCAATTTCTCGGTCTATCAGCATTGTCTAGTGCAGACCTCTCCTCATATGAAATGGCAATCACAACTTGCATTTATGTGAATCGTAAACATTCACATAAATGCCACAAAAGCTCCGCAGAATGAGTACATTCTATTGGCAAAGTCGCAAACAAATTACTGTACTATGCAGTTGAAACAGCCACTTGAACTAATTTACACCCTCCCAAGATTTGACAAGGTTCCCTCCGCCCTCTTCAAAGGAGGATTTGCTTTTTGATTCAAGACATCTAGAGACGCCCAGAAACGCCATTTCAAGGTTCTTTCTTCTCTATGACCCTGACTGCCTCGATTAATTCTTATTGTTTGTGACAATAAGCATAGTGACCATTCATCCCACTTTACGCTTGACATCTCCGCTGTCCACTCACATTTCCACAAATCACGCCTTCACCCATTACGAAACCAGAATTTACCTGAAATTAGTGCTTTGTACTGAACTTCATATAATTCATCTTCGGTGCTATTGTTCTTCATTTTCTATCTTCCATCTACGGTTAGGCTAGCCGGTCTTGTTCCTTACAGTTCTCAGTTATTCTTCACTTAGTTGTTTGGTGCATTTAAACTGCAGAATGGAACAGCGAAATCACGACTGATATGAGATGGGTGGGCACATTTCCCAAACAATGAAATGCCTCATGAAAAATAGAGTACATATTAATGCTTACCAACAGTGGTGAAACTACCACACCGTCGGGTATTCACCTATGCAGAAAGTAACTGCTTTGGTATGATCGTTTTAGGATTAGGAGGGGTCGTGATCTTGCGGGGACACATTTTATAGTTTCGTCTCTACTTACCAGTAACTAATGCTGTAATTGAAGGAATTTTTATTTTTGTGAATAAAAACTTGACTACCGAAACGACGTAACCAGGTGGAAATTGCAAAAATCTAGCGTTTCACTGATTTATTATTATAATTTTTTTTTTAAACAGGTATCGCTTTTATACTTACAAAACCGGGCAATCTTGTTATAATGAAATGTCCAGCTTTGGTCGCCAGAGAATCTGGTCAATATATAACAACTACAGTTTTCACATTTTAAAATTCAAGTAGGATATCAAAAGTTGAATCCTATTTGAAATAAAAACAAATTAAAAGAAATATGGAAAAAATGTCCTGTGGAGGAAATACGGAATTTGGATATATAATAATCATAAAAAATTAAATATTGAAAAAAAAAAACAGGTTCATGTTACGCGAAGTGATACATTTATTAATATTCAGTTTGTTTTTCTGTTACAGCGTGTTTGAAGTACTTCAAAATCTCACCGACACAATCGTAGTATTGACCTCCATTACGCAAAGGTATTCTTTTCCCACGGTCGTTTCAACATTTTTATATTATGGACACAATAAATAAAACGCTCTAACAAGAGCAGTACCGTAAAGTTTACTGTCGATGCACTTCGCACGTGACTGCACGCTGTTGCTACGATGCCTACTGAATACTGTACTCATGTTATTTACTCCACAAGAAACTGGATGAAGGCGCACTTTAGAATAAACATAACTTGAAGTCCAATTTAGAGAAATCTGACAAAACCATTAATTCTATAACACGCCATATCAATTGATGGGTAGTATTCAAAGCATACTGGCTCTAGTTATCATACTTCTGATGAAATTCAGAAAGTCCCCTCCCATCATTTGAGACCAGTGAATTTTTTTTTTTTTTTTTTTAATCTGTTAGGTAAGAAAACCGCCTTTATATTATGTTTCAATATAAGTTGACACCACAGATGTACAGTATCTCCTTACACAACAAAAACGAATGTTATTAATGCCCTGATCCCATCTGTAGCTTTTTTTTTTTGCTAGCATAACAAAAACAAATGTATCAAAATATTTAAAAATATAAATTAATCTTGTGACCAGATCTGGTCTTCCAAGTTCAAAAACACTGCATTATGTCAAGGTCAAAGAGAGAAAAAAATATATATCGATAACGACAGCAATTTCACTTTATAAGGATCCAATGTTTATTATTATACCAGTTCCATAAAAAAAAGTTCAGATCCAAATGCTATTAATATTACCAAACTACACTGACTTTGCAACAGCAACATCTCCCTCTTGTGTAGGAATGGATTGGTCTGTGATGCTGGTGAAGGCTCAAAGTCTGGAACAGCTGATATAAAATTGTAATTCACACACATGGCAATAAACTTGAGCATTTGTGAAGAATGGGTCAGCACAGATCTTTCCAACTTTTAATGTGAAATGATTGTGTTGGCAAGACATGCAGGTGCCAGTATCTTGACAACAGCCAACATGGTTAAAGTGCTATGTTCAGTGGTGTACTGGGACAACAGCAATTGAAAAACCTGCCAAAGGTCACATGTGGGACAGCTATATATGCTAAACACCCATGGTGGGCATAACGAGTTCCATCTCATAACACAGACAGGAACAATATCCACATACACAATGCAGTGGACATCAGCTCAGACTATGGCAGTCAATGGCCATCACAGGTACCAATGCTCACTGCAAGGGCAAAGAAACTGCACTTCATATGGGCATGATAGCACCAACAAATGTCCATAGTCAAATGTCACCTGGCCTGATGAATCTCATTTCAACTATCATGCTGATATGATCCATAATTGAAGAAAGCAACAAGAGGCCATGGCACCTGGATACACTGTTGTGTTCAGCAGGCTGGACATGGTGGTATGGTTTGGGCACTATTTTGTGACATGCCCTATCCTCTGATCACCGTTAATCAACAGCTCAATGGGAATGCTTACCTTTCAATCACTGCTGACCAAGTACACCTTTTCGTAATGACAGTGTATCCAGACAACTCCGGCATCTATCAACAGGACACCTTGAGCCACACCAAAATTGTACAGATGTATTACATGCAAAAGGTGGCCTTACAAAGTATTAGGGAGGTTTTGCTAAGAAAAGCAAACTCATGATGATGTACATTTTCTCTGACAAAGAAAAAGTGTAAATTGCTAAGATAGGCTTTTCTTTGGTGTCAACTTTGGGTGAAAGATTATAGATACAACAAAATACTTTAACACAAATCATATACCTTATCTTTAGAAGCAAGATGTTGTAAGTTTTTTTTTTTTTTTTTTTTTTTTAACATTAGTAACTTACCAATAAAAATTCCATGGCCAAAAATACAAAATGGGAAGCATGATTACAGGCAACCCCCCCCCCCCATACAACACAGTACTTCAACACGATTGATAAATTGCAGCAATACTCACACAACACACTACTTATATAACACAGTTAGAGAATTTCGGTAAACATAGCATAACAGGATATTTTGAGCTTTTGTGCAGGGTGAACCCTCCTATTATGTTGGATGCAATTTTTCAATATTTCCACTCTTTTTGAATCCCCACTGTTGACTTGCTATTAAAAAAAGAGAAATCCCTGTATTTTATTTTATTGGGAAATCCCCGTGCTACATTCTGTGCTATTGAACTTGTGGAAAAACCTAGATTTCAAAGTTTTTATTATTGTTATTTTATTTTTATTGGATAGCACACCAGGCCATCCAAATGTTGAAGTTATGTTCCCCAGTTGTACTAGATTAACAACTTCTTTCAGGCACCTCCGTAGCCAGGTGGGAAGGAGCAGCACACTCTTCTTGATTAGACCGAAGTTTGAGCCCGTCACCAAATACGGAAAGGTTAAGGAATGACCACCGCATATCCACGGAGCAATATGGCCTTAATTGCTAATGCTCCTAAAAAAAAAAAAAACCCCAACTTCTTTCATTCAGCCATTAGATAAAAGGCATTATATCCACCTTTGAAACTCATTGCTTCAGAAAATCTGTTACAATGGATTTTGGAAAAAATTTATTACAAAACTATTGAAGTAATGGAAGCATGGAAACATTTCTCAACTGTGGACTGTACCAGAATCATAGCTTTATTGCTGAAAGAAGTAAAACCGTCGAATGCGTGTGGAAAAATGTATGGCCATAGTCAGTTCATTCAGGAAATATGGCCAAAAACCATATTAGAATCGGCACGATAGTATGACTCGTTACATCAGTAGGAAGGGAAGGTTTTGTTGATATGACTACTGAAGCCCTCGTGAGTAACACAGTTGTAGAATCATCCTCCTCGCCCACACCAGGAGGAAAAGACCCAAGTTTGAATCCCATTGATGACGGAAGGAATTTCTGGGTCTTTTTCATAACATGGCTTAGTCTGGCTCAGATTTTCCTCCCGAAATCTTGGGTTTTTCATCCAGCAAAACAGAAAATCTACCTCAGAACACATGCAATTTATAGACAATATGCACAGCATAACATGGCCTTGGTCACCTATGCTCCTAAAAAAATTAAAAAAGATATTACTGAAGACGTTCAAGAATTACTGGGAGAAAAAGAGGCTGGCAAAGCAGATTTGGTGGAAATGGCATCCGAGGTAAAACCAAATCGATTCAGAGGATGATAAAGCAGATGAAATTTCTAAACTTCCAAATTTTACACTCAGTTTTAGATGATTTAATGCAGTGGGCCTAATTGAACAAATTGAAGATCTCTGCAAGCAAGACCTGTTTTATGGTTTTTAAGAAACAATTTGATTACCACAGACCTCCAAGAGTTCTTTTTAAAGCAGATGAAATTTCTAAACTTCCAAATTTTACTCTTTTGCATAGGGGAAGACAATGTTATCCGAGAAATTAGAATATTTTTTGAATGCAGATTCTTCAATGAAAAGAGTCAAGTTCAAAGGGAGCTTCAAAAATGCATAGTTCCATATAATGAAATTCACATATCAAGCAAAAGCAAACAAACTTGGATTACTGATTTAAAAAAAAAAAGTAGAAAATACAATCTAGAATGATGTATTTTTGTTAACAAAATTGTGAATTGTTGAAACTTAACCCCCTCCCCTTTTTTACTTTTTCTTAGTCCTGTATAACACTGTTTTGCACAACACATTTTATAGGAACCTAACTACTGTGTTATAAAAGGGTTACCTGTATATGCATTATGCCATACAAATCAAAACAATCCATTTTGTTTCCCAAAATCCCTCTTGCAAGCAATATTAATATTGGCAAAATTATGCAAGGAAGATCTTATACAGAATCAAAAAAGTTTAAATTTAATGTCTTTAATTTTAAGTTATTCTTTAATTTTGAATTATTAAAAGGCCCATGCGTTCTAGTCCCACTGAACTTTATTTTTCCAGTTTTTATATATGCAGGGCCCCAGACTACCTATATCTATCAATTGCCAATTCTTAAAGATGCCATAAGCATTTAGTGTACTCAATCCTTTTAAACTTAATCTAGATGTGGAAACTAAGTGCTTATTTTCCAGATATTACAGTTTAATGTTCTGGAAGTAATACCCTTTGTGTTCCCCCTGATCTTGTTGCTCTCTTCTGCACCCTTTCAAACAGATCTGTCTTTTTAAAATAACATTTCCAAACTTTATGTATTTATCCCCCCCCTCTCATGGGTGAGGGAGGCGTACAGGTGTCCATCAGCCTACTCCGGAGGCTGGGTGCAACCAAAATTCAGCATGTTCGTTTAGCAAGGTTAATTCAGTTACTATATTTCAGCCCAAATGAATAATTTATATATCCTAAATAAAACAAAGAAACTTATATTTCAAATGATTGTACATAGTCTTCTATTATATGGAGCGGAGACTGGACATTGAATAGGCAAGTGGAAAACAAATTGCTCTCCACAGAAATGGATTTTTGGAGACTCTCAGCAGGAACTTCTAGAAGAGATAGAAAACGGAATGAAGACATAAGGGAAAAAAAGGAAGTGAAAGACTATTATTGACACCATCAACGAAAAGCATCTAACATGGTATTGACATGTAAAACGGATGCAAGAAAACATATCCAAAGGCTATCCTGGAATGGATACCTCCTGGAAGAAGAGGAAGACATGGATGGATGGAGTACATGACAGCCCGAGGCTTAACCGACAAAGACACCTTGAACCACACTTTATGGCTGGAAAAAATTCCTAACAAGAAATAACTTGTAGGCTGAGGAAACCCATTGTAAATGGAAACATTCCTCTTGAAGAAGATGAATAATTTATCTAAATGTTGCTGAAGTGTCATTTTATAATTAATGTCACTAACCACACTGCTCATCTAATATCAGGAAACAATTACTTACAATAATATTAATATGTACATTAAATTCCTCATAACACTGTTTATTCTGCTCTCCTGCTTTTAATACTCTTTCTTTTAACCATGGTCAATCTATGAAATTCTAAGCATTTTTTGGCATCGATTACATTTTCACTCAAAAATGCTTTCCATTTCATTTAAGGTCCCAAAGATGGAATAAATCATGATATAAACCTCCTTTCCCTTGATTTTTGTAAGAGGATGATAGATTAAATTCTGGGAATCCTTTATAGTACAGTTTGTTTATTTCATATTTAACTGTATGCTTTGAAAGTACAAAACCCTACACTTGCAATTCTACATCTAGCCATTTATTGTGGCATTTGCATACTGTCTGAATTTAGTACTGCTAGTGTACCTTCATCACCTATTAGACAGTAGAGACTCACGTAAGACACTGATCATTAATCAACTCACTGTTCTAAATATGCAAGGGGTGCAACCCCTTGCCCCAGGGGCTCACATCTGGTGAGTATGGGCTTGGCAATCTCAGGGTCCTGAGCTGGACATCATCATTCTTCTCTTTCTTGATGATTTCCTTCTACTTCTCTCCGTCTGTCTCTAACACGGGATTTTTTTTTTTTGGCTGGTGGTGCAGCATAAGCCTCAGGCTTCCTTGCACCTTATGGCTAATAATAATCATAATCAAACACTTTTTGGAGAGGGGTAGGCACTATCCCCAGATGTGAGAATGCTATTACACAGTAGGATGATTTGAGATTTGTACAAAATAAATGTTTGGAAGTAATGCAGAGTACAAAAATAGAAAACCTGGCTTATTTTTTGCATAAAAAGAAACAGTAATTGTGATATGCTCATGCAAAGAGAAAATAGAATTCTGAGTAATCCCTAATACAAATGTAATCTTATCTAGAAATTTGATTGTCATCTACAATGAGCAGTAGACTGTGAGAAATGACCAGTGTGAATTCATATTAAATGAAAAAGGTCACTAATATACAAAAGGACAAGAAAGAACTAAACTTGGGGAACAGGTATTAATTGAGAAATTAGAAGCCAAAGCCACATTAGTAGTCAGAAAAACTAGCTACCCAATTTCAAATATCTTGTAAATACTAAAAGTAACTGCCTGAGTGTCACTGAAATGTTCCATCATATGTCCAACGAACAGTAACGAACAAGTCAACACATCAGCAGTGAATCCACACAGACAGACAGAATCCACATTGGTGATCATTAATCAAATGGAAGGTTAAGTTGGCAACTCAATTTTTTCATTACTTTAGAAAGAGTAGAAGTTAGTGAAATGGAATTGTCATCTTTCTTAGGAACTAGGTAGATGTGAGTAAATATCCAACCAGAAGGAACAATAAAGTGTAAAAAGGAAGGAGCAGAAATGAAAAAAGCACAACACAAGACAGAAGCAAGCTTAGGAGCAACTAGTTTTGAGAACAAACAGAAACCATCAAGAATGTTCAGAACATGGCCTTAGTCACCTATGCTCCAAACATGCTTCCGTCTTTATCCTTCTTTCAGAAGACTGTTAGAATTGTCAGGTATTCTATTATGGGCAAGCAAAAGACATTTCTACCAGCTGGGTCTCTAACTAGAAAATTGAAGCCAACTGGAGTTATGGCATTATATTCTACATGAAAATTACTTCAGTGACAGGAAAGTTAGTTGTAAAGATTCAAGTTTCAAAGAAAGTAAAATTCTGAGTGATATGCAAATTTAGTTGACTGACAGAGACAAAATATGAATTTGACAAGGACCTAGATTAGGAAGCCTTGAACAAGGAATATAAGAGCAAACATATACAGAAGTCCTCACTGCCCCCTTGAAAAGAAAGCAACCCAAGTGAACAATTACAGCAATTGAGAAAAGACAGTTAAACATTTCAGATTTTATCAGAAAAATCTAGGAGCTTGGTAGACTATAGGTGGAAAAGGACAAGATTGGGACTGATGCAACATAACCAAAATTAATGAGGATGTTTTGGGAGGATTGATCTTTTCACAGATCAGATTTAACATTAGCAATGGTAAATGTTCAAACTTATACAGCATCAACCAAAAACACAACCCCATTTTACCTATTCATTCTCTCCAATAGTTTGTCTATTTCTTCCTTGAATTTATTTAAGTTAAACTCCCACAACAACAAATGGAAGTTTGCTCCAGCAATCAACAACCCATTAGCTAAAGGCAAACTTCCACATCTATTCTGCAACCATCCTCAATTTGAATTTGTGCCCCCTCATGTGTGGTCTGAGCAAGGAGAAGAATCCCATCAGCATTAAGCTTGCTCATCCATTCAAAGCCTTAAACACCTCAATCAGATCACCTCACGGGGGGGCCTAGTATACAGATGATGCAATTTTCAGAACTGAAGCCTTTCTTGGTAAAAGCACCCCTTTGTTTCTCTTCTCTGTACTTGTTCCAGAAGCTCCACATCCTTCCTAAAATGAGACCTCCAGATCTGTATGCAGTACTCAAGGTGTGCATACAGATCTGGATTATACAATAGGGGTTAATCACCCCATGGGTGCTAGCACACCACCTTTGGATTGAAGTAATAAAATTTAATATTTTCATTAATTTATTGAAATATAAGATATTATATGTATTTGAAAATTTGGTAAACAAATTTATTCCCACATGTACCACCTTGAAAAATATCCTGCAGGCAGCCATAATCACCTCCTTATCCCTGCTAGCAAAATTCCTGTATACCATTGAAAAAAAAAAAAAAACCATGAGCTGTCCTGGCTGCATTGCTCAGAGAACTTCATGTCTGACTGCACAATTACCCCCCACAATATTTTTAATCTTCCACTATCCTGAGTGTAGTACTACACAGCTGGTATGTTACTCAGGGGTTATTGTTACCAATATGTAGTACTTTCCATTTCCCAACTCATCTGCCTAACTTTTCTAGATCCTGTTGCAGTAGCATACTTAGTGTGATTTTTTATAATTCATTCAGAAGATAAAGTAAAAGTAGACAGGGGTGTACATGTATGAATTAATGAAATTTTAGGATATGGCTTACAAAAAGCAAGGATATACCTAGCCTATTAAAATGCAGCCTCAACAATATTGCCAGCATACACACTACTAACTCTCTGCAGCCACTAGCTGATCCAGATACCTTCTAGAAAATCACCAATAGGTTTGGTCTGCTAGGCTATCTAACGGCTAGCCTGCAAGAACCATCTCAAAGATCTCATCATAACCTCAAAAGACATCACTCATCATACATCATGAGAAGAGATGGGAGGTGGAGGCTGTAGCTTTGTACTGAATATTAAACATGGATTTCACCACTTAATCTCCAATAAGAAACAGTTGTATACTCTGAGTGATATGCAAGCTACTGTTTTGAAAGTAAGATCCAGCTGTCTGGATCTAGAAGTACTTTTGTTTCTTTAGTTTGACCAAAGATTATTCATGGGAAGTGATAGTGGGGGGGGGGCACCATATGAAAAGAAGTTCAGTTAATATCATAAAAATGACAAGTCACTAAACTCTGATTTACATTGCCTCACCATTGTCACCCCAACAAATTATTTTCAACCACAGAAGGCTTTTATCTACTAGTTTAAGTAGACCTCATTCATTTAACATACAGTAAAAGACTTCTGGAATGACCTTTTTCCTTCTAAATGCTTCCGAGTATCAAAAGAGAACCTGCTGACTTTTTTCTGGAGACTTCTAAAACACAGCATATCAGTTATAAAGTGACCTTATAAGAACCTGGCCTAATTTAACCTAATGGCAACTACTTTATTCTGGGAGACAGTATTTCAAAACAGCCCATTTGGAATAGTATAATACTAGTTTTATATCAGAGACAAAACTTATTACCTGAAACAGAGGTCAGCAACCTCCTACATAGAGGCTAGAGGCCTTGTATGCAAGTGGATGGCAGGCCATATTTGTCTCTATAGCCAGGAGCATATTTGGGGGTGGGTAGAGGGGTATATGTCCCTCAACCAAAAATTTCAAATTAAAGAAAAAGAATGCAGGAAGCATTCCCCCTCTTTGAGATGATACTTGGATACACCACTGTCTATGGCTAATAAATGAAGGTAATACTAAACTAAACGTTTATTTTATTTGAGTAATGTCTCAAGGACAAACAATTAGTGTGCAAGTTGATGCTGTTTGTTGCTCTAAAATCTCTCAATATTATGTGACAGGTTGGATAAGGCCAAATGCAGGATGTCATCTAAATGGGCATCAGTCAGTTGGGTTCTAAACCTGCTCTTTGCGAACAGCCACTCCCCGGCTTACATAACGGTTGCATTCTGCAGAACTTGACGCAAGTTGGAATTTCTGGAAATACTTATGAAGCACTCACAACTACACACACTGAATTTGACTGAAGCAAAAAAGAAATGTTCAAAGAACATGTAAACTGCATTATTCATTTTTTTTTTTTTTTTTTATCTCACGCACATGAAAAATTACAAAAGTGTGAAAATGTACAATAAAAAGATTAAGACAAATGCCAGTACAAACACCTTATAATCAAAAATAATGAGAAGTGCAAGATATAATGGTGTTGGCAGTGCCTGGGGGTATGGAACTACAGTGGCCGGTGATGCTGACCACCAGTGGCATCAGCAACATTATAGTGGAGATGCCTCACTAATTTCAATGAATGATTGAAATTAGTGAGTCATACTTATGAATGACTGTACAGTGGCTTTTTTCTTTTCTTCGTAGCAAGCAAGTATTGGCACACCCAGGGTCCTGAGCTGGATTTTCATTTTCTCTCTCTCTCTCCTTTTTTTTTTTCCTGGTGCAGCATAAGCCTCAGGCTTCCTTACACCATATGGCTCTTAATAATAATATCATTCACCCCTCTGTTAACTTTTAAAAATCATTAGCTGTAAGGATCCATCTTCTCAAACCTCTCCATTACCAAAACAAGTCTCTCTCAATGAAGCTTTGTGGCTCCTCATTTGGTTCATCTCAACAGCATTTTCTTCTTTCACTATCGCTGCTTGCAAGTCAATAAGTTCTTCATTCGATAATTCCTTCTCCATGTTATTGGCATTATAACAATTTGTCTTTTTCAAAGCGTTCCACATATCATGGGCATATTTTCTTCCATATGCCATTTAAACCCATACGATCGGGTGACTACAATCGTACAGGAACAGAAGGATCGTATGGAGCATATTCAGCATTTAATTTAAAACAAAAATGAATTACAATATAAACAATTTTTGCCATCCTAGTCAAGTCCTCCATTTATTTTCTGTGGACTGCAAAATATTTCCATGATTTTTTTTAAGTTTGCAAGGCTAGCAAAAATTTACGTAAAGTCGAATTTACGTAAGTAGAGAATTACTTAAGTTGGGGAGCAGCTATATTTCATTTTTGAAAAGTGTTGCTTGCACACCAGTACTACTGAACACTGATGTCTTTTTTTTCCACGATCTATCAAGCTAGATTTCCCAGGTTCAAGAAGATATATCCTATAGAAATCTAGTGAAAATATGCCCTCTGCATGAAATTTGGATCTTAATAGATCACTGCATTTCAATAAGTTTCATTTGAACATTTTCTGGTAGGTATCCACTTCCACATTAAACAGAGTGGCAAACAGCCTGCGTGCAAAGAAATGTCAGAAAAACAGGAAGAAAAGTCAGTTCTCAAGTCACATATCACAAATATGTCTGCATCTGTTGGTTTGGTCTCCTGGAGTTTAAGTAAATGAGCATAGTTTCTCAAGCTGGCATTCCCATAGTCATAATTTCGTTTTAAAGGCAACGATGTATCCACACATATATTAGCAGATTTCTTCCCCAAAGCTGCAAGTTCAGGTTGTTTAAATGGGATGTTAAATCCACCAGAAATGGCAGATGTGAATAGTATAATTCACATCCATTTGGGATCACAAAATTCTGAGGTATTCAAATTTTTACTTTCAAGGAATGTAGTTATTTCTTCCTGCAGAAAGTATACTCTTCCTTACATTGCATTTTTTGGACTTTGTTGTTTAATTCTGAGGCGTTCCATCTGTCTTTGAAGCAAAGCCACATCTTTCTTTTCTCCAACCATTGCTGGCACTCCATCAGTTATGTATACTAGCTTTGATAGATCAGCTTAACATCTGCAGTACACTTCAGCAATGCTTCAAGAATGTCTGCTCCTGTGGTAGTGCCCTTGTTAGGTACCAATTGAACAAACTCCTCATGAATGTCGAAAGTTGAATTTACTCCATGTACAAATACTGTAAGCTAAGCAGTGTCTTTGGTATCTCTACTCTCATTGAGCACTACTAAGAAGAACTGGAAATTTTTTCAGCAGTCTTTTAAAGAATTTTTCACATTTGCTGACATTTGAAAAGTCTTTTTCAGGACAAAGAATGTCTACAACTGTCATTAAATATAATTTCACAAAATCCCAGTCAGTGAAAGGCTTTAAAAATTTTCTAATATCAACTTCAAATATGCATAGCTGGTACTTGCATTTCTTTCTGATTCTGCACTTTGTTTTTCTAGGCTCAATTTTAGTTTATGAAATTCATCCTTGCTTGCCCATTAAATTCACTGAATTTCAGATATTTTGTCTCATAGTGCCGCTTGACGTTGAACTATTCACACAACACTTGCATGGCAAATTAACATGCCAAAGCATCCACCTTCCTGCATTTTGTTGCCATTGGGGTTTGCTGAAGAAAAAAAAAAAATTAAAACATTACTATCACTATTGTAATTGTAAGCGAAGATGATAATGCCTTGCAGTTTAGCTATAAATTACATCACCATGCTTCATGTAGAAAATACAACAAACACGCTCAACTGTATGACAGACAAAACTTGCCCAATTCCGATAAATCCAAATTAAGTGCAAAGTAGCAAGAGCAGCAGTATATGAGCAGAGTGACAGACGAAATTAAAGAAAAGACCGAAATACAGGTGACAAGTGAAAGATGCCTCTATGCAAGCTCCTCCCACACCAAGTATGGCTGATGCAACATGAGCTGTGGTGCCATCAGCCACTATAGCACAGACAGAAAACGGGAGCTATGGGAGATCAAAACCAGCGTAGAATGGGGCGTGAGAATCACTTAAAATTTAAGTGATTCTCATGGTACCATATGGTACTGCTCACTGATCTCAATCAATATTAATTCAAACATTACCATGCGAAGTATTACACTTTCCCCACCTGGCTGGAAAAATTTTCTGGGGAGAACACTAAAAACCAATTAAAAAAAAAAAAGTATGAAAGCAACACTGTTCCTCAATTCTTCTAAAATTAAATCTAAAGCTGCTTTATTTCTATTTTAGATTTTTTTTTTTTTTTTTTTACTTATAGACAGGTCATAACACCATCCAAATCATTACAATATTAATATACTGCAGTTCTTATCAGGCCTGAGATAGAATTACAAACTTTAATTCTTCTTCAGAACAACTGCGTGCCAGGTTGATATTTCTTTTTGGGACTATGGGCTAGATGATTTAGGGTGGTGTGACAGATCCAGTTCTCAGGCCATTGGTTGCCAACCCCTGATCCAAAATATTCAGAAATGGGGGGGGGGGGAATGACCAGACAAGAAATAGGAAGGCTTCTTCTTAATCTAGGTATCCTTTTAATCCACATAAAAAGTACCCATTTTATGACATTTCTGGCAAATACTGTTAAAGTTTCCAATTTTTACTGTTAAAAATTTTGGAAAATAAGTCTACACCAACTGGCATTGTATTTAAAATATTAACATTAACCTTTCTCTCCAACACTGACATTCCGATAAAGTCAAATCTTTTCTTGTTTATTCAACAGAAGAAGTTGATTGTTGTTTTTGGTTTTTAGGAGCATTAGCAACTAAGGCCATATTGCTCCAGTATATGCGGTGGTCATTCCTTAACCTTTCCGCATCCTCCGTATTTGGTGGTGACGGGCTCGAACCCCAGTCTAATCAAGAAGCGTGTGCTACGCACTGCTGCTCCTTCCCACCTGGCTACGGAGGCGCCTTCAGACAGAAGAAGTTGAATTGTTTTTCCAAAAGTATAGTGCTAACCGCTGTAAATGTGTGTGTTAACTCCAGCAGTCTTTCTTCAATGTGAGCAGACAAACTATCTTTTCACTATCAAGCACCTATGCTTTACATATCAAAACTTTTAAAAGTAGTGTGCAAGAAATTTAATTCATGCACATTATCTGGAAATCAAGATGTACTACAAAAATCAAGCTCCACAGATATTTCTTAAATAGGCATCAGAGAAAAAATAATAATAAAATAGGGGTGGGGGAACTAATTTCTTTTCATTCTAATCTGCATTCTGGTAGTCATTTTATCATGTTCTTTCACATATTACTATTTTCAAATATTAAGATGCATGGGGAGAAAGTATGTCTGATGTAAAATTATGAAGAATCTGAAGTGAATAAATTTTATACCTGAAAAAATGTGTTATCCTAATTAAAGTACTGTGTTTAACACTGCAGTGATGACACCACCATTTGTAGGCAGGGTGCAATGGGCAGGGTGCCCATTTTGTTTTCAATTTTTGGAAAAATTTTTCCTTTGAATTAGCATTAGTAGAGGCATATGATGCAAGAAAGCAAGCTTATATAGCATCAGCCAAAAAAAAAAAAAAACACCTTCCCATTTTACCCATCCATTCACTCCAAATGCTTGTCCAGTTCTGCCTTGAACTTATTTAAGTTGTCAATCTCCACTACAATACATGAACGTTTGTTCCACCAACAGCTATAGACAAATTTCCACACATCTATTCTACAATTGTCTTTCCTCAATTTGAATTTATGTTCCCTCAAGTGAGTAATCTGAGCAAGAGGAGGAATCCCATCAGCACTGAACTTGCTCAATCCATTCAAGGCCTTATACATCTTAATCAGATCACCTCCTAGGTGATTAGTCTCCAGACACTAATTTTCAGAACTTAAGCCTTTCTTGGTAACAGCAACCTTTTGTTCCATTCACCAATTTCATTGCCCCTTCTCCGTACTCATTTCAGCAGCTCTACATCCTTCCTAAAATGAGGGCTCCAGACCTGTTTACAGTATTCACTGTGTGGCCTGACCATTGCCTTATACAGGGGGACAATCACCTCCTTATCCCTGCTAGCAAAATTCCTGTGTATCATTGACAAGACACCATGAGCTATTCTTGCAGTCTATATTCCCTGCTCAGAAAATTTCTTAACCAACTCCACAATTACCCCTAGGTGCTTTTCATTCTCCACTACCCTGAGTGTAGTACCACACAGCTGGTACATTCCTCTGGGGTTACTGCTACCCATATGCAGTACTTTGCCATTTGTCAATGGCAAAGTTCAGTTGCCACCTCTCAGCCCATCTACTGAACTTTTCTAGTTCCCGTTGAGTAGTGTACTGTCATTAACAACCCTGCCAATCTTGGTTTCATCTGCAAACTTGGATATTAACCCTGATCAATATCATTGATAGATACACAAAACAATAAGGGGCCCAACACCAAACCCTGCAGGACTCCACTAATAACATAAGTACACGTAGAGCAGTGTCCATTACCACTGTCTTCTCCCACTCAACCATTGTAGCAACTTGCTCAATGCCATACTGCTCCATTTGTACAGTAGTCTTCCATGTACAACAGTATCAAAAGTTTTCCTAAAATCCAAGTATATGATATCAAAATTATTTTTTTGCATACAGTTCCTTTGTGACCACATCATAGTAGCCAATCATATTTGTCAGTCAACACTTTCCCTTAACAAACCAATGCTAGCAATCTTGTCTAGATGATCCTGCAGTGCTTCTTTAACAAGAAACTCCACTATTTTCCCTGAAACAGAAGTTAAACTGACTGGTCTGGAATTACTCCTGCCACCCTTTCTGAATTGGGGACACATTTGCACATCTCGAGTCCATGGGGAACCTCCCCCGAATCCAAGGAAGCTTTCATAGCTATGGCTAAGGGTTTGCTTACTTCTTTTAATATAACTGGATAGATCCCATCCACCCCAGGTGCCTTTATGTTCAACTTCAAAAATTTCTCCTCCACTTTGCTCTCTGTTATTACAAAATCATTTAGCTCCCTATTACATCCATATGCTGTATGGTGTCAAATGCCAGGCATAATAATGGTCTTTTATATTAATTTCCCTTCTCCTTTAGCTCTGATATTACATGAAGGTGATCCATAGTTAAGAATACCTCACCACATGCAATAAAAATGATATTTAATTCTGGTGTCTAAAACATACATATTTATTTAAATAGGTCTTTTTGCAGCAGGTAGGAAGATGATTCTTCCATCTTGTCTACATTCCTTTGTTTGCTTACTGAAAGCTTGGAACGTGATCCTGGACAGGATTCACAGGTGGATTTCAGAATGGCTCAAGGAGTGGAGCAGACTGATTAATGGACTCTTCAGTTTGAGTCCGTGTTAGAAGTAGGATCCCTCAGGGTTTACTATATGGACCACACCTATTTCAAATTTTCTTAAATCAGAATAAAAAAGGGATTTAGGAGAATGTTGTCAAAATTTGCAGATGACATGACCTGAGGGGTGGGATTTTTTCAGTTATAATCTAAGCAGACAAACCCTTTATGCAATGTAGAAAAGCAGCACAGACTTGCCACTGTATGTTGTCAATGACATCAAAAACATTTACTTGTAGAAATACCAAGATCATAATTCTATATAATAAAGCAATGGCAAGACTGCCCTTGGTAACCATATCCTTGTATGAAAGGCCACACCTAAAAACACAAAGCTTCTTGAAAACAGGCCAAAGGGTGACATATCTTGCAAGACTGGGAAAATGTCATTCATGCAAAGAAAAATATAAACGATGTGGTCTCCAGAACTAGATAACCTTAACTTTTCTAACTCTGATATGTAATATCTCAAATAGGGTATAGTAAAAATGGTGATACAGCATCAGCAAAAAAAAAAAAACACTTCCCATTCATTTATTCCAAATGTTTCTCTAGTTCTGCCTTGAATTTATTTAAGCTATCAACTTCCACAACGACAGATGGAAGTATGTTTCAGCAATCAACTACCTACTCGCTAAAAACAAGTTTCCAAACATCTATTAGACAACTATCTTTCCTCAATTTCAATTTATGTCCCCTCAGGTTTGTAATCTGAGCAAGAGGAAGGAAGAATCCTATCAGCATTGAGCCTGCTCAACCCATTCAAAGCCTTGTACACCTCAATCAGATCACCTCACAGGTACCTAGTCTCCAGCCACTACAATTTGCAGAACTTAAGCCTCTCTTGGTAAGAGGATCCCTTCATTCCCATCACCAATCTTGTTGCCCTTCTCTGTACATGCTCAAGCAAATCTACATCCTTCCTAAAATGAGGCTTCCAGACCTGTACACAGTACTCAAGGCATGACCTGACCATTGCCTTATACAAACGGATAATCACCTTTTCCCTGCTAGCAAAATTCCTGTATATCATTGACAAAACTTCATGACCTGCTCTTGCAGCCTGTCTGCACTGCTCAGAAAACTTCATATCTAAATGCACAATTACCCCCAGGTCTCTTTCATTCTCCACTACAAGCTTTTCAAATGAACTGAAGAGATTAGCTACAGAAAATAAGTGTATGGGATGATTATAAATTATTAGGGAACATAGAAGCATATAGTAAGTATAAACTAGCCTGCAATAAACTACTAAGGGGTATTAGGGCATACTAAAGCAGATTAAGTCTTTGGCTAAGAACAAAAAAGAATTAGCAGAGAATCAGCTTGTGCTAACACTATAAAGAAAGGGATGAACTGTACTGGTCCACTGGATATTAAGAATATAACAAGTGATGAATAAATATTTTAAAACATTGCTACAAAAATAGCATTTAGAGATGGGAACACCAGCAGAAATTTAATTCGAAGTGGAAATTAAAAGATTTAACTGAAAGAAAAATAATCAAGATAAAAACAAGACAGTCTCTTGGGGCTCACGGATTCTACTGAATTATATTAGAAGAATCTGCAGAGGTAAGCAAACCATTAGCCACAATTATAGAAGCACACTGGAGCTGAACTCCAGATTATGGATATACCTTGTTACTGAATGTGGGCGTGGCCAAATTCAGGATGGATTCAAGAAAAATAAGTGTCAGTTTTTTTAATAGACTGTCATTTTTGGCTATTAAAAAAACCTTAGGTTAGTTTAAACCAGTATTTGGGATGGATTTAAACAAAAAAGCCACTCCCTCCAAAGGTGTACTCAAACTAGAATAACTGCACATTGACATCCTTAGAGAATGAAGATGTGCAAATATCTCTTATTCATAAAGAGGGAGTCGAAAGCCAACAGCAATGCTAGTTCCCATTATTGCTTCTGAACAATTGCAATCTCTTTATTATAAAAGTTTTTTTTTTTTTTTTTTTTTTTTTTTTAAGTGGTTTTGCTACATCAACCACAGGAACTCTCAATTTTATTTTTAGGTACATATAAACACACTTTCTGGGTAACATAAATGAAATAAAATATTTTCTTTAATGAGCAGGAAAACTATATTAAATTTTCTTAAAATGGCCACTGTTTTTGCTAATGAATGGGTTAAATGATCATGAAATTCAACAAAAAGTGAAGTGAGAAACCTCTTGCAATTTTTAATATTAGATTACTAAGTCAGTAACTAGTAGCCACTGGGCTATAATTAATGTCAGTTAATGATATGCCTGAATACTGTTTCGTAAAATAAACGTTTCATTACTTACAAGATCATGTCAACATTATCGCACACAGAAAAATCTATCCTTTATTAGAGGGGGGGGGGGGAAGCCCAATTTCAAAAATTTTGCCAATTCATTACAAACATCTTGGATCTATGTAGGGTCACAAGATAAGTTTACTTCCCTTTTTTTTTTTCTTTTTTTAAGGTCACCTAGCAATTTACATCTTTAGTTTAACTGACCCGAAACAAATGATCTACAAAACATTTAAAAAATTAAAGCTTTTTAGCAACGTTATTTTGGAACTTGGCCACTTGCTAAAAATTGAGACAAAACTTACACGTGCCACTTTAAAATGTTTCGAATAGAGAAAACTGATACGTTCTAATGTCAAGTCACATGTAACTGTACAGAATCCCTATGCAGGGAGAATACGCAAAACTAAAAAGGTTAAAAAAATCTCATAAAAATAATTTTGGGAATAAACACCGATAAAAAAATAATAATAATGAACTGTGGAAGCGCGAGTATAAAACTAATATGGATGAATCAATAAAAACAGCAACAAAGATCAAGTAGAAAATGTTAAATTCAGGAGACTCATAACACCACCACAAAGTAGGCGGCGAAAAATGTTTGCAAGCGTTCCTCACATTCCCGCTGAATGAGGGAAAGAAATAAAATACCACAATCAACTGTAATAGAAAAAAAACGGATTATTTTTCACCTAATTGTAAGAAAATTTCTGGAATGACTTCCGAAATGTGAAGTCCATAAAGAAACAAAAAAAAAAAAAAAAAAAAAAGGAGGGGATGGGAGGACTCCTAAAGTCCAAACTTT
This sequence comes from Mastigoproctus giganteus, assembly GCF_048544385.1. Classification (NCBI taxonomy): domain Eukaryota; kingdom Metazoa; phylum Arthropoda; class Arachnida; order Uropygi; family Thelyphonidae; genus Mastigoproctus; species Mastigoproctus giganteus. Next base: position 77,211,418 of record NC_143582.1, read on the forward strand.
ATGTACTTCTCTCCACCTATTACTAACGAATTTTATCTTACCTTTTTTTTCCCCAAGTTCAGAAACTAACTCCTGATAAATCTAATGACTGGCAATTTAAAAGGCAACAACCAAACACTCATATAACCTTATTTTATATATAATCACAGTAAAATATGTTTTTATCAAATAATGAACGATGAAAATATAAAATACCTTGCAATTGTAACTTCTGATTCACTCACAAAAACGAACACAATGCAGTTTATAAGAAAACTACCTGAGACCAAAGACGTAGCAATTCTTTAAATGACAAATATGAAGAAGCCGGTTTACCATTCATGAGCAAATATGCCTCACCGAAATATCGCGCATCGTACTTTTCCAGACCACGCCATTGGGCAAAATCCGATATCTGACAGTACAGCGAATCAGAGTTCCTCTCACGAAGGGTGTGATCCAACCATTAGATCACTGTGGATCGTACGATCGTGACGTCAGCGTACCATCGACTCACGCACTTTTGAATCTACAGTTATATTTTCTAAATCCTTAAATAACTATTTTCAGTTACGTTTGCCAATTTTACAGAGTATAATGTGAGAAAGTAGAAATAAAAATATGCGATAAAAATAATTTTTGAATGGACAGTTTATTTTTCTTCAGTTTGTCGTCATTATTGTTGAATTCGATAGAACGATACTAGGAAACCTAGCGGCACTTTCATTACAATAAGGACTTAAATTCTCTCCTTATTGCCAAATCTCCTGATTTTTGTAGAAGTGTCAAACACTTCTATTGATTATTATTATTACTGTTAAATCAATACTATATGCCATGTCAGTCTAAAGTGACTTCTAGAAAATTGGATGCTCAGAGACGCTTTCTGTACTACAAAGCTCTTATTTTTGTCGACGTGTCAAACAATAATTAAATCACTTGATTATTATTACTGCAAAAGCAACTTTACATTCCATGGCAGTCTAAAATTAATTCTGACCAATTAAATATAATGTGTCATAACTAAATAATTAATTATAAGCCTGCATAAGCTTGCTTTCTTGCATCAAATGCCTCTACTAATGCTAATGCTAATGCTAATGCTAATGCTTATACCTAACAAAACCCCCTTTAATAAATCCGCCTAGCTAGCAAGAAAGATGCTCTGGACAACTAAATCGTGCCATGTCAGATAAGGCTACTTTATCCATTTCCTGATGAAGTGCAAGTGAGATTTTATTTTGTTTGTTTTCCAGCCAAAACAAATAAGGCGTCATTGTATTGTGTGTGTGTGTGTGTGTGTGTGTGTGTGTGTGTGTGTGTGTGTGTGTGTGTGTGTGTGTGTGTGTGTGTGTGTGTGTGTGTGTTAGTTATATGATCTGCTGGCTTGGTTTTCTGGATGAAAAAAATCCAAATTTCAGAGGGAAATTATGAGGAAAAGTCTGAAGCTTGTTTGAGCATTTTGACACAGGCCCAATTAATATCACGCGCTATTTTAGCCTACTGTGGACGAAAATTATCCTAGAGATTAATTAACATGGTTTACATGGAAGCATAATTTTTGTGCAGGATGGGACTGCGTCCCATATTGGCAATAAGGTCAAACAGCTCCTATGGGACATCTCCACAGAAGAGCGAATTATCAGCTACCATTTTCCACATCACTCGTCTGCAAGATCACTCGATCTACAGTATTTCAAATAGCCCCACAACAGCTTTTGGTTGTGAGGATATCTGAAACACTGTATTTACAGAGTTTCCCTTCAACTCTTTCAGATTTCAAAGAGGCAGTCCGTCGGAAAGTTGGGAACACTCCATTAAAATTTTTTTGAAGGCAGATGTGGAAAACGCCATGCCTCGTCTTGATTGTTTATTGGAAAATGTGGCGGACATGGAGATTTAACGATCAATAAATGACTGGCAAAAAATTTACTTTTTTTTTAATTTTCTAAATTAAGCACCTTTACATAACTGATAATAATACAAAAAAAAAAAAAAAAAAAAAAAGTTTTTCGCAAAGAAACGACTTATAGTATTCGAGTTATTAACGTGGAAACGTGGAAATTTCTTTTCTAAACGTGGAAAATAACGTTATAAAGAGCCTTTACTTCCTAGTCTCTTGTTTAAACAAATGTCAAGTAGGTGACAATATAACGAAATTCAAACCATATACTAATGAAATGTAATGTTTAAGTCTATTATACATTATCAAACCATACGTTTTGTTTGTTCACAATATTGCCATCAAGTTTTGCATCTACAATGATAAATCATATATCCCATTTTATAAAGCTATTGAGGCCACACTTGGAATATTGTGTTCAAGTGTGAAGACCACACTTGAAAAAAACACATCAAGCTTCCTGAAAGGGTCCAGATGCGGTTAACTCCTCTAGTGAGATTGACAAAAGGACGTTCTTATGAGGAAAGATTTCGAACATGTGGGTTGCACAGTTTAGACACCTTAGAGGCAACTTGATTGAGGTGTTTAAGTCTCTGAGAGGCAATAATAAAATGAACGAAGATGAAATTTCCATGGTTATAGAACTAGAAGCCATAAATTCAAGTTACAGGGAGAGCTGTTTAGACTGGATTGCAAGAAGTTTTATTTTAGCCAGCGAGTTATAAGTTACCTACATGGGTGGTAGAGACTGACAGTTTGGGGAAATTCAAAGGTCAGCTGGATTGTTATGTACAGGAGAAGGGAAATCCATAGGTTGCCTATTTCCTTTTCTCTTATTATTTATTTATTTTTTTGGTTGGTGCAGCAGAAGCCTTAGGCTTCCTTGCACCACATGGCCATTACTAATATCATTCGAAATGTATCAACCAGGAATCGGGTTTATAATATTAACCAGAATTTTATTAGCTAATTTTTAAATACGAAATTCAGTAAATGATGCATTTGAGCAACAGACTGAGATTGTAAATCAGAATATTATAATAACAACGATAACAGTTGAACCTACTTCAATTTCCGCGGCGATGTTCTCTGATTAGTACAATCACTCCTCTCCAAGAGGACCCTTGTACTAAAAATCGAAACGAAGATCTTCATGCGTCATATAACTGCTGGTGTGCCTCAAAGGGAGGGGGGTCCTGTCAGGCGCTCTCTTCATAGCAATCATGGTGCCGTTTGTGGCCATCAAGTGCAACTGGATCATATATGATGTCAAGCTGCTTATTAGGATATCGGCAGCCGAAGCCACGCAGCAAATCAACAGGACATACATGACTACCTCAATGTATTAAACCTCCAAATTAATCTCCTGAAATCGGCGCATATCATCTTTTCACTAAAGGGCAGCCCAACAATGCTGGAGGAGCCTGTGCTCAATGGCTCCTCAGTTCCAAGTGTTCAAACACACAAAGATCTGGGGTTCGTTTTCGACTCCAAGATATCCTTTACCGAGCATATTAACCTCGTACATTCGAGGCTGAGTTGCCAAGCAACAGCTGCCCCACACCTGGTAAAAAGGTACATCGTATTCAGCCTATACCTGACAGTACTAAACGCTTCAGAGATATGGGCCTCGGCTGCCGAATCCAACCTTAAAAAAAGATATTCGATGCCGAATTATGGCTGTTAAAATGGGCCAACACCAAACTCCAGCTCTCAAAGCAACAGAGTTAGCAGATGCCCGTCAACTGCACGGGCTCCGATCTTACGTCGGAGAAAGAAGACTGCTATTCACAGTCAAGATGGCCACGGGTAAAATCACAGAGCCGAATTTTTGGGATCACTGCTCTTGGCGCATTCCTCCCTCTTATCTGCAGTCTTCAGCACATCTACTAACAAACCATAACCAGTTAGCACTAACCAACAGATTCTTTCCAAAGCAAATGCTGTCCTCACTGCAAAGCGATCGACGGTGACCTCCACGAAGTGGTCAACAACAAAAAATACAAAAAAGGAATCCTCGCTGAACTAAAAATTTAGAACTATGCTTTTGCTCGCAATAGTCTCGATGTATATTATATAACATGTATATATTTTTCATATAGATCTCTTATGCATATATCTCTGTTGGCTGGATGATGTTAATATGTATTGTAAACCCCTGGCACCACCATGCCATGATGGGAATAATTGTATGTAGATCATACTACAATTAAAGATTCTATTCTATATTGTAATGAAATAAAAAAAAAAATTCATGTGTGTTTTTATTGCTTGTCATACGGGATCAAATCAAGATCTGCTTGTTTTTTATTTTTTTCTAACTATTTCTTTATTCTCTTGAAATGAAACAAAATGATATAAATTAAAACAGCATGTCACTGAAAAGGGAACCCCAAGGGTTCACATCTGGTGAGTCTGGGCTTGCCACACCCAGGGTATTCAGCTAGATATCATCATTCTTCTCTTTCTTGGTGATTCCCTTCTACTTCAGACTCTCTCTCTCTCTCTCTCTCTCTCTCTGGGTAACTCTTTTTTTTTTTTTTTTTGGCTGGTGCAGCAAAAGCTTCCTTGCAGCATACGACTAATAGCAATAATCTTCTGATAAAATAAACAAACTACTGAACAGTACACAGTTTCTGTATTTTTGACATTTACAAATGTATAATCAACCTCCACAGCATTCTGCAATCCACTTGGATATCACAAATATTACATAAAAGTTGAGGAAAGAATCCGGCATGCCTCCATTCAAAATAAGATGACAGTAAAATCTACATAGATATGTGTCTTAGTATACATCTACACAAATAATGTATTCCAGCGAAAGATGTTGCTAATAACTAGAGCCAGCCCTAAAATTTGCAGGGCCCTGTTCAAGATTTACTTGTGGAGTCCTGTGCAAAACATATACGGGGTGTTTTTGTAATAGTAATTTTTCAAATTTTATAACTCAAGAATAATTAAATAATTTTATATTTAATTTTAACAAAAATCCTTGCAAGGGATGCGAAGAAAAACAGCAAAGATTTCTTTACTTATGTAAACTCTAGAAGGAAGGGGATGAATCAGATTGGTCCACTTGATATTGATGGGTCAACTGTTGATGATCTGCTCAGGTAGCTAACAAACTGAATGAATATTTTGCATCGACATTCACACATGAGGAGTTATTCAGCGAGGGGAATGCCAGAGGTGCATTCAACTCTGGCAGTAAGCTAGAGAATCTTGTAATAATGAGAGTAAAGTGGAGGAGAAATTGTTAAAGATAAATACAAGAAAGGCACCTGTGGTGGATGGGATCTATCCAGTCATATTAAAGGAGGCAGCAAAGGAAGTAAGCAAACCCTTAGCCATAATTATGAGAGCTTCCTTGGACTCAGGGGAAGTACCCATGGACTGGAGATGTGCAAATGTGACCCCAATTCACAAAGGAGGATCAAAGGGCGACACAAGTAATTATAGACTTGTTAGTTTAACTTCTGTTCCTGGAAAATTAATGGAGGCACTGGTTAAAGAAGCACTGCAGGATCATCTAGACAAGACTTCAGTTATAACTCAGACACAGCATGGTTTTGTTAAGGGGAAGTCTTGCCTGACCAATTTGATTGGATACTATGATGCAGTCGCAAAAGAACTGGATGCAGGGAATAACTTTGATATTATATACTTGGATCTTAGAAAGGCTTTTGATACTGTTGCACATGGAAGACTGCTGCATAAATTGGAGCAGTGTGGCATTAGAGGCAAATTGCTGCTATGGATAAAGGGGTGGTTGAGGGGGAGAAAACAGAGAGTGGTAATCAATGGACACTGCTCATCGTGGACTAATGTTATTAGTGGAGTCCCTCAGGGTTCAGTATTGGGTCCATTATTGTTTTCTGTATTTATAAATGATATTGATGATGGTATATCGGGCTTAATGTCCAAGTTTGCAGACGATACGAAGGCTGGCAGGGTTGTCAAGGACACTACTGACACTATGCTACTGCAACAGGATCTGGAAAGGTTGAGCAGATGGGCTGAGAGGTGGCAAATGAAGTTTAACATTGACAAATGTAAAGTACTACATATGGGAAACAGCAACCCCAGAGCAACGTATCAACTCTGTGGTACTATACTGACAGTGGTAGAGAATGAAAGGGACCTGGGGGTGATTGTGCAGGCAGATATGAAGTTTTCTGAGCAGTGCAGACGGGCTGCAAGAGTAGCTCATGGTGCATTGTCGATGATATATAGGAATTTTTCTAGCAGGGATAAGGAGGTGATTATTACCTTGTATAAGGCAATGGTCAGACTGCATCTAGAGTACTGTATACAGGTCTGGAGGTCTCATTTCAAGAAGGATGTAGAGCTGCTGGAACGAGTACAGAGAAGAGCAACAAGAGTATTGAATGGAACAAAGGGGTGCTCTTATGAAGAAAGGCTTAAGTTTTGCAAATTACAGTGTCTGGAGACTAGGCACCAGCGAGGTGATCTGATAGAGGTGTATAAAGCCTTGAATGGTTTGAGCATGCTCAATGTTGATGGGATGCTTCCTCTTGCTCAGAATAATCACCTGAGAGGGCATAAATTCAAATTGAGGAAAGACAGATGTAGGATAGACGTGAGGAAATTTGCCTTTAGCCAGCGGGTGGTTGGTTGGTGGAACAGACTTCCATCCCTTGTCGTGGAGGTTGATAGCCTAAATAAGTTTAAGGCTCAGCTGGACAGGTATTTTGAACGAACAGAGGGGTGAAGTGGAAGTGGTTATTTTTTATTTATTTATTATTATTATTATTTTAATTTAATTAATTTATTTTTTTTTTGGCTGATGCTGCATAAGCTTGCTTTCTTGCATCAAATGCCTCTACTAATGCTAATATCTCTTTCTCTTGTAAGGCCGATCTGAGCACCTTGAGAAGAGAGACCTTAATCGCTGATGCTCCTAAAAACCCTACTACTACGACGCCTACGCAAAAGAAAGTGCCAAAAAAATGGTACAGTAGATCAGCTGGGAACCACTGAGAACAGACGGGGAGACCTGTGCAAGAATGGCTTTTTCATAGAATTTAACAGGCAAATAAATCACAGAACCGCGCAAATTACAGACATAACATAAAAGGTGCAATATGGTTGATGACCTAAAACACTACCACAGCAACAACAACATAGAGTTGAGGAGGGACCACCAAATGAGATAAGTCGGTAGACCGTCACCGTTTGGTCTTAGACCCTCACCGTTTTGGTCTTGCACCCTTAGGGATAGGTTTTACAAAGTATTGGATCTAAATGAGAAGCATGGAGGCTGATCTTAATATCTCAATAAAGATTCAATGCAACACATGCCATGTACCCTCGTGAGTAGCACAGTTATTAAAACCGCCGTCCTTCCCACACTGGGTTTTTTGTCCAGCAAACTGAAAATCGACCACAGAACACACGCAATTTACAGACAGTATAGATTTTCTATTATATTTTTTTCGTAGGCCATAGCACAGTGCCTAACGGAAAAGACGGCCCTGGGTATATGCTGTCTGTAATATATGACTTATAATCCAAACAAGACGACAATAACGAGATGGTGATATCTGATAACGATTGTTCTTCTCGCTCGATGGGGACAATAGGAACAGTTGTGCACCAACCTCTGCAGAACACGAATCTACGAATTCGAAACAATTTCTGTGGATCCTGCTGAAAGCTTGAAAAGCGTAATCATGTTTAAAGTTTGTAAAAATTACTCATACAACTTCCATGGAATTTCTCGAGGCGTAATTTTTGTTTACAGCATGTGAAATATACTTTCCTGGTCCTTCAACTCCTCCAGTGAGGAATATGACATATATATATATATATATAGGAGGGTGCGATGGTATCCGGAAGTCTGGGTGCATGCTTGATGTTTTCGGATCTGCTTTCTGTTGTTACAGTTGCGTTGTACCATTTAAGAAACACTTTGGAAGCTCCCTTCTCTGTCGGGACGATGGCGAGTTGCATCCAGCGCACCCTCGTTTTATTCAACCCTGCATATAACACAGCTCAGCACTCTTGCGTTTAACTCTTCGTAACTTGTAATTAAATCGTTGATAAGTGTGACGGCCATATCATGATTCTCTATCGCGGATCTTACCACATTGAATGCAGCTTCGATCACTTTGAAAATCTCCGTACCACTTTTGAATGTGGAAAATTTAAAGTCTATGTCTATATCATTTACTTGGTTATATACAGAACAGTCGAGAAACGAACTTCAAACTTGACTTTCGTGTCACTATTCTGTTTTTTTTTTTTTTTTTAATCAGGAAAGATTTTAACATGTCTGTCCGTAGCAAAGGCCAGTAGAGTCCTCTTAAAAATTTGCATCTGGAATGTCTTAAGACTCCGCCCACGAATGGGAATCAATCAAACATTAGATCTCGTCTTTTGTAGTGTCTCAAGTCGTTTCCAATTCACCTAACCTCCAGTTTACATCTTGCCACAAGCCGAGGATGTTTGAATTTTTGCTCAGTCCTATACCTATTGAATACGAGGAAACTTTAATAAAATCAAGTTTCCCAAATATGATGACTTGTCCTCATCAAGTTTCCCAAATATGATGAACTGCTATAGCCTTAAGATGCCCTCACTGCGCATCTTAAGGCTATAGCGGTTCAAAGAGCTTCCAAAATGATCCAAATAACTAATTGGGTGAAAACAAGAGAATCTAGAAAATGGAATAAATTGCAGCTCTCATGATTCTATTCTTTACAAGAAAAAAAAAAAACTTTCTTTCTCCTTTCAAAAACTTCTTTCTTCAACCAATAAACTATAGCAGTTCAAGGGTCCATTCGTAAAATCAGAGCAAAAGAGTTCAGTTGAACCATGAAATGTTCCATTCGTGGGCTGATGCTCCATTTGCAGACGATGACAGTTCACATATCATTCATTTCAGTTCGGAACACGGAGCAATATGGCTCTAGTCGCTGATGCTGTAGTAGGGTTTTAGAAGCATCAGCGACTAAGACCATATTGCTCCATATATACTGTTTATAAATTGCGATATATAAACAGTGGTATCGTCACCGTCCTCCCCATACGGGTGGAAAAGACCCGGGTTCGAATCCCATCGATGAAGCGAGGAACTTTAATGGACTTTTTTCACTCCCTGACTGAGGTAGCGGTCTCAGGCGTAGATAACAAGGTTCCCCCTCAGAAAATGGGGGGTTTCGTCCAGAAAAACAGGCAAATCGACCAGAGAATACACGCAATTTACAGACACAATGCACGTAGATATACGTAAGAAATTACCGGTTGACCCTAATATAATAGTTTTGATTTTTTTTTTTTTTTTTTTTTTTTTTGTAAATTACATGTATTCTGTCTGTTTTCTGGACGAAAAACCCGAATATTCGGGGAAAAAAACTATGCTACCCTCGTCTAAGACCGACTAACTCAACCACGTTGTGAAAAATGCCTATAAAGACTCCTTCCTTCATCGACGAGACTCGAACTCAGGTCTTTTCCACCCAGTCGGGGGAGGACAGCCATCCTACCAACTATGCTATCCATGAGGGCGTGGCTGATGCTCCTAAAACCATACTACAACAACATACCGTGATAGCACTGCTCATTTTTAATACGAACGCCGAAAGACTTGATTGGATGTTTATTTGGCAATCCACTAATAACTTTAATGAAATTATTCTTTCTCTTAATGACTGTGGAGAAAAGAGGACCAGCGTTCTGAACTGAAATGTGAACTGTCATCGTCTGCAAATGGAGTATCAGCCCACGAATGGAACATTTCGTGGTTCAATTAAAATCTTTTGCTGTGATTTTACGAATGGACCCTTGAACTGCTATAGTTTATTGGTTGAAGAAAGAAGTTTCTGAAAGGAGAAAGAAAGTTTTTTTTTTTTTTTTTCTTGTAAAGAATAAAATCCTGAAAGCTGCAATTTATTCCATGTTCTAGATTCTCTTGTTTTCACCCAATTAGGTATTCGGATCGTTTTGAAAGCTCTTTGAACTGCTATAGCCATAAGATGGGAAGTGAGGGCATTGACAAGTCATCATATTTGGGAAACTTAATTTTATTAAAGTTTCCTCGTATTCAAAAGGTATAGGACTGAGTAAAAATTCAAAAATCCTCGGCTTGTGGCAAGATATAAACTTGAGGTTAGGTGAATTGGAAACGACCTGAAACACTACAAAAGACGAGATCTAATGTTTGATAGATTCCCATTCGTGGGCGGAGTCTTAAGACACTCCAGCTGCAATTTTCCATATAGCCATAAGATGCGCAGTGAGGGCATTGACAAGTCATCATATTTGGAAAACTTAATTTTATTAAAGTTTCCTCGTATTCAAAAGGTATAGGACTGAGTCAAAATTCAAACATCCTCGGCTTGTGGCAAGATATAAACTTGGGGTTAGTTGAATTGGAAACGACCTGAAACACTACAAAAGACGAGATCTAATGTTTGATTGATTCCCATTCGTGGGCGGAGTCTTAAGACATTCCAGCTGCAATTTTCAAGAGGACACTACTGGCCTTTGCGAAGCTACGGACAGGCATGTTAAAATCGTTCCTGATAAAAAAAAAAGAATAACAGAAAAGTGACACGAAAGTCAAGTTTGAAGTTCGTTTTTCGACTGTTCTGTATATAACCAAGTAAATGATATAGACATAGACTTTAAATTTTCCACATTCAAAGGTGGTACGAAGATTTTCAAAGTGATCGAAACTGCATTCAATGTAGTAAGATCCACGATAGAGAATCATGATATCGCTGTCACACTTATCAACGATTTAATTATAAGTTATGAAGAGTTAAACGCAAGAGTGCTGAGCTGTGTTATATGCAGGGCTGAATAAAACGAGGGTGCGCTGGATGCAACGCGCCATCGTCCCGACAGAGAAAGGAGCTCCCAAAGCGTTTCTTAAATGGTACAACACAACTATAACAACAGAAAGCGGATTCGAAAACATCAACCATGCGCCAAGGCTTCCGGATACCATCGCATCCTCCGATATATATATATATATATATATATATATAGGAGGGCAAGGAAAGGACATCCATATGCTGTGAACAAAAATTAAGCAAGGAGAAGTTCCATGGAAATTGCATGAGTAATTTCTACAAACTTTAAACATGATTACGCTGTTTCAAGTTTTCAGCAGGATCCACAGAAATTGTTTCGAATTCGTAGATTCGTGTTCTGCAGAGGTTGGTGCACAACTGTTCCTATTGTCCCCATCGAGCGAGAAGAGCAATCGTTATCAGATATCACCATCTCGTTATTGTCGTCTTGTTTGGATTATAAGTTATATATTACAGAAAGTACATACCCAGGGCCGTCTTTTCCGTTAGGCACTGTGCTATGGCCTACGAAAAAATATAATCCAAAATGATTCAAATATTTTATTTTAATAATAAAATTCTCCAAACTAAGTTCTAAACACAGATCTCTAAGTTAAATTCTTTCTTCTGCTTTTTCTGGTAGTTAAATCTAAGACATCAAAGTTCGTATTGCGAGTGAGTTGGTAATGGAATAAGTGTTGCAGAAATAACTTCACAACTAAATTTACAGAAATCGAATTCTTTTAAAAACAAAAACTTATATTTAAAAACGCAAGGGCATTTAATATGTGTGATATAATATAGTGAGGCGTCGTAATGAAGAGTACTTAGGGTCTGCGAACACTAAAAGATATCCTTGTATATAACAGTTATTTTTATTTCTTTATTATTCTTTGTATTATAAATTTACCCTTTTATTATAATAACAATACAGTATTAATAATAAAATATAATTTATATATAAGAATATTCAAAATACGTTCTACTTATTTGACACACAAGACAGGTAAACTGTGTTATCATAATACTGTTTTTAGTTTAAATAGTATTTTTACTTTCTCCTTTCTAATCTGATATAAAATATAAGAGTATTTAAATGAAATAAATTTAAATACAGAAATATGAAATACCTCTATAAAAGACAGATAAATTGTACTACTGTTTCATTAGTTTCAACATTTATTTTCACTTTCTAAGCTGATATGTAAGACTATTTAAATTAAATAAATTTAAATTAAATTTGTTTTAAAATTTAAATACATTTTAAATATAAATATAAAATTAATTTATATTTCATTTTTTATCAATTCCATTTGATAAATAGTTGTTTTTATTTGTTGGTGTGGGATTCTAAAATGCAGATAGGAAGAAAAATTCTCCAGTAAGAATCCTTTGGTATTTTTAAGACACATTTTTAAAAAAATGATTTTAAAAACAAAAAAAATTTTGTTTTAAAAACAACACTTGCTCCTGATGGTACGTACATTAAACAAAAAAAAAAAAAAAAAACACGGTTATGTATATACAGTTTTAAAAACAGTGTGTACAGTGGTAGGAAGCAATGAACTTCATATCCTTCAATTCATGACTGTCTGCCTCAAGCGTAACTTGGAAACATAGGCTATCTAATACTACTATAGATCTTAATTAGTTAACTTGAAGAGCAGGAAACAGTATCTGAACAGCAAACCAAACTGATTATGTGACCAGAGCAGTCAGTCATCTACTCCCATTATGATAAAAATAAAGATTCAAAGAGAGAGAAAGAGAGAGAGAGTGAACTTGACATAGGCATGGTTATTTATGATTTATTAATCATAAATAACCATGTTATTTATCACAGTTATTTATGATTTATTAATCATAAATAACTGTGATTTACGGATCATTTTATGGTTTTAAAAATAAATATCACATCGATCTTGCTCTTGAAAGAACCAACTTTTGTAAAGTTACATTCAACAGCTGATTTTGTATAGAACTTACTAAAAGGCATTATGTGGAATTCTTATTAAAATTCACTAATACTCCACATTCCTAAGCCAAAAGTGATATCTTTACCGCAACTTAAGCTACAAAAGGAAATTTCAGTTAACGAGATAATGTTGCTCAAAACAGACCTTTAGAATCCGTTCTCTACTCTAGGAAATTCGACCTGCTCACCAGCAAATCTAAAATAACTGATTGAGTTTTCTTGAGTACAATCTTGAGTTTTCTCAACTACAGTATTACTCTTGAAAAGATTTATAAGGGTAGTAAATATTAGGATAATATTATATTATTAGGAGATATTAGGGAACACTTATATACATGTATTATTTGTTTCTAGTAGATTAAATATAAACCAGATAGGCTGTATCTCTGTTGCTTCAATAGGAAAATAGCCTATTTTTGAAAATGTGGATCCATCAAGATAACCGGTAACTTGAAAATGTTTGTTTAATTGTTTCTGAAAAAGAAATAATAGGTCCTATATTTAGATGATATATATATATAGGATGTATGTTAGATATGATTTATATCTAACATGCAGTAACTTTTACATTAATTAAACATTATCGTATACAGTATTTAAATATCAAAAAGGAATTTGTCATTAATTCCCACCAGAAAATCATATCTAACATATAATCCCAGGAGGGTGGATAAAATGACGTCTCATTTCCAAATACGGTACAATCTCGAGTAATGCTCAAATATATGTAATTGTAATCTTAATTATTACATAAATTTACCCATCAGAACTAATTCTATTAATGGCAGGACTTCGTTCTTTTGCTATTTTGCCAAGTATTTGGCTCGTACTTAAAGTATGAGCTCATATATTCGAGTGGCAACATCCGCATGAATTGCCCCAGTATTACACTATACACAAAAGGAAAATTTGTAAAAACTCGCTTCTGTTTTGGAAAATATTACTGCATTTTCATTCATGTTCGGTTGAAATCAGTATCATTAAATTAGTTGTCGAACTGTCCCATCTGAAAAACCAATTTAATGGTACTACTGCCCCATCACAGGACATACCCCAGGATACCATAGTGTGTCCCAAGCATAACAGCAGTGCTTTAAACTGTTTTAGAAAGGAAGATGTTCTTCATTTATAGCGGAATTTCCAATAATAACGAGCACAGGAGAAATAAATGCTATTTCACAATATCAGATTTACCATTGCTACAATTTAACAAAACAAATTAAGAAATAATTGAAATCAATAATTTATACAACAATACGTTGAGATTAATCAGAGTAACACGTTATTATTATATTTGGCAAAACTGCTTTACTCGCGTAAGTAACCTCATTACTGACTAAACAAGCGATGTTCATTGGCTACTAATTTTCGGCTATGTAATAACAGGTCTGGCTTGCGTTGTGGGATAACGTAGGCACATCATGATTGAGTCCTCCGTGACCCATTTTAACTGTTGCTCTGGACATCAGCTGCATTAAAAGTTTCAATTAAGTTGTAACTCATCTGGCAGCTGTGGCCATACCGAATATAAATGCATCCATTAAATTTATTAAAAAAAGTCTGATTAATATGATAACGACAGTTATAAATTTTACCAACTAGTTCTACTGAACTGTCGAAGCCGCTGTATAATACCACAATGCATATCTGTCCAGATGCGTGTGCACGTGCTGATTTTCTTGTTTTTTCGGGTTAAAGTAACCAGGAATAACACATGGAAGAGACACTGCTTCCAGGGTGGGACTGGACTGCTGGGACTCTGGGAAACTTCCTGGTGAGTACAAGCAACAAGACCTATCGAATATATTCCAACCTTTTTCTGATACGGACCACAAAAAATATTAAACTATACCTGCAAATATATTATTAACTATTTTTTTTTAATACAGTGACATTTACTCGTACTTAACGTATGTCAAGTTGTTAGATGTACCTATATTTCCCATTACTTTTAATAAGATAGTTTCCTACTGCAAAAAAAAGCTCTGTTTTATTTTCAAACCTCGCGGGCCATTTCATAAATTACTCGGGCCATAGGTTGAGAAACACTGGAATGCAAAAGTGCACAAATGTTAAACTTCAAGTTTGACGTTATTGTCAAATTTATGAAGAAATGCTGGTAAAAAGATAAATTTATCACACTGTAGTTTTTGTTTTGGGGATTTTTGGCGCATCGAAACTGCATTAGTCATAACATACTGGTTCTTATGATTTGTCGTGTATTATATAGGTACAGATCTATTCACAAGCCGATTCATGTTATGAAGAACATTTCTTGAAACCGATTTCTACATTCGCTGCATCAAACTCCGTTGCTTCATCTACCCTACATCTACTATTCCATCAGCAAATTATTCCTATAATCCGCCAGAATACCTTTAGTTTAAAAAACGAAGAAAAAAAAATTGAGGGCCTCTGTAAACATTTCCCGATGTCCCTTGCAACTACCAATACGTTACCTACTTCTTCCGCCTAAAGTAGGCTAACTACATCCAGTCTCCGATGGAGATAGATTCTATAGCAATGTTTCTATAGGAAGGAACTAGGAAAGTGGATTTGCAAATGAATCTAAAACCTTTCCGTAAACCAACAAAACATACGCTGAAAATTTAGAATCGAACCAATATTTTCTTATCAAGCATTTCCCGAACACCTGAAGCAGTTTCATTTATATACTCGCAGACTGGACTGGCGATATTTATAGAGAGAAAAATCGTAATTTCTGTTTGTTCAATTGTAAGAAATTTTGGGATGGCTCGACAAATATTTCTAAAACATCAACATATAACATTCCACGAAAATCCGTTTAGAAGTCGAGTTGTTATGCAAACAGACGGACATGGTGAACACAAGCAGGCGCTTTAAGAAATGGCGAATAATGGTGGCTATCATTTATCATCCTTTCGGAAAGATTCGAGTTCAAATCGTGTTCGAGAAGCTTATTGAGACCTTTAAAGCGGCAGAAGTAAGTGGTCTTGGGTGGTGCAGGAAGTTTTAAGGACTATTTAAGGGCTTTTAATCCGCAACAGACAAACCGACACAACACATACTAACACTTCAAAATATTTCCTGATAAAATCAGTAAATGTGCGACAAATAATAATTCAGTAACATTAAAGAAACAAAATTTAAACCGCGAATACCTTTGCGTGTCTCAAAAAAATTATGTATTTAACGTGGTATCAGTAAATCTGTATGTAATAAGAACTAGCTGAAAAAGGCCATTCAACTTGAGATAATGACCTCGAAGTCGTCAACAAAACTTTCTTCAGGGCACGTTGAGTACAATGCTGAATCTGAGACAAAACCTGTTTCAAGTACTTAGGAATCAACAGTAGAGTCACCTTAACTTGACAGTAATGTGATTATTTAACTACTATAAACATGATACCTTTCATAAAAATGATAATCCATTTGTATTATAGCCTAATGTTGGATTTCAACACTGTGCATGTACATAAGATACGAGGTAACAACGGTAATAATCTTTGGTTTGAGCAATAAGAGTTTCTTGGTGAAAATCGATAGCAGACACTAGACTAATATTTTCTGATACAAGAAGATAACTATAAACACTTATAGGCATAGAGTAAGTAAATAAGTACATAAATATCGGTATAAATAAATATATTTTTTATATTTAAATTAAGAATAATGTGAAATACGCATGGTTTTTATATGAATTCACGTGAAGGGATAAACTTCCATTTACTATATAACTAAGCACAGGTTTTTTGTTTTTTTTTTAAATGTGCAGTGTTACACAGTAATGTGTAGTTCTAAAAATATAGAGCTACGTGCAGTTTGGAAACATTTTGATTTGTACATATACATATAGCTTATGCAGTTCTAATGATGCGTTAATAAAATCCCTGTTGTGTACCACAGCTAGTTTTCACGAAGGTAAAAGTACAGTAGTACCCACTTTTAATATTGTACCCATCAATGCATCACACAAGCTGCAGTCATCGGATAAGACCTTTATTTTCGGCGGCTGTCAAAATAAGTGTTTTACTACCAGCATTGTGAAAAGTGGATGCTCGTTAACTTTTGGAAACAGATCACAGCATACTTTAGTCTATTCAAAAATTGTGATAAGAGGGCAAATAACATCTAGAACGCTGTCAAAGGTTTAACTGGTATCTTTTCCCTCAACCCCAGCACCTCTGAAGGAGATTTCAGCGCTGCCAATGCAATTCTTCCACCTCTCAATTTGTTGAACGAGAGGTGGAAGAATTGCACCTCTCGTTCAACAGACACGATGAAAATGGTCATCGTTTATGGTTCCAACAAAGCAGTATAAATTCAATACCGATTTATAAAAAAAATTTAAGCTTTATTAAGAAAATAAGACAAATGAACATTAAGTACAATGAGGTATTTCATAAATAAATGAATTTTTCCAATGCTCATGGCGATTGATCTGATATTAATTTTCAAGCGACTGTTGAAAGAGGAAAAATCCTAACTACTTGAGCGCTTGCAATTGCAGTTGTCCACCAGATTGGTAATGGGTAATTATACATTATTTCGAGTGTAGCAAATCATTCGAATCATGTTAGTATTAGTAGTGATAAATGATGCAAGAAAGAAAGCCTACAGAGCATCAGCGAAACAAAGGAAAAAAATTACCCACCTCACTTGTCCATCCCCTTCAAGAAATTGACTAGTTCTTCCTTGAAATTATTCAAACTATCTACTTCCACAACAAAAGAGGGAAGTTTGTTACAACAATCAATCGCCCGCTAGCTGAAACCAAGCTTTCGCACATCTATCCAGCAATCATCATTAACCAACTTGAATTTATGCCCCGTGATGTGTGCAGTCTCAGCAAGAGGAAGAATGCCATCAACGTTTAGCTTACTCAATCCATTCAAGGCCCTAAATACCTCAATCAAATCCCTTCGCAAGTGCCTAGTCTCCAGACGCTGAAATTTGCAGAACTGAAGCTTTCTTGGTAAGAGCACCCTTTTCATTCCTTCGCCAATCTCGTTGCTATTCTCTGCACCCGTTCCACCAGTTTTACATCCTTCCTAAAATGAGGCCTCCAGACCTGTTTACAGTACTCAAGATTCGGCCTAACCGTGGCTTTGTACGAAGGGATAATCACCTCCTTATCCGTGCTAGCAAAGTTCTTGTATTTCATTGACAAAACCCAATGAGCTGTACTGGAAGTCTGCCTGCAACACTCATAGAACGTCATATCTGACTGCACAATTATACCCAGGTCTTTTTCATTTTCCACTACGTTGCGTGTGGTACCACACAGTTATTATAACCGAATGATTAGCAGTTACAAACTAAAAATCGATTCGATTATTTTGATTATGAAATCTCTCGATTACTAATCATTCTATTATGGAAATCATTCGATTATGCTCATCACTACTCGAGATATTCTAGTTCTTTTCCAGTTAAGCTGCAATTTTCAATAAAATAAACAAAGTCGCGAAGAGCCTAAAAAAGTGAGAAGGACAAAATTTACTAACCATTTTTTAGGTCTTGATTTTTCATTCAAAATCGGATATCTCATTGTAACACGGCTAAGTAATAGCGAGGTGGGTCTGTCTGGATTAGAGAAAATCTGAACATTTTAGATATCGGTTTTAAAACTGCCGTTAAGTTGTTGCGCATAGCAAGTAGATGATTCTCGTGTAGTTTCGGTTTTGTTTTAATACAAATAATAGTGACATTCCTTTATTTCAGCAAATTTGCTGTTTTCAAAGAGGAAAATTCATACAACCCTAAATCAAACAACCGTTTTTTACAGTGTGTTTTAAGAGCATCAGGTCTGGATTGAGTCAAGGAGAACTGAATTTATCCTGAACTACCAGGTGAGTTGGCTTTTCATCGTCAGAAATGAAAAAGTGGTGTAAAAATGATTGTATAAATTGCTGTTCTTCTATATGATGCTGTATAATAATTAGGATACCAAAAAGGTCAGATAAGTTAAAAGTTTTAACTGGGAAAAAAAAAAAGATCTTTTTTTTTTTTTTGGGATTGGCATTGGAATGGGAAGCTAAGGATGTATAGGACATGAGACAAGTATTATTGAAAAATAGGGATTCATATGATCTCGAAGCTCAGATCCTCTGTTGAAATACAAGAGAAAGACAATCAAAGGATGAGTTATCCTTGAGCATTGAATTGTTTGCTGTCAGATTCCGAAGAAAATGAAAAGATGATACTGAAACTCCCTCACTTTTTTCCTTTGTACATCGTACGGAAAAGCGCTCAGAAATAGTTTTTATTATTATTATTATTTTATTTTTATTATGGTGTACAATAATGTACTGTATATTTACTGTACTTCTCCGTTTTCTGTACATTCTCTTAAGAAAAGTCTGTAAAGAACAATAAAATACAATGCAGAAATGAAATATTTTTCGCCGATTTTTTCAACTATAATATGACTAATATCTTAAATATAATACGATTTTCCCGAAATACGAAAAATTTCAAGATCAGAAAAGTTCAGGTCCCGTGGTTGCCGGATTTGTGAGGTTTGATTGTAATATATTTGCAAATTTCGAAAGGTTATTGAAGACATTGTTGCACCAGGATTATGATCGTTTAGACTAACTATTAAGCTAAACTAGTAATATGCCCAGTGCTCCTCGGAATTTTCAGATAAATAGATGTTTGCACTAGAATTAGTCAAGAAGTATGACTTTTCACTGAACACAGAAACAAATTCTCCAAATTTGAGGTAGTTTTTATTTCAGTCTCTGGCTCTAATGGGAGTAAAAGTTTGATAGTGGATCAGTGGCTTAAAATAATTGCATCAGAAATGCCACTTTCGGACAAAAAAAATTCATATAAGTGAACAAAGCCTTCAAATACACTGCGTGGGTACTTTCTCGTTCCTGACTCGAGATGCAAACTAGATCAGAAATCTCTTTGTGAATGTTGATGATGGCGTACTTATAAAACTTGCATCAAAAGAATACGACAGCCCAAAGGAATTCAGCGCAACAACTCGAACTGGAATTGATGCAGGATAATCTGGACAAAGCCGAAATTACACTTCAGGCACATCATGGATTTGTTAAGGGGGAACCTTGTTTGACCAATTTGATTGGTTACTATGATGTGGTCACAAAGGAATTGGATGCAAAAAAAAAATAAATAATTTTTATATCAGGATTTCAGGATAGATTTTGATACTGTTGCACATAAAAGACTGCTATACAAATTGGAGTAGTGTGGCATTAAGAGCAAGTTGCTGCTATGGATAAAGGGATGGTTGAGTCGGAGAAGACAAAAAGTGGTAATCAATGGAGACCGCTCTTCTTAAACTAATGTTATTAGTGAAGTTCCCAGGGATTCGGTGTTGGGCCCATTGTTGTTTTCTATATTTATCAGTGATATAGATGAAGGTATATCAGGTTTAATGTCCAAGTTTTCAGATGATACAAAGGTTGCCAGGGTGGTTAATGACAGTATGCTACTGCAACAGGATCTAGAAAAGTTTGTCAAATGGGCTGAGAAATGGCAATTAGAGTTTAACATTGATAAGTGCTGAGTACTGCATATAGGTAGCAGTTACCCCAGATTGACTTACCAACTCTGTAGTACTACACTCAGGGGAGTGGAAAATGAAAAAGACCTGGGGATATTTGTGCAGTCAGAACTCCTCTGATTGTTTGGCCGTCGCGGAGTATAAACAGAAAATTTATTTATTTATTTATTATATGAAGTCTCTGGGTATTGTAGACAGGCTACCAGGACAGCTCATGGGGTTTTGTCAATGATATGCAGGAATTTGTTAGCATGGATAAGGAGGTGATTTTCCCCCGCATACTATAATGCAATGGTCAAGCCATATCTTGAGTAGTGCATACAGGTCTGGAGACCTCATTTTAAGAAGGATGTGGAGCTGCTAGAATGAGTACAGAGAAGGACAAAGAGATTGGTGAGTGGAACAAAGGGGTGCTCTCTCACCAAGAAAGGCTTAAGTTCTGCAAAATACAGAACTTAAGCCTTTCTTGGATCTTAAGCCGTCTGGAGACTAAGCACCCGTGAGGTGATCTGATTGAGGTGTTTAAGGCTTTGAATGGATTGAGCAAGCTCAATATTGATGGGATTCTTCCTCTTGCTTAGACCACATATTAGGGACAAAAATTCAAATTGATGAAGGATGGTTGCAGAATAGATGTGTGAAAGTTCGCCTTTAGCCAGCGGGTGATTGATTGCTGGAACACACTTTCATCTGTTATTATGGAAGTTGATAGTTCAAATAAATTCATTATGTTTGCCAAGAATCAATGGTACAACGGAAAGAGTTTTTTCTGTAGTAAATAAGTTGTGGATATCAACAAAAAAACAGCTGAAAGCAATACTATAAGTTAATATATTATTTAATGTCTCTTGTTTTTATTGTTAAAAAAAAAGTATGTATGTTTATTATTAGTATTATTTCACAGAAAAGAAACATAACCTTTTTTTCACTAAACAAGAATGAAAGTAGATTAAAAACATGACTCCTCTAATAAGTGTTTCTTGTTTCCTTCTAATAACTATTTTTCTAAGTTCACGCCCTTCATGCAACCTTCTGTTCCTTATGCAGCGTAATACGAGGGGTAGCTTTCCTTATTTAAAATATAACATTTCAAAATTTTAATATTTCTTATTATCCTATTTTTATTTGGTCTAAATTCAAAATATCGTTTTAAATTCAAAATGAAGACAGAGCTTCTTTACAAGAGAAAAGCGTGATAAGTTAGCATTCGTCCGATTTTAGGAATATTAGCGGGTCTCGATCACACAAGTTGTCTGTCCAACATGAGGGGTTCCTATACTGAATTTCAGCCTTTCTGTGAAAAAAAAAAAAAAAAAAAAATATATATATATATAGGCTATATATGTTTTTTTTTAAGAAGTGTGATATTTTATTTTATAAGTTTAGTTCAAAGAAGCATATGTATTTAATTTATATTTTGTGTGTGAATAATTTTTTATAAATAAAATATATATATATATATATGTGTATATTGTTCATTAAGTAAACACACTTGAGTAAATACACACTTGAGTAAAGTGTGTATCGATATAATATCCTATGTAAGATGCAACAGTAATGGCAAAAAAGAGATGAATTACTGCTTGTAACCTTGGCATTTTCCCAAGATTTCCCCATGTACCTTCCAAGTTCGAAGTTCAAGGACGGTTGATTACTTTAATTATGTACGAGAGTGTGTCTTAGCGCCTCAGCTTACGGACGCTTATCACATTCAAATTGAATATAGTTGGAGAAGGACGTTACGTGATGGTTTTCCACGAAATATAGTTTCCCATAATGACCACTCTTATACCACGTGAACACTTTATTTAGCTAATAACTAAATTTCTATATATTAAGGTAACGTTTCGGGAACCTTGCTGGAACCCATCCTCAGACCATACATCGGCTGTTGCCAGCCTCCTGCTTGCCGAATGCAATAAATAATAAATAAATTATCTGTTTATACTCCGGGACGACCATACTCGAGTTGACAAAATCGAGAGAATACAAAAAAGCACCGTATTTAGCAGTCACGGGCTTCAACCCCGATCACTGAAAGCACGTGTACTTATTTACCCTTTCACATGACCTTGCACATGGCTACGGCAGCCGAACGTCTGAATTCCGATAGAGTAGGTAGTAGGAATTGAGATATTTGGCAAAAATGAGGCATGCAACAGTCTATGTATGGTATGAGGATAGGTTCCGGCAAGGTTCCCGAAACGTTATCTTAATGTGTAGGGATTTAGTTATTAACTAAATAAACTATCTTAATATTCAAGTGGTATAAGAATGGTCATTATAGAAAACTAGATTAAATTCCAATCTTGTTTTGTTGTTTCATATAGGTAATAAAACTCTAATTATTTGTGAAATTTCCAAAATACTGCTTGTTAATTTAAAACTTCGGTTTGATTACAATCACTTATTCTAGCTGATCCTTAATTTTATTATAATTAAGTTTACTAAATTAAAGTTAAATTAGTATTACCAAATTAATATTAGTATTAAAGTTGCATAACGATTGAAGGAAGCGAACTTATTCTGCATCTGCCAAAAATAAATAAATAAATCCCTCATAATATTTCCATTTGGGGCTCGCATTTGGTGAGTATGGGCTTGGCACAGCCAGGGTTCTGAGCTGGATCTCATCAAAGCGCCTGACCGAAAAATATCATCAGAGACTCAGAAGCCTGCTAAAAGCAAAATTGAACGGCAGGAACACAGTTCAATCCATAAACACCTATGCAGCTCCAGTACTAACATACTCCTCTGGGGTCATAGACTAACACCTAGCTAGAGGATATCATGCGAAAGACAAGGACAATGATGACCAAGAGCCGCCAACACCACCCGAAGTCAGCAGTGGAGAGACTAACAATATAGCTCGGAAAGAGGGAGGAAGGGGTCTGATAGACTGTAAGAACCCTATTCTTACAAGTATCCATGATAATAGAAATATCCCGGAGAAAAGAAAATATAGAGTAAAAAAAATAAAATAAAATAAATGATGGTTTAGTAAAGTAAATCGGACGGTTTCCAGATTTGCGTGTGCTCGCTATCTCCAGTAACGTTAGGTAGGGGATAATACGGCGCACAATAATACAATGGGAGCACCGATAAAAGGCAGTCCTTGTTTATGATAAACAAAACGGGGGGCAGTTCTCTGATAGAATGGAATAAAGGGACCGCTTTTAACCCAAGAAGGTTCGGACTTTTAAGACTAAGAGGGAAGCGGTGACCCGCGATCGAACATACACCGAGATGGGTTAACTTGTCACTAGATGCAACAGGCCGACTCTGGGAGCACTTTAATAATTTCAAGGAACGGTAGCTTGAAACAAAGCATGACTAAAGGAGTAAGTGGACCGGGATGGATATATGGAAGAATCTAGAAACTTCTAAGCTCCCAGAAGTTCAGGCGAAGCTTCTGGAAAATTCAAGAAGTGGGAAGTCCCTTTGGAAAGGATAAGGGCCTCGACACGGAAGTAGTAAGGGCGAGCGAATGAGGATGAAGAGGTAGATAGTGATCGGGTCATGATTGGCTAAAAATTAGGGGGGGGTAGGAAAGAACAAAAGGCGATGCGGGGAAGAGAAGAGAAGAGAAGAGAGGATTGTTGTTTTTTCGAGTCAGAAATTAAGGAGGAGTTGGGGCCGGTGTGTTAGGGACAGTTCGAAAGGCGAGTCCTGGAAGAGAATAGTCGCTGCTGAAAAAAAGGATAACCCAATCATCAGGGCAAGAATGAAAAAGCGAACCG
This sequence comes from Mastigoproctus giganteus, assembly GCF_048544385.1. NCBI lineage: Eukaryota > Metazoa > Arthropoda > Arachnida > Uropygi > Thelyphonidae > Mastigoproctus > Mastigoproctus giganteus. The sequence continues at coordinate 77,235,359 of NC_143582.1, forward strand.
ACCTGAGCAGTATGGAAGAAACCGAAGGTCTCTGTATTGAAAGATAAGAGAGAGATATAAAAAAAAAAAAAAAAAAAAAAGGAGTGGAGGAGAAAAGAAAGAGAACTTTGAAAGGTCCTGGTTTTCGATAGAGCAGAGAAGCGAAACCTGACGATTCGGATCGTCAGGTTTCACTTCTCTTTCAAGCGACTCAGTCAAGCATCTTGAGTCGTGAAACGATTCGGATACCCAGAGCAAACGGGGGGGGGGGAGAAAATGAGTACCCTGACGAGATTTAACAGTTACAGAACAGAGAGAGGTGAGAGTTAGGATGGAAAGCAGATTCCAATAGAAAAATAGCCGCCCACTAGCCAGACGACGATTTCCAGGAGGATCCTGACAATGCCCTATATATAAAAGATGATGGCCGCCCTGAGCAGAAACAAAGAAAAGTCTGCAGAGAGATCCACTCAGCAGCATATGTAAGTACTAGATAAGTACACAGTACTAGGTTAAGAAAGGAAAGGACTTTAGAGAAAGTACTTTTAAATTAATAGAGAGTTTGAACATGTACTAATATAAAGGGAAGTAAGGGAGTCTGATAGGCAAATTGGACTTATTATATAGATAAGATATAAGGACTGTAAGCTTAGTTCTATGTACACGTAAGAGATATCTTGAGACGTAAGAATGTCAAACACCTTATTTTGGAAGGGGTAATTAAGGGAAATTTAGGAAAGAACATATAGATATATAGTTAAATATATATATATATATTCAGAAGTGTATGCCGTGTCCACTACTGTAAATTTCTACTGTAAGGATAATGAACAGTGTTTTGTGAGATGTTAACTTGGACCTGATGGGGCTATTGCCAAGAGACATTAAGAAACATAGTGATGTGTTGGTATTATTATATTGTCTTTACACCATTGCACACGTTTAATGCTATAAATATAACAATTTTGCCTACTAATGATGTATATATATATATAATCTTTATTGTATACAAACGTGGTATATACAATATACCCTTCACAGCAGCAATGCCAGGGACAGCAATGTACTCAGTTAATTTGTCTTGTAAATAGTGTGAATAAACAATATTATATATGATGCACCTGAGCTGTGTCCGTCTTTTCTGAATACCCAGCCAAACCGGAGGAGGTCTACATGAAGTACTAGACCCCCTTGAATCTGAAATTTTCTGAAAAATTAAACGAGTCAGGTGTTAATGTAGGAGGGGTAAAAACTGGAGGTATAAAAGAATAAAAATCTGGTGGTATAAAGGGATATTAAGAATTTTATAAAGTTATAGAAAAAAAGAAATAACCCCCCCTCTCACAAGACCCGATAGAGTAACAAAAAAACAGCGATAGGTAACCTGAAGGATTACTCCGAGAACAACACAACACCACTCCACCAGGCCATAAGGTAGATAGATAAGTGGTATACCCCACTCAACCTAAGCGAGGAGCCCCCTCCCGCCCAGACGGCACAAGAAAAGAAGCTAGAAAGATGAGCAAAGAAGACACTCCATGGCAGACACTACAATGACCTCCATCAAGATCACATAGATAACATTGCTTCCAATGCATGGCTTCCAAGCGGGACGCTCTTCCCCGAGACTGAAGGATTCATGCTCGCCATCACACATTAATCAGGTAATCAACACCGGAAACTATAGAAACTACATCGCAAAGGAGCCCGGAATGTCAGATGACACATGTCGACGATGCCACCTGGCCTCAGAAACGATCCAGCACATCACAGGGGAATGCAAGGTGGACACCCAGACTGAGTACGCCCGTAGACACGACCACGTAGCCAGGATAATACATCAGAAGCTAGAGCTAGCAAGGAAACGCCTGTTGACCAAAGAAAGTGTACCATACTACAAGTATTGATGCTCCACCGGTATCCACATTAATCTCTGACCCTAGGAGGGCAAGAGGGGAGCACCCCGACTCCTGTCTCCCTCTACGTCTTACGCTGTCAAACATCGATTCCCTGAGGAACATGTTTCCAGCCAATTGTCTTTGGATCTTCAATAAATTTAGGATCCACCCTGATAGGTTCTGTGAAGACAAGCCCTACAGGAAGGAAATCCTCAAGAACTGCTACCAGATTATGAACTTATAATACTCACCTGCTCCTGGACAGACTGTTTTTTTTTTTTTTTTTTAACTTGCCTATTTGTATTTGACAAAGACTTTTTATCATCATGCAATCATATGTTTGTATATTACTGTATATTTTGCATTATTGTATATTTAATCCTGTAAATGTCTCGGGTCGAGCACGCATGTACTGTTGTTAATTGTATATGCGTTCCTCGCACCTTAGTCTGTAAATATTCACACCCTTCTGGCACAGAGCCGTCCCGGGGTGACCCAAGGTTTCTTGGGAAATAAGCTGATTTTAATAATAATAATAATAATAAGTACGAACCTCAAGCAATACTAGAGACCCCAACCCACAAGCTGTACTGGGACCACGCCATAATAACGGATAAGACCATCCCGCACAACAAACCGGACATAACCCTTGTGGACAAGATGGAAAAGGCTACCTACCTGACTGACATAGCGGTGCCCAACACTAGCAATGTCCAGAAAACCCATGAGGAAAAATATTAGAAAGTACACGAACCAGAGACATGTGGTCAAGGAGACGTGGCATACTTTGTATGTAAGAAGTAACGACCACCAAGATCATCATCATGCATACCACCGATATGGTGCCAAAGACCCTACATAGCAGCCTAGCAGCAATAGATCTCCCAGAGAACACCTACAAGGAACTCCAGAAAGTCGCAATCCTAAACACCTGTAAGATAGTCAGAGAGTTTCTCGACCAAGAGTAACACCAGACATAACAACTGCCCTGTGTACTTCTTAGCAGTACCCGTCACGGAGTGGAATCCCCCAAATCAGGAAAAAATAATATAAGAGCAATAATAATAATAATAATAATTTCTAAAAGGTGCCTATCCAATTCTTCCTAAAATTTTATCAAACTTTCCACCTCGGCCAGCCTTGGAGGCAACTATAAGAAACAATAGATGTTCGATCATTAATAGCTTTGCTACTCCACTTCAACCTTTACTCTTGAAAATTAAAGTGAACAGTGGAGTAGTCTTAAAAAAAAAAACAGGTATTATAACGATAAAGAATGATAGGAATAAAAATTTTATTCAATTTATAACCCGACTTAATAAAACACAAATTAAGTATTTTATTATTTTTTGTTAATCTAGAAAATTTGTTTAAGAATGTAATAATTAGCTTTGTATTTGATCAAATGCACAACAATAACTTGTTGATAAGGATTTTAAAATCCTTAATGAATTTATCATGTAATGAAATTACAATTAACTAATAAATATTGTTAAGACCCTTGATTTTAAGTAATTAAATGTCCTCAAAACATTAATGAAACCACGCGAATTGCTATCAGATTAATTTTCTGGTGCAAAAAGTACCACATTAAATAACTTCCACACAACAGAACTACTTATTAATTGGTGTGTTACTAGATTCTATGTAGAATCTTGTCACGTGTCTAACCAGGAACGACTGAAAGCTGGGATTTACTGTACAGGTTAGGCGACTATTTCAAATACTCTGCTACCCTGCACAGTTAGTAGCAGTAAAAGCACTTGCTCTTCCTCTCACCAGTTTTATTTTTTTCCAGATTGCAACGTTGTCACTTAAAAACGTGTGGATTTTCGTTGCCTCTTATTCTGCTGTTTGTTATTAACATGTGCATTTAGATAGAATCAGGCCACATCTGCGAAAAAAAAAAAAAATACATCCAATCTGGTGGCGCTATTTCGAACGAACTGACATCATTAACTCTCTGCTATGTCTCATTTCCTAAGCTTATGCATACTTTGAATGTAATTAAAAAGTAAACTTCAAAGGTCATGTAGTCTTGTGCGGACCCCCATTCCATAATCAGGTTTGCTGAGTAAGTTCTCTGATTTTTGCCAGATTTTTATTACTGAGTACTGATGGTTGACCGAACTGGCTCTTTTAGTATTAATATCCCTAGCTGAGGAACAATCAGTGAGAGGACATATTTTCAAGTTATTAGGAATCGGACAATGTGGAAATGTTTCTCCCTTTTCCCTACCCATCCCCATTCTGCCACTCTGATCCGCGAAGTTCAATGAAGTAAACGCGTTGCATCTGTGAATAATTGTCTTTGCTCTAAAACCACTGTACACCCAATTAACACAGTCATGAAGGCTGAGGGTCACAGCCACAACAGTGCACGTTAGGGTGATATGGCAACACATATTGACTTATCAAAATACAAAAAACCATTTTGTGAAGATACATTTCTTTTTTTAAAACAGCATAATCAGTAGTAACCTATTATGCAACAGTTATTCGGATTGCCTCACATTTCTACCTAACCAATAATGTTTTATCATATTCAGAACAATTGTTTACTTTCATGTCGCGTGAAGGACATATATGAATGCAATAAATCCATTCGGATTGAGGATTATGAAAATAGCACACAGAGTCACGTGAACGTCATGCTTAATATTTAGATGAAGGTTATGAGTTTTAATTATTTTTTAGTAATTAATCAATTAATTTCTTAACTCTTAACTTCATCTTAGTAAGAGTAAGAGTTTAATCAGAGCTTAAGAGTTTAATTCAGCCAAAGAAACCAGCATGGAACAATTACAGACAATCAGATGATTCCGATTTCTATGAGCATCGTCTGTAATTGTTCCATGACTGTTTCTAGTGAAACTCTTAGCCTCACCTGTCATCCATCTTGGCATGTTACGTTTACGAACTTGACTAGACAGAGATTTTGTAGATATTACTTACTATCGGTAACGGTATCAAATCGACGTGTCACAAACCAAATTTTTTTTTTTTTTTTTTTAACCAAATTTAGTCGATTTATTAACCAACTGTTATATCAAATTATCTTCTATAAGTAGATTATAGACCTAGTCAGGAGCCTTAGTTTATTCTAAATTGAGATAGCGAGATTTCGAAGCTAATCAATACTTACGAGTCCGTAGAAATACCGTTCGTGAATTCCCGCCATTTTTACACGATAGCATAAGCTTAGTGTCGTATAGTGCATAATATAATATTGCCAATTAATCAGTAAATCTATTAATCTTGATAAACTTTATTGTCAATTAAATTGTACTTTTAACTCTATATATATATATATATATATATATATGTAACGACTTAATCTAACAAATAATTAATACATAACTATAGTGGTACACGTGATACGGAAGTTGTATAAAGGGAACTCGTAGAAAACACTAGATACCGAAAAAAATATATATATAACATAACTGTTTTGGGATATAACTTAAGGATTTAATTTTTGTTTTGAATTTTATTGAATTAAATCGGAATCATGACTCTGACCAGAGCAGCAAAGCAAAAGGCTCAAGCTAATGGGAGTGCTGTGGTTCAGGGGAGAACTGAGGGGGGCAGTTGCCCTCTGAATCACAGTCTATTAAAATGCACTGTTTGCTTGATGTTTGCGGAGCAGTCGGGTACGGGACATGATACTGCCAAGGGGGATGTCTTTGTGTGTGCACGATGTAAGGAGTGCAAGGAAATCAGGCGACAACTCAGCGTTGTTATGGGCCTTTATGAGAGCTTGAAGGACAGGGTGGATGCCCTCGAAGGAAATAAATTGAGGGGCCCATCAAGCTCTCAGCTGCCCACATCAACGCCAGAGCTTGCACTTGGTCATCAGGCAACACAGAAGCAGCCCCCTAGGCAGAATGCGCTGGTCCCACAGGAACTAGTAGTTGTTGGTGACTCTATTGTCAGGGAAACGGGGAACATCCTTTGTAAAAAGGATAGGTGGAATAGGACCAGGGTATGTCTGCCAGGGGCAAAGGTTGATGACGTTGTAGAACGGATATCATCTTTTAAGGGCACAAAAGGTGATATAGTTGTACACGTTGGCACTAATGATATTAAGAGTAGGAGACCGGCGGAATTACTTAGCAAGTACAGGTCACTGTTGAAAAAAAGCCGTGAATTAGAGTTGAACTTGAAAGTGTCTGCAATTCTGCCCAGACACGATAGGAGGGAGTATATGATGAGAGCCTTGTCGATCAATTCGGCCCTGGAGGGATTGTGCAAGGCTCAAGGGGTAGAATTTTTTTCAGCCTGGACTGTACTTGTTAACAGGAGAGATTGCTTCTACAGGGATGGGATACACTTAAATAGAAAGGGTGCAAGAATTTTTGCTGATGCTGTCGAGGCAATGTTAGGAGGGTCGGAAAACTGCTAGTTGGGGGGATACAAGGACTAATAGATTAACAGTAGCCAGTGGCAGAGGTGGAAGTGATTCTTGCACTGCTTCTATTGAAATGAGCAGAAGTCTGAAAAACAGGATGCAGGATATTTCAGAGACTTCTGGTAATCATTGCGGTACAAGTAAACACATGGGTTGTGTTAGGGTAGCTAAGAATAGAAACAGGTGCATGTATACCTGCGTGTATACCAATGCTAGGAGTTTGGTAAATAAATTTGATGAATTTGAGGTATTGCTCAAAACATCAAAGGCAGATATTGTTGGGATATCAGAGACGTGGTGTCACACAGATATAAGTAATGCGGAACTGGAATTTGGGGAATACAGTGTGTATAGAAAGGATAGACAGGACAGGAGGGGAGGAGGGGTTATGCTATTAATTAAGAAACACATAAAGTCCAAGGAAGTGAAGCCAGTCGACATCGATGGACAGGGCAGCGTCGAGTCAGTTTGGTGTGATATAAGCATAGGTAAATCAAAATTGAGAGTAGGAGTGTGCTATAGGCCTAATGACTCTGATGAGTATAATAAGATATTGTACAGGGAAATAGAGTGGGCCAGTAAATCAGAGAGTCTTATAATGGGGGACTTTAATTTCCCAGATATTGACTGGAATTTGTGGGTTGGTCACTCGCACACTAGCAAGGCTTTTGTGGATTTATTGGATGATTGTTTTCTACATCAGCATGTTCGTGAGGCAACGAGAGGGAGCAATACTCTTGATCTGATTATCAGTAGTGATTCCTCATGCATTAAGAACCTGCAGATAAATGAACCACTAGGTGGCAGTGATCACAGTGTGTTGAAGTGGGATTTACTCAAGGAGGTAACTACCATCAGAGGTAAAGGGAAGGGTTTTTGTTTTCGTAAAGGCGACTATGATGGTCTGAGACAGTATTTAAATTCTATACAGTGGGACCAACTGATGATGTTACCAACAGCAAACTCAAAATGGGAAGCATTCAAGGAACTAATCTTGGAGGCTACCAGGCTTTACATACCAACTAAGAAATATTGTTCAAGGTTTAGGCCTAAATGGTTGTCAGATGAACTAATGAGACATGTGGCAGAGAAGAAAAATGCATGGGATACATACAAATTAATGGGTGACATGGAAGCCTATGATAGATATAAGTTGGTCTGTAACCAAGTCACAAAGGAGATTAGGCAGGCAAAGGCAGACTATGAAAAATCCTTGGCAAAGGATGCAAAGAAAAACAGAAAAGAGTTCTTTACATACTTGAACTCGAAAAGGAAAGGGATGAATCAGATTGGTCCACTGGATATTGATGGTTCAACAGTTGAGGATCCTGCTCAGGTGGCTAATAATCTAAACGAGTATTTTGCATCTACATTCACGCATGAGGAGTTATTCAGGAAGGAGAATGATGTAGGTAAAGTAAACATTGGCAGTGAGCTGGATGATTTTGTAATAACTGAGAGGAAAGTGGAGGAGAGATTGTTGGGGATAAACATAAAAAAGGCACCTGGGGTGGATGGGATCTATCCAGTTATATTAAAGGAGGCAGCAAAGGAAGTAAGCAAACCCTTAGCCATAATTATGAGAGCTTCCTTGGACTCAGGGGAGGTACCTATGGACTGGAGATGTGCAAATGTGACCCCAATTCACAAAGGAGGTTCAAAGGCTGACACAAGTAATTATAGACCTGTTAGTTTAACTTCTGTTCCAGGTAAATTAATGGAGGCACTGGTTAAAGAAGCACTGCAGGATCATCTAGACAAGAATTCAGTTATAGCTCAGACGCAGCATGGTTTTGTTAAGGGCAGGTCTTGCCTGACCAATTTGATTGGATACTATGATGTAGTCACAAAAGAACTGGATGCAGGGAATAACTTTGATATTATATATTTGGATCTTAGAAAGGCTTTTGATACTGTTGCACATGGAAGACTGCTGCACAAATTGGAGCAGTGTGGCATTGGAGGCAAATTGCTGCTATGGATAAGGGGATAGTTGAGTGGCAGAAGACAGACAGTGGTAATCAATGGACACTGCTCAACGTGGACTAATGTTATTAGTGGAGTTCCTCAAGGTTCAGTGTTGGGTCCGTTGTTGTTTTCGGTGTTTATGAATGATATTGATGATGGGATATCAAGTTTAATGTCCAAGTTTGCAGATGATACAAAGGTTGGCAGGGTCGTTAAGGGCAATACTGACGCTATGCTGCTGCAACAGGATCTGGACAGGTTGAACAGATGGGCTGAGAGGTGGCAAATGAGGTTTAACATCAACAAATGCAAAGTGCTGCATATGGGAAACAGTAACCCCAGAGCAACGTATCAACTCTGCGGTACTACACTGACAGTGGTGGAGAATGAAAAGGACCTGGGGGTAATTGTGCAGGCAGATATGAAGTTCTCTGAGCAGTGCAGACGAGCTGCAAGAGTAGCTCATGGTGTCTTGTCAATGATATACAGGAATTTTTCTAGCAGGGATAAGGAGGTGATTATTCCCTTGTATAAGGCAATGGTAAGGCCACATCTTGAGTACTGTATACAGGTCTGGAGGCCTCATTTCAAGAAGGATGTAGAGCTGCTGGAACGGGTACAGAGAAGGGCAACAAGATTAGTAAATGGAACAAAGGGTTGCTCTTACGAAGAAAGGCTTAAGTTTTGCAAATTACAGAGTCTGGAGACTAGGCACCGGCGAGGTGATCTGATAGAGGTGTATAAGGCTTTGAATGGTTTGAGCATGCTCAATGCCAATGGGATTCTTCATCTTTCTCAGAATAATCACCTCAGAGGGCATAAATTCAAATTGAGGAAGGACGGATGTCGGATAGATGTGCGGAAATTTGCCTTTGGCCAGCGGGTGGTTGGTTGGTGGAACCGACTTCCATCACTGGTTGTTGAAGTTGATAGCCTAAACAAATTTAAAGCTCAACTGGACAGGTATTTCGAACGAACGGAGGGGTGAAATGGGAGTGGGTTTTTTTTTTTTTTTTTTTTTGTTTTTTTTTGGCTGATGCTGAATAAGCTTGCTTTCTTGCATCATATGCCTCTGCTAATGCTAATGCTAATGCTAATGCTAACTTCGAGGATAATTGAATATTTCCCATAGTATATTTGTATCCGACAAATATCTCATTCCATTTTAGTTCCCTTTCTTGAAATTGAAGCTCTCGCCTTTACCTTTGACCACATGGAGTCTTTGTCCTTTGACCTTTGATCACGAAGTCATGATCATGTTCATGGGTACATCTAAAGAACATAATCATGGATCATGTTCTTTAGATGCACCCACTGAAAACTGAAAGCATTAAAAAAAAAGAGAAATAGAGGGCTCTTCTCGTTCTGAAAATTATGTGAATCCATAACAAGAGAGTAAATCAAATAGTTCACTTAATTGCGGTGAAAGTTCCATAGAAGGCACGGCAGAAATGACACAGTTTAACAGCTTTTCTCAATGATATTTACAGTCAAAAACAAGCTCGGATCTCTGGAGAACGTTAAGGAAACGCCAGGTTGCTATAAAATGAGTGATATAATAATCTCAGAGGGGCGTTTGTTTGAAAAGCTACTGAAGTTAAGTGAGGGCATGGCTCCAAGGAAAGATGATATGTAATCAGTAATAATTAAAAAGGCTGCATGTCATATTAAACCGGAATGTTAATGTGAGCGTCAATGGAATCCGGGAGATCCCCTTGGAATGAAGGAGTGCTAATATATTCCCAATCCATGAAGGTGATGTTAAAGAGAAGTTGGATGACTATGGACCAGTGAGCTTGACCTGTGTGGTAGGGAAAATCGTATATTCTTGATTACGATGCGATTATTGACCATCGCGACAAGAATAGTATCTTGAATAGATCACAGCATGAGTTCTTTAAGGGAAGGTCATACTGACCAAGCTGGCAAACTACTATGTCATTAAACATTAAACAATTGAATGAAGGTAACAAGTACCATCCCACGTGGAAGAGTGTTATATAAACTGGAAGAGGCTGGAGTCACTGGTAAGATCCTACGCTAGATCGCAGGTAGAGGGTTATCGTAAATTATCATTCTTTAGAGTAGACCAGTGCAACAAGCGGGGGTCCCCTCCTATTTATAATTTTCATAAGTGATATTGGCGACGGTATCCGAGGGAAGCTGTTAACGTTTACTGATGGTATGAAGGCTGATTAACCGATTCAATCCTTCAGCCGATCCAAGGCGGAACGCTTAGATCGGTTGTACATATGGTCCGAAAAATGGCAAGTAAAGTTTAATTTTTTCTAAAAGTGAGGTTATGCATATAGGGAATCAGAAAAAAAAAAGTTCAGAATGTTCTGCACTTTATACCAGAAACTTTATTTTTCTAAAAACTAGGTATGTGAGGCAGAGAAAATTTCAAAGGTGAGGCGGCTGGTCGAGGTACAATCTAAAGTTGTGGCTTAAATGTGTTTGCAACTGTTATTGCTAAATTGTAGTTGAAACTGTTATTGCACTGAATTTACATAAACACTGGAAGAATAGCCTGGACGTTTCATCATCTCTGGTGGTGAGATGGTGAAACTACACTTCACAGAAGATTCACTAGGACATCACTCAACGATACTATACATAACTACGTATAATTTAGTATACAATATGTAGGAATTATTGCTTGAAAGAAGAAAAAGTCGCTGTCATAGAGTAGGGCCTCGATTATCCGCGCTTCTATTAACCGAAGTTTCTTAACCGAATCAGCCGGCCAATGCAAGAAGAAAAGGATAGCACAGCACGAAATTGTATATTGTTTATTCGACAGCGTGCAACCAACCAATGCTCAAACTAGAAAACAGGAACTCTGATATTTGGATACTAAGATTAAATTATGTATCTGCTTAAACTTTTAATTGACAGGGGCCATCTTAATCTTTTGGAAAACTTTTCTGGAATGTGTAACAACAGAAACCTTTTGTGCGCAATATAACAGCTGAATATGACCAAAATATGTTAGTATGCTGTATAAATATAACGAAAGCGTAATATATAAGAAAAGTAATTAATCAGTGCATTTAAAACCTGATAAATAGTGTTTAAATAGTTTTATTAAATGTCCTAAGAGTGAATAAAATTAGGAATTTAGTACATACAACTTTTAATGCACATTTTACACATATAACACTTCTGTATTGTGTTTTGTTCGATAATAACCTTTTAAAAATTATTTCGCAATGTTTTTTACCGTAATTATTGTATGTAATATAAATACTGCATAGTATGAAATTAATTCCAATCCCTATAAACGTTAGTAAAAATATCGGGTTTCTCTTACCCGAGATTTCTGTTATTCAAGCTAGCTTCCATCTCATTCACCTCGGATAATCGAAGTCTCACTCTGATTTTTACATAATAACAATTATATAGATTTTAAAAATTAATATAATTTTTATATTAATTTATATTGTTTTATATTGTACTTAATACGTAGTCATATAGTTATAGTTACGCTGGTTATTTTTTATTTTAATTTAGATAAAGAGTTTTTGTGGATTTTACTTACGATAGGTAAAACCGTTATTTTTGTTCGATTTTTGTAGCCATTGTTTTTGTATATAGGGAATTCAAAGTTTTTGTAGGGAATTCAAATTTTTTAATTGAGGTAGCTCTAACGCATAATTATATAGTAATACGCTTCACTGTTTCTATTTCATAGTTTCTATTCAAATATTACTGACATTTAATTTATTGATTTTATTAATTTAAACTACCATGCCCCGAACTAGAGCAGCAAAGCAACGGGCACAAAGTGGCAGGAGTGTTGTGACTCGGGGGAGAACTGAGGGGGGCGATTCTCCAACGCGTCACAGCCTAAAAAAATGTGCAACTTGTGAAATGTTTGCCGAACTCTCTGGAACGGAACATGATATTGCCATGGGGGGATGTCTTTGTGTGTGCGCGATGTAAGGAGTGTAAGGAAATCAGGCGACAACTCAGCGTTGTTATGGGCCTATATGAGAGTTTGAAGGACAGGGTGGATGCCCTCGAAGGAAATAAATTGAGGGGCCCATCAAGCTCTCAGCTGCCCACATCAACGCCAGAGCTTGCACTTGGTCATCACGCAACACAGCGGCAACCCCCAAGGCAGAATGCGCTGGTCCCACAGGAACTATTAGTTGTTGGTGACTCTATTGTCAGGGAAACGGGGAACATGCTATGTAAAAAGGATAGGTGGAACAGGACCAGGGTATGTCTGCCACGGGCAAAGGTTGATGACGTTGTAGAGCGGATATCATCTTTCAAGGGCACAAAAGGTGATATAGTTGTACACGTTGGCACTAATGATATTAAGAGTAGGAGACCGGCAGAATTACTCAATAAGTACAGGTCACTGTTGAAAAAAAGCCGAGAATTAGGGTTGAATTTAAAAGTGTCTGCAATTCTGCCCAGACACGATAGGAGGGAGTATATGATGAGAGCCTTGTCGATCAATTCGGCCCTGGAAAGATTGTGCAAGGCTCAAGGGGTAGAATTTTTTTCAGCCTGGACTGTATTTGTTAACAGGAGAGATTGCTTCTACAGGGATGGGATACACTTAAATAGAAAGGGTGCAAGAATATTTGCTGATGCTATCGAGGCAGTGTTAGGTGGGTCGGAAAACTGCTAGCTTGGGGGGATACAAAGACTAATAGTTTAACAGTAACCGCAGGCAGAGGTGAAGGTGATTCTTGCACAACTTCTATTAGAATAAGAAGTGACCTGGAGCGAGGGGTGTTGGGGGTTTCAGGGACGGATCGCAGTCATCCTGGAATAGTTGGGTATATGGGATGTGTTAGGGTAACAAGGAATAGGCATAGGAGCATGTATGCTTGCATGTATACCAATGCTAGAAGTATAGTAAATAAATTTGATGAATTTGAAGTGTTGGTCAAGACATCAAAGGCGGATATTGTTGGGATAGCAGAGACGTGGTGTCACAAAGATATAAGGAATGCAGAACTGGAATTTGGGGAGTACAATGTGTACAGAAAGGATAGACAGGACAGAAAGGGAGGAGGTGTTATGCTGTTAATTAAGAAAAACATAAAATCAAAAGAAGTGCATCCAGTTGATATAGATGGACAGTGCACTGTTGAGTCAGTTTGGTGTGACATAAGCACTGCAAAAGCAAAAATAAGAGTAGGAGTGTGTTATAGGCCTAATGACTCGAATGAGTACAATGAACAATTGTACAGAGAAATAGAGTGGGCCAGTAAATCAGAATGTCTTATAATGGGGGATTTTAACTTCCCAGATATTGACTGGAACTTGTGGGTTGGTCACTCACACACTAGTCAGACTTTTGTGGAGATATTGGATGATTGTTTTCTGCAGCAGCATGTTCGAGAGGCAACCAGAGAAAGTAATACTCTTGATCTGGTTATCAGCAGTGATCAATCGTGTATTAAGAATTTGCAGATAAAGGAACCACTAGGTGGCAGTGATCACAGTGTGCTGAAGTGGGATTTACTCAAAGAGGTAACTACCGTCAGGGGTAAAGGAAAGGGTTTTTGCTTCCGTAAAGGGGAGTACAGTGGTCTCAGACAGTTTTTAAATTCTGTACAGTGGGATCGACTGACGATGTTACAAACAGTAAATTCTAAGTGGGAAGCATTCAAGGAATTAATCGTGGAAGCTACTAGACTTTTCATACCGATGAAGAAATATTGTTCAAGGTTTAGGCCTAAATGGTTATCAAATGAACTAATGAGACTCGTGACAGAGAAGAAAAATGCATGGGATGCATATAAATTATCAGGCGACGCAGAAGCCTGTAGCAGATATAAGCTAGTCTGTAATCAGGTCACAAAGGAGGTTCGGCAGGCAAAGGCGGATTACGAGAAATCTTTGGCAAAAGATGCTAAGAAAAACAGCAAGGATTTCTTTACTTATATAAACTCTAAAAGGAAGGGGCTGAATATGATTGGTCCACTTGACATCGATGGTTCGACTGTTGATGATCCTGCTCAGATAGCAAACAAACTGAATGAGTATTTTGCATCTACATTCACACGTGAGGAATCATTACAGTTTGAAAATGGAAGAAGGTTATCAAATTGTAGCAGTGTGCTTAATGATTTTGTAATAACTGAGAGCAAAGTGGAGGAGAAATTGTTGAAGTTAAACATAAGAAAGGCACCTGGGGCGGATGGGATCTATCCAGTTATATTAAAGGAGGCGGCAAAGCAACTAAGCAAACCCTTAGCCATAATTATGAGAGCATCCTTGGATTCAGGGGAGGTTCCCACGGACTGGAGATGTGCAAATGTATCCCCAATTCACAAAGGAGGTTCGAAGGGTGACACGAATAATTACAGACCAGTTAGTTTAACTTCTGTTCCGGGTAAAATAATGGAGTCACTGGTTAAAGATGCATTGCAGGATCATCTAGACAAGACTGCAGCAATAATTCAGACACAGCATGGGTTTGTTAAGGGAAAGTCTTGTCTGACAAATTTGATTGGTTATTATGATGTGGTCACAAAGGAACTGGATGCAAAAAATAATTTTGATATCATATACTTGGATTTCAGGAAAGCTTTTGACACTGTTGCGCATGGAAGACTACTGTACAAATTGGAGCAGAATGGTATTAAGGGTAAGTTGCTACAATGGATAAAAGGATGGTTAAGTGGGAGAAGACAGAGGGTGGTAATCAATGGGTGCTGCTCTTCGTGGACTAATGTTATTAGTGGAGTCCCACAGGGTTCGGTGTTGGGTCCACTGTTGTTTTGTATATTTATCAATGATATTGATGAAGGTATATCAGGCTTAATGTCGAAGTTTGCAGATGACACGAAGGTTGGCAGGGTTGTTAATGACAGTAATGGCAGTGTGCTACTGCAACAGGATCTAGATAATTTGGGCAGATGGGCTAAGAAGTGACAACTGAAGTTTAACCTTGACAAATGCAAAGTACTGCATATGGGTAAAAGTAACCCCAGAGAAACGTACCAACTGTGTGGTACTACACTTAAGGTGGTAGAAAATGAAAAAGACCTGGGAGTAATTGTGCAGTCAGATATGAAGTTTTCTGAGCAATGTAGACAGGCTGCTAGGGCAGGTCATGGGGTTTTGTCAATAATATATAGGAATTTTGCTAGCAGGGAAAAGGAGGTGATTGTCCCTCTGTATAAGGCAATGGTCAGGCCACGCCTTGAGTACTGCGTACAGGTCTGGAGGCCTCATTTTAGGAAGGATGTAGATTTGCTTGAGCGTGTACAGAGAAGAGCAACACGATTGGTGAGGGGAATGAAGGGATCCTCTTACCAAGAGAGGCTTAAGTTCTGCAAATTGCAGTGGCTGGAGACTAGGCACCTGCGCGGTGATCTGATTGAGGTCTATAAGGCCTTGAATGGGTTGAGCACGCTGAATTCTGATGGGATCCTCCCACTTGTTCAGAATACGAACCTACGGGGACATAAATTCAAATTAAGAAAGGATAGATGTAGAATAGATGTGCGGAAATTTGCCTTTAGCCAGCGGGTGGTTAATTGCTGGAACAAACTTCCATCTGTCGTTGTGGAAGTTGATAGGTTAAATAAATTTAAGGAGGAACTGGACAGGCAATTGGAGGGTATGGTGTGATTTTTTTTTTTTTTTTTTTTTTTTGGCTGATGCTGCATAAGCTCCTACACTTGCTTTCTTGCATCAAGTGCCACTACTACTACTACTACTACTACTACTATAATAACAATTATATAGATTTTAAAAATTAATATAAATAGAGTAATTCCAATAGCAGATTTAGCGTCCTACAGGCCTTGACGCACATTTTTTCTGGGTTGTCTGTCATAAAGAAAAAAAAAAAAAAAAAAAACTGTTAAAAAATTAAAAGAAAGATATATTTATTTTCTTGAACGTTTTTATTTCGATTTGGCGGTCGACATTTCAAGATCCTACTGCAACTACTCAACTGCTACCGTGCAACCCTGCAATACAACATGCAAATTGCCTATGAACACACACTAAATACTAAGCCCTGCTCGGAGAATCATTAAGCGTTAATCAGGCAGTAAAATATCCATTAATTGATTACAAGCCTCTGTATTGAATCCTGCTTGCGCCAGTAAACCCAAAACCAAACCAATTGAATCCTGCATTATGACTAATAGATTTCGTGTCCATATCAATTAGACATATTTCGTACAAAACACATTCTTCTTCTTCACAAAGTTTCACGATTAACAAATATTTCAGCATTTGGGTGCAAATATCATTATATCCTTAGGGCCTGTGTAATGGATGCGTAGAGTATTTATTTACTAGATCAGGACATATAACTAATAGTAAATCAAACAGTCAGATTCTTGATGGCTTAACGCTTTTGGAAACGTCGCCTTTTCATCAGAAAAGTGGAAACGGGAGTTCCAGTGCGGTCGTACAAGTGTCTTTGACGATCCAAGAGAAGGAAGGTCATCAACATCCACAGACAGTGAGATGGTTGCAAAGGTTGAGCAGCTGGTGCTGAGTAACAGATGTGACAATTAATTTCATCGCAAATGCAGTGGGAATTAGTTATGGGTCTGCCCACAGCATTTTACATGACCATCTGCACATGTCTAAGGTCTCCGCACGATGGGTTCCAAGATTGCTGACGCCTTTGCAGAAGCAATGTCGAATGCGGCTTCGAACTACTGCAGCACCCACCCTGTTCTCCTGACCTAGCACCGTCAGACTTCTCGTTTTGAGAAATGAAGAAACCATTGCGTGGACTCCTCTTTGATTCGTCTCAGAAAGTCATCAATGAAGTGGAATCGTGGTTTCAGGCAAAAAGTGCAGACTTCTATGATCAAGGCATTAAACAACTGATCCATAAATGGCAGAAATGTGTTACTGTACATGGAGAGTACATACAAAAAGGATTAAAGTTCCTGTAAAGTTTCACCTTTCTAGGTTTATTATTTCTAGGTGAAGGTACAAACTTTTTGATACCCTCTCGCATAGAAGGTGGCTATGATACAGTTGATGAACATCATTTTCGTTTTGGCTCTGATCAATTTTTATGTTAAAGTTTGTGCGCGTGCACACACAAAATATTTCTACGCGGTGGTATTTTTTTTTTATCAAGGTTATGAAATAATAACTCAGAAAGTATTTCAAAACCTGTTGCCGCGACAAATTTAATTCTTCTCTTTTCTCATAAACGGATATCCCATAGATGAGCGCTTTCATCAAGTGAGTTTCCGTGCCAAAATGATCTCTCTCTCTCTGTTCATAAACCATGATAGCATTTTGAGATGCATGCATTAAGCGGAAACATTACTTCCCCCTCCCTCCTTTTTTGCACGTAAGCATTCGACGCACGCGTACTCTTTCTCTGTATGCAGTTGGCTAGGTGTGGCAGATCTCGCCCAACTAGCTGGCAAACGGATTTGACCCTGAGAAAGTTTTTGTGCATCACATTCCCGTTCGTGTCCAGTAGCTTCTACAGCTATAACCTCCAAGAAATGTTACTTTCCTTAAGTACATTTTGAAAAAGGGAATCGGTATTACTTCAAGGAAAGTGTCGGAAAACATGTTATTGTGAAAGCTATCTGATAAAGGAAATTTACGTACATTGTTTTCTTCTCTTTTTTAACCTTCTTATTCTAGTGAATTAAGGTCGACATAGTTGTTGTGAAATTATGAAAACTGCTTATCAGCAACGGCCTAATTATTCTTCCCTAAATGTACCCTTAATAGTTATTAACTCAAACGCGTCTTTAAACGTATCATAGCTTCTGCTCTCAGGCGCAGAGGTATGAATTCCATTGACAGAAAGAGAGGGAGAGGAGGGGGTAACACGGACTTTTTTTTTTACAACTGATCAAGTTGAGTGAGGCCCTGTACAGCTAGAAGACGTTCGGTTTATCAGATTTCAAGTAACGTTTTTCTCCAGGAAAACCTCAATCCGAAGACAATGAAAAATCAAAAACTCACGTGTTCAGCACACCCCTTCACTTTCAGCTACCATGGCCAGACTGATTACAGACTCTTAAGTAGAAATATAGTTTTAGACGTAGTTTTGTCAAGTAGTAATGAATACGGCCTTGAGACTGCATACAGAAGACAAAATTTACGGAATCCAACAGACCACAAAAATGAAGAGGTAGTTGAAAAGTGGGAAATATTATCAGCAAACTTGGTGAACGTCGAACCCGCAGTCCCCTCAAATTCTGTTAATTAAGTTTTGGTTATTATTATTACTTTCTAGCTAAATCTACAATTTTGACTTGATAAGATCCTCATTTACTTGTCTAAAGACAAATAATGCAGGATCATCTAGACAGGAATGCAATTATAGTGCATTCTGCCTTAATAAATCCATGATATGACTGTATAGATTTGTTAAGGGGCCGTCTTGTCTCACCAATCTGTTTGGTTAATATGAAGTAGTGACCAAGGAATCGGATGCAAAAGATAATTTTGATATCATAAACTTCGATTTAAGGAAGGCTTTTGATACTGTTACACACAAAAGAGTGCAGTAAAAAAAGCAGCAATGTGGCATTAAGGGTAAGTTACTGCCATGGATAAAGGGATGGCTGAATGGGAGAAAACAGAGAATGATTATCAATGGGCACTGCTCTTAGTCGACTAATGTTATTGGAGTCCTTCAGAGTTCAGTGCTGGGCCCATTGTTGTTTTCAATATTTATTAATTATATTGAGGAAAGTATATCAGGCTTAATGTCTAAGTTCGCAGACAATACAAATGTTGGCAGGTTGGTTAATGACGGTAACCATGGTGAGCTACTGCAACAAGATCTAGAATAGGCCGATGGGCTGAGAAATGGCAGTTGAAGTTTAATACATATTGACAAATGCAAGGTACTGTGTAGGGGTAGCGGTAATCCCAGATTACCAAGTGTGTGTTGTACTACACTCAGGGAAATAGAAATGAAAACGACCTGGGGTTAATTGTGCAATCAGGTTTTGTCAATGATATACAGAAACTTTGCAGGGATAAGGAGATGGTTATCCTCTTGTACAAGGCCATTGTTAGACCGCATCTTGAGTACTCCATACAGGTCTGGAGGCGTCACTTAGGAAGGATGTAGATCTGCTGGAACGGGTGCAGAGGACAACGAGATTGGTGAAGGGAACAGAGAAATGCTCTTACCAAGAAAGCTTCGTTTCTGAAAATTGCAGCGTCTGGAGATTAGATACCTGCGGGGAGATCTGATTGGGGTGTTTAAATTCTTGAATGGAATGAATAAGTTAAATGTTGATGGCATTCTTCCTCTTTCTGAAACTACACACATCAGGGAACATAAATTCAAGTTGATGAAGGGTTGCTGGATAGATGTGCGGAAGTTTGCCTTCAGTCAGCGGGTGGTTGATTGTTGAAACAAACTTCCATCTGTTGTGTGAAAGTGAGTGGTTTGAATAAATTCCAAGAAGACAAATTCTTAGAAGGTATGGATAGGTGAAGTGTGTAGGTTTTTTTTTTCCGATTCTTTATAAACTTGTTTTCTTTGTATCATTTGCCATTCACACGCTCCGTTTCCACCAGTTGATTCGGCACCAATGGTGGAAACGGAGCGTGTGAATGATTCCACATCACTCACACGTGCCGTTCGTACAAGTATGTCAGTTGATTTAATAGCAGTTAAAATATTTTAATAATAAAGCAATTTAAATTACAGCTAATGGGAAAGTTAAAATTATTTTCGCTTAACTATGGAGAAATTTAAACGTCAAGTGTTTTAAAAATTGTGCGCCGAAGATACTATTTAAGTTTCAGACACATAAACCATCAGTACAGTATCTGTTGTAATACGCATTAGAATAAATTTACTACATTAATAAATTGATTAAGTCATTGCGCTTTACCACGTGTTGCACTGATGAAATCCCTCCAAGCCAGTGAGGTGCCACTAAGAACCAACAAGGCAATGTGAGAGCCGGAAATGACCCACATTACAAATAAGTAGCATTATTATTAATTCGTGGCAGTATCCCCACAATTTGTATAATCATTGCTGTATGAAAAGACTTTTGTCTTTTAAGCAGGCAAACTTCCTTGGCAATAATAAGGGGGCAAGTCCTGCGAGTTCATTAATACATTTATTAAATACTGTATACATTTTAAGTGAGGATACATTAAGAGAGGTCCCAATGCACTGTACTTTGCTCTTATTATTATCATCTATCTATATATTAAAAAAGTTTTCTTCCTAGTGATATTTATTCGAGCCAATGAGAGAAGAGGGAGAGGCAAAGCGATTACGTCACTACCAATGCAATTAATTATTGACAACTGCCTCCATAGCGTTCACCAACCTCGTGTACGTGACTTTCTGTCTAACGTTTGATGTTCCATTGTAACGTTTTTTGTATATTAATTAATATTGTATATTTTAAAATAATGTGGTTTCGTATTTTATAAATATTTTAAATA
This sequence comes from Mastigoproctus giganteus, assembly GCF_048544385.1. Lineage (NCBI taxonomy): Eukaryota > Metazoa > Arthropoda > Arachnida > Uropygi > Thelyphonidae > Mastigoproctus > Mastigoproctus giganteus. The sequence goes on from NC_143582.1 coordinate 77,256,017, forward strand.
TTTGCATAGTTTCTATATATTTCAGTTAAGTATTTTAGTCCTGCTCTTTCAGGTGCAACAATATTCCTCGTGTATTATGGAACCCAAAGCAAAAGGCCTTTTCCTAAGTTACCTATATAAACGCGATAAATAATTACATAGTGATATTGGCTGAAGTCCAGGATAGTATACATCGGCAGGTAGTTCGATGAAAGCGAGGAAGACGGCGATAATTGACAGGTGAAGACACCTCCCTTTTCTGATTGTTTTGTGTTGTCGAGGAGTGGAGTTTAGCTTAGATAGGATGTTTATCCCTCCATCCCGCTGTCTTAAAATGGGAAAACGAGTTCCCGATTTAAAAATAGCGGCATTGTGGCAAAAAACCCTAGGCATAAAAGCACCCTAGGAGGACAGTGGGTGGGGAAGCAGTGGCATCTGCAAATCACTACCTTGTTGCTGTCCGTTTGTCGAAATATGGGAATCACAACTTGTCAATCACTGCTTTCCCACTGTTTTGTTTCCGCCATGTTGGAGTTTACCGTGATATTTATTCGACCTTGGGAATGTTACGCACTACCAATGCACAAGTAAACAAATACCTAGGTCATTTCCTGATTAGATATCGACCAGTGCGTTTCAACAAGTGTGTCTTTTACGTAGAAAACATTTGACTTACTCTGTATATCTTTTCTACATTTTGAGTGGAAAAACGTGCGCGGGGATAGGGGAGCAAAGCGAGCAGGGGTCAAGCCCACCTAGTTATTATTATTATTATTTCTCTTATATTATTTCTCCCTGATTGGGGGTTCCACCTCGTGACGGGTATTGCTACCAAGTACACAGGGTGGTTGTTGTTATGTCTGGTGTTACTGTTGGTCGAGAAACTCTCTGACTATCCTACAGGTGTTCAGGATTGCGACTTTCTGGAGTTCCTTGTAGATGTTCCTGGGAGATCTATTGCTGCTAGGCTGTTATGTAGGGTCTTTGGCACCACACCTGTGGTTTACACGATGATCGGGATGGTCGTTACTTGTTGCATATGACACATCTCTTTAAACTCCTGTCTTAGGTTCGTGTTCGTCCTGATTTTTTCCCTATGGGTTTTCTGCAGGTTGCCAGCGTTGGGTACCGCTATGTTAATCAGATAGGTACCCTTTTCCTTCTTGTCCACAAGGGTTATGTCCGGTCTGTTGTGCAGGATTGTCCTATCCGTTATTATGGCGTGGTCCCAGTACAGCTTGTGGGTTGGGGTTTCTAGTACTGCCTGGAAAGTTTGTACAAACTTTCTTCGATCAATTGGTATTTCCTTGCTAGCTTCTGATGTATTATCCTGGCTCAGTCTGGATGATCACCTTGCATCCCGCAGTGATGTGTTGGATCGTTTCCGAGCTCAGGTGGAGTCGTCGACATGTGTCATCGAACACTCGGGCTCCTTGGCGATGAATTTTCTATAGTTCCTGATGTTGATTACCTGGTCTTGGATGGCGAGCATGAATCCTTCAGTCTCGGGGAAGAACATCCCGCTCGTGAGCCATGCATTGGAAGCAATTTTATCTGTGATCTTGATGGAGATCATTGTAGTGTCTGCCATGGAGTGTCTTCTCTACCCATCTTTCCAGCTTTGATTTTTGCCTCCTGATTGGGAAGGGACTCCTCGCTTAGGTTGAGTGGGGTATACCGCTTATCTATCTTCCTTATGGCCTGGTGGAGTGCTGCTATGTGTTTCTGGAAGTAATCCTTCAGGTTAACTATTGCTGTCTTCTGTTGCTCAATGATGTCTATCAGTCCTATTCCTCCTTCTTTCCAGGCAATCGTCAGTCTCTCCACAGCAGATTTCGGGTGGTGTTGGCGACTCCTGGTCATCATTGTCCTTGTCTTTCTCACGATATCCTCCAGCTCGGTGTTAGTCCAATCTGTGACCCCGAAGGAGTATGTTAGCACTGGGACTGTATAGGTGTTTATGGCTTTAACTGTGTTCCCTCTATTCAGCTTTGCTTTCAGCAGGCTTCTGAGTCTCTGATGGTATTTTTCGGTCAGGCAGGCCTTAATTTCCTTGTGCTGTAACTGCTGAGTCTGCATCATCCCCAAGTATTTGTAGGCCTCTGCCATGGCTCGATCTCTACCAGTGTGCAGCTGGTAGTTTCGGTTGACTAATTTTCCCTGGTGTAAATCCGTGGGTCTTGCATTTATCTAGACCAAATTCCATCCTAATATCATTGCTGAAGTCTTAGGTGATCTGGAGTAGTTGCTGGAGGTGCTTCTCGGTTCCCGCGTAGAGCTTGATGTCATCTATGTACATCAGGTGGGTGAGGGTGTACAGGTTCTTCCTTCCTTCTTTCAGGTTATATCCGTATTTGTTACTGTTGAGAATAGTGGATAGTGGGTTAAGTGCTAGACAGAACCATAATGGGCTCAGGGCATCTCCGTGCAAGATTCCTCTCCTGATGGGGATTGGCCTGGTTGAAATGTTATCGACCTTAATGGGTACTCCATTTCGCCATTGTTTCTCCTAGGAAGTTTGTCACTATCGGATTGACTTTGCAGATGTTCAGCGCCTCTATTAGCCAGCTATGAGGCACGGAGTCGAAGGCCTTGCGGTAATCGATGTAGGATGTGTACATGTTGCGGCGCTTCTTGTAGGCTTGCTCCATAACCGCGGCATGTATGGTTAATTGCTCCTTGCATCCTTTGTTCAGCCGCTTGCATCCTTTCTGCTATTCGGCCATTATATCTGGCTCTCCAATTGGTCTGATATCTTCCTGTTTATGCAGCCAGCTATATGATCTTGTACATTGCTGGGAGGCAGGTGATTGGCCTATATTTCGCCGGGTTTCTTGTATCTTCGTCTTTAAACTTCAGATATGTGGTTGAGAAACTTCGTCTTTAAACTTCAGATGAGTGAGAAACTTCGGGATTGTCTCTGGTTGCCTTATCATTCAGGTGAACTGCTCTGTCAGGGGTGTGTGTGTGTGTGTGTGTGTGTGTGTGTGTGTGTGTGTGTGTGTGTGTGTGTGTGTGTGTGTGTGTGTGTGTGCAAGTGAGCTTCTTGTACCAGTAGTTGTGGACGTTATCTATTCCCGGAGTTCGCCAGTTGTGAGAGTTCTTGATCGTCTGTTTTACTTGTTATTCCCGAATCTCTCACCCTCTCATTTCTTGTACGTCCTTAGTTTTCTTGCGTTCTAGTTCTATCCAGGGGACTCGGCTGTTATGTCTTACTTCCCTGCTCCATATGTTTCCCCAAAACTCCTCAATCGTCTTCTGCTCGGGTGGTCCGTTCCCTTCTTTCACGTCTTCTCCGAGACTCCTGTAGAAGCTTCTTTGGTCCTCATCTAAGATTCGGTTGTTTATTTTCCTCTGGGAGCTCTCTTTGTATCGGCGTAGTCTCTTGCTGAGTGCAAGGAGGTTCTGCTTCAATGTGTCCAAGTACTATCCTATTCTTTGATTTTTTGTCTCATGTTTGCAGTGGATGCTGTCTGTCTGCGCGGTAGCACAGTGGTATCGTCACCGTCCTTCCCACACCGGGTTGAAAAGGCCCGGGTTCGAATCCTGTCGATGACGCGAGGAACTTTAATGGGCTTTTTCACTCCATGGCTGAGTTAGTCGGTCTCAGGCGTAGATAGCAAGATTCTCCGCTCTCCAGAAACTGTGGTTTTTCGTCCAGCAAACAGAAAATCGACCATAGAAGACACGCAATTAACAGACATAAGACACAGCACGGCAGATGAATTTAATTATTCGGTGGCCTAAATATAATAGTTTGGTGTTTTTTTTTTTGGTTTTTTTTGTGGATGCTGTCTCTCTCTTGAGGATGCTCTTCTCTTTTCCAATTAATTTCTTACTCTTATTGCCCCGTTAGTACTGGGTCAATTGGCCTGTCTTGAATCTTAATTCTTCTATCTTCTGCTGAAGTCTTCTTTCCCAAGCTGGCGGTTTCTTCTGATTTCGGTTCTTCTGTAGCTAGTCTCTCGTTTCTCTTCCATTAATCCTCGTGGCTGCTACTGCAGCACAATATATGGATGGCTTCCAGTGTTGCACCATTGCTGTCGAGGTAATGCAGTATTATGTGCCGATTGAGGTGGTCTGTGACTCTCCACAAGGTTCTATTCGGCCTCTGCTTCGGTATCACGTGAGTCATTGTGGGGTCTATTTCTTTGAATTCTGTTAGAGCCTTCTTCCACTCGTCCTCTGGATATCATGACCTCGTCTCTTTCTACTTCAGCTTCTCTGGGTTGTATTTCTTCTTGCTCTTCCTCCTCTGGTTCGGTGGTGGTATGTTCTTCCTCCTCTGGTTCCGTATTCTTTATCCTTTGTGGTTGATCGCTCACGTCCTGCTCGATTTTTTCCAAGATTGCAGGCGCTATCATGTTCTTCGTGACGATGGTCCTTCTCTGCTCCGCTATTCGCTGTTCGGTGGCCTGAATATCCGGGAATCGTTCCAGCCACTTGGTATGTATTCTCGCCCTGTAAGTTGTCATATCGGTCTCCAGCTTCGTTATTTCGTAGTATGCTTGCATGATTACGTATTCATTTCGATGCTCCACTTCATGCGTTGACGTTTTCTCTCTTCATGGGTGGTCGATTATTATTATTATTATTATTATTATAATATTACCCGTATGGTGCAAGGAAGCCTGAAGCTTATGCTGCACCAGCCAAAAAAAATTTCTGAGTTACCCTGAGAGATAGAGAGAGTCAAAAGCAGAAGGGAATCATCTTATACTCGGTCGAGTGAATGTATCGCACAGCGTCATCCATCATTTACAAAAAATATCTACGAAATTCACACGCGTAAGGCTACTTATAAAAACTAAATCGATATCATTGATCTGGCGATCGAAAACTGAGTAAACCAATAAAAATTTTGGTTTAAAACAAACCATTAAAACAAATGTCAAATGTCTTAAAAAAAAAAAAAAAAAAAAAGGAAAAGAAAAGAATTAATTTAGAGCTGAGTCCTTTCTTTATCCAAACAAATCAATTCCCAGTTCGGATAATCAACGTTCCACATGTTTTCAGATAGTACTAAATTTTCTGTTTATACTACATATTATTCATATTAAGATCGAAGGAGTACAACCACTATTCTTAGAAGCACTGCCACTTGTTTGTTCGTGGATTGAATACGCCACAGCTGTTACTCAGCTAAACCTAAAATGCCAGTTCAAATGTGAGCTTTCGAAGATGATATCTGCCAATTAAACTGGTGGAATACATTCTGGGCGAAACCATTATTGGGACATACGCTACACCCAGAAATCCGGAATATTTAGTGTGATTCATCACGTTCAGCCACTGCTATAAAGTCCAGTTTTTTTCGCTCTCTGCCCAAGGATAGCCTGTGACGTGCATTACTTGGAGGAAGACAACTCTGGCTTGTGAGCAGCTGCACACCTATTCTATTAAATATTTTTCTGATGTTTGGTGGTCCTACACTTATCTCAACTCTTTTAGAGTCAGCTCGTGAATGGAGCCTTTGCAATTTCCTTTCATTATCCGTTTCAAATGTCAACATACTCTAACGAGAGTCTGGGTTTCCAGTGTCAAATGTTTCCAATTTCTAGTAGGATGAGCCGTTACGTCGCTACCCACTTGGGTATCAATAGTCAAAGGTGTTTCAGTGCGGTCAACGGCAGTAGGATGTTGCAAGTCAGTAAACCATACTTACATGCGTATGGAACACAAATAGGTTTTCAGAGTACTGTATACTGATTACACTGAAACAATTCTGAACGAATTCGTTAAAACACAATGGTTTCCTTAATCTGGAAATCCCTCTTTCGCAGTCATGTCAAAAGGACAACGTAGCGGGTACCTTTCATAATTGATACGTAATAGCTACATTTGTAAACCCAGCCTGGGGTAGGATCTTCTTGCTGGCGGTTCACTGGAGTGCGGGATGTTACTCCCGCTGGCGCTTCCACTCAGAGCGGGATCAACCCTTCTTGCAAACCCCAGCAGGGGTAGGATATAGCTGGTACTATGCCATGGTGTTGGATTTCTTCTTGCAAGCCCCTTTTGGTGTAGGATTCGTTGCTGACACTGTTCTGACGTAGCCGAGTTGTCAGGAGCGAGAGTGCATAGCATGCGTTCCTTGAGTGGACCGGGGTTCAAGCCCGTGACTACTAAATACGATAAATATTTGTATTGACGATTTATTGTAAACCCTGCTGACCTGGTTGTCGTGTCGGAGTATAAACAGAAAAAAAATAAAATAAAATAATAATTCTACAGAGGGGGGGGATGTTATTCTTGAAAATTGGACTCAAACAGCTCTCACATGGGAACACCTGCTTTCCACGACTTTACTCCCTGTGGCGTTTCTCTTTCTCCATCCCTCCTTTCGCCTTTACGATGCGGTGGATCTTCTTCCCTGCCTACTGCTTTGAATCCTTACATTCTGACACGCCTTTCTTTGGTACGCTTTTCCTAATATATATATATTTTTTACTTAGTTCCCGTTCATGAAGCTCAGGGGACCATGGCGGTGACTAGCCAGAGAAAGACAGTCCCTACTCCTTGGCTCACTTCCTTGCGGTGTCAGTCAGGAAGCATGAAGTCCCATTAGGGGCCCCGCGGATAAGTTAAGCAAACGACAAGACAAGTTACATTTGAAAGGCGCGGGAAAAATAGGTTGTTTACTATTCAGCCAGAAGTACAACACAACTCTATACGTTCGTTCACAGAGTTCTGTTTACCTCATACTGATGGCGTCTTACCCTCAACACTATGACCTATATTGTGTACTGTAGCCTACTTTTGTCCCACCTATACATATACATAAATAAATAAATATTCTGTTTATACTGCAAGACGACAACATGGTCAGAGGAGTTATTCGAAAGAATAAATTTTGAAGCTTCCTTTAATAAACATCATTTGAAGGAAGCAATTAGGTATTTTTATCAAGAAATAATTCCTTACAAATAGCAGTAAAATACAAACTAGAAAGAGGCGGGGAAGAAAACTCGATAATCTCTGAGCAGAGTGAAAAGGACATTACGGTTGTTTTAGCAAGAAAACTGTAAGTAGGTCCAGTATAGCCAGCTGTGGAATAGAGATCTGAACGAAGTAAGCAAAAGACAAGACAAGTTACATTTGAAAGGCGCGGAAAAATAGGTTGTTTACCATTCAGGACATAACGTAAATTTAAATACAGTGTACTTGTAAATTTGAGTTGTAGGCGAAAAAGGAAGAAGTCACTTTAAATTCACAGATTTAATTGAACCACTTTCAAAAATTGAGGGAGGAGTCATAGAATCTCGAAAGAGATATATGCAAATTTTCCTGTGAAAAGGATAAAGCAGGGTTTGAAATTCCCAAGAGCCAAGATACACCTTTAACATGTACATATCGTGCCTAGGGTAAAAAAAAAAAATAGTTAGTATTAATGTCTGGTAGTGACGTAGCGAGAAAAAAATAAAAACAGAACAAATTGAGAATAATTAGGACAAGAGGGAGTCGACAGACGGAATTGTAATCTGTATTCCATAGGCCTGAGTGAAGTCCTATTGCTTAGTAGTAGCCTATTGCCTCACTGGATCTCAGTTGTCTGCCTCTATTTATTCTTGATAGATATCCTGTATTCATGAAATTATAAATGGAGAAGAGCTAATAAACTATAGAGAGAGAGAGAGAGTGAAATATTCCACATATATATTAGTCCATGAGATGATTACATACAGTTTCAGCTATGATAATTACACTCCACATTGTCTAGTGAATCAGACAACATTCGAGAAGGATGATAGCAGAAAAGTTTTCCTGTATTTTAAAAAAAAGAAAAAAGAAATCGTGGAGAGAACTATAGAATGAGAGGGAGAAGACACTGTGGAGAAATGTGTGTCCAGCAGAACTGCAACAAATAAGTACGAAAGAACTGATATATTGTTATAGAAGAGAAGAAATTTAATGTAAGCTTAATATTTGTAAGGTGCTTTAGAGAGAATTTTTATGCGTAATAATAATAATTATTATTATTATTACTATTATAGACTTGACTAGTATATACTCTGGCCGTAGTATATCCTAGTCAAGTAGTATACCCTACTCACAAACTACACTGGAACTGCCATAATAACGGACAAGACGATCGACAAGAAGGAAATGGCTACCTATCTGATCGACATAGCGGTGTCCAACATCAGCAACCTCCATAAAATATACGAGAAAAAGATCAGGAAGTACTCAGACCTAATACAGGAAATCAAAGAAATGTGGCATGTGGAAGTAATGACCATCCCAATCACCGTGTCAACAACTGGCATGGTGCCAAAGAGCCTTCATAAGAACTGAGCAGCAATAGGCCTCCTCAGAGAACACTTTCATTGAACTCCAGAAAGCCGCGATCCTGAACACCTGTAGGACAGTCTGACAGTTCCTCTACCAATAATAGTAACCGGTCATAACAACCGCCTCACCTACTTGGTACCGGTACCAGTCGTGGGATTCAAAAAAAAAAAAGAAACCATAAAGAGAAGAAATAAATAATAATAATAATAATAAATATTGAAGGCAAAGATGAACTGGATATAAATGCTGAAAGGTTTTAATTCGCTTGAAAGAGAAAAAATATTAAAAAAACTGTAAAAGAATTCATTATCACACCCTTTACTAGGTTTACACCTTTCTGAATGATGCTTTTTTTTTTTTTTTTTTTTTACCCTTTCAGTACCCATATTTTCAGTTAAGTTAAAGTTTCAGTTAATTCCATAAAAAAAAATTCTCATACTAAACAAGAACTCCCTCTCTCTCTCTCTGAACAAAATGTTTTTACTTTATTTATTATTGATTTTAAAATCGATAATAATTAGAACGAAATTTCAGTACATCGAAATGATTTGTGCATTCCAGCGAAGTTCGTCGAAACGGAAATTTACTGACATTTTAAAGATAATACACTGTTTATAATTGATTAGTGGAGTTCAAGACAAGTCACTAATCCAAGTTCCTTTTGGTATTGATTTAAAGGAATTTAAATGAAGCAGAACTGGTAATATAAACAGATTTGAACTTAAGAGAGAGGAAGCGAATGAAGTTGAAGGTTTTAATGATTAAGCTAGTACTGCCGAGTTGTTGTAGGGTTTTAAGAGAATCAGCGACTAAGGCCATATTGCTCCGTGTATATTGTCTGTAAATTGAGGTCGATTTTCTACTTGTTGGACGAAAAATCCGAGTTTCCAAGAGAAAACAACAATGCTACCCTCGCCTGAGACCGACTAACTTAGCCACGTTGTGAAAAAGGCCCAATAAAGTACCTCCCGTCATCGACGGGACTCGAACTCAGGTCTTTTCCACCCAGTTGGAGAGGACTGGGATTCTACCAACTGTGATACCCACGAGGGTTACTGCCGAGTAGTTCGCGGCCTTGAACCACGGCCTACTCAAACGGGTGTGCTACGCTCTCGTATTGACCACTCGGCTTTGTCTTAAATATAAATGGTTTTGTTTTTTCATTAATTTTTTTCTTTTATATTATTTTGTATCTGTGTCACTTGTTCACGAAACACTTCGATTTCTCTCAGACATTCATTGTTATTCTGTAATTACCCTCACTTCTCAGATATACTGATCATTGAGTAAACAAAGCATTTTATGGGATGCTATGATCACAAAAGTTGACAATATTGGTTCACTGAACCAGTAACAATTTAAGGAAAAATATAAACATAATACAGTAACCCACACCCCACCACAGCATACAATGTTTCCGCAGTCGATTTTGGCTGTTCCACACGTTTTACTATCTGGAGAATGGTCGTGCTCGCTATCTAACTACTAAGTGACTGCTAAATATGTCACAATCTATTATAGCACTTCTTGAGAAGAGATCCAGGTTCTTTCCTCGTCCTACTTTGTTCTATCTATCTGTCATTAAGTGTGCATGCCTTTTATATCTAAATTTTTAAGGAGTACCATTTATCTCTGGAATTAAACACGACTTTCGAGAGTGAGGGCCCCAGTAGATGAAAGGTAGTGTAGGTAACCATCAAAATGACTGTATTTAATTGGATAAATGTATTCAAATAAATCGCATTCCAAATTATTAAATATGCAGTTTGTTATTAAAAACCGAAATCCATTAAGATTTATTCAAATTTGAAGACAGTTGTTAGGTGTAAACAACTGTGGGGATCGAAAGAAGACACGAGTAATTACAGACTTGTTGGTTTAACTTTTCCGGAAAAAATAATGGTCACTGGTTAAAGAAGCACTGCAGGATCATCTAGACAAGACTGCAGCTAGAGTTCAGACACAGCATGGGTTTTTTTAAGGGGAAGTTTTGTCTGACCAATTTGATTGGATACTACGATGTGGTCACAAAGGAACTGAATGCAAAAAATAATTTTGATATCATATACAGTCAGGGCCGGATTTAAACTTGTTGTGGCCCTAAACTATAACATTTATTAGGCCCTTCTCTCTCTCTTACAGTTCATTATGTGCTATTGCATTTAAGATGAACCGAGGCCCCTTTGTAATGTGAGGCCCTAAGCTGTAGCTTGTTTAGCTTATGTGTAAATCCGGCCCTGTATACAGTACTTAGATTTTAGGAAAGCTTTTAATACTGTTAACATGGAAGACTACTGTACAAGTTGGAGCAGCATGGCATTAAGGGCAAGTTGCTACAATGGTTAAAAGGATGGTTGAGTGGGAGAAGACAGAGAGTGGTAATCAATGGACACTACTCTTCATGGAATAATGTTATTAGTGAAGTTGTTAATGACAGTAAGGATGGTACACAAAACGGGTTCTTAATGACAGTAAGGACGGTACACTACTGCAAAAGGATCTAGAAAAGTTGAGTAGACAGGCTGAGAGGTGACAACTGAAGTTTAACATTGACAGATGCAAAGTACTGCATATGGGTAGCAGTAACCCCAGAGTAACGTACCAACTGAGCGGTACTACACTCAGGGTAGTGGAGAATGAAAAAGACCTGGGAACAATTGTGCCGTCAGATGTGACGTTTTCTGAGCAGTACAGAAAGGCTGCAAGAGTAGCTCATGGGGTCTTGTCAAGGATTTTGCTAGAAGGGATAAGGAGGTGATTATCCCCCTGTATAAGGCAATGGTCAGGCTACACCTTGAATACAGATCTGGAGGCCTCGTTTTAGGAAAGATGTTGAGCTACTAGAACGAGTACAGAGAAGGGCAACGAGATTAATGAGTGGAATAAAGGGTTGCTATTACCAAGATAGGCTAAGTTCTGCAAATTGCAGCGTCTGGAGACTAGGCACCTGCGAGGTGATCTGATTGAGGTGTATAAGGCCTTGAACAGTTTGAGCAAGCTCAATGCTGATGGGAATCTTCTTCTTGCTCAGATTGCGCACTGAGGGTGCAGAAATTCAAATTGAGAAAAGACAGTTGTAGAATAGATGTGAGGAAATTTGCCTCTAGCCAGCGGGTGGTTGATTGCCGGAACAATCATAGTACATAGTACATTCTCCCAATGTGGCCTAAGATGCTGATGTGCTATAAAACTATCACCAATAATAAATATGTATACACAAACAAACAAACAAACAACGTGCGTTGTTTGTTTGTTTGTTGTTTGTTTGTTTACACAACGCTGTGGAAGCGTTACACAACGCTTCCACGGCGTTGTGTAACGCACTTAAAAATAGCTAGCGGATATTTATTTATACTTCTCAATAAAGAGCATATTAATTTCCTGTGACCTTTCGGATTTAGATTCATCTAACTTCCTAGAAGAGCATCATTATTACTTAACTGTAAACCACTTATCAGAAGCAGGAAATTTCCGAATAATCACAGGTTGCATCTCATCTGAAAAGTTCACCAAACAACTCCGAAACACTTAGAAAATTAATTTTCAATACTGTTTAAAGTCCACTATATTGTGTAAACGGATGAAATTCCCCGGCGAAGAGAGCAGAGCGGAAGGTGGGGGAAATTAAAACAAAATATAACGTTTTGTTGATAAATTTGTCTTTTAATTAATTAAACTTTTGCATTCTTGCTATAGTAAGTATTACCGTAAATACGTCAGAAAATTTGAAATCCCAATAAAACTCAAACCACTTCCACTGTTTTTTCCGAACCCCATCCATATCTTACACGTACTGTAAACATAATTAGACCTAATATTGATTTTTATCATTGTTAATTTATATTAAAGTGGCAATCTGATGCGCTTTCTTTATTTATACAAACTAAAATTTCTTGCATCTGTATCTGTCTTCTCCCCGTATACTAGAAATTTTTGTATAGAATTTTGAGGTGATGGAGAGAACATGAACTTTACAGTGAAGAATTGAGTAAATCTTCACTGATAATTCATTTATTCCTATTTATTTATTGGCGTGTAGTCTCTGACAGTGCAAATTTTAGCTACATGCCACTGAATACGTACCATGAGCAGCATTCCTTTATCAAGCAGTCGGTACAGCCTCGTTAATCTAATAATAATCTAGATGAGCATCTCTTACCCGAGGCTCTCATAATTGCGTAAGGACAAATCACTTACCTGAAACAGGCTTAGATTGATAAGTAAACATATCTGGGATGCTGCAATCTCTAAGAACTCCTGAAGCATAAGTTAACAGACCGATCACGAAATACTTCCTGAAAGTAGATTTCTGTCATCGCAAAGTGGGTAAAAGTCCAACAGTCTAAGTAGACCATCTTGTGAAATCAACTGTAAATTTTCAAGTCCAAGCGAAAAAGAAACTAAAATGGACGTCATTTTATTGCAGTGATAATTTGCTTTGATCAATAACCCGTAGATTTTAACAACTAGTATTGTGCAAAGATTGCTAAATTTGGGCACGCGATCATCAGTTCGAAACTGAAAAAGAAAGTGTATGACCTGTGACCATCGGAATACAGAGAGAGATAATGAACAGAAATAGAACGTTATCAATTGTTTGGGTAGCCGTTATCTTCTTTGTCACTCACCCACTCTAGTATCTGTAGAGTACGTTATCTGTGGAGGAAATGTGTGGTTATCGTAAGTCTCCAGCGCCAGTCACAATTCAAAAGCAATTGTGAAGAGAAATGCATATCCTTTTCAAGTCTCAAAAGAATAGCCGAACCATTAAAATACAGTGTAATGGAAGTTGAAAATATTTCCCATCGTAATATTCTTCAATCAAATAAAAAGAAACCATTGCCGACTGGGAAGTGAAGTCTATTATCCATTCGAAGGCAGTTTTCTCAAGGGAGGAGTGGAATCAAAAGGAACAAAACGGAAAGCGAAACATAATAAAAGCGCAGTAAGCATTACAGTTTTGAAAATAGTGAACTAGTCCAATATTGAAAAGATGACACTCATTTTTTAACTTAATAAGATATTAGTGGAAGACATGGGTAATTTCAGGTGAAGAAAAATTTAATAAAGATTTCCTAGCTTTTGTTAATTTCATGATTACTATCGAAAAAATGCTTTTCTTGGTTTAAAAATCAACATAACTCATGGCAAAACCATATTCCCTCAGAATGAGATCGAAACTACAGCCTGAATTTTTAAAACTGTATTAGATACTGTATCAGTGGGTTTGAAAAATTAAAATATAAGAAAATATTATTTTGAGTAAGTTCAGTGACGAGCTTCCAATGCTCGCTTTTATTTTTAGTAAAATTTTAATTTTTTTTGTGATAGCAAAATATGTTTTATAAGGCAAAACTAAAGTTACTCTTTATAGGGTAAAATGCACATTGCAGCTGTAAGAATTTTCCCCTTTTTGTTTTGTTCAATTTGTACAGCTTTTAAAAGTTATCTTACATGTTTAAAAGGCTTCATAAGAATTCTAATAGAAAAGGAAAAGTAAAACGTACAGTTTAGCAATGGTAATAAAACACCTAAAAACAGTATTGGGTATAATGATCACCACGTAAATAATTACTTACAAATAATTCAAACAAAACAGGGAACTCAACCTGGAATTAATACTCTCTTACTGCCTTTACTTCCAAAGATTTCTAAAGTGATAAAGCCCACTAACGACCCGAGTTTTGCTTTACCCCTAGAGTCTAGACTCTAGACCGTCAAGCGGTTTAGTGGTCATATCAAATCCGTCACCAAATCTACAATGGAGCGTTGATCTTTGAACCGCTTACATGGAAATATTCGGAGAAAGTTAGGCCATTGCTTTAGACATTTCAAAAGGCATCTGCCCTTTGAAATGTCTAAAGTTCGAGTTTTCTTAAAGATTTATTTATTTTTTTAATTAGGACAGACCCATCATATGGTTTGTGCAAGCGGGCCACTTTCATGTCAGGATGAACAACACTGCGCATGTTGGTGAACGACTCTTTATCCTCAAACTTTTCAACCGAAGTACCCAAAGTTCTGGTCATTCACCTACTCTTTTCTTTCTGTATATCGGCGGCCTGCTATTGATTGAAATTCTATCCAGAGACTGTGGATAGAAGTGGTATCAGCTTTGAGCTGATACCACTATTTATACAATACCAATCTATTTATACATTATCAAAGCCATTCTTGAATATATATTTGTCCACAGTCTCATCCTCATATTTACAGTCTCATTTACAAAAACAAATCATATATCATTCGAAAGATCTGACGAGAAATCGAGTTTTATGATATTAATCAGAATTAAACAACTGAAATTACGCAACTGAATAAAATAAAAATGCATTTCGATAATATTTACGCGAATTTCGCAAGGTAACCATTTGAGAATGATGGCATGGCAATAGCTCGGGATAAGTGTTTTAATAATATTACCGACAGATAGGGAGGGTCAAATCCCATTGAGAAAGTTTATTTATCCATTTTGTTATTTTATTTTTTTTAAAACAAATCAAGTGATGATATTATAAGTAATATCATCACTTGATTTGTTTTCAATTGATCTTACTAGGAATTGATTTTACTAGGAATAAAGGTTTAAGACAAAATAAAATAACCCCTAAACATCGAAATGAAATCTTTTTAACAAATAAATTATGCAAACGAGTTTAATGCAGAAACATTTTGCTTACTGTCTAGTAAGAAACCCCCGCCATACTTGCAGAAATATGGCCAAATCAAATTAAATATCCACGTTTGGGGGGGGGGGAGGGGGGAGTTGACCTTCAATCATTCGACAACAAAAACTTTTGCCTTGTTTCTTACAAAAAATTATTCGACCATGTTTACCTCTCATAATAACCGGATTTCCAAGTAAGATCACGTTTCTGCTTTGAATATCCTTTACCCAGAATCTTTCTCGACGTAAACATACCAAATAGCTTACTCTACCATAGAAACCTGTTCTTACATCCAGGGTAGTGAGTTGAAATTTCTATAAAATTCCTCAGCACGCGTAGTATGTTTGGACGTAATGCTGACTACTAATCGCTGCCCACATTTTCAATTTCGATTCTTTCTCCAGGCATTCCACAGACTCACATCAGGTCTCCAACATGAATCGATGAGGGATCTCGTGCCCACTCTATTACAGTTATTCTTATTGTACTGTTTTAGACACATAAGCTACTTAGGCCATATTGCCCCGTATGGAGGTATGGTACCACATTCTTCGTTGTCTCCAAATGAAATAACATCTAGAATCTGTTTGTAGGCTAAAATGGGGCTCATCAGAGAGCAGAACTGTACTCCCATTTGTCAGGCTCCAAGTCACATGTTCAAGGCACCAGTTTCGACGAGCTCTTAGGTGGTTTGGGGTTAATGGGATACAAACAACTGGCTTCCTTGCGTAGAGTCCGGTTAGAAATGTTTTCACCTGTAGCCGCAGCAACCTCGAGAGACAGTTGATGACAGGACATTGTATAGTTCCATTTTGCTATTAGAGCCAGATAGCGGTCTGTTCTGGTTGACGTAGCCCTGGGTCGACCTTGATCAGTTCATATAATGTTTCCATGTCTCCTGAAACTGCTTCTACATAGTGTGCATACTGTGCATAGTGTTAGGGTCAGGCGCCACCTGTGTTTTCCCACATCTGTGCCATATGTGCGCTGTGAAGAAATACAATACAATAGTAGGATTCAATCCTACTTGAATCCTACGTAAATGAACAGAGACGTGTTCAATGTTGAACATGCAGTATTGTGTTGGGTTCTGTTGTCGTCTTCTGCAATTTGGTCACAAAACCCCACGTTGCCCGCGCACACCGCTAAGAGGTAGCCAGGCTGCTCATTGTCCTCTGGCTGGTCTCCATCAGGGTTGCCTGAGCTTCCTGAGTGGAGCCCAAGTAAAGAAAAAAAAAAAAAAAAAAGCAATAGCGTGCAGTAGTACTGGGTGTAGGGAAGAAGAAGGTTGGTGAAAGTAAGAGTAAGGGAATGTACGTGAAGGCAACCCCAAATTGCGGAGACGACACTGTGTGACATATTAAGCCCACGTACACCTCCGCCTGCGACTGCGTGGCTTCAAGTCGTCCAATGGCTCACCATCTGAAAGAATCATCTAAACGGCGATTTGCCATCGTGAGAACTGGAAATGTGGCTATCCCACTGAGCAAGCAGCAAAAAAAAAAAAAAAAAAAAAAAAAAGGGAATGAAGTGATGTGGTTGCAACCCGTGTTTTTATAGGCATGAATAGTCTGCATAATGTGCGGCTCTGTAAGGTGGTAGATCGATTTCTATTGGATACTCGGAATTTGCATGCCAGGATACCTATTATATCAAAACTATTGTTTATAGTTAAGGTGTGCTCTGTGTACATTGTGGATCTCCTCCTAAACATCTTCCAGAAGATTGAAAGAGTTCAGGCACCTGAACTCTGGAAATCTTATTATGTCAAACCAGTCACTAAAATTGGAAATCCCAAGACTCCTAAAGACTTCCGTCCAATCTCC
This sequence comes from Mastigoproctus giganteus, assembly GCF_048544385.1. NCBI lineage: Eukaryota > Metazoa > Arthropoda > Arachnida > Uropygi > Thelyphonidae > Mastigoproctus > Mastigoproctus giganteus. The sequence continues at coordinate 77,272,779 of NC_143582.1, forward strand.
ATAGGATGCACATTATTAAAGATATTTTAAAAACGTATACACTCAGTAATTATTCAACACTGTTTTGCTCACCGACCACCACAGGTCCACGACCTCTAATCTCCTAGATATTCTTTTCAGAGCACAAAAAAGTCCTGAACGACGAGTTCAATTGGACATAAGCTTTTTCGATATCAAATATGCTTTTGATACTGTCTCCATTCCTACTCTTAGAGGCATCCTAAAAGAATATTTCAAAACATCTAACTAAATTGTCAGCATCCTGGAGTCCTTACTACAGCGGAGACACTTAGCCAATAGAACTCACCGGAAAATCACCTATGCAACGAGGGGTATGCCTCAAGGTAGGGTGATGTCGACAATCCTACTTGAATCATTCCTTGAAAAAAAAAATCCAAATTTTAGCTCCTTTGATGACGATCTAAAATTCTTTATCATTTCAAAAGATCCCAAACAGATACAAGAAATTAATAACGAAACCTCCAAGCAAATTCAACAATCCAACTGCAACAAATTCAACTCCAAGCAAAGTCAGCCCACATGACAATCACGAAGAGGAAGGTCAAGAATGACATCCGAATTACAGTTAATGGTGAGACAATCCCCAAAGTTTCATCTCATACTCAACTTGGGCTAACGTGGGATTAAAACTTAAATTTCAAGGAACACTTCCTAAAGGCAAAGAAGACTTATACTGCTTTCTGGGCTATCCGCCAGGATCTCGCAGGCTGTCACAAAATCAAAGTGATCGGACAATACATTAATGGATGTCTCTCACCTATATCACTACATGCCTCCGAAATCTGGTCCTCTGCATCAACCCCGTAATGTAACAAATTTCTGACAATGGTATATTGGATTCTGCGGTGGCTGAACCGTCTGGGAGGGAACCCGTTCACCATCTCGAAATTTGTTCTCCTAGTCAATCTAGGCATGACCTCCTGGAAGTCCACTATTCTCAAAAAGAATCTGTTAACACTCGCCAAGCTACTAACTCGCCAGATTGATGCCCCATCGATAGAAGATATTATCGCATTCACAAAAGCAAGAAATAGAATCCACCAGAGCTTGCATCCCCCACTTAGGATGAAGTTATCTAACCTGGACTCCTTAAAAGGAATGTTCCCATGTAACACCATCGAACACGTCAATACCTTCTCCATTGATCCAATAAAGTTGGAAGACAATAAAACATACAGAAGCCAAATTATGGACCAAATCTGGACTAAATCAGGACTACCGTGAAAATTGAGCTGAGTTTTTTTTTTATTAGAAATTTATATGATGTAAATAATTGAATGCAATAATATAATGAAAAATAAGTAAATTTGGTTATGACAACTACTGGAGAAAAGAAATATGTCAACCTGTGTATTTATCTCCTTAATTATTAAGATAAATTTATTTTAAATGAATTATAATTTGCTACTAAGTAAATATGATTATCTCTCTAATATCATTATTGTAAATAATGATAATATTTGTATAAAATTGTATATTTCAAATATCTGTACACCCTCCTAGCCCACTAACTGTGGGGGTGGATAAAAGCCTTGGGTAAATAAACTAATAATAATAATAAATATTCGCCTTTGGCGACACTGTTCACTTTAAAATATTCATGAAAAACATTTTGTTCTGTTAATTTTGTCGAGCTTTGTCTGGTTTTCTTTTTGGAGTCTGATTAGCAGCATTCCCTAGTTTCACCCACCCTCTGGGGTATATGGCGTTTGTTTCACTTGTACATATTCCAGGCCTGGAATAGATAAAAAAAAAAAAAAAAAAAAAAAACGTGCAGCTCTGAAAGTTACTCTATGAGTTTATCTTTTTTACGTATGTTATTTTATCAATGGTTTTATATACTAACATTTTATTTTATCAGTTTTTATCAACTTCATGTTTTACACGTTTATTGCCTTATAGTAATAAATTTCATACTTACATATTTTTATGTTTTACGCATTTATTGCCTTTCTCTTTTACTCAACGAATTGGTTGTAGGAAAAACTTACATCATATCATAGTGCTCGACACCGGAAGAAAAAGATGGTCTTTTCTGCTAGTATTTTGGCAGCTGTTCACCTAACATGCGATCTTCAGAATTACACCTACATTTATTCATGGATTAATTGAATGTACTGTAGTTTGCACGCAAAATGTTGGCTTGTTTTGACCTTATATGACATGGAATTACAGTTTCCGTAGTTCCCTTGCCGTGGCAATACGGATCGGCAATTGTAAAAGTTTCCCCTACTAGAAAAAAATTTCCCTACTAGAATTTCCCCAATCCAGAGGTTTCAAACTTTTATAACTTGCGTACCCTATTTTTTTAAAGAGGTACGCAAGTACTCCTTTCATTTGAATACCCTTCATATATTTCACGCCACCCTTTCAGACAAAGCGGAAATAAAGAGATTCTTCCATCCCCCCCCAAACAAGTTCTTCCCCAGGGGGATGCTCTATTTATGTAGTTCTGTAAAGGTATATCCCTCGTGGGTAGTACAGTTGGTATAATCACTATTCCCCACACCGGGTGGGAAAGACCTGAGTTCGAATCCTATCAATGATGCGAGGATACTGAAGACGACAACGAGGAAGTTGTTGTCTTCAGTATCCTGAAGACAACTTGGGAGTAGTCTTTGACCCCAAGCTGTATTTCCCTCATTACCTGGAAATGTTACTCATTTGTGCCAATTCGAGATTGTTGTTTTGGTTTTTAGGAGCATTAGCAACTAAGGCCATATTGCTCGGGGATATGCGGTGATCATTCCTGACCTTTCCGCATCCTCCATATTTGGTGGTGACGGGCTCGAACCCCGGTCTAATCAAGAAGCGTGTGCTATGCACTGCTGCTCCTTCCCACCTGGCTACGGAGGCGCCCCGCCAATTCGAGAGTATAATGATAACGAAACGGAGCTTCCAGAAGATTTTCGATGATCCTGAAAACTGTAGGTGTTCCTTTGTACTATATTATATATATAATTATTTTATATATATTTTGATCACCTGCTGTTATTTATTTAGGTTAACTTTATGTTACCTTGGGCCACTGATTGCGTATAGGTGTCCAGGGATCTTAAATCAAACTAGGGTAAAGTGAAACAACTGACATAGACACAATTATATTTGCAATTTGTTTAATATAAAAATTTCAAGCACGAGGTTATACCATATTGTTACAGATGATAAGATTTAACTTTCCCTTGTTCTTTTTACTACTAACTTCACAAGCACGTTATTTAAGACATATAAATCCCTTTCTCTTTTTCTTTGTATACACAATTACTACGCTTTTACAACAAATCCAGTTCTCAGCAAGGGATCCTTGCTACTTCATTAGACAATTTTTTTCTAGAAATCAGATAAAATTCCCTTTTTTTTATTACACTTGTTAATTGAGTCTTTTCTTAGCAGGAACACAGAGTGGCTTTTTCTTTAGTTCTTAAATTAAGGTTTAATTCCTCTTCTCGAGACAAAATTTAGGACTAGACATAGTATGAATAAAATGTACTTCTCCCCATCGCCAGGTTGGGCCAGTTCCATTATCAAAGGACGATTTTTCCATTCTGGGGCTCGCCATTCGGGGAATCGCTTTCTTATGCTTCCTCCTGTTTTTTAGGACTATCAGTCGAACATCACTCAAAACCCTTTTTAGCCTACTCCACTCGTACTCAACTAATTTTCACTGATCCAAAACCCTTTTTGTCATACTCCTTGGTATACAACCTCTAGACACCACCAAAGCTTTACCCGAAAGACCAACCCCTTATTTTTGTCTAATCTCTGATTAATCCTTTCGCCCTTGACGATCTAAAATCCTTTCTGTCCGTTTCGCCGCAAAATTTCCCTGCTTCGGCCTTTTTGAGGAAAACGGTCTTAACCTTCTCTGGGTCAAAGTTCCCTTTCTTCGCTTTTACGCACCTTCTTAAACAATTATCCATTTCTATTTTATTCAAATTGTTCGCGTATTTAAATAAATGTTTGCTGAATTTACCTAAACTATATTTAGGTATAGTATCCAAACGTTTATAAGTATAATAATTTTTTTTTCATTACTAGTAAGCCAGAGCTTACAAAACCCAGTAACAACAACAACAGAAGTTTTTCTAGAAAAGACAGAATTGCTGGACAAGTATGTAGCTATGCTATTACCATGCTAATAAATCAATAAGATAAAAAATTAATAAAATGAACACATTTTTATTATTTCAGTTTGCAGATTTTTTGCAGATTATGAAAAATTAATTTAATTTTACTTAACAAAAAATTAAATAGCAAGGTTTCGGCACGGTTCTTTGAAGAATTGCGAGTCCAAGTACTGAATACCCCTAATCCCCCCTCGTCCTGCCTGAAAGTTAATTCAACTTTCTGTAATTCCAAAATTAAGTACAATAATAAATGCCCTTGCGTTAAATCCACTTTTTTTTTTTTTTTTGTTCGTTTGTTTTGTTTTTCAAGAAGTTCGAGAGCATCTCTACAAATTCAGTTTTGAAGTTATTTCCGCATGACAACAGAACACTAAAGTTATTCCAGCACTAACTCACTCGCAATATGCACTTTGATGACGTTAGTGATTTTGCTAACAGGAAAAGCCGAAAGAAGAATTTATATCACAAGTTTGTGCTGAAAATTAGTGTGTAGAAATTTATTGTGGGAATAAAATCGTTGAATTCTACTTAAATTATATTTTTTGGGCCCCAATTTTTTCCGTAGGTCCTGAGGAAAAAATTGGAGCCCAAAAATTCACCGTCTGTTCCATTAGGCCCAGTGCCTAATGGAACGGACGGTGCATATGATCCTTTGGCACGTGTCCTGACTACTCACTCGCTCTTTCAGTGAAAGCAAGCAACAGGCAAGATATGCGGATGATGACAAAAGCACTTTCTGCTCGAGTCGACCGTCACGGTTCCTTCAGGAAACACAACAGTTTCTCTCGTGGAGTCTGCATACCACATAAGCGGGTCAAAGGGTCACGTAACTTATTGAGATTCCCTCGTATGTATCTCCTCAGCGTGCAAATGGGAACTTTGGCTTTCAACTAGCACAACACTGATAAATATTAGTAAACTAGTGAAAAAAATATGTCACCATTAATACCGGAAGAATCAAAACTTTCATGTCTAAACCCATATGGAAGAATGTCGCCGTCTCAGAAAAAGAAAAAAAAAAAAAAAAGAATGAAATGTGCCATTGTGTTGTACATTCTCAGGGGCTCACATCTGGTGAGCATGGACTTGGTACACCCAGGGTCCTGAGCTGGATATCATCACTCTTCTCTTTCTTGGTGATTTCTCCCCACATCTCTCTCCCTCTCTCTCAGGGTAAGATTTTTTTTTTTGTGCAGCAAAAGCCTCAGGCTTCCCTGCACCATGTGGCCAATAATAATAATTTCCTGTAGGCAGTTTGCCGACCGGGCTAGCTGGGTGGGTAAAGTGCTTACCTGGCAACCTAAAGGTCGCGGGTTCGAATCCCGCAATCGAGCTTGGATCAGAGTAGAAAATGCAAAAACCTTGGGAGGTGCAATATGGCCACAGAAGCCGATGCACCAACAACATCTAGGCAGTTTCGGTTCTGCTTATGTATCATTTTCCCACTCCCCCCTCATCTACGCAATGATGAATGAGCTCCTACATATTTTTATATACTTTACGGATCTTTTATTAATACAAATGTCATGAATTGCAATACAGTTAAATTGTCTATTAATAGTAACGATGAAGCTTACTTACAGCACAAAAGCATTCTTTAACCACACACAAAAAAAAAAAAAAATCTGTTATCATTTGTCTGCTTGCGTCAGTTGTACTGAAAATATGCTTCACAAAATGTAGCGAATGAATGAAAACCCATAAACCTTTTCATGAGTACGCAGTTGTTTTCGGTTCGTTTAATGTCTAGCAAATTCTCCAGTTAACGGAATTCATTGCATTTCGATTTGGCCTTCAACAACAACGAAATCAATAAAAAAATGACATCTTTATTGTCAGTTATTGAAATTTCTATTCACAACATTGCCCTCTTTAAGATTATATAAAAGAGCTCGTAAAAATAACTTTATGGTAGAGTAGGGCATCCCTTAATCCGAACTCCTACAATCCAGCATTTTCTCATGCATTCTAACCTCGTAATAACATCGCTTGATACATTTTATAACGTATTGATGGATCGTATCGGAGCGATTTGTTATTTATTCATTCTGAACACAAATTATCAACGTAAAAACATTGTCTTCCATGTTACGCTCGTTGTAGTACGGGACCGAATATTGCCGTAACGCATATTCTACAGTCCGAAATTTAACAAGCTATGCTTGGTATCTAACAGCAGACAAGATTACTACTGAAAATAATCCGGTACCAAATTCAAATTAACTGATTTTCGCGCAACTTGCAGAGCAGATTTAAGCATAAGCCATGGTTTAAGGATTTCATCATCCGGCCGAGATAGGGGACTCAAAGTTTCCTTTTATGAAGATAAAAATGTTTAGTTGCTTTTTTTTGAGCCTCTTCACACATGCTTTAGCTTAAGATCTCATGTCCAAATCCGACCTGATTAACCTGATTACACTGAGACAGCTTTGCGTTTGGAACACAAATGCAAAGCTGTCTCAGTGTAATTCACAACCGTGGCGTCACGCGTGGATTTTTCCATTACCGCCGTCATAGCGCACTGTTTTGTATAACGGCAGAGCGTGGAATTACACCATTCAGTAGAAAGGTGTTCTGCGCGAAGAACAATTAGAGACGTGATGTAACCGAGTACCAACAAAAGATGATAGCATCACCGGATTGGTGAGTGCGAGTATCTCGTATAAGACCGCCTTCGTCCGGTTGTCCCAAACAGCTGTGACTCAGGTGTATCAAGAGTGAACCACCAGAAGAAGAACCACCAGACAGAGGTACCATAGAGGGCAGCCACATTTTGTTGATCAAATGGAACATAGGAGGATCCATTGTGCTGTTAGGAGAAACAGACGTGGCATAGGTGGGGAGGGAAACTGACCATGCAATACAAGTAGGATGATACAACCCATTTCAACGTGAGCCATGTGTCGAACACTAGTACTATTGAGCTATCGTAGCTGACGGACCATTCCAGTACCCCTGCGGGTGACGTCACAAACAAATGTGCCTCTCGTTGGCCACGGGAGCAAAACTATTGGGCATATAGTGTTTGGAGTGAGGCGCCACCGGTGGTTTTACAAAACTCTGGAGAGTGGATGAGTGGAAACGAGTCTCCTGGTCAAAATTTGGGGTGCAGTTGGAAAGGCGCCTCCATAGCCAGGTGAGCAGGAGCAGCAGTGCGTAGCACACGCTTCTTGATTAGACCGGGGTTCGAGCCAGTGACCACCAAATACGGAGAATGCGGAAAGGTCAGGGAATGACCAGTGCATATCTCCGGAGCAATATGGCCTTAGTTGCTGATGCTCCTTAAAACCAAACAACAATAACAACAACAGCAGTTGGAAACGTGCATTTTTATATACACGTTTCCAACTGTGCTGTGAGGACAGAAAGTTCGGAGAGCCTCGCTGTGCGAATGGGGGGGGGGTTATACAGGCAGTTGAAGTAGCGTGATGGTCTGTGCAAGTTTTGATGAGACACTGGACTCCCTAGTACTATCATTGCCTCAGCAAAGATTCGTACAGGTCCATCATTTCTGACAATGTGCACCCGTTTATGGTGACCATCTTCCCGAACCCCCATGTCAGGGAAAACAGAAAATTGTTCACAGGGATAAGAAATCCCATAGCTGAGATCGGTGTGGGAGGTCGTCGAAGAGATTGTTTGGAGTCCGGATCCAGTATCATTGAATGTCTGGAAACTGTGAGAGGTAGTATGGTCGGCATGAGTTACCATACTTGTGTAAACTTTCCAGAACCGCCTGGAATCTATGCCGTCACGTATCCAGTCCATGCTGATTGTTCGATAGATATTAAATAATTTGATGAATTCAATACTGTAAATATATTTTTTTATGTTTATGTACACAAATCATGCTTCGTTAACTCACTAAAACTGCAGTTAGGCGAATTAAAATGTTTCATTTCATTCACATTTGAGTACAAGCATGTGTGTGAACCCCCATTAACCGGTCCCACTTCAAAGTTGTCGGATTTGGGACGCTGTATCGTGTAACGCTTTTTATCTAAAATGCACCAAATTTATTTCAGATATGAATGTATAATAATACTGTTGTACACCTATGACATAAAAAATAATAAAAAATATCCTCTCTTTCAATGAAAAACCCACTTAATCATGAGAAATGCATTGTAAAGAACAGTGAAATTTTGTACGACAGTTAAAACAGGTCACTTTAACTCTTTGAATTAAAAAATTCTGCTTACACTCCGACCCCACAACACAAATCAGGGTATTTTTCTAATCTTTTAAGAAGGGATCATCATTTACGAAACAGTAATAGAGCATGAAATTTAAACTTTTTTTTTTGCTCTATTTTATGTTTCCATCTTTATTTATAACCTTGTAGAAATCCCAGCCTCTGCGACTGCAGTCCCGGCAGACTGGGTTTGAGATATTCATACCAGCGCGTCCTACAATACCTCTGGCGGATTGAACCACTAACATTTCTAGCAGATTGATTGCCCTGCCTACACGAATGTTTGGATTCTCAGACCGCACTGTAACGTTGAACTTTAAAGAGGTCGTGCCAGTTCAGACAATTATGTCTACGAGATGTGCATTTTCATTGCACTTCCTTAGTAATCACTCATTGAATTCCATCGGACGATTCGGAATCGTATTCATTTATGGCAAGTAGCACTCTTTTCCACTTAGCTCTCTTCCTGTAGTTTCGGATCCTTAAGCATTTCTTTGCGATCATTGTCGCAGTGTACAATCAGACGCAATTCACCACGAATTCTGGAAATTGTAAATCATGTTGGCGGCTACTTGCAAACCCCATTCTCCACGCCTTTCAGAATACAGTACACTCAAATTTGTAGCATCAGCTCAAGGTCAACACTTACGCCTCTTTCTTAAAGTCTGCTTTCCTCACAAGGAAACAATTGCCTTACGTCTTGTGTAATTATCCATCTGTTAAACGCCATTTATTAAGCGCATGTCTCAGTAGGCATTGTTTCTCTTCGAATTTTTTTATTTCGTTTTTGATTTATTAAAGCGCATATACATTTCGCGAAATGCTCTGTTGTATTCCCAGCTTCTTCGAATACTTCCACGATTAAATTATTGCCCTCATTACAGTTCGAGTTACGGCAGTTCCCTGAAGGTGAAAGGACTGATCGAAGCGGTTACTCACTCAGGTTTGAAATCCAGTTGGCTGCGGTAACTGACCGAGTACTTAACCATTACAAACAAAAATTAAAATACCGACAAATAATCTTTTAATAAGCTATCTAGTCACGCGAAATTCATAACATGGAGTTGTTTGGGTTTTTTTTTTTTAATTAAAACTTATAAGGGTTAAGTGAAAGCTTTTTTAGTGAAAGAAGTTAAACAAAAAAGAAATTCGTTTCATTAAATTCAGAGATCATAATACCTGGTGGACTACTGTTCTATTTTTTGAAAATAAGGTAAAACTGTTATATCTACACTCATGAGCCAAAACATTATGACCGAACCGGTTCGCCTTTCGCCGTGATACCCGACATGGCATCGACTTCACCAGACCGCGAAAGATGTTCTCGAGTATCCTGGACCAGCTGGACAGAAGGACGTCTCGAAGTTCGGCAACGGAGAGAGGAACTGGCGTGGACCTGACAAATACTACTTTCTACTGCATCCCACAAATGTTCAATGGGATTGATGTCGGGGGTATTTGGCGGCCAGAAGACCACACGAAATGCTTGGATATGATCCTCGAACCATTCTTGCACAATGCGAGCCTTGTGATATGTAGTGTTATCTTATTGAAAGAGTCCAGTGTCATCTGCATACACAGTCACTATGTAGGACAAAACTTTGTCCGAAACAATGTCGAGATAGGATTTGGCGTGAGGGTGTGTTAATGGGGATGAGGGAACTCAGTGATGTCCACGAAATCATCCCCCAAACATGATACCACCGCCACTGGCCTGGTTTCGTCCAACCATGTAGAGTGGCTGCAGTTGTTCACCTGCTCGCCGTCGACTCTGCACCTTTCCATCGGCATAATGAAAATGGAACTTTGATTCACCACACCAGATGACCCTTTTCCAGTCGTCCAATGTCTAGGAAGAGTGCACCTATGCTCACTATAGGCAGAGGTGTCGACGACGGTTGGTCAACATGGGCATGAATAGATCGCCTACTCCACCATAAGCCTATCCATAAGAGTGTCCATTGGATGGTGTCTCTCGGAAACTTTTCTCTCTGTCTTTGAGAAAAGTGAAACGATTCTCAAAGACAACCTTTGAGAAATCACCACTAATTGCGTTTTTATGGACGTACACTGAAGACAAAAAATCTTACGTCTCTGTCTAAGATCAGTTAATCGCAGTAATCTCTGAATGAAAAAAAAAAGAAAAGAAAAGAAAAAGAAACTGCATATAGAATACCATCTCCGATTTATGAAGGAATTGGCCTTCACATTACAACCAATTCACCGTTTGAAGTATGTATCTCCTGTGCTGCCACACAAGCAGCATTTTCATATAAAGATAATTTATTGCGATATGAATCTTAAATCAAATTGTAAAACATAGCAGCATAATGGTACAGTACAAAAGCATCCCTTTCGTCATAACATTTTATTCACATTGCTTCCATTGATTTTGCATTATAGTATGGTATAATTCAGTTATTAATTAATTAACTCGATAATTAAGATAATAATAATTATATCAATTGGCACAGCATTCTAATAATATAAGATTATTGTCTTGTATTAATTAAATACAGTAATTCATTAAATACGTGTTTAATAATATCATTTAATTATGCATCAATATATGATTAATAATTATATCAATTTTCTTAATTAGCAAATCACTCTTGTACACAGAATTAAATTTTTATACCGATGTTATTTAGTTATAAATGCTTTACATTAAAATTTATGCTTCTACGTCGATATTATTTGTAATCCATCAACAAATTGAATAAATTTTTATAAAAGAATTAAATGGAAAAGTAGTAATTTAAAAAAAAATTACTACTTGAAGATTCTATTCTAATACGAAAAACTCCAATTTGTAAAAATAGTGTGTTTTTTTTTTTTTTGTTTGTGTGTTTTGTTTTGTTTTTTCATACAGTTCAGGATGGTTATTCTTGAATCCAGGATGATTACAATGACCAAAAAAGAAAACGAAATTATCTAGCTCCCTTAGTTTTCTATTACGTCAGTATTTCAGAAAGGATGGCCATTATCCAAATAGCAATATTACTCGTATTACGTGGAATGTTGGATTCCAATCAAAATCTATTTTCTCATATACAACTCGAAATAACAACACGCTTTCATCATGACTTGACTGCATACTGCCAATGAACCAAAGGTTTGGACCCACGCGATGCCAGCATATTTCTGTAGTTGTTAGACTCTGCACTCCCACCCCAACAAAAAATATAAAAAAATTGGAAACAATTTTGACCTGCAACCACCATTATTATTGAACAGTTCTTTGATTTATACTCTCCTATAATTAAGAATATATCTTTACCGCTCATTTATATTTATGCGAAGCACAAGAAGCAGTGAGAAGCATTGCTGTTTATACATATTGTAAGATATAAAATCTTACAAGAAAAATATTTTATACACAGGAGAGATTAATTAAAAATAAAGCTTCTGGTATAACAACATGGGGTGGCGAAACCTCGCCAGACACAAATATTATTTAAGATAATGGGTCACTCGCTAGGGATTAAATTAGACAAGGTTACAAGAAGGAGGGGTAAGCATGAGAAAGGGTAGTAGCAGACGGGTTATACTTCAACTCCCAGCACACGGGAATAAACCAAAACAACAGGAACAGGTAGCAACCGCTGTTGGTATATAGGTGTGAAAGTACTAGCTCTGGAAAACAATAGTGCGGTAGACTGAGTTTGTCGGAACATTCCTTTGATTGGTGACACCGAGAGACGAGACGGGAAATGGATACTTGACAAATGCTCGGATTAGAATTAAAACTGGCATCTGGCTGTCGGTGATAGCAAGTTTTGTGGATCTCGCGAAGTAAAAGTGCTAAGTAACCAGAGGGTTCGGAAATGGCGGCGGACTTCAAAGGGGAGGACTGCCTGGGAAATTTACAAATTTATTAAAATGAGAGGTTGGATCGAGCACTGAAGGGACAGCTTGGGAAAGGATAACATGGTCAAATAGGACAGAGAGAAAGGTTTGATAGAATGAGAAGATTGGTTAAGACCCGGAACTAAGGCAGGCCTGACATATGGAGGCGGTACGGGATTGAGATGAACAAAAAGAGAGAACTGGAATGAGAGAGCGCCCTGTGAAATTTTCTTCTTGTGAATGAGTTTTTAAGAAAAGGTGGAGCGAAGAAGTGGGAGAGAGAGAAAAGTAACGGAGAAAGTAAAGGAATGGAATGATAGAAATCAGCGAAGGCAAAAGCGCCTGGAAAAGGAGGAAGCCCCTTTTGATGAAGACATCGAGTTCCGATGTCCCAGACGGTATGAAGCAGCCCCTGTATCGAAACTAACAGGCGGTGAAGGCAAAGTGCCAGCCTAGAGAGGACGGAGCAAAGCAGAAGGAAAGATAGCAGTCCTTGTAACGATGGAGTAGGACCGTACGTCAAAGAGCCAGCCCAGCCCAGATGGAACAGTGAGTTTAAGCAGAGTAGCAGAATTGTGACCCGCACGAAGATTCCCTGGAAGCCCTAAGATGAATGCCCTTGGCAAAAGATGATGACAGTCCCAAAAAAGGAGCGGAAGGCCCCAAAACAGAGAAGTCCGATTCGAAAAATTAAGTGAGGATAGTTATAAGGTATCCTCACTTACTTATAAAGGACTGTAGGAACTCTAATATCAGATTAGTAGAAGTTTAGAAAGATGTTAAGGGAAGGATGTACAAAAATATAAATATATATACATAAATATAGAGATAAGCCAGATGATAGTTATGGGGTTTTGATTAATGTATAATTAGACATATGTAGAAAGGCAAAGGAGAGAAATTTGATTTGTTATTAGTTATTGTCTAACATATATGTATGATATATTTTGGAAGGGAAGGGTAGAGAAATACAGAGAAAAAAATAGCCTTCTGAATGTAGCTAACCCTTGGGACAAGCATTAGTCCAGAAATTGATGTTAAATGTACGATTCATTCTGATTAGAGAAAGTTTGTGAAATTATATTCCCCAAGGCAAAAAGGGACTCTAAATAAATCAGAAGTTAAGAGTGAAATTCCTAAATCAATTTATAAGGTAAGAAATTGACTTACATAGGAGAAAGGGTGTTAACTAAAGGGTGTTAAGTATTTATTGTTCATGTGCGAAGGAAGAAGAAACTATAGCAGTTTTCTGTAAGGATATTAAGTTTGTTGTGTAGAAAGAAATAACCCTTCTAGGGTTAGAAATAACCTTTATTCGACTAATAATAGAAACTTAGGAAAATTTCTATATCCAAACTTTTCTGTGTGCCGTGTTTTTTTTTTTTTTTTTTTTTTTGTTGCTTAAATGCAATGTTGCACAATAATGATGGCAGAAACGATTACTTGCTGGAATAGAACCTTGAATGTTCAAGGTTGCATTCAGGCGAAATTACAAATTCTAGGCCAACACCCCTCCCCCAGCAAGATTGCTTAACGGCTCCACGTGTTCTTTGACAACTACAGTACTGTATATCAAATGAGCCGTCGGGTTTGAGTTTGGCTTGAGTGGTTTTCAACCGACAGAAATCTTCACCTTAGGTCAGATTTTATTTGTTCAATGGATGTTTCCCCACCTTGGTAATTATTTTCACTTCCACGTCCCGTCCCCATAAGACGGTCTAGGGAAGGGAGGGGAGAGGAAGTTAGTCTTCCCAAAGAGGCCACATAATTAAAATCCTTGGCACATAATTAAAATTCTGTAGTGGTTGAGAAACAGAATTTGCTTTGGCTTATGTGAGCGATCTTGATCGGCCTAATTAAACTGGTAAAACTAGCACAACTGAGTTAATTATAAAACTGACTTGACTAACTTTTTTGAGCGCGATGACAAGTTTTAGGTTACTTTCAATGCAATTTGACTTAGAGAAGTGGTTTGCGGTTAAATAATTGTAAGCACGAGTTAGAAAAGTGTTCTACGATTATCTATTTACGTTTAAATTATACGGTAATAACCTCAATAACAGTTCGAATGCCATAAGGATGCAATCCATCTCTACACGCGCAAAAAAAAAAACAAAAAAACAATCAAAATCGCTATTCTGAATAATCTAGTTATATGTGGGTTTTTTTAAATTTTTATTTATTTATTTTTTTAATGTAACTCGCCTCTAGATTATTTAGATGGTGCGCAGAGACTAGAAGCTCATTTCAGCTAAGTAAAAGGATTAGATATTATTTTAAAAATTTTAACAAAGATTTAAATTTTGCTGTGATATATACTGTATGTCGTGCATAAATCTTCTGGTTGTATATGCTTGTCCTTGTGAAGTTTTCGCAATACTTCCTGAACGTATATGGCCAGATTTATGGGAAGTCTTCGCAGCTGCAATAAAAAGTATCAAAAGCCGTTTAGTTATCACTGGAAAGAAGAAACGACTTTGGAGCGAATACCAAATAGTTTCCACGGGCAATAAATAAATTAAACCATTTTAAACAGAAATCACCTTTCAGGATATAACTGTTCGCAATTTGCGTTGTCATCACGTGTGCTAGACGTGCATTTTATCAAAAATACACTTGAAATGGTGTATGTATGTATAGAAAAAACTAGCACATGTATAGTATACGCTATATTTTTAAATATGTTAAATTCAGTACACAAAACCGGAAAATATTTCGTTCCTACCCATTTTATTTTCAGAAGGCTTAAGAGGTTCATAATATTCAATGTCCAAAATATTTATTCCTAAAATTGAAAGCTTGTAAATCGGTCATTCGTAATACGTTCGTGTATATGTTTAAAAATAAAGGTCGTGCTTTTTTTTTAATTAATGCAGAGATACGTAATCGAGATAATTAAGTTTCATTACAATATTATATAAATCCTTAATCAGCAATAATCATTTAAATCTCATTTCTATTTACTCATCTCATATTTATCGATAATTAGTCGATACTTCAGAGTAGCTAAAAAATGCAAAAACTAGTGCCACAATGTTGTTCATTGAACATAACATTCGACATAAAATGTGTCAATTAGTTGTCAAAAATTTAATGATAAAAGTAATAAATATAAGAGAAAATGAACGCTTTTATTTTGTTTATATCTAATTCTCTTCTTACTGGAAGCCATCTTGAAAGCTGTTTCAGATATTATTATCTGGAAATTTTTATTCACAACTGGGAATTTTTGAGTGCTCAGTTGAGAAAATTCAGTGACATGGAGTTGCTTGACACCTTTTTGTAAACGATGTGAATCTCTTTGGACTGAAGTCACGCGTTGCCAAATAAATTTATTTTGAATTCCGTAGATAAGATATAAATACATATTTTTATATATTTATAAATATTCTTCTCTGACAGATAAAAAATACTTATATTTTATCTATTAGAGAAAACAATTATTATGGATCTTATTTTAAAATTGTCTAATCATAACACTAAGCTATTAGTAGAAAATGTAGGAATAAAATTTTTTACAAAATTACAGGAAAGCCGAGTCTGTATAATAACTGCTAACATGAATGTTCTTTTTAGTTTTTTTAAAGGCCCAGGAGCTTTTCGTTCATATCTGCATATCCTATCTGTAGACGTAATACACGGATATCAGCACAGACCGATTTGTAAGTTGTGCTGGCTGAAAAACCGTATAGCTCATGGGGGAACTCTACTCCCTCCTCCTGAGATCGGCTAACAACAGTTTCTATTAAACAGAATTTTAAAAATTCCTATGGTCCTCAATGTGAATAGAATCCAGGCCTCTCCAAACGTACATAATGTACTTTTGCGTGCGTGTTTGTTTGTGTGAAGGCAGGTGCGGGCCATACTATGGCATCCCCTCTGTGTTGTATGTGAAGACACAGTACCCAGCAAAACAGATAAATGTAGTGATGAATATATTTGTGTAGCATAGTGCTGAGTGTCGTCCTCTTACCCAGTAGGAAGCTGCGTATACCACCCGCTGGTTTTCATCCCTGCCTCATGGTTGGCCGGACTGTACTAGCATTCAAAATGTGTCACTCATCATAGAAATGTACTGATCGATGGCAAAATTATGACACGATTTGATTTGTTTACGATCTGGTAAATCAGATAACACAATTTACCAGAATAACGGAGGCAACCACCTATCATACAAGTATACATTGAGCAACATCACTTGAAGAAATTTATTTGGATATAATTGATAATTGTTATTACAGATCACCCAAGACGTTGGGCAGTTTAAAATATCTGCTAATTCAATGGCCGCGTTTGAAAAGTCCCTCAAGTGCAGGCTTCCTCTCATTAATGAGATTCGCACTTGCAAAATTTACAGATGTACGAATATCTTCCCAAACAGGTGATAATTCACCAATCCATTTATTTGACAATGACTGTAACGTACGATAATATCAAGTAAGTAAAGTGAACTGATTAAGGTACTATTCGATATTGAAAATTAAGGAATAAAAAGTAAACTGAATTCCGCAATATACAGCAATTAGAAAATTGCTATACTGTATATTGCAATTATATACTGTTGCTAAAGATTTTTCTCTAACGGTTCATTGTCTGTACAGTGTTGGAAAAAATTCAGTTTGCACCGTTAGAGAAAAATCTTTAGCAACAGTATATAATTGCAATATACAGTATAGCAATTTTCTAATTGCTGTATATTGCGGAATTCAGTTTACTTTTTATTCCTTAATTTTCAATATCGAATAGTACCTTAATCAGTTCACTTTACTTACTTGATATTATCGTACGTTACAGTCATTGTCAAATAAATGGATTGGTGAATTATCACCTGTTTGGGAAGATATTCGTACATCTGTAAATTTTGCAAGTGCGAATCTCATTAACGAGGATTTGAACAACAGCATCGTAGTAGCAGCACAGGTCCAGGTCTATTACGTGGATAATTCAATCTCTCTCTCTCTCTCTCTCTCTCTCTCTCTCTCTCTCTCTCTCTCTCTCTCTCTCTCTCACACACACACACACACACACACACACACACACATACACACAAAAGAAGCAAATGAAAATATGAAACACGTTTTAAAGCTGAACATTAAAACCGTGTTCAATAATCGTTACAGTAGTTTTCATTCACCTCTATTATTATTAAGCTTTTAACTTTAGTCTTCACTCACTTGCCTTTAAATCAACAATATTATTTTTAAAAAATTAACTCTTACCGTACTGTAAAATTAAACACAAATGTATTTAATAATACAAAAGTAAACAATCCAAAATGCTTAAATTTAAAATAAAAGCACTCACTGCTCGAAGCTGTCCAAACTTTCTCTGAAGGCAAAACGAAATAACTTTTATTCAATGTTTGAAGTGGACAGGTTTCTAAACAAGAATTTCCTGTTTCTCATCGCACTAACGTCCAGAAACAAAAGTATCCTTAAATAATAATTAATAACTTGATTTTTTTTTTTTTTTTTCCTGTCGTTGTGAAGACTGGATGGTTAGCATATTTTACTATTCAATGAATCAGGGAGCAATTTAAACAGAACGGAGTCCTGGCAATTTCCCCAGAAGTCATCAGTGAAAACATTTCTTGATGCCGGATACAACAAGCCAGCTCTTCATGTAACTAATTTGAAAGAATTATGCAAAGCGTAATATAAGAGTAACTTTCAAATCAAGCAACTGCGAGTAAATTAACTAGCATACCGCAGCAACATTGCAGAAGAAAATCAATTTAGCAATCATAATTATTAATCATTTCCGCTAGGACTGCTCAAGAGACCATCAGTGGCATCACCCGGATTTATATTTCGGAGGGAGAGATGATCGACAGTATACTGCAGTCAATGTCGAATTAGTAGTCTGGGGCCCTAGCGCGCAAATTTTTAGGAACTCTAAAAACAAGGTCGGCTGGGCCAATAGTAAATACATTTTTCTGTATCCCATGGAGCAACTGCGCCATTGCGCCTCGGTAAATCCGGCCTTGATTGGAGTCAATCGAGGATACAGAAAATGTACATACGAGGTGCGGCAATGAAGTTCCTCAGCTGGAACAATAAAAAGAACCCAAAGTGAAGGAGCTCAAAAATGGTTCTATTTTTATCACCACCTGATTGAATGCACTTATTACACCATTCTAAAAGTTTATGAAAAGAGTCAGCGAAGGCGTCCGAAGAGATGATGTTCAGTTTGGCGGTTATGTGTTTCTTTATGTCCTCAACATCCTGAAATCTCTTTCCTTTGAGGATACTTTACACTTTGCAAAAGAGGAAGAAGTCCGATGGTGGTAGTTCGGAAGAGTAAGGTTCATCTGTACAATGCCATATTTCGTCAGAAATGCCTTCACAAGTGCAGAATGAGAGGGAGCACTTTTGTGCATTAAGAACCAGTTGCCTCTTTCTAGAAATTGCAGCCTCATTCGGAATATGCACTTCAATAGGCTTTGAAGCACCTGTACGTAGTACGCAGCATTGACCCCTCTCTCTCTCTCTCTTCCCCACCCCCGTTCAGGTACAAATTCCTTATGAATCACATCCTATTAAAAAAAAAACATTATCAACAGCGCCTTGATCTCGGACTTCTATAAATGAAACTTTTTGGGACTTGGTGATGATTTTTTAAGTGCATTGCATGCACTTAAAAATCATCACCAGATTAGGCCGAAAAGCTGTTTTTTGAACATGCTGTTGCACAGTGAGACTCATTTGTAAGGGGAGCGTGAATTTTATTCATACCTTCTTCAGTCAATTAGCTCAGTCTAAAAGATGAAAATAGATTATATTTATTTAATATATTCATCAAAATATGCATATACAGTTTTCGTTTTGCTTAAATATTTTCCTGTGGCACTTTGTGCATATTAGCTTAAATTACCATATTTTAACGCAAAATATTTTCGCAGCGTGAAACGAATTTCCGTTGATACACATAAAAAAATCACCAATTATTAATATAAATATTACAATGTCAGCGAAACAATCAGTGAATCAAGTTATGTATTTTATATTATAAAATGACATTATATTTTAGAATATAAAACAATATTATATATCACAGATATTTACCATTTCAATTAATTAATTATATTTTAGTATTTCTATTTCAGTATAATAAACCCTCGATTTTGGACGAATTAGCAGATGGGGGGGGGGGTTATTTGTCAATATGTTCGAGACCATTATATCCCACATAATTGAAAACTTAAGCTATATTTTGTAATTGAAAATATATTTGCATATGTATGTATTAGAAACATTGAAACAAAGTTAAACGATAATATACATGCTTTTATTTATCTTGTCTTTATTGGTTTATCCATAGTACATAATTTGTAGAAGATAATTTACCGTAAGAGTATAGTAGTACTTTTGGTATCAGTTAAATTTTTTATTTCGTTAAATCGGGGTCCATAGTATCGAGAGTTTACTAGTAAGTACAGTATTTCAGATTTATTTATATTTACAACGTCCAGTTTCCTCAATCTAATTGCGTTTCTTCATTTCAGATGTGATGTTTCCTTCACTGGAACGCAAATTAATACTAGGAAACGGAAAGCGGTTCTTTCTAAGAAGCATCCACATTAGTTTCGATGAAAACGAAAGTAACAGACAACGAGTTCTAGATACAAATATGAGTTTTCAGGGTGGTCCATTGAACACCCCAGTTGAAATCAGACAACCTTCCCACGTAATTAAGTAATCTTTGCATTAATTAATCTACAAATTGAACTTGACAAATTTAACTAATTAAAATCAATTACGCCCCTGAAGGAATTAAATACTACGATTATATATATACATGTATATATATTTTGATACTTTGATATAATCCCAAGATGGACAGAGAAGACAGATCCACCGTACTATAATTGTTTTTGGTAGTCAGTATACTAACGACGCAGTTATGATTAAGTTATCCCAGAGGTTCCCAAACTTTTATACTTGTCCTCCCTCCCTTAAATATTCATAAATTTCACGCTCCTTCCTTCGAGAACAAGTACAGACAAACAGATTTAACATAAAATGATGTAGTTAAAATTAAGAAGCCACCCAGCAATGAAGAACAATTTTTTTTATATTAATATATCTATTTCCTTTATTTCTAAACTGTAAATATATTCCTCTGGCTTTCACGCCGTTCAAGAGACGATTGCAACTTGCAGTCAACTGAATGAATAAATAAAATGTATTTCAAAGATTTAACTAAACTACGTCAACCAAGAAAAGGATTTAAAAATAAATATTTGTCCATATTTCGTTAAAAAAAAAAGTGCTTCATACAAACAATATGCGCCCTACACTTTGGGATTTTCTGAGTTATCCAGTTTTAACGAATGTGTGCTGGTTCGATCCCTCAATGATCGAATTTGCGTGTTACCCAAAGACCACAACCAGCAATGAACATATGGTAAAATAACAAATAAATACTTGCCGTACCTGCTTTAAGCAGTTAAAAATTTAATACGACATTCAAAATAATGGACTATTAGTCAATTTTTTTTAAAATCATGCCATTTAATCACGAGATACCTTAAACGGAAGAGATTATAATGTTGAACGGGTGAGGGATTTAGTCCGAACTCTCTCCTTAAATATGATACTGTATAATGGGAACACAAGATCAGGAGTACGGCACAATTTTATTCTGATGAGTTCTGTAGGGAATGGCATCATCACGGACAATGCAGACACTTGTTCTACGTGGGAAAAAAATAACTGTTTTTTTTCTAATCTAGAAATAAATCAGAGGAGAGATAAGTAGAATGTTTTGTTTCGTTCTGGGTCGAGGTATTCTAGCGACCCAGAACTGACTTACTTAGTGGGTGACTGTCTAGTTACCTTCGTCAGCACTCAAGGAATTCTACTGCATACTGTACAGTCAGAAACGTGACGTCTGCCAGCTTCTATCCTTAGATATATTTCTAGGTTAGAATAAATAGTTTATTTACGTAGAGTAAGTGTGTGTGTTTAATTATAGGCATCAGTTCATCGTGCTTCTTGTACCATTTCACGTTTTAAATTTTTCTCTTTGTAATATTTAGACATTGCGTATAGTAATAATAAGCAGATTTATATATATATATATATATACACAGAGAGAGAGAGAGAGAGAGAGAGAGCAGTCTCTTGTGTAGTACACTAATGTGCAATATTTTCGTATTAATTACATTTAGCTTATTTTGCTCAAACTCGGTTACTGTTTGGGAAGTAAACGTTCTCCATATATTTGTTTATTTATTTTAAATGTAAGGAAGCATTGAAGGAGTGGAATGAACGTAAAAATAGAGAGTATTAAAGAAAGCATGTGGAGATTAAAAAATTGAATGATTAATTACACACATCAATGAAGTGCAAAACGCGGCCAGCGGGCCACATGCGGTCCTCCTAGCTTTATAACGCGGTTCGCGATCTAATTTCAGATTGTGATTCAACAGAAAACAGGTGACTACAGCGATCATCATTCTCCAAATTAGCTGTTGCAGATAATACACCATAATTCCTTATTAAATGTCTCGGTCCATTTCTAATCGACCAACTCTTGCATATTTCCAACTCTACGCACTCGCAGGAAATATTTTTCTGAAACATAGAATGAATTAGTTCAGCCAATCACAAACCTACAATCCGGCTTAGGTTAATCATTATAGCTATAGCTAAGGCATCTTGTACGAACTGGTTCACATCTGGGTGATCACCTTCATTATACTAGGCGCACTGTTTCTCGTATACAAGACAACCCCTCAAGGAAATGAACACTTATTCATTACAGAAGAAAACTACTACTATGAGTTTACCAAGTTTGCACAAGCCCTCTTCACAAGACGGAGCACCCTATTGCCAACACAAAATATGAACAACCCAAACATCTGATCCTTACCTAACTGCCCAACCGATCTTAACCTGGATGGCGTAGGAGCCACCTGATTCCTCAGTGGCAACTTACACGCAGTTCTCTTGCTGTGTCTTATTTATCGTCCTTCCCGGGTTCCCCTTTCACCTGATGGCGCCTACATCCTTCGCCAACATCCTCCGTATTTCTAGCTATACCCTCATTTCTTGCGTACACTCTGTACTTCCCCGACTCTATCTTTTTTTTTTTTTTTTCCCGGTCTCCGTCCAGGAAGCTCTGGTGACCCTGGCAGAGACAAGCCAGAGAATAATGGGCAGCCTGGCTACCTCCTAGTGGTGTGTGTGCGGGTAATGTGGAGTCCCACCAGGGGCCCTGAGGCCAAATTCCAGGATACACAACAGAAGCTAACATAATATGTCATATACAACACACAACACTTTTCTGGCATTTACAGTAGTACTGTATTCCTTCATAGCGAACATATGGCGCAGATGTGGGAAACCTGACCTTAATACTACGCACACTATATGTTTCACTGGGACCCGAATATTAGTTCCATCAGCGCTTTAGACTCCAGGTTGCCAGCCGTACCTGCAATAATTCCTGTGATATTCTTGCTTTCGGACTTTAATACAGTAAACCCTCGATTTAACGGACTAATAGGGGAGAAGGGGTGTCTGTTAATGCCGAAAGTCCATTAAATCGAATGTAACCTGAGGAGGCATTTTTTATTGTTCTTAATGTAAAAAAAAAAGGCTTTAATACAATATACAGTACTGCACAATATAAAATTATTAAATTATAAAAAAGAATATGCAATATTCTGTTGTAAATATAAAATGTTGCAATTTGCCCTTTGATTTACGGATATCAGAAACAGTTTGTTTTTTTACGCCGTAAATTTCACAAACACGTGCTACTGAGACGCCTTGTCCTAATTTCTCACTTAGCTCTAATTTCTGTACCACATTTAAGTTCACACGTTTTCTTTTAACTCCTCTATAACTTGATGCCATTATAAATTGTCAGGATTGCAAAATTATTTAATAAATAAAGTCACAATTCAGAAATCACAGAAACACTCTATATACAACCTGACCGCACGATAGCTTGAGGCAGACTGAGACCGAAACAAAGCGAGTCGGTAGACCTGCAGTTTAGTGTTCAGCTCGCAAGTCACCGCCTGCACTGTTATCTGTAATCTGGGAAAACAACTATTTGAACACGTTTTCAGAAAGAATAAAAAAACAATTTCCTGAATTTGATTATAAAAATAAAAGTAAGTAATTATCAAAACAATAACGGAAATAGGTAATTATTATTAATTTTTAATAACACTGACTTTTTTTTTTTTTTTTTGTTAGCGCATCAGCTTCTGTGGCCGTAATGCACCTCCCAAAGTTTTTGCTTTTTACTCTGATCCAAGCCCGATGCGGGATTCGAACCAGCGCCCTTTCGTTTGCCAAGCAGGCACTTTACCCACCTGGCTAGCCCGGTCGGCCCGAAGTTTTGTATAACTTAAAAAAAATAATAATATGGTCGAGATTAATCTGTACATTATGTATTATTATTTGTCCGGAATCCGTTAAATTAAGGGTTTACTGTATCACGCTTTTTATAACACGATCATACTGGATCTTATAATCAGCATTTCATCAGTTGTTATCACAGTTATTTCTGAGATTAAATAAAACAAAATATTTTTATTAATACTCGAAGAGAGCCATAGAGGTTAAGATGAGACTATAACGACAACAGTTTACAGCAGCCACACAGACAGATGACTCTGGAGTGAGGATTTTCGTGGTCGTAAAAATGTGTGGAGCGCCGCACCTGTATGAATAGTAAGAAGGGGTAATTTTCGCACTTTTAACGCTTATTTAAGTGCCTTTGTGATGGTTTCGAATAGATATGTTAGATGTGTAGCTGCATGTCAACCACTCGATCGGCTATAATTTGGTGAGATAAATTTTATTATTTTATATAATTTTGATAAAATGGGAATAAAGCCTTGACCGCCTCTTTTTGCTTGCCCTTCATGTCCTACGAAATTGTTAAATGAAAAGTTAAGTAGAATGTTATTAAAAATGTGGGGTTGTCTCTCATAACATGTACATTAGATTTTGCAACGTAAGCAAGTCGGACTCTAAACTGCTAGATTTGGCAGATGTGCGTAAGAAGAGGAAGCAAGCACAATCTGAGCAACGTCACTACCAAATGATGCATGATGAAAGCAGACGAGGAAAAATGACGATAAGAACGCATGTTCTGCATAACAATGAGGCCCAAGCAGAATTAATTTCCTGAAAGCAGCCTTCAGCTTCAAATTATTCTTCTTAGCTGAAGTGAATTTGCACTGGCGCACACACCAGTGAATTAGAGGCAATAACGTTTACTTCAGTGGTCGAAACTTCACTGTTCTCCCACTGGATTTCGGACAGAGCGAGAACAAAATAATAATAATAATTCGAAAATATATAGATATCATATAATCATAACTACACACGATTGCTAACCATATTGCTTTGTGTATTGGCTAACTTATGTACGCATTTATCTTTCACCTATCGTTCTAATTATCTTTCATCAAACGCAGCAAAACTGAGTTTTTCGCAATAAGTCACGAATTCTAAAAACGGGCCGCCATCTTGAAACAAGCTCGCGGATCGGAAACGCTGCCTTAGAATACATTTTATTTTATTTATATTTATCATTTTATGCATTTTATTTATCTCTGAAAAAAGTACGGTACTGTATTCGAAAGAGGCATTTCTTAATCTATTATCCCGAAGAGATTGTCTGTGTTAATCGTAGACAAGTGATTCCACTTTTAAATAGAAGGCTAGCTCCAGTTATTTTCACAAAAAAGCATGTTTATATTGCCAAAATCTGCCGAAATCCACGATAATAATAATAATTCAGCAATAATAAATTATTAATAATCAAATAATTAATACTATTATAATTATCTAATTGTTATTTTAGCAATAATCGAACCGCTCTGCCTAAATCAATGGTAATCATCCTTCCTTTTATTCTTTCCTGTTGATGCATTTTCGAGGAAATTAGTAAGACTTTATGCGACGCTTATATCTAAAAAAATTTCGAAGTCTCTCTTAGCCTTGGACCCTCTATACATGTTTATTTTGATTTATTGTATGACAAGTTACTTAAGTTGTAAGCTACCCTCGCGGGTAGCACGGCGGTATAAGCGTCGTCCTGGTTATGCGTGATGGCCATAGGTCTCTGAAAAGTGGTGTGTAAATTGAGCGGGATTTTCCAGTACATATAATGTACTGGAAAATCCCTCTTAATGGTGGATATCGATTTATCACGCAACTGACAGGACAGCAGTATGTGTGCGTGCCGAGATAAACTATGGCAACAGACCACATGATGTTATCAGATATTTTTATACAGGAGGTGGAAGGCGTTTCATTGTGACAACAGTGTTAGTTGAGGAACAGTGCAGCATTTATTAGCGTAATGCATGGCATGAGTTTTTTCCCCCAAGAACAGTTGATTAGTCATCTCAGGCAGAGTCCCGGGATAAAAGTTTATTCCAGGACTTGGAATGCCCCTGCCCCGGAGCGCACCAAAACGGTATGCTCCGATTTACCACACGGATCGGCATGTCATGTGTAAAAAAGTAAACTGCAGCCATCATCAACCCACTGCAGGATGGAAGTCTCCTCAACAATTCATGCTGAGGGAAATAGACCATAATCTGCCACGGGTTGGCAGATCGACCGTATTTAGCAGTCAGGGGCTTGAACCCCGGTCAATTCAAAGAGCGTGTGCTACTGCACTCTCGCTCCTGACCACTCAGCTACGGAGGCCTTGTCATATGCACTCTTCATTATTAAAAAAAAAATAAGATATTTTATTTAAGAGCGTTCTATTTCGTAAAATTTTCCATTTCAATCCCTGGTGTATCCCCGTGAGTTCTTCCAGGATTTTCTGGCGCCACATCATGTTAAACTCGAGGATATAAAGCAAGGAAAGGCCTCTCCTCACGATAGGATCTCAACTGATATTCATTTTTCCACCCATGACAGTTACTGCTGAATGCGATCGCTTCCAGGCTGTTATTTCAACAGTGTTCGTGTCCAGTGTATGAACGGTATAAAGACCAAACAAAAATTTCTTGGACTCTGGGCAAAAATAGTTTGTAGGGCCGTTAAAAATATTAACTAAAGTATTAAAATACAAAAAACTTTTTATTGTGTACATAACTTTTATATATTAATGACTTTTGCTCATTCTTTCATGAATTATGGATAATATATTGGGAGAGATGCTGGGCCCTTTAAAGAGTGATGCTTTGGGCTACTGCTGGGTTAAACAATATCAAATCCTGTCCTTTTAATCTAATCGTTGAATTGCAGGTTTAACATGAGTTCATAAATTGAATTTGAAGTATCACAAATTCTTGTTTGTAAGATCGATTGGTCTTAATCACAATATATAATTACTTATCAGTAACTGATAGAACTAAAAATACTTCCATCCTGGCGCTATAAGATTCCTCCCCCCATCCAAAATTATCATAAATTTAGTTTAACTGTAAACACAAATATTATTTGATTGTGGGGGGGGGGAGCAGACAGACAAACAAACATTTGATCTCATAACCCGTTTTACATTTTTGAAAGCAGATTACAGTATTCAGTTTCTGTTAAATATAATTGATACTGGAGCACAATATTACAAAAATTTAGTTTATTTTTATTTTCGCAGGTTTTATGTGGTAGCTTACCCGCTTCCGTTTTCCTGTGATCAGCCATTGCACGCAGTGAAACGAGTCAAGGAATTTGCTTCGTCACATTCATAAAGCAGTGGTGGCTTCAGTTTTTGAAAGGCCACAAACAAGTTTTTCAGTCTGAGGCCTCGAAAAGCGAGGCGTCACACGAGACAGCTTAATGTCTCCCTTAATTACTAATACTGTCTGGTTAGACTGATCATTGTAAATTCTACGTCGATTTGATAGATATATATGTGTGCATGTGTGTATGTGTGTGTGTGCGCGCGATCTATTTTTTTCACGATAGTTTTCACAAATAATTTAACATTTAAAGCAAAATGAACAGTCAAATACACTAAGAGAGACACAAAATCACTTGCCAGCAAGATAGGGAGACACAGGAATAATCAATGCCAGTTAATGCTGAATGACGCCTTATAGCTTATTCTCGTTATTTTTATTTATTTATTTATTTTCACAATTTGGGCTACAGCACGCTAGTTTTTATAACCAGTGGCCGATAGCTATCAAGTGTCATTGAGCCATGCCACTGTCACAGTAACACTGATAAAAAATTAAGTGTCTATCTATATATATATATATATATATATATATTTTTTTTTTTTTTTTTTTTCTGTGCGTGTGTGTGTTTATTACTAATTTACATTTATTTTGTATTTATTATCGAGGTTATAATTGATATAACCAGACTGTATTAGTAATAACCCCGGGGGCTCACATCTGGTGAGTATGGGCTTGGCACACCCAGGGTCCTGAGCTGGATATCATCATTCTTCTCTTTCTTGGTGATTTCCTTCTACTTTTGACTCTCTCTCTCTCTCAGGGTAACTTGGGAATTTTTTTTTTTTTTTTTACCTGGTGCAGCATAAGCCTCAGGCTTCCTTGCACCATATGGCTATTAATGATAATGATAATAATAATAAGTCAACAGAAGGAAGCAACGTGCCACTCTAAAACAAGATCTCTTTGCTTATAATTCAGCGGTTCCCAACATTTTTTTGACTCGCGAACCCCTTTCAACATAATATTTTTAATGCGAACCACTAAGCCTATATTCTCTGAAATCGTATAATATTTCTGAATTTTTATTATAAAATATTTCCAGTACTATGTTTTTATAAGCGACATTGCATAATAATAAAAATTATTATTAAATATAATTTATACTTTGTAAAGCAGTAATTTATACTTTGTAAGGCTAAGAGTAGAAAACTTGCTTCTTGTCCAAACGGTAGTTGAGCATTCTGGTCTCTTGCTAAAGCTATTGGCTGCAGTTTTTGCCCATCTCTGTTCTCACCTCTAACAAAACCAGATGGTTCTGTTGCCACATCAGCCAAAGATAAAGCTGACCTGGTAGCATCCTATTTTTCTTCCAACTCATGTATTGATGATCTTTTTAAATTACCTCAAACCATTTCCAGTACACTCCATTCAGTACCTCCTGGGGTCTTCTGTCAAAAGGATGTCAGAAGGATTTTGATGAATCTGATGCTAAGAAAGCTTCAGGTCCTGATGGTATTTCTCCACTTATTCTCAAAACCTGTGCCCCTGAATTTACTCCTGTTTTGTGTTGTCTTTTTTCACTTTCTTACTCCAAAGGTGTTTCCTTCTGCTTAGAAATTTGCTCATATCCAGCCAGTTCCAGCTAATTCCTAAAAATGGTAAAAAACCCCTTCCACTCAATTATCGTCCCATTGTGATTATTTATACTTTTTCCAAAGTAATTGAGAAATCAATTAACCGCCAACTCTTAAATTATCTGGAAATCTTTCATCTGATCAACGATCGCCAGTATGGATTCCGTCAGTGTCGTTCCACTGATGATATTCTGGCTTATGTTAACCATCTATGGACAAATTCAATGGAAAAGTTTGGTGAAACTGGAGCCATTGCTCTTGACATTTTAAAGGCTTTTGATCGTTTTTGGCATAACGGTCTTCTAAATAAGCTTCCATCCTGTGATTTGCCAGCTGTTCTTTGTAATTGGGTATCTAGTTTTCTCTCTGACCGCTCACTGCGGGTGATGGTAGACGGCTCTCTGTCTTCTAACTTCTCCGCTAATGCTGATGTTCCCCAAGGTTCAGTTCTTTCTCCCACTCTTTTCCTTTTGTATATTAATGACCTTCTTCCATTGCACGGAAATCCTATCCATAGTTTTGCTGACGATAGCGCATTGCATTCCACCTTCCAGTTTGAGAAACCTTGTCCTGCTCAAACAGCTTCAACTTCTTGAGTATCCACTGCCAAATCCTTAAATGCTGATCTCCAGGATAATTCTCCAGTGGGGAAAAGATAACTTAATTTTAATCCTTCCCAAACTCAGTACTGTCTTATATCTCGCAAAAAAGATTCTTCTGCTCCTATGCTTATCTTCAATGATGCTCCGATTTCTAGATAAGGCCATATGGTGAAAAATCTCTATTGGGGATCACCCTGATCACCACTTGCCATAAGCACATTACGAATATTGCTTCCACACTGGGTTTTCTCTTTTACTCTCGGTGTTACTTTTTTTCCCAAACAGTTGTTGACTCTGTACAAATCGCAAATCCGCCCTACCATGGAATATTGTTCCCACATCTGGGGCGGTGCCCCCAAAACCTTTCTCAGGCTTCTAGATTCCATTCAAAAGAAGGCAGTTAGGTTAATCAATGTCTCATCTCTAACATGGTCTCTCCATTCTCTGTCTCGTAGACTTTCTGTTTCTATTGCATGCCTTTTCTATAGATACTTGCATGTTCTTCTGAATTGGCTTCTATAATTCCAGCTCTCTCTTTCAAAGCAGTCCGAACACGTGCCTGAACCAGTCAACATCCTTTTAGTGTCCAAGTTCAAACTCACAGAACCAACCTTTTTTTCTTCCTCATTTATGCATTCAACTTCTGTTTTCTGGAACAACCTTCCTTCATAAGTATATACTGAAAATTACAATCTACAGAAGCTCAAGTCTAATGTCAACAAGTATCTTCTTTTAACTTTTCAACAAATGCATGGTACTAAGTACTATAGGTTCTAAGAGAAAAGAACCTATACATAACAATGATCCTTGAGAATGAAAAAAAATTTAGTATGGAAAACATTTATTTAACATGATATACTGTAAGATAGTAAACTAATTATAAGGAATTGTGAGCGATGTGATTTCTTTCTTTGGCAATTCTTTACTTTTTATTTAATTTTATTTTACTTTATTGTTTATTATTACTTATATTTTGTAGTTTACAATAATATACCTATGTAAATTTAAGCAGACGCCATTAAAGAATTTTTAGTGCGAGCCCCCTTTTTTTCGTTATAACATTGCTTTTCCATCCTAATCGTTTAATTTAACCTCATGACAGCGACCAAAAAAAAAAATATATATATATATATATAAATAAATAAATAAAATAAAATAAAATAATAATAAACTGCTTATTATAACTGCTTAATATAATCATTGAAAATAAACGCTAACAAATTAAGAAAACACCCTAAGAAACTGGGACGCTCTGGAATGATAGCATGATGCGCCCTCTTACAGTGGAATATATAGTTTTAGAGACTAATACTAAATATTTATTTTAAGAGTGAATGAAAAAAAAAATAGAAATTTGTAGAAAAACGACAAAATAGCAAAAATAAAAAACCCCACAAAAGTTGAAGGCGATCCTGTTATTTTTACGAGTATTTTCGAGTTATTTACGAGTATTCAATATTATTATTTTAAATAATTAATACCAAAAAGAATTTTTGGTATTAATTATTACCAAACAGAATTAATACCAAAGAATTATTACCATTAATACCAAATAGAATACTTTATTTAAAAAAAAAAAAAAAAAATAGGACAGAAATTTTAGAAACGTGACTGTCCTGCTAAAAGCATGTCTGGATACCTTACGCATTTAGTAATTCGGCCTTGCCACTTGCTTGTAGTTTGTTTCGCATCTATAGAGCTTGTGACCTGCTTAGAAGAGATCAGTTTCATAAGATTAAAAAAAAAAAAATAGATATACTTCCTGTTTCGTTCATATTGCTGGCTTCTACATTGCGCAAAATAAAATTCATATAAAAATGATTACATTGATCTGTTAACTGATGAGTTCTTTCTCTCTGACCACCTCCACGCTTCCAAATAATTTAATACGTGTATGAGTGCTCACAACGGATCACAAAACCTAATCTACCTGGTGAAAAAATTTTAAAAATAAACTTGTAAAACATCCTGTTCTTAACTTTCTCAAAAATGTATTGGTAAATTTCTCCAGCTCTTTCCTTGAACAAGGAAAGAGCTGGAGTTTTTGGACTCCACATGACGTCACTACACACCCCTTCTTCATTTTGCTTTCAAATATTGTTGAAAACGCGGCTTCCACAGAAGTATGTTTAAAAATTGACGTTGACTTTTTGAAAAAGGAGGAAATGTTTAGAATAAAATGTAAAAATCCTTTTAACGAGATGTTGATCGACACAAAAATGTTAAAGCGCTCTTTGTTTCCCTTAAATAAATAAATAATATGTTACTAAAAAGCAAAGGCATCCAACTGTCCCATCCAAAAGTCCTAGCTGGCCAACCTTAAACTTCTTCTTTACTAACTCATTAGAGATTGAAGAAAAGTTTCAGCATATTACTAGATATCAATCCTTTCCATTTGTATTTGATCCTCATTGGAAACAAATAATATTGAAGTAATCCCACTTAATTCTTTCTTATTATGAAAGATATGATCATTCCTAACTATGCTCCCTTTAATGACAAAATTCCAGGTCTCATTTTTTAAGTCTGCAGTACATTAAAAGAAAATATTGCCCTATAGTACCAAGACTTAAAATTCCAATAAAAATGTAAGAGAAACTAGTGGATGCTTGTCACAATTACGCCTTTATCATACTGCTCGAAATCGAGTTTGGGAGAAGAGAGAACTTATTGAAGTGAGTGGCAGAATTTATAGGGGATTTGGAGTTAAGGGTTAAAATGGGATTTAAAAACGAATTTGGATGGTTTCAGATTAAACAAACGATGAGGAAACAACTTTCTCATTGACAAAAAAAAAAAAAAAAAACCCAGCTGATTATGCATATTTTAAAGTTAGAAATTAAAATTGTACCTGCTTAAACTATATATCAGTTTTGACTAGCTTTAATCTTGAAAATTACGGAGAAATACAGCAAAAATGTCTCTGTAAAGTCTCCTAAAATAAGAACTAAACGAATTAATAATACAGGTAAAAATAATACAGGAGTAATTTTCAATTGGTGTAATTTAATGGAAACCCAGTTCTTCCCAGTTTGATTTCTACACCAAAAGAAATAAAGGCTGAATATGGCCTGTTGTTTACTGCTACCTCCCTTGAAATATCAGTCATGTTTATCATAACTTGTTTTCGTTTAATAAGTTATAATCAAATGGCAGTTGGTGCATGCAGCTTGGCTTCTTTTTAACTGATCTTTATCATATATCGGCTTCATTTGAGGAAGGATGTGGTAAATTGCTGTGTTAATATGAATGATAATGAAAAGGGAAAAACAAACTTTTAAAAAATTATATGAATGATGTTGCTGCGAAGAAAGGGTACCACGACCAAATAATCCGGTTTAAAATCAGAAGACAAACAACAATGACCTTTTCTATTCTTGTGAGCCTTCAGTCAGGTGTCCTCGATTCTAGTAACTGTAACCTTTCTCAGCAGTGAATAACAACAGACAGAATACAAAATATCCAGGACAGTTAGCGGCTATTAAAAGTCTGATGAAGAGATCGAAAGTGGAAAAGTAGCACACTGGATATTTTTTAATTTGAATTTTCCAAATCCTGAAGCCAATCGCATGGATACTGCAACCTATTACCATTTTTTACAGAGAGAAAAAAAAATTAAAAAATAGAGAGAGAGAGAGTATTATTACTACTACTGGATGAATGCTCTGAGGAAGGCTCTTTGAAAACTAGCCGATCAAACTGAGTGAATAGGTAAAAGTAATGGCGGGTAACTATAAAGTGCCATTGAGCTATGGCTGAAAAAATACACTGAAAAAATAAAAGTAAATAAATTTTTGTGTACTTTTGAATTTATTGCTAATTTATAACACCTGAGAACCAACTCATCTGCCCATGTTTATGTACATAAACATGTCCATAAGCATAAATATAAATATATATATTATAAATATATTATAATTTATAATATATAATAAATATTATTATTATTATTAGCCATATGGCACAAGGAAACCTGAGGCTTATGCTGCACCAGCCAAAAAAAATAAAAAATAAATTCCGGAGTTACCCTGAGAGACAGAAGTAGAAAGGAATCACCGAGAAAGACAAGAATGATGGTATCCACCTCAGGACCCTGGGTTTGCCAAGCCCATACTAACCAGATAAATATAAGCATAAATATGTGGGCGATCCGCCAGGAACTAACGGGAATTCATGACGCCGACCTGGTAAAGAAATATGTTGTCCGATGTGTCTATCCCATACCTCTCTATGCCGCAACCATTTGGTCCTCTGCTCCCACAACACACTTCAACAAGTTCCTCAGCCTGGAATACTGGCTCCTGAAATGGCTCAACTGGCGGACTGGCAACCAATACACCATTTCTAGGGCTCAGTTCTACATAAATCTGGAAGTCACCCCATGGAAACAACAGATTGTGGCAGCAAATCTTCTTACACTTGCCAGACTAATCACAAGACGACTCGACACCCCTGACATCACTGATTTAATAAAAACTCCACGCATTGCCGGAAGGAATCAAATGGACCCAAGGCTCCCACTCACAATCAGCTTGAACAACCTGAAAGGATTGAGACGCATGTTCCCAGGAAACACGGTAGATTTGATGAACAATCTAGCCATCGACCTGGATAGATTCTGCGAACAGCATTCATACAGACGTCAGAAGCTAAAGGACACATATGCAAACGTACACTTATGAGACGCCACCAGAAGGAAAATGCCACCACAATGCATCCCGTTAAAGATAGGTGAAGCCATCACTGGTCCTCTCTTACTTAGAATCTACTACTCCAAAGACGCCTGGCTGCACTATTACGTTCAAGATTGAAGAATTGAAGAGATACCACGTGTAACAACCGGTGAAGGACTGCCTCCTTTCTTTATATTTTGTATATTTCCCTCATGCTTATGTAATTTATACCAATTTAGAGAAAAAAATAATACCCTTTAATTCTTTTAATTATGTAAAATAATAAACACTAAGTTCTGTACCTGTCGGGTTAGGCATACATGGGCCCCATGTAACCGCCAGGCACATGTCCCTGTCTTAACCTCTGTGTGTAATATCACCCCCCCTAGCTTCTAGCTGTCCAGGGGGTGGCTCTTTGGCAGAGCAATAAACAGATTTAATAAATAAATAAATAAATAAATATATGGGCATAAACATATTTATATCCGTAAGTTGCGTGTGTTCTCTGGTCCTTTGCCTGTTTTGCTGGATGAAAATCTTTCTGTCCACGTCTGAGACCGACTAATTCAGCCACAGAGTGAAAAAAACCACAAAAGTTCCTTACGTCGTCGAAGGGATTCGAACCCGAGCCTTTCCCAGCCTGTATGGGAGAAAGATAATTATAACCACTGTGCTGCAACGCGCGCGGACTCATTGCTTACATATTAGCAAATAATACACTCATGGCGCAGCGACACTGAATCTCCTTTACCGGCCGAAGATTAAATGATCAGAACAATTGGCACCAGTCTTGAGTGCTTTTGTTTGTTCACAAATTAATATGATAATAAATTAATAAGATAATTTTATTTAATTTAACAATAATACTGAAATGTGTTAAGGGCTTTAGCTTCAGGCTGCGAGAGATTTAGACAACGTATAAGTTAGTGCAAACGCATCATATTATTACGCAGATAAACTCATAAGGTATTCACAATATGAGATATAACTTAAATGATACCGCCTTTGCATATTTGTACTAATTCAGAGTTAGCTGCGTATTGATATGATGCGTTTGCACTAACTTGTACGTTGTCTAAATCTCTCGCAGCCTGAGGATAACACATTTCAGTCTTAATTTATATTATACACTCTCATATTGTGGAGTTATACTTCATAACTGTTTTGTCATCATTGTATCACTAGGGTACTTACCCACCCACCGAAGAAGGGCCAAATAGCCCTGAAACGGAACCGGGGTGGAGGGGGGGGCCTGATGATGTCCGGAGTTTCCAAGAATAGGTAACAACAGTCTTCTCCACTGGGGAAGCGTTGCCTATTCGATGAGTTTTTGAGTGGTGTGAGTTGAAGGAGTTACTGTCACTTTCACTCTTCTACACCGTTTCGTTTCCTATTACTTTCCTTCTACTTTTTTTGCTTTTCTAACTCTAATAGGGACAATGGATAGTACAGTTATTATCTCACACACATATAAAACAGCCCTGAAACGGTGCCGTCTGGGTGGTGGTATCCGCTGAGAATAATTAACAACAGTCTTCTCCTTCGGGTGAAGCATTACTTATTCGAAGTAGTGCAATATCACGGCAACTCGTTGTGAAGGTATTCACAATATGAGATATAACTTAAATTATGCCGCCTTTGCATATTTGTGCTAATTCAGAGTTTAGCTGTGTAGTAATATGATGCGTTTGCACTAACTTGATAAACTTCAAATTAAACGATTAGGCAGGCCTCAACCCGATTTAAGTATTGTGGACAAACAATATTCAAAATAATAATAATAATAATAACATTTATTTATTTCATTTTATTTTAGCACAGTTGAAATCGCCAGTTGTCATTGTTTTGTAAAATATTGAAAGATAAAATTATAGAGGAGCACATATCTTGATAAGCAAAAGTGTTGCGGATAAGCGGATTTCACACTGTTGCACATGCAAGACTACTGTACAAATTGGAGCAGAATGACATTAAAGCTAAGTTACTACAATGGATAAAATGGTGGTTGAGTGTAAGAAGACAGAGGGTGGTAATCAATGGACGCTGTTGTTCGTGGACTAATGGTATTAGTGGAGTCCAACAGGGTTCGGTGTTGGGCCCACTGCTGTTTTGTATATTTATCAATGATATTGATGAAGATATATAAGGTTAGTGTCGAAGTCTGCAGATGATACAAAGGTTGGCAGGGTTGTTAATGACAGTGTGCTACTGCAACAGGATCTAGAAATTTTGGGTAGGTGGGCTGAGAAGTGGCAATTGAAGTTTAACATTGACAAATGCAAAGTACCGCATATGAGTAAAAGTAACTTTTAATAGTCGACTATTAAAATAGTCTACTGCATTACTACTTATTTTAATAGCTTCTAATAATATGTTACTTCCTGAAATTTCGCTAAATTATAATGGATTGACGATAGCGGTTTTTTTTTTTTAAATCTTCAATTGCATACCATCTATATGGAAACACTGAAAATTATATTCAGATAATCATAGAAAGTGGAAATACTTTTTTTTGTCCTCGCCTTTTCCCATTATTATATGGGGTCAGCGTTTTTATTGTTTTGGCATGCATTTTTTACGGCCGGATGCCCTTCCTGACGCCAACACTCACCCTTTATCCGGGCTGGGAATATGCGGTGGTCATTCCCTGACCTGCCGCATCCTCCGTATTTGGTGGGTACGGACTCGAACCCCGGTCTAATCAAGAAGCGTGTGCTATGCACTACTGCTCCTGCCCACGGAGGCGCCTGAAACTGGAAATACTACTGAAGTCAAATTCAACCTTGGATTTTGTTATTGTTTCGTTTTACACTTGACTTATTTTAAATTTATTTATTT
Organism: Mastigoproctus giganteus; assembly: GCF_048544385.1. Classification (NCBI taxonomy): domain Eukaryota; kingdom Metazoa; phylum Arthropoda; class Arachnida; order Uropygi; family Thelyphonidae; genus Mastigoproctus; species Mastigoproctus giganteus. The sequence goes on from NC_143582.1 coordinate 77,309,335, forward strand.
ATTCTTACAGACATTTAAACATTGCGAAGAAGGGTTAACTTTTGTCTGTGGAAAGAGTAAATCCTTGAAAGAAATCATACGGTCTATTTTCGTTCTGTTTACCATTTGATAAGAAAAGTATAACCAGACAGTAGTGATAGCGCTGCCGAACTGCTCTGGTGATGTGATCACCAGACACGACGTGTTTTTAGCACGTGGAAATATTATATTGTAACTGGCGCAGTTTAAACGCGTGCACATGTATTACGCAGACATGGCAGCATATCGCTACTGATACTAAGCCTCTACAGCGTTTTGCCTATTTGCGATTTGCTGATAACCTGATCAAACTAAGTTCTGTGTGTTCATACTGCGTATTACATTTCAGATGAGCATTGGTAGTGGCAGATGATGCAAGGAAGCAAGCAAGCTTATATAGCATTAGCATAAATAAAAAAAAAACACTTACTTACATGATTATTCCATCTCCTCTATCGAATTCGGCAACACCACATTGCAATTTGGTCCAACAGTCAATTACTGTCCAGCTGAAAGAAAATCTTTACACATCTATCCTGCAACTATTCTTTTAATTTAGATTTATGGTCCCTTGTGAAAGAGTAAGAAAGCAATCAGCATTTAGTTTACCCAACCCATTTACAGTCTTAACCACTTCAATTAGGTCTCTTCGCAGGCGTCTAGTTTCCAGAAGCTGCAAGTTACAGATCTTCCTTAGCAAGAATATTCTTTTGACTAATTTGTTTTCCTTCTCTGTGCTTATTCCAACAGATCTACATCCTTCCTAAAATGAACTTCCAAACTTGTATGTAGTACTCAAGATGCAGTCTAACCAGTTTCTTGTGCAACGGGATAATTATCTCTTTGTACTTGCTGGCAGAACTTCCATATATCAGAACCGCATGATCTGGCCTAGCAGCGTGTCTTCACTGCTCAGAGAGCTTCATGTCGGACCGTTCAATTACTCCTAGGTTTTTTTTTTCTTTCCCACCGCTTCGAGTGCAGTACCACACACTTGGCATGTTATTCGGGAATTACGGCTACTCAAATATTATCAAATATTAAATCTCAATTGTTACTTCTCAGTCCATCTTCCTAATTTATCCAGGTCTTCATGGAGTAGCATACTCTGATTACTGTCATTAACTGTCTCTCCAACTATTGTATCATCTGCAATAGGGCGCCATTAAATAGATTCAGACATTAAATAAACTTGATATTCTTTCATCAACATCGTTACTAAACGCAGTAAGAGTAAGAGTAAGCACTGAGCTCTGAGGGACTTAACTAATAACATCAGTTCACGAAGAGCAGTGCACATTAATAATCACTCTCTGTCTTCTGCCGCTCAACCATCTTTTTATTCATAGCAGTAGCCTTCCTCTAATGCCACGCTGCTCCAATCTGTACAGCAGAGTTTTATGTGGAACAACATCAAAAGCTTTAATCAAATCTAAATACGATGCCAATATTATTATTATTTTTTTTCGTATCCAGTTCCTCTGTTACTTCGTCATAGTATCCAATCAGATTAGTTAATTAAACAACATTGCCTCTAAACAAAATCCATGCTGTGATTGTCATAAAACAGCAATCCCAGTATGACGCAGTTGCACCAGGGAAGGGGACCCAAAAGGAACACAGAAAGTTATGTAAAAAAATTAATCACAGGGCCAAAGCTGGAGAAGATACTCCACCGCTTCTGCCTGCTTTCGTAATTTTCGAAAGCATATATAACTGAAATTACTGTATTATACATTAAGGACTTTTCTAAGTAATTAGTCTCATTTCGTTTGTCGAAAATACAAAGATCGTTCAGAGGTCCATTTTGCTTATTTTCACTTCTATGAATAAGTATATACTTTCTACGACAAGAAAGGCTGGCTCTAAGCCGAAGTGACGAATATGCCACACTTGGACCTGCAATCTTAGAAGCACTTTGCATAACTTTACGTAATGTAAATTTGTAGTTCTCTTTTATGTGTGGTAGAAAGATTTTACCGCACCATATTTAAACTTTTCTTTTCTACTCTTCGAAGCATTCTGGCCAATGAAGTTGATACCTTCACCACTATTAAGCAGTTGAACTGAACTGTGCTCAGATTAACAATGGGTGGTGCTTTTTTTTTGTTTTTTGTTTTCACAGCCTAACGGATTTGAGCGCAGGACGTTAGTAACATTGGCCCCACGATCACAGTGAACAGAAAAGAGTTTAAGCTCCCCACGAGATGTCGACACCTCACAGAGTACTTCAGAAATATCTTTTTGTTTAATTAAAGGAGGAAATTGATTCAAAGATCGTAATGTTTCGCACTGTCAATTCATTCATAAATAAATGTGGTACTTAATCGCGAACCAGCTTTATCTTAAGCATTTTAACTATTATCATATTTTTCGCCGTTTCTAGTTTTTCCATATGACGGTTTAAGTTTTAATGGAATCATTTCGTGAGATTCTGTGTTGTTGTATTTATTAATTCTTTAAATTTTAATGATTCTAGAATAATTTTAATAAATAAATGAATGCTACTTTAAGAATCATATTGCAGTCGAACTAGTGTGTAAAATACGAGGTAGGTTTTTCCTCATTATAGTAACAGCTTTATTTATATAATTTTCACCGCAATGATTTTAGGAGATTCTGCAGTTACATAATTATAGTTTGCGCCCGAGTTATTCGGGCCATAGTGTTTAGGGTTGTTTCTCTGGCTTCTTGGCAGCAGGGTCCCTAATGGGACCCTACGTTGGTCGCTACCACCACTGAAAGGTGAGCCAGGCTGCCCATCAGACTCTGGCTGGCCTCTGCCAGGGTCGCTTGAGCTTCCTGAGAGAGGCCACAAAAAAAAAAAAAAAAAAAAAAGTTGAAGAGAGTACACAGGGAATAAGAGAGAAGGAGGTCAGACTGTGGGGTGAAAGAAAGTTGGACTAATAGTGAAGACAGTCCACCATGGATTTAGACGAAGTAGGGGTAGGGAAGGAGATTAAAAGTCGCAGGAGCAGGTGCCCCTGTGTATTGATCTAGCACCCAGTTGAGTGCTAGCAGTGATCCCGTATTCTAAATTGGATGCCAGCATGAATCCTACCTACGAAGGGTTTGAAGTATTGTTTCTGTAGCACAGGTTTACATTTATTCTATCCCCGACGGGGTTAGCAAGATGGACGGCACCACCCGAAAACTGGAGTTTTTCACTAAGAAAAACAGGAACATCACCCACTGATGCACGCTTTGTACTACAGAATTTTACTACAGCCTTAGCTGCATTGTAAAAAACCAAACAAACAAAGCCCTGCAGTTTCTAGAATTCTATCATTTTCTATTATAGTTTGTCTTTCAATTTTACAGAATACTATCATCTTTATTACATGTATGTGATAAAATTCACAGCAATAAAAAAAATAAAATGGTCATTATAATATAAGAGTGAATCACAATATAAAACGAGATTTCTAATGGTTGAAGATGAGTGACGCGCCGCTACAGGTGAAAGTGCGGACAGACACTAGTATGACACTGCTGCTTCAGAGCTACAATGGGAGATTAGGACTATTTTGTATGTGCTTATTATAAGGTGCAGGAGCAGCAGAAACACCATGTCGTTCTTTTATAAGAACGGTATGAAAAAATTGGATCAGTATCTAGGCAATTACAGAAATTACTCTGAGAAATAGTCTCTAGTCGACAAGCAATTAAATCTTAGTTTCATTTACATTAGAATACCTTCAATAATTTTCCTTTCAAAAATCAATTTAGTCGCAGTTGCAGTCAGGTAAGAATGTAGTTCTTCTAGAACCCCAAATTTACGTAAACAACTTACAACTGCGAGAGTAAATCAAATGAAACGAGAATTTTTTTAAAATCAATAACTGATACTTCATCAAAGAAATTATCACAGTTTAAACACTTATCAGTTTTTTTTAATCTGCTCTCGCCACTGTTTTATGGCTTCCTTAACTTCATCGTCCGTGTGGAATCGAAGTTCTACCACGTCATTATCCAGCTTACCAAAAAACACGAAAACTGCAAAGAGACATATCGGGCAGCACGATGGTTACTCAACACTTTAAAGTGATTTCGGCATGGTCGCCAAAGTGCGTTAATTCCATAATGAGGGTGTACGCACAATGTCATGTAACAAAATGACACCATCGGTCACACTTCCGGGTATCTAGCTGATAGCATGTCGCAGATCAACTTTGAGGATTCGTGCGTAATTTTGTGAGTTGCACAGCAACAGTCCCTATAAGTTGAAGAGCAGCATGAGCATAACCTTTCTAGTGCGTTAGAACTCTTAAATTTCTTGGGACGTGGTAATGACTGATGTTTCTACTGGGGGCTGAATCGCTTGTTCTAAAAATAAACATATTTTCTGTTTATACTCCGGGACGACCAAACGGTCAGAGGGGTTTACAAGATACACAGAATACAAGAAACAGCACCGTATTCAGCAATCACGGGCTTGAACCCCGGTCACTCAAGGCACGTGTACTTATGCATCCGCGCGCCTGACCACTAGGCTACGGCGGCTCTAAAGTTCAAGGTGCTTGCATCGTGTCTCATCGAGTCACTATGCGACCCAAGAAGTAATTTCTAACTTCTTCATATTCGAGTTAGGTGCATCAGATATTCGCAATAATCGAAATACGTTGAGACATTTGAGAACCCACTTTGCAAAGACCTTTTACTGCAATCTGTCATGGATGATTGGTATTGGCAGATCCACGACCACATCATCAACTTTCGTACACCGATCTACTCCGATGGCGTTACCTGCCAAGCCAACATTTTCGTCTTCAAAAACTGTGTAAGCTTGTCCTTGGAGAATGGCATCCTCCAGAGTTTTAATTCTTCTTTTCGGCAACGATTTTTCCATTCGTACTCATGACATACAATTACGCTGATGAATTTCTACTGGAGTAACATTCACAGCTGTAAGAAAGTGAAACACACTGTGTTTCTCTAGCTTTGATGTGCCCATCACCGTGAACGCTGTCTTTGCTGCATGTACAGGATACCCTTATTATTCAGTAGGAGTATTACTACCTATCCATATTTTCGGATCATTCCCTACTTTCATTCCCAGAAATGGGATGCGCAGCAGCTAGGTTCTCGTCCTGCTTCCCGTGAGTAACGAACAAAGATGTGTGCTTTACAAAAATTTTGTGCGCACATCTTGGTACTCAGTACATTCGAAATAAATAAATAAATTCCCAGAAATGTTATTAAACACATAGTATCGCTTTAAGAAAAGTTAGTAAAAAAGAGAAAAGAAGTATTAGTTAATTTCACCTTACAATAATGATTGTCACATTAATCAATCCATTAATTTTATCAGTATTTAAAACAATAATTAGGATGGGTTAAGCCACGAGATTCAGTTTACATAGAGAGAGAGAGAGAGAGAGTCTGTAGTTCCATGAAGGGGTAGGATAACTACTCCCGGAATAATTCTAATATTTGTTCATGTATGAATGGCATGATTATATAACAACAAGGAACAGATAAGCTAACAGTGTGCCTGTATTTTTATCAGGTTTTATCATTTGAAGCTATGAGGAAGGAAAATAAAGCTATAAAGATGAGGAAATCAGCAAGCCATGTTGCAATTGGCAAACAAAACCCATACTGTTAGCAGTTTATGTCTGGTGATTCTTTAAGGGAAAATACACACTTAAATTTCGTTTAAAGATGGATGCAAGAAACGTGCCGAGCTCTCTTTTATATTCTTGTGTCCATCTCAGAAGAACACAGAAATCGTTTGAAATGATTAAACCTTGATCAAACGATTTCTTTAAATTAATTAAAGCACGTTAACTTCAATTAGTTAGATTTTAAGCAAATTTTACATTCGTCAAATGAGATCGTTATAAAAAATTTGCCCTATGGACTTGCTAGTAGGCGCAACGCATTAGAAAAAAAAATTATATATATATATATATATATAATTACTACTGTAGGAGTATAATCGCCATTATATAGGCACTCAAAGTGTATTAAAACATTGGCATAAAAGTACTAAGCGGGCCATAAAGCCAAAAGAATCTATAAAGACTAATATAGCCTGTGTTGGTTTACATTGCTATAGCCTATAAATAAACATATAATTAGCAATAAAATAAAAATAAAAATATAAAATAGAATAAAATAATGATTATGTAGCTAATTATTGATAATTGGATACACTGAATGGCGCTTTTTCGAGGGCTAACAACATTCAATATATCCCACCAATAATTAGCAAGGTTATCTGTTTCAAGAAACAATGGTGTTAGCCCTCGAAAAAGTGCCATTATGCTGCACCAGCCAAAAAACAATTCCCGAGTTTTTATATATATATATATATAAACTAAATTAAAATAGGATATTGCCAGTAGCATGGCAAACCAGTAGAGTGAAAATGAACTGAACCAAATAAAATAACAATGACAGAAAAATATAGGGGGGGCGGGTAAAGAAGAAAAGGGTAGCGTTGAAGCAATGTTCCTAAAATAATTTAGAAATTAAGCCAATTAAAAGAAATTTAGCGGCGTTTCCGAATTATGTGAAATATCACTAAGGTGGAAACGTAAACTAAACATTACATGACCAAATAATCTGCAAATTAAAAAAAATAAAATAAAATAAAATAAAACAGACTGACCATTATGACCCATCTCGACAGAGGACCACGAGGCCAATAATAGTCAGGGAATCACTGCATTTCGGACTTTTTATATATATACTAATATTGTATATATACAGTATTAATTTTTAAAAATTTCTCTTGCATTTCCATTTTCTCTACTATAGCAAGATTTTGAAATAGATTTTTTTTGTGATGGTATGAAGGCACTTCATACCATCACGAACATCATGAAAAATAATTTTTGAATGTAACTTTCTCATTTTTCCCTCTAACTTTTCGGTCTCCTTCAATCACAAGCTCAGGGTCTCCTGGTGCAGTGGAACCGCCTGAACCATAGGATGACATGCCATCGTACCAACCAAATAATTAATTGAAGATAAGAATGAGCTATCGGATACACCAAAGCAAAGGCACACAAACTGTGGTCCACATATCCAAGGGGATCCACGAGAAGATGGATTTTCTGCTCATTAGGCGATACGAATGAGCATGCATCGTTTTACGCAAAGCATACCAGTCACACTAATTCTGGGCAGTGGGTTGCTGAGTCATTTTTATTCCACGGCATTTCTGAAAGCCAAAAGTATAAGTGAATATGTATCAAAGGGAACACGTACAGACAGATTTTTATTTTTGTGTTGATATGTGTACTTTGAAGCGGTGAACAGCAAATGTTCTATTAATATATTTTTTCGATTACAGTGTTTTTTTTTTTTAAATTAAGAATAATAGAGAATTTGATATTTTAATTTGAAGGTCCGCAAGGAGAGCCAGTATCAAAATGGGTCCATGGTCGAACATGTTTGCTTGACACTGCTCTGAACTGTGGAGTGTTAAACCGCCGTTAGTGCTACCATCTAGTGGTAAGAAAGAGAAATACTTTCTATGCTGTCAATTAAATTTTAATTTCGGTTTATAGGTTACACTTGGATTATTTTGATGGAAACGTTTCAGTACATCATATCACATTGGCAAAAGACTTTTGCAGGAAACACCGGTAGCAGAAATTTCCCGTTGGTATATCATCGGTCTTACTTTTTTCAAGTATATAAAATGATGTATCCGATGTTTTTTTTTCTCGAAATTAATTCCCTCCCTCTTCTTAAGACCTAGGTGTGTCGGATAGCCAAAGATGGTTGAAATATCCTTCTTTTTAGTTAAGAATGTACACAGAACCCAACATTATACGGGAGCGGGGTGGGGAGAAGTCGAACGATACATAAAAAAATATAGACAGAGTTTCATCCAATGGAAAAAAAAAAAAAACAAAATGCTTGGTGAAACTGGGGGAATGACAGATGCGAAAATAAATGAGATGTGAGTCAATACCAGACTCCCTCCGCCTGTGATGGTGACGCCCCTGTTTACACAATATTAAATCTATGGATTTTTTGTTATAGAAATAAAAACGTGATATTTCATTTCGGAAATTGTATACCGATTGCAAAACAGAAAAAAAATAATTATGTCACATGTAAAGATCTCTTTATGTATTAGAAATATCACGTCGAAAGTGTCGTCCTCCTTCCATCATTAAGTGAGTCACGCAATATTATTTTTTGTCCTATCATTTGATGAAACTTAATATAGGCTGATCATGCAGGGCGTATTGCTGCAGATAAATAGTACAGTTTAACAATATATATCTTAATTCTATTCGTATGTATGTTAAATTTTCTCTCTTCATTTGTGAGAATTAAGACCAGTAGTTTTTCTGTGCATCTACTGCTCCAATGTACTAGACACTCACATTTCCTTTGCGTATTAGCAGCTGCGTTTTTGTCACATGTTGATTTTGTAATAATCCCATGAACATGCCGTTTCCTTGAAGGATGGCACACTTTGGCTGTAACACGAAACCAGACTTCATAAAGGAGTAGCAATACCCAATAATATCCCAGTTTTCTATTAAGATTTTATACAATTAGAAAATAACATTAAATTGCCGATAACGTCTGCTTTTGATTTGAAATACAAGTTATTAAAAAAGTTTCAGTTTTAGATGTACAGAATATCTAAAAATTGAAACAAGTTCTCACTATATAGAATGAATAATATCCAAAGAAAAAACAGCAAGGCTTCAATGTCTAGGATGGTGCCACCAAAGCTTCTCTCAAGCTTCTTGGCTCCATTCAAAAGAGGGATGTCAGGTTAATTAATGATCCATCCTTTACAGTCTGTCCACTCTATGTCATAGATGCCGTAGTCGAGTGGTCAAGCGCGGCGATAAGTACACGTGCTTTGAGTGACCGTGGTTGAAGCCAACCACGGTCAACCACGTATTCGTGGTTGACTGCTGAATACGGTGCTGTTTCTTGTATTCTCTCTCCATCTTGTGAATTCCTCTGACCGTGTCGTCGTCCCAAAGTATACACAGAAAATTTATTTATTTATTTACAGGAAAGCATAATACTATGCGAAATATGCTGTGAAAGTAGTAGCACATGTATTTGATCACTAGGACTGAATTTAGGATTATGGCGGCAACAAGGACTATATTAAAAATAGCCACTAACAACTTTCCAAATGAGAAAAAAGCACAGCTGAGCAGGCAGATTTTAATTTAGAAGTCATAAAATCTAAATGATAATACTTTATCAAATTCAAGAATTTTAGCCCAAATAAGAAAAAAAGAGGGGGGGGGGAGGAGTTCCAGACGGCAAACATCCGAAACCTAAAAATAAGCGTGATATACCCCGGTGCCTTTTAATTGAAACATTCTGATTAAACATCTTCTTCCAGTCACAGTTCCCTGAGGAACTGTTGTGGCCACCAACAAATTCCTCCAACTGCATCGATCATGTGCTATATGAGCGGCATCGCAAAATGTCACGCCCAAAAGTTCACTGATCCAATCCTTCCACCTAGTTGCAGGTCTTCCTTTAATAGCAGTTTTTGTAGTTGGTTTTGTTATGGTCTCTGTGGCATCAGATAATGTGGTGGTATGCCATTGACTACCACATGGATTAAGCACAGGCTGCAAAAAAATTACGAATGTTGGGTCTCGCCCAAGAAATTTTCGAATGCTCCCCCATTCTCTTAACAATCACAAAAAAAAAAACCCTTCAGACTCTCTTGACCCCATCTCCTCTGCTGTGGCGAACTTAGGGGGTATAGGAGTTTACAAGAATATAGGCTAATAGAGGAATGGAAGCTTTTGAGAAGTGGGTGTGAGGGAGGCTTGAAAGGTTGAATTGAAGAGACAGAGTTAGAAATAATACGGAAACTGAGGAGGAGAGCAGAAAATCAAGTTATTAATATTAGTAGTGGAAAATGATGCAAGACAGCAAGCATATACAGTATCAGCCAAAAAAAAAAAAAAAAAAACCACTTTCCCACATCACCTATCTATACCCTTCAAATAATTTGTCCAGTTAATAAGCGTGATGAAATGAAGACCGTAAGGTAAAAAAAAAAAAAAAAAAAGGACTGGACACTTATCAAGGAGGAGAGCTTGTTAAGAGATGTAATTAAAGGGAAAGTGATGAGTAGGCAACAAAAAGAAAAAGGAGAATTAATTTGATAGAAGCTGATGCTCCTCTCATGAGCTGAAGAAGAGTCAGAGGTAGAAAGGGAAGGAGATGTGACTAAGCTCTCTCTCTTTCTCTCTCATGGACCTGCCACATAGCAGAGAACTTATGCCGATAATGAATAGGTTAATTATTACAGGCAGTGGCTTTGCTAGAATTTTTGGGCCCCTATTCAAAGACTACTGTAGGAACTCCCTCCTCTCTTTATTTTTATTAACATGAAATGCCCGTGCCTTACTCGCAAAAATATTATTTATAATGTATATTTTAAGAAAGATTTAAGTATTGTAATGCTTAAATAATATTTCAGCAATGTTTTATGTAATACTTAAAATACAAAACTAGTAAAAATTGGTACATCAAAATAAGCAATTTAAAAAATAGAGGGTGTTTCAATTAAAAGCGCAGGGGAATTTATCTCACTTGTTTTTATATTTGGATATTTGTTGTTTGGACATTTTTTTTTTTTTTTTGTATTTGGACTGAAATTTTTGAATTTGATGTTATGAGGGGGAAGGAGTTCAAAAAAGATTTGTATTCACCAGGAAGTAGAGTTGATGTGATAGAAGGTTGAAACAAACACTATGTATTGCACTTTTTCAACATAGTCAAGACAAAATGACACACTTTTGCTTCCACGGGCCAGCTTTGTACAAGTCCTCTGACTGTCCTTCAAACCACGACTCGGCAGCACAAATCACTTCATCATCAGCAGCGAAGTGTTTTACACGAAGAAAGGACTCCAGGGCAGGAAAGAGGAAGAAATTCAAGGTGGGGAATAAGCAGGATGTGGCAATATTTAAAACCTACATTTGTGGGCACACCTCACTGTAGCATGCGAGGAATGCGCAGGGACATTATCGTGGAGAAGGCGCACACCTTTTGACAGATTTTCCCATCTTTTTTCTTTTGTAGCAGCATGTAGCTTTAAAGTTGTAATTACACTTCGCTGTCACAGTATAGCCCTTTTGAAGGTAATCTGCTAGTATAACACCATGCTGATCCCAAAAAACTGGCAGCATCACCTTGCCAGCACTTGGTTGCACCTTTGCTTTTTGGGGAAAGTGATGATTCTGCATGCTTCCACTGTTTTGACATTTGTTTACTTTCAGGATCGTAGTGATGGCTCCAAGTTTCATCCATGGTGACTAGCCGTGAAAAAAAAACTCCTCTTTCTGTTCCTGGCACATCGACAACATTTCATGTGCACATAGTGCCCTGTCCTTCTTCTGATAAGGGGTAAGAAGCCTGGGAACCCATCTAGCAGACACGTTACTCGTATGCAGCTGTTGACAAATGATGTTCTCCACAGGCCTTACACTAATTTGGAGCTAGTTCTTTGGCGCTAATACGACAATCTTCCAGGCAATGGCGCGTTATCCTATAGGAAAAAAAGGCATCTGCTTTTCATTTAGCCCCCCACCCAAAATCACTATTTCAAAAACTCATTGCTGTTTTTTTACTAATATTTTTAAGTGATTTTTTTTTATTATCGGAAACTGAATTTTCTACCTGCCAAGGTCAATGAACTTAACTTGAAGATTAATTTGAAAATTACGTTTTTTTTCAAAAATGGCTTTACCGATTTTGATGAAATTTTATACAGTATTTAGTCCTTATATGGGGCCCCAAAATTCCATTTTGCCTTGGGCCCATGAAGGTATAACACGCCACTGCTTCCAGGATTAATGCCTCAATTTCTTCAACACTATTATAGCAGTTACCAGGCGTCCTGGGATTTCTTCATCATGCACTCAGGTTCTTCCACATTTGAATTGTTTATACCAATGTACAACAACACTGTAACCTGGGCAGTCTCCTCCATAAACAGCGACCATTTATTCGTGGATTTTTTCTTTTTACAACTACTTCTAGGTGAATACAAATCTTTTTGACCCCCATCATAACATTGTATTAAGTATTACAGTTCAGATTTTACGATTTATAAATTAAAATTTGTCTAATCAACTGCTTTTTTCTCAACGGGAAGTTTGTCTTCCGTTCTCGATTTAGCATAAAAACAACCAATCGGTGTACATCTGAGACGAACGTAAACTGACTTTATTTGATGGGGACAAAAAAAATAAAAATAATAACGGTTGTAATGTGATTACCAGGGTGGCCGAGCGGTTAAGGCACCAGACCCTGCCAATAGAAGGCAAATACCGAACGCCAATATAATATAATACAGTGAAACTTCTCCTAACGGACACCTCTCGTTAACGGACATCTCTCTACAACGGACATTTTCAAATTCCCCAACTCACCTCTATTGGTTTTAACGTGTTTGCAGCTTCTGTCTAGCGGACATTCTCTGTAACGGACGCGGACAGGCAATCTGCACTGTTTCGTTTAGCTTAGCACTTAATTTGAGCTCCCCATAACGGACAGCGGGCGAGCTTACGGCCCTTTTTCTAGGAACTTTTCTTCCACGTATTGCCTCAGTCGTATGTTTATTTTCTATTTCCGATTCTCTGAATTTTATCAAGGTTTACGTCGCGGTTCTAAACCCTTTTTCAAGAATTTTAAGGCACGTGTAAAACTTCTGATGAATTCGGTGTGTGCAGGGGGGGGGGAAATATGGTCTGCCTTTCATATTTGAAAGATTCTGAAAATGTATTTGTTTTTTATATCAGTGAAGGGGAAACACATTTCACCATAACGTAAAAACCAACACAATTCCAGCTATCGGTATAATCGCAAATGCAATTAGATAGAGTTTACTACCAGTTTATAACAGATTCCACTCACAGAAACGCAACTGGAAATTGTTTTATGGTAGTAACCCCCTAGAAATGTGCTTTAGTAAAATGTGAGGTGTTAATAGTGCATCTTTGCCTTTACGGTGTTGTTCATTCAGTTGCTACATGCGCGCAGCTTTGTTTGTGTATCAAGCGTGCCTCCTCGTTTTGTAATTGTGCTTTATTCCCTAGAAATGAATAAAATACTTAAAAGGTGTGAAAAGGAAGCGTCCTGGTGAAGACACTGCAGATTCACAGAGAAAAACAAAAGCAATATCGATAAACAGAGGCGGACTGGGTCAAATTCTTACCCAGGAAAATTTATAGTGGCCTCATACTATGGTTTATGGCCAAAATCACACAGGCCTCCGGCCCACTGGAGTTTCCCCAGTAAGGCTTATGGCCAGTCCGCTTCTGTCGATAGAGAAAAAATATGAAATTGTGAAACGCTTTGAGCAAAATGAAAGACCATGTGATATTGCACGTGCTACAGACCTAAATGAGGCAACGCCGAGAATTACAAAGAATGCGGAGAAAATAAAAACAACTTTCATAGCAGGAACAACTCAAAGTGTAATTAAAATCCATTAGATTAAGACACAAAGAATTGGAAGAGATGGAACGGCTGTCATCTGTTTGGATAGAAAATCAAACAAAAAAGTTTGCTTACAACAGAATCAAAAGCATTAGCCAATATTTTATTACGTAATAGTCGTAATAAAATACTTAAGTATTACTTAAAATACTTAAGTAATTAAAATGCTTGCATATTACGTATAATTATAAATAATTGTAATAAAATACTTAAGTATTTTATTACGATTATTTATTGTTTGGTAATATTTTGGTTACAAATGTGTGTTCATCTTGGGTGGTTGGCACTTAATCCTATTTTTCCCATAGGGCCTGTTTATATTGCACGAGGGTTTCTAGGAACACAACTATCGTGCTATACGAGGACTGACTGTACTTAGTCCAACTTTAACATGAAATTGAAATTTCAGCAAATAAAATAAAATAGAAAAAAAAAAAAAGAAGCTAGTTGAGAACCTGTCTAAATCCAGTATTCAGATAGTCCCTGGTGGCTTTAATCAAAACAGCCTTCAACTTTTTTATGTACTATCTTTCAACATGTACTGGAATGCTAATGGGGGGTGGGGAGTATCATCAAGAATGACTTAAATGATATTGGCAACCTCTGGAAAACAAGATTTTAATATGTGGAGACTGAAATCTAGCTGATTTCAGCTTGAAATAATGTTTTCCAGGTAAAGGTCCTCTTGGCTGGAAAAGGTGTGTGTGTGTGTGTGTGTGTGTATATATATATATATACAGTGAAACTTCTCCTAACGGACATCTCTCTACAACGGACATTTTCAAAATCCCCAACTCACCTCCACTGGTTTTAACGTGTTTGCAGCTTCTGTCTAGCGGACATTCTCTGTAACGGACGCGGACAGGCAATCTGCACTGTTTCGTTTACTTTAGCGGACAGTGGGCGAGCTCACGGCCCTTTTTCTAGGAACGTTTCTTCCACGTATTGCCTCAATCGTGTGTTTATTTTCTATTTCCGATTCTCTGAATTTTATCAAGGTTTACGTCGCGGTTCTAAACCCTTTTTCAAGAATTTTAAGGCACGTGTAAAACTTCTGATGAATTCGGTGTGTGCAGGGGGGGGGGGGGGGGAAGTGCACAATGTCTTCTCAAATAAACATTTAACTTTAAAAGATAAAGTCGAACTCATTAATGCGTATGATCGGCAAAAAAATAGTGTTCGCAATCTTGCTGTAAAATTCAAAATCGGGAAGACGCAGGTAAGCGACATCCTAAAGAAAAAAAATGAACTGCTCAAACAATTTTGGCAACACGGAAATGATCAGGTTCAAAAATCATTCCCGAAAACTGTTGGACTTCAAATTTGTCGCGTACGTGCTAAAAAAAATTCCCATTAATGGGCTTATTAGGGAAAAGGCTTTGGAGGTTGCGAAATCTATGGGAGTAAATGAGTTCAAAGCTTCTGTGGGATGGCTAGACAAGTTCAGAACCGGGCATAAAATTTCTTGGAAAACCGTAAGTGGTGAAGGTGGATCTGTTGATACTGGGGTTGTAACAGAGTGGACCGTCAAATTGGAAGATTTTATGTCGTGATTTTGAAGCTAAGGATATTTGCAACTGTGACGAAACAGGGTTGTTTTTTTAAAGCTCTTCCTGAAAAAACAGAGTCTTAAAAACGAAAAGTGCCAGGGCGGAAAAATTTCTAAGTAACGCTTGACTGTACTATTGTGTACAAATATGCTGGGAGACTTTGAACAACCTCTTGTTATAGGAAACCCACAAAATCCTCGTTGTTTCAAGGGCATAAAGTTGAATCTTTTGGATGTTGACTGGAAGTCTAATAAAAAAGCGTGGATGACACGAGATATCATGAGCGAATGGATAAGTCACTTTAACCAAAACATGATTCGTCAAAACAGAAAAATTATTCTTTTCATGGATAATGCTGCATCTCACCCCCACATTGAATTGTCCAACATTCAAATCATTTTTCTGCCACCAAACACATCTGCAGAGTGTTAGCCCTTGGATCAAGGGATAATAAAAAAATTTAAACTTCACTACAGAAAACGTGTTTTAAGACATCTCATTGCAAACATGAACGATGTAACATGTGCGAGTGACCTTGCAAAGAAAATCAGCATCCTAGATGCGATTCAATGGATTTCCTCTTCAGTAAACGCAATTAGAAAACAAACTGTCATGAACTGTTTTGTAAAGTCTGGCTTCTCAAACGCAAAAATTGAAGTTGTGAACAGCAATGTGGAGCACCAAGAAGAACAAGAACTTCAACATCTATTGATAATGTACGATACTTCCGCTGCAAGTGACCCTGGCTACAAAGATATAGACTCAAACCTCACTACAGAAGATGGTGCTCTAGATATCAACGACATTATCATCGATATTTTTCAAGAAGTTCCTCATGAGGATGAAGAAATGGAAGGAGGTCATTCTGTCGAAGAACATATTAACGACGAACCACCGATGAAAATATAAGAAGCGCTCATACAAATCAATCGTTTAAAAATGTTTTTCGCCGCTGAAGAAGATACTGAAGGACTTTCGATGGTTTCTTCACTCCAAACAAATGTTGAAAACAAAATTATCAGCCGGAAGAAGGTGCAGAAGAAAATAAGTGATTACTGTATGTATTTTTCTTAAGATAAAGTCATAATATGCATAGCACAATTGTATGTATATTATTTACAAAAATATTGTGCAAAATCTGTATATAATTTAATTTAATTTTACATTAAACGTTTAACGATTTTTCTTTATCTCTTGTGTATGTAATTGTATATTATTTACAAAAATATTGTTCAAAATCTGTATATATTTTAATTTAATTTTACATTAAACGTTTAATGATTTTTCTTTCTTTCTTTTTTTTTTTTTCTCCCTCAGACTTCTTGTTAGCGGACACTTCTCTCTAACGGACACATTTTCTTTCCCCATGGCTGTCCGTTAAAGGGAAGTTTCACTGTACTTACTTTTGTTAATATGACAATACTGTGACTGTGTATATCAGTCATATGAAATACGAATATGATGGTCGCTTTTCGATAAAGCGTTTAGCTGTGTCCAACAGCTATCTGAACATGGCAGTCGTCTCGCATTTTCCCTTGCAAGTAATGACAAAAGAAAACATATTCAAAAGAATTATTTAAAAATTCTGGGGCTGGAAAGCACAATTTCATGAAATAGAATTTCAGGAAAATTGATCGAATTAAAAAAAAAAACAAATGGCAATAATAAATCTTTATGAGGGAATTAAACAAAGGATAAAATGAAACGGGAATGGATATTTCGGTGCTTAATCCTGTAATCAAATAAAAATATTTGATTACAGGTTAGCAAATATCAGTTATCAGTAACAAGAAACCGTAATCCTGGTCGTGTCTTGTTTGCTAAGAGGATGGGCAACTTAACAAGCATTTGTAATAGTTCTCTAAAATGTTCACGAAGAAGACTGCGAAGGAACGAAAATGGACCATTCCCCTGCCCAAACTGCTACCTCAAATCATGGTATCTAAGTGCTTTTGAACTGAAAACTCCTTTTATAATTCACTTGTGTTATTCACTTACTCCATTTTATTTATATTTAACTATGAATGAAAAAACAAAGAAGAAAAATAAGAATTTGACGGTTTGTTCTCATATTTTTTCCTGTTATTTTTGCCAAATTGCTATTCATTTCAACCAATTTGCTAGACAGTTGTAGGATAGATGTGCGGAAGTTCACCTTTAGCCAGCGGGTGGTTGATTGCTGGAAAAGACTTCCATCTGTTGTTGTAGAAGTTGATAGTTTAAACAGATTCAAGGCAGAACTAGCAAACATTTGGAGTGAGTGGATGGGTTAAATGAGTTTTTTTTTCTTTTTCGGTTGATGCTATATAAGCTTGCTTTCTTGCATCATGTGCCTTTACTAATGCTAATGCTAAAACTGCTAAAAATATCTTGGATTGTTGTCTCCTTATTTTTTGAAGCATTTAAAAAAAAAAGGGGGGGGGGGCATACGCTCCTAACATGGCTTTATAAAAAATTCACTAGGAGATCTAAGTATTTCTGACACAGGTAATAGATCTGCTGGAGGAAATAAAACTGAAAAAATCAAATTTATTTATCCAAATATGTTATCTTTCCTAAATGCTGAATGCGTTTAGGAAAGTGGCTTAAAAATGAAAAAAGCTTAATTACGCCAATATAGGGTACAATTGGTCCTTGTGGTTGTCGCAAACATTCTCTCAGATATGCCAGACAAGCTGTACTTGCTACCTGGGAGTCTAAAATGCTAATGGAACTGATATTTGGATGACATTCAAGTCAAGTGGACCCAATTTCGGCGAAGTTTGGACGGTCTGTGACAGCCAAATCCTCTGCTTGCACCTTCACGATGGTGGGACTGTTAATAATCCTGGGTATAACCCCCATGTGCAAGCACTGTGGGTGACCACCCAGGTGTGAACCAACGTAACCAGGGGTCAAGGTGTGGCACCCATACAACATGGAGGAATGCCGCCCCTCTGTGTTACCAGGCAATACTAGGTGGTAGATGACTCTCATCAACCGGTCCAATACCACCACTTTGCTTAATGGAGGCTTGAAGTGGTGGAACCCATGTTTAGTCTCCAGAGCTAAGTTCCAGTCAACCCTTCCCCATCTCTTCCATCATGCAGTATGACTGATGACTTTTGAGATTATGATGGACATTACGACGAGATCCAATCTTCCTTACATTTCGAGGGTACAGCTCTAAAATGGTGTTCGCAGGCCTGCTGCTAGTTAGTACACCAGACCTTACCTATTGGTAACTCTCTAGGAGGCTTCCTGATCAGCTAGTGTGTAATCTTGCTACCTCTACTCTGTCAGATAGTGACTGGAGGAAGTCCGAGTAGTGTGTATGCGGGGGGCATTGTTGAGGCTACGTTATTTATGTCAAGGATCTGGGTATATTCTTACCATGTGTACGCCATATCCAAAAATTTCATTACTTCATACAGCATATCCCCTCCACTTTTTCTTACTATTCAATACACCATGAATTTTCAAACTAATAGAGTAAGCTTATCTGCGAAAAGATCTAAACTTCCCAAACACGTCCTAGTTCATTTCACAAATATATTCTTTTCCTCTTGTATATTAATGACCTTCTTCCACTGACTGGAAATCCTAACCATAGTTTTGCCGATAATAGCACTGCATTCCACTTTCAAGTTTGAGAAACCTTGTCCTGCTTAATCAGCTTCAACTTCTCAAATATCCACTACCAATTTCTTATATGCTGATCTCCAAGTAATCCCCAAAACAGATATATACCCTAAGCCATAATTATGAGAGCTTCCTTGGACTCAGGGGAGGTACCCATAGACTGGAAATGTGCAAATGTGACCCTAATTCACAAAGGAGGATCAAAGGCTGACACAAGTAATTATAGACCTGTGAGCTTAACTTCTGTTCCAGGAAAATTAACGGAGGCACTGGTTAAAGAAGCACTGCAGGATCATTTAGACAAGACTTCAGTTATAGCTCAGACACAGCATGGTTTTGTTAAGGGGAAGTCTTGCCTGACCAACTTGATTGGATACTATGATGCAGTCACAAAAGAACTGGATGCAGGGAATAACTTTGATATTATATACTTGGATCTTAGAAAGGCTTTTGATACTGTTGCACATGGAAGACTGCTACACAAATTGGAGCAGTGTGACATTGGAGGCAAATTGCTGCTATGGATAAAGGGGTGGTTGAGGGGGAGAAGACAGAGAGTGGTAATCAATGGACATTGCTCATCGTGGACTGATGTTATTAGTGGAGTCCCTCAGGGCTCAGTGTTGGGTCCATTATTGTTTTCTGTATTTATAAATGATATTGATGATGGTATATCAAGCTTAATGTCCAAGTTTGCAGACGATACAAAGGTTGGCAGGGTTGTCAAGGACACTACTGACACTATGCTGCTGCAACAGGATCTGGAAAGGTTGAGCAGATGGGCTGAGAGGTGGCAAATGAAGTTTAACATTGACAAATGTAAAGTACTACACATGGGAAACAGCAACGTATCAACTCTGTGGTACTACACTGACAGTGGTAGAGAATGAAAGGGACTTGGGGGTGGTTGTGCAGGCAGATATGAAGTTCTCTGAGCAGTGCAGACGGGCTGCAAGAGTAGCTCATGGAGTATTGTCAATGATATACAGGAATTTTTCCAGCAGGGATAAGGAGGTGATTATTCCATTGTATAAGGCGATGGTCAGGCCACACCTAGAGTACTGTATACAGGTCTGGAGGCCTCATTTCAAGAAGGATGTAGAGCTGCTGGAACGAGTACAGAGAAGGGCAACAAGATTAGTGAATGGAACAATGGGGTGCTCTTACGAAGAAAGGCTTAAGTTTTGCAAATTACAGTGTCTGGAGACTAGGCACCAGCGAGGTGATCTGATAGAGGTGTATAAAGCCTTGAATGGTTTAAGCATGCTCAATGCTGATGGGATTCTTCCTCTAGCTCAGAAAAATCACCTGAGAGGGCATAAATTCAAATTGAGGAAAGACAGATGTAGGATAGACGTGCAGAAATTTGCCTTTAGCCAGCGGGTGGTTGGTTGGTGGAACAGACTTCCATCCCTTGTGGTGGAGGTTGATAGCCTAAATAAGTTTAAGGCTCAGCTGGACAGGTATTTTGAACGAACAGAGGGGTGAAGTGGAAGTGGGTTGTTTTTTTTTTGGCTGATGCTGCATAAGCTTGCTTTCTTGCATCAAATGCCTCTACTAATGCTAATAATGCTAATGCTAATCATCTTGCCTAGAAATCGGAGTGTCACCAAAGATAAGCATCGAAGCAGAAGAATCCTTTTTGCAAGATATAAGACAAGACTGAGTTTTAGAAAGGTTGAAATCAACTAAGTTGTCTTTGCCCCACTGGAGAATTACTTTCTTGGCATTACTTTTCTTCCAAACAGCTGTTCACTCTGTACAAATCGCAAATCTGCCCTACCATGGATTATTGTTCCCACATCGGGGGCAGTGACCCCAAAACCTCTCTCAGGCTTCTAGATTCCATTCAGAATAGGGCAGTTGGGTTAATTAATGACTCATCTCTAACAAAGTCTCTCCACTCTTTATCTCATAGATGTACTGTTCTTCTGAATTGGCTTCTATAATTCCCACTCTCTCTCTTTCAAAACAGTCTAAACATGTGCCGCCACCAGCCAACATCCATTTACTGTCCAAAGTCAAACTCACAGAACCAAATTTTCATCTTTCTCGTTTATTCATTCAACTGCCGTTTTCTGGAACAACCTTCTTTTATATGCATTTCCTGAAAATTACAGTCTAAAGAAGTTCAAGTCTAATGCCAACAAATATTTTCTTTCATCTTCTCAACCTCCAACCCAAGCATGGTACTAAGTACTATAGATTCTAATACCTCTCATGTTTGGGGTTTTTTATAAAAAAAAAAAAAAAAAAAAAATTTACATAGTCATTTCGACAGCAAAGGGTGTGGTCCTTCTGCATGGTTGGCATTAGTTATTTTCAGGATGATTCTAAAATAATGCACCATACAGATAAATTTAAGATTCACCACATTTTTGAATGTATAAAACCACTAGTTCCAGTTTTAATTACACTTAGATTCCATTTTGTGATTCAATATCAATGTTAATCAAATGGCTAAAATATAATATCACTACAATGTTTATACAACTTTTACAGATTAAACAATTACAAGTTAAACAATTCTAGGTTAGCCTTTGCAATCTGGTACCCCTTCCGATTGATCATTGTGAATAGCTGTGATGTGATTGACATGCCTAACCTATTATGGTTAGGGTGTTCATCCACCCTGCACTGTTTAAAAGCAGGAATTTGTTTTTGGATTTTAAAACAGCGGTGGGGTGGGGGGATATAAACACTCTGATACTAACCATAACAGGCTAGGCATTTCAATCACTGCTACTTGCAACAATCAATCAAAAGAGGAACCAGATTGTATGAACTAACCCAATTCTAATTTTCCTTTAAACTGACATCGATAGAAGCACCAACATTAAATACATTTTTTTTTACCAATTACATGTTTAGAGGGTATGCTGATTAAAAGTTTCACTAATTAATATCATTTATGAGCATTTTATTATTAAATCATCATAAATTATATTATTATTATTAATTATGAAACATTTTGTTTTATCATTTTCAACAAGGCAACAACTTGTTGAAATCAAGATGAAGGTGCAGATGAAGTACGTTGAGCTCTTGGGAATGGATCTTTTTTGTAAATTTTTGTCTTTTTTTGACATAACATATTAAATTATGTTCAAAAAACTGTTTACTAGTTCTAATCACATTTCATTAGCTTACTTTTAAATTTAGCCAGGTTTTGTAAATTATTCATAATTATTCATAGAGCTATATAGGCGATTTGGTACAAATATCACATCATATAACTAGTGCAATATAGTAGTATTAGTAGTAGTTGAAAATGATGCAGGTAAGAAAGCTTATATAGGATCCACCAGAAAAAAAAAAAAAAAAAAAACACTACACCCAACTCATCCATACCCTCCAAGAATATGTCTAATTCTTTGAATTTATTCAAACTATCCACTTCACAACAACAGTTAGAAGCCTGTTCCAACAATCAATTACCTGCTGGCTGAAAGCAAACTTCTGCATATCTATCCTGCAGCCATTCTTCTTCAACTTCAATTTTTGCCCTGTTGTGTGTAGTTTCAGCAAGAGGAAGAATGTCATTCACATTCCACTTACTCAATCCATTCAAGGTCTTAAATGCCTCAATCAAATCAAATTACAGGTGCCGTCTCCAGTCACTGCAATTTGCAGAACTCAAGCCTTTCTAGGTAAGAGTACTCTTTTGTTCCCTTCACCTGTTCCAGCAGATCTATGTCCTTCCTAAAATGACACCTCCAGACCTGTATAAAATACTCAATATGCGGCCTAACCATGGCTTTATACAAAAGGATAATCACCTCCTTAACTCTGGTAGCAAAGTTTCTGTATATCATTGACAAAATCACATGAGCTACTCTGACACCATGTCTATGAAATTCTCTACACTGTTCAGAGAATTTCATATCTGACTGCACAATTACCCCTGGGTCTTTTTCATTTTTAAAATTCTACAAATGGAATAGTATAGTGTAATACATATTATGTAAACTTGATAATGTAAATATGTATTACTGCATTTAGATATCTATAAGATTATTATTAGCCATATGGTGCAAGGAAGACTGAGGCTTATGCTGCACCAGCCAAAAAAAAAACCTTCTGAGTTCTGATTGAGCCATGTCAATCAATTCTGTTGTGAAGAAACTGTGCAAGGCTCACAGGGTAGAATTTTTCTCAGTGTGGTCTGTGCTTGTTAACAGAGGGGGTGGAGGGGACAGAGAATAATATATTAACAATAGCCACAGGCAGAGGTGAACATGATACTTGTACTGCTTTTGTTTGAACATTCAGCAGCCTGGAAAGAAAGGTGTTAGGGATTTCAAGGCCTGTTGGGGGGGGGATCGTTATGAAACAAGCAAACCCTAACTAAGAGTAAGAAGAGGTATGTGTATACTTGCATATACACTAATGTTAGGAGCAAGGTAAATAAATTTGAAGTACTGGTAAATTCATCAAATGCGGACATTGTAGAGATATTAGAAACATGGTGTCATTCAGACATAACAGATACAGATTTTGAATATGGGGAGTACAATATATACAGAAAGAACAGACAATGCAGGAGAGGGAGTTATGTTCTTAGTTAAGAAGCATATTAAATCTAAGGCGGTACTTCTAGTTGACATCGGAGGCTACTGCAATGTTGAATCAGTTTAGTGTGACATAAGTGCTAGAAAAATGAAAATGAGAGTAGGAGTGTGCCTAATGACTCTGATGAGTATAATGAGCAACAATAAAGAGAAATTGAGTGGGCCAGTAAATCAGAATGCCATATAATGTGGAGAAAGATTTATTAAATCTTGGTCACTAGCATGACTTTTTTGGATTTATTGGAGTAACTGTTTTCTACAGCAGCATGTTAGAGAGAACAAAACTTTTTATCTGACTATTAGCAGTGATTCTTCATGCATTAAGATTCTGCAGAAAGAACCATTATGTGGAAGTGAGTATAGTGTAGTGTAGTGATGTGGGATTTACTTAAAGATGTAACTACCACAGAGTAAAGGGTAGGGGATTTTGCTTTTGTAAGAGTGAACAGAGTGGGCTCAGACAATTTTTAAATTCTGTACAGTGGGACCAACTGATGACATTATCAACATCAAATTCTAAATGAGAAGCATTTGGAGAAATAATCATTGAAGCTATTAGGCTTTTCATACCAACTAAGAAATATTGTTCAAAGCTTAGACCTAAATGGATGTCAGATGAACTAATGAGATTTGTGGTAGAAAAGAAAAATGCATGGGATAAAAATAAATTATTAGGTGATACAGAAGCCCATGGTAGAAATAAACTAGTCTGCAATAAAGTTACAAATGAGGTTAGGCAAGCTAAGGCAGATTGTCTTTGGCAAAGGAAACAAAGAAAAATAAAAAAGACTTCTTTACTTATGTAAACACTAGAAGAAATGGGTACGAATCATACAAGCTCACTAGGTGTGAATGGTTTAACTACTGATGATTCTGATCAGATATTTTGTGACAGACTGAATAGATATTTTGTATCTGCATTTACAAAAGAAGTATATATTCTGAATGGGGATGCTAGAAGTTTATCAAATTCTAACAGGGAGCGAAATGTTTTTGTGATAACTGAGAGGAAAGTGGAAGCTAAATATAAAATATGCACATATGATGGAGAGGATCTATTCCTTAGAAATAATTATGAGAGCATCTTTGATTCAGAGGCAGTCTCTGTGGACTGGATATGTGCAAATGTATTTCCCAATTCACCAAGGGGGATATCAAAGGGCAACATGAGAAATTACAGACCTGTCAGCTTAACTTCTATTCCAGGGAAAATAATGGTGTCACTGGTTAAAGAAGTAATGTTGAACCATCTACATTGAAGTGCAGTGATAATTCAGTTATAGCATAGATTTGCTAAGGTCTTGTCTGACCAACCTGAATGGATATTATGATGCAGTAAAAATAAGGAACTGGATGCACAAAATAATTTTGATATATACTTGGATTTCAGGAAAACTTTTGGTACTGTTGCACATAAACGACTGCTGTACAAATGGAAGCAGTGTGGAAGCAGTTTAATAAGGGATCGTTGAGTTGGAGAAGACAGAGAGTGGTTATCAATGAACACTGCTCTGGACTAATGTTATTAGTGGCATTCCCCCAGAGTTCAGTGCTTGGCCTATTATCGTTTTCTGTGTTTATTTATGTTATTGATGAAGATATAGTAGGCTTAATGTCTAAGTTTGCAGTTGATACAAAGGTGGGCAGTGCAGATAATGACAGTAATCAAGGTAAACTACTGCAACAAGATCTAGAAAAATTAGGCAGATGGACTGAGAAATGGCAATTGAAGTTTAACATTGACAAATGCAAAGTGCTGCATGTGGGTAAGAGTAATCACAGATTAACATACCAACTGTGGGCTATTTTAATTGTGTGCTATACATGCTATTTTAAGAAGACTGAATGTTTCACTTGAAGTTTTTCCAATTTTAAAACAAAATTTAACACACACACACTTTTCAGTATACGTCAGTATTTTGAAATACGATGACATCAGCTGACAAACTACCATAAGAAAGTGACCAGTTTTGGGTGAAAGTAAGGATGTGGCATGTCTAAAATGCTATTCTTGTCATAGTATTCTCTGTTGTCTGAACCTTCAATGAGCAGAATTCAGATACTTTTTGAACAGAACGTGGTGATTAAATTTCAATACTATACCAGCTTGTAATTTTAAGGATCATTAATTGCATCTTTTATAAAAAATTTTTTAAGAAACCTTTAATAAAAACACCTGTTTCCACAGATGTTTTTATAAAAGAGTGAGCTGTTTATTGCAATAAACAGCTCACTTTACTAAATTACAATTTAATAAAATCTAAAATGGAGAACATTTTAATTAAAAGCACGTGGAATTAACTTTCTTAATCTTTTACAATTAAATATTTGTTAAAAAAGTATCACAAAGTGATTTCAGTTTGTAAGATTAAATATAATCCTTAACATTCCACTTCAGAGAGTTTTGTACTTTAATTACATAATTTTTATTAAAACATCTCACTAAAAATATACAGCAAATGATACACCTATTAATGCATTCAAATGGATCAGATTAATTACCTTTCCGTTCCAGTTATAGAGAGTTGACCAATGAAGCAGATCTTACAATACATTAAATCAGCATAATTATAATCAAATAATCAAATTCAAGCATGTAGAAAAACAAAAAAACTTATTTAGGAAAATAGTGGAATGTATAAATTAAGCAATTAAATGTAAAGATCAAATTTTAAAAGATGTTGATTTAACAAAGTGTTTTTATAAATAAGTGGGCCATTTAGGGCAACTGAAGTAAACTTTAGAAACATTTTATAATAAAAAGAAATTTTATTGGTATTGTCCAGATTCGACAGCCTTATCTCACAAAATATGACACCACTTGATGTCATATCAAATGGTGTCAATGTCACCAATTAATGCAGTAAATACAAATATATAAAACCGAAAGTTATTTATAACAGTTTCTTAAATTGTTAGAACAATTAAAATTTCTAGTATAATAAAAATTTCATTATAATCCCTTCCTTTTTTATCTTAATTAAAAGAAACAAATTCAAAATTTGAAGTTTGGCATTTGATTTAAAAATTTACTATGTAAATACATATGAAGTTCTGATAATATTCAGAATCAGTTTCTCTAGGGAGACAGTAATCAATTGCAGCTTCCTGACTCCTTTTTTTTTTAATTACGTGTATCAGTTTAAGAGTGCTTAACTTTTCACAATGAAACAAATAATACAGATGAATATATTAAGAATTCTATGAAATGTACATTCTTTCTTTTCAAAGAAATGCTCCAAATATGAAGTACAAAGTTTTTCTAATTCAGATAGTATAAGCAATTAAACAAAAAATAAGCCTATTAAATCAAAATCTTCCTTATGTACATGATAATCATAATTGTGGATGTGAACATATTTCGACTCTAGACAACTGTAGTATTCACAAATATGAATTTTTATGGATGCTTGGAATAAGTACTTCAGACTTTTTGTTACTGTATTAATGTAATAAAAGTTTGTACATATTCTAAACATTTTTTGTACAAACATGCAACTTTCTTAAAAAGCAAGTTTTTTATACATGGCTTCTATCTGTTCCCCATAAAACTTGCGACAAACTGGTCTCTTTGTCTTCAAAGTTGGTGTTAAGAGGTCATTTTCTACTGTGAAGGGATTGGATTCGATATAAATATCCTTCACCTACATTAAAATATCCACAAAACCAATTCAAATCAATCAATTCAAATCCTGTTAAAACTAATACAACTAAATAAGTCAGAAAAAGATATACAGACTATGGCATTAACTGTCTTCTCATACAAAGAAACAAGTTATGGAAATATATTCTCAAAGAAAGGAGTCAGCAATCTTTAGCAATTGTGGCCATTTGAGTCCCACTCCAAATGACACCACAGAATGATTACATATAGTCATTCTAAATAAGGCACAGTTGTTAACTAAGTCCATACAAAGAAAGAGAAGAGAAGTATTTCCATGTTTAAATTTATTTTCTGAGTGAAGTTCCTAAATGCATTTCAAATATCTCTACACACCCTCTTTGCATCTATTTTATCAAATTAACAACAGTTAAGCTCCACACATAGACTCTGATTTCAGAGACCTTCTACTGGTTACAGAATCCAGACCATAGCCATGTCCTCATATCAGAATGAATTAACCTTTCACCACTTTGAAAGGTTACTAATTTTTTATATTTTTACAGTATATATAAGTAATATTCACAGAGTGTATTTGGCAGTAAAAGGATTTTAATTTAATACAATTTAATCATAGGTATATGGATTATGTATGCAAGTCTCATTAACAAATTTTATGGTTTACTATAATTTTTATCTACTTAGTACGTATTAGTAATAACAAATGATGTAAGAATGTAAACTTATACAGCATCAGCAAAAAAAAAAAAAAAAAAAAAATTTTTCACCTACCCATTCCCTCCAATAATTTGTTTAGTTCTTTGAATTCATTCAACAACAGATGGAAGTTTGTTCTGGCAATCAACCACCCGCTAGCTAAAGGCAAACTTCCGCACAGCTATTCTGCAACTGTCTTTCCTCAATTTGAATTTATGTTCCCTCATATGCATAGTTTGAGCAAGCGGAATACTCCCATCAACGTTGAGCTTGCTCAATCCATTCAAAGCCACAAACATTTCAATCAGATCACCTTGCAGGAGCCTAGTCTCCAGATGCTGCAATTTGCAGAACTGAAGCCGTTGTTGGTAAGGACACCCATTTGTTCCCCTCACCAATCTTGTTGCCCTTCTCTGTACTTGTTCTGGCAACTCTACATCCTTCCTAAAATGAGGCCTCCAGACTGGCATGTGGTACTCAGGTGTGGTCTGACCACTGCCTTATACAAGGGGATAATCACCTCCTTATCCCTGATACTAAAATTCCTGCATATCACTGACAAAACTTTATGAGATGTCCTGGCAGCCTGTCTGCATTTCTCAGAGAAATTAACCCCCAAGGTCTTTTTCATTTCCCCTTACCCTGAGTGTAGTACTACACAGTTGATACGTTATTCTGGGATTACTGCTATCTATATCAGGAGTGCAATTGCAAAAGCACACACTATTTGAGGGACCAGGGTTCAAGCCTGTGACTGCTAAATATGATTAATGTTTGTATTGACTGATTTATTGTAAACTCCACTGACCTGGTGGTCGTGTCAGAGTATAAACAAGAACATATGTGCAGTATTTTGCATTTGTCAATGTTAAACTTCAGTTGCTATTTCTCAGCCGATCTGCCTAGATTTTCTAGATCCTGTTGCATTTGCATACTGTCATTAACCCTGCCAATCTTCACATCATCTGCAAACTTGGACATTAAGCCTGACACAGAATATCAATATCATCAATAAATATAGAAAACAACAATAGGCCTAACTCCGAATGCTGGGGAACTCCACTAATAACATTAGTTCACGAAGAGAAGCATCCACTGATTACCACTCAACCATCCCGTTATCCATAGCAGAAACTTGCCCTTGATGTCATACTGCTTCAATTTGTACAGCAGTCTTCCATGTACAACAGTATCAAAACCTTTCCTGAAATCAGAGTATATGATATCAAAATTATTTTTTGCATCCAGTTCCTTTGTGACCACATTGTAGTATTCAATTAAATTGGTCAGACAAGATTTCCCCTTAACTAACCCATACTGTCTGAAGTATAACTGCAGTCTTGTCTGTGTGGTCCTGCATTACTTCTTTAACCAGTGGCACTATTATTTGCCCTGGAAGAAGTTAAGTTAACAGGTCTTTAAGTATCCATGTCACTCTTCAATTCTCCCTTTGTGAAATGGTAGATACATTTGCACATCTCCAGTTTGTGGGGACGTCCCCTGAACCCAAGGATGCTCTTATAATTATCACCAAGGATTTGCTTATTTCCTTTGCTGCCCCTCCATTAATATAATTGTATAGATCCCATCCACCCCAGGTGCCTTTCTTATTTTTAACTTCAGCAATTTCTCTTCCACTTTTAGGGAATTATATAAGAAGAATACTCTGAATGAAAATAACTCTTTCTCTATGTATAAAATGGAAGAATTTAAAAATTTTTTTTTTTTTGAACAGGTATCTGACACCCAAAAAATTTGTAAAAAATTATATTGACAGATTATATAGCTGATCTTCATTTAATCTGCATATTTTCAATCTTTTTTAAAGAGTGAATAATTAAGAGAACTAACTCAAAATATTTTAGAAAAACTAGACAAGTATATAAAAGAACACAAATCACAGAAAACATAGGGATGCTGCTATTGTTTACCAAGAAAACAAAATGAAAACAGCACATACTGAGCACAAGATATTAAGATAACATGTTTGTTAAATGGACTGCAGAGTCAAAACCACCTAATGGAACCACCACCAAAACCTTTGAGCAATACTGATAAATTCAGATCAGTATTTAAAAAAACATAACACAAGCTTTACTAAAATCCAGAGAGTAAAAATTTTGTGGGGCTAATTCATGATATTTAATTTAGCATAAGATATATATATGGCCTAGCAAATACACCACACGCATGCACACACAAAATAAAAAATACAACAAATGCAGATTTACTAACAATCATGGTAACATAATAAGAAAATTACTTGGAAGAGGGTATCTACATGATTTTTCATCATTATGAGATAATTAATTAATTGAGACTACCCTATTACACCCCAGGGGCTCACGTCTGGTGAGTATGGGCTTGGCACACCCAGGGTCCTGAGCTGGATATCATCATTCTTCTCTTTCTTGGTGATTCCCTTCTACTTATGACTCTCTCTCTCTCTCTCTCTCTCTCTCTCTCTCTCTCAGGGTAACTCGAAATTTTTTTTTTTTTTTTTAGCTGGTACAGCATAAGCCTCAGGCTTCCTTGCACTATATGGCTAGTAGTAATAATAATAATATCGAGTGGTAGATTTAAGTAATTTACTATTGAAATGTTACTATTTGAACAACTGAAACACTTCAATGCCAAACACTTAAACAATTCTGGCTACTATTTTCTAGAAAGTTTTACAAACTTCTATTAATCTAATTATGTTTAAACAGTAAATTAATTAATGTTGCAGAAGTTACTGATGGGATTAAAGTTGCTTGGTCTCAACTTTGGGTTTATAGAATAATTCTTTATGGGTAACTTGATAGCAATCAACATTATTATGAGACAATTACAAATAATATTTTAAAGTGTATAGTATAATAACATACAATATCCAATTTACGATAATTATAACATTTTGCAAAGATAAAGCTAAACTGTTTGAATTAATTAGTTAATTACTTATGATATATTAATTAACAACTTAATTAATGATATATTAATTAAGACTTCGAATGTTATCAAGTTGCCCACATTTTTTTACATTTCCATTGCAAGTTCAGGCACTGATAATTTGCTTTCAGCCGGCGGATAGGTGATTGTTGAAATAAACTTCCATCTAGTGTTGTGGAAGTAGGTAGTTAGAATAAATTTAAGAAAAAACTAGAAAAATTATTAGACGGGTTGGACAAATGATGTGGGAAGTGTTTTTTTCTTTTTTTACTGATACTATATAACTCTGGTTTCTTGCATCATTTGCCACTAGTACTCTAAACTTTCTAGAAACTGTAGAAGACATGATTTCTAGAAATATAGGAAAACAAGAGCAGGCAGAAATTTTGATCATACACAAGTGGAACCAATAGCCTGTGTGTAATATAGCAGTAAGTAGTTGAATAAAATAGAACCTAATAGAACACCACTAATAACATTAGTCCATGAAGAGCAGTGTCCATTGATTACCACTCTGTCTTCTCCCACTCAAGCATCCCTTTATCCGTAGCAACTTGCCCTAATGCCATAACCTGGAGAAATTTCTTTAGGTTATGGCATTAAGGAGAAGTTTAATAGAAGAGCAGTTTAAATGCCATAAATTGGAGGAATTTCTAAAGAAGAACTCCAGTCAAAGCTGTGGTTAGCCAATTTCAGGCAGAGAAAAACTTCTACCTGTGAATTGTTCCAGGTTTTTTCAACAGCATAAAATGTAAATTGGACTACAAATGCACACTGGAATAGACATAATACACAAAGGTGAAATATGGCCTAAGATGCTCAGAAAGCTGGAAAAACAATAATAATTCCAAGAGTCTCATCAGTGAGAGGCCCAGGGATAAACATGACCATAAATTTTAAAACAATACGGGGTCCTAAACCAGGAATCACAACACTTTCTGAAACCGGTGAAGCAAATGATATAGCACTATTATAAGTACTATATAATTGCTAACATTTTTTTCTGAAATTTTTATTATGTGGAGAACTTGGATTTGACATTAGTTCATTCAAAGTATGGAAATGTTTGTCCAAATTCCAATTTCAATTTGCCTTTGTAGCAACAACTATTCACTGGAATTGTCCCTAGGACTTTCTTTCAGAAAATTTGAGTAGCAAAATTAAAAATTTTCAGTAGACCACAATCATGCTGCTCAATATTTGGTTTCCTTGTCTAATTTTAGTTTGCTCATCATTTACTCATACAGGAGCCATTCAGTATGCATTTTAAGTTCTTATTTATTTCCAAGTTATGTTGCTGCAACTGATGCTGATTCTTTGGATAGCAGTTTTTTCCTTTCCTTGGGGATTTTTTCACTCTCTTCTACATTAATATTTTAAAATACCAATCATCTCATAAATATGAAATGAATTGAATTGAAAAGAAAAAATGCATAACAAAAAACAAAGAAATAAGCTCAGGAATACCTGAATATGAATAGTCTAATACTAATATATATATGGTCATTCACTTTCCTCTCAGTTATTACAAAATCATTTAGCTCCCTGTTAGAGTTTGATAAACTTCTAACTTCCACTTCCCTACAGAATTTCTCATGCGTGAATGTAGATGAAAAATATTCATTCAGTTTGTCAACCATACACATTTTCAACAGATGTTGAAAATGTGTCAGAAAGTGAAGCTCAGCACAGTAAACTGCCACCATATCATGAATGTTTGTAACATGCCTTGTACTGCTTTTCTGGTGAGCCAGAGACTGAACATTACTTTGAGAAACCTGTCTGTGAGATAATCCATAAACAGAAGTCGCAAGCATTAAGGCCAAGTGAGCAAGGTGTCCAAGTGTTGGCAAAATGCTGAAAAATTATGCCATCATCAAATGTGAACCAGCACTTCCGTAGCCAGGTGGGCAGGAGCATCAGTGCATAGCACACGCTTCTTGATTAGACCGGGGTTCGAGCCCATGACCACAAAATACGGAGGATGTGGAAAGGTCAGGGAATGACCACCACATATCCCCGAAGCAATATGGCCTCGGTTGCTAATGCTCCTGAAAAATCAAAATAACAACAAATGTGAACCAAAGAAATTGTTTTACAGCTGAGCATCGAGCAGTGAGGCTCCATCCTGCATAAACACAGTTGTGTGTAAATATTCTCTTGGTAAATCATGTAGTGTTGCAGACGATAACAGTAAGATTCATCACATTTATAATTGGACCATTCTTATAAAGAATAGTCCAATTATAAGGTTTTCTGTGAACCTACATCAAATAGTAAGATGTACAAACTGGAGAGGAACTTCATTGATAATGCATAGGTAATGTTCCTTATACCCAACAATTATGGGTATTAACACCATAACTTAACAGGAAATAAGTCTCAGCAGTTCTTAAGGCGTTCCAAAACCATCTTTGAATCAGAATCTTAACCAGAAACTGTAGAGTGAAGTCAGTTGTTATTAGACTCACGTGATAAAAGGTGTGGTGCATAGATCTTTTAAGAAAGCTACTTCAAGTGAGATCAAAGCACTTTGCAGACTGCTGCCCATGAACTATCTAGTTGTTATGATGTTGCTCTGCCACTAGTGGATGAGTATGCATTTTGTGTAACACAAATGTTACACAAAATGCATACTCATCGAGAAACAGTTTGCTCATCTTTTGCTTGCTAATGTTATCACAGCTGCCTTTATCACATCAAACAATTTCCTTTGCATACAGTACCAAATGTACTCTGGTGTTTCTTTTTAAACCTTTTTTTTTTTTTTGTGCCTTCTATTTCCATGTGCTCTTGACCACAAGTTTTCAAACAATGTATTCTGTGAAAATAAATGGGCCTGTCATTATGGATTCCATAGTTTAAGATGAATTAGATGAATTCTGTATAATCCAGAAAAGTTTTAATAATAAATGACATGAAGCTTTCAGGGTTAAATGGGCCTCTTCATCAGCAAATTCTAACGGGATGTCTTTATCCCATTAGAATTTGCTGATGAAGGGGCCCATTTAACCTGAAAGCTTCATGTTATTTATCATTAAAACTTTTCTGGATTATACAGAATTCATCTGTCCTTAATTTATTCTGTGAATCTTAGGGTTCTGTAAGATTTTTAACGAGAGAAGTGATTTTATGATCTTTGTTATGTTTGTTTTTGTATTTTTTTTAATGGAACAGGGAATACCAATGTAGGAAAAAAGTCTGAGATAAAGGTTTTGGGATATACTAAAAATAATTTTATACTGATTAAGAAATATCCATGATTCAGAACTACCTAGGGCAGTGATTTACGAAAAGTGTTGTGCAGAACTGTTTCTGAAAATATTCTATACATTTTTTATCACTAATTTTTTTATTTAAGTTGGACACATGCATTACTGTTTTTAATTTATTATTAATTATTACTATTTTTAAAAATATTGGAGTTCCATGGAAGATTTTGAATTGCAAGAGGGCTCCAAAAATGTTTGAAAAGCCCTTGTCTACACTCCCTACTGGCAACTTTCCCACCATATGAGCTATTTTAAATACATGGAGATGAACCAATCACAATTATTTACAAATGTATTTTAAATAAAAAATAAAAAAAACACATTAAGTAGGTACATAAAATTTTGAAGTACACTTAAAAATCTAAACCAGGCAATTAATTAGATTTATAATATTAGTGTTTCCATGACAGGTAATTATATTTTTATTTCTATATACTGTGATTGGCCAAAATACGCTTTATAATTGACCAGTCAATCATGATCAACATTTTATAGCCACTGGTCAAGATACTGGCTATTTGGAGTTTTATCTCTGAGGATTATTCGTGATTTGCCATCTGCAGGCAACCAAAGGCAATTATAATCATAGTGTACTTTAGGAGAGAGAAAAAAAAAACAGAGTAATTATATATTTAATAAGTAGCCTAAGTAATCACCACAAAACTTTGCTGAGAATAACCAAATATGCAAATGAATATGTGCAGCAGGAATTTTCAATTGGTAAGTTCCTGCTGTATGTTCATGCTAAGTTATGCCAATTTTCATTTTGAATATTAAATGAAACTAGGATAATTATCTACTAGTATACTTGTTTACTAAATATGCAAGCCACACTGAATAGCAAATTAATTACTTTCTGCTACAATTTTGACTAGAAGTTTCAGCCCAACAAAAATTTGTTCAAAAAATCTTGAAGTGATTAAAATTAAAGAAATATTCTAAAATTTCCTAATGTTCTTTTGGTAAGTAAAATTTTATTTCAGAAAAAGTGCTCTATGGTACTTACTTGTTCAAAAGACTTAAGACCAGCTTTCTTTCCAACTGTTGTGATATCTTCGAGGACAAGTTTCTTTATTATCTGCACACAAAAGCAGTTAATATCAAGATGAAGCAATGGTTAAAAGTCCCAATATATAAAGGGAAATTAATTTTTAATAATAATAATAATTTTTTTTTTTTCATTTTGCATATTACTAATGAATAGAATGAACATTGGTAATTTACAGCTTAAATCTGAAGACAGATTAAATTGAAAATCCCCTTAGTCTCCTGCCAATTCATCCCAGTAGCTCTAGTAATAATCAGTATCAGTATCAGGAGACATTTTAGTCCACATATCCATTGGATCTCAGTTGCCTGATGCTTATATTTGAATTTCTTTTATGTTTCCTTTTGGATTAATATTTTGCCAGAATTGTAGATTTAAATTTTTTTTCCCCTTTTGGATTAAGCTCTTATCAGTTGGGGTAGTAACATCAATCACTAAGCAAGATTTCTGCACACAATTTTTCCCATTCTTATTTTAGGGAATTTTTGGTACTTGGGTTGTTGTTGGGTTTGGAGCATCAGTGACTAAGGTCATATTGCTCCGTGAATATTGTTCTGTAAATTGCGTGTGTTCTGAGGTTGATTTTCTGTTTGTTGGATGAAAAACCCAAGTTTCCAGGAGAAAAATCCATGCTATCCTCACCTGAAAAACTCAGCCACATTGTGAAAAAAGCCAATAAAAATTCTTCCCATCATCAATGGGACTCAACTTCAGGTTTTAAACTGAGGATGAGACTTGGGACATAGCACATTAGTTGTTATGGTACTACAGTTAATACAACTTGTAGCAAATTATGCCTGTACAAGCATGAGTTCATGAGTGATCTGTATGTTGTGAAAGCTGTAAAACCTGGAAGAGCATACAGAAAACCTTACTCACTCCACCTTACATCAGTTAGCTACAGCCTCAACTAAAGAAGCCTTTAAAGATTCCTCCAGTCTCTGGGGACTGAAATTCCAATTGCTGCAAACAAATAACAAGTGGTGATAACATTACTGCCATGGAGGTCTTATTTTCTCTATTGGCTACAGTGTCCCTATCCATTCAAATTAGTTGGTTCAGCAAGATGGTCATTATTTCAGCTCAGACAACAAGATTTGGTGTGTGAATGTACTATTATCCTCAATGAATGATTAATTCCTACACAAATACTGTTATCAAGACAATTTCATCAAATTGCTCACAGAGACCACAATTTTTAACTATATTCTGTAAAAGATTCTCTTTCTAAAATACTTCTTGATGAATGGCATGCTACAATCACACCACTTAAATAAGTGGTGTGATTGTAGTTTATACACTGCTGCTAAATCAACATTCCTGATAAAGTATTAGGCATTCATTCTCCTATATCGTCCAGATACTCCATACCATGGGTGGCCAAACCTGCAGCATGCATGCCACTTTTGGCATGCCTCCCAGTTTGGAAAGATATGTCAAGATTTTGCAACTGATATAAAAATTAGAAATGAAGATAAACATGCACAGTTTAAATTCCACTTTTATTTTTACAACACAGGTTTCAAGATTATAAGAACCTATGATTCATATTTATCATCTCTTACTGTTAGTTTAATGTAGGTATGTGGGAGTGATTCCTCATGACATCACTATAAGGATGAACATTTGTTTGTTAATCTATATTAAATTTACTTTATAAACATAAAATTATTTAAATTTTTTTTATTATCAAGTGCTTAACATAAAATTCCTTTATGTAATTAGCAAAAAATATTAGGTGACACCAGGCATGGATCAGTGAGGAATGTGTAATTTGCTTTTAGGGTCAGATCTTAAAGTTTTTTTATGGAATTTTTTAGTTTTTTGTTAATAACCAAAAGGTCTTAAATGTAGCCTGTGATGATTTTTTTGCCTTCAGAACTTCTGAATCTATCTCTAGTTGGGACGTGACACATTTACAATAAAGTACGTGGTATACTGAAGGAAAAGGTTGGCCAAATATTTATATTTGGCCAAACTTTTCTTGCTCCATACAGTCAGTGACAATGGGCATATTCTTATCATTTCACATATTTGTAAGGTAACCAAAAGAAAAAAAATGGCAGTGGCTGAATTATGGAAAAGCTAATTGTTTTTCTACCAGTGCTTTCAGGGAGAAGGGACACTGGAGCTAGTGTATCTTAACTGCCTTCAGTAATGGGTTCAGGCTTGGCTTACGATCTCATTAGCATAAATTCCTTCAATCAAACTGAAGGAATTCTCTCCACTTTTATGTTTGAAAACTTTTAGAAATCAGAAACTGAAAATTTTTTAACATAGATTCATTTTTCAGCTGCAAAAAAAACCACTTAAATAAAAAAATAAATAAAAAAAAGAAGAAAAAAATCTGGCATAAGCTTACATGCAACAATCCTGGAAAAATATATATTAGATAATATGAGCAATGTTTCTTCACCTACTATCTTAGTGTGAAAGAAGTAGCAGCAGCCTTCAATTTTTTTCAGAAAACTATACTGAAAGTGTGTTCACAGCAAAGATCCAATTTTCTCAATTTTAAAACTGAAACAAACTAACAATTTATTTGACTTAGATAACTTGAATTCTGTTCAGCTGTATTTGACAAGGCTAAAAGTGCACACACATTATTTAAGGATGGACAAAACTATTTTAGATATTCTATCATACTTCAAAATTCCATCCACTCTCATGAACACTGGCTAACCTACTGTTCATTTGCCATTGTATTGCATCAACACTATCTTTTATTGTGGTCATTACTTATATATTTGCAGAGTTGTGACTTGCTTACAAACTTCTTCATGTAAGAAATAGAAAAAAAAATTATTCTAGAGTCTGACACTCAGCGTATTTAAGAAATTGTTAAAAAATATAAATCAATATTCCAATAAGCTATATGTTCCCAATATTTTTTTCATGAGAAAATAATTAAGAAAACCAAATTTTTTTTTAGAACTGTGTGTGTGTGTGTGTGTGTGTGTGTGTGTGTGGTAGAATTAATAAGTCTGTTGAAGGATGCGAAGATGGATGCATAAATTAACAAAATGCCAAGCCTAACAGGAGAAGGATAGCAGAAATTGGAGATGTTGAAGGCTTGAGAAAGAGAGAAAGAATGTGAATATTCTATATGATATAATAAATTAAGAAAAATTATAGGCTGAATTGGATAGCCAATTAGAAGGAAGGGAACTGTAAAGCAAAAAATTATTAAATTAATATATTATTGAGTAATAGCAAGAATCAGATAAGGGTAGGAAATTTTGGTTATAAGTCCAGGAAATGGGTAGAGAAATTATAAGATTATAATCTGATATTAGCTAAAAATATATATATATTGATACATAATCATTTTATTATTTGATTTGATTATGTATCAACATATTTTTATTATATATGGACTGCCAGTTTTTGAATCTGGATAATTAATGTAGCTCACTCTAAATGCATACTGAATTTCTCAATAAAATGCACATTTCATGAAATTTTTCACTTTCTGGTTTCTTCTGACTAATCTATTTAAATTTTTTCAGTTGCAGATTTGTAAATGTGAGCAGATAGGGAAGCATTAATTGACACTTCTTTCAAATCAGCTTCTGTTTTCTTCACCTATTCAACTCAAAACTTTTCAATGTTACATTCAGTCAACTCATTCACAATTATTGAATGAGTTGACATTTGAATTTCCAAATTAGTATTATTTGGAAATTCAAATGTCAAACACATTAAAGATTTATATAAACTATTTTACTCTATCCTTATTCATCTTACCTTATTTTGACAGAGTTCCTCCCAACTACCTGTAATTTCATTTTCTTTAGCCCAGTCATTTATAACTGGCTTGTCTAGAACCACAATTGCTATGAGGCATGCCTTAAAAAAAAAAAAAAAAAAAAAAAAAAGATTTTTTTCATATTTGAACAAAATCTTTCAAATAAAAAAATAATATGAATATTTATTTTTATTTATTGATATTAAAAATTTGTTTGTGTGTGTGCATTAATATATAATCTAAGTACAAAAATTTTATTTATGCATTCTAGTGAAAAAAATGAAAAGAAAAGACAAGCAGTGATATGATTTATTTTACCTACTTTGCAGAGCTAACTTTGTAACTAAAGAATCTATGATCTCTATTGAACACCAAACTGATCTAAGTTTGTTATCATGATCTAATCTGGCATGAACTATAATTGTGAACAGAGTTTTAATTGCTAATATTAGAAAGAGATGATGTGTTTACTAATTGATAATCTAAGATCAGCATTGCATACAATGTTTAGGCATCATGAAGCCAGTGGACTAGGTTGTATGACTATAGTCTTCTCAGAAAAAATAGAAATATTTTTTAAATAAGAATATAGCAGCCTTTATGTATTTTCAATGCTGATTCTGAATGTGCAGCTCATTTTTTCCTACCACCCTCAGTTTTCACTAAAATATATGAAAATATAAAATATAGTGAAAATTAAAATAAGAAATATCAAACTCTCAGTTTGATATTTTATATTTTAATTTTCACATACTTAGATTTTAATCAATCTGTTTATATTAGTTGGACTGCTGATTAAGAAGTTCTAGATCTTGCTGCAGTGCAGTTTCAGCAGTTTATAGACTACTCTATCCCTATCTGCCCTCTATATATCAGACAGATATATAAAACAAACCTACCAAACAAGGCAATCAGTCAGAGTTATAACTGTGAATTAATGTTATTAAGGTAGCTAATGTTAGTTAATTAGTAAACTTGGGCTCTTTTTATAGTTTTTGGGGTCAAAAGCTGAACATGCTTTTAAAATGTCATGTCAGTCGATTAATTCACCATACAGTTTTTGTTATATGTGCAGTAATTACATAGTTAAATCACACAGTCAGTCTACAATGTTCCTAATTGTGTAGCATATATGAGGAACTGAAATATTGGAAATCCTTTAAGTTTGTAAACTTTTTTCCTCCATTCCCATTTAGGCTTTTTTCCAAATAACTCTGGACACCTTAGTGGTAAACACTGAATGTTTTCATCAATGATACTGCTACTATGGAGAAATGTTAACAAGGAAAGTGAAATCCAATACGTTAACAGACTATTGTTGAACACTAATTAGAAAGACTCTTCATCATTACAAAAGAAAAAGCAAATGAAAAAGAAATTGACTATAATTTTATACCATTTAATGCAATACTTGTTAAAATTTCCTTAACTTGTCTGCCAGGGGCAAAGGTTGATGACGTTTGTAGAGCAGATATCATCTTTTAAGGGCACTAAAGGTGATATAGTTGTACACGTTGGCACTAATGATATTAAGAGTAGGAGCCCGGCAGAATTACTTAACAAGTACAGGTCACTGATGAAAAAAAGCCGTGAATTAGGGTTGAATTTGAAAGTTGCAATTCTGCCCAGACACGATAGGAGGGAGTATATGATGAGAGACCTGTCGATCAATTCGGCCCTGGAAAGATTGTGCAGGGCTCAAGGGGTAGAATTTTTTTCAGCCTAGTCTGTACTTGTTAACAGGAGAGACTGCTTCTACAGGGATGGGATACACTTAAATAGAAAGGGTGCAAGAATGTTTGCTGATGCTATCGAGGCAGTGTTAGGTGGGTCGGAAAACTGCTAGATTGGGGGGGATACAAGGACTAATAGATTAACAGTAGCCACTGGCAGAGGAGAAAGTGATTCTTGCACTGCTTCTATTGGAATGAGCAGCAGCCTGGAAAATAAGATGCAGGATATTTCAGAGACTGCTGGGAATCATGGGGGTACAAGTAAACACATGGGTTGTGTTAGGGTGGCTAAGAGGAAGAGCAGGTGCATGTATACTTGTGTGTACACCAATACTAGGAGTTTAGTAATAAATTTGATGAATTTTAGGTATTGCTGAAAACATCAAAGGCAGATATTGTTGGGATTTCAGAAACGAGGTGTCACGCAGATATAAGGAATGCAGAACTGGAATTTGGGGAGTACAATGTCTACAGAAAGGATAGGAAGGGAGGAGGGGGTTATGCTATTAGTTAAGAAACACATAAAATCCAAAGAAGTGAAGCCAGGCGACATTGCTGGACAGTGCAGTGTCGAGTCAGTTTGGTGTGACATAAGCATTGGGAGATCAAAATTGAGAGTAGGAGTGTGCTATAGGCCTAATGACTCTGATGAGTATAATAAGAAACTGTACAGAGAAATAGAGTGGGCCAGTAAATCAGAGAGTCTTATAATGGGGGATTTTAATTTCCCAGATATTGACTGGAATTTGGGGGCTGGTCACTCACACACTAGCAAGGCTTTTGTGGATTTTTTGGATGATTGTTTTCTACATCAGCATGTTTGGGAAGCAACTAGAGGGAGTAATACTCTTGATTTGATTATCAGTAGTGATTCTTCATGCATTAAGAATCTGCACATAAATGAACCACTAGGTGGCAGTGATCACAGTGTTCTGAAGTGGGATTTACTCAAACAGGTAACTACCATTAGGGGTAAAGGGAAGGGGTATTGCTTTCGTAAAGGCAACTATGATGGACTGAGACAGTATTTAAATTCTATACAGTGGGATCAACTGATGATGTTACCAACAGCAAATTCAAAATGGGAAGCATTCAAAGAACTTATCTTGGAAGCTACTAGGCTTTACATACCAACAAAGAAATATTGTTCAAGGTTTAGTCCGAAATGGATGTCAGATGAACTAATGAGGCATATGGCAGAGAAGAAAAATGCATGGGATACATACAAATTAACACGTGACACAGAAGCCTATGATAGATACAAGTTGATCTGTAACCAAGTTACAAAGGAGGTTAGGCAGGCGAAGGCAGATTACGAGAAATCCTTGGCAAAGGATGCGAAGAAAAACAGCAAAGAGTTCTTTACTTATGTAAACTCTAGAAGGAAGGGGATGAATCAGATTGGTCCACTTGATATCGATGGGTCAACTGTTGATGATCCTGCTCAGGTAGCTAACAAACTAAATGAATATTTTGCAATCGACATTCACACATGAGGAGTTATTCAGCGAGGGGAATGCCAGAGGTGTATTCAACTCTGGCAGTAAGCTAGAGAATCTTGTAATAACTGAGAGTAAAGTGGAGGAGAAATTGTTGAAGATAAACACAAGAAAGGCACCTGGGGTGGATGGGATCTATCCAGTTATATTAAAGGAGGCAGCAAAGGAAGTAAGCAAACCCTTAGCCATAATTATGAGAGCTTCCTTGGACTC
This sequence comes from Mastigoproctus giganteus, assembly GCF_048544385.1. Lineage (NCBI taxonomy): Eukaryota > Metazoa > Arthropoda > Arachnida > Uropygi > Thelyphonidae > Mastigoproctus > Mastigoproctus giganteus. Next base: position 77,351,327 of record NC_143582.1, read on the forward strand.
AGGGGAAGTACCCATGGACTGGAGATGTGCAAATGTGACCCCAATTCACAAAGGAGGATCAAAAGGCAACACAAGTAATTATGGACCTGTTAGTTTAACTTCTGTTCCTGGAAAATTAATGGAGGCACTGGTTAAAGAAGCACTGCAGGATCATCTAGACAAGACTTCAGTTATAGCTCAGACACAGCATGGTTTTGTTAAGGGGAAGTCTTGCCTGACCAATTTGATTGGATACTATGATGCAGTCACAAAAGAACTGGATGCAGGGAATAACTTTGATATTATATACTTGGATCTTAGAAAGGCTTTTGATAGTGTTGCACATGGAAGACTGCTGCACAAATTGGAGCAGTGTGGCATTGGAGGCAAATTGCTGCTATGGATAAAGGGGTGGTTGAGGGGGAGAAGACAGAGAGTGGTAATCAATGGACACTGCTCATCGTGGACTAATGTTATTAGTGGAGTCCCTCAGGGTTCAGTATTGGGTCCTTTATTGTTTTCTGTATTTATAAATGATACTGATGATGGTATATCAAGCTTAATGTCCAAGTTTGCAGACAATACGAAGGTTGGCAGGGTTGTCAAGGACACTACTGACACTATGCTGCTGCAAAAGGATCTGGAAAGGTTGAGCAGATGGGCTGAGAGGTGGCAAATGAAGTTTAATATTGACAAATGTAAAGTACTACATATGGAAAACAGCAACCCCAGAGCAACGTATCAATTCTGTGGTACTACACTGACAGTGGTAGAGAATGAAAGGGACCTGGGTGTGGTTGCAGGCAGATATGAAGTTCTCTGAGCAGTGCAGACGGGCTGCAAGAGTAGCTCATGGTGTATTGTCAATGATATATAGGAATTTTTCTAGCAGGGGTAAGGAGGTGATTATTCCCTAGTATAAGGCAATGGTCAGGCCACACCTAGAGTACTGTATACAGGCCTGGAGGCCTCATTTCAAGAAGGATGTAGAGCTGCTGGAACGAGTACATAGAAGGGCAACAAGAGTAGTGAATGGAACAAAGGGGTGCTCTTACGAAGAAAGGCTTAAGTTTTGCAAATTACAGTGTCTGGAGACTAGGCACCAGTGAGGTGATCTGATAGAGGTGTATAAAGCCTTGAATGGTTTGAGCATGCTCAATGCTGACGGGATTCTCCCTCTTGCTCAGAATAATCACCTGAGAGGGCATAAATTCAAATTGAGGAAAGACAGATGTAGGATAGATGTGCGGAAATTTGCCTTTAGCCAGCGGGTGGTTGGTAGGCGGAACAGACTTCCATCCCTTGTCGTGGAAGTTGATAGCCTAAATAAGTTTAAGGCTCAGCTGGACAGGTATTTCGAATGAACAGAGGGGTGAAGTGGAAGTGGTTATTTTTTATTTATTTATTTTACTTTATTTTTTTTTGGCTGATGCTGCATAAGTTTGCTTTCTTGCATCAAATGCCTCTACTAATGCTAATGCTAACTTCAATCGATTAAAAATTTCAATGAGTTCAAAATTTTTAATGAAAAATTTTGAACTGCATTCCTTTCTAAATCCATAAGTACTAAGCAATATTTGACTTCAAATTTGGGTTTGGCACATCAAAATCCATGAGATATACCATATTTTTGGAAGAAAAAAATCAAAAATAAAGTTTGTTGTCCATTATTATAGACGTGTTTCATTCTGAAAGAAGAAACTGTGTACTACAATTGTGGGGAAATTAATTAAATGAGTAACTTAATTTTACATTACAGCCTCTACCAATAAAGTATTATATCTGACATAAAAGCAGATCACTGGAAAGCAGGGGTTGACTATGCAGCAGAATCCATGTCCAGTATTAGGCAGAGGTGAACTGGATAACTGTCTGGGTGCTTATCATGACACCATTTCAGGACATGTGAGGGGTGCTAATTGGAAAGCTTCTCACCCAAGGCCATGCAGATTAGCAACAGTGCTACTAGAAACTATAAATCTGGCATCATTGGGAACCTTGCCCTTAATAGAATTTAAAAAATATCAGATTTTTGAAACCTAATACTGTTAAGAGCTGGTGGTAAAATACACAGATTGCACTATGTAACGAAAAATATATTTGTATTTAACTATTTTTTATATGTATTTTGTGTGCTGAATCCAATGGTCTCATTGGTTTTTCCCTAGTCAATATTTTGTTTGATATTGAAGTTTTTACATTTTTGCAACATTTATAAGTATTTATATATGTGCATACCAATATTGTGATATATATATATCAGTCTGTAGTATAGTCAGACCTCTCTTTAACAAACTTCCATATAGTGAACTTTTCTATTTAGCAAATTTTTTTGATTTCCCCTTGGTCATTACATTAAAAATAATTTCCATATAATGAAGAAAATTTCCATATAACGAACTGATTTTGAGAGACCTGGGTACACATTGTTTGCACCTCTGGCCTTTAGGCAATAGAGCTGATGCTGTAGAAAGCACAAATTAGGAGCTAAACAGATTAAGAATTAAGAGCTAAAACATTCCACAATTGAGTAGTCTGTAAAACCTATAAAACCGCCTCTACTGTACTGAGAAGTTGCACTGGTCAACTGCTATCTATGTGTCCACAGTCCTTGGCAAAGATTAAGGCATATTCCTGACATGGACATTGGCTCTGGTCAACCTGTTTTCTACTGTAAGCACCCTATTAGAGAACAAAAAAAATGCAGACTTTAATAAAATTAGGAAAGAGTGATTTTCCTTTATCCCAGAAATTCATCTGTTGCTTCACAGAAATGAGTCATCCACACTTTCACTAAATTTCACCTGTCCACTGTCTCTGTTTATATGGTAAAAGAGTGGTCCCTAAATCAGTTTTGTTTTAACTACTGTGCAAGTAACCTTACAATATCTAAGAGGAAATCCTTGAGTGTAGTTCAAAAAGTGAAAATGTTTAATAGTGTAGGTTGGGGTGTTAAAAAAAAAAATCACTTTAAACTTTGGTATCCCTGTCAGTATTATGTCAACCATTCGGAAAACTATGTTTTGATTCTCAAACTGTTTGAGGAAATGGGCCCCTGTCAGAAGCAATTTAAAATTATGCCTATGTGAATATGTAGATGAAGCAGTTTTTATGTGAGTAAAGTTGATTTGAGACCAAAACATGCCAATATCAGGGCCATTAATAAAAAAAAAGGCTATGGAGCACACATCTTTTCTGGGACATAAAACATTCCAAGACAGTTCTAGTTGGCTGGACAAATTTAAAATGCACCATGGCTTATTCAAAAAAGTTATTTCTGGTGAAAGTGGAGTTATAATCGAAGAAGACTGTACCCATTGGAAAGAAGCAGTTTTGAAAAAAATTATGTAGGATTATGAGCCCAAAGACAGATTTAACATTGATGAAACAGGTCTATTTTGATGTGAAAACATCTATGGCAGCACTGGAGTAAACCCGATTGGAAGCAAAATTTTCTTATGAAAATAAATAACGCAATTCAATTGCAAATGAAATTTTCTTACAGAAATGATGTCACTTCCTATTAGGTGGCTGTTAGATTTAAAATGACATCACTTCCCAAATGGTGCTAGCGATGCTAGCTCAGTCACTAACATTGATTTGGTAGAGTAAGCAGTAGGTAGTAATATTATGCAAGAATTAAAGCTTCAAAGCCACTGAAGAAGCCTCTCGTGTCGAAAAGTAAAGGGTTCAAAAACATAGAGAACGAAAAAAATTTAGACTTTAATAAAATTTGCCTCTCAAGATTTTGATCAACATCAACCTTCTAAGTAGCGTAATTAATAAATTTCGACGAAACTGTTTAAAAATTTAAATGGTTTTGATTCAAGAATGCAACAATAAAACAATCACTTGAACAAACAACAATCACTTCTAGCAGTAGTTTTTGGTTATACTAGTCTACAAATCTGTCTGTCATACTAGTCTACAAATGGATTTCACTACCCATTAAACTGTGAAAATACCAAATCTAATTTCAGTTAACAACCTATAAGAGTATTTCGAAGATGGCTAAAACTCCAGCTGAGTGACATCAAGAGCAGTATGCAAGAATAAAAGCTTCAAAGCCACCAAAGAAGCCTCCCATGTCGACAAAAGAATGAGTTCAAAAACATAGAGAACAAAAAAAATGCAGACTTTAATAAAATCTGCTTCTCAAGATTTTGAGAAGCAAATTTTATTAAACTCTAAAAATACAATTGGGTCCTGTTACGGCTATGAAGACTTGTAATACTTGTCAAGCATCTTTCAAAAATGATTCCATTCCAACATTTTCAAAGAGCAACAGTTTCATTTATCCTGCCATTCCATCTCATCTGCCTCGATTGGATTTAGTGACAGAGGGGCTCATTTCTCCTCATACACCATTCATGCAAATTAGAAGACTAAGACATGGTTTCTGCCAATATGGAATTTTGGGCCAAATTATAAATGTTCCTGTAAATGTTAATTCGATGATCTATTATTTGCCTCAGAGAATAGATGACAATTATTTTGTTAACATTCATATCATAAGAAAAAAATTCACAAATCAAGTTGTTGTTGTTGTTATTTGGTTTTTAGGAGCATTAGCAACTAAGGCCATATTGCTCCGGGGATATGCGGTGGTCATTCACTGACCTTTCTGCATCCTCTGTATTTGGTGGATCACGGGCTCGAACCCCGGTCTAATCAAGAAGCATGTGCTACACACTGCTGCTCCTGCCCACCTGACCACGGAGGCGCCACAAATCAAGTAATTTAAAGGGCTTGGTTTGTAAACGAGATGTAAGGGTTAGGTGAAAGTATCTACCTGTATCGTCTGTACGATATCATGATTGATGAAGCATTCTTCGATGAAGACATGGAACATGATCCATTTTGACAATATTACGCTAAAATTACGCAATTTTAAACAGATCGAATTTCAATATCATGGTAGTCCACACTCACATTCTTTTGTGGCTTAATAATGTTCCTAAAGAACCTATGGGAAATGGTATGAAAGCAATAATAGCTATGATAAATCAGTTCTTGTCTGTTTCTACTGTAAAAGCCTCTGGTAATATCAAACTCCAAACTCACAAACATACTTTTACTTATTTATGAGTTTGGAGTTTTGAAGCTCCATTTATGCCATCATGATCTACAATGATTTTAATTCCCATGCCAAAAGCAGACACTTGACGAGTCAAATGTCTAGATTCTTCTACAAAAAATTGTAGAAGAATCTAGAGGACAATGAGTATACTAACATTGATCACTTCTTTAAACAAAATCGCATCATTCGGAATCATATTATATTGATTTACTTCGAGCTAGTATTACTCAGCCAGAGTAATAGCAGCCCAAAAGTTTCAGAAAGAACTTTGTCTTTCTGAAATGAGAACACCATCAAAAATAGCATAACCCCCTTCAATCCTTTTGTGTTTAGCATTTTAAAGTCTAACATGGACATTCAATTCAATTCAATTCATGGAAGAATATTCTTGTGCTGCTTATGTCGTCAAATACGTAAATAAGACCAATCGTGGGATTAGCAATTTACAACATAAAATTATTGAAATCACGAATGAGTATCCTGAGTTTGGCATCATTGAAATTACAAGAAAATTAAGCAATGACATGCTCAACTCTGTCGAAATTACTAGTCAAGAGGCTGCTTGGTATTTTGCTTCATCAACTGATGTCCGAGAGTTCAGTTGTTGTAACTTATATACCTACCGTGTGATCTATCGAGTGACAACAAAATAGAAAACTGAACAAAGAAATTGAACAAGAAAACATGGGTGATGATTCTACCAATATTTGGAAAGAGAACTAGTTTGATAAGTACGAGAAAAGGATGGTGAGAAACAAGTTCAAACAGGCCGGAATTGATAACAACATCTTTGACCTTCCACCGGGAAACAGAGGGGCTCATGCCCTCTATTTACTCTACCGAATGAACGTTAGTGATGGCATTGACGTCATTTAGGAAGCGACGTAATTTATGTCATTTCCATTTCATGTTTTCGTCAAAGATAAAATATCACATAAAACATCTTTCGTGCGTACAGAGTACACATGGTTTTTTTTTTAAATGTTTGCCGAACAAGACACTGACTTTTAAAGATGATAAATGTTTATGTGGTAAAAATAGTAAGGAGAAAATTACAGCTTAGTTGGTGCAAATATGGCTGGTAATGAAAAACTGAAGCTTTTGGTATTAGGAAAAAGTAAACAACCCCGATGTTTCAAAGGAGTAAAGCCATCAGAATTGAACTACAACTACAACAAAAAATCTTGGATGACAAATGATATTTTTGAACAGTGAATTTTAAATTTCAATACAAAGATGATGAAAGAAAACAGAAAAATCGCATTGACTGCCAACAACTACCTGCCCACCTTCACTCAGTAATTTTGAAACTTGAAGTGTGAAGCTTGTTTTCTTCCCTCTGAATACCTCGTCAAACTGCAACCAATGGACCAAAGCATTATCAAGAATTTGGAAATTCACTACCCAAGGTGCATACTGAAAAAATTTAAACCGAGAATATAAACCAACCAACCAACCTATAGGTTCTGGAGTCAAGTGGAGTCACAAGATGTGAAAGAAACAAAGATTAAGAATTGTTTTGCAAAAGCAGGTTTTGCTAAAGCACCAATTAACAGCAATGAGAGGGATGAGTTATTGAGCAATCTTGGGAAGAACTCAAAGCAAAAGGTTTGACCAGTGGAGAAATTGTTCTTGACGAATTTTGGAGTTGATAATGATATCATAGTAGCTGAATATTTGAGTGACTCCAAAATTTTGGAGAGTATTCAAAGAACTAGTGACAATATCGAACCTTCCAAATATGAAATGTTGCAGCATTTGAACTTTGCATCGAGGCCTTCAGAAAAGAAAATGTGCCATAAAATATATTTGAATGTTTAAACAAATGCAACCATTTTTATGAGCATTTGTTTAAACATTCAAATTTTTATGTACAGTAAAATCCAGTGTACAACGAAATACAACTAAATATTTTAAGAAATAATTTTTAAAGTTGGAAAATTTATTCATTCCCACTTATTTCTGAATGTTGAATTACAGTATTTTTCACTGTTGAAAAGGTCATATTTCTTTATAGCAAAATTTCTGTTTAACGGATTTTTTCAAGCGAACAATTGATTTCATTATATAAAGGTCTGACTGTATTTATATAATAGTTTTTTTTTTTTTTAATTTTCTATGGTCTATTTCCAGACTCATGTTTGTGGATAGTATATAGAACCAAAGCATGTGTTGCAGCACTAGTAGAATCAAGTTTCATAGTGCATATGAAGCCTATTTTGGAATACCTATAGGTGATCAAGATAAGCTGCGGGCACCTCACTTCTGCTGTAGTAGATGCAGCACTAGTAGCATCAAGTTTCATAGTGCATATGAAGCCTATTTTGGAATGCCTATAGGTGATCAAGATAAGCTGTTGGCACCTCCCTCACTTCTGCTGTAGTAGATGCAGCTCGACATTTGAGGGATGGTTCTTAGTCTCAAATGTTTGCTTTTTGCTATACTTCAAATAAGGTGTATACGTGTAATTCACCCACCATTTCTGAGGTGGCTATCTACCTTAGAAACAATAGTTGAAAAAAAAAGTTTTAAAGAGCTGTATACTGTATTTAATGTTGTTGTTGTTGTTGTTGTGGGGGTTTCATGGCGCATAAGCAACTTTGGCTATAATGCGCCTATACTATATACTGTATTTAAGATCTTTCTGTTGCTGTGAATGTAAATCTTATTATTATTTTTTTTTAATATAAGGAATATTCAGTGAACATTACAACAAAGAAATACATTAATTTACTGTTGAATTTATCAATGTTACAGGGTACTCCTAACATGTTTATGGGAAACTTTCAGTTTATTATATTCTGTTAATGCAGACTAGTGAGGATAATCTGAGCCATCAGGAGAGAGAGAGAGAGAGAGAGAGAGAGAGAGAGAGAGAGAGAGAGAGAGAGAGAGAGAGAGAGAGAGAGAGAGAGAAACATATGTCTCACTAACTAGCAAATATTTAAGTGGTCAGGGAAACTCAACAAAAACGTTTGATCTTAATGTTTTTCTAATTGGAGTTGGTCATGTGGTCATTAAAATATTTTTCTTTTAAAAGACAAAAACAATTTAATACACGACTGTAGAAACATAACTTATATTTTTCCTTACTGCTTTTTATTTCATTAAATAATTTAACCTTGTTGTTTATCAACAAAGTGTGTCAGACAATCCAGTTTGTTTGTTGTTTGTTATTTGGAGCATTAGCAACTAAGGCCATATTGCTCTGGGGATATGCGGTGGTCATTCCCTGACCTTTCTGCATCCTCCGTATTTGGTGGTCATGGGCTTGAACCCCAGTCTAATCAAGAAGCGTGTGCTACGTACTGCTGCTCCTGCCCACCTGGCTACGGAGGTGCCCAGAAAATCCAGTATCAGAGGGTAGACATGCAGATTAAGGAATGATTCACTTTAAATTTAACAAAGCATAAATTTAAACTGAAATCATAACCAAAGTTACTAATGATTAATTAGAATTATGTGTTAGCTATGAAGTTTATTCACAAACCTGTAAACTCTCTCCATGAACAAAAATCTGTGAAACAAATGGACTTGAAAGATAAATATTTTCTATCTTTTCTGGGGCTATGTACTCCCCTTGGGCCAGTTTGAAAATATGTTTCTTTCTGTCAATTATCCTCAAAGCACCATTCTTAAGAAGAAGAAAATAAAAATATATATTAATTTGATTTGAAATAACTTTCATGCTGTATAACATAAACAAAGTTAGGGTATATAATGTAAACAAACTGTATAGTGTGATAACACATTCATTATTTTATAATTCAGAATAACCGAATGATATAAGCAGAGAACAAAAGTTCTGTTTGGTTTAAACTTTGTTCAAAAATCTGTGGTTTCATCAGAATTGTTGCTTTGAATGTATTCAAAATTATATTTAATAATATGTTAAGAGCCATCCCTCTCATTTTATGGCCAATTCATCAATAAGATCAGTAGAATTACACATATTATGACATATTGTGATAATTTTAGTTACATCTAAAATTCCTATAACCCTTGGTTACTATTCATAATATACACTTACCAATACTAATTTTTATACTAAATAGTATTATTATATTAACATAATGTTAATGAGAATAACTGATAGAAAGCTAGGACTAAAAAATATTAATTAATTTTCAATTTCCACCTTGAGATAGTCATACAGGATTAGAGGAACTTATGTTTTAATATTTAACATTTAAATAATTAACATTAGTTTTTTCTACTGGCAAGGCAAAGCTTATTTAAGTTAGTGCAATACCAGGCAACTAATTGTGAAGGCATTCACAATAAGAAATGTAACAAAAATGATGTCGTTTCACCTACTTCAGTGATTTATATAAACTAAAATGATGCTTTGCACTAACTTGTTTGTTTAACAAATTTCTCGTAGTCTGAGGCTTTCAGCCCTAAACCCCTTTTTAGCCTTTATTTAAAGCATTGAATACTTCTATCAAGCTTCCTTCAATGCCTTGTTGCTGTTCTTTTCCCTCATTCCAATAAATCTACATTTTTACTAAAATGAAGCTACCATAGCTGTATGCATACTCAAGATGCAGTCTAAGCACTATTTCTTATAAAATTGGGTAATAACATGTTTATCTCTACTGATAAAATTCCTGTATATCTACCCCTAGATCTTTTTTGTTTACCACCTCGAGTGTGGCCCGCCCAAATGGTATGCTATTCTGGATTACTGCTAACTATATGCAGTACCTTGCATTTATTAATGTTAAACCTCAATTGCGACTTCTCAGCCCATCTGCCAAATCTCCTCTAGGTTTCTGTTTTGCACTAACATGTTGATTCCTGTCATTAAACACTGAGCCAACCTTCCTATCATCAGAAACCTCAGATATTAAACTTCATATCTGTTCATCAAATCATTAATAAATATTGCAAATGGTAAGGGGTTCACTAATAACATTAATCTATGAAGAGTAGTGGCGATTAATACAAACACACTGTCAACTGCCACAAAATCATCCCTTTATCCATACCCGCTAACTTACCCCTAATATCACACAGCTCCAATATGTTCAATGCTCATTCATGTCATTCATATAATTCATGTGGAACAGTATCAAAAACTTTATCAAATCTATGTACAGTATATGATGTCAAAATTATTTTTATTTTGTGAATAGTTCATAGTAGCTAATCAGATTGGTTGGACAAGATCTTCCCCTTAACAAATTCATTCTATGATTGCCATATAACTGTATTCCTGAGAATTATTTCTTTAACCACTGACTCCATTATTTTCCCCAGTACAGAAGTAAAGCTTACAGGTCTGTAATTATTCACTTCACCCTTTGACCCCTCTTTGAGGATAGGAGTGATATTTGCACATCTCTTGTCTGGGAGACCTCCTCTGAATCCAAGGTTGAATAAAGGTTCACTTACCTCTTTTGTTTTCATAAATGTATCCCTTAGTTTACATGAGTTTCAGATAAATATTGTTACATACATGCAACAATATCTATCTGAAGTGCCTAAGAATAAACTATATTCTTAGGCATTGTGATTTAATGTGAATTTAAAATCAATTCACCATGGCAACTTTTTTAAGAAATACAGTGGACACCACTTAATGTGATCACTTCAGGACTCAGCTTAATTGATAACAATAACCAGTGAAACAAAAATGCAGCTGTTCAGCACTGTTTATTCATGTAGTGCAGAAATGTGTACACAAAGGGTTTAATTTGATTGTCCACTATTCCTTTGAGAAGTTATCAATAAAAATGAAACTCTCATAATGTTTCTGGAAATTAAAAACAAATAAAAAATATACTGAAATCAAGAATTAGAAAAGGGTTAATGCTCTACTGTAAAACAGTCAAGTTAGTAGGCATAAAGACAATGTACATACTATCTTTCACAGAGTAATGAAATGGAGTTCAAGAATTAATCAAGATGTTATGTAACTTCTTGATTAATTCCACTTCCACTGAAAAAAACCATGATAAGGCAAAAAGGTGATAACAGCAATGATTACAATAAACATAAATTTTTCTATGTATCAGTATACATCTGTTCAGGACTTCATAAAAGTGATAACATTAAATGAATGAATGATCGCATTATTCATGATCGCAATAAGTGGCATGTATTGCACTTAGAACTGTGCAATTTATACTGTATGCATTCATAAAAAAAATGTTTGGAACTGCACTTAATGGTTTTAAAGCTATACATTTGTGTTGAACTTCATCTTTAACTCCTGGCTAATTAAGTACTGTAATTGTGGTGGGCTGAACACCACACAGCTCCAATATCTTCAATGGTCATTCATGTGGAACAGTATCAAAAACTTTATCAAATCTATGTATATGATGTCAAAATAATTTTTATTTTGTGACTACTTCATAGTAGCTAATCAGTTTGGTTGAACAAGATCTTCCCCTTAACAAATTCATATCCTTCCTGATGAGGTAGAACATGAAGATGATTGCAAATGAATAGGCACTGAAGAAAATGAAGAATCAAAAAGCCCCAGGTAGGTGAAGATGGAGTTACTGTAGAGTTGTTAAAATTAGGAGGAAGAGACAAGACACAGAAACTGGCAAGACTCTTCACAAAATACATTAAGAAAGGTGTCACACCTAAGGAATGGAGTAACGCAATCATAATTTTTCTGCATAAGAAAGGATAAATCATAAATTGAAAATTATAGACCAATTAGCTTGTCCCACATCTACAAGTTGTTCACGGGGGTCATTACTAACAGATTAGAAAGAATACTTGATGAGAATCAACCAAAAGAGCAAGCTGGCTTTAGAACAGAATTCTCAACTATGGATAACCTTCACGTAATATCACAACTAACGGAGAAAGCAAATTAATATAAAATGCTAATATGCCTAGCATGTGTTGATTATGAAAAAACATTTCACTCCATGAAGCATAAGGCAATGTTTTGGCACTGGAAAGACTGGACAGACATCCCATACATTAGGATTTTAAAGAAAATATATGAGAATGCTACCTCTTTTATTGGACTAGACCAGTGTTTCTCAACCTTTATTTAATTATCGCTGCCTAAAGAGCTTTTTTAGACAATTTTTTTCCTAATCACCCCTATGAAATTTTAATACATTAGATTCAATGGGGTCCCTGAGCCTGATGCTTCTTAGCTAAAAGTTCAATGTTCGGTATGATATTAGTAAGTTTAATTCTAAAACTGCTGCACAAATGGAGCAGTGTGGCATTGGAGGCAAATTGCTGCTATGGATAAAGGGGTGGTTGAGGGAGAGAAGACAGAGAGTGGTAATCAATGGACACTGCTCATCGTGGACTAATGTTATTAGTGGAGTCCCTCAGGGTTCGGTATTGGGTCCATTATTGTTTTCTGTATTTATAAATGATATTGATGATGGTATATCAAGCTTAATGTCCAAGTTTGCAGACAATACGAAGGTTGGCAGGGTTGTCAAGGACACTACTGACACTATGCTGCTGCAACAGGATCTGGAAAGGTTGAGCAGATGGGCTGAGAGGTGGCAAATGAAGTTTAACATTGACAAATGTAAAGTACTACATATGGGAAACAGCAACCCCAGAGCAATGTATAAACTCTGTGGTACTACACTGACAGTGGTAGAGAATGAAAAGGACCTGGGGGTGGTTGCAGGCAGATATGAAGTTCTCTGAGCAGTGCAGACGGACTGCAAGAGTAGCTCATGGTGTATTGTCAATGATATATAGGAATTTTTCTAGCAGGGATAAGGAGGTGATTATTCCCTTGTATAAGGCAATGGTCAGACCACACCTAGAGTACTGTATACAGGCCTGGAGGCCTCATTTCAAGAAGGATGTAGAGCTGCTGGAACGAGTACATAGAAGGGCAACAAGAGTAGTGAATGGAACAAAGGGGTGCTCTTACGAAGAAAGGCTTAAGTTTTGCAAATTACAGTGTCTGGAGACTAGGCACCAGCAAGGTGATCTGATAGAGGTGTATAAAGCCTTGAATGGTTTGAGCATGCTCAATGCTGATGGGATTCTCCCTCTTGCTCAGAATAATCACCTGAGAGGGCATAAATTCAAATTGAGGAAAGACAGATATAGGATAGACGTGCAGAAATTTGCCTTTAGCCAGCGGGTGGTTGGTTGGTGGAACAGACTTCCATCCCTTGTCGCGGAAGTTGATAGCCTAAATAAGTTTAAGGCTCAGCTGGACAGGTATTTCGAATGAACAGAGGGGTGAAGTGGAAGTGGTTATTTTTATTTATTTATTTATTTATTTATTTTTATTTTTTGGCTGATGCTGCATAAGCTTGCTTTCTTGCATCAAATGCCTCTTCTAATGCTAATGCTTCTTCTTGAACATATATCAATTCTTTTTCTTTCCTTTGTTAATATTTTATTTGCTGAACTAAAACCACTTTCAACCATAAAAGACATTGGAAAACAAAGAAGTACTTTGGCTATTTCAGACCACATTGTTGAATAAAGAAGTTTAGTTGTTTTTGATCTCCACAACTCTCCACAATATCTTCACTAGCAGACTCGGCATCGCATCCAATTGGATCTAACATCCATGGCTTCACTTCAACAGAAAATAAAACTGAAAATCTATTTTTCATTTCACCTTTTAAAGAACACAAATGATGTGAATAATTCTTAAGACCATTCTCGGTGGGAGATTCATTGATTTCAGCTAATTCTAGCATACCATGAAATTGTTTTCTCATTAATTATTTCAAGTGAAGTTTCCAGTTTTTCAGTGAAGGCTTTTAATACACGTTTTCAGTCTATCACCGTAATAATTTTCCTTGAAGTTGAAGTGATACTTTATTAAGTTTTAGAAAAATCCAAGCCATATACTATATGTTATTTTTCTGTTTGCTGATCTGCTTTGCTAAATCTGTCTCCCCTTCACTTTCTAAAAAAACTAATTATCATATCAAAATGATTTACAAATCTTATTAGATAGTTTCGTTTAGAAAGCTATCTGACTTCTATATGTAAAAGAAGCCTCGCATACCGTTCATTATCAACACAAAATTTTCTGAAAAGCCAATCATATTTGCTATGTGACTTTATTTTATTGACTGTTTTAATAATTATACTGAGAGACTGATAAAGAACTGGACTAATATTTTTTGCAACCAGATGATGCCGGTGCACAATGCAGTGTATTGCAAGAACTTCCAGGCATACTTCCTTTAGGTGGGCTATAAAACCTTTATGTCTTCCACCCATGGGTGCCAGCAATCCAGCTCCCAGGTTGCTCAAACCTGGCAGACAGCAAAAATAAAAACCAGTGTAAATTAACCTAGTAATGTAATTATTTTACTCAGAAAGTAGAAACAATAGACCAAAAAATTTCCTCATCCCTTCCATGCCTCATATATTGACCAATGAAACAAAAGAATAAATAAATAAACCATGCCACCATCAAGGTCGCAAGCTGTCAGAAAGGCACAAACCCCAAGGATTTCAGGAGACATTACCTCTGACAGCACTTAAGCATTTAATGCCTATGAAAAGCAATGGTGGTTGAATAAAATCATGTCCACCATCTTCCTTTTATCAAAATTTCTCTCTGACTCCTAATATAATATACCTATATGTTAAAAATCAGTTGTCTCAGGGGAAAAGAAAACCCAATGAGAGCAATTTAATATTAAGGAATAGACGTCATCGGGTGGGGGCTGAACATTGGAGGGCCACAAAACATTGTAATACCCATGATTTTTTCACCCCCAAAAACCAATTTTTGCCCCTTTGGAAGCGATATCACCCCTATTGAGAATCCCTAGACTAGACAAAGATAGTAGCAATTTTAAAACTGAGACAGGAGTTTGACAATGAGACACAATATCTCTGAAGTTGTTTATTGCTACTCTTGAAGAAGCTTTCAGAAGATTGGACTGGTCACAGAAAGGAGCCAATGTGAATGGAGAGTACCTAAACCATTTGCAGATGAGACTATGATCATAAGCCATGGTTCCGAAGAATTAGAGGAAAATCTTAATCAGTTAAACAGAGTTAATAAGGATTTCAGACTAAAGATGAATATGGTTAAAACAAAAGTAATGATGATTATTTTCAAGTATGCCACAGGAAGGGATATAATCATGGAAGGTGCAGAAATTGAAAAGATGGATTCATATACTTATCTTGGACATTATTAAATTAACTGTAATTATAATAAATGTCTGGAAGTCAAGAGAAGAATAAATTTCAGATGGATAGCATTCAGGAAATATAGACACATACTGAGGAGCAACATCCCAATTTCTCTGAAAAGTAAAATAAAAAACAAAAGTAATGATGATTATTTTCAAGTATGCCACAGGAAGGGATATAATCATGGAAGGTGCAGAAATTGAAAAGGTGGATTCATATACTTATCTTGGACATTATTAAATTAACTCTAATAATAATAAATGTCTGGAAGTCAAGAGAAGAATAAATTTCAGATGGATGCATAGGAAATATAGACACATACTGAGGAGCAACATCCCAATTTCTCTGAAAAGTAAAATAATGAACCAATGTATACAACCCACCAGGACTTTTGGAAGTGAAACTTGGGCACTCACCAAAAGAAGGAAAGAAAAGCTGAAAACTACACAGAGAAGAATGGAACAAATTATATTAGGAATCAGACTATTGGATAAGAAGAGAAACACATGGACTAAGCAGCAAATTCAAGTAAAGGACATTCTTATCAAAACTAAAGAAATGAAATGGACTTGGACAGGATGCATAGCTTGAAGACATGAAGACAGATGGACTAAGAAAATAACAGAATGGTACCCAAAAGGAAACCAGGAAGACAACAATGGAGCTGGAACTGGAAAGTTGGTGGAGGCCTTCATCCTGCAGTGGATTGAAATAGGATGATAATGATGGTGAGCTGAATGTGGTCAGTAATATTACCATACAATAAAGATTTATTTATGTGAATATATATAGTTAAAGAGTTTCTAGCTAACAGAACTAAAGACATTTTTAAGAGTACAGATATATGAAATTGATTTTTTGCTTCATACCTATTTACTGGTTCCACGCTCTGTAATGTAAATAAGCACTTCAATAGTATATCTTTTCAAATTCTAGCAAGGTTGTCTGGCCAAACTTTCCATCATGCATGGCCATTTGATATATCAAACATATTTTTTTTTTTTTTTGTTTATGTAAACCCCAAACACGAGAGGTACTAGAACCTATAGTACTTAGTACCATGCTTGGGTTGGGGTTGAGAAGATGAAAGAAGATATTTGTTAACACTGGACTTGAACTTCTGTAGACTGTAATTTTCAGGAAATACGTATGAAGGAAGGTTGTTCCAGAAAACGGCAGTTGAATGAATAAACGAGGAAGATGAAAAGTTGGTTCTGTGGGTTTGAAGTTGGACAGTAAATGGATGTTGGCTGGTGGCGGCATGTGTTCGGACTGTTTTGAAAGAGAGAACGGGAATTATAGAAGCCAATTCAGAAGAACAGTGCCCATGGAAGTATCTGTAGAAGAGGCATGCAGCAGAAACAGTACGTCTATGAGACAGCGAGTGGAGAGACTCTGTTAGAGATGAATCATTAATTAACTTAACTGCCCTCTTCTGAATGAAATCAAGAAGCCTGAGAGAGGTTTTGGGGGCACCACCCCAGATGTGGAAACAATATTCCATGGCAGGGCGGATTTCTGATTTATACAGAGTGAGCAGCTGTTTGGAAGAAAAGTAAACGCCGAGAGCGAAAGAGAAAACCAAGTTTTTCAGATGCAGAGGAAGCAATATTTGTAATGTGCTTGTGCCAAGAGAGATTAGAAGTCAGGGTAATCCCCAAAAGAGATATATCATTTTGCCTAGAAATCGGAGTGTCACTAAAGATAAGCATAGGAGCAGAAGAATCCTTTTTGCGAGATATAAGACAAGACTGAGTTTAGAAGTGTTGAAATCAACTAAGTTGTCTTTGCCCCACTGGAGAATTACCTGAAGATCGGCATTTAAGGAATTGGTAGCAGATTTTCAAGAAGTTGAAGCTGATTGGGCGGGGTTTCTCAAAATGGAAAGTGGAATGCAGTGTGCTATCATCGGCAAAACTATGGATAGGATTTCCAGTCAATGGAAGAAGGTCATTAATATACAAGAGGAAAAGTGTGGGGGAAAGAACTGAACCTTAGGGTACACCAGCATTAGTGGAGAAGTTAGAAGACAGAGAGCCATCTAATTTCTCTCTGATTGCTCACCTTCAGTGAGCACTCAGAGAGAAAACTGGATAACCAATTACTAAAAACAGTTGGAAAACCATAAGATGGAAGCTTGTTTAGAAGACTTTTATGCCAAACGCGATCGAAAGCCTTTGAGATGTCAGATGTTTAGAGAGCAAATACTTATGTTTCACCGAACCTTTCCATTGAATTAGTCCATAAATGGGTAACATAGGCCAGAATATCACCAGTGGATCGATACTGACGGAATCCATACTGGCAATCGTTGATCAGACGGAAGGTTTCTAGGTAGTTTAAGAGTTGGCGGTTAATTGATTTCTCCATTACTTTAGAAAGAGTAAAAGTAATTGCAATGGGGCGATAACTGAATTGGAGGGATTTGACACCCTTTTTAGTAACTTGCTGAATATGAGCAAATTTCCAAACAGAAGGAAAAAAACCTTTGGAATAAGAAAGTGAAAAAAGGCGGCAAAGAATAGGAGTAAGCTCAGGAGCACAGGTTTTGAGAACAAGTGGAGAAAAACCATTGGGACTTGGAGCTTTCTTAGCATCAAGATTCGTCAAAATCCTTCTGACATCCTTTTGACGGAAGACCACAGGAGGCATTGAATGGAGTGTGTTGGGAATGGTGGGAGGTGTTTTACCAAGATCATTAATACATGAGTTGGAAGAAAAATGATATGATAGCAGGTCAGCTTTATCCTTGGCTGAAGTGACAACAGAACCATCTGGTTTGGAGAGAGGTGGGAGCAGAGATGGGCAAAAGTTGCGGACAATAGCTTTGGCAAGAGACCAGAATTCTCGGTTACCATTAGGGCAAGAGGCAAGTTTTCTACTCTTAGCCTGTTCAAACTCTAGTTTGGACTGATTAATAATTGCTTTACAATTGTTCCGAGCTTTGGTGTAAGCAGAAAATGAAACTGGAGAATTAGAAACAAGCCAATTACGATATGCAACATTCTTCTCTTGAACAGCCTTAGTACATTTACTGGAAAACCAAGTTTTAGATAAAGGACGAGATTTTAAAGTGGAGCGTAGGATAAAAGATTCCATTCCTGCAAGAATAATTTCACTGACACGATCTGAACAAACGTTGACATCAGAAGTTTTGAAACAGTAATCCGACCAAGGAAAAGAAGAAAAGAAGTCCCGCAGGTCATCTCATTTTGCATTCTTGTAATGCCAAACAACACGAGGTTGGGAACAGCCATGAGATAAAGGTTCCATTGGAGAAGAGACAATCACCAAGTTGTGATCTGAAGTGCCTAAAGGACCTCTCACTTCGACTGTGTACTTAGAAGGGTTGTTTGTGAGAAAAAGATCAAGCGTATTGGCTGTATGATTAGGACTGTCTGGTATTCTTGTAGGTAAATGAACAATCTGTGCAAGGTCAGATTGTTCATTTAAAACAATCGCAAAAGCTTCACCATCTCGACTAGCTGGGTCGGTGTGACTAGAAAACGGAAGCCAGCTGGAGTTGTGAACATTAAAATCACCAAGGAAAATTACCTCACTGTTAGGAAAGTTGGACTGAAGAAAGTCAAGTTGCAAAGAGAGGAAGTCAAAGAGCTCAAAGTGATTAGTGGAGTTGGGAGAATGGTAGAGACAATAGATGAATTTGACACAATGAGGTAGAGAGATTTTAAGCCAGAGAAGATTAGAGAGAGGAGATTCCAAATCGTCCGTTCTGATATTCCCTGTCAGAGACAGGGAATATCAGAACGGACATATGCACAAGTACCACCTTTGAAGCGAAAGGAATCATACAGTGAATAATTTTGGCATCTGAGATGAGCAGTAGTTGAATCAACCGATAACTGAGATTCTGTCAGAAAAAGTACATGGGGTTTGGCAGACTGCAAGTGGAAATGGACATCGTTGAGATTAGAATTGAGACCACGTATATTTTGTGAAATGAATTAGGAAATGCTTGGGAGGTTTAGATCTTTTCGTAGATAAGCTTGCTCTATTAGTTTGACAATTCATGGTGTATTCAATAGTAAGAAAAAGTGGGTGGGAAATGCTGTATGAAATTTTTGGATATGGGGTACACATGGTAAGAATATACCCAGATCCTTGACATAACGTGGCCTCGACAATGCTCCCCGGATACACACAACTTGGACTTCATCCAGTCACTATCTGACAGAGTAGAGGTAGCAAGATTATACACTAGCTGATCCGGAAGCCTCCTAGAGAGTTACCAATAGGTAAGGTCCAGTGTACCAACTAGCAGCCGGCCTGCGAAAACCGTTGTAGAGCTGTACCCTCGAAATGTAAGGAATATTGAATCTCGCCAGATGTTCATCATAACCTCAAAAGTCATCAATCATACTGCATGATGGAAGAGATAGGGAAGGGTTGACCGGAACTTAGCTCTAGAGACTAAACATGGGTTCCACCACTTCAAGCCTCCAATAAGCAAAGTGGTGGTATTGCACCGGTTGATGAAAGTCATCTACCACCTAGTAATGCCTAGTAACATAGAGGGCTTGCATTCCTCCATGTGGTGTGGACACCACACCTCGACCCTTGCTTACGTTGGTTCACACCTGGGTGGTCACCCACCATGTACTTGTGCATGGAGGTTATACCCAGGATTACTAACAGTCCCACCATCGTGAAGGTGCAAGCAGAGGATTTGGCTGTCATAGACCATCCAGACTTTGCCGAAATTGGGTCCACTGGACCTGAGTGTCACCCGAATATCAGTTCCATCAGCGACTCCCAGGTAGCAAGTACAGATTGTCTGGCATATCTGAGAGAATGTCTGTGACAATCTCAAGGACCCTTGAAAATATGTGATTATTTTCAAGAATATGGTATTTGTAGCAGAACAGCAATTATGGAACTTATGACACAAGCATGAAACTATATGCATAAACCTCAATTAGATAACAAAGAAATAGTATTAGTAGAGGCAAATGATGCAATAAAGCAAGCTTATGAAAAAATAAAAAAATAAAACCTGCCCACATCCCCTCCAATGGTTTGTTTAGTTCTTCATAGAATCTATTCAAACTATCAGCACTCACAAAAACATATGCAAGTTTGTTCCAACAGTCAACCACCTGCCAGCTGAAGGCAAACTTCCACACATCCATTCAGCAACCATCCTTCCTCGATTTGAATTTATGTCCCCTCATGTGTGGTTTGAGCAAGAGAAAGAATGCCATCAGCACTGAGCTTGTAAAATCCATTAAAATGCTTAAACCCTTCAGATCAACTTGCAGGTGCCTTGTCTCCAGATGTTGTAATTTGCAAAACTGAAGCCTTCTTGGTAAGATTGCCCTTCTGTTCCCTTCACCAATTTTATTGTCAATCTCTGCACCTGTTCCAGTAAATCTACATCCTTCCTAAAATGAGGCTTCCAGACCTGTATGCAGTACTCAAGGTGTGGCATAAACATTGCCTTGTACAATGGTATAATTGCTTCTTTATTGCTGCTTGCAAAATTCCTCTATATCAGTGACAAAACCCCATGAAATGTCAAGGCAACCTCTTGACATTTCATGGGGTTTTGTGACATTTCATGGGGTCAGAGACAGCACAATTACCCTCAGGTCTTTTTCTCATTTTCCACTAATCTGAGTATCACACAGTTAGTACGTTAATCTGGGATTACTGCTGTCCACATGTGGTACCTTGTACTTGTAAAAGTTAAACTTCAACTGCCATTTCTCAGCCTGCCTAATTTTTCTAGATCTTGTTGCAGTGGCTTACCTTGATAACTATCATTAACTACTCTGACAACCTTTGTATCATCTGCAATTTGAGACATAAAGCTTGATATACCTTCATCAATATCATTATTAAATATAGAAAACAACAATGGGCCTAGCACTGAACCCTGGGGGCCTCCACTAATAACATTAGACCATAAAGAGCAGTGTTTATTAATAACCACTCTGTCTGCTCCCATTCAGCCATTCCTTTATCCACAGCTGAAACTCCAGTTTGTACAGCAGTCTTTTATGTGCAACAGTATCAAAAGCCTTCCTGAAATCCAAGTATATGATACTGAAATTATTTTTTTTTTTGCATCCAGTTCTTTTGTAACCACATCATAGTATCCAATCAGATTGGTCAGACAAGACTTTCCCTTAACAAACCCATGCTGTATCTGAACTATAACTGCAGTCTTATCTAGATGACTGCAATGCTTCTTTAACCAGTGATTCTATTATTTTTTCCAGAACATAAGTTAAACTAATAGGTCTGTAATTATTCATGTCACCCTTTGATTTCCTTTTGTGAATTGGGAATGCAATTGCATATCTCCAGTCCGTGGGGACCTCCCCTGAGTCCAAGGATGCTCTCATAATTATGTTTGCTTACTTTCTTTGCTGTCTCGTTTAATATAATTAGATGATCCTATCCATCCCAGGTGCCTTTCTTATGTTTAACTTCAACAATTTCTCCTCTACTTTCCTCTCAGTTATTACAAAATCATTTAGCTCCCTGTTAGAGTTTGATAAACTTCTGGCCTCCACTTCCCTACAGAATTCCTCATGTGTGAATGTAGATGCAGAATACTCATTCAGTTTATCAACTATCTGAGCAGTATCATCAACAGTCGAACCATTGATATCAAGTGGACCAATCTGATTTATCCCCTTCTAGAATTTATGTAAGTAAAGAAGTCTGTCTTTGCTGTTTTTTGCTTTGCATCCTTTGCTAAAGATTTCTTGTAATGTGACTTTGCTTTCCTAATCTCCTTTGTGACTTGATTACAGACTAGCTTATATCTATCATAGGCTTCTATGTCTCCTGATAATTTATATGCATCTCATGCATTTTTTCTTCTCTGCCATGAGTCTCATTAGACATCCATTTAGGCCTAAACCTTGAACAGTATTTCTTAGTTGGTATGAAAAGCCTTGTAGCTTCCAAGGTTGGAAGCTCCCATTTAGAATTTGCTGCTGGTAGCATCATCAGTTGTTCCCACTGTACAGAATTTAAAAACATGTTGGAATTACTGGAATTATTCTAACATGTATTGCAGGGTGGCTGCAGGACAAAAGGCAGAGGGTTGTGATTAATGGATATTCTTCATCAAATTAAACATCAAAACTGGTGTCCTCCAAGGATTGGTTCTCGGCTCTCTATTTCTAATTTCCATAAATATCATAATTTCATAAATTTTCTTGACATCAACAAAGGGATAGAGGGTGTGATGCATGCCAAAATTTGCAGACAATGTAAAGACTGGGAGAGTCCTTAATGATCAGTGCCAAGCAGAGCTCCTTCAGGAATGGTTATTTTTAATAGAGAAATAGTTATTTTTAATACAGAAAAATGGGATGTCTTATATTCGGAGAATAGCAACCCAAAAATAACTTATACACTTGGTGAGGTTAAATTAAAATCAGTAGTGAAAGAAAAGGATCTGGAAGTTATGATATGGGCAGATATGAAGTTCTCTGAGCAGTGTAAACAGGCAGCCAAAATAGCAATGGTGCTGTTGAGATTTATCAAACAATGGCCTGAAGAGATAGGGAGGTCATAAACCTCACTGTATGATGCAATTGTAAGACTGCTGTTGTTGTTGTTATTTGGTTTTTAGGAGCATTAGCAACTAAGGCCATATTGCTCCGGGGATATGTGGTGGTTATTCCCTGACCTTTCCGCATCATCCGTATTTGGTGGTGATGGGCTCGAACCTCGGTCTAATCACGAAGCGTGTGCTACGCACTGCTGCTCCTTCCCACCTGGCTACGGAGGCGCCTGTGAGACTGCACTTAGAATACTGTGTCCAAGTATGAAAAACTCATCTACAAAAAAAGACACTGAGAAAGGATCCAAAGGTAGGTAATTAGCATGGTGAAATCAGCAAAAGTAGAACAGTATGAAAAAAGAGATTTTGTCGGCTACACAGAAACACACTTTATCTGAAACACACTTCTACATAGAAATAACTTGAAACATTATGAAAAAAATTTCCAAATTTCTAGTTGTCTGATTTTAATAAAATTTGATGCTTAAACAAATGTTAAAAAGTCATTTAACATATTTTTAATAAGTCATTAAAGAAAGGTATTTATCCCAAACATCTAAAAACAAGTCTTTCTAAAAGAACAAAATATAAAATTTCATCAAATTCTGCCTAGGAGCCAGGTTGCTTCATGCACACAGACAGACATATGAATGGGTGTGGTGAAGATAACAGTCGCTTTATGAATGTGTGAACACGCATAAAAAACAAGTTAGGTAACGATAATGACTGTCAGGAAAGCGCTATGTAATGTATGAACTGCATCACATTTCAGCACAAGTTTGATTATCAAATAATGTGCCTTAGTACCCCAATCATTTGCATAATGAATATTCCAGGGGAGCTGATGACATTCCCATCATATTTTGGAAATGGCACTGGCAGCCACTAAAAAGTCATTTAACATATTTTTAATAAGTCATTAAAGAAAGGTATTTATCCCAAACATCTAAAATCAGCATACCTATTCCCCATCCACAAAAAGAGACCATAAAGTGAAGCTACCAACTACAGACTGGTAAAAATGCTGAATAGCTTGGCTAAAATTATGAACACCATTATCCATAAAAGCTTATTCCATATTTTAAACATACATTATTAACAGCATTACACAGGTTTTGCCATGGCAGATCCATTGTAACAAACCTAATATCCCTCTGGCACTTCATTGCATACGGGACTAGATAGGGAATTTGGTCAATGTGGTGTACTCAGATTTATCTACAACTTTCAATACTATCAATTATGATGTAAAAAATTTGAAATCATACGAATTATTATTGCCCCACTTCTGAACTGATAAACTGATTATATCAAACATAGGACATATTTATACATATTATATCAAACATAGGACATGTCATATTTCTCAGTAACACTTCTAGAGAGATTACATTTTAAGGGAGCATCATTGACTGTTATATTCAACATCTATATCAATGACTTGGAATTAATTGAATTTCCAGGAACTATTCTATGTAGATGACATAAAATTGTTCAGAGCTAGCAACAATCAGCTTGATTGCACCAATTTACGAACTTTTTAAATATGTTCAGCTCATGGGCCTTGGCAAATAAATTAATTACAAACACCAATAAATGTAAAGTTGTATCTTTCAGGGACCCTAGAAAACGTATTATGTCTTATGACTACAAAATATACAATAAAAGTATTTTAAGAAGCAAATAAATTACATTTAGGTGTAACACTGGAATACAATAGTTCATTTAATTCACATATAACACAAAAAATTAAAAAAGGTTACTGTAAAATAGGATTCATATAGGATGTATAATTCGTAAGTAGGATTCATGTGTCTACGTAGGATTCATTCAAATTCATATGTACATTAATACAATCATCTGAAACCATTAATCATAAGAAAGCAAAACTGAAATTATTACATAAGATCACCTATAGCCGCAGTCTTAATTCATCACTTTTTCTCAACATTAAATTGAGAACAATTTAGAGACCTACTTATAATAAAGCCACTTTTAATCTGGCATATAGGCCAATCTAAAGCAAAAACAGCCCACTAAATATCTTACTTTCTTTAATGGATCATTATGATATAGATACTCTTATCCTATATACAGCTTATCTAAACAATTTAAACAATATATATTTAGCTTTTTTATAAGTTTTGTTATTGATTTCATTTATAGATATCACAGGACATTATTGAAAATATCATGTATATTTAAATACTTTAATTCTTCAATTAACAATATATTTTTTATGATTTTCTTTGAATATATTTATGCCTTTTAATACTTTGGTATAGTTATAATTATCTATTGTAAAAATTTGCACCTTGTTAATGGGAAAAAAACTTGTAAAGTGTTGTTAAAAATATAAACAAATACATTGTACTCACAAGGCTTGGTTTTTTTTTTTTTAGGAGCATTAGCAACTAAGGCCATATTGCTCTGGGAATATGTGGTGGTTATTCCCTGACCTTTCCGCATCCTCCGTATTTGGTGGTGACGAGCTCAAACCCCGGTCACTTACAAGGCATTTAGCAAAGTCTCACCCAATGATGTTCACATGATGAGCAGCTGTGAGGTGAGATTTATGTAGTTTTTTTTGGGGGGGGAGAGGGAATGGGTGGTACATAGTGTGTTGACATGATATGTGGTACAAAGGTCCAGAGGAATATTCTAAATAATGTGTGTGCATGCGTGCATGTGAGCATGTGTGGGAGGGTGGACTGGGGACTATAAAATCTATGAAATCCATGAATTCATAATTGGACCTAAAACTTGCACAGAGACCAACAAAACATGTGATGAAAATTTCATACCATCCAACTTTTTCTTCCAAAATGAAGACTGAAGCACTCATTTATATAATTTCTCTATTTTTTTTTGTATTTTATTTTAAGATTTCCTGACCAATGATCACTATTAAGACACTTTTTGATTGTCAAATTCCTTAGATTATATAAAATTAAATCTATAAAAAGGTAAAGTTTCCATCAGTTCCACTATCTTCCATTTTATATTTTTAATATCAAGTTAAAAAAATAATTCTACTATTCCCAATTTTATCAGTTTATTTACTTTTAAAGGTATATGCTGTGAAGTAGATTCTGTGAAGGGTCACCCCAGCATCTTCATCTTTGGGTTAATTAGATAAAGTATTTTTACTTTCTGCCATTTTCCTTAGTGTAACACAGAAAAATAAATAAAAATAAATTACAAAGGAATATTAAATGTACCAAAAATGTTCAAAATACATACTGTCATCCACATTCCAATATCTCCAGTATGAAGCCAGCCATTTTTGTCAATAGCTTCTTCTGTTTTTTCAGCATCCTTTAAATATCCTTGGAACACAATAAGACCTTTTACACAAACCTGCAAATGAACTTAACTGTTATTTAGCTTTAAAATTTCTGTTTTAAAATCTGTGTACCTCAAGTTTACTGATATTGATATACAGGCACTTCCCGACTTATGTAAGGATTCCATTCCGGAAACCTGTCTATAAGTCGAAATTTCACGTAACTCGGAAATCACCCAAAATCTGTATATAAATGTGAACATAAGTCCACAATTTAAAAATTACCTTATTTATGTTTTATAGCATTTTTACATCACAATTACATACTCATAACATATGCTTTAGAATATTATTTAAAGAACAAAACTTTTAAAGTATGTATAGTTCCAGTGTGTATACGTGTGTGTATGTTGGGGGGGGGGGTGTATATATGACACTGATGTTAGTTGAAGGATTTTGTTTTTTTTTAGGAGCATTAGCAACTAAGGCCATATTGCTCCGGGAATAAGCGGTGGTCATTCCCTGACCTTTCCGCATCCTCCGTATTTGGTGGTGACGGGCTCGAACCCCGGTCTAATTAAGAAGCTTAGTTGGAGGAGATGATGTGAGAGAGAGAGAGAGAGAGAGAGAGAGAGAGAGAGAGAGAGAGAGAGAGAGAGAGAGAGAGAGAGAGAGAGAGAGAGAGAGAGAGAGAGCTATCACATTGTCAATATCAGACTCCTCTTCTGGCTCTAAAACAGCTGAAAGTGTGGAAGGCCTGTAGAAGCATGGTGCTGAAGATGGATATGGCACTGAAGCTGGAGTCAGAGAATCTGCAAGTTGAGGAGGTCACTCAATCTTTCTCATGAATTCATTTAGGGAGGTTTGAATGAATGCATTCTTTATCTCACTGTAGACTTTAAAGGCATGAACCTTTTACATACTTTTAATTCATTCTTTATCTTTCACTATTATATTCACAGTGGATGTTGGCAGCCTTAAACACATGATATTTTCTTTATTGTTTATCCACTTTCATAGATTTTTCATAATTTCTAATTTTTGCTCAAATTGTATGCCGCTTTTTCAAAATGCCAACATTGCCAGGTCCACTCACACGCTTTCCTGCCATACTGACTATGATAACACACATAATAATAATAAAAAAAAAAAAAAAAAAAAAAAAACAGAAACGTTATCTGCCAGGCAGGGCAGTAGTATAAATAACGGGGAGGAAAAATGAGATGGATGAAAAAAGAAATAGTTTAACAAGAAGTTCCCATTCTAGATACATACAAGTTATTCACATTAAGTGACAAGTCGTGGTGAACCCAAATGTTATTGTCTGGCAGCCTTGGAAAGTTCCCACTGCAGAGCGGGCTGTAGGTATCTTATATCATATACTGAAATTTTCAGTAAAATTTGAGTATATCAGTAGAGATGCTCCTAGACTTATGGCTAACATGACTTATGGAAATCCGACTTTATGTAAAAAATTTCAAAAAAAAAAAAAAAAAAGTCCGCACGGAAATAAGTTGCCAATGCGAGTTTTACTGAAAATTTCAGTATATGATAGAAATTTTCAGTTAAGTATAACATAAAACAAACTAAATTCAATGTGAACTGGCCATTTCATAAAAATAGCTCAAATCAAGCATAAACATTTAAATCTTATCAGAGAAGCCTATTTTTACAATAATAAATAAAAATAATTTTATGCTTTCAATTTATATTATAAAACTGTATTTGACAAATATGTTACTCATTATGGTATATAGCTGAAATTATGTCATACACTACAAACTTGCAGAATCTTAATAAGGAAGGTTTGTTTCTATTGATATTTTGTATAATCCAATTAGTATTAGTTGGACTGTACATTGTCCAGTTAGTGGCAATGATACAAGAAAGCAAGCTTATACAGCATCAGTTAAAAAAAAAAAAAACTTCCCATTTCACCCATCCATTCACTCCAAAAGTTTGTCCACTTTTCCTTGAATTTATTTAAGCTATCAACTTCCACAATGACAGATAGAAGTTTTTCCAGCAATCAACTATCTGCTGAGTAAAGGCAAATTTCCGCACATCTATTCTACAACTGTCTTTCCTCAATTTGAATTTATGTCCCCTCAGGTTTGTAATTTGAGCAAGAATCCCATCAGCATTGAGCTTGCTCAATCCATTCAAGGCCTCATACACCTCAATCAGATCACCTCGCAGGTGCCTAGTCTCCAGATCCTGCAATTTGCAGAATTTAAGCCTTTCTTCATAAGAGCACACCTTTGTTCCCCTCACCAGTCTTGTTGCCCTTCTCTATACTCGTTTTAGCTACTCTACATCCTTCTTAAAATGAGGCTTCCAGACCTGGATGCAGTACTCAAGGTCTTGTATAAGGCAATGATCATTGTATAAGGATCACTGCCTTATACAAGGGGATAATCATCTCCTTATCCCTGCTAACAAAATTCCTGTATATATTGACAAGACCCCATTACCTGCTCTGTCAGCCTGTCTGCACTGTCAGAAAACTTCATATCTGATTTCACAATCACTCCCAGGTCTCTTTCATTCTCCACTACCCTGAGTGTAACACCACACAGTTGGTACATTTCTCTGGGGGTTACTGTTACCCATATGCAGTACTTTGCATTTGTGAATGCTAAACTTCAGTTGCCACTTCTCAGCCCATCTGCCCAACTTTTCTAGATCCTGTTGAAGTAGCATACTGTTGTTACTGTTATACAGTAGCATACTGTTGTTACTGCCAATCTTTGTATCATCTGCAAACCTGCTAATGGGTAACTCCTCCCAAGGTGTTTGTATTGAATTGTGCTATTCCAAGGAAATACAGTGTGACTCTGGGGAGGATATAAAAAAATTAAGATTGCTACTATAGTGAACAAGCACTGAGTGAATTATGCTATAGTAGGGGCAACCGTAGTTTGCTATTTTTGATTGTGTTATTTTTATAGCAAAAAATTTCTGTTGCACCCACACACTAGTTACAGATGAAAGACCTTTCACAGTGAGGAGAGGCTTGTGTGAGCGAGTCAGAATAGTATGAAATTAGCAATACTAAAATTACAGATGATTATTAGAAAAACCTATGAGCCAAAAGGGAACTAAGTTCCCTGGAAATAGTCATATAACCAGTAATCTTGAAGGTGGAGAAAGTATATCCAATGATGAAGATTAATTATGAGGATATCACTGGACTTGGGAAAGATTCCTATGGAGAAGTTAGTTGTTTGTTCTGGTACATCTACAATGGAGATCACAATGTACAGATTATTTGGACTGGAGATGTGCCGATGTATCACCAACACATAAAGGCAGTTCTCAGAGGAAGTGGGTAATTACAGACTAGTCAGGCTGGCTTCAATGGTGGGGAAAATCATTGAGGAAATGATAAAAACTGAGATCATTTAGATAGAAATGGAATTCTAAAGGAAATGCAGCATGGTTTTGTAAAGGGAAAATCGTGTTTAACTAACTGATTAGCTATTTTGACAGAGTCACTCATGAGCTGGATGCAGGAAATAATTTCAATATTGTTTATTTGGATTTTAACAAACCATTTGACTCAGTCCCTCATAAGAGGCTACTGCATAAGCTGGAACATGTTTGAATCAAGGGTAAGATTCTAAAATGGACTACAGGATGGCTATAGGAAAGGAAGCAGAGGGTTGTAATTAATGATTACCCTTCAGGTTGGTCTGATGTTAGAAACAGGATCCTCAAGGATCAGTTCTGAGACCACTGTTGTTTCTGATTTTCATAAATGATGATGATGAAAGGACAGAAGGCATATTGTCAAAATATGAAGATTATGTTAAGATTGGGAGAGTGACTAATGATCAGTGCAGCACTCCTTCAGGATGACTTGGATAGGTTTCAAGAATGGTCAGAAAAGTGGAAATTTGTTTTAATGCAGAAAAATGCAAGGGAACTTAGGCAATCCCAAAATAATTTATCCACTAGGTGAGGCTGAATTAAAAGTAATAGAAGAAGAAAAGGATTTGGGAGTTATGATACTGTTGTACGCAGAGTTCTCCAAGCAGTGTAGCAGGGGGCAAAGAAGGATCACAGTATCAATAATTTATCAAACATATGCTTGTAGAGATCAGGAGATCATAATCTCACTGTAAAAAGCAACTGTAAGAACACACTTAGGATACAGTGTCCAGATAGAGAGGCTGCACTTAAAAAAAAAAAAGACACTGAGCTTCTTGAAAGAATCCAAACAAAGGCTATTTAAACCCTGGTGAGATCTGCAAAAGGGTATACATATGAGGAAAGATTTTAAACATGTGGCTATAGAGCTTGGCAACCAGGTATCTTAGAAGGGCCCTGATTGAGGTCTATAAGGATCTGAGAGGGGATAGTAAAATGAATGAAGTCAAAATTTTCACTGTTATAAAGGATTTCAGAACTAGAGACCATAAATGCAAATTATAGGAAAAGAGATTTAGATTGGAGGGTTTTTTTTTTTTTTTTTTTGCCAGGGAGTTGTTAATTACTGGAATAAGCTATCCCTGTGAGTAGTTGAGGCTGAGAGCTTGGGGAAATTCAAAGTTCAGCTGGATAGCTACCTACTTGAGGAGGGTAACAAAAGAAAATAAACACAAGTAGTTTATTTTCTTTTTAATTGATTATTTATTTTATTTTATTATTATTATTTTTTTTGGCAAGTGCAGCAAAAACCTGTGGCTTTCTTTCACAATATGGCTAAAACTACTATTAATTATTAAAAACTAAAATATACACATTGATGTGTATTTTGGAATTAAACTAACCTCTCCTTGGTCATTTACAGAATAATAATCCATTTCAGGAACATCTACAAGTTTAACTGCACAACAAGGTACTGGAGGACCAACATGACCTGCAAGAAATAAAACAATAAACAATATATTCATAACCAATTCAATGCTTTCTGTGAAACAGTTTCATATGAAATTTTTTTTTAAAACCTTCATTGCAGATTTTTATAAAGTTGCATGGTGCCATTGAAGTTCCTACAGAATGCATTACGAGAATGCAAACAATTAAAACACACAAAGATTTCTTTAAAATGCACTATTTTCATAGAAAATATCAGTTTATGCATACATACCAATATATATATATATATATATATATATATATATATATATAATATATATATATATATACATATTATATATATATATAATACACACAGCTTACACAATTAAAATCTAATTCTCCATATATTAGTATATATAGGCAGTTCCCGCTTTATGAGTTTTCATTTTCCAGTTCCTGGGTTTACAAGTTCTTTTTTTTAAAGTATCAAGTATCAAAAAAATCGAAAGTAGGAACATTAATTGCAATAAATAAATGATAAAAATTCATAAACATGGCATTTCAAACCATGCGCGTAGCTGTACAATACAGAACTATGCATGCATTTGTTTAGGCAGACAAAAGTGTCTCACTAACTTACATAACATAAGGCAGTTACCACACTGACATTACAAAGAGTGGTTATGTTGCTCTTCATTTTTGCTTGTCGAGTGTACTAGCAAAGTTGCTACAGATTTAAAAAATGCTTATGCATGCTATCGTGAAATTCATAAAGAAAACAGAAGATTGTCTTGGAAACAAATGACTAGAAGCAATTGCGAAGAAGAAGATGTCTCCTTGTGATTCCAACAAACCAACAAGTGCCGAGCCGACAATGAGTGATGAACCATCAATGAATGTGCATTTAGTCGATGATGATTAAGAATAAACATTCTTTAACATTTCTATGACATAAATAATTTCTTTATTACTATAATTTACTTGTTTTTAAAGGCTATGTTTTCATTTCTGTGTATAAATAAATCATTGTTTAAGCATAAACTATTATTTTGTTGACCCTTATTTAACATTACTATGATCAAATTTCATTCTTGAAAATGTAACCCCTGTTTTTAATATTACATCTATGGGAAATAAATTCCAGCTTTATGAGAACATGCTAGGAATGAATTAACTTGTAAAGTCAGGAACTGCCTGTATATATATTTATAACTGTTATTAATATTAATATAGATATATAAGACAAGAAAATTTATAAGAAATTTTTTAGTTTTTATCTTCTTGTATTTAGGATAAGTGGCTATGGTATATACAACAAACATTCAATCTGTATAAATACCGAAGAGCTTCTGAATGTCTGGTTAAATTGAGTTATGTGAGTAGACCTTTTGGATACTTTCAAAGGAAAAAATTTACAAGTAGCTCAAATTTTTTTATTATTATATTTTATGACTACATGTCTTCAGATCCTTCTGTGTATCCCACAACTAATGATTCTAATGAGATGCACAAATGGACAGTATTGTTATAGAATATTTCATTTGACATTTCCAATGTCTAGCCTTTTGAATCCAAGCATCTTTCCATAATGGTTTGTTTCACAATTGATCCAAAAAAAATTACCTTGATATCTTCCAAGGTCAATTTGCTGTTGTCAGCTTATGCATGCATTACTTTTCTCATAGTCAGTTTCAGATAAAATGATAAAAAGTCAGCAACAGAAATAATTTGTATAATCCTTCTCATGTGCTGAGACCATCAACACAATCTAAAGGAAGCATTGCAAAATGTTTTTCAGTATGTTGTTCAAATTTATGGGGGTGAAATAATATTCATACATATCTTGGGTGAAGAAAAATCACCCAAGAATAGTCTAAACTTAATATATTAATATATTTAATAAAATAAAAAAATAAATAAAATATAAAAAATAAATAATAAATTCATTATTATATTTATTGATTTATTAATAAATCAATTCTCCTCCAGAATCTCAGGGCTTTGTTGGTCACCGACAGTGGTCCCTTGCATCTTCTAAACAAAAGCTCTGAAGCCAGGATGGAAAGATTAGGTGCCTGTTTAACATAATTACTTCGACCAAGACAATAAATCAAGGTATCATCCACACATTAAAAACGTATAAGAAATTCCTTCAGGAAATACAGCTGATTTTGAAGGATGAACAAGACAAAATAGTAACAGTATTTACCATATAGTACAAGGAAGCCACAGAATACAGGCTTTTGTTGTACTGGCCAAAAAAAAAAAAAAAAACTACAAATAGATAAGAAAATACAAATTATGTGCTTCTCTCCTCACACAGGTAACTATCCAGTTGACCTTTGAATTTATTCAAACTGTCAGTCTCAGCTACCTGTGAAGGCAACTTATTCCAACAATCAACGACTCACTGGCTAAAAGGAAACTTACTACAATCTAGTCTAAACCTCTTCTGTAATTTGAATTTATGGCTTTAGTTCTGGAATTATTTATAAAAATGAAAATTCTGCCTTCATTAATTTTACTAACCTCTTGCAGAGCTTTATAAACCTCAATCAATTCACCTCTGAGGTGCATGGTTGCCAAGCACTGTAGCCATTTAATCAGAGTTTTTCCTTGCAGTTGCCCTTTTGCCAATCTCATCGTGCGAGTTTCCTGTCTTTGGATCCTTTCAAGAGGCTCAATGTCTTTTTTTTTTTCAGATGAGGTCTTCATACTTGAATACAGTATTCCAAATGCAGTCTTACAATTGCCTTATACAGTGGGATTATGACTTCCCTATCTCTACGGGATAATTTTCAATAAATCATTGATAGGACACCATGGGCTTTCCTGCTTGCCTATTTACACTGATCAGAAAACTTCATATCTGCCTGTATTCTAACTCCCAGATCCCTTTCTTCCTCTACTGTTTTTAATTCAACCCCACCAGGTGTATAATTTATTTTGGGGTTGCTATTCCTCCAAGTGTAAGACCTTGCATTTTGCTACATTAAAACATAGCTGCCTCTTTTCTAATAATTTTTGAAGTCTGTTCAAGTTATCCTGAAGGAGTGCTACTCCTCACTGATCATTAATGACTCTACTAATCTTTACGTCATCGGCAAATTTTGACATCACACCTTCTATCCCTTCGTCAATGTTGTTTATGAAAATCAGAAACAACAGTGGCCCAAGGACCAATCCTTGGGAGATCCCACTACTGACATTACATCAATCTGAATATCCATTAATAACAACCCTCTGCCTTTTGCCCTACAGCCACCCAGCAATCAGTCTTAGAATATTTCCAGTAATCCCAACATGTTCCAGCTTATACAGTAACCTTTCATGAGGGACTGAGTCAAACGCTTTGCTAAAATCCAAATAAACTATGTCGAAATTTTTCCTTACATCCAGCTCATAACTGTGTCAAAATAGCCTATTAATGTTGGCACTTCTCCAATCCAAAGGAATCTCTCCAGAGTTTAAAGATGCCCTTCATAATTAACCTCAATGGTTCAATTAACTCCCTGGTAGCCTTCCTCAAAATTACTGGGTATATGCCATCTACTCTGGGAGCCTCACTAGCTTTTATGCTTGAAAGTTTTTCCAATAAACATTTAGCTATAATTTTTAAATGATCAATTTCATATGGCTCAGACCCATTTGCACAGCCTTTTTGATGCAAGACCCTCATGCTTCTCAGCATAGAGGGTCTTTTATCAGTAAAGAAAGATGCAAAGTATCCATTTAATTCATCTGCAACATCAACTGGGTTATCTAAGAATTTCCAACACCCAGTGCATAAGGGTCTGATCTGAATTGCTTTCTTCTTCATTGTATTTACATACATGAAAAATTCCTTGTCCCCATTCTTTGCTCTTTTAGCCAGTGCTTTCTCATATGCAGCCTTGGCCTCTCCAACCTTATTTGTGGTAATATTTCAGATCAAATGGAGGATACCAGAGAGAAAAGAACTGTCTGCAGCTGTAATCTAAAGTCCACTCTATTCACCTAGAACACACTTGGAACGAGATGAAGATCTGCATGGCAAACAGATGGAACAAAATTTTCTATGACAGGAATGTAGATTTTAACTTCAAGATTTTGAGGAAAATACACATCACAAGACTTCACATGAGTGAAAAGTGGCAAAACTAACACACTGTCATGGGGGACATCTTTTTCAATCCCAAACAAAGTAAGTTAATCTCAATCAAGTGCGAAGATCATGTTTATAATTTTTTTTGATTCACAAGGCATTGTTCATTATGAATTTGTTCCAAATGGTCAAAAGTTGAACTAGATATACAATAAAAAATTCTACAGTGATTGTACAATGCTGTTTGGAGAATATGGCTGGAAAAGTGGACTTCAGAGAATTAGCAGTTACATCATGGCAATACCCAGCATCACTGTGGTTCCTCATTCACTATACTGGATTTAGCTCTTGTGTTTTTTGTTTCCCAAAGCTAAAAACCCCCTTGAAAGGTCACAGATCTGCAATGATTGTGGGAATTATTTAGAACACAACACTGAAACTATTAGCAATACTAAAAAAATAGCCTAACAGAAATTCTTCTAGAAATTGCAGCAGCACTGGAATCAGCATGCACAATGTTAAGACTATGTTGAAGGAGATGCCTACAAATAGCCAGTAAGCTTCATTATTTCCTAAATATCAGTTCAGTTTCAGAAAGTTTGATCATACCTTGAATTCAGTTGAACCCCCTTTTTAACAAACTTCCTTACAACAGAATTTTATGGAAAAGCTTAGATTTCAAGAAAAATTATTTCTAATTTTACTCCATTTAATGAAATATACTTTGTATATTTCATTAAATATACAAATATATCTACACAAAGTTTTGGTTGGGAGCCCTGTTTAGCATCTTCTTACTGCAGCAGGCAAGTATGCTAACTATAGTTGAATCCAGGTTTCAGCCCCTTTACTCTATAAGTAAGTATTCGATACTGGAAATTGGTTTGGTAAAGGTTAAGAAAGAGACCACAAATTCTATTTGCCACCTGCTTTCTTCCTACATGCTCATTGGTCTGAATTACCTTCTCAATCAATCAATTTAATGTGCGAGGGAATATCAAAAAGTTCGTACCCTTACCTAGAAATAACAGCCCTAGAAAGGTGAAACTTCATAGGAACTGTAATCCTTTTCTATGTACTCTCCATGTATAGTAACACATTTCTCCCATCTATGGATCAGTTGTTTAATGCCTTGAAGATAGAAGTCCACACTTTTTGCCTGAAACCACAATTCCACTTCATTGATGACTTCCTGAGACAAAATCGTCATCCACGCAATGGTTTCTTCATTGTACACCCAGCATTCGTCATTTGTCACCAACTGATCAAAAAAGTTCTCAACATCCATATTACACAAATCCAACAGTTGGTAAGAACATTGCATTAAACACTGCTTCTGAAAAAAAAAAAAGGTAAACTGAAGCCATTAGCAACCCACTGTAGGATGGAAGCCTCCTCAACAATTCATGTTGAGGGAAATGGACCATAATCTGCCATGCTGGTCCAGTGCGGCTTGGCAGATCGACCGTATTTAGCAGTCAGGGGCTCGAACCTCTGTCTATTCAAAGAGTGTGCATGCTGCACTGCCGCTCCTGACCACTCGGCTGCGGGTACTAAACATGAAACATTTTGCTTCTGCAAAGGCGTCGGAAATCTTGGAACCCATCGTGCGGAGATCTTAGACATGTGCAGATGGTCAAGTAAAATGCTGTGGGCAGACCCATACCCACTGCATTTGTGATGATATGAATAGTCACAAGTCTGTCACTCAGCACCAGCTGCTCAACTTTTGCAACCTGTCTGTGGATGTTGATGGCCATCACTGTCTGCAGATGTTGATGGCCATCAGTGTCTGTGGATGTTGATAGCCTTCCTTCTCTTGGCTTGTCAAAGACACTTGTACGACTGCACTGGAACTCCCATTCTGCTCATACACAGCTTTCATTTCTTTGTAAATTTCCTGAGCTTTCTTGCCCTGCAAATGAAGGAACTTTATCGCTGCTCGATACTCCACTTTGTCAACCATAGTGTCCTTCCTCAGATTCTGAGCTTCCCTTCTGGTGTATGATCAGCTATGGGAATGAAATTTCACCTGTTAGTTATTGAATATGTAGACAACTTATATTAAAAATACCATTTTCCTACTGATCTTTTATCTAGGTCAGAGTACGAACTTTTTGATACCCCCTCGTACAATTTAACAGTCTGTTTCTGCAATTTATACATTCAGTTGCCCTGAATATATTCAACTAATGAATCAAAGAAAGTGAATCTATAAATTGCAAAAAGAAACAAAATTTTATGCCTGAAGACATTCTTCATTTTGTCTAAATCTGCATACTGCTGTATGAATATTCCCACTTGGAAACTTAATTATATTGCAAACTTGTATGTGTCTACTTTGAAGTATAAAATTCAGAAATTATGCTCACAATTTTTTACTAACAGCTATAGGGAGTGTTAATTCTGTATGCAGGTCTCTTCTTGGGTCAGAGCTCCTTTCCGTTTCCTTTAAATTTGCAGATCACTATATGAACATTTCCATCTGGCAGCTTAATCATATCATCTAAGCAAGCATTTTACAAGTCTCACTTTTGTTGTCAGCAATGGGAACCACATTTTCTTTACAGAATAAAATTCAGAAATCAATTTCACTAAATTCTACTAATGGTCCCAGGGAATACCACGTATAAACTTTCCAGCACTGTTTTCACTAGATGTGAAGAATCCTCAGAGCACTATAAAAAAATTTTAAATGCTCCATGCTGGAATGAGACAGAGTATAAATAAATATGAAAAATTTTTTTAATACTCACCAAAAAATTACACATTTTTTAACACTATGTTTCAATATGTGTGTACAAAGTTTGATTAAAACATTCAGTGATTGTTGCAAAAAAAAAAAATTAATTTTATTCAATGACAAATGTTTGTGAATGCTTTTAGGCAAACCATCTTGTTCAATTTGATTTCTAAAATCAACTCAAATCATTTTCCTTTCATGTCCTATTTTAACTTTGAGAATAACCAAAAGTCCGATGGTGTCAAATAAGATGAATAAAGTGGGTGTGGCATGACAGGAGTATTTTTTCAGTCAAAAATTGACAGATGGCAAGTGGCATATATAACACAGTGCATGGTTATGGTGAAGGAACCAACCATTTAATCACTTTTTTGGTCATTTAGAGTAGATTGCATCTCTCAACCATTTTAAAACTTCTTTATAGTAGGCTGCATTAATAGTGACACCTTTCAGATTGAATTCTGATAACACCATTCCCCCAAAAAACAAAATCAGCATGACATGTGAGTGTCATGCTGATTTCGTTTTTTGGGGAAATGTGCCCATGCTAACTGCCCCCAGTGCCCATACTAACCACGGTTCATTGGCGACAGTGGCTACAATGGGCACGCGAGCATCAAAACTGGACCTTGAGTGATTGGAAGAAGATCGTCTGGTCCAATTAACCATGTTTCCTGTTGCACCATACGGACGGCCAGGTATGTGTGTGTCGTTTACCTGGGGAAGTGCTGGCACCTGGATGCACTGTGGGATGAAAACAAGCCGGTGGCGGCGGTGTCATGCTTTGTGCAATGTTCTGCTGGGATACCCTGGGTCCAGTCATCCATGTGCTGGGCAGTCTGACATCTACCACCTACCCAAACATCATTGCTAACCTGGTACATCCTTTCGTGGCAATGGTCTTTCCCTCTGGTGGTGCTGTCTTTCAGCAGGATAATGCGCCATGCCACACCGCCCAGATTGTTCAAGATAGGTTTGCGGAACATGAGGAAGACTTCCAGGTATTGCCCTGGCCTCCAAATTCCCTAGAATCAATCCCATCGAGCATCTGTGGTTTGTGTTGGAACAGCAACTCCAATCTTCAGCATCTCAATCACGAACCTTACAAGAGTTAAAGGATCTGCTGGTAATGTGTTAGTACCAGATACCACAAGACACATTTAGAAATCTTGTAGCGTCCATGCCTTGCTGGGTACGAGCTATTTTGGCTGCACGTGGAAGATCAACATCACATTAGGTAGGTGGTCATAATGTTTTTGCTCATAGGTGTATATTATGGAGTTGAGGTTAAGCAAAACTTTGTAAGGTTGAACCTGAAGTTCGTAAATCAAATATGAGGCATTGAAATTTTTGTTCACAAGATCAGAAGTTTGTTAATTGGGAGATTACTGTAAAAATGTTCACTTTTGAGGTTTTGGTAGTTTCTTGCCAAACTGACAATATCTTAAAATTCATGACATATCTGTTTAGTGTTCCAGCCTTAACAGAATTATCTGTTGGTGAGTGAGCCTCAGTAATAACAATCTTATGTGAAAACTATCAATAGTATCGTATAATAAAAAATCATAAAAAGGGAAACTACCCTTCAAAAAGGACTTTCAGAGTAAATTTTATATCTTATGCTATTTAAAAAGTTTGAGTAAGATCCTATAACTATCCTGTATCTCTTCATCTGAAAAGTAAGGACATTTCTATTCATATGAAATTCAATTTATACCCAAGAACCTCCAAAAAAATGAATATCAAGTTATTTTTATTGAGAAAAATTGTTTGGAATCGATGTATGCATCTGTATATATTTTTATACATAATTATTATCAATAAAAAATCAGAGAGAGACTATTTCCTTACCAACAGAAGAATCACCTGGTATTGTCATGGTGCATGGAGCAACACATTCTGTTTGGCCATAACCTTCAACTACCTAATAAAGAAAAACAGAATTAGCACCATTACTTTTAACATAAAGTTCAACCTAATTTTTCAAATTTATGATTAATTATTGACTTAAAAATATAAATGGAATACCAGATCTGAACATCATCAAGGAGGCTCATACCTAAATGTGTGATATTTCTGTGTAAAGTACCAGGTTCCAGTTACAAATGTGATCTTGTTATACCAACAATATTTTTTAACACCAAAAAGTTAGACATTGCTAAATATGGTTTGCAATGAAGTTTGGAAGGTCTTTAGATGTGACATTCCAAATTTTTGAACAAGTAAAATATAATCTAAAAATATTTCTTGGCTAAATGCCTAAGATACCAAGGATAAACCAACTCCTTCAAGCAAAATATGCTTATAAGTTTAAGTCTTGCTTATAAGTTTAAGTCCTTGAACCACTCTATATCCATGGGGAGAAATGGAAAACAGTGGTGCTCAACAATCTACCTATCACATGCCATTTTTCTAGTGCTAGAGTATCAATTACCATAATGCACCATCAGTTTCAAACATTCATTGTATAAGGTGGCTTTAGGCTTTTATTTTTGTCACATAAAATTATTTTAAAAGAGAAAAGTAGAGAAATTCTAAGCAAGCAATAAATAAATATATAAATACAATAAATATGTCTTCTTTAAAATTCATTTTGATGGATATGGTATTATATTTAATATTAATCTTATTAAGACTAGAAAATTATCACAGAAACTAAGCATTTAATGCATGAGGTGTGGCTATTAAATGAGACTGTTGCAATAAAATAAATATAATGAAATATTTTGTGGCTTACAAGTTATCCCCTTCAAAATAATTGCTTTTGGAATACACTGTTCCACACATTTCTTCCAAGCACAGAAACATTTCTGGAAGTCGTCTTCTGTAAGTCCTTTTAACGCTTTGATCATTTTTTTTTTTTTTTTTTCTGAATGCCTTCAAGGGACTGAAAACAGGTTCACTTAGGTATACTTTTCAGTTTAGGGAAGAGAAAAAAGTCATATGGGGCTAGATCTGGTAAGTAGAGCACCCGTTCACTCACACATACACACACACACACAAACACACAGTAATTTTTTTTTGACTAGAAACCAGCAAACAGTGAGCATGTTGTGTGCTAGAGCAGTCCTGATGGAGCATCTAATCATTCTTTCACAATTCTGGTTTCTTCCTTCAAATTTTTTTACACAGCCTTATCAGAACTTCAATGTAGTATGTTTGATTGACAGTCTGATTTGGTGGGATGTATTCGGCCATAATAATTCCTTTACTATTTCATTTGCATTTAATTTATCATTTTGAATGAATCTGTTTTTATTCTGAATGCCTTCAATGGACTGAAAATGAGTTCCCTTAAGTACACTTTTCAGTTTAGGGGAGAGAGAGAGAGAGAGAGAGAGAGAGAGAGAAGTCACAAGGGCTAAGTCTGTGAGTAGGGGGCACATCCACACACAGAAAATTTTTTTTGACCAGAAACTAGCCAACAGAGAGCATGTTGTGTGCTGGGGCATTGTCTTGATGGAGCATCTAACCATCCTTCCACAATTCTGGTCTCTCCCTTCGAATATTTTTCCACACAGCCTTGTCAGAACTTTAATGTAGCATGTTTGATTGACAATCTTCTTTTACAAACTGCCTAGGAAGGTATTTCAGATTTGTATATTAAATTCTTGTTTACGAAAAAATTTGTTCTGCATAAATAAAGTACATACATAAAAAAAAGGCAGTCTATAAATTACAGAGGGTCCAAATTAGTGAGGTTTTACTAAATTTGGATATGTATTTGGTAAAAAAATGTCAACTTTACAATTTTTTTTTTTTTTTTTTTCTCTGTTAGTTGTTGGCGCATCGGCTTCTGTGGCCATAATGCACCTCCCAAGGTTTTTGCACTACTCTGATCCAAGCCCGAGGTGGGATTTGAACCCACGACCTTTGGGTTGCCAGGCAGGCACTTGACTCACCTGGCTAGCCCGGTTGGCTAACTTTACAATTTACATTTTCTTACAAAACAATTACTATAATTCTAAACATTAAAAAAGCCTTATTTCTTATAAACCTGCCACACAAAGAAGAATTAAACTGAAACTTAAATTTTTCAAACAGGAATGGAAAATCATTATTGGAAACATAAAAGGAATCTTCTAAAAAATTCCCTAAACTTACCACACAACCTAGAGCACAACGCAAAAAAGTGAGAATGTTACTAGCAAGTGGTGCAGATCCAGTTACAAGAATTCTAACACGACCACCCATACTTTCTTGAACTGGCTTGAAAACAGTTCTGTCCCAGACACTTCTGTTAGAAATAATGTGCCTAAATAAAGAATGAAAGATGAGCTACAATTTAAAACCTTTTAGTTAAAAACAAATAATACAGAAAGAAAACCTGTTTCATTTTAATAAATTTTTAATGGGCCTTTATGCCAGAGAGTTTTATCATACTTTTTTTTATTCCCATTCCTTTTTTTTTTTATTTCATACTTTAAATATACAAAGTGATTTCAAAAGGATGTAACTATGTTGACACCAAATGCTTTTTTAAGTACTGAGTGATGATGACAAGAGTAGCAACAACTCAGCAAGGAAGCATTTTTCATAACTCAGGTTCAAAAAAATATTAAAATGTGTATCCAAATATCCCTCAGCTGTTAGGCCAGTTAGTCATAGTGACTAAATACCTTCTAATGACCTAGTGTCTGTTCCTCCAGACACTAGGTCATTAGAAGAGATAAACACTGATGACCCCATCCCATGGAAATTCATTAAAAATCTGATTCAAAATATGAATTCCCAGACTGAAACAATCCTCATCTTATAACTAAAAGTGAATTAACTAATCTTGTGTATTATTCAAATCTATCTAATGGATGGGCAGAGTTTTTGTGATCTAGATCATAGGAATAAAATTTACTGCAAAAGGATATTTGGTAAAAAACAAAAAAAGCTTTCTTCATATTTTGCTATGGGAGATCCCCCTTTCTACTATAATAATGCTCATGGACTGTTTGATGTCTTTGGAAGAGAATATAAACCAAAAGAATGGAGGCTTTTCATTGACTTTTAAATTTAAGTCTAAAAGCTGTGCCACTCCATAATAAAAACATACAATCATCTATACCAATCAGTCATGCTATCCACATGAAAAAATTCTAAGAGAACATGGAACTTTTTAAAGAAAAGTAGAGTATGATAAATACAAATGGCACATTTGCAGAAATTTCAAAGTTATCAGGTTTCTTTCAAGTCTACAACATGACTATGCAAAATACAGTTGATTTTTGTGCAAGTGGGATAGTTGACCTTGCATGAACCTTGTACCTGGAATGGAAAATGTCATCCATAAGAAACTGGTTGAAAAAACAAACA
Source organism: Mastigoproctus giganteus (assembly GCF_048544385.1). Lineage (NCBI taxonomy): Eukaryota > Metazoa > Arthropoda > Arachnida > Uropygi > Thelyphonidae > Mastigoproctus > Mastigoproctus giganteus. The sequence goes on from NC_143582.1 coordinate 77,394,283, forward strand.
TATTTTTACACTGCTTCACATAAAGTTAAGTCAGAATGAAAAATTTTGTAAAAGCTATGAACAGAAATGGAAATGGCTTTCAATATTTAAACTAATAAAGTGTCCACTAATAGTGATGCCAAAATCAAAGAAGGCATCAGAGAGTTACCAAAAGATGAACAATTTGAAGGTGTTAAATCCTTTGGACTGGAAGGTTAGAAATCTTTCAAGAAAGTCTGTGAACGTTTTTCGGACATCAACAGAGCAGACAACTATAAAATCTTGATTGAGAATTTATTGCAAACCTACATCCTGTTGGCAGTATGTCTCTAAAAATAAATTTCCTCCATTCCCATTTAGGCTTTTTCCACATAACCTTGGACATGTTAGTGATGAACATAATGAAAGTTTTTATCGAGATATTGCTACCAAGGAGAAATGTTACCAAGGAACATAGAAGCCCAGTATTCTGGCAGGCTATTGTTAGACATTCATCAGACAGCACCCTAATCATTACAAAAGAAAAGCAAATGAAAAAAATTTTTAAAAATTAATCGTGTTTTTAAGCCATTTATTGCAATACTTGTTAAAATTAAATTAAAAATTTCAATAATATAATTTTGGAGAAAAAAATCAAATGACTAAAATTCGTTGTTCAGTTTTGTGTAAATAACGTCCTAGAAATATTTTTCTTATAGTGAAATTTTCATTTAAACAGATCACTGTAATGTAATTTTATTGTATATTATTATGTACATAAACATTAAAAATATATTAATAAATAAATTAATACACACACATATATAAAAAATTTTAAAGTCAGTATATTGAGCTGAAGTGTTCATTGTTCAAGATGCCAATCTGGAAGAAGTAAGGATAAGAAAGTGGAAGTATAAGAAAAGAAGATGCTGAAAGTACAAAGAATGTGAACAATATTAATGAATTTATAATTTTAAAAATGTAAGAATATACATAATATATACAGTCTGCCCTCGTATAGCACGATAGTTGTGTTCCTAGAAACCCTCGTGCAATGCAAAATTGTGCAATATAAACAACGGGTCCTATGGGAAAAGTGGGGTTAGGTGCCGACCACCCAAGATTGAACACACATTTGGAACCAAAACATTACCAAACACAATAAATAATCGGGTAATTTTAATCGTTATAAAATACTTACGTATTTTATAATGATTAAAATACGTAATAAAAAATATAATATATATTATAATAAAGTATTTTTAGTATTTTTTAATACTAAAAAAGTATTTTTTAAATAAAATACGTATTTTATTCGTAAAAAAATTATTATATTAAATAAAATAGTCGTAATAAAATGCTTACGTATTTTATTACGACTACTAGATAATAAAATATTGCTACTGCTTTTGCTTTTTGTTTTTTGTTTGATTTTCTATCCAAACAGATGACAGCCGTTCCATCTCTTCCAATTCTTGTGTCTTAATCTAATGGATTTTAATTACACTTTGAGTTGTTCCCGCTATGAAAGTTGTTTTTATTTTCTCCGCATTCTTTGTAATTCTCGGCGTTGCCTCATTTAGGTCTGTAGCACGTGCAAATATCACATGGTCTTTCATTTCGCTCAAAGCGTTTCACAATTTCATATTTTTTCTCTATCAACAGAGGCGGACTGGCCATAAGCCTTACCCGGGAAATCCCAGGTAAGGCTTATGGCCGGAGGCCGGTGTGATTTTGGCCATAAACCGTAGTATGAGGCCACTACAAATTTTCCCGGGTAAGAATTTTTGACCCAGTCCACCTCTCTTTATCGATATTGCTTTTTTTTCTCTCTCTCTCTCTGAATCTGCAGTGTCTTCGCCAGGATGCTTCCTTTTCACACCTTTTAAGTATTTTACTAATTTTTAGGGAATAAAGCGCAATTACAAAACGAGGAGGCACGCTTAATACACATAAACAAAGCTGCGCGCGTATAGCAACTGAATAAACAACACCGTAAAGGCCGAGATACACTATTAACACCCCACATTTTACTAAAGCACATTTCTGGGGGTTACTACCATAAAACAATAAAAACAATTTCAAGTTTCGTTTCTGCTAGTGGAATCTGTTATAAACTGGTAGTAAACTCCATCCGATTGCATTTGCGATTATATCGATAGCTGGAATTGTGTTGATTTTTACGTTATTGTGGTGAAATGTGTTTTCCCTTCACTGATATAAAACACATAAATACATTTTCAGAATCTTCTTCATTCCTATCATGTTGCGTTCAGTTGGGGTGATTCCGCGTTCGACTGCCATTTCTTGTAAACACAAAGGCGAATCGTGCATAAGCGAATTTGGTTCGTGTTATATAAGATAACGTTCCCCTATTTATAAATCGTGTATGATCGAATTCGTGTAATGTAAACACGTGTTATACGAGGACCGACTGTATATATATATATTATGTACATTATTAGTGTATATATTATATATACAATTCGATGTGCACACACACACACACACACACACACACACACACACACACACACACACACACACACACACACACACACACACACACACACACACACACACACACACATTCAAATGATATCAAAATAATGTGTGTGTGTGTGTGTTTTCTTCATATCCAGAGGAAAGTATTCAGGAATACGACAATCAGTAATACAGGGTTTGATCAAAAAGTTCAGTGAATACTGAAATTTTTGATCAAACTTTTTGATATCTTATAATTCTAGAATGCACAATAGCGACTAAAATATTGCATGTGGGCTTATAATAAAATATTCTGAACATGTGCAAACCAAGATTTAACTTTTTATTATGTGCTAGTGTAACAGAAAGCTGCTTCGAGTGAACACTAGTTTTTTCATTCACAAGTACAGAAAACAACGAAGTTTGAACAACATAACCAACAAAAACATTCCTGTTGTGCCACAACCACCTTATTCACCATCATGCAACTTTTTGACTATACCTAAAATAAAAACAGGATGTGAAAGGGAAAATGATGCAATTCAAGAAATCCAATCAAACATGATAATGATGGAATAGTGTTATCAGAATTCATTCCACAATGTGCAATTGTTAATGCAGTCTACTATCAAGGAGTTTTAAAACAGTTCAGTGATGCAATCTGCTGTAAAAGACCTAAAAATAGTAAAAGAATTCCATCATCATAACAATGCATCATGTCATACACCACTTGCCATCAGGAGACTTTTAACTGACAAAAACTTTCCCATCATGCTACATCCACTTTATTCACCTCATCTGGCATCATGTGACTTTTGGCTATTCCCAAAATAAAAACAGCATGTGAAAATAAAACGAGTTGTGTCGATTCAAGAAATCGACACAACTCGTTTTTTCTTTTCTTTGATCACTGGCAGGCATGATGGATCATATATGTGGTTGCAAAAGATTATATTGAAGAATATTAACAATGTAAACATTTATCATTAAATAAAGTTATTTCTTTCAAAGTTTACTGAACTCCTTGATCAAAGGTTGAAAGAGTCTTATGTGAATATAATGTTATAACCTGACTACAGTAGGAAATAAGAAAAGAAAAAACTATCTGATATGGAAATTTAAGGGCATAACTGAATCATGCAAGTATACTAAATAAACACTCTTCACTTCACTGTATGTATTTAACAAACAGATATTTTAAGCAAAACTTAAAATTTTTACCTTTTCTTGAAGAAAAGGTAAAAATTTCAAGGCAAGAAACCTTCACCCATGGTTGAAAATCTTGAAGAAAATAAATAAAATGAAGCCCAAAGAACTGAAACTTTTTAAGCTACTGGCTTACTACAATTCTCTTTGTTACAAAGTCATCAGCCTAAGAAAAGCACTCCTTTTATTTTATAAAAGAAATTACCATACTGAATTCAATAAGAGCTTTCAGAATACAAAATTTTTATCACTTCTGCAATTTTTCATTTTTTAATAACATCCTGGGCCTTGCTATCTGAAAGGCTTTGGAAGTTCATAACATTGTGAAATTAATGTTCAGTTTGTCAAAGTAGTTCAAAAAATCAGTGCATGCCTAATTCTATTAGTTTTCAAAAAATTGCTTATACAATTTTGCGACTCACTCTATACATAACTAAAATAAGAAAATTTCACAAAATGGAATAACCAATAAGATCACTAATAACAAAGTTTCATACTATCTAGCTTTCTACTACGTACGTTTTTCTTTAAAGGAGCTGCTTTTAACAGAACAAGTGAGAATTTTTATTTTAAAAAAGCAAAGTGATTATGAATACGTCTTTGAAAAGTTCTAAACTTTGCTTTATATTTTAATAAAATAGTGTTTGCCTTACCTTTCTAACTCTGCTTGTTTACTCTGAAGAGCCATATCTAGTAACCATCTTTTCACTTTATTACCATTCACACTAGTCTGTATCTGAAATAAATTATATTTTATATACGCACAAGATTAATTTGACTAATTAATGGTATATATATCTCATATTATAATCCTAATTGCACACTGCGATCTACTAGCTGCCTTGTAATTACTATACATTGTTTGCATCTGGTGATTATTTACAAGGCTATTAAGTATATATTTGCTAAAATGTACTTTAAATTGTAAAAAGAAATAGCACGCCAAATTACTGTACTACATGCTGTGCTGAAAGTAGATTTTAATAATGCTACCTAACTTACTGTAATAGCATTATACAGACAGTGTTTATCCCAAGAACCTACTGAATAGGTGCATCGCCCAGTGAATTTAACTGATCGCCCGGCTAAAATTTAAGTGATTCTCGTGGTACCGTATGGTACTGCTCACTGATCTCGATCAATATTCGAACATACTATGTGATTGAGGTCAATGCAACAGGAGTATATAATGTTAAATTATGCAATTAATTTTTGCTCTGGATCGCTTAAGTCACATTTATAAATAACAGAAAATTTTATAATATTGTGAAGTATTACACTTCCCCACCCAGCTAATTCATAATGCCACCTGGCTGGCAAAATTTTCTGGGGGCAAAAATGCTGTACAGAGATACCATAACTGCAGATAACAAAAAGAGTACATTAAAAATAATTTGTTAAAATATTTTATTGCAGAAATAAGGCTTGGAATGGGTAGAGTGCACTGGAACATCATCTCAGTTTGCGGTACAAATCAGCAATATCATATATATATCATATATCAATGTCTCCTATACGTTGTGAATTAAGACATTTTTTGAAGGAGTATAATTGGAAAGCTGATCTCAATATCTAACTCAATACAATGCTCACTATGTTTCAAGATTCACCTGAATCTCATCATCAGGCCTAAAGGAGGAGAAACAGCAATAATTTCAAATTAGTGAAAAATTGTGTGTGTGTGTGTGTGTGTGTGTGTGTGTGTGTGTGTGTGTGTGTGTGTGTGTGTGTGTGTGTGTGTGTGTGTGTGTGTGTGTGTGTGGGAGGGGGGAATGATAAAAAGATGATAAATATCAAAGGAATCTAAGAAACACTATTCCATTACCACCACTATTGTGGTGGTAATGGAATGGACAGCATAATTTAACCCACACTTTTCAGAAACAATATAATAATTGATGAAAATACATACCAAATCTAATGACCTAGACAACCAAGAGAAAAGAGAGTGGGAAACAAAGAAATTAAGAAATAAAATATAAAAGAATAACGCTAAAATTAATGGTAAAATTAAAATAAGATGAAAAACAAAGGGCGAGGAGCATTGAGAATTGGAAAAGGGTAACTAAGAGCAGTTCCCAACCACAGGAAATGAAGAAAAAGGTAAATATATAAATTTAAATAAAATCAGAACAATATATTAGGATTCAAAAAATGAAATTAATGACACTTACATGCTCAAGTAGGAAAATCAAACTAAGTGAAAAAAATCAGGAATAAAGAAATGGGTGACTAATGACAGTTAAATACTATTACTACCATGAGGAGATATAGAGGAAACAACCAATGAAAAGATAAGCCACACACCCTATCTTCAGAGGTATGAGAAATGGAGATCCATCTTATTTTAGAAAATATTCACGAGTAGGAGACCCTACTCATCCATTTTTAGTTGATGCCATCAACAGAAAACTCAACCAATCCCACTACTACAAGCAGAAATATTAAGGAACATTACCTTAAGAAAAATACCTTAAGAGAGAAAGAGCAGTATTCATGACAGGCTTTATTATAAATTACCATTATTTTTTGACTTCAGCTGTAATTCCCCCAATGCACCTCTTTTCCCCATGTGGTGTTCTAACTCTTCTGAATAAGCATGCTTGTTTTTGAAGTTCAGATTTCTTGCCTTCTTGGCACCTCTCATGATGCTGAATTTTGATTTCGTGTGAATTTGACAAGACCTATTCATTATTCAGGTATGGTATACTTCATTTTTCCATTGTACAGTGATTTATTCCTTTCTTTTTATATTCGTATTACTATCTTTATTTTCCTTTTTGAGTTTTAGTTTTAGTTTTCATATCTTTAATTCTACAGTTTACACATTATAAAGTTTCTATTTCTCTTCCCACTGCCCTTCTGGTTATACAGTAGACTTCCAGAAAAACGGCACCTTCGAGGAATCAACGTGCTGTTATTTCAATTTTTCTGTTATCTAAAAGTTTTATTTTTCATATATATATATAATGCAGATATAATGAGGTTAAATGAGAAATAGAGATTAAGAATGCAATTTTATTAACTGCACATAAAAATCATAAACATGTTGACGATCCAATGTTATATTCTGCCATTAATACACTCCTGCTTACGCCATATTCTATTTTCTTTATTATATCAAGTTTAGCCTGTGCGCGTAGCACAGTGTTTCGTCACTGTTCTCCTCACATCTGGGGGAGGGAACGCCTGGGTTCGAATCCCGTCATGATGCAAGGAACTTTAATGGGCTTTTTTCACTCAGTGACTGAGTTAGTTAGTCTCAAGCGTAGATAGCAAGGATTTCCCCCCTAGAAAATGGGGTTTTCTGTCCAGCAAAACAGGCAAATCGACCAGAGAACACGCAATTTACAGACACACACATGGGTATACGAATTAAACTTTCTGGGTGACTCTAATGTAATAGTTTGGATTATATCAAGTTTGTCACTAGGCCATTACTGTTGTTCTTTTTTTTCTTCTCTGCATGTAGTTTATTAACTTCAGGAGCCATAGCGAGAAGTTTTTAATTTAAAATAAACATAAAGCAGTGGTATAATCCACAATACCAGTACAGAATTCACTTTCAAAATGTTGAATGCAAACAAATGTAGATGCATGTATACTTGCATGTACACCAATCCTAGGAGTATAGTAAATAAATTTGATGAATTTGAAGTGCTGGTCAAGACATCAAAGACAGATATTGTTGTGATATCAGAGGCATGATGTCACAAAGATATAAGCAGTGCACAACTGGAATATGGGGAGGACAACGTGTACAGAAGGACAGACAGGATAGGAAGGGAGGAGGGATTATGCTGTTAATTAAGAAACACAAAATCTAAGGAAGTGCATCCAGTTGACATAGATAGTCAGTGCATGTTGAGTCAGTTTGGTGTGATGTAAGCACTGGGAAAGCAAATACAAGAGTAGGAGTGTGTCATAGGCCTAATGACTCTGAGGAGCACAACAAACAACTGAACAGAGAAATCAAGTGTGCCAGTAAATCAGATTGTCTTATAATGGGAGATTTTAACTTCCCAGATATTGACTGGAACGTGTGAGTTTGTCACTTGCACACTAACAAGACTTTTGTGGATTTATTGGATGATTGTTTTCTACAGTAACACATTAGAGAGGCAACCAGAAATAGAGAGAGTAATACTCTTGATCTGGTTATTAGCAGCGATTATTTGTGCATTAAGAATTTGCAGATAAAGGAACCACAGAAGTGGTAGGGATCACAGTTACTGATGTGGGATTTACTTAAAGATGTAACTACCATCAGGAGTAAAGGGAATGGTTTTTGTTTTCGAAAAGGTGACTACAATGGTCTCAGACAGTTTTTAAATTGTATACAGTGGGACCAACTGATAATGTTACCAAGAGAAAATTCTAAATGGGAAGCATTGAAGGAGGTAATCATGGAAGCTACTAGGCTTTTCATACCGATTAAGAAATACTGTTCAAGGTTTAGGCCTAAATGGATGTCAGATGAACTAATGAGACTAGAGGCAGAAAAGAAAAATGCATTGGATGCATATAAATTATCAGCTGACACAAAAGCCTATGATAGATATAAGCTAGTCTGTAATCAAGTCACAAAGGAAGTTAGGCAAGCGAAGGCAGATTATGAGAAATCTTTGGCAAAGGATGCTAAAAAAAACAGCAAGGACTGATTTAGTTATATCAACTCTAGAAGGAAGGGGATGAATCAGATTGGTCCACTTGATATTGATGGTTTGACTGTTGGTGATCCTGCTCAGATAGATGACAATCTGAATGAGTATTTTGCATCTACATTCACACATGGGGAGTTATTAAGGGAGGAGAATGCCAGAACTTTATCAAACTGTAACAGGGTACTTAATGATTTCGTAATAACTGAGAGCAAAAGGGATGATAAATTGTTGAAGTTAAACATAAGAAAGGGTGGATGGGATCTATCCAGTTATATTAAAGGAGATGGTAAAGGAAGTAAGCAAACCCTAAGCCAAAAATATGAGAGCATCCTTGGACTCAGGGAAAATTCCCACCAACTGGAGATGTGCAAATGTTCTGGAGACTAGGCACCTGAGAGGTGATCTGATTGAGGTGTATAAGGCCTTGAATGGGTTGAGCAGGCTCAATTCTGATGCAATTCTTCCTCTTGCCCAGATTATGAACCTGAGGAAGCATAAATTCAAATTGAGAAAAGATAGTTATAGAATAGATGTGTGGAAATTTGTCTTTAGCCAGCGGGTAGCTGATTGCTGGAACAAACTTCCATCTGTCGTTGTGGAAGTTGATAGTTTAAATAAATTCAAGGAGGAACTGGACAAATGTTTAGAGGAAATGGATGTGCAAAATGGGTTTTTTTTTTTGGCTTGCATCACATGCCTCTACTGCTACTACTAAATACAGTAATCACGTGACTTGCTGCTTTCCTTTTTCGGCACTGCAAGACATCTGCCCTGTATGTAAACATCCCATCTCAATGTGCAGTTAGCTTGAATGTTCCATTATTTGGGGTGCTGTTATTTCGACAGTCTACTGTATCAAGTCTGGATCTTGTCGACTTAGTTCATTTTTTCTATGTTGTGCTCAGGTTTACATTTTCTCTCATTGGCTTGCTTGCTATCTTCTCTTACCACTGGACCAGGTTGTGTGATCTGTCTTTTCCCATTGGTTGTTGCATCCACATGTCCTGTCATTGTAGTATTTAACATAACGGAACCAAATCTTTCACTGAATGGGCTGTTAGTTGAGAGTTATTTTTAGGTGGTCTATGAAAGTGTCTGCTAGCAAAGGGGATAAAGAGTTGCCTAAGCTGATGCCCAAAATTTGCCTGCAGTAGGTTCCATCAATCAGAACTTGATATTATAAGAGTCACCATGTTGTGGCCCTCTTATAATGTCATTACTATTGAAGTGACCCTGCAATACATCCTTAATCGGAGATTTCATAATTTTTATTGACACAGAAGTCAGACTTACAGATTTATTGTTGCTCAATCATTTTTAGAACCCACATTGTATTGGAAAGATATTTGAATATTTCCATCTTCAGAACTTCATCTGAATCTAACAATGTTTCCATCAGTACAGATGAAGGTTTAACAACCTCCGGGTTCGAGCCCGTGAGCCACCAAATACGGAGGATGCGGAAAGGTCAGGGAATGACCACTGCATATCCCCGGAGCAATATGGCCTTAGTTGCTAATGCTCCTAAAAACCAAATAATAATAACAACAACCACCTCCATAGGCAATTCTTTTGGTATATTTAGATAGATTACTTGTGCTTTCTTTGCTTTTAAAACTGATAATTTCTCCTTCAGGGCTTTTTCACTTGCCACAAATTTATTTAATGCTAAAAATTGTGGTCTTCATAAATAAGGTTTCTCTATAAAAATAACTATTAGGAACACTGACAAATAAATAAAAATCTTAAAATTTTATCATATCATTCCAAACTTACAATTTAAGGCTCATAAAAAAAATATGTAAAGGAATATGTTCTAGGTAAAATAGGTGACAGTCTGTATAAAAGGTAATGATTTGAGAATTTCATGCATCTAACAAAATCTCCAAATTTAAGATAATTTACCTTATCATAAATCCTGTTAAGCAATCTGGGTACAGCAGGGATAAAAGTTGGCCTAAGGGTCTGTATATCATCTGTAAGCAACTTAATATTACCCTGGGAAAAACCAATGGAACCACCAACCATAAAAGAAGTAGCCTAAATAAGTAAAATTAAAATAATATTGTATATAATGAAATGAATGTTTTTAACTGGATATTTTAGCATAAAATTTAAGTTACAAATTTCTTGGTGAACTGTGTGCAAAAAGAAATGTTCCTTTCAGTTTTTATTTTCTACATAATGTTCACAAACTAAAATGAACTTTCAAAAATCAAAAACCAATCTTTAGTGATTAATTTCTTTTCATATGTACCAGCAGCATGGAATGCACTAAAAGTACTAGTTTATTGGACATGGCTGTTGGATCATGCACAGCTAGCAATTGCTGATGAATTTCTATAGGTTTCCTTAGCATGCAGAAGCTGGATGACAGAGCAAACATATTCACCTAATGTCAACAAATGTGTACAGTATCCTGTAACAAGAAAAAGAAGAAGAAAAGAAATATTACATTGTGCCTTTATTCTTAAAATTGTTCACTATTGAGGAAGGCATGGTTTCTCCCCAAAAACATTTGTTAGCTTACTTTTCAGTCTGCATATTAAAATAATATAATATGATTATATTATGATTAACTAAGCCATTAAGAGTTAATAATCATCATATAATGGATCTGGGCAATGCTTCAATGCAGCTGTGCAATGAAAATGAAGGGTCTCATTGGCTAAGCTGTTTTATAACATTTACCTTCAAAATTTCTTTCCTCTTTTCTAGTTCATGACACAACTTTCTTTATAAGTTGATAAAGAAATTAACTGATAACAGATAAAACAAAAGTTACACACTTCAAAGTGTGTTCTTTGTTGTGACATATTGTATTCTAAGATCCTAAAAAAATCATTCATATTCAAATATTTTATTAAACATCCACTGTATTACCTGGCAGATCCTCTCAAACATATGTGCCAGTGGCAAATAGGATATCATAACATCAGAAGTATTTGGTGCATTTTCACCCTGAAAGTATATAAAAACTGTATTTTAATTTTTTTTTTTTATTTTTAAAACTTTTGAAACTATAATTGGCCACAATTAGCAAAATAATTATATTATAAAACATTTTTTGAGGGAAATTTCAGTAATATAAGTTGGAAAATAATAATTTACGGAATAAGTCATAGTTATATCATTAACCTCAGAGTTATTCCCCAAAAGAGTGTAATTTGATAAATTTGATGAATTTGAAGTGCTGGTCAAGACATCAAAGGCAGATACTGTTGGGATATCAGAGACGTGTTGTCACACAGATATGAGGAATACAGAATTCGAATTTGGGGAGTACAATGTGTACAGAAAGGATAGACAGGATAGGAAGGGAGGAGGGGTTATGCTGTTAGTTAACAAATGCATAAAATCCAAGGCAGTGAGGCAGTGCAATGTTGAGTCTGTTTGGTGTGAAATAAGCACTGGGAAAGCAAAAATGAGGGTAGGAGTGTGTTATAGGACAAATGACTCTGATGAGTACAATGAACAACTATACAGAGAAACAGAGTGGGCTAGTAAATCAGAATGTCTTATTTTAACTTCCCAGATATAGACTGGAACTTGTGGATTGGTCATTTGCACACTAGCAAGACTTTTGTGGATGATTGTTTTTTTACTAGATGATTGTTTCTCCAGCAGCATGTTAGAGAGGCAACAAGAGGGAGTAACACTCTTGATCTGATTATCAGTAGTGATTATTCATGTTATTTGTTTTTTTTTTTTTTTAGGAGCATTAGCAACTACGGCCATATTGCTCCAGGAATATGCGGTGGTCATTCCCTGACTTTCTGCATCCTCCGTATTTGGTGGTGACGGGCTCAAACCCCGGTCTAATCAAGAAGCGTTGCTACGCAGTGCTGCTCCTTCCCACCTGGCTATGGAGGCGTTGATTATTCATGCATTAAGAATTTACAAATAAAGGAATCACTGGGTGGCACTAATCACAGTGTACTGATGTGAGATTTACTTAAAGATGTAACTACCATCTGATGAATGAAGGGAAGGGTTTTTGCTTTCGTAAAGGTGACTACAATGGTCTCAGAGATTTTTTAAATTCAATACAGGGGGACCAATTGATCATGTTACCAACAGCAAATTCAAAATGGGAAGCATTCAAGGAATTAATCTTGGACGCTACTAGGCTTTTCATGCCAACTAAGAAATACTGTTCAAGGTTTAGGCCCAAATGGATGTCAAATGAATTAATGACTCGTGGCAGAGAATAAAAATGCATGGGATGCATATAAATTACCAGGAGACACAGAAGCCTATAGCAGATATCAGTGGTTTGGAGAATATACACCAATTGTTTAAATTACCTTTAGATACAAAAAAAATTTTTTTTTTCATTATTAACATAGGATTTTATCTATTTTTGCATTGTGGCTCAGGTATTTTCAATTGACTACAGTTGGCAACACTGATGCTATCGCCATTCTAGTACAGAAAATGGTGCCCCTCATGTAATTTTTTCTGGATCTGCCACTGGCAAATATAAGCTAGTGAGTAATCAAGTCACAAAAGAGGTTAAGGGAAGTGAAGAGAGATTACGAGAAATCAGCGAAGAGAGATTACGAGAAACCAGTGAAGAGAGAATACGAGAAATCAGTGAAGAGAAGTGAAGAGAGATTACGAGAAATCAGTGAAGAGAGATTACGAGAAATCAGTGAAGAGAGATTACGAGAAATCAGTGAAGAGAAGTGAAGAGAGATTACGAAAGCAGATTATGAAAGATTAATCTGCTTTCGCTTGCTTAACCTCCTTTGTGACTTGATTACAGACTAGCTTGTATCTAACCATAGGCTTCTGTGTCACCTGACAATTCATGTGCATCCAATGAATTTTTCTTCTTTGCCACAAGTCATTAATTCATCTGACATCCATTTGGGCCTAAATCTAGAGCAGTATTTCTTAGTTGGAACAAAAAGCCTAGTAGCTTCTAAAATTACTTCCTTGAATGCTTCCCACTTAGAATTTGCTATTGGTAACATCATCAGTTGGTCCCTCTGTATAGAATCTAAAAAATCTCTGAGACCACTGTAGTTGCTTTTACAAAAGCAAAAATCTTTAAGTAAATTCCACATGAGTAAACTGCGATCACTGCCACCCATTGGTTCCTTTATTTGTAAATTCTTAATGCATGAATAATCACTGCTGATAATCAGATCAAAAGTGTTACTACCTCTTGTTGCCTCTCTAACATGCTGTTGCAGAAAACATTCATCCAATAAATCCACAAAAGTCTTGCTAGTGTGCGAGTGACCATCTCATAAATTCCAGTCTATATCTGGGAAGTTAAAATATTCCCATTATAAGACATTCTGAATTACTGGCCCACTCTGTTTCTCTGTATAATTGTTCGTTGTACTCAACAGAGTCCTATAACTAACTAACTAACTATAACTAACTACATCAGAGGCCTATAACTAACTCCTACCCTCATTTTTGCTTTTCCGGTGTTTAAGTCACACCAAAATGACTCAACATTGCACTGTCCATCTGTGTCAACTGGATTCACTTCCTTAGAATTTTATGTGTTTCTTAACCAACTGCATAACCTCTCCTCCCTTTCTATCCTGTCTATCCTTTCTGTACACCTTGTACTCTCCAAATTCCAATTCTGCATTCCTTATATCTGAGTGGCACCAAGTCTCTGATATCCCAACAATATCCTCCTTGGATGTTCTAACCAGCACTTCAAATTCATCAAATTTATTTGCTGTACTCCTAGCATTAGTATACATGCACCCATTCTTACTCTTAGTTACTGTAACACAGCCCATGTATTTACTTGTTTCATGACCCCCAACAGTTCCTGAAATCCCCAGAAATTGGCTTTTTAAGGCTGCTGCTCATTCCAACAGAAGCAGTGCAAGAATCGTTTCCACCTCTGTCTGCAGATACTGTTAATCTATTAGTCTGTGAATCCCAGAAGCTGGCAGTTTTCCGACCCACCTAACATTGCCTCGGTAGCATCAGAAAACATTCTTGTACCCCTTCTATTTAAATGTATCCCAACAGGATCTAGAAAAGTTGGGGAGATGGGCTGAGAGGTGGTAACTGAAGTTTAACATTGACAAATGCAAAGTACTGCATATGGGTAGTAGTAACCCCAGAGTAACATACCAACTATGTGTTACAACACTCAAAGCAGTGAAGAATGAAAAAAGAACTGGGGTTTATTGTACAGGCAGATATGAAGTTTTCTGTGTGGTGCAGACTGGCTGCCAGAGCAGGTCATGCAATTTATATACAGGAATTGTAGTAGCAGAGATAAGGAGGTGATTATCCACTTGTATAAGGCGATGGTCAGGCCATACCTTGTGTACAGCATACAGATCTGGAGGCCTTATTTTAGGAAGGATGTAGAGCTGCTGGAATGATTAAAGAGAAGGGCAACAAGACTGCTGACAGCAACAAAGGGGTCCCTCTGCAAATTAAGTTCTGCAAATTGCAGCATCTGGAGACTAGGCACCTGTGAGGTGATCTGACTGAGGTGTATAAGGCCTTGAATAGGTAATGATCGATGCCGATGCCTGCTCAATGCTGGAGGCGCCTCCGTAGCCAGGTGGGAAGGAGCAGCAGTGCGTAGCACACGCTTCTTGATTAGACCGGGGTTCGAGCCCGTCACCACCAAATACGGAGGATGCGGAAAGGTCAGGGAATGACCACCGCATATCCCGGAGCAATATGGCCTTAGTTGCTAATGCTCCTAAAAACCAAATAACAACAACAACAACAGCTCAATGCTGATCAGATTCTTCCTCTTGCTCAGATTACAATCTGATGCGGAATAAACTCAAATTGAGAAAAGACAGTTGTAGAATGGATGTGCAGAAATTTGTCTTTAACCATGGGATAGTTGATTGTTGGAACAAACTTCCATCTGTCGTTGTGGAAGTTGATAGCGTAAATAAATTCAAGGAAGAAGTGGACAAACTTTTGAAGCAAATGGACGGATGAAATGGGAAGTTTTTTTTTTATTGGCTGATGCTGTTCTAAGCTTACTTTCTTGCATCATATTCCTCTGCTAATGCTAATGTAATTTCATAAACAATCGAACTTGGTTATAACGAGCATCAAGGGACTGACAAAATTTCCTTGTTATAACCATTACTCACTATATCAGTGATGAGTTATATCTATCTCCTATTTTTTTTTTAATTCTCAATAACTTGATAAAAAGATAGATTCAAAAAACAAAAGAATATTATTAGGGAGAAAAAAATAATATAAGTATATAGCTACATATTATTTGTATTAATATGCTTGTATTAATTACTTAAATACACTTAATATTAAACACAATTTATTTGTCTGTAATTTTAAAACCATACACTCAATACTAAACACAATTTATTTATCTGTAATGAAAAACAATACTAATTAATAATAAACATGATTTAAATTAGTCTTTTTATTTATGAATCTTAAAATTGATGTTTGTAACCTGGCACTTTCTAAAATTTTTTTTTTGGTTATGTTCTTTTCCAGTGCCGATATGTAAACATGTTTATTCTTCCACAATGTCAATACTGTTAAAGAAGACAAATGAAACTTTTTACACACTTCAACATTAATTGCACCACGTTCTAACTCACTAATAATTTTGACTTTTTTGCAAACCGACAGCCATTTTCTTTTGTTAATAGATATATTTCTGACGGAAGGGTTTGTTTCTAACTGATTTTATTTTAAAATGACAGTAAAGTGATCGGCATACAATACAAACAATTATCGTTTCCAAAATTCTTAGAAATCCCGAAATAAATTTATGGTTCAGTGAATACAAGACAATCTGTAAATAGGGTAATGTGACCATAGAAATTACAAGTGGAATGTCAATGCACTATTGTATAGCTCCCATTCCCGAAAAGACGAGGTGGCCCTTTCTGATGCAAGTGGTCATAAAAGTTAAGTCGTCCCTTTCATTTTTGTTTATTCCAAGAATTGGGTTTTTGCGACTACACAAGAAATTAAGAATGTTTGCATAGTTAGCATGCATTAGCAAGGTATATCGGTGAATACACTCATTATAACAGTGAGCGATTGTATGGGAATACACGTAAATTAAAACCATTATGGTCTTTTGTTCATTACAGCCGTGATCTCGTTATTTCCATGCTCGTTATAACCAAGTTCAACTGTAATTTCTTTAATATGTCCCAAAAGTATGGAATTAATGAAATTTTATCTATAATTTCCTATGTACACATGAAACAGACATAGTTTCCTACATGCAGTTCTTACACCTTCATTCCCATCATGAAATGTGTAGCATGCTTTCCCATTGGTATCATCATGCTATCTTATTTTGGTCATTATTAGTCTGTATTAATTGAAAGGAAGGGAAAGGATGATGTATTACATGGAAAGGAAGGGACAGAAGGAAATGAGTGAACATTAAATCTGATTTAAAACTGAGCAAAAGCATCACAAGATACATAACCATACATTGCAAGAAGAGATGCATAAGTTGAAGTTTTATCACATATTTGCATTTTTGAATGGTATTGTTATTTTCTTGAAGAAAAGCAGAACAGTGAAGACAATTCCAATTAGGCCACCTTTCACTACATACTCAGATGAAAACATCAACAAGGTTCAAGAAATTTTGCAACATGGTCTCCAAAGTAACAATTCAGATTTGGAACATTTTTTACTGTGGATTTGAGAAAATAAAATTGTGTGCAATTGGTTCTACATAGCTAACACCAGAACATCAGGAAAGTGTGCAATTTGTGCTCACTTCTGCAAGCTTCAGTTTGTAACAACAACTTCATTATTTCAATTACTGCTAGAGATGAAAGCTGGTGTTTTCTTTATGACCTTTCAACAAAACAACAATCAAAGGCAGAGGCAGCCTTATTACTTCCCTTGAAAAACAATTTGTGCTCAGAAATAAAGCAAAATTTCTGTTGAACTTTTTTTTTTTTTTAAGCATTAGCATTAGTTGAGGCATATGATGCAAGAAAGCAAGCTTAAAGAGCATCAGCAAAAAAAAAAAAAAAAAAAACTTTCCCATTTCACCCATTCGGTCACTCCAAATGTTTGTTTAGCTCAGACTTAAATTTATTTAAGCTATCACCTTCCACACACAACAGATGGAAGTCTGTTCCAGCTATCAACTATCTGCTGACTAAAGGCAAACTTCCGCACATCCATTATACAACTGTCTTTCCTCAATTTGAATCTATGCCCCCTCAGGTTCTTAATTTGAGCAAATGGAAGTAACCCATTTTTTTTTTTCGATGCAAAAGGAATTGGGTATTAGAGATTAATCCTCACAGATAAGATTTCTCTCAGATGTGGGAATCTTGAAACTAGTCCTCTTTCATGATAACACACCACATGCAGAGAGTGTATTGTCTATCCAGCAGTTTCACTGCCAAAAGATAAGTCACTCAGCTCCAGGCTTCTTTCTGTTCCTATAGGTGAAGAGGGCCATGATGAGCCATTGCTAACAGCAGGACATTCTGCACATTTCAGGAGCTGTGATAGTGTATGAGCAATATTCACAAAGATGCCCAAGAAACTTACTTCAAAAACCTACAATATTGGTTGGTTGGTTATCTGGTGTTTAATGGTGCACCAGCAGTTAAGGCCATAATGCCCCAAGTACCTGCAATATTAGAAACATTGCAATAATGCAGAGGATGGCTTGTTCAAAGAAGCAAAAACACCATTAGTTTGTAAGTACTTTCCATGATTTTTATAAGATCAGTCCTGGAACTTTTGGGAAAAAAGTTTGAAAATTATTTAAAATAAGCTTAAACTAAGAAGATTGCACAATTAAAGCATGTTTGATATATGACAGTTAGCATTAGCATTAATAGAGGCATATGATGCAAGAAAGCAAGCTCACATAGCATCAGCCAAAAAAAAAAAAAAAAAATTCACACAACCATTCCCTCTAAATGTTTGTCCAGTTCCTCCTTAAATTTATTTAACATATCAACTTCCATGACAGATGGAAGTTTGCCAGCAATTAACCACCCACTGGCTAAAGGCAAATTTCTACACATCTATTCTACAGCTGTCTTTCCTCAATTTGAATTTATGCCTTCTTAGGTTCGTAATCTGAACAAATGGAAGAATCCCATCAGAATTCAGCGTGCTCAACCCATTCATGGCCTTATACACCTCAATCAGATCACCTCACAGGTGCCTAGTCTCCAGCCATTGAAATTTGCAGAACTTAAGCTTCTCTTAGTAAGAGGATCACTTTATTCCCCTCACCAATCTTGTTGCCCTTCTCTGTACATGCTCAAGGAAATCTACATCCTTCCCAAAATGAGGCCTCCAGACCTGTACACAGTACTCAAGGTGTGGCCTGACCACTGCCTTATACAGAGGGACAATCACCTCCTTTTCCCTGCTAGCAAAATTCCTGTATATCATTGACAAAACCCCATGACCTGCCCTGGCAGCCTGTCTGCATTGGTCAGAAAACTTCATATCTCACTGCACAATTACTCCCAGGTCTTTTTCATTTTCTACCACCCTAAGTGTAGTACCACACAGTTGGTACGTTCCTCTGGTGTTACTTCTACCCATATGCAGTACTTTGCATTTGTTAATGTTAAACTTCAGTTGCCACTTCTGAGCCCATCTTCACAAATTTTCTAGGCCCTGTTGCAGTAGCACAATGCCATTAACAACCCTGCCAACATTTGTATCATCTGCAAACTTCGACACTAAGCCTGATATACCTTCATCAATATCATTGATAAATATACAAAACAACAGTGGACCGAACACTGTGGGACTCCACTAATAACATTAGTCCACGAAGAGCAGCAGCCACTAATTACCACCTTCTGTCTTCTCCCACTCAACCATCCTTTTATCCATTGTAGCAACTTACCCTTAATACCATTCAGCTCCAATTTGTACAGTAGTCTTCCATGCACAACAGTGTCAAAAGCTTTCCTGAAATCCAAGTATATGATATCAAAATTATTTTTTGCATTCAGTCCTTTGTAACCACATCATAATATCCAATCAAATTTGTCAGACAAGACTTTCCCTTTACAAATCCATGCTGTGTCTGAATTATTGCTGCAGTCTTGTATAGATGATCCTGCAATGCATCTTTAACCAGTGACTCCATTATTTTACCCGGAACAGAAGTTAAACTAACAGGTCTATAATTGCTTGTGTCGCCCTTTGATCCTCCTTTGTGAATTGGGGTCACATTTGCATATCTCCAGTCCATGGGTAATGTAGAGCTTCTTTGGACTCAGGAGAGGTTCCTGAGTCCAAAGAAGCTCTCATAATTATGGCTAAGGGTTTGCTTACTTCATTTGCTGCCTCCTTTAATATAACTGGATAGATCCCCTCCACCCACGGTGCCTTTTTTATGTTTATCTTCAACAATTTTTCCCCCACTCTCCTCTCATTATCAAGTCCAATGCCAACAAATACCTTCTTTTGTCTTCTCAACCTCCAACCCAAGCACGGTACTAAGTACTATAGGTTCTAATACCTCTCGTGTTTGGGGTTTACATATAAAAAAAAAAAAAAAAAAAAATCAAATGCTTGGATCAAGGAGAAACAATAAAAAAAAGTGACTAGTGACAGGTGCTGATGAAGTGACTGTAGGGTACTGGAAGAGGAAGTGAGTGAAAATCCCGATTTCTGGAGCGATTTTACAGGCCTTAGAATTTCATAAGAATTTTAACGAAGGGGAGATTGGCTGGATCGTTGATCATCGGAAAAAAAAGGTTTGGAGTTAGAAATCTGAACATCACTGGGGAAAAATTATCAGCTAGTATGGCAGAAACAGCAACTTTTACTGCTGAATTAGCAAAAATTATTCAAGAAGAAAATTTGAATTTGGATCAAATTTACAATTGTGATGAAATGGGCCTGAATTATAAAATGCTCCCATCCAAAACACTTGCAGCTAGAAAATAAAAATCAGCTACTGGTTATAAATGAAGCAAAGAGAGAAGGATGGTACTGGCATGTTTAAATTCATCCGGAGGGGGGGGGGCATAAGCTTACACTAACTCTCATTGGAGAGTCAAAGAACCCCCGAGCTTAAAAAATTTTAAATGTTTGCCTGTTAACTACGCAAATAAAAAAAAATGCATGGATGGATTCAAGTTTGTTTAAAACATGGTTTCATGAAGAATTTGTCCTTAGCACAAAAAAATATTTGAATGAAAAGAAACTTCCCCATAAAGCACTTTTAATTTTAGACAATGCTCCAACCCCTCCCATTTAGTGACATCAGAGCTCTTTTACCACCTAATGTGACATCTCTTCTTCAACCTCTAGATCAAAGTGTTTTGGAGACTTTGAGACACAACTATAGGCGACGTCTCTTAAAACATCTGCTTCAAAATCTTGAAACAGGGACCAAGTGTTGCTGAGAATCTTAAAAAAATAAACATCAAGGACGTTATTTACTGGTTGGCAGTAGCATGGAATGATGTTAAAACATCTACTCTTAATAAATCCTGAAAAAATATTTTATGCTCCCAAAATAAAGCCAACGAGAACAAGATGACAAATGAAGATGAAAGAGATGAGGAAACCCTTTTAGAACTAGCCAAAATAACCTTCCTGTTTCGGACACTCTTACTACAGAGGATATTAAAAAAAGTGAATGAATTCTGATGAACAACTGAAAATGACTGATGATGAGATCGTAAAGCTTGTTGATGAACAAAAAGATGAAAGTGAAGATGATGATGAAGAGTGCACATAAACTATAAAAAAAATGACACACATGGAAGGTCTAAATGTTACTGAGTCAGCTTTATGTTATATTGTACAGCAGGAGGATACACGCCTGCCAACGTTTTATTACTTAGGTGCCTACAAAATATAGCAGCTAAAAAGCAAGGGGCTTCTATGAAACAGAAATCCATTAAGGAATTTTTTATATGATATTAAGGTGTAGTGCTAATGACTGTAAGTGTACATTTTTATTGTCTATGACTTGTAATTTTTATACATGTACTATTTTTTTTTAATGTTTGTAATAAAACAGTTGTAAATAAAATGAAGTGTTTTATTGAATAATTTAAAAATCGTTACGTTCAATAAGTAGGTCTAATCTGAAAACGGAGTGTACATCATCACATTAATGTATTCAAATCCACTTTATTTAATAATAACTTACCAAATCTTCTGTGTTATCTGAGTTTTTTGATTACTCAAAGTTCCCTTGGTCCACATTATTCGGATAAACCAGTAAACTCTGCTAGTGAGACAGTCTACTGGCAGGGTTGTCAGTGTGACAATTACTATATAGGACAGTCCTACATGAAACTGAAGTGTAGGATATTCCGGGGTCACCAGATCAGATTACCTCACAAGAAATTATGTAGCCTATCACTGTACCTTGGAAGGACATGTGAATGACCAGCATAACTCTACCACATAGAGTGGTAATCAATGGACACTGCTCATCGTGGACTGATGTTATTAGTGGAGTCCCTCAGGGCTCAGTGTTGGGTCCATTATTGTTTTCTGTATTTATAAATGATATTGATGATGGTATATCGGGCTTAATGTCCAAGTTTGCAGACGATACAAAGGTTGGCAGGGTTGTCAAGGACACTACTGACACTATGCTGCTGCAACAGGATCTGGAAAGGTTGAGCAGATGGGCTGAGAGGTGGCAAATGAAGTTTAACATTGACAAATGTAAAGTACTACACATGGGAAACAGCAACCCCAGAGCAACGTATCAACTCTGTGGTACTACACTGACAGTGGTAGAGAATGAAAGGGACTTGGGGGTGGTTGTGCAGGGACTTGGGGGTGGTTGTGCAGGCAGATATGAAGTTCTCTGAGCAGTGCAGACGGGCTGCAAGAGTAGCTCATGGAGTATTGTCAATGATATACAGGAATTTTTCCAGCAGGGATAAGGAGGTGATTATTCCATTGTATAAGGCGATGGTCAGGCCACACCTAGAGTACTGTATACAGGTCTGGAGGCCTCATTTCAAGAAGGATGTAGAGCTGCTGGAACGAGTACAGAGAAGGGCAACAAGATTAGTGAATGGAACAAAGGGGTTCTCTTACGAAGAAAGGCTTAAGTTTTGCAAATTACAGTGTCTGGAGACTAGGCACCAGCGAGGTGATCTGATAGAGGTGTATAAAGCCTTGAATGGTTTAAGCATGCTCAATGCTGATGGGATTCTTCCTCTAGCTCAGAAAAATCACCTGAGAGGGCATAAATTCAAATTGAGGAAAGACAGATGTAGGATAGACGTGCGGAAATTTGCCTTTAGCCAGCGGGTGGTTGATTGGTGGAACAGACTTCCATCCCTTGTGGTGGAGGTTGATAGCCTAAATAAGTTTAAGGCTCAGCTGGACAGGTATTTTGAACGAACAGAGGGGTGAAGTGGAAGTGAGTTTTTTTTTTTTTTTTTGGCTGATGCTGCATAAGCTTGCTTTCTTGCATCAAATGCCTCTACTAATGCTAATGCTAACATCACAGTCATCAATAACAATGAAAATGAGTTTTCATCTGTTTTGGCCTAGATGATGTAATCCAGTCACTCTACAAACTGTTACAGGAACTTGGGAGGATAATCATCACTCTCCAAGACCCTCTAAGCAGATACCCAGTAATGATGGAGGTTGATTGGTACCCTGGCCAGATCTGCCTCTAGCCCATCCAAAAGTAACAGGAGAAGGCTGCCCCAATAACTTCTCCTTCCCCACTTCAGCTCCAAACATAAAAAAGGCTGCAAAGCTAACCACAAAAAACAGCCAACTGATTATGGAGTTTGATAACAAGAGCTCGAAGCACCAGCAGAAGCTCCCTGTACATTACAGCAGTGAACCACATCCATTCCATTCTACAAAACAGCACATGGCACACACCAACCAAGCAAGTCTTCCCACAGAGCAGCTCTCTATCAGTTTGGTTTCAACTAAGACCATCCACAATCAGTCAGTAACAACAAAAGCACTCTGTATAGAAGATCCAAGATTCTAACCAATCAGAAAGCCCAACCAGAGAACAGAACAAAACAATGGAATGCAATCTTTTGTTCAATATTTCAACAGCCAGTGATCAGGATGGTAGGCACTGCACCTGCTTCTGAAGAAGGTAAGTATTTTTGTAATTGTATTTATAGCCATGTCAATTCCAATCATGTAACATAATCTGTTCTCTGAAATATAATGCAGATCACTGCACTTAAATAAATGGTGAACTGCCACCCGTGTTATTATTATTTATAACAGTCTGATCCACATTCAAAAAGTAATATCACCAAACAATGCAATTAAGCATCGGTATAGGGTGATAAAGAAAACTTACATATATGAAATCATTTATTAAATTAAACCTTAATATCATTAATACACAAAAAGAAATTTTAAAAAGTGTTTAAAAATACACTTACGGCAGTCTGATCTGCACTTAAGGCATGATGCTGACTGAGTTCCAGTTCTACAATACAAAAAAAAAAAAAAAAAAAAACATATATCACCCAGTCAGTCTGCTTTCTGAAGCACTCCAGTGCTAAACACCTGTGTACAGTATACTTTTGGTGATTTTTATACATTTTTTATTTATTTCAATCTTAAGAATGACTGAAAAAATTTTCATTTTCAAATTATTTCTATTTGAAATAATTTTAGAGTATGCATCTCTGCATTCGATTTCTGTCTGTGAGAATACTTTGATCCCTCGAGTGGTGCTAGCCAAAAGTTGGCCGTCAAGCCTTGGGCTTATACTCACATCAGAGGCAACATCATTAAAAATGGCATCACAAAATTAAATCCACCATTTGTTTAAAATTAAGGCACCACATTATGACATCTGTGTTTACAAAACTACTGGTCTCACATCAGACAATGGATGGGCCAATTGGCAAATAAAGTATCGAATCAAGTGTTGTATGAAACAAAAACTTGCTATTAAAATATAGCTTTTAATGTGGGCTTAATCAGAGACTTTAATCCCAATACTGGGCTAAAGGTCAATTTACCTTTAACCCCTGATACCGAAATGTGTTTGTCCAACACAGCACAACAGGAAGAGGTTGTAGGAATACATTTCCTGAAATATTGCTATTGAAATAACATGCAATGTGGCCTGTGGATACATGCACTTGGTTCATTATGTAGCGCAATAGTACATACTCCATTAGCATCTTAAGCCATATTGCACTAAGCGCAATGTGGCCTTTGAGACACTAATATGCCATTAAAAACCAGACAAGAATAACAACTTTAAATAATTTAAAAACTGTTTACATCTCTTTATATGCAACTAAAGCCTTGAAGACCACTTTTGACTGCTATAAAAATGAGGATAAAAATTATCTCAAAGACGGAAACTAGATGAAGAGGTGTAATTATTTTAATGCCTACACCGAAATCCTGAACCCTTTACTACTATGTGGTGTGGAGAACAGGCTTAGAGGGGAACAAGCATTCTGTGTGTTTATCAGACACAGTCTGAAACACTGATGGATCCAACATCTTTCTATTTTAGAAGATTTAAGAGAATTCCGGTTGGCCTGCCTCCCTAAAATCCACTCATGCACACCTTCTCGTTGGTAAGCCCCATTACATCACTTTGGTGGCAACGAAAGTGTAGAGTGGTTCTCTTCAAGATGCCTCGTCAGGATGAAGAGGAAAAGACCAAACCCTCCAACAGTTAGTAAATATGACAACACAACAAAACAAATGGCCCTTAGTCCCCAGCAGCTTTCACTCTCCCTCTTACAGCAGCGAGAGGATCAGAGTGGAAGCAGAGGGTGCAAAGAATCTCTGAGTACAACCAGGCCGCCATGCACAGAAACAGAACTTGGCCTGTTACAATGTAAGGTCGCTCTTTGGTGAAGATTTATCAAGTTTTATCAAGTGGAAATCTGCTGTACACCAATGGTAACAGTGAAAAGAGTGAAGTTGGCTTTCTAGTCCATAAAGATATTAAAAACAACATTTTGGAATTTAAAAAAAAGTACATTGCCAAGGGTGTCAAGACTACTGCTCAGGATTTCTAAGAGGTACAAACTAAAGGTTATAATGATATATGCATCGAGCCATGATGATGAAGAGGTTGAAGAAATGTACACCGAAATTGAGAGACTTCTAGATGAACAGAAAACTGACTACACCACCATTATGGGGGACTTCAATGCTAAGGTTGGAAAGAGACAAAACAGCACAGAAATGGAAACTATAGGAAATTTTGGAATTGGTGAAAGAAATGAAAGACTTGTGGAATTTGTAGAATTTTGAGAAATGTCAATAATGAACACTTTTTTTTTTTTTTTTTCAAGAAAAGGGTGAACAGAAAGTGAACATGAAAGAGCCCAAATGGATTAACAACAGTGACGTAGCTACCATGTAGGCAGGCAAGGCAATTGCTCTGGGCCCTTTAGGGGCCTGGCATCTTTGGCTGTCTCCTGTTTTTGCAATTTTCATTAATTAAGTAGGGGCCCGAACATGTTCTTTGCCTCTGGGCCCGATAAAGGGTAGCTACGCTACCGATTAACAACTAATGAAATTGACTCCACCCTCACTAACAGAAGATATATTGTGAACCTGTCCTAAACAAGGTAAATGTTGGAAGTGATCACAGAATGGTAAGATGCACACTTCATATAGATGTAAGAAAAAAACTGACTCAGGTAAATAATATGAAGGTCTTTGAAATAACAGAAGAGGAGAAAAAGCAGCAGCATGTAGAGGAGAAAAAGCAGCAGCATGTAGAGGAGAAAAAGCAGCAGCATGTAGGAACTTAGGAACAAGTTTGAGCTTCTGCAGACCTTTCAGGACCAAGATATCGATGAGGAATACAACAACTTTCTGAATGTGATTAAGTCCAAAAAGAAAACCTATAGGTAAAAAGAAATCCAAAGAAAAAAAAATTAATCAAGATAATTTATACACGTCACAATGAACCGAGGATGACAAATGATGAGCAAGATAAACACAGACAAGGACAAAATTATAAAATCGAGTATATTGAGTTATGCTTTTTTTTTTTTTTTTTTGTTTTGTTATTTGGAGCATTAGCAACTAAGGCCATATTGCTCAGGGAATATGCGGTGGTCATTCCCAGACCTTTCCGTATTTGGTAGTGACGGGCTCGAACCCCGGTCTAATCAAGAAGCGTGTGCTATGCACTGCTGCTCCTTCCCACCTGGCTACAGAGGCGCCTTGAGTTATGCAAAGCCATTAGAAAGAGACTCAGAGAGGACAAGATTTAACACAAAAAAAGTAGAACAAGCATTAAGGGAAAATAAAGGACTTAAATCAGCAGTCATGAGCAGTAATACAGAAAGACAAATGATACTGAATCTGAAGAACAGTGATGGTGTACTCATAAATAGTAGAGAAGATAATTCAAATAGCAGAAGACTACTACAGAATTATATAAGGAGCAAGGGAATGATGCCAGCAGTGACATACAGCAGTGATGCCACCAATGACATACCTTCCTGATGAGGTAGAATATACATTGAAGAAAATTAAGAATCAAATCACCCGGGTGATGATGAAGTTACTGTAGAGTTGTTAAAATTAGGAGGAAAAGACCTCCTCTGAATCCAAGGTTGCTCTCATAATTCTGGCTAAAGGTTTACTTACCTCTTGTTTTCATACAAGTATCCCTTGGTTTACATGAGTTTCAGATAGTCATAAGAAGATTGCATACATGCAACGATATCTATCTGAAGTGCCTAAGAATAAACTATATTCTTAGGCACTTCAGAAAAAATCAATTCACCATAGCACATTTTTAAGAAATACAGTGGGCACCACTTAATGTGATCACTTTGGGACTCAGCTTAATTGATAACAATAACCAATTGAACAAAAATGCAGCTGTTCAGCACTGTTTATACATGTAGACTAGAAATGTGTATACAAAAGGGTAGAAGTGGACAGAAAGAAAACATTAAAATCAAGCAGTATTTTATATTGCTTGATTTTAATGTTTTCTTTCTGTTTAATTTGATTGTCCACTGTTCCTTTGAGAAGTTATGAATAAAAATGAAACTGTCAATGTTCCTGTAAATTGCAAATCATTAAAAACAAATAAAAAATATATATAAATCAAGAATTAGAAGAGGGTTAATGCTCTAATGTAAAACAGTCAAGTTAGTGGGCATAAAGACAATGTACTATCTTTCAAGTTGCTGGGGATCTCAAGAGCTGCTGGAAGTCATCATGAAAGAAGTAAGTACATGGGCTGTGTTAGGGTAACTAAGAGTAGGGAGTATAGTAAATAAATTTGATGGATTTGAAGTGCTGTTTAAAACATCAAAGGCAGATATTGTTGGGATATCAGAGACGTGGTGTCACACAGATATAAGGAATGCAGAATTGGAATTTGGGGAGTACATTGTGTACATAAAGGAGGATAGATGGGATAGGAAGGGAGGAGGAGTTATATTGTTAGTTAAGAAACACATAAAATCTATGGCAGTGCATCCAGTTGACATTGGTGGACAGTGCAATGTTGAGTCAGTTTCGTGTAACATAAGCATTGGTAAAGCAAAAATGAGGGTAGGTATATATTATAGGCCTAACGACTCCGATGCGTACAACGAACAATTATACAGAGAAATAGAGTGGGCCAGTAAATCAGAATGTCTTATAATAGGGAATTTTAGCTTCCCAGATAATGAATGGAACTTGTGAGCTGGACAGTAGCAAGATTTGGTGGATTTATTGGATGATTATTTTCTAAAGCAGCATGTTCCAGAGGAAGTAATACTTTTGATCTGATTATCAGCAGTGATTATTCATGCATTAAGAATTTGCAGATAAAGGAACCACTCAGGGCCAGATTTAAACTTGTTGTGACCCTAAGCCATAAGTTGCATGATGCCCTTCTCTCTCTCTCTCTCTCTCTCTCTCTCTCTCTCTCTCTCTCTCTCTCTCTCTCTCTCTCTCTCTCTCTCTCTCTCTCTCTCTCTCTCTCTCTCTCTCTCTCTCTCTCACAGTTCATCTGTGACAATATTAAGAAAGGATTTTGAGACCCTAAGCTGTACCTTGTTTAGCTTATGTGTAAATCCGCCCTGGAACCACTGGGTGGCAATGATCACAGTGTAGTGATGTGGGATTTACTTAAAAATGTAACTACAATTAAGACTAAAGGGAAAGGTTTCTGCTTTCATAAAGGTGACTACAGTGGTCCTAGACAATTTTTAAATTCTGTACAGTGGGAACAATGATGATGTTACCAACAGCAAATTCTAAATGGGAAGCATTCAAGGAATTAATCTTGAAAGCTACTAGGCTTTTCATACCAACCAAAAAATACTGTTCCAGGTTTAGGCCCAAATGGATGTCAGATGAACCAATGAGACTTGTGGCACAGTATAAAAATGACACATAAATTATCAAGCGACACAGAAACCTATGGTAAATATAAGCTAGTCTGTAATGAAGTCACAAAGGAGATTAGACAAGTGAAGGCAGATTATGAGAAATCTTTGAGGAATTATGAGAAATCAAAGGATGCAAAAAAAAAAAACAGCAAAGAAGTTATATCAACTCTAGAAGGAAGGGGATGAATCAAATTGGTCCACTTGATATGAATGGTTCGACTGTTGATGATACTACTTAGATAGCTGACAAACTGAATGAGTATTCTGCATCTACATTCACACATGAGGAATTCTGTAGGGAAGTGGAGGCCAGAAGTTTATCAAACTCTAACAGGGAGCTAAATGATTTTGTAATAACTGATAGGAAAGTGGAGAAAAAATTGTTGAAGTTAAACACAAGAAAGGCACCTAGGGTAGATGGGATCTATTCAGTTATATTAAAGGAGGTGGCAAAGGAAGTAAGCAGACCTTTAGCCATAATTATGAGAGCATTGTTGGACTCAGGGGAGGTTCCCACAGACTGAAGATGTGCAAATGTATCTCCATTTCACAAAGCTGGATCTAAGGGTGACACAAGTAATTCCAGACCGGTTAGTTTAACTTCTGTTTCGGGGAAAATAATGGAGTCACTAGTTAAAGAAGCACTGCAGGATCATTTATATAAGACTGCAGTAATAGTTAAGACACAGCATGAGTTTGTTAAGGGGAAGTCTTGTCTGACAAATTTGATTGGATAATATGATGTGGTCACGAAGGAACTGGATGCAAAAAATAATTTTGATATCATATACTTGGATTTTTGGAAAGCTTTTGACACTGTTGCACCTGGAAGATTACTGCACAAATTGGAGCAGTATAGAATTAAGGGTAAGTTGCTACAATGGATAAAAGGATGGTTGAGTGGAATGGTAATGAATGGGTGTTCCTCTTCGTGGACCAATGTTATTATTGGAGTCCTGCACAGTTAGGTGTTGGGCCATTGTTGTTTTGTATATTTATCAATGATATTGATGAAGGTATATCAGGCTTAGTGTCGAAGTCTGCAGATGATACAAATGTTGGCAGGGTTGTTAATGGCATTGTGCTACTGCAACAGGACCTAGAAAATTTGGGAAGATGGGCTAAGTGGCAACTGAAGTTTAACAGACAAATGCAAAGTACTGCATATGGGCAGCAGTAACTCCAGAGAAATATACAAACTGTGTGGTATTATACTCAGGGTAGTGGATAATGAAAAGGACCTAGAGTAATTGTGCAGTCAGTTATAAAGTTTTCTGAGATATATAGAGCCTCTCCCCCCCTGTCAGATATTATACTAAGTTGACACCTGTATCAAGGTACGCAGTCATGAAACAGCCATCACAATGATGCCAGTTTTAAACAAATAGGAAATTTGTCTTTTGCTGATGTTATTTGTTTTAAAAATATTAACTTAGGTTTATTGGAAACAATACCATCTCTAATGTCAGTAAAGTCCAAACCAGCTGGCCAGCTTTCTGCTGTCATTAATGGAAAGATCAAAAGATCTCCAAAGGCAGAAATTTAACATACAGATGCATATACTTTTCAAATTTGTCTTACCAAATCTTGAATAACAATAAAACTAAAACTGATATCTCCTAATTATGAACCAGATTATCATGGTCATTACCACAAATCTAAATGTTGTAGGTGTTGATGGTAATGATTAAAAATACAGGTGTCCAAATTTAAACAATCAAAATTTCATTTTAATTTGATTCATCCTCATAATAAACATAAATATTTAACAAAATGCACATCTTTCAGAAATTCTATCGAAAAATCAATCTAACTGCGAAGAATCACAACAACTACTTGTAGTAGTAGTTGTGATTTTTCACTGTTGGAATAATCTCTAACAAAAGTGACTAACAGAAATAAACATTACTCACTCATTTCAAAACATTTAGTAACACTGAATTTTCAACACAGTGATATTGCTCTGCATTCTTTTTTTAAAGAATAAATTGATTATACTGCTGCTTGATTATATAACTTGCATTTATTTTTCCATTTTGTATCTGTAGTATTACTACAATATTTCTGGATGGAACAAACCCACAAAAGATAAATAAACATCTCTAATTTACAAAGATATCCAGTCATATAAACCACAAATATAAAAGACCAGAGGAGTTTACAAAGAGAATATAAAATAATATACAGGCACATATACAGTTAATTATATAAAAATAGTAGAATATATTAAACATAAATATTCCGTTACAAACATAAATATCAAACTTACAAGTGTTAAACTTACAAATAATTATAAACAAAATTATAATTTATTAAGCCACATTTATATATGCAATTAATAACAGAGATAACAGAAACTGAGCTATAATACAAAATACAATACATCAAAAAAGTAGCATTTATTCCATTACAAGAATTTTGTGGAAGGTTTCAATTTCATACTTTTTATCATTCTGAAAAGATGAAAGATTAATATTAAATGCCCTAATAAGACCAAGGATTGGTCTTGAGGCAAAAACCTATCTAGAGTTTTTCAAGTAGTACCAGAGAGGGTTTGGATGTGATAATTCTAGGGGGAATATGCTGGCTGATTCCACTCTAAATTGATATTGACTATTTCTAGTTATATAATTTAGTAAAGGACAATGCAGATTTTGAGCTGATAAGTAATATAAGGTCATGAAAACCCCAACTTTCAGGACAAATGGGTTCTGGAGATTATGTAAATAAAACCAGATTTAAGGATAGCCCATTTTAGGAACTAATGCTCAACAACTAGAAGTTTCTTCAGATTGAAACAATTGCAGAACCAAACCAAACTTCAGCCTACACTGATTTATTAAAATATTGTTATGCAAATAAGCACAACACAGATAATTTTTATAATAGGAAAAGAGCATGATGGCTTAAACTGTATAATACAGGGACAGCTGCATTCCTTTCAATAAATACTATGGTAGAAGTCCCTCTTAATTAACCTTCACATAACCAACACTTTCCCCCTTTACTCTTTAAAAAATATTTGTTTGATTTCTGTGGCAGTGTGCTGTGGACACTAGTCCAGTAGGCTTACAGGTGGTAGGCTAGTGTGATATGCTATGCCTGTCTGTTGAGTAGTATTCTTCCCAAGGGGTAAGTTGTGGTTTGTTCCAAACCATGTTTGCTCCAGTAAAATTACTGTAATATTAATTTGTGATAATTTGCCATTTATTACAAATTAATTTGTTATTATTAATTAATTTATTAATATTGAATTAATATTAATTTTTGTAATATTTAATTAAATTACACACTATAATTACAGTATGTAATTTAATTAAATATTGTTCAAAGGATTCTGCACTCAATTTGTTTTACAAGGTAGTAAAGTTCTTGCTCCACTTTAGAGAGAAAAAGAGAAAAATCAGAGATAGCAAACAATGCATTTTGGCTGTAGTTTATGCAAGAGAGAGAGATCACTGAACTCCAATCAGCAGATGCATAAAAGCAACATCAAAGAAAAGAAATGGTCTTATATCAAATTTCTTTGATATAAGACCATTATATTACACACTTTCAGACTGTTAGATAAGAAGAGAAACACATGGATTAGGCAGCAAACTCAAGTAAAGGACATTCTTATCAAAACTAAAGAACTAAAATGGTCTTGGGCAGGACACATAGCTCGAAACATGATGACAGATGGACTAAGAAAATAACAGAATGGTACCCAAGAGGAGCTAGAAGAAAACCTGTAAGACAAAGGCGGAAATGGATTATGAAATTCATGAGTTTTTGGGTAGTAAATGGATGGCCAGTGCTCAAAACAGAAGGAACTGGAAAGTTGCTGGAGAGGCCTTCATCCTGCAGTGGATTGAAAATGGCTGATGATGATTACACACTATAATATATCAAAGAAATTTGATATAAGAAATTATAGTGTGTAATATAGGCGGTCATATATCAAATTATTGATATAAGGCCACCTATATCTTATATCAAATTATTTATTGAATAAAAATTTTTACAGCAAGTAATGGATGGATGAATGTCAAAAAACAAAGGAATTTGTGTACTAAGTATTAGCATGGAGAAATTATCCACTGATCAGACTGTTGCTCAAAAATTTACAAAAGATTTAAGGTCATTTATCAACTGAGGAAAATTTTATTGGAGAGCAACTCTACAATACAAAGGGTACTAGGAAAGTTTTGCAATACAGCTTTGTTTATTTAATTTTTTCAAAGTAATTTCCTCTACATTCAATACACCTCTCCATCCTCCGAAACCAATCTTTAAACCAGTTCTGCCAAGTTTCACTAGGGAGTAAAGCACACTCGTTGTCCCAAGCCCGTAGAAGGTCCTCATCACTGGAAAACCGCCTCCCTTTTAGCTTCATTTTCACATGCGGGAACAGTGCAAAGTCGCAGGGAGCAAGGTCTGGTCTGTAGGGAGGGTGCTCGAGAAGTTTCAGTCCTGTCGTGGTCAAATATTCAGTGCAGGCTTTGGCGCAGTGAGCTGACCATTATCGTGATGGAGGTACCAGGTGTCCATTCTTGACTTTGGCCGCAGGTTCTTCATAGATCCAATGACTTTAGGCAGGCATTGTTCAGTATACCACTTAGCTGTGACTGTCTTCTGCGTGTCCAAAACGACGTGTTCCACAATTCCACTCGATTTGAAAAATACAGCTATCATTTTCTTCTTTACAGATCGGTATTTTCTGACAATTACGGGTGTGTCATCATCATCAAAGACCCAAACTTTGTTTTGAGCCTTGGTCAGCAGATCGTAATAGTACAGCCAAGTCTCGTCACCTGTCACGATGTTGTTCACATACCGAGATTGTCCCTTATCAAACTTTTTTAACATCTCCCGGCACCAAGTCGCACGTCGTGTCATCTGCTCTTCAGTCAGGTGATGCGGCACCCAGAGAGAACAAAGTTTCTTCACGTGCAAATGATCTTGCAGAATCGAACGAATTGCTGGTGCATTTAGGCCCAAAGTATCCTCTATCTGTTGGTAGGTCACTCACCTGTTTTCGTCAAGCATTTTCCTCACAGCAGTAAAGTTTTCCTCCGTAACTGACGTTCGTGGCCTTCCCGGCCTCTCAGAATCCTCCAGAGTGAAATTTCCCCTTTGGAATTCTCTATACCACCTGAATATCGTTGTACGATGTGGACAATCATCATCTAGTGCAAGAGTCATTTCTTCTAAGCACTGGTCTATGGTTAAACCACGCACGAAATTATACCACAAAACTGTCCTTATCTCATTTCGTGACCACGATGCCATCGCAAGCACTTTACACTCTCACTACTAATGAATAACTGAGCCCATCGACTTGGCGCGGCAGCTACTATGCACGTATGAACGTGTCTCAACATGCAGCAACAAGCAGCTTCCTGTGATTCATTGTTGCGTCATATTGCAAAACTTTCCTAGTACCCTTTGTATGGATGAAATAGGTTGAAATTATAAACTATTACCTAGAAAAACAATGGCAAAAAAAGCAGAGCCTATAGTACCAGGATACAAAAAATCCAAAGAGAGAATCATTGTGGCCTCCTCCAGCAAAAAAAATGGAAC
This sequence comes from Mastigoproctus giganteus, assembly GCF_048544385.1. Classification (NCBI taxonomy): domain Eukaryota; kingdom Metazoa; phylum Arthropoda; class Arachnida; order Uropygi; family Thelyphonidae; genus Mastigoproctus; species Mastigoproctus giganteus. The sequence continues at coordinate 77,428,478 of NC_143582.1, forward strand.
TCACAAACTGATGGTTTTTGTTGTTAGTAAATCGACTATTCCTGGAGCTTTTAAACACAAATTTTTATCTTTACCAGTTTGCTACCACTCACAAAAATCAGCTTGAATGTACGTTGCATTATTCAAAAAAATGTTTTAAATGTTTTTTTTTCATGAATTTATACCCTCTGTAAAGAAACTGAAGAAAATAAACTCATCTGAAAGGGCTATCACCTTTCTAGATAACACTCCTTCACATCCCAATTGTGAGCAGCTTAAAGAAAGAGGCATAAAGGCCAAGTTTTTACTACCAAATGTAACATTCTTGATTCGGCCTATGGATAAAGGAATTCTAGGATATCTAAAGAGACGACATTGGTGAAAGTTTTGAGTTAAATTTTGGAAAAAAAAAAAGGACGACATGAATGCAGGCTTTAAAGGCTCACTAAAAGTTATCAACATCAAAGATGTGTTTATAATGAAAGTTCTGAACTACAAGAAGATTGTGCAGAACACAGTTTAGTAACTGGTTTCTGTCATACACACTATGACAGAAATAGATATATCTAATATGAAGTAGAGAACGAATCAAATCCAGACCCAAAAATTTCTCATGCAAAAGCTAGAAACACCCTAAATATACAGCTTTACATTAGATAGTATGAATCAGAGCTGTACTACTCAATATGTTCTACGTTGATAATAATATTAGTAAAATAATAAGAGGAGTTTACCTCAATATTAACTCAGTTCGTGCTTCTTGTTCAGCAGCGTCAGAATTAGCCTTTCATGCCATTAACGAAAAACATACTTTTTTATTTAACGAGGCCAAAATACTTAACGTTCAATGTAATTATACGCGACTATTAATTGCAGAAACCGTTGAAATTAAATTACACGAGAATTCGGTTAATGTTCGGCGGCCATATTTGATCTCCGATGCGTGAACCTTTACGCGCATGCGCGAAGACAAACAAATAATCTCTATTTAAGTATCAGGTTTAACCCGATTCGGTAATTTTCATTCCTGTGATCACAACATACGGTCGAAAAGCATTGTCAGCTTCAGGAAGGAAAATCGTTTTGAATATTTTTGTTTGATTCTTTTAATTGCGTTAATTTGATTTTTAATTGTTTTATATTGATTTGAAATGTGTTAAATTGCTTATTTAATTATTTATATTTTACTCTAATGTACCGGTAAGTTGTCGATTTTTTTCGTTTTTTCCGTTTTAATTTCTGGAGGGTATCATACGGAAGTGTTCTATGCACTATATTGAGGTAAACTCCTCTTATTATTTTACTAATACAGCTTTACATTATACTGAACAACAGCCTAATTTGTCAACAATGTGATGTTTATAAAAAAGTATAGGAGCTATGCTACAAAAATCTCATTTCATCATCTAAACAGATTAAAACTACTGATTTTACATAAATAAATGTATATGTAGTGAAAATAAAATTTTTAAGGTACATATATTTTTATGATTTCCTGCTCTAACCAACTTTTTCAAATAACTGAACAACTAGTGGTCCCAATCATATCAGATAAGAGGGTTTTTACTGTATTTTATTTCATGCATTCATAGTGCAAGATGAGAAAGGCTAGTCTAAAGATATGGTACACATGTGTACATATCTTTACACTATGTATGTGCAGCAGAAGCGGAACAGAATGAATGCTTACCAACTGCATAAGAATAGCACTGGCACTTGCAATCAGGTTTCTATGAGTAAGTATGACACCTTTTGGATTCCCTGTAGTACCACTAGTAAAGCAAACAGTACAGATATCAGATGGCTTTGGAGGCTGAAATAAAAATAAAAGTAAGTGAAACCAAAAGCATAATTTAATGTTGATATTAATACATAATCTGAAAATAAAAATAAAAAAGAGGATTTAACAAACCATAATATAATATTAAAATAATATTATCTTATGGGGGAGGGTATTTCAAAATAATGAGGGGCAGTCAATAAGTAAAAGTAAAAGTAAGTAAATTGCAGCCATTATCAACCCACTGCAGGATGGAAGCCTCCTCAACAATTCATGCTGAGGGAAATGGACCATAATCTGCCACGCTGGTCCAGTGCAGGTTGGCAGATCGACCGTATTTAGCAGTCAGGGGCTTGAACCCCGGTCTACTCAAAGAATGTGTGCCGCTGCACTCCCGCTCCTGACCACTCGGCTACGGAGGTCAATAAGTATTTGCCATCAACTAGAAATATTTGAGTTAGGGATGTGATATTACACACACACACACACACACACACACACACACACACACACACACACACACACACACACACACACACACACACACACACACAGTGTATCATAACATGTGGGACCCACTTCAGAGATGGATTTAGGACCTAAAAACAATAAAAAAAAAGTTCATATAAACATAGGTCTTACTTTCCTTGTTTCCAAGTATCAGCCGTTTTTGTGTTCCAGCAACTATCTGCTTATAAGAAATGCTCAAAATGACCACTGTGTGCCTGAATACAAGCTTGCAAACACCTCATCTTAGACCTCCTTACCCACTCAAAAGTTCCAGGTGTGTCAGATTTGCTGTTCTGGTGCTGATGGGTCTACCACCATCTGAAACTGATTTTCTAAATGAAACAGTGACTAAGGTAAAGAAAGCCAACATGAGAACCATAGCAAACTTCGGGAAACTTACCGGACAAACTTGTTTCCAGCTACCGTAGTTTCTCCCTACATTCTCGGTAAACAGATGGTGGTGCTATAGGTAGTAGCAGTAGAAGTCGATAATGATATGGTGATTAGTTTTTTCTCATTACTAAAAGCAGATTATTGGACTTCATGAGTGTAATGCCTCTGCAGCTGAAATTTACTTATGGGTACACCCTCCAGATTGCCTCAGTCTTAGGGTATTTATCCCCCCACTTCCTGCTGTTTTTAAATAGGAAAACAACTTCTACAGATGGTGTACGTTATAAGTAGTGGTAGTAGAAGTCGTTTTCCTATTTTAAAACGGGGGGGGGGGATAAACACCCTAAGGCTGAGGCAGTCTGGAGGGCGTACCCGTAAGCAAATTTCAGCCGCAAAGGCATTACACTCATGAACTCCAATAAACTTCTTTTAATAATGAGAAAAAACTAATCAATACATCGTTATTGACTTCTACTGCCACTACTGATAATACGCACCATCTGTTTACTGAGAATGCAGGAAGAAACTGCATTAGTGGGAAACGAGTTTGTCCGGTAAGTTTCCCGAACTTTTCCGTGGTTCTCGTGTTGGCTTTCTTTAACTTCGCCTAAACAGTTTCTGCAACACGTTCATGTATTCTCTGAAAGGTATTCTTATTTGGCACATGATTATTAGAGAAGTTTACATACATTAGAGAATGTTTACATACATTTACATTACATTACTGCATACATTAAAGAAGTTTACATACATTTACATTACATTACTGCATACATTAGAGAAGTTTTCTGCATACAGACATCTTGCCTCGGCTGCACTGCATCTAGCAAGTGCATATATGAGATGCATGTCTGCCACCTTTCGATTTGAATACACCTACATTATTATAGCAAATGCACAGTATCAAAATGTTAATAACAAGCTCCAAATGTAGTACCCTTGACAGGAGAACTAACTGAAATCACTAAAATCTTGCTTACATAACTATGTAAGCAAGACTCTCTATGAGATATCAAGCATTGTTTGTAGACAATTGAATGGAGCCAGCTATGATAACTCAGTTTGTGGAAGGAATTGCTGGAACACAAAAATGGCTGTAACTCGGAAACAAAATCGTACCTATGTTTTTTAATTTTTTTATTGTTTTTAGATCCTAAATACATTCCTGAAGCGAGTCCCACATGTTACGATACACCATGTATATATACATATACAGGGAGTCCTCGTTATCTGAGGATAACTGGCTTCCAGAAAATTCCACTTAAAAAGGACCAAATTTCTGTAATGTATATTATGTACTCGCACATAGTAAAAAGTGGATTGAAGGAACTGAAAAATGAGACAATTATTTTATTAGACATTTTTTTATTATATGTTGGACACTGCAAGATTAAGTAAAGTTTATTGATGTTACATTGTTTTTCAGTTTTACAAATAAAGAATGAATCCAGAGTTGTTTTTTCATGCCATATTTTTTCAGATAAAATTGTGTCATAGCATTTAGTTATGTCTTTAACTTTGCACATAACTTTTGCTGTGCAATCATGAAGAGGGTCGTTCTCACAAAAATATTTAAGCATTTGGTCAATTTTCTCAAGGTCTTCCTTTAATTCTTTAATTGTCAAATCCTAGTAACTGTGGGGACTTGGATAATGAATACTCAGATACTGGGGAACCCCTGCATATGTATACTTCAGTTACTGAATTAAAGCCATGAATATAGTGAAAGGCAATATGATGGAAAAGAATGAGGTCTGATCTGTTCTAAAAAATTTCTTCATTTACAAGACAAAGAAGCAAAACAAATCCATGAGGAGATGAGAAAGCTGTATATGGGGAGGATTACCAATCACACAAGACTGTGAAAAATAGGGAAAACAGTTCAGCTGTGGATGAAACAGTGTGCAAAAATGACCCAAGAGAAGGAAGACCCACTCTGCCACAGACCTTGCCATAAAGTGGAACAGCTAGTGCTTGAAGACAGACATCTGACTATAAATTTTACAGCAAATGAAGTGAACATTAGCCATGAATCTGTTTGCCCCATAATGCACAAGTTTATGTGCATGAAAAAGGTGGCAGCCGATGAATTCTGAGATAGTTGAGACCTCCTCAATAGTGTCACAGGAAGGTGTTCCAAACACCAAACAAGTGAAGCTTTGTAGAGAGAGAATGTTGATGATTTTTTTTTTCCTGAGTTGTGATGATGGACAAATGCTGGGTATATCACTATAACCCAGAGAAAAAACAGATGAGCACACAATAGAAACATTCATCTTCTCCAACCCAAAAACTTCAAAGAAATGTTTCCATTGTCTACCAACAGAATCACGCTGCCAGTATTCTAGGACTCTAAAGATAACGTGTATCTTACACATTATCTCTCAAAAGACAACAGAATTGCTGTGGATTTTTTATTATTATTTATTGTATTAGCAGCCCTGACCAAACTATGGCAACTCTGCTATGTATATTGTGATGATACCATATTGATAAAGGCCAATAAATAATGTAGCAAGCTACCTTAAGTTAGGAGGTAGACATTCAAAGATGTCTACCTCCTAACACTGTTCCTGTTCACAAGGTTGCTCTCACAGTGAACTTTGCAACTGGGTGTGGGTATGAAAATTTGCAGTACCACCATATTCTACTGACATCTCACTTTCATACTTCTTTCTCTTCACAAAAATGAAGAGCCATTATGGGACAATTGATTTCAGACTGAGGAGGAGGAAATAATGAAGTGGAAGGCTTGTTTTCTGCTCAAAGTGAGGAGTTCCATTCAAGAGGCTTGAAAGAGTTTATCCATAGATGGTAAAAATGTGTAGCTCTAGAAGGATGAAACTATCAGATAAGTTTCAAATGACTTCTTCCTCTTTTTTTCTTTCTCTTTTTCTTCCTCTCCATTGTCACTCTCCGTAATTTTCTCCAACTTTTGAAGCTCCTCTGTTGTTAGCTCACGCCCATGAGCATCAATAAGGTCCTCCACAACCTCTTCGCTAACCTCCAGACCCATTGATTTACCAAGAGTGACAATATCATTTATCAAAGCACCATCACCTTCAAATCCATCAATGCTATGGATAATTAAAGGCCAGATGTTTTCAAAGTGAATTTAAGCACCTGGTGGAAATGTCATTCCAAGAACTTACAATCAGCCTCATACAATCCAGCATGTTCAACTTCGACCTCGAAAAATCTTTGAGGTTGTTGTTAGGAGCATTAGCAACTAAGGCCATATTGCTCCAGGATATGCAGTGGTCATTCCCTGACCTTTCCGCATCCTCCATATTTGGTGGTTACGGACTCGAACCCCGGTCTAATCAAGAAGTGTGTGCTACGCACTGCTGCTCCTTCCCACCTGGCTACGGAGGTGCATATATGCCTGCACAATTACCTCCAGGTCCTTTTCGTTCTCTACCACTGTCAGTGTAGTACCACAGAGTTGATACGTCACTCTGAGGTTACTGCTTCCCATATGTAGTACTTTACATTTGTCAATGTTAAACTTCATTTGCCACCTCTCAGCCCATCTGCTCAACTTTTCTAGATCCTGTTGCAGCAGCGTACTGGCATTAGTGTCCTTAAGAACCCTGCCAACCTTCGTATCATATGCAAACTTGGACATTCAGCTTGATATACCATCATCAATATCATTTATAAATACAGAAAGGTTACTGTTGATTATCTTTCTCATAATTATATACAACTTTGTTGAAGTTGTCGATTAATGTATAGTCAAAGCACAAGCACATACTAAAGGAAATTGTGTACATCTACATGTTAATTTCCTATTGTTTTTGAATAGAATCGTAGTTGCTCATTTTATAATAAGTACGGATTGACTAGGTAAATGTTTATCTTTCACATATCGTTTATAATGAGATTGAAGGTTATGTCCTATTTTTGACTCAGGAAATTTCATTCATACTGTTTTAATTGTTTCATCGTCCTCAAATTCAAAATATACTAAAGTACCAATTGCACCGTTTACCAATCCATCGACCACATATATATTTGTAGTAATCATGTATGGTTTTCCTTTCAATAATGGTAGAATGCATGGAAGTCCTAAAGTTTCAGTCATTGACATTTTATGAATTTTATTTTGCATACTTGCTAATTGTTCTTCAGAATGATATCTATGATATAAATCTTGTGCAACCACTTCATGGGTTTCATCTGCAACTAAAGCATTTGTAGATTTAAATGCAATTTGCAAATTTTTTTCAGTACACATTCGCATAATTTTTATTGCCATATATAGCAAATGTTGGAGAGTTACTCCACAACGATCAGATCTACGAATTTCACTTGATGCCAGCATAGAGGGAGTAATTTTCAATCCATTTTTAAATTTTCGTGCATGTCCCAAATATATAGCTGGAAAAGAAAGTTTTTCTGCAGGTATATCAAACATGAAACTTGTTGGAGATGATTTCTGACCCGGTGCTATACATAAATATTTATCTTCAGACCATAATAATGTTTGTTGTTGAATTAACAATAGTTCATCATCATTATTGACAGGTTCCATAATTTCATCTGAATGTTCCTGTTCACTATCATATTTGCCCCAAGAAATCGTCACTCATTTTTTATGCCATAGAATTTATATAAAGGTGAATTTATCAAATATTGTAACCATATTTTCACTATTTTCTTCTGCACACACCTTTGTAGATATGACGATTTCTGTATGAGCCTTCGTTTTATATGTACATTAATGGCATAATCCTCATCTAATTCTCTAGGTAATTGATGAACCATCGTATTTACGTTAACTGGTACATTTATTACTTGTCCAATGATCCCATATTGTCCATGTTCATAACGTAAATGACGAATTTGCATAAAGGGTAATCGTGGTGATATCAAACGCTCAGTTACAACATCCAGTGGAGGCAAATGAGTAGGAATTGGATATATAAGTCCATTTGATGTGGCCATAGTTGGTATCCGTGCCTCTTTTAATGAAATACGACATGTATTACACGTCGTGAAAGTACTTAATTCTTGTAAATGAAATTCATTTTGAAGTAATTCATAGGAAGTTGTTGGAAATGGTTTCAAATTTAACTGAAACCATAAACAATCACAAACATTACAACCAAATCCAAATGGGTTTTTGTATTCTAGTTTTTCAAACTCACTATCAGCTCGTGTAGACACTATAGGGATGTAATCAGGAACCTCATTATTAGCCATTTCTAATTTCGCTTTTTTTCATGCACGATATTCCTTCATTCATTCTGCTAGAGTTTTAGATTCCTGATAAGTATCAGGCATAGTAAAACTCTGTGGTTGAATTTCATTATGATTCGAAATAGTTTGAAATTCTAATTTCCTTTTCTTCTGTTCACAACATTCCTTCATTATTTCAGCTCGAGTTTTTTGGGTGCAGTCTGAGAACTCTCAGGGATAACGAAACACTTATTGAATTTCATTTGGATTCACATTTATGTCCAACTTCCCTTTCTTTCTTTCACGATATTCCTTCGAATGCTTAGAATGGGCTGTAGGTTTTGGCACAGTAACTCGCGTATTAATCATTATGCTGATATAACGGTATAACGTAGCACGTCACTGCACAATTGGACTTGTTGCATCACTGCACACAACAAGTACAATGGATGTGCATCGGGTTTTGTGATGATTTCTAGGTAATATAACACTTTTTTTCCAAATAATGCCAGTAAAAATGTTTTTAACATCAACAAGTACAGGTCAGTGCTGGAAAAAAATCACGAGTTAAATTTGAAAGTGTCTGCAATTCTTCCCAGACACGATGGGAGGGAGTATATGATGAGAGCCATGTCAATCAATTCGGCCATGGAGAGATTGTGCAAGGCTCACGAGGTAGGATTTTTTTCAGCGTGGTCTGTGCTTGCTGACAGGAGAGACTGCTTCTACAGGAACGGGATACACTTAAATAGAAAGGGTGCAAGAATATTTTCTGATGCTATCGAGGCAGTGTTAGGTGGGTCGGAAAACTGCCAGATTGAGGGGGGGATTCACAGACTAAAAGATTAACGGTAGCTGCAGGCAGAGGTGAAAGTGATTCTTGCACTGCTTCTATCGTAACGAGCAGCAGCCTAGAGAGCAAGTTGCTGTGGACTTCAAGAGCTGATGGGAGTCATCATGGAACAAGTATATACATGGGCTGTGTTAGGGTAACTAAGAGTAAGAACAAGTGCATGTATACTTGCATGTACACTAATGCTAGAAGTATAGTAAATAAAATTGATGAATTTGAAGTGCTGATCAAGACATCAAAGGCAGATATTGTTGGGATATCAGAGACATGGTGTCACACAGATATAAGCAGTGAAGGATTAGAATTTGGGGAGCAAAATGTGTAAAGAAAGGACAGACAAGGTAGGAAGGGAGGAGGGGTTAGGCTGTTAGTTAAGAAACACAAAAAAAATTTGAGGAAGTGCATCCAGTTGTCACAGGTGGACAGAGCAATGTTGAGTCTGTATGGCGGGACATAAACAATGATTGTTTGTTTGTTTGTTTCGGAATTTATTGGGTGCATCAGCAACTATGGCCATAGTGCGCCATGCATATGGTAACTATGCATGTCATTTCTTCTCAAATAGAGAAAATGGAAAGAAGGGACCAGAAAGTTTTTTTTTTTTTTTTTAACTAAAGGAGGTGATATACTTTAATTATCTTGAGAAAGTTATAAATGCTTGAGACATTTGTTTCATTGTTTAAAAGTGAGGTAAGTGTAGGATCTTTTGTTGTGGATGAAGTGTAAAGATTCTGGCATTCTCTTGTATATTTTGTGCATTCAACCAGAATGTGTTTCACTGTGAGCATTGTATTACAGTGATCACATTGAGGGGGCGTTTCTCCTCTTAAAAGATAACCATGAGTTACATTTGTATGTCCTATTCGCAGACGAGCCAAAATTACCTCCTGGTGTCGGATTGAACTGAAGCTGGAAGGCCATCGCTCAAGGTTTGGCTTGATACTTCGAAGTTTATTGTTTGGCTGATTTTCCCAAAATAACTGCCATTGGCACGTGCATTTTTCCTGGATTATTGCTCGATAGTCTTGATGAGGCACTTTCCACTTGTTCTCGGGTGGAAGGTGAGCTAATTTGGCAGCATTGTCCGCTAGTTCATTTCCAGGAATTGCTATATGTCCTGAGACCCAGCAGAAGTGTATGTTTTTCCCAAGTACTGATAAGGTATGCAGAGAGCTGACTATTCTTTTCACGACTGGGTGGGTGATGTTCATTGTGTTTTTTAGTGCTTGAAGTGCACTTAAGGAATCTGTGAAAATTATGCTGTTGTTGATATCGGAAGACTCGATATGATTCAGTGCAACCTGAATTGCTATTAGTTCTGCGGAAAATATACTGAACTCACATGATAACTGATAAGCTAATGTGATGTTTGGGAAAACTGCGGCAATTCCAACGTGGACATCATTCTTTGATCCATCAGTATGTACTATGGAGAAGCTAGGATACTGGTTCACTACTGCATGGTATAGCTGCAAGAAGTTTTCTCTATGCAATGTAGATTTATTCCATTCATGCAGATGTAAATCACATGAGGGCGGAATGATATTCCAAGGAGCAAGAGAGGATGGGAGGCTATGTGCAACATTGTCTAAGGTTAGATTTAGTTCTTCTAAGAGGCATTTTATTCTCATACCCAAAGGACGATTAGCATTAGGCCGGTTTTGGTATAACCTGGTGTGCTGTGATGAGAAAAGTATCTGCCAATTTGGGTGTTCTGGCATAGATCTAATTTTATAGGCGTAACGTAGTATCAGTTGTTGTCGCCTGATCGAGAGAGGAGGTTCGTGTGCTTCAGCATATAAGCTATGTATTGGTGACGTGCGATATGCTCCTAATGCAACGCGTATTCCACTATGATGGATAGGGTCAAGCCAGCGAAGGGCACTAGGTCTTGCTGAACTATAGACTGGTGCTCCGTAGTCAAGTTTTGATCTTATTAATGCTCTATATAGCCGTAATAAAGTAAGGCGATCAGCTCCCCAATTAGTTGCAGAGAGAACCCGGATGATATTTAGTTTTTGTTGACATGAGTTTCTTAGTCTTTTGATATGCTCAACAAAAGTGAGTTTCTGGTCTAAAGTGATTCCTAAGAACCGTATGCTCGGATGAACTGCTATTGGTTGGCGATTCAGTTGTAGCTCTGGATTGGGATGGAGTTTGCGTTGGCGGCAAAAATGGATGCAAAATGTTTTTTCCGGACAAAGTTGAAATCCATTAGTCTGAGCCCATGAACAGATCTTATTTATTGCCCCTTGCAACTGTCTCTCAATAGTATTCATGTTTTTTGCATGACACCAAATACTCAGGTCATCTACAAACAGTGCTTTATCAATAGTGTTTGGAATTTGTCCGGCAATGGTGTTTATTGCAATTATAAAAAGTGAAGCAGTGAGTACAGAGCCTTGAGGAACTCCTTCTTCTTGGGAAAATACTTGGGACAGTGAGGTTTTGAATCGAACCTGGAATGTACGCTTGCATAGGAAATTCTGTATGAAAATCGGGAGGTGACCCCGAAGTCCATGGCGATGTAGTTCACGGAGTATTCCATACTTCCACATGGAATCATAGGCCTTACTGATATCAAAGCAGACTAACACATGGTGTTCCGATCTGAGGAATGCATTTCGAATGGAATTTTCTAGTCTGACTAGTATATCTAGTGTAGATCTGTTTTGTCGGACACCGTATTGTGCAGAATGTAGCAGATTGAGATTTTCCAGGTACCAGATCAGTCGGCGGTTCACCATCTTTTCAAGAATTTTGCAAATGCAACTGGTCAAGGCAATTGGTCTATAATGAGTGGGATTTGTAGGGTCTTTACCTGGTTTAGGGAAGGCAAGGACTGTGGCACGATGCCATTGATTAGGGAATTTATCTTCCAGGAAGAGTCTATTGAATAGATGAAGAAGTAACTGTAATGATTCGGTACTAAGTTTCTGAATCATGGAATAGTGAATATTATCTGGTCCTACAGCACTGCGTCTAGATGTTGACAAAGCTCTGTGTAATTCGTGAATGGTAAAAGGTAAGTTGTATTGTTCATCTCCTTTTGAAGAGAAGTTTAACTTTTGTTTCTCTAAACTTGTTTTTAATCTTCTGAAAGTCGGTGTATAACTTTCTATTGCTGATGTTTTTGCAAAGGTTTCACCTAGTATATTGGCAATTCCAGCAGGATCATTTACATTCTGCCCTCTCCATTCCATGATGGGTAGAGGTATCGTTTTATATTTGCCACTCATTTTTCTGATTGCTTTCCAAATTTTATGTGCAGGCGTTGTTTGATTAATAGTCGAAGTGAAGCGGATCCAAGCAGCCTTTTTATTGCAGCGTCTGACATATCTCGCTCTTGCTCTAGCGCGCTTATATTGAATGAGATTGGTTGTAGTTGGACTCCGGCGAAAAGAATTCCAAGCTTTGTTTTGCTCTTTTTTAGCCACAAGGCATTCATCACTCCACCAGGTTTTTGGATGAATCGGTAATTTTGATGAGGATTTTGGGACAAGTATTTAAGTATTTATGTAAGTTACATGCGGGAACCAGGGTGTCCCCTATACTCCGCGAGTTGTAAGGCAAAGCGCCAAAAGCCGGCAGGAAAAAAAAAAAAAAAAAAAAAAGAGAAGAAAGAAGGGGATAGATAATTTAAAAGTTTGTAAACTAGTGCAGTGTAATATGTTGTTCGCGTTGTATGTATTGCCGGCACCTGGCATTTAGCAGCAGGGGGCCAAGAAAAGAGTTATCTTAACCCGCCGCTCCCGTCCCTAACCACGAGGAGGTAGCCAGGAACTACTATCAATAGAAGGTAAGGGGAATTTGAATGAAATTCCCAAAGACTACAGTGGAAAGAAGGATATACAGTAAAAAGAATATTAGCAACAAAGCAATAAATTTGGATTATTTACAAGGACAAAGCACTGTTACGCGAAAAACAGCTAATGCCTATGGTAGATGGGAGAGCAGACAAACTGGACTCCCACCCACCACACGGCAGAAGCAAGAAACATCAATCAAGAGAAGAGAAAGCGGTAAGGTAATTATACTACAAGGCTAGGTAATAAAGACAAGCTCTACAACAAAATATAGCTCCCCGAGCAAAGTCTGCTGCAAATTCGCAATAGAAAACACGTCAATGTTGGCAGGGCCCCCACCACCAAAATAATACTAAGAAAGACAAAAACAACAAAGCCCATGACATGTGGGAAGTCGACACTTGCAACCCCCACACATCATAAGCCAAGGAAAATTTACACCAAATAAATATACCAACAAAAAACAAGGTAATCCTAGCAATACGTTAAACAAAAGAAAGTTACACCAAATATATATACTGGTGAGACTAGATAAGCCGAGGTATTACATTTACAGTAAGAGTAAGCATAACATAGGTATACCCAAACAACACGTCCTGAAATATTTCAGACGAAGAGCAATAACAAGCAAGTATCTCAAAGAACATAAGTGATAACATTACAGTAGAGTAAATTCTCATTAAATTTAAATGAAGAACCTATAAGTACAATTATATCTAATCAATAAGTGCTCCTAGCACCGTAAGAGGTCAGCAAAGAGCTTAACCAAACAATAAGATATCATACACTTCTAAAATTCTAAAGAAATACTTAAATAGGGATTAAGTGTGAACATATATACAAGTGTAGAAGAACGCTATGCGTAGGCAGTCCTAGACCGCACAGCGTCAAGAGCTAACTGATAAACAGGACAACTTGTGTCCTTAAAGGAGTGATCGTGAGTCCAGTTCCGAAATTTACAATTGGAACAGGAACGTGGAGAATTCAGGAGATTGCAGGAGGAAATCTGATGTCCCGCAGAGCCACAGTGGCCGCATCTGGGTAATTTTTGCCTACAAAAGCGAGCTGAGTGTCCATATTGAAGACAGTTAGTACAACGAGTAGTGATAACGAAGTCCTTTACGGTATGCGCACACCATTCGATAAAAATGCGATTGCGCATACCCATGAAAAGACGACGCAAACGAGGAGAAGTTTCAAAAACCCAATGCAAATTCTTCGGGTTCTTTGCCTTGATTGAAAATCTGTACGTGAATTCCTGTGTAAAGTCTTCAAAAGAAAGAAAGTCAGAATTAAAATTCCTCCCGTAGATATCAGCAAGAAGCACGGAATTATCCGTGTTCCGAGGAATATCGTAGAGGATCATGGTCGGATTTAACTTTTTGGGAATATCACATTTAAGAGAAAGTTCCTGTAATATGGAACAGTGTCTGATGGAGTCGCGGTCATGGGCAGAAGCAGTCTCGATGACAAGCCCAACTTCTCGGGTAGGCCGAATGGAAATGAACCTAACATGACCGGAGACACTCTTTAATTTATCTTTGACAGCGGAACAAATAGCAGCACTAGATGTTAAGGTGCAGTTGACGTCCGGTTTCACTAAAAGGATAAACTTTTCAGCTAGGAGAGGAGGAACAGTAGAAGGCAACAATGAAGAAGGCTGGAGCACTTGGGGAATCACGGGTGGAACGGGGTCAGGAAGCTGATCCGCTGTAACACTTACTTCTGATAATTTCGCTAAAAATGTGTCTTGTGTCTGTTGAAGAACTTTGAGCTGAGAATCTTGAGATTCGATAGAAGCAGTTACTTTCTCAAACCTATTAATAAGTTCTTCCTGTGGCAGGGGAAGTACGGGATCAGGAAGCTGATTTATTTTAACAAGAACATCTGTTAGTTGTTCGGAGAAATCATTTAGTTTTAGTTGAATGGCTCTAAGCTGGGTATCCTGAGAATCGATAGAAGCAGAAACATTTTCAAATCTATCAAGAAACTCTGCCTGAATACGGGTTTTTGTTGACAGTTCTTCCAAAAGAAGATCCTTAGACTGAAGCAAGTCAGATAAGTACTGATTTTTCTGTGAAAGTTCCCCCGAGGAAGCCAGAGAAGCCTCCAGGGAAGAAATAGTGCGCTCCAAACAAGAAATTTGTTCGTTCCGTTGCTGAATTACTAAGTCACGGTCCGCAAGTTCCGAAGAAACCTGGTCCAACCTTAAAGACACCTCCGCCAAAGACCGAGTAGAAGATTCCAAACGTTTAATTTCTTCATCCTTTTGAACTAGATCCTGCTCTCTAAGAGCTAAGTCTGCAGTAATTAGAGGAATTTGAACTATAGCAGTATCCATATACTGCTTTAAAGTGTCATAACTAACTTCAACCTTTTTGAGACCGTTCCGTAGAAGATCAACGTGCCTAGAAGCATGGTTATAATGGGTATTCAAAGTGAGAAACAAAGTCTCAACACGTTCGAACACCTGCGTAACCATGAGCACATCCTCCCGGGACAAACGACGTCTAGATTCAAGATACTCACAAGAATCTCTACACGTTTTAAATTCATCAAACAACTTAACCAATCTGGGGAAGTCACTAGGCTTCCCGTGGCACTGATCACAAGAAGATTCCTGAACAACAATAGAGTCAGGAGTCACAAAAGGGGGGACAGAACCCCTCGAGAGAGCTTGAAACAGTTCTGAAGGAGATAAGATGTCAAGTGAAGCAGAATAGTCAGCCATATTGAAAAGCCAAAGCGAAAAACAAAAACTGAAAATTTTTAAAAGTCTCCACCAGAGGGCGCCACCTGTGCCACCAGAAAGAGAAAGAGATGAATAGCCTAGAAATCAAATTTGGAAGAAATCGGACCAATAGAAAAGAAGTTATAAGAGTTTGAAATACCTGTGAAAATATAGCAAATTTACCTGGATGAAAACCTGGTTTTTTAGAAAACCCTCTAACGCAAAAACTATTGGGAGAAATGAGCTGAAATTTTGATATGGTAAAGAAAAGTATGTCTAGTTTAATGGGCAGACCCTTGCCAAAAGTTTCGGTGCAATTAAAAGAAGTTATAAGCGAACTTAGAAACTTACCACCAGGGGGAGCTGAAAACCCCTTGGCAGGAAAGAGGAAGAAAAAATAAGACCAAAGAACCTAAGATCAGAACTCTAGGACCCATACAAGCTGAGTAATTTAGAAAAGAAATTTGTAGCCCAAAGTAGCCCAAAAACCACTATGAGCACCCCCAAAGAAAACCAATAACCTAAATATAGTATATACAAGCCAAAAACAAACACCCAAGCAAGATATAAATAAGAAATACCTCAGAGTAACAAATTATACAAAGAGGGTTCCCAATACTTTTGTAGAGAGATACATATTTATGACAACATGGCCGAAAAGCAGGAAAGACGTCATGGTAATTAAATCTTATAACGCTAGAACAAAATGTCAGCCTCTACTAGAGGCAGCCATTACTAACCAAAAACCTAAGCAGTATGGGAAAAGCAACAGTCACCAGCCCTTGGAAAAACATATGTAACCCCACTAAAACTACGCAGTAATGCTAAGATCAATTCCCGCCAAAAAAGTAAAAGACCAATTTGATTGGCTCCCACGTTGGGGAAGACAATATGGCTACCAAAATAAAGCAAATTACAACAATTTCAAAGTCTGTAAGGCAGAGGCCAATTTATTCATATTTTTTCAATGACTGGGTATGAGCACTAGACAAATATATAGTTGAAAACCCCTTGCTCCAAACAGTCACCCGGTGTTGCCAAAAGATGTTTGAAAGTCCTGGACACTCTAAAATTAGAGGTCAAAGACGCCAGAAGAAAATAAAACAAACAGTGAAGGAATCAATGTTAAGTGGCAGCCATGTTTGCATTATAATGTAGGCTTAAGAACGCTAAAAATCTCGGAAATTTGAAATAAATAGCACAGCGCTATTCCTTCACTATTTGACCTGAAAAATATGTCACACAACTCACCACACATTACTCTTTAGGGGACACACCAACATACTTGGGGGGAAGACCTGAAACACAGTTTAAAAATAGTAAAATCCAAGAGACTAAGAATTGGCATCCACACAAGACAGAGTCATCCACTGTAGTTTTTTTTTTTTTTTTTTTTTTTTTTTTTTGGGACAGTTTGTTCTGCTGCATGTAATATCGTTTTTGTGACATAGTGAACTGCTTCATCAGTTGTGGAATTTTGGATTATTTCAGGATCAAGCTTAGTTAATTTTTTATAGGACTGCCAATCTGCCTTTTCAGTGAGCCAATGTGGAATTTTAGTAGGATGATGAGAGGGCTTATTAAGTAATTCAATTATTATGGGGAAATGATCGCTATGTAGCGGATCGTTGTTTACCGTCCACTTTAGACTAGGATATAAGGTTGCTGAACAGATAGACAAGTCTATTGCAGTGCTTGTTCCTGAAGGAAGGTGAACGTATGTAGGTGAACCGTCATTTAGAAGAAGGAGGTTGTTATTGTCTAGACACTGTTCAATTAGTTTTCCTCTTTGGTCGATGTTGCTGTTACCCCATAGAGTGTGATGACCATTTAAGTCTCCCAGAATGAGGAAAGGTGTTGGGAGTTGAGCTATAAGATTGTTGAGATCATTTTGTTGGAAGGTATAGCTTGGTGGGATGTATAAGGAGCAATAAGTTTCTTGAAGGCAGATACATATTGGTGAGTATTTACAGGAAAGATCGTATAGGTCATCGATATTGGCGCGGAATCCACGACAGTTCCATTGTATTATTCTGTTCATTGTTTATCTCTTATTAGACTTTCTGAGCGTTTTCGGGTTGTTGAGGTTTTCTGTTTTTCACTTTTGTTTTTATCTTTTTTTGGGAAGGAAGGCCTTTCGGTGTCCATATCTTCTTCAACAAAGATTTGAAGAACAGGGTCATCTGCTGATTTTTCTTTAGTGTCCATTTGTTGTTGGTGACTAGATGGTAGGATATGTTTTTCTTTAAATCCTTCATCCGGAGTGTGTATGTTTTCTTGTGGTATGGTAATTGGTGTATTGACTGCTTGGGTTTGAGTTGCACTGTACAAAGATTTTAAGTAATTTGAGAAAGACTGTTTTGGAGGTACTGTTATTTCAGTTTGCGATCCGGTTGATTGGAATTTTTTGGTGGCTTGGGCATACGTAGGTCTGTCTGCATGAATTGGTGGTGAGATGATTCTTTTTGCTTCTTGGTAAGAAACATTATGCTCAGTTTTATATTTCTGGATAAGTTTCTCACTTTTCCAGCGCTCGCATATTCTGGCATAAGCGGGATGATCTTTTTTGCAATTTGGACATACTGATTGAGGAGCATTACAGTTTTCGCAATCGTGTTCGATTGAACCACACTTTGCGCAATAGGGGTTCCCCGGCAAGCTGTTTGGGAATGTCCATACTTCTGGCATCGGAAACACCGTAGCGGGTTTGGGACATATGGTCTGACATTACATACCAGATATCCGGCCTTAATGGATGATGGACGATTCGGTGTGTTAAAGGTCAAGATCAGATTGCGGGTAGGGATCAGATTACCATCTTTTCTCATGGAGATTCTCTTGACATGAATAACTCCTTGTTCTTTCAGTTCTTCTAGCATTTCTTCTTCAGTTACATCTAGTAAGTCCCAGTTTGAGATCACTCCTTTAGAGGTGTTTAGTGATCTGTGGGGTGTTACAGTTACTGGGAGACCTGCAAAGAAATTTGTTTTCAGAAGTCGCTCAGAATGTTTGGTATTAGATGTCTCAATGAGAATATCTCCTGATCTGAGTCTTTTTACGGATTTCGGAGATCCTGCTTTACTTTCCAATTCCTTTTGAATTCTAAAGGGAGAGAGTTTGCCAACTGCATTCTCACCAGTTGAATGGATGATTAGATAGGTTGGAATTGGATATGTCTCTGGCTCAGTTTTTTGGCGCTTTGCCGTTCCTGCTGTGGAACTGTCTTTCTTTTTTGATATCTGGGTTGCGTCTGGCAGCCCAGATAAGTCTGAGTTTGATTTACTCATGATATGCTCTTTTTGGCCCCGGGAGATTGTCTTTTTCTCCCAGGTTACCAGCCCCGCCACGTGGAGGCAAGAGCGGTGCCGCCTAGTGACCCAAGCGAAGAAAAGGGTTAGTAATAACTAAAAATAAAAAGAGGGATTAAAGAAAGGTGGCTTTCCTTTCTAGGTTATAGTATTTGAATATATCTATTTAATTATAATATTCAGGAGTTATCGGACTTTCGAAACTCAGGAGAAACGTATTTACAATTAAGCGTACTAGATAATCACTCTGGAAAGGCGCTGTGGTCACTAATATCGCTTGGCACTCGGGGCCCATAAACAATGAGAAAGGGAAAATGAGAGTAGGAGTATGTTATAGGCCTAATGACTCTGATGACTACAATGAACAGTTGTGCAGAGAAATAGAATGGGCCAGTAAATCAGAATGTCTTATAATTTGGGATTTTAACTTTCCAGATATTGATTGGAACTTGTAGTTTGGTCATTCGCACGCTAGCAAGATTTTGTGGATTTATTGGAGGATTGTTTTCTACAGTAACATGTTCAAGGGGCAACCAGAGGGAGTAATACCCTTAATTTGATTATCAGCAGTGATTATTCATACATTAAGAATTTGCAGATAAAGGAACCACTAGGTGACTGATCACAATGTACTGATGTGGGATTTACTTAAAGATGTAACTACTATCAAGGGTAAAGGGAATGGTTTTTGTTTTTGTAAAGGTGTCTACAGTGGTCTCAGACAGTTTTTAAATTCTATACAGTGAGAACAACTGATGATGCTACCAACGGTGAATTCTAAATGGGAAGCATTCAAGGAATTAATCTTGGATGCTACAAGGCTTTTCATACAACTAAGAAATACTGTTCAAGGTTTAGGCCTAAACGGATGTCTATTGAGACTCATGTGGCAGAGAAGAAAAATGAATGGGACACATTTAAATTATCAGCTGACACAGCTGATAAACGGCGTGGGACACATAAATTATCAGGTGACACAGAAGCCTATGGCAGATATAAGCTAGTCTGTAATCAAGTCACAAAGGAGGTTAGGCAGGCAAAGGCAGATTACAAGAAATCTTTAGCAAAGGTCACAAAGAAAAACAGCAAAGAGTTCTTTACTTATGTAAACTCTAGAGGGAAGGGGATGAATCAGTTGGTCCACTCAACGTAGATGGTTCGACAATTGATGATCCTGCTCAAGTAGCTGATAAACTGAATGAGAATTTTGCATCTACCTTCACACATGAGGAGTTATTCAAGGAGGGAAATGCCAGAAGTTTATCAAACTCTCACAGGGAGATAAGTGATTTTGTAATAACTGAGAGCAAAGTGGAGGAGAAATTGTTGAAGTTAAACATATAAAAAGCACTTGGTGCAGATGGAATTTATCCAGTTATGTTGAAGGAGGCAGCAAAGGAAGTAAGCAAATCCTTAGCCATAATTATGAGAACATTCTTGGAGTCAGGGGAGGTCCCCATGGACTGGATAGGTGAAAATGTATCCTCAATTCACAAAGGGGGTTCAAAGGGTGACACATTGGTATACTTGCATGTATACCAATGCTAGAAGTATAGTAAATAAATTTGATGAATTTGAAGTGTTGGTCAAGACATCAAAGGCGGATATTGTTGGGATAGCAGAGATTCCTTATATCTGTGGTATCACACAGATATAAGGAATGCAGAACTGGAATTTGGGGAGTACAATGTGTACAGAAAGGATAGATAGGATAGGAAGGGAGGAGGTGTTATGCTCTTAATTAAGAAAAACATAAAATGAAAAGAAGTGCATCCAGTTGACATAGATGAACAGTGCACTGTTGAGTCAGCTTGGTGTGACATAAGCACTGCGAAAGCAAAAATAAGAGTAGGAGTGTGTTATAGGCCTAATGACTCAAATGAGTATAATGAACAATTGTACAGAGAAATAGAGTGGGCTAGTAAATCAGAATGTCTTATAATGGGGGATTTTAACTCCCCAAATATTGACTGCAACTTGTAGTTTGGTCACTCGCACACTAGTAAGACGTTTGTGGATTTATTGGATGATTGTTTTCTGCAGCAGCATGTTCGAGAGGCAACCAGAGAGGGTAATGATCTGGTTATCATTCGTGTATTAAGAATTTGCAGATAAAGGAACCACTAGGTGGCAGTGATCACAGTATACTGATGTGGGATTTACTTAAACATGTAACTACCATCAGGTGTAAAGGAAAGGGATTTTGCTTCCATAAAGGTGAGTACAGTGGTCTCAGACAGTTTTTAAATTCTGTACAGTGGGATCAACTGATGGTGTTTCCAACAAGAAATTCTAAGTAGGAAGCATTCAAGGAAGTAATTGCGGAAGCTATTAAAAGTTTCATACTTATTAAGAAATATTGTTCAGGATTTAGGCCTAAATGGTTATCAAATGAACTAATGAGACTCGTGACAGAGAAGAAAAATGCACGGGATGCATATAAATTATCAGGTGACACAGAAGCCTATGGCAGATATAAGCTAGTCTGTAATCAAGTCACAAAGGAGGTTAGGCAGGCGAAGGCAGATTATGAGAAATATTTGACGAAGGATGCTAAGAAAAACAGCAAGGATTTCTTTACTTATATAAACTCTAAAAGGAAGTGGATGAATCTGATTGGTCCACTTGATATCGATGGTTTGACTGTTCGTGATCCTGCTCAGATAGCAAACAAACCGAATGAGTGTTTTGCATCTACATTCAGAAATGAGGAGTTATTAAGGTTTGAAAATGCCAAAAGGTTATCAAATTGTAGCAGGGTGGTTAATGATTTTGTAATAACTGAGAGCAGGAGGAGAAATTGTTGAAGTTAAACATAAGAAAGGCACCTGGGATGGATGGGATCTATCCAGTTATATTAAAGGAGGTGGCAAAGTAAGTAAGTAAACCCTTACCCATAATTATGAGAGCATCCTTGGACTCAGAGGAGGTCTCCATGGACTGGAGATGTGCAAATCCATCCCCAATTCACATAGGGGGATTGAAGGGTGACACGAGTAATTACAGACCAATTAGTTTAACTTCTATTCCGGGTAAAATAATGGATCAATGGCTAAAGATGCATTGCAGGGATCTTGTTCTTGTTCTTTGAATTTTAGGAGCATTAGCAACTAAGGCCATATTGCTCCGGGAATATGCGGTGGTCATTCCCTGACCTTACTGCATTCTCCGTATTTGGTGGTGACGGGCTCGAACTCCGGTCTAATCAAGAAGCATGTGCTACGCACTGTTGCTCCTTCCCACCTGGCTATGGAGGCGCCTTGCAGGGATCATCTAGCCAAGACGTCAGTTATAGCTCAGACACAGCATGGGTTTGTTAAGGGAAAGTCTTGTCTGACAGATTTGATAGGATATTATGATGTGGTTACAAAGGAACCGGATGCAAAAAATAATTTTGATATCATATACTTGGATTTCACAAAAGCTTTTGACACTGTTGCGCATGGAAGACTACTGTACAAATTGGAGCAGAATGGTATTAAGGGTAAGTTGCTACAATGGATAAAAGGATGGTTGAGTGGGAGAAGACACAAGGTGGTAATCAATGGGTGCTGCTCTTCGTGGACTAATGTTATTAGTGGAGTCTCACAGAGTTCGGTGTTGGGTCCGCTGTTGTTTTGTATATTTATCAATGATATTGATGAAGGTATATCAGGCTTAGTCGAAGTTTGCAGATGATACACAGGTTGGCAGGGTTGTTAATGGCATTGTGCTACTGCAACAGGACCTAGAAAATTTGGGAAGATGGGCTCAGAAGTGGCAACTGAAGTTTAACATTGACAAATGAAAAGTACTGCATATGGGTAGAAGTAACCCCACAGAAACATACCAACTGTGTGGAACTACACTTAAGGTGGTAGAAAATGAAAAAGACCTGGGAGTAATTGTGCAGGCAGATATGAAGTTTTCTGACCAATGCAGACAGGCTGCCAGGGCAGGTCATGGGGTTTTGTCAATGATATATAGGAATTTTGCTAGCAGGGAAAAGGAGGTGATTATCACTCTGTATAAGGCAATGGTCAGGCCACGCCTTGAGTACTGCGTACAGGTCTGCAGGCTTCATTTTAGGAAGGATGTATATTTGTTTGAGCGTGTACAGAGAAGGGCAACAAGGTTGGTGAGGGGAAATGAAGGGATCCTCTTACCAAGAGAGGCTTAAGTTCTGCAAATTTCAGTGGCTGGAGACTAGGCACCTGTGCAGTGATCTGATTGAGGTGTATAAGGCCTTGAATGGGTTGAGCACGCTGAATTCTGATGGGATTCTTCCACTTATTCAGGTTACGAACCTAAGGGGGCATAAATTCAAATTAAGGAAAGACGTGTAGAATAGATGAGCGGAAATTTGCCTTTAGCCAGCGGGTGGTTAATTGCTGGAACAAACTTCCATCTGTCGTTGTGAAAGTTGATAGTTTAAATAAATTTAAGGAGGAACTGGACAAACATTTGGAGGGAATTGTTTTGTAATTTTTTTTTTTTTTGGCTGATGCTGCATAAGCTCATACACTTGCTTTCTTGCATCACATGTCACTACTACAAATAATTACAGACCCGTTAGTTTAACTTCTGTTCCAGAGAAAATAATGGAGTCACTGGTTAAAGAGGTTATACAGGATTCACCTAGACAAGAAAGCAGTAATAGTTCAGACACAGCATGGGTTTGTTAAGAGGAAGTCTTGTCTGACCAATTTGATTGGATACTATGATGTGGTCACAAAGGAACTGTGTGCAAAAAATAATTTTGATATCATATACAGTACTTGGATTTTGCAAAAGCTTTTGATACTGTTGCACATGGAAGACTGCTATACAAGTTGGAGCAGTATGGCATTAAGGGCAAGTTACTGCAATGGATAAAGGGATGGTTGAGTTGAAGACAGCAGAGGGTGGTAATAAATGGACACTGTTCTATGTGGACTAATGTTATTAGGGGTAGTCCCCCGAGGTTCGGTGCTGGGCCCATTGTTGTTTTGTGTATTTATCAATGATATTGATGAACGTATATCAGACTTAATGTCCAAATTTGCAGAAGATATAAAGGTTTGCAGGGTTTTTAATGACAGTAAAGACAGTATGCTACTGCAACAGGATCTAGAAATGTTAGGCAGATGGGCTGAGTTTATATATTGACAATATTGACAAATTTATAATATTGACAAATGCAAAGTACTCCATATGGGTAGCACTAACTCAAGAGAAATGTATCAACTGTGTGGTACTACACCCAGGGAGGTGGAGAATGAAAAAGACCTGGGGGTAATTGTGCAGTCAGATATGAAGTTCTCTGAGCAGTGCAAATGGGCTGCCAGAGCAGGTCATAGAGTTTTGTCAATGATATACTTTATAGGAATTTTGCTAACGGAGACAAGGAGGTGATTATCCCCTTGTATAAGGCAATGGTTAGGCCACACCTTGAGTACCGTATACAGGAGGACTCATTTTTGGAAGGATGTAGAGTTGCTAGAACGAGTACAGAGAAGGGCAACAAGATTAGTAAGAGGAACAAAGTGGTGCGCTTACAAAGAAAGGCTTAAGTACTGCAAGTTGCAGCATTATCTAGGCACCTGGGAGGTGATCTGATCGAGGTGTATAAGGTCTTGAACGGTTTGAGCAGGCTCAATGCTGACGGGATACTTCCACTTGCTCAGATTAAGAACCTTAGGGGGGGCATAGATTCAAATTGAGGAAAGACAGTTGTAGAATAAATGTGCGGAAGTTTGCCTTTAGTCAGCGGGTAGTTCATTGCTGGAAAAGACTTCCATTTGTTGTTGTGGAAGTCGATAGCTTAAATAAATTTAAAGCTGAACTAGACAAACATTTGGATGACCAGATGGGTAAAATGGGAAGGTATTTTTTTTTTTTTTGGGTGATGCTGTATAAGCTTGCTTTCTTCAATCATATGCCTCAACTAATGGTAATGCTAAAAGACATTCTGATTTATTGACCCACTCAATATGCCTGTATGGCTGTTCGTGCCAATGCTCATTTTTACCTTTCCAATGCCTATGTCACACAAAATCAACTAAACAGTGTACTGGCCACCCAATTCAAATGGGTACACTGCCTTAGAATCCAAGTGATATTATTATTATTATTATTATTAATTATATATATTATTATTATTATTATTATTATTATATAATTATATATATTATAATTATATATATTATTATTATTATATATGGTGCAAGGAAGCCTGAGGCTTATGCTGCACCAGCCAAGAAAAAAAAAAAATTTCTGAATTACCCCGAGAAAGAAAACAAGAGTGAGAAGTAGAAGGGAATCACCAAGAAAGAGAAGAATGATGATATCCAGCTTAGGACCCTGGGTGTGCCAAGCCCATACTCACCAGATGTTAGCCCCTGGGGTTATGCTGGATGATATGCTTAACCAAGGGCATAACTCCTCCTTCCCCTCTTGTCTTGTCTTTTCTGTACATCTTATACACAACACATTCAAATTTCACATCCCTCAACTCAATGGCACCGTGTCTCTGAAAACCTTAGAATGGCTGCATCTGATGACCTTAAAATAAATCAAATTTATTTGCTATACTTCTACATTAGTGTACAGTTAAGTACTTGTCTTATGAGGAAACACAGCAAGTATTGTAATCCCTGACACCTTTTTAAGGCTGCTACATGCACATAAACAGTGTAAGAATTAGTCTCACCTATTTAAAATGCTTGCTGAATTAGTACCTATGGGAATGGGGAAACACATAAAACAGGTGTTTTTCTTTTTCTCTTTGGTGCAAAAAAACATATGCACAATAAATGCTAATACTGAAATGCATATCAGTGTAAGAAAATAATTCTTAATTTTTTTTACATAACTACAGCCATTATGAACATATTTTGTTTCTGTAGTCCTTATAAGTATTGTAGACCAGAATAAATTGCTTTCAGTTATAGCTATCCACAGCCACATTATAAGCTTCTAAAAGTTGGGATATATGCATAATTGGCTATAATGAACATTACAGCCAATTATGAATATTAATTAAAGTAATATTATTAATAGTGAATATTAATTAAAGTAATTTTATTAATATTCATGACTCTCAAAACTATCAAAAACTCTCTATAAACTATTATTCAAATTAAAATACTGAAATTAATATTAATTTTATCCTAAGTATTTTCAATATATAAAGTGTTTTTCTTCCACTTACCACAAGTTCTTGTGGATTTGCTTTGCCTAGTTCCTGTGAAATATAACAAAGAAATACATAAATGTATAAAAGTGCTTCAATTCTAAAAAAAACTTGAAAATACTGAAAAATATTACAAGTAATTTGTATTCACTGAAAACAAATATATCAATTATGAATCTGATTTTTTTATGTGTAAGGTGACATTTTTCCTGCATAATTATACAAAAATATATATGCTCAATAAGAGAGGAATTAGAAAAGTTCATGACCTGAATATGAAAGGGTAGCAGTACAGTATTAAAAATTTCTGTACTTAATGTACAATAATTTTTAACATTGTTACACAAATAGTAACCTACCAAGTTTCATGCAGTTTCAATAATGTCTTCTTTTAAATTACAGGTCCTGAAGTCAACAAAGTTATGTGAATGAGGAAATATGGGCAAAATCAGTCACTGTGCAGATATCCAATATTTGGGGGAAAAAAAGGAATAACACAAAAGGCAATTCTTGCATCACATACCACTACTACTACTAAAAATAATTACAGACCTGTAAGTTTAACTTCTGTTCCAGAGAAAATAATGGGGTCACTGGTTAAAGAGATTATACAGGATACACCTAGACAAGACACCTAGTGTAATCTGATATCTCTCCCTATCATCCTCAGAGGATAGAGAGGAAGAAATCAAGCAGGGTCATGGCCGACCTTATGAGATGTGGATACCCCCAGAACGTGATTGAAGGTTGTTGTGGACATGGTACTCAGAGGGGCACACCTGGCTCCACCGCCTACATTCCCTACTATCCGGGCATGTCGCAGCCAATAGCCCACATTTTACAGTCGTACCAATCACGTTGTGTGCAGCTTCCAGGGCGGAAGCTGCACACGCTGATGACAGCAGTTAAAGACCCTGTTGTGGGAGTTGACAACAGTGGGGTTGTCTATAAAATTCAGTGCCCGGATTGTGGGGGATGTTATGTATGTGAGACTAAGTGCAGATTATGCGATAGACTGGGGGAGCATAGTAGGGCAATTAGGTTGGCTAATATCTTGGGGTCGGCCGTGGAGGAACATGCCTGGGAAACCGGGCACGGTATAACAGCTGAAGGAGCTGTAATTACAGATAAGGTAGAGGGTTTCTGGAACTGGAAGTGGCTGGAGAGCCTAAGGATTTGTTCCTTGGGTCTTAGCTTGAATAGGGATAAGGGTTGTAGGATTAATGTAACATTTGAGACTGTTATCCTGGATAGGGATGAATATTTTAAGATCGTACAGCCCCATGCCACTTCCGGTGCTAACAAATGGGAAATGGAGAATGTGCAGGTACCATAGTACATCCTGGATCTGCTGGGAGGGCTTAGTGCTTTATAATGAATTGTTGATGCAGCACTACTTATGTTGAGGAAGGCACCAGATGCTTCTGAAAGCTTGTTTTATAGTAGTATGGGTTTAATGATTTTAATTTAATCTATACTTTACAGTCGATTTTACTTATTTTATTTTATTTCATTTATTTTTATAAAGTTATAATTGGTCAGAGTTGGTGGCATCAATTATGGAGGATGCTCCTTCCTATTATATGGTTAAGAAGTGGGCAGCAGAATTTAAATGAGGGAGGGGAGTCTGGAAAATGACCCACACTGTGGAAGATCTGCAACATCCATCATTTCAAGTTGTTGACAGTGTGCATGATGAGTTATCGATAAGTGACAGTTCTCTAGATTGCCAGCACTGTGGGCATTTTATCTGAACATAACAACCACATAATAACAAAGGTTCTCGCTATGAAAAATGTGTCAACACAATGGGTGCAAAAAGTTGTTGACATCAAATTAAAAACACACAAGAGAACATCTGCAATGTTTTCAAGCAAATCTAGCTTTGTAACAATCAATGAGATGTAGGCCCATCACTTTCAGCCAGAGTCAAAGGAGCAGTCTAAGCAGTGGAAACACAGCACTTCTTACCGTACAAAGGAAGCCAAGTCAATTCCTTTTGCTGGCAAGATGATGGCATCAGTGTTTTGGAATGCTGATGGACTGTTTCTAGTGGGGTGCCTTCAGAAAGGCCAGACAGTCACAGGGGCATATTAATATGCCCCTGTGACTGTCTGGGATGTAGAAAGAAAGTCTACCAGAAAGTGTACCGTATTACAAGTATGAGCCTCAGGCCATACTAGAGACCTCTACTCACAACCTATACTGGGACTGCACCATAACAACAGACAAGATGACCCCACACAACAGGCCAGACATAACCCTCATCGACAAGAAGGAAATGGCTACCTACCTGATTGACACAACAGTGCCCAACGCTGGCAAAACATACTCCACAAAACATATGAGAAAAAGATCAGGAAGTGCTCAGACCTAAGACAGTCAAAAATACGTGGCATATGGAACAAGTAATGACCATCTCAATATTGTGTTAACCACCAACTTGGTGACCAAAGAGCCTCCATAAGAACCTAGCAGCAATAGGCCTCCCAGGGAACACTTATATGAAACTCCAGAAAGCAGCAACCCTGAACACCTGTAGGATAGTAAGAGCATTCCTCAACCAACAGTAATAATAACAATAATAATAGTAACAGGACACAACCAACCACCTCAGGCACTTGGTACCAGTACTTGGCATGGGGGTGGAAAAAACCACATAAAGCAGAAAAAAGTTTAAAAATTGAAATAATTTTTTCAGACATTATGGCAGAAAGGTTGCAGTTTAGAGTATCCAAGATGAGTTTCTGTTGCCTATAAACTGTTCTTAAATTACACTGGTAAAAACAATTAGGGAACACAGCATGCAAAAATGCTGTTTGGGTAAATATTATGATATACATAACTCATGATAAAGTTAAAGCTAAGTTCCAATTAGTTATACTGAAAACATTCAAAGTAATTCCAGAGTGAGCAATAATTTTGACTTTATTGGAACATGACACATCAGGAGCAAAGTACTGTAAGCTCGTAATAACAGTTTTGTTACAAGCATGTGTATGAAGAGCCAATTTAGTATGGTGTATAGCCCGCAGCAACTGCTAGATGTGTTTTTCACCAGCAATGCATTGATAAAATCAAGGTACTGATGAGTTATTGCAGAATTAGTTTCCACTAATTTCACTGCTGTTTCCAGCTGATTAAGTGTCTAGACATGCTCAAATGGACTGAGGTCAAGGGAACAGGAAAGCCAATCCATGGACAACAACCTCACCTTCAAACACGTTGTTGATCAGCTGTGCCTCATAGCATTGAGCATTGTCATCCATAAAAATGAACTATTCCCTATGCAACGCTAACATAAGGAAAGACCATGGGTCATAGGATCTTATCTCTATACCTGTATGCAATCAGGGCCCTGTTAACGATGACGTGGAGGTCTGTATGAACAACAGAAACCTAATGCCACTTAATACCAGCAATACACCTATTATTATTCAAAATTATTTAGATTTCAGCAAAAAATCTGACTCATTCCCTCATGAGAGATTACTGCATAAAGTGGAACATGTTGGAATTACAGATAAGATTCAAAGATGGATCACAGAGTGTCTGCAGGGCAGGAAGCAGAGGGGTGTGATCGATGGCTATTCTTCAGATTGGTCTAATGTTAGAAGTTTGGTCCACCAGGATTGTTCCTGGTTTTCATAAATGGCATCAAGAAAGAGCCAGAGAGTAGAATGTAAAAATTTGCAGATGATGTAAATATTGGGAGAGTGGTTAATGATCAGAGGCAAGTGGCATTCCTTCAGGATGACTTGGGCAGACTTCAAGAATATCAGAAAAATAACAGCTAAGTTTTAATGCAGCAAAATACAGTTTAATACAACTAAGTTTTACATGCAGGAAACAGAAACCCCAAAATAATTTATACACTTAGTGGGGTGAATTAAAAACAGTAGAGGAAGAAAGTGATTTGGAACAGTCATCCATGAAGTTCTCCGAACAGTACAGACAGGTGGTAAGGAAAGCTCATGGTGTCCTATCAATGATTTATTCAATACATGCTTATAGAGATATAGTGGTCATAATTTCACTGTATAAAATTGTGATACTGCACTTGGAGTACTGTATTCAAGCATCGAGACTGCACCTAAAAAAGAAAATAACTTTTTTGAAATGGTCCAAAAAACAGGCATCCCTCCAGGTGATATCTACAAGGTACCCATATGAGAAAGACTTTGAATATACAAACTAAAGAGCTTGGTAACCAGGCAACTTGGAGGGGACCTGATAGAGGTCTATAAAGCTATGAAAGTAGTAATAGTAATAGCCATATAGTGCAAGGAAGCTACAGGCTTTTGCTGCACTGGCAGAAAAAAAAGAGAAGCAAGGGAAAAAAAAGGGGGGGAGGATAGTAAAAGAATGAAGGTAAAATGATTTCAGAACTAGATGCAAAAAATGCAAATTATAGGAAAATAAATTTAGATTGGACTATAGGAAGTTTTATTTTGACCGCTGGAATAAATTACCTGCACAAGGAGGGAAATATATAAGTTATTTATTTTCTTTTAATTTTTTTATTTTATTTATTTATTTACTTATTTTATTTATTTATTATTTTATTTATTTACTTATTTTATTTATTTATTATTTTATTTCTTTATTAGTAATATACAGTAAGCTATAGTTATAGAGATCACATTTCCAAATTGAATTTTGATTCTAATAAATGGCGATTCTAATAAACGAAAATCAATGAATATTATCCACAGGCTATAAAAATAAAAATATAAAGAACAAATTTTCACTTTATTACCAATTAAATGATGTGTGAAAATCAGAAGAATATTATCCACAGGTTAGCATAACACTTTGTAATATGATAAATAGTCACTTATTTTAGATTGCTTTAAATTATCATTACAAAGTCTATATTCTATATTTTTCAATATTGTATAACAGTCTATATTCACGATCACTTGCACCAGTTTCTTGCAATGCTCTCCTCAGAACAGCTATAGCTTCACAAGTTTGCTGTTTTGTAACTGGAATTCGTTCGGGTTCATCTTCATTTTCCTCCTCCTTGCGAAATTATCAGTAACAGACTGGGTAATTTCTTATTCTGTTAAAGCTGTAGTAACTACCCATTTATAACAGATTGTACACATAAAAAGGCCCAATAAACCGAAAACTGCAAATTTTTTTATTGTTTTATGGTTGTGACCTCTAGAAATGTGACCTTCAGAAATGCGCTTTAGAAACATATCACAGACGTTCAAAATTGATTCTTATAACCGAAGTTGTGACTATAATAAATGATAAAAGTGCAGTGTATGTTATTGATTTGAATCAGTTCTTTGGAATTTGATTCTCTAAAGCAGCTGATTCTAATAACTAGTGATCACCATAGCTGGCGCTTATTGTATATATATTTTTTTATAATTTTTTGGCCAATGCAGAAAAAGCCAGTAACTTCCTTGTACTGCCACTCCCTGATTAATGTAAGGGTTCCGTTCCGTGGAACTCTACGTAAGTTGACTTTTACGTAAGAATTTCCCTAAGCATTTAGGGAAATTCTGCACTTACAACTATGCACACTGAATTTGATAGAAGCAAAAAAGAAATGTTCGATGAAGATGTAAATAGAATTATTCATTCAATTTTTTTATCTCATGAGCAGGAAAAATTACAAAAGTGTACTAAATTACAAAAATTTCAAAATTATAAATTTACAAAAAGAGAGGAGACAGGAGTAATGTCAGCAAGTTTTACCTTTCGAGCATTATTGCCACAATTAACTCTCCAGCTGATAAGCACACCGCTGTGTGCTGAGTTGATTAAGAAGGGGTTTTTTCCAACACATCACAAAATTTCTCTGCAGCTGCAGAATTGGCACTGGCGACTTCACCGCATACTTTAATATTTTGGAAACCAGTGTGATGCTTGAACCTAGTAAACCACCCGTTTGTTTGCCATGAACTTGGCTTGGGGTTCACCATACTTATCATTATTTTCATAAATACTTCTTGCTTGAATCGCTGTTAGATTCAGGGGCACTTGCTTTTGAATCTGATTTTCCATTCATATTATTAATAGCTTTTCCATCTTCGATATAGCACCTGAACGCTGTTTTATGATCACTGCTGGGGCAGACTGGCCCCAGTGTAAAATATGTTGATCCTTTATGATGCTCTTTTATACGTGCACTGTCCCTTAAAATAGTGTTCACTGTTGAAGCAGCGACACCTGATTCCATGCAATAGATGGCAAACTTTGTCCTACTTCATACTTCTTAATTAATAATTTTCATTTCTAAATTGATTTTGTTTCGTAGCACTGCCAGCACTTGCACTTTCCCTTCACCATTGTAATAAGTAAATAGGAATGAAGAGAACATTCTGAAAATTTATTTATGTTTTTTATGATTGAAGATTTCAGTGAAGGGGGAGTACATTTCACCATAATAACGTAAAAACCCACACAATTCCAGTTATCGGGATTATTGCAAATACAATAAGATCGAGTTTACTACCCATTTATAATTAGATGCACTAACAGAAAAGCCCAATAAACAGGAAAGTGCAAATTGTTTTTATTGTTTTATGGTAGTGACCTCCAGAAATGTGTTTTAGAAAAATATCACAAAGGCATTCAAAATTGATTCTTATAACGCAATATATGATAACAATGAAAGTATAGTGAAATTTCCATTATAAAAATGACCTTTTAGACAGATAAATAGCTTAGTTATATAGCAAAAATTTCAACTTCCGAGGTCTTGGAACGAATTGCCAAAAAAACCAATATGTTATTGGGTTCATATTATTATATTTTCACGATACCTCCATTTATTCCTACAGAAAGCAAAATAAGTTTCCACGATTTTTTTAAGTTTTCACCAGCCAGCAAAAACTACGTAAAGTCGAATTTTTTCCTTCCATAAGTCAAGTATTATGTAAGTCAGGGAATGGCTGTACTTAGGTTCACGGACTGCACACCATAAGACTTCTCAAATAAAGTAACTGCAGATAATTTCAGATGGTTTGAATTGGCATTCACTTCTGAAAAGCATCCAAGTAGCTGAGTAGCATTCAAGTATCAACTACAATTGGCAGAAAGTCGGGGAAGAGATAGTTATCTTTCTTTGGCATTGTTAATGGTCTACAACTGTGAGCTGGACATGAATGGTCTGGGTTTCTTGGAACTAATTCACAAACTGCTGATGATACTTTGTGACATACCAAGCCATGATGTAACTTTGCACTGCAACACTATCCCACCTCTACAAAGCTACAAAGTGATCTGTAATAGTGCCACAGAAAAGGTTAGGCTGGCAAAGGCAGATTATAAGAAATCGCTGGCAAAGAGTGGGGATAAGGAATTGTTATTTGTTTTTTTTTTTAGGTGCATTAGCAACTAAGGCCATATTGCTCCGGGAATATGCAGTGGTCATTCCCTGACCTTTCCACATCCTCCGTATTTGGTGGTCATGGGCTAGAACTCCGGTCTAATCAAGAAGCGTGTGCTACGCACTGCTGCTCCTGCCCACCTGGCTATGTACTGTTCTGGAGACTAAAAAAAAAAGATTTAGTAAGTTTAGAAATAAAATCACTAAGTTTTACTTACATATTTTTATTAATAGGTAACAAACAAATGGAACATTCAGCCACAATAACACATATGTATATTTAAAAAAAATAATTACTTATTTTTTGCTGCACCATTTTCGAACTTGGTTTCTTTGCTCTCTCACTCTTTTCAGCAAGAATAGTTGAGTTGGACAACATTCAGTTTGTTGCTCATACCAAAACCCTCAGGGGCTCACATCTGGTGAGTATGGGCTTGGCACACCCAGGGTCTTGAGCTGGATATCATCATTTTTCTCTTTCTTGGTGATTCCTTTCTACTTCTCTCTCTCTCAGGGTAATAGGGAAATTTTTTTTTGGCCGGTGCAGCATAAGCCTCAGGCTTCCTTGCACCATATGGCTATTAATAATAATAATAATAATAAGCCATCGCAGTCTCTAGCACAGCGAATTCCTCAGCATGCATAGGCCCAGTGTTGATGTCATTTTCTTCGTCCATATCATTTTTAGGACTTTCGTTTTAATTTAAAACAGGAAACCCTGTAGCATCAGTATCATTTTCCACCCATGCCCTTGCATCACCTTCATTGCAATCTTCAAAACCACGGATTCACTGAAACAAGTTGATCATCTCATTCAGTATTTGTCCATCTTCTTCAGTTCAGTTCTGCTCATCTCCTACGGTTTCTTCTGCAATAGGCCACAGTTTTTTCCAAGCATTTTTTTTTTTTTGTGTCCTGCTAAATGTTCTTGAGACAGCTTTTTCGAAAAAGCTACGATGCTTTCTTTGTTGCTTTCTGATAAAAGTAAATGACAAAAGACTTGTTTCTTGTAGATTCTCTTCAACTTTTCGATGACTCCCTGGTACACTGGTTGGAGTATTTTATTTTCATGCATGTTTTATAACTTTTATTTTCTTTATATTAATAGTTTATCTTTTATTTATTTATTTTTTTTGCATATTTATTGGCTGTATTCAGTTTTAACTTGTACATATAGTATACTTGTACTTATATAGTGTATTTATTTTATTTATCAGCATCCGTATATTTAATTTATTTTCTGATTTTCCCCATTTTGCCTTCTCGTTCACAATACTTCTTGACATTCAGAATAAAATTGTTGGTATTACTTAGGCTATGTATGTAAGTATAAATTTATTTTTATTTTACTAAACCATGGATAATATTCTTCTGATTTTCACATAACATTTAAGTTTGTTAATTGGAAAGGTAATAAAAGTGCAAGTTTGTTCTTTATATCTTTGTTTTCATATCCTGAGGATAATATTCTCAGATTTTCACTTATTAGAATTGTCACTGAATAGAATAAAAATTCAATTTGTAAATGCAATCACAATAATCGGTGCTTACTGTAATTATTTTCTGGCACCAGCATAAAAAAAATAAATGCTGGTTTGTTCGGATATTTGACGCTCTACTGTACTTAATAAAATACAAAAATATGCAACAAAATGCTATTATATATAATAACATTTTTTACATTTATCATGATTGCTTGATTTACAATTTCTTTATATTTAATATTTAAAAGTAACAAAAACAATAATGAAAAGTTTTAGAATGAGGATCACTTTACAACTTGCATGGAATAACTCTTGTTAGCATAAGCAACAATATATTTTTCAATATGGTCCACTGAAAATCTGTGGCATAAATTATCCAAGATCATTTTAAAGGCAGGGTTGATTGCTGGTCTGGTCACAATAACTGAAAAGAATCATTCACAAATCTTGCAATTGTGGAGTGATTCGTATTTTCAGAATCTTACAAGCAAGTAAATGCAGTTGGGAAAGTTCTGCACCAAATTTTCAAATACAAAATTATTATTATTAGCCACATGGTGCAAGGAAGCCTGAGGTTTATGCTCCACCGGTCAAAAAAAAAAAAAAAAATTTTCGAGTTACCCGGAGAAAGAGAGAGAAGTAGAAAGGAATTACCAAGAAAGAGAAGAATGATGATATCCAGCTCAGGATCCTGGGTGTGCTCAGCTCACTCAGATGTGATTCCCTGGGGTTCCCTTTCTGTAATGCTCAAATGCTCAGTATTGTGTGTGCGTGTGTGTGCGTGCGTGTATGTGCGTGCGAGCAAGTGAGATTTTTTTAAGAATTTTTTAAACTCGCCTTGATCAAGTCTTTTCAGAGCATCCAACTTAATTTTCAGAGAAACAATTCACTTTCTTTTCTCATATACATTTCATTAATTAATGTAATATTTACATTAAATAATGAATTAATTAAATTACATAGTGTAATTATAATAGCAAATAATTTTAATGGTGCAAACATGGCTTAGAACAAACGAATAACTAACACCTCTCAGGAAGGATACAACTTAACAGGCAGGAATGGTGTATTACACAACCCTACTAGCTGCAAACATACTGTGTGACATCCATGGTAGACTGCAATGTGCTATTGGTATCAGACAATTAAGTGAAGGTGGAGCATCATTTAATCCTTTGAGTCTGTGTAGCAGAGGCCAGTTAAGAGGGCTTCTACTGTATTTAACATTAAAAGTGAATAACAATATTAAAGTATCAACAGTTAATTAATAATGATCATTACAGCATAATTTTCATTACAGACCATGCCTGTAATAATGGATCTTTACTGTGTTCAGATTATATAAGTACATGGAGAATAAAATTTACCTCAACATCTTTGAGAGAAAAGATTTCAATACCATGTTCCTTTGCTTTCAATTTAACATCATCAGAAATCTGAGAGATCATTATAATTTGTTTTAGGCCTGGAGTTTTTGTTGCTTCTGATAAAATAGCTTTGGCTTTGTCTTCCTTATCACATATTACAGTTCGAATTTCAGCTGAAAAAGAAAATAATTTAAATAAAAAAGGTAATGTGGAATCAATATAAAAAAAACAAAAAATAAAAATCAAAAACACATTTTATACTTTATTAAAATACCGTGGTTTTTTGTTGTTTAGGAGCTCTTTGACAAATCTACAACATTGGTCATAGTGTGCTTCCTATAGCATGTTAATACATATAGTCCTCTTACTATATCATATCTCTAGAAGTTGTGTTCACTAGACCTGGGTAGAAAATGTCATTATAACTTGGGAATATATTTTTGGGAGATTAGTCAAAGACATTCTTCAACTAGGGCAACTAATCTCAGATATTTAAATGCTCACAGAGCTAATATTCATACCCCACTTGTGAGTCAGTGGAACCAAATTTCAGCAAAGTCCAGTTGTTCTAGAATAAACAAAATCCTCTGCTTGCACCTTCACAATGGTAGGACTTTAGTAACCCTAGCTATACCCCATGTGCAAAGTGAGAAACTTAGTATATTGCACTTTAACAAACAAAAACTCAAAACTATTATATTGGTGGGACCACTCGTAATTTCTTATATATACCCATATATGTATTATGTCTGTAAATTGTGTGTGTGTTCTCTGGTCAATTTGCCTGTTTTGCTGGATTAAAAACCACCAGTTTCTGGGGGTGGGGAGGAACTTGCTATCTATGCCTGAGACCGACTAAGCCACAGAGAGAGACATAAAAAGCCCATTAAAGTTCCTCGCATCATCGATTGGATTGGAACCCGGGCCTTTTCCATCCAGTGTGGGGAGGATGGTGATGATACCACTGTGCTACCCCTCACAGACAGACTTTAGAACACAAACAGATATTGAAAAAATTCTACACACTCTTCTGCACTGCCAACTTTTGATTTTTGAAAAACAAGAGATTAGATATTTCTAGGCAGGAGGGAAGAGAAGAGGATTTTTTTATAGTTCACACTGCTGTTTATTTGTCTGGGGGAATTTTTTTTGGCACATCAGCATCTGTGGCCATAGTGCACCAATAATCCACACTGCACTAGAAATTAAATTTCACTGACATACATATTTTATATTAAAATACAGCCATAGGATTGTTTATGCACAGTATGCTTTTAAAACATTACCTTACCCAACATTTCTGTCTAGATGTCAGTTTGGATTGTCTTTTAGACATCAACTGATTGTGACTGCTTCAAGAAAGATACTGTAGCAAACACTGCACCTCTGCAGAAATGTTGTTTCAAAGTTTTGTTTATAACAATGATTTTGCTGCTCAGAATTGCTGTTACGAGCATTTCCAAAACTGCACCAAAAAAGAAAAGATCTGAATTCAGTTTTTTTTCGCATGGTTGAATATTCTCTGACACTCAGTATTCAGATGAGAAATTAAAATGCCAAGAATGACTTGTCATAACTAATAATGATTTGTCATAACTAAGTCATAACTAATCATAACTAACTATGGTCCTTGAGGTTGTCACAGACATTCTCTCAGATATGCCAGACAATCTGTACTTGCTACCTGGGAGTCAAACACTGATGGAACTGATATTGGGGTGACACTCAAGTCAAGTGGGCCCAATTTCGGCGAAGTCCGGACGTTCTCTGTGACAGCCAAATCCTCTGCTTGCACCTTCACGATGGTGGGACTGTTAGTAATCTTGGGTATAACCTCCATGCACAAGTACATGGTGCGTGACCACCCAGGTGTGAACCAACGTAAGCAGGGGTCGAGATGTGGCGCCCACACCACATGGAGAAAGGCACCCCCTCTATATTACCAGGCAGTACTAGATGGTAGATGACTCTCATCAACCGGTGCAATACCACCACTTTGCTTATTGGAGGCTTGAAGTGGTGGAACCCATGTTTAGTCTCTAGAGCTAAGTTCCGGTCAACCCTTCCCTATCTCTTCCATCATGCAGTATAATTGATGACTTTTGAGGTTATGATGAACGTCATGGAGAGATCCAATATTCCTTACATTTCGAGGGTACAGCTCTAAAACGGTGTTCACAGGCCGGCCGCTAGTTAGTATACTGGACCAAACCTATTGGTAACTCTCTAGGAGGCTTCCGGATCAGCTAGTGTATAATCTTGCTACCTCTACTCTGCCAGACAGTGACTGGAGGGAGTCTGAGTAGTGTGTATGCGGGGAGCATTGTTGAGGCCACGTTATGTCAAGGATCTGGGTATATTCTTACCATGTGTATGTCATATCCAAAAATTTCATTACTTCATACAGCATGTCCCACCCACTTTTTCTTACTATTGAATATACTATGAATTGTCAAACTAATAGAGCAAGCTTATCTGCAAAAAGATCTAAACCTCCCAAGCACTTCCTAATTCATTTCACAAATATACGTGGTCTCAATTCTAATCTCAACGATGTCCATTTCCACTTGCAGTCTGCATGTACTTTTTCTGACAGAGTCTCAGTTATTGGTTGATTCAACTACTGCTCATCTCAGATGCCCAAATTATTCGCTGTATGATTCCTTTCGCCTCAAAGGTGGTACTTGTGCATATGTCCGTTCTGATATTCCCTGTCAGAGACTTGGCAATTTGGAATCTCCTCTCTTTGATCTTCTCTGGCTTAAAATCTCTCTACCTCATTGTGTCAAATTCATCTGTTGTCTCTACCATTCTCCCAACTCCACTAATCACTTGGAGCTCTTTGACTTCCTCTCTTTGCAACTTGACTTTCTCCAGTCCAACTTCCTAACAGTGAGGTAATTTTCCTTGGTGATTTTAATGTTCACAACTCCAGCTGGCTTCCGTTTTCTAGTCACACCGACCCAGCTAGTCGAGATGCTGAGGTTTTGCAATTACTAATGACCTTGCACAGATTGTTCATTTACCTACAAGAATACCGGACAATCCTAATCATACAGCCAACATGCTTGATCTTTTTCTCACAAACAACCCTTCTAAGTACATGGTCAAAGTGAGAGGTCCTTTAGGCACTTCAGATCACAACCTGGTGATTGTCTCTTCTCCAATGGAGCCTTTATCTCATGGCTATTCACAATCTCGTGTTGTTTGGCATTACAAGAATGCAAAATAGGATGACCTGCGAGATTACTTTTCTTCTTTTCCTTGGTCAGATTACTGTTTCAAAACTTCTGATGTCAACATTTGCTCAGATCGTGTCAGTGAAATTATTCTTGCAGGAATGGAATCCTTTATCCCAAACTCCACTTAAAAATCTCTTCCTTTATCTAAACCTTGGATTTTTCAATAAATGTGCTAAGACTGTTCAAGAGAAGAATGTTGCATATCGTAATTGGCTCATTTCTAATTCTTCAGTTTCATTTTCTGCTTACACCAAAGCTCGGAACAATTGTAAAGCAATTATTAATCAGTCCAAACTAGAGTTTGAACTGGCTAAGAGTAGAAAACTTGCTTCTTGCCCTAATGGTAGCCAGGCATTCTGGTCTCTTGCCAAAGCTATTCGCTGCAACTTTTTCCAGCCTCTGTCCAAACCAGATGGTTCTGTTGTCACTTCAGCCAAGGATAAATCTGACCTGCTAGCATCCCATTTTTCTTCCAACTCATGTATTAATGATCTTTGCAAAACACCTCCCACCATTCCTAACACACTCCATTCAATGCCTCCTGTGGTCTTCCGTCAAAAGGATGTCAGAAGGATTTTGACGAATCTTGATGCTAAGAAAGCTCCAAGTCCCAATGGTTTTTCTCCACTTGTTCTCAAAACCTGTGCTCCTGAACTTACTCCTATTCTTTGCCGCCTTTTTTCACTTTCTTATTTCAAAGGTGTGTTTCCTTCTACTTGGAAATTTGCTCATATCCAGCCAGTTCCTAAAAAGGGTGACAAATCCTTCCCATCTAATTATCGTCGCATTGCAATTACTTCTACTCTTTCTAAAGTAATGGAGAAATCAATTAACCGCCAACTCTTAAACTACCTAGAAACCTTCCGTCTGATCAACGATCGCCAGTATGGATTCCGTCAGTGTCGATCCACTGATGATATTCTGGCTTATGTTACCCATTTATGGACTAATTCAATGGAAAGGTTCGGTGAAACACAAGTAGTTGCTCTTGACATCTCAAAGGCTTTCGATCGTGTTTGGCATAAAGGTCTTCTAAATAAGCTTCCATCTTATGGTTTGCCAACTGTTTTTAGTAATTGGTTATCCAGTTTTCTCTCTGATTGCTCACTGAGGGTGATGGTAGATGGCTCTCTGTCTTCTAAATTCTCCACTAATGCCGGTGTCCCCCAAGGTTCAGTTCTTTCCCCCACTCTTTTCCTCTTGTATATTAATGACCTTCTTCCATTGACTGGAAATCCTATCCATAGTTTTGCCGATGATAGCACACTGCATTCCACTTTCCATTTTGAGAAACCCTGCCCAATCAGCTTCAACTTCTTGAAAATCTGCTACCAATTCCTTAAATGTGAATCTTAAGGTAATTCTCCAGTGGGGCAAAGACAACTTAGTTGATTTCAACCCTTCTAAAACTCAGTCTTGTCTTATATCTCGCAAAAAGGATTCTTCTGCTCCTATGCTTATCTTTAGTGACACTCCGATTTCTAGGCAAAATGATATATCTCTTTTGGGGATTACCCTGACTTCTAATCTCTCTTGGCACAAGCACATTACAAATATTGCTGCCTCTGCATCTAAAAAACTTGGTTTTCTCTTTCGCTCACTCTGTATAAATCACAAATCCGCCCTGCCATGGAATATTGTTCCCACATCTGGGGTGGTGCCCCAAAACCTCTCTCAGGCTTCTTGATTCCATTCAGAAGAGGGCAGTTAGGTTAATTAATGATTCATCTCTAACTGAGTCTCTCCACTCGCTGTCTCATAGACGTACTGTTTCTGCTGCATGCCTCTTCTACAGATATTTCCATGGGCACTGTTCTTCTGAATTGGCTTCTATAACTCCCGCTCTCTCTTTCAAAACAGTCCGAACATGTGCCGCCACCAGCCAACCTCCATTTACTGTCCAACTTCAAACTCACAGAACCAACTTGTCATCTTCCTCGTTTATTCATTCAACTGCCGTTTTGTGGAACAACCTTCCTTTATATGTATTTCCTGAAAATTACAGTCTACAGAAGTTCAAGTCCAATGTCAACAAATATCTTCTTTCGTCCTCTCAACCTCAAACCCAAGCACAGTACTAAGTACTATAGGTTCTAATACCTCTTGTGTTTGGGGTTTACATAAAAAAAAAAAAAAAAAATTATATTTTATGCTTCCTTGTGTACTTTGTCAGTTCCCTGACTAAGGACCACTATACTGCACTGCCAACTTTTGATTTTTGAAAAACTAGAGATTAGATATTTCTAGGCAGGAGGGAAGACAGGAGGATTTTTTTATAGTCCTCACTGCTGTTTATTTGTCTGGGGGAATTTTTTTGGCACATCAGCATCTGTGGCTATAGTGCACCAATAGCCCACACTGCACTAGAAATTAAATTTCACTGACATACATATTTTACATTAAAATACAGCCATAGGATTGTTTATGCACAGTATGCTTTTTAAACATTGTGTTTGTGTCCTCCAAGATTCAGTTTTTTCCACTCTTTCCCTTTAGTACATTTACAAACTTTTCCCAGTGATTGGAAATTCTATCCATAGTTTTGCTGATGATAACACAACTTATTAGAAACTTATGATAACACAACTTAAAAAGAACTGAACCTTGTTCCGCCAAGGTTCAGTTCTTTTTCTCACTCTTTTCCTTTTTTATATTAGTATTATTATTGGCAAATGATGCAAGAAAGCAAGCTAATATAGCATCAGTTAAAAAAAAAAAACTTCCCATATCACATCCACTCCGTCCCTCTCCATCATATTGTCTTAATTCTCCCTTGAATTTATTCAAACTATCCACTTCCACAACAGATGGAAGTCTGTTCCAACAATCAACCACCCGCTGGTTGAAGGCAAACATCCGCACATCTATTCTTCAACCGTCCTTCCTCATTTTGAATTTATGCCCCTTCATGTGTGTAGTCTGAGCAAGAGGAAGAATCCCATCAGCACTGAACTTGCTTAATATTAACAACCTTCAACCAATTACAGTAAATCCCATCCATAATTTCGATGATGACAGCATACTACATTCTATCTTCAAGTTTCAGAAACTTTGCTTTGCACAAAGAGCCTCGTCTTCTTGAATATCTATCACCAATTACTTTACATTTTGATTTCCAGGTAATTCTCCAATGAGGTGAATAAAACTAATTTAATTTCAGTCCTAAAACTAAGTCATGTTTTTTTTTTTTTTTCCCTCACAAAAAAAGAATCTATTGGTCCCATGCTCATTTCTGATGATACTAGATTTCTAGATAAGATTACATATCTCTGCTGAGAATCATCCTGACTTCTAATCTACCTTGGCACAAGCACATTACAAATACTGCTTCCTCTGCATTTAAAAAACTGAGTTTTCTTTTCACATTTGGTATTACTTTTCTTCTCTGTTGGTAGAAATCCCAAATGTTCTCTATGATGGAATATCTGGGGTAGTGACCTGAAAACAATATTCAAAAGAGGCAATCAGGACCCATTCTTTACTAAGTCTCTCCATTCTCTGTCTCATAGGCATTCAGTTTCTGCTACATGCCTTTCTATAAACAC
Source organism: Mastigoproctus giganteus (assembly GCF_048544385.1). NCBI lineage: Eukaryota > Metazoa > Arthropoda > Arachnida > Uropygi > Thelyphonidae > Mastigoproctus > Mastigoproctus giganteus. The sequence goes on from NC_143582.1 coordinate 77,471,164, forward strand.
CTCCATGGGCATAGTTCTTATGAAATGTCATCTGTAATTGCACTGCACTTTTCCATTAAGATTTCCTCTTTGTCATTTATCCCTTCTACTTGTACTCTTTGGAACAACCCAAACGTTACAGTATACAAAAATTCAATTCTTATGACAAGTATCTTCTGTCTTCTCAGCCTTCAACCCATGTGATACTAAGTATTATAGGTTCTAATACTTTTCATGTTTGGAGTTTTTATCAAAGACTAATACTTAAGTCTTGTTCACTACTTTATGTTTGTTCAGGGTAATTTTGTGTGTCATATTCCTTTGGGCTTACACATATATGCATACTTGTGAAAGAGTTAAAAGAGTTCTTATGCAAAATAAAATTTCAAAATAACAAAGGTACATCAAAGCCATGAAATTCTGTATCTGACAACAACCTCAAAATTTCTTTAAAAAAATGCATTCAGAAGATGACAGAAAAGTGACAGAAATGTTAAAATAAAGAGGGAGACTACCTTGAGAAAAAACAATGTTTGTACTATTGATACTTAATGCCAATAATATTTAATAAAAATATTCTCTTCATATAACAGGTTAAACTTATAATTTCAAAGAATGTGATATACTTACCTTTGTTAATGATATAAGTGCAAGCATCAGGTCCTAGAGTATCATATAAAGGGACAACAACAGCTGAATGGTGATAGCAAGCATGTTCCGTAATTACCCACTAAACAGGATAAAACTTTATTAAGTACTTAGTCATTGTATGAAATTATTCACAGACAAAGGGTAGTAAATATTTTAAAATATATCTCAATGTAAACAAAATATCCTATGCATCACTATCCAAAAACAAGGTAACTAAAAATATTAGTGATTCTAACATCCATATGATGTTTCTTCACCCCACCACTCATTTCTCTCTTTTGTTTCTCCACTTTATTTTTTATCTTATGTAGCTGTTTTCTAATTTTCTACTTCTTGTGCAGTGTCTTGTACAACTGTTCTGCAGTGTCTTGTACATCTGACTTTCACATGGCAAGAGTTTTCTCCAAATAACATACAACAATTCTGCAACTTTCTTCCTTCCTGTCTATTTATGTTTGAAGATATAACCCATTTGGATCTTTTTATTTTTTTGTGCTTACACAACTTAGGAGGTATCCAAACAAAAGGTGATACCTTTTGTTTGGGTGTTAAGTAATGTCATGCTCTTCACAAAATATATAAACTAAATAATCTAATTTTCCAACAATTCAATATAAATTTACCCTTACTCATTTCAACTTTGCTTCAAATCTAATATTCTATTTATGTCTTCAAGTCACACATTTAGAAGTCAAATGTACTCTTATAACAATTCTTCCGCTGTTGAATATCTGCCTTCTATTTGTCATATAAATCATACAAACTTTTTTTTTAAATTTTGGTGCAAAATTAATGTTTTTTAAATAATTACAAAAATATAATACTGCATATCATGGAACAGGATAAAGTTAAAGTAGTCATAGATGCTATAGTTTGCTGGAGATTTATATTCAGAACAAGCACACTTTTGGCTTCGATGAGTAAATAAGGCAGATGATTTGGCTTGAAAACAAGCCTTCAAAATCTCTGTAATGTCCTGATCGTTTGGCAAAAGGCAATTAGATATGCAAATATATGTAGGGGGAGGGGTACAGAAAATTTTCAGAAATGCAAGAATCACAAGAAAACTACATTAAATGCAAAAGAACTATGGGGGGAAATATGGACTAAAAGATTAACAGTGGCCACAGGCAGAGGCAAAAGTGATTCTTGCACTGCTTCTATTGGAATGAGAAGCAGCCTGGAAAGCAAGTTGCTGGAGATTTCCAGGACTGCTGGGAGTCATAGGGTAAATAAGAGTAGGAACAGGTGCATGTACACCAATGCTAGAAGTATAGTTAATAACATTGATGAGTTTGAAGTGCTGGTCAAGACATGAAACGTGGATATTGTTGGGATATCACAGCCATTGGTGTCACACAGATATAAGCAGTGCAGAATTGAAATTTGGGGAGTACAATGTGTACAGAAAGAATAGACAGGACAGGAAGGGAGGAGGGGTTATGCAGTTAGTTAAGGGACCCAAAATCTAAGAAAGTGCATCCAATTGACATTGGTGGACAAATGCAATGTTGAGTCAGTGTGGTGTGACATAAGCACTGGGAAAGGGAAAATGAGAGTGGGTGTGTGTTATAGGCCAAATGAATCTGATGAGTACAATGAGTAATTGTGGAGAGAAATAGAGTGGGCCAGTAAATTAGAATGTCTTATAATAGGGGATTTTAACTTTCCAGATATTAGTGACTCGTACAATAGCAAGACTTTTGTAGTTTTATTGGATGACTGTTTTCTACAGCAAAGTATTCGAGAGGCAACCAGAGGGAGTAAATACTCTTGATCTGATTATCAGCAGTGATTATTCATACATTAAGAATTTGCAGATAAAGAACCACTGGGTGGCAATGATCGCATTGTACTGATGTGGGATTTACTTAAACATGTAACTACCATCAAGGGTAAAGGGAAGGGCTTTTGCTTTCGTACAGGTGACTACAGTAGTCTCAGGCAGTTTTTAAATTCTATACAGTGGGATCAACTGATGATGTTACCAATGGTGAATTCTAAATGGGAAGCCTTAATCTTGGAGGCTCCTAGGCTTTTCATACCAACTAATAAATACTGTTCAAGGTTTAGGCAGAGAAGAAAAATGAAAAAAGAAAAATGCATGGGATGCATATAAATTATCAGGCGACGTGGAAGTCTACAGCAGATATAAGCTAGTATGTAATCAAGTCTCAGAGGAGTTTAGGCAGGTGAAGGAAGATTATGAGAAATCTTTGGCAAAGGAGGAAAAGAAAAATAGCAAAGAATTCTTTACTTATGTAAACTCTAGAAGGAAAGAGATGAATGAGAGTAAATTCTAGAAGGAAAGAGATGAGTCCACTTAACACAGATGGTTTGACTATTGATGATCATGCTCAGGTAGTTGGAAACTAAATGAGTATTTTGCATCTACATTCACACACAAGCATTTATTCAAGGAGGGGAATGCCAGAAACTTAACAAACTCTAACAGGCAGCTAAGTGATTTTGTAATAAATGAGAGCAAAGTGGAAGAGAAATTTAACTTCCTTATAAGTTAAATATAAGGAAGGTACTTGGGGTGGATGGGATCTGTACAATTATATTAAAGGAGGCAGCAAAGGAAGTAAGCAAACCCTTAGCCATAATTATTTGAGCTTCCTTAGACTAAGAGGAGGTCCCCATGGACTGGAGGTATGTAAATGTATTCCCAATTCACAAAGGGGGTTCAAAAGGGGACATAAGTAACTATAGACCTGTTAGTTTAACTTCTATTCCAAGGAAAATAAGAGTCACTGGTTAAAGATGCATTACAGGATCATCTAACAAAACTGCAGTAGTAGTTAAGACACAGCATGGGTTTGTTAAAAGGAGGTCTTCTCTGACCAAATTAATTTCATACTATGATGTAGTCACAAAGGAAGTGGATGCAAAAATTAATTCTGATACCATATACTTGGATTTCAGGAAAGCTTTTGATACTATTGCACATGGAGAGTGCTGTAAAATTGGAGCGGTATGGTATTAAGAGCAAGTTGCTTCAATGGATAAAGGGATGGTGAGTGCGAGATGATAGAGTGTGGTAATTGATGGACACTGATCTTCATGGACTAATGTTATTAGTGGATTTCCCCAGGGTTTGGTGCTGGGCCCATTGTTGTTTTGTGTATTCATCAATGATATTGATGAAGGTATATCAGGCTTTGTGTCAAAATTTGCAGATGATACAAAGGTTGGCAGGATTGTTAATGACAGTAAAGACAACTGGATCTAGATAAGTTGGGCAAATGGGCTGAGAAGTGACAACTAAAGTTTAACGTTGACAAATGCAAAGTACTGCATATGGGTAGCAGTAACCCAAGAGAAACATACCAACTATGTGGTATTACACTCGGGGAAGTGGAGAGTGAAAAAGACTGGGGGTAATTGTGCAGTCAGATATGAAGTTTGCTGAGCAGTGCAGATGGGCTTCCAGATAAGGTCATGGAGTCTTGTCAATGATATATAGGAATTTTGCTAGCAGGGAAAAGAAGGTGATTATCCCATTGTACAAGGCAATGGTCAGGCCACACCTTCAGTACTGTGTACAGGTATGGAGGCCTCATTTTAGGAAGGATGTAGAGTTGCTAGAACAAGTACAAAGAAGGGCAGCATGATTGGTGAGGAAAACAAAGGGTGTGCTCTTACCAAGATAGGCTTAAGTTCTGCGAATTGCAGTGCCTGAAGACTAGGAACATGTGAGGCGATCTGATTGAGGTGTATAAGGCATTGAATGGGTTGAGCAAGCTCAATGCTGGTGGGATTCTTCCTCTTGCTCAGATTAAGAATCTGAAGGGGCACAGATTCAAACCGAGGAAAGACAGTTGTGCGGAAATTTGCCTTTAGCCAGCAGATAGTTGATTGCTGGAACAGACTTCCATCTCTTGTTGTGGCTGAGCTGGACAAGCATTTGGAGTGAATAGATGAGTGAAATGGGAGGGGGTTGTTTGTTTTTTTTTTTTTTTTGACTGATGCTGCATAAGCTTGCTTTCTTGTATCGTATGCCTCTACTAATGCTAATATCTGATCAATCCATTAAAATGATGCAAACTTCACAACAAATAGTATTATAATAGTCCAGGGTCTCAGGAATATGGTGCGGATTGTTTTTCTTAACAAAGCTCCAGAATATTGAAATATATATTCAAATAGCATAAACTTCATAGCATAACTTGTGGAGTGTCATTACTCCATTAGGATATAAGTTTAGTGTAGTATTTTTTATTATGTCCTTGTTTATATTCCGGCACGAACACCAGGTCAGTGGAGTTAACAACAAATCAATCAATACAAAAGTTAATCATATTTAGCAGTCACGGGCTTGAACCTTGGTCCACTCAAAGAGCGTGTGCTACTTCACTCATGCTCTAACCACTCGGCTGCATCATATTGAATTAGAAACGAAATCATGCCTCAGACCAAAGCAGCAAAGCAAAAAGCTCAGGGTAGTGGGAATGTTATGGCTTAGGGGGAGAACAGAGGGGGGGGGGGTCATGACCTTATGAAATGTACTGCTTATTTGATGTTTGTGGAGCTATCAGGAATGGGACATGATATTGCCAAGGGGGAAGTCATTGTGTGTGTGTGTGTGTGTGTGTGTGTGTGTGTGTGTGTGTGTGTGTGTGTGTGTGTGTGTGTGTGATGTAGAGTGTGAGGATGTGTTAGGCACCAACAGCATTATTAAGGGCCTTTATGAGAACTTGAAGAACAGGGTGGATGTCCTCAAAGAATTTAAACTGGGGGCCCATCAAGCTCTTATCAACACCAGAGCTAGCACATGATCATCAAAGAAACACAGCGGCAATCCCCGAGGTAGAATATGCTGGTCCCACAGGAGCTAGTTTTTGTCGGTAACTCTCATCAGGGAAACCAGAAATATACTGTGCAAGAAGGATACGGGTGGAATAGGACCAGGGTATATCTACCAGGGGTAAAGGTTGATGACATTTTTTTTTTTTTTTTTTTGGCTGATGCTGCATAAGCTCATACACTTGCTTTCTTGCATCACATGCCACTACTACTACTACTACTACTACTACATTGCAAAGCAGATATTATCTTTTAAGAGCACATGGCAAGGGTGATATGGTTGCACACATTGGCACAAATGACATTAAGAGTAGGAGATATTGCTGACTTCCTTCACGAGTACAGGTCAACATTCAAAAAAAAGTCATTAATTAAGGTTAATTTTGAAAGAGTCTGCAATTCTGCCTAGGCACGATAGGAAGAAGTATATGATGACAGCCTTGTCAATCAATTCAGCCTTGGAGAGACTGTGCAAGGCTCATGGGGTACAATTTTTCTCAGCATGGTCTGTGCATGTTATCAGGAGAGAATGATTCTACAGAAATGGGATACACTAAATAGAAAGGGTGCAAGAATATTTGTTGATACTATCGAGGCAGTGTTGGGTGGGTTGGAAAACTGCTAGTTTGGGGGGATACACAGACTAATAAAAAACAATAGCTGCAGGCAGAGGTGAAAGGGATTCTTGCACTACTTCTACTGGAAGGAGCAGAGGTCTAAAAAGCAAGGGGCGGGAGATTTCAAGTACTGCTGGGAGTCATGATGGAACAAGTAAATACAAAGGCTATGTTCAGATAACTAAGAGTAAGAACAGGTGATGTATACTTGAAAGTACACCAATACTACGTGTATAGTAAATAAATTTGATGAATTTGATGCTGGTCAAGACATCAAAGGCAGATATTGTTGGGATATCAGAGACGTGGTGTCAGACAAATATTAGGTATGCAGAATTTGAATTTGGAGAGCAAAATGTGTATAGAAAGGACAGACAAGATAAGAAGGGAGGAGAGGTTATGCTGCTAGTTAGGAAACACATAAAATCTAATGAAGTGCATCCAGTTCACATGGGTGGCCAGTGCAATGTTGAGTCAGTTTGATGTGACATAAGCAACGGGAAAGCAAAAATAAGACTAGGTATGTGTTATGGTCTAATGACTCTGATAAGTACAATGAACAACAGTACAGAGAAATAGAGTGGGTCAGTAAATCAGAATATCTTATAATGGTGGATTTTGAATTTCCAGATATTGACTGGAATTTGTGAGTTGGTCACTCGCATACTAGCAAAGTTTTTATGGATTTATTGGATGACTGTTTTCTAAAGCAGTATGTTCAAGAGGCAACCAGAGAGAGCAATGCTCTTGATCTAATTATCAACAATGATTATTCATTCATTAAGAATCTGCAGATAAAGGAACCACTAGGGGGCAGTGATCATAGTGTACTGATTTTGGATTTATTTAAAGATATAACTACAATCACAACTAAGAGGAAGGGTCTTTTCTTTCATAAAGGTGACTACAGTGGTCTCAGACAGTTTTTAAATTCTTTACAGTGGGACCAACTGATGGTGTTAACCACAGCAAATTCTAAGTGGGAAGCATTCAAAGAATTAACTGTGGAAGCTACTAGGCTTTTCATACCGATTAAGAAATATTGTTCAAGGTTTAGGCCTAAATGGATGTCACTAGAACTAATGAGATTCGTGGCAGAGAAGAAAAATTCACAGGATGCATATAAATTATCAGGTGACACAGAAGCCTATGGTAGATATAAGCTAGATTGTAATCAAGTCACCATGGAGATTAGGCAAGCAAAGGCATATTACGAGAAATCTCTGCCAAAGGATACTAAGAAAAACGGCAAGGACTTCTTTAATTATAAACTCTAAAAGGAAGAGAATGAATCAGAGTGATCCACTTGATATCGATGGGTCGACTGTTGATGATCCTGCTCAGATAGCTGATAATCTGAATGAGTATTTTGCATCTACATTCACACAGGATGAATTCTTTAGGGAGGCAAAGGACAGAAACTTATTAAACTCTAACAGGGAGCTTAATGATTTTGTAATAACTGAGAGCAAAGTGGAGGAGAAATTGTTGAAGTTAAACAGAGGAAAGGCACCTGAAGTGGATGGGATCTATCCAGTTATATTAAAAGATGTGGTAAAGGAAGTAAGCAAACCCTTGGCCATAATTATGAGAGCATCCTTTGATTTGGGGAGGTCCCAGATTGGAGATGTGCATATGTATCCCCAATTCAAAAAGGGAGATCAAAGTGTGATATGAGTAATTATAGACTTGTTAGTTTATCTTCTGTTCTGGGTAAAATAATGGAGTCGCCAGTTAAAGAAGGATTGCAGGGTCATCTAGACAAGACTGCACTTTTAGTTCAGACTGAGCATGGGTTTGTTAAGGGGAAATCTTGCCCGACCAATTTGTTTGGATACTAAAATGTGGTCACAGAAGAACTGGATGGAAAATATAAATTTCATATAATATACTTGGATTTCAGGAAAGCTTTTGATACTGTTGCACAAACTTCAGCAGTATGGCATTAAGGGCAAGTTGCTGCTACCGATAAAGGGATGGTTGAGTGAGAGAAGACAGAGAGTGAATGAATGAAGTGCAACCAGTTGACACAGATGAACAGTGCAATCTTGGATCAGTTTAGTGTAACATAAGCACTGGGAAATCAAAAATGAGAGTAGGAGTGTGTTATAGGCCTAATCACTGTAATGAGTACAACAAACAATTGTACAGAGAAATAGAATGGGTCAGTAAATCAGATTGTATTTTAAAATGGGGGATTTTAACTTCCCAAATACTGACTGAGGCGTGTAGGTTGGATACTCGCACCATTAGAAAGACTTTTGTGGATTTATTGGATGACTGTTTTCTGCAGCAGCATGTTCAAGAGGCAACCAGACTGGGTAATCTGATCTGGTTATCAGCAGTGATTATTTGTGCATTAAGAATTTGCAGATAAAGGAACCACTAGGTGGCAGTGATCACAGTCTACTGATGTGGAATTTATAAAAGATATAATTACCATCAGGGGTAAAGGGAAGGGTTTTTGCTTCAGTAAAGGTGACTACAGTGGTCTCAGACAGTGTTTAAATTCTGTATAGTGGGAACAACTGATGATGTTACCAACAAAAAATTCTAAATGGGAAGCATTCAAGGAATTAATCATGGAAGCTACTAGACATTTCATACCAATTAAGAAATACTGTTCAAGGTTTAGGCCTAAATGGATGTCAGATGAAATAATGAGACTCGTGGCAGAGAATACAAATGCATGGGATGCATATAAATTATCAGGCGACACAGAAGCCTATGGAAAATATAAGCAAGTCTGTAATCAAGTCACAAAAGAGATTAGGCAAGTGAAGGCAGATTATGAGAAATCTTTGGCAAAGGATGTTAAGAAAAACAGCAAAGACTTCTTTACTTAGATAAACTCTAGAAGGAAGGGGATGAATCAGATTGGTTCACTTGATATTGATGGTTCGACTGTTGATGATCCTGCTTAGATAGCTGAAAAACTGAATGAGTATTTCGCATCTATATTCACACGTGAGGAATTCTTTGGGGAAGTGAAGGCCAGAAGCTTATTAAACTCTAACAGAGAGCTTAATGATTTTGTAGTAACTGAGAACAAAGTGAGGAGACATTGTTGAAGTTAAACAGAGCAAATGGAGTGGATGGGATCTATACAGTTATGCGGGAAAGGAAGTAAGCAAACCCATACCCATAATTATGAGAGCATCCTTGGACTCAGAAGCCCCCCCACAGACTGGAGATGAGCAAATGTATCCCCAATTCACAAAGGCGGATCAAAAGGTGACAGAAGTAATTACAGAACTGCTAGTTTAGCTTCTGTTGTGAAAAAAATAATGGAGTCACTGGGTAAAGAAGCATTGCAGGATCATCTAGACAAGACTGCAATAATAATTCAGCCACAGCATGGATTTGTAAAGGGAAAATCTTGTCTGACAAATTTGATTGGATACTATGATGTGGTTACAAAGGAACTGGATGCAAAAAATAATTTTGATATCATATACTTGGTTTTCAGGAAAGCTTTTGATACTGTTGTGCATGGAAGACTACTGTACAAATTAGAGCATTATGGTATTAAGGGAAAATTGCTATAATGGATAAAAGGGTGGTTAAGTGGGAGAAGACAGAGAGTAGTAATCAATGGATGTACTCTTTGTGGAATAATGTTATTAGTGGAGTCTCCCAGGGTTCAGCGTTTGGCCCACTGTTGTTTTGTATATTTATCAATAATACTGATGAAGGTATATCAGGCTTAATGTCCAAGTATGCTGATGATACAAAGTTTGGCACGGTTATTAATGACAGTAATGGCAGTGTGCTACTGCAACAGGATCTAGAAAAGTTGGGCAGATGGGCTGAGAAGTGGCAACTGAAGTTTAACATTAACAAATGCAAAGTACTGCATATGGGTAGAAGTAACCCCAGAGAAACGTACCAATTGTGTGGTACGACACTTAGGGTGGTAGAAAATGAAAAAGACCTGGAAGTAATTGTGTAGTCAGATATGAAGTTTTCGAAGTAATGCAGACAGGCTGCCAGAGCAGATAATGGGGTATTGTCAATGATATACAGGAATTTTGCTAGTAGGGAAAAGTACGTGACTATCCCTTTGTATAAGGCAATGGTCAGGCCACACCTTGAGCATTATGTACAGGTCTGTAGGCCTCATTTTAGGAAGGATGTAGAGTTGTTAGAATGAGTACAAAGAATGGCAATGACATTGGCGAGGGGAACAAAGAGGTAATCTTACCAAGATAGGCTTAAGTTCTGCAAATTGCAGCGCCTGGAGACTAGGTACATGGGAGGTGATCTGATTGAGGTGTATAAGGTCTTGAGCGGGTTGAGCAAGCTCAATGCTGATGGGATTCTTTCGCTTGCTCAGATTACAAACCTGAGGGGGCATAAATTAAAATTGAATTTCTTACACTATGGATAATAAGAACAACTGATACCTTTATAACAGCCTTTTTATCAAAAAGTAATTATTTCCTCACTACATAAATCTTAGCGTAGTGAAGCAGGTGAAATCAAATGGAAACCAAAACTCTATGGAAAATTACAAGGGTGATGTACACTTTTTTACATGAATACAAAATCATAAAATATTCTTTTAGGGCTATACTTATTCAATTAAAAAATGATTAATGATATACAGGGTGTATCAGAAGTTTGCTCCCACAGAAAATATATGCAGCATTTTCTTAGTTACCAAAACACACATCTAACATCTGTTTACGTATTTCAGGAACTGAAATACACTGATGGCTTTCTACTTTTTTTCTATATGGATACCTATAAGGAAAAAAGTCTGTGGTTTATAGCCTAAAACCAAAAAATATTGCAGCACTGAAGGAAAGCATTTGGAATGCATGCACTCAGATCTGTGCTTCTGTCTTCATTCATGACAACATTCAAGCAAACATTTATACAAGAATTCACATATGTATAGATATTAATGGCAATCAATCTGAATAATAATTAAATTAGTAGACAGTTTCATTTTACCTATTTTACCATCAGAAACATGCTCTAAATCAAAAACAAATACGTTGAAGAATATCAAAACACACACACACACACACACACACACACACACACACACACACACACACACAATTTAGTAAAGAAAACCAACAATCAGGATATCAAAAATCAAAATGCTCCAGTCAAAATGCCAAGAGAACAAAATGCTCACAGTCCAAATGACAACAGATCAAAATGTGGACAGGGTCAGGACACCAATCTAAAACAACAGACTATTCAAAATGTGAACAATTTATAACAGGTTATAGTCCAACCAGTATCACTGTTTTTCATTTTTTTTTTATTGGGGAGATATAATTTTAAAAATTACTAATTTTATATAGTAGAAATGCTTAAAGCCAGCCGATAAGGATTTTAAAATTCCTAATGAGTTCAGTTATGTGACTGTAACTAATGATGAAAAATAAATATTGTATTGCAATATTTATCCTTATTATTAATAATTAATAATTAATTATTATTAATTAATTAATTAATAATAAGATATCGTATTGATAATAAGATATCGTATTAATAACAAGGATAATAATTAATTATTATTATCCTTGCATCCTCTGCTCATCTGTGTGTACATCCCTTCTGATGCTCAATCATAATTTTTTGGTGATCCAAGTGGCCTGATATTTTCAGTTATGCAGTTGGTCAGGATCTTGTACACTGTTGGGAGACAGGTGATTGGTCTGTACTCTGCCAGGTTACTAGCGTCTTTGTCCATAGCCTTCAGATAGCTGATTCTTTGAGTCAGAGACTGTGAAATTGTGTCAGGGTGCTTTATCATATGGGTGAACTGCTCCACTATGTGCCTCTGTGTGCAGCTGAATTTCTTGTACCAATAGTTGTGGATGTTATCTACTCCTGGGGTTCACCAGTTGTGGGACTTCCTGATAGCCTGTTGTACTTCTTCCTCCAGAATCTCCCAATCCATCATCTCTTGTATGTCCTTAGTTTTCTTCCGTTCTAGGTCTATCTAGGATTCGTGGCCATTATGGTTAACTTTGCTGATTCACAGATTATCGCAGAGCTCCTCAAGTGCCTTCTGGTCAGGTGGTCCACTGACTTCCATATTGCCTTGTCCAAGTTCCTGTAGAAGGCTCCCGGGTTTTCATCAAATATCTGGTTGTCTGTTTTCCTCTGGGCACTCTCCTTATATCGGTAAATTCTCTTTACTGAGTGCAAGAGGTTCTGCTTGAGGGTGTCCAAGTATTCTTCGATCCTCTGATTATACGTCTTGTGTTTGCTGTAGATGTCATCTTTCTTGAGGATAGTCTTCACTTTTCTGATCAACATCTTACTTCTGTTGACCTCTTGATAGTGGGTCAGTTGGCCTATCTTCACTCTTAGCTCTTCTATCTTCTGCTGCCTTCTCTCCCAGTCTGGTGGTGCCTTGTCTTTGCATTTTGTTTTCTTTCGTCTCTGGTTTCTCTTCCGTTCATCCTGGTGGCTGCTACAGTGGCACAGTAAATGGCTGTACAGATGTTATCAAGTGTTACTCTGTTGTTGTGGTTATCTGGTATTATTGATTGAGGTGGTCTGTGACTTGTCAGAAGATGCTGTTGGGTCTCTGTATCAGTATGGGTCTTTGTGTGATCCATTCCCTCAAATTGTGCCATGGCCTTCTTCCATTCTTCCTCTATTCTGAATATCGTGACCTCATCTGCACTGAGTTTTAGTTCTTGCACTTGCTGTTCCTCTTCCTCCTGCAGTTCTGATCAGGTTGTGCTCATATTCTTTGTCTTTTGTAGTTGGTTGCTCACATCCTGCTTGATTTTTTTCCAAGACTGCAAGATCTATCAGATTCTTTGTGATGATAGTCCATCCTCAGTCTGCTATTTGCTGTCCAGTGACCTGTACAGGTGTCTACAGGGATGGGATACACTTAAATAGAAAGGGTGCAAGAACGTTTGCTGATGCTATCGAGGCAGTGTTAGGTGGGTCGGAAAACTGCTAGATTGGGGGGATACAAGGACTAATAGATTAACAGTAGCCACTGGCAGAGGAGAAAGTGATTCTTGCACTGCTTCTATTGGAATGAGCAGCAGCCTGGAAAATAAGATGCAGGATATTTCAGAGACTGCTGGGAATCATGGGGGTACAAGTAAACACATGGGTTGTGTTAGGGTGGCTAAGAGGAAGAGCAGGTGCATGTATACTTGTGTGTACACCAATGCTAGGAGTTTAGTAAATAAATTTGATGAATTTGAGGTATTGCTCAAAACATTAAAGGCAGATATTGTTGGGATTTCAGAGACGTGGTGTCACACAGATATAAGGAATGCAGAACTGGAATTTGGGGAGTACAATATCTACAGAAAGGATAGACAGGATAGGAAGGGAGGAGGGGTTATGCTATTAGTTAAGAAACACATAAAATCCAAGGAAGTGAAGCCAGTCGACATCGCTGGACAGTGCAGTGTCGAGTCAGTTTGGTGTGACAAAAGCATTGGGAGATCAAAATTGAGAGTAGGAGTGTGTTACAGGCCTAATGACTCTGATGAGTATAATAAGAAACTGTACAGAGAAATAGAGTGGGCCAGTAAATCAGAGAGTCTTATAATGGGGGATTTTAATTTCCCAGATATTGACTGGAATTTGGGGGCTGGTCACTCACACACTAGCAAGGCTTTTGTGGATTTATTGGATGATTGTTTTCTACATCAGCATGTTCGGGAGGCAACTAGAGGGAGTAATACGCTTGATTTGATTATCAGTAGTGATTCTTCATGCATTAAGAATCTGCAGATAAATGAACCACTAGATGGCAGTGATCACAGTGTTCTGAAGTGGGTTACTCAAAGAGGTAACTACCATTAGGGGTAAAGGGAAGGGGTATTGCTTTCGTAAAGGCGACTACGATGGACTGAGACAGTATTTAAATTCTATACAGTGGGATCAACTGATGATGTTACCAACAGCAAATTCAAAATGGGAAACATTCAAAGAACTTATATTGCAAGCTACTAGGCTTTACATACCAACTAAGAAATATTGTTCAAGGTTTAGGCCTAAATGGATGTTAGATGAACTAATGAGGCATATGGCAAAGAAGAAAAATGCATGGGATACATACAAATTAACACATGACACAGAAGCCTATGATAGATACAAGTTGATCTGTAACCAAGTTACAAAGGAGGTTAGGCAGGCGAAGGCAGATTACGAGAGATCCTTGGCAAGGGATGCAAAGAAAAACAGCAAAGAGTTCTTTACTTATGTAAACTCTAGAAGGAAGGGGATGAATCAGATTGGTCCACTTGATATCGATGAGTCAACTGTTGATGACCCTGCTCAGGTAGCTAACAAACTAAATGAATATTTTGCATCGACATTCACCCATGAGGAGTTATTCAGCGAGGGGAATGCCAGAGGTGTATTCAACTCTAGCAGTAAGCTAGAGAATCGTGTAATAACTGAGAGTAAAGTGGAGGAGAAATTGTTGAAGATAAACACAAGAAAGGTACCTGGGGTGGATGGGATCTATCCAGTTATATTAAAGGAGGCAGCAAAGGAAGTAAGCAAACCCTTAGCCATAATTATGAGAGCTTCCTTGGACTCAGGGGAGGTACCCATGGACTGGAGATGTGCAAATGTGACCCCAATTCACAAGGGAGGATCAAAGGCTGACACAAGTAAGTATAGACCTGTGAGTTTAACTTCTGTTCCCGGAAAATTAATGGAGGCACTGGTTAAAGAAGCACTGCAGGATCATCTAGACAAGACTTCAGTTATAGCTCGGACACAGCATGGTTTTGTTAAGGGGAAGTCTTGCCTGACCAATTTGATTGGATACTATGATGCAGTCACAAAAGAACTGGATGCAGGGAATAACTTTGATATTATATACTTGGATCTTAAAAAGGCTTTTGATACTGTTGCACATGGAAGACTGCTGCACAAATTGGAGCAGTGTGGCATTGGGGGCAAATTGCTGCTATGGATAAAGGGGTGGTTGAGGGGGAGAAGACAGAGAGTGGTAATCAATGGACACTGCTCATCGTGGACTAATGTTATTAGTGGAGTCCCTCAGGGTTCAGTATTGGGTCCTTTATTGTTCACTGTATTTATAAATGATATTGATGATGGTATATCAAGCTTAATGTCCAAGTTTGCAGACGATACGAGGGTTGGCAGGGTTGTCAAGGACACTACTGACACTATGCTGCTGCAACAGGATCTGGAAAGGTTGAGCAGATGGGATGAGAGGTGGCAAATGAAGTTTTACATTGACAAATGTAAAGTACTACATATGGGAAACAGCAACCCCAGAGAAGGTACTACACTGACAGTGTGGTAGAGAATGAAACTCTGTGGTACTACACTGACAGTGGTAGAGAATGAAAGGGACCTGGGGGTGGTTGTGCAGGCAGATATGAAGTTCTCTGAGCAGTGCAGATGGGCTGCAAGAGTAGCTCATGGTGTATTGTCAATGATACATAGGAATTTTTCTAGCAGGGATAAGGAGGTGATTATTCCCTTGTATAAGGCAATGGTCAGGCCACACCTAGAGTACTGTATACAGGCCTGGAGGCCTCATTTCAAGAAGAATGTAGAGCTGCTGGAACGAGTACAGAGAAGGGCAACAAGATTAGTGAATGGAACAAAGGGGTGCTCTTACGAAGAAAGGTTTAAGCTTTGCGAATTACAGTGTCTGCAGACTAGTCACCAGTGAGGTGATCTGATAGAGGTGTACAAAGCCTTGAATGGTTTGAGCATGCTCAATGCTGATGGGATTCTTCCTCTTGCTCAGAATAATCACCTGAGAGTGCATAAATTCAAATTGAGGAAAGACAGATGTAGGATAGATGTGCGGAAATTTGCCTTTAGCCAGCGGGTGGTTGGTAGGTGGAACAGACTTCCATCCCTTGTCGTGGAAGTTGATAGCCTAAATAAGTTCAAAGCTCAGCTGGACAGGTATTTCGAACGAACAGAGGGGTGAAGTGGAAGTGGTTATTTTTTATTTATTTATTTTACTTTATTTTTTTTTTTGGCTGATGCTGCATAAGCTTGCTTTCTTGCATCAAATGCCTCTACTAATGCTAATGCTAATGTCAGTCTCTGACTTCATTACTTCGTAGTATGCTTGCATGACGAGCATATTCCTTTCGATGCTCCACTATGTGCATTGGCTTTTTATTCCTTCCTGAGTGGTCACCAGAACAGCTGCACAGGAAACACTTTCAGTTGGTTGGGCTGAATGGTCTTGCCCTTCCCATGTGGAAGCCATATGGGGGGGGGAAAGCACCACTTGTTCCACTATCTTCATTGGGAGATTATTTCCAACTTTTTGAACTGACCACTCTGCCAAAGGCCTGAATGCAAGTGATTTTATCCTGCAACACTCAATGCAGTATGTTCAATATTTCTACTTCTCGTCTTTCCAGCTATGGAGGTGGATCTGTTTAGCTTTGGCTTTTGCATCCAGTGGTGGTTTATAGTTATTGGGAGTGACACTAGATGGCATCACTCTCTCTCTTTCTCTGTCTCAGCCATCACTTTGACTTTTGAGGAGGTTAGTCCAATGAAGCGACTTCTGTGATTTTTTTCCCTTTTTTCTCCCATGCGATTTTTTATTTTTCGTATCAGGATTTTAACTCTGGTCCCTCACATTGGTGGTCCGGCATTGTAAGCTGCCAAAATCTTAACTGGTTCCCCATTAAACATTCTGATTTAAGGGATATTATTATTATTATTAGCCATATGATGCAAGGAAACCCAAGGCTTATGCTGCACCAACCAAAAAAAAATTCCTGCATTACCCTGAGAGAGAGAGAGAGAGAGAGAGAGAGAGAGAGAGAGAGAGAGAGAGAGAGAGTCGGAAGTAGAAGGGAATGAAATGAAGAAGATATAAAGAAGAGATGTAGGAGTAAGAAAACCATAGTAATGTTTAAGAAAGACATGCCTACCATGCTTGTTTTATGAAATATTACACACAAGCTATTTAGGTTATTAAAAATAAAAAATGTAATATAATCATGTTGAAGTATACAATGCAATAAACAATATTTTAAAGAATACTGGGGACTCCTGTTAGTAAAATAATACAGTAGATGTTTGTCTCGTGTCACAATGAACTTGAATGCATAACGCAGCCTGAGACAAATAAGAAGTGCACATGCATAGTAACATAAATCTTGACCTATCTGTTATAGAAATGGCTCTTTAACTACTAGAAATTCGTGATCCTTTACATTTGAAGGTTATTTTATAAATAATATTATTTTCTATACTGTTTTATAAGATTAAGATTATTCAGTTTTGAGATCATGTTATAACATTTATTTGCACAAAACATTTTCAACAACCAGTTCGTCTGAACTGGCTCCAGCTCATCACTGCACTGGGCTAATCGCATCCTTATTATTATTATTACAGTCAGTTCTGCTATAATGCAGTACATGCGTTCCTAAAAATCACCGCATTATGGTATTTTGCACATTAAAAACAACAAGGCTTATGGGAAAAATAGGGATGGGGGCAGAGCACTAAAAAAAATGTTCAGTCCGGTAAGTAAAACACTAAAAAAATTTGGAAACCCAATAAAATTGCTAACAGAGGTTTAAACATCTTAAATTTCTAATAAATAAAAAATATGACAGTAAATATAGCACTTTACCTTGACAAAATATGAAGTTTGCTTGATTGATATTTCTGTTCACTGACATTTTCTTTTTTTTTTGGATTGTAAAATTTAAAACAGTTAGATAGTATGAATCAGAGCTGTAATACTCAATATGTTCTACGTTGATAATAATATTAGTAAATTAATAAGAGGAGTTTACCTCAATATAGTACGTGGAACACTTCCGTATGATACCCTCCAGAAATTAAAACGGAAAAGACGAAAAAATCGACAACTTACCGGTACATTAAAGTAAAATATAAATAATTAAAGTAAAATATAAATAATTAAATAATCAATTTAACACAATTCAAAATCAATTCAAAACCATTAAAATTCAAATTAACGCAATTAAAAGAATCTAACGAAAATATTCAAAACGATTTTCCTTCCTGAAGCTGACAATGCTTTTCGACCGACTGTCGTGATCACAGGAATGAAAATTACCGAATCAGGCTAAACCTGCAACTTAAATAGTGATTATGTGTCTTCGCGCATGCGCGTAAAGGTCCACGCATCGGAGATCAAATATGGCCGCCGAACATTAACAGAATTCTCGTGTAATTTAATTTCAACGGTTTCTGCAATTAATAGTCGTGTATAATTACGTTGAACGTTAAGTATTTTGGCCTCGTTAAATAAAAAAGTATGTTTTTCGTTAATGGCATGAAAGGCTAATTCTGACGCTGCTGAACGAGAAGCACGAACAGAGGCTTCGTGTTGATTTACACGGATATTAAGAGAAAACCGCGTGGAACCCTGATAAGACGAGTCGCAATCACCGCAAGAAATGTTGTATACTAGATCATTAATTTGTGTTGCGAACGCCGAAAGAACCGAGCGATTGTTCAGTATAGTGTGTAACTTCCGTATAGGCCTAGCTATAATTTTAAATTCGGTATCTTTAAAGATTTCCGATTCGACCTATTGTTTCCTACAGGAACTCGGCATTTTCAGCCTTAGCCACACATGTATATAACATTATAAAACCTTTTAGACAGGTTATACAATTTGGGATTAAGAATTACGATACATTATTTAATAATCTTAAAGACTGTAGACTCGGCGACAATGACAATTTATTCTCATTAGATGTTACATCATTATATACGAATGTAAACGTTGAATACACATTAGATATTATTTGGGATATGTTAAATAAAAACTCGACACCGATTAATTATACGAAGCTGCCTATAAAGGAGATTTTTCACTTAATTAAACTATTAGTTGAGGCTAACTACATCACCTTTCGAGACAAGGTGTACAAACAAATTTTTGGATTACCAATGGGTTTGAGCCTGAGTGGCTTAATGTCAGAGATCTATCTCTCAACGATTGAGCAGATACATTTGACACCTTTTCGTCCCCGTATCACATACTATGGGAGGTATTTAGACGATGTTCTAGTTATTACCGATAGTAGTACTATCCAAGATATTTTACATTCGTTTAACAATATTCATTCTAGACTCAAATTTACACTGGAAAGGGAAGATACGGATACTAAGTCATTAAACTTTCTAAATTTCACGCTTACCCGGGACTCGAACAAAATACAATTTAGCATCTATCGAAAACCCACAAACACCGGTATGCTTCTACATTATAATAGCTACCACCCGTTCACCTACAAAAGATCGATTATCTTTAATCAATTTCTAAATGCCTATAAATATTCAACGACGGATTCTGCTTTAGACTCAGAAATACAAATATTAACTAGCAGATTCTTGAACAGGGGTTATCCCATTAACACAATAAATCGAATTAGGGTACAAGCTAAGGATAGGATACAAAATACTGCACCAATCAACAATAGTAATATCAAAAAATACTTTATTTCTGTCCCATATGTTGAACAGTGGCACAAACAGCTTAACAGATTCTTTAAAGATACCGAATTTAAAATTATAGCTAGGCCTATACGGAAGTTACACACTATACTGAACAATCGCTCGGTTCTTTCGGCGTTCGCAACACAAATTAATGATCTAGTATACAACATTTCTTGCGGTGATTGCGACTCGTCTTATCAGGGTTCCACGCGGTTTTCTCTTAATATCCGTGTAAATCAACACGAAGCCTCTGTTCGTGCTTCTCGTTCAGCAGCGTCAGAATTAGCCTTTCATGCCATTAACGAAAAACATACTTTTTTATTTAACGAGGCCAAAATACTTAACGTTCAACGTAATTATACACGACTATTAATTGCAGAAACCGTTGAAATTAAATTACACGAGAATTCTGTTAATGTTCGGCGGCCATATTTGATCTCCGATGCGTGGACCTTTACGCGCATGCGCGAAGACACATAATCACTATTTAAGTTGCAGGTTTAGCCTGATTCGGTAATTTTCATTCCTGTGATCACGACAGTCGGTCGAAAAGCATTGTCAGCTTCAGGAAGGAAAATCGTTTTGAATATTTTCGTTAGATTCTTTTAATTGCGTTAATTTGAATTTTAATGGTTTTGAATTGATTTTGAATTGTGTTAAATTGATTATTTAATTATTTATATTTTACTTTAATTATTTATATTTTACTTTAATGTACCGGTAAGTTGTCGATTTTTTCGTCTTTTCCGTTTTAATTTCTGGAGGGTATCATACGGAAGTGTTCCACGTACTATATTGAGGTAAACTCCTCTTATTAATTTACTAATTTAAAACAGTAAAAAAGATAAGCAATCAATAACAATGAACACGGGAAACACAAATTGCATAAGTGAGACATGTTTACGAAGCTTAAAAAACAGTAATGAAAAGAAGATTCTGAAAATTTATTTACGTTTTTTGTATGATTGAAGATTTCATGGAAGGGGAAACACCTTTCACCATAATAACGTAAAAACCCACACAATTCCAGCTACCAGTATTATCGCAAATGCAGTAAGATAGAGTTTTACTACTCGTTTATAATTAGATTGCACTAACAATAAACCGGGAACTGCAAATTGTTTTTATTTTTTTTATGACCTACAGAAATGTGCTCCTCTGCTAACACTATCACGCCTCATGAAATTTCTGTTCAAACAGAAAAATGTGAGCTCATCAAAACATGAGTCAGCCTACAATATCACGTGTTATCTTGTGAATAAAGTGAATGACAACAGTGTGTCTCTGACCAATATAACTACAGTAAATGGGAAATATAGATCTCACACATTTGACGTATGACATTTTTTTAAGCTTCATAAATTTGTATGTATTGCTGCACAGGTTGCTACGTTCAGCTTGGTGCCAGGTTTTGCATTCACCTGGTGTTACTCACAGATGAAATTGTGCATGAGCCAATGTGAAAATCACGTTATACTCGCATTGTTCCCTAATATATTAATCATGTTGGAGAAAATTCACATTGCAAAAATGCACGTTATAGTAGAACTGACTGTATTATTGTTGTTGTTGCTGCTGCTGCTGAATCCCTTATTACATATTTGTTGGTTACATAAATACCATAAAGCAGGTCTATGACAAATCATATTTGATCAATATAGTTGTTTCATTTGTTTCCTAAGCAGGATCAAGGCATTACAGTTTACTGCAATAACAGGAAATTCTGGGCCACATGAAAAATTCTCAAGTGGAACCCCATGCTTTTTAACAACCATAAGAAAACCAAACATTAAGCCTTTTCTCCTCCCTGCTGGTATGGTGGTAGACCTGGTGATGCAGTAGTTTTGCATTTGCTTTCTGTTCCCTTTTGTTTTGTAATTCTTAAGGTTTCATGATAACTGATGAGAACGTATGGTGCACTGCTGTAGAGGGGAATAATACAGTGAGCAGGAATGAGCACAGCAAAGAAAAAAGATGGGAATTCAGGGAAAAGTAAGTTCTCAGATTCAGTCAATCCGGGATGTCCCTACATTACTTCAGCTCTATGATAACTATAGACCAACAGCAAGTTAGTGCACCCCCCCCCCATAAGAAAAAGCCCATGATTATTCTGCCACAGAAAGGAAAATCTCTCTCTCTCTTTCAGGCGACTTGGGGATTGGTCCATCAGTGCTTGTCTCCTGCCTGGGAGGAAAGGCATCACACTGATAAGAAATTTCATTGTCTTTGGTTTTAGAAGCAACATGAGTTGTCCCAAGGACCACTTCAAGACTATATGCTTGGGTCATTTGTTTTATAACAATTTAAATAGCTGTTTAATTTTTTTCAGTTATAACAATTTTTTTTCACTGATTTATATAGTAATTTCATCTATGAACAAACTGCTTTTTATCTATGCAATATCTTGAAAGAGTCAACAACTGAAATTGGTGTACCTACCTACGTACATACATATCATTCTCCAATTGGTTTCAATTTCAGCAAAGATCACTGTAATTGATCTATGAACAGTAGAATTATTGATAAACTGATTCTACTACTGATCTTAAAATAAACCTAAGCTTCAATCTTCATTTCTGCAAATCAATGAATCTCATGCTTAGATCAATTAATCATGTCAGTAGAAACTTCTGTTATTGTTCTTTGTGGCACTTATATAGCTAAAAGACATAACAAAGATAATATTCAGTCAATTACTTATCCATGTCTTTATATCAACCACAATATGCTTTTGTTACAGAAGATGAGTGGGGGGGGGGGGATTTATCATAAATTTTTTGATTGCAGTACATTATTAATATGCACACAGTTTGCATAACACTATGATTTGCTGGCACTTTAACCAGTTATAGACTGTCAGAATTTTAATCCTGCTGGCATTCTGAAAAAGTGAATTCAAAATATCTGGAATTTCAAAATTGAAATTACATATGGTCATGCTGTTCTATGTAATAGTGAAGTAATCACTGATGTGGTAGGGACTTCCATGAAACTTACAACTGCAATTGAAAATAAACACTACTAAGTTCATATATAACTAGGAATGTTTTATTCTTTCTTTTATATTATTTGCATTCATATTTATAAAACATTTCATACTGGACCCTTGGTTAGGAATATTACATCACTGTTTCTATGAGAAAATTACTTTCAGTTTTGACTTGTGCCAAATTTTCTAGTAACATATGCTTGGGAACATAGTCTTAGGACTACTACATTAAAAATGACAGCTTTTCCGGAAATTCCCAGGATGAAGTAATTTATGCAGTTTTGTGTAACTGATTTTCTAACTAATAATTTATACCTAAACAGTTTTAAATAAAAGTTTATATTATTGAGAAATTATTGAGGGCTGCACCAAAAGCAACATATATATATTATTTTCTTTATATATAAGTAATATTTCCTTGTAAAAGAACTAGGATGAAGAAATTTATGTAGTTTTGTGTAACTGATTTTTAAACTAATAATTCATACATAAACAGTTTCAAATAAAAGTTTATATTATTGAGAAATTACTGAGGGCTGCACCAAAAGCAACATATTATTATTTTCTTTATACATAAGTAACATTTCCTTGTAAAAGAAGACTGTCTGATAAATTTTTACCTCTACACAATTCTGTGCATAAATTCCAACATAGGAATGTGGTTCCATTCCTAGATGAACAAGACCAGATCCAAATTTCTTCACTCGTATTAGCAACTAAAATTAAAATTTTGACTCTTTGTACATCAATACAGAATGACACCTAATTGATTTATATATTAAAAAATAATAATAAATAAATAAATATATGCATATATATAAATATATAGAATGCAAAGAAGCCTTATGCTACTCTTTGCTTTTGTTACTCCCAGGCCTTCAGGCATGAAAGACAATACTACAATATATATATATGTGCTATGCTGCAATAAAGATTCATTCATTCACATAGAGAGTGATTCTGAAAGGTCTGGCTAAAGTTGGGATGTAAGTTTAGTCACTAAAAAACAATGACAAAAAGTTCATATAAACGTAGGTCCAGAAGCAGTTCCTTATCAAGTTGCATCCCACTTTGCTTCTCTGGTGGTAATATTATCAGCAGTCCTATTCAATTGATTTTCATTTCACCTCAATGCAGATTCTTGTGGGTATGGTATGTTCACTGTTTAAATGCTGAAATGGTAGATATGCATTAAATGTATGGCAGGGAAGCCAGTTGTCTCTATTGGGAAACATTTCCAAAATGACAGTGACCCAACAAGAAAATGTTTGAGGCCACTGTTCGTCATCCTAGAGAAAATGGATCATTTGAGCACTTGAGGATTAGAGAGGACTACCCATGCACCTGAGTTAGAAGAATGAATTCTGAATGAGACCGAAGAAAATCTTGAAACCAGTACAAGGCTAATGGCAGAGATCAATGTTTCATAGATGATCTGACAGGGTCTTAACAAGTGCAGACCCTCACACCAAATGATTTCCAACTAGCAATGTGCAATGACAAGAAAATCCTCATGGAATTTGTTCAATCTTGGCATCAACAAACAGGCAGTATCACTGGAGATTATTTGATTGGAGCTCATATACTAACACACAGACTTGGCAGCAACATTTACACAGATTTTATGAAAACCATCTGCTTGTGTTGCTCAAAGGTATGCCATTACGGATGACAGAATGTATATGGTTGATATGTGATGGGCTCCCTCACATTTCCCTCACATTTTTACCACTCACAAATTTCTCAACACCTATTAATCTTACCATTAAGCCAGATCAAGGTGAGTCAACTGAATGGCCTCCATACTCACGAGATTTGAATCCCATGAATTTTTGTGTGTGGAAGACATGTGAAAGCACTATTCAATTTCAGCCAGCAAAAAAGAAAGTTCCTTCTAGTACACCATGGCTAGCCATCAAATAAACCAGAAGTGGTAATTTTGAGTGTGTTTGACAGTCATTGTGAATACGTACTAACACCAACATTGTAACTGCTACTCAAGGAGGCCATTTTGAACATCTGTAGAACACCAAATGCCTTCGATATCTTTATGATAGTGCTTTCCAGTGGTGATGTGTGGCACGGGCCATACACCACCATATGGTGGTTCTGGGTATGAGGGTATCCACATATTGTACAAGATTTTTCAGCTGCGGCGAATGCTAGGATTTTATTTATATTTAACTGTTTTATTGATTTAATTGTTATATTAAATTATTTTCTATAAGTAGCTTTATAATCCTAGCCAAATTCCTTGGTTTATTTTGAATTTAGATAGCTATTTTGAAAGTTAATACTTAGTGTTCGTAGATTTTACCATTTGTAACTTGCCGCCATTGTTATACAATACGGAATAGCGTAACGTTTAATGTAAGGTTGATAGCATAAGGTTTAACATAAAACTAGACAGCAAAATACATAGCACTGTATTAGAAATCTGTTAGCTTAGTTTAGTATTATCAATTAATCAATTAAAAATTTAATAATCTTATTAAATTTCATTGTTAATTAAATTGTACTTAAATGGAATTATGACCCAGCCAAGAGCAGCAAAGCAACGAGCACAGAGTAGCTGTACTACTGTGGCTCGGTGGAGAACCGAAGGGGGCGATTCTCCAATGCATCACAGCCTAAAAAAATGTGCGGAATGTGAAAGGTTGGCAGATCTGTCTAGAACAGGACATGTTGATGCATGTAAATTCTATACAGTGGGATCAACTGAAGATGTTTAAAACAGGGAATTCTAAATGGTAAGCCTTCAAGGAATTAATCTTGGAAACTACTAGGCTTTTCATACCAACTAAGAAACACTCTTCAAGATTTAGACCTAAATGAATGTCAGATGAACTAATAGGGCTCGTGGCAGAGAAGAAAAATGTGTGAGATGCACATAAATTATCAGGTGACACAGAAGCCTATGGCAGATATAAGATAGTCTGTAATAAAATCACAAAGGAGGTTAGGCAAGCGTAGACTGATTACAAGAAATCCTTGGCAAAGGATGCAAAGAAAACAACAAAGATTTCTTTACTTATGTAAACTTTAGAAGGAAGTGGATGAATCGTTTGTTTGTTTGTTTGTTATTTGGTTTTTAGGAGCATTAGCAACTAAGGCCATATTGCTTCCGGATATGCGGTGGTCATTCTCTGACCTTTCCGCATCCTCCGTATTTGGTGGTCACGGGCTCGAACCCCGGTCTAATCAAGAAGCGTGTGCTGTGCACTGCTGCTCCTGCCCACCCAGCTACGGAGGCGCCAGTGGATGAATCAGAGTAATCCACTTGATGTTGGTGGTTTGACTGTTGATGATCCTGCTCAGATAGCTGACAAACTGAATGAGTATTTTGCATCTACATTCACACATGAGAAGTTATTCAAGGAGGAGAATGCCAGAAGCTTATCAAACTCTAACAGGGAGCTAAGTGATTTTGTAATAATGGAGAGCAAAGTGGGGAAGAAATTGTTGAAGTTAAACATAAAAAATGCACCTGGGGTGTATGGAATCTATCCAGTTATATTGAAGGAGGCAGCTAGGGAAATTAGCAAACCCTTAGCCATAATTATGAGAGCATTCTTAGAGTCAGGGTAGGTCCCCGTGGACTGGAGATGTGGAAATGTAACCCAATGCCCAAAGGGGATTCGAAGCAGGAAACAAATAATTATAGACCTGTTAGTTTAACTTCTGTTCTGGGGAAAATAATGGAGTCACTGGTTAAGGAAGTGATGGAGGATCGAGGCTCACCTGGACAAGACTGCAGTAATAGTTCAGACACAGCATGGGACTGTTAAGGGGAAGTTTTGTCTGTCCAATTTGATTAGATAGTATGATGTGGTCACAAAGGAACTGGATGCAAAAAATAATTTTGATATAATATACTTGGATTTCAGAAAAGCTTTTGATACTGTTGCACATGGAAGACTGCTTTACAAATTGGAAAAGTATGGCATTAAGGCCAAGTTGCTGCAATGGATAAAGGGATGATGGTTGAGTGGGAGACGGCAGAGAGTGGTAATAAATGGACACTGCTCTAAGTGTACTAATGTTATTAGTGGAGTCCCCCAGGGTTCGGTGCTGGGCCCATTGTTATTTTGTGTATTTATCAATGATATCGATGAAGGTATATATCAGGCTTAATGTCGAAGTTTGCAGATGATACAAAAGTTGGCAGTGTTGTTAATGACTGTAAAGACAGTATCCTACTGCAACAGGATCTAGAAAAATTAGGCAGATGGGTTGAGAAGTGGCAACTAAAGTTTAACATTGAGGTGGAGAATGAAAAAGACCTGGGGGGTAATTGTGCAGTCTGATATGAAGTTCTCTGAGCAGTGCAGATGGGCTGCCAGAGCAGGTCATGGAGCTTTGTCAATGATATATAGGAATTTTGCTAGCAGAGACAAGGAGGTGATTATCCCCTTGTATGAAGCAATGGTCAGGCCACGCCTTGAGTACTGCGTACAGGTCTGGAGGCCTCATTTTAGGAAGGATGTAGTGTTGCTAGAACGAGTACAGAGAAGTGCAACAAGATTGGTGAGAGGAACAAATGGGTGACTTTACTAAAGAGTTGCTAGAACGAATACAGAGAAGGGCAGCAAGATTGGTGAGAGGAACAAAGGGGGTGTGCTTACAAAGAGAGGCTTAAATTCTGCAAGTTGGAGCATCTGGAGACTAGGCACCTGCTAGGTGATCTGATAAGGCCTTGAATGGTTTGAGAAGGCTCAACGCTGATGGTATACTTCTACTTGCTCAGATTAAGAACTTGAGGAGGCGTAGATTCAAACTGAGGAAAGGCAGTTGTAGAATAGATGTGTGGAAGTTTGCCTTTAGCCAGCAGGTAGTTGATTGCTGGAACAGACTTCTATCTGTTGTTGTGGAAGTTGATAGATTAAATAAATTTAAGGCTGAACTAGACAAACATTTGGAATGACCAGATGGATGAAATGGGAAGATTTTTTTTTTTTTTAATTCTTATTTTTCTTATTATTCTTATATTTTTTTATTTTTTCAGCTGATGCTATATAAGCTTGCTTTCTTGCATCATATGCCAATGCTAATATGTTACTGATAAAGTTGCTCTCCAACGTCCATATGTACTAAGAAATGGTGGACCAGCATCCTTAGGAGGCTCTGTCAGGTCAACATCCCAACCAGCTTATACAAAATCATACAATCATAACTAACCTACAGAAAGATTACTGTTGCGGCAAAGTTTCAGCGCTTTACCAGACAAGTTTCAAGGGGCTGCCCTCGGGGCTCTGTCCTGGGACCATTCTTCTGGTCCATTGTCCTGGACGAGTTCCTTGGGATGGACCTCGAGCAAACCTACTCTATGGCATTTTCTGATCACCTCATCCTGATAGTCCATGCTGAGACTAGGGCACAGCTGGAATCCAGATCCAATCATGCAATCAGAAAACTACAGGACTGGACTGCTTTACATCGAATCCCCTATCCGGAGAAAAGACAAAGTCAATCCTGTTGAAGGGAAACCTTGCAGATTTCGAGACCTCCATCAATCAAGATCGCAAACAGACCAATCAGGCTCTACTCTGAGATTAAATACCTCGGAAACTTGATAGATGCAAAGCTAACATTTTTTCCCCACTTGTAGTACCTAGCCTCTAAGATAAGGAAGTACACAGCCATGATTACACGCATCAGCCGGGCAGACTGGGGGCTTAAACAGAGGGCCCTCTCTCTCTCATCTACAGAGTCATCTTCCTTCCCATAGTTTGTTATGGTGCAGCTGTGTGATGTCACAGAGTTATCTTTGACAGAAATCACAGAAAACTGGATTCTATCCAATGCTCTATGCTTTTAACCATCACAAGGGCATGCTGCAACATAAGCACCCCTGTTCTCCAGGTCCTGACTGGCTGTATGCCCCTCCCTCCACCTTGAAGTCATCAAGAGCAGCCTACATCATAAACTCAGAAAAGGGATCCCTTGCACAGTTGCTGGCATTCAGCTTGATGTGGCAAATGACCCAAAACATGAAAAGGGAAGGATAGCAGACAAACTACATGAAATATGACAAGATCACTGGGATTCGACAACAAAAGGTGCTGTTACCAAAAAATTTATTCCAACAATGACATACCCAAAGCCTCCTCCCGGGTTTGCTCCAGGTCTCAAGTCACTTTCCTGCTTACGAGGCATGGCCAATTTAGACATAAATTAACCATGCTTGGAATTGAAGAAAACCCATTCTGCTTCTGTGGCCATGAGGAAAACTGGGAACATGTCATGTACCTCTGCCCACTGTACGACGACTACTGGACTAGATTATTCATGAAGATACAAGAAAATTCTCAAAATTCTGAGCACCTTTTTCTCACGGAAGAAAACTTCTATATAGCTCTCACTGAGTTCGCCCAAGATGTATTCCAGAGAAGGCATTCTACCCACTTGAGGCACACATTACCAATTCCAGGAAAACCCAACTGATGACACTACCTCTTCACACTTTTCTTTTTTCTTTTTTTTTGCACCTGAATACCTTTGGGTTGGTCAGGTGCAGCTGAAATCTGACTTTCCAGATGTGATATGCTAACATGGTGCTCTCCTTTGCAGACCTCTCTTGTTCTGCAAACTGTCTTCCTTACCCTGGCAATAGGTGGGCTCTCAATGCCAGGGGTGATTCCCACTTCTCCTTCTCACCTCTCTGCTCCACTGGAGGATACCTTCCTTCCTCATCCTCCTCCTTGTTCCCACTTTGATACCACTTCTTGTACTATCTTCCCCACTCAATCTCACCATTTTTTTTTTTTTTTTGTTCTCTGTCAGGAAGCTCAGGCTACCCCTGATGGAGCGTAGCCAGAGTACTGTGGAAGCCTGGTAATGTGGAGTCCCACTAGGGACCCTACAGCTAAGAAGCCAGAACATTACAACAGAACCCAACACAAAACTTTTCACATACAACAGAACTGTGTAAAAGCTTTTTCTGGCTTTTACAGAGTTCTGTATACATCACAAGAGTACTGATGGTGCAGATGTGGGAAACCACAGGTGGCACCTTACTCAAACACTATGCCACTATGTCCATATGTTACTGTTTGGTGTGGGTTCACAGCAAACGCTGTAACTGTACCAATCTTCTTTGAGAAGGTCTGAGCACGATTCCAAAATGTGTGCCATTATGTAGTAGACGTTACTGTCATGTCTCCTGCATTTCGAGAGAGTGTGTGCTTGGAGACAATTGTTTCATGCAAGTTGGAGTTTAACCAAACATTTTCCAGCTGGAAAATAGTTTTGTCAAACATATTTAGTTTCTGCTTGACTTGAAGGAGAGCACCACAAATTTTTTCATTTGTATTGTGTCACAGGGAATGTTGGCATATTGTCAACATTCCCCATGACATAATACAGGCAACAAATGACCGTACTATACTGCACTTTTTTTGTGTGTGTGTGTGGGGTGGGGGGCAGCTCCTAGAACAAAAGGTCATTTCCACCTCGTTGCTCTGTTCAGTTTCACAGACTCTGTCAATATAAGGCCAGTGTGTGTTGTGTAAAAAAAAAAAAAATATTTCATCCAGCATGGGAATATCCCATGCTGGATGAAGATAGATGAAAAAGAAGGCAGGAGAGAAAAAAAAAAGTTTTTAATCCCACACAGGAGTTTTTCACCCCACGTGGGAGAAAGTGACAGGAAAGAAAAGGGAAAAAAAAAAAAAAAAGTTAAATTCTGAAACATGTTCGAGGAAAGGAAGAGAGCATCGGCCAGAATGCTAGCAGACATGATCATAGAGAGGACAAAAAAAAAAAAAAAAAAAAAAGTTTTTCATCCTGCTGAAGGATTTTCATTTATCCCACACAGGATGGATAGAGAAAGACTATCGGGAGAGTACCAGAACTACGCCAGGTCAGGGAACATTCCCCCACATCCACAGCAGAGCACGAGAAGAGGAGGAGAGAGAGAGAGAGAGAGAGAGAGAGAGAGAGAGAGAGAGAGAGAGAGAGAGAGAGAAAGAAAAAACCTCATTTCTTCCCGTGCAAGATGAAAGAAGTAGTGAGTTAGTATTAGTATTAGAAATGGCCGCATGGTGCAAGAAAGCCTATGGCTTATGCTCCACCAGCCAAAAAAAAAAAAAATAAATAAATAAAAATCCAAACAAAACAATGATAAAAACAAAAAAAAATAATAAATAATAACAATTAATAAAAAAAAAGGAAATTAAACCTATCATCCTATGCGCTTCCCTTACCCGAAAGTACTATCCAGATGACCTTTGAATTTCCCCAAACTGTCGGCCTCTACCACCCATGAAGGCAACTTATTCCAGTAATATATAACTCGCTGGCTAAAATAAAACTTCCTGCAGTCCAATCTAAACATTTCCCCCGTAACTTTAATTTATGTCCCCTAGTTCTAGCATCATTTATAATCTTGAAAATTTTGTCCTCATTCATTTTACTGATGCCTTTCAGAGCCTTAAACACCTCAATCAAATCTCCTCTAAAGGTGTCTAGTTTCCAAACTCTGCAACTCACATATTCGAAGTCTTTCTTCATAAGGACGCCCTTTTGCTGATCTCACCAGGCGAGTTACCCGTCTTTGCACTCTTTCAAAAAGCTCGATGTCTTTCTTTAGGTGCGGTCTCCATACTTGAACACAGTATTCCACGTGTGGTCTAACATAAGCCTTATATATGGGATTATCACGTCCCTATCTCTACTTGCAAAAGTTCGATAGATCATCGATAGGACACCATGGGCCTTCCTTGCAACCTGTTTACAATGCTCAGAGAATTTCATGTCTGACCGTATCGTAACACCCAAGTCCCTTTCCTGCAGTACTGGGTTTAGTTGAACTCCACAAGTGAATAAGTTACTTTGGGATTACTGTTTCCCAGGTGTAATACCTTACACTTTGTTGGATTAAAGCATAGCTGCCATTTTTCTGACCATTCCCGAAGTCTATCTAGGTCTCTCTGAAGAAGCTCAGCTTGACAGTGATCATTAACTACTCTACCAATTTTAACATCATCTGCAAATTTAGACATCACGCCCTCTATCCCTTCATCAATGTCGTTTATGAAATTAAAAACAACAGTGGTCCTAATACTGATCCTTGGGGAACCCCACTTCTTACATCAACCCAATCTGAGGAATAGCCATTTATCACAACCCTCTGCCTCCTGCCCTGAAGCCATCCTTCTATCCATCTAAGGATTTTCCCAGTGATTCCAACCTGTTCCAGCTTATAAAGCAACCGCTCATGTGGGACTGAGTCAAAAGCTTTGCTGAAATCTAAATAAACAATGTCGAAATTATTCCCTAAATCCAGCTCGTGAGTGACCCTTTCGAAATAGCGAACCAGATTTGTTAAACATGATTTTCCCTTTACAAAACCATGCTGAGTGTCCTTGAGAATTTCAATTCGATCCAAATAATCCTGAATTCCACCCTTGATCATTGCCTCCATGATTTTCCCTACTACTGAAGTCAGACTGACAGGTCGATATTTTCCAACTTCACTTTTAGAGTCACCCTTATGTATGGGAGATACATTTGCACTTTTCCAATCCAAGGGAATCTCCCCAGAGTCTAGTAATGCTCGCATAATTAGCCTCAACTCAATGGTTCAATGCACTCGCTTGCCGCCTCCCTTAAGATTATAGGGTATATTCCATGAACTCCAGGAGCCTTACTGGTCTGTAGGCTTACTGGTCTGTAGCCTTACTGGTCTGTAGGCTCGAAAGTTTTTTCATTAAATAATCTTGCGAAATTTCAATATCATTAATTACATATTTTTTAACTTTGCTCCCACAATTTCCCATTGCCACAAAAGGCTTTTCATTTGTAAATATCAATGCAAAATAATTGTTGAGTTCATCTGCAACGGCAGCTGGTGTATTTAATACTATCCCCTTTCCCTTACGTAAAGGTCCGATCTGGTTTGTCCTGCTCTTCTTGGCATTTATATATGTGAAGAATTCCTTATCCCCTCTGTTTGCTAGTGATTTCTCATAAACTGCCTTTGCCTGTCAAACCTTTTCTGTGGCTCTATTACAGATCATCTTGCAGCTGTTATAGGCTTCAGTACTTATTGCTCTGTAACCTTTCCATGCCACCTTTTTCTGCTCAAGTAATGTGGCAACTTCACTATTCATCCAACTTGGAACCCTCCTCGTGGAGTATTTTTTTAATGGTATATATATGCATTCAAGGCATCTGTGATTAATGTTTTAAAAGCGTACCACAGTTCAAACGTATTTATTTTTTGCACGATATCTACCCAGTTAATAGAGGCCATGTAGTACCTTAAGGCATCGTAATTTCTTTTTCTGAAATTAAAACCCATTCCTTTGCCTTTTACTTCTGCTACCTCTCTCGTCATCATCCACCGTAGAACTCCGTGATTACTTCCTGCTATTGGTTCCTCTACTATCAGCCCTGTTATGTCATCTGATTCATGTGTGATGATGAGGTCTAGGATATTCTTCTCTCTAGTACTTTCCCTGACATGTTGATGCAAATAACAGTCATCTAGTTGATTTAAAAATTTTGTTCCCCATGTCGAGTTTCCTTCCCAAAGAGTTGGCGCTAAGCCAAGCAGCCACTAGTTTATTGATTGCAGAAACTGCTAGGATGATCCTCTTTCTACGCTTGAATACTTCTGCTGCAAAGTGCTTTGTTATTTTGTTATTTGGTTTTTAGGAGCATTAGCAACTAAGGCCATATTGCTCCGGGGATATGCGATGGTCATTCCCTGACCTTTCCGCATCCTCCATATTTGGTGGTCACGGGCTCGAACCCCGGTCTAATCAAGAAGCGTGTGCTAAGCACTGCTGCTCCTGCCCACCAGGCTACGGAGCCGCAAAGTGCTGTAGTGCACCTAAGTTCTTTTGGGATTGTACCAGGAGTTCTACTTGGTCAGGAGAACATCCCAAAATTGCTGCCTGGAGTTGTTGTCTATGTTCCCCATAGTTAGTACATTCAAAGAGTAGATGTGCCCAACTCTCGACAGACCCATAGAAACAGAGATCGGTATTTAGCAGACCTAGTTGGTGGAATTTCTGGTTGAGGGACCCATGTCCAGTGTAACCAGAAAGGAGGTCTCCATGCTGAGGGAGAACCACTTGTTGACCGCTTTGCTGGTTGCGAATGTGACATCTGGTATAAATGTTCTTGTAACAAGTCCTTTTGTGGTCATGTCCCATCTAATCTGCCAGACATTGATGGCAACGAGCCCTTTCCTGTTTGGTATCACTGTCCAGGTTGAGTTGGATATCCAGTATTTCAGTTGGGATTATTTTCTTCGGGTAAGTCCTCTATAGATGAGGAAGAGATCCAGGGGAATGTATCCAGATATTACTTACAATGCTGCTGTGACACTGTTCAAAAAACACAATGGGTAGAAAGAATGATTCTTTGGATGGAGTTAAGCCTCTCTTTGATTTTGCAATTGGTTGCTCGGTGAAACCATGCACCTGCAGCATAGGTGGTGATAGGTAAGAAAATTGCTTTATAGTATAACTTCAGAGTACGCTTAGAGAGACCCCAATTGCATCTGGAGATGCTGACAATTGAGGCAGAGAATTTTCTGATTTTGGAATATAAATGTTGCTGTTTGTTTGTTAGGAGCATTAGCAACTAAGGCCATATTGCTCTGGGGATATGCGGTGGTCATTCCCTGACCTTTCCGCATCCTCCGTATTTGGTGGTCACAGGCTCGAACCCCAGTTTAATCAAGACGCATGTGCTATGCACTGCTGCTCCTGCCCACCTGGCTACGGAGGCACCTGTAAATGTTGCAAGTGTGGTAAGAAGGATAGCCAGTGATCAATGACAATCCCAAGGACCCTGGTCTTTGTTGGGTGGACGGCGATTCTATCAACTGTGCTGCCCACGAGGGCCTGTCTTGGGGAACCACTGTTCCCTTCAGTTACAGTAAAACAACAGAAATATATAGGAGAAGCATATATAACATGGAGAAGCATTTATTAATGGCGTAAACAACTCACTATGGCATATGACAGAGAATCACCCTTCAATTCCCTACATTTGCATTACACATTTTTAACACTGCACAGTAAACAGAGTAATGACATAACTGTACTTCTTTGTGAAGAAACTCACAGAAAAAAAACTAACAACCATCACCAGTTCACATCACTCTTATTGATATTATATATGTATATGTGCAACTTCAATTATGTAGCTGAGCAGTTCCTTGTTACCTATTTATATGCAATACTGTAAACTGATTTTTCAGCAAACAACACCTCACTGGAATCACGGGATCACTATAAGAAACTGAGAATATTTTAAGTACATGCAGTATTCCTTTTTAATATTTTAAGTACATGCAGTATTCCTTTTTAATATTTTAAGTACATGCAGTATTCCTTTTTAATATTTTTACGTAAACATTGTATTGTTTTTTAAGAATTATGTACAGAAAAAACACTGTCATCAGTTATGACAAACTAAATTATCTCAATAGTATTAGAATGACTAAATAAAAAATAAAATAAAAATAATCCCTAATCATTCATAATTTTTCTATTGCCAAAAAAAAGTGGCCATCCAATTCCACTTTGAACTTTATCAAACTCTTTGACTTGAAAGGTAATTTATTCCAATGATCTACAACATGCTGCATAAAGGCAAACTTTACAACAACCCAGACTTCTGTTATTTCCTAAGATTTCATATTTGTGCCTCTGATTTTCATCTCTCCCACCACTGAGAATACACCTGTCTTGTTCATTTACTGATCCTTTCATGGTTTTATCAATAAAATGTAAAGGGAATATATACTTTAATATTTCACATCTTTTATTGATTACGTATTATGTAAAAAATTAGGTAAATTTTAGTTTGCCTATAATGTGCATTAAAGTAGTCCCACCAACGTTCACAGTATATCAAGGTTGCAATGTGTATTATCAGTAATGCATTATACCTTCATGGGGCTAAAGGCAAAATAGAATTTGGGGCCCCATCTATACCTTCATGGGACCCAAGGCAAAATGGAATTTGGGGTCCCATCTAA
This sequence comes from Mastigoproctus giganteus, assembly GCF_048544385.1. Classification (NCBI taxonomy): domain Eukaryota; kingdom Metazoa; phylum Arthropoda; class Arachnida; order Uropygi; family Thelyphonidae; genus Mastigoproctus; species Mastigoproctus giganteus. The sequence continues at coordinate 77,506,661 of NC_143582.1, forward strand.
AGAAAAAACTAATAAAGAACATTTTCAATTTCATTTTATTGTGACAACAAAATAAACAAATTATATGATATAAGAACTAAATATAAAATTTCATCAGTATTAGAAGTTGTATACTATTTTTGAAAAAAAAAAAAAAACATAATTTTCAAATTAATCTTCAAGTAAAGTTCACTGACCTTGGGTGGCAGAAAGTTCAGTTTCTGATAAACATACTTAAAAATATTAGTAAAAACAGCAATGAGTTTTTTAAACAGTGATTTTGGGTCCCCCTCCCCCTCCTCTGATCGGGGCACTAGGTAAATGCCTTTTTTGCCTATAGAGTAATGTGCCATTGTGTATTATGTAAAACTATGTGAAGTGTAAAAGTTACCCTTCACATATGCAAAAAGGGAAAGCACTCATAGCATCAAAGCTGCTGAATTATTCAAAAATATATGAAAATATTACAGTAAGAAGAAGACACATAACAATCATGGAAAAAATTTGGGGCATCAAACTTCACATTAATTCTATGTATACCACAGGATATCTGCATGTGTGTGTGTATATATATATATATATATATATATATACAGATATCCTGTACACACATATATATATATATATATAATATTGGTGTGTAGATACACCATAGACAACTCTTAAGAAACTACAAAGTAGTTGTTGTAGGCATCATTTGTTCTTTCTTATATTGTGCTCTGCCTTCACGACGAGTTGCCATGATATTGCACTACCTCGAATAAGTAACGCTTCACTAATAGAGAAGACTATTGTTACTTATTCTCAGTGAGTACCACCACCCAGACATGTTTCAAGGCTATTGGCCTATCATCAGTGGGTGAGCAGGTACCCTGGTATTGCACCCATGACGACCCAGTTGTAAAGATAATCACACAATATGAGAGATGCCAAAAGGTATATATGACAATATTTAATATAACTAAATGCACAAGGCATAATACATTAAGAGTTTAATATCTTGAAACATGTCTGGGTGGTGGTACTCACTCAGAATAAGTAACAATAGTCTTGTGAAGCGTTACTTATTCGAGGTAGTGCAATATCATGGCAACTCGTCATGAAGGCAGAGCACAATATAAGAAAGAGCAAATGATGCCTACTGATTGATTTAGATTTTATTGGCGCATTAGCAGCTTTGACTATAATGCGCCAAGACCAGTATGATGCCTACAGCAACTACTTTGTAGTTTCTTAAGAGTTGTCTATGGTGTATCTACACACTGATATTATATAGATATTAAACTCTTAATGTATTATGCCTTGTGCATTTAGTTATTTTAAATATATATATATATATATATATATATACAGATATTTAGTATATATATATAACTATATGTATGTACTAAATACAAAATATATATGTACTAAATACAAAATATATATGTACTAAATACAAAAATTTATGTATGTTGTCTGTAACAGTATAATGGGGTTACAGTTTGTCAATCAGTCAAAGAGGTCTGGATCAGAATCCTGTTGGGGGGGGGGGGGGGGTGGAAAATTTTTAATGGTTTCTTTAATTGAGGCCATAGTTAGCTAGTAATAAGGTAGTTAACAAATTGTAGTTAGCTAATAATAGGGTTTCCCTACAAGTTATTTCAGTTTTTTAACCTGTGTGCTACATATAAATCAGCTAGTGACCACACTATGTACAGACATAATATATGATAAACATCACATGAACTAGTACACTATGACTAAAGTAGTCAATGTGTCAAAAAATTCCTAAACAAACAACATACACTGGTGTTCAAAGAAAGTGAACCATCGATCTGATATCGATGGTTCAACTGTTAATGATCCTGCTCAGGTAGCTAACAAACCAAATGAATATTTTGCATCCACATTCACACAAGTTATTCAGCGAGGGGAATGCCAGAGGTGCATTCAACTCTGGCAGTAAGCTAGATAATCTTTAATAACTGAGAGTAAAGTGGAGGAGAAATTGTTGAAGATAAACAAAAGAAAGGCACCTGGGGTGGATGGGATCTATTCAGTTATATTAAAGGAGGCAGCAAAGGAAGTAAGCAAACCCTTAGCCATAATTATGAGAGCTTCTTTGGACTCAGGGGAGGTACCCATAGACTGGAGATGTGCAAATGTGACCCCGATTCACAAAGGAGGATCAAAGGCTGACACAAGTAATTATAGACCTGTGAGTTTAACTTCTGTTCCAGGAAAATTAATGGAGGCACTGGTTAAAGACGCACTGCAGGATCATCTAGACAAGACTTCAGTTATAGCTCGGACACAGCATGGTTTTGTTAAGGGAAAGTCTTGCCTGACCAATCTGATTGGATACTATGATGCAGTCACAAAAGAACTGGATGCAGGGAATAACTTGGATCTTAGAAAGGCTTGTGTAGCATTGGAGGCAAATTGCTGCTATGGATAAAGGGGTGGTTTGTTTGTTTTGTTTGTTATTTGGTTTTTAGGAGCATTAGCAACTAAGGCCATATTGCTCCGGGAATATGCAGTGGTCATTCCCTGACCTTTCTGCATCCTCCGTATTTGGTGGTGACGGGCTCGAACCCCGGTCTAATCAAGAAGCGTGTGCTACACACTGCTGTTCCTTCCCACCTGGCTACGGAGGCGCCAATAAAGGGGTGGTTGAGGGGGAGAAGACAGAGAGTGGTAATCAATGGACACTGTTCATCGTGGACTAATGTTATTAGTGGAGTCCCTCAGGGTTCAGTGTTGGGTCCATTATTGTTTTCTGTATTTATAAATAATATTGATGATGGTATATCAAGCTTAATGTCCAAGTCTGCAGACGATACAAAGGTTGGCAGGGTTGTTAAGGACACTACTGATGCTATGCTGCTGCAACAGGATCTGGAAAGGTTGAGCAGATGGGCTGAGAGGTGGCAAATGAAGTTTAACATTGACAAATGTAAAGTACTACATATGGGAAACAGCAACCCAGGGCAAAGTATCAACTCTGTGGTAATACACTGACAGTGGTAGAGAATGAAAAGGATCTGGGGGTAATTGTGCAGGCAGATATGAAGTTCTCTGAGCAGTGCAGATGGGCTGCAAGAGTAGCTCATGGTGTCTAAACAATGATATACAGGAATTTTTCTAGCAGGGATAAGGAGGTGATTATTCCCTTGTATAAAGCATTGGTCAGGCCACACCTTGAGTACTGTATACAGGTCTGGAGGCCTCATTTTAAGAAGGATGTAGAGCTGCTGGAACAAGTACAGAGAAGGGCAGCAAGATTAGTGAATGGAACAAAGGGTCTTACAAAGAAAGGCTAAAGTTTTGCAAATTACAGTGTCTGGAGACTAGGCACTGGCGAGGTGATCTGATAGAGGTGTATAAAGCCTTGAATGGTTTGAGCATGCTCAATGCTGATGGGATTTTGCCTCTTGCTCAGAATAATCACCTGAGAGGGCATAAATTCAAATTGAGGAAAGACAGATGTAGGATAGATGTGCAGAAATTTGCCTTTAGCCAGCGGGTAGTTGATTGGTGGAAAACAGACTTCCATCCCTTGTTGTAGAAGTGGATAGCCTAAATAAATTTAAGGCTCAGCTGGACAGGTATTTCGGATGAACAGAGGGGTGAAGTGGAAGTTTTTTTTTTTTTTTTTTTTGGCTGATACTGCATAAGCTTCCTTTCTTGCCTCATATGCCTCTACTAATGCTAATGCTAAGTGCATCACCCCTTAAAATTGTAATTGTCATCCGAATAACATAAGTATATGGCAATATTTCTTACAGATTGCATCAGATAAAATTTACACGCATAGGCGATGATGTAATATTGCATCATCTGTTACTTTCAGCTATATAGGCACGTTCTGCAAGAGTTGCAGTCATTCCTTGCTTGTGTCAGGATGGTGAGTTACGTGCAGTTGACACCACGAAGAAAGAGTACTATTGTTGCTTTATTATTATTATTATTACTAGCCACATAGTGCAAGGAAGCCTGAGGCTTATGCTGCACCAGCCAAAAAAAAATTGAGTTACCATGAGAGAGAGAGAGAGAAAAGTAGAAGGAAATCACCAAGAAAGAGAAGAATAATGATATCTAGCTCAGGACTCTGAGTGTGCCCAACCCATACTCACCAGATGTGAGTCCCTTTACGTGAGAAAGGATGTTCTTCCCATCATATTGCTTATAGAGTGTCTTGTAATCAGCCGACAGTGAGTAGATTTCTTTCCAAACTCAAGAATACTGGTGATAGAAAAAAAGGAACTGGATGCAAACAAGTCTCTATGCCAAAACAGGACCGTGTTTTGAAGCGCTTGTGCCTTGAAAACCGTAAAGCTTCTTTGTTGGAGCTGAAAGAGAATGGGAAGAACATACAGGAGTGGTAGCAAGTGCAGTAACAGTCGGAAGATGCCTCTTCAAAAATGGACTTGTAGCCCGTCGTCCTAAGAAGAAGCCCCGATTAATTTGGTGTAAAGAGCATGTCAAATGGACCCCTGAGAAATAGAAGTCAGTTATTTTCATGGATGAGAAGTAATTCAACCTGCATTGCTCTGATGGGAGACAAACAATTCACCATAGACTTGGTGAAGAATACTATCCAGACTGTATGGTGTCTACAGTGAAATTCTCTACAAGCAGCCAAATGATATGGGGGTGCATTTCGTATCACGGAGTAGGTCAGTTTACAAAAGGTTCCAAAATGCCAATGGATACCTGGCTACATTGGAAAGCAAATTGCTGCCAACCATTACAGACCATTTCAACCTGCCAAGTAACTGCATCTTTCAGGACAACTCTGCTCCTTGTCATCGGGCGAAAAGTGTAAGTAGGCACTTCTGTAGTTACTTTAGCTTCATTTCTGCATTGAGGTTCGACAATAATGTGTTTACATTTGTTACAGGTGAAAAAATGGTTGGAAGAACATCCCATTACAACTCTTAGCTGGCCAGGAAACAGCCCGGACCTGAATCCTATAGCGAACTATTGGCATTGTGCAGAATCTGCAGTTGCCAGAAAAAAAAAACCAAAAACCCTTCGTGAACTTCAGGAAGTCATAATTCGTGTTTGGAACCATGAACTATCAGTTGATTATCTTCAGAAATTGATCTTTTCAATGCCTCGACGGTGTGCTGCTGCTGTCATCAGGGTCAGAGGCGGTTCAACTAAATATTACTTTGCACCTGGTGAACTTTTCATTTTGTTTTCCATTTAAAATGATAAACTGAAGTAAATTGAGGGCTTCTGATAACATTTCAGCCATAATTGTCGTGTTTACCAAAACTGTTGTATAAAGGTTGCAAATGCTTATTTTGGAATATTTTGAGAGCATCTGTCAAATATTACTTAGCTTTGCCTTAACTATTAATAAATATCTTTTTGTTTATATTTCTATTGTGATGCTAGTCATTAATGTAACATACCATCACGAAAAAAGGTTAGAAATGTGAAATTTCTAGGTGATGCACTTTCTTAGAACACCAGTGTTTACTTTAGATGTTTGTCACTTCACTCAATTCAATATTAAAAGGAACTTATCTCTGTTAATTTTTTTTTTTCAAAATACTGCGTAATACTCAAAACACACAATTAAAATTACTCATAATTCATGAAATTTAGCACTCAAATAAATGAACTGCAGCCATTTCCTCCACACAAACAACAAATGGGCAGCCATATACCACAAACTTTAGAAATTCAAAATGTACCACACATATGGTGAGACATTAAAAGACAAGTCGCATATAAAAAAATATTAAAATCGCTAAGATCAGGCTTATATATAAATAAAATAAAAAATATCAAAATCATTAATCTCAGGTTTAGTGATTTTAATGTTTTATATATGATATGTCTTTTAGTATTTTGCCTTATATCTGGGGTACATTTAGAATTTTTAAAATTTGTGGTGTGTGGGCCCATTCACCATTTATTCTGAGGAAATGGGATGTATAGTTTATTTATTTGCACATTAGAATTCATGGAATTATAAGTAATTTTAATTGTGTGTATCATATATTAAGCAGTATTTTTTAAAATATATTACAGAGGTAGGTTCCTTCTAATATTGAAAAATTAAGTTCAAACACCGGCCCATATAATCCTTTTACTAAATACCAGTTTGCCCTTTACATACAAACAAGTACTAGTAAATTAATAAGAGGAGTTGTTGTTGTTTGTTGGATTTATTGGTGCAAGGGCTACTAAGGCCATAATGCACCTATTTCAATCTTATTTGATACATGATTGTTATATTAAATAAAAGGATTCAGATCAGGTGATATTTGTTTATCAATTTGAGGAAGGCAAAAACATCATTAATATCTTGTCGGTCTCCGAGAATCTGTTGTAAGGTAAGTTTATTAGAAGAATATAGATGTGAAGAGAAAGCTGTTTTTCGTTCTCTCAGATATAATGGGCATTCAATGATCAAGTGGTTTACTGTGAGTTGAGTTTGACAGTTGCTGCATCGTGGAGGGTCATCCTTAGTGAGTAAATAACTATGAGTTAGGTGAGTATGTCCTATTCGAATTCTAGCAAGCACTACTTCTTCCTTTCTATTGCCTCTTAGGCTTGATATCCACTTCTTGTGATCCTTTTTAATCTGAAAAAGCTTATTGCTCTTTTCTCCCTGCCAAATGGATAGCCATTTTTTTCTAACATTGGTATGTATGATGCGTTTTAAATCTGTGTAAGGTATCTGCATGTCTGATTTTATGTGACTGGCGTTCTTGGCTGCAAGATCCGCTTGTTCGTTTCCTCTGATTCCAGAGTGCCCAGGTATCCAACAGAAAATTAATTTTTGCCTGTTTGCAAGAAGCTGCGCTAACTTGGTTTGAATTTGTTGTAGAAACGGATGACTGGAAGGAAATTTACACTGAAGAGCAGATACAGCACTTAAGGAATCGGTGTAGATAATAGTTTGAGGATATAATGACTGTTTTACATTGTCTAGAGCCATCAAGATAGCATACAGTTCTGCAGTGTAAATACTGTACTCCAAAGGGAGCTGCTGGGATATTGTATTGTTTGGTAGAATTGCAGCTGCTCCAACTTTATTATCTGTCTTGGAACCGTCAGTGTAAATTTGGGTAAAACTAGAGAACTGAAAAGAGTGAGTTGAATGAATCTGCTGAATACTGAAATTTGGAAGTGCATTCTTTCCCCATTGTTGGAAATGTTGGTCAACATTGGCCAAGGGTATTTGCCATGGTGGCATAGCCGTGCTAATATCTTGAATTATGTCATTCATATTTAGTTCGCTGCACGTAGTTATGCTTTGTAATCTAATGCCACATGGTTTATTCTGCAAAGGTTTATTTTGGTACAAATTATGCCATTTTGGGGTGAATAAATACTGTTTTATAGGATGATGTGGAAAACTTCTGATTTTTGCTGCATAACTTAATAACAGAGCTTGCCGTCGAAGAAATAGGGGTGGTTCATGTGCTTCCGTATAGAGACTCTGAACTGGCGATGTACGAAAAGCTCCCAGTGCAATTCGGAGGGCATTGTGATGTACTGGGTCGAGCCATTTTAATACACTTTCTCTGGCTGAGGCATATGCAGGTGACCCATAGTCTAGTTTGGATCTTATGAGCGACCGGTATAAGTGCAGCAGCATGTACCGATCTGCACCCCATGACATAGCGGAAATTGCCCTGAGGAGATTCAGCTTCTTTAGACAGGTTGTACGAATGTGTTTAATATGCTCTAAGAAACTAAGTTTTCTATCCAGAATTAGTCCAAGAAAGCTAATACTCTGTTGAAAAGAGATTGGATGAGAATCAAGATGTAAATCGGGATCTGGATGAAAATTCCGTTTACGGCAAAAATGAATTGCTGTTGTTTTTTGTTTTGAAAGTCTGTATCCATTATTTTTGGCCCACTGAACAAGCTTGTTAATTGTACCTTGAAGCTGCCTTTCAATGAAACGCATGTTTTGTGAGTGGCTTGAGATCGCCAGATCGTCAGCATACAGATAAGTTTCAACTGTGTCGGGAATACATTTTGTAATGGAATTAATCCTGAGAGAGAAGAGCGTGGCACTAAGCACAGAACCTTGAGAGACCCCCTCTTCTTGCACAAACGTTTGTGAGAGAGCAGAGTGAAATCGTACCTGAAAGGTCCTATTGCTCAAAAAGTTCTGGATAAATTTTGGAAGATGACCACGAATACCGGATTCATAGAGATCGTGAAGAATTCCATACCGCCAGGTTGTATCAAAAGCTTTTTCGATGTCAAGACATATCATCACTAGGTGTTCGTTCCTGAGAAATGCATTTCGGATATTTCCTTCAGCTTTGACCATAAGGTCAAGTGTTGATCTAGTTCTTCGAAATCCATATTGATTTTGATTTAGAATGCATTCAGTCTCTAGGAACCATGTCAATCTGGCATTAATTATTTTTTCTAATGCTTTTCCTATACAACTAGTTAACGCTATCGGTCGGTAATTTACTGGATCTGAATGGTCCTTTCCTGGTTTTGGGAAAGCTAGTACGATAGAATGACGCCAACTGGTAGGGTAGTAGTCCTCGCCAAAGATTCTATTATACAATTTTAGCAGAGCAGAAAGGGATTCTTCACTCAAGTGATATATCATGGTATAGTACACTCCATCAGGACCAGCAGCACTATTTTTGGATCTTGCAAGTGCGCTACGTAACTCTGCCATGGTAAGGGGTACATTATATGGATGCTGTCGTGAAGTACTGAAATTGAGATTATGTTTTTCTGCTTGTATTTTATGTGCCTGGAAGCTTGGCTCAAATGCGGTTACAGCGGAGATTTTTTCAAAGGTTTCACCTAATGTATTAGAAATATCGGGAGGATTGCAGATTTCTTTGCCTTTTAGATATATTATCGGAGTGGTTATAGGTGGATATTTTCCATTAATTCTTCGAACTTTATTCCAAACAGTTCTGATATTTGTGGTCCTGTTTATAGAGGAGGCATATTTAGACCATGTCTCTTTTTTGCTTATTCGTTGTATGTGACGAGATTTAGCTCTAGCTTTCTTGAACTGTATGAGGTTAGCTGTGGTTGGGTATTTACGAAATAAGTTCCAGTATCTATTCTTTTCTTTTTTCGCATTGCTACAGGCTTCATTCCACCATATTTTTGGGTGGGAGCGAGTTTTCATGGATGATCTGGGTATACTGGTTTCTGCAGCTGCTATCATTTGCTGAGTTATGTAAGTTACGGCAGAGTCAATGGTGAGGTTCTCGATAGTCTGAATATCTAGATGTGCCAGCTCTTGATATTTCTTCCAGTTAGCTTTGTCGAATTTCCAAACAGTTTTTATCTCAGTTTGAGGAGGAGAGTTAGCCGATAGTGTGCATATTACTGGAAAGTGGTCACTATTTCGCAGGTTATCAGTGACAGTCCAATCAACCAGAGGAAGGAGGTTTGGCGAGCATATTGCAAGATCAATTGCAGAAGTTGACCTTGAGGAAAGATGCACGTACGTATGAGTCCCATTGTTTAATAATGTTAAGTTGTGCCTTTCAAGAAATTTTTCAATTAACTGACCTCTCTTATCAAGGTGCGAGGAACCCCATAGGGGGTGATGCCCATTCCAGTCACCCACGATACAGAAAGGTGGTGGCAGCTGAGTAACTAAATCATTCAAATCTGCTAGAGAGTATGAACAGTTTGGCGAAAGGTATATAGAAACAACTGTTACCGCTATCTTAACCATAACTCTAGCAGCAATTGCTTCTAAAGTTGTTTGCAGTGGGACTGGTCTGAAAGGAGTTCTGGAGTTTACTAGCAATGCTACACCTCCATGTGCTGTATTAGAGTCATTCCTATCCTTTCTAAGCATTATATGATGTTTTATGCTCATAGTTATTTTAAATATTCAAAACGATTCAATACGAAAATATTCAAAACGATTTTCGTTTTGAATCGTTTTGAATATTTTCGTTATATTCTTTTAATTGCGTTAATTTGAATTTTAATTGTTTTAAATTGATTTTGAATTGTGTTAAATTGATTATTTAATTATTTATATTTTACTTTAATGTACCGGTAAGTTGTCAATTTTTTCGTTTTTTTCGTTTTAATTTCTGGAGGGTATCATACGGAAGTGTTCTACGTACTATATTGAGGTAAACTCCTCTTATTAATTTACTAATATTATTATCAACGTAGAACATATTGAGTATAACAGCTCTGATTCATACTATACATACAAGTACATATATACATATGTCACTTTATGTACATTTGAAATTTTCTATTAGCTATTTTAATGGAAAAAAAAAGGTACCTTATCTTGTATGATTCCTTGTGCATAGGTTAATTTTGCTAAATTGCTTAATTAATATTATAATATTGCTGGAGAGCGTTAAAGTAATGAAACTTAATTTTTTGAGCAGTAACGGTTAAACTGGCACTGTATACATAACATAAAAATAAATTATGTTCATATATTATTTCTAATATATGACTATAACTGCATCCAGATGCATATACAATTTTAATGCTTGGAACTGTGGCACAATAAACACTTCCCTAAATTTTTATCCTTCACATTTTTGGAAAATATGGAATCAAGTTGATTCTAAACACCATATCACATGCAATGAAGAAAGCACTATTTCCATCATTTAATTTATCCAATACAGTGATCCTTTCTTCTAATATGTTTTCTTATTTTTTGTTTCATATTACTTCTGTGCAGTTCTTTTATAAATATTTAAGATAAATACTACTCTGTGTAGTAAAACTACAAGCATACAAATATGGGTTAATTTGAAAGCAAAATGAATAATAACAATAAAAAAGAATGTGTTTCTTTGAAACAAAAATTAATAATAAGAAGAATATACACCCATGATGAAGGGTGAATGGATGAGAAAAGGGCCTCTCCCTGAAAGCCTTGTTCAACTGCAACTCCATGTTAGAACCTGAGGTATGGTGGACCAAACAGACTATCCTCAGCAATAATTATTCCAAAGTTTACATGAACTGAATAATCAGCAAAACTAAATATAAAACTCCCCAACACAGAACAGTGAAGACATCTTACCCTTTTCTGCACCTTCCTGGAGTGACTAGGTCACCATACCTCAGGTTCTAACATGGAGTTGCAGTTGTGCAAGACTTTCAAGGAGAGGCCCTTTTCTCATCCATCCACCTTTCATCATGGGTGTATATTCTTCTTATTATTATCAACGTAGAACATATTGAGTATAACAGCTCTGATTCATACTATACATACAAGTACATATATACATATGTCACTTTATGTACATTTGAAATTTTCTATTAGCTATTTTAATGGAAAAAAAAAGGTACCTTATCTTGTATGATTCCTTGTGCATAGGGCAGTGAGTTTTGTTTCAAAGAAACAAATTCTTCTTTATTGTTATTATTCATTTTGCTTACAAATTAACCTATATTTGTATGCTTGTAGTTTTACTACACAGAGTAGTATTTATCTTCAATATTTATAAAAGAACTGCACAGAAGTAATATGAAACAAAAAATAAGAAAACATATTAGAAGAAAGGATCACTGTATTGGATAAATTAAATGATGGAAATAGTGCTTTCTCCATTGCATGTGATATGGTGTTTAGAATCAACTTGATTCCATATTTTCCAAAAATGTGAAGGATAAAAATTTAGGGAGGTGTTTATTGTGCCACAGTTCCAAGCATTAAAATTGTATATGCAACTGGATGCAGTTATAGTCATATATTAGAAATAATATATGAACATAATTTATTTTTATGTTATGTATACAGTGCCAGTTTAACCGTTACTGCTCAAAAAATTAAGTTTCATTACTTTAAAGGTCTCCAGCAATATTATAATATTAATTAATCAATTTAGCAATATTAACCTGTGCACAAGGAATCATATAAGATAAGGTACCTGTTTTTTTTTTCATTAAAATAGCTAATAGAAAATTTCAAATGTACATAAAGTGACATATATAGTATGAACCAGAGCTGTAGTACTCAATACATTCTACGTTGATATCAATATTTGTAAAATAATAAGAGAAGTTTACCTCTATATAATACGTAGAACACTTCCGTATGTTACTCTCCAGAAATTAAAACGAAAAAATACATTAAATTGATAAGGAGGTGATTATCCCTTTATACAACACCATGGTTAGGCAGCATCTAGAATATTGTATACAGGTCTAGATGCATCAGCTTAGGAAGGATGTAGATCTGCTAAAAGGGGTGCAGAGATGGGCAACCAGATTGGTGAAGGTAACAAAAGGGTGCTCTTATCTAGAAGGGCTTCAGTTCTGCACATTGCAGCATCTGGAGAGTAGGCATCTGCAGGGTGATCTCTTTGAATTGTTTAAGGTCTTGAATGGATTGAGTAAGCTGAATGTGATTGGATAAATTGAATAAATTCAAGAAAGAACTAGATAAATCCTTGGAGGGTAAGGATGGGTGAAATGCATGTGTGTGTGTTTTTTTTTTAGCAAATGCTATATTAGATTTCTTTCTTGCATCAATTGCTAGTACTACTGCTAATAATAATAGTAAATACTAGTTTAAGTATAGTAAATAAAATGGAGAGGGCAGTGAGTAGGAATCACTAATTCCAGATAGCTCTTACTGATTTATCAGTCAATTTAATCAAGTTCTAATATGCCTGCTTACATAAAAAGCTTGAGGGGGGAAAAAAGGGAGTTCTCTTCAAGGTGGCTAAAATTTATCAGTATGCAGGATACTATCTTCAGGATTCAATGCTTGAGGTTCCTATTCTATCTTCAATAGTTTCATGGATAAAAGTCGAGAAATGGTTGTAGTTGTCGTTGTTGGTTAGAAATATTTATTCTTCGCCCCTGGGTAGGGGGCCTGTCACTGTGATCAGTTGAATCCTAACTTGTTTGTAGTTCATGCAGTGGTATAGGACATGCTCCCACATCACTTTCTCATTGCATAAGCAGTTTGGGTGTTCAGGTAATCCAAGGGAGTGTAATTTGCTGTTGAACTGTACACATCTAGTGATCGTATAGGTTACTGCCAGGGCAGGGTCAAACCATGGGCATCTGTTCCAGTTTTGGTTGTCCATCTGTGGAATGAAGCAAAGGTGGCTCATCCAAGTAGAGAGTTACCTCTGTTGGTAACTCTCCACAACAAAGGTTAGTTGCCAGGTTACAGACCAACTTGTAACATAACCTGACCTAACCTTGTCTGTAATCTGACAACTAACCTGAAAAACTAATATTGTGTAACTAGGTTTCTTTGTCATTTTTGCCAAGCCACCAAAAAGAGAAGATTCATAAAAGTGTACCCACAGAGAATAAAGCAGACTGTGTAAAAAGTTTTGTTTATTTTCTATATTTAAACCCTCAAAAGAAGGCAAGGAAAAGCAAGCAGTAACATATGCTCAGTTGTCAATTTTCTCTAAGTCATAAACATTCTTTAAATGAATAATATTTTCCAACTTAAGAGGGTTATATAAATGTATATTGCTAAAAACATTGTGTGAATGTTAATGTCCCATTACTAGTATTAATTACCCATCCCAGATAAAATATTATAACTTATTATTATCACTTACCTGACTATAAGTAATCCACTGATATTCTAAATCTTTGCCTGGTCTCCACCCTAAGCATGGGCCACCCTCTGCACAAAATATGTTCATATTTGAATTATTCACAACAAATATTATTTCAGATAAATGGAAGAAAAAAACCACTAAATAGCACTATACGTTTACAATAGTCCATCAAAAATATGATCATAAAAAGCTAATCAACATTATTAACAATAAATAAATACAGCCACCACAGGGGGGGGGCACAGACACTCACTCACTCGAGTGACTGTGGTTCAAGCCTGTATGACTACTAAATAAGGTGGTGATGTTCTTGTATTCCTTCTATCTTGCGAGCTCCTCTAGCCTTATGTGGTCATTCCAGAGTATAAACGGCGCCTCCGTAGCCAGGTGGGAAGGAGCAACAGTGCGTAGCACACGCTTCTTGATTAGACCGGGGTTCGAGCCCGTCACCACCAAATACGGAGGATGCGGAAAAGTCAGAGAATGATCACCGCATATTCCTGGAGCAATATGGCCTTAGTTGCTAATGCTCCTAAAAACCAAATAACCAACCAACCAACCAGAGTATAAACAGAAATATAATTCCTATTTATACTCTGAAAAAGTCACATTTGATGAGAGGGAATTGAAACTAGAGCAATTTTTAGCAGCTAGACATATTGCATTCACTATTAATGAAGAATTACACAATTTGTGCCATTGTGTTGATTAGCATGCAGATACAGATTCAGAGTCTGTATCTGTATCTGCATGCTAATCCCTCAAATCCAGCCTGCTATAACTTGTCTTGTATTTTTTTGTAATGTCTGACAAGCTGTTATTACATTCCGCTATGAATCTAAGCAGAATATCCCAAAATTAAAAGGCATGGACTAAGCCAATGTGAACACTGGTAACTTAATTACACCTACAACTAAACAGTGATAATTAAATTGCTACTGGCAGCACAATTCTGCACAATTTCTTGCTCCAGTTACACAAGAGTGGGGCATAAATAGTGGCCTATGTCAATGCAGTGCATTGGGGCCTATGACTAAAATAGGGCCCACTATTCTCCTGCCTGAAACAGAAAAAAATTTAATTGAGTAAAAATGTACGTTTTCAATCAATTAAAAAAAAAAAAAAAAAAAGTCCCTGGCTGCTTCACAGTTCCTGTTTCATAGGAACTGATTCGGCCATCATAGAAAGCAACACAACTCTGAACTCTAGTAGCACCCCTCTCCCATAGTAGGGTAGCAGATTCATGATTTCTGCTCAATGTGTTTTGTTTATATAAACAGAGGCGAAGTCACTAAGTCCGAGGTGCCAAAAGGGAAAAGCAATTAATGATACTGCTGTTTGTTTCAGTTAGATCCAAATCCAAACCAAAACTAAAGTATCTAAAGGTTGTAGTTTACTTTTGTCCTTTACTTTCCCCCAGTCGTCTCATAAACGACTCATGAGATTATAACTCACATGGTAGTGTGCATCCATTTTTAAAACAGTAACAGATCAGCGTTAGTGGTTGTAAAGTGTAGGTTATTGAGATTAGTAGTCAACTGTTATGTATAAGCAGAATACATAACAGTTGACAACATAACCGAAGTAAGCCATGCTGAAAGTCTATAAGCATAATTTTAGATTTGTGCTAATATTCAGTGTTATTTTGTTTTTCGTTAGTATTTTGTTATTTAGTTCAGTATAAAAATTTTATAATTTTTTTGAATTAACCAAGGAGAAAAGCATAAAAGTGGTGCTTTTAAACGCAAAATAAAATTTGCTGTTGACAAATTTTATTTTGCTTTAACAAAAGAATTTGCTGTTGCTCTAACAAAAGAAGTTAAAAAAATTCCAAAATTGACTTTGTATTTCGCTCATCCAGAAACAGAATGAACATCAACGACAAGTCAATCTACAACTTTTGACACCAACTAAATGGGAAAAGAGCCATCAACTGAGGTTGAGTAAGAGAATGACATTCAAAAAACACCTGAAGAAGAAGAATCCTCAAGTACACCATCTCCCTCCGCGGAAGAAAATTAAGTTTTTTTAACATTGAAAGAAACTGAAAATATCAATATTGAAAATCTTAAAAAAGAGAATTACCCCACTGACATTGAAAACTATCCAGAGAATTTAACTGCAGATATGAAGACATTTATTATAAAATATGGTGCTTGCAAGCCAAAAGGACCATTTCCAAAAAATAACAAAAATATACCATTTTCGGTAAAATATTACTCAACCACTAGTAAATCTGGATTAAAAATTAACAGGCAATGGTGGTGCTACTCCAAAAAACTGGATTCCGTATATTGCGAGCCATGCTGGATGTTTTCTAGAACTAGAAAAACTGGATGAAAGGCACCAATGATTGGCAAAATTTGCCCACTGAAATTAAGGACCATGAAAATAGCTGTAAGCACATAGAAGCATGCATTGCAAAAGAAACATGGAAAAGAAATACAGGACTTGATAGAATTATGGAAGAAAATTTGCATGAACAATGTAATTTTTGGAGAAAAGTATCAGATTGAGCGATTAAAATAATCCTAAAATTGTCGAGAAATTCATTAGCTTTAAGGAATCATTAAGAAAATTTAAGTGATAAATTTTTAAATTTATCACTTAATTTACACATTGTACACATTAATTTTTTGTAAAATTAATGTGTAAAATTTACACGTAAATTTTCTGTCAGATCTAAAGGTGTTAGCAGAATATGACCCAATTATGAGACAGGTTGTGGATTTACTGACCAGAAGCATTACTTTAAGTCCCAAAGTCCATAATGAAGTTATTGAATGCTTGGGGAAACATTTAAGAAAACAATTAAGGATATTAAAGAAGCCCCATATTTTTCCATCATTGCTGATACAGCGCAAGATATCTCAAAAATGGATCAAATAAGCTTGGTACCGTTATCTCCATATTGTAAAAGATCTGTATGATGACAGACCTAAACATTAAGATGTCAGAGAAACGTTCCTTGGTTTTCTGACCATTACTGATGGATCAGCTGCTGGAATATGTCAATTATTTGTGACTCCATAAATTCAAATGATCTGAATCTTTCAAAATGTTGTGGGCAAGGGTACGATGGAGCTAACACAATGCGTGGTAAAAGAATTACAACAGAATGTGTTGTACATACATTGCGCAGCACACAATCTCAATGCAGTAAATGGAGTACCAGAAATATTCAACTATTTCAGCACTGTTCAAAGTATATATGTATTTTTTTGGCTACAGTATCAATCACTGGGACTTGTTACCTCAAATTACAAGTGAATGTAATATTGTATTAAAGAAATTAAATCCAACTTGCTGGTCTAGTTGGCTTGCATCTATAATTGCTATAAAATTGAGATTTCCAGATTTGCTAATGGTATTAAGTAAAATTATCATACATCATCCAAAAGCAATGAAAAGTCAGAAGCCTTCCGGATTAAAAATAATATTGAAAATTTTGATTGTGAACTTACTCCTATTCTTTGCCGCCTTTTTTCACTTTCTTATTCCAAAGGTGTTTTTCCTTCTGCTTGGAAATTTGCTCATATCCAGCCAGTTCCTAAAAAGGGTGACAAATCCCTCCCATCCAATTATCGTCCCATTGCAATTACTTCTACTCTTTCTAAAGTAATGGAGAAATCAATTAACCGCCAACTCTTAAACTACCTAGAAACCTTCCGTCTGATCAACGATCGCCAGTATGGATTCCGTCAGTGTCGATCCACTGGTGATATTCTGTCTTATGTTACCCATTTATGGACTAATTCAATGGAAAGGTTCGGTGAAACACAAGTAGTTGCTCTTGACATCTCAAAGGCTTTTGATCGTGTTTGGCATAAAGGTCTTCTAAACAAGCTTCCATCTTATTGTTTGCGAACTGTTTTTAGTACTTGGTTATCCAGTTTTCTCTCTGATCGCTCACTGAGGGTGATGGTAGATGGCTCTCTGTCTTCTAACTTCTCCACTAATGCCGGTGTCCCCCAAGGTTCAGTTCTTTCCCCCACTCTTTTCCTCTTGTATATCAATGACCTTCTTCCATTGACTGGAAATCCTATCCATAGTTTTGCCGATGATAGCACATTGCATTCAACTTTCCATTTTGAGAAACCTTGTCCTGCTCAATCAGCTTCAAGTTTTCGAAAATCTGCTGCCAATTCCTTAAATGCCGATCTTCAGGTAATTGTCCAGTGGGGCAAAGACAACTTAGTTGATTTCAACCCTTCTAAAACTCAGTCTTGTCTTATATCTTGCAAAAAGGATTCTTCTGTTCCTATGCTTATCTTTAGTGACACTCCGATTTCTAGGCAAAATGATATATCTCTTTTGGGGATTACCCTGACTTCTAATCTCTCTTGGCACAAGCACATTACAAATATTGCTTCCTCTGCATCTAAAAAACTTGGTTTTCTCTTTCGCTCTCGGCGTTACTTTTCTTCCAAACAGCTGCTCACTCTGTATAAATCGCAAATCCGCCCTTCCATGGAATATTGTTCCCACATCTGGGGTGGTGCCCCCAAAACCTCTCTCAGGCTTCTTGATTCCATTCAGAAGAGGGCAGTTAGGTTAATTAATGATTCATCCCTAACAGAGTCTCTCCACTCGCTTTCTCATAGACGTACTGTTTCTTCTGCATGCCTCTTCTACAGATACTTCCATGGGCACTGTTCTTCTGAATTGGCTTCTATAATTCCCGCTCTCTCTTTCAAAACAGTCCGAACACGTGCCGCCACCAGTCAACATCCATTTACTGTCCAGCTTCAAACCCACACCAACTTTTCATCTTCCTCATTTATTCATTCAACTGCCGTTTTCTGGAACAACCTTCTTTCATACGTATTTCCTGAAAATTACAATCTACAGAAGTTCAAGTCCAATGTCAACAAATATCTTCTTTCGTCTTTTCAACCTCCAACCCAAGCACGGTACTAAGTACTATAGGTTCTAATACCTCTCGTGTTTGGGGTTCTCATAAAAAAAAAAAAAAAAAATTACTATAATTATTTACAAGAATGCTAATCTGAACACATTAGAACAGCAAAGAATTATTACTTCTGATTTGGCAAAGAAGAGTATCTAGATCTTTCTCTCTCTTTTTTTTTTTTTTTTTGTCATGCTTACTACATAATTCATGAAAAATGGTTACTAATCACAAAACTGTTGATTTATTATCATTAGCAAAGGAACACGATGCAAGGAAGCAAGCTTATATAGCATCAGCCGAAAAAAACCAAAAAAAAACCCCTTATTTCACCCATCCACTCGCTCCAAATGTTTGTCAAGTTCTTCTTTGAACCTATTTAAGCTATCAACTTCTACAATGACAGATGGAACTTTGTTCCACCAATCAACCGCCCACTGGCTAAAGGCAAACTTACATACATCTATCCTACAACCGTCTTTCCTCAATTTGAATTTATGCCCTGACAGGCAATTATTCTGAGCAAGAGGAAGAATCTCATTCGCATTGAGCATGCTCAAACCATTCAAGGCTTTATACACCTCAATCAAATCACCTCGCAGGTGCCTAGTCTCCAGACACTATAATTTGCAAAACTTAAGCCTTTCTTCGTAAGAGCAACCCTTTGTTCCATTCACTAATCTTGCTGCCCTTTACTCGTTCCAACAGCTCCACATCCTTCTTAAAATGAGGCCTCCAGACATGTATACAGTACTCAAGGTGTGGCCTGACCATTGCCTTATACAAGGTGATACTCACCTCCTTATCCCAGCTAAAAAAATTCCTGTATATCATTGACAAGACACCATGAGCTACTCTTGCAGACCGTCTGCACTGCTCAGAAAACTTCATATCTGCCTGCACAATTACCCCCAGGTCCTTTTCATTCTCTACCACTGTCAGTGTGGTACCACAGAGTTGATACGTTACTCTGGGATTACTGCTTCCCATATGTAGTACTTTACGTTTGTCAATGTTAAAATTCATTTGCCACCTCTCAGCCCATCTGCTCAACTTTTCTAAATCCTGTTGTAGCAGTGTACTGTCATTAGTGTCATTACAACCCTGCCAACCTTCGTATCGTCTGCAAACTTGGACATTAAGCCTGATATACCATCATCAATGAATTGGTGAATTGGAATATCATCGGTTTGGCTGAAACAAGAAGAAGAAATGAATCACTTATAAGTTTATCAAGTGGAAATCTGCTGTACACCAATGGAAACAGTGAAAGGAGTGAAGGTGGAATTGGGTTTCTGGTCCATAAAGATTTTAAAAACAACATTTTGGAATTCAAAAGTACATCACCAAGAGTGTCAAGACTAATACTCAAGATTTCTAAGAGATACAAGCTAAAGATTATAATGATTTATGCACCAACATCGAGCCATGATGATGAAGAGGTTGAAGAAATGTACACTGAAATTGAGACTCTTCTAGATGAGCAGAAAACCCACTACACTATTATTATGGGAGACTTCAATGCTAAGGTTGGAAAAAGACAAAACAGCACAGAAAGGGGAACTATAGGAAATTTTGGAATTGGTGAAAGAAATGAAAGAGGTGAAAGACTTGTGGAATTTGCAGAATCTCAAGGACTGTCAGTAATGAACACTTTTTTCAAGAAACGGGTGAACAGAAAGTGGACATGGAAGAGTCCAAATGGATTAACTACTAATGAAATCGACTTCATCCTCACTAAAAGAAGATATATTGTGAATGATGTTACCGTCCTGAATAAGGTAAATGTTGGAAGTGATCACAGAATGGTAAGATGTACACTTGATATAGATGTAGGAAAGGAAAGGAAAAAACTGACTCGAGTAAATAATACAAAGGTCTTTGAAATAACAGAGGAGGAGAAAAAGCAGTATGTACTGGAACTTAAGAACAAGTTTGAGCTTCTGCAGACTGCTGAGGACCAAGATATCGACGAGGAATATTACAACTTTTTGAAAGTGATAAAGCCCAAGAAACCTATAGGGAAAAAGAAATCCAAAGAAGAAAAAATTAGTCAAGAAACACTTGTCATGATGAACCGAAGACGACAAATGAAAAGCAAGAAAAACACTGACAGGGAGAAAATCGAGTATACTGAGTTATGCAAAGCCATTAGAAAGAGACTCAGAGAGGACATAAGAAGATTTAACACAAGAAAAGTAGAACAAGCATTAAGGGAAAACAAAGGATTTAAATCAGCAGCCATGAGCAGTAATACAGAAAGACAAATGATACTGAAACTGAAGAATAGCGATGGTGTACTTATAAACAGCAGAGAAGGCATAATTCAAATAGCAGAAGACTACTATAGAGAATTATACAAGGAGCAGGGGAATGATGCCAGCAGTGGGGAAGATGGATTGCAAAGTAGCAACACGTACGACATACCCAATATTCTTCCTGATGAGGTAGAGCATGCATTGAAGAAAATGAAGAATCAGAAAGCCCCGGGGGAAGATGAAGTTACTGTAGAGTTGTTAAAATTGGGAGGAAGAGACATAACACAAAAACTGGCAAGGTTCTTCACAAAGTGCATTAGAAAAGGTGTGACGCCTAAGCAGTGGAATAATGCAATCATAGTTTTGCTGCATAAGAAAGGAGATAAATCAGAAATTGGAAATTATAGACCAATTAGCTTGCTATCCCACATCTACAAGTTGTTCACAAGGGTCATTACTAACAGATTAGAAAGAATACTGGATGAGAATCAACCGAAAGAGCAAGCTGGCTTTAGGACAGGATTCTCAACTATGGATCACCTTCATGTAATATCACAGCTAATGGAGAAAGCAAATGAATATAAAATACCATTATGCCTGGCATTTGTGGATTATGAAAAGGCATTTGACTCCATACAGCATAAGGCAATGTTTCGGGCACTGGAAAGACAAGGCATTGATACCCCATATATTATGATTTTGAAGAAAATATACGAGAGTGCTACCTCCTTTATTAGACTAGACAAAGACAGTAGGAAATTTAAAATTGAGAAAGGAGTTCGACAAGGAGACACAATATCTCCGAAGCTGTTTACTGCTGCCCTTGAGGAAGCTTTCAGAAGATTAGACTGGTCGCAGAAAGGAGTCAATGTGAATGGAGAGTACCTAAACCATTTACGATTTGCAGATGACATTGTGGTCATAAGCCATGATCCCAAAGAATTAGAGGAAAATCTTAATCAGTTATGCACAGCTAGTAAGGATTTTGGACTAAAGATGAATATGGCTAAAACAAAAGTAATGATGAACAAGTATGCCACAGAAAGGGAAATAATGATTGAAGGAGCAGTAATTGAAAAGGTGGAGTCATATACTTATCTGGGACAAGTTATTAGCTGTAATAATGATAAATGGCTGGAAGTCAAGAGAAGAATAAATTTTGGATGGATAGCATTCAGGAAATATAGTCACATACTGAAGAGCAATATCCCAGTTTGTCTGAAACGTAAAATAATGGACCAATGTATACTCCCCATCATGACTTATGGAAGTGAAACTTGGGCACTCACCAAAAGAATGGAAGAGAAGCTGAGAACTACACAGCGAAGAATGGAACGAATCATATTGGGAATAAGACTGTTAGATAAGAAGAGAAACACATGGATTAGGCAACAAACTCAAGTAAAGGACATTCTTATCAAAACTAAAGAACTAAAATGGTCTTGGGCAGGACACATAGCTCGAAGACATGATGACAGATGGACTAAGAAAATAACAGAATGGTATCCAAGAGGAGCTAGAAGAAAACCTGGAAGACAAAGGCGGAGATGGATAGATGAAATTCATGAGTTTGTGGGTAGTAAATGGATGTCCAGTGCTCAAAACAGAAGGAACTGGAAAGTTGCTGGAGAGGCCTTCATCCTGCAGTGGATTGAAAATGGCTGATGATGATGATGATGACCATCATCAATATCATTTATAAATACAGAAAAGAACAATGGACCCAATGCTGAACCCTGAGGGACTCCACTAATAACATTAGTCCACAAAGAGCAGTGTCCATTGATTACCACTCTCCGTCTTCTCCCACTCAACCATCCCTTTATCCATAGCAGCAATTTGCCTCCATTGCCACACTGCTCCAATTTGTGCAGCAGTCTTCCATGTGCAATAGTATCAAAGGCTTTTCTAAGATCGAAATATATGATATCAAAGTTATTCTTTGCATCCAGTTCCTTTGTGACTACATCATAGTATCCAATCAAATTAGTCAGAGAAGACTTCCCCTTAACAAACCCATGCTGTGTCCGAGCTATAACTGAAGTCCAGTCTAGCTGATCCTGCAATGCTTCTTTAACCAGTGCCTCCATTAATTTCACTGGAACAGAAGTTAAACTAACAGGTCTGTAATTACCTGCCTCCCTTTGATCCTCCTTTGTGGATAGGGGTCACATTTGCACATCTCCAGTCCATGGGTACCTCCCCTGAGTCAAGGGAAGCTCTCATAATTATGGCTAAGGGTTTGCTTACTTCCTTTGCCGCCACCTTTAATATATTTTTTGTTTTTTTTTTTTTTAGGAGCATTAGCAACTAAGGCCATATTGCTCCAGGATATGCGGTGGTCATTCCCTGACCTTTCCGCATCCTCTGTATTTGGTGGTGACGGGCTCGAACCCCAGTCTAATCAAGAAGTGTGTGCTACGCACTGCTGCTCCTTCCCACCTGGCTACGGAGGAGCCCTCCTTTAATATAACTGGATAGATTCCATCCATCCCAGGTGCCTTTCTTGTGTTTATCTTCAACAATTTCTCCTCCGCTTTACTCTTAGTTATTAAAAGATTATCTAGCTGACTGCCACAGTTGACTACACCTCTAGCATTCCCCTCCCTGAATAACTCCTCATGTGTGAATGTCGATGCAAAATATTCATTTAGTCTGTTAGCTACCTGAACAGGATCATCAACAGTTGAATCATCGATATCAAGTGGACAAATCTAATTCATCCCCTTCCTTCTAGAGTTTACATAAGTAAAGAACTCTTTGCTGTTTTTCTTTGCATCCTTTGCCAAAGATTTCTCATAATCTGCCTTCGCCTGCCTAACCTCCTTTATAACTTGGTTACAGACCAGCTTATATCATAGTACATTATTTGATACTGAATCAGGATATTTTTCTTAGAATTCAGATACAAATTTGAAAAAAAGTACTGTTCAGCTACAAACACATTAGCATTAGTAGAAGGTTACAGACCAGCTTATATCATAGTATATTATTTGATACTGAATCAGGATATTTTTCTTAGAATTCAGCTTTAACATTCAGATACAAATTTGAAAAAAAGTACTGTTCAGCTACAAACACATTAGCATTTCATTAGCATTAGTAGAGGCATATGATGCAAAAAAGCAAGCTTATATAGCATCAGCCAAAAAAAAAAAAAAAAAAAAAAAAAAACACTTCCTATTTCACTGATCCATTTGTTCCAAATGTTTGTCTAGTTCTGCCTTGAATTTATTTAAGCTATCAACTTCCACAACGACAGATGGAAGTTTGTTCCAGCAAATAACTACCCGCTGGCTAAAGGCAAATTTCCACACATCTATTCTACAACTGTTTTTCTCCAGTTTGAATCTATGTCCGCTCAGGTTTATAATCTAAGCAAGAGGAAAAATCCCATCAGCATTGAGCTTGCTCAATCCATTCAAGACTTCATACACCTTAATCAAATTACCATACAGGTGTCTAGTCTCCAGAAGCTGCAATTTGCAGAACTTAAGCCTTCCTTCATAAGAGCACCCTTACCAATCTTGTTGCCCTTCTCTGTACTCATTCTAGCAACTCTACATCCTTCCTAAATGAGGCTTCCAGAACTGTATGCAGTACTCAAGCTGTGGCCTGACAATTGTCTTATACAAGGGGATAATCACCTCCTTATCCATGCTCACAAAATTCCTGTATATCATTGATAAGACCCCATGACCTACTCCAGCAGCCTGTCTGCACTGCTCAGAAAACTTCATATCTGACTGCACAATTACCCCCAGGTCTCTTTCATTCTCCACTACCCTGAGTGTAACACAACCCAGTTGGTACATTCTCTGGGGTTACTGCTATCCGTATTCAGCTTTACTTTGCATTTGTCAATGTTAAACTTCAGTTGTCCCTTCTCAACCTATCTGCCCAACTTTTCCAGATCCTCTTGCAGTAGAATAGTCATTACTGTTATTAACAACCCTGCCAGCCTTTGTATCATCTGCAAACTTTGACATTAAGCTGGATATGCCTTCATCAATATCATATTCACATGTTCAGATGAGAAACATATGTCATGTTTGCATTATTGTGAATAAACTAGTATGGATTAGTTTTTGTAAGTGTAATCTGACAACCAATGTTCTGAATGTAGAGATATACACCATTGCCACCAATTTACACAAATTTTGAATCACTCTGCATACATATGTACAGAATTTTTTTTACATTAAGTAGATCAAAAATATAAAATATAATCAGCTAATTATTTCAATAATTAACTGATTATATTTTACTGCAAAAAGTGTAACATGGAATCTTGGCACCTATAAATTGTGATATATGCCAGGACTAGAGAAAAAAAGCTATCACAGTAACAAAGCAGGGTATCTCTCTACTTGGCTGAGGTATTCCTGATACCCAAGCAGCTGTCCCACCATCATCAGCTTTTCCAGTAAAAATGCCACTGTTGACACATTTCTAAGAATACAGCAAAGCCTATTATCAATTGTATTTAAAAATATAAAAATTACTATCGAACAAAGATTACATGAGTATAAATTCCTATGAAATGAAAAAAATTTTATAAAAAATATACTTACTGGAAATTTTATTTCCTCTATACATGGCTTCAAGAAGTGTCTTGGCATCATCATAATAATGTTGAATCAGTTTTCCCTCCTCACATAAGCGTGATATTCTTATACGTTCTGGACCCTACAAAAGCAAGAAAATTTCTGATTACATAAAAAAAATTAAATACATAAACTCCTATTATGTTGCTTTTGTGGGAACTTTCCCCAAAGAGCACTACAAGCAGGATTCCCCACCTTTTTTGAAGGCTATTTTTCATTTATCATCAATAATTTTGTAGATAAAATTTACTTGATTTTTTAGCTTTTTGCAGTGTTTATGAAGCAATGGTTTACATGTAAGTTGAAAAAAACCTGCAAATAATGTACAATGTTTGCTTTTTTGTTTGGAATCTTCATTTTTTTTGTTTAAAAGGAATGAACATTTGTAAAGATTTTATCAAATTAAACAAAAAATCTTGAGTATAACTTATTAATGTGATAAATTTAGTATTAACATAATAATAATACTCTCATTAATGAAGTTTAATTGATACAGTAAACATTTACAATGATACAGAAGACACGTGATTACTGTACCAGCAAGGAAAGTAGACAAATAAAGCTGAATTAACAAAAAAAAAATTGAAAACAGTAAATCATAATTTAACACAAATGAATTGTGTAAAAAACAATGTTAGCAAATTTTAAAACGTTTCATTAAAAAAAAAAAAAAAAAACTGCATTCAATAAGTATTTAAATCTATTAGTAAACTCCAAAGAAAATCTATAAAAAAAAAAAAATGTTTTTTCAGAAATAAAAAAGAAAATCTAAGGTGTGTCAGACCGGGTGCCACAGCAGCAAAGTTAAATAATAATTACTACTGCTTCCTCCATTCATAAAGTCACTACTTGCCACTGGGTATAAAAACATATGAGAGAATGAAATTTTGATTAGTTCAATAGCTTCTAATACTACTTCACTGAATGCTTCCCTCAGAGAAATTGCAGTTAGCATTAGTAAAGGCATATGATGCAAGAAAGCAAGCTTATGCAGCATCAGCCAAAAAAAAAAAACAACGCTCCCATTTCATCCCTCCATTCGTTCCAAATACCTGTCCAGCTCAGCCTTAAATTTATTTGGGCTATCAACTTCCACAACAAGGGATGGAAGTCTGTTCCACCAACTAACTACCCACTTGCGAAAGGCAAACTTCCACACATCTATCCTACATCTGTCTTTCCTCAATTTGAATTTATGCCCTCTCATGTGACTATTCTGAACAAGAGGAAGAATCCCATCAGCACTAAGCATGCTCAAACCATTCAAGGCTTTATACACCTCAATCAGATCACCTAGCAGGTGCCTAGTCTCCAGACACTGTAATTTGCAAAATTTAAGCCTTTCTTCGTAAGAGCAACCCTTTGTGACATTCACTAATCTTGTTGCCCTTCTCTGTACTCATTCCAACAGCTCTACATCCTTCTTAAAATGAGGCCTCCAGACCTGTATACAGTACTCAAGGTGTGGCCTGACCTTTACTTTATACATGGGGATAATCACCTCCTTATCCCTGCTAGAAAAATTCCTGTATATCATTGAGCTACTCTTGCAGACCGTCTGCACTGCTTAGAAAACTTCATATCTGCCTGCACCATTACCCCAGGTCCTTTTCGTTCTCTACCACTGTCAGTGTACAGTGGTAGAGAACGAACAGTGGTTGATACGTTACTCTGGGGTTACTGCTTCCCATATGTAGTACTTTACATTTGTCAATGTTAAACTTCAATTGCCACCTTTCAGCCCATCTGCTCAACTTTTCTAGATCCTGTTGTGTCTTTAACAACCCTGCCAATCTTCGTATCGTCTGCAAACTTGGACATTAAGCTTGATATATCATCATCAATATCATTTATAAATACAGAAAACAACAATGGACCCAACACTGAACCCTGAGGGACTCCACTAATAACATTAATAAACGATGAGCAGTGACCATTGATTACCACTCTCTGTCTTCCCCCACTCAACCATCCCTTTATCCATAGCAGCAATTTGTTCCAATGCCACACTGCTCCAATTTGTTCAGGAGTCTTCCATGTGCAACAGTATCAAAAGCCTTTCTAAAATCCAAATGTATGATATCAAAGTTATTCCCTGCATCCAGTTCCTTTGTGACCACATCATAGTATCCAAAACAATTTCTCCTCCACTTTCCTCTCAGTTATTACAAAATCATCTAGCTCACTGCCAGAGTTTAATTCACCTCTGGCATTCCCCTCCCTGAATAACTCCTTATGTGTAAATGTGGATGCAAAATACTCATTTAGTTTGTTAGCCACCTGAGCAGGATCATCAACAGTTGAACCATCAATATCCAGTGGACCAATCTGATTCATCCCTTTCCTTCTAGAGTTTACATAGGTAAAGAACTCTTTGCTGTTTTTCTTTGCATCTTTTGCCAAAGATTTCTCATAATCTGCCTTTGCCTGCCTAATTTCCTTTGTGACTTGGTTACAGACCAGCTTATATCTATCATAGGCTTCCATGTCACCCATTAATTTATATGTATCCCATGCATTTTTCTTCTCTGCCAAAGGTCTCATTAGTTCATCTGACAGTTGGTAACATCATCAGTTAGTGCGACTGAATAGAATTTAAAACTGTCCAAGGCCATTGTAGTTACCTTTATAAAAGCAAATCCCCTCCTTTGACAGTAGTTGTATCTTTAAGTAGATCCCACATTAGTATTATTTTGTGATCACTAACTAGTCTTGTTGAATACCAAGGTTCTTCTCTGCATTCACTTTAACTGATCTACATGCTTCCTAAAATGAAGTTTCCAAACTTCTATACATTACTAAAGGTGCAACCTAACCACTGCCTTATGTAATGGGAACTCTATGAGCTGTTCTAGCAGACTGTCTGCATTGATCAGCCAGCTTTATATCAAACTATAAAATTTCCCCTAAATCTTTTTTTATTTTCCACCAGCTAAAGTTTACTACTGATCAGCTGGTATCTTATTCTGCAATTTTTGATACACAAATGCAGTAACTGACGCTGATCTGATTGGGGTGTTTAAGGCTTTGAATGGTTTGAGCAAGCTCAATGCTGATGGGATTCTTCCTCTTGTTCAGATTACACATTTGAGGGGGCATAAATTCAAACTGAGGAAAGACGATTGCAGAATAGACGTGCAAAAATTTGCCTTTTGCCAGCAAGTGGTTGCTTGCTGGCAAAAACTTCCATCTGTAGTTGTGGAAGTCAATAGCTTAAATAAAGGCCTGACGTAGCCAAGTGGTCAAGAGCGCAAATGCAACAGCACATGTTCTTTGAGTGGACCAGGGTTCAAGCCCCTGACTGCTAAATACGATTAACATTTGTATTGATTGATTTATTGTAAACTCCACTGACCTGGTGGTTGTGCCGGAGTATAAACAGGAACATTTTTTTTTTTTTTTTAATTCAAGGAAGAACAAAAAAAAAAAAAAAAAAACATTTATTTTGGCTGATGTTGTATAAGATTGCTTTCTTGCATCATATGACACTACTAATGCTAATTCTAACTCACAGTTAACAATGTTAAACCTCGAATGTCATTTGTCAGCCCATATCCTAATTCAATCTGGTCTTGTTAGAGTAACAAGACCAGATCCCAATCACTATTGTTAACCACACTGCCCACCTTTATATCATCAGTAAATGGAGACTTTTAACTTAATATGCCTTCATTGACATTGTTAATAAATATTGAAAACAGTAAGGAGCCCAACACTAACCTCAGATAAACTCTAATAACATTAGTCCATGAAAAGAAGTGGCCAGTAATAAACACTCTCTGTTTCCACAGCAGTAAACTGCCCCAAAACACTGCTCCAATTTGTATAACTGTCATTCACATGGAAACTGTATCAAAAGCTGTATGAAATTTAAGTATATGATGTGAAAATACTTTTTTTTGCATCCGGTTTCTTTGACTACCTCATTAAAGCTAATCAGGTTGTTGAGACAAAATCTTCCCTTAAAAAATCTGTGCTATGATTTCCATATAACTGCATTCCAGTAAAAATAATGTTACATTGATTCTTCATTTTCCTTCGCACAGAAGGCAAGCTTACGGGCCTGTAATTACTCACTCTGTGAATAGGAAAAATATTCACACATCTGTAGCCTATAGCAACCTCCTCTGAATGCGAGTATGCGCTCATAATTATAGTTCAAGGTTTGTTTACTTCTTTTTCTGTTTCTTGTAATATAACTGGATAGATTTCATAAGCTACAGATATCTTATTTACTTTTATCTAATACAATTTCTCTTCCACTTTCCTCCCATTTATCACTAAATCATTTAGCTTCCAGTTAGAATTAGGTATACTTCTGGTACCTCCATCCACAAAAATTTCTTTGCATGTGAATGCAAAATAGTTATTCAGCTTGTCAGCAACCCGTGCAGGATCATTAATAGTAATGCCTTTCATATCCAATGGACCAATGTGGTCCTTTTCTTCCCTATAGTGTAGCATTCACATAAGCAGGCTTATATGGCATCAGCCAAAAAAAAAAAAAAAAAAAGCCTTCCTGTTTCACAAATCCATTAAATCCAAAAGTTTGTCTAGTTAAGCCTTGAATTCATTTAAGCTGTCAACTTCCACAATGACAGATGGAAGTTTGTTCTAGCAATCAACCACCCACTGGCTAAAGGCAAATTTCCACACATCTATTCTTTCTGTCTTTCCTCAATTTGAATTTATGCCCCCTCAGGTGCGGAATCTGAGCAAGAGAAAGAATACCACCAGCATTGAGCTTGCTCAAACCATTCAAGCCCTTATACACCTCAATCAGATCACCTTGCAGGTGCCTCATCTGCAGACTCAGTAATTTTCAGAAGTTAAGCTTTTCTTGGAAACAGCTATCCTTTGTACCACTCACTTAATCTCATTGCCCTTCTCTGTACTCATTCTAGCAGATCTGCA
The DNA here is from genome assembly GCF_048544385.1 of Mastigoproctus giganteus. Lineage (NCBI taxonomy): Eukaryota > Metazoa > Arthropoda > Arachnida > Uropygi > Thelyphonidae > Mastigoproctus > Mastigoproctus giganteus. The sequence continues at coordinate 77,536,860 of NC_143582.1, forward strand.
TCTTTCCTAAAATGAGGCTTCCAGACCTGTATGCAGTACTCAAGGTGTGGCCTGATCATTGCCTAATACAACAGGATAATCACCTCCTTATCCCTGCTAGCAAAATTCCTATACATCATTGACAAGACCCCATGAGCTACTCTTGCAGCCTTTTTGCACTACTCAGAAAACTTCATATCTGACTTCACATTTACCTCTAGGACTTTTTCATTCTTCACTACCCTCAGTACCACACAGTTGGTATGTTACTCTGGGTTTACTGCTACCCATATGCAGCACTTTGCATTTGTCAATGTTAAACTTCAGTTGCCATCTCTCAGCCCATCTGCTCAACTTTTCCAGATCCTGTTGCAGTAGCATACTGTCCTTACTGTCATTAACAACCCTACCAACCTTCATATCATCTGCAAACTTGGACATTAAACCTAATATACCTTTATCAATAACATTGATAAATATAGAAAATAGCAATAGGTCCAACGGGGACCCCTGAGGGACACCGCTAATAACATTAGTCCATGAAGAGCAGTGTCCATTGATTACCATTCTGTCTTCTCCCACCCAACCATCCCTTTATCGACAGCAGCAACTTGCCCTTAAGGCAATACTGCTCCAACTTGTACAATAGTCTTCCATGTGTAACAGTATCAAAAGCTTTCCTAAATTCCAGGTATAAGATATTAAAATAATTTTTTGCATCCCATTCCTTTGTGACCACATCATGGTATTCAATCAATTTTGGTCAGACAAGACTTCCGCTTAACAAACCCATGCTGTATCTGAAATATAACTGCAGTCTTGTCTAGATGATCTTGCAGTGCTTCTTTTAACCAGTTACTCCATTATCATTATTTTACCCAGAACAGAAGTTAAACTAACAGACCTGTAATGACTCGTGTCACCTTTTGAACCCCCATTGTATAGTGGGGATACATTTGCACATTTCCAGTCTGTGGGGACCTCCTCTAAGTCCAAGGATGCCCTCATAATCATGGCTAAAGGCCTGCTTACTTCCTTTGCTGCATCCTTTAATTTTACTGGATAGATCCCATCCACCCCAGGTGCTTTCCTTCCTTAACTTCAACAATTTCTCCTCCACTTTGCTCTCAGTTATTACAAAATCTTTTAGCTCGGTGTTACAGTTTGATAAACTACCGGCATTCTCCTCCCTTAATAATGCCTCATGTGAATTTACAGGCAAAATACTCATTCAGTTTGTCAGATACCTCAGCAGGATCATCAACAATTGAACCATAGATACCAAGTGGACCAATCTGATTCATCCCATTCCTTCTAGAGTTCACATAAGTAAAGAAGTGTTTACTGTTTTTCTTTGTATCCTTTGCCAAATATTTCTCGTAATCTGCCTTTGCTTGTCTAACTGGATAGGTGGAACAGGACCAGGGTATGTCTGCCGCGGACAAAAGTTGATGACATTGTAGAGCAGATATCTTTTAAGGGCACAAAAGGTGATGTTGTTGTACACGTTGGAACTAACGATATTAAGAGTAAGAGATCTCCAGATTTACTTAACAAGTACAGGTCAATGTTGAAAAAAAGTAGCGAGTTAGGGTTAAATGTGAAAGCATCTGCAATTCTGCCCAGACACGATAGGAAGGAGTATATGATGAGAGCCTTGTCGATCAATTAGGCCATGGAGAGATTGTGCAAGGTTCAAGGAGTAGAATTTTTTTTCAGCCTGGTCTGTGCTTGTTGACAGGAAAGACTGCTTCTACAGGGATGTGGTACACTTAAATAGAAAGGGTGCAAGAATATTTGCTGATGCTATTGAGGCAGTGTTGGGTGGGTCGGAAACCCACTAGCTTGGGGGGGGGGATACACAGACTAAAAGGTTAACAGTGCCCACAGGCAGGGGCAAAAGTGATTCTTGCACTGCTTCTATTAGAATGAGCAGCAGCCTGAAAAGCAAGGCAATGGAGATTTCCAGGACTGCTGTGAGTCACAGTGTAACAAGTAAATACATGGGCTGTGGTAGGATAACTAAGAGTAGAAACAGGTGCATGTATACTTGCATATACACCAATGCTAGAAGTATAGTTAATAAATTTGATGAGCTTGCAGTGCTAGTCAAGACATCAAAGGCAGATACTGCTGTAATATCAAAGACTTTGTTTCACACAGATACAAGCAGTGCAGAATTGGAATTTGGAGAGTACAATGTGTACAGAAAGGATAAACAGGAAAGGAAGGGAGGAGAGATTATGCTGTTAGTTAAGAAACATAAAAACTAAGGAAGTGCATCCAATTGATGTTAGTGGACAATACAATGTTCAGTCTGCTTGGTATGACATAAGCATGGGAAAGGAAGGAGTAGGAGTATGTTATTGGCCTAATGACTCTGAGGAGCACGCACAACAAACAACTGAACAGAGAAATAGTGTGCCAGTAAATCAGATTGTCGTATAATGGGGAATTTTAACTCCCCCAGATATTGACTGGAACGTGTGAGTTGGTCACTCGTACACTAGCAAGACTTTTGGGGATTTATTGGATGACTGTTTTCTACAGCAACATGTTCGAGAGGCAACGAGAGGGAGTAATACTCTTGATCTGATTATCAGCAGTGATTATTCATGCATTAAGAATTTGCAGATAAAAGAACCACTGGGTGACAGTGATCACAATTTACTGATGTGGGAATTACTTAAACATGCAACTATCGCCAAGGATTAAGGAAAGAGCTTTTGCTTTCGTAAAGGTGACTAGAGGGGTCTCAGACACTTTTTTAATTCTGTACAGTAAGATCAAATGGTGATGTTACTAATGTTGAATTCTAAATGGGAAGCCTTCAGGAACTTAATCTTGGAGACTACTAGGCTTTCATTCCAACTTAGAAATACTGTTCAAGGTTGAGGCCTAAATGGATGTAAGATGAATTAACGAGGGCAGTGGCAGAGAAGAAAAATGTATGGGATGTATATAAATGATCAGGTGACACAGAAGCCTATGGCAGATATAAGCTAGTCTGTAATCAAGTCACAATGGAGGTTAGGCAGACGAAAGCAGATTACGAGAAATCTTTGGCAAAGCATGCAAAGAAAAACAAAAAAGAGTTCTTTACTTATGTAAACTCTAGAAGGAAAGGGATGAATCAGATTGGACCACTTAACATAGATGGGTTGAATACTGATGATCATGCTCGCGTAGCCAATAAACTGAATGAGTATTTTGCATCTACATTCATACGAGGAGTTATTCAATGAGGGGAATGCCAGAAGTTTATCAAACTCTAACAGGGAGCTAAGTTCTTTTGTAATCACTGAGAGCAAAATGGAGGAGAAATTGTTGAAGTTAAATATAAGGAAGGCACCTAGGGTGGACAGGATCTTTCCACTTACATTAAAGGAGGCAGCAACAGCAAGTAAGCAAACCCTTAGCCATAATTATGAGAGCTTCCTTGGACTCAGGGGAGGTCCCCCATGGACTGGGGATGTATAAATGTATCACCAATTCACAAAGGGGATTCAAAAGGTGACTCAAGTAACTATAGACCTGTTAGTTTAACTTCTGTTCCAGTGAAATTAATGGAGGCACAGGTTAAAGAAGCATTGCAGGATCAGATAGACTAGACTTCGGTTATAGCTCGGACACAGCATGGGTTTAAGGGGAAGTCTTCTCTGACTAATTTGATTGGATACTATGATGTGGTCACAAAGGAATTGGATGCCAAAAATAGTTTTGATATCATATACTTGGATTTCAGGAGAGCTTTTGATACCATTGCACATGGAAGACTGCTTACAAATTGGAGAGATATGGCATTAAGGGTAAGTTGCTACAATGGATAAAGGGATGGTTGAGTGGAAGAAGACAGAGAGTGGTAATCAATGGACACTGCTCTTCGTGGACAAATGTTATTAATGGAGTTCCCCAGTTCTGGGCCTATTGTTGTTTTGTGTATTCATCAATGATATTGATGAAGGTATGTTAGGATTAATGTCCAAGTTTTCAGATGATACAAAGGTTGGCAGGGTTGTTAACAACAGTAAAGACAGTATGCTACTCCAACTAGATCTAGATAAGTTGAGCAAATGGGCTGTGAAGTTGCAATCGAAGTTTAACATTGACAAATGCAAAATACTGCATATGGGTAGCAATAACCCAAGAGAAACGTACCGTGTGGTACAACACTCATGGAAGTGGAAAGTGAAAAAGATCTGGGGGTTATTGTGCAGTTAAATATGAAGTTCGTTATGCGGTGCAGATGGGCTGCCAGGGCAGGTCATGGAGTCTTGTCAATGATACATAGGAATTTTGTTAGCAGGGACAGGGATGTGATTATCCCGTTGTACAAGGCAATGGTGAGGCCACACCTAGAGTACTGTGTACAGGTCTGGAGGTCTCATTTTAGGAAGGATATTTGTTTGTTTGTTTGTTATTTGGTTTTTAGGAGCATTAGCAACTAAGGCCATATTGCTCCGGGATATGCAGTGGTCATTCCCTGACCTTTCCGCATCCTCCGTATTTGGTGGTGATGGGCTCGAACCCCAGTCTAATCAAGAAGCGTGTGCTACGCACTGCTGCTCCTTCCCACCTGGCTACAGGAAGGATGTAGAGTTGCTAGAATGAGTACAAAAAAGGGAAACAAGATTGGTGAGGGGAACAAAAGGGTGATCTTACCAAGAGAGGCTTAAATTCTGCAAATTGCAGTGCCTGGAGAGTAGGCACCTGCGAGGTGTATAAGGCCTTGAATGGGTTGTAGCAAGCTGAATGCTGATGGGATTTTTCCTCTTGCTCAGATTAAAAATCTGAGGGGGCATAGATTCAAATTGAGATTAGACAGTTGTAGAATAGATGTGCAGAAATTTGCCTTTAGCCAGCAGGTAGTTGATTGGTGGAACAGACTCCTACCTTTTTTTGTGGAAGTTGATAGCCTAAATAAATTTAAGGTTGAGTTGGACAGGTTGGTTGGTTCTTGGGTTTTATTGGCGCATTAGCAACTAAGGCTATAATGCGCCAAAACCAGAGTTGGACAGGCATTTGGAATGAATGGTGAGGTGAAATGGGAGGGTTTTTTTTTTTTTTTTTGTTGGCTGATGCTGCATAAGTTTGCTTTCTTGCATCATATGCCTCTACTAATGCTAACCTCCTTTGTGACTTTATTACAGACTATCTTATATCTACTATAGTCTTCTATGTCACCTGATAATTTATATGCATTTCATGCATTTTTCTTCCCTGCAACATCTCATCCGCTCATCTGACATCCATTTAGGCCTTGAATAGTATTTTTTAATCGGTATGAAAAGCCTATTAGCTTCCAAGATTAATTCCTTGAATGTATCCCATTTAGAATTTGCTGTTGGCAACATCATCAGTTGGTCCCACTGTATAGAATTTAAAAACTGTCTGAGACTACTGTAGTCACCTTTATGAAAACAAAAACCCTTCACTTTACCCCTGATGGCAGTTACAACTTTGGCCAAATCCCACATCATCACACTGTGATCACTGTAACCTAGTGGTTCCTTTATCCGTAGATTCTTAATGCACGAAGAATCACTACTGATAATCAGATCAAGAGGTGACCTCTGGTTGCCTCTCAAACATGCTGCTGCAGGAAATAATCATCAGTTAAGGTAAAGAAAGCCAACACAAGAACCACTGGAAATGTCGGCTAACTTACGAGTAAAATTAGTTTTACAATACGGCACTCTAGCGCTTCTTGCTCAGTAAACAGATGGTATGTGTTATCGGTCTGGAGCAGAAGTCGAGAACGATATATTGATTAACAGGTAGGTGTGGCAAACAATGAAATGATTGGTGGTGGGCGTGACAGACGACAAGCTACTGTGTAGTCTTTGGTTGACATTATGTTGTGTATTTATGAGTAAAGAATGGTGCATAATTAGTTTTGTAATGAATGGTAAACAGGTAATAGTAGCGATGAATATTTTAAAGAGGGAAGAAATTTGTAAGGAAAATAAAACGCTGCTTGATTTTTTGATGAAAACTAAATTAATAAGACCAAAATTGAACTGTTTTAAGTGCAATGATTATTTTAAATTAATTGAATCACGAACAGAATCATGTGGAAAGTTCTTGTATTGTAAAAAATATTCTGCGCGAGTTTCTTTATTAAAACATCGTTTTATGGAAAATACAAAACTTCCGTTAAAAAAGATAATGTATATTATATACTTTTGGTCAACATGCATGCCAGTAACTACGACAGCATTCTATCTGGAGATTTCAAAAGTAACAGCAATTAAGTTTTATAAGAAACTAAGAGATATTTGCGAATTGCAGTTGTTAAAAAAACCCATTAAGTTGGGTGGGTCGGTGAAAACTATAGAAGCAGACGAAACTGTATTGGTAAAACCAAAACATCACAGAGGACGAAATTTAACTGATAAGAAGAAATGGGTGTTTGGAGTATTTGAAAGAGAATCAAAATTCGTCTTCATGAAATTCATAAAAAATCAGAAAGCAAAAATTCTTTTACACATTATTAGAAAAATACTACCAATCTAACAGATGAATGGCATGGATATAGGCATATTACGGCCTTAGAAAAAAAGAATTACAAACATTTAATGGTGAAACACAAGGAACATTTTGTAGATCTACATACAGTAACACATACGAATAACATCGAAGTCCAGTGGAAAAGACTAAATGGCAGCTGTAAAGATATGTTAACGGGGTCACATGAATGAAAATATGTGGCATCAAATTTATGGGAAAAATCATGGAGATGCTTTTCAGAATATTATTACTCAAATTGCGAATAGCTATTGAGGTTCAACTATATGATTTGTATTAGTGATTTTTTTATTTTCTGAAAAAGTTCCGATTCCATTAATTTTTATGTTCTTTATTATGTTTTTTTCTCATTATTAAAAGCAGATTTTTTGAGTTCATAAGTGTTTTTACTATATTATTGATTTAGGTTTGCAGGGCCATTCCGAGCCATTTTAGTACCTGAGGTACTAAAATGGCAAGGTACTAAAATGCACCCTACTGTTAATCATGGCAACGTTAGCAATTATTTAATCTTTCTTTTGGTGCCCCTTTCAGCTTTTAATCTGAGGCAGGAAGCTTATTTACCTCACCCTCACCACAGCTCTGTAGGTTTGGTTACAAAAAAAGGAAGAGGTTTCTATAATTTTTGTTTATTTCATAACATAACCTTAAATGGTAGGTTAGGAAATAATATAAAAGGTTTCCTTATATTTTGTGACCTAACCTTAAAGGTTAGGTTAGGAAATAATAGGAAAATAAAGAAAGAAAGATTCTTTATATAATATGTAATATGTATATATATACTGAATAGCTATTGAGGTGTTGACTGACATTATGATACGTGTGTATCCACATGAGTGTCTTTAAAAATAAAAATACAGTAATAAAAAATTAATATTTTGTTAATAAACAGTTTATGTGCTAGTCCACCCTTGATTTTAAAGAAAAAAGGTCAGGTTACTCCCTCCACTTTGGGAGGGGTTCAAGCTCCCATGGGATTCAAATGGAGGTAACCTGACCTTTTTTTCACCATTATGTAAAATGTTCATTAGGGCAAGTTACCATTAAGGCTATTTTATTTGTTATTTGGTTTTTTTAGGAGCATTAGCAACTAAGGACATATTGCTCCGGGGATATGCGGTGGTCATTCCCTCACCTTTCTGCATCCTCCGTATTTGGTGGTCATGGGCTCGAACCCCGGTCTAATCAAGAAGCGTGTGCTACGCACTGCTGCTCCTGCCCACCTGGCTACGGAGGAGCCTCCACTGAGGCAAGTGACCATTAGTGCTTCTGAGATTAGTTTGTTGTTTTATTTGTTATTTGGTTTTCAGGAGCATTAGCAACTAAGGCCATATTGCTCCAGGGATATTTGGTAGTCATTCCCTGACCTTTCCGCATCCTCCGTATTTGGTGGTCACTGGCTCGAACCCCCGTCTAATCAAGAAGCATGTGCTACACACTGCTGCTCCTTGCCCACCTGTCTAGGGAAGTGCCTCTGAGATTAGGGCTAGTGATACTAAACTGATGTTATCGTGTGTTCACGTACCAATCAGCACATCATTTGCCACGCCTACCTGTCAATCAATATATTATTCTCGACTTCTGCTCCACATCAATAACACCTAGCAAGCAGCGCTAGATTGCGGTATTAGGAATCTAATTTTCCGCACGTAAGTTAGCTGACATTTCCCGTGATTCTCATGTTGGCTTTCTTTACCTTCACCCAATCATCCAATAAATTCACAAAAGTCTTGCTAGTGTGCAAGTGACCAATCCAAAAGTTCCAGTCTATATCTCCGAAGTTAAAATCCCCCATTATAAGACAATCTGATTTACTGGCCCACTATATTTCTCTGTACAGTTGTTCATTGTACTCATCAGAGTCATTAGGCCTATAACACACTCCACTCTCAATTTTGCTTTCCCAGTGCTTATGTCACACTAAACGTCATAATCTGCCTTCAACTGCCTAATCCCCTTAGTAATTTGAAGACTAGTTTATACTAGTCTATTTACTATAGGCTTCTGCATTCCGTGACACAGAAGCCTATAGTAAATAGACTTCTGTGTCAGAGAACACAAAAGTCATGTTATGACTTTTGTTGTTGTTATTTGGTTTTTAGGAGCATTAGCAACTAAGGCCATATTGCTCCCTGACGGGGATATGCGGTGGTCATTCCCCAACCTTTCCGCATCCTCCGTATTTGGTGGTCACAGACTCGAACCCCAGTCTAATCAAGAAGCATGTGCTACGCATTGCCGCTCCTGCCCACCTGGCTATGGAGGCGCCATATGATTTTTGTGTCTACCTGACTAAGACTTACTATGTTACTACTTCTCACTTCTAAGATTACATCCCTGAACGTCTCACATTTAGCATTTGTATTTGGTAGTAACATTAGTTGGTCCCACTGAAGAGAATTTAAAAAAACTGTCTAAGACCTTTGTAATCACCTTTATAAAAACAAATTCTTTTTTCTTCACCTTTGACAGCTGTTACATCTTTGAGTAAATAACGCATTGATACTTTATGATCATATGATCGCTGTCATCCAGCGATTTGGCCTATAATATAGTTATATTATAAGCCAAATGACTCTCATTTTTGTTTCATTTGTGTTTTTCAAGTTTACCTGTTTTTTCACTGATAAAGTAAACTAGTAACCAAGTTTATGAAATGTCTATTCTATTATTTTAATGCAGTCATTTGTTTTTGCAGTGTCTCCAGCTGCCATGCCTATATTTCAGTGTAGGTGGCAAACCAACATTACTAACATGTACACAGGTGCCTTTTTTAAAATCCTCCAATTTACTCCATAGACTGGTTCATCTTCTGTCGAAAATTTTACATAAATGCTCCACCTGAGATAAGACATAAAATAAAACAGTCTGCTAAAAAATATATGATTTTAATTAGTAACAGATATACAATTTCACCATTAAAAAAATTATTTTAAAATAACTCACACCAAGCTCCAATGACTGGTTATCCAGTGGAACTGCTGGAACAATAGGAGGGGGTAAAGTAGCCATATACATAGATGTTGCCATTGCTGCAGCACCTGTTACAGCTGCTGCCCCTACTACCCCACCAATATACTGCAAATATTCATCCATCTCTGAAAATATATCACATTTTTATATTATATATAAATTTAATTTATACAATGCATTTCTGTTTTAGATATTAAATAAGATAGAAAAGTCATTAGTACTAGTATCATTAGTATTAGTAAAATTTTTCAAGAGAGCAAGTTTGAATACCAACAGATATTTAACTGAGTATGAACATGCACCAATGGTGTCACATTTGGCAGCCATATCCCAAACAAGCTAAATAACAGAAACCCAATACTGTATACATAATAGATATCATCAAAAAATTAATGAGAAACATAACCATAATTAATCATAAAGTGTAATTACCAATGCCTTGGAGGGGTTAATAATGGGGGTAGCAAAAGTAGCTCTATTTAAAACCATGTATTATTTACAAATGTAAATAATATAGGTAACTGTCAATTTTGGTAACAAAGTTTTGTGCAGAAAATAGAAAAGGCAATTCTTTACTATTTTCAACCACCTCCAGTTTTTTCCAGCAATCAACCACCTTCTGGCTTGCCAGGAGGTGGTTGATTGCTGGAAAAACTTCCAGCTGTTGTTGTGGAAGTTGATAGCTTAAATAAATTCAAGAATAAATCTATTGGACGGAATGAATAGATGAAATGGAAGGTGCTTTTTTTTTTTCTTTCATCATTTGCTACCACTAATGCTAATACTAATGTTAATTCACTCCATAGAAGACACAATTATTCAGCATCAGCCTTAAAAAAATTTAAAAGTCACCTGGTATCCGTTCAACCATTCCTTAATTTACATAACAAGAGATAAATTATTCTAGCTCTTTGGATAAACGAGAATGTTCTTATAACCACTGCACAGCTTTCTTCCTTAATGTAAGTGCATGTTCTCTAGTTCACAATTAGTTGTTAGTCCAGTATTTCACTGGAAGCGTTGCTGTCAATCACGCTTCATGCTGCATCTCTTTCATTGGATACCAATAATCGAAAGAATGGTGACATCAGTCAAAGTGTCTACATGCTGTAATTTTGTTTAGATTATTTTACTAGTTAACATATTTATGGCTGCTTGTCATCTTGGATTTCATTAGGCTTTCAAAAAAAAAAAACCACATATCTGAATAAACAGGTTAAAATGTTTTTGAAGAAATAATGTCACGTCAATATTGTGAATAACAATGTCAATAAACTACTCTATTGTTTCAAATTATTTCATAACACTGAAACAGTCAATAAAATCTGATTGTATAAGGCTAAGTGGAACTTTTCCAATAGTTGATTACCTCTTTAACTAAAGGGAAACTATCTTTCATCCAGTCTATGGTTACCTTTTCTTAAAATTTACATGCTCTGCCGAATTACAGGTTCTACACAACTTATCTTATTTGTTTGACTCTGAAATAGGTGTTAAATGATAAACACTATTTCTCAGTGTAACTTGCTTGTACAGATAGCATTAGTAGAGGAATACGATGCAAGAAAGCAAGCTTATGCAGCATCAGCCAAAAAAAAAAAAAAAAACCCACTCCCATTTCATCCCTCCTTTCATTCGAAATACCTGTACAGCTGAGCCTTAAATTTATTTAGGCTATAAATTTCCACAACAAGGGATGGAAGTCTGTTCCACCAACCAACTACCCGCTGGCTAAAGGAAAATTTCCGCACATCCATCCTACATCTGTCTTTCCTCAATTTGAATTTATGCCCTCTCAGGTGATTATTCTGAGCAAGAGGAAGAATCCCATCGGCATTGAGCATGCTCAAACCATTCAAGGCTTTATACACCTATATCAGATCACCTCGCCGGTGCCTGGTCTCCAGACACTGTAATTTGCAAATCTTAAGCCTTTCTTCGTAAGAGCAACCCTTTGTTCCATTCACTAATCTTGTTGCCCTTCTCTGTACTCGTTCCTACATCCTTCTTGAAATGAGACCTCCAGACCTGTATACAGTAGTCAAGATGTGGCCTGACCATTGCCTTATACAAGGGAATAATCACCTCCTTATCCCTGCTAGAAATATTCCTGTATATTATTGACAAGACACCATGACCTACTCTTGCAGCCCGTCTGCACTGCTCAGAGAACTTCATATCTGCCTGCACAATTACCCCCAGGTCCTTTTCATTCTCTACCACTGTCAATGTAGTACCACAGAGTTGATACGTTGCTCTGGGGTTGCTGTTTCCCATATATAGTACTTTACATTTTTCAATGTTAAACTTCATTTGCCACCTCTCGGCCCATCTGCTCAACCTTTCCAGATCCTGTTGCAGCAGCATAGCGTCAGTAGTGTCCTTAACAACCCTGCCAACCTTTGTATCGTCTGCAAACTTGGACATTAAGCTTGATATACCATCATTAATATCATTTATATATACAGAAAACAATAATGGACTCAACACTGAACCCTGAGGGACTCCACTAATAACATTAGTCCACGATGAGCAGTGTCCATTAATTACCACTCTCTGTGTTCTCCCCCTCAACCATCCCTTTATCCATAGCAGCAATTTGCCTCCAATGCCACACTGTTCCAATTTGTACAGCAGTTTTCCATGTGCAACAGTATCAAAAGCCTTTCTAAGATCCAAATATATAATATCAAAGTTATTCCGTGCATCCAGTTCTTTTGTGACTGCATCATAGTATCCAATCAAATTGGTCAGGTCCGAGCCATAACTGAAGTCTTGTCTAGATGATCCTGCAGTGCTCGTTTAACCAGTGTCTCCGTTAATTTTCCTGAAACAGATGTTAAACTCACAGGTCTATAATTACTTGTGTCAGCCTTTGATCCTCCTTTGTAAATTGGGGTCACATTTGCACATCTCCAGTTTATGGGTACCTCCCCTTAGTCCAAAGAAGCTCTCATAATTATGACTAAGGGTTTTCTTACTTCCTTTGCTGCCTCCTTTAATATAACTGGATAGATTCCATTTACCCCGGGTGCCTTTCTTGTGTTTATCTTCAACAATTTCTCCTCCACTTTGCTCTCAGTTATTACAAGATTCTCTAGCTCACTGCCAGAATTTACTTCACCTCTGTCATTCCCCTTCCTGAATAACTTTTCATGTGTGAATGTAGATGCAAAATACTCAGGTAAAGAACTCTTTTCTGTTTTTCTTTGCATCCCTTGCCAAGGATTTCTCATAATCTGCTTTTGCCTGCCTAATCTCCTTTGTGACTTGCTTACAGACCAGCTTATATCTATCATAGGCTTCCATGTCACCCATTAATTTATACGTATCCCATGCATTTTTCTTCTCTGCCATATGTCTCATTAGTTCATCTGACATCCATTTAGGCCTAAACCTTGAACAATATTTCTTTGTTGGTATGTAAAGCCCAGTAGCTTCCAAGATAAGTTCTTTGAATGCTTCCCATTTTGAATTTGCTGTTGGTAACATCATCAGTTGGTCCCACTGTATAGAATTTACATACTGTCTCAGACCATCGTAGTCGCCTTTATGAAAGCAAAAACCCTTCCCTTTCCCCTGATCGTCATTACCTCTTTGAGTAAATCCCACTTCAGTACACTGTGATCACTGCCACCTGGTGGTTCCTTTATCTGCAGATTTTTAATGCATGAACAATCATTACTGATAATCAAATCAAGAGTATTATTTCTTCTAGTTGCCTCCCGAACATGCTGATGTAGAAAACAATCATCCAATAAATCCACAAAAGCCTTGCTAGTGTGTGAGTGACCAACCCACAAATTCCAGTCAATATCTGGGAAATTAAAATCCACCATTATAAGACTCTCCAATTTACTGGCCCACTCTATTTCCCTGTACAGTTTATTATACTCATCAGAGTCATTAGGCCTATAGCACACTCCTACTCTCGATTTTGATCTCCCTATGCTTATGTCACACCAAACTGACTCGACACACTGCACTGTCCAGCGATGTCCACTGGCTTCACTTCCTTGGATTTTATGTATTTCTTAACTAATAGCATAACCCCTCCTCCCTTCTTATCCAGTCTATCCTTTCTGTAGACGTTGTACTTCCCAAATTCCAGTTCTGCATTCCTTATATCTGTGTGACACCATGTCTCTGATATCAGAACAATATCTGCCTTTGATGTTTTGAGCAATACCTCAAATTCATCAAATAACATTCAGTTTAGCATTTGTCAATGTTAAGCTGAAGTTGAACATTGGCAAATGTTCAACTGAACATTTGCTGATTTGGGATGATCCTTTCTTCAGTTGGTAGTTCCACCCATTTTCATACACAGTGAGTCACACAGAAATTTTAAAAAATATATAAAATTTAAATCCTAAGTAAAGAACATGTGAAAATATCATAATGTTAATTTATTTTTTATTGATCTTTATTTTATCATAAAAATTTACTAATCATATACAGTATTAAGGAATCCTAATGTGCTGTTATATAACGACTAGATCATAAATATAGCATAGCTTAATTTTTAGCACTCACCTCATAATAATCTGCTTGGTTTGACAAAACTTATAACAGGTACATGGTAATTATAAAATGTTGGAATTCCGATAAGTGGCTGTTCGTGACTTAGTGTAATTATAAATTTCATAAAGCTAATAGTCACGCACGAGCAACTTTAAAAACTGTCCTCAGTTAGCTATAGTGGAAAGAGAACACGCGAAGTATGTTATATACTAGTTAAATTCCCAAAATGCATCTCAGTGTACGTGGAAACTTTATACGTGCTAAATTCCAAATAGGAATTTAGCACGTATAAAGTGCTAAATTCCACGGAAATAGGCAGTCTCCTAGTTACCTGACCATTATAATTAATTGCTGTAAGAATGTCTTTATAGGATTTGGACTAACATTTTTCTCCAAATTAATATAATGGGTAGCAAACTTTGGAGCACTTATTTCATGCAGTTTTCCTGATTCATCATACAAGTTTAGTCAACATCTGAATCCCATTTTTTACTTGTCAGGTTTACAATTTTCTTTTTTAAATATTTTGTATTGTACTTTACTGTGGATTTTGTTAATTTTTAGTTTGATTGTAATTTCAATTTTCTTGCCTTAACAAATGTATTCATGGTAGAATTACTATCTTTTCAAAATCTCTGTCCCAGTCTGACCCCTTCTCTGATGTTGAGATAGGAGAAGAAGGTGGGGTAGTAAAGGCAATCATGAAATGTTTTCATGTGAAAAGCACAATTTTTACATTACTTTGTAAATAAAAAATCAATTTGTGAACTGTTGTTAGGGAAAAAGAATATTACAAGGATGTCTTCAGTGATAACTAATTAATTGAGATTTCCAATTTTGGGCCTTATCAATGGCAGAGTTTATCACAAGTTTTGCAACTTACAAACAATCTAAAAAAGCATGGGGCGTATGATAATACTGTATACAATATCACATTTGCCTCAAAATGAAATGGGAATTTTATTTTTTCCCTAGTATTTTATGCCACATATATATGGCAACAAAATCTGAAACCCAAACAAGGCAACATAAATGCTTGGTTCCCAGCCACCTTGAAGCTTTGCACCTTGAACCTCATTCCCATTTATGAATCAACAGTTTTTACTCTCAACTAATGGGCACATGCAAATTATAACTATTTTCTATGCACCTGATTTGATGTACAAATAACATTTGCAGAACTCTCCAATGGTATCCTGCGGTCCATGTGACTGGCTGGTTTTACTTCCCCCATCTTTTGTTATAACTATCCTATAACCATTTAACAAACTATCTGGGGCTTCTTTTCTCTCGGGGCCGTGATAATTTGTGACCTGTGCATCCTCCCTTTTGCACGGCCCAAATATGGTAAGCCAATTTTTTTTTTTAATTGCGATCATATTATTGTCAAATGCTTTTTAAGTTATATTTTTATTAACAGGCGCGGCTCTAAGGTTTTTGGCATCCCTACGCAGAAATGTACTTAGCACTCCTAAGAAACTTTTATTAAATTTTATAATAAAAATTTTGAATTCCGGCGCCCCTATACCCTGCTTACCAGGCTTCCCGTGTTCCGCCGGCCCTGTTTATTAAATAATTAGATAACTACAGAAAGCATCATTAAAATTAAATCGACATCGATAATTTTTTTTTTCTTTTTGCATTTTTACTTATTATTTTTCATAATTCATACTTATTAAAGTATGATTTGTACGAATACATGCAAGGGCTGCCACACGTAGCTTATAATATCGATATCGCACGATGTACAGAATAGTAAGATATATTACAACTCTGTAGCGCAGTGCTTGTCTGATAAGACACAGAATACCACATATGACCGCGAAGAGCACTGCTGGAGCGCCCTTCCACGGTAAAAAAAAATTAATTCGGATCGCTAAAGTGAGATTTTGCCATTCATTATTATTATTATTAGCCATATGCAAGCAGTCCGAGACTTTTGCTGCATCAGCCAAAAAACAATTTCTGAATTACCCTGAGAGAGAGAGAGAGAGAGAGAGAGAGAGAGAGAGAGAGAGAGAGAGAGAGAGAGAGAGAGAGAGAGAGAGAGAGAATCAGAAGTAGCAGGGGATCATTACCAGGAAAGAGAAGAATGATGATGTCCAGCTCGGGACCCTGGGTGTGCCAAGCCCATACTCACCAGATGTGAGCCCCACACGGTAAAGTGCAATGGCTGCACGTATTTTATCTGCAAATGAGCAATACCACACACTATTGGAGTGTCCATTGATAAATATTTCTCATACTTATTCCAACATTTTCCGTGAATGCAAGCATCTGTTCCTTTTTTTCCATAAAACACCTTGGTTCTCAGTGCTCCCACAAAGAAGAACGAAATCGTACTTCATTATACCTTGAAAAAAAAACTTTTTCAAGTAATCTTCGAGATTCAAAATCCTCGAGATTGAATTACCATATACACTGTAATCACTGAATTATGACCACATTTATGAAAAGTGAATACGACCCGTTGAGCACGTTAGGTAAGAGAGTGCGCAGTTAGTCGACCTACGTAACATGGATAAAGTGTCAGTGGTTCAGTCGGTAGTAAAATTCCGAGCGTGATGGGTAAAAGGAAGGATTTATCGAACTTCGATAAAGGATAGATTGTGCGAGCTCGACGAGCTGGTGCCTCGATTGGCAAAACGGCTGAACTGGTTGGGTGTTCGAGAGCCGCCGTAGTTAAAGTGTACCAGGACTGACGTCAAAATAGTCAAGCAACGACCCGACGCAAAGCTGCAAAGGTCAAGGAAAGGTTGAAGTTAGAGGTGAACGCTGGGTCCGACGACTCGCACAGGCGAACAGGCGCAGCACTGTTTAAGAGTTGACTACCGAATACAACATGGGCCAACCCAAGTTGGACGTTAGACAACTGAAAGAAGGTGTGCTGGTCGGATGAGTCACGTTATTTACTCCACACTGTGAATGGTCGTGTACGGATTTGGCATCAACAACATGAGGCTCTTGATCATGCACAGTATCAAAAGTGCAGGCCGGTGGAGGCGGTTGTATGGTGTGGGGCAAGTTTCACTGGCAGGAACTTGGACCCCTGGTGCATGTGGAACAACGTATCACTGGTCTTCGCTATCGTCAACTGATTGCTGACTGTGTACATTCAGCTCTGTTACACTTTTTCCCGAATGGCATGGTGTCTTCCAAGATGACAATGCGCCGAGCCATCGGGCACCTGTTGTGCAGGAATGGTTTGAGGAATATAGTTCTGACTTTCAGCATATCGAATGGCCTCCGAACTCCCCCGATATCAATCCCATTGAGCACTTATGGGACAATGTAGAAAGGCATATCAGGCGATTATTCCATTGTATAAGGCAATGGTCAGGCCACACCTAGAGTACTGTATACAGGTCTGGAGGCCTCATTTCAAGAAGGATGTAGAGCTGCTGGAACGAGTACAGAGAAGGGCAACAAGATTAGTGAATGGAACAAAGGGGTGCTCTTACGAAGAAAGGCTTAAGTTTTGCAAATTACAGTGTCTGGAGACTAGGCACCAGCGAGGTGATCTGATAGAGGTGTATAAAGCCTTGAATGGTTTAAGCATGCTCAATGCTGATGGGATTCTTCCTCTAGCTCAGAAAAATCACCTGAGAGGGCATAAATTCAAATTGAGGAAAGACAGATGTAGGATAGACGTGCGGAAATTTGCCTTTAACCAGCGGGTGGTTGGTTGGTGGAACAGACTCCCATCCCTTGTGGTGGAGGTTGATAGCCTAAATACGTTTAAGGCTCAGCTGGATAGGTATTTTGAACGAACAGAGGGGTGAAGTGGAAGTGGGGTTTTTTTTTTTTTTTTTGGCTGATGCTGCATAAGCTTGCTTTCTTGCATCAAATGCCTCTACTAATGCTAATGCTAATGTCTGGATACACCAAATACCTCCATACCTTCATCACACACAGCTTGGTTGGCCATACCTCCCGAACACTACCGACATCTTGTTGAATCATTGCTAAGTCGGATAGTTGCTGTACTGAGAGCAAAAGGAGGACCTACGAAGTATTAGGTAGGTGGTCATAATTCAGTGATCACTCAATGTACTCAGAGGTAGGAATAACGTTTCAGAACTGAGCAGATCATTTACGTAATTCTAAAAAGATAAACGCAACTCCAGTATTATCAATATATGGATCCCAAAAGTCTGTAACTAAGGTGGCACCATTCATTCGCTTCCTCCTCCGTTTTCAGCCCAATAGACACTTAATATTGTTGTTATTGTTGTTGGATTTTTAGGAGCATCGGCATCTAAGGCCATATTGCTCAGTATACTGTATTGTTTGTAAATTGCGTGTGTTCTGCAGTCGATTTTCTGTTTGCTGGGCGAAAAAACCCGAGTTTCTGGGGGGGGGGGGGGGGAGATATGCTACCCTCACCTGAGACCGACTAACTCAACCATGTTTTTAAAAAAGACGCATAAAATTCCTTTCGTCATCAATGGGATTCGAACTCAGGTCTTTTCCACCGGTAGGGGGAGGACGGCGATCCTACCAACTGTGTTATCCACGAGGGGATATATATATACACTTAAATTGAACTAAGGCCGTGTTGGGCTGACGCTACCCATTAGGCAAACTAGGCGATTTCTTAGAGCGCAGATATTTAATAATATGGGGGAAACATAAATTCTGAACAAAGCTAGTTAAAATTACCTAATCTACCGTAAGTAAGAATTAAAAACGAAAATTAAATAGAGGGAGGGCTGTCTAGAAAAAATCTATTGCTCTCAGGAAGTTTCGTTTCATTCTGGTTCTATTAAAATTTTTGTTGCTTTTAAAACAACAATATTTTGCTCCTACATGAGCTTATCAAACTTACCAGTGGCGCGCATCTAAGATATAAATTATATCATTAGAAATAGTTGGGATGTCCGGTCTCCTGGCAGGTATCTAGTTTCCAGACGCTGCTATTTGCAGAACCAAAGTATTTTATATACCCATTTATGTCTTTGACCAATTCATGTAGTACTAGTTATGTAATTTATATATTTTTAATGTAATTTATGTAGAACCATTTACACGCAACCTTATTTTAGGAAGGCTCCATAACCTTCCTAAAATTAGGCTTTCAGACCTGTATGTCGTAATAAAGATGAAGCCTATCCATTGCCTTCTACAATGGGAAAATCATTTCCTTATCCCTGCTGAAAAAATTCCTGTATATTGTTGACAGAATCCCATGTGTAGACACGCTGCTTAGGATAGCAGCGTGTCTACACATGGGATTCTCCATGTCAGACTGTACAATTACCAACAGGTCTTTTTTTTGCTCCATTAGCTTCAATGTAGTATCACTCGACTGATATATTACATTTGGATTACTGCTTACTGCATGCAGAACCTCGCATTTTTCAATGTTAAACTTTAACTACCACTTCTCAGCTCAGGTGGCAAAGTTTTCCAAGTCTTATTGCAGCATCATACCCGATTTCTGTAATTATTCATACTAACAAAAAAAAAAAAAAAAAAAAAACTATTATATTTAGACCAACCGAATAATTAAATTCATCTGCCGTGCTGTGTCTTATGTCTGTTAATTGCGTGTGTTCTATGGTCGATTTGTCTGTTTGCTGGACGAAAAACCCCAGTTTCTGGGGAGAAAAACCTTGCTATCTACGCCTGAGATCGACTAACCCAGCCACGGAGTGAAAAAAGCCCATTAAAGTTCCTCGCGTCATCGATGGGATTCGAACCCGGGCCTTTTCCACCCGGTGTGGGGAGGATGGTTACGATACCACTATGCTACCAGCGCAGACTAAAGAAATTATCCATACTGCCAACCTTTGTATCATTTGCAAACTTTAACATTAAACTTGATGTGTTCAGCAATATCGTTAATAAAAATCGAATACAATAAAGGGCTAAACATTTAACCTTGAGGGGATCATCTAATAGTATTAGTCAAGGAAGAGCCCAATTATCCCTTTATCCATAGCAATAACTTGCCTTAAAGCGACATTGCTGAAATTTGTACAACAGTCAGCTGTATCAAAAGTTTTCTGAAATTTAATTATATGATGTCAAAATTATTTTTTGCCTCGGATTTGTCACTGCGTCGTGATGTCCAATCAGATTGGCCATACAAGATCGTCCTTTCAACAAATCCATGTTGTGACTCCACACCTGTCTAGAATGGGCCCGCATTTCAGCAACTTCATTATTTTCCCTGGGTAAAATGAGTATGACTCATTTTACCTATAAAATTGGGTATGGCTGTGATGAGTAGTCAAATTGGTATGGCTGTGATGAGTAGTTACTCTGAGTATAACGTAAAGCTATGCAGACTAATAGAATTGGGGATTTTCACTTTCCAAATATGGACTAGAACTTGTGGGTTGTTCACTAACACACTATCAAAACTTCATAGATTTATTGGATGACTATTTTTACACCACAATATTAAAGAGGCAATGAGAGAAAGCAATATTCTGATTAGCAGCATGCACTCTTCATGTATTACGAATCTGCAGATAAAGAGCCATTAGGTGGCAGTGGTCAGAGTGTATTAATGTGGGATCTACTTAAAGATATAACAACTGTCAAGGGTTGTTATTGTTGTTATTTGTTTTTTTTTTTTTTTTTTTTTTAGGAGCATTAGCAACTAAGGCCATATTGCTCCGGGGATATGCGATGGTCATTCCCTAACCTTTCCGCATCCTCCGTATTTGGTGGTCACGGGCTCGAACCCCGGTCTAATCAAGACGAGTGTACTTCGCACTGCTGCTCCTGCCCACTTGACTACGGAGGCTCCTGTCAAGGGTAAAAGAAAAGAAAAAGGATTTTGCTTTTGAAAAGATGACTACAGTCGTTGTAGACAATTTTAAATTCCTTTCAGTGGGATTAAGTCATGATGTTACCAAGTGCAAGTTCTAAATGGGAAGCATTAAGGAGGTGAATAACAGAAACCAAAGCATGCTACTGTAACACGACTTGGAAACACTGGAGATATGGGCAGAGTAGTGTCAATTGAGGTTTAACTTTGATAAATGAAAGATACTACATATAGATAACATATGTAATTCTAGAATAACATACCGATTGTATAGTACTCAAGATGATGCAGAACGAAATAGACCTAGGGTAATAAAGTCTGACACGAAGTTCTCTAAGCTAAGACTCAGGTTGCTAGGACAGCTCATGGATGCTGTCAATAGTAATAGAAGCATGTGATGCAAGAAAGAAAGCGTATGAGCTTATGTAGCATCAGCCAAACAAAGAAAAAAAAATATCACACAACCGTTCTCTTTAAAAGTTTGTCCAGTTCCTCCTTGAATTTACAGTATTTCAGTTATCAACTTTCACAAAGGCAGATGGAAGTTTGTTCCAGCAATTAACCACCCGCTGGCTAAAGGCAAATTTCTGCATATTTATTCTACATCTGTCTTTTCTTAATTTGAATCTATGCTCCCTCAGGTTCGTAATCTGAGCAAGTGAAAGAATCCCATCAGAATTCAGCATGCTCAACCCATTCAAGGCCTTATACACCTCAATCAGATCACCGCGAAGGTGCCTAGCCTCCAGCCGCTGCAATTTGCAGAACTTAAGCCTCTCTTGATAAGAGAATCCCTTCATTCCCCTCACCAATCTTGTTGCCCTTCTCTGTACATGCTCAAGCAAATCTACATCCTTCCTAAAATGAGGCCTCCAGATCTGTATGCAGTACTCAAGTCGTGGCCTCACCATTGCCTTATACAAAGGGATAATCACCTCCTTTTCCATGCTAGCAAAATTCCTGTATATCATTGACAAAACCCCATGACCGGCTCTTGCAGCCTGCCTGCTTTGCTCAGAAAACTTCATATCTGACTGCACAATCACGCCCAGATCTTTTTCTACCACCTTAAGTGTAGTACCACACAGTTGATACTTTTCTCTGGGGTTACTTCTACCCATATGCAGTACTTTGCATTTGTCAATGTTAAACTTTAGTTGCCACTTCTCGGACCATCTGCCCAAATTATTTAGATCCTGTTGCAGTAGCACACTACCATTACTGTCATTAACAAACTTGCCAACCTTTGTATCATCTGCAAACTTCGACACAAAGCCTGATATACCTTCATCAGTATCATTGATAACTAAACAAAACAACAGTGCCCAACACTGAATCCTGTGGGACTCCACTAATAACATTAGTCCACTAAGAGCAGCGTTCATTGATTACCTCCCTCTGTCTTCTCCCACTCACCCACTCTTTTATCCATTGTAGCAATTTACCTTTAATACCATCCTGCTCCAATTTGTACAGGAGTCTTCTATGCATCACAATGTAAACAGTGTCAAAAGCTTTCTTGAAATCCAACTATATGATATCAAAATTATTGATATACAATGATGCACAAAAACTTTGCAGCAGGACAAAGAGGTGATTATCCTTATATAAGAAAACGGTTAGCCCAAAGCTTGAGTGCTGCATACAGATATGGAAGCCACATTTTAAGAAGGTTGGTGATCTCTTGGAATGGATGCAAAGAATTGCATTCAGATTAGTCAATGACACAAAAGGATGCTCTCACCATGAAACACTTCATTTCTGCAAATTGCATTGCTTGGAAACTATGCACCTGTGAAGGGACATAATTGAAATGTTTAAGGCTTTAAATGTATTGAGTATGGTGATGGCATTTTCACTTTTTCTGAAAGTCGTCAAGGTAGAGCAGTGGTGACAATCACCTTTCTACAAACACCTGGTGGAAAAGGCACCCGGTTCGAATATCGTCGATGACTCGAGGAACTTTTATGATTTCTTTTTATTTATTTGTTATTTATTTATTGATTCCGTGGCAGTTTTAGTCGATCTGGGAGGAGGATATCAAGGCTTTACCCCGGAAACTCGGCTTTCTTGTTTAGAAAAACAGGCAAATCGACCAGAAAACATAAGCAATTTATGGGCATCATACATAAGGGTGGTGAAGTTATTCTCAGGTAACCCTAACATGATAGTTTTTTTTTTTTTTTTTTACTCTTAACTGAAATTGAAAAATGACGGTTGTTGGATAGATTGTATGAAATTTCCACTCATTGAGAGAGTGATTGATTGTTGGAATAAACTTCCATCTGACGTTGTGAAAGTATGTAGTTTGAATAAATTTAAAATAAGAATTAGATAAAGTATGTTAAGTTACAAAAGGGTATCGAAAGGGCATTGGGACAGAGTTTTTTTTTTTTTTTTCTTTCGACTGATGCTCTATAACCTTACATCATATACTAATACTAATATCATTCCTGATACATGGATGGCGGAGATTGGTTCACTTTTCCCAAAATACCAGGGGTGTCTAGACAATATAGTGTGCATAGAATGCACTATCCACCGTGACCACAGACCATTTTGACATTATATGCGCGCTCAGTGTTGATGTTTGTTGTGCGCGAAAGAAACTGAAGCAATCTAGATACCGGTGCTGTGCGTCAATAAATGAAGTGTATTCTTATGTTCGGTTTAGGGCTTTTGCTGAATGAGACACTCAGGTTTTTAAACTAGCAGTAAGCTGAACGCGGAGTCCAAAAACTTCATAAAACTTTTTCAAGCCATGAAGGGATTCAAACCCACGCCTTTTTCACATGACGTTGGAGGAGAGTAGTGGTCTCGTTTAGTCTCGTCTGCAACTGCATCGTCAGAAAAGTCGATAATAAATGTTATCTGTCCTTTTTTTTTTTTTTTTTTTTTTCCTTCTTTTCTTTTGATAAGAACAATGCTTAAATGAAACTAAAGTAGTCTGCCACGTGTCGACAGCTATCAGTTAATGCCATAACAAACTCTCAAGGTTTACACATATTTCGGGAAAAAAAATAATAATAAATAAGAATGATATCAGTAATAGTCATTATGCGTTCAAGGTCATTCTTCCATTTATTATTTACCTGTATAAAGACTGTATTTTACAATACATTAAGTACTTACCTAATTCATTAAAGATTGTTTTGAGTTTCGTTTGTTAAAAATCACAAAAAATTACATCATATAGGCAGCTGAAGGAAATTTTAATTTCTTCATGGCTACATATTGCATTATTAAATAATTACTTGAATATTAATTAAAATGCAGGAAATTAAGAAAAGTATTTTTTTCTTGGATGGCACTATTAAGGATTGTGCTAAACAGTTTACACAATTTTTAAACAATTCATGTTCCCATCGGCAGAACACTCGGTGGAAACAAATATAATTCCAGTTTTATTATTATACTATAAAATATTTAAGGGCAAAGGCCTCACTACGAGGTGGAATGACTAATATATAGGTTAGTGCAAAAGCATCATATTAACTTAGCCATCTACCAACGTAGTTAAATTAATTAATTAAATTGGCATCGTTTTGGTTATATCTCATATTGTGAATTCCTTCACAACGAGTTGCCATGGTATATTGTACTACCTCGAATAAGTAACACTTCACCAGTGGAGAAGACTACTGTTACTTATTCTCATCGGATACTACCACCACCCAGACGGCACTGTTTGAAATATGGTATGGGATAAAGATTATCCTCATACTGTTCCTATTAGACTTAGGAAAGCAAAAAAGATGTAGGAAGGTGATAGTAGGACAGGAAGAGGAAGAAATGCCGTCAAAGGAAGGAAGGGTCAATTACTCCAACTCACACCACTCAAAAACTCATAAATTCCTCGAATAGGCAACGCTTCCCCAGTAGAGAAGATTGTTGTTACGTATTCTCGGAAACTCCGTGGCCATCAGGTCCCCCAAGGCGGCACCGTTTCGAAGCTTGTTGGCTTCTCCTCGATGGGTGGGCAGGTACCCTGGTGTTGCAATAGTGACAACCCAATTATAAAGTATAACTTCACAATATGAGAGATTTCTGATGGTGTGCAGTGATATAGACCATAAAATATTTAGGGGCAAAGGCCTCATGCTACGACGTATAATGACTAACATATAGGTTAGTTTTATTATTATTATTATCAAAATAAAATGTGCATTGCAGAGCACTCAATTACAGTACATGCATAACACAAAATACTAAACATGACAATGAAAAAAGCAGTAACAAAGATAATACACTAGATTCTCACTAATACACGATATTAAACTTATCGAAGTTAAAAAAAATTGGCTACTGGTAAAATAAGTTAGCGCATAAACACAACTGCAAAAAATACAATAGGCTTTACTAACGCATTGTTTTACTATGAGTATTTCATGCGCAAATTTTTATTAAGTTTAAAAAAAAAAAACACTTTTTATAACTACAGAACTGTATTAAAAACTGAATGAGTATTCAACTTATACAATCACTTTATTAAAAATTTTTAGTAAGATGGGTCTGGGGCACGTTGTGCCGAAACGTTCAAAGGAATGGTCATGAAAGAAATCGCATTCATAATGAACAATTTGACATAATGAACAAAATTCCAGAAAACGGCATTTGAATGAATAAACGAGGAAGATGAAAAGTTCGTTCTGTGAATTTGAAGTTGGACAGTAAATGGATGTTGGCTGGTGGCGGCACGTGTTCGAACTGCTTTGAAAGAGAGAGCAGGAATTATAGAAGCCAATTCAGAAGAACAGTGCCCATGGAAGTATCTGTAGAAAAGGCATGCAGAAGAAACAGTACGTCTATGAGACAGCGAGTGGAGAGACACTGTTAGAGATGAATCATTAATTAACCTAACTGCCTTCTTCTGAATGGAATCAAGAAGCCTGAGAGTGGTTTTGGGGGCACCACCCCAGATGTGGGAACAATATTCCATGGCAGGGCGATTTGCGATTTACACAGAGTGAGCAGCTGTTTGAAAGAAAAGTAACGCCGAGAGCGAAAGAGAAAACCAAGTTTTTTAGATGCAGAGGAAGCAATATTTGTAATGTGTTTGTGCCAAGAGAGATTAGAAGTCAGGGTAATCCCCAAAAGAGATATATCATTTTGCCTAGAAATCGGAGTGTCACTAAAGATAAGCATAGGAGCAGAAGAATCCTTTTTGCGAGATATAAGATAAGACTGAGTTTTAGAAGGGTTGAAATCAACTAAGTTGTTTTTGCCCCACTGGCGAATAACATGGACGGCATTTAAGGAATTGGTAGCAGATTTTCGAGAAGTTGAAGCTGATTGAGCAGGGCAAGGTTTCTCAAAATGGAAAGTAGAATGCAATGTGCTATCATCGGCAAAACTATGGATAAGATTTCCAGTCAATGGAAGAAGGTCATTAATATACAAGAGGAAAAGAGTGGGGGAAAGAACTGAATCTTGGGGGACACCGGCATTAGTGGAGAAGTTAGAAGACAGAGAGCCATCTACCATCATCCTCAGTGAGCGATCAGAGAGAAAACTGGATAACAAATTACTAAAAACAGTTGGCAAACCATAAGATGGAAGCTTGTTTAGAAGACCTTTATGCCAAACACGATCGAAAGCCTTTGAGATATCAAGAGCAACTACTTGTGTTTCACCGAACCTTTCCATTGAATTAGTCCATAAATGGGTAACATAAGCCAGAATATCACCAGTAGATTGACACTGACGGAATCCATACTGGCGATCGTTGATCAGACGGTGGGTTTATAAGTAGTTTAAGAGTTGGCAGTTGATTGATTTCTCCATTACTTTAGAAAGAGTAGAAGCAATTGCAATGGGACGATAATTGGATGGGAGGGATTTGTCATCCTTTTTAGGAATTGGCTGGATATGAGCAAATTTCCAAGCAGAAGGAAAAACACCTTTGGAATAAGAAAGAGAAAAAAGGCGGCAAAGAATAGGAGTAAGTTCTGGAGCACAGGTTTTGAGAACAAGTGGAGAAATACTATCAGGACCTGGAGCTTTCTTAGTATCAAGATTCGTCAAAATCCTTCTGACATCCTTTTGACGGAAGACAACAGGAGGCATTGAATGGAGCGTGTTGGGATTGATGGGAGGTGTTTTACCAAGATCATTAATACATGAGTTGGAAGAAAAATGAGATGCTAGCAGGTCAGCTTTATACTTGGCTGAAGTGACAATAGAACCATCTGGTTTGGACAGTGGTGGGAGCAGAGATGGGCAAAAGTTGCGGCCAATAGCTTTGGCAAGAGACGGGAATGCTCGGCTACAATTAGGGCAAGAAGCAAGTTTTGTACTCTTAGCCTGTTCAAACTCTAGTTTGGACTGATTAATAACTGCTTTACAATTGTTGAGATATGAAGTTTTCTGAGCAATGCAGACAGGCTGTCAGGGCAGGTCATGATGTTTTGTCAATGATATATAGGAATTTTGCTAGCAGGGAAAAGGAGGTGATTGTCACTCTGTATAACGCAATGGTCAGGCCCCTCCTTGAGGACTGCGTACAGGTCTGAAGGCCTCATTTTAGGAAGGATGTAGATTTGCTTGAGCGTGTACAGAGAAGGGCAACAAGATTGGTGAGGGGAATGAAGGGATCCTCTTACCAAGAGAGGCTTAAGTTCTGCAAATTGCAGTGGCTGGAACTAGGCACCTGCGCGGTGATCTGATTGAGGTGTATAAGGCCTTGAATGGGTTGAGCACGCTGAATTCTAATGGGATCATTCCACTTGTTCAGATTACGAACCTAAGGGGGCATAAATTCAAATTAAGAAAAGACAGATCAGATGTAGAATAGATGTGCGGAAATTTGCCTTTAGCCAGGGGGTGGTTAATTGCTGGAACAAACTTCCATCTGTCGTTGTGGAATTGATAGGTTAAATAAATTTAAGGAGGAACTGGACAGGCATTTGGAGGGAATGGTGTGATACATTTTTTTTTTCTTTTTTTTTTTTGGCTGATGCTGCATAAGCTCATACACTTGCTTTCTTGCATCACATGCCAGTACTACTACTACTGCGATGTTGAATTACAAAATCTAATCCAAGCCTAATTAACCGTCAGTCGCATCGTGGCTTTTCGTAACACTATGAGAGGTGTGGATGACACTATTGTCTTCCAATTTCAAATTCATTTTTACACTTGCAGATTTTTTCCCCCTTTGTAATATCTTAATATTTGCTCTTAATGATCTACACTATTTAGAGACACTATAAACAGGTTTTAAGTTCTTTGGAGAAAAGCACTGCCATAAATAATAATATAATTCTAATAAATAATAATCGAAGCAATCAAAAGTACTGAGGTCTAAAATAGACAACCTATGTACGCATAGGTTGTCGATTTTCTTTTCTTTTATTGTGTATTAATTTTTTTTTCTCTTTTTTCTTTCTTTCTTTTTTTTTTTTTTTTTTTTGGTTTGTGCAGTATAAGCCTTAGGCTTCCTTGCACCCTATGGCCATGACTAATACTAATCAATTGTTCAGCATTGATGGAATATTTCTATAGAACATCGATGGTGAATATTCTATCAATGATGATAGATTATTGATTATTTGTATTGATGATGATTATTCTATCAATCAATAGAATATTATTGATAGTGTTCATCATGAAATCATTTGATGATCAATATTGATAGAACATTTGTAAGTGGGCAGCACAGTAGGTACACTCACCATATTCGCCTCCGTAACAAGAAAACACCTGAGGTTGAATTCCGTCAATGACAGAATGAATTTTTATGGGTCTTCTTCACAACGTGGCAGAATTATTCGGTCTCAAACGAAGATAGGTTGTTTTTTTTCTTCCGGAATCTCGAGTTTTTCGTCCAACAAACAGCAAATCAACCACAGAACAAAACCAATTCACAGACATATCATATAGGCGCAATGTGGCTTAAATTGCAGTATTTCAGGCACATTTAAAAAAGCCCAAAGATCCTGATTTCCAAGATATGAATAATATATGTATTGAAAAAACACTTCTTTTGAGAAATAATAACTATATTATTACAGGAAAAATACAGAAAGAAAACACTATATAACATCGGTGTAGAAAGAAAACACATAAGTGAAACAAAAGGTTAAAACGAAGCTTATTTTTGTTATTATCATTACAGGTTCATATTCATTCAGAAAGGCTCGCTTAATTGAATATATTGCATTGATAAGAAAAAAAAAAAGTTCCATTCGCTTATTGTCAAATAGTAACACCACTACCTTTGGAGTTATCCCATAACTCTGATATATTTTGTCTAATGCATCTGAAAGCAACAATAAAATAAAGCTGCTGCTTCTCGCCTTTCATAGCCACCCTCCCTCTGAGTCAAGTGCCTTATCTATTTCCTGATCAGTAGCAGAGTCATGGTTGTATATTCGATATTGTCGGCTTCGACATCATCGCCTCCGTCCTTAATCTTAGGTCATCATCTGTCATAATAATGCTCCATTCCCACATTAACATTGCCAATTCTGACTCTTTCAGAACATAACATAACAAAGTTTACTTACATACTTACAAATAAAGAGCGAACAAGAACAATGCACTCTCTTTTCCCTGTATGTGCAAGTTCCATCCAATGGCAACTACAAACACATCTGGGATTTGGGTAAGGGACCAGCTTTGCATTCCTGGTCTAAAATATAGCAAAAAAATAATTTTCTCTTTATATTAAGGTGACTAAAGGGTCTGAGACAGTTTTTAAATTCTGTACAATGGGATTAACTGATGATGCTACCAACGTTGAATTCTAAATGGGAAGCCTTCAATGACTTAATTTTGGAGGGTACTAGGCTTTTCATTCCAAGTAAGAAATACTGTTCAAGTTTTGGGCCTAAATGGATGTCAGATGAACTAATGAGGCTCGTAGCAGAGAAGAAAAATGTATGAAATGCATATAAATTATCAAAGCGACACAGAAGCCTATGGCAGATATAAATTAGTCTGTAATCAAGTCGCAAAGGAGGTTAGGCAGACGAAAGGAAATTACGACAAATCTTTGACAAAGCATGCAAAGAAAAACAGAAAAGAGTTCTTTACTTATGTAAACTCTAGAAGGAAAGGGATGAATCAGGTTGGACCACTTAACATAGATGGGTTGACTATTCATGATCATGCTCACGTAGCTGATAAACTGAATGAGTATTTTGCATCTACATTCACACGAGGAGTTATTCAATGAGGGAAATGCCAGAAGTTTATCAAACTCTAACAGGGAGCTAAGTGATTTTGTAATCACTGAGAGCAAAATGGAGGAGGAATTGTTGAAGTTAAATATAAGGAAGGCACCTAGGGTGGACGGGATCTTTCCACTTATATTAAAGGAGGCAGCAACAGCAAGTAAGCAAACCCTTAGCTATAATTATGAGAGCTTCCTTGGATTCAAGGGAGGTCCCCATGGACTCTGGGTGTGTAAATGTATCACCAATTCACAAAGGGGATTCAAAAGGTGACTCAAGTAACTATAGAACTTTTAATTTAACTTGTGTTCCGAGGAAAATAATGGAGTCACTGGTTAAAGAAGCATTGCAGGATCATCTAGACAAGTCTGCAGTAATAGTTAAGACACAGCATGGTTTGTTTAAGGGAGGTTATTTGCATAACTTTAACCACATCAATACTAGCTAAAACATAAATCTTACTCTTTACCAAAGATTCCTTTCTGTAAACATAGAATTACAAAACCTTCGTTCTAACAATGCTTTTGAATCATAGAAGGATTACACATTCTCTCTTATCATTCTTCCCTATTAATTAATAAAGTTTTACCACTTTTATTTCTATTATTTATTTCTACAATACTACCTAATACAATACAATCCCTATTTTCAGTAAAGTTCGCCAGTCCTGTTCATACTTTAATTTCTAAACAATCAATACTAGGGGACTTGCTTGCGCTGCCTTTCTCCTTATTTTTCTTCCCACTGCCCTGATAAGGTTCCTGGCTCCTGATTTCTTTCAAGCGGTCATCTTCCTTGGTCTGGCTTACTTGTCCACTAGGCGTACATCTCTGGAGTCGCTCTTGGACTGCATTCCTTGCTGGTTCTCTCCATAAAACAAGGCTCTTGCTTCTGCAACACTCCTCTGGCCATCCATTTAGACTTTCTAGCAACTATCTTCGTTTCTCCATACTTTATACCTAAGCACTTGCACTTCTCATATTTTTTTTCTTAACCCTTTCCATCACTTTACTTTTATTCATTACTGACTGAACTGCGCCGGCCCTGTTCTCGCTCCCCATTCAAAATCTGTCACACCTCTCTCTCTCTCTCTCTCTCTCTCTCTCTCTCTCTCTCTCTCTCTCTCTCTCTCTCTCTCTCTCTCTCAGTGTTTCTCCTTTTTGTTCCTCCCTCTCCCTCCTTTCCTTGACCAATCACCATTAATTTCTCTTTCTGCATCTTTCTTCTTATTCGCTAAGGTCTCTCTTCTTTGTTTCGGAAACTTTCTGTATGTACAAGCCATACTTCCACAGAAGCACACGTGTTGTTTTCGGAGCTGCCTTCATCGGCTACTTTACTTAATGGCCACTCTCTTTTAATCTCACAATCCTTTTTTCTACGCACATCGTCAGACCTAGCCGCCCTTCAGTTTTCAACGGCGTCGCAAAGTTCGTTTTGAACCGCATCACTTTGTATCTACTGTAACTTAAGGTGTCTTTCATTACAAGATTCACGGCTCATTTTCTCCCCTGAAGTACAGGCCGTTTCTAGCAGGGTGTTTTCCTCTGCGGTCAATTCTTAAACTATCCATCCTTTTATCTGTGCGTATCACGGCTCGTTTAATGGGCTTTTTTCACTCCGCGGCTTAGTTAGTCCCAGGCGTAGATAGCAAGGTTTCCCCCCCCCCAGAAACTGGGATTTTTCGTCCAGCAAAACAAGCAAATCGACCAGAGAACACACGCAATTTACAGACATAATACATATAAGGATATATGTAAGAAATTACGCGTGGCCCTAATATAACAATTTGAATTTGTGCGTACCACGATTTATTCTAAGACAACCACTTACTGGTTTTATGCAGCAATTCTGGGGCGGTGCCTTATTTCCTTCCCAACTTAACCTTACGGCCATCCCTGTGTGCAGCGTCAGTTATATTTACTAGTAAACAGAACCGTCTCCAGCTGACACTTCTATTGTTCTGTTCTAGTCTGAACTGCTCCCTCCCCCCAAGTGACAGCACTAATCCGCACTGTACTTCAAAAAAAAAAAAAAAAAAACAACCGTGGAACGTCAGATACACAAGCCATTAGCCTAACTCTATCTGTCGAAAAATAATTAATTTCAACAAAAAGACAGAAAATTATTATTTTGTTAGAGTTGTAAGATTGGAATCTTACAAAAGTACATTCTGTTGTAGATACAATGGCATCATGTGCATTTTTGACATAGTTACCTCCGTACATACCGTTACTCAATGGATTTTACAGTAAAGGGATGACGCGGCATAAAGCTATGATTAAACTACATCGTCCATATTAACGCAACTCCAGAAATCTCATTTCATAAAGTATATAAAAGTGTTGAAGAGCAGAATAAAGAGAAATTTTTGGCACAAAAAAGTATTCTTAGACAAGAGCCTCAGATTGCAAGTTGCAGTCTCTGAAAACAAGGAAGCTATATGTAGGGACCGATTGAGATAAGTACTTAAAATCCCCACCTAAAATCTTGAAACTACCACAGTATGTCCCCCCCCCCCCAACCATAATAAACTAAACATTGGAGAAATCTTTTCTCTTACTGATGTGGCGCTAGGGAACATATACAGTAAACCCTCGCTAATCCGGTTACAGCTAATCCGGATCGAAATATGAAAAATTCTGTTCACAGTTGAGTACTGTATTTAGACAGACACACGGGATTCAGGAAGGCAGATGAGTCACTCTGACTGCGCAGAGAGAGAGAGAGAGAGAGAGAGATGGACCATACATTGCATTGTCTTGCGTGTTGTTCAGTATCATTGTTGACTCAGAGTCGGACGGAAGTTACTGCTTATATCGCTTCATTTGCATACTTCTTTTTAAGTATATATGTATATAAGTTAACATATTTTATATAATTATGGGTTCTAAAGAATTGAAAAGTGGAATAAAAAGAAAACACGTTACTCATTAACAAGCTCAAAGTGATAGAATAACTTGAAAATGGTGTTCCTGGGGAAAAAAATTGCTGAAAAATTTGATATTGGCTAACAGACGGTGCCAGATATTAAAAAAACAAAAAAGAATCTATAAATGCGTTTGCTTTAAAATTCGATGTGGGGAGTGATAAAATCTGTGTATCAAATCGATATTAAAAAAAACCAAAAGGTTGCTGGAAGAAGCTGTATTGACTGGTATTCACAGCAACGATCAAGTTGGCGTCGCACGCCAACGCCATCTGATAAATGCATAAAAAGACAATACTGCCTTTTTTTTTTTTTTTGGCTGATGCTGCATAAGTTCATACACTTGCTTTCTTGTATCACATGCCACTGCTACTACTACTACTACTACTGTACATTTATCCATCGATAGATGGATAAATGTATTGTCTTTATATAGTTTTTAAATTAAGGCTCTACAGTGATATTTTTTAAATTTATTTTCATCATCACTACTTGCGTTATTTTCATCATCACTACTTGCGTTATTTTCATCAGCACTATCTATATCATTAAATTTTCCATTTATTCGTGTTCTGTTTTTTTTTTTTTTTTTTTTGTCTTTTAGGGCTATCTTTTGCTTCACTAATCCCGGATATTGCTTAATCCGGATGACCTCTCCCCAAATTAATCCGGAGTAGCGCAGGTTTACTGTATTTAAGTTAAGAAATAATAATTGCTGACTAGATACAGGAAAATTTCTTTTAGCCAAGGATGATCAAAACTGACACCTAACGTTGTAGAACTGAAATGCTCACGTAAACGTTTAAAAAAGCTAGATGAAAATAGATGAGGGGAAATATTAGCTACTATACTAGTTTATACTGTACATGGTTTGTGCGTTAGAAATCAATGTATTCCCTCACCTGTTCTAATATTAATATGAATTCTAAGTCATTAAACTCTTAATCCAGATCGGTCTGTTATTCTAATAATTTCATGTCAGTGTTTACTTCGATATTTCATAGCCAACATTCGACTACTTTTTGCCAGTTGAATTGCAAGGGGGGGGGGAGAACGTATCCCACAACTATAATGACACTTCTTTTTGATAATCAGCACTTAAACTGTTTCTAAATATAGCAAAGGACACTGTCGTGAAGTTGGATATGAAAGCTGACACTAGAGCAAAGGTCACTGTCTAGTGAGAAAAAGAGAGTCCATTTAAAGATTAACAAACAGCAACCGATAAGATCTGTTTATTTTTGAGTAGGGAATAGGCTACATGTGGATTAAGAAATAAATTGTCGATTGGAAATTAACTACAGTACGTATTGATACAAAACTCTATAAATACAGTTTGCGTAACCTTTATGTGTTACGAAGAGATATAGTCCATGTTTTTTTTTTATTTAGTTTTTGCGCGCGTGTATGTGTGAAATCGATAAACCAGAGCTATCTTATCCGAGCTGCTTAAAAAATTACGTTTGATTTAAAAAGAAAGTTAATAAATCGGTTACCAGTACGTTTATTTCTTCACAAGAAGAAACACGGTTCAAGTATACTCGTCCTTAATTTGCAACAACTGAACGGATTGCAGGAAGGTAGCCAAGTGTTCTACAGCCAACCTCAACCCATGTACACCAGTGTTAAAAAGTTAAGGAACAAACACAGAAATGCATTTAATTCAAAAACCTTTGATTTATTTAGATTATGAAAATGTGAAAATTCACTTTAATGTTCCTAAATAATTGTCGAAGACCGGACTAATTTCAATTTGAAATTACAGTTGTGCAAATAAAGCCACGAGGGACGAAAAAATTCAAGCGACCATATCGGTAACCATGGAAACATAAAATAAGCTTGTTTGTTTTTTTTTCTTGGGTAGTTGTTGGCGCATCGGCTTCTGTGGCCATAATTTAGGCCGCCGTAGCCTAGTGGTTAGGCGCGCGGGTGCATAAGTACACGTGCCTTGAGTGACCGGGGTTCAATCCCGTAACTGTTGAATACGGTGCTGTTTCTTGTATTCTGTCTATCTTGTTAACTCCTCTGATTGTTTGGTCGTCCCGGAGTATAAACAGAAAATTTATTTATTTATAATGCACCTACCAAGGTTTTTTTTTTTTTTTTTTTTTTTTTGCAGTACTTTAACCCAAGCCCGAGGCGGGATTCGAACCCGCGACTTTTGAGTTACCAGGCAGGCACTTTACCCACACAGCTAGCCCGGTCGGCACATAAAATAAGCGCTAAAATACAAACTGTGTTTCTTTATCAACCTGGAATAATAATGAACTCCAATTTGTTAAAGAAGTAAATAACTTCGAAAGCTGTCTTGTATTTTAGCGTTTTCATTATTTACATTTTAGCAAGTTTTTTATTTTTATTTTAACGTTTTTATTCTCTAAAATTTAATTAGTTTATCGAATTCCCAATTCTTATATATTTTATTTATATTTTAATATTAAAGTTTCATTTATTGTTTACTTGTTATTATTTGTTTATTTGTTAATTTTATTTACTTTGTGGGTTGTCTCAAAGACTTTCCATGATACCATAAGCATAAGGGTCGGATCTCGGCAGCGGTGAAATGAACTTCATAAAATTGCAAGTGATCAAGGCTCCGGTAAAGGTTCTGTAACATATTGCTGAATAATAAATGATATTATCGTGGTTTAAAAAGAGGGCGCGTAATTAATGCCAATCTTTATGGTTAGTCCACGAGAAAACCGACTCGTTCCAAGTCTTGTACAAGGTTGTTTTCTTCGTTGTTTCGCACCTTTTAGAGTTTCATATATTGTCAGTTAAATGATAACGGGGTTGTCAGATGCTGTACTGATGAGGTGCCCATAAGCACAAAAACGAGCGTTTGGAAATGTGGGTGGGGAGAAAGTTTGCACCACATCAGTAGTAACTATAGAATAGTAACACTCCTCTAAAAGGGAAGTGTTATTAACAAGTACTTTTTTTTTAGAGTAATTTTGCTTATTAGTATGCAACGTTGGGGAATCGCGTAGCTGCAGCTCTACAATTCGAGAGATCAATGTCTTTCAATCTAGGCTCTGCGTCTTATTCTGCCTGGTCTATAAAAAATGTACGCCTCTTAATACAACATTTTTTTTTTTTTATAAAAAATGGACGCAAGTCTTAATATAACAAAAATGTGAAATAATTTATGTAGAGTAGTGACACTCAAACTGTGGTCATTGAAACTCAAGCGATTCGTAGGCAGGTACGTGGGGGTACGCGAGAATATACAAGCTCACCCATTATATTAATTCTGAGAAGTAAATTTCTAACCTTTTTTTTTTATTTTAGCATTTCTAGAAGTAACATATAAGCGATTATGTATCGAGCAGACTGCGTACAGATAGGAAGATTTTTAATTATAGGAGCGGCAAATTTTTAAGGATAGTTGGAAATATTTTTGTTTCTCGATCACAATTCAAAACGACCTGGGATAAATTAGCCAGATGACTGAGAAGTCACAATTGGGATTTAAAAAAAACAAAAATCCATTGGAACTGTAGTAACCGCAGAATAACACACTAATCTGGTAGTTTGTTATTTGGAGATTAGTGCTAGGAGAATGAAAAAAAACCTAGGAATACAGTCTAACATGAAGTTCTCTGAAGAACTTCATGCTTCTAGGACAGCTCATAGAGTTCTATCAATGACAAACAGGAATTTTGCTAGCAGGGACACAGAAGTGTTATCCGGTGTTTATGGCAATAGTTAGGCTGCATTTTGAGTAGTACACACACACATCTGGAAGAATCACTTGAAAGATGTGGATCTCTTGAAACGGGTGCAGAGAAGTGCAACCAGATTAGTCAAGAACACAAAGGGATACTTTTACCACAAAAGACTTATGTTCTGCAAATTTTAGTATCATTCCGTCGTTGCATGGATTTGTTTAGCGTTCGAAATGCAGTGATTCCCTGATTATTATTGGCCTCGTGGTCCTCTATCGAGATGGGGCATAATGGTCAGTCTATTTTATTTCATTAATTGGTCATGTAATGTTGTTAGTCTACGTTTCCACCTTAGTGAGATTTCACATAATTCGGAAACGGATGCCTTCAGGGGGGGCGCCACTAAATATTACAAGTGTTCCACGTAATGCTCTTTCTAAACTTATTTTTGTTGCCAAGTGTTAGTATTCGGGGTAATAATTTCCATTTCGAACACTGCTCGCAAATATAACATATTTACACAAATGGAGATAACGAGAATAGGAAAAATAATTGAATCGCAATGCATGCTTCGATAAGCTTTTTGTAAGTTAGAAAACACTAAAGTTATCTGTGCCTGCTAACCTTGAATCAATCGTGATGTGCTAGATATATACTCACTGTGAATATACGCCTTTGTGCTGTTTATCAGAGAAACGATTTAAGGTAAAGAGGGGAAAAAGATAAAGCTATTTTTTATGGTTTCTTAAATAATAGTAGAAGCTGATTTATATTGCTCTCTGATAATGGTATAGTAGGAATAAACCCCAGTATCCTATCATCACCTATCAAGCTCGCCATTTTGGAAATGGTAATATTCACACCAAGTGGTCATCCGTATCCAGTGGTTCCATATTAACCAAATTATGGAAAATTCTGTCACTTCCCAGACAGCAGTTTCAGTGCCAATCGGCACATCATCAGTCACTAGCTGAAAGTACTCGCATTTATATTGTGCAAGACAAAACTATTCCAGATCTTCTGGTTGCGCTTCCAACTTTAATTGGAAAGTGGGCACACAAATGTGCTTTCAGATGTGCACCTCGTCATTACGGGAAAGTGCCCTGAATCTGAGGCCAGCGCTGTATATGCAATCACCATTGATTCTTGTTCCATATCCATTATTAAAAATATATATATTAATTAATATAATTAATATATGAATGTATTAATTGCAATAAAAAATCAAATCAGCATTATTAGAGCCATAATCTAAAAGGTAACCATTGAAGAGTGCTGTAATTCAAACTGAAATTATTTGTGCCCATTTCATTCATCTTTATTAGACTGGCATTGTTTACATTTACGCAAATTACAATCTAAATTATAAATTATATTATAATTTATGGGCACGTAATGCTGCTAAATTTTGGTATAAAATGATTTAACCAACTTCGGGATAAACTAATCAGTTTGTTATCGTAGTTCCTAGTGGAACTGAGCTTACAGTCCTGTCCTCTAGAATATCAATGTATCGACGAAGATTCGGACCAAGTGGAAGTCTCTGGATTCCTTCTGGAAGTTGCCAGTTGTTATATAGGGAGCGTCTGATGACACATCTGCAAAGATGCGTTAACTCGGATGGATTAAGACATCTTTCTTTGAACAAAGGCGTACATTTGATACTCTTGTCAAGCACACTAATAGCAGAAAAGTCCCAGTTAGGTTTTTTCCTCTGCCATCCTCTAATGAATTTGTCGTCAATGACACGTTGTAAAGTTCCAACCGCCAGTTGAGGCGCAACACGAAGAAGAAGTAGAACACAAGTAGTTCTCTCCTGGAACTGCTTCTTTTCTTCTTCTTCAGGGTCGTTGTCTTCATTAAAAATGAACTCACCTATGCAGAACAAAATTAGCCCGCAAATACGACTTTCTACATTTAACCATTTACTCCTAAAGGAAGCAGAATTTAAAGTACCACCAAGCCTCAACAGCAGC
The DNA here is from genome assembly GCF_048544385.1 of Mastigoproctus giganteus. NCBI lineage: Eukaryota > Metazoa > Arthropoda > Arachnida > Uropygi > Thelyphonidae > Mastigoproctus > Mastigoproctus giganteus. The sequence continues at coordinate 77,575,391 of NC_143582.1, forward strand.
AGCAAAAGTTCCGGTTTGAACTTCACGACGCTAAACATAAATAATCCAGGCATCCGATGACAAATTACATCAATGAAGCGATCACTGAGTTCAAATACTAACCTGCTCGCATTGGCAGCACGATGAAAATAGCGCATGGGAGAGTCTTGTCTGTTTACAGGTCCATCCTTTCCACGCCATGCCCATAATGGATCTATTTTTTCAGGATAAATTAGCTCTTGTGAGGAAATTCCTAAAAAGCGATCAGATTTGTACAAGCACGTTAGAACATCTCCCACGAGAAATAACTGGTCGATATTATTCCAGAAACACACCTTAGCAGGAACGTAAATCAAAATTTCAATGTCAGGATCGGAGTTTTCCCTAGACGTTTCTCGTTTCCACTTGTTATATAAATCCACAATATTTTGGATTTTATGCTCAAGAGATTGTCGTCGAGATCGTTCGTCTTTTTCTGACACCCTTAAAAGTTCTTTAACGGCAAAGCAAAGTCTTTCCTTTAAATTTTGAATAATAATCACCCTATCATCTTGACCCGGGGATGATGGTTGAGCCATTCTGGTATTATGTAAATAGCATTCCCCCCACTTTCACGACATTTGCTTTAAATTTTATTCTTACCACTGGTTCGATTGTTGCGTATCAGCTAATATTTTCTCAACAAGTCTCTTTTCAATAATACCAATACTCTATGTTAACCAATTTTGCGAAAATATCCATTCTGCGTATTTATTACAAAAACACACGTTATGTTCAGGCATACATACAGTAAATCTATTGTAGAACTGATTTCCAGTTTATTCTAATACTTCTCATTTACGGTTGCAATTAATTTTCATGAAAAACAGTGAAAATTTAAATTCACAGATTTCGAACTCCTTCACAAGCCACTTAACTTCCTGATCTCAAGTCTATGAATATTTCTAGATAAAGTGAAAAAGACTATACAAAGTGACGCGCGCGCGCGCGCGTGTGTGTGTGTGTGTGTGTTTGTACTTTGTCGGGGGTGGTTCCTAGGCATATGCCCATCTCCACCTAATTCATTTGATAACAGTAAAACTGTAAAGTGGGCCTGATATATAGCTAAGAAATGGAATATTCAAAACAAGAGAAATTTTGAGATGGTTACAGTTTTGAACGGAGATGTCTAAAAGTAATAGATAAATTTTGTATAGGAAAGATTAAAATTGTATTAAAGAAGCGTTTGTGTGTTTAGTGTGTTGTTAATGTCAGGTCACTTTGCCATCAGAAAGAAGCTGACATCAACAGCTGCCAACTGATGCCCGTCCCCGATACGTAGAGCCGGACCTGCTTCTACTATTATTATGAGCTGTGGTGCCAAAGCACAATCCCGCACCCAACAGAAGAAGTGCAATACTGTTGGGTGCCAGCATTCCTGGTCTCAGGCCTCCCAAACCCAAGAGCCAAGGGGAAAAAAAAAAAAAAAAAAAAACACCGTAGTGGGACATGTTTAGGAGCCACAGACCGGACAAATAGCTTCCCGGTCTGAAGCTCCCAAAACCAGATGCATTCATGCATGATTCACATATGCTGCCAACTCGATATCTGATAGATTCCTTATAATTGTTCGTTCTTCTGGCAAATACAGCAGCAGCAGAAAACCTTTGCAAAGCCTGGAAATTTGATGTACCGTTCAGAAGAATCTGCACATTGTCCTCAGTAAAATAAGAAACCTCTTCAAAAAGACGACGCCGCTCAAAACCATAGAAAGTACAATGAAACAGTATATGTAACCAAGACTCCGCCTCACCGCAAGAACACCACGGATCAGGTTCCAGTCCCCTAGAATGCAATTTATCACGAAAGGACCCATGTCCTGTCAGTATATAGCTGGTAAACATCGGGGGACAAAACCAAGACGATACTGTTTTTGACATAGCAAAGTCCTCTGATGGAATTATCTTTCTTGTAATCTCTCCTACCTCAGAAGAGCTCCACCGATTTCTCCATATTTCAACTAGGGATTTCCAAATGCTGAGTTTTCCTTCTTTAATACTGGCAGTCAGGTTAATGGAAATGTCCAAGTACTGAGTTGAGATTCCCTTTCTCAATGCATACAGCATTCCACGATACACTACGTATAGATCAAGAGGAATAGACCCTGCAATCACCTGTAATGCAGCCGTCTACACAGTCCTCGGAGCGTGCAACAAGCTTAGTAACATCGATCTTTGCAAACGACATAAGTTGATTTTTTATTCTGACTTTAATCGCAGCTCCCATCCACACTCCAGCGGCATACGTAACAATCGGCAAGAAAATGGTCTTATAATATAAGGCCATTGTTCTTTTGTTAAGTTCATATTCTTTCCTGGAAATGCGCACCACAAAGGAAGTAAATTTCTTTAGCTTATCCCTCAGATGTGACACGTGCAGATGAAAACTCAATCGATCATCCAAAATCAGTCCTAAGTGCTTTATACTAGATAAAAGAGGAACCTGACTTCCATTCAACAGTACTCTGGGTGGACGGTTATAATCGAAATGCTTTTTGAATACCATAATCTTGGTCTTCTTAGATAAGATTTTCAACTTGTTCAATACAGCCCACTCAGAGAGGTTCGTTAAAATTTCCTGTATTTTCAGCTCTAATATAGCTCTGGATCCTCCAGAAACTCACAAAACCAAATCATATACAAAGTAACGGCTGCTCATCAACTTTTACAGTATTATTATTATTATTATTATTATTAATGGACATTCTGAAAACTGGACTTCAATAGTGAAGAAGTATTTTCTCGCCAAATTCATGATACAGTGTACTTGGGGCCTTTATGTGAACTTGGGAAGGCCATACAAGCATTGCTTGAGCACAGGGGCGGTCGCAGCCCCTCCCTTCTTATCAAAATAATGCAGATTTGTTTACTGATATATAAGGACTAGCCCTTGTGGGTAGCACAGTTGATAGAATTGCTGTCTTCCCTACACCGGGTTGAAAAAACTTGAGTTCGAGTTCCGTCGATGACGTGAGGAATTTTTACGGGCCTTTTTCGCAACGTTGTTGTATTAGTCGGTCTCAGGCGAGAGTAATATAATTTTTTCTCCCGGAAACTCGGGTTTTTCGTTCAGCACACAAAAATGCACCACAGAACACACCCAATTTACAGACAGTATACACGGAGCAATATGGCCTTAGTCGTTGATGCTCCTAAAACCCTATAACAACAACAACAACATGAGGACTAAAACTTAATAATTTACCTGAGCACTGTTTTAGCCCATTCCTTTATAAAATCCTAGGATCGTCCCTACATGGGTATTCATATTTCAATTATGTTTGTGTGTGTGTGTGCGTGCGTGTGTGTGTGGCTAAAGCCATGAGACAGTGTGATCATATAGCATTAATAGAGACATACGTTGCAAGAAAGCAAGCTTATGCAGCATCAGCCAAAAAAAAATCCTGCATTCGTTCCAAATGTATGTATGTATTATATGCGTGGGCGGCTCCTAGAACATAAGTTCAACTCCGCCTGGTTACTTTTTTTTTTTTTTTTTTTAAACAGACTGTGAAGGGTTTTTCGTTCCGTGTGTGAGTAGTGAAGAAAAAAAAATAAAAAAAATTTCGCATGGAAAATTTTTCCTGCACAGGCAGGAAAAGGATAGTTGAGAGAGAGAGAAAAGAGGAAAGAAGAAGAAGAGAGAAAAAAAAAAAAAAAAAGTTCATCCTGCACAGAAGGAAAAAAAAAGTTCATCCCGCACGGAAAGAAAATAAATACTGTCTGTGTGTGTGTCTTGTTATACTGTGTTGTGTATTGGCTTCTAGCAGCCATTAACAGGATGGCCGCATCCGGGCACTCGTACCTAGCTGCAGGAAGGCAGGCTTCTCTACTATGTGCTCACCCCCCCCCCCTTAGGAACTGGTTTCCCAGGGAAGAAATAGGGCTATCTAAAGATGAAGAGAGGAAAAGGGGGAAGAGAGGAGGGACACTTCCCTAGCCCAGGGAAGTCGCAATTCAGGGTAGAATGAGAGAAAGAGAGAGAGAGAGAGAGAGGAGGAGAAAAATAAATTAATTAATTAAATAAATAATAATAATTAATATTTTTATTATTTATTTATTTATTTATTTTTTTTTTTTTTTGAGAAAGATGGGCTGCCCTGCCCTGGGGGGCCTCGGTTCAGAGAAGCAGAAGGCGAGCAAGGAAAAAAAAAAAAAAAAAAAAAATTTTTTTTTTTCATCCAGCATGGGACAAGAAGGGAAAGGGAAAATCGATCCTGACCTGAGGGGGGGGCCTTCTGATGTCAAGCTTCGTTTTAAAGATGATCATATTAGATTTTGCTGGATTAATATGGAGTATGTGCAGTCTCGCCCAGGAAGGTGGTCGAGGACCCGCTGAGCATTCATCGCAATTACTGAGCGAGACCGACCAGAAACAGTGATGATGAGGTCGGTCATCTGCGAAGGCTATTATTTCTGTTTTCAAATGTATTGCTGAGCTAACTTTGTAGGACCATGTTCCAAATTAGGGGGCCCAAGACCGAACCCTGGGGACATCCCCTGTGAACAGGCCTGGAGACCTGTTGATGCTTTGATTTGACAATAATGGTGCGTGCAGTAAAGTAATTTCTAAAAAGCTTGTGTAGATTGGCCGGACAATCGGCTTGATGGAGGCATTGAAGGGCACTCTCCCACCATACTCTGTCGAAGGCGCCCTCCTAAGTCGATGAACATGGCCCAGCTCATATTTCGACTGGGAAGTCTCCAGATGAAGGACTAGTTCAGAAAAGGCCTCCTCACTGGATCGACCAGGGGTGAAGCCATATTGTGAAGGGGATATCAAGTCTTTTAACAATAGGAGGTTTGTAACCCTGTAGGACATCAGTCTCTCAAGGATTTTCCCAAGGTTGGCCAGCAGGGCAATGGACCTGAAGGACCTGGGTTCAGTCAGGGTTTGTTGGGCTTGGCGATGAGATGAAGAAGGGCCACCTTCCAAGCCTTAGGGAACTGAGAGGAGGAGAGGCATTTGTTAAACAGAAGTAGAAGGAGGTCAGGTTTTAATCTATAGAATCGTTGAATGAAGACATATTCAATACAGTCGATTCCAGGACATTTTTTATTATTTATCTTTTAGAGCAAGAGAAGACAGTGACAGCTAACCTAAAGGATTACTTCCAGAAAACACAGCAGCACTCTACCAGGCCACAAGGAAGATAGGCAAGCGGCATACCTCCACTCAACCTAAGCGAGGAGTCCACTCTCTCCCAGAAGGAACAAACGAAGCTAGAAAGTTTGGCAAAGAAGACATTCCTTGATAGACACTACAATGACCTCCATTAAGACTGCATGAATAAAATGAGGGGGACGCTCTTCATGTTCGCCATCCAAGACCAGGGAACCAACACTAGGAACTATAGAAAATACATCGAAAAGGAGCCAAGAGTGTCAAATGACACATGTCGACTATGCCACCTGGTCTCAGAAACGATCCAACCTTGCATCACTGCAGGATGCAAGATGATAACTCAAAATTGAGTACACTCGTAAGCACGACCAGGTCGCCAGGATAATACATCAGAAGATAGCGAGGAGATATCAGTTGATAAAAGAATAAATAAATTTTATTTTTATTGGGAAGACCACACAGTCAGAGGAGCTCACAGGATACAGAGAATACGAGAAACAGCACCGTATTTAGCAGTCATGGGCTTGAACCCTGGTCACTCAAAACACACGTGTACTTGTGCACCCTTATGGCTAACCACTCGGCTACGGCTACCTATAAGTGTATCGTATTACTAGTACGAACCCCGGGTTGTAGTAGAGACCCACAAACTATACTGAGAGAACGCCCCATAATAACGGACGAAACGATCCCGTACAACAGACAGGACATAACCGGCGTTCTCAAGAAGGAAAAGGCTGCCTATCTGATCGATACAGCAGCACCTCACACTGGTAACCTCCAGAAAACCTACGGAAAAAGATCAGGAAGTACACAGAACAAAGACAGGAGGCCAGAGAGAGAGATGTGTCATATAGAACACGTAACGACCATCCCGATCACTGTGTCAACCAACTGCATGTTACCAAATACCTTACGCAAGAACCTAGTAACAATAGGAGTTCCAGAGAACACTTACAAGGAACTAAAGAAAGTCTCAATCTTTAACATCTGTAGGTGAAATAAGAAGGATAAGCAAAGTTCCTCGACCAACAGTAATAGCCGGACATAACACCTACACTGTGCACTTGGTACCAAAACCCATCATGGGGTGGAACCCTCTCCCCATCAGGGAGAAATACAGTTGTTGTTATTTGGTTTCTAGGAGGCCATATTGCTCCGTGGGGATATGCGGTGGTCATTCCCTGACCTTTCCACATCCTCCGTATTTGATGGTCACGGGCTCGAACCCCGGTCTAATCAAGAAGCGTGTGCTACCCATTGCTGCTCCTTCCCACCTGGCTACGGAGGCGCCATGAGAAATACGCTAAATCCTCGCTAATTCGGTTACAGTTAATCCGGATTGAGATATGAAAATTCTGTTCACAGTTGAGTACTTTGAAAGACACACGGGATTTAGGAAGGCAGATGACTAACTCTCAACATATTTTATATAATTACGGGTTCTAAAGAATTAAAAAATGAAATAAGAAGGAAACACTTTCACTATCATTAAAAGCTCAAAGTGATAGAACAACTTGAAAATGGTGTTCCTGGAAAAAAAAAAAAAAAAAAAAAAATGCTGAAGAATTTGGTATTGGCCAACGGGCTGTGTCAGATATTAAAAAACAAAAAGAATCTATAAAAACCTTTAAATTTCAATGTTGGGAGAGATAAAAGCAGTGTATCAAATATCCAGACATTAAAAAAGCCAAAAGAAGTGTTGCTGGAAAAATTTTCCATTTATTTGCGTTCTAAGTTCGACTTTTTTGTCTTACTCCGGATTAGCGAGGGTTTACTATAATAATAATAATAGTAAATAACTGATGCTTATCATACCTCGTAATGAGAAAATTAAACATGGTTGTTAGAAATGCAATGAAACATTGAGTGATAATGTTTATAAGTTCTTAACTTAAAGTACTTAAGGTTTTGTTTTTTTTTTTTTTTTTTTTTTGATAGATTAATGAAAATTTTTTAGCAACAACATTTCCAGTGGAGGAATTTCATGAGATTTTAAATTTGGATCTTTCAAAATATTTGCTAAGCCATTCCAAACTTCATTAAAATCCAATAGAAATTCACATATTTTTTGGAGCTTTTTGCAACGTGGCTCAGTTATTTGGTCTCAGACGATGGCTGTATATAGTTTTTCTCAAATATTTTAACTGATGGTAAATACCTCAGATTGAGGCATTACAATACTAGGTCCTTCGGGGACGAAAAACTATATCTCGCGGCACACCTTTATTTCATATATCTTATGTATATATTATACGTGTTTTTGTTATTTACTTATATTTTAAATCAATATTAAAACTTCTGGAGAGGAACCTGAAATTTCTTTACTACTCATCGTTTGAGAAACCGCTTCATAGTCCCCAGAAATATTTTAAATATATTTGGAAACTTAAATTGGTTTCTATCTAAATGTGTTCCTTTATCTCTTTTAAAAATCGATCGAAAAAAAAAATTCTTTTTACATAAATTCTATAGGTTTCGCACAAATAGTAATTCCAGGGAGGAATGATATGTCTCAATTTCTGTTATGAAATTTTAGACTTTGGACTTTCACCGAAGGTAATACTGATATTTCAAAATAAGCTGCTTTAAACTGGACTTTGTTCATCGCACTTTATCACTGATGCCGAAGCTTCCTCCACCATTTCTAACCTCTCAATAGATTTTGCTTTGCTTTTTTTTTTTATATTTCCCATCATTTTATTTCCCTTCAAAAATAAAAGAAAGTAAATCACATAAGGTTAAGATACCAGTAGATGACACGTGCAAGTTTGAAAACAAGTAATAAGCTTAAATGTAATTTTAAAATATTTTTAACCATTTCTTTTAATAATTGGCGTCATGTCACTTAGTGTGTAGATCAAATCTGTCTTCAAGGGCATCGAATTGTAACACAGCGGCTGTTATTATTCACTTGTTTATACATGTGATTTTAAAAAACTATTTCAAAAAAAAAACAATGAAAAGGCGAGTATAATAATCTGTTTTTAAAAATTTCGGGGGATAATCAAGAAACATTATTCAAAATTTAGCATTCGTATGATGATAAAATTATGAGTTCTGTATGGGATGTCAGTTAGTGGCACTATGAAGGCGTCCGGTATGTTTAAATTTATACCCATGTCAACATACAACACTTCTTGCTTTATTTTGCATGCTCTTCCTCCTTTGGATGCGTTATTCAGTAAAGTTTATTTTCCAGTAACATTAATGCATTTAAGCGGTGGGATCTAATGGTTGACATATATATAGTTCTGGACTTGTATATATATTTCAGTTTGGGTTGCTATATTAACCTCAGGGGCTCACATCTGATGAGTGTGGACTTGGCACACCCAGCTGGATATCATCATTCTTCTCTTTCTTGGTGATTCCGTTCTATCTCTCTCTCATGGTAACTCAGAAATTTTTTTTTAGCTAGTGCAGCATAAGTCTCAGGCTTCTTTGCACTATATGGCTAATAATAATAATATGCCACCAGTAAAAGGGAAAATGCTATAAGTGACGCATTAGTGCCCATTGCAACTGCAGAAATACTCCATATGTTCCACGTATAAGATTGTTATATAAAATTAAAGAAAAATCTCATAGTCGTTGAATGGACCAAACATTTAGTCTGACAAAAGTGGAAGAAGATATCCTTGTTAATTGAACAATTACAAAGACTAAAGCTAGCTTTCCGGTCCCAAAAGATGCACATTTAAATAGTGGCAATATGGAGGAGAATAGTATGAACAGTAGTTATTATTATTATTTTATTTTTTACAGATTATTTGAAATTATACGTTCGATATAAGAAAGAAAATAAAAATAAAAAATAACTCTGAGCTAATTGATATTACTTTCAGCAATTTCGTTGCAATCAGCAGCAATATTTCAGTGTTTATATTCCTGGTTCTGAGCTTCACAGGGTGATATCTTTTCAGTCAACACATTTTTATATCTGGTCATATGGTCTTTAATGCTTTTATATGGTTGCCTGCTGCTAAACTCAGATAACAGTCAAGAGCGGATGTAAAGCTCAATCTTGTGACGCCAGTTTAGAAGCATCAGTAATAAAATCACTTATTTCGTGAATACATTTGTTATATTTATTAGTCCACTGCAATCTGGATAACTAATTAGAATGGACTAAAGAAAGCATGTCAAATTGGCAGCCCTCTGAAGTTTGTTGGCCTCCCCCCCCCCATGTGTTGTCAACTTTCACAGGTTAACAGAATTTGTTTTATGAAAATAATGACAAATGATGAAACAAAAGTTTCACCATTTATCATTATGTTTTAATACAAGATTTAAATAAAATTAATGACTTATATGAACAATCGTGGTAAATGGTGACAACCAGACTGCATATTTTTGAGGATTGGAAATACGCCCCAACATATGTACTGTATTTTTCATAGTAATGCCACTTACGTATTCATTGTTGAATTTAGGTAGTATGGCCCTGGTGCACATATTTTTAGGAGTCCTAGATTAAGGTCGTGGGAGAACTCTAGCACAACAATAATTTGTTGGTCCGAGGTCGCCCTCCTCGCCATCTTGGGGACCAGTTTCAATTGTGTCACTGCAACTCTGTAAATCCTGCCCTGGGCGAACTGTATGTACATCCACAGAGTAGTAACATATCTTACTTCTTGTGTGTACATCAGTGCGTCTCGCGAACTCTTTCAGAACCGTTCCTGCGGCCCACTAGTCATTCGAGAACTATTTGTGCAGCCCATAAGCAGTTATGAGTTTGACACTTCCTGGACTAAGGCATGTCGAGGTGGTGGGAGAACTTAGGGAAGAGAAAAGGCTTCCCCTTTTGAAGAGGTGAATGGTTAATTCCTGAAGGAGTTTATATCTAATATAAACATCGATATAATAATGCCAATTCACACTAGAGTAGTACTGAATCTATGTTTAGTCGTGGATCCCAGCTGATAATATTCTCCCTTCGGCACATTTAATTCATGTACGTTTTAAGATGCATATTTAAAAAAAAAAAAAACACTTCTCCACTAGAGTTTATGATAATCTCTGCACAGAGATTATCATAAACAGGTGCAAAAATTAGGAGTGCAAGAATTAGAGCTGACAGGTGCAAAAATTAGAAGTCCATGAAAATTGGGGAACCACGGGTCTGTCCCAATAAAAAAAAATATATAAATATTACATAAAGAAAACTATATCAAATAATGTTACTATGTAATATATTGTGTCTTATTGTGTCTTATGTTTCGAGTAATGGTGGCTAGCGTTGAAAGGTTAGAAAAAAAAGACTACAGAGAAATTCTATAGGGCAAACTAAATTGAATGTTCTCGCTGTACTAGCTATTAAACACAAAAAAGCCGCAAAATGGGCCTTAAAGAACCAATTACTCTAGTGATTTTGCAAACATAAAGTCAACGAAGATAATTTTTTAAATAAGAACTAAATTTATAAATTAACCGAACTTCAACAGTACTGATTATTAAATTACTTATTTTGATGTACCAACTTTTTGTAACAATTTGGTTTGTTGCATGTTACATTTAAATAATATTTTTATGAGTAAGGCATTGAGATTTCATGTTAAGAAAATATAGAGGACCTTCCGGTCCTTTGCAAAGGTGCCCAAATTCTAACTGCATCACTGTCCTCGCACCTGTAGTTGCTGTCCTGCTTGTGAAGATGGGAATGGATGATTTTGATGTTTTTCACACCTTAAATTTGGGATATTTAAAACTTTTATTATTTGTTTTAATAAACAAGAAAATTAATTTTTCAGGTTTGACAACGAAACGAATTAAAGAGTAAAGATATTCTTTAATTAGCTTATTTTGCAACATGGGATAACCAGGTCCGGGAATGCAAATATATAGGGAGTCATAAATTATGGACAGACTTAGATGAGATTATTAAATCTAAGTAAAAATGCGAAAACTTAATGAAAAAATGAGCGACTATAGTCAAGAGAAATTCAACGTGCGTGTCAAGGTCATTCACTAGCTTCTCTGCGTCTCACTAACGCTATAATGGCATTGAATCTCTTCGACAAACTATTCGTCTGTGGATAACAATGCTTACTTTCAGAGGTCAATACGACTGATATGTGGATGAAGGTTTAGGGAGAGAAAGGGGGGAGAGAGATGGGAGAGGACTAGGGAATGATCTTCAACCGCCTCTTAATTTACTACGGAACTGGTTAGAGCTAAAGATATAAAATACGTTTCCTCCGCATTATGGGATAACAAATAATTGAAAAAAAAAAACTCTTCCTCAACAAAAGTTTAAACAAACTTGTTGAGAGGGAGAATTTTACTAAAATAATAATTTTTTTCTCCTGCATTAGCTTAAAAAACTTATTATGGTCGTTCATGTAAGGGCTCGTCTAGGGAATTCAGTACCCTTGCGCCGGCCCTGCTTTGTATCAAACTATACTTTGTATCAAGTATAGTTTGATACAAAGTTAAATAAAACAATTAAGTAGATTAAGAAAAGTAAATAAAAGCCATTATCTGATATCAAGTGAATATAAATTATCAAATAATTTATACAACATTAATAATGTACTTTTTTTTATTGCTCTTTTAGAGTAGTATTCTGACCATATCAAAAGTTCTGTATACGCAGACAGTTGTTACTCAACCATGTTAGCAAATAGGTACAGTCATTGTGTTGCAGTGTCGAAATACAGTTGTTACTCAAATTAACTTCAGAGGAAATGTCGAAAGTAAAAGATTATAAGAAACGATAATCTTAATGATTAAAAATGTCATGGTCAGATAATGAGATCAAGTGAATTACACCTACAACTACCATGGGGTATTATGTACTTGCACTATTTGTCTATGTATGTTCATAGTGTTTTCTTTTCTTTTCTTTTTTTTTTTTTTTTTTTTTTGTAATTGCACAGTATATTTTACTAAGCAGGTCGAAATATCTTACAATTCTGTCGGAGCAATTATGAGCACTTAGTAAGCAACTCATAAGTACTTCTTCAAGGACACTCAGAATTTGATAAATGGTAATACTGAATATGCATAATGATTCAAAACTTATTAATGTGCCTTAATTGATTTCTTTTTTTTTAAATTTTTGTCAATATAAGTGACCTAAGCATGAAATGGACTCTATAATAGACTTAAAGTACGTAAATAGCAACTGAAGAATTGCAATTAGTCATATGCATTCACTTCCAAAGAATATTCAATTAAGTCTAAGCAAGATAAATGCAAAGTAAAGTAAATGTTCAAGGACGCAACTCTCATAACAAAATGACGGAACAGCGATTGATTTTCAATCACTGTTCAGTCACAAAATGACAATCTGTTTTGACAATTGATTTTCAATCACAAAATGACAGAACAGTGATTTTACAAAACTATTCTTAAAATTTAAGGTTAAAAAGAAGCTTCTAAAGCGAAAATTCTAGTTATATACTTCCATTCCAGTTATAGAAGCTGTTCAAAAATCAAGTATTCCTATTACCTTAAACTAATATTCTGAAGTCCGGAAGCTGCACTCGACAACCACTACGCTATGTTCGAAGTCCCACTGGAAACTGAGACCGGTAAAAGGCTATCTGAACACTCCCTTCCCACTTAGGTTCAAGTGATGCAATCTCTTTTCCTATCTATCTCGTCTTTTGCAGAGCTTCAGAATATCATTGGTTATTGTCTTTGGTCTCTTACATGTGTGATATTCGAGCGATAAACCATTCATCTTCAAGGCATAAGTATCGTGTATATTGTTCGGTCACGTGCTTCCACTGCTATACAGGAACTGTAACAATATCGAGTTCCTTATTCTGTATTGAGAGGGGTGACACAGGAATTTGAAGTGCCCCCTTATCTTTGTTTTGATAAGAAATGCCTTAATCGGTTTATCCATATCTTAATACCTTATCATTTTAGTCTTAATATGGCTCTACTTTCAACAGAATCGATACAAAGTTTGAAATGTCGAAATAAAAGTATAAATATAATACATCAAACCCTTGCTAGCTAATTTGACGACGAAAATACTGTGGAAATATTTTCCATTCATATTATTATTATTATTATTATTATTATTATTATTATTATTATTATTATTATTAGCTACATGGTGCAAGGAAGCCTGAGGCTTATGCTGCACCAGCCAAAAAAAAAAAAAAATCTGAATTACCCTGAGAGAGAGAACAAGAGTCAGAAGGGAATCGCCAAGAAAGAGAAGAATGATGGCATCCAGCTCAGGACCCTGGGTGTGCCAAACCCATACTCGCCAGATGTGAGCCCCTGGAGTTAACTGATTAGACTAATTTAGCCTTTCTCTACCAAGTCGGATGACAATTGGATAAAAACAATATCAAGGATTTCATGCATTTCTTTCTGTACTCATTTAGTGAGAAAATATGCGCATGTTCTGGGCCGGAACGAGATTAGAAGGACCATGGAGCGAGAAAGGTTGTCCAATTGTAGAACCGAAACTATAAATTCTGTTTCCCCCGTCGCTTTCTGTCAGATTTTTAAACGTTCCCTCGTAGCTTTAACAGTTATACCAAACCAGTCGTGTTACTCTTCATCTCCAAACCTCGCGTCCTCCCCTCGGTGGCGGTATAGTACTTTCTCCCCTAAGGCTACGCATAGTGCATTTTACAGTAGGTTTAATTGTTGGACAATGAGATGAACTCTGCTTGCACACCACATTCAAAGAAATCAACTGGGTTTGCATTTTGTTTTGTTAATTGAATAAATTCTTAAAAAGTTTTTCATCAAATACAGTATATATATTAGCTAAGACCTATTGGGGTGTTGGAACTAGGGTATTAAAGCCTATTAAAGACTAAAGCCTATTTAATCCCCTAGTGGTTAAATGTTATGGTTGATTAGGCAAAAACCTATTTAACCACAATATGACCAAAATCAGAGCCACTGAACAACTCTCTCAACCACTCTGAGCAACTCCCCACTACTTACAACATATATGAAGAGAGAAGAAAGAAACTTATAAAAAAAGGAATTCGGGAAAAGAGTAATAAATATCATAAGTGTGCAATTAAACTAACCGCCTTTTACAAAAACGTAAAACTATAGAGTTTTGTTAAGTGTTTTATAAAGTTATAATCTTATTAATGCATTGATAAGGAGATAACTATACTGTATTTACTTTTCACTTGGATTAATCACTGAAAAAATCATTCAGTTTAAGAAAAAAATCGAACACACCTGAAATATAATGCACTGCGTACATTAACTGCTCATTAATATCTTACAAGTGACAAGCAAGGCAGGACGTCCCGGAGTTCGGCAACAGAGCAAGGTACTGGCGTGGACCAGCGAATACACTGCGTTCCACCGCATCCCACAAATGTTCGATAGGATGGGATGATGTCGGCCACGAGCCAACACGAAATTTTTGGACATGATCCACGACCATTCCTGTACAATGCGGATCTTGTGACATGGGACGTTGTCATATTGAAAGAGTCCAGTGCCATCTGGATACAGAGTCACCATGTAGGGCAAAACTTGGTATGAGGTATGAGGTATGAGGTATATTGAGGGTCTAGCGGCTCCTGGGATTTCTCCCATCTCCGCGAATGTTCTATGTATCGGTGACAGTACCCTGTCAAAGCCAGAGATTTAGAAGTGTGTGGGTCATGAGTAGTGTTATATGTTGTGCCCATTGTTTATCCGGCTTATTGGCCGCCAGGCCCCTAATGGGACCAGACGTTGTCCATACCTCGCCACGTGGAGGCTAGCCGGGTGTTACCATTGAGTCAATTGTACTCTGGCAGGTCCTGCCACTTACTTTCCTGGGATTTTAGTGGCTAGGACCTTAAAAAAAAAAAAAAAAATTGGAACGACCGCGGTTGATTTTAATCACTTACATTAAAGCACTAATATGGGGTTTGACGCTGAAAGCCTGTTTCTGAAGTGCCTAAAAGGTTGGGCGAAATTTTTGGTGTATTTAAATTTGGACGTGTAGGGCTATACGCTGTGCAAGAAAAAGTGCTGGGAGGGGAGAATGAAGGCTGGTGGGTGAAATAGGAAGAAGAGAGTCGATAGGGTAGGTGACCCCCAATTTTTCAGTGAGGCATGCCCATGCCCCACCAGAGGGAAGAAATGGTGTGGCAGGGAAGAGAGGCGACAGCAAGCCGTCACCTCCCTCCCCTGCCGGGTGTGGGAGTAAAAGAATTGCACTGCACAAGAGAGTGCAGAGCATAGAGCCAACATGGCTCCGTTGAGGCAGCAACTTGGAGTTTCTCTATCTTCGTTGGTCTTCTCTGTCATTGGTAGCCATATTTTTCCTAAGCTATGAACACTGGTCAGGTCCATTGTTGGTCTGTTAGCTATGGCTGTGGTTCTCTTCATCATGGGAAGATCCGCAGCTCCATGGGGTTATTCTTGCGATCGCTGGTTTTAGATGATTAGTAGTAAGCAGGTTCCTGGGCGAGGTTCTCCTTGAGTTCTCTCCAGGGCAAAACTTGGTCCGAAACAATGTCGAAATCGTATCTAGAGGTGAGAGTTGTGGACCCAGATGTCCATGAGAACATCCCCCACACCATGATTCCGCCGCCGGCCTATTTTTTGTCTGGTTGTAGCTGTTCACCTGCTCGGTGAACTCAATGTGGAATACGCAACGTCCATTAACATGATGGTTGTTGTTATAATGGGGGTTTGTGAGCATCAGCGATTGAGGTCATATATCGCCGTGTATATTGTGTGTAAATTGCGTGTGTTCTGAGGTCGATTTTCTGTTTGCTGGACGAATAACCTGAGTTTCCGAGAGAAAAAAAACATGATACCCTAGCCTGGGACTGACTAACTCAGCCACTTTATGAAAAAGATCCATAAAGGTTTCTCACGTCAACGACGTGACTTGAACTCTTCCACCCGTTGTGGGGAGGACTACGATCCTACCAACTGTGCTACCCACGAAGTCTTCACATGATGGAGCTGAAACCTTCAGCTCAATAAGAGTCGTCCGGGCTGATGAATCAGCCCGGGAGACTCTTTTCCAGTTGTTCAATGTCCAGGAACAGTGTCCCCATGCCTACCACAGTCGAGGTGTCGATGACAGTTGGTTAACATGGGTGAATGAACAGATCGCCTATTCCATAGGCCCATCCGCAAGGGCGCCTGCTGGATGGTGTGCTCGGAAACGTTTCCAAGTGCACCCTTGGTTGTAGGCTACCGTTAATTGAAGGATCATGAGCCTTCTGTTATTCCGGACAGCACATGACAACCACCGTTCACAAAAGTTGTCAATCAGTGGTGGTCTCCCCCATCCGGACACGTTGGTGATTGTGTGTCTTTCTTCGGACCATTCTCAACACACATTAACTACGGCGGTTTTCGAACAGCTGACAATACCTGCAGTTGCTGAAATGCTGATCCCCGCCTTCCTAGCACCGCAAAACATTCCCTGTTCAAATTCCGTCGTCCTTCGCTTTTCCCCATTTGACCGGCTTTGTACTGACGAACTTACAGGCACTACACGTGCTATCACTATAAATGCACTGGTCATTTCTAGTGTTTTATGGGATGCTTCAATTTGTGAAGACAGTAGTAGTCATAATGTTTTGACTCATAAGTGTATATATTTTTAATAGAACATAAATGTAGAAATAGGAAAGTAGAAAAAAAGGGGAAGTGTCTAATGTAGCCCAAGGCAGCAAATGCTAAACTTAGGCAAAACAGAAGCAATAAAGTGTAAGGGGAGAGGAAACGGAATACAAGAACAGTAAGTAAAAGGAATTAAAAAAAAAAAAAAAAATGAGAAAAACAGGGGTGAAGATAATAGATAAAATACGCATAATAAAAATACGTAATTACATAAAAAAAATTTATTATACATATTTTATTGGTTATCTATTATCTTCATTCTCTCTTTCTCTCACTTTCTTTAATTTTTTTTCCTGTTCTTTTATTCCTTTACTAACTGTTCTTACTGGTTTTTCTTCCTTTTTCTCTCCCCTTACACTTCACATATATATATATATATATATTTAATATCATGTATATGTATTACGTTATGATTTTTCACTATATGCTCATACTGTAAAATTCTCTCTACCATTCATTTATTCAATTTTAGAATAAAATTAAATAAAACGATAAATTTTAAATGAATTAAGTTTAAAATTAAACTATATTCATAAAACTGCTATTGATCGCCCTTAATCAGAGTGAGTTTCTTGAATGTCAGGGCCCTGATTTTTTCACTAGTGGTGGGTCTTGTGAAACGAGTTTCTTTGAAATTTGGAAAATTAATAAAAATGAAAATTATATAAATAAATTCTATTGAATATTAAATTTGTTCTTATTTTGACTTCATTGCCGAACAACAGAGTGAAATTATTGTTAAAAATCAAATGATAGTTTAAAAAATGTGGAAAAAAACTTAGAAAAACTCGTAAAAAAGGCCATGTTGTGTGTGTATTTTTTTTTTTTTTTCTATGCACCACCATCTTCTACATCTGCTTATGTATCATTGATTAAATTTCGTCGACTCTGAAAAATTGAATAACAGGCACCATCTCAGTCTCTGATTCTAAAATCTATTGTAAATTGTATCTACAATTACTTAGAAACAGAGATAAAAGATGGCAGCACGTATTGGAAGACTTGTAAAATACTTGTTGGGGGGAGGAGAATTATGAAAATACTGTAGTAGTTTTTGTAATAGCTGCATGGCGCATTTATGAAAATGTAGTGATACAGTATTTATTTATTTTATTTTATTTTTGTTTCTTGCAGGTGTTTTCTTCAATACTCCGAAGGAAAGAGGATAAAAGCTGGTGGTTATTTAGAGGCGATATAAAAAGGTACATGAAAAAAATGACCGACCTGTTTGAATTCCAAAGAGGTCCAATTGTTGGTGCACGTTTAGAAGGGGCGTCGGTAACTAAAAAAGCTGATTTATTTAATGTATCTGGAGCAACTGCATTGAAAGTGGTGTCTGTATTAACCAGGTATGGAAAACAAAATCTGATAGAACGAATTGTGATAGAAAATAGAAGCTGAATATTATTCTATTAAACTCTTAATCCAAACCTTCAAAATTCTTTAAAACATAATTTATGTGTCCAATCTTGGCTTGAGGAGCATGAAACTGAGGGCAAACATCTCCACGGCCTGCACAATCACCAGACTTAAACATCCTTGAACCACTGTGGGCATATTTGGAGAGGAAAGTGAGAAGCAGATTTCCTCTACCTTCATCATCAACGAGCTTGAAACGTTCCCCCATGAAGAATGGTCCATATTCCTCTTAAGACAGTTCGAGATTTATCTGAATCTATTCCGCTTAGAATACTTGCCGTTCTAATGCAATTTAAAGAAACACCTCTAATTAGAGTTACAAACTTGTAACTCTTATTACAGGTGTTTCCATTGTTTTGTCCAACTACTGTAATTACTTTGTTTTTGATATCTACTACTGAATTTAAGAATTTAAACTTAAAAGTTTACAATATAACTTTGTAGAATTAATTTTACAAATGGTAATAATTAAATTTACAGAATACTGTAGAAAATAATTTGACGAAATTAAATTCTTAAAATTACAGAAAAGGCCTGACGTAGCCCAGTGGTCAGGAGCGAGAGTTGCATAGCACGCTTTCCTTGAATGGACCTGGGTTCAAGCCCGTGACTACTAAATACGATAAATATTTGTATTGATGATTTATTGTAAAAACTCTACTGACATGGTTGTCGTGCTGGAGTATAAACAGAAAATTTATTTATTTAAATGTAAAAGATATTAAACAAAACTAAAAATTATTCTATTAAACTCTTAATCCAAACCTCCTAAAATTCTTCAAAACATAATTTGGTGATTGTAATTCACTACACCCAAACACGATTCTGACATCGAAAAAACTTCACTGTGAGCAATAACACATCTATCTAAAGACACAGGAACCAATTACGATGGGTTTTGCATAGGCAAAGTGGCAATGCGATTTTCGCACGTTGTTTGGTTTGTACACTGCAGCTCTTCTGGAAAATCTGATACAGCTCCTTGCAAATCATCCCTGCACAAATATTAGTACTGTGGCCTCTTCGAGTTCCTGTCCAGCAGTATTCGATGAAAACTGACAGGATCTACATACCGCTCTTCTTAGCAAACTAGTCTCTTTTCGCCAATTCCTCCGGTCTGCCGAAATGTTCAGGCAGGCCGGAGTTATGTAGTAGCACATGACGTTTTCATCTGGTGAATGTATCAGTCATTGTACATATCACCATTCTCTCTAATTGTCAAAAGCAGGGCCAGAATTAGACATGATCAGGCCCCAAGCCTTTCTTAAGTTGACAGGATTCTTAATGACAGTAATAACAGTACGCTACTGCAAAAGGATCTAGAAAAGTTGGGCAGATGGGCTGAGAAGTAGCAACTGAAGTTTAACATTGAAAAATGCAAAGTACTGCATATGGGTAGCAGAAACCCCAGAGTAACGTACCAACTGTGCCGTACTACCTGAAAGGACAGAATTAAAGGGATACCTGGTTCCTGGGCAACATGATGCAGTCACCCCTCTCGCTAGTTGACGGACTCACAGCTTGACAGGTATATAGCTACACTGCCCCGCTGCATTCACGTAAACAGTAATTCGATGTCAGTATGGATAAATGTTGTGAGTTAACCGACTTTGAAAGAGAGATGATAGTTGCTGCCCGACTCATGGGTCACTCTATCGCGGAGGTGGTACAGAATTGGGCTGTCAACGTGCGACAGTATCAAGAATGTATCGGGAATGCCCCATTTCTGGAATAACATCTCAGCGTGTACAGCGATGTGAGCGGAAAAAGATGATGGATGAACGTGGTCGACGACGTCTGTCTCGCATTGTTTCAGCGAACCGGAGAGCCACAGTGGCATAAATCACCGCCGACTTCAACGAGGGAGGTGCCAGAAACGTCTCCACCAAGACCATCAGGCGATCATTAGCTGCAATAGGGTATGGGAGCCACCGACCCACCAGAGTCCCATTGCTAACATCACGACACGGGACTCTACGCCTCAACTGAGCGAAATAACATCGGCACTGGACCTTGGATGATTGGAGACGAGTCGCCTGGTCTGATGAGTCTCGTTTCCAGTTATTTCGAGAGGACAGGAGGGTGCGTATCTGGCGGAAACCGCACGAAGCTATGCACCCGTCATGTCAATAAGGAACTGTTGAAGCAGGTGGACGGTCGGTCATGGTCTGAGGTGTGTTCAACTGGCACATTTTGGCACCTCTGGTATGTCTAGACGCATCTCTGAACGGTCCAGGTTATGTGTCCATCCTTGCAGACCATCTGCATCCCTTCATGGTCATCGTGTACCCATGGAGCAATGGACTCTTCCAGCAGGACAATGCATCTCCCCACAGAACCATGATGACTAGAACATGGTTCGAAGAGCATTCTGCAGATTTTACTGCCATGGAATGGCCTCCCCGTTCAATGGACATGTACCCTGTGGCGCATCTTTGGGATGCTGTGGAAAGGTTCGTTTGAGCTTTGGATCCTCCACCCAGGAATGTGACGGAATTATGGACAGCGGTGCAACAAGCATGGATGGAAATACCTGTGGAACTCTTTCGTGAAATAGAGAACTCAATGCCTCGCTGTGTGACTGCCCTTATTCGGGCGAAAGGTGGGCTTACCCGCCTCCACTCATGGGAAACTTACCTAATAACCCATGATTTCTGTCCACTCTGTGTACACACAAAGAAGTGGAGAATGAAAAAGACCTGGGGGGGGGTGATTGTGCAGTCATATATGAAAATTTCTGAGCAGTGCAGATAGGCTGCCAGAGGAGCTCACGGGGTTTTGTCAATGGTATATAGGAATTTTGTAAGTAGGGACAAGGAGGTGATTATCCCATTGTATAGGCAGTGGTCAGGCCACATCTTGAGTACCACACACAGGTCTGGAGGTATCATTTTAGGAATGATGTAGAGCTGCTGAAACGAGTATAGAGAAGGGCAACGAGATAGATGAGGGGGAACAAAGGGTTGCTTTTACCAAGGAAAGCTTAAGTCCCGTCCGCAAATTGCAACGTTTGGAAACGAGGCACCTGCGAGGTGATGTCACTGAGGTGTATAAGGCTTTGATCGGTTTAAGCAATCGCAATGCTGACGGGATTCTTCCTATATCACAATAATAAACTCGTACACCAACCGTTTAAATTGAATTAAGAAAATTTTAATACTGTAAAATAATACTGTAAAGTATAGTACAATCAATCTATTTACAATAAATATAAAACTTAAATTAAATTAAAATAAATATATAAAACATTTAAAATACTGTATATGATAGAATAAAAGCACTAAAACTGTAGCTTTCGGAAGCATCCGCTTCCTTTTTCAACAGTAAGTTAAAACTTACACAACACATCCTTAAATAGCAGGCTCACGGCACTTCCACACGTGGTTCGACCGTGAGCTTGAGAAAGGAAGCGGATGCTTCTGAAAGCTACAGTTTTAGCGCTTATTTTAAATGTTTTATATATTTATTTTAATTTAATTTAAGTTTTATATTTATTGTAAATAGATTGTTTGTACTATACTTTACAGTATTATTTTACAGTATTAAAATTTTCTTAATTCAATTTAAACGGTTGGTGTACGAGTTTATTATTGTGATATGAGTTTTCCCAATTCTTCCTCTTGCTCAAATTACGCACTTAAGGGGTCATAAATTCAAATTGAAGAAAGACGGAAGTGATTCTTGCACTGCTTCTATTGAAATGAGCAGAAGTCTGAAAAACAAGATGCAGGATATTTCAGAGACTGCTGGTAGTCATTGCGGTACAAGTAAACACATGGGTTGTGTTAGGGTAGCTAAGAATAGAAACAGGTGCATGTATACCTGCGTGTACACCAATGCTAGGAGTTTGGTAAATAAATTTGATGAATTTGAGGTATTGCTCAAAACATCAAAGGCAGATATTGTTGGGATATCAGAGACGTGGTGTCACACAGATATAAGTAATGCGGAACTGGAATTTGGGGAATACAATGTGTATAGAAAGGATAGACAGGACAGGAGGGGAGGAGGGGTTATGCTATTAATTAAGAAACACATAAAGTCCAAGGAAGTGAAGCCAGTCGACATCGATGGACAGGGCAGTGTCGAGTCAGTTTGGTGTGACATAAGCATAGGGAAATCAAAATTGAGAGTAGGAGTGTGCTATAGGCCTAATGACTCTGATGAGTATAATAAGATATTGTACAGGGAAATAGAGTGGGCCAGTAAATCAGAGAGTCTTATAATGGGGGACTTTAATTTCCCAGATATTGACTGGAATTTGTGGGTTGGTCACTCGCACACTAGCAAGGCTTTTGTGGATTTATTGGATGATTGTTTTCTACATCAGCATGTTCGTGAGGCAACTAGAGGGAGCAATACTCTTGATCTGATTATCAGTAGTGATTCTTCATGCATTAAGAACCTGCAGATAAATGAACCACTAGGTGGCAGTGATCACAGTGTGTTGAAGTGGGATTTACTCAAGGAGGTAACTACCATCAGAGGTAAAGGGAAGGGTTTTTGTTTTCGTAAAGGCGACTATGATGGTCTGAGACAGTATTTAAATTCTATACAGTGGGACCAACTGATGATGTTACCAACAGCAAACTCAAAATGGGAAGCATTCAAGGAACTAATCTTGGAGGCTACCAGGCTTTACATACCAACTAAGAAATATTGTTCAAGGTTTAGGCCTAAATGGTTGTCAGATGAACTAATGAGACATGTGGCAGAGAAGAAAAATGCATGGGATACATACAAATTAATGGGTGACATGGAAGCCTATGATAGATATAAGTTGGTCTGTAACCAAGTCACAAAGGAGATTAGGCAGGCAAAGGCAGACTATGAAAAATCCTTGGCAAAGGATGCAAAGAAAAACAGAAAAGAGTTCTTTACATACTTGAACTCGAAAAGGAAAGGGATGAATCAGATTGGTCCACTGGATATTGATGGTTCAACAGGTGAGGATCCTGCTCAGGTGGCTAACAATCTAAACGAGTATTTTGCATCTACATTCACGCATGAGGAGTTATTCAGGAAGGAGAATGATGTAGGTAAAGTAAACATTGGCAGTGAGCTGGATGATTTTGTAATAACTGAGAGGAAAGTGGAGGAGAGATTGTTGAGGATAAACATAAAAAAGGCACCTGGGGTGGATGGGATCTATCCAGTTATATTAAAGGAGGCAGCAAAGGAAGTATGCAAACCCCTAGCCATAATTATGAGAGCTTCTTTGGACTAAGGGGAGGTACCCATAGACTGGAGATGTGCAAATGTGACCCCAATTCACAAAGGAGGATCAAAGGCTGACACAAGTAATTATAGACCTGTTAGTTTAACTTCTGTTCCAGGTAAATTAATGGAGGCACTGGTTAAAGAAGCACTGCAGGATCATCTAGACAAGAATTCAGTTATAGCTCAGACGCAGCATGGTTTTGTTAAGGGCAGGTCTTGCCTGACCAATTTGATTGGATACTATGATGTAGTCACAAAAGAACTGGATGCAGGGAATAACTTTGATATTATATATTTGGATCTTAGAAAGGCTTTTGATACTGTTGCACATGGAAGACTGCTGCACAAATTGGAGCAGTGTGGCATTGGAGGCAAATTGCTGCTATGGATAAGGGGATGGTTGAGTGGCAGAAGACAGAGAGTGGTAATCAATGGACACTGCTCAACGTGGACTAATGTTATTAGTGGAGTTCCTCAAGGTTCAGTGTTGGGTCCGTTGTTGTTTTCGATGTTTATGAATGATATTGATGATGGGATATCAAGTTTAATGTCCAAGTTTGCAGATGATACAAAGGTTGGCAGGGTCGTTAAGGACAATACTGACGCTATGCTGCTGCAACAGGATCTGGAAAGGTTGAACAGATGGGCTGAGAGGTGGCAAATGAGGTTTAACATCGACAAATGTAAAGTGCTGCATATGGGAAACAGTAACCCCAGAGCAACGTATCAACTCTGCGGTACTACACTGACAGTGGTGGAGAATGAAAAGGACCTGGGGGTAATTGTGCAGGCAGATATGAAGTTCTCTGAGCAGTGCAGACGAGCTGCAAGTGTAGCTCATGGTGTCTTGTCAATGATATACAGGAATTTTTCTAGCAGGGATAAGGAGGTGATTATTCCCTTGTATAAGGCAATGGTAAGGCCACATCTTGAGTACTGTATACAGGTCTGGAGGCCTCATTTCAAGAAGGATGTAGAGCTGCTGGAACGGGTACAGAGAAGGGCAACAAGATTAGTAAATGGAACAAAGGGTTGCTCTTACGAAGAAAGGCTTAAGTTTTGCAAATTGCAGAGTTTGGAGACTAGGCACCGGCGAGGTGATCTGATAGAGGTGTATAAGGCTTTGAATGGTTTGAGCATGCTCAATGCCAATGGGATTCTTCATCTTTCTCAGAATAATCACCTCAGAGGGCATAAATTCAAATTGAGGAAGGACGGATGTCGGATAGATGTGCAGAAATTTGCCTTTGGCCAGCGGGTGGTTGGTTGGTGGAACCGACTTCCATCACTTGTTGTTGAAGTTGATAGCCTAAACAAATTTAAAGCTCAACTGGACAGGTATTTCGAACGAACGGAGGGGTGAAATGGGAGTGGTTTTTTTTTTTTTTTTTTTTTTTCTGGCTGATGCTGAATAAGCTTGCTTTCTTGCATCATATGCCTCTGCTAATGCTAATGCTAATGCTAATGCTAAGACAGTTGTAGAATAAATGTGCAGAAATTTGCCTTTAGTCAGCGAGTGGTTGATTGCCGGAACAAACTTCCATCTGTCGTTTTGGAAGTTCATAGCTTAAGTCAATTAGCATTAGCATTAACATTAGCAAAGGTGCATGATGCAAGAAAGCAAGCTTATATAGCATCATAAAAAACAAAAACCCTTATTTCACCCATCCACTCGCTCCAAATGTTTGTCAAATTCTGCCTTGAATTTATTTAAGCTATCAACTTCTACAACGACAGATGGAAGTTTGTTCCAGCAATCAACCACCCGCTGGCTAAAGGCAAACTTCCGCACATCTACCTACAACCGTCTTTCTTCAATTTGAATTTATGCTCTCTCAGGCGATTATTCTGAGCAAGAGGAAGAATCCCATCAGCATTGAGCATGCTCAAACCATTCAAGGCTTTATACACCTCAATCAGATCACTTCGCAGGTCTCTAGTCTCCAGACACTGTAATTTAAGAGCAACCCTTTGTTCCATTCACTAATATTGTTGCCCTTCTCTGTACGTTCCAACAGCTCTACATCCTTCTTAAAATGAGGCCTCCAGACCTGTATACAGTACTCAAGGTGTGGTCTGACCATTGCCTTATACACGGTGATAATAACCTCCTTACCCCTGCTAGAAAAATTCCTGTATATCATTGACAAGACACCATGTGCTACTCTGGTAGACCGTCTACACTGCTCAGAAAACTTAAACTTTATATCTGCCTGCACAATTACCCCCAGGTCCTTTTCATTCTCTGCCACTGTCAGTGTAGTACCACAGAGTTGATACGTTACTATGGGGTTACTGCTTCCCATAGGTTTTTTTTACATTTCTCAATGTTAAATTTCATTTGCCACCACTCAGCCCATCTGCTCAACTTTTCTAGATCCTGTTGCAGCAGCGTACTGTCATTAGTGTCATTAACAACCCTGCCAAATTCAAGGCAGAACTAGACAAACTTTTGGGGGGAAGGGATAGGTGAATAGGATTTTTTTTTTTTTTTTTTTTTTTTTTTTGACTGATGTTATATAAACTCGCTTTTTGCGTCATATGCCTCTACCAACGCTAATGCATGCGAAGAGGACAAAATATGTAGATGGCAACGTGAAGTCTACTTGGGGATAGTTAAGCCTCAAGCCATGGCTTATTTGGTTTATGTCGAAATGTGACACTGATACAGATTCCACCAATTTCAGATGGAATCTCTCGCTTTTATCTGCAACAATTTCCAACTTCTTTTCAGTTACTGTAAAATCATTTAACTTCTAGTTTATCATCATTGCCAGTGAAACATGGTAAGCCTGGTAAGTAGGGCATAGTGGAGTCAACGTCTGGGGGGGCCGAAATTCAAAATTTTTATTATAATAATATTTAATAAAAGTATCTCAAGGGTGTCAAATGCATTTCTGTCTAGGGTCGCACCTGGTTAATATTAAACAGACTTCTGATACCTATCTTTAAAGATCTGTACATACAAATTATTTATTCAGTTAATTTGCAAACTGTACAGGATCATCAATAC
This sequence comes from Mastigoproctus giganteus, assembly GCF_048544385.1. Classification (NCBI taxonomy): domain Eukaryota; kingdom Metazoa; phylum Arthropoda; class Arachnida; order Uropygi; family Thelyphonidae; genus Mastigoproctus; species Mastigoproctus giganteus. Next base: position 77,601,762 of record NC_143582.1, read on the forward strand.
TTGTATCAGGTGATCCAATATAAGTCACATCTTTTCTTCTAGCGTTAACATAAGCAAGAAATGAAACAATTATTTGTTACTTTTCTTTGTACACTTAGCCAAAGGTAACAGAAAGTCGAAAATTATTATTAAAAGAGCAGATCGAGAATAAATAATACTAATTTACTACGTAATTAATATATATATATATATATATACATATTTAACATGGCACAGTTAGTACGGTATGAAAAATGAAGTCTCAAACTGCAGAACTAACTTTACTTTCAAATCAAATCAAATTCGTATGCTTTACCTGCTTTCGATTTCTATGACGGAGACTTTCTTCTCCCACGGAAGACCGAGTACCGAGTATTTGGCTGTAAGGTTTGGATTTAAATTCAACTTAGAATTAATTTCTCTAATTCACAAACACCAAACCCAAGTCTTAGTGCTGAGTACTAGGTTCGCTCTCAGTCTTTGGTGAGAGCACAAGTCTCCCCATAACCGAAACCAAGCGCAGGTACAGCTTACGACTTTTGATTTGATTTCATGTATTGCGTTGAAATACCCCTGGAATTCTATAGTAGTAAACTTGTCTTCTCAACTAGTTGCCCTGGTATTGCAATACCGAATACGGTTGCGAAAATAAGTCACTGAGTAGACCTATGGTTCTGCAATGGTACGGAAAATTCAAAAAGGACGTCCGTTTGTGCAATCATCCCGGTCAAGGTGGTGGTCGTGGCCAAACAAATGTCAATGAGGGCACAGTGGATCTGGTTCGAGGAAGTTTTATGTGAAACCCAGAGAAATCCATACGACGTTACCAGTCATGAGCTTAGCATGTCAAGGTCAACAGAGTAACGTGTTACATCGCCGTCTGAGGATAAAACCAAACAAGTGACAGCTTGTTTAGAAGCTGTCGATCGACAACAAAATCAAGATTGATATATTCCGCCATGATTGCAGTTTGGCAATTACACTGCAAGCAATCTATTGCAGCGCGCACACTTTTTTGGTGAATAAAAACTTGAAGATATATTTTATCACCTGTAGTGGTTTCAGGTTTGCATAATACATACCCTGTGCATACATCAACCTTTCAGTTTTTTAAAGGAGGCTTGTGGACACTCTCTATATTTATTTATCGTTATCATTTTAAGTTTGAAATATCACAAAATGAGTGCGAGCAACACGCATTTTGAAGCATATAATGTCTATTCAGTGAGGATTAGGAGGGCAAAATATTTATTTTGTTCTGGGCACAGGAACATCTAGTTGCACTTCTAGTGTCTCCAATGGTATTTCATATCTATAAATTAACAATTAGGTTGAATAATCACTGTAGTAAGAGTGAAGGTTTTATAGTCACTGGATCACGGGAACCGGGGATGCTTATTTACTGTATTTTTCACTAGCAGTTCTGAACAGCAAGTTATTTCAGCGGTTGTTTTTCAGTAATTCCATCGGAAGTTGTCAGATCAGGCTGTGACAAGCAAATCTATGTTTTTCCTGATATCATATTAGACAGAAAAATAACAAGCAGCACAAGGTCATTTACAAGACTTTCTCTTCGATAGCATTAGTATGGAATGAAAAACCTTGAGTCACCTGCTGTTTTTCTCCTGAATGTACAATGCAAGCAGCACAATCCTCCCCACACTGAGCGGAAAAGGCCCGGGTTCGAACCCCATCAATGACGCGAGGAACTTTTATGTGCTTTTTTTTTACTTCATGGATGAGTTAGTCGGTCTCAGATTCCTCCCATTCCCCCAAAACTCGGATTTTGCTTCTAGCAAAACAAGTCAAATCGACAAGAGAACACTCGCAACTTACACACATATTATATATGTTCAGATGAGTTCGTTCTTCGGTGATCCTAATATAACAGTTTCTTTTGACTGTAATAGGAAGTATAATGACTTGTGAGTTGGTATCCATGTGAATCGAAAGAACAAGAATAAGCTTGGACTATAATTTATTTATTTATTACACTTGGCGGTCCCAGCTAGCTTTCTTGGTAACCCCGCCACATATATAAAATACCGTACAAATAATTTATGCAATGCACATAATATAATACATACTACCACTGACTTTTAATGGGGTCGTCTTCTCTATTGACCCCATTTCTTCTGTCTTTCTCCCCCCAGTCTTCAGTCTCCTCTCCCTCTCTATCTGCTCGCCAGCGTATACCCCACAGGTAAAAATTTAATAGTTCCAAATTAAGTTCGCTCACATTTCGGTCTTTCAATCTAGCGATCAACCCACGCAAACGTTTTTTTTTTTTTTTTTTTTTTTTTCAGGTCCTAGCCACTGAAATCTCAGGAAACTAGGTGACAGGACCTGCCAGAGTAAACTACAACTACTGGATACCTGGTCTGCCTCCATGGGGCAAGTGTGGGCAACGTCGGGCCTCAGCAGGGGTCTGGGGGCTAAATGGCCAGAAGAACAACGGTACACGACATCATACACATCAAGATCCATATACTTTTAAATCTCTGATCTTTACAGTGAACTGCATCACACCACAATGTAAACTACGCGGAGATGGGAGAAACCCCTGGTGCCGTTTGAGCCTAAACACACTTTACACTTTACTTTACTGCCACTAGTTGGTTAAAATCCCTGGGACGTGTAGCCGGACCAGGGAATCTGCTATCTGCGTGCTGATAATACCCAAAAAAGAAATAGAGAAGAAGGTGTTCATGTTCTGATATGTATATTTTATTTTCTGATATGTACAGTTCACAAGTTGCATTTAAGTCATTGCATCAAAAGAGGATGCTTTGAGATCAATAGTTGGTACCGTTAAGCTTGGACGTCCCCAATGCCTTATTAAAGTCTTCGGATTACCATATGAAAATAAACTCTGGTTTTTTTTTTAAATGACAACTCTCACAGCACTGTCTCTGATGTTTTTCAGCGAACGCTACCATTTATACTTGGACAAATAGTTGGGAATTATCGTTTTATCACAATTATTATTATTATTATTATTATTATTAGCTATATGGTGCAAGGAAGCCTGAGCCTTATGCTGCACCAGCCAAAAAAAAAAAAAAAATTCTGAATTACCCTGCGAGAGAAGTAGAAGGGAATCACCAAAAAAAGAAGAATGATGATATCCAGCTCAGGACCCTGGGTGTGCCAAGCCCATACTCACCAAATGTGAGCCACTGGGGTTTTCGTTCAGCTTGTTCGCGTTCAAATGTATATGCATCTAAGAATCGATTCGTTCACAAACTATACATCGGCTAAGAGTAGCTGTGGTTAATACAGTATCTATACAGTATCACGGTTAACTGTAGGAATTGAGGAACTGAAAGGCCCTAGCGACGTGATTTGTAAACTACAAACAAACATCTGTTTGTATGTCATATTATAAAGATGGCTTCGTTGATGGAGTCGTTTGAGCAGCAGTATGCTGCTTTGACAGCTGATATTACATCAAAAACGGGAAGAATTCCGAACCTCTCAGGGAGTAAGTGAAAAACTATATATATCTTAAAAAAAAACTGCGCAGCAAAAGAATTTTTCGCATAACTGTAAGCAGACAATTGATGAAATCATTCAATCTGAATTATTTTATCTTCCCTGTTACCGAAAAGAAACTCATATCTTATAAGAGTATAATTTACCATTAGAGGAAATTTCAGTTTTTCTTTATTTCTTAACGCAGTGAATTGACTTTTATGGCGTTAGTTAAGAATAATACATAGTTTAGAGCAAAAGTTGCAAGCCATGAAAGCTATATATAGTCGTTGTACATGGGCTTAGCCAATTTCTGTGCATAGCTATAAGCAAACTGGGTTTGCCACTTGGTGCATTGAGTTCACCTTGGAGGTACTTTGCTACGAGTTGCTTAGTATTGCACGACTCTAAATAAAAGGCACTGCCGTAATGGAGACGTATATTGCTTTTAGGAGCTCACATCTGGTGAGTACGGGCATGGCACACCCAGGTTCCTTAGCTGGATATCATCATTCTTCTCTTTCTTGGTGATTCCTTTCTACTTCTCTCTCTCCCTCGCTCAGGGTAACTCGGGAATTTTTTTTTTTTTTTTGGCTGGTGCAGCCTAAGCCTCAGGCTTCCTTGCACCATATGGCTAATAATAATAATATTTGAAGTATATGCCACTATTCAGAATTGCGTTTTGACTCTCATTAGAGTTGAAGTCTGGGTTGATGTTTGCATATACTTAAATGGCAATATTTATTGCACCATCTGACATATTGTGGATCCCACTGCAGGATTGCACAATGCTTACCTGCCCGCTGATGAGATTCCAGTCACAGTCAAAACCTGTGTCTGGGTAGTAGCATATATTTTAAATAAAAAGTAATATATTTCTCCATTGGAGTCATGAAATACCGAGGCAACTTGTGGTGAAGTGCCTCCACAATATGAAATTGATGCACTAAATAGCAAACCCAGTTTGCTCATAGCTATGCACAAAAATAAGCTATGTCTGATTACCATGACTTTACTATAAGACAAGAATAATACTTTCTGCATAACAGTGCAAAATTCGTATGTTTCACATAAAAGTGCTTATATCTTTCTTTGTTCGATTTGAGTATTTCATATATTAGAATACTAGCTTGTTTGGAGAAAAACTTTGGGGGGGGGGGAATTAACATCAACTGCTGGTTTGTAGTTTAATTAGCATGGAATCTGGCAAGGGCAGATTTGTGCAAAGGCATTGGTTGGTTCCTCCCCCATTCAGAGTTTGGGAAATGGCTACTGTAATGCTCACCTATTGACTTTGCACCTTGAGCCCCTGACAGACTAAATTCGTATGTTTACGTGGCATCCCGAGTGGTTGAACTGCATATCTTGATCTTCGTGTGATTTATATTGATTTAATGAGTGGGATTATTATAAAATGCATAGCCGATTGTGATTTTTTTTTTTTTTCAGAGATAGAGCCATTCCAAGACATTTTAATCACATTTTAAGCATCTTAACATGCATTTTAATCATGTGGATCACAAACTAAAAATCACCACTACATGAAAAATTTTCAGTAATACTGTATTTTTTCTTTTGCTGCTCCTGTAGACAAAACAGTGTCATTGACATATTGATTCATTTTACCCTCCCCCCCCCCCCCCAAACCCAAGAGCCCTGGACACTTTTATAAATTTGTATGGTCTAGACAAAATATCTATACACAGGCCATATAGAGGAGGGTTCAGGAAAATTTTTCAAATAATAATACTCAGCACACTAATTTAAGTATTTTTTTTTTTTTATCAAAAATATTGTTGATGGCTAATATATACTATGGGCTTAGCAGACTTTTTAAAAAGATAATCAAATTAATGTGGAGCCTGGAGTTGTCACGGGCACTGCCAAATTATAGGCTCCAGAGTTCTCATTTGTGTAGGCACAAATTCAGCTGAAATGAGGACTACTGCCTGGGCAGAGTTGCTTCTGAGTTTTCCTTGGCACAGCCTTGAGAATGAATACAAAACAAGGCTATTTTAGAACAGGGTGTGCACTCCAGTCTGTTTGGTTAAACTGTAATGAACTGTGTTTTTTTTAATACACTAATATTCAGCTAGTGAACACAGGTTAGGTTAGTTACGCCACTAATTCGGGATGGAATCAAGCAAAAAAAACTGTGACCATATGCAATATCACACATTGAAGATTACAAACACTGTTTTTTTGTTTGAATCCACCCTAAATTAGTGGCATAAGCTAAATAACCTTTTGTTCGCTAGCCGAATATTAGGATATTCGATTTTAATATAATTTATTAAATTATATTAAAATATTAAAAAAAAACCACAGTTTAACCAAATAAACTGGAGTGCGCACACTGTTCTAAAGATTAACCTCAAAAAAATATATAGTTAATATTTTTGGGATGTAGGTGTATCACATATCCTGATTGCCTCATGTTAAGGATTAAATTATGAGTACATTAAATAATTTAAATCTTAATTTGTGTAAGAGAAAATTAATTTAGAAAATTAAGATAATTCAAAACGGCATAAGCTAAATAACCTTTTGTTCGCTAGCCGACTATTAGGATATTCGATTTTAATATAATTTATTAAATTATATTAATATATTAAAAAAAACCCACAGTTTAACCAAATAAACTGGAGTGCGCACACTGTTCTAAAGATTAACCTCAAAAAATATATAGTTAATATTTTTGGGATGTATGTGTATCACATATCCTGATTGCCTCATGTTAAGGATTAAATTATGAGTACATTAAATAATTTAAATCTTAATTTGTGTAAGAGAAAATTAATTTAGAAAATTAAGATAATTCAAAACAGAAGAAAAGTTTTGAATTCATGCCATATGTAAGTGCAGTATTAGCCATATGGTACAAAGTAACCCTAAGCTTTTGATGCACTAGCCAAAAAAAAAAAATAATAATAATAATTAATTAATTAAAATAAAAATAATAATAGGTAAAAATAAAATAAACTACCTATTTGACTCCTTATATAGGTATCCAGCTTACCTTTGAATTTCCCCATGCTGTCAGCCTCAACCACACATGAATGTAACTTATTCCAGTAATTTGATTAGCAACTTGCTGTATAAAAGAAAATCTCCTCTTGCAATCTATATAATTGTATAACATCTTATTTCCCATAATTTGAATTTATGGCCTGTAGTTCTCAAATCATTTATAACAGTGAAAATTCATTTTACTTTCACCTCTCAAAGCTTTATGCACCTCAATTAAGTCTTTTCTAAGATCTAGTTTCTAAGCTCTGTAGCCTACAAATTCAGTCTTTTCTCATATGGACACCCTTTTGCTAATCTCTCTTGGAATGATGCCTGTCTTTGGTCCACTTAAAAGAAGCTCAATGTCTTTTTTAAGTGTGGTTTCCATGCTTGAACACAATATTCCAATTGTAGTTTTACAGTTAGTTATTAGCAATGGCCACATGGTGCAAGGAAGCCTATGACTTATGCTGCACCAGCCAAAAAATAAAATAAAATAAGAATAAGAAAATTTAAAAAAATAAATTATTAATAAGAGAAAAGGAAATAGACAACCTATGTGTTTCCCTCCTCCCATAGGTAATTATTCAGCTGACCTTTGAATTTCCCTAAACTGTCAGCCTCTACCACCCATGTAGGTAACTTATTCCAGAATTTATAACTCGCAGGCTAAAATAAAACTTCCTGCTATCCAATCTAAACATCTCCCCTGTAACATGAAATTATGGCCCCTAGTTCTAGAATCATTTATAACCGTGAAAATTTTGTCCCCATTCATTTTACTTATGCCTCTAGGAGCCTTAAACACCTCAATCAAATCTCCTCTAAGGTGCCTAGTTTCCAAGCTCTGAAACCCACATATTCTAGGTCTTTACTCATATGGAGGCCCTTTTGCAGGTCTGACCAGGCAAGTTACCCGTTACCCATCTTTGGGCCCTTTCAAGAAGCACGTGTGCTTTATGTGCGGTCTCCATACTTGAACAGTATAAGAAGTTGCTGTATACTGTGGAATTATGACCTTCCTATGTCTATAAGCAAATGTACAATAAATCATCGATAGAACACCGTGGGCCTTGCTTGTCTGTCTACACTGTTCAGAGAACTTCATGTCTAACCATATTGTAACTCTCAAACCCATTTCTTCCACTGTTTTTAGTTCAGCCACACCAATGTATAATTTAGACTGGGGGTTTGAGCCCGTGACCACCAAATACATAGGATGTGGAAAGGTCATGGAATGACCACCGCATATCCCTGGAGCAATATGGCCTTAGTTGCTAATGCTCCTAAAAACCAAATAACAAACAAACACCAAGTGTATAAGTTATTTTGGGGTTGCTTTTCTCAAAGTGTAAGATTTTGCTGCATTAAAACATAGCTGCCACTTTTCTGATCATCCCTGAGGTCTAAGTTGTCCTAAAGAAGCACTGTTTGGCACTAATTATTGACTAGTGTACTGATCTTGATATCATTTGCAAATTTTGATATCACACCTCATATCCTCTCATCAATATCATTTTGGAAAATTAAAAAACAGCAGTGGTCCCAGTACTAATCATTGGGCGAGCCCCACTTATGTTAGCTTAATGTAGAATAATCATTAATCGAACCCTTTACCTCCTGCAGTCTATCTAAGGATTTTCCCTGTGATTCCAACATTCTAGTGTACAGTACCCTCTTATGCATGACTGAGTCTTGCACTTTGCTAAAATCCAACTAAAAGAAATTATTTCCTGTATACAGAGCATAAGTGACTCAAAATAGCCAACCAGGTTAGTTAAACATGATTTTCCCTTTGCAAAAACCATCTTGTGTTTAATTCAGAATTCCATTTCTATCTAAATGAACTTGTATTGTACTCTTGATTACTGACTGGGACTGAGTCAGATGTTTTTCTAAAATCAAAATAATAATGAAATTATTTCCTACATCCAGCTCATGAGTGGCTGTGTCAAAATAGCTAACCTGGTTAGTAAAATGTGATTTTCCCTTAAAATCTTGTTGTGTAGCCTTTAGAATTCCATTTCTAACTAAATGATCTTATCTTGTATTGCACTCTTTATTATTGCCTCCATAATTTTACCTACTACTGAAGTCAGGGAAAAATAGAAGGAAAGTCAGAGAAATAGTAGGGAAAAATCACAGAGGACAGATATTGATGTTAGTAATTACCCACTTCACCCTTAGAACTGCCTTTATGTATTGACGATATGTTGGCACTTTTCCAATCCAAGTGGATCACTCCAGAGTCCAATGACATCTCATAATTAACCCTAATTATTCCATACACTCTTTCCTGCTGCCTCCCTCAAAATTACTGGGTATGTGCCATCAACTCCAGGAGCCTTATTTACCTTTAGGCATGAAAGTTTTTCTTATGAATAATCATCAGAAATTTCAATATTGCTAATTTATGCTTTTCAGCTTCACTTGCCAGTTTCTCCTCATTATGAAGGGCCTTTCTTCTGTAAAAATATCAATGTATAGTACCTATTCAATTCATCTACAACATCAGCTTGTTCTGGTTCTACAACATATGGTTTAGATCTGATTTGTACTTTGCTTCTTAGTATTCAGATACATGAAAATTTCCTTGTTCTTTGTTTTCTCAGCCATCAATTTCTCCTTTTCATTTGCGCACCTAACCCTTTCTGTGGCACTATTACAGATCAACTTGTAGCTGTTATAAGCTTCAGTACTTTTCATTGTTCTGTAACTTTTCCATACATTGGCAACTTTTTCTGATATATTAATCTGGCTAGTTCATTTATTCATCCATCCATCCCGAAATCCTCATGTTGTACTTTTTTTTTAAACTATAATGCTCATTTACAATCTGTTCGAGCTAACGAACATTAAGTAAATCTGATGTATGACAAATGTCAGTAGGATTGTCTTGAAGGAAGGAGACATCCAGTTACAACTCTTCTGTTGAGTTTACTTAATCACTGATGACTGCATTCACACTGAATAGATTAGTTTAATTAAAACATTTATACATTCACAGCTTCTGACTATAGTTTTAAAGGTATGCCATAATTCTAATGTATTTGCACTTTGTGAACTGTCTCTCCAGTTGATAGTACCTTAAGTACACTATATAGTACCTTAAGCTGTTATGATCTTTCCTGAAATTAAAAACTCATTTGTTTGCCATTAATTACTGCTACCTCTCTCCTCATCATCCAAATTAGAACTCTGTGATCATTCCTTAATGATAGTTCCTGTACTGCTATCAGCACTGTCTTCTGGTTTGTGGGTGATGTTCAGGTCTAGAATAATTTTGCCTTTAGTATTTTCTTAACATGCTGATACAAATAACAGTCATCTAATTGATTTAAAAATTTGTTCCCCATGGTGAATTTCCCTACCACCTGCTCCAATCAATCAGGTAGACAAATTGAGATCGCCCATAATAAGACACTCATACTTGCTAGACCATTCCATTTGCCTGTAGATTCTCTCATCATGGCCCCTAACAACCTTCTGATCTGTAGATTACTCTTACCCTCATATCTTCTACGAACTAACTCATGCCACCCAGATTCAACGCTAGCATGTGTAACTGCTGAATCCGGGAAAGCTTTTAATAAGAAGTATGACCCCAGCATGCTTTCTATCTTCCGTAGCCTTCCTAAATTCATTGTACATAACATAGTGAAATTCACCAACCCCATCAACAGCTATTTTGATACTGCTCTGGGTGACACCATATTTCCATTAGCCCAATAAATGTTAATGTTAGTTGTCCTTACCAGGAGTTTGAATTCACTTATTTTATTGATGATGCTTCTGACATTACTATATACAAGAGACTAGGTGTTCTTTGTGTAGTTATTATCCTCCTTTCAAACCTCTTGAAGTTATATAAGCTTGTTTCCCTATCATTAGCCTCTTACCCATTTGAAACATTGCTACCCTGAGAATCCATATCACCAGATAAACTTGTATCTGTATTACCTCTATTCCCTTCCCTCTTCCAACTGTCATTTTCTATGAACTCTTAAGTATCCTCAATGATACTGGCAAAACCTTGCACCCACTTCATTCAAATGAATCCCATCTCTACAAAAAAAGATTCTTTGTACCTATAAGTTTGGACTTTGAAGGAGATATTAGCTCTCCTGGAATATTGGTATTCATTTTTTTTTTTCTTCAATACACCCCAGGGGCTTACATCTGGTGAGTATGGACTTAGCACACCCAGGGTTCTGAGCTGGATATCGTTTTTTTCTTTCTTGATAATTCCATTCTACTCTCTCTCAATTTTATTTTTGGTCGGTGCAGCATAAGCCTCAGGCTTCCTTGCACCATATGGATTATAATATTAATAATAATAATAATAAGTAAATATCTTTGTGTTTCTGGTGTATTATGAAGATAAACTGTATAGGAAACATGATTATAATACAAAAAAAAAATCCATAATATTTCTGCATATCCCTTGGAAGGTAAATCAGTGGTACATAATGTAGTCCATAGCACTTGCTTCCCAATTTAGAATGCCTTAGTTCTTGTGTTAGTTACAAAGCACATGGTGCAAACCACATAGTGGATGTAGTTCAGCACTGGACTTGTGTGATAATATTTTGTAAATTTGATGAACTCTGTAGTAATTGAATTGTACATCGTTTTTGACTATTAAATTTTATTTTCTCTATTTAATAATTTCCCACTACAATTATATTGTAACTGATATTAATATATAATACCATAAATTGCACTTTGATTAATTGTAGCTATAATTTTCTGTATTATATGAATAACCACAATATATGAAACTTATTTGACTTTAGTCTTAAGTCTAGATGAAAACATGAAATAAAAAAACAACAAAAGACAATATAAAATATGCAGTGCCGGCCTTAGCAAATGTGGATCTGGATTGGTGCATGCTGCCGATGTCCTCTTGAAAAATTCAATATTAACCCCTCAATATTTTGAAATAATGGAAAACTAAAACTATTAAAAATTCATTATTATTTTTATATTATTGCAATTTGTTAACAATTGACCAAACATTTTGATAATATAAACAAAACTAATCAGAAGGATATTTTTCTTGCCTTTTTATTGGCAGAATCTTTCAAAACTGTCTCAAAATTTAAATTCTTTGCTTCTTCTCTTTAAATAGATAAAATTGCAAGGCTGTTGAGTCTCTCTCTCTTGAAGCATCGTCGACCTCAATATGCTTTTATTAACTTTAATCAGGAAAAGCATCTTTCTCCTGACGTTAGAGTCACTGGAATTGTTAAAAATATTCTTAGCGATATGAATAAATTTGGAAATCCAGTGGCTCTTTCATTAGTTGCGAGAAATTTTAAAATATTTAAAGGATTTTTGAAGCATGATTCTGGAAGAATTGGTTTCAGTGCTTCCATTTCCTCCATAAGCATATGGCCACCAATATCTGCTACCTTCACAGACTTGACCAATTCGTTGCTCTCAGTGATTTTGGCATCTGAAAGTGCAATTTCTAAATCTCCAGCATGTTTTCTTAACTCATCCTTTGGAATTCTTAGAAATTTTCCCAAGAAACCAAAAAGATTATTATGTTTTACTAACTGTTCAAAACATGGCTCTAGAGACTGCAAAGTCTTGTTTAAGATTTGATTAAAGCAGTTTATCCTGTAAGCTTCCTTCGGATTTGTTATAGGTTCATCAGCAGGCTTGTGATTGAAGCGTTTCTTTCTTTTTTGTAATCTTCTTGTGCGAAATTCAGGAGATACTTCCAATTCTGTCGCAAGTTCTGTGGCACTAACTAAGACTTGTTTAAAGCCAGTCTCTCTATACTTTGACATCCAGTGCAGAAGCTTTTTAAATGAAGAAAGAGCTGTAGAATCACTTTGCAGTTCTTTACTAACAAAATTTACTTGAAACAACAAATCATACCAAAATACTAATGAAACAAGAAACTCGTATTCCTTGATCTGGTTAGCTAGTGATTCAGCTTCACTTCTTGCTTGAGCATCTTCTAAATAGATAAATTTCTGCTATTTCCAAAAGTGCATCATAGAAATCACCAACTTGATACCTTAAAGCCTTCATAGTTTGCATTTGATACTTCCACCTTGTTTCACAGAAAGGCTTTGCAGAAAGACCCTTCACATATTTTTTGAATACTGGCCATCTCTTTGTTGATGCTGAAAAGAGCACGTACAGATGTTGACATGTCCGAAAGGTAATTGCATCAGTACAGGTTTTAGCCATATCTCCTAGAATTAGATTGTAATTGTGACAAGCACAAGGTGTAAAAAATGCTCTTGAATTTTCCTGTAAAATTTGTGCCTGAACATCTGAAACTTTTCCTCTCATATTAGCTCCATTGTCATAACCTTGACCTCAGATATTAGTTATGTCTAATACTAATATTTTGACTTTCTGTTTCAGCACATTGTACAAATTTTCTCTGATACTGCTCTTTACATTGATAAATTTTATAAACTGTTCATACACACCAACTGGCGTATTGGGCAATGTTCCATCAGAGACGTATCTAATTGTCAGGGACATTTGTTCCTGATGACTGATATCGGTTGTACAATAAAGAATAACGGCAAAATACTTCACCGATTTTATTTGCCCAACAATATTGTTTTGTACTGCATCTCCCATGATACCGAGGAGCTCATTTTGAATTCATTTTCCGAGGTAGTGGTCCTGAATATCTTTATCAGAAATTCATCAAAGGTGCTCTTGAATAATGGGGTCAAATTTTTCCAATAATTCTGTAATACCAAGAAAGTTTCCATTGTTGGAATTTCCCAGTTCAACAGAGCCATGAAAAGCCAAATTATGCTCTGACAAAAATTGAACAGCAACTAATTGTTCAAAAACTTGACACCATCGCTTTTTTTCTTGATCAATCTGTTTCTGTTCAATTTTGTCAATAGTTTCTTCAGCAGAGTCTGCTCTGCAGTTCACAACAATTTACCATAGCTCTGAAATGGCCTTTTGATTTTTCATGCTCTGATAATCTTGTGTGAATATTGGGCCAATCATCAAATCCATTTGTAGCCAAGACGCTTTTCATATCCATTTACAAAGAGGTGACAGAAAAATCAAAATACACTGCCAGCTGATTCTGAGTATATTATCCACAGGCAAAGAATGATTTCCCCATTCAGAAGCTTCCTTTGGCAGTGAATTTTTGTTCGTTCCATGGAAAATCTTCCAAAAGAATTTTTGGTGGACTTTTCTTCACTAAATAGTCTCTCACGTTGAACAATTCTTTTTGGCCAAGTGATTGGATCATGTTATGTTTAGCTGACCTTCAAGGCTTGAATTGTTTTGATCTTCTTTTTCTTGATTCCTGATTGACTCTTTGCTCTGATTAGTTGTGTCATCAGCCGGAAGTATTTCTGAGTCAACATCTGTTTCCTCAAAGTCTTGATTGCTTATGTCACTCTGACTGGTTATTGTGTCATCATCTTCTTGATCATCTTTGAAGAGATGATCTCTTCACTCTGACTTGTTGTTTCTGGGTGAAACATTTCCATGTTAACGACTGATTCTAGAGATGTGCTTTCTTCCACTTTCATAAATTTTTCAGAACTCGGACCTGCTTCGTCGGACGTCCTTGACAAATACTTATCTAAAGCACCATGTTGCTTTCCGTTAGTGGCTTGTATTAATTTATTTAATTTTCTTTTTAAATTTCCACTCAGGTATTTTCTCCCAATATCTCTAGCTCTCTTTGGCCTTGGCATTGCACTGAAATTATTAAAAATAACAAATAAATCTACGAATATGGAATATAAAGAAATGATCATAATGAAACCAAAGTTTCACAGATAAAATTGAATTTGACAGAAGCAAGTAGTATGGGTGCTGTAAAATAATATCAGCTTATGAATTTTTTGCTTTATTTTCACAACCATAAGCATAATTTAAAAAAAGGTTTTGATGGTATTATTCCCCATATGTAATTTACATATTATTTTTATAAACAATTAAATTCAATTTATTGCTCAGAATTTATGATCAAAATATAAAAAATATATTAAAAAATAACCTCACATTCCAAAAAAAAAATTAAATGTAAGTTCTTTTATTGAATAGAACTAAGTTTTATTTGAAATGTAGTTACATTGTAACTACATTTCAAATTGGCTGTCGTGTCAGTCGAATCCAAACTTTATACATCAGAATTTTTTTCTCATGGTTCCAGGAATTTGCAAATTTTCATTTTTAGGTTAGCTAGGAACAGTAGCGTAACTAGAAAAAATTGGCCCCAACGGAAATTCAGGTCACGGGCCCTTCCCTGTTAACCCAACTGCACAATAAAAAACAAAAAAACTCAACATATTACCCGTTATTTCTGAAAAATACCTATCATAATTTTGTTTTTACTTTTTTCCGAACAAAGAAATAAAATACCAGAGGATGACAATTATACCAACAACTGTCTACTTACTTTTTACAGCATACTTGCATTTTACGGGGTATATCAACGTGATTGACATCATTCTTGCAAATCTAGGTTTATCCATGTCACTTACATAGGTTGAGAAAACATACTTTTCTCCCTCTTGGTGCTGGATTATTCAAGTGAAAGAAATAGTTTTTTTTAATAGATTTTCATTTGAACCACTGAAAGATTATGTTGATATATGCCACCAATTCAGGATGGATTCAAGCGAAAAACTGTGTCCATAATCTTGTATACAAGTGGTTCCCAAACTATTGAGATCTACAGACCCTTTAAAAATTTTTTTAAAAAAGTTTATGGACCCCTCCAAAACATTAAAAAAAAAAAAAAAAAAAGTTTATGGGCTCATATATATATATAGACAAATAGAATAGATAAGTGTATGAGTAGGGATGCTGACCTGTCAGGTGTGATTAAGATTGAAAAATTAACGTGCCTGAAAAATAAAAGCAAATTACATAAAATTAAATAAAAATATACAAATGGTACTTAATGCTATAATGGTACTTAGCATTAAGTACCATTTGTATATTTTTATTTAATATATACCAAATAGCATTATACTTAATGCTATTTGGTACTTAATGCTAAGTACTATAGATCCTAAGATTTTAACTGTCATCAAGGGCCGGCAGCCAAAACTAAAGGAAATAAAGCAAGTAAGGCCTCTGTTTCTGTTATGATATATACGTAGCAGACAGCTATGTGTATGTGTATATATATATATATATATATAAATTGAAGTACTATTACTATACTTATCCCTACTTCCTTTCTTCTTATGTCAGCAGTAGCTTTCTTTTACATAAATATAAATCAAATAATATTACCACAACTGAAATTTAAAATTATGTTGGCCTTCTATTTTCTATATAATATTCTATATATTCATTTCGTAGTTATCTGTTGAGCTAGCTGTTATCTTGCCTATTTGCTGTTAAATTTAAATTTTAACCAAACAGCCTTTATGGTTATGATTATTAATTGGGCCTAGTTAAACAGGCAGATGACAATCAGAAACAGATAGCTCTGCCAATTATTGGTGAGATATATTGAAAGGGGTTAGCCCTTGAAAAAGTTCCTTCCAGTGTATCTACAGATCAATAATTGGCTACATTATCATTAGTGTATTCTATATTGTATATGATTACTAATTATATGTTTATTTCCAGGGTATGGCAATGTAGACCTACACAGGCTATCTTAGTTTTTATAAGTTATTTTGGCCTTATGGCCCACTGTATACTGTTATGTTTATATACGTATTCAGTACCTATATAGTAGCTTAAAAGTTTTTCTTTTTTGTTTTGTTTTTTGTTTTTCTTTCAGTAGTTCTTTTAACCCCTTTTTGGTGATATTTCACATTTTTCGGAAATGGTACCTTCTAAGGGGGGGGTACCGCTAAATCATATTATAATTTGCATTATTTTAAATTTTATATCGGTTTTATTAATTGGAATTAAAGTGCTAAGTTATATAGGGGACTATCGGCTACTGTTTATATTTTACCTTTACTTCCCCTTCCCTGTTTGTTTATTTTTGTTATTTTATGTTAATTTTTCCTCTACATTTTTTGCCATACTACTGGCTTATGTTATATGTTGTTTTATTTTGAATTATCGGATATATATATATATATATATGTTTGTATAATTTCCTTTAATTTTATGTAATCTGCTTTTATTTTTCAGGCAGTTTTTAATTGTTCCATTGTAACTACACCTGACAGGTCAGCACCCCTACTCATACACTTATCTAATCTATTTGTCTATATTTCATTATGGTTGCTGAGTATTTCTGCTATTACTTACAGTGATCCGGATCCATAAAATAGCACAATATATTATTTTTTCATTCTTTTTTAGCCGTTATTATTTTTCACTACAACTTATTCTCTGTATTTCTCTGTGTATGTACTGTATATGTGTATATATGAATGAATACTGGGTTTTCTGAAAAGAAAATTCAAAGTTTTGTGTTTAGAACAACTCAGTTCTATTCTTATTTTTACATAATAATAACTTTATTTACCTTAACTTTATTTTACATAATATAACTTTACTTAATATATAATAATTTTATTTATCATTAAGTCGCTAACGAATAATTTGACCAGTTCCAGAAGGTTCATTTTGCATACCCCAGTTTGGGAAGCGTATACTATAGAATACGAAAATTGTTGTAAACGTGAATCCGTTAGTCTTGGATGTTTATCTCACACTTGCCACTGTTTAAAACAGTGTCAAGTGGGAAATAAACATCCTAACTAAGACTAACAGATTAGTGGGCTAGGAATGTCAATCACTGTTACTCGCAACGATCAGTCGGAAGGGGTATTAGATTGTAGATTTACGGAGTTTTTTTTTTTTTTTTAATTTTCATAATTTTACTTTTGCTAGCATAGTACAACGGTTAATTTTTTTTTCATTTGAGAATTTTACGTTTCCAAGCATAATGGTTTTCCCTCATATACCGTTGTATTAAATGTAAACTGCGATTCACTCTGCGGAAATGTTTTCTGTAATAGGTATATAACACGATACATTAAATCCAATTTGAAAGAATTATGTCAATAGCATTAATATACCCCATAAAATGCATGTATGCCCTTTTTACTTTACTGTTATTTTTTTTATTAATGGCTATTAATGAAGTGAGAATAAAATATTTAAATTGGTATATTGATAACAATGATATATTTAATAGGAATCACATAATAATACAATACACTAAATGCTTCTAAATGTAAGTTTAAATATGCATTTAAACACAAAAGCAAATGATGTACAAAAAAAAAAAAAATAATATATATATATATATATATATATATATAATATTTTTTTAAAATTTTTTTAAATTTTTTAAAGACAGTTAATGATCACTGTCAAGCTGAGCTTCTTCAGAGAGACCTAGATAGACTTCAGGAATGGTCAGAAAAATGGCAGCTGTGCTTTAATCCAACAAAGTGTGAGGTATTACACCTGGGAAACAGTAATCCCAAAAAAACTTATTCACTTGGTGGAGTTCAACTAAACCCAGTACTGGAGGAAAGGGACTTGGGTGTTACGATACGGTCAGACATGAAATTCTCTGAGCAGTGTAAACAGGTTGCAAGGAAGGCCCATGGTGTCCTATCGATGATCTATTGAACTTTTGCAAGTAGAGATAGGGACGTGATAATCCCATTATATAAGGCTTATGTTAGACCACACTTGGAATACTGTGTTCAAGTATGGAGACCACACCTAAAGAAAGACATCGAGCTTCTTGAAAGGGTGCAAAGAAGCGTAACTCGCCTGGTGAGATCGGCAAAAGGACGTCCTTATGAAGAAAGACTTCGAATATGTGGGTTGCAGAGTTTGGAAACTAGACACCTTAGAGGAGATTTGATCGAGGTGTTTAAGGCTCTGAGAGGCATCAGTAAAATGAATGAGGACAAAATTTTCAAGATTATAAATGATGCTAGAACTAGGGGACATAAATTCAAGTTATGGGGGGAAATGTTTAGATTGGACTGCAGGAAGTTTTATTTTAGCCAGTGAGTTATAAATTACTGGAATAAGTTGCCTTCATAGGTGGTAGAGGCCGACAGTTTGGGGAAATTCAAAGGTCATCTGGATAGTACTTTCGGGTAAGGGAAGCGCATAGGATGATAGGTTTAATTTCCTTTTTATTTATTTTTTATTTTATTTTATTATTTTTTTTATTTATTAATTATTATTATTTAGTTATTTATTTTTTGTTTTTATCATTGTTTTGTTCGGATTTTTATTTATTTATTTATTTTATTTTTTTTTTTGTGGCTGGTGCAGCATAAGCCATAGGCTTCCTTGCACCATGCGGCCGTTACTAATACTAATATATATGGCACCTCCTTAGCCAGGTGGGCAGGAGCAGCAGTGTGTAGCACATGCTTCTTGATTAGACCGGGGTTCGAGCCCGTGACCACCAAATACAGAGGATGCAGAAAGGTCAGGGAATGACCACTGCATATCCCCAGAGCAATATGGCCTTAGTTGCTAATGCTCCTAAAAACTAAATAACAACAAAAATATATATTTAAATAGCAAGTATGCAAATTGAATAAATTTCATTAACACAAAGCAACTTACCATATATTCTGACATTTAAGTTGATTTTTATTTTCTTGCTTTGAAAATTTATATTTAGAACTTCTTTCTAATTGTATAGAAATCATCAGTTAGCTGAGACACATCCATATTTTCTGCCTTTATGCAGGAATTTTTCTAATGCAAATTCAAACATTATATGAACTCATTTTGTATTTTAGAACTTAGATATTTTGATGTGCCACAATGGCAAATTTAACACTTGTTTCATAGTGTCATCATATTTGGCTAAACGTTTTACCTCAGACAAAAAGCTTCCATTGTATGTATCTTTCAAACTCTCGATGACCTTGAAATGTGATTGAATATTTTGATAATTTTAGAGTTATTTTGATAAGCCATTCCAAAACTTTATGCCAAAAATTAATTTCTTGTTGTAAATTCTATTCTACATTTTTATCCAAACATTTGTTTGCCATCCATAATTCTTTAACATAACAAACCTCTGTCTGTGACAAACTTTTATTGGATATATTTTGCCAATCCTTTATTCCTTTTATCCATCCAGAATTCTGCCCACTTGATGAGAGCATCCAACAGGGTTCACAGTACAGTGTATCCAATTTTGGGGAATAACACAACCAAAATCTGTTCATTTTGAAGCCCAATTTGTTTGTTTTGTAATAGCTTTCTGAAAATGACCTGTTGCTTTGATTTTTTTGGGAATAGGCCGTTAGGTCTACAAATCCCAGGGGCTCACATCTGGTGAGTATGGCCTTAGTACACTCAGGGTCCTGAACTGGATATCATAATTTTTCTCTTTCTTGGTGATTCCCTTCTACTTTCTCTCTCTCTCTCTCTCTCTCTCTCTCTCTCTCTCTCTCTCTCTCTCTCTCTCTCTCTCTCTCTCAGGGTAATTCAGAAATTTTTTTTTGGCTGGTGCAGCATAAGCCTCAGGCTTTCTTGCACCATGTGGCTAATAATAATAATAAAAGGTCCATGTTGTAAGATGATGTAATTCCTTGACACAACAAGCCTCTGTATGCGATGAAATCTCTTCATATCCGTTGTTATTATGTCTGGATAATTAGCAATGTCACTTGGATATTGTTCACTAACTAAATTTTTTAATAGTTTGAGTTTATTGGTGTTCATTTGGTTTTTTACATCTATATCTAGTTTGTGCTGGAAAAGATGATGTTGCAGATACTGAACCCGATGTTGATGCTGTTATTTCTGATGTTTCTGTTGAAGTGAATGAAAAAATTGGAAGAGCTCATGTTGCTCCCTCCCGGGGGGGGGGGAGAAAACAACTTTGGAATTTTCTTTAATTCTTTTTCTAGTGCTTCTGTGGACTCTTTTTCCTTTTAGTGTAGCTTATATTATTCTTTCTTTTTTTTTTTTTTTTTTCCATTCAAAAAAGAAATTATAAGGCAGCAGACGAATTAGTAAAAGTTTTCTTACATGTTTTGTTTCTAACTTACTTGTCGAATAACAAACTTTATAAAATAACTGCACTTTATGCTCTATCAGTGATAAAATGACAAACTCCAACATTCATTAAACCGTAAAGCTTTCTTATATTTAGCCTGTTGAATAGGTGAGTGGGAGAATAATAAGAAAATATGTTTCGTAGCAGACACTCATCGACGGCATGGAACACCACCTAGACACTGCTAGTTGGAGTGAATGACAATAACACAGTTGATAAGAACCAGACAGGTAATCTCAGCCTTTAATTTCTTATACATCATTGTTGATACCAACCATTACGAATGCATTGTCAGTACAAGTGCAATAAGTCTGTGCAATTCTAATCCATTACTTCTTAGCGATGTTTTCAAAGATTTACATATTTCTTCCGCAATGCATTCATTGAGTTCGATTATGTTAAGAAAAGTTACCACAAATCGACCTTGAAATTCAAATAGTACCGTATTACAATTCTCAACATATTTATAACACTAATGTCATTACTTTCATCGTGAGTTTCTATTTCTTAATTCAGGTTTTAAATTATCCACGAAACGTGATGCTATAGCATTGCATATTATTGAAGTACGTTTTGTTCTTCGCAGTTTGAAGTCCTTACTTACCTTGCTGTCTGAAAAACAAAATTTACAAATGTCACTCAAATGATCAACTACCCTTAATTTCTTATACAGCTATGAAAAATGCTATGCTGCTTTCTGTCTTTGCACCTGTGTCGCCAATTTTCTTGAATGGCAATACTCTCTAATGCTGAAAACTAAAGGGCTCTTCGGCTTTCTTGTGCTTCGTTTGTATTACAGTGCCTTTCGATATCACTTAATTTGGCTGTCAGAGTGGACTGCAATATTTACAAAATCACTTTAAATAATCACCATCTAATTTGCAGATTCAGTTCTTATATTTAGTGTCTTTGAGATCACGAAACTTTCAAAGAAAGGAAGTTGAAGAGTTCTGAGTGATTGGTGCAAATTCATATCATTATTATTATCATCATTAGCCATATGGTACAAGGAAGTTGAAGAGTTCTGAGTGATTGGTGCAAATTCATATCATTATTATTATCATCATTAGCCATATGGTACAAGGAAGCCTGAGGCTTATGCTGCATCAGCCAAAAAAAAAAAAAAAAATTTCCTAATTACCCCGAGAGAGAGAGAGAGAGAGAGAGAGGAGAGAGAGAAGTAGAAGGGAATCACCAAGAAAAAGAAGAATGATGATATCCAGCTCAGGACCCTGGGTGTGCCAAGCCCATACTCACGAGATGTGAGCCCCTGGGGTTAATATATCTTTCTCTGATCTGTAAGTGATCCAGCAACAAATTTTCAATAAAAAAAAATTGCTGCCATCAGAGTAATAAAATTACAAATTGTTCTGTCAAATTGTAACAAAATGCAAAGAATATTAAAAAAAATAATAATAAATAAATAAATACAATAAAACAAATCTACAGCAATGAGTAATATATATATATTATTATTGCAAACTATACGTTTGCTGATCGCCAACATCATGGACCATTCGTAATTTGTGAATGGTCCATTGTGTAAACTTATGAAAACTGGAATAATAAATTCACTTATTACAGAATCACAAAAAAGAAGTTGGCATTGTATTGTGCACATAAAGCAAATCAATGCATACTTCTCTATTCAGAGATGTGCATTCATTGTTCACTGAGTGCAAAAGGGGAAAAAAAAAAGGTGCAGTCAAGAAAAATAACCTTTTGAAATTCATGTTATATCTTTCTATGATGTGTAAATGATCCTTCAACAAATTTTCAATAAAAAAAAAAAAAAAATTGACTGACACCACAGTAATAAAATTACAAATCGTTCTGTCAAATTGCAACAAAATGTATAGATTATAAAGTAAATAAATAAGTAAATCTACAGTAATGAGTAACAAATATTAGTATCAAAACTGGACAACGTTTGACAATCGCCGACATAATGGATCATTCATATTTGTGAATGGTCCACATTCACAAATTATACATTCACAATTTGTGAATGAAAACTGTATAAATTATTGGCCATATAGATGAAAATGGGGATAATAAATTTACTAACATCTTCAGCCTTTCTATTACAGGTTAGAAAACAATGGTGGTAATGAGTAAATTTTTTCGTGTTCTGATAAACTTAAATGTAGAATCACAGAATGGTACATTGTTTGATAAGAGCTGTAGAACTTTTTCTGCCAATAAAGCAAATGAAAATCTATGTGATTGGCTAAATTTTTTTGTTTTGTTTCCCACACTCATTTCCCCAGTTTCTCCTTCAAGTAACATTGCAACAAATTTTCCCACAACAAACGAAAACAGAAAAGATCCATATTAAAGGGTTATAAAATGTATTATTCATGACCAGTGTCTGGGGCCTGTTGGCTGTATAGAAAGAAAGCAATAGACAAGGGCAGAATGTTGTGAAAATGGCAAATGAACCTCAAAACCATAAACTTACCGAAACAATGCTTTGGAGCGACCAAAGTAGAGGCTTTACTCTGCCTGCCATTGATTATTCTGCTGTCTGAACACCATGGAACAAATGCTAATTATGGGAAGGATCCCTCCCAATGCTCTGGTCAGTTTCAGAACGAGAGAATCAAAGGTCCGCTATTCAGATGTGTTTCTCGTTAGTATAGTAATAACTCATTTCCCAGTCCTTGTAGTTTTTCATTTCAGATAAAAAAAAAAAAAAAAAAGCCAAATCTAGTGCGATGGGCATTAAAAACAACAATACTGTCCGTAAATTCACGAACACTAAAATAAAATCAGACTGTGATTATATTTGACTCTGGTTTTGCTGAATATTTCATGACTATCTTTTATTTACTAATATTTCTATAAGTGTGGCATCAGTCTAAATGCTAAACAGTACTCGGGCAGGCAGTCGCTGGGTTGATAGAATTTGTTACATTTCATTTTAAAAAAATTGCTCATTTAGCATTAGCAAAGGCACGTGATGCAAGAAAGCAAGCTTATATAGCATCAGCCAAAAAAAATAATAAATAAATAAATAAAACCCTTATTTCACCCATCCACTCGCTCCAAATGTTTGTCAAGTTCTGCCTTGAATCTGTTTAAGCTATCAACTTCTACAACAACAGATGGAAGTTTGTTCCACCAATCAACCACCCGCTGGCTAAAGGCAAACTTCCACACATCTTTCCTACAACCATCTTTCCTCAATTTGAATGAAATTCGTTAATTGTCTTGAAAAATGAATGTCTTCCAAATTTCATAGCCCCCTTTCAAGCTCAGCCCCAATGCAGCCACAGTGGCATAGTTCTGACACTGTCGCGTTCCAGCTCCAATTGAATAAATAAAATATAAATTTTATTTAACTACATAAGGAGCACAATTATTCAAATAAAAACACACCAACATTACAAAACAAGTTTATAGTGATGCATTCAGTGGGAGCGACCGAGGTTGCTAGGCCATACAGTGGGTATACAAAAGTAATGAATTTTCATAAATTTACAGTGATGAGCCAAAACATTATGACTAGCGAGTTGTTATGCAAATCGAAGCAACTGCAGGTAAACTATGGCACATGCGCGGGTCGGGACATGGTATAAAAACACCTGATATTGCACTCTGTTAATCAGTGTTACTCTTGTTCTTTAGATGGGAAAGGCAGCAGGCTTGAGCAATTTTGACAAAGGCCAATTTGTAATGCCCAGATGACTGGGTCAGAGCATATCCGAAACGGCACTGTCAGTTGTGGTTAGTACCTACCAAAAGTGGTCCAAAGAGGGGGAACCCACGAACTGCTGGCGAGGTGTTGGACGACTACAGCTCATTGATGCTCAATGTGAGAGAAGGCTCTCCTGGATGGTACGTGGCAACAGAAGGACAACTGTGGTGCAACTCGGCAGTAATTGGAATGCTGGTGATGGGAATAATGTGTCATAACACAGTACATCAAACCCTGCTTTAAATGGGGCTGCGTAGCTGCAGGCTGCTCCGAGTGCCCGTGCTAACCACGGTTCACCGATGACAGTGCCTGCAATGGGCATGCGAGCATCGAAATTGGTCCTTGAGTGATTGGAAGAAGGTAGTCTGGCCCGATGAATCGCATTTCCCATTGCACCATGTGGATGGCTGGGTACGTGTGCATTGTTTACCTGGGGAAGTGATGGTGCCTGGATGCACCGTACGACAAAAACAAGCTGATGGCGGCAATGTACTGCTGGGATACCCTGGGTCCAGTCATCCGTGTGCCAGGCACTCTGATGCTACCACCTACCTAAACATCATTGCTGACCAGGTACACCCTTTCATGGCAACAGGCTTTCCCTCTGGCAGTGCCGTCTTTCAGCAGGATAATGTGCCATGCCACACTTCCCGGATTGTGTGAGACTGGTTCAAGGAACATGAGGAAGACCTTCCAGGTATTGCCCTGGCCTCCAAACTCCCCAGACATCAATCCCATAGAGCATCTATGGTTTGTGTTGGAACAGTAACTCCAATCTGTGGCATCTCAACTACGGACCTTACAGGAGTTAAAAGGATCTGCTGGTTACATGTTGGTACCAGATAGCAAAATTCGCATTTAGAAATCTTGTAATGTCCATGCCTTGCTGGGTATGAGCTGTTTTGGCTGCACGTGAAGGACCAACATCATATTAGGTAGATGGCCATAATGTTTTGGCTCATCGGTGTATACACCACCTTGCGTCTGGCCCATACGGAAATTCTTTACACCTTATGTCTCTCCCATATATGTGTGAAAATTAATTAATTTTGATATTTCAAGAGATGTGTAAAAATTGGTCTTGAGACGATTACCCTGGATAAGTGGTTCTGAACCTTTTTTTTTTTTTTGCTCGTGGCCCACTTCTGAGTTTCATTCACCTCTGTGGCCCCCCTCATATATTGTTTAATTATAATAAATGCAATATTTATAATAAATATGTACTTTATTAACTGCACTTTTTATTTATAATATGTATTATATGTTTATAATATAAGGAATATTAATAATAAAAAAGGTGTTTATTAACTACAATCTTTATTTATAATAGAAATTTTACTCATATAATATTTTGTTTATTCATAATATACAGTTATGCTCCTAACAAAAAATATTACAATAATATTGTCCCTTAGTTTAGTGAGATCCTTGCAGATCTCACTAATTTCTTTTTTATATCAGTAATAATTTTATTTTAGAAGTGAACTTTTCATGGCTCACTTAACAGTTTCCATGGTCCCCAATTTTATGACTTTTACCCTTGGTCCCCTCAGAAATACAGTATGGCCCTCATTGAGAACCACTGCCCTAGATAATGGCCAAAATTTTTCCACCTTTATAAATTATACAGACTTCTGTTTTCACATATTATGAATTGAAAAATAAATAAATAAATAAAAAAATAAAAACATTATTTTTGTCTGCATCCTTTGTACTCATTGATAAAATGCTAATAATTTTTTTTAAAACATATTTAAAAAAAAAAAAGTCGTTTCAGGTTTCACAAGAGTCCCGCACGACTTAAATACATTTCAAAATCAGTTTTTAAACTTTAAAGTAAAAACATTTTCTTCTCTCTTTTTTTTCTTTTTGTTTATCTTTTTTTTTTTTTTTCCATTTTTTTTTGTTTAATTAAAATTTTTCTGCAATGCACAGGGCCCAATTGGTCCAATCGGCTTAAGGCCAGCCCTGAAAATATGTATTATAAAATCCAATTAACAGATTAAAAAAGAATGAAATATAATAGCATGTAATTGAGAACTCATTGCTACCAAAATGTAGTACTTGTTTTATTGTAAGTTCTTTCTCTACAGAATTGATACACAGTACATTTAAAAATGCTTACTATGCTATATAACTAAATATAGAAATATAATTAAAAACAGTATTTAAATTTTCAAAAAAAAAAATGTTTTATAGCTGACAAGAAAGTGATTGCTAATCAAGTGGAAAAGCATATTGAAGAAACTCATGAATTAGTAAGTACATTTTTTTACTTCTACAGTATTTTATTGCTGATAGAAATCATATTCAAATATGTAAGAATATTTATTTACTAGCTTTTTTTTTCTATCTGTATGTAGCATAAAATATGAATGTATAAGATTTGCGGTTATTAAAAATAACCAGAAGTTGTCAAAAAAAAATCAACTTAAGCTGAAATTTTTTTTAAGTCAACATATCTTTGATTCAGAAAACCACTGTATAATAGGTGCAACATTCCGATGGAGCTTCAAAGCAATGCTGCAGCCACCACGACTGTAGCATATCACTCACTTCAAGGAACACTCCCAAGTATTCTGGATCTTAAGTTTAAAAAATAATAATAATAAACCCATAGTTACAATTGGAAATTAAATGACTTTAGGAAACCTTGTTTGTAATTCCATAAGCAATTTATATCCTAATGTCAGTCAAATGCGTGCTGCAGTATGATTGGATGGTTCATTGATAATCAAGCTCAGTTCTTAATCACAGCTGACAGCTGTTATTCTTCAGACTACTGTTTTTAAATTTTTTTTTAACTTGAGGCTTAGAATGATGCTTGGAAAAGCATCATTCTAAGCCTCAAGTTATGGCAGTCACAGGAAGGTTTTCCATTTTCCATCAGGAAGGTCTAAATCAATGCACCATGGTGTTGGTGCATTGATTTAGACCATATTGTGCTATATGTATTATGTCTGTACAACTTCGTGTTCACTGGCCAATTTCAAATAGTTGTGCAAGCTGAAAAACCCAGAATAACTCAGTGGCGGGGGGGGGGGGAACTACTCTCTCATCTTGAGATTGGCCAAGTCCCAATTGATGAAGCTTTCAGAAATTCCTCTCATATACAAGAATTGAACTCGTATCTCTTCAAACAAGTGACAAGCAGAGAAACCACTATACTGTCACGGTGGATTTCCAAGGTTAGTGATGTGCTACAGTTACCTTGCCTGCGGTTGTGAATTGCACACATAAAAAAGTTGATGAAGCAAAAAGTTTAACAAAAAACATCTTTATATGATGTGTACAATTTGAAATAATAGTAATTGCACATACATCATGGAGTTTGGATAACACACTTTTCAGGAATCTGTGACATTTGGCATTTCCTCATCTTATGTAACACTTCATGAGGCATAAAGTAATTTCTAAATTATTGATTTTTATATGTGTGTATATGTTGAGATGCAGATTACTGTGGCTAGTCAAGTATGTCAGTAATGGACATTTTCAAAATCAAAGAAGTATGGGTTCACATTAAGTAAGCAGATTATGTTAAGTTTCTATATATAAATCAAAATTTATGTTAAAAACTTAAAATAATTTGTAATATTAGTGTGTCCATCTTGTTCTCAGTTCTTTATAGATTATTGTATATTTAGTTGATATTTTTTGTTTTGCAGTGTTTTTTAGTACAGATTCAGGTAACACTTGGATTTCTCAACTTCTATAGCATTCACATTTTTGCTATACAGTAGTTCCTTTGTTTTAATCAGAAGTGCAGTTGGTGGCACTGGTAATCACATAAAACTAGTGTTACTAATACTTTCATAAAAAGTGCAAATATAGGTAAAATTGAAAACAAGCTACTTAAACTACTTTTTGGCAACAGTGAGAATGATGAAAATGAGGACTTAATGGCTCTGAATAAAATTGCATTTTTAAATTGTTTGTCAATAAGACAATGTCAAATAGTTGTTATTCATTTAGTATTAAGGGAAGTGATAAACAAAATCTCTGATTTTAGAAAATACATCAGAATAAATATTCCAGTCATTTACTATTAGAAAAAGATTTTGGATCAAATAGTTTTGTACACTCTACCCATTTCTTTATGATGAAATATACAAAATCAAGCACTGTCCACTATGCCCTTAAACCACATTTTGTAATACCAACTTATATATTGAACAGATCGGTACATTTTCTGACTTTCCCCAAAACTAAGGGTCAACTTACACTCAAAGTCGACTTGTACTTGGGTATCTACAGTAAAGTGTAAAAGATAAATTAATAAGAATACATAAAACAGAAAATAGATAAATAATTAGACAGACATTGGAAGGTGCTAAGCAGTCACATCTGAATGTGCTGTTGTAATATAATATAAATTAACAATAATTATGTAGAATGACAAATATGTTACAAATATAACCAAAACTGATAGTGCAGATACAAAAAACAGTTGGGGTGAAGCAGAATACTTAAAGGTGTGTGTATGACCCTCCCTTCCTCCTGTTGAATAATTAAGGAACACTCTCATTCAATTCACATGTTTACTTTGTCTCCATTATTAAACTCTACCTTCCATATTCATTTTATCTTACATATAATGTGTATATCCCTTATTTAGCTTTCTCTTATTATTATTATTATTACTTCCTCTTCATTCCAGATCTTTTAAATGAAACTACAGTAAAAATGAGAATAGATTAGGGGTGTGTTTTTAAATATACAATTCTGTTACAAACAGTATACATTCAACTAAAAAAAACAAACGATCCATATAATTGCATAACATCTAATGAAAATTTGCCAATACACAATGCTCTCTGTAACTTAATAGATGCCCTCTAAATAAATGTGACTCAGTTTACATTTGTATATTTAAATTATTTCTCTTTTTTTTTTTTTTTTTTCTTTTTTTTTTTTTAAGTTCTTTTGACATAACATTACATAATACTTATCATTCATAAACCTGTCATTCATCATATCTATTATACATAATATATACAGTAAAACCTTGCTTATTTGGATCATCTGTAATTCAGACCGCTTTCTTTTTTATGTAGAAAAAAGAAGGCAACCTGAAAAAAGAATGTAGAAAAAAGAAGGCAGTCTGAATTACAGATGCCTTCTTTTTTATGTATGCATTCTGTTTGTGCAGGGCAGATTTTTCACAAACAAGAATTTAATGGCACAGTTTTGAACTTTTTATCAGGATGATTTCATGCTTTGTGGCATACTATGGCCATAGTTGCCGATGTGCCTAATAAATCTCCAGAGAAACAACAAACAAACAAAAGATTTCACACTTTGTAAAAGAAGTAAAATCAATCAGAAGGAAAAGTTATAAATGAAAATGGCAACATTAAGGCATTGTTTGATAATACATTTGCATATCCTTTTTGCTGAAATTTTTCAAACAGTGATGGCAATATCAAATGCCCTTTCTTACTATTCAGCATTATATAATTCTTACAAGTAGTAGTGTCATATGATGCAAGAAAGCAAACTTATAAAGCATCAGCCAAAAAAAAAAAAAAACCTACCACATCACTTGTCCATCCCCTCCAATAATTTGTCTAGTTCTTCCTTTAATTTATTCAAACTGCTCACTTCCACAACAGATGGAAGTTTTTTCAACAATCATCCACCTGTTGGATGAATGTAAACCTCCGCACATCAATCCTGAAGCCATCTTTCCTCATTTTGAATTAATGCCCCTTCGTGTGTAGTCTGAGCAAGAGGAAGAATGCCATTAGTATTGAGCTTGCTCAATCCATTCAAAACCTTAAACACCTCAGTCAGATCACCTTGCAGGTTTCCAGATGCTGCAGTTTGCAGAACTGAATCCTTTCTTTGTAAGACCACCCTTTCATTCCTTTCACCAATCTCTTTGCTCTTCTTTCCACTTGTTCCATCAATCAGCATCCTTTCTAAAATGAGGCCTCCAGGTTTGTATGCAGTACTGAGGATGTGGCCTAACCATTGCCTTATACAATGGGATAATCACTTCCTTATTACTGCTAGCAAAGTTCCTGTATATTATAGACAAACACCATGAACTGTCCTGGCAGCTTGTCTATACTGCCTAGAAAACTTCATATCTGACGGCACAATTACTCACAGGTCTTTTTCATTTTCCACTATCCTGAGTGTAATACCACACAGTTTGTAGGTAATCTGGGATTATTGCTACCCATATGCGCAGTAAAAATTTGCCAATATTGAACTTCAACTGCCTAATTTTTTTTTAGATCTTGTTTCAGTAGGTTAACCTGATTACTGTCATTACAACGAATGGAGGGGTGAAGTGGAAGGGGTTTTTTTTTTTTTTTTTTTTGGCTGATGCTGCATAAGCTTGCTTTCTTGCATCATATGCCTCTGCTAATGCTAATTAACCACCCTGCCAACCTTTGTATCATCTGCAAATTAAGATATTAAGCCTGATATACCTTCATCAGTATCATTAAGCCATCAGTTTTCTGATCCACCTAATATTGCCTCGATAGCATCAGCAAATTTTCTTGCACTCTTTCTATTTAAGTGTATACCATCCTTGTAAAAAGTCTCCTCTGTTAACAAACACAGGCCATGCTGTGAAAAATTCTACCTCATGAGCCTTGCAAAGTCTCTCCAGGGCTAAATTGATTGATAAGGCTCTCAACATGTACTCCTTCCTATTGCATCTGGGCAGGATTGCAGACACGTTCAAATTTAATCCTAACTCTCTGCTTTTTTCCCAACATTGTATTGTACTTGTTAAGTGTACTTGTTTCAATTATCCACCAAGGTATGGGACTGAGACCATGACAAATAATAGAATATGTACATTAAAACCATTATACATGTAATAAACTGGGTCATCTAACTTGTTTATTTTATTACATAATACATAACCTAATGAAATTTAATTAAACTTTAATTATTATTTATTTTTTTAACAGGTCATCAAAAAATCATAGTACAGATATCTACATACAGTACACACCTATTTTTAATATTTTGACTTACATTGGTCTTGTAACATCATAAAAAATTTAAAATAAAACAAATATTACATACATACAACTTTGTTGTAATGTCATTAAAGAAATTTAAAGGAAACCTTTCATAACATTGCCTCCCAAAAGGGTGGCAATGTTACGAAATTGAGTGGTTTGTACCTCAAACCACTCAATTTCGGAAATGCACAAGGCATAATTTCTTATGGGTTTAGGTAATTAACTATATAATATCGGTGTAGATACACCATAGTTTACCCATAAATTTGAACTACGTATGTAGTGTAAAAGGCATCGTTTAATAGTATCTCAATTGTGGGTGCCTTTTACACTACATGCGTAGTTCAAATTTATGGGTAAACTATGGTGTATCTACACCGATATTATATAGTTAAACTTAGTTTCAGCTTTACAGTGGCTAATTATGTTTGTTGTTCCATCAGCAGCAGATTTTTCTTCTTCAGTTTCAGAATCATCCGAAATTGTCATCACTCTTTGCACAACTTCATTGTTTAAAATTTCACATCCAATATCCATTTTGTCCATATCCAGGCAATCATTTACTTCCTCCATCGAAATATTTTTAGAACCAGGAACATCCAAGCATAACTGCAAAATTTTACTTTCTTTTGGAATGGTTTCTGTATCAGTTCAATATATTTCTGGCCACAACTTATTCCATCTTCTTTTTATTGCTTGAACTGGAACATCATTCCAGGCATCAGCAACATTGAAAATTGCATCTTTTATAGTGTAGCTTTTCCAAAACTATCTAATCTAATTTATTTTCTGCCGAAACAAGTTTTTGAACGAATATTTTGCGATAACGATGTTTCATACTCTCAATCATGCTTTGGTCCCTCGGTTGAATGAGAGATTTCGTGTTTGCTGGCAGAAAGTGGCATGATATTTTGCTATCATTGCTTTTTAAATCACATACATGTATGAGATGAATAGGCGCATTGTCCATCAGTAGCATTGCCTGTTGTGGTAAACTTTTGATGCCAAATGTGATCTTGCACATGGTACAAATATTTTATGAAACCAATCATGAAATATATCTTGGCTCATCCACACATTGTTTTGTGAGAAATATTTAACTGACAAAGCATTTAAATTAATATTTTTAAATGATCTAGGCTTTTTTGGTTCTTCTATAACAACCAAAGGCAATTTGGCTACTGCTGGCATTAGCACATACCATTATAGTGATGCGATCTTTTTGCATCTTATATCCCGGTGCCATATGTTCAATCATTGAGGCCAGTGTAGTGCCTTCCAATTAAGGCCATTCTCATCGCAGTTGTATATTTGGTCTTTAACCAAACTTCAATCAGCTATTTCCTTCTGTAGTTTTTCCCAATAAACAGAAATTGCTTCATTAGCTGCACTTAGCTTCTCACCGTGGATCGACAACTGTTGAATACCATGGTGAAACTTAAATTTGTCCAACCATCCAATGAAAGATCTCCTCCTACTTTTTGAATGAAAGATCTCCTCCTACTTTTTTATTGATTTCATTGGCTTTTTCGATTAATATATGTCCCGACAGTGGAATTCCTTGGCTGTTTTTGAACAAACCATTGAAACCTTGCAGTGTCCAATTGTTCATTTTTAGCAAGCTTCATTGTTTTAAGACTTTTAACCTTACTGTCAGTGGTTTCCATTTTCAACGCGTGGTTTTCAATTTTGTTTGCATCAAGCTTTATATCATTTACTGTTTTCTTCCTATTCCATAAACTAATGCTATACTTGTAGCACTTTCACCTTTTCTTAGACGATTGATTGTTTCAATTTTTTGTCATAATCCCAATGCTACTTTTTACGTTTCTCTGTCATTTCAATGAGTTTACAAAATAAAAATTATTAAAATGTGAAATGAGAGGTTGAAGTACAATTGTATACAGTAAGTTGTATACAAAGACTGAGTGATACATTGCACCAATATCACAATGCAATACAGCGTAGTGGGGTTAAGTGATGGTAAATAAGGTGACCGACAATTGAAGTTCTACTGTATGTCCTCAGAGCTTTTACTCTTAATATCATTCATGCCTATGTGTACAACAATATCACCTTTTGTGCCCTTAAAGATATCTACTCTACAACGTAATATACTTTTGGTCCTGGTAGACATATCCTGGTTCTATTCCACCTATCCTTTTTGCACAACATATTTCCCGTTTTCCTGATAATAGAATTACCAACAATAATTACCTCCTGTGAGACTAGTGCATTCTGCCTTGAGGTTTGCCACTGTTTTGTCTGACGCATAAATGAGGGATCTGGCATTGATTTGGGCAGCTGAGAACTTGATGGTCTCCCCATTTTAATTCCTTCAAAAGCATCCCTCTCATTCTTCAAGCTCTCATAAACTCCCATCAGAATGCAAAGTTTGTGCCTAATTTCCTCACTCTTTACACTAAACACACACACACACACACACACACACACACACACACACACACACACACACACACACACACACACACACACACACACACACACACACACACACAAACAAAGATATCCTCCCTTGTCTACATTATGTCCCATTAAGATAATATGCAAACATCTTTCAAGTAGCACATTTTGTCAGGCCATGATTCATAGGAAAACCCCCTTCAGTTCTCCCCAAGTCACAGCACTCCCACTTCTTTGAGCCCATTGCTTTGCTGCTCTAATCTGAGGCAAGATTTTTGTTTAAATTCAATTTAACTTGAGAATAACAACTCTACTGATAGAAACCTAAGTGTATAATACATATTATTCTATCAAGTTTACGTTATATGTATTATGTTATTAAGTTTATGTTATATGTATTACGCTATGAAGTTTACATTATATGTATTACGCTATCAAGTTTACATTATATGTATTACGCTATACCATTACATTCATAGTTTTAAATTAGTTATAGCCTTACTAGAATAAAGTTTCTTAGCTAAAATAAAAAAAAAATATGTGCCAAACTATGTGATTAGAACCTATGTGCTGCACTACTAGATATGTGATACTATATTCGTGCCAAATCACTAATACAGAAGCTCTGTAAATATTAATGCCATTTTTTATATACTATATGCAGTGCCGTCATGAGATATTTTTGCACCCTAGGCAAATCAAGCATTTGGTGCCCTTTTTAAATTAAAAGTAAATAATCCCCACGACGGCCCAGCACCCCTACCAGAATGGCACCCTAGGTATTTGCCTGGATGCCTACCATACCACGATGACACTGACTATGTGATAAAGTTAAGTTATTAAAATACATTTGTATTGCTATAAATTATAGTTTATATGCCTCTTGTGATACTGATTACACTGCTACAAAACTACATAGCAACATCCAAGTATTGCCTATATCAGTACTCTGTACCACAATGTCATAAATGGTTTGTACTGAAGGAAGCAATTGAAGATTGGTTTTTTTTTTTTTTTTTTTTATAACAGTTCTGAAGGTGAGCTGGATGCAAAAAAAATAAAAACAAAGACCAGTATTAAAATTATTACGTAAAAAGTGCTATTTACAAACTTGGCTTGAAGTTGGAATGAAGTAAAGCAGAGCATAAGTACATTAAAAAAAAAAGGCTATTAAATGATGAAGATATTCTTATTGGTTTAGGTGGCAACAAAGAGATGAGTGTTAAAATGTGTTGTGCACACAGAAGAGAAAAGGATATTAGTCTGGTTTAAGAACATGACTAGAAGAAGCTGAACATGAGGCTGAATATCATGTGGTACAGAAAATGAAGAAAAGCAAGAGCAGGTCAAGGGATAAAGTTTGTAGGGGAAGTGGAGAACTGATGAAGAAAAAAAAAGAAAATTAACTTTGACAAATGCAGGGAACTGCATTTGGGTAGCAGTAATCCTGGAATACTATACCATTTGAGGGACATTGAACTCATGGTAGTTGAAAAAGAAAGCGGCCCGAGGGTAATTGTATGAAGAGGTAAAGTATGAAAAGTTCTCTGAGCAGTGCAACCATAATTATAAGGATTAATTTGTGTCCATTTCTCTTTCAATGAAATCACTAGTTTAGTTGAAGAAGTGAGCTGTATACCCTGCACTGGCATTCCAGTTCATCTCAAAGGTATTTGATCGAATTCAGGTTGCACTCTGGAAGGGATGTCCAATTACTTTTTGGGGAGAGTAATCTATATCTGTCTGTCACAATTAGTGACCTGCAGAACAGCTCATCGGTGATATAAAGGAACTTTGCCAGTAGGGACAAAGAGGTGATTATCCCATTGTATAAAGTAATAGTTAGGAGTACTGTGTACAAGTTTTGATACTTCATTTTAGGTAGGACATGGATCTGTTAGAAAGGAATGAAGAGAAAAGCAACAAGATAATTGAGGGCACAAGAGGATATTCTTACCAAGAAAGAATGATATTTTGTTTGTAGTCTCTGAAAACTAAGAATTTGCGTGGTGGCTTAATTGAAGTGAAATAAGACTTTAAAAGATTAAGTAAACACTGTGCTGATGGCATATTCAAGGGGACATAAATTTAAATTGGAAAAGGATGGTTGCAGATTAGATGTATTGAAATGTGCATTCATCTAGAAAGCAATTGATATTTGGAATAAACTTCCACTTAGTGTTCTGGATGTGAATAGTTTTAATAAATGTAAAGGTTTGGGGCAAATTATTAGAGGGAATAGACAAATGAAATGGCATTGAGAGCATTGTAGTCTACAAGAAGAACTCTCCTCACCAGGCCCTCCCCTATTTTTTATAACTATTAAATGACACCCACACACCTTCAGAATCCTATGCCCACAGGGTCCTGGCCCAAGACAGTTTATCTCAAAGATGCTTGATTAAATTCAAGTTGGACTTTGTGAAGGATGTTAAAATACATTTTGGGTGTGTAGTGTACATATATCTGTTTGTCAGGTGCCTCCGTAGCCAGGTGGGCAGGAGCAGCAGTGCATAGCACACACTTCTTGATTAGACTGGGGTTCGAGCCCTTGACCACGAAATATGGAGGATGCGGAAAGGTCAGGGAATGACCACCGCATATCCCCGGAGCAATATGGCCTTAGTTGCTAATGCTCCTAAAAACCAAATAACAATATCTGTTTGTCATTATGACGAGTTGCCCATTTTTTGCCTTTTTTTTTTTTTTTTTTTTTTTTTTAACTTTTAAATAGCAATCAAGGCTCAGTCCTCTTTCCCCCCCCCCCACCATACAGGGTCCAGGCCCAGGGCACTAAATCCACTTCCCATATTACCATTGACCACTATCTCATATAACTTAAAATACATATCCTCTAGTTTGCCACCTAAAGGGAAAAAAATAATTATCCAAGATATCTCCAGTATTTATTTACTCTCTTACCCTTTTAAATTTCTAAAAATATCAGTCATTTACAACATGGGTAATTTATTTCTATATATGATAACCTGAAAAACTGGAGTTTCTCCTTGTAAGAATACCTCTTTAAAGGACCTCTTTCCAGTATATCTACATTCATCCTGATATGGGTTTCCAGTTTTGTATAATAGTTAACATGTGACTTAACAAATATTTAAATAAGTGGTTAACTTTGGTATTACTGGCTGTATTAGATTTCCATAATGTGGGATCACAACTAGCAGCTATAATATGTTTATGTAAAATCAATTAATTTTAAATGTAAGTAACATTACTTAACATTCATGTGAGTTGGGCTGCATATTTATCCCTATGGTTGGGAAAGCTTTTGATACTGTGGCACATGGAAGACTACTGTACAAATTGGAGCAGTATGGCATTAAGGGCAAGTTGCTACAATGGATGAAAGGATGGTTGAGTGGGAGAAGACAGAGTGGTTATCAATGGACACTGCACTTCGTGGACTAATGTTATTAGTGGAGTCCCCCAGGGTTATGTCGCTTCTTGTTCCCATTATTGTACTTTGGTGGCAACCATTTTGTGGAGATTTCTTTTTTATTTTTTTTTTTTACAAGCAGATCTCACTGAAGTTGTCAGCATGGATAAATCTCATGCATCATCCATTGTCTTCAAACTGAGAATAATGTTTAACTTTTGCACCAGTTGAATCATGTTTTAGCTTTTTTCTTTTCAAACACACAATTATCAGTTGCTGTTGCAGGCTGCTCAGATGTCATAATTAAACAGAGTGTAGTTTCACACTTTCGTATAAACTTTATTAGAAAAATTATATTAATCTCATTAATAATAAATGTATTAAAATATCCGAAAATATTTTTAGATTTTATATATATTTTTTATTTTTTGAAATTTTTTTTCCTTTTGATATATTTGATTCTAAAAGGAAAATTATGATTTTGTGCTTAGTGCAGCCCCCATTTTTGCATTAAATATTCATTGATTGCAGTGACCTATGTTGGGTTGATTCACCATATGACTCATCCTGATTTAATGGGTACTGCAACTCACTGGCACCCACACACATTAGAACATGTTTGATGTCTTCATCATAATCAGTTCCCCTCACAATGTTCAGAAAATAAAATAGCATAAGAGAATTTCCATCTTTTGTATTGTGCAGCAATGAATAAGTAGAGATATTCTCCCTCTTTAGTCTTTATCTTCCATGTATTTCTGTCACCTGCCTCTTCTTTCTTTGCTGCTAATATCTGCAGTGACTCACATATGCATAAGAATATCTATCGCTGCACTGCTACTTGGGGAAGGTTCCCACTTGACCATGTTTTGGGCCATAAAAAAAAAGAAAATAAAATAAAACCTCTTGATTGTATTTCAGAGCATCAGCAGCTGTCACCAGCACAGACTCTGACCCATTCAAATTATAGATATCACACTACATCTGGAAATTGACATAAAACAGGAAAAGAAGCGAATATGGGAATACCTCATGAAGCATTGGCTGCCAAAATGGGACCAGAAGGATAAAGGAAGTATTACCCTGAAATTATACTACAGGTCAGATTTGCTGACCCTAAGATTTTATTATGGTTTACTGCTGCTGGCTGGCCATGGAAGTGAATGCAAAATTGACCAAACTTGATCTCAGCCCTGTGGAAAAGTCTTATTTAGTGATATTGAGGACTGGGCGCATTTTGTCTATACCTGTTCCCTCTATGAGATGTACTGGAGACAAATGATTGCCTGCCTTAACAGCCTTCCTATCAGAAATAAAACCATCTTTATCCAAATGTGAATGCTGCTCTCCCAATAAATTCCCAAGATACCAAAACCCACAATACAAACAGCACTACTGACACCCTACCTCCTTTTGGGCTACATTTCAGACTTAAATCTCCCCCCCCCCAACCCAAGGTGTATTTCTAAAAAAAAAAATAGTACCGGAACACTCTTCTCCAAAAGACTATATGATAATGCCACATCAACTGTACAGTAACTGAACCAGACTTCAGACTCACAGTTCATAGAACAACCAGTTCTAGCATTCGGGAATAGACAAAAACAGAATTACATATGTTAATGAAGAAATTTACGATATCAGGTTTTTTTTTTTTTTTTTAATGATAATTACAAATGGTGAATCAAAATGCAGCGTTTGCACACATCACAGTATATCTCGTTCATTGCATCTCTTTATCTAACACATTGTACTTTAGTAAGAAACATTCAAGTTTCATTGCGAAATTTATATTTTTGTTTTTAAATAATTTTTTAAAGAAATCTATTAATTTTAAAGATTACTATTAATATATATTTTTAGTAGCAATGGGTAAAATAGATATTTCTCCCTCCCCTTTGATTATGCCATTGTTTCATAATATTAGGTGTATAAATTTAATGATCTTCTCTTATGAAATTTATAAAAAAGTACTGGAATGTTGTTCCGGTGCATTCCAGCCCGAATACACCACTGCCCCCCCCCTTCTCATTTGGATTGGTTTCTGTGGCCATGAGGCAACGGAAACCAATCCAAATGCCTCACATATGTGACTTGGACAGTTCTTTCCCCTTCTGGCTTGCCTGCAGGCTTTATTGACTAACTATATGCCTGTTGACATCCTTCTCTGAAGTGTGGAATTACTTTCTTCACATAATACTTGCACTACTGACCACTCTTGAATTCATGAAACCCTTCGTCCTCCCAAAAGGCTGATTGTATCAAAATAAAAAGGTGTAAATAGAAATGTTCCCTATCCTGATTAATGTACAAATATGTTATTCATCAGGAGATACAGCATATAATCTTCACACACACACACGCTCACGCGACCTCTAACTTGAACACTTTCACTCATCAGCAGTCACTCTTTCATGCATTCTCTTAATACTATTTTGTGCGTGCGTGTGTGCGCACACGCGCACGCGCACACACGCACGCACAAAATAGTATTAAGAGAATGCATGAAAGAGTGACTGCTGATGAGTGAAAGTGTTCAAGTTAGAGGTATGAATGTGTGAATGAAAAATCTTTTTCTGAGACCAAATCAGCTCTTAGGTGCAGAAGCATCAAGCTGGCATGGAAAGAACATGGCTAAATACTCAAACATTACAAGGCCCAGCTTGACCCCAGCATTCCTGTTTTCTTTTAGTCCTCATCTCTGTTCATGTTGACGCATAATTCTCTTCCAATCTTTTCTCATTAATTACAGAATAAATTGTTAGTGCCTGGTTGCTGGTGAAGGAACCAGTTGTGAATGTGTGTGTTTTTTTTACTGTCAAATAATAAAGCACACTCACATCAAAACATAATCAAATATTATATCAGTTCCTTAGTGTAAAAAATAAGAGGAGGAAAAAAACTTTTCAGATAATCTAATCAAAATTTTAGATAGCTGGTATTCTAATAACTGGAATTCTGTTGTGTCTTTCTGTATTTTTCAAAAATTATTAATTCTAATTAATTAACCAAAATGGACATGATGTGTGTTTAAAAAACTCTAATGAGTTTTAAATTTTTCTTGCCAAAAATGTAGCATCGAATAATGCAGTAGCTTACGGAGAAAAAATGAATGGCAGTCAGATGGAAGTAAAATAATTTTAATAGTAGTTAGCACTTCAAGGGTCAAATATAGAGTCAAAATAGAGTCAAATATAGTAAATATAGAGTTTTTTATCAAATGTTTTTCTCTTGGTCACTTGGGGTGTTTCAAACACCCTAAACACTCCAAGAAATTGCTCAAGAAAGTTTGGCAGTGGCGAGTGCAGAATTGTGTATCAGCCCAAAATTAGTTCTTGTTTTTTTTTTTTATTATTATTTGTTTATTTTTATTATTTTTTTTATTATATTTTTTTTTTGGTTAGTAATGTTTATAAATATTGGTAATGGCAGTAAGAGAAAAAACATTTGATAAAAACTATATTTACTATTGTGTTATTTTTTTAAGAATAAAAATATATAATTATAAAGAGAGCACTTAGTATAAGAAATTAAAAAATATAGAAAAAACTATTTACACTAAAATTTATTTTATTTTTGTAATATAAATTTGTTTGTGTCACCAGAAAAAAAATATCAAGGACAAATTTCCACACAAGGTGACTGCATTATATACATGCTACTAAAAATGGAATATGTAGAGAAATGGGTGTTATTTAAGACCATTTTTTTTTTTTTAAGTTTCTTTTTTTTTAAACTTA
This sequence comes from Mastigoproctus giganteus, assembly GCF_048544385.1. Taxonomy (NCBI): domain Eukaryota; kingdom Metazoa; phylum Arthropoda; class Arachnida; order Uropygi; family Thelyphonidae; genus Mastigoproctus; species Mastigoproctus giganteus. The sequence continues at coordinate 77,642,467 of NC_143582.1, forward strand.
ACTACTGCATTTATTATAAGTTACTTATCTGTATGGTATACTGATGAAAAATTTATTACTGTACTTTATTATCCTGTTTGTCACACAGGCTGATTCTCAACCTGCAAAAAAAATGCTTGTGTGACCAATTAAGTTATAAAGTAATTTTTTAATAAAACACTATTATGGCTATGAAAATCATATTTCAGAATTTAACTACATTAATTTTTTAACCGGGATAAAAAAAAAGAATGAAAAATATTTATATGAGGTCATTTTATAAGCTTTTAACATAGGGGCATAAGCTTTTAACATCAGAAACCCCCAGGTAATCATGCATGATATGAAAAAGTAGGTCTGATGTGGGGTTTAAAGAAGTTAAAATTAATTAATTTTACTAGAATTGTTAATTAAATTTCTGTTTTTTATCATTTTAGTTAGAACAAATGGATCTAGAAGTCAAAGGAATGCCACCAAACATTCGTCCTAAATACCAGAATAGAGTGAAGGTGTATACAGCAGAACTTTCACAACTCAACAAAGAACTTGTGAGTATTTTAATGATATGTTAATGAAGAAATTTACGATATCAGGTTTTTTTTTTTTTTTTTTTTAATGATAATTACAAAAACAGAAAGTTACTGAAACCTGTAATATTCTTGTGTCATGTTTGGGTTGTGAGTTCAGAAGACAGATGGCACTCGTTGACATTGTGTTTGAATTTCTGCGGATTGTTATATTCAGTAAATAATAAAGAGAAAGGTGAGATAAATGATGAAGAAGAAAAGTTAGTTCAGTGAGTTTGGAGTTTATCTATGAATGTATGTCAGCTTGAGTGAGGAAATAAAAGTACACAGTTACTTGTGCCATTTACCCTCGTTTGACTCTTCAGTGATACCCAAAAATATGGAAACATTCTTGCATTCTCTGTTTTGTATTTGTAAACTCCTGTGTGGCCGCCCCAGAGTGTAAACATAAAATTTATTCTGTTGGGAATGACCACAGCTGAATGGTTGATGTCAAAGTACAGAGTTACCCATGCCACATGTTTGCATTCATATGATATCACAGAATATGGTAATATTCTTCCACTAATTATCTGTAAACTTCTCTGGCCCTCTGTTGCCGTGTGGAATATAAACAAAAAATTTGTTTACATTGATTAACTGATACACTTGTTTAGCCTAGCTTATAGACCCATGTTTAGACTGGCTTATAGGTTTTGTCTTCAATTACAGATTCAGAAGAATATTATCCATGGGTATATCTGTAGAAAAGACATGCAGAAACTGAATATCTGTGTGATAGAGAATTGAGCGAGTATGTTAAGAGAGGAATCATTAATTAACCTGCTCTGTTTTTTGATTAAAATATAGGAATTTAACAGATGTAGATTTTAATTTGGACAGAACTAGCAACTGTTCAGAAGAAAGACAACCCAGAAGCAAAAGAGAGAGCACAGTTTTTTAGTTGTAGAGGAAATAATATTTGTGATATGCTTATGCCAAGAAAGGTTACAAGTCAAGTTTATCCCCAGCAACAATGTGTTTTTTGCCTTGTGTTTGTGAGAAACAAAACAGGACTGAATTTTACAAAGTGTTGGATTTAAATAAGTTTTCTTCTCCCACTCTGGGGAATTGCCTAAAGGTTAGTATTTAAGGAGTTATTGGTGAATATTTAAGAAGTAGTAGCTGTTTGTGTTGAGTAGAATTTGTCAAATGTGAAGGCAGAATGGAGTATACAGTAAGTCCTCGACTTATGTAAGCCCAAGTTACGTAAATTTTATTATTTTTTTCCTTTTGGGATGGTAAAATTTAAAACAGTGAATAAAGATAATAATAATAAGCAATCAATAACGACAAACACAGCATGCACAAATTGGACAAGTGAGATACAGATTTTTTTATATGACTTAAGATTTCAGTGAAGGGGACACACATTTCACCATAATAACATAAAATCCCACAAAATTCCAGCTATCAGTATTATCGCAAATGCAATAAGATTGGGTTTACTCCCTGTTTATAATTAGGTGCACTAACAGAAAAGCCCAATAACCCAGAAAGTGAAAATTGTTTTATGGTAGTGAGCTTGCATGAGGTGATAATAGTGTTTCCACCTTAATCCTGTGAAGTTCTTTACAGAAAATTTCATTTTGACCATTATTATGGTGCCCACTAATATAATAAGTGACAGCAGTACTAGTAAATTTACCAAGAAAGGGAAAGTGATCGATTTGGATCAGAAAATTAAAATAATAAGGATGTATGAAAATAGTCAATCATTAAAAAAGTATCGCACAGAATTTTAGATTTGTGAGCGTCAACAGTGAACACAATAATAAAGGACCAAGATAGAATATGAGAAGGGATCGGTACCAATGAAGTCAACTATAATAACGAAGGCTACGAAATACATATCAGTTTTTACTGTACAATAACATGCATTCTTTCTACCGTTTATGTTTTCTTTTGTTATGTGCCACTCTGGCTACTTCACTGCTGTCACCAGATAAAGTGGTTAATTGAACTAATTAAAAATACAGTAGAACCCAGATAAGAAGTTTTCCAAGGGATTGGAGATTTAGAATCTCTTACAAGAGAAAATGACCTAAGGGTACGAAATATTAATTACACAAATAAAAATGAAAAGATACACATACATAAGTTACAGATGATTTTTAAGTACTATTTCAGGATTTATAAATATTTTACTATGGGAAACATTTTTAAACTGACAATTTCTAATTGCTTAACATTCTGTTCATAAAACTCAGTGCCTTCACAATGAGTTGCCCTGATTATTATTATATATATTATTTCTCCCTGATTGGGGATTCTACCTCGTGACGGGTATTGCTACCAAGTACACAGGGTGGTTGTTGTTATATCTGGTGTTACTGTCGGTCGAGGAACTCTCTGACTATCCTACAGGTGTTCAGAATTGCAACTTTCTGGAGTTCCTTGTAGGTGTTCGCTGGGAGACCTATTGCTGCTAGGCTGTTATGTAGGGTCTTTGGCACCATACTGGTTGTTGACACGATGACCGGGATGCTCATAACTTGTTGCATATGCCGCATCTCTTTGATCTCCTGTCTTAGGTTTGTGTACTTTCTGATTTTTTTTCCCCATGGGTTTTCTCAAAGTTGCCAGTGTTGGGTACCGCTGTCAGTCAAATAGGTAGCCTTTTCCTTCTTGTCCACAAGGGTTATGTCCGGTCTGTTGTGCGGGATTGTATTATCCGTTATTATAGCACAGTCCCAGTACAGCTTGTGGGTTGGGGTCTCTAGTACTGCCTGGGGTTTGTACTTGTAGTACTGTACACTTTTTTTCAATCAACTGGCATTTTCTTGCTATTTTCTAGTACTGCCTGGGGTTTGTACTTGTAGTACTGTACACTTTTTTCGATCAACTGGTATTTTCTTGCTAGCTTCTGATGTATTATCCTAGCTACTTGGCCATGTCTATGATTGTACTCAGTCTGGGTGATCACCTTGCATCCCGCAGTGATGTGTTCGATCATTTCTGAGGCCAGGTGTCATCATTGACATATGTCATCGGACACTGGGCTCCTTGGCAATGTATTTTCTATAGTTTCTGGTTCTATAGTTGATTATGTGGTCTTGTATGGCAAGCACGAATCCTTCAGTCTCGGGGAAGAGTGTCCCCGCTCTTGAGTCATGCATTGGAAGCAGTTTTATATATGTGATCTTTATGGTGATCATTGTAGTGTCTGCCATGGAGTGTCTTCTCTGGCCATCTTTCTAGCTTTGTTTGTGCCTCCTGGTTCGGAGGGGACTCCTCGCTTAGATTGAGTGGGGTATACCGCTTGTCTGTCTTTCTTATGGCTTGGTGGAGTACTGCTGTGCATTTCTGGAAGTAATCCTTCAGGTTAGCAATTGCTGTTTTCTGTTGCTTGATGAGGTCTATCAGGCCCCCCTTCCTCCTCTTTTCCGAGCAATTGTCAGTCTGCCCACGGCTTACTTCGGGTGGTGTTGGTGGCTCTTGGTCATTATTATTATTACTATTATTATTGGTCATATGGTGAAAGGAAGCCTGAGGCTTATGCCACACCAGCCAGAAAAAAAAAAAAAAATTGAGTTACCCTGAGAGAGAGAGAGAGAGTGAGCAAGCGAGCGAGAGCGCACATGCTTGAAGGGAATCAACAAAAAAGAGAAGGATAATGATATCCAGCACTCGGGAACCTGGGTCTATTGCTTGATGAGGTCTATCAGGCCCCTTCCTCCTCCTTTTGCAAGTAGAGATAGGGATGTGATAATCCCATTATATAAGGCTTTTGTTAGACCACACTTGGAATACTGTGTTCAAGTATGGAGACCGCACCTAAAGAAAGACATCGAGCTTCTTGAAAGGGTGCAAAGACTGGTAACTCGCCTGGTGAGATCGGCAAAAGGGTGTCCTTATGAAGAAAGACTTTGAATATGTGGGTTGCGGAGTTTGGAAACTAGACACCTTAGAGGAGATTTGATTGAGGTGTTTAAGGCTCTGAGAGGCATCAGTAAAATAAATGAGCATGAAATTTTCAAGATTATAAATGATGCTAGAACTAGGGGACATAAATTCAAGTTACGGGGGAAATGTTTAGATTGGACTGCAGGAAGTTTTATTTTAGCCAGCGAGTTATCAATTACTAGAATAAGTTGCCTACATGGGTGGTAGAGGCTGACAGTTTGGGGAAATTCAAAGGTCATCTGGATAGTACCTTCAGGTGAGCGAAGCGCATAGGATGATAGGTTTATTTTCCTTTTCTTTTAATAATTATTATTATTTATTTATTTATTAATATTTTTATCATTGTTTTATTATTTTTATTTTTTTATTTTTTTTGGCTGGTGCAGCATAAGCCATAGGCTTTCTTGCCCCATGCGGCCATTACTAATACTAATACTTTCCGAGCAATTGTCAGTCTCTCCACGGCTGACTTCGGGTGGTGTTGGTGGCTCTTGGTCATTATGATTATTATTATTATTATTAGCCATATGGTGAAATGAAGCCTGAAGCTCCAGGAAGCCTGCTGCCAGAGAGAGTGGGCAGACTGACAATTGAGAGAGCGAGAGCGCTTGAAGGGAATCACCAAGAAAGAGAAGGATAATGATATCCAGCACTCAGGAATCTGGGTGTGCCAAGCCCATGCTCACCAGATGCGAGTCCCTGGGGTTGAACTACCTTGAATAAGTCAATAGCTCAATATTACTTCGACGGTGGATTCTCGAATAGGCAATGCTTTGCCAGTGGATTCTCGGCAGATATCATCTCCTCTGGGAGGTGTTATCCACCGAGAATTAGCAACATTTGTCTTCTCCAGTGGGAAAGCATTGCTTATTCGAGATAGTGCAATATCAGGGCAACTCATTGTGAAGGCATTCACAATATGAGATACGTGTATATCAAAAATGATGCCAGTTCACCTACTTTGGTGATTTTCTACGAACTAAAATAATTCTTGGCATTAACTTGTTCGATTACCAAAATGTTTATATTGTTTTATATATTTTTTTTAATATAAAAATAAAAGAATTTCTATATTTAAAAAATGTATTAACTGGGAAACTGTCATTATAATAATATGCCACATATTCTTTATTACAAACTTTTTATGCGGTAAACCTTTTACTCGGATAACTTCTTACGTGGGAAAATAATACATAAAAATATATAAAATTGAAATTGGGAATGAAGAAAGCAAACGTAGAGGAGGGGAAATGTCTTAAACAGGAATTTCTTCTCCGAGTTTTGACTGTATATAATTATTTTTCTATGTATATAACTAATATATAAAAATATATAAGTAATTAATTGAAAAATATATAACTTTTCTTCATTCTTCTGAGGATATTGTGTGGTTTTTGTAATTTTAGCATATCAAGGATATATTTTTAGTCAGCAATATTTTATTAGTCCTTCTCGAGTTACGTAAAACTCAACTTACGCAAGAAGTCTTGGAACGTATCTCTTACGTACATCGGGGACTTACTGTATTGTCATTGACAAAACTTGGATAGAATTTTTAGCCAACGTGAAGTCATTAAATGTGCAGTTATGGTGAGGAATTTCATAAGTGCTACTCCAAAATATTGGTCATACGTTAACTGTTAGATGGAATTTAAAATCTGTAGTCTTTTCTACCTTTTTAAATTTAAACAAATTTACTTTAGTGGTTCTCCCCCCCCCAAGAGTAAGTGTGTGTGGAACAACCTACATGGTGATGCCATTCTTACTACTATTTTTGTAATCAATGACATAGCATCTCAAGTGATATTCTAAACTATTGGTTTGTTGCTCATTTAAGGTTAGTTATTTTTACTATTCCTTTATGAATATTTGCAGTCTTGCTTATTTTTGAAAGGGATATGGTATTCTTTTCACAGAGTAATATACTAGATTTTCACATTACAAATTTTCTTATAACTGTTTTTGTTTCAGTGTATTGAAGGAGTAATCTGAGAAGTTCAGTGATTTCTATTCAGATGACTAAATCTTTTTCTGTGGCAAGTTAGATACCATTCGTTTTTAGAAAATTCTTTCTTGTCTCAGTTATTATTATTATTTTATGTATTTGACAAGATATATATTATGATGATGTTTTCGATCAAGTATATGAGTACATATTGAATTGTAAGCATGCATAATTTTGAAATTTTGCACACTTAGCAAGGTTTTATAAACTTGAAAATGGAAGTGACTAATAGTATCTAATAGACACGCATGCAGACACACGCACACGCACTCTTCCTTTAATTTACAGCCTTAATTGGTGCTGTGGAAACTGGGTTAAAAGCTGTGAAAAAAGAGTCGTTTCCTCATATTTTGGTATTATCCTATTTTTATCAGTTTTAGCCCATAAATATAGTGATATCTAGATTTTTAACCCATTACAGTATCAAACACACATTAGACCTTTAACCCATTACAGTATCAAACACACATTAAAAATGCTTTTTAATATTAATGATAAAATAGTTTATTAATTATGCTTGACATTTTGCAAAAATATTGATCACATAAAACAGAAACATGACACTACAGCCAAGCCTCACATAATGCAAGTTTGATTAATGCATTTTTCAGTTACCACTATTTTAAAAAATTATACCACTTTTCGCATTTCATGATCCAGTTAACACAATCTTTTTTATGTGATAGTTGAAAAAGATTTGAATCATGTGCTAAGCTTACCACACGTTGGATGGGCAATAAACAAACGTTTGCCCGCCTCATTGTGTTCCATCAACCATTGGAAGATGTGTTACTTGCTTGTCTCCTGCTAATGAAGTCACCTGCAGACTTGCATTTAAAAATTCTAATTTTTAAATGCAAAAATAAAAAAATTAAAAAATATTAAATTTTAAATGTGCCAGATGAAAATGTTGCCAGAAAGGAGATAATGGTAAAAGAACTAGATGAAATCTTTCATATCGCAGAGAACCTCAAAATATTTCCATAACAAATGGTTTCTTCATTGTGTATTTTATGCCAGAGGTTTCCAAACTTTCTCAGTTCAAGCGCCCTTAGTGTCTCAATAATTTTTTCACGGCACCCTAGGCCAAAAGAAATACCTAACAGTTCTGTTTATTAAGTAGTTATGTCCAAACAACTTAATAAGCAATGTTGAAACTGAACTACCTTGAGCTAGAAGTTCGTGTAGTGTCTGACAGATGTCGAGTACCAATGTGTTTCCCTCAAAAATTTAAAAATTCTGCGGCACACAGTTTGAGAACTGCTGTCTTATGCAATAAACATTTAATTCTATAATTATTTTCATTAAATTTTACATGGTGTGCAGTTAAAAAGTTATTTAAAAGGTATTTTTAAAATTCTTTATGAACATTCCTGAAGGTCATGGATCAATTATAATTTTTCCTATTGGTTATTATATTCGATTAATGCATTTCCATTTTGCACAATGCGCTCACAGGATGAATTAATTGCATTAATCGAGGCCAGCCTGTATTAATATCTCTGCCAAATTTAAGTTTGTGGAGGCATTCATTGCATGAAACTTTAGCATTACTCCAACACAATAAAGTAAGTCAATATTTTGAAATTAACGTATTTCAGTTAAAAAGTAATAATAAATAAATTGCTATTAAATTTGCCTGTATGTACAGTGAATATTAACAAACATGACATTATTCTCGTTTTTTTTTTTTTCCAAGGTTCTTGTAACGTTCACTAGATAAAAATTCTGCACAACACTAACCCAAAAATAGGTAATTTTTATGCCCATTTGTTTGAGTATTTATAAATATAAAGTACAATGGTCTTTTCTTTCTTTTTCATCTCTTATTGAATCTCTAGTTTTATCACCATGATTTGCACTGTATCTCATTCTACCAGAATTTTGTTATTTTTGCTGATAGTAATGGAGTTCTATCACATAGATGAGATGTTGACCTTTGAGAATCTTTTTGGTCGTAGAAACTTATTATGTACATTATACAATGGAGTGGTGCAAAATATTGCTTACCCTCTCAAGTTTCCTCAGCTTACACAAAATGAACAGCAATACAACAGACAAAAAATGCAGCACACAAAGTTGAAGGGACAATTAAGAAGAACCCCTAATTCCAAATCAATCAATGACTTGCAAGCAATAAATATTTTTCTGCAGGGCTTCTGAGGATACAATGTTAAATATATTCAGTGAGAATGTTAAATATGTTTAATGAAACATTTAAAATGAAGGCTTCACTTAATTTTTTCTTATGTGAATAGACTTTAAAAGTTATTTAGATGAACTCTTATCTTCATCTATTTGTCATTTTTTGAGGACAAAGTAACTTGCAAGCAATAAATATTTTCCTACAGGGTCTGAGAGGGTACACAGGTCCTGTGGGAAAATATACAATGCCGTACGATCGCCTTCTTTTTTCTTTCACTTTTGCCTTCCTTTAGTAATTTTGGCTTAATTCTTTGATATTTGTCCTCCTCCTGCTGTGTGCATTCTTGTTAAAACACATTCCTTATATAATGACCTTTATTCCCTGCATATTAGCCTGATGATTTACTTATTATAATAGGTCAGTTATTTAATTAGTTTACTAAGTTGGCAATTAGCTCACCATGGGTATAATCTTGACTCTTCCTTAGTCAGTAAATGTCCCCTTTTTTATTTCATTTTGCTAGCAAACTCAGAAAGAAACTAGTCACTTTCTAAAGTAAGTCATATTTTCATTTTTATTTGTAAGTGGTGTACTTCCTACTCCTAGCTTGGTTGTCTTAAGGATTTTAGTATGTTTTAATATGTTGTTAGCTTAAATCAGATTCTTTGCTACCAGTAAGTAATTTTGGAATAAAACGTTACATTATAATAATTTATTTTAAGTAGTAAATAACTGAATGTATTACAAATCCACAGATATAGTTCGGTTTATAGTTCATGCATTATCCTTATGTTTTACCTTTTCTTTCCCTTAGTTTTTTCTTGATAATGGATACCCAAAGTTGGATCCCAAAAAAATCTACATTATTGCAATATTATTTAATATAGTGCCTGTTGATAGGAAATAGATCTAAGATTTTCTGGGATTCAATAAACCATTTAAAATTGCATAACAGACATAGAGTCAAGCATTTAATTTTTAAGTTTTGAATGTTCATCCCACATAATGCCTTTCACACAGTATATTGATAAATTAAGCTCTTCAGTATAAAGTTACTATTTTGACCTTTTCAAAATTACATAGAGTGAGTCTTGCTTTCCTCATGTTTTTGTGGCCAACAAGATTTAAAGTGACTAGTAAAGGCAGTGATTGTAACAATGATGACTGAAAAAATTTTATTATGAGTTGCTGTTGTAGTATTGCATTCTTTTAAACAAATACATCACCAAAAAGGTTAATTTTTCATTTATTTGATAGATGTACTGTTACTGATAACTTGTTTAAGGGCTTACTGGTTCCTCATCACATAGCAGGTTGCTAGTGATAATTCATAATAATATCATAAGAGTAATACAGTAGAGCGTTGATAATCCAAACTAATTGGGACTGGGGTAGTTCAGACTTCCAATTTGTTTGGATTTTCGAACTTATCAAAAATATTGTTCTGGAGACTAAAAAAAAAAAAAAAAAAAAAGTTTAAGTTTATAAATAAAAAAACTGGCTTTAAAATATGAGCGATTGCTTAATTTTTTCTTAAAATCCACTGCTTTTTCTCACAGCAAAGGTCCAGATATGGGTTCTCCTAAACTTTGTCTCTTTGTGAACCACAAATAAATGGCATCTTTGAGGTATGATTCATTAGGTATTCTCATAGGGTTTTTTTTTTTTTTTTTTTTGGCACCATCTGAATCAAGTTTCGATGCGAACTTCGAAAATTTTTCCTTATTTTTATTGTCTGTTATGGTTGACTTTCCAACCTCTTAAAATTTTGCTAACAAAAACTTGCTTTCTCCCTTTGAGGGCGCCTCCGTAACCAGGTGGGCAGGAGCAGCAGTGCGTAGCACACACTTCTTGATTAGACCAGGGTTGGAGCCTGTGACCACCAAATTTGGAGGATACGGAAAGGTCAGGGAAGCACTGCATATCCCTGGAGCAATATGGCCTTAGTTGCTAATGCTCCTAAAAACCAAATAACAACAACAATTCTCCCTTTGAAAGTCTGTTTAAAATATCACTCTTCGATTCAATTGTTAAAAATTTCTCCTTCCTTTTAAAAGATAAAAAAAACTACAGTACAGTAAAATAAAATTGTAAAAACTCTGTTCAGAATCTTTTTACTCAATATCTCACTTGCGAGTATTGTGTTAGATACAATTTCTGTGCTATGTTTGTTATTGATCGACGTTTATCATTATTTGCTGTTTTAGCTTTTACAACCCCCAAAAAATGTCAGTGAACCGAAATATCTGATTACAAAGTGTTATGGTTAGTTAGTGCTGTATGTATATTAATTAAGCTATGTACATAAACATAAATTTATTTTTATTTTACTAACATGTGCATTGTTTTTTCGATTTTCAAGTACCATTTAATTTTGTTAATTGATAAGGGAAAAAGAGTATAAATTTGTGCTTTGTATCTTCATTTTTATAGCCTGTGGAAAATATTCCTCTGATTTTCGCTTATTAGAATTGCCATTTAATAGAATCAAAATTTAATTCGCAAAGGAGATCACAATAACTGCTTACTGTAATTATTTTATGGCACCAGCATAAAAAAAATAATAATAAATAAATGCTGGCTCGTTCAGATTATTGATGATTTTCGATGCTTTACTGTATGTGTAATATTCAGTAATAACTTGATACATAATCTTCCAATATGTATTATTTCAGCAAAGAGCAAAAATAGCCTTTAGTGACGAGGTCTACACAAGAGAAGAGTTATTTGGAGATGATAGTTCACTTATAGAAGATCAGGTAAAGTCTTTCTTGGTTTCTTTTGTATGGTTTTTATAAATTTAATTCATTTTAGATAATTGAATGATGAAAAGGTTTTATTGAACTTGGTCAGTTTCAAACATTTCTTGTGACACCAAAAAACAAAAAAAACGCATTAACCTGTTTTTCTGTCTTACAAAGCAAGAAATAGACCTAAAAATGTAATATACAGGGTTATTCAAAATGAAGTCCAGGGTTTCAAACAATTCCTGTACTGAAACCCCGGATTTCATTTTGAATAACCCTGTATAAGGGAACTTCTTGGCCAGGGCCTTCTTGACTAATAAGGCCATCGTAATAGTAATGGCAGTTGATGCAATAAAGCAAGCATATACTACATCAACCAAAAAGGGAAAAAACACTTCCTATACCATCTCCCTCTAACAATTGCTGGCTCATTCAGATTATTTCATTGAGTTTATTCAATGAACCCACTTCCACAACATCACACATGACGTTTGTTCCAACAATCAACTATCCCCTGGCTAAAGGCAAATTTCCACACATCTATATTGCAACCATCCTTCAGTTTGAATTGATGCCCACCTCATCTCTGTAGTCTGAGCAAGAGGAAGGATGCCATCAGCATTTATCTTACTCAGTCCCTTCAAAGCCTTAAACACCTCAATCAGATCTCCTCACAAGTGCATAGTCTCTAGACACTGCAATTTGCAGAAATGAAGTGTTCCTGGTAAGAACACTGTTTTGTTGCTCTTTTCTGCATCCATTCTGGAGGCCTCAGGACCTGTATGCAGTACTCAGTTGTGTGGGCTAACCATTACCTTGTAAAATGGGATAATCGCTTCCTTATCCCTGCTGGCAAAATTCCTGTATATCATGGACAAAACACCATGAGCTGTCCTAGCAGCTCATTTGCATTGCTTTAGAGAACTTCTTGACTGACTGCACAATTACTCCTAGGTCTTTTTCATTCTCCACCATACTGAGTGTGGCATGAGACAATTGGTATATTATTCTTGGATTATATTTGCTACTCATATGCCATACATTGCATTTGTCAATGTTAACCTTGAATTGTTACTTCTCAGCCCATCTGTTTAATCGTTCTGTGTCTTGTTGCAGTAGTGTACCCTGATTATTGTCATTAATTACCCTGCTAACCTTTGTATCACTGCAAACTTAGATATTAAGCTTGATATGCCTTCATCAGTATCATTAATAAATACAGAAAGCAACAATGAGCCCAGCACTGAATCCTGGAGAACTCCACTAATAACAGTAGTCTAAGATGAGCAGTGCTCATTGATAGCCACTGAATAGTCCCTTTATCCATAGCAGTGACTTGCCCCTAATGCCACATAGCTCCAGTTGGTACATTAGTTTATGAACTTATTGAAGGGTGTTTTTCCCTCCCCCATTTGGAACAGTGCCAAAAGCTTTTTTTGAAGTAGTGTGTGTGTGTGCGTGTATGTGTCAGCAGTGCCAATGGTCCTTCACAAAACTGCAAAACAGTGAAAAGTGCTGCTGTGAAGAAACAAAATCTGCCAAGGCCAGATGAGTGCATGAGTAGTGCATGTACCGTGAATATAGTGTTGTTCATCTGGCCTCTCAGTTACTGAAGGGCCCCGTCACCAGGAAGAGGCATTCCAGCATCTGCCCACAGCACAAGGAGCTGGACCAGGTCAATAGAAGGATGCCTGTTGGAGTCCAGTCCCCCCCCCCCAGCAGAGCAAGGAAGGAGAGAACTCAAGAAATGAAATGGAGCAAAGGGAAGGGGAAAAGGGAGGTCTCAATATAGAAATAAAGAACTAAATAAAATAAAAAATAATAATAATGAAATAAAAAATAATAGATAAAAAAAAATAAAATAAATTTTTTTTCTCTCTCTCTCTCTCTCTCTCTCTCTCTCTCTCTCTCTCTCTTTACTCCTAAGGGTTTGCACACCACCAGAGGAAAACCTAGGTGGAAGAATCTTGCATAGCAGTGCATGCACCAGCAGGAATGTTAGAAATTCCTATTCCATGTCGGGGTTTGCATGAGAACGGTCCCAAGTTTGAAGAGAGAGCAGGGACAACCAGGAGGTTGCACACGAGAGAAACCTAGTCAGGTTGCAGTGGGACAGCAGGAGCAACAGTAGTCATAAGGTGTCTCCTCCTCTTGAAAAGGGCAGTACAGTAGCGTGAGAAGATATTGAAGATTTCATTAGTTGCAATCAATGAGTGTAGGTGCCGGAGAGGAGGCAAGTTGCTTTGGAGGAGGAGTTGTCTCAGATTCAAATAAACCATGCAATCGAGCAAAAGATGATTCCAGTTCTCCATTTCACCACAAATGCAAGTGTATTCATCCACCACGCCAAATGACGAAGACAAGCTTTGAAGGATCCGTGCCTAGTGAGCATAAAGGTGGTCTCTAAGTTGGGGTTGAGCCAAGACAGGGTACTTTTAGTAAGGAAAGCAATATCTAGAATGACTTTTCTTGTGGTCTCACCCTGTGGACCATTGACAGCCAGAGGTTGGTAACTTCAGACCAGTCTTTTCTTCTTGATTACAAGGTTGGTATTGGTAGTAGCAGAAATACCAATGAAGGTAGTTTGTATGTTCCTTCTGCAGCAGTGCAAGAGGCTGCAGTAAGCAGTATAGAGGTCTAATGGTAGATTTCCGGAAATGATCTCGAGTGTTGGGGTGGAGGTAGTTCTGCAAGCTCTTGTGGATTAGAGAAGAAAGAGACGTTGAATGCCATTTAGTTTGTTGGAGAAGGTGATTTTCTCAACCCTGTGGAACCAGGCAAGGGTACCATATGAAACAATCAGGAGGAAGACTGCAGAATACAAGAGTTTGAGAGTTTTGCCTTTAAGTCCCCAGTCTTTTCCTTTCACACGGGCCAGCATGGCCATGTATTTCTTGATCTTGTTCTCAATATAATCGAGATGCTGCATGAAGGACCATTTATGACCGAGAAGGACACTGAGTTATTTTACAGTTGTATGCATTTTGACAGATGCGCCTTGGAGTCAGATGACAGGTGACCGACCTACGGAAATAGAGGGTATCTTTAATCAGTAACGTTTTGGTTGAGGATATGGTAAGTATATGAGTTTCAGCCCATTCGGTAAGAGCATTGAAAACAGAGTTGGTTTGCAGCTCCAGAGTGACCCAGGAGGGACCCCTATGACTAGAACAAAGTCATCTGCATACGATGACCTTGTCATCGATAGGACTACCATCTGCATGGTAGTCCTATCGAAGTTGTTGGAAAGCCACTCATCCAAGACCATGTTCCAAACAGCTGGTCCCAAGATAGAACCACGGGGACAGCCTCTAGACATTGGTCTGGTGATTTTGTGATAAAGGGTCTTGATGGTAATCTTCCTGTTGACATTTTTAGATTTCGGGCGAACATTCTGCCTGTCTGACCTGCCTGATGACGCTAGGCCACCAAACTGAGTCAAATGCTGCTTTAAAATCAATAAAGATAGCCAGGATATATTTAGATTTGGAGCTTTTCTAATCGTGCATAGTTGCAGCACAGCATTGGTGGTGGAACATCCTGATTTAAAACTATATTGGTTGGAAGCTGTCAGACCTTTATTTTGGTAGTCAGCTTGGATTCTGGTGAGGATGAGTCTTCCAAGCACTTTCTCAAGGATGAGCAAGAGTGCAATAGGCCAGTAAGTAGTTGTGTGGTTAGCAGAAGCAGCTGGAGACTTAAGGATAAGGCGGAGATTTGCATGCTTCCAAGCATCTGGGAAGTAGCCCTCATGGATACAGGTGCTAAAAAGCTTGCTGAGCACATTTGGGGCAGTTTATCAGACTTGCTTGACCACTTCACCCTCGATGAGGTCAAGACTAAGGGCTTTCCCATTCTTGATCTTAGCAATGGCCTCTGCAATTTCTTTGATGGTGAAGTCATCCTCTTGTCCAGCAGGAGAGTAGGAATTATTCTCATCAATAATCTTGGTGGGTTTTCCTTTGTTCAGATTAGGATGATCCTCAGTGATCAGCTGGTGAAAAATTTTATGCATCGTGTCTAACCAGGTGGTAGTTTCCATGGTGCCATGTGAAGTAATGGAGTCAACGATATCTGGAGTAGAAAGCTTTTGACGGATAATCTTGTGGATAAGATCCCAGAGATCATCATTGCCTCCTGTCTGAACAAGATTCTATATTAAGTTTCTATCCGAACAAGATTCAATAGTAATGAGAGAACTGCATTCTTGGTTGGTGCAAATATGGCTGGTAATGAAAAACTGAAGCTTTTGGTAATAGGCAAAAGTAAACAACCCCAATGTTTCAAAGGAGTAAAATTGTTAGTTGGACTACAACTACAAGTAAAAAAACTTGAATGACAAATGAAATTTTTGAACAGTGGATATTAAATTTCGATAGGAAGATGGCGAAAGAAAACAGAAAAATCGCATTGATCATAGACAACTGCCCTGCCAACCTTAACTTGGTAATTTCAGAACTTACAAGTGTGAAGCTTGTTTTCATCCCTTCGAATACTCCAGCCAATGGACCAGGGTATTTTCAAGAATTTGAAAATGCACTATTGAAGGCACATGTTGAAAAATTATACTGATAATAGAAACCAACCAACCTATGGATTTGCAGATGTGCATATCAGAGTTGGCAAAAGTGTGGAGACAAAATGTAATAAAAACAACAATTAGAATTGTTTTGCTAAAATGCCAATTAACAGCTATGAGTGAGAGGGATGAACTACTACACAATATTGAGCAATTTTGGGAAGAACACCAAACGAGAGGTTTGATCAGTGGAGAAATTGTTCTTGGTGAATTTTTAGTAATCAATAATGATGTCATTATTGACATCATTATCGACTACATCAGTAGCTTGATCCAAATGACTCCAATTTTGGAGTATTCAAAGAACTAGTGACGATATTGACGATGAGTTGGATGAAAATGAGGGCAACGAAGGCAGTTAGGGCAATATTAAACCTTCCAAATGTGAAATGTTGGCAGCATTTGAAACTTTGCGTCGAGGCCTTCAGTACGAAGAAAATGTGCCAGAAAATATATTTGAATGTTTAAATAAATGCAAATATTTATATGAATGATGTAGAGTAAAATCCAGTGAACAACAAAAAATCCCCAAATATTTTACAAAGTAATTCTTAAAAGTGTGCTAATATATTGTGCACATCATGCAAGTATTTATTTCTTATTATGTATGTATTAATAAATTAATTGTTTTAAAATGTTAGAAAAGTTATTCATTCCCACTTATTTCTAATTTATTTTCAATCTTTTACTGTGTTTTTGAATATTGAATTAGAGTATTTTTCATTGTTGAAAAGGTCATATTTCTTTATAACGAATTTTTTCAAGTGAACCATCGATTTCGTTATATAGAAGTCTGACTGTATATATATATATATGTATTGACCATTAATATTCTTACGATTTTCATTGCCATTTTTAGGTTCTTATCAATTTTCATTTCATTGTTAGGGTAGAAAGGGTGAATTCTGTGTGTAGTAGCAGGCACAATTTATAGAAGCCATAAAATTAGAAAGTTTGAAGGTTTAAAATTCAAAGATGAATACATACAAGTAGTATAAACTTATTACTGAAACTGTCCACTTTAACAGAACGAAATAGGCAAAATCACTCAAAGTTTTGATACTGCTGTGAATATATTTATAAATTTATATGAATATATTTATTTGAGTGTTACATCTAAAGTATATCCTAATTTAAGAAAGACAATGAAAATATACACTGGTGTTCAAAGAAGGTGCATCACCTAGGAATTTCACATTTCTAACCGTTTTTCATGACGGTATGTTACATTAATGACTAGCATCAAAAATAGAAATATAAACAAAAGATATTTATTAATAGTTAAGGCAAAGCTAAATAACATTTTACAGGTGCTCTCAAAATATTCCAAAATGAGCATTTGCAACTTTTATACAACAGTTTTGGTAAAAACGACAATTATGGCTGAAATGCTATCAGAAGCCCTCAATTTGCTTCAGTTTATCATTTTAAATGGAAAACAGAATGAAAAGTTCACCAAGTGCAAATTAATATTTAGTTGAACTGCCTCTGGCCCTGATGACAGCAGCACACCGTCGAAGCATTGATAAGATCAATTTCTGAAGATAATCAACTGATAGATTTGTGGTTTCAAACACGAATTATGGCTTCCTGAAGTTCGCAAATGGCCTTTGGTTTCTTTCTGGCAACTGCAGATTCCACACAATGGTGCCTCCATAGCCAGGTGGGCAGGAGCAGCAGTGCGTAGCACACGCTTCTTGATTAGACCGGGGTTCGAGCCCATGACCACCAAATACAGAGGATGCGGAATAGTCAGGGAATGACCACCACATATCCCTGGAGAAATATGGCCTTAGTTGCTAATGCTCCTAAAAACCAAAATAACAAACAAACATTCCATATGATGCCAATGGTTCTCTATAGGATCCAGGTCCGGGCTGTTTTCTGTCCAACTAACAATTGTAATGGACTGTTCTTCCAACCATTTTTTCACCTATAACAAATATAAACACATTACTGTCGAACCTCTAATGCAGAAATGAAGCTAAAGTAACTATAGAAGTGCCTACTTACACTTTTTGCCTGATGACAAGGAGCAGAGTTGTCCTGAAAGATGCAGTTACTTGGCAGGTTGAAATGGTCTCTAATGGTAGGCAGTAGTTTGCCTTCTAATATAGCCAGGTATCCATTGGCATTTATGGAACCTTTTATAAAATGTAAGTGACCTACTCCGCGATACGAAATGCACCGTATCATTTGGCTGGTAGGGAATTTCACTGTAGGCACCATATAGTCTGGATGGCATTATTCACCATGTCTATGACAAATCGTTTGTCTCCCATCAGAGCCATGCAGGTTGAATTACTTCTCATCCATGAAAATAACTAACTTCCATTGCTCAGGGGTCCATTTGACGTGCTCCTTACACCAAATTAATCTGGTCTTCTTAGGATGACGGGCTACAAGTCCATTTTTGAAGAGGCATCTTCTGACTGTTACTGCACTTTCTACCACTCCTGTATGTTCTTCCCATTCTCTTTTCAGCTCCGACGAAGAAGCTTTACGGTTTTCAAGGCATAAGCACTTCAAAACACGGTCCTGTTTTAGCGTAGAGACTCGTTTGCATCCGGTTCCTTTTTTTCCTATCAGCAGAACCAGTATTCTTGAGTTTGGAAAGAAATCTACTCACTGTCGACTGATTACAAGACACTCTATAAGCAATATGACAGGAAGAACATTCTTCCTCACGTAAAGCAACAATAGCACTCTTTCTTCGTGACTTCAACTGCACGTAACTCGCCATCCTGACACAATCAAGAAATGACTGCAACTCTTGCACAGCATGCTTAATAGCTGAAAGTAACAGCTGATGCAATATTACATCACCTATGTGTGTCGATCTTATCTGATGCAATCTGTAAGAAATATTGCCATATACTTATGTTATTCAGATGACAATTACAATTTTAATGGGTGATGCACTTTCTTTGAACACCAGTGTAAACATACAGGAACTCCCCGACTTACGTAAGGCTTGCATTCCACGGAACACTACACAAGTTGGATTTTACATAAGTCGGAATTTCCCTTATGCTTGTGCAGCACTTGCAACTGTGCTGGCTGAATTGATTGAATCAAAAAAGAAACATTTGACAAACATGTAAATAGAATTATATCGTGCGCAGGAAAAATTACAAAAGCGTGCAATTTAAAAAAATTTCAAAATTATAAAATTACAAAAAAAAGAGGAGACAGGCATAATGTTAGTAAGTTTTACCTCTCAGGCTTCGTTGCCAGAATTGACGTCTTCAGCTGATAAGTACGCCGCTGCGGAGGTTGAGGGCTGTGGAGATTTAGAAAGGGTCAGCCACTCAACCTAACGAAAGAACATATTAATGGATGACTGGATGGTGGCTTTTTTCTTTTCATCGTAGATTTCTTTGTAGCAAGCAAGCATATCATTCACCCCTCTGCTATCATTCACATATCATTCACCCACTCTGTTAAGAATTGTTCGCCGTCAGGATCCATCTTCTCAAACCTCGCCATTGCCGATGCAATTTCATGAAATGCCATTGCCATCTCTCTGATGATGAAGTGTCTTGGCTCCTTATTTGGTTCATCTTGAGCTTCGTCAGCATTTTCTTCTTTCACTATCTCTGCCTGCAAGTCAATAAGTTCTTCATTAGATAATTCCTTTTCTTCTTTATCTATTAATTCCTCCATGTCTTTGGCATCAACCCCCAACTGAAGTAGCTCTGCAACCTTTACAACCTTATCTGTAACCTCTTCATATGGTTCGTCTTTTTCAAATGTTTCGAACCTTTTACCTGCCATGGGCATATTTTCTTCCGTGCACCATTTAAACAACTTTTAGTAATTTCTGCCCAGGCTTTATTAATATTTAAGATGGTGTGGTAAATATTGTAAGATTTCCAAAAGTCTCTTAACGTAAAATTTTTCTCATCATCTATTGCAGACCATGCCTGAGCAAATGTTGTGTGTAAATAGTATGCTTTTAAATTTGAAATAATATCCTGATCCATAGGTTGGATGAGTGAAGTTGTGTTTGGTGGTAAAAATATGACTCATGTTCTAATTGAAATCATCTACATGCGTAGGATATCTAGGAGCATTATCTAATAGAAGCAAAATCTTGAAAGGAACAACGTTGTCTTTACAATATTTTTCAGCCTCGGGAATGAAGCATGGATAACAAGCAGCATTTAAACCAATCCTCAAAGAGGATTAGTTTAAATGCTTCTTGTTATCCATGCTCTCTGGTTTGATCGGAAATGCACAGGCAGGGTGGCTTTATTGATGCCCTTAAATGCATGAGGATTTCCAGAACGGTACACAAGCAGTGGTCTTAATCTGTAATTTCCCGCTGCATTCAAGCAACAGAAATTATAAAATTATCAATTGTACCTTGGGTGGATACACATTGAATGCACATTGACTTGTTTTACAAATAACTAATTATTGGCCAGATATTAGAAGGTTTATGAATTCTGATGCTCAGTTTCTTGGAAAATGTTTTTAGGCTAGCACATCTTCAGTATATCCCCCTTCTTTTTTTTTTCTTTTTTTTTTTTCAAACAAGTTTCCAAAGACATATGTCAATACTTGTAATGATACAAATGATACATATCATTGGTGGTCTTCCATCATAACAGAGCCATCATGGTTCTGAGGTCCATCAGGTTAGCTGGTTTCTTTAGGAAAAATTCCTTCTCTATGAAATTCAACAAGAAAAGCCATATGAGGGTTTATGTATGAACTAATAAATGGCCAGGAGTGCCTACAATTGTTATGGTCAGGATAACAATATGAGATTATATAATGGTTAGCTAAAAGTAATACATAAAAAATCTAACATAACACAAAATGTGATGGCACCATCTTGCATGAACTACTGAATGCCCGTGGGTAGCTGAATTGTCATAAGTTGCAGAAAAAGGGATCTTGTGAAACCATGACTTGTCATACCACATAGTACTTTCTCTCCATGGCTTCATTTTTAATGGAACTCACAGAGACGTTATGTTGTATAAAACTTTACATTTTGCTTGTTTACCATTCCATTTAAATGAAAATGGTATTCCTCTGAAAACCAGCTGCTGTGTAATGTAATATTTTCCCTCTCTTCCCATATGACAAATTTAAGTCTTTTCTTGCTGTTCTGTGAATGTTAATGAAACACTAAAACTGCTAAGGCAAAAAAAGGTGTTTCTTGCAGTTGCTGAAGAAGTTTCACATAGTTATCAGTTACTCTTTGTTTCAGCAAAAAAAAAAAAAAAAAAAAAAAAGCACAACTGTGGCCTTCTACTCAAATTTAAGATGTTCTTTGTGTGTCATTTTACCTATTTGATAGAAACATTAACAGACATGAGCTTCTTGCTGGTCTCTAGTGACATTTCTTTGGATTACTACAGACTATCACAAAATATGACTATTCAATGAATGATTTTGGTTTTGTTCAATGATATGAATGAGCCACCATCTCTTGCACCTTTCTGTTTGCATGTAAATGATGCTTTGTCATATATAGATATTAGATTTGGATAGATTATACAATTTCTTATGTTTCTTTGCAAAAGTATGAAATAATTATTTTTTCATGATTTTTACCAAACTTATTTTCAAATTGCTATTTTAGAAACAGAGGCTTTTAGATAGCTCAGAACGGTTAGAAAGATGTTCACGAAAGTTGGAAGGAGGTTACAAGATTGCTGTAGAGACTGGTATGTATCTATATATATATATAGTAGCATTTTTCCCTTGCAGTGGAAATTTAGGATGGCACTAGTGCAGGGTACCTTCTCAAATATTATAATGCATCATCAGTAATCAGTTTATTTACGTATGTGGATGTTAAAAATTATGCTTTTTTTTGTTTGTTATATTGTTGTGTATATGTTAATATATTTATTGATAATAATACAAGATGTAGGAATTGCATCCAAAACAGTGTAGGAATTGCATTCAGTTACAAAGGAAAAATAAAAAAATAGCAGAAAAAACCATTAACTGAGCATATGGGTTGAAAAGCAAGTTAGGGGTGACACATTGCTTTTAAGGACCTTCTCCATCCTCTTTAAAACTAATGTTTTGAAGATTGAAAGCGCTAGTGAGTCGCAGGAAAATGGTACTCGTGTCTCGTATGTGAGTATTATTTATGAAGGATTAAAATCATTTTCAGTGTTGACTTATCTGTGGTAAACTGAAATGGATGCATAAGGAGAATAGTTAAAAAGAGTAGAAGGTTATTGTCTGCTACCACTTTTAGATAGCATGACATCCAAGAGAGGTATAGGTCGATAAAAAAAGAAACAGGAATGAAAAGGGTTTTTAAGAACTTGTCAGTTTGGTTTCTTAGTAATTAACAGCATTCACATTTAATTCAATTATGAATATTAACATTCAAAAAAGTATTGTACTTAAACATCATAAATGCAACATAGCAACACATAAGTGCAGTTGAGCTTTAAGGATGATCAGAGGACCAGTATAGAATTTCAAAAAATTTCAGTGCAAATTTAGAATATATACCTAGCCACTAAAATATTGGGATGATAGCAGCAGTACTGTTATATTTTACAAACTTTGCACAGTTAATGGAGTTAACCCATTATGCCCTTCAGGTTTCTCACATTTACTAGCAGCTGCTTTCATTCTCTGGTGTTGCTTCTCAGATAATCTCACAAGATCTCAGTGCAGTGCTAACAGCACAGAAAGAATGAACTGCAGCAATACACAGGAATATTTTAAGATTTAACAATGATCAGAGGACCAGTACTGTTGCACAAAATTCTTGTCCATGTTCCAAAAACACCTTGGTGGGGGGAGAAAATTGTCCTCTACTGCTTTGTGTGGCTCTGGAGCCACACAACAGTTGCCTCTGGAGTGCAATATAATTGTGTAAAACCATTTCACTTACTAATGTGTGGTGCTGGTTGTGATATGAATGCTTTAGATTGTAGAGTACCTTCTTATGGCCTGCCTTATTGCTGTGGATTTCTGCATTAACATTTGATTATAGAACATCTCAGTTGTAGTGTACCAAACATCTCAGTTCTACTGTTGCTCTTAGGAGTGATCCCACTGAACCAACAATTGCATGCTTTGTGAATTTACTGATATCACATTTTTTCTTATTTGTACTACCTACCAAGACTGAGTAGTTCTATTTATAAATAAGCTCATTTCCATACATTACTGATGGACTACTCCACTTATAATTGACAGAAGGTACTTACATATCAGGATATCTGATTTGCTAAGTTTTTTGTGGGGTGGTGTATTTATTTTTTAAATTAACATGAAATAAAATTCAAATTCCAAAAGTTAAAGATAGGTGAGCAGCAGGCTAAGTAAAAATAGAAATATGTAGAAGGTAGAAACATTTCCTCTGAAAAGGGCATGTCTTGTTAATATTGCCTTAATAATCTTATTTAATACCAATTTTATATTTTTAATGAGTTTCCTGGTTGCACTCTCAAATTAATATACATTTCCAAGGTGGAGAGACAGAGAGAGAGAGAGAGAGAGAGTATGCCATTTAAGTGTAGCTGTTTCTTAAGTACTCCTGTCTCATCTGAGACATGAGTACTTAAGAAACAGCTACACCTGTCTCATCTGAGAGTAGATGTATAGTTTTTGCAAGTTTTCACTAGAAAAAACAATTTATAAAAAAATTTAATTTGAAATTAATTTTGTCATGAGAATTTTGCATCACTTATGGGGATTGGAAATACACCTGGCTATAATGAAAGGGATGAATTTATACATTCACTGAGAATGCAAAAAATATTGGAAGTGGGTAAAGTGTGAATTTGGGAAAGAAAGAAAAAGATAGTAGTGATAATGGGTTAAGAGAAGGGGCTAAAGATCATTTGTGCATTTTTTATTTTATTTATTTTCATACATATAATCTTTTCATGGATTACCTGTTTAGAAAGGCATCTTTGAATCTTTTTTCCCCAAGTATATCTAGTTTTGAAATTACTTTCATTCTTCACATAAAAATACTACAGTTATTAATATTAAACTTCCCTGTATTGCACAAATGGAAAAATGCTCTCTAGGTAAAATTCTCACTGACTAGCTCAGCCACTCTAAAAACAGAACTGTTTGAAGCTGCAAGAGCCTCACTCAGCATTCAAGGCCACAGACTTGATATGTGCACAGTCTACATTCTCCCTCCCACAGTAAAGAACACTTTACAAGAGATCTCCAACTGGATCATTAATCAATGCCACCCCAAAGCAACATTACTTGTGTGTGGAGACTTTAATATTAGCTCAGGCCAACACAGTCTTTGCAGATTGTTATTTTCTAATCTGGCTGCAGTAGGTCTGACTCTCCAGAATTTTTCCCCTACCAGAGGCGCTAACCTGTAAGACCTAATATTTGCAACAGACACCCTCACCGTTGACAGCCAGCCTGAAACAGCCTTCATGTCAGACCATCTACCAGTAGCCCTCATTCTTCCAATCACTTCCAGGACATCCTGGCAACGTCAGGCATCAGTTAAGAAGACAGTGATTAGCCCTTCACTCCTCAATCCAAATAAATGCTGCTTTGCAGCTTCCATTTTTCCTTGGGAAACCCTAAATCAATGTCATCCACAGCTCGGGCTGCACTTTCGTACCTGCTGGCTGCAAGCTATTGCTCGAACTGCAACGTCAAAAACAATCTTCTGTCGAAGCAAAGCATGGTGGACCCAAGATCTCAGCCTTAAATTTCAGAATAAACAAAGACTGCATGCAAAATGGAAAGCAAAATCAGATCCACTAGACAGGATTGCATACTCAAGAGCCCATGCCCAATTCAATAGAAGCAAATCTGAAGTCGTTAAAGCCTACATCGACAAAACAATCAGAATCGGGAAGGCACCGTTTAAGGCAAGGCATGATGAATTCCCTCAACAATTAAATCCAATCAAATGGCTAGACTACATCACAACATTTAAGCCAAAGTCAGTGTCAGACCTTAAGAGCATTCACAACAGTTGTCAGCGAGATGTCCTCGCTTCTATCATCATCACAAAAAGAGAGCTTATCCAGGCCATTAATGATATCCCACCAACGTCTTGCACTGGATATGATGGGGTCCCACAATTCATTCTTAAGAGCGTTAGTGTTTTCATCATTGATGCAGTCCTAGGTATTTAGGTATTTTTAACGAAATCCTCACAATGCAAAGTTTCCCAACAGCCTGAAATCAATATATTGTCCAACCAATTCCCAAAACACAAGGAGCGACATCAATTTCACAATTCAGGCCAATAATGAAAGCCTCATGTCTCCTCAAAGTCATGGAGAAATGCCTTCTTCCCATCCTAACCAACCAGGTTCTGCCATGTGAATCACCATGCCTTGAAACGCAGGTCCACCATTACCAACCTACTGCAAACCACCAACACCATTCTGAGGGCTCTACAAGATGGGACGGCTGAGATGGCAATTGTTTATCTGGATATAGAGTCTGCATTCGACAGCATAGATATCCAGCCCCTCCTGCAACTTTGTGAGGACAGATACCAGATAAAAGGCAATACACTGGAATTCTTGAAGTCGCTACTTATGACCAGGGTCCTTCACTTGACTGTGAATAAAAAATCTTTCACAAGGAAAGTTTGTGTAGGTGTTCCCCAGGGCGGAGTTCTTTCAGGGCTCCTCTTTATGGCTGCCATCCACCCATTTCTGTGCCAGCAAACAGAATTTATCAGTTATGAAGATGACTTGAAGCTCCTCTATCGGATGAACGGGACCGCCGGACCTGATTCTGTTTCTGAAACCATTATCAACAGCCTTAAGAATCTGATTACATACTTGGCACAGTTTTCTCGTAAGATAAATCCAAACAAATATGCACAAATGGTGTTTTCACTCAAATCAAAACCCAATGCAACTAAATCTGGAAATCCATGGAACCCCCATCACCCCAGTCACCAAGCACAAAGATCTCAGTGTTATGTTCGACCCTAAACTCAGTTTCAAACACCATGTTGCAGACATTCACAACAAGGTCTGCAGATCAAGAGGGCTTGCCAAACAACACCTCCTTCATGTCACAGAGCCTGAGTACACGCTCCTATACATATACCAGTTTCTGCAGCCAGTCATCACCTACGGTTCAGAAATCTGGGCATCGGCAATGAAAACGACGCTAAAAACCATTGCAACCGATGAGTACTGGCTTCTTCGGTGGGTCCTATTCAAGCATAAACTGCCACCACTCACACATACTTCAGATATCACCCAACTTCTAAATTCTAAAATACAGAAAAGGTTCCAAACGGATATTCACCCTCCGCTTGCTCGTGTCAATTAAAATAATAGCGGATGAAGTTAATATGCCA
Source organism: Mastigoproctus giganteus (assembly GCF_048544385.1). Classification (NCBI taxonomy): domain Eukaryota; kingdom Metazoa; phylum Arthropoda; class Arachnida; order Uropygi; family Thelyphonidae; genus Mastigoproctus; species Mastigoproctus giganteus. The sequence goes on from NC_143582.1 coordinate 77,668,701, forward strand.
AATTTTTGGCAGATGTGCAATTGGAGGATCCCCCCCCCCGAAACCCTAAAGAGCCATCCCCTCTCTACAGTCTGTGACGTGGAAGCTCAGGATAGGGGATGGATGTGGACTACAAAAAGTTCATAGAGGACAAATCATACAGAAGAAGCATCATCAGGGAACAGCTTTCGTCTTCAACCGAGTGATCACCATCGTCTTTTCATTGCTTTTCATGTGTTTTCATTTCTATATTAATATCAATTTTAAATGTAAAATATGTAATTATACGTTTTATGTTCTGATATATGTTTTATGTAACTTTTCCTGTATTAGTTATTTCATGTTAAACCTCTAGCATTAGTAGTAGTAGTGGCGGCATGTGATACAAGAAAGCAAGTGTATGAGCTTATGCAGCATCAGCCAAAAAAAAAAAAATCACACCATTTCCTCCAAATGCATGTTCAGTTCCTCCTTAAATTTATTCAACCTATCAACTTCCACAACGACAGATGGAAGTTTGTTCCAGCGATTAACCACCTGCTGGCTAAAGGCAAATTTCCGCACATCTATTCTACATCTGTCTTTTCTTAATTTGAATTTATGCCCCTTAGGTTCGTAATCTGAATAAGTGGAATGATCCCATCAGAATTCAGTGTGCTCAACCCATTCAAGGCCTCAATCACCTTATACACCTCAATCAGATCACCGTGCAGGTGCCTAGTCTCCAGCCACTTCAATTTGCAGAACTTAAGCCTCTCTTGGTAAGAGGAACCCTTCATTCCCCTCACCAATCTTGTTGCCCTTCTCTGTACACGCTCAAGCAAATCGACATCCTTCTTAAAATAAGACCTCCAGACCTGTACGCGGTACTCAAGGCGTGGCCTGACCATTGCCTTATACAGGGGGACAATCACCTCCTTTTCCCTGCTAGCAAAATTCCTATATATCATTGAAAAAACCCCATGATCTGCCCTGGCAGCCTGTCTGCATTGCTCAGAAAACTTCATATCTGACTGCACAGTTACTCCCAGGTCTTTTTCATTGTCGCTGTTGTGGGTATTATTGCATCAGGCAATCATGTAACCATTCACTGCCTGCAATAAAGATATTAATATTAATAATCAACCGGTGCAATACCACCACTTTGCTTATTTGAGGCTTGAGGTATTGGAACCCATGTTTATTCTCCAGAGCAAAACTCTGGTAAGCTCTCCTATCTTTTCCATCATGGAGTATGATTGAGGTTATGGTGAGATCCATCATGTTGAGATCTAATCTTCCTTACATTTTGAGTGTACAACTCCAAAATAGTGTTTGCAGTCTGGCTGCTATTTAGTACACCAGACTGAACCTATTGGAGGCCTATTGATCAGTTAGTGTATAATCTCGCTGCCTCTACTCTGCTAGATTGTGACTGGAGGAACCTGAATAATGTGTATGCTGTATCCAAAACTTTCATGACTTCATACAGCATGTCTCCCAGTGCCTCCAGTCACTACAGCACCTCCATAGTGACTGGGGGAGTCTGAGTAATGTGTATGTAGGAGGAATTGTTGAGACCACGTTATGTCAAGGAGCTCGGTATATTCTTAACATGTGTATGCCGTATCCAAAAAATTCGTTACTTCATACAGCATGTCCCCCGGCGCCTCCATAGCCAGGTGGGCAGGAGCAGCAGTGCGTAGCACACACTTCTTGATTAGACCGGGGTTTGAGCCCGTAACCACCAAATACAGAGGATGCGGAAAGGTCAGGGAATGGCCACCGCATATCCCCCCGGAGCAATATGACCTTAGTTGCTAATGCTCCTAAAAAAAAAACCAAATAACAAACAAAAACAAACAATAGCATGTCCCCCCTCCCACCTTTTCTTACTACTGAATACATTGTGATTTGCCAAACTAATAGGGCAAACTTATCTGTGAAAAGATCTAAACCTCCCAAACAGTTCCCTGTTTGTTTCACAAATATGCATGGTCTCAGTTCCCCAGGTGTGAAATGATGTCCATTTCCACTTACAGTCTGCCAAACCTCATGTACTTTTTCTTACAGAATCTCAGTTATCGGTTGATTCAACCACTGCTCATCACAGTTTTCCGAGTTATTCACTATATGATTTCTTTTGCTTCAAAGGTAGTACTTGTGCCTATGTACTTTCTGACATTCCCTGTCAGAGACTTTGTAATTTGGAATGTACTCTTTTCGATTTTCTCTGGCTTAAAATCTCTACCACATTCTGTCAAATTCATCTGTTGACTCTGTCATTCTCCCAACTCCACTAACCACTTGAAACTCTTTGACTTCCTCTCTTTGAAATTTTACTTTCTCCAGTCCAACTTTCCTAGCAGTGAGGTAATTTTCCTTGGTGATTTTAATGTTCACAACTCCTGCAGTTTTCTAGTCACACGGACCCAGCTAGTCAATATGCTGAGGCTCTTGCAATTAATAGTGACCTCGCGCAGTTGTTCATTCACCTACCAGAATACCAGACAATCCTAACCACACAACCAACATGCTTGATATGCTTGATTTTTTCGTACAAACAACCCTTCTAAATACATGGTCGAGGTTAGTGGCCCTCTAGGCACCTCAGATCACAACTTGGTGAGAGTCTCTTCACCAATGGAGCCTTTCTCTCATATACATTCCCATCCTCGTGTTGTTTGGCATTACAAGAATGCAAAATGGGATGATCTGCGAGTATTTTCTTCTTTTCCTTGGTGGTCGGATTACTGTTTCAAAACTTCTGATGTCAATATTTCTTCACACCATGTCATTGAAATTATTCATGTAAGGGTGGAATCCTTTACTCTACACTCCACCTTAAAATCTCATCCTAAATTTATCTAAACCTTGGTTTTCTAATAAATGTACTAAGGCTGTTCAAGAGAAGAATGTTGCATATCATAATTGGCTTGTTTCCAAATCTTCAATTTCATTTTCTGCCTACACCAAAGCTCGCAAAAATTGTAAAGCATTTATTAATCGGTCCAAACTAGATTTTGAATAGGCTAAGAGTAGAAAACTTGCTTCTTGTCCAAATGGTAGTTGAGCATTCTGGTCTCTTGCCAAAGCTATTGGCTGCAACCTTTGCCCTTCTCTGTTCCTACCTTTGTCAAAACCAGATGGTTCTATTGCTATTTCAGCCAAGGATAAAGCTGACCTGCTAGCATCCTATTTTGCTTCTAACTATTAATGATCTTTGTAAACTACCTCCCACTATTCCCAGTATGCTCCATTCAGTACCTCCTGTGGTCTTCCGCTAAAAGGATGTCAGACAGATTTTGACGAATGTTGATGTTAAGAAAGCTCCGAGTCCTGATGGTATTTATCCACTTTTTCTCAAAACCTCTTCCCCTGAACTTCCTCCTGTTCTGTGTCACCTTTTTTCACTTTCTTATGCTTAAGGCATTTTTCCTTCTGCTTGGAAATTTGCTCATATCCAGCCAATTCCTAAAAAGAATGACAAATCCCTCCCATCCAATTATTGTCCCATTGAAATTACTTCTGCTCTTTCTAAAGTAATGGAGAAATCAGTTAACCACCAACTCTTAAACTATAGAAAATTTCGATCTGATCAACGATCGCCAGTATGGATTCCATCAGTGTCGATTCACTGATGATATTCTAGCTTATCTTACCCATCTATGGACAGATTCAATGGAAAAGTTTGGTGAAACTCAAGCAGCTGCTCTTTCCATTTCAAAGACTTTTGATAGAGTTTGGCATAAAGGTCTTAAATACATCTTATGGTTTGCCAACTGTTTTTTGTAATTGGGTGTCCAGTTTTCTCTTTGACCGCTCACTGCAGGTGATGGTGGATGGCTCTCTGTCTTCTAACTTCTCCAATAATGCTGGCATTCCCCAAGGTTCAGTTCTTTCTCCCACTCTTTTCCTCTTGTATATTGATGATCTTCTTCCATTGACTGGAAATCCTATCCATAGTTTTGCCGATGATAGTGCATTGCATTCCACTTTCCAGTTTGAGAAATCTTGCCCTGCTCAAGCAGCTTCAATTTCTTGAATATCCACTACCAATTCCTTAAATGCTGATCTCCAGTGGGGCAAAGATAACTTAGTTGATTTTAATCCTTCTAAAACTCAGTCCTTTCTTATATCTCGCAATAAGGATTATTCTGCCCTTATGCATATCTTCAATGACACTCCGATTTCTAGGCAAGATCATATATCTCAATTGGGGATTATCCTGACTTCTATCTCTCTTGGCATAAGCTTATTACAAATATTGCTTCCTCTGCATCCAAAAAACTGGGTTTTCTCTTTCTTTCTCGGCATTCCTTTTCTTCAAAAAGCTGTTTACTCTACAAATTGCAAATCCGCTCTGCCATGGAATATTGTTCCCACACTGGGGCAGTACCCTCAATCTCTTTCAGGTTTCTAGATTCCATTCAGAAGAGGGCAGTTAGGTTAATTAATGACTCATCTCTAACAGGTTATAATGATTCATCTACAGGGTGTCTCAAAAATATTATTACAAACGTTTAGGGGAGGTAGGTAACATCTAAAGGAATGTGATTTGCATAGGAACCCCATAACCGGAAACATCACCGTAAGTCGGTACACGGTGCTGTTCATCAGTTCGCAAGAGGAAAAATTTCTGGTTTACTCATTCGAGCAGTAGTCGGCGCATGATGAGCATGCATCGATATACGAACTGTGAGCTGGCAGACATGCAACTAGTGTATAGATTAGCAGAGGGCAATGGACGAGCCGCTCAAAGACACGTACCGGACCACTGTTTGTTTGCACGTGTGCATCAAAATTTGTGCGATTATGGGTCATTTAGAGGTAACAGGAGTAGTGCGGGCAGACCACGTTCGATGCGAACTCCCGCCATGGAAGAAAGTGTGTTGAATGGCGTCCAGAATAATCCTACTACCAGCACATGTGCCGTTGCCTCTGCCTTAGGAGTATCTCGTTGCAGTGTACAGTGTGTCTGGCATGACGATTCCTTACACCCCTTTCATCTCCAAAGGGTTCAGTTACTGCTCTCCCAAGATCATCCTGCACGTGTGGCTTTTGCACAGTGGTTTCTCCAAGAAAGTGTTCAAGACTTGAATTTTCCAGCCTATGTTTTGTTCACGAATGAGGCTTATTTCACTCGGGAAGGCTTATTCAATCAGCACAATGCTCATGTGTGGGCTCACGACAACCCACACGCTGTGCGCCCCCATGCAGCACAACATCACTTCACAATGAATTTGTGGGCAGGTATGGTCGGTGACTGCTTAGTCAGCCCGTACCTGTTACTATCCTGCATGAACTCCGCTAAATATCGGATATTTCTTGAACAAGTTCTACCAGGGTTACTTGACGATGTTCCAGAAATTGTGAGATGCAGCATTTCATTTCAACATGACGGGGTGCCTACCCATTATGGAGGGTGTGTTCATGACCATTTGAACAGGCGTTTTAGGTGTTGATGGATTGGTGTGGTGGACCCGTTGCCTGGCCCCCACGCTCACCTGATTTATCGAGCCGTGATTTCTTTCTGTGGGGGGGTCCTCAAATCTATCGTGTACGAATTGCCTGTGGAGACAGAAATGGATCTCGTGGCGAGACTCATCTGCGCTGCTGCTACTGTCAAAGAAACTCCAGGTGTGTTCGACTGTGTCCGCCAATCCATGCTGCATTGGTGTCTCGCATGCATCACGTCTCATGGTGGAACCTTCGAGCATCTGTTGTAACATCATGAAATGCATCCATCTCATACTCCATTGTTAATATTATGTCAAATAAATGTTTGCCACTAATTACTGTCTTGTGTCATTTCTGCTTCTTGTGCCTCTGCTACTACTTTCCCGTGACGTTTCCAGTTATGGGTTCCTATGTGAATCACATTCCTTTAGATGTTACCTACCTCCCCTAAACGTTTGTACCGATATTTTTGAGACACCCTGTATAATAGGTTAATTAATGACTCATCTCTAACATTAATTAATGACTCATCTCTTGTATATTAATGACCTTCTTCCATTGACTGGAAATCCTATCCATAGTTTTGCCGATGATAGCACATTGCATTCCACTTTCCATTTTGAGAAACCTTGCCCTGCTCAATCAGCTTCAACTTCTCGAAAATTTTCTACCAATTCCTTAAATGTGGATCTTCAGGTAATTCTCCAGTGAGGCAGAGACAACTTAGTTGATTTCAATCCTTCCAAAACTCAGTCTTGTCTTATATCTCGCAAAAAGGATTCCTCTGCTCCTATGCTTATCTTTGGTGACACTCCAATTTCTAGGCAAAATGATATATCTCTTTTGGGGATTACCCTGACTTCTAATAGTAACAAATGGGCCTAGTGTACAGGGGTCCATGGTTGAGAGAAAAATATAGATACGTATAATTATAACCCAGTTTAATTTAATAATAAAATATATATATCAATAAGTAACAGGCAGTAGCTTTCAAGACTAACGAATCTCTTTTTCAACTGAATTCAAATACAAATACAACGGATAAGTGCAATGAGCTGAGTGAGGCACGTTATTCATTTGCTATTGTTGTTGCACGGACGTGCGCTGTTTTACTCCACTGATCATCTAGCATTAAAACGGTTGTCTCTGGGATGGGGTGTAGACGTATGCCTTTGTGGCGGTTTATTGCCTTTGGATTGTTTATTATGTTAAGTGACTCTAGCCATAGGCGGTGGCAAAAGTGTCGTGAGTGGTCTACTATTTCAAGGTCACATTTGGGATCAAGCTTGTGGTTGGTGGCCCAAAAATGTTCCACGACTGCGGACTGGTCAGTTTCGGCAAGCTGGATTGCTCTGTCATGTTCCGTAAGGCCACGTGGCTCTGAAACAGCACTACTGGAATATCTCAACTCCCTATCTAATTTCATCCAGTTTACTATAGAGTTGGAGGTCAACGATGCACTCCCATTCCTGGATGTCTTAGTGCATCGCGTAGGCCCACATCTAGAGACTTCAGTATACCGCAAACCTATGTGGTGCGGACAATTCACTAACTACAGATCCGGCCATGCACCAAGTCATCTCAATAGCACTGCCCGCACCCTATTCCCCAGGGCTTGGAGCCATTCCAGCACTGATGCAATTAGGCGTAACAAGATCTCCTGTGTGAAGGCGGACCTAATCAAATGTGGTTATCCATCCCATGTGCTAAGCAGGTGCCTATTACAGGCACAAGAACTCACATCGCACACAAGACCACTGAACCAAGACAGTATACTGTCCGCCTACATTCCCTATTATCCAGGCGTGTCAGGATGGATCTCGAAGATTCTTAGAAATTACAACATCAAATGCGTGCAGTTATCCTGCAGGAACCTACGTTCACTTCTCTCCAGTGTGAAGACCCCCGTCACACCTTTCTTATGCAGCAATGTAGTATATCGCATCACCTGTAGAGACTCTGACAGCTGCTACATAGGAGAAACATCAAGGCATCTCCAAGATCGCCTTACGGAACATGACAGAGCAATCCGGCTTGCCGAAACTGACCAGTCCGCAGTTGTGGAACATTTTTGGGCGACCAACCACGATCTTGATCCCAAACGTGACTTTGAAATAGTAGACCACTCACGACACTTTTGCCACCGCCTATGGCTAGAGTCACTTAACATATTAAACAATCCAAAGGCAATAAACCGCCACAAAGGCATACGTCTACACCTCATCCTAGAGACAGCCATTTTAATGCTTAGATGAACAGTGGAGTAAAACAGCGCACGTCCGTGCAACAACAATAGCAAATGAATAACATGCCTCACTCAGCTCATTGCACTTATCTGTTGTATTTGTATTTGAATTCAGTTTAAAAAGAGACTCGTTAGTCTTGAAAGCTACTGCCTGTTACTTATTATTATATATTTTATTATTACATTAAACTGGGTTATAATTATATGTATGTATATTTTTCTCTGACTTCTAATCTCTCTTGGCACAAGCACATTACAAATATTGCTTCCTCTGCATCTATAAAACTTGGTTTTCTCTTTCGCTCTCGCCATTACTTTTCTTCCAAACAGCTGCTCACTTTGTATAAATCGCAAATCCGCCCTTCCATGGAATATTGTTCTCACGTTTTGGGTGGTGCCCCCAAAACCTCTCTCAGGCTTCTTGATTCCATTCAGAAGAGGGCAGTTAGGTTAATTAATGATTCATCTCTAAAGGAGTCTCTCCACTCGCTGTCTCATAGACGTACTGTTTCTGTTGCATGCCTCTTCTACAGATATTTCCATGGGCACTGTTGTTCTGAATTGGCTTCTATAATTCACGCTATCTCTTTCAAAACAGTCCGAACACATACATCCACCAGCCAACACCCATTTACTGGCCAACTTCAAACTCACAGAACCAACTTTTCATCTTCCTCATTTATTCATTCAACTGCCATTTTCTGGAACAACCTTCCTTCATACTGTATTTCCTGAAAATTACAGTCTACAGAAGTTCAAGTCCAATATCAACAAATATCTTCTTTCATCTTCTCAACCTCCAACCCAAGCACAGTACTAAGTACTATAGGTTCTAATACCTCTCGTGTTTGGGGTTTACATTAAAAAAAAAAAAAAAAAACCAGAATCTTTCCACTCTCTGTCCCATACATGTTTCGTTTCTGCTACAAGCATTTTCTGTAGATATTTCCGTGGGCACTGTTCTTCTGAATTGAATTCTATAATTTCCGCTCTCTTTTCCAAAGCAGTCCCAAACATCGGCCACTGCCAGTTAACATCCTTTTACTGTCCAACTTAAAACTTACAGAACTAACTTTTATTCTTCCTCATTTATTCATTCAACTTCCGTTTTCTGGAACAACCTTCCTTCCTATTTATGTCATGAAAATTACAATCTACAGAAGTTCACGACTAATGTCAACAAATATTTTCTTTCATCTTCTCAACCTCCAATCCATGCATGGTACTAAGTACTGTAGGTTCTAATACCTCTCGTGTTTGGGGTTTCATTTAAAAAAAAAAAAAATGAGTGGCACAATTCCCCCTCCCCCCACTCGCAACAAGGTATGTCATATTTTCAAAGAAATCTTTACAGACAGTGAATATAATAGTTAGTAAACAAGCAACTGTTTTAAATAAATTTTAGAAAAAAATATATATACAGTAGAACCCAGATAAGAAATTCCCACATAAGAAGTTTTCCACTGTACTAGGTTTGGTTTCTTAATTCCTAATATCAACTCTATATATTGTAATGTATTATTTTCCTGGGTAAAAGGTTTTCCCACATAAAAAGTTTGTGATAAAAAATACACAGCATATTATTATAATGGTGTTTTCCCACGTAATACGTTTTTTTTTAATATAGAAATTCATTATTTTTATTTTAAAAAAATATAAAACAATATAATCATTTTGGTAATCGAACAAGTTAGTGCCACACATCATTTTAGTTTGTTGTAAATCGCCGAAGTCAGTGAAATGGAATCGTCTTTGTTATATCTCATATTGTGAATGCTTTCACGAGTTGCCCTGATATTGCTTGAATAAGCAATGTTTCACCAGTGGAAAAGACTAATGTTACTTATTCTTGGTGGCACCCTTTTGGCAGATCCTGGGTGGTGGTATCTGCTGAGAATCCACTGCCAAAGTGTTGCCTATTCGTGAACCTACTGTTGAAGTGTTGTTTATTCGAGATAGTTCAATATCACGGAAACTCGCTGTGAAGGTATTCACAATATGAGATATAACAAAACAGTGCCATTTCACCTACTTTGGTCAGTAATTTACTACAAACTACAATGATGCTTGGTGCCTCTGTAGCCAGGTGGGCAGGAGCAGCAGTGTGTAGCACATGCTTCTTGATTAGAGCGGGGTTCGAACCTGTGACCACCAAATACGGAGGATGCGGAAAGGTCAGGGAATGACCACTGCATATTCCCAGAGCAATATGGCCTTAGTTGCTAAAACCAAATAACAACAATGATGCTTGACTTTACCTTGTTCGATTAGTAAATTTTCTGTAGTCTGAGGCTTTTGGCCCTAGTATAAACATTTTGATACAATGGAAGTGACATATTATGATTGTTTTCATTGATATCCATAATTGGATACATCGACCACGTTAAGCATTAAGTTCTGATAGTTGGGAACAGTTATGAATTACTTAGTGGATTATTGCTCTGTCTTATTGTAATTGTGACATTTTAAGGTATGTTGAAACTGCAAAGGAACTCCTTCCAACTTGATAATGAGTGTAATAAACAGAATGTTAAGCAATTAGAAATCCTCAGTTTAAAAATGTTTCCCATAGGCAGTGTAAAATATTTATAAATTCTGAAATAGTACTTAAAATGATCTTTAACTTGTGTATCTTTTCATTTTTATTTGTGTAGTTAATATTTCATATCCTTAGGTCATTTTCCCTTCTAAGACACTTTCCCTCGTAAGAAGTTCTAAACCTCCAATCCCTTGGAAAACTTCTTATCCACATTCTACCATATATTATTTTACAAAGTTTATTGCATAGTGATAAATGCCAATTTAATTATTCATGTAAATAGTGTTTGTTTAATATCTTAGTAAACAAACACTTTTACTCAAACAGTAAAAATATAAATGAAAACTTTTGATTTATTATGTTACCTGAAAATCTCCTGTGAAATAAATTAACTTTGCTACTCAGAGCTAAAGATTATATAAAATTAATAGAAGCCAAAATTGAGATCTGGTAGTAATTAAAAACAACACAAATGAGAAATACTGGAATTGAAATTGCAAATTTATTAAAAAAAATAAAAAATAAAAACAATTTTCTAAATAATAAGAACAGAGATTTTTTAAAAAACATTTTGATATTAAAAACAAAGGAATGCAAAATTTATCACAAAGAAATCTTGTTTTTTATTATCATATTTTCTGAGACACTAAGCTGAAATTCTGTGCTTTTAAATGCATGGTCACTATTGACAATTTAATATGGACATGCCAGGATTGATAAAAAATGCATGATTAACTAATTGACTTACTACAACATAAGTTTATAGTTAACATAAGGTATAAACCAAAGGAAAGACAGAAAAAAATTACTCTCAACCCTCATGAAATTTTAGTAGTTGAGTGTTTGAAAAAAAGGGGGGGGGAGTAGATGAAGAATTAAGAAAAAATTCTGACATTTATAGAATTTGTTTTATAAGGCAACACCTTACAGACCTGGGTAAATATGCAGGAGGAAGAAAATTTTACAAAAAGGAGTTGGATCTATTGAAGAGTTACCAAGAAAAGGAAATGCCTTCAAAATTGAAATGAGAAAGTAAATAAGAGGTGGAAAAAATTGATTAAGGAAAATAAAGATAACAACTGAAGATTGACCGGCTTGAAAGGAACTATCTCCAATGAAGTACACTTACACTGTGCTAAACTGTAGGATCAAAAAAGCTTTGGATTTCTCAAAAATTTATTTTATCAAATTGACAAAAGAAGAAGAGTAACAGACAAATCAGTGGATAAATCAGATAATCTTGTGGTTCATTGTGGGGAACTAAAAAGAAAAATGACTGATCTCTTATGTGAAAAAATAAGATATTTGATTAAAAAAAAAAAAAAAAAAAGTAACAGTGATGCTGTTAAGGATAAAAATGGGACACTGATAAACTAAACATGGTAAAATTATAAATTTTTGGAGAGAATATTTTACATATATGAAATATATGTAAAATTTATAGCTGAGTTTGTTTAGAAATTTGGGAGAAAAAGTTATTTGTAATTGTATATCGTCTTCAGTTTCTGTATTTGTGGATGTTTTATTTTCTCCATTTATGGCGGTCAGAAGTCAGCCATCAAAGATTGGGCTTATCTGTTTCGTTAAGCAAATGGCATCACCAAAATGCTATACCAGCATTTGTTCTAAATCTGAAGTATCAGCATGATGGCTGTTTCAAATCTACTGGTATGTCATGAGATAATAGTTGACCTCAATGGGTAAATGCGTGCCAAACTGTGCACAATCTATTGAATCGAAGTGAACAGCCAAACAGTGTATGGAAATAAAACTTACAATTAAACACAATAAAGGTTGTTTATCTTTGGCCTATAATACTGGACCACATTTGTCCTATTTTTTTTTCAACACCAATATTACCAACTAATTTGAAAATAAACAGATTAGCGTGTACACTGAAATGTGACACCATAGTCTCTATTACTGAGTTGTATAGGTCGAACACGACCCATTATTTGGAGTTAAAATAAAGTGTGGACATCGGTTTAACCACTAATGCAGATTGAACCATTAATGTTGCATAGTTGGCACTGGAAATGATCACTCAGCCAAAAATTAACTGAAACTTTTCTACATATTTTTTGATTTGATACTTATGTAAAGATATTTGCAATTAAAGAGTGATGATATCATGTCTAGGCTGAGTGATTTACATTCATAACACAGCATATGTCCAGAATGATGAAATAATTATTAAATCTAATAACAACGTGATGATGTTACAAAATCACTACGAATTATTATCTGTTCATCGCATTCATTGTGACTAAGCACCTGAGACATCGCATACTAAACAGTCTAGCATATGTTCAAATTATCATGCCCTCATGGGTAACACAGTGCATATACAAGCATCATCGTCCTCCTCACACTTGGTTGACAAGGCCCAGGTTCAAATCCTGTCAATGATGCGAGGAATTTTTATAGGTTTTCATCACAACATGGCTGAGTTAGTCAATCTCTGATGAGGGCTGCATTGTTTATTCCTACTAGAAACTTGAGTTTTTTTATAGCCAGGAAAATTGACCACACAACATAAAGTTTCAGACAATGTATATTGTGCAATATGGTCTAAGTCACTGATGTGCCTAAAAATCTACAACAGTTCAAATTATTGCTTAAAATTCCATGACTGCCTTCATGTCAAATTTTTAAAGATTCTGGAAGTTGATCAGCAGTTCTTACACACACAAGATATCTGGCTGTTTGCTATTTTTTTATGTATTTATTTAAAGACATGAACAATTAAAGATCTTCCAGCATGGTAATTGTCTGCTAAACTTTATCCTATTTGAATCTATAGTACCATTGAAAACAGAAGTTTCTCTGACACAGAGAATCTTCTCCTTTAACCTGATGCATTATTTACTGACTGCAACACTATGCAGCCTAACTGGAAACTTATTGATTATATTATGTATCTTATATTTGCCACTTTTTGCTATATAATAAATATTATGAATTAAGACATGGTCTAATGCAAGTAATGCTAATGTACAGTTGACCATATGGTAATCACCCGAAGCAGCCATGTGGCTGGCACAATACAGAATTTCATTAACTTGAAACTTGTCATATTTAGAACATTTTAATCAATGTTCCTAAAATAGTTTGAGTTACATTCATCTAAATATCTTGGACACACAACTCAGTTCCATATGAATGAATACTGCAAAATAGTTATGTAGTTAGAAAATTTTCTGTTTGATACAATCTACCTATGCTATATAAATATTAGACAGTAGCACTTTTTGGTAAAGTTAATTAATTTTTAATTTCTAGAACAAATAGGTGCTCATATCCTTAATGATCTGAGTTCTCAGAGGGAGACCATTGAAAAAGCAAAAGAAAGGGTATGTATAATGTATAATAAACACACAACTTACCTTTGTATTTCTGTTAACTCTTTAAGCAACATAATAGAGTGATCAAATGTGAGGATACATTCTTCTTGAGGTATAATTATCAATTTACAGTAATCCCACTCCAATCTCAAGTTTGCCAACTGCAGATTTGAGATAACATGATTTTATATTTGTGTATCAAAATTTTACTATCCGTGGTCAAGCACTGCCACCTGTCTTCCATAGATCATGGTCACAGGTCTAGTGGGTAATTCAGAAGGAGGAGAACTTTTTATAGTATCCCAATGGTACCCAGAATTTTATCACTTGAGTCGCACTTGGAATTGAAAGATTCTATCCAGTCAGAAAACTGCTAGCTTGGAGAGATTCACAAACTAAAAGATTACCAGTAGCCGCAAGCAGAGGCAAAAGTGATTCTTGTACTGCTTCTATGGTAATGAGCAGCAGCCTAGAGAGCAAGTTGCAGGGGACTTCGAGCTGCTGGAAGTCATCATGGAACAAGAAAATACATGGGCTGTGTTAGGGTAACTAAGAGTAAGGACAAGCATGTATACTTGCATGTACACTAATGATAGAAGTATAGTAAATAAAATTGATGAATTTGAAGTGTTGATCAAGACATCAGAGGCAGATATAGTTGGGATATCAGAGACATTGTGTCACACAGATATAAGCAGTGCAGAATTGGAATTTTGGGAGTACAATGTGTACAGAAAGGACAGACAGAGTAGGAAGGGAGGAGGGATTATGTTATTAGTTAAGAAACACAAAATTTAAGGAAGTGCATCCAGTCGACACAGGGGGACAGTGCAATGTTGAGCCTGTTTGGTGTGACATAAACACTGGGAAAGGAAAAACAAGAATAGGAGTATGTTATAGGCCTAATGACTCTGATGAGTACAATGAACAGTTGTGCAAAGAAATAGGATGGGCCAGTAAATCCGAATGTCTTGTAATGGGGGATTTTAACTTTCCAGATATTGGCTGGAACTTGTGGGTTGGTCACTCGCATGCTAGCAAGACCGTTAATTTATCGGAGGATTGTTTTCTACAGCAACGTGTTCGAGGGGCAACAAGAGGGAGTAATACCCTTGATCTGATTATCAGAAGTGATTATTCATGCATTAAGAATTTGCAGATAAAGGAACCACTAGGTGACAGTGATCACAGTGTACTGATGTGGGAGGTACTAAAAGATGTAACTACCGTCAAGGGTAAAGGGATGGGCTTTTATTTTCGTAAATGTGACTACAGTGGTCTCAGACAGTTTTAAATTCTATACAGTGGGATCAACTGATGATGTTACCAATGGTGAATTCTAAATGGGAAACTTTCAGGGACTTAATTTTGGAGGCTACTAGGCTTTTCATTCCAACTAAGAAATACTGTTCAAGGTTTAGGCCTATGTCAGATGAACTAATGAGGCTTGTGGCAGAGAAGAAAAATGTATGGGATGCATATAAATTATCAGGTGACACAGAAGCCTATGGCAGATATAAACTAGTCTGTAAACAAGTCACAAAGGAGGTTAGGCAGGCAAAGGCAGATTATGAGAAATCTTTGGCAAGGGATGCAAAGAAAAACAGCAAATAGTTTACTTATGTAAAACTCTAGAAGGAAAGGGATAAATCAGATTGGTCCACTTAACATAGATGGTGCAACTGTTGATGATTCTGCTCAAGTAGCTGATAAACTGAATGAGTATTTTGCATCTATATTCACACATGAGGAGTTATTCAAAAAGGGGAATGCCAGAAGTTTATCAAACTCTAACAGGGAGCTAAGTGATTTTGTAATAACTGAGAGCAAAGTGAAAGAGAAATTGAAGTTAAACATAAAAGCACCTGAGGCAGATGGAATCTATCCAGTTATAATGCAGGCAGCACCTGAGGCAGATGGAATCTATCCAGTTATAATGCAGGCAGCAAGGGAAGTTAGCAAACCCTTAACCATAATTATGAGAGCATCCTTAGTCAAGGGAGGTCCATGGACTGGAGATTTGCAAATGTATCCCCAATTCACAAAGGGTGACACAAATAATTATAGACCTGTTAGTTTAACTTGTGGGGAAAATAATGGAGTCATTGGTTAAAGAGGTAGGATCACCTAGACAAGACAGCAGTAATAGCTCAGTCAGCATGGGTTTGTTAAGGGGAAGTCTTGTCTGACCAATTTGATTGGATACTACTATGATGTGTTCACAAAGGAACTGGATGCAAAAAATAATTTTGATATCATATACTTGGATTTCAGGAAAGCTTTTGATACTGTTGCACATAGAAGACTGCTGTACAAATTGGAGCAGTATGGCATTAAGGGCAAGTTACTGCAATGGATAAAGGGATGGTTGAGTGGGAGATGGCAGAGGGTGGTAATAAATGGACACTGCTCTACGTGGACTAATGTTATTAGCGGAGTCCCCACGGTTTGGTGCTGGGCCCATTGTTGTTTTGTCTATTTATCAGTGATATCGATGAAGCTATATCAAGCTTAGTGTCAGAGTTTGCAGATGATACAAAGGTTGGCAGGGTTGTTAATGACAGTATTGACAGTACGCTACTTCAACAGGATCTAGAAAAGTTAGGCAGATGGGCTGAGAAGTGGCAACAGAAGTTTAACATTGACAAGTGCAAAGTACTCTATATGGGTAGCAGTAACCCAAGAGAAATGTACCAACTGTGTGGTACTAAGCTCAGGGAGGTGGAGAATGATAAAGACCTGGGGTGATTGTGCAGTCAGATATGACGTTCTCTGAGCAGTGCAGATAGTCTGCCAGAGTAGGTCATGGAGTTTTGTCAATGTTATCTTGGAATTTTGCTAGCAGAGACAAGGAGGTGATTATCCCTTTGTATAAGGCAATGGTCAGGCCACACCTTGAGTATTGTTTACAGGCCCGGAGGCCTCATTTAAGCTGATGTAGAGTTGCTAGAACAAGTACAGAGAAGGGCAACAAGATTGGTGAAAGGAACAAAAGGGTGCACTTATGAAGAAAGCCTTAAGTTCTGCAGTTGCAGCATCAGGAGACTTAGGCACCTGCAAGGTGATCTGATCGAGGTGTATAAGGCCTTGGATTTTTTGAGCAGGCTCAATGCTGAAGGGATACTTCCACTTGCCCAGATTAAGAACCTGAGAGGGCATAGATTCAAATTGAGGAAAGACAGTTGTAGAATAGATGTGCGGAAGTTTGCTTTAGCCAGTGGGTAGTTGATTGCTGGAACAGACTTCCATCTGTTGTTGTGGAAATTAATAGCTTAAATAAATTTAAGGCCTGAACTAGACAAATGTTTGGAGTGACCGGATGGATGAAATGGGAATGTTTTTTTTTTTTTTTTTTTTTTCTTGGCTGATGCTGTATAAGCTTGCTTTCTTGCATAATATGCCTCAACTAATGCTAATGCTATATTTGTGGTACACATAATGAGATTACAATTCCATTGAGTTTTCCCCAATCTTGCAGCACACTTGAAAGTCTCAGCTCACCATGGCCAGGACACATCATTTGGGAATCACTGTAGCAAAGATGTACTTATAAGTACCATGTATATAGTCAGTGCCAGCTTAAGGTACAGGCCAGCAGGGCTCTTGCCCGGGGTGGCATTCTTTAAGGGGAGCCAAAAACAGAACAATGAGGCAAAAAAATATATATCCTTAATAAAGGATGCCAAAAAATCCTTCTGTGTGTGGCACGTCAATACTGTCCAGTGCTGTATGTAGTGTTGTGCATGCATATGCTGCTGCTATCCCTTGATAGATGCCTATTTTTGACTAACATCAAGTTTTTTCCAGACATATTTTGGACTTGCTTTTGTAATGCTATGAAGATTGCCATATCAAATGAAGTTGCAGTCTAGGAAAATAGTTTTTGTGTGCAGGGAGCAAAATAGAAAATTTTATGAAACAGAATGCTTGTCACTAAAATATCATTTTTTTTATAATCAACCATGTGTGTGATGAACTGGAACAGTGTTGTGTAAATGGAAATGAAATGCAGTTTTTTTTTTTTTTTCTCCATATACTTTATTGGCATATTTATGGTTTTGCCCCTTATTTTTTGTAAGACTTAGTTTGCTAATTGCTGTTTTACCAATCTTGATACTTTTCTGAAAGATCCCTTCCCCCCAACAAAGAGATTACTGTGCACGAAATTTTGTTTTTAATAATGTACAAGTAATCTTGAGAAATTCAATCAGTTTCTTTCTCTTTGGTTGTGTGGAGCTAAATATGTTGTTTGTGCACATCAATAATTACTGTATATGGAAGAAATTAACCAAAGATTTAATGATGCATATATTTTACAGCTGTACCCGCACTAAGCATTTTCTCTCTTCACTCTGAGCTGTTCTAAAGCTTGTGTTCTAATGGCCATTTTCACAGTGATGTCAAACATGTCACCAGCTCATGTACATGCTTTATGAGGCTGTCCTCATAGCTGTAATTAATTTTTTTTTTATCAAAATCCCAAACACAAAAGATATTAGAATCTACAGTACTTAGTACCGTGAGAACCTATAGTACTCAGTACAGTTGAGAAGATGAAAAAAAGGTACTTGTTGACATTAGACTTGAATTTCCATAGATTGTAATTTTCAGGAAATACATGTGAAGGAAGGTTGTTCCAGAAAAGAGGAGTTGAAGGAATAAATGAGGAAGCAGAAATGGGGGAGAACTATAGATACCAATTCAAAAGAACAGTGCCTATGGAAGTAGAAGGTGCGTCTGAAAAGTTTTAGGACTGATTTTTTTTTTTTTTTTTTTTTTTAAATGATGCTACTAGTGCCATACATCAGCCACTATTGAAACTATTCACTATCAAGTCTGACCTGGCTCTGTGCCAAGTTTCATCAGTGTGTGCACAAAGACATTCTACTGGAAAAAATTGTGTTTAAGTTGGCACAGTAAAATCATGTCATAATGAATTCAAGGACCATGCAAAGAGTGGCGATAAAATTTTGTTTTAAAACTGGAAAAGGTGCAACTGAAACAGTTGCAATGCTGAGTGCAACTTATAGACATGAAGCACTATCACAATCCAATATTTTTTGCTTATTTGGTGGTTCTGTGAGTGGTGGAAAAATGTTCAGGGGGTTTTACAGAGTGGTTGCCCATCCTAGTTTTGTATGGACACAACCATTGAAAAGATTCAGCATCTGTTTGTGGAAGATCATTGCCTATCCCTCTGAATGATAGCTTCACATCAGCAAGGATACCTTGTGTTCGATCGTTGTTAAAGATTTGACAAAAAAGGAAAGTGTGCTTTGCACTTCATACTATGTGCATTGACAGCAGAACAAAAGGAGAAACGAGTTGCTGCATGTCAAGCTGTGATTGAGATCACAGGCAGCAATCCAGTCTTTTATAAAAAAAAAATCATAACTGGTGATGAATTCATTGCTTTGCATACAAATCCAAAAAAAACAAAAAGACAATTAGCTGCATGGGCTGGAGAAAATTTGCTGAGACCGAAGAAGCTCAGATTCCAAAAGCCTCAAACCAAAATGATATTGGTGGTTTTTTGACTGGCAAGGAGTTGTGCACAAAGAATTTGTACCTGAAGGTCAGACAGTCAACTCTGAATTTTACAGAGGAATGATGGACAGACTGCTGAAAAAGAATTCAGCGTGTTATTCCAGACAAGTGGTTCTTTCTTCACGACAATGTATCTTCACACAGTGCGACCATCATCAAGCAATTTCTTGCATGGAAGGGCATTACCTGTATTCATCGGCACCTGCTAATTACTTTCTGTTCCCGAGTGAAATCCCACCTGAAGGGGTACCACTTTGACAGCATTTCAGAGATTCAAACCAGCATGATAAGGGAGTTAAACAGGGTTCCACAGAACCATCCAGAAGCTGTAAAACTGTGCAAAGAGGTGTATTGAGTTACAAGGGATGTACTTATTACATCCCTTAATTAAATGGTAATAAATTTTTTCCTTGAGATTTTGATTTTTTATGAATGTAGTCCTAAAATTTTGCAGCCATGCCTTGTATCTATAGAAAAGGCATGTAGCAGAAACAGTCTGTGAGACAGACAGTGGAGAGACTTTTTTACGAGATGTCATTAATTAACCTAACTCCCCTCTTTTGAATGGAGCCTAGAAGTGTGAGAGAGGTTATGGAGGCACCACCATAGATGTGGGAACAATATTCCATGGTGGGGCAGATTTTAGATTTGTACAGAGTGAGTAGCTGTTATGTTTGTAATTGTTTTCTGGATAAGCAATAGTACTAAAGAAGGAAAATGTCTCCCATTTTTTTGCATGGTTTCCTAAAAACAAATGTGATTGTTGTTACAGTACTACCTTACTTCAACTTCATGGTGCATTTTCAATGGTAGAAAAAGGAAACAATTTTTTTATAAAAATTTGTTTGTCCATAAAGGTACAAAATATTGTTGACTACATAAAAACCTTCTATTAAAAAAGTTTATATAGTAGTGTTTTATAATAACCAGGCACCTAAGTTTTGCATTTGTTTTATTAGACTGAAAATTATATGTCAGATAACTCTGAACATAGAAACAGATGAAATAAAATCTGAAATAAAAAATAAAAGCTTTTCCATCTCTCCATTTGTTTGTCTCTTCTGTTATGCACTTAATTTATTTTTGACAATTCCTACAGAAATATAGATTTTTATAGGATTCAGTTTGATTGTGTTTTTCTAATAAATATCTGATATGATAAAAAATTATCCATATTTTCAATTATTAGCTGTAATGTCAGCTTTTTATAAAGTTCCTTTCAGTTATGAAGGTAAACGAAAATTTTCATTTATCCACAAGTTCATTAATTTAACTGTCAGGTACACATGGTGAATGATTATTGATAGACAGCAGAAAAAGTTTAACATAAAACTTAAAGCTGAAAACTTGGTTCACATATGTTTACATTTAGTGAAAGACAGTTCAGTGCTGTATAGAACGAAAAAGGTACAGGTGAAAGGAACAGTCTTTGTGGTATTCCAGCAATTATTTATAAAAAATTTGCAATTAAAGGAAACTAACCATCCAATCATAAAAAAAAGTAATACATGATAGCCTTTATTACTGGTCAGTAACAAATATTTCAATCCCCTGTGAATATCAACAGTTGATATATTGATGATCATTAATTAAATGTGAGGAACTGTGTTCATCTAAAAGTTGGCCTTACAGAGTCATAAAGGATTGAATTGAATTGAATAAAACACAATAGAATAATAATAGAAAAACAGGAATTAGCTATAGATCACAAGTTTTAAGAAAAACTTCAACTATAGGTGTCTCACTATGTGATACCTTCTAATATTCAGAAATTGCTCCAATTATAACCTGCCAGCATCAGGGTGAAATTCTCTAAAACAGGTGGTAACCCTTGCTGATATGAGAGCAAGAAAATTTACTAATTATAATAGTAGTAGCATGGATAGTT
This sequence comes from Mastigoproctus giganteus, assembly GCF_048544385.1. Taxonomy (NCBI): domain Eukaryota; kingdom Metazoa; phylum Arthropoda; class Arachnida; order Uropygi; family Thelyphonidae; genus Mastigoproctus; species Mastigoproctus giganteus. The sequence goes on from NC_143582.1 coordinate 77,689,682, forward strand.
TTGAATATTTCTTATTGATTTTATGTATTTTTTTTTTTCTCCCAGTCAGTGCAGCACTTTATATTGTAACATTAAAATATCATAATCATAACGGCAGCAGATTTTTCTTTTTAATTTCATCATCATCATCTAAATGCTGATTTAGATTATGAAAAGCATTGAATGCTTCTCAAAAGTTAACTGGCCAGTTTATTAAAAGATAACTAGTTAACAAAATTATGAAAGTTTATGCCCCTTACCAGAGGCTGTTTCAGTACTGATTCACGTGTCATCATTTTGGAAGCCAGGCATTTAAATGAAAGATTTCTTGTGGTAGACAAAACTGTTAAACTCCGAGTGAGAAACTATAAATACTCCATATTAAAATATATAAGGAGGGGGTAGCTAAATATATTTTAGAGGTGAAGATAAAAAGATACAGGATAACTAGAATACCTTATTACTCTTAATTAATCTGCTAAGGTAAATGCTACAATAAAGAGAATAAGAAAGCCAAAAGTAAATAAAAAAAAAAGTAAAAGTATGTCTTACTTGCTTCAGGATCATAAATTCATCCCATGCCTTCTAGTGAGGGCTTTGGGGGGGTGGTTAACTAATGGCACTAGATAAAAAAAGAAAAAAATCAATAAAAAATAATTAAAACCTGATAATCATTGATGGTAACAATGCTGTATTAGCATCTGTAATACCAAAAAAAAGTTTAAATTATAGTAATAAAACTAATAATCATAAAATCCCAAATGTGCCATTGTCTCAGCAAACTTCTTATGACTTCAGTCATGGGCAAATACCTCACTGACCAGGAGCCAAGTTTCTGAGTGTTTGCTTCAACATTATGAGCAAATGATTCACCCTTTTTGAAAGGGAATCATTGATGAAGTCATACGAGGTTTACCAAGACAACAGCACAACTGCGCTTTCTTTGATTAGTAGTTTAAAGAACAAGCAAAGAAATTGCCTTGAAAGACAATTTCTTTGGTTGTTCTTTCATTATAAACTGTTTTGTGAGGCAGCACCAACCCTTTGTTCCCACAGCAAAAAGACTGCTGTTTTATTTTGAGCCCATGAAGAGCAGACCTAGGGGTATTAGTATTAGTACACAGGCTGATCATTTAATTTGTAGAAAGGTAGCACCAACATATGACCATGCAAGTTTTGGCAAACTGCTAGCAGATGGAAAGAGCATACATACAAGAATATTCTGACATGTTGTTTGGTAGTAGTTCAAAGTGACTTTAAGTTACATGCTGTTAGTGTGAACCATTTTGTGAGCTGTTAGTGTGAACCATAATTGAATTGAAGACTGAACAACATTTTGTTATTTGCAGTTGTTTGACATTGTATGAGTGCTGCAGAGACTGAGAGAAATGGCAGAGGTTTATGGAAAGAAATATTTGAAGAAGGCTGCAATTTTCGAGTAGCACACATGCATCAAAGATGGTCAAGAATCTGTAGACACAACAACTATTCTCAAAAACTTATTAAGAAATGGCCTTTGAGAGGGTTTCACCAACACTACAGGTTTATGACAGAGGATCTGTCTTTCTGATTCAATTTGACCTCTTCTCCATCTAACCATCATAACATAATTTCTCCATCTTTTTACAATAACATAGTTTTTTCTCCATCTTTTTCTTTTCACAAAAAAAGAGTAAGACTATGTTAAAATCGAAATTTAAAAAAAAATTCTGTGAATTTCTTATTAGTAAATATAGCCATGATAAACACCTGAGAATAATTTGCTGCAATTGCAGGTTTTTTATTTCCAGTGCATGATTATGATAAAGCACAGAGAGGGCGTCCTCTCTAGGCTTAAGGAAAAAATAAAGATTAATAAAATAATGTAAATTTATTAAAAACTAATATCATTAAAGATTTATTTTCCAATAAAATAAATGTATAGGGTGGCACCTCCTCTAACTTGCATTGCCAATAGAGTCTAGAAATATGAGCTAAAACACTGCCCTTCCTTGCCAGTAAATTATTAAAAGCCACCTTCCTGGTCATTCACAATTATAAAAGAGCAGTATGAGATGAGTATCAAGACAGTACATCATGAAAATCAAAACACGTTGATGGTGGACAAACTGATAAATAATCTGGCCACAACATTCACAGAAAACTTCAAGTAATATATGTGGATCAAAAGAAAAAAAGCATTAGTACAGTTCTACCAACATCGTGCTGTCGAGATTTATGCACTATTATGATCCAATGAAGTATTACACCTTTGAATATTTAATACGCTCATAGCAGAAGCTGTATGACTTTATGAATAAATTTGATAAATTGTGAACTTAGTTTGGCAGCCAAGCTTGAATTCCTAACACTAAAACATGTATCCTTACAGTCAAATTTTTGCTAACTTCTTTTGAAAATATTAATTTAAATATTTAACTCTCTAACATAAATGTAATCATATTTAGAGAACCAATTCCAGTGATGAGCTTCCAAAATCTTAATGCCCAGTTCCCTATAAAAAGTTCTGATTTAAGGGATAATACACAGTATGTATTTTTTGTACTTTTCTCCATAAGAAGTGGCATTGAGCCATTCAGAATCAATATACGCTGTGCTGCCACTTTATTAGGTACACCTACCTAGTAGCGCATTGAGCCTCCTTTAGCCTTCAAAACAGCCTGAATTCGTATAGGCATGAATTGAACAAGATGCTAAAAATGTTCTGCAGAAATGGAGTACCATGCAGACATGAGTGTCTCACGCAGTTCCTTGAGATTTGACGCTGGTGTAGGCCTGCAGCGAACAGCCCTTTCCAGCTCATCCCAAAGATGTTCAATAGGATTGAGATCCATGGACTGAGCGGGCCACTGCAGCAAAGTCATTGTTATGTTCCTGAAACCATTCCATAGTGATTCGGGCTTTGTGCACCAGCACATTATCCTGCTGGAAGTAACCATCTGACTTAGGATAAACTGTCAACATGAACAGATGCACTTGGTCAGCAATGATGTTTAGGTACAATATGGCATTCAGACGTGAATTTGTGGGTATCAATGGACCCAACGTGTGCCAAGAAAACATTCCGCACGCCATAACACTGCCCCACCACCTTGCACAGTAGTCGTCAGATGTGACGGGTCCATGGATTCATGTTGTTCCACCACCTTGCACAGTAGTCGTCAAATATGATGGGCCCATGGATTCGTGTTGTTTTCAACAAATTCTGAGCATTCCTTCAACATGATGCACCAGGAACTTTGACTCATCACACCAAGCAACTGTTTTCCAATCCTCGATAGTCCAGTGCTGGTGTTGCTGTACCCACAGGAGGCATGCTCTCTTGTTCATTGATAACAAAGGTACGCGATGTGGCCGTCGACTGTTGTAGCCCAAGCCCATTCGCAACAAAGTGCAACTAGTGGTCCGTTGCGATATTTTGTTCTGCGCACCAAGGTTGTATTCTGACGTGATGTGCGACATTGTGCCCCGTCTGTTTGCTTGCACAATTCTAATCCTCTTCTGACCTCTGTCATCAACAAGCAATTTTCTTCCTCAGGAGTGCCATTGAGAGGATGTTTTCTGTTCGCTGCACCATTCTCGATACACCCTTGAAACTGTGGTGTGTGAAAAGTTCAAGAGAACTGCCGTTTCAGAGATGCATTGTCCAGCGCGTCTTGCACCTACTACCATGCCATGTTCGAAGTTCGTTAGATCACTCGTTTTCCCCATTCTTGCTACGGTTTGTACGCTTAACTGATACTAGAAAAGTTGTTCTGCTGCATTTATATCCACAACTGTGGTCATGTGACTTGCAACGTTGTGGGACAAACCATTTGTGTGCACTGCAGGGGTGTATACCTAATAAAGTGGCAGCAGAGTGTAACTTAACAATATAAAAAAACATTTTTACATATTTCTTACAATATAAAAAAGTATTACTTAATTAAACAAATTTAAAATATGCACATTTGAAATGAAGATAATATTCTCATTTGCGTGAAAATTTTTAGCAACTGGTTCACATGAACTGGTGTGACTCCAGCTCATCACTGAACAATTTATCATTCAGTAGTGCAGAGGACAAGATTTTTGAACCAAATAAAAATGGATCAGTTTTGCAAAAAAAAAAAAAAAAAAAAAAAATGCAGTTCCTTATAGCAGTGCTGAGTGTGAGAGAATATTCTGCCATGTGAAAAAAAAAACTGAGTTCAGATCAGCTCTTTCTGACAAAGTTTTAAAAATACCCTTGACAGCCAAGCCTAAACAGAACTTTGACTCAGCATTCCTGAAGAGGGCAAAGTATGCAACAGTATCTCTCTTGAAGCACTCATAATTGCTCAATGCCTAACAGCATACTGTACTGGTAAACAGTATTTGTGGCTGTATTTTAATTATAAAATATTGGTAGTGACATTTAATTTCTGGGTGCAGTGTGGACTTTAAAAACCACCTGCTTTTTCCAAAAAAATCTCTTGCTTTCCTCCTTTTTGGCAAATAACTCCTAAGAAAACAAGATTTTTTTTTTCCTGCAAAAAATCTTACTTTGCCTGTTTCAGCCAAAAATTTTCTATTTTCTGCATTCTTACAGTTACCCAATCCCAATCAGTTGTAATTAAACTAAATTTTGACTTTTCAAAAAGTCATTCTTGTTTATTTCACAAAGTGCACCACTCTTTAGACTTTTTCAAGAAGCTTGATACTTTTTTTTTTTTAGGTGTGATAACCCATACTTGGACACTTCTCAAAGAAGTGCAATCTCTCCATTGCTTTATATCATGGCATTATGATCTTCCTATCTCTACAAGTAAATCATTGATAGGATACCATGAGCCACCGGCGCTTCTGTAGCCAGGTGGGAAGGAGCAGCAGTGCGTACCACATGCTTCTTGATTAGACCGGGGTTCGAGCCCGTCACCACCAAATATAGAAGATGCGGAAAGGTCAGGGAATGACCACCGCATATCCCGGAGCAATATGGCCTTAGTTGCTAATGCTCCTAAAAACCAAATAACAACAACAACAACCAAGAGCCACCCTTTCCACCTGTCAACATTATATGAAGAATTTCTAGTCTGCATGTATCATAAGCCCCAAATCTCTCTCGCTCTCTTCCAAAGGAGTGCTGTGTTGCACTTGCCATTAACAACTCTGTCATTGTTGATATTATCTGCAAAACATCACTTCCTGTATCCCTTTGTCACTGTCATTTAAAATAATCAGAAACAGCAATCCACACTTTTTTTGGGCTAGTGTTAAAAGTGGAGTCTTGAGGTTCCACTTTTAACACTAGCTTAGTCTGATGTTTGAGAGCTTTACTGACTTGAATCAGGCCTATAAGGTGTCTAGTTGGCATTAGTATTAATCTGATAAATTAGCTAATTCATCCTTAAATTTATTCCATCTACTTACTTCCACAACACCAGATGGAAGTTTGTTCCAACAATCACTCTCTGACACCAAGCAAATTTTCACACATCCATCTTGCAACCATCCTTTTTTAGAATTGTTTGTATATTGGAGGAGAATAATAAATATTATACAGTTGTAATGACATTTGTATAATTTTATAGCTGAAGGCTTAAAATACTGTCTTTTAATTCATTAAAATATTATGGCAAAAGCTTATTTCGCAGTACTTGCCTCTGGCGGAATGGTAGAAGTATTGGCAGTTATCGTTAATGTATTTTGTTTAATGACTGTTGTATAATTTTATAAAGCTGAAGTCTTAAAGTACTTAACATACTGAGAGATAAGCTTTTGCTATAATATTTTAATGTACAGTTATAATTAAACTGAAAGGTTAAGTTCAGAGAATGTAAGACTATAGAGTTTTATTAAGCATTCTATGAAGTTATCTTAGTGGAGTGAAACTCTCTATAAGGGACACTTTGTTGTGGATATTCAGGATTGGGTCCCGGCCAGAGAAGTAATAGAAATTACATATTAGATAACCTCTCCAAAATGGACACTTTAATAGGCATCCTTTTGGTATTTTCAACCTTCCTAGGTGGGACACTTTCAAGGCTATTTGCCACTAATATGCATTTTTGTTGGTCAACTGCATTTGCAATGAAGACAAGTGAATGTTAAGTCGGATTAGTATTTTTACAATAGCACTAATTACATCTGTGATGGCCATGGATTATTCACAAAACAGATGGTACAATATGCAATTAATATGCTCACCACTGCTGGTAAGGAATGTTTATAAACTTAAGTTGAGTTGTTTAAACTTGAGTTGTCTGATACAGTTCTACTGTTGCACATCATTTAGCAAGGCAATAAAACTGCCAAACTGAGAGATGTTTCCAGAAAAAAAAAAAAAACTGTAACAAGTCAAGTACAAGGTTCAGTTTGTGGTATGTACATAAAAAAAAAAAAAAAACCCTACCAACAGACTACATCAATAATTTTTCCCAGTATTCCATGAGGATTTTCCACATTCACAAATCGCCTCTACAAAACAAAAATCATCATTGTGTGCATAGGGTACATGATGCAAATCTGAAACCACTTCCAGGTGATACAGGATGTCTTCAAGTTTTTATTCACCAAGTGGAAAATTGTGCTCAGCAGTAGATGGAAACATAATGACAAAACTGTAATTGTGGTGGAATTTACCAACCCTGAGAAGGTGCAGTGTTTACTTTGGTTCAATGATGCTACAGTTTTCCACAGCTGCTATGTGCAAATTTTGAACATAGTTTAAAAAAGGTACCACACAGTTCTACAATTCTGCAGTGGTATAGAAAATTTATAAAGAATGCCTGTTTGTGAAATCATACTGGCAGAAATGGAGGCCAAACAACAGTCATTAAGGGCACAGTGGAGCTGGTTTGAGGAAGTTCTATGTAAAACCCAGGAAATCCATATGACAGATCCATGGGTTTGGCAACAGGTCAACAGTGTGTTATACGTTATATCACTCCCTGAGGATGAAACCTTAGACTTTACAGCTCATACAGAAGTGCCATTAATTGATGACAAAACCAAGAGGATGAATTTTGTTGGTAAATTACCCCATGATTACAGTTTTGCAATTGTGCTATATCTGCTGAAGCGTGCACATGATTGGTTTATAAAAATTTGGAATATTCTCTGTCACTTGGAAATGGTTTCAGATTTGTATCATGTACCTTATTCTTGCAATAAATTTTTAGTTTTTTAAAGGTTTGTGGACACCCTGCACATTTGATATTCCTGTATATTTGAAAAAAAAAAAAAAAAAAAAACATGCTTGGAGCAACAGCAGTGTCCAGCTTTTTGACTGAGAGGGTGATAAATTTTTTCTGTACCATCACACAGCACTTTCACTTGGCTGCAAAAAATGATCGTTTAAGTAGCTACATGTTTATGTAACAGATTTTGCTGGAATATAGGTTGAAATTTTAGTATTAGCAGTGGCAAATGAGCCAAAAAAGCAACCTGTGATCACCAAATACGGAGGATGCAGAAAGGTCAGGGAAAGACCACCGCATATCTCCCCCCCCCCCCGGAGCAATATGGCCTTAGTTGCTAATGCTCCTAAAAACCAAACAACAACAACAACAACAGCAGCAAAAAAGCAAGGTTATGAAGCATCAGAAAAAAAAAAAAAAAAAACCTTTCCACATCACCTGTTCATTTCCTCCTGTAGTTTCGTTTTCACCTTGAATTTATTCCGACTGCCAGCACTCACAACAGATGTAAGTTTATTCCAACAATCAACCACCTGCTGGCTGAAGGCAAACTTCCACACATCTATCCTGCAACCATTCTTCAATTTGAATTTATGCCCCTTCATATATAGATTGAGAAAGAGGAAGAATGTCATCAGCATTGAGCTTGCTCAATCCATACAAAGTCTTAAACACCTTAATCAGATCACTTTGCAGGTGCCTAGTCTCTAGATACTGAAATTTGCAAAACTGAAGCCTTTCTTGCTAAGGCCTCCTGTTTGTTTTCCTAACAAACAGGAGCCCTAGGTGGAATTCGAACCCACAACCTTTGGGTTGCCAGGCAGGCACTTTACCCACCTGGCTAGCCCAGTCGGCCTGTTGACTGTTGTTAACCACCCTGCCAACCTGTATGCGGTACTCAGAAAATGTGGCCTAACCATTGCCTTATATAATGAGATAATCACCTTATCACTGCTAGCAAAATTCGTGTCTGTCATTAACAAAACCTCATGAGCTTCTGTTATTACTGCCTCCTGTAATATAATTGGATTGAATCCATCCACCCTCAGGTGCTTTTTTTTTTATATTTAGTTTCAACAATTTCTCTTCCACTTTCCTCTCCATTATTAAAAAATCATTTAGCTCCTGTTAGAGTTGTTAAATTTCTGATATTCTCTTCTGTAAAGAATTCCTCATGTGTGAACTGAATGTAGATGCAAAATACCTATTCAGTTTGTCAGCAACCTGAGGGATTATCAACACTTAAACCATTAATATTAAGTGGGCCAATTTTATTTAACCCCTTCCTTTTACTGTTATCATAAGTAAAGAAGTCTTTGCATTCTTTGTCAGAGACTTATTGTCATCTACCTTAGCTTGATGACAATAAGTCTTAATATCATCATAATTTATATGCATCTCATGCATTTTTCTTCTCCAGACTTTATATTGATTGTTTGCTGATTTTTTTTAAGGAATTAAATTTCTTGCTGTTTGAGTCTGGGCTGTATGCAGAAATTTAAAAAGTGAGGGGTGTATCCTATTATATTAATTCTCCATAATATTCTCCATAATAAAAGTGAAATGCTTTAAACAAAGCCATTTACGTTCATTTTCACTAAAAGTTAATTATGTGTTTACTGTAAGTTTTGATAATTATTAAAAGTTAATTAATTGAAACATATATGTACAGTGACATTAAAAAAAACTCTGAATAAGCAACCAGTTACAGTGAATTTCATTTTTTCAAATTATATAAGCTGGTTACATTCACCTCTGTATAGTGGACAATTTTTCTGACTTAATGCTATCCACTTTAGAGAAAGTTTCACTGTAATTAATTGATAAGGAGATAACAATGGTTTACTCACTTTATTTAAAGCCGTAAACACTTCAATCAGGTCTTGTCACAGGTGCCTACTTTCCACGCACCGTAATTTGCAGAACACCATCAAATTGGTCAGACAAGGGTATGGTTTTGTGTCACTAACTAATTTTGTTGCTCTTCTCTGCACTCAATCCAACAGCTCCACATTCTTCCTTAAATATAACTTCCAGACCTGCATGAACTACTGAAGATGCAGCCTAAGCATTGCCTTAGGCTGCATCTATACAGCAGATTAATAATCATTAACAAAATTTCCTTATAATCATTAACAGAAACTCGTGAAACTCATTAACAGAAACCGATCAGAGAACTTCATATCAGACTGCACAGTTACCCTTAAGTCATTTTCATTCTGCACTACCCTGAGTGTGATACCACCCAATTGGTGTTACTGGTACTGAATATGAATTACTGTTATCTATATGCAGTACCTTGCATTTATCAATGTTAAACCTCAATTGCCCTTCTCAGCCCATATGCCTAATTTATGCAGATCTTGTTGCAGTAGCATACACTGATGCCTGTCATTAACCATGTTTGTATCATCTGTAAACTTACTTGTAAGACAATCTTTATATGCATTCATCATTATTGTTAATAAATATTAAAAACAGAAAGAGACCCAGCAAACCCTGATGGACTCTGCTAATAACATTAGTCCAAGAAGATCGGTGCCCCTTGATAACTACTGTCTTCTCCCACATTAGCATTAGTAAAGGCACAGCTGATGCAAGAAAGCAAGCTTATATAGCATCAGCCAAAAAAAAAAAACCTAATTTCACCCACCACTTGTTCCAAATGTTTGTCTAGTTCTGCCTTGAATCTGTTTAAGCTGTCAACTTCTACAATGACAGATGGAAGTTTGTTTCAGCAATCAACCACACGCTGGCTAAAAGACAAACTTCCACACATCTATCCTACAACTGTCTTTTCTCAATATGAATTGGCCCCGGGTGCCAAGCGTTCCATGGCCAAGCGATCTCAGTGATCCAAGCGAACTATCAAAAGAGCTTTTGCCAATACATATTCTGTTTATTTCTGAATACCGTTTTCTTTATTTCATTTTATATTTCAGTAGCTCTTTCATTCTATAAGTAGTAGGCAAAGGCCCAGAAAGGAAAGACACCTTTCTGTTTCTTTTTCCTTTATTACTAACACAACTAATAGCCGCTTGGTTACCTCGTGGCACTGCTCCTGCCTCCCCGTGGTGGGGCCAGTAACCTGGGAGGTAAAGAAAAACCCCCAGGGCCAAAAGGAGCCAACATGGATAAAAATACTTATTCACCATTAGAGCCTTCGAGCTCCAGAACAGAAAATTACAATGACCATGACACAAATCATGATTTAGGAAATAACACCAAAAGACTGAAAACTGATAGGATGGAGCAACCCTGCCCATCGTTTCTAATTTTCCACTCCCTCTCTAGTCAACCTATGAGTAAACTGTCTCCCTTTGTGATTCAAAAACATCTGAGAGGTATTGCAGGATCTCCTAAGACTGTTAAGAGACTGCAATCAGGAGACCTATTTATTAGTGGAAACTACTAACCACAGACATTCGGAGAAACTTTTACAACTTAGTAATTTTGCTGGTATTCCAGTAAAAATATCTCCTCACGCAACCCTAAATTCATCTAAGGGTGTGATATCCAGTTGGGATCTTCTAAACGTCAGCGAGGAAGAAATAACCCAAGAGCTGCAGGGACAAAATGTCATTGAAGCTTGTTGTTGTTGTTTAAGGGTTTTAAGACACAAGGGGTCATTGAAGCAAAAGGCATAATGACTAAAAAAGACAATCAACTTACACCTACCAGAAACATTATTCTCACGTTCAATACCCCTAACTTACCCACCTCTGTAAAAGCAGGTTATTTACTATGCCGCATTCGCCCATATATTCCCAATCCTTTACGATGTTACAAATGCCAAAAGTATGGCCATTCACAAACAGTATGCAGAGGAGTTCCAGTCTGCCTCAATTGTGGGTCCTCAGAACACAAAGTGACTGTTTGGCTACAAAAATAACGTGCACTAATTGCAAAGGTGACCGCCCTGCATATTCCAAAACTTGTGAAAAATGGAAAACAGAGAAAAAAATAGTAAAATACAAGGTCGAGAATAAAGTCAGCTACCAAGAAGCAAGAAAACAAGTTACACCTACTATAAACAAAAATTTAACCTATGCCAATGCAGTAAAAAAATCTGTTTGAGTCTCCACTCAAAGAGATACCACCGTTTCCACTAATAAATCAATTTCTGATTGGGCTAGAACTGTCCTCTCTGAGAAACAACCAAGTGTACATAAACAACAACCCAAAGTCTCAGACCAGGCAAATAATACTCCTCTGACAATATCAGCGGCATCTTCTCCTCCATTGAGTACTACTACATCCGATATTACAAACTCAAATGCAATGAAAAATACCCAGGACACAACTATGGATACAGATGGCACATCCATACAGGAAGATCCAATTTTAGAAATTCATGCCGAAGAAGAAGAAATGGACACTGATCAGCCAGTTTTCTCCAAAAAAGATAAATCAAAATTAGAACGTCATAAGCCAGTCACCTTCAAAAAGCAGTCAGATGCAGCTCCATCGGTTAAACACAAATAATGACTTGTATTTTACAATGGGACTGCACAGGCTTTCGTTGCAACACAGATGATATCGTTGATCTGGTTAATCGGTATTCGCCAGTTGCTCTTTGTCTCCAAGAAACTTACTTAACTTCGCAAATTTCTCCTTCAATAAAGAACTATTGCCTTTATCGAAGAGATCGTAATACAGCAAATGCTGCCCATGGTGATGTGGCAATTCTGATAAATTCAAAGATCCCAACTAAGCATATCCCACTTCAAACTGAAATAGAAGCTGTTGCTGTTCATATAACACCCCATATTTCATTAACACCTGTGTCAATCCACATGCAGCCAAACCATACATACTGTTTAAAAGAACTTGAAGACCTCGTCATACAGATACCTCCACCTTTCTGTATATTAGGGGACTTTAATAGTCACCACCCACTATGGGGTGCTACTAAATTAGATAGACGGGGTTAACTCATTGAAAGTCTTTTAGAGGCACTAAACCTCACCATACTGAATACTGGCGCACACACTCACATTCAGCTCCCAACTGGACATACTTCAGCAATAGATCTTTCCATTTGTTCTCCAGTACTGGTCCCGATCATAGCATGGTATGTTATAAACGATCCTATGGGCAGTGACCACTTCCCAATCGTATGCAAGGTATTGATAGCACAGACTCCTTTAACTAAACCCTGCTGCAAATGGAAATTTACAAGAGCAAACTGGGCAAAATTTCAGTCGTCAGTTTTTCGATGAGAAAAAAATCCGTCTCCAGCGTATTGATGATGTGACAGATTACATCACATCGCATCTCTTAAACGTGGCTAAAGATACAGTACCATTATCAAATCCACTGGGCTGTAAGCACTATAATTATTGGTGGAATGAGGAATGCACCAAAGCAAAAAATAAAGCGTGGAATTTGTTTCAGCAATATCCAATCATAGCCAATCTGATAAATTATAAGAAAGTAAGGGCAAAAGCACATTTCATACAGAGGCAAGCCAAAAAAGGATCCTGGATCCGTTTTGCCTCAACATTTAACAGAAACACTGACAGCAAATTAATTTGGAAAAAAATTAGACAGCTTTCTGGTAAGTTTCCAACCATACCTTCTCCAGTCCTCTCCTGGAATGGGTGAGATTTATCTAGTCCCTCGGATATAGCTAATGCATTGGGCAGTGCTTTTGTTGAGATCTCAGCAATATCAGCTTATGCTACATCTTTCCAACGAATTAAAAACAGTCGAGAACAGTATTCTATTAACTTCCAAACTGCCCTCATTCTACCATATAACAAACCTCTACAATATTCTGAACTATTGCATGCCATTAAAATAGCTCGTAATGGTGCCGCCAGACCAGATGGGATCTATTATGTCATACTGCAACATCTTGATGACAAAGCTTTGCGCCTCCTCCTGGTCTTTTATAACCGTATTTTTTTAGAAAATCCAGCTTCTTGGCACCACTCTATTGTTTTGTCGTTCCTGAAGCCTGGAAAAGATCCAACCAATCCCCATAGCTATAGACCAATATCTCTGTCAAGCTGCCTCAGCAAAATCCTTGACAATATTGTCCACAGTAGACTCGTCTGGATCATAGAGTCACAACATCTAATGAGCAATAGTCAACGTGGCTATTGACAAAACAGATCATGCTTAGATCTCATGATCAAGGCTGAATTTGCCATTCGCAATGCTTTCGTTAAACACGAGCATCTGGTAATTGTTTCTATAGATATACAGAAGGCTTTTGACACCACTTGGCGACATGGCATACTTAGTGATCGTTATTCTCTCGGTCTACGGGGCAACGTTTCCATATTTGTTCAGAACTTTCTATACACTAGATCGTTTCAAGTAAAATACCAAAATGACCTCTCTACAACTTTCATTCAGGAAGAAGGTGTTCCTCAGGGATCTGTACTGAGTGCCACTCTTTTTGCTCTTAGAATTGATTCCGTCACTAAACAGCTACCAAACACAGTTGAGTCATATCTTTAAGCGGATGACCTTTCCATTTCCTGTCATTTCCAGAGAATGAGATCTATTGAAAGGCAGCTTCAGATATCACTGAATAAAATACAACAGTGGGCCAACCTTAACGGCTATCGACTCTCACAACAGAAAACAGTTGCTGTCCATTTTTGTAGACAACGCAAACTCCATCTGGATCCTGAACTACAAATTTCCAAAGTCTCTATCCCAGTCACTACTAACATCAGATTTCTAGGATTAATCCTCGACAACAAATTAAATTTCTTAGACCATATGAAAAATGTACGTACTTCCTGTTTAACTTGTTTAAAAAAGTTAAATATACTCAGAACTTTATCCGTCCTAACATGGGGTGCAGATCGCACCTCCTTACTTCAGTTATACAGGGCATTAATCCAATCCATCTCGATTATGGTGCTCCTGTCTATGATTCTGCCAGAGCAAGTGCTTTGCACTGGCTTGATACAGTTCAGCAAAGTGCCTTGAGGATTGCACTTGGGGCTTTTAGAATATCACCAGCCTCTACATTGATGCTCATGAGCCCCCGTTAACTCTACATAGGAAAACACTGCTACTGAAGTATGCTGTCAAAATACAAAGTTGTGCCTCGCGTCCAATTCAGTTATACTTATTCAATCCACCATTAGAAAACCTCTACAGAATTAAGCCTAGTATAGTAAAACCAGCTGGTCTTCGCCTTCTTGAGCTGATGCAGGTTTGGAATGTTTCCATCCATTCTGTACAAAAGGTAGTAACACGCACTCAACCACCATGGACTCGTACTCCTCTACCCACCTGTGACACTTACCTTTGCCAGTGGGGAAAAAATGTTCTTCAAGCATCAAGTGTGAAACAACTTCATTCAATTCACACTCACAGATATTTTGACTCTTCTCCAATTTACACAGATGGCTCTAAATCTAACTCAAACGTTGGAGCAGCAGCAGTGTTCCTAAATACCACAATTTCAGCATCCCTTCCACCTGAATTCAGTATCTTCTCAGCAGAATTATTTGCAATTAAACTAGTCTTAGAAAATCTCTGTTCTGATTGCTCCTTAAAATTTGTTATTTACACTGACTCCCTCAGCTCAATTATGGCATTATCTAACTCCACAGATAAAGTTCACCCTTTTCTAAATGAAATTAGAAGATTATTACTGTAGATTGAAGAGTGCCACCAACTGATCACCTTCTGCTGGATTCTGGCACATTCTGGAATTTCTGGTAATGAACTGGCTGATAAAGCTGCAAAAAATCCAACTACCTTAGATTTAACCACTATCCACAAATCGTTCATGGTGCATGCCTAACAGAATGAACAGCACTCTCAAACAAATAACAAACTTTTACAATTTAAACAGGATCCTAGAATTTGGCGTTCCAGTGTCCGTTCATCAAGACGAGAAGAAGTACTCCTTTCAAGATCAAGAATAGGCCATACACATTTGACTCACCTTCATTTACTCACAGGAGATGATCCAACACAGTGTCCACATTGTTCTCTAAATTTGACTGTGAAACACATTCTCATTGAATGCCCATACTATAAACAAGACAGAAATACAACCCTGCTATCTTTGGTTAACCTTCGGAAACCAATAACTCTAGAGAATGTCATTGGTGACAATGCAAATATTCCTGAATTTTTTAACTTTCTGAAGAAAATTGGAGTTTTTAGTCATTTCTGATTTCTGCCTTTTCTGACCTGACAAGAAGTTCTCATATTTTATTACAATAAAGGAATAGGTGCATTATAGCCAAAGTAGCATATGCACCATAAAACCCCCACAACAACAATCAATTTGAATTTATGCCCTCTCAGGCGATTATTCTGAGCAAGAGCAAAAGGAAGAATCCCATCAGCATTGAGCATGCTCAAACCATTCAAGGCTTTATACACCTCAATCAGATCATCTTGAGGTGCCTAATCTCCAGACACTATAATTTGCAAAACTTAAGCCTTTCTTCGTAAGAGCAACCCTTTCTTCCTTTCACTAGTCTTGTTGCCCTTCTCTGCACTCGCTGCAGCAGCTCTACATCCTTCCTAAAATGAGGCCTCCAGACCTGTATACAGTACTCAAGGTGTATGGCCTGATTGGAAAAATTCCTGTATATCATTGACAAGCCATCATTAGCTACTCTTGCAGACCATCTGCACTGCTCAGAAAACTTCATAACTGCCTGCATAATTACTCCCAGGTCCTTTTCATTCTCTACCACTGTCAGTGTAGTACCACCCAGTTGATATGTTACTCTGGGTTTACTGTTTCCCTTTTGCATTACGTTACTTTTGTCAATGTTAAACTTCAGTTGCCACCTCTCAGCCCATCTGTTCAAATTTACTAGCTCCTGTTGCAGCAGTGTACTGTCATTAACAACCCTGCCAACCTTCGTATCATCTGCAAACTTGGACATTAACCTGATATACCATCATCAATATCATTAATAAATACAGAAATCAACAATGGACCCAACACTGAACTCTGAGGGACTCCATTAATAACATTAGTCTATGAAGATCAGTGTCCATTGATTACCACTCTGTCTTCTTCCACTCAACCATCCCTTTATCCATAGCAGCACTTTGCCTCCAATGCCACACTGCTCCAATTTGTGCAGCAGTCTTCCATGTGCAACAGTATCAAAAGCCTTTCTAAGGTCCAAATATATGATATCAAAGTTATTCCCTTCATCCAGTTCCTTTGTGACTGCATCATAGTATCCAATCAAATTGGTCAGACAAGACTTCCCCTTAACAAAACCATGCTGTGTCTGAGCTGTAATTGAAGTCTTGTCTAGATGATCCTGCCATGCTTCTTTAATCAGTGCCTCCATTAATTTCCCTGGAACAGAAGTTAAACTAACAGGTCTATAATTACTTGTGTCAGCTTTGATCCTCCTTTGTGAATTGAGGTCGCATTTGCACCCAGGGTGCCAAGTATGGGATTGGCACACCCAGGGTCCTGAGCTGTATATCATCATTCTTCTCTTTCTTGGTGATTTCTTTCTATTGCTCTCTCTCACACAGGGTAACTCAGGAATTTTTTTTTTGGCTGGTGCAGCATAAGCCTCAGGCTCTCTTGCATCAATATGGCTAATAATAATAATAATCTCCAGACCATGGACCATGAGTACCTCCCCTGAATCCGAGGAATCTCTCATAATTATGGTTAAGAGTTTGCTTACTTCCTTTGCTGCCTCCTTTAATGTAACTGGATAGATCCCATCCATCCCAGGTGTCTTTCTTATGTTTACCTTCAACAATTTCTCCTCCACTTTGCTCTTAGTTATTACAAAATCATCTAGCTCACTACCAGAGTTTAATTCACCTCTGGTATTCCCCTCCTGAATAACTCCTCATGTGTCAATGTAGAAGCAAAATACTCATTTAGTTTGTTAGCTACTTGAGCAGGATCATGAACAGTTAAACCATCGATATCAAATGGACCAATCTGATTCATCCCCTTCCTTCTAGAGTTTACATAGGTTAAGAACTCTGCTGTTTTTCTTTGCAACCTTTGCCAAAGATTTCTTGTAATCTGCTTATGTCTGCCTAACCTCCTTTGTGACTTGGTTACAGACCAGCTTGCCAGGTGGGAAGGAGCAGCAGTGCGTAGCACACGCTTCTTGATTAGACCGGGGTTCGAGCCCGTCACCACCAAATACGGAGGATGCGGAAAGGTCAGGGAATGACCACCGCATATCCCGGAGCAATATGGCCTTAGTTGCTAATGCTCCTAAAAACCAAATAACAAACAAACAAACAGACCAGCTTATATCTATCATAGGCTTCCATGTCACCCATTAATTTATATGTATCCCATGCATTTTTCTTCTCTAATCAGATCAAGAGTATTACTCCCTCTAGTTGCTTCCCGAACATGCTGCTGTTGAAAACAATCAACCAATATATCCACAAAAGCGTAATGTGTGAGTGACCAACACACAGTAGGTACGGTTGGTGAATTGGTCAGTTTGAAATCACATTTGAATGTTTTTATTAAATAATACAGTAACATATAACTGTAAAATTAAAACAACGCCTATACTACTAAGTATTGTACTGTGCATTGAATGTCATGAAAATTGAATGATTTGATATGTTGCAAATGCATAATAACATTGGTGTCTAGGAAAAACCACCACAGGTGTCTAGGCACCTGTGGTGGTTTTTTATACCAACAAGCCTATTTCTCCCCCTGCCCTTTTACAATTGATTACCCTCAAAGAAATATTCAAAAAGTGCCAGATGTTTGATAATTCTGGTTTTGAATGCTGGTTTTATGAGTTTCTACTGTAATGGTCAGCTAACATACTTTAAAAAAGACAATGGCAAAGTATTTCTAACATATAATTAAGTTTCTGCTTTTATGTCTTCTCTAACAACAGTATAGTTTTTTCACCGCTTATTACTATTTTAGAGAGGTATAAGTTTGAATCTTTCCGTCTGGAGAAATTCTCAAGGCCTTTTTCAGTTAGGCTGAGTTATGGATTTTTCAGCCTATACATCATATTTCCCCATGAACTTATACAGATATAACAACAAAACCATATGGACCTTTGTACTATAAGAACTTTCATACTGTGTGGCCTGCATAACTGATATACCAGAAATTCCAAGAACAGGAGCTCTTATTTTAAATCAGTTAGATAGGATTAATAGAATTTAATTTAATTGTTATTAATTTATTTATTTTGTTTAATTTATTAATTATTAGTTAATCTAATTTTCCATTTATCTGTTATATATGATAAGATTTTTTATAAAAACTCTCTAGAAGAAACAAGATGTTTCTTTTATACTATTATACTATCTTTATAAGATATCTTTTTTCAACTATTTCAGCTTAAAGAAACAGATCACGAGTTAGGGAAAAGTTCACGAATCTTGAGTGGAATGATGAGAAGGTAAGTTTTTCATGCATTTGTATTTCTCTGCAATTAGAGTAGTGGTGGTATCATTAGCTAAAGTCTATGATTAATAGTAAATCTTTATATTTACTTAATCTTTGTCTCTACTGAGTAAACAATAACGGCCATCACATCTAGTGTGTGTGTGGTCAACTCGTTATTCAAGGTAGCAGTTACCCAAAGTCAATTGCCGTCCTACCTACCTTGTTGACATCAGTGCTTTCTGTAAGTACTGATTAACTGCATTAGCATTTCATGGCCCCCTTTTGATTTTACCACATTTTATCTTCAGCTGCTATGAGAACTTAAGATGCAGTAGCAGATTTAGCACTTTTCTGATCCCTAAGTGTGATTAGTTTTTTTTTTTTGGGGAGCCCATAACAGTACACAGGCCCTCGTTATAATGCGGTTTGCTTTACGCTGATTCGCTATAACGCTGTTCTTATATATATAACCCGTATCTGACTATAACGCCATCATAAATCACTATAATGCTCTTTTACAGATTTCATTTTGGCATATTTAACGAAATCGTTTCATTTGATGGAGTCGATAGCTTGAATATGAATAGCAAAACAGCATATAAACGTTTCCCATGCCGATTTGAGAAATTTTCCCACGCTCAGTGAAATTTTCTGACACGCTAATTTAATTGCAGTACAGTGACTTGTTACGTAGTTCCGAGATCAACATTTTAAAAAATGATCAAGTATATTGCTTGTAATACTAGTGTTATATGCATTTATCTGAAGTCTAGTCATAACTCAGTATAGTATTAGACATCATGCGTAATGGACAGTTTACTTGAATGTTGTATCATAACTAATGCAACCAATGCAGTTACATTTTCGAAGAGTTAATAATGGCAGATAAGAATGAAAAAGCAACAACATCTGGACACAGTACGAAGACTATAAATGTAAGAAAAAGACTGAATATGAAAATTAAATTAGACGTTTTGAAGCAAATCGATTCCGGTCAACAACAAGCGGATGTGTGCCATAATTTAGGACTGGCAAGTTTAACTATAAAAAATAAAGAATTAATTTTAGCAGCGGGAAAGACAGCTGTTCCACTGCAAGCAACTAGGGTTAGGCCGGCTATTAAGATCGAAATGGAGAGACTTTAACTAATATCCAATGCAGAATTGAGTTAAGTTAAATATTATAAAAAAAAAAAAAAAAAAGAGAGAGAGAGAGAGAGAGAGAGAGAGAGAGAGAGATTAGCCTATATGATGATCTGAAAGAAACAACCATTAAAACTAGTAAGGGCACAGGTTGAATAGATTTAAAATGCAAGGTGCAAGTGCAGATTATTGAAGGGGGGGGGGGGATTATGTGTTATATTCTCAACAAGTTTTTAAAATAGATGAAACAGGACTTTTTTTTGCAAATGAATGCCTAAAAGAAGTTTCATATTGAAAGAAGAAAAAAATATGCCAGGTTTAAAAGCGGCGAAGATTCGGCTGACTTTATTGTTGGGTGGTAACGCTGCGGGGGATTTAAAATTAAAACCCCTTGTAGTTTACCAGGAAGAGGGCAAAAGTACAACCCAAAAGAAATCGACACATTTTTCATGATTAAATTAAATCAATTAAATTCATGATTTTAATTGGAATTTTAAGTTTAATTTTGATACGTAAGTAGTTGCCACATAATTATATATGTATGTAATGCAGAATATTTTATATGTATAAATATTTGAATATTAAATATTTTGACCGACATTTGTGCATCTTTTCACTACTGTTTATTA
Organism: Mastigoproctus giganteus; assembly: GCF_048544385.1. Taxonomy (NCBI): domain Eukaryota; kingdom Metazoa; phylum Arthropoda; class Arachnida; order Uropygi; family Thelyphonidae; genus Mastigoproctus; species Mastigoproctus giganteus. The sequence continues at coordinate 77,709,954 of NC_143582.1, forward strand.
TTGATTAGGAAATATCCTATGGCACCGACCGCAACTCACACAAACATATGTTACCTTATGGGAATGCGGCACTCGCTTAGTGCAGATTCACTTAGCACTCTGTTTTTCCGGAAAGAATTATCAGCGTTAAGCGGGGGGGGGGGGGGGGTCACCTGTATAAGAACATACAATTACAGTAGACTAGATTTTCAGGGATAGATGGTAAAATAAAAATCCCAGATAATCGATTTCCCGGTTAATCCAAAAATACAACATGTCCCCAACATACGTTCCAGGACTTCTTACGTAAGTTGAGTTTTACATAATTCATTAATGACTAATAAAATATTGCTCCTATATCTGCAATATGCCAAAATTACAAAAAACCACATAATATCCTCAGACGAATGAAGAAAAATAGTTACATATTTTTCAATTAGTTAGTTTCTATATATATTTTTTATATATTAGTTATATGTATAGAAAAATAGTTATATATTTTTAATTAGTTCAATTAAAAACTTTATCTGGGGACAGTGGTGAAGTTCCTGGAGTGGCACATAAGAAAAGAAAACATTAAAGGAATAAATTGTACAGTAAAAACTGATATGTATTTCGTAGCTTTGGTTATCATAGTTGACTTCATTGGTGCCGATCCCTTCACCGCTTCTTGTATTCTTTCTCCTTTATTGTTGTGTTCACTGTTGACACTGACAAATCTAAATTCCATGCGATACTTGTTCATGTTTGACCATTTTCAAACTCCTTATTTTAATTTTCTGATCCGAATCGATTGCATTCCTTTTTTTTTTGATAGATTTACTAGTACCACTGTCACTTATTCTCTTAGTTGGCACCATGATAACGGTCAAAATGAAATTTTCTATAAAAAAACTTCACTAAAAATAATTTGCACGTTCCAGTTTATTGGGCTTTTCTATTAGTGCATCTAATTATAAATGGGTAGCAAACTTGATCATATTGCATTTTCGGTAATACCGATAGCTGGAATTCTGTGATATTTTATGTTATTATGGTGAATGTCACTGAAATCTTCAGTCATATAAAAAAAACCTAAATAAATTTTAAGAATCTTCTCTTCATTCCTATTTTTAAGCTTGTTACTCCATATCTCGCTTGTGCAATTTGTGCATTCCATGATCGTTATTATTGATTGCTGATTATTATTATTCTGTTTTAATTTTACAATGCTAAAAAAAAAAAAAAAAAAATTTGAGTGAAAAAAAATTAACGCAAGTTCGAAGGTACTCAAGTCTTGGACTTACTATATCCAAAAATGTTCAGCAACCTATGTAAAAAATATGGCGATAGATAAAAATATACCATGCACTTACCATGGTATACTTACCATGATACTTACCATGCACTACTCGCGTGTTCAATACAACGCTTCCTTTATTTTTTACGATGTTGCGTATGGTTTGTTCACCAACATTATAATGGTTCGTTAAAGATTTAACAGATGCACCGTTTTCAAACCTTTGAATAATTTCAAGTTTTTGTTTAATTGAAAGCACAACTCGTTTGTGTTTACCCATCATTTTTGCGATTTCTAAACAAAAAAAAAATTTTCATTATCCCTGACATAAATAGCAAAATAAAATTTTTCTCTTTGCAGTGCGACAGAACACAACAATCAAAGCAGCACACTAAAACAAACTAAACATTTGTTCCTTTTTTTTAGGGTCGGGTGTGAAGACAGTGCAGGTTGGAAGATAATAATCTTCCAATGATGACTTTATAATGCCCTGCTTGTCACTTATTTACGACTTGCAAAACATCTGTTTATAATTATTCTAGTTATTACTTGAATTTTGATTTCTGGTTGGGTTTTTTTTTTTTTTTTTTATTTGGAGTCTTGAAGTGTCCCGGTTAAACTGATCCCAGTAAATCGAGAGTCTGCTATATATGCACATACTTGCCAGTTTTTTTGTTTTTTTTTTTATAAAATAACTTTAAAACATATTGCAGGCAAATGTTGCAACATCCTCTTGATTGATGTTGCAACACTTTCAATGTGTCTTGAATATAGTAATTTTGGGGCTCCCTAATTTCTGACACCATAAGCAGCTACTTACCCCACTTCTGCCACTCAGTTTCTCACAGTTGTGGCTGGATATCAGTATTTTTATTTTACAGCAGGCCCCCATTATAACACGGTTCGGTTTACACTGATTCACAATAATGCTGTTCTTATATTATAACCCGTATCTGACTATGATGCTGTCACAGATCACTATAACGCTCTTTTACAGATTGAATTTTTGGCATATTTAACGAAATCGTTTCATTTGATGGAGTCGATAGCTTGAAAATGAATAGCAAAACAGCATTGAAACGTTTCCCACGCTGACTTGAGAAATTTTCCCACGCTCAGTGAAATTTTCTCGCACACTAATTTAATTGCAGTACAGTGACTTGTTACGTAGTTCCGAGATCAACATTTTAAAAAATTATCAAGTATATTGCTTGTAATATTTGCGTTATATGCATTTATCTGAAGTCTAGTCATCACTCAGTACAGTATTGGACATCGTGCGTAACGGACAGTTTACTTGAACATTGTATCGTAATTAATGCAACCAACCCAGTTACATTTTCAAAGAGTTAATAATGGCCAATAAGAATGAAAAAGCAACAAAGTCTGGGCGCAGTACGAAGACTATAAATGTAAGAAAAATACTACTGAATTTGAAAATTAAATTAGACGTTTTGAAGCGAATCGATTCCGGTCAACGACAAGCGGATGTGTGCCGTAATTTAGGACTTGCAACTTTAACTGTAAGAACAATTATAAAAAAATAAAGAATTAATTTTAGCAGCGGGAAAGATAGATGTTCCACTGCAAGCAACTAGGGCTAGGCCAGCTATTGGGATTGAAATGAAAAGACTTTAACTACTTTTATTGAAGATAATATCCAATGCAGAATTCAGTTAAGTTAAATATTATAAAAAAAAAAAAAGAGAGAGAGAGAGAGAGAGAGAGAGAGAGAGAGAGAGAGAAAGTGATTAGCCAATATGATTATCTGAAGAAAACTCACCTAAAAAAAAAAAAAAAATGTGGAACCATTTAAAACTGGTAAGGGCTGATTGAATAGATTTAAAATCCAGGGAGAAGCTGGAAGTGCAGATCAAGAAGCCAAAACTTTCAAAAAAGAACTTGTTAAAATTATTGAAGAGGAGTATTATGTGTTATACTTCTCAACAAGTTTTTAACATAGATGAAGCAGGACTTTCATGGAAACGAATGCCTAAAAGAAGTTTCATATTGAAAGAAGTAAAAAGCATGCCAAGTTTTCAAAGCGGTGAAGGATCGGTTTACTTTATTGTTGGGTGGTAATGCTGTGGGGGATTTAAAATTAATACCCCTTTTAGTTTATTTGGAAAGAGGGCCAAAGTTCAACCCAAAATCGACACATTTTTCATGATTAAATTCATCAATTAAATTAAATCAATTTAGATCAATTAAATTCATGATTTTAATTGGAATTTTAAGTTACCACATAATTATATACGTATGTAATGCAGAATATTTTATATGTACAAATATTTGAATATTAAATATTTTGACCGACATTTGTACATCTTTTCACTACCATTTATTTTTGATTAGGAAATATCTCCTATGGCACCGACAGCAACTCACAAATACATATGTTACCTTATGGGAATGCGGCGCTCACTTAGCACGGATTCACTTAGCACTCTGTTTTTCCGGAACGAATTATCAGCGTTAAGCGAGGGTCACCTGTAATTTATTCTTTGGTTGTTTCAGTACTTATTTTTTCACTCTTCAAAATCCCTGCATGTCAGTGATCCCAAAATATTGCAGTGTGTGCTTAAATAAATTTGACTTTAATTGAATGAACTAATATTAATATTAATCTGTATCAGCTACTGTTTTCATTCCCTGGGAAAACATCATTAAATAACGGGTTCCCTTTACAATATTTGACTTCAAGACATGAAAAGATCAACAAATTATCTCTTGATTCTTTTAGGGAGTATGTCATGACCTTACCTACTAAATCAAACTCTTTCATCACTTTTTTCCCTTCTTGCAAACAGAGTAAGTTTGTAACATAGTATGTTTTTGTAAGTGGACAGGATGCAAGTAGATAGTTAAATATGCTGTGTTCAAATCCATATAATATCACAAAATAAATTTGTTTTCTCTGATCTTACTTGGTCACCTCAAAGGCTAAACCAAAAATTTATTTATTTTATTATATATATATTTTTTTTAATTTGCAGAATTTTGTGCATCCCGAAACTTCTAAAACTGGTCCGAATTTTGGTTTTTCATCTTCAAGTAGTCAGTCTTCAACTTATGACACTCCATTCTTATGACATTTAGTAATTAACGAATGTGCTCCAGAGTTAAGGCACCATTCCACACTTATGACACTGAGACATGTGGGAATGGTGACATTCTTGCTAAGTGGTTATTTTTTTCAGTGGCAGTTCTCAATTTATGAGTCAGTTTAGTCTGTTATGTGTGATAATGTGATCATAGTATTGCATATTCTTTGCATTATTATTTATTTTATTTATTTATTTTTTAATTACTTGCCCCTTAAAAATGTCTAAGAGAAAATCAAGTGCTGGATGTGTTTCTTTGGAAAAAATTTAGAACTGTAACAGTAAAGCAAAGATTGATGCATTTAAGTGCTCTGAGCAAGGTGAGATGCCTGCAAACTTTAATTGGACCTTGGATGCCCTTCAACCATTGGTAGTGATAATCACAAAAGACAAGGTAAGAATTAAGGATGAAGTTAACAACTAATCCAATGCAAGCAACAGTGACAACAAAGGAAGCTAGTGGGGCTTGTTTCAGATCAAAATTCTAACCATTTGGATTCATGATCAAACCCAATGCAGTGTGCTCTTGAGTTTAACAATAATTTAAGAAAAAGGCCAATAATCTTTAGGAGCATCTTAAACAAAGGCAGAGGAGATTTCTAATACTATAAGTACTTTATTCTTTCAGTATTTTTTCCTGCTTTTTATTTTTTGATGATGTTTTTCCAAGTCATTATTGCATCCCTATTAGAATAAAAAAAGATTAGTTTACTTTTTGATAAGTTATATTTACATTAATTTTACCTGAACACAATTTATTGTGTTCAGGTACACTCCATTGGAATGGGCATGTAACCCAAATTTTTATTATTGCTCTTATGAAAACAAGCTTTAGCTTATAATGATTTAATTGTTCAGGAACATGTTGTGTTGTAAGTGTGAGGATTGCTTGTAATAGTGTATATGTGCCTTCAGTCAACACGAAGTTTTTATTCTTGAGATACAAGTTTCTTGACAGTTTCAAGAATATGTAACTTTGGTTCAAAATTGATACAAGTTCTTGTAAGCTAGTTCAAGTAATCCTCCTATGCCATTTACAATGTCTGTCTCGCATATCACCAGTGTCTGGTCTCACATATTACTGACTAGCTTAATGAACATCACATAACTACTCTGTCTGTAATAAAATTAAAAACTAAATTTCCTAACTATTCCTCATCCATAGAATTCCCTATTTTATTTTTCTTTCACAGAATTCTCTATCTATTCCTCTCTTACTGAATTTTCCAGCTATATGCATCCTTCAATTAATTCCTGACCATTCTCTTTCCAACTCTTCCAACTATTTCTCCTTCAATCTTGACCACTTAAGTTTTCAGGTACAAACCTTGCATCAGAACTGATGGAAAAAGATGGAAAAGAGTTTTAATAAGATTCTAAGTATTTTTATGGCAAACCCTCATCATTCTGTATGTAACAGAGGGACCCCAGTGGATGAATAAGGGATGCAAATTCTGCATTCCTTAAATCTGAGTGACCATATCTCCAATGTCCCCACAATGTCTGCATTTGATGAATTGAGCAGTACTTCAAATTCATCAAATTTATTTACTATGCTTACAAGCATACATATACCTGTTTTTATTCTTAGTAACCCTAACACAGCCCATGTATTTACTTGTACCATGAAGACCCCAACACCTCATTTTCCAAGCTGTTATGTGTTCCAATAGAAGCAATGCAAGAACATCTGCCTGCAACTGCTGTTAATCTATTAGTCTGTGTACTCCCCCATCTAGTAGTTTCTGACCCATCTAACACTGCCTATCAAAGCAGTGATAGATGGGTCAAATTTCAACTCTAATGGTCAAATTTACAAATATCAAAGGGGAGATCAGAAACATTTCTCCTGCTCTCATACAACAGTGTGAAGGTAGTAGAAATTTTCCAATAGTAATATAAATTTTGTGAGATTATTTAGACCAAAAAATAAGTTTGCTCTCAAGGCTGTTAACATTATAGTTACACAGACTATCTCAGTATTAATTAAACATATTAAAACATACAAAAACCTTACTTACATTTTTAATTCATTCCTAAACTAAAGATGTTCTTGAAGAAAGTTATGTTGATAACTTCTTAAACACATACTCAAATTATGTCAAAAAAGAACATAAGAAGTGAATTAGTACAGTTCTCTATCTATGAATCTGAATATACTGAATATAATTTATAAGAATCTTTTGCTAACTATAAACATGTGCATGATAAACAGCTATCAGAAACTTTTCTCAACATGTTTCTTATGATACTGTACCTGTCACTATCTATTCCAGCTGTGAAGCTAGAGCATAATTTTCATTTATTGCCTTTGAAAAACTTACAGGTTGGCAATGAATTAAGACAAGCTAAAGTTACTGCCTCTGCTCTTATCAGAACAGTATATCACAACAGATTTGAATTTTTCAGTAACTATATTCAAATGTGCTGCTGCAAGACCTAAAAAAATTTTCATATAAGTGGTAAACATTACAATTTTATAAATGGAAATGGTGTATGTTTCCATTTATAAAATTTATGTATTTAGTATATTTTGTTCTTAATGTTTTTGGATTAAACCAGTCTTGATCACTACAAAAAAAAAAAAAAAAAGTATTATGTTTGCTTACTGCATGATAAATCCTAAAATTAAAATAATTTGAAATAATCTACGGTCCCAAAATTGTGTCCAGTGTCCTGGGTCCCCAAGAGTGCTTAAATGGGCTCTAATCACTCTGTTGAGACATTTCTTCCAGCATTATCAATGCAAAATATTTGATGTAGGCATTTACTGTTTAACCCATTGTCATCCATAAGGAAACATTTAACTTTTGTAGTTTTTTAAGGAACCAGAGTTATGGTAATCACACATAGAAAGATCCGTGCTATAGTGAAGATCATTGATCACCTCCATATAGCTTTCAAATTCAAATCTCAACATGTGGTTGGGTGTGTAGAAGGGAAGGAAGCTGAAGGGAAAATCCACTGCCATACAGTAACACAAGCATATTTGTTTGCTTGTCCTTTATTTCCTGCTGAAATATTGGAGTATTTCACAACGAGCATTCAGAATTTATCATGCTGAATGCTTGTGAAAATGATAAACTCTCTTTGCATAACAGTTCTCGTGATTAAAGAAAAATGGGAACAAGGTTTTTAATAGTGCTAGGCATGCTATGACTTTCCATTGACGGGGGGGGGGAAGTATATTTCCTTTACTAACCCATTTTTCTAGGTATGTAATGGCTGCATTTTGATTCATCCCCAGGGATAGTCAACCCCGCATGCTGGTAATGCAAGATATTGTAAGCAGACACATGTAATTCTTCTGGTTTTCTCTGAATTATTTGGCTGTGTACCTAATAATACAAGTAATCATATATTATTGTGTGTGCAGTACTAACACTAACATTTGCCTGCACCTTGACAATTGTTACATGACTAATGGCATGATATACTTGTCCACCTGCACACAGGCTCAAGTTTCCACACTATGCATCGCTAAACTCAGGGCACATGATAGTCAAGACCAGTTTTCCTGTGTGTGATGTTTTTGTTTTATTTAAATAACCTTATTTTGTTAACAACTAGGTGTTAATATGTTTATTAGTACCTAGTCATTAGTGAAATTAGTTGTGTTAAAAAAATAAACACATCTTTTTTTTTTTTTTTTTCCTTGAAGGTTCTTAACAGATTAAATACATTTAATATGCTGTTACTCAGTTTTTTCCTGTTACCATTTTTTTTCCCAACATGCTTAAATTATGAAAATATAGTGACACCTTGAACTACACTCTTATTTGGATCCTGATGACAGTGTTATGTAAAAATAGTGCCTAAGACCATTATAAAATATAGATCCTATGTAGATATATATTTTATAATGGTCTTATAATAGCTAAACCAACAAATACTTTAGACGGCGGTTCCGTGGGCAGGAGCAGAGTGCGTAGCACACGCTTCTTGATTAGACCGGGGTTCGAGCCCATGACCACCAAATACAGAGGATGCGGAAAGGTCAGGGAATGACTACTGCATGTCCCCGGAGCAATATGGCCTTAGTTGCTAATGCTCCTAAAAACCAAATAACAAAACAAAACCGTTTAGACAGCTTTTGATATCACTATTAAGCACAGTATGACACTGAATATAGATACCATACTGTAGCATTTCCTTAAGTGTGGCCCACAGCTTGTACTGGTCCTTGGAGATGGGTGGGGGTTCCTTAGAAAACATGCAAATAATCATATAACCTTATTATCACACAATGTTTGTAAATACAGCAAGTCACAACATATATCTGTAAAACTAGTTTCCCATCTTTTTCTTTCTCAAAAACAATTACAGAAGTAGACTGAATGTCAAACCAAGTTTAAGGATAAGATTAATTCTTTTGCTCCTGACATTAAGTTGCTATGTGATGTTAAACGACATCATCATTCAAATTAGTTCTCATTTAGTTATTTAAAACCTCTAAAGGGAACATGTAATAAATGAACTTGTTATAAGATAAAATAGAGTGAATTTTTTTTATTATTGTTTTCTTATATGTATTTATATCATTTATATCCTTAGAAAACGTTTTTGGGACGAAAAAAACAGCACCTCCCATTTCATATATTCATTCCCTCCAATAGTTTGTCTAGTTCTTCCTTTAAATTGCTGGAAGTTTGTTCCAACACTCAACCACCCATTGGCTAAAGACAAACTTCCGCACATCTATTCTGCAACCATCCTTCTTCAGTTTGAATTTGTGTCCCATTAGATGTGTGGTCTGAGCAACAGGAAGAATCCCATCAGTATTGAGCTTGCACATTCCATTCAAAGCCTTATACACCTCAATCAGATCACCTTACAGATTCCTTTCTCCAGATGTTGCAATTTGCAGAATTGAAGCCTCTCTGGGTAAGAACACCAGGATCAGCCCGAGATATATTGGCGTCTCGGACAGGAAGGCATTCCTGTGTCACTTCCAGATAGAAAACATTTAAGTCATTTTTATTGGGTTAATATTTTTATTTTTGCTAGAGAAAAGTTAAAAAGACAAATGTAAACACAAAAAAAACAACCAAAATATTTATAATGTTTTAATTGTCATATTAAATTGTTTTCTCCCTTTCATGAAGCATATATACCCTCTCAAACCTTCGATACCCCCAACGTCATTTACCCCTAAAGTGTCAGGCACCTGGGTGACCGACCACCCGGCTTGCCCATAGCTCGGGCCAGCCCTGAAGAACACCCCCCTTTTGTTCCATTCACTAATTTTGTTTCATATATTCATTCCCTCCAATAGTTTGTCTAGTTCTTCCTTGAAATTGCTGGAAGTTTGTTCCAACACTCAACCACCCATTGGCTAAAGACAAACTTCCGCACATCTATTCTGCAACCATCCTTCTTCAGTTTGAAGAAGTTCTCTGTACTCGGGCCAGCCACTCCAAATCCTTTCTAAAATGAGACTTCCAGACCTGTATGCAGTACTCAAGATGTGACCTGACCATTGCTTCAATCCTATTGCCTCATACAATAGGATAACTACCTCCTTATCCTGCTAGCAAAATTCCTGTATGTCATTGACAAAACTCCATAAGCTGTTCTGGCAGCATGTCTGCATTGCACAGAGAACTTCATATCTGACTGTACAATTACCCCCAGGTCTTTTTCATTTTCCACTATCCTGAGTGTTAATACCACACAGTTGGTACATTACTCTGGAGTTATTGCTATCCATATGCATTTATCAATGTTAAACTTCATCCATTTCTCAACCAGTCTGCTTAGCTTTTCTAGATCCTGTTGCAGTAGCATACTGTCATTACCCACCCTACCAACCCTTGTATCATCTGCAAACTTGGACATTAAGCCTGATATTCCTTCATCAATATCATTGATAAATAATGAAAACAACAACAATGGGCCCAACACCAAACCCTGGCAGACACCAGTAATAACATTTATCCGTGAAGAGTAATGTCCATTGATTACCACTCTCCATCTTCTCCCACTCAATCATCCCTTTATCCATAGCAACAACTTGCCCCTAATGCCACTGCTCCAATTTGTACAGCAGTCTTTTATATGTGATAAGAAAAATATGATTATACAAAGAGGTACTGCAGTTAAAAAATAAAACTGAGAAATGTGAGTACATAGCATGGTACTGTGTAAAATAGAGGATTCTTCCTGCAAAACTGATCTGGAAGGGTGGCAGACTGGCCAGGAATCCCTCCCCCATTAAATTGTGTTCTTACATTTATGCAGAGCTTCTATACAGTATTCATATTTCAGTAAAATTATATGAGTTTTTATTTTCTGTGATATTTATGAAATTGTTAATAATTACTTAATGTAGCAGAAGGCCCTACAAATCCCAAATTGTGGGCATTTGACTATGCTACGTAAACTTGGGTACAGCCACAAATGCTTATTCGTACTCCCAGGTATAAACAAATATAATGACTAATGCAATGCTGGACAAGTATTTTAAATGCAAGCATTTAGCCAAGGCTGTTCAAGTGTTGATTGGTGCATGATGTAAATAAACAGCAGTGTACTTCGACATTAGTAACTTTTGCACAGTTGAATTTTTTAGCATGAATCATTTATCACATGTAATATTTTAACTTTTGAGCTAATTTTTGTAGAGCATTGTACAAAAATATCCATACTACATTAGTACAGTGAGATTTAGTGGCATAACTAGGTTTGTGGTGCCCAGGGCAAATAAAAAAATGGCACCCCTTGAAAACTGTTCTTTTGGAATTTTTGCATTTTTTAACCATAAAAATAGTGTCCCACAAATTTAGCACACAGGGCATGTGCCCCACCTGCCTCACCCTAGTTACGCCACTAATGAGATTGCAACTATATCTGTTTTTCAAAATGTTAAACAAATCCAGCTTCACTTTTATAGTTTTTTTTTTTTTTTTTATTCTAAAGTTAAAAATTATTTTTTCCTTGTTTTTTGCTATATCTTTTTAAATGAGAATAAATTCCTGAAACTAGCATAGGTGCTGCCTTTAGTTCAGGGTTATATCCTTGTCCAAAATCTACATTTGATATCAGATGATTTATTTTATAGACTTTTATGCATTGATCTTAATGCATAAATATTTATCGTTCTATATAGAGCAAAAATACCTGCAAAAGAATATTCTTTTGTATGGGGGGTGAGAGAGAGAGAGAGAGATTTGAGAATATTTTTCACAAATCCATATAATTTTTAAAATATTTCTGCATTTGTATAATATTCATCATAATCTGGTTACATACTTTTGTATTCCAGGGCACTCCAGAATCGAGTAGTTCTGTATATAATAGCTGCAGTCATAGGCATAGTTATCATACTAGGAATCTACTTCACAGTAAGGAAGAACAGTTGATAAAATAACTGCCCTTGTTCTTAGTGATTTTCATTAACAAAAGTCAGAACAGGACATATATATATATGCATCTTGCATTGAAATTAATTATACATAGTAAATACATTATTGTGGAAATGTTAAATATACATCATCAGAATTATATTTCCAGGATCCTTAAAAACATTTGTTTATATTCAGTGTAAATAACTGTTTACAACAACAAACAATTTTGACTGTATATTTATGCAGCTGAAATATAGCAAATATTAATATATATTTTTTGTTTCTGTATATTTGTGTATTTATAAAAAAATGATGTATGTGCTTTTAGCCTGTTTATACTAATATAACTTCAGTAATTTTTATTGCCACAAGTCTTTGAAGTGTGTTGTTTTTACTGATTATGTGTTGATCATTTCAGAATTATGGATTTTTTTCTCTCCTTATTTATAAGTGAGGATGAGATAGAACAGCTTGAATGTAATACCAAGAGTAAAAAACAATTCTGTATAACAGAATTGTTTTTTAACACAATAATGCAGAGAATAATTGCTGTTCACAATAATGCAGAGAATGTCAAAGTGTTATTGCTTTACAGCTTTGAGAATTTGCATCTCATTTGAAGCAGTTTGGTAATATTTTTGCATATGTGATATTTGCTCTTTGTGTTTAAAATAATAAGTTATTAAAAATTTAATTAAATAAGTAACTCTTTCAACTTTCCAATGCCTTGAGATATGTTTAGCTTTTGAACAGTTTTTATGAACTCCACATCTCAAATAGATGATATTTGTAAGACATTAATTATTACCAAGACTGAATACAAATATTATTGGCATGATGCAACTAAAAAATTAAAACAAAATCCAAAAATCTACTTTCGAAGAAATGCTAGTTGGCTAGCTGCTTTATAGTTAAAATTACGATTATTGTTTTGAACACTTGTTTAATATTTAAAACAGCAGCTTTTAACACTATGATTATTTACTTTCCATTAGAATAAAAATGAACGAGCAAACAAATCAACACGAACAGAACTAAGCATAGGTTTGTACAGCAAAATATATATTATTTTTTTTTAATTACACAATATAGAAAACTTTTTAGAGTAATCCTACTTAATAAGTTAATTTCTGGATACTTTTTAATATGCAGAATTTGCACGATAACTTATTCAGTAGATTTATTTGTTCACACATGATTTCATCTTTTTAATGATTTCAGCAAAAGTAGGAAGTTCACAGAACAGTAAGTGTTCCTACTCGGCTGAACGGTTGTCTTTAAATTATCTTAGAATATTTACAAAAAGTTTTGCATCAAATGCAGTTTGTGTTGTCATTTTCAACTATCCACATTTCTTATACTTCATGAATTTCACACATTCCATATTTTTTATGTTCGTTTTTGTAATATCATTACATTATTGTGACATCACTTTCTATGAACTTTTTCTTTTCATGTATTGCATTTGTACACCAGTTTACCTCTCTTTCTGATTTTTCAACTTTCACTCTAGAATGTGATCTGCAGTCATGAGGGCACCTCCGTAGCCAGGTGGGAAGGAGCAGCAGTGCGTAGCACACGCTTCTTGATTAGACCAGGGTTCGAGCCCGTCACCACCAAATACGGAGGATGCGGAAAGGTCAGGGAATGACCACCGCATATCCCGGAGCAATATGGCCTTAGTTGCTAATGCTCCTAAAAACCAAATAAACAAACAAACAACAAGCAGTCATGAGAGAGAGAGAAAGTGAAGTACATGTTAAGTATATCTCACTACTGTATTCCAAAAATGTCTTATAATACAAAGTACTTTTCACAGTTAGCAATTAAAATATTTAATATAGCATATGGATATATGATATGAACAGATGGATACATTATTATTTATCCAGCTGCTCATATTGGCATTTACACAATAGTTTCTTTATTGAAACTGAATCTAAACCTAAAAATGCTCATTAAAAGCAGTAAGAATAATTTTTTAAGTATATTTATATGTACAGATATAGTAATTCAATAACCTTTTTTTCCTAACTTGGAAAAAAAGGTTATTGAAGCCCTCCATCAATGGAACCACATTTTGGATTCATATGAAAAATAATATAATCCATGTGGTAGTTGTTTCACATGACATGTTTTGAAGGGGAAGTGTACTCTGATAGGTTTTCTCCTGTTGGGAACAAGTGCAGTTGTAAGTTACTGCCACTAACCATTCCACTACATTCACTTTTTTTTTTCAGTTTCATGACCACTTCATATGATTGCAAAGAATGCAATCATGTGGATAACTTCGGTGTAAATAATTTAAAATGAAATAACTTTTTTTTGTGGTCCAGTGAGCCTTAAATTCAGTAACAAACTGTCAGCCATATGAAAAGTTGGAATCCCCTGCTGACTTTTTCTGAATGAACTTTTCATGAAGTTTTTTTTTTGATATCTTAATAAGTTAGATTGGCAAAGAGTATGGGTATTCCATATCCCATTTTTTTATTTACTTATAGAATTATCCTTAAATGAGAAGCAGTGACCAATGCAAAATACAATTGGAAACATTGATATCAAAGTGGTTTCTCGATATTTATTTTAGGATAACAGAGTGATATTAGGAACAAAATGCACTCTATTCATGGTTCTTTTGCTGTCTCCCAATTAGTAATTTAATAAATAAAAAAATTATGTTAATAATATACAAATTTAATAAAGTAAAATTCTTAGTAAATGAAGTGTATGAACAAAACTAACCAACCACACATGGAGACATTTTTATTGTCTTTCATTGAGACAAAAAATACTTTTTATAGGCTTTTTTGATCTGCAGTACTTTCTAATTTTTAGATTTGGTGCACAAAATTATCATTCTTCCTCTAAGCAGTGAACAGCTCCTGCAGATTTAGAACCCAGATTGTTCCTATATATTTTTACTTCATTAAGATTTTAGTAATAAAATTACAAGGATATTCTGAAAAGTGATGTCTCTTATTGCATAACGATTTAAGGAATAGAAATAAATATAAGAAATATACAGAAATAAATATAAGAAATAAATATAAGAAATATGTCAGTGCGACAAACTTACAAGAGGTGTAGGGGGCACAAAGACGAATCGGAATCACATAGCATTGCAGGGTTCTAAATGCCTTCGTCATACGGTAGAGGATGTTGAACGGGAGGTGGCGTGAACAGCGACCCTGCTGGAAGTCAGCATTTGCGAACCGGTTCCCGAGGCAGTAGGATGGACGAGTATTCAAACGTTGAACTGGCTGACATGCACCTCGGGTATGGAGCTGCAGACTGTAACGGGCGCGCCGCTCTGCGCTTGTACCAGGAACGTTTCCCGCACAGGCATGCTCCTCATCATACAATTTTCACACACGTGTGCACAGAAGGTTACGTGAGACTGGTTGTTTCACGGAGGTACCATGAATCGAGAGCGAACAACAAGCACGCCAGACAATGAGGAGAATTTCCTACGTCTTGCAGAAGGCAATCCGAGTACGAGTACTCGAGCGATAGGCCAACGACTGGGTATTTCCCAATCCACTGTATGGAGGATACTGTCAACAAACCAAATGAGTTCATACCATCTGCAACGCGTCCAATCATTGGAGCCTGCGGATTATCCACTCCGGAGGACTTTTGCTACTTGGTTTCTTCAACAGAAACAGTTCGCAAATGCTGGCTTCCAGCTGGATTGCTGTTCACGCGACCTCCCGTTCAACATCCTCTACCGCATGACGAAGGCATTTCGGATCCTGCAATGCTATGTGATTCCGGTTTGTCTTTGTGCCCCCTACACCTCCTGCAAGTTTGTCGCACTGGTAGTGAATCACCCTGTATAAAATAGATATAGAAAAAGTAGAAAACATACTTATAGGTAAGAGTTGTCTTCAATATGATTGATCCATTTTCTATGGATGCCCCACCTAGTTTCTTGATACATTTCCAGTGATTAAGAAGTTTTTGTGTGCTATCCAGTAAAATTCTTTTGGGTGAGAGCCACCCATTTTTTAATGATTGCATTAACTACTTTATCTATTGCCTTGGAGATATTTTTTAAGCTTTGGGCACATAAAAAATTTGCTTGGGACCAAACTATCTGACTATAGGGAGGATGCAGAACTTCAAATCCCTGTGCCCTTCACTGCCTTTGACTTATAAAACCTATCAACAAACACTACTGACATCAAGAAATTTAACTCAATCAGAATCTCAATAATTTAATGTTGTTTGAAGCTAGCATTCAAAGATACAGTTTAACTTGTGAACAAACAATTGCACTGAAATGCTGCTACAAGTGTTCTAACTGGAAACTATTAGCTACATGGAGAACCTAGTTGGAATTTCCCATGCCACGTAACACTGAGGTCAGTGCTTCCCAACCTTTTTATAGTTGTGGCACCCTTAAGGGCCTTTTCAAAATTTGGAGGCACCCTTTCTCTTCCCCACCAGTAGTTATTGTGGTTTTTCAGTGCCACATGGGGCAAGAAATCAAAATTTTATTGTTATTTATTCTACTAGCCAGTAAAGTTTCTTAATTTCAACAGTTTATTGTAGGTATTGACATGATATATAAACAAATGCCCTGATACATAATTTGCTAGCAAGTAATTGACATTTTGAAACAAAAAAAATTTAATTCAAAATGTTGCAATAGGTGTAGTGCATGTTATAATATTGTTTAATGTAACAAGTGAAATATCTATTGTAGATTAGTATCATGACAATATCTGGGTAGTAATGCTAGCATGTCAAATTTAAAGTAAATTACAAAAGCCATGTAATAATATATTTCCAAAGCAAGTATATATGAAGGTAAATATAAACAATTTGTTAACACATAAATATAAAAACTCACAAATAATCTCTTTTTAATGGGATATTTGAGCTTGCACTTACAAATTTCTCTGATTCTTGGATGAATCGTGTATAGGCAGACTCTTGGTTCCTCGTCAGCAGAAATAAATTTCTATTCTCTCTTTTTTTTTGTTTTATGTATGTTTGCCAAAGCAGGAAACCAAGTTCACATATATACGTTATAGAATATTGCAGCAAGCTGGCAAATGTTTTTTGTCCTAAATTTGAGTATTCGTTGGAAACCTGAACCCAAAGGTTTACCAGTGGGACTTCTTTAAGCTTCATGTTTAGGGATCTATCATTATGAATTTTAACAAATTCTTCTTTCTCCTGGGTATTACATTTTGTGACTCTTCAGTTTTTATTAAACGGATCTCTAACCCAGTTGTAAGTTTTTTTATTATTATTATTATCTTTATTTCTCCTAGGAAACACCCGGTTACAGCCATTGCATTGACTAGGGGGAGTGTAGATACATATTCTGTTATGCAACAGAGAATAATATTATATACAATTTTACATTATATGTAACACTCGTTACTAAATTATACAATACATATAGTACTTCTTATCAGAATTATACAATACATTAATAACTTGTAATCTGCGTAAGACTTACTTAATAAATAAATGAATAAAATTTTATATGCTGCATTTAAAGCATAACATCACCATATTTACATTAGCATGGATATTCGCAGCAGAACAGCATACAGAATACAATATAATACAAAGTAAACGGTAAAAGGTTCATTTTTACTGTTTTCAGCAGTCTGTTTCTTTTGTGGGAGTAGAGTGGAGTAGGTAAGTATCCAGGAGAGTGTGTTTCCAGATGAGGTCGGGATTCCTGATTCCTGTCAGCTACTGTATGGAGGTTCTTAGTGCTGTTTCAAAGTCTAAATCCAGAAAATAGTGCCCTAAGTACTATTTAGCACTTTTAAGTGGTCTAATATCGAGGGACATATTTCTGCTCTATTTATCTCAGCAAACTATTGCTAACTTTATCCAAATGTTAATTTTTTTCTAATAAAGTGAAAAGTTTATCTCAAGGGGTTATTACATTTTCATTTTGTCCTTGTACAGTAGTATTAACCTTATTCAAATGTGCAAATATGTCTGCAAAATAAGCTAATTATCCACATCATTAAGAACAATTTTCAATTGTGGACATAGAGTTTTGACTACAAGAGCTTCACAATGAAAGAAACACTGAGTTGAAATTACATTCTTATTATGACATTTCACAGGAGAAATGAAACCCTTTACCAATCCTATCATAATGGGAACACCATCAGTGCAAATTCCAACATGAGTCCCAAGACAAACAGAAATTCTTAATATAAGAATTCATCAATTCAAATATGTCTTCACCTTTGATGGATTCTTTGAGCTCCTTACAGCAAAGGAACTGATCTATTATTTTATCATTGTCTACAAAACGAGTAAAAGCTAAGAGTTGACATTTTCCACTTGCATCTTCAGACTCATCCAACTGCAGACTAAATGCAGTGGCTTCCTTTAATCTTTCCCCAATATTCACTTCAGTATCTGCTTACATATCCTTTATTCATCTTTTGACAGTATTATTAGAAAGAGGAATAATTTTCTTAATTTCTTTTTCAGCATCAGTACCCAGCATAATTTTTACCATTTCTGAGCAAGCTGGAAAAATCAGTGACTCACCTATTATATGGGATTTAATTTGCCAACTAAACTTGCATGTTTACTGTGCATATGCCATTTCAGTTTACTCAATACCATCGTTTGGTTAGATAATTTCTCACCACAAATAATGCATTCAGGTTAGAGACAGTTTTCATCACTAAACCAAGTGAAACCCAATGCTAGATAATCATCACTGTACAGTCTTAATTTACCTCTAATGATTTTTTAGCCTTAACACAGCTACTACTTGAACTTTTGTTTACTTGTAATTCAGACTCAACTCCTGAAGACAATGTGCATTTTCATCACGGTTCCTACACTGTTCAATTTTTTGCTTTTTAATAATATATTTATCCATCTTTGCTATGGGTGTTACAAAAGATTAAATTTAATAATATTAATATAAGCACCTTTAAATGATGATTAAAAACACAATAATATATTTTTTAAATAAGTGTACACTTCAAACATTCACAAAACATAATAAGATGACTAATGCAAGAGAAGCATATAAGCAAGCTCCACTCCACAAGTAAAAGTGCAACATTAACCCTTGAACACTAAGGCTTAAATTTTAGGACACCATCACTATCATACCATGTTATGAGATTTACCACTTTTATTTTTACTTTTACTACCAAGATTTACCACTTTTATTTTAAACATGAATTAGAAGAAACAATGTCAAAACCAAGGCAGAATAGCACCAACTTGGCTGGCTTTGGCATGACCAAAACCATGATCATAACAATGTAATGACGATGTAATCCGATGAGCTTAAAGATGAAAATAACTGAGTTAGTATGAAAAATATGGTTTTCATTTGCCTCCAATTTCTATAGTCCAAACTATGAAAGAATATCAGAATTAAATGCTATTTTATTCCATAAACTTATCCTTTAAAACTTTAATACTGAAAATGTTAATTTATTTTGCTTACTAGTTAAAGATGAATTCAGAAAGAGGGTAGACAATGAAAGCAGTAGAATTTTTTTGGCAGCCAGGTTGGGAAACACTGACTGAGGTTATGAACTGAATGATATTTTCTCCTCAAATAAGAAAAAGAAAACTTATATGGTATATTTATATATTTATACAAATAAATAGTTTAATTGAATTAAACTATGCAAAAGTAATAGTGCTCCTTTTTTTTAATAAACTTTTTAATAAACAACTTTTTTAATAAAGCTTAGTCTTTTTTTTTTTTTTTTTTTTACATGATCTTCAGTGCGGTTAGCTCTCCCTTATGTTTTCTTTTATTTTATCTTCTTTTAAGATAATAGTTGTCATTAATTTAACCAGTATTAATTTATTCTTTTATTTTATTTATTTATATGTGATTATTTTCTTTAGTAGTTTGATTTAGTAATTTTATTTTGCATATTTGCATTAGTTTCTGCTCTGTTGATTTATCATTGGTCAATTTAATATTTACATTTTTTGTGGTTGGTTTTTAGGTTACCTTGGGAGGGCTGGCTGTGTTTTCTGTTTATGTTTATGTAAATTAGTTTTCTCAGTTGGTTCTGCCATAGGTCCTATAGTGGCACCAGTGAATGCTGATTTGCCTTTCAGCAGTTCACCATGAAAATACAACCTGTTGGGTGTCAACTGATGTGGATGCTCCCTGGAAGAAATCATGTCTGTGATGATACTCTTTTGATTTTGTCATTTCTTATTTGGAAGTCTCCTTTTGTTTTTGGGAATGGATATCTTTAGTCTTTTTGTGTGACATTGCAGCATTGTGCTAACCTTGCAGGGGGCTCTTCCTGTGGCAAAAGTAGGTTTTCCTTATGATAACAACATTAACTTTTTTATGATAACAACAGTAGTTACCTAAATATGTAATGTGCTGGAGTTTCAGCACTATTACTTTCACGTGGTTTAAGAGTGATTAATTCAATTTAACTTTGATTATTTGAAAGACATTACTTTTCAGTCCACCCTTATACTTCCAGTGGATATTTAGCATTGTTGGTATCTATATTCATGTTGTTTTATTTAATGGGATCACCGAAAATAGCATTGCTTTTAAGAGTTTAAAGTTTCTAACAAGAAGAAGACAGTTTTCTTTCTTTCTTGGAGCTGAAAAATTAAATTGATTTCAATTAATAAATAAAATTAAGTGTTAATAAGTTTCAAAACAAAAAAAAGTGTTATTTCTTTGTTAGCATTACTACACTTCATGTAACTTGAAATAAAAAGAACTTATGTGACTGATAAATGTAAAGTTAAGATAGAAAAGGCACAAATTTTATTTAACTAATTGCAGTTGCTGACTTTTATATAAATATTTTACGCACCAACATTTTATGACAGAAAAAAGCCAAGAATGGTAATTGCATTTAAAGATAAAGAATAGAACCTCATTATCTACAAATATCACACAGTATGTTGTTACTTTCTGAGTTTGTTGAGAATCTGTGACATATTATTCTGAATCTGAGGAGTAATTCTGAATCTGCATGGATATATTCATACTGTTGATAATTAGACAATTCTATATAGATAACAGATAGAAAATAGTTTAACAAAGTTTAGCTGTCACAGAATTTAATATATTTTGCCTGCATTCCTAATAAGGAATGCATACAAAAGACATTCATAGGAAAGATAAGATATAACTGTACTAAATATGCAAATTAAAAAATTTATTGGAGTTACAGGGCAGATGATATTTTAGGCCCAGCTACAAATTAAAGCTGCCGATTGTATGTAAAAACATAAGGTAACAACTAAAACATTTTAAGATAACATGTTATTAGCCTATGCTGTCCCAAACACAGTGTACATCCTTTTGTATACATGTGTACATATATACAAAAGTGACATGAACATTTTACAAATTCACATAGAAGAGGAAACTTCTTTGTGTGTAACTTAATACACTTAGTTTGCTTTATTCATGCTTACAAAAACCTAGTTTTTAACTTCCTTTTTTATTATTATATATAATTCAATAATTGATATCTTTTATGTGTAAATCCCAAAGTAATGACTGAATGGAATACTTAAGTTTTTACTTGAAAACCACATGTTTTTGGTATGTATAACTGGCATTCAGCTGTAATTCTCTGTAATCCATAGCTCTTTTATGTATAATCCTAACATTATCTATTGTTTGTAATTAAATAAAAGTTGTAAAGTGTGTATATATATATATATATAATTGGATTTTGGTCAAAAATCTAGTGTTTCTGGTTTATCAGTAAATTATATGTGTGAGAATTAAAACAAAGAAGTAAATGTATGTAAATAATTAATATTCTGAAAATGCAAACAGCATTAGTTGCAGTTCAGCAATGATATATAATTGAATACCTGGTACTTCTGTTGCACTAATAAAATATTTAATCTCTTATGTTACTTTATAAGATATACCATTATAGTTCATGGTACTGAATATATGGTATTTGAATATTTAAAAGGTACAACAGTAAAATCTAATGTCTCATGTGTTAATATACGTGATGTATCACTTAACCTGCCAGTGGTGAGGCATCTGACAGGTATCCATTTTCTTTTTAATTTTTGAAAAACATTTTTGGATTTTTTTTTTTTATTCTGTTTGAACAGCTCCAATATTTCATCTTTTCTTAATGTACTTATTGTAACTTTTTTAAGTTTTAAAAAAATTAACATTTTTAAACATGCAGTGTGTTTTACACCTTTTTATTTTCAGAAAAGCAAAAAGTAAAGAAATATTAATTTTACTAAAAAGTGCAAAAGATAAAAAAATAAAATAGAAATATCATTATCTCAATTTGTTCCATTTTTAAATTTAAAATACAATTGCGTGAAATTTCAAACTGAGCGTGCATATGTATTTCTGCTTATAATGTATATAAGTATTATTAAAAAGATTTAAAAAAACACAATATATTCAATATTATTAGTTCCGTTTTCAGGTTTATTTCAAATTTGGCACCTTTCACAGCCCATTAAATTTAAAACTATGTACGTTTCTTCCTGCAGAATAGTGGCCACTTTGAGAGAATACCAGGGAAAACAGTCTTTACTCTGTAAAAACAAATCTTTCAAAAACAACTAGAGTAAAATGATAGATTTTTATTGACCTCCTGGGAAAGGAAAAACAAGTAACTTGAAACTTTGAATAAACACAGCATCCCACTTGTCCATTACCATGCCATTCTTCAAGCAAATTCCAAATAGTTGCAAAAATGGTGGTAGGGCACATGACAGGTTCTTGTGCCCAGTTTCTATATGAAAACTCTAAGGAAACCACTTCAAAAACTACTGCAGTAAAAGTTTGACAATGTTTACTATATTTAGGAAAGTAGAAAAGGCTCCAGATTTTTACGAATTAATTAGTAGTCAATGCAAGAACATTATTTTTGAGGGCACCTGTTAGGCACCCAACTACCACTGCCGGGTTAAAGTTATTAATTTCTAGTTAATATCTTAATATTTCTTATTTTATCAATTACAATAAATAATAATGCCCTATAGATTTTTTTGCTAAGATAAAAGGAAAAAAATATCTAAGCTGCCAAGCTCCAGAGCTATTCATCCTTAGTATTTATGGAACTCTTGGGGTACCAAAACCTCCTAATGTGTTATTCCAATGAAAAAATAAATACTTAAAACTGTTGTTCTTCTATTTTTGTATAAAGAAATGCCAGTGTTTATTTATTTTATTTTAGTTTTCCTTCATAATCGAATATTGAAAAGGACAGCTATTTTAATGCTTATGTACAGGATTTCTGTATATGAACATTAAAACAGCATTTTAATGCCTACTCATTTCTTAAGTATGCATTAAAAATGTCTACTCAAGACATACAAGGAGATAAATTACATGATGAACTTGCTAATCATTAGATTAATGCAGACATTCCCAACCCATGCACCACAAAAATTTAATACATTCAGCCCCACCATCAAGATTTGCTGATATATAACTCTGGCTCTCATAGCCCGCAATCAGCAAAACTCAATACAGCACACTGTTGAATGTAATTTAAATACTTAATTCTGGAGATCACAAGTATTTCCTAGTGCTAACTAGCAGATCTAGGTTTATTTCTAGAATTTCTCTCTTTATAATATTGGTGCTGCAAAGAGAAAGATGTAAATCTAGAAAATATGCAAAAGTGACTAGTAGACTGCTGCAGGAAGTGTAATAGTAGGACAGTAGGATATGGGGAGGGAATTCCATGTGTGAGCGTGAGAGAGCGATTGACCTTGTCCATCTGATCTTACAGTAGCAGTACAGGAACAGTGAGAGTGTGCTAACAGCAGCATCAAAAAGTTATTATTCTAGATTTTGTGCTTCTAATTGCATTTTCAATGCAATTAGAAGCACAAGACAAGTTTGTAGTAAAGAAAAGAAAGTTGAATAAACAGTGTTGATGTCCATTGTCTAAAAAAGTTTGTTGTTACCCACTTTGTCTGTTCTGCAGTGTCTCCTTTTATCGGTTACTTTCTTTTCTTGAAGGAATATGAGTTGGTGGTTACATTCTGCACTTTTTCCATAGATCTCTTCAGCGGTGCATCATATCTGATTTGTGTGGAAATGGAAGACCCTATTGAGTTATTTTGTGATACAACATTTTAAATGTAATTTCATGATCTTTCTCTTTTTGCACTTCGACTCACCATGGAAGATGCATATCCTGAATTATCTGAAAGAGCTTTGGATATTTTGTACTAACCTTCTAACTTCCTAACTCTGCAAGAAGGCAGTTTTAGTCATGAAAACACTCAAGCCCAAAAGTTGTGCACAATTGAAAGATATGGAAAAATCTGCCTATTTTTACTGTCAGGCCTGGAATTTAATGCCAATTTAGCAGACATGAGTGTTAAAAGATTATAAAAAAAAAACAAAAAAAACTTGATTCTTTTTATTATTATTATTGTTAGTCGTATGGTGCAAGGAAGCCTGAGGCTTATGCTGTACCAGCCAAAAAAAAAAAAAAAAATTCTGAATTGCCCAGAGAGAGAGAAGTAGAAGGGAATCACCAAGAAAGAGAAGAATGATGATATCCATCTCAGGACCCTGGATGTGCCAAGCCCATACTCACCAGATGTGAGCTCTTTACAGTAATTGCATTGGTAACAACCTTGGGGTCCAGGAGCAATTGTGCCATTGTGTCCAAGTAAATCTGGGTTGCCAGGATTGAACAATTGTATGACACCCATCAGTCACAAGTCTTCCATTAACATTAATGTTAATATTATGTTCTTTATAATACTGAATTTTAAATGTTTAGCAATTATTGCTTAAAATAAATTAATAAAAATGATAAAATAAAATTAAATATGAGTTTTTGTATTCATAGAAATAACTATGACTTAACTAACCATTTAACTTGCATTTAAATAAGATCAACAAATAGAAGAATTATAATGAACATTAATCTTTCTCTGATCAACTTTGAACGTAAACCTCTCAATAAATACCTCAGAAAAAGTATGTTCCCACTGGAAGATCAACAAATAGAAGAATTATAATGAACATTAAATGCATATGAGGAGAAGGGGAGAGAACAGGTGTTCTGTATGAAAAATGGATGAGTCTTAGTGTGCCACAAGAGGAAATTTAATGATGATATAAAATTTTTAATGATAAAAAATGAGCAATGCCTTTCGGACATTATTTTCCATCCATACTGATCAGGTCTAGTCACTTTTGAGTGTTGTCCTTATTGATATTTTTGGTAAGTTTTAATTTAACTTAATCACTGATCCCATCAACAAATACACTAGATTCCCAATGTTTAATTGTACCAACTGTTTTTATGTGTAACTTATGTATATTTGAATTATGCTCGTATGTCTACAAATTAACTTGTAATTTTCTCTAGCACATTGGTCATTTGTCAGTGAACTAGCATCTGCTTCTTAGTAAGGAAGCAATGCCTACGTAGCATCAACCTTAAAAAAATAGGTGCATCATCCTTAACATATTTGAAGTTTATGGTAAATAAACACAAACTATGCATTTTTTTATTTTAATCAATTGACTGATATAAAGTCAAATGGTATCTTAACTGACATTTTACTGTAACCTTCAAGTAATAACACTGTTTATAACTGCATTTCTTTCACTTGTATGAAAAAGACCTGGATTCAGTTCCCATTAGTTAGAAATTTTTGAGTACATACTGTGGACAGGTTAGTCTCTATAAGGTATGGGTTGCATGTTTTTTTTTTTTTTTTTTTCCCCTTTTAGAAACCTGTTTTCCTTATTATTATTTTTTTAATATGCCAACTTGACCAAATACACGCAGTTTATAGACAGTATACTGATACTTCATGTTAAAACATGAAAAAACAAGTATTACTTTCTTCAGTGCCATTTTTAAACAACTCAAAACAACCCAGTTCGCTGTACCTATTTTTAACCTTCCTTTTTTTTTTTTTTTTTTCTTCCCCAATCAACTCATTTGGTCTTGATCCAGTTCTGTCTAATGATAAGGATTGAGTTATGCTATAAATACAATTCTCAGTTTGTAATGTTCTGTTACTGTTATGTTTTATTTTAAAATATAATTTTTTTTATGTTACTTTTTTTTCATGTTACTTTTTTTTCATGTTTTAAGTGTCTGCATGCTGTTTGGAGCAGATGTACTTCCATTTATATGAAGATTGTATTGTGTTTCTGAAGACTATTGAACTGATAATTGTTATTGCTATTATTATTAAAGTAAAGATACTGTTTCACTGAGCTGAGAAAATAGGTCATGAGAGAATTTGTGGCAAAAGAGGTCCTGAAGAAGAGGAAAAATGCATACTATAAAAATGAATCTGGCAATTATCGAATATCGTCTGAGAAGTAAAGAAGCATTGGGTATATGGGATTAATAAGCCCATGTATTTTTTCAGCAAAAGCTAGCACGCTATTTGAAAATGTGTTTCAAGCGAGATGAAAATTTCCACTCACTTTCCATTTTATGAAAATGGAAACTTTGAGCGTAAACCTCTCAATAAATACCTCAGCAAAAGTGCGTTCCCACTGGAAGACTAAAAAAAAAAAAAAAAAAGCATGGATTGACAAGTATTTTTATAGTTGGTAATTTAACAGTGTTTCAGGACAGAAACACCAAGTTACTAAGGGAGATGAAGGTGCATATTTTCAAGTTAAAATCTATGGTAATGTAGAAGAAACGATGTTGAATTCAAATTTTTGTAAGGTTGTAATTTTTTAAAACTACTTAAGGAGGAAGAAATTCCGTAGGTTTTAATTTTCAGGACGTACATAAATAAGCAGAAAGTTGTCCAAAAAATAAAATATATTCAAGTTAAATATAGTTGGGGAGCTTAGAGTTGAACTGTGAATGGACTTTGACTAGTTGGTACATTTGCTAAGTCCAGTTTTGAAAAAACAAGTAGGATTACAGTTGCTAGTTCAGGAGAACATTGTCCAGAAAAGCTTAGTAGGAAAAAGCATGAACATAAAAATGTGTTTGATAAGGAATTGAGGAGTTATTAAAATAAGTTGTCGGCTTTCTTGAGATAGAAAGCTGAAAGTTGGTAACTCAGAAAGATTTAAAGAGTAATGCTGCCCTGAATGTATTGTGAACAGTATTTCATTGTAGAGTGGATTTCGTACAGAATAAAAAAAAAAAAAAGAAGTAAACCTGGTTTCAAGATTATGGCAGAAATAAGAACACAAATTATACAATGAAACTAAATGTATTGCACGAATGCAATGCATTATACTTGGCAAGGTGCAATTTTGCTACCTGACTTCCAAGCTAACCAATGATCAAATTAAAATCAAGTCCTAAAAATAAAACAAAAGTGCCACTCACCTTCAGCAGTGGGTGTGAGAGTGTCTCCCCACCCAAGGAGACACTCACACCCAGACGACAGCCACTTCCAAGTAAATGAAATGAAATGAAGATAGGGAAATCCCAAGCATCACTTCAAGGAGCATCAGTGTTTCTAGGTTCCGAATATAACAAACTGTACTCAGCCATTGACTGTTATTCAGCCAAACATTAATAGATGTCTCAGTGAAAATTATTGTTGAAAACAAATCATAATAAATATAATCAACATTAATAATAAACTTCATTAAGGTAAACAAAACAATATAAGTTAAAACATAATGAAGAAAATGAGGTGGGGGTTTGTTTTAGTAGGGAAGTTACTTATTGAGCCCAGTTTTTTGAAGCAGAGGAAGATGTATTTGTGATATGCTTATTTCAAGAATGGATAAGTGTGAATTAATCCAAGTAAAGAGATGTGTTCTTGCCTATAACTATTTAATGTTTTTGAATTAGTGCATGGGAGCAGCATATTCATTTTTGTGGAAAATAAGAGAGGAGTGGGATTTAGAAAGATTGAAGTCCTCTCTGCTGACTTATTACTGGATATTAGCATAAGTAGAGGCATATGATGCAAGAAAGCAAGCTTATGCAGCATCAGCCAAAAAAAAAAAAAAAAAAAAACGCTCCCATTTCGCCCCTCCATACGTTCCAAGTACCTGTCCAGCTCAGACTTAAATTTATTTAGGCTATCAACTTCCACAACAAAGGATGGAAGTCTGTTCCACCAACCAACCAACCAACCACCCGCTGGCTAAAGGCAAACTTCCGCACATCTATCCTAGCTGTCTTTCCTCAATTTGAATTTATGCCCTCAGGATTTAAGCAGTGGGTGATGAATATTTTTGAGTTCTGTCTATAGAGCAGGATTTGTGAAATGAATGTACAAAACTATTCATAGGATTTTCAGTCAATGTCAATTACTGAAGTTACAGGTTTGTTCATTTACAAGTTTATCAATTACAGGTTTGCTTTATTGCTCCTCCACTTTCTATTCAGAACCCCAGTCAGTGCTAATAACCTAATCTTAATTTACTTCTTTTACTCTTTTCTTTTACTTACTTTACCCAATCTAATCTAACCTTTACTTTGTAAAGTAAATAAGATTATTTTTGATAACTGATCTAGATGTTCATAGAGTTAGCAAAAAGTTTAATCCAGTGGATTTTCTAGTAATAATACTGAAGCTGCACTTGCAAGCAACTTCAGTATTGGTATTGCCAACTGATGACCAACTTCAGAAACCATTCAAGGCTACTGCAGCTAGCAAGTGGCTATAACTGATGTTCTGTACCATGCAGAAAAGTCATGGGTTCAGTTTCCATTAGAATGGGAGAAACTTTTACACATAGCCTTCACAGAAAGCAGGTTGGATATAATCACTCCCTGCATTGGGTGGTGTTCCTGAGTTTGAATCCCGTCAATGAAGTGAGGATTCATGATGGGTTTTTTATTTAACATGATTGAATTAGAGGTTGCAGGCGAGAGTTGCATGGTTTTTCATCCCATAAACTTGGACACTTGCAGGTAGCATAGTAGAACCATCTTCCCACACTGGATGGAAAAAACCTTAGTTTGAATCCCGTCGATGATGAGCAATTTTTATGGGCCTTTTCCACAATGTAGCTCAGGGTTTCAGTCAAGGTCTTTCTCTCCAGGAAACTCCAGCAAAACAAATCAACCACAGAAAACAGGCAATTTATAGGCATATACACCGATGAGCCAAAACATAACCAGCAAGTCGTTATGCAAATCAAAGCAACTGTAGGTGAAGTATGGCGTATGCACTGGTCAGGACATGGTATAAAAAGCACCTGATACTGAGCTCCATTAATCAGTGTTACTCTTGTTCTTCAGATGGGAAAGGCAGTGGACTTAAGTGAGTTTAACAAAAGCCAAATTGTAATGGCCAGATGACTGAGTCAGAGCATAAACAAAACGGCATGGCTGGTGGGGATGCTCAAGATCAACCTTGGTTAGTACCTACCAAAAGTGGTCCGAGGAAGGGAAACCCACGAACCGCCGGTGAGGTGTTGGACGACCACGGCTCATCGATGCTCAAAGTGAGCGAAAGCTCTCCCGGATGGTACATGGCAACAGAAGGGCAACTTGCCAGCAATTGGAATGCTGATGATGGGAGTAATGTGTCACAATACAGTACATCAAACTCAGCTGAAAATGGGGCTGCTTACT
Organism: Mastigoproctus giganteus; assembly: GCF_048544385.1. NCBI lineage: Eukaryota > Metazoa > Arthropoda > Arachnida > Uropygi > Thelyphonidae > Mastigoproctus > Mastigoproctus giganteus. The sequence continues at coordinate 77,739,166 of NC_143582.1, forward strand.
GCTCTGAGTGCCCATACTAACCACCTTTCACCCACGACAGTGCCTACAATGGGCATGCGAGCATTGAAACTGGACTTTGTGATTGGAAGGAGGTCATCTGGTCCGACGAATCATGTTTCCTGTTGCACCATGTGGACGGCTGGGTATGTGTGCATCGTTTACCTGGGGAAGTGATGGTGCCAGAATGCACCGTGGGAAGAAAATAAGCCAGTGGTGGCAGTGCCATGCTTTGGGCAAGGTTCTGCTGGGATACTCCGGGTCCACTCATCCATGTGCCACTAACAGTTATCACTCCAACGTGTACCACCTACCTAAACATCATTGCTGACCAGGCACACCCTTTTGTGGCAACGGTACCTTCTGGCGGTGCTGTGTTTCAGCAGGATAATACGCCATGCCATACCGCCCAGATTGTTCGAGACTGGTTCATGGATCATGAAGACTTCCAGGTATTGCTCTGGCCTCCAAATTACCCAGACATCAATCCCATTGAGCATTTGTGGTTTGTGTTGGAACAGCAACTCCAATCTGCAGTGTCTCAACCACGGACCTTACGGAGTTAAAGGATCTGCTGGTTACGTGTTGGTACCAGATACCACAAGACATTTAGAAATCTTGTAGCATCCATGCCTCGCTGGGAACAAGCTGTTTTGGCTCATCGGTGTATACTCTGAATGGACAATTCATGGGATACCTGGTTCCTGGGCAACGCAACACTGTCACCCCTCTCACTAGTGGACAAGACCACCACTTGGCAGGTATATAGGTACACTACGTTCACATCGATAGTAATTCGATGTCAGCATGGATAAAAGTGAGTTGACTGACTATGAAAGAGGGATGATAGTGGGTGCGCAATGCATTGGGCACTATCACGTAAGTGGTACAGAAATTGCACTATTCCCATTTGACAGTATCAAGAGTGTATCAGGAATACGCCGTTTCTGGAATAACATTTCATGGACAGTGGTGCGGGTAAAGAACGGTGGTGGATGAGCATGACTGTCAACATCTGTCTTGCATTGTTTCAGCCAACTGGAGAGCGACAGTGGCCCAAATCACTGCTGACTTCAATGAGGGAGGTGCCAGAAATATCTCCACCAAGACCGTCAAGCGATCATTAGCCGCAATAGGTTATGGGAGCCTCCGACCCACTAGAGTCCCATTGCTACCACCACACAGGACTCTATGCCTCAACTTGGCAAAAGAACATCAGCACTGGACCTTGAATGATTGAAGACAGGTCTACTGATCTGATGAGCCCTGTTTCCAGTTATTTTGGGCAGACAGGAGGGCACGTAAAAAAAAGTATAGTGGAAACCACATGAAGCTATGCACCCATCATCAAAGAACTGTTCAGCTAGGTGGACAGTTGGCAATGAATGGTCTAGGGCATGTTCAACTAGCACACGGGAATTCTGGTACAGCTTTTTTTTTTTTTCTTCTTTTAGCAGTTATTGGCGCATCGGCTTCTGTGGCCATAATGCACCTCCCAAGATTTTTGCAGTACTTTGATCCAAGCCCGAGGCGGGATTCGAACCCACGACCTTTGGGTTACCAGGCAGGCGCTTTACCCACCTGGCTAGCCCAGTCGGCTTGGTACATCTAGACGTATCTCTGAATGGGCCAGGTTACGTGTCCATCCTTGCAGACCTGCATCCCTTCGTGGCCATTGTGCACCCACAGGGCAATGGACTCTTCTAGCAGAACAAACATGGTTCAAAGAACATTCCGCAGATTTTACCACCATGGAATGGCCTCGTATACCGGACCTGAACCCTGTGGAGCATCTTTGTGATGCTGTGGAAAGATCCGTTCGAGCTTTGGATCCTCCAACCAGGAATTGCAACAGAATACTCAATGCCTTGCTGTGTGACTGCCCTTATCTGGGCAAAAGGCCATATTGCACCATACATCCATGTATGGTGCAATATGGCCTAAATCGTTGATGGGTCTAAAATCTTACAACCAGAAACTCGGGTTTTTCATCCAGCAAAAAGGCAAATATACACAATTTACAGGCACTGACACCTCATAGCCTACGATGGCGAATCAGTGCCATTCAGCGACGGAAAGACAACATTTAAACTTCATTTCTGCAAACGATGAATGCGTACGTCCATTATTACACCATGCAAGCAGGGGGGAACACCTACTTTTTCGGGCCCTCTATCCAGATAGGTTATGGTTTAGGAAGCACTTCGAAGAGCGTTCCATTTTCTCACACGAATACTCAAACAGGCAGCAGCATTCCTCGGTTGGCAAGAACTGTCGGCAGGAGGTAATATTGTAGACATCATATCAGGCATTCCACCTAAACGTTCGTTTTTAAATCGTGTATCCAAAGGTTCGTAAACAGAGAGGTGGTAAGCGTAGAAGCCGCGATATTTTCGACGGAAGTAGTTAAGTCTCAATTGGATCTTTTTAGTAAACCTGCAACTAATATGTGTGTTGAACGGTCGTCATACATTACATTCCTTCCTCTAGCATCTGTAGACAGTATAGGGCCGATCGAATTCTATATTCCGGGGACTTCAGAAGAATATCTAAATCTCGGGAAAAGTTATTTACGGTTGAAAGTTCGAATCGCTAGAAGCGATAGAAAAGATCAGGATGACAATGACAAAGTAGGAGTTGTTAACAACTTTCACTCTCTATTCAGCCAAGACGATCTCTTTGTGTAAGACAAACTGATTAATCTATCATCGAATACGTACCCTTATCGTGCATATCTGGAAACACTTCTTAACTATGGACAGGAAGCCAAGAATTCACAACTGACAGCAGAAATGTACGTCAAAGATCAGTATCCCGATGTTAAGCAGATGTTTGAGAAGGACGACAGCAGTATGCACAAACGGTCGAAATCCTTCTCAAAATCGAAAACGGCTGAGATGTTAAGTAGACTTCGACACGATCTGTGCCACCAGTCTAAACACATAGTGAATAACGTCTCTCTCCGTTTACGACTGGTAAGAAATTCCCCCGAATTTTGTCTGCTTTCCAACGATTCGTTGACTGCCAAGTTGAATATTATGTAAGCAACGTTATTGGTACGTAAAGTGAAACTAAATCCTCAGATCCAACTCACTCACATCAGTGTTTTAGAGAAGAACCCACTTGTGTACCCTATTAATCGCATTAACGTGATGTACTTTTCGGTTCCCAAAGGAATGGTAGATTCCACTCGTAATATATTCCTAGGACAAATTCCATTGTGTGACGCGCAACCGTAGCCAGGTGGGTAGGAGCAGCAGTGCGTAGCACACGCTTCTTGATTAGACTGGGGTTCGAGCCCGTCCCCATCAAATACGGAGGATGCGGAAAGGTCAGGGAATGACCAACGCATATCCCAGAGCAATATGGCCTTAGTTGCTAATGCTCCTAAAACCGAAATAACTAACTAACTAACTAACCACCGAGTGTGATTGTAGGTTTGGTGTCGAGCGAAGATTTCAACAGATCGAACGCTCGGGACCATTTTAACTTCTCGCACTTCAACCTGTGTTACTTACAGGTGCCAGCTCATGGTGTTCGTTACCTATCAATACCTCTAACGCCGACTTCAAGGCAGGACATTATACGAGATCTTACCTGTTGCTCTTCTCATCATTAAATAAACAGACGGAAGATGCTGGAAATGACATGTCCTACTCCAAATACTAAGTCGGTAACGTACTGTACGCTTTTGACTTAACGCCCGACGAAAATGCTTATCTTTTAAACGTTCATTGTCAATAATTAGGGCAGTTGTAATAACCTCCATATCAATCCACTTATCGAGGACATAATTGAAGACAGCCTTGGTTACCTTATTCCCCTCATTGGTGATATAGTCTATAATCTGTTTCTTTAACTTTATCATTAATTCATATACTGTGGATACATTTCCATTCCTCTGGTCGCCATGCCGCCTCCCCTTATGATGACACTTGGATATGGTTGCCATGTCCAAGTGTCATGGTCCCCGTTACGATTATACCTGGATATGCCACTGACCGCCGCCACTGGCTTGTTTTCGTCTCAGCGTGCATACAGGAGCCATCACTTCCAGAGGTAAACAACACACACACACGTACCTGGCTATCCACATAGTGCAACAGGAAACGTGATTCATCGGACCAGACGGCCTTCTTCCAATCATCCAAGATCCAGTTTCGATGCTCGTGTGGCCATTGTACGCACTATCGCGGGTGAAAGGTGGTTAGTATGGGCACTCGGAGCAGTAAGCAGCAACGCAGCCCCATTTTCAGCAGGGTTCGATGTACTGTGTGTTGTGATACGTTACTCCGCGTTACCAGCATTCCAATTACTGGCGAATTGCGCCACAGTCGCCCTTCTGTTTCCACGTACCATCCGGGAGAGCCTTCGCTCACCTCGAGCATCGATGAGCAGTGGTCGTCCAAGACCTCGCCGGCCGTTAGTGGGTTCCCCCTCCTCGGACCTCTTTCGGTAGGTACTAACCACGGCTGACCATGAGCATCCCACCAGCCGTGCCATTTCGGATATGCTCTGACCCAGTCGTCTGGCCATTACAATTTCATTACAATTTGGCCTTTGTCAAACTCGCTTAAGTCCGCTGCCTTTCCCATCTGAAGAACAAGAATAACACTGATTAACGGAGTTCAGTATCAGGTGGTTTTTATACCGCGTCCTGACCTGTGCACGCGCCGTAGTTCACCTGCAGTTGCTTCGATTTGCATAACGACTCGCTGGTCATAACGTTTTGGCTCATCGGTATAGTAGCTAATCATATTGGTTAGACAAGGTCTCCCCTTAACAAATTCATGCTGCGATTGCAATATAATTGCATTCATGTCTGGATGGTCTTGCATCATTTTAACCACTGACTCCATTATTTTTCTTGGAACAGAAATCAAATTTATAGGCCTGTAATTGCTCATTTTGTCCTTTAATCCTCCTTTATGATATTTTAGAGGCATTTGTACACCAGCTGTTCCGGTTTGCTCGTAATTATGGCTATTCGCTTGCTTACCTGTTTTGCTGCTTCTCTGTAATATAATTGTATAGATTACATCAGCCCCACCTGCCTTATCACAAAACCACCTTTTTAACAAAATCATTTTCCTCCCAGTTATAACTTTTTATACTTCCACTATTCCTTCTTCAGCTATGGATGTAGTTGCAAAATTCAGTTTGTCGTCCACTTGAACAGGTTCATCATAAGCTGTGCCATTCGTATACAATGGGCTAATGTGATTCGTCCCCTTCCTTCTAATGCTAACACATGCAAATAATTCTTACTTTTCTTTTATTTTCTTTGCATCCTTGGCCAAAGACTTCTCATAATATCCCTTAGCTTGCTTAAACCCCTTAGCGACTTGCAAACTAGTTTGTATCTACTGCAAGTTACTATGTACCCTGATAATTTACTATATATACTCAAAATTAATCTGACATTCATTTAAGTCTAATCTTGAACAATATCTCTCAGTTGGTATAGAAAGCTTAGTAGCCTCATGATTGCCTCCCTGAATGTTCCCAATTTAGAATTAGCAGTTGGTAGCATCATTAGTCCCACTGAAAATAATTTAAAAAGCTATCTAACACCATTGTAGTCACCTTTATTAAAAACAAATTCGTTTACCTTTGGTAGCAGTGGTCATAACATTAAATAAATCCCACATCAATATATTATGATCACTGCAACTTAGTGCTTCCTTTCCTTTATTTGAATATTCTTAATGCATGAAAATAACTACTGATAATCAGATCAAGAGTATTTAATACTCTTAATCTGATTTTTGATCAGCCTTTTTCTCTTGTTGCTTCTCTAATATGTTGGGGCAGAAAACAGTCATTAATGCATCTAGAAGGGCTCTATCCAAATTTCACATCCTCTATGTCGACTAGCGCCATGTTTTTGATATCTCTACAACAGGGGTCGGCAACCTTTTTTGAGTGAAGAGCCATTTTTGATCTAATTAAAAAAAAAAAAAAAAGAGAGAATCCGAAGAGCCGCACCTCAGCTCAATTTGGGGGTAGGGGAAGTTTTTTAAGAAATGGAATAGAGTGGGAAGGTGTTTTATTAAAAATATATTTTGAAATATTGTTTATTAATACTGAAAAACGTAAAAAACATCCAATTAGGTAACAATTACTTGGCTTTTGCTGCTGAACTTCTTGAGCGAGTCTCACAACATCAAGCGAGTATGCCCTAATTTTCATCTTTAAACATGCTGAGAGACTCGCATTGTTCAGACGGTTTCTTGATTTATTTTTAATATAGTTCATGTTCGAAAATATTTTCCCGCAGAAATACGTCGAATAAAACACTGAGAGAAGTCCAAACGCAAATATTTTCAAATTTATATACTTGTCCGGTAAGCAACTCCAAGCATCGAACACAATTTTTTCTTGCTTTTTAAACTCATCTATCACCGTCCACTTGTGTAGAATTACAAGGGCAGCCTTTTGCCTTTCCAAATCCTCAATTTCAGTTTTAAGGCATTTTAGTCTTGCACTCCCCATGCCCATGATTTTTAAGTCCACTAACTCAATTTTAAATTGTGCTTCACGTGGGCTAAAAGTTAAAGAGCCGCAGTTACATGTTCAAAGAGCCGCATGTGGCTCGCGAGCCCCAGGTTGCCAACCCCTGCTTTACAATGTCTACATATGATGACAGCTAATATTTCAAATTTATTTACTCCTAGCATTCACGTACACGCAAGTTTCGTGCACCTGTTCTTGTTCTGAATAACCCAAACACATTTCACGTATTTGCTTTTCCCACAAGGACCTGCTGGAGAACTCGTAATCCCTGACACCCTGCTTTTTGGGCTGCTGCTGCATATAGCCCAAGAGAAGCAGCGCAAGGCTCAAAAAAAAAAAAAAAAAACGATTATTTTTAGGCCACCCGAATAATTAAATTCATCTGCCATGCTGTGTGTCTTATGTCTGTTAATTGCGTGTGGTCTATGGTCGATTTGTCTGTTTTGCTGGGCGAAAAACCCCAGTTTCTGTGGAGAAAACCTCGCTGTATACGCCTGAGACCGACTAACTCAGCCACGGAGTGAAAAAACCCATTAAAGTTCCTCCGGTCATCGACGGGATTCGAACCCGGGCCCTTACCACCTGGTGTGGGGAGGGCGGTGACGATACCACTGTGCAGAGTGCAAGGCTCAATTTCGTCTCTGCCTGCAGCTGCTACTAATCCATTAATCTGTGTATTTCCCCTCCCCCTCACCTCCAAGCTGGCAGTTTCTGGTCCGCCTGAAGCTTTCTTGATAGCATCAGCAAATAATCTGATAACTCTTCTATTTAAATGTATCACATCCCTCTAAAAATAGTCTCTGCTGTCAAGAAACACAGACCATGGCTCGAAAAATTCTATCTCATGAGATTTGGACAGTCAGTTCAGAGGCAAATTGCTTGAGAAGGTTTCCATCATGTACTCACTTTTATCGTATCTGAGCAGAATTGCAGACACTCTCAAATTAATTCCAACTCTCGACTTTTTCTCAATATTGCCCTATACCTTTAAGTAAATCCTCAGATCTTCTATTTTTAATATCACGAAATAAATAAATAATCTATTTTATTGCACACAACCAGATATAGTGCAGACAATAAAAACCGGCAGAAAGTGTACCAACACATACAACAATATCACTTTTTGGACCATTTAAAGATAAGTGCTCTACAACATCATTAATTTTTGTCCCTAGAAGACATACTCTGGTGCTGTCTTTTTTTTGCACAATACCTTTACTCTATTCCCAATAGACTAATCGAAATAGCTACCTGGTGCTGTAATATCTCTTTGCTTTATTATTATTATTATTATTATTATTATTATTATTATTATTAATAGCTATATGGTGCAAGGAAGCCTGAGGCTTATGCTGCACCAGTCAAAAAAAAATAAAAATTCCCGAGTTACCCTGAGAGAGAGAGAGAGAGAGAGAGAGAGAGTGTCAAAAGTAGAAGAGAATCGCCAAGAAAGAGAAAAATGATGATAGCCAGCTCAGGACCCTGGGTGTGCCAAGCCCATACTCACCAGATGTGAGCCCCTGGGGTTAAATCTGCATCAGTAATCTGTGCAGGAGAACTCGTGCAGTTAGCCAGGGCCGGCGGAAGCGAGCCTGCATTGCAGGCGGGCGCCACTACAAGGTGGGCGCCGTTTCGAAGTGTTAGTATAAAGTTTCATTCTTTCTTTAAATTTTTGTAAACGAATTAAGTAATAATAATTAGGTAAGTCAATATAATTGCTGCAAATTTACATATTCTGAGTAAAAATAAAAATAAATAAATAAAGTGCCATTTCTTTGGGGGCGCCCATTTTAGCTTTGCAGGCGGGCGACGTCCAGCCTAGCACCGGTACTGCAGTTAGCATCTAATTATGATAGCTTTTCTTCCAAGCTATGGAAAAGGCCTCAGTTTGAATCCCATCCAAATAGGACGAATTTTTCATCCAGCAAACTGACCGAAGATCATTACGATATAGATCATGGTCTTAGCTGCTTTGGCGCTTAAAATAGACATGTACACTGTTATTGGGAACATGTTACACACAAAAAGCTGTCCTGGTACAGTGCTACGGTGAAAATGTGGGTGCACTCGGGTGAGAACTTTCTCCAGGCTCCCTGATAATATTGTCATCCCATTGATTGCTATCTAAGATGTTACAGCTACAGCAGAAATCACAAGGTGGTGATTTGTGACAATTGTTTTCGACTAGCATTCTATGACACATTAGAGTTATTTATTTTTTAAAAATATTAAGTTTTTATTTAAAAAGTTATTTTTTGTGCATGTATAATATACATTTCTGCGCATGTATTTTATATATGAACAAAAAATAAAGTGACTTCATAGTCTTAACGATTTCCCACTAATGAAGTAAAAATAATCACCGAAAACTGCCTGGAGGAAGTTGGTATTATACTCCTCAGAGAGAAGTATAATGTTACAAAAATGTAACATTACTGCATCTGGTTTTGTCTATCCTCACGAAAAGTACCTAAAAGTACTGTGTAGCTTTGTGTATATACAGTATATATTGTGTTTTGCATTCCATTTTTTTATGAATGGAATGTAGTGTGGATTGTATTAATTTTTAAATTAGTTGTTAGAGTTATCGCAGATTTATTTGGGGGGGGGAGAGAATGTGAAAATCTAGAAAGGGAGCGAAGGAGAATAATTGCTTCGTTCGTCTGATATCGACTTACATAATTTATTATTCCTTCTACTGAGTGCTGATAGTCAGCCTACCGTACAGTGGGGGCGTAGCTCAGTGGTAGAGCGTTCGCTTCGCATGTGAAAGGTCCCGAGTTCAATCCTCGGCACCTCCAGCCGTAGTAAGTTTTTTTTTTAATTATTTCGATCATTTTAATGGAAAATTTAACATCAAATGGGTTTTTTTCCCCTTTATTTTTCCATTTTCTCCCAGTGAAAGCATAACATCAGACGAAGAAATTTGCCAGATATATCCAGCTGTGTGCTAACTCTTCTATTTTTAATCTGTGTAAAAGCTTTTGATTCGTTGTAGATTGTAATTATCATTTCCGTCTTCGACGAACGTACTTTTCTTGATTAAAAGCTCAGTTGTCATCCTGCCGTTATGTAATAAACAATTCATTTTCTTTGTTTGAAAACTGGTGGAAGGTATAACTGAACTGAATCACTGCATACATCTATCGTACTGATTTAGTGAATTTCTTTTTCTTTTTAACTACCAATTGAGTTAACCTCTTTATTAAAAAAAATACCGAGTATTTTTAAAATAAGCACGAAGTGCTGAATTTAAAAATACTCTGAGTCATTCCAGTGTTTATGTCATGATGAAACTGCAGTGCTGCAAAACTGTCCAGTCATCTCGATAATTTTCATTTCAAACATCGACTGAAAACAATCGAATATTATCTCCACATGTGGCAAATTAGCTTAACAACAGCTCCAGGTAGAAAATTACACTTAAATATTGGCTCATTAAACTTGAGGATAATGGGTGGAAGACAGGAAGTGTTCTGCAGAGGTGTGGTAAAGATCTGACGAGGAATTAAGCAGAATGTTAAACATTATTAATAACTAAGTGAACCGAATGACAAAGGTTTAAGTAAGATTAGAAAATGCACTGCATTTAAAAACGATCCCGTTGTGAAAATGTAGAGGTTCGCAGGAATTATACGTGTAATGAAAATTTATATCGTGAGACAGCTACATAGGCTGTAGTCATTTTTAAAGCAATAGCAACTACATGTATACACTAGGTAACATTCGATCACGAGACGTGCGGGATTTTGAATCGCATGCTCACCATAACGGGGGGAAGGTTATGCGTGCGTAACCCGAGAACACGTGAACATTTAAAAAATTTATAGCGAAAGAAAGAATGAATGGAGAGTACACAATACTATATTTTTAAAATTTCGGTATCTCTTGATAAAAAAATAATGATAACGAAAATTTTATTCATCAGAATGTAGCAACAACAAAAAAGGAACTGGGCTCATATCTGATGCACCATTCCACGTGGGCCATAATTAATATTACTTATGCTGAATATCTGCGGAATGTAGCTTTTTTGAAAAAAAAAAAAGGAATTTACAATATATTAAATAACGTGGTAGATGTGATTCTACTGAGACTAGCCCAAAAAAAGAAATAATAATAGTTAGGGGGCTTCGCCCCCTGCGCTCGCTTCTTTTGATTAAAAAAAAAAAAAAAAAAAAATACAGTACTTACAGAAACTTTCGACACTGTGTGTGTCTTTTCCTCAGCTATGAATACATAAATACATTACATATGGAAATCAAGAATGGTAAAGCTTGGTAATGCTAGATAAACAAAGCGCGTGCACGAGGTTTATCTAGCATGACCACTGACCACGCTGAAACAGAAGCTTGTTTTACCACAGTAAAACAAGCTTCTGTTACGTATTACAAGTAACTCGCATCCCTCTTCTCCCATTGGCTGAATAAATATCACTAGGAGGAAAATTATTTTAATGTATAGAAAGATAATAAAATAAAATGATAATAATACAATACAATACAATACAATGCAATTTATCCATTACAATAATAATAATTCCAATGATTATAGAAATAAATAAAAACAATAGCGCTCCCGCGAGGAGGTTAAAGAGATTAAAGCCCTCCTCCAAGAACATTTTGTTCTTGGAGGAGAGCTTTAAAAGATTTTTAAAAGGAATTAAAAGATTTTAAATAATGAGAAATTAAAGCATAAGAATGAAAATATTTTAAATTAAAAAAAAATTAAAATGTAGAATTAAAATTTCCTTAATGTGTTAAAAATTAACGCTTTGAGGAAACCATTTTTATGTTTATTCTTCAAAGAGGAAAGAAACGTCTCGGTTTGCGTGAAGATACGCTTTCCGGCATGCTCCATACATCATATTTGTGTGTGTGTCCCTGGAGCTCGCCGGAGTAAGACCTTTCCGCCAGCCAGTCCGCTGACAGGAGTTATCTAATAACAAAACTACGTGCTTTTGTCCTTTGTTCGTGTGTTTACCACATCCCAGGCGACCACTCTCTTCTCGACCTTGAAGAATGTTGACAGTGCGTTGATTGCGTTCGGTATTTTGGGAATAAGAAAGAGAAACGTGGCGCGTGAGAATTGGGACAATTTAACCCGGCTGTTCCCGATGCCGACTGTGGTAAAAATGATCTCATAGGTAGTTACGGATGAGATCCTGTTCCTTACTTATTCACAGGAAGTTCTTTTCTGTGATTGGTTCAAACCGGTGTAAGGATTTTGCAAGAAAATTAAAGAATCCTGTGGCAAAGTGCTTCCGGAATTTATCTTCAGCTGGTTCACTAGAAATTATTTTATTCATGGTTTGCGTTTTCACATCTCTCCTTTAAATTCCTTCTATAATATAGCATCTTCCTCGGCACCTCCCTAGACGATCCTCCGGAACTGTCTAGGTACAGATTTATTACTAGACAGCAAAGGCCCCCGATTTAGAGAGCCGCAAACTAAATTTAAAATATTCACTTCACTGTATATGAATCTTTTTATGAATAAATCAGAGGTACTTCCTTGTTTAATACTCGTATATAAATACAGTAAAACCTCAAAAATCCAGAACTTTTTGATTATTTCTCTGAGGATAGTCAGCGCATGTAGAAGTAAAGGGAAAATGAGCTGACCGGACTTTAAAAACAGCAATTTACGCATTATGTTCCATTAATAATCTCTAAACATCTGTTGTTTTCTGTTTTACATCTTTCCGAGACTCTACATCATTGTCACCACTTTTTGCAACGTATAAAATCATTCATTTTTCGACATTCAATACTAGTTCACAGTATAGCACTTAACAGTACAATCGTATTTATTTCGTTTTTAAGGAAGTTCAGTTGCTGAAATCATATCGCGCCATTTATACACAACATTTAAAAATATTGAACAATCGCAACACCCATACAGGAGGCAACATTCGAATCGACAGCCTTTATTTCTGGGGAAGTGCTGTACGTTACCCACAGGACCATTCGGAAGTACGGTTAGCATTTTGTTTCAATTCTGGCAACGGTGTTTCTGTAGAGATTATTGGCATCAGAGGTACTGTATTATCTAACAAGAGGAATAAGGAATAAATAAATTAGGCTACACCTTCAAAAACCGGAATTTTTCAAAATCCAGAACGTGTTATGTTCCCTAGGAAGTAGGATTTATGAGATTCTGCTGTAATAATAATAATAATAATCGCCAATTTTAGTAATGCAATATTTGTTTCATATCATTCTGAAATAACTGCGTGATTCAGCGAATAGCGTCAGTAACGCAGAGAGAACCAAAACTTGAATTTGCTTCTAAGACGCCCCTCTTCCATCCCCGGAATGAATGGCCAAATCCACAAACATCTGTGGAAATAGTCAAAAGCAAAACGAAATCAACACAACGAAGAGTGCCCTTTATACGCAAATGATGTCCAATAAACAGCAATCAATTCCTTTATTACAAACGAGAAAATCAGGTCCGATTTTATGCATAAGTTGCATGCTTCTGTGAGCTTTTCTTGATAAGTCGGCAGCGATGCAAAACATATTCCGACTGAAACGTGCACTTGTCATCGTTCTGTCATTCTGCGGTTGCAGAATGATGTCCATTGCCCATTACTATGATAAATAACCACGTTGTATGACTTGCGCGACATTACGTTGGAAGGTTACTGCTTAGATCAATAATCCACACTAAACACCGTTGTTAAAAATAACTGCAATTTTAACAGACATCGCCATGCATAAAATATAGAACTATACGCGCTATATACAACACGTCAAAAGATAAAACGAAAAAATCTTTTAAATCCTAGGTTCGTCAAGAGGCTAAATAAATGAGAATCGTGTGGATTTTTTAATAAATTTGGTCAAATTAAAGTGTTCCTGGCGATTGTTTTTATGGAAATAATTTAAAAACAATAAACGACATATTCGTTAAAAAAATAATGTGGAATGCATGGAGTCTACTGGCACTAGGTCATTATCTAGCTGGTGAAAGCACCTCTGCCCGTTCAGCCTATTCACTGGTATTGCTAAGGTACGAATGACATCTGTCAGTTCTATTGCTTCGTCTCAGTGAAGGTGATCAGTCTGGAGAAACATTCACACTAAAAAAAACTTCAATGGAAACACAGAAATAATTGTCTTTCTGAATAAAGTGCACCTGGACAACATTGCTAGTTCTTATTGGTTTTTACATTCTTACGTCACGATTAATTACGAATTTCCTCAAACATCAGCAACGACCATTTTAACATTTTCGACTTTTTTTTTTTAAATTTAGCAACTGGAACGCTTTGAGTTAACTTAAAAAGTGAACATCGGCCGGAATAGCGGTCCAGTACGTTCCGACCCAATTCGAGCACTGCTTTCAGCAGTCAGCAAAAGCATTTCCTCAGACATCAAAGTTTGCCCCCCCCCTTCAAAATTCTTGAATTACTTTTCTGCAGTTTAGCGTTCCTTTGCGTGCCATCAGCAGAAGGGAAGATTGCAACTTGATACCATCTCAGCAAAGTCCTGTGGGGGCCTCCTCCAGCATTCCTGCCTGGGCAGCATTCCTTCCCACCAAAGGCATCCTTAAAGAATTTCCAAGTTTCTTAGAGAAATGTGTTAGCTCTTTGGCGACTCTCATGCGTTCCTTAGGGAATTTACTAAGCTGTCTACTTTTTCCTTATCTAATATCTTTTTAGTGCGGAAAGAAAATCACTTCGCAAACAGACTTTTTTTTTTTAATTAATTATTACTCCATAGCACATTTTTTAAAAGATTTCTAGACTTCATGTTCTTCTCTCTCTCTCTCTCTCTCTCTCTCACACACACACACACACACACGCGCGCGCGATGCCTTTTGATTGGCATCAGTTCCTAAAACTGGAGTTTTCAAAGGGAATTTCCGCCCCCCTTTTAAATCTCCCTTGCCTCTGCTGTTTCCAGATACAAATATTCTGTATCCGTAACCATTCAGAATTGGACATATATTTATATTTACTTTTTTTTTTTGGTTATTTTCAGGTCCTGAATCGAGCCTGAAAGTGCAGCCAATAATGCGTATGTAACGCGATATACAGTATACTGCATACTCGTATATTTAATCTTATCGTATTTTAAGCTAATCATATTTGTAAATAAAGGATTACGTTCGTTGTAATTGTACTAGGAACCTCAAGATTTATAAATTTTGACACAGTAAATAAAAAAATTAGAAAGGAAAGACTACTCATTATGCTCAATATTGAAATAAAACAAATAACTAAATTTTCTGAAAACAAAGTTTCGCTATAATTTTATTATAGTGTTTAAACAGCGTATTGCACAGGTTATCTTGATCAAACTACTTTAAATTGAAACACTTCCTGTATGTAAGGTTTAGAATCTATTTATTACTAATAATCTAACAGCCATACGCTTCGCGGATGTTTTCTCCTCCCCCTTCTTCAGCGATTGTAATTCTACGGTTTCACCATCACGAAAACAGCAAAGGAGCAAACTGATAGACTGTTTATTGTTAAAAGTTGGAGTGTAGCGAAGAGCAAAAGAGCTTTGCAGTTTCCGTGTCGCGCTAACACAGCCTGAAAAATGTTAAAAGAATTAAAGGCTGATTCCATTTGATTTACAGTACTTGCATCTTTCGGTTTAAACTGTAAAGGATTATATTCCTTGCACAGTGTTCGTACACCTCTAGGAAAGGTATTTCACAGTCAGTGAAAAATATAGGACTTTCATGTCTTCAAACACACGATATAATTGTTCCAATATCGTTTCTTGCATTGAGCCGATATATCCGTTATCTACAATTTCAACAAGTTGCTGTATTGCTTTTGCCTTATGTAATAACATCTTACATCCCATTAGATGCAATGTTAAATGTGTGTCAAGTCTGTTTCATGGTTCTTTACGAATTAAAGTTGCTGACCAGGGCCGTGCAAAGGTACTCGGGGGCCCAGATGCAAAAGGGGTTAAGGGGCCTCGTTTATTTATGTTGAGACTTTGATGGGGTCCTCTATTGGGGCCCACTAGATCGGGGGCCCTGGTGCGGCGCATCCAATGCACCTCCCATTTACACGTCCCTGATTGCTGACCGATGACATCTTAGAGCAGAATCACCGCGGAGTGTACTGCCCACTGAAAAAGGAATTACTTGGGGTACTTTTTATACTTTATTCCATTTCGAGAGCAAGCTGAGAAGTTTTTACCGCAGAACATCGTTTTCTGGGAGTGTTAGGATATTGGCTAATTTTAAAGTTGAGTTTTCCTATTTTGGAGAAGACAGAGTTCCATCAAATCGGTTGGTGAATGTGAAATTTCGATATAATAAAAAGACAATGCTTGTCTTTTATTATATCGAAATTTCACAACAGAAGGGTTTTCAACGACAGATATAACGAACGTCTGTATAATTCCATATTTATAACGATCACGTGCGTATCACAAAATGTGACTTCTACTCAGATAAGTGTACTCAACTTCATAATTCTATATTTAAAAATGTGAATATGATTATAGACGAAAGAGCGGAATGAGAGATATCTTTCTATTAATTTACATCAAGGGTTTTATAAAATCTGTTATAAAATCGAAGTGAGTGTTAGCAAGCCTGGTATACCAACAATGGTACCGCTGGATCATGTGCGAACGTGAAAACCTACGCTAAAACGCAGATTACAATTCGGATCCATTCGTGGTAATTTTTTTTATTTTTTTTTATTATTTTTTTCCTTTTTTTTTTTTTTTTATTAACATATATACAAACACTTTTTTTATACAATCATGCGGTTCTGCAGAGGAAACTCCTTCTGATTATGGACCATCTCATACAAATCCTTAACCGGGCAGCAGCAAAGAGGTACACATCCTCAGCCCGAGGAGGCGGGTCGGTATTAACTTAATTGCCCAAAAAGGGAGCATATCCCTCACTACCGAAGGCGGTGCTGAATCAGTGGGTGCCAGCAGATTTCTCTAGTTGCCCATACTAGAGAGGAAAAAAAAAAAAAAAAAGAATTCTTGGTTAACGGTCGAAGCACGCGTGGACTTCCGACCGCGAGGTCCGAATTTCGATTGGCGTTTGTTGCTTGAAGACAAAAGTTTGAAAATAGCAGCATTAGACGAAACTATTTATTTCTCTTAGAAATATTACATACGTTGTTTTTGCCGTTGAAGCGTCTCAGGAGACCGTGCTCCCCCTTCATGTTGGGCCTGGAGAAGTCGCTCCGCCCTGTATGAATATTTGATATTTGTGCACGATGTTTCTGCTCACTTGTACTCCGGCAATACATGAAAACTTCGAAGAATAAAGCGCAGATTGTAGCAAAAGTTCAGTTGAACTTTCTCTTTCTTTTTTTTTTTTTTTTTTTTCCAGAAATTAAACAGAAATTCTTCACAATTTAGATAGAAGTGAAAATTAAAATTGGAATAATCAAGCTGAACTTTAATTTACGCAAATCAGCCAAACGTAATAATTATACCATGTGAATAATTGATAGGAAATCAAGCACAATTAATAATAACGTATACCGTGATCTCTCGATTATCCGGGGACGAATTAAGCGGACAGCGGATTAACTGGGATCTCTATAGGTTGCAGAAGTCTAGGTCAGTTTAAATCGAATAACAAAAGAAAGATAGAATTCGTTACAGGTGTTGTTTGTTTAATTTTGTAATGTTCCTGTAGCCAAGACCGTTGAATTTCTCGGAAATCTCATCTCCATCTTTGCTTCCTGCCGACATTAGTCCTATTTAAATAACCCTTCGGTTTTGCTACTGTAAGGTTCATTTAACATTCTTCTCCGAGTTGGGTTTTTTTTTTTTTTTTTCAAAACTTTTGTAACGAAAAACCGTCATGCGAAAAGCGTTACGAAAATTTATTCCAGTTTAATTTATCTTCTACTGGACCAAATTTAATGAAATTTTGCACGGAGCTTCATCTTAGCTCTATACTAGAGGAACAACTTTCAAACCTCTGAAAACTGCAGTAGTTTTTCCAGGATAGTGGAAAATATGAACATGCGATCAAGGAAATTTTCTCACGTAATAAACGAGATAATGTGGACGTATAGCATATCGTTGGGAAGCTAAGGAATTTAGAAACAGAAATATTAAGATTTTAAGATACAAAAAACTTTCGGAAACTGGGAAATGCGTTAATTCGAAAACGCATCTGGTTTCAAGTCACCTGGTGTTTTCAGATTGAACTCTGAGGCTGTTAAAGAGTTGTGCACGTTTATGAAAACATTCTTCAACTTGGACATGTCATCAGATCTTTCAATAAATACTACACGTAATGGAACAATTATAGATGGTGTATTTAGTCGTGAACTCTTCAATGTAAAAATTATATAAATAAATAAAGCTGAAAGCTTCCACCTTGAACCTTAAATTATAATCAAATTCGATACTTTTTTTTAAGCAATGGCTAAATTGTGATCGACTTGGTTTTTGTTTCTGTTTTTGCTGATGCAGAATAAGTTCGTTTTCTTGAATATGCATTATACATGCTCATTTGATTTGGGTTCCTCATCTGCATTTCAAGACAAAAGCTTCCACGTGCAATTACCAAATTAGGAATAACAACTTGCCACGGTGGAACTGATTCCTTTCCCGTTCTAAACGTTGTTCAACTTTTTAAGCCTATTCATGACATTTTTGTCTTTTAATTGTACGAAACCCCCTGCGTCACGGACCGTGCATAAACATCTGTGAGATAGATCAAGGTTGACAAACGTTTTATATGGAAATTCCAAAAGGAATTTTTTATCGAGCTCTTTCATAAGAGCCAAAGCGAAACTGTTGAAATCGGGAAATGTTCCGCATATCGCCTTCCTTCCATTTCGTTTACGGAATGAATTTAAGAGGAAGTGGCAGCTATACTCTACCAATAAATGAACTTAAACATATAGCATTTCCTGCTGTTTGCTTTCCGCGTCTCTGTGTCATTTGTTTTCCCAACAATCACGGGTGTTTGACCTCCAGGTTTTGACTACCAAAGGGAAACGAAAAAACCTCCACATCCACTGTTTGCCAAATGTTATTCTAACACGTGAATCTCTGATATCGATTTGTAAATGAAATGCTAATAAAAAACGATCAGGCTTTACTAGACAGATACAGGTGGCCGTATGATGAAACTGATAGGGAAATTAAGAAAGAAATATTTTAAACAAATATTGTCCATATTCATTCTCGTGAAATTCATTTAAAATAGCTGAAACGCAAACACGTATCTCATAGCACTAGTGTTTCTCTCAATATGTGTTAATCGTAGTCCTACCTGTGATCCTGTTTTCAAGCTGAAAATTGCTAAAATCACAGATAGGACTACGAATAACACTTTTTTTTTGGCTATGAATTGTTTTATTATTTTTTAAGATTTGCTATTTATAACCTGTATCTATAACAAATTCGCTTTAATATACTTTCGCTCTAACTTACATACATACCTGTATGTAAGTTAGAAAAATCTTACCAACGTATAATAATACTCTTTTACACATTGGGAAGAAAAAATACGCTTTCTGCCTTTGCGGATAGTTAGAAATTTATACTTTAATTCGATATGAAATGCACACCTTACTTCTAATCAGTCTTTGCAAATTTTTACTGATGCCATTAATTTACGAGATTATTTAAACTTCTCTGACCTATGTGATCACGTCGGTGTATAAATAGAACATTTATACATCGACGTGATCATATAGGTCAGAGAATAGGCCATCTCACTGATATTCTACAATCAGCACCCTATAATACACTACTTGACTTGACTTTAAGGGTGACTTCTCTCCTTGATTGCACATACACAACGATTGTGGACGAGAATGGTAAGGAGGGAGATGACGACAGAATTAGTAGGATATACTCTACTCAATTGGAGGAGCTCCTACAAAGTCTCACGGTGAGTGATGAATTGGATTCGGAATATAAGCAAATTACGCTTCGTAGTTTTGGCTCTTTGGATCTTGGAAACGGGATTGTTGTTGTTATTTGGTTTTTAGGAGCATTAGCAACTAAGGCCATATTGCTCCGGGGATATGCGGTGGTCATTACCTGACCTTTCCGAATCTTCCGTATTTGGTGGTCACGGGCTCGAACCCCGGTCTAATCAAGAAGCGTGTGCTACGCACTGCTGCTCCTGCCCACCTGGCTACAGAGGCGCCCTGGAAACGGGAACCCTGAACCTGATGACCTTGTTCGCCTACCCAAGAATTAAAAAAGGAAAAAGAAGAAATTCGGAGTTGGCAAGGTTCGAAATTCTGTTCAGGTCACTTGCCCTTACTTCCAGATTAGATTGATGAAAGTTGCACTGATTGGTCGAACGTTGTCTCCCTAAAAGCATTGAAGGACGACTTGGAAGACGACAGTTCTACTGCTGCTTCTAGGAGCAAAACTCCTGAGACTTATTATCAAATATCCCAGGAACAGAGGCAGCAGAAGCATCTTGAAGACATAAGGATGAGTCCAAAAATTTAGGAGAAATGATCGTGTTTTCAATCAATCGATTCAGGGAATAATATTAAGGATTGAGTAAGAATTCACATTTTTCAATCTCCTTAACCTTAGCCAAACTTGCCTTCCATCAGGTGAGGATAGGTAAACATAACTTCCATTGGAGAGGTCACTTGATAATTATTTTTCTACAGTGCGCAGTAGACGTAGCTGCTGTTGGGGTTTCTAATGCTACTATCTGGAATTATTGAATATATAATATTTTTAAAAAAATTAGGACGTCTTTTCCCTTAAGATTTACTGCTTGTATTTGTCTGTACAAGTGTGTTTGTGTGTGTGAGTTAGCACTCGCGGACTTCGTGTGGTGCGAGCTGAAAAACCCAGAATAACAGAAAAGGGGCAAAAATGGAAAAATTTTTGCCCCTTTCCCCTGAGAGCGGTGAACTACAGTCCTGATTGAATAATATTTTCTAGTCTTGTGTTTGCTTGTTGACTTTCAAAAGGACACGGACACCCTTGCGGCAGGATAAGAAAATAAACAATTCGTATAAGTACTTTTCACGCCATCAGTGTACCACAGACAAAGTGCCATGCGTGCCACGTGATGGCACGCGTTCGCAGTGTACCGGTAGAAGATTGGTTAGGGGCGAGAGTGCGCATGCGCTCTTTAAGTGGACCGGGGTTCAAACCGTGACTGCGAAATACGATTAACGTTTGTATTGATGATATATTGTAAACAGTACTGATCCTGGTGGTTGTGCCGGAGTATAAACAGGAACATTTTTTTTTTATCTAAACTTAACTGAAGAAAAGAGATATATGAAGTGAGAAAAGGTTCCGCGAGGTTATTTATGGTCGTTGCGGCATAAGCATGTTTTTTCGTATCACTTTGCCAATATAATACTAAACTAATCATACATGTATTAATTAATTATTTTAATTATTTCGGCTTCAGAATGATGAAACGCAAATCTTTGAACATTTTGGACGCCCTTTCCCCAAACACTTCGTAACAATAGCTTTGAATTCCTTGCAATATTTATATTTGACACCCTATTCATTCGCTCCTTGCATTTTATAATTTGTTAATATCCGCTTGTAGTATATATATATATATATATATATATATATATTTTTTTTTTTTTATTATTATTATTATTATTATTATTATTTATTTATTATTATTTTTTTTTTTTCAAAGACGTTTGTTAAAAGTTAAAAATTTAAAGCGAATCTGATTTTTTTTTTTTTTTTTTGCCCTGTATCCTTCTTTGGCAGCCAGACATTAGAGCCAATATCAAAAGGAGAGACCGGCTCGACAGAAATTGTTGATGACTATTTAATATTATAAATACGTGTACTCATGAAAGGAGATACACTGACACAGCTTATTTTATTCCTCTCAAATACTAGACGTTTAGTGCGGCACGACTTTTTCTTCAGTAAACTTCTCTCTCTCAATAATCAGTTTAAAATATAATTTATTTTTAATTTGCATTCCATGCACGTAATTTTCTCGCTTATCCAAAGAGATACGCGTACCATAGTACGAAAATCACTGATTTATTTTAGGCCAAAAATATTAAAAGGTATAATTTAATAATTAATATAATTAATTCGGCCTCTTTTAACTTATAACGGTTTGTTTCTGTGCAGATATTATAGTCCTGGAATAAAATTAAATTCATTTGCTAGTTTCGTATTACAAAACGAGCAGATGAAGTGAGTTAGAAAAGTCATAATATGTTTGAATAGCATTACGTGCACATCACGCACGTGCATAGCTACATATCGGTTGGTTCGCACGCGCTCTCCAGTTAAGAAAATTAACGTGAGCTGTAGTGCTGCAGGAGACAAGAGCTGGCACCAGTTTTGCAGTATAGCTGCGTTCTTAACGATCTATTTTGCGCTTTTAATTAAAAGTAATGGAGTTTTTCGTCAGACATGTATAACATAGCGGGACAAAATAGTACCGCTCTCATGCATGACGCATATTCAAAGTGTGTACATAAGCAAGCTCTCCATTTAAAGATTCCCAAATGTGGTACGCGCATAGACTTGAAAAATGTGCAGCAACCTGGGGATTGCTCATCTCATTAAACTAATACGTCTTTTGCTTCACTCGTATAGTATATCGAATGAAGTGTACCATTAACAGAATGAAGTCAGTAGAATGTCGCAAGGTTAAACCTGTTCTCAAACCAACTTTATTTCCAAGTAAGTACAGTACACTTCGGGGTGTCCTATACGCCTTAATACCTAGTCACGAATACCCGTTCATCTCTGAGAATACCTCGAATAATAATAAAAAAAAAGGTTCAGAACTGTGTGCTGTTGAATACTTCAGTTTAAGCCTTAAAAATTATTAAATCGAAGTTAATAATACCTTCGTTGTCGAATTTTAAGTAATTTCTGCAATAATTTCAACGTCAGGCTTCGACACCAATTTTGCCAGTACTTTTTGGATTTGTGAGGTATGTACAGATATTAATTAAGAAGATATATATATATATATATATATATATATATATATATAGTCAAGATACTCTTTTTAATAATTAAATATGTGATTAATAATAGTAATAAAATTCAGGTTTATTCTACATTCCTTGAATGTCAATGAATTTTACAAACCTTTTACAGCACTGTTTTATTTATTATTATTATTTTATATTTATTATATTTTATATTATAATATAAATATAATATAATTAAAGTATTATTTATAATATTTTATATTATATTATATTTATATTATAAAATATTATTTATAATATTTTATATTATATTAACGTGTTGTTGCGTCCAATGAATTCATTAAGGTGTCTTTTAGTATGTTTATTTATTTATTTTTTTTTTTAATCTTTGGCATTAACTATTTTAGGGAACTTTATAGTTCTAGTGCCGGATTAACGACTCGTACACTTTATACACTTTTAATGCCGGTATTGAATTATATTTTAACAGTAGGGGATACATACTGTTTTTCTAGTGGGGTGAGTTTTAATGATGATATAAGGCAGAGTTGAAAATTAAGGTAGCGAATGCAGCTTGAATATATTTCTAACTTTTTAACAGCCGTGATTTTATCAGCCGTGTACTTGTAAAACAAGTACTGATAAAATCACGCTGTATCTTATTTTTAGTTAATAGACTTATAGTAAGGAGGAAAACAGTAAGTGGTTCAAGGTCACTCGTTACGTGGGTATGTGTACTGGTACAGACATGGGGTGGGAGAAACTACAATCTGGTGCACAAAACCTTTGGTGAGAAACTGATGGCGGATGAAACGGGTGAGAGACGACTACAGCGGCTCTTGCAGACCGATAGGAGAGTCACAGTGGCACTAGTGATAGGCATAATCGAATGATTAGTGGTTATTAACTGCTAATCGTTGGAATGATATAATCGAATTATAGTACATCATTCGATTGTTTCATTGTGTTCCACAATCAAATGATTTGTTATAATCGAATGATTTTCCATAATCGAATGAATCATTGGAATGATGGAGTATAATCGATTATGAGCTCTCGATTATGCCCATCAGTAAGTGGCACAATGAACGCAGGATACCATTTGGGACAGCTCAGAGCACCTTGCAGTAGGACTGTTCAACTTATTCTCCATCGGTGTGTATCAGCGCAGACGACCGATTCCAAATCCCCTGTTGGCCGCACGTGAAGGTATGTATGTCCATCTGGTGCGGCAAACACCGGTTGTACAGTGGATGACCGAGAGAGAGACAGTGTGGTGGTTGGACGAATCGCATTTCCTTTTGTCATGTCCACGGAAGGTTACGTGAGTGGCAATGACCGTAGGCGATGGATCACTACACGCAGGATGCTGGCAGTGTAGGCTCATATTGGAAAATGTTTTGCCGGGATTCTTCTGTACTCTGATACGTGGCAAAGGATGTTTGACCTCCGAGACCTATCGTACCATCATTTTCGACCACTAGTACATGTCGATGTTCCTGACACCGATGTCGCCTAGTTTAGTGGATTGTGCCACTGGTTCAGACGTGCGCATGAATGGTTCGCTGAAGGCTTCACCGCCCTTCAGTGGCCCCACAAGTCTCGTTACTTGAACCCTGTCGAACATCTGTGGAATGAGGTCGAATGGATTATCAGTATAAATGCCCCCCCCTCTCCAATGTGAGAGTGGCGGATAATTGTGGGTCAGTCACCAAATGGACAGAATGGCGATCCACATCTCCATGCCACAACGTGTGCAAGTTGTTCTGCGAGTACACGGAGGCCGACTCGATATTAAGTAGATGGTGGTCCTTTCAGTATATTTAGATCTCAGATTTCGGTATTACTGCACAATCGGCGAGGCAAGCTCTCGACTCTCAACTGGGACTCGCGCTATGTGAAAATGAAGATCATCCTAATTTATACGTTTTCTAATAGAACAAGTCAGTTAATGCACGCAGTATGTACTTCACCATCTTGTTAATTCTTCCGATTTTAATGACATTTGCGATGGCTCAACAAATAGTTCTAAAAGAGGCGAATATAAAATTTTATGAAAATCTGTGTATTGAGGGTCGAGTTATTACATGAGGACGGACGGACATGGTGAAAGCAAGAGATGCTTTACGGATATACACAAAACATGCCTTAAAAAGCTAAATGATTATGTACAGAGATCCATATACGGATGTCTGTATTAGTGCTTAGACACCATAAACAAAACGCCGCCTCTTCATAAAATGGATAGGTGTTGATGTTCTGAAATAGAAGGGCTTTCTCTTCCTTCTCTCGTGTCTTTTTTCTTTCTTTTTGCCAACAGGATTTAAATTGCCAAATTAATGCAGTGATCTTAATGGTTACAGCAAAATGAGCTTTGTCTTCCCCAAGTTTCCTTGGCGTTGAATTCCCTTAAATAAACGCCACTGGCAAACGGTTAATCCTGCCATTTATTTTAATCTTTCCCTTCCATAATTTTGAAAAGAGCGAAAAAATGAAATTATAAAATAGCGTTTACTATTTTATAATTTCAAAGTCTCAGCATTCATTTCTTCATTCCTCCCTCCCAGAAAGGAAGAGGTCTCAGGGCTGATTTTAGTTTAGGCCCATAATTTGACTAGGACTACGAACAACTTCCAGTTCAGGTTCTTTTGCATTAGTTCTATTGCAATCACTTTAGACTACAATTTATGAAATAAATTGTAGGCTAAAGAAATTTTAATCGAAATAATTATATATTATATTTTTTTTCATCCCCTCTGTAGGTACTCGTTAATGCTATTTTTGTCTAAGGTTTCAGGTTTCTAATTCCATCCCTGAATGGTTTGTGTTCATTTTCCTTCCCTGGGAGCCCGTGCTGGGCTATGGCCGCTTCCAGGCTTCCATGTTCACATGGTCCTTCACATATAATGGAACCTATAAAAAAGATCGTTGTTCACTGCTTCGAACCCAAAAGGGACCCCATGTCACTTTGCTTGAGGCTTCAGGCAAACTAAACCTACCTGTGGGTTATGTTAGGTCACACAGTGCATCGTACCAATTGTTTCGTTGCGTTATTATTTCAGATATTAAGGAATATAATCTGATTGAACAGGGTTGCTCAATTTAATTTATACTAAAGAATAATTAACAACAGCATGTTCACAGACTTATCAAAATGGCTTTTGTCGGTAAGAAATTAGTCAGTATCCTGCGCATACCCCACCAGTAATCATCAAATGGCCGGATTTACCAAGCTGCATAGTGTACATAGTGTTTGGAGTGAGGCGCCAAAGTGTTCGGGGTTTCGTATCGCGATTGCGGCCCACGTTGTCTCCTCTGATTGAATTATTTTATAGGTCAGTGGGTATCCTCGGACCTGTCTCATGTGAGTATACTGTCCTTGGAGGATTATTATATCTGAATTTTCTTCATTTGCTTTTATTCGGATTTGGTCGGCCACTGCTCTTGCCCGCTGCGCATTAATTTGGAAGAATTTTGTCATCGAAGTATTATATCTTTTAGGACGTGCTGCCATTGTCGAGCTTTGTTTGGTGATAACTCTTGGCCTTTATGTACACAGGGCATTTGTTATCCCAGATGGAATGGGTATCGTCCATTTTTAGAGATTTACAGTTTGCACAGACAGGCTCCTGGTATTTTGTTTGGGCATGAGTAGTGACCACAGGTCGCAACAGCCTGGGAACAGGTGTGCGACGTGTTGCGAAATTTACAACACTCGTAGCACTTGTGCACAGCCACATGCTCGCGCAGCGATAGCTGCCCCAATTCACCTAGATCCTTGTTTTTGAACAAGGATCAAGTTGAGTTGGATCATTGAGTTGGCGCCAACTCAATGATCCAATTTGTGCTGTTGCCAGTTTTAGCCTTTGTCCAGTACTTTGGGTAGACTACTTTTTGTTTGTCCTGGTCTGGGAGAGATCCTTGGAGATTACGCTGATATATTTCATCTACAAGTTGGTCAGAAGTAGAATCCCTATCCAAATCAAATATAATTATTGAGGGTTCCTTGTTTCGGGGGGGGGGGTACTCTGCATGTCTCAATTTCCTGTGTCATTTCTTGTCCCAATTTTAATTGAAGAAATTTTATTTTCCTCAGTCAAATCCATATTACTCTGAACATTTCTCCTAACTTTACTTAATTCCTTATCCGAATCATTCTCAGGAGTATTGATCTTAACTTTTCTTCTATTGCTTCTTAAAACAGGAGACCTACTGCACGATGAACACAATGATCCATCTGAACTTTCTTCCCCACCATAGCATTTCCGCCTGTGATGGCGTGTTTTGATGGGATATTCAGACGATCTACGTGGTGTCAAAAGTGAAGTACCCTCATCATCCCTATCATTCTCACTATCCAATTCTGCCAACATGACAGCGTTACCAGAGAGAACCTCCTCCCATCCCATCATTTTCTCACCCTTACCTCCGGAGACAGAAGCCTCAGAAGAATCTCTGCTTACAACCCTTTGACAATTTTCCTCTTGATATAGTGGATGTTCAGTGGCGCAGTTATTCCAGGGAGGATCGCGAGATATCCGTGGTGGTGTGTGTGTGGGGGGGGGGGAGTGGAGCAATTACTGTTCGTCCAAATTCCCGCGACCTTATTTTTATTCCTGGCTACCCAAATCTCGCATTGCGGATCATTGACTGCCTTTAACCTTCAATACGTCAAGAAACCGTATAATGGCCGATACGAATATTTTGCCATTTCACCATGTTTAGTATTTTGTTTTATCGTTGCTTTTGTATATGGGATTATCACGCGGATAGATTTTTTTTTTTTACCAGGATTGTTAGTTATAACAAAAACTGAAACGTGAACAGATTTGCTACTTTCTGGAACGATGCTGGAATTATGGGGTGGATGGAATTCAGAATACTTTCCTCGCCCGCAAAAATACCTCTTCTGTTTTGATTATTCGAGGCTGGAGTGTGTAATTTATTTGTTTTACTTTTTTTCTTTTTTTTTTTCAAGTTTTCGTGATTTTTATGATCTGGAATGTTCAAGAGGTTCTTGGTGTTATTTTCTTATTGTGAAATATTACCGCGTGTGTGTGTGTACTGAATCGTCGAATAGAAACTACTCAATAATTCATCGACCCTTGGTACAGCTCGCGGCAGACTGCCGTTATGTGGGCGGCACGAGTTACTAGTTTCCAGCCGGTGCCTGCACTTCTCGATTCTAGCTAAAGTTTAATAAAGAGGTGCATTATTAATAAATAGCGAGACTTAACGTTCTTTTGCTCTACTTGACTTAGAAACATTCGAAAAACAAAATATTTTTCAATAATGGCCATACGAATTTCCTAGTGGTGGATTTAGCTACTCTGACAGCCTAGGTTAAGGGTTCAACGATGTACATAATCAAATACAATTACGTACGTTTTAATCGATCCCCCCCCCTGCTGGCAAAGTTGGTTAGCTATTATATTTTTTGTTTTCAAGGGGACAATTTTTTTCCTGTCAATCCAGGCCATGGTAGGCTGTCCCCTTATACTTTACCGCGAGTGAGCCCTGCCTATGTCATTCGTATTGACAATTTCTAGTTACAGAAATCGAAATAAATCGTGAAATTAGTTTTTGTAAATTGTGGTTATTTTATTATTAATTTTATTACAGTCCTTTATAAAATGAAGGGAAAAAGAATATAAATGAATAAAAAAGTAATATAAATAAAAATAATTAGAATAAATGAATAAAAACAAACCGAAAATTAATATCAACTGCAATGCCGTTGTGAAGCTTACCCCTTGCAATTACAGAAAAAAGCATTTTCTCTTATTTTAATACAGTACTGTATAATTTTTTTCTAATACTGTACGAATTCATGTTGACCACTAAAATAATAATATTCTAGGCGCGTCAGTAGCCAGGTGGGAAGGAGCAGCAGTGCGTAGGACACGCTTCTTGATTAGACCGGGGTTCGAGCCCGTCACCACCAAATATGGAGGATGCGGAAAGGTCAGGGAATGACCACCGCATATCCCAGAGCAATATGGCCTTAGTTGCTAATGATCCTAAAAACCAAATAACAATAATAATATTCTTTCAACTGCCGAGTTTACAATTGGGCATTTGACAAGAATATTATCACTAATTGCCATCATTATCATTAATGTCATTAAACGTGCAACCCTCGCCCGAGTAACTTCGGTCATAGTGTGAGAGGAAGAAAGAGAAAAAAAAAAGAGATTAAAAAAAAACGATGAAAGTGCCTTAACGGGAATCGAACCGATGTGTTTCCCGCACAGTGTGGAAGGACGACGATTGCAGCAACCGTGCTATACGCAAAGGGAAAGTTCGGCGCATCGAGTATTCTCATGTCTAGCCAAACCAAGCAGTGATAACCGCAGTTTGGTAGTCATAGTCCATCCCAAGCAATAAACAGATCAAAAACACTGTAGTCTTACAAGGATTACCGACAGCAAACACTTGAAGAATATCCTGCCGTTTGACGAATCTTACTTCGTGGAGATGGTGCTATAAGCGTTCGCATGCTTCACCGTGGAAGTGGAGCCTGCTGGGATGAACTTTACCACTTCAAGTCCAACGTGAGAATGGGCCTACCACTCGTTTTTTATGGGAACGTTACTAAGAACACCTCGATATCGTGGAAGATCACATGCCTCACGTCACCTGTTGACAATCGGGACACTTTTAAGATGATAGTGCCTTGTACACCTTTATGATGTGTTTGGCATGTGATTCGAAGAACATGATTGCGAGGTTCAGCAACTTTTACACCCTCCATAAATGTCGGGTCTCGAACTCGTACAGAATTTCATGACTTCAATAAACGGAGAGCCCTTTACTTTTTTTTTGGTCACTTCAAAAATACAGGACTCCATGTTTATGCTTGGATGCATGGGCGTGACAACCACGTGTGGAGGAAGGGTTTTAAATCGTCGCCGAGAACACTTTGTTTTATATTATATAATTGTTGTTATTTGTTTTTTAGGAGCATTGGCAACTAAGGCCATACTGCTCCGGGATATGCGGTGGTCATTCTCTGACCTTTCCGCATCCTCCGTATTTGGAGGTCACGGGCTCGAACCCCGGTCTAATCAAGAAGCGTGTGATACACACTGCTGCTCCTACCCACCTGGCTACGGAGGCGCCTTACAAATTTGTATATAATTGTTGACGCTTGTAAAAGCTACCAGTGTGGACTGTACCAGCCTCTCCCGGTTCTGATTTTGCCATTGCTTGAATGCCACACCATTATTGCAACTATCAAGTGACGTCAGAAAGGGCAACTGCAGTAATGGTGGCAGTGTAGCTTGTATTCTCCCCCCCCCCTCCCGATGCTGGTGGAATTCATGCCACGACGTGTGGATGCGTTCATTAATGCACACGATTGTCCATTTCGTACCGAGGCAAGCCTTATAATATTCCGACTAGCATGTAAATATACAAGTTATCCACAATTTTTATGGGAGAATTCGTGAAAGCTGAAAACGCTGATTTGTGACTTCTCAAAGATACTTCATCAGACGTGGCACAAAGGATTTTCTGTTGGTTTTCGTGTCTGTTCAAGAATTGACAGATGATGTTTGGTGGGGTAATTACCCTACCTCTGAGTAACTACGCACATATAATGATTCTCTCTCGCCCCCCCCTCTCTCTCCCTCTCTCTCTCTCTCTCTCTCTCTCACCAGTTCATTCCACTCCCTATTACACAGACATTCGTTTTCTGCAGT
Source organism: Mastigoproctus giganteus (assembly GCF_048544385.1). Lineage (NCBI taxonomy): Eukaryota > Metazoa > Arthropoda > Arachnida > Uropygi > Thelyphonidae > Mastigoproctus > Mastigoproctus giganteus. Next base: position 77,769,277 of record NC_143582.1, read on the forward strand.
GTACCTTTTCTAAAAAGTAGCACATACAGTAACTAACACTATCTATTTACGGCTCAATTAATAGAAGGTTTTTTTTTTTTTTTGATTCTTCAATAGCGGCCTCTGGTGATTTCAGTAAACAGTAATAATATATATTAGGGGGCTCCGCCTCCTATTCGCTTTGCTCGCCACCCCCCCCCCCCCACCCGCGTACGCTTTTCTACGTAATATGTAGAGGTATGACGGAGTAAGTCTAATCTTTTCTAAGTAAAAGACACGCCTGTCGAAACGCACTGATCGATATCTAATCTAATATATAAAAGAAAATAGAACGTATAAGAATAATAGAAACGTATAATAGAACGTTCTATCTTAGCCTCTTTGCCGGACAGACTGATGGCTATGCAGGCCCTCAGGGGCCTCAAGTCAGTTTTAGAATGGTACGTCACTTTTAGTTGTTGACTTGCGAATGCCACCTTTATGTAACATTTAATAATTTACAGCATCGATTGTTATAAATACAAAATAAACACAAATCAGTAATAAACCAAATAAACGTAAACCATAATAAATACAAAAGTACAAAAGGATGATTATATTTATTTTTTTAGTGTTATTGTGGCAGTTCCGTAGCTCAGTGGTGGTTTTTACTCAATCCCTACCATTGAACCCATTTACTTCTTCGGAACTACTTTTTTGTATTCACTGAAATTTGCGACCTACTGGTTAAGTCGTTTCTTTCTAGTACAGTGCTCATCTTAAGGCGCAATTCCATTGAGGCAACAATGGAATCGTTTCTTTCTAGTACAGTGCTCATCTTAAGGCGCAATTCCATTGAGGCAACACTGAACGACAAGAGGCATGCTACATGTTTCCTAGTGTTGCCTGTTTCTGGGTGAAGCTCAGAATGATTTTTACAATAAATTGGTTGCTGACGATGAAGCATTATTTCGAAATTTCAACGAATGAGTAAAGAAGATTTTGAGAACTTGCTCGAGAAAGTCTCACCTATTATAAAAAAATATGATACCAACTTTCGTGAGGCAATACGACCTCATGTGAAAATGTTAGTAACATTGAGATATTTGGGTACGGGTGATAACTATCCATCCCTTATGTATCTGTTTCGGATATCTGAGCCAAGCATTTCTCGAATTATTCCAGAGGTATGCAGAGCTTTGATCGACGTTCTACATGATTTTGTCGAGGTAAGTAAAAATATTATTACGCTAAACATTTTATTTATTACAAAGGTACATGTATTAGTGCAAGATTTCAAGTCAATTCGGCAGAGTCTTCTTAGTTAGGAATTCAGAAAGTACTGGAAAAGTCAAAAGGGTTTCTGAGCTGTTGGATGGCTCAGAAAACGTCGTTGCAGATGCTCCAGAGGATAGAACAGTGCAACCACTACTTTCATAGTTGTTATGAAGAGGTGTACTAGTTCGAGTAGGCACATTTTCGACATCATATTTGCCCATAGCTGCTTCAAATAATGTATTATTTATTATAACCATTGTTCGTTCTCTAGAGCTTAAATTTCGCAGCTCATTAGCCACATGGTCCCCATATGTTGAGCAATCATCTCTTTGACAAGCATTTTTTAAAATACTATATGCTTCCTCTTCACGATCCGAAGGAGATAAACGCTTCCGTGTCTTTTTAGGGGCAGTGTATTTTTCACTTTCCTCTTCACAGCTATTTCTTTCGCGTTTATTGGACATTTCATCCTGATTTTTCCAGATGCCGTGCACTGAAGATGGGTGGAGAAAGATAGCAAAAGATTTTGAAGTTTCCTGGAATTACCCGCATTGTGTTGGAGCTTGTGATGGAAAACACGTAGTCATGCGAAACCCAAAAAACAGTGGCAGTGTTTTTCATCTACAATGGGACTTTCAGCATTGTTTTGATGGCCATTGCTGACGCAAACTATAATTTCATATACGCTGATATTGGCTGTCAAGGCAGGATTTCTGACGGAGGCGTTTTTCGAGAAACGTCATTTTATAAGAAATTGGCCAAAGGAAACCTACAGTTATCTCAACCACTTCCTGGTAGCAATAAGTTATCGCCTTATGTAATATTGACGGATGATGCGTTCCCTCTGCAGGAACACATCATGAAACCCTTTAGCGGCTACCACGACAAAGGCTCTTGTCAGAGGCAATACAATTATAGACATTCTCGCGCTAGTGGAAAATACTTTTGGGTTGCTATCATCTGTGTTCCGTGTATTTAGAAAACCACCAATGATTAATATGAAAAACTCTGAAATCATCACAACAACATGCATTTATCTTCATAACTTTTTGAGAAGGAGTAAAACATCGCGGTCACTATACTCTCCTCAAGGAACTTTTGACCATGAAACACGAGATAGAAATATTATTCCTGGATCATGGAGAGCAGTTATCCAAGGCGATACTGGTCTGCAGGATTTGCAACATAGAGCACGGAGGGCAACTTTTGAAGCTAAAGAAGTGAGAAACGAATTTATGAGATATTTTCAATCAGATGAAGGACGTGTACCTTGGCAGGACCTTTATGCCTAACTTTTATATGTACTATTCAAATATATAATTATTCAAATTAAGGTAATTAAGTTTTAAATTTAAAAAAACTCACCTCAAAGTCCTCCTCATCACTGACAGCAGTTGACAATGTTGATCTAGGCACATCGACGTCCAATAAAAAACTCAAAAGCTCAAATGCAAACCTTTTCCCTTTTTTGCTCAAATGCAAACCATTTCCCTTTTTTGCTCAAATGCAAACCATTTCCCTTTTTTGCTAGGAGATGAACCACTCTTCTTTGATTGTAGTTTTTTCCGCTCACGATGGAAAGCTGAACGCAAATTCTTGATTTTCTTTTTCACATCAGTCACACTACAATCGTATTTACTCGCTAACAGCTTCAGCTTATCATTTTTTACTCTGTTGTCTTTATAATCACTAATTTTATTATTCCATAACTCCGGTGAATTATGATAATCTTCAATAAACAAGGTAGTTTTTTCAATATTCCACTCCATGTCGCATGATAGAAGCCGCACCGATCCGCCGACTGTTGGATAACGACGACATTGTGCGACACGTGGAAACTTGTCCAGAAGTGACGCATGCGCCCCGGCAACAACATTCAACATGTAGCATGTGGCAAAGATACTTGCTTCTTGTCGCTTCGTGTTCCTTCGATTGAAAGATTGTGTGTGTAGCATGCGTCAATGTCGCATGCTACATGTTGCCCCCAGTGGAATTCCACCTTTATGCATAGCACTGGCTTTATTATAGCTTCAACAGTGATGGACATAATCGAGAAGTCCTAATCGATTATTTTGATTAATAGCAGTTCATTCGATTTTTCGATTATTATACTCATATCATTCGAATTATTCTTTCAACTATAGAAAATCATCCGAATTAATTCATGCGGATGATATCATCGAATTATTTCATTCCATTATATCATTCGAATAATATAATCGAATGGTTAGTAGTTTGTGACTACTAATGATATCATTATGTTAATTCATTCAATTATGCGCATCACTTAGCTTCAACACTGGCTCACACTTGGAATTACGAATAGATTACGCTAATAAAAGAATGGTTCGCACATATTGTACCAGAATAAAAAGTCCGTCAATATTTCGTTCTTTGTGATTATATATAAATACTTAAGCTGTGTTTCAATTCATTATCTCAAATCTGAAGTGATGCAGCACCAAGTTGTAAAGGTTTTAGGGGGAAGGGGGGGTTAGTAAGAGATTTCAACGCATTAAAAAAAAGAACGAAAAATTATTTTTTCTTTTCTGTTTGGATAAAAACGTTTCATTATGTGAAGAACAGTAATACATTACTGCAGTAACTCGTTGTAAAAGAGAGTTATCCCTACAATAAATCTGTACCATTATGAGGGGGAGGGAGAAGTTAGCTTTTCTTATTCAAAATTTATATTTCGGTTTCTGAGCTTAGAACAGCGAAATGCCATATGTCTAGATGCCACCGCACTACTTCGAATATAGATCACCCTTTCCCACCCCCACCTCTAGGGGGAGACATGATATTTATTTTGCATAATGCAATATCAAGGTAACTTCTCATAAAAGTTATTGGATTTACTGCGCATCAGTATCTTCGCCCCTATTGCATTCTCTGTATTATGACCGCAGACGTGTATATTCACAGACTAATTTGTATGTATTCTCCCCCCCCCCCCCCCCCCCGAGATCGGCTAACCACATCTCCGACTAAAGAGGCCTTTAACAATTCCTCCACTCTCAGTTGGGATCTAACCCAGACCTCTCCATGTGAGTGACAGGTGGGAAACCACTATAATGTCATGTTGGACTTTATGCTACATGAAATAAAATTTTTAGTTTGGTTATGGTCCTACGCTAAAGTTGCTAGATTCGAGAGTTAGTATTAGTATTAGTAATGGCCGCATGGTGCAAGAAAGCCTATGGCTTATGCTGCACCAGCCAAAAAAAAAAAAAAAAAACCGAATAAAACAATGATAAAAAAAAAATAAATAATAATAATTAATAAAAGAAAAGGAAATGAAATTAAACCTATTATCCTATGCGCTTCCCTCACCCGAAGGACTATCCAGATTACCTTTGAATCTCCCCAAACTGTCAGCCTCTACCACCCATGTAGGCAACTTATTCCAGTAATTTATAACTCGCTGGCTAAAATAAAACTTCCTGCGGTCCAATCTAAACATTTCCCCCCCCGTAACTTGAATTTATGTCCCCTAGTTCTAGCATCATTTATAATCTTGAAAATTTCGTCCTCATTCATTTTACTGATGCCTCTTAGAGCCTTAAACACCTCAATCAAATCTCCTCTAAGGTGTCTAGTTTCCAAACTCTGCAACCCACATATTCGAAGTCTTTCTTCATAAGGACGCCCTTTTGCCGATCTCACCAGGCGAGTTACCCGTCTTTGCACCCTTTCAAGAAACTCGATGTCTTTCTTTAGGTGCGGTCTCCATACTTAAACACAGTATTCCAAGTGTGATCTAACATAAGCCTTATATAATGGGATTATCACGTCCCTATCTCTACTTGCAAAAGTTCGATAGATCATCGATAGGACACCATGGCCCTTCCTTGCAACCTGTTTACAATGCGCAGAGAATTTCATGTCTGACCGTATCGTAACACCCAAGTCCCTTTCCTCCAGTACTGGGTTTAGTTGAACTCCACCAAGTGAATAAGTTATTTTGGGATTACTGTTTCCCAGGTGTAATACCTTACACTTTGTTGGATTAAAGCACAGCTGCCATTTTTCTGACCATTCCTGAAGTCTATCTAGGTCTCTCTGAAGAAGCTCAGCTTGACAGTGATCATTAACTACTCTATTAAATTTTAACATCATCTGCAAATTTAGACATCACGCCCTCTATCCCTTCATCGATGTCGTTTATGAAAATTAAAAACAACAGTGGTCCTAATACTGATCCTTGGGGAACCCCACTTCTTACATCAACCCAATCTGAGAATAGTCATTTATCACAACCCTCTGCCTCCTGCCCTGAAGCCATCCTGCTATCCATCTAAGGATTTTCCCAGTGATTCCAACCCGTTCCAGCTTATAAAGCAACCGCTCATGTGGGACTGAAGCTTTGCTGAAATCTAAATAAACAATGTCGAAATTATTCTCTAAATCCAACTCGTGAGTGACCCTTTCAAAATAGCGAACCAGATTTGTTAAACATGATTTTCCCTTTACAAAACCATGCTGAGTATCCTTGAGAATTTCAATTCGATCCAAATGATCCTGATTTCCACCCTTGATCATTGTCTCCATATTTTCCGTACCACTGAAGTCAGACTGACAGGTCGATAATTTCCCACTTCACTTTTAGAGCCACCCTTATGTATGGGAGATACATTTGCACTTTTCCAATCCAAGGGAATCTCCCCAGAGTCTAGTGATGCTCGCATAATTAGCCTCAATGGTTCAATGCACTCGCTTGCCGCCTCTCTTAAGATTATAGGGTATATTCCATCAACTCCAGGAGCCTTACTGGTCTGTAGGCTCGAAAGTTTTTTCATTAAATAATCTTGCGAAATTTCAATATCATTAATTACATATTTTTTAACTTCGCTCCCACAATTTCCCATTGCCACAAAAGGTTTTTCATTTGTAAATATCGATGCAAAATAACTGTTGAGTTCATCTGCAATGGCAGCTGTTGTATTTAATACTATCCCCTTTCCCTTACGTAAAGGTCCGATCTGGTTTGTCCTGCTCTTCTTGGCATTTATATATGTGAAGAATTCTTTATCCCCCCCTCTTTGCTCTGTTTGCTAGTGATTTCTCATAAACTGCCTTTGCCTGCCTGTCGAACCTTTTCTGTGGCTCTATTACAGAGTTTCTACCGTACTTATTAATATTTATGATAATAAAAGCCTTAATGTAGGATCTGTTTAATAGTGAAATCAGCAACAAATGAATAACAGGCCAGGTCAAAAACTGGCTAGTTTCCAACTGAAGCCTAATGGGAGCTTTTATTATTATTATCAATTTATTTCTCTGTTGAGGAGACACCCCTGGGACAGCCATTGGCTAGAAGGGTGTGAGTTACATTCTAAGGTGTGAAACGGACCCCATGGTTACAAAGTCTATGGGACGTTCACTCTGAAAGGTTGAATACAGAATTTTAAAATACACCAGTAATTATGATTTTATAATAGAACATTTAAATTTTTGGCATCTTTGAACATCATAGAATATTTAATATTTTGACATCTTAGGTTGACATCTAGAATACTGAGAATATATAGTTAAAAGGGATCAAAATTAAATGCAGTTTTTGAGCTGAGTGGCTGTGCACTACAGCTGTAAAAGACGATAGGAGTCGGCAAAGACTTTCAATCTGTAGGGTTTTTGATTTTCAATCTGTAGGGTTTTTGCTGGAAAAAAACTACTTAGGCTGTCCAGGTTTTTTAAGTTGCCTTGAAGAAGAAGGTCTTGTTTCAGTAATTCTGGTGGTTTCTCGACGAGAGTGAAACAAGCCGTCAATACTGGGCGCGTATAATCTTCCTGTTAGCAGTTGGGCTAATATGAAAATGTTTCTTGTGTTGATTGTCTGTCTCCAGGAAGGAATGCTGAGATTGGAAAGTAGGATGGCTCTAGAGATAGTAAATGGGTGATTCGAGTGAATCTATGAAGCATACAGTGGGATGGGAAGTATACATTTCAAGATATACTTTTTAACAAGATCTGGGTTTCTAATGCCAATTAACTCTTGTTAATTGGCATTAGAAACCCAGAAAATCTTGTAAAAAGATATGCAGCCCAGAGCGCTGCATATCTTTTTACTTTGATGTAATCAAAGTGCTCTGAGAATGTTAGTCCCTCATCCCATTTTAGGCCAAGGTCTACGTGCGATTTTAACCTTTGGAACTTCGCATCCACTTACGAGCATAGGGATATTGTTCCTGCTCTTTTTCTTTGTAATTGTCATCTGGGCAGATTTGCTTGGGTTTAAATGTAGTCCAATACAGTCGAGGTAATGCTCCAGTTCTTTTATTGTGTTAGTGGCTTGTTGATTTGTTTGCTTAACTTGTTGTAGATCTTTAGATTTGACGAAGAATTTCAGCTCTTCAGCATATGTAATAAAGTTGTCTTTATGGGACGCAAAAAATGGTTCCAGAGCTGCAGCAAATAAAAGTGAGGAGAGAACGCCTCCCTGTGGCACTCCCTGCGAAATGGAGTAATGGGCAATAAAATCGTCATTACTGATTACGAGGCGTCTTTTCTTCAGAATGTTACATAAAATCTTCAGGAGATTGCCTTGTATTTTGAAGTAAAAAGATAAAATTTGTTCCAGAGCCGTTATTGAGATATTGTCAAAAGCTGCGGATGTGTCAAGGAAGATAATATCGAGCTGTTCCTTATCGTTGAGAGCTTTCTGCATCCGGAAAAAGGTCTCAAGGAGATTTGTGACAGTTGATCTTCCAAATAAGACGAAGTGTAGGTGCAGAGTGAAATTGTTTTAGTGAGAGTTTTAGTGAATTGCATGTTCAAAATAACTTTTCGTCATAGAAAGCTCGTGTTTTAGATTCTTCATGCACTTGAAGCCATTTATTATTATTATTGTCGCTGTTATATTATTTCTCCCTGACTGGGAGGTTTCACCCCATGACGGGTATTGCTACAAAGTACACAGGGTGGTTGTTATGTCTGGTGTTACTGTCGGTCGAGGAATTCTCTGACTATCTTATCCTATAGGTGTTCAGGATTGTGACGTTGCATATGCCACATCTCTTTGCTCTCCTGTCTTAGATTCGTGTACTTCCTGATTTTTACTTCATGCGTTTTCTGGAGATTGCTAGCATTGGGCATTGCTATGTCAATTAGATAGGTAGCTTTCTCCTTCTTGGTCCGGTCTGTTTCGCGGGATTGTCTTACCCGTTATTATGGCGCAGTTCCAGTACAGCTTGTGGGTTGGGGTTTCTAGTACTGCCTGCGATTCGTACTTGTAATATGACATACTTTCTTTGATCAACTGGCATTTCCTTGCTAGCTTCTGATGTATTTTCCTGGCTGCCTGGTCGTGCTTACGAGTGTACTCAGTCTGTGTGATCACCTTGCATCTCTCAGTGATGTGTTGGATCGTTTCTGAGTCCAGATGGCATCGTCCACATGTGCCATCTGATACTCCGTGCTCTTTGGCAATGTATTTTCTATAGGTTCTGGTGTTGATTACCTGGTTTTGGATGGCGAGCATGAATCTTTCAGTCTCGGGAGAGAGCATCCCACTCGTGAGCCATACATTGGAAGCAGTTTTATCTATGTGGTCTTGATGGTGGTCATTGTAGTGTCTGCCATGGAGTGTCTGCTTTGCCTATCTTTCTAGCTTCGTTTGTGCCGACTGGGCGGGAGGGGACTCCTCGCTTAGGTTGAGTGGGGTGGGTATGTCGCTAGTCTATCTTCCTTATGGCCTGAGAGAGTGCTGCTGCGGTTTTATGGAAGTAATCCTTCAGGTTAGCTATCGCTGTTTCTGTTGCTCGATGAGGTCTGTGAGGCCCCTTTCTCCCTCTTTCCTTTTATTGTCAGTCTCTCCACGGCTGACTTCGGGTGGTGTTGGTGGCTCTTGGTCATCATTGTCCTTTTCTTTCTCATGATATCCTCCAGCTCTGTGTTAGTCCAATCTATGACCCCCTTAGGAGTACGTTAGCATTGGGACTGCATAGGTGTTTATGGCTTTAACTGTGTTCCCTCCGTTCAGCTTTGCTTTCAGCAGGCTTCTGAGTCTCTAGTGATATTTTTCGTTCAGGCAGGCCTTGGTTTTCTTGTGTTGTAACTGCTGAGCCTGCATCATTCCCAGGTATTTGTAGGTCTCTCCCTCTGTCATGGCTTCAATCTCTTTACCAGTCTGCAGTTCGTAGTTTCGGCCGACTAATTTCCCCTGATTCAATCCGTGGATCTTGCATTTTTCTAGACCAAGTTCCATCCTGATATCATTGTTGAATTCTTCGGTGATCCGGAGTAGTTACTGTAGTTGCTTCTCACTTGCTGCGTAGAATTTGATGTCATCCATGTACATCAGGTGAGTGAGGGTGTACAAAAAAAAAAAACCAAACTATTATTGTGAGGCCACCTGAATAATTAAATTCATTTGCCGTGTATTGTGTATTATGTCTGTAAATTGAGTGTGTTCACTGATCGATTTGCCTGTTTTGCTGGACGAAAAACCCGAGCTGCAGGGGAAATAAATCCTTGCTATCTACTCCTGAGACCGACTAACTCAGCCATGGAGTGAAAAAAGCCCATTAAAATTTCTCGCGTCATCGACGGGATTCGAACACGAACCTTTTCCCACCCAGTGTGAGGAGGACTGTGACGATACCACCGTGCTACTCGCAGTCGGTGAGGGTGTACAGGTTTATCCTTCCTTCTTTGAGGTTACATCCATACTTGCTGCTGTTGAGCATGGTGGATAGTGGGCTGAATGCTAGACAGAACCGCAGTGGGCTCAGAACATCTCCTTGAAAGATTCTTCTCCTGATGGAGATCGGTCTGGTTGTGATGTTCTCGACCTTAATGGTGGTACTCCATTTTGCCATCGTTGCTTCTAGGAAGTTTGTCACTGTCATCAGATTGACTTTGTAGATCTTCAACGCCTCTACTAGCCAACTATAAGGCACGAAGTTGAAGGCCTTGCGGTAATCGATGTAGGCTGTGTACAGGTTGTGCCGCTTTTTGTAAGCTTTCTCTATAACTGCGGTATCTATGGTTAATTGCTCCTTGCATTCTTTGCTCATCCGCTTGCATCCTTTCTGTTGAAAGGATGCAAGGGGATGAGCAAAGGCCTGATATCTTCTTGGTTAAGCAGCAGATCAGGATCTTGTACAATGTTGGGAGACAGGTGATTGGCCTGTAATTCGCCGAGTTTCTTGTACCTTGGTCTTTAGTTCAGATATGTGACTCCTAGAATTAGAAACTTCAGGACTGTCTCTGGATGCTTTATCATTCGGGTGAACTGCTTTGCTAGGTGCTTGTGTTTGCAAGTGAGCTTCTTGGACCAGTAGTTGTGGACGTTATCCATTCTTGGGGTTCATCCCATTTGTGGGTGTTCCTGACCGACTGTTTTACTTCTTCCTCATGAATCACCCGCTCTCTCATCTCTTGTATGTCCTTGGTTTTCTTCCGTTGTAGTTCTATCCAGGGTGTTCGGCTGTTATTATTATTATTATTATTGTTGTTGTTGCTCATATTATTTCTCCCTGATTGGGGTTCCACCTCGTGACAGATATTGCTACCAAATACACAGGGTGGTTGCTGTTATGTCTGGTGTTACTTTGGTCGGAACTCTGACTATCCTACAGGTTCAGGATTGCGACTTTCAGGAGTTCCTTGCTGGTGTTCGCTGGGAGACTTATTGCTGCTAGGCTGTTGTGTAGGGTCTTTGGCACCATACCGGTGGTTGACACGATGATCAGGGTGGTCGTTACTTGTTGCACATGCCACATCTCTTTGATCTTCTGTCTTAGGTTCGTGTACTTCCTAATTTTTTTCCCATTGGTTTTCTGCAGGCTGCCAGTGTTGGGTACCGCTATGTCAATCAGATAGGTAGCCTTTTCCTTCTTGTGCACAAGGGTTATGTTCGGTCTGTGGTGAGGGACTATCTTATCCGTTATTATGGCGCTGTCCCAGTATAGCTTGTGGGTTGGGGTCTCTAGTACTGTTTGGAGTTCGTACTTGTAATACAGTACACCTTCTTTGATCAACTGGTATTTCCTTGCTAGCTTCTGATGTATTATCCTGGCTACCTGGTCGTGTCTACGAGTGTACTCAGTCTGAGTTATCACCTTGCATCCCGCAGTGATGTTTTGGATCTTTCAGGCCAGGTGGCATCGTCAACTTGTGCCATCTGACACACCAGGCTCCTTTGCAATGTATTTACTATAGTTTCTGGTGTTGATTACCTGGTCTTGGATGGCCAGCATGAATCCTTCAGTCTCGGGGGAGAGCGTCCCGCTCGTGAGCCATGCATTGGAAGCAGTGTTATCGATGTGATCTTGATGGAGATCATTGTAGTGTCTGCCATGGATTGTCTTCTTTGCCTATCTTTCTAGCTTCATTTGTGCCGACTTAGGGGACTCCTCGCTTAGGCTGAGTGGGGTTGGTATACCGCTTGTCTATCTTCCTTATGGCCTGGTAGAGTGCTGCTGTGTGTTTCTTGAAGTAAGCCTTCAGGTTATCAATCGCTGTTTTCTATTGCTCGATGAGGGCTGTTAGGCCCCTTTCGCCTTTCCGAGCTATTGTCAGTCTCTCCACAGCTGACTTCGGGTGGTGTTGGCGGTTCTTGGTTATCATTCTCCTTGTCTTTCTCATGATATCCTCCAGCTCGGCGTTAGTCCAATCTATGACCCTCGAAGGAGTATGTTAGCACTGGGACTGCATAGGTGTTTATGGATTTAACTGTGTTCACTCCGTTCAGCTTTGCTTTCCACATGCTACTGAGTCTCTGGTGATATTTTTTCGGTCAGTCTGGCCTTGATTTCCTGGTGCTCTTAACTGCTGAGCCTGTGTTATCCTCAGGTATTTGTAAGACTCTCCCTCTGTCATGGCTTCGATCTCTTTATCAGTCTCCAGCTGGTAGTTTCGGCCGACTAATTTTCCCTGGTCCAATCCGTGAGTCTTGCATTTGTCTAGACCAAATTCCATCCTGTTATCATTGCTGAATTCTTAGGTGATCCGGAGTAGTTGTCGGAATTACTTCTCGGTTGCCGCGCAGAGCTTATTATTATTATTATTATTATTATTACAATGTACAACTCATTGATCAATCGGCAATAGGCCATCAAATTTGAGCTGCTTCCTGTTTCTTTTAGAATAATAGCAATCAAGAATTGCTTTTTTGAAGTCACTTTGTCGATTTGAGATATATATATACACTGTGCTGCCACTTTATTAGGTACACCCCCTGTTGTGCACACAAATGGTTTGTCCCACAACGTTGCAAGTCACATGACCACAGTTGTGGATATGAATGCAGCACAACAACCTTTCTAGTATCAGTTAAGCGTACAAACCCTAGCAAGAATGGGGAAATGGAGAAATTTAACGGACTTCGAACGTGGCATGGTAGTATGTGCAAGACGTGCTGGACAAAGCATCTCTGAAACAGCAGTTCTCCTGAACTTTTCACACACCACAGTTTCAAGGGTGTATCGAGAATGGTGCAACGAACAGAAAACATCCTCTCAACGGCACTTCTGTGGAAGAAAACCGCTTGATGAGAGAGGTCAGAGGAGGATGACTAGAATTGTGCAAGCAAACAGACGGGCCACAATGTTGCACATCACGTCATAATACAAACTTGGTGCGCAGAACAAAATATCACAACGCACCACTAGTCGCACTTTGTCGCGAATGGGCTACAACAGCCGACGGCCACATCGCGTACCTTTGTTATCAATGAACAAGAGAGCACGCCTCCTGTGGGCACAGCAACACCAACACTGGACTATCGAGGATTGGAAAACAGTTGCTTGGTCTGACAAGTCGAAGTTCCTGGTGCATCATGTTGATGGAAGGCTCAGAATTTGGCGAAAACAACATGAATCCATGGACCTGTCATGACTGACGACTACTGTGCAAAGGTGGTGGTGGTGGGGGCGGTGTTATGGTGTGGGGAATGTTTTCTTGGCACACGTTGGGTCCATTGATACCCACAGATTCACGTCTGAATGCCACATCGTACCTAAACATCATTACTGACCAAGTGCATCCGTTCATGTTGACAGTTTATCTTCAGTCAGATGGTTACTTCCAGCAGGATAATGCGCCGGTGCACAAAGCCCGAATCACTATGGAATGGTTCCAGGAACACGACAATGACTTTCCTTTGCTGCAGTAGCCCGCTCAGTCCGCGGATCTCAATCCTACTACACCTCCGTCGAATCTCAAGGAACTGCGTGACACACTCATGTCTGCATGGTACTCCATTCCTGCACAACGTTTTCAGCATCTTGCTCAATTCTACCTAGACGAATTCAAGCTGTTTTGAAGGCTAAAGGAGGCTGAACACGCTATTAGGTAGGTGTACCTAAAAAAGCGGCAGCGCAGTGTATTTTCACATATTGAAAAATTTGTTTTTTATTTGTTTAATCGCATATATGAACATATATTAAAGTGTTCATCTTGTAGTTTATACCGCTGGATACATTTAATTTTGTTTCGTATCCAGAGATATAACTACAAATTCTGAGTCCTCTCCCCAACCCCCAACCACTGTTTAGCCACCGTACCAAATAATTTTATTCGTTTAGCCGTCGGTCTCTCCTTACTTTTTGTCTCCCCGAATTGGAGGACATGGCGGCACTGTAGTTTTTATCCTAAACGTTACACCGGAACTCTTCGGCGTTGCGTACAGAATGAGAAAATATGTACGTGGATTAGTTATTCTCACTGTTCAGAAATTGCTTTGAAATGCGTCCCCCCTTCCACCATGTTACTTTTAACTAGTTTATTTGGGCAGTAGCTGTAAGTCTAAATATACATCAGTTCTGTTGGATGACCTTCCTCTCGGTGTTTTTGTAATATTGACAGAAGACTGGAAGCAATCTTTGAATTATTGTGACACTACATAAAATGAACTCTCTCTCTCTCTCTCTCTCTCTCTCTCTCTCTCTCTCTCTCTGGGTTTCTGGTATCAAAGAGAAAAATTCATTTTGATCTTCAACTAGACAGACTGGCGTCGCCACTATTCGCTGACGTCACAACTTTGAAGAAACATAAAAAATAATTAATGAACAATTACATGCATAGTTCATCCACATCTTAAAATGTTTTCAGCGCCTCGACAACGATATTTGATTCGCCCCATTCATTACCGACAATCCTTGAATTGGTGCCAACCAATGATAATCCTTTCAAAGAGCGTACTCAGTAAACAAATGGCTCCACAAGGCAGCTAGCTGTTCGTGTCTCTTAAAGGCACTCTCGATATTCCTCCTCTCAATTGACGTATGTACTTTGGTTTATTAATCTTCTTGATGGAGACTTCGAAATGACCTTGAACGCATTAGAGGTCACGTCAGTGGTTGCTGCCTACTTTGCCTGAATCAAATCAAAAGAACTCGAGTGCACCGATTTCTAAGCATGACGTCAAGTTCCCTGTACTGGTGATGGGCACTATCGGATGAAATGGATTATCGATAAATTCGACTGTACGCAGCTTAATCTTTACTTTATTTCGGAAAAGCATGCAGAACAGGAGACGAACCAGCTGTGTATAGCAAAGAAAATAACAGAATTCAATTAAGAGTAATGCAAGAATAAAAATACATTAAAAATTACATTGGAAGAACAATGGATTGTGAACAGGAAAATTACAATATCTTCGTGAAATTATATTTATGCTATTTAGACAGAAGTATTTAAGACATTTATATTGAAATATGTAAGCTATTTACAGGGAACTATTTATATCATTTACAAGAAAACAATACATACAAAAACAGAAAAACTTTGCATTTAGCTAGAAGAAGAACAATAATAATGATTTAAAAAAAAAAAAAAGGTTGGTAAATATACGCGGTGTTTTACATTTCAGGCGCATTAGCAAATAGTGATAATTCATTATTTATAATCAATAAAAAAAACGAGCAAAAGCAACAACTTTTATGCGCGAACTGGAAAAATGTCATTTCTGCACATCCGCCAAAATGCCCGTTTATTCCTCTACCCAACGCATGGCAATAAACATGGTATCTAGTGCTTCACATACTGTATACGGAGATCGTATGTGATATCTGTGAAAAATGGAATATAAAATTTTGTGAAAATCCAACCAGTGGGAGTTGAGTTATTACATACAGACGGACGGACGGACAAAGAAAGAACTGTCAGATGATCAGATATCATACTCTAAATTAAATATTGCCTAACTCATCCACTGCAGAACACAAGAATTCGTTCTTCTGCATTGTCTTCAAGTAACAGGAGTTGTTCCCATTACTCTTGGCTATTTGTTCTGAAAGGAGTGTGCCTTCTGCGATGCCTGGATTTCCAGGATGTCCCAAATCTTTTCTTCTTACTTTATGTAGACTAAGTTTCATCTTGATAAATGCAGGTACTTCAGCTACGAAGGCCTTGACTAAACAGTGGCCATTTCATCCCTGTAAATTTCCTTTGCTGGCTCAGAATGTTTAAGCAATCGGCTTTTCATACAGCACTTTCTATGATGTCGCTATGCTTTTGCTTAGGTGCAAAACCTAAACCGTACTTGTAACTCGTAAGCAATATTATTTGAGTGGGAAAAGACAGAGTAGTAATCAATAGACGCTGCTCTTCGTGGACTAATGTTATTAGTGGAGTCCCACAGGGTTCGGTGTTGGGTCCACTGTTGTTTTGTATATTTATCAATGATATTGATGAAGATATATCAGGCTTAGTGTCGAAGTTTGCAGATGATGCAAAGGTTGGCAGGGTTGTTAATGACAGTAATGGCAGTGTGCTACTGCAGCAAGATCTAGAAAATTTGGGCAGATGGGCTGAGAAGTGGAAACTGAAGTTTAACATTGACAAATGCAAAGTACTACATATGGGTAGAAGTAACCCCCAGAGAAACGTACCAACTGTGTGGTACTACACTTAGGGTGTTAGAAAATGAAAAAGACCTGGGAGTAATTATGCAGTCAGATATGAAGTTTTCTGAGCAATGCAGATAGGCTGCCAGAGAAGGTCGTGGAGTTTTGTCAATGATATACAGGAGAGGCTTAAGTTCTGCAAATTGCGTGACTGGAGACTAGGCACCTACGAGGTGATCTGATTGAGGCGTATAAGGCCATGAATGGGTTGAGCACGCTGAATTCTGATGGGATTCTTCCGCTTGCTCAGATTATGAACCTAAGGGGGCATAAATTCAAATTGAGGAAAGACAGATGTAGAATTGATGTGCGGAAATTTGCCTTTAGCCACCGGGTGGTTAATTGCTGGAACAAACTTTCATCTGCCGTTGTGGAAGTTGATGGCTTAAATAAATTCAAGGAGGAACTGGACAAACTTTTAGAGGGACTGGTTGTGTGCGTTTTTTTTTTTTTTTTTTTTTGCTGATGCTACATAAGCTCATACGCTTGCATCACATGCCTCTATTACTACTACTACTATTACATCAGATTATTAGAAAGTCAAAACATTTAATAAAGATCAGTTATCTGTTTTATCTCTTTTTTTTCCTTTGGTTCAGTAACCAAAAGCACTGTTATTCGAAACTGTACCTCCAGAGAGGATTATAACAGGGGACCATTGTCATTTTAAAATACGACCTTTGAATTAATGGCCTTTCCACCACCTGATCACACCCTATCGTTAACTCCAAATACTTTCACCTTCTTTGATTACTGCTGCGCACAACAAAATAATAAATACATCTTGCTGTACGAACTTCCCTTCTTGTATGCAAAATCGACACAAACATGTTTGGAATATTTATAATCGAGTGGATTTTCTAGCTTCTTATTTTTAAGATTTTCGGTGAACCAGCCTATAGTTTGTTTCGGTGTACGTGAAATCCGTCACATTCTTTACGTGTCCAGTCCACTATGGGTAGAAAATAAGCCTGACACCAGAATATGTCTTCCGCGGCTCCTCCCCATAATCCAGCACTAGATACTTGGATGACCGTGGTTGCTGTAATAATGTGTCACGTCCCTTTAAATATTTTATATTTCTCGTCTTTTTACTTTACCGAGTTAATATCCAGTTACAATGTTAACTCGATGTTTTTAACCATATTTTTCTGGTGCAGTTTATGTTCTGCGTTTCATGATATTTCTTCTTTTTACTAAGAACTGGTGGAACGTTATGAATGCATCCGCCCTTCTTATCGAAAGTATCTAAGCGCATTTCGCCTTGCCCATCCCAGAAACGGCCTCCATCATTTCCGCTTCACTGGACCTTCATCCGGAGACACCGTACTTCCATTTTACGATCTTATCCCCTCCTCCCACACACATGCATACACACTCCCTTGAAATCACTGTTCGTTGTTAGTATTTTCAAACAGGTTTTTGCGCAGTAATTGATCTCATCTGCGAGCAATCAAAATCACTGGAAGGTGAGATGAATGGGGCCTATCTCAAGTGGGTGTAATTAACCCTAACGACTTTTATCGCACCTGTGGACGATAACGAAGTCTCTCCGATAGTGTAAATCCTGTACTGACTAGTGTGGAGTAATATGGCGTTGCATTCTGGTCGCAACAGGGAGTTATATAAATTTGAATTGATAACACTCGCCAACAAAATATATATTTTTGTCATACCTTCGCAATGAAAATATGTGATTCTGGAGGAAATAAACGCGCTGATTCCGAAAATCACTATAAAAAGTCTCTGTCACGTTTACATCGAAATATGTACCAACGTTTAATGTTAAAATAAAGGGATATATACGTATAATTCAAGTTTGTAATACAAGTGTAAAAAAATTATAGGTTCTCTATAACTCATTTAAAACTTCGGAAAAAATATCATAAATCATAGCGAAATAGTTATATTTCAATAATATGTAATCAGCATGCCTGTAATTGTTCTTATAAATGTTTGCTACTAAGGGATTTTCTCTTGTTTTCCTGCTTACTGCCCCTCAGATTTTCGGGGGGGAGGGGGGAGGGGAATTCGAGATGGGAATGGAGAAAATGAATTTTCAACGACATTCGACAGCCCATGTATTTCTAGCACTCGAATAAATTAGACACCAACATTTCATAGTTCTTTCTTATTACCCAAAAAAACCATGTACTACCAACTTAAATGATCGCCAAGCTACCAATTCAACCTCCTTTAACTGGTTTTCAAACCATCGCCTTTCAGGAGTTTTCTAATTTGTGGTCCTGCGAAAATTCCTTCTTTAAGTTTGGCATATGGTTAATTAGGAAACACCCTTCTCACATATGCAAATCCGTTACCATCTTTATCTAGTCCTTCACGAAATTTTTCATCAGTTCAAGTTTGATGTGCAGGGATGCAAGAAGAACCTTGTTTGATTGCACTAAAGGAATATACTGTATTTTACTTTATATTGTCCTGGTATGAACTCGTCCCGCTTGTCCCAATGTTGCACAACATAATGTTCTTCTGTCGCACGGCTGTCCCACAAATGCAAAAAAACAACAATATTTTGTGAAACTCCCCTGCAAACCAATAACCCTAAGATCATTACTATATATAAATATAGTGCAAGCGCGCATCAGAAATACATAGCTATATCTGAATAAATCAGAACTGTGATGCGCTTGCACTATATTTATACATAGTCTAGACTCTCCCATAGCTTGAGGCTTATGTCCTAAACGCTTTAGACCCTGAGATCATTGCATTTGTTCCAACTATAATCTTGGTATTTTATAGCATGTAGAACCTTAGAAATGCTCTCATGACTTTCTTTAAGTTCAACTGAATGAAACACAGGAACAGATGGAAATTCGTTGCCGTTATGAAGAAAAACTGCTTTTAAACTTAATTTTGAGGCATCTATGAATAAACGCCATTCATCTGACTTATGCACGACACCTAATTCTTTCAGAAGTCCAATAATGTCTTTGCAAAAACATTCATACTATCCTCCATAGCAAAATATTTCAAAAACTTTTCCTACCGCAAGGGTTGCGGGCCTCACCCTCCTACTCTCGAGGGTTGATTGATTGATTGATTTGATAGTTATTGGCGCATAGGCTTCTGTGGCCATATTGCACCTCCCAAGGTTTTTGCAGTACTTTGATCCAAGCCCGAGGCGGGAATCGAACCCGCGACCTTTGGGTTGCCGGGCAGGTACTTTACCCACTCGGCTAGCCCGGTCGGCCCTCTCGAGGGACTGTTTATGTTTGGAGGATAGATTTACAGCCCTGAGAACATGTCACGACCAGTTAATACTTGGAAAACCTTGGCACAGCCTACAAAAATCCTCAGCAAAAACGCTAAGTGTGCTCTCTTCGAATTGTAAATTATTGCATCGGAATTTGAAACCTAAGAACCATTGGTAGAAGTCTGAAATATACTTTTGAAGTCTGATCACAAGAAAACCGAGGCCAGAATCGATTGCTAAAATTAAGAGCATTAGCTTATATCTGTTAAAATAAATCAGTATGTCATACATGACTGGCTAGATTATGCGAAATTGGCATACTTTGGTAAAACGTAACTCCCTCTATATTCAATAACTGTGACGTGACGTGACGTGTCGTGTCGTGAAACTATCATGGTGGTTTTCGAAATCTAAGCATAAAAATTGGTTAAAAACAGCATTTAAGTTCTTGGAGGTAAAAATCGTGTTGGCTAGTGTAATTTCTTATAAAAAATAGATATGATTTAAAACCATGTTTAAGCTTTATGCAAATTGATGGCTATCTGGATAGCTTCGTTTAATAAAGATAAGTGTTTTGTTTTTCGAATTTCTAGCTCCCCCCTCCACCCAACCAAAGACCTGTGTAGTTCTTAACCGAGAGCTAATGATCAGCTTCCAATGTATGTTCTTCTTTATATGGAATTGCAATAATAACAGTGGAAGGCAGCAACACCAGTCGTTTTTGCAAGTGCACTGTATATGATAAGGTTAACTGATAACTGTAAGCGTAAGAGTGGCGGAAGTGCAGAATCATGTTAAATTACGTGATTTAATTGTGGTCTTCCTTTGTAGGCCGAATTATCGCGACAGATATACGCACGTGGTGTGTTACTCATTGGCGGTAATTACGCCTTTACCCCACGCTGGGTATCCGCAGGGAATGATCATTTCAAATCCACCAAAAAGCAAGGCTGTCTCATCTCCGTGTGTACCAACAGATGCGCGCACTGTGATCCCCACCCTCTCTCTCTCCCCTCACTGAGAACAAGGAGGATTGGTAGCGAGCAGGGGAGGGGGCGTGTGGAAAGGTAGCGCATCTAGACACGCGTATAAAGATTACGTCACGCGAGACATTACAGAGATTTTAGATTTGTTCGAAATCTTTTCCGCCTTCATCTCTACATAAGCGCCCCTTATCGGTATCTTAGATAAGAGAATCGTATTAATTAATGGTCCCAGTACCTCCGTCCGAAGCTGCTGTATCCGTGACACACGGGAATATTCCTTGAAGTGGCAATAAATGGATCGGACTGTGGGACTGTTTCATAACGGGAAAGTGGCCAGCTGACTTGCGGCCCCTCTATCGCAAACGCAGGGCCCACGCTCAAAACTGAGGATTTGTAGGCCGACGATTGGTCGATTCCCCAGCCGCCATTCTCCCATCATCAGACAATAATTCTGGAAATTGGAAACCGTTGATGCGGGTGACTGTGCGTGGACAGCGGTAGAAAGAACGAGAGAGAGACAGAGAGAGAGAGGAGGGAGGAGGAAATAAACACAAGCTACATCGGAAACGAAGATTGATAGGCGCTGGTCAGAGTTTATGGAACGTGTTAGGCACGTGCAGCGACAAAGATGCTCTCAGTTTCTGATGGTTGGATTTCCAGAGACACAAATGGCGGAAATAAGATTTATGGATTCTCTTTGCAAGCCGGTGGAAAGCTTTACCCTGCTTGTACTATTACAAAACATCGTCTGTTCTCTTATTAGGGTTGTGCGTGCGTGTGGCTTGACTCGCTCCGTTTTCTTCTTCTGTTTTTCAAAGGGAAAAAACCATTGAATTAGCCCCGTGAACAAACACCAAGGAACTCTTAAACCAGTTTTCCAAAACAAGGACCCAATTTCTTTGAATGGAGTTTAATTTTATTAATTTGAGAGTGGAATTTTGATCTCTGTCTTCGATCCGGATAAATATCAACACTTCCCTCTTGATTGAGTCACCTACCTTTCGTAGTGAATACTTCGCTGTATATGCCATTAAGTTCCGCATAGTCATTATTCATTCAGAGTTGAATTATGCATTTCTAGACATAATTAAATGAAAATGTTTCATTTTTACCCGAGAATCGATGGGTTCGCTTGGATTTCCACAGTGCATAGACAGGCCGGTGTGCAATTTCCTGTAATATTACTTCTAAACAAACGAGTCCTTCCGTTTGGGGAACTATTGAGAAACTCCTCGATAGGAATTCTTGTTCAAACAATAGCTATTTGAGTAGTAGTAAATGAATCTTTCTTTCTCATCCCACTGGAACCAGGGTCTTGCTTGCTCGCGAATTTCTTGACGGAAACTGACGACATTTCTTTTCCTGTATTTGCTGCTTAGCTTTTTTAGATATTAGAATTGAACTTTTTAGGGGGGTGAGGGGGAGGGGTAATCTGCAGGAGCGTTGATAGCTTTTCTTCATGTTTACATTACCAGCTGTGTTTACAGATTCGTTCTCCGTTTTATGGGTCATGTTACCTTTTAACACGTTACGCTCACCTGGTGGCTGAACAGCAAATACGTTTTAACTTGAAAAAGTTTCGATTGCCAGAAGTGAAAAGTGCCATCAAAGGAAAAAGCGGGCTGAAAGCCTCGCTGTGTGAGTTGTGTTTTGTGCTTGCGTACAACGACCCCCCCACCCCACCCCGTAAATGGAAAAGCAAGAACGGATGATGTGCGGTGCCTCAGAAAAGATAATTGGAACATTAAAGTCGGAAACCGTAAAAAAAAAGTAACTTTGGAATACTTTATAACAAAATATTTCTCAGAAACATTCTGTGTTCGTGTTATTCTTTCCCCTTTCCTTCCTCCCTGTCCCCACAAAGAAGTCGTACGAAATATTTACACGCCGGGGTGTCTACATTCGTTGTTTGTCGTGCTCGCTTCTTATTTTGAATTCGATGAGAAAGTAAACTTTTAACAGTGCGCTTCTATAAAACTGAGAAATTGGAATTTAAACAATCGAATGGTAGATATTTTACAATCGAATGAGTTGGTAGTTTTTAATTCGATTGTGCCAATCACTACTCTGTTCAACATTGCCCGGAATGGTGAGTGGATAATTTTTTATTTAATGAACAAAAGAATGGTTGCTGTTTATTACTGAAAAGTTTTAAGGATGATCACGATCCAGTCGTTAAGATATCCCTGTACTCTTCCAAATTCCGCATCCTTACAGAAAGAATGCGCTCGAATTCATCTCCCTCTGTAATCTAAGCTATATATTTTCTAAGTTGCGGCCACTTTCCCGCACTTTGCGATCTCGCATGACCGTCACTTCACCCCTACATGTAGACAGCCTTTAGAATTGCTCTTGAGGGAAACAGGGATTTTCTCCAAGTGTGTCAACTCCGTGAGGAAAGTATTTCCGGTTTTAACTTACGAAGGAGGAATGTTGTGATGAGGCATTTCTCGCTCCAGACATGTGATCGATAGGATACGTCCAGCAGCAGCTGAAACACCGCATCCAAGTCCAAGGTCACTGTGTGCTGTGCCACCAGTCAGTGGCGGAACTGATTACGAGGAATTAAAAGAATTAATAGCGAAATAATTGATTTTTTTAAAATGCGTATATGCTGGCCACACGAGAAAGAAATCACAGAGTTTACGTATTCTGTATTTCTGCTTATACGCGCAATAAACGCTGCAGACTTTAAATTAAAAAAGTGGAGTGAAATGTTAGGAAATTAAGTCAGTTTGGCTGAAGCCATTTTTAACTTCAGTTGGTGCGCGTGCTTAGGGTTTCAGCCCAGACATCCGAGACCATGAGATGGCGGTATATAGTGTGAAAATTGTGCGGCATGAAAAACGGAATTTTTGGAAGAAAATAGTTGTCATGACGACCTACAATGCGCAACAAAAAGTTTACGTTCTGTAAAGCAGCGTTTCTCGCACTGTGGATTGCAGAAAAAAACTGGATGGAATTTTTGATAAAGCGTAAGGATTGCGTTACAAAGTAAAACAAAATATAATAGATAAGCACTTTTATTTTCTTTGGATGTAAAAAAAATTGAGAAGCCAAAACGAATTCTCTGTCTCTGTAAATAAACTTCTAAAATGATGGGTCGCTGATTTATATATTTTTTTTCCCTTTTTTCAAGTTTAAGTGGGGTCACATTACAAAATAGGTTGCCAAACACAGCCTTAAAGTAGCGCTTTTTTCAGGTCTCGTGACGTAGCATGATAAATAATAACACTTAACGGCGATCGAAGGAAGCTAAGCTTGTTATTACCATTAGGGTGGAAAGGTCACAGAACGGTTCGAGGATTTTGGTTCGCTCACAAAAAAAAAACCACCATTATTAGAAAGTTTTGCTGTTTCTTTTCCCACCAGTGTAATTAAGGCTATGAGGTATCATGGTGTTTGACTGTAAATTATGTATTCTATGGGTTTGGCTGTTTAGCTGGATGAAAACCCGAAAATAATGCAAACTTCTCCCGAGATCCACTAACTCGGCCACGGTGCGATAAAAACCCATGAAAGTTGTTACCTCCCAGTCTTAATGGGCTTCAAACCCAGTCCATTTCCACACACTGTGGAAAGACAGCGATCGTGACCATTAAGTTGCCTTCGGGGAGAGGGAAAAATTACTGCACCGCAAAATCTTTGTAATAAGTTGGGCGTACGCACAGCGCCACAAAAGAGGTTTACTACGGCAATTTTTTCTAGAAACAGGTAGCCTTCTCGACTAATGGCAAACGTTATGCTGATTTTCCATCCACCCATACGCACTCTTAACAAAATAGAGAGGAAGCTCGGCAGATGTCGAGGGAAGTCCTTTCATTCACTTCCAAGTCTTTCATAGTAACCTACAATAACTTCATAAGTTACAGCACGGTGAACCCTCGCAGTAGCGCAGAAGTTATAATCGTCGTCCTCCCGCAGCGGGAGGAAAAGGCCCAAATTTGAACCCCTCAATGATGCGACGAGTGTTCATCGACTTTTTTCACAAAGTGGCTCAGTTAATTGGTCTTAGGCGAGGATTGCATTGTTTTTAGAAACTGCAGTTTTCGTCCAGCAAACCGACTGAAGAACAAACTCAACTAGATATATATTCCGCCATATATAAATACAGTATCTTGGTAACTTCTTTTTTCTGCCAAACTGGTTGTTTGGCAGAAAAAAGAAGAAAAAATTTATAAAAGAGAAATTACTTTTCAAAAAACAAACCGTGTGTAATGTGTACATCAGCTCTTATATACGCTACTCATAAAAGAGTCTTTTGGTTTCTGTTGTCATTGCTGTTTGACTGCTACCTTCACTTTATTGTCCTGGTGGAATCAACGTCCAGTCAGATCATTTTTCATTCGTCCAAAAACACGAAAATCGCACCGCTACTAGTCGAAGCTGCACGAGGGATGGTTAGTAATTTCCTAGTGCAGTTTCTGATGGTTGCGCTAGCATGTTGAATCTGTGGTCGCCCATTATCGATCAAAAAAAAAAAAAAAAGACATCGTCAAATTAACGTCCGACTTCTTATTTTAGATGTACATCGCAGATCAACTTCGAAGGTTTGTTTATTTTGAGCCCACTTAATTCAGTGAGTTCACCTCTATATATGTAATTAACAGAGCAACAGTTCCTGTGAATCGAAGGACAGCATGCGCATAACCTTTTATCCATAAATTTGCTCCAATGGCGGCGCGTAACTGAAATTGAGGCATTCGACATTTCATGACTCATCTTATTGCGATATCCATTTATACAACCGCCGCAATTAACAATACCCAGTGCTTGGATCGTTATAAAATTAGTGATTCTATCAGTTCTGATATTTATGAAAAAGAGGATTTTGAAAATTATATGCGTATTTTTTGGCTTCCTTATTGCCAGATCACAACACATATTTTACTGCCTATAAGGATGTAAAATGTTCATCCATTTTATTGTACGCACTGAAATATCCTACAGGTAAAAATATTACAAATATAAGACTGATATTTGGGTGCATATTTTCATTGACACGCTTAGTAACTATTAACGAATTAAAAACGAATTTAACACGATGAAGTTTTAGTTCGGTATTGGCTGTCATGCATGCCGATGAGAAGTAATTTATTACTGATAAGTTAGGAAAATTTATACGCACAAATAATAAATAAATACATTGTAAAAAAAATAATAAAAAACAGTATTAGTGTCAGCATTAACAGTGGCAACATGTGCGCATTAAAAAGTGCCGACAGCACTTTTTAATGCGCACTATTCATGCGCGTATGCGAAAGAGAGAGAGAGAGAGAGAGAGAAAGGGGAGGGGGGTGAAGGTGAAAGCGAGTTTCATAAATATGAACTACCGAGCAAAGTCACGTCATCACCTCTACACAAGGGCAAATATGCGATTTCGTCTGTCTTTTAGCTTCCCTGTTTTGTCAAGAAAAGTACAGACCGAGTTTCATAATCTACTTCCGGTTGGTCTGTGCTACCTCTGTACTAGAGCTCCAGTCACCGGAAGTGGCTGAAGAAAGTCTCGATCCCATATCTCTGCTAGCCGGCCGACAGGGTTTCTTCGATCACCGCTAACTCACTACGTGCCACGCAGTCGCAAATGAAGAGTGGTGATGCAGCGCGGATGTACGCATCTCTCCGTCAAAGCTGGCGGAAGATGCTGCAGTGGTCACGGAAATTTGCAGCGCCATGAGCAGCCCACGTTCATTTCCGGCGATGACTGTCGCCGTGTTCCTCTGTGAATGTGTGAGCATCCCGTTAGCCGGCTACAGAATAAATACACTGTCGTCTGCTGCTGCTGCTGGGACTGACTTAATGTGCCTGAGTACAGTAGGCGCCAAAAGTTCTGTCCGGTAAGTGTTCAAAGTTCCGCCTGTAACGAAGGATATTGAAAGTTAACCGCGTCCAGCTGCGATCGAATTCGGTCGGCAGGATTCAGTGTGGACTTTTTTGGACGGTGCCGCTCGGATAGCAAAACTGTGTTCTCACCCACACGGGAAAATGGAAAGGACCATTGAATAGACATGCCTCGTGACTAGTGACAATCGAATAGTGAACACGAGTAGCTGCGTGCGCACCGAGTCATTGTTTTCCTCGTGACACTACAAAGTTCTGTTTGTTTGGACATTCGGTGGATGCGCTTGGAAACCGGTAAATATGTATCGCAATGGGAAGAGCACTTGACAACGACACGCACTGGAATCGCAGTTTGGAAGTGAAAACAGTTCGAAGGAGTGGAATGCTATTAAATGTTCCTGTGCTTCACAGCTGTGGATATTTTGCCTGGGTGTACCGATTTTTTGTTTCTGCTCTAATCGCAACGTATTGAACACCTAAAAGGAGCTTTCCTGATCGAAATCATTATGGATACCTTGCGTAGAAGGCATCACTCTTTCAAAGAGACCAGCAAAATGCCTTCCCAGCCCAGACGAAGATTTTCTGTCTGGTAAGTAATAATCGTACTTTGTAAATTTGTTCTAAGCATTCCGACGAGTCACGTGTGGATGCGAAAGTTCTGTGTCGCTAAGAAACGAACGTGCGGGAAAACACTGCAGAACGGTCAATACAATCTCGGCATGTGCGAGGAATTATGTCAAGGTGACACTGGATGTTGGCCGAATATCTTCTCCTTTCTACTCCAGCGATCCTCGAAGGTAGAATTACGGCATCGGGACCAATGGGGACAACCGTTGTAATCGATATACCAAAGAGACTGGTAACAGGAGGGTTTAAGAGCGCGCGCATGTGTGAGATTGTGTGCTCCGGGTAGTCGTAGTAATAGTAGTAGGGACTTTTTTTTTTTTTTTACTTTTATTTTTTCGTGTCATTTTGATTTGTTACTGCTACTGAGGTAGACGTACAGGAACTACGGTAGCTATTCGCAGTTCTTGAAAACCCGCCTTCTTCTCCCAAAAAAAAACTTCCTAGAAACGAACCAACAAAAGACAATTATTTTTTTTGTGTTTTAATAAGGAATTTCCGTAATTCAAGTTCAGAGATGCTGCTAAAGACCTGTTTGGTTTTTAGGATCCTGCTCTGTGTCCTGAGAGTAGCGGACAAATCGAAATGGCCATTTGATGGATGAAAATACAGAGAGCATTGGTGTCCACTGACCTCAAAGACCATCATGGCCTTAGTGGCTCGTGCGCCCTAAAAACCGAAATCAATCAAAACCTCAGAGACAATAGATACATATGCAACCATTTACCAGTTATTCTGAAATCTTCGGCCATCTTGGATTCCAGCCAAAGTATTTTTCAAAGATTTTCGACTCCATCCATTGAAGTTCCCCTTTGCCGCTGTTTGAAATCAATGAGGTTATTCAGAAGTTTCGTGTAAGATTAAAATCTATATAGTGCAGAGCCGTATTTCATGAATTAGCGAATAGGACGATCTCCAGAATCCAGACAGCTGTGTACTCCCCTCCCCGTCCAAAATTAAAATAAGAAAATAAAATAGTAAACAGTTATTATTAAACATTAATTGTGTGATTTTGTCTTTTGAGACGTAATCACATTCCTTTCGTGCTTTACAGAATTATGGATTAAAATTGGGTTATTATGGGTTAAATCAGGGAAAAAGTGATAGCTGCTTCTATCATGCATCGCGATGGGTGTTTGTTAGTCTCCCATATCAGTTGTTTATTCAATACATAATGCACTGTTTGCTTGTGTAAATACAGCAGTGCATGAAGGGAACGATACCAATAAATACAGGAACCGGAATTTCAATGATTTTATGTATGACGAATCTTTATTAACATCAAGCGTGACGCCATGTTATTCCTCCCAACAAAAACGAAATTCTGTCATGTTGTGCTGTTCGGTTTCCTGAATTTGCTCGAACAAGGATCAAGTTTTACCGCCGCCACCAGTGTGCTTTGTTCGAGTCCGGCATACGTCCTCACTGTGGATTCATATCGAATTGTCTTAAGAGCGGTTTCTTGAAAAGAATACCAATAATCTCTGTTAGCGAATTGTGAATCTTTTTTCTGGAAAACCTCTCTTAATCTCAATTATGCACACCCCATCTGTTCCCTTGACAGTAGGTTCCAGGGATGGTGACCACCAGTGGCTGTATACACAGTGTTAGGGTAAAGCGCCAACTGTGGTTTTCCACATGTACGCCATGAAAAAATATAGCACTACTGTAAATACTGCTGTTGTGTTCTGGATTTGGCTGCAAGGCCCCTAGTGGGACCTCACGTTGCCCGCACACGCCGCCAGGAGGTAGTCAGGCTGTCCATTATTATCTGGCTGGTCTCCTTCGGGTTGGCTGAGCTTCCTGGACCAAATAAAAAAAAAATGTAAGGGGAGCGCAGAGTGAGAGTTCAAGTGTTTGAGAAAGAAAGGGAGTGAAGGTAAAAGGGGATGGACGATAGGAAGACTACCACCTAGAAAGTAGATATTAAGGGGATAGAGGGGGTTAATTATTTTTAGTGGCTGTATAGTGGCGCAGTATAATATATGTGTTAATATTATTTGTACAGTACTGTAAGTAGTGGCAGGGTTACCAGAAAAGCTGGCTGGGACCCTAGTTCAATAAATTAATAAAATATACGAGCAAGATACAACTTGCTCGTGCTTAATGTGTCCTGCCGCTAGCATATTTAACGTGTTTTACATTTAACTCATCGGCAGGTGTTAAAAACTTTTTAATTTTCAGATATTAATAAAATTAATAGATAATAATATAACAATGTTTTTATTTTATTAATAATAATTACATTTCGGTTACTGAAAGTATTGGTCTGTGATGATTAAAGTAGGATATATAATTTTTACATTGAAGAGACTTTAGTTCACGACTAAATTTATCGAAAGAGCTGATGACATGTCCAAGTTGAAGAATGTTTTCATAAATGTGCAGAACTCTTTTCCAGCCTCACAGTTTAATTGTAAAGAAAAAAAAAAAATTACATTCAATCTGAAAACACCGGGTGACTTGAAACCAGATGTGTTTTCAAATTAACGCATTTCCGAAAGTTTTTTTTTTTGTCTCTTAAAACCTTAATATTTCTGTTTCTAAATTCCTTAGCTTTCCAACGATAAGCTATACGTCCATATTATCCCGTTTATTACGTGAGAAAATTTCCTTGATCACATGTTCTTATTTTTCACTATCCTGGAAAAACTACTGCAATTTTCAGAGGTTTGAAAGATTTACCTCTAGTACAGAGCTAAGATGAAGTTCCTTGCAAAATTTCATTAAATTTGGTCCAGTAGAAGATAAATTATTGTTGCCATCATACAAGTATCATTGCAACAATACAAGTTACAATAATTTGCCTCTGGCGGAAGCTGATTATGACGTCACTTCCGTAACGCTTTTCGCATGACGGTTTTTTGTTACAAAATTTTTGGAATAACGCCAGTAAAAACGTTTTTAATATCAAAAAAAATACATATCTTTGCAGCGGGGCCGAATTTCTGTATTTTCTGCACACCGGTTTTTATTTGTTTTCTCTTTTTACAAAAGAGAGAAGTTCAAAATGCTATACGGTGTAAGAAGTTTATCATGGCGTTTTTATCACGCAAATGCATCTTCATATAGAGTCCATTGACATTAGCAAAGAGAAAAATCTATTTAAAATGTTTTATTTATTTATATCTCCCAGATATGGAAAATTAGTAAGATATCTGCCTCATTTAGCAAGAACGAAAGTTATATATTTTTCCTTCAACGTCTAATCGTAGCCCCCCGTAGAAGACCTTTCAGAAGAACATTAACAGAGAGTGAGGAAACTGAGAGTTCTGCAGTGAGGAAATTCGCAGAACTGAATTTCCTCGGTACACAGCTAAGCGGAAAACAGCGTTTTCATTATCAGAAAACAAGCCCTGCAATATATTTTGCTGACGACCGAGTGTTCCTCGATAAAGGAAAACGAATTAGAGATCTACAAACTGAATTCAACATTGGAAAATTCGACGCAGGATAAAAAACCATGGCTGCAGTGACCGCACATAATTAGACAGGAACAAAATGAATAAATACGCAAGTGAAAAGTAGTGAAGTAGTTATCAGCTTTGTAAACAGCCACAGGAAAAGATGAAATGGAAAAACATGCAGTAAAAAGGAAAAACCTGAGAAGCAAAGCAAATATTTAATCTTTATATTTGACCGAGTGGGGATGATTTTATAGAAATTTTTAATATCTGAAGGGTTTCTTGTGCGGTCTGGAAGGAGTTAAGAATTTGAAATATTTGCGCAAAAAATGTAACTGTGTCATTAACGAAACTGTAAAAGTTTTTCATCCGCATCTTACTGTGGAAACCTCGGGAACAATTTTGATTCGCCATCTTTCTCATTTATTTTGCCCTCGGGGTGCTTGTCGTCGTTCAGTGCTCCCACCTTATCCTTCACACCTATCACGTGACGTTACTTATTTTCACATCTTCGTCCGGGTCGCGTTACAGTACGCTTAACGAATCAAACCCAGTACCCTTTACAAATATATAATTTAAAAAATAAAAAAAGATATTGCAGCATCTGCAAAGTGCTCCTGAACTTCGCAGAGCGAAAATGACTAATTAAATCTGTACATTTGCTAAGATGTATCCAGAACTGCATTTAGATTTAAGCTTAATATCATGCGGTAAACTCCGTTGCCCATTCATCCTCCTTCTTAGATGGCCTAGAATTTCTTTGGAATTCAGTGTCAACGTCTTTATCCCCCCCCTTCTTTTTATAATCAGTGATGTCATTATTTTCAGTCCTTAAACTTCATATTTGCAGTTTTAAAATCCCACGCAGTATTTTCATTCTGCGTTATTAACCGGAGTTACAAGTACGAAATTTCAAAAACAGCATTGAACTACGTCTTTCTGCTGGTCGGTCGTTATCCTGATGATTGTCATTAGGGCTACGGCCGACAAGGAAGTATGGAGCTCGAGTCCGAGACCTCACAACGTCCTAAATTCGAGATCCATACTGTTGCTAGTGGCGACAAGTTATAAGAGTAGCTAGCTCAGTCGTGACTGAGATATTTGAATTATGAGGAATGACCTAGTTGATAGACGACTGGGTCACAAGTTCCAAAGACAGCGAATCCAGAACTTTCAGGATTCTCTTATTACTCTTTGAGCATCCTGAAGTGTCGTAGAAAGAACAACCAATGCGTTTTTGCAGACTGCAGATCCTCATTAGTCCAAGCACGAATCTTTTACCTCCAAAAAAAGAATTCGAGTTCATTACGCAATATTAATTTCTTGGCAAAATGTACAGTTGTTGTAAGAAAAATTTTACACATTCCTGTTATATTAATTATTAACAAAGATCGAAGTTTCAGGATTGGATTTTTATTTAATTTAAACAAAATAATATTTACAAATAAATTACATATGAAAATTTTCTAAATAATGGCCGTGGATATTTATACATTTTTTTCCATCACTTACTTATATATTGTAATAGCAAAAGAGCTTCTCTACTGATTTCTAAATGTCTTTTTAGTAGTATTGCCCCCTTGTAGCCATAACGAATTATGCCTCTATAGCAAAAAATATATATTATAACATTCGTTACATTTAGACTTATAGATCCGAATTTTTTCCTTCCTAAGCAATATCCATTTATAGAATCGATGTATACCTGCAGGGTCGTAATGATAACACCACATTTCATCTTCTCTCACTGCTATTTTTAGAAAGTCTTTATCACGATCACAGATTTCAGTGGATTCTTTTGAAAGGTCAGCTCTTGTTTCTCTCTGATCCGTTGTTAAAAATTTGGAAGAAAAGTTGCACGTTTAAAATGTCAGACACGATGGCTTTTCAGAGACCCTATGTTATTCCAACTAGAGGGACTGTGCCTTCAATTCTTATTTGATACTCGGGTGGAATAATGCTTCTAACTTGGGCAACAAATTCGTTTGTTGGTGTGCAAGGTCTTCCACGCGTTGCATCACAATCCATGCCACATCACACCTTGTACCACACTTTACAAGATAATTTTCAGGGGTTCTTTGGATTATATATAATCCGAATCTCCCCGAAAACTTCTCTTAAACACCTAGATTCTAATTCGAACGAGGGCGTCCAGGTTAAGCAATGATTCCTCAATTGCAGCCTCGCTCCATTTCTTATCACACAGACGCCAGTTTCTACTGCGTGCCTCTTCTACAAATATCTTCACGGGCATTTTCCTTCTCTTGCATCTGTAACCCTAACTTTCTCCCAAACCACTCCGAACCACTGTGCTAGCAGCGAGGGCTGTTGTAATAGGTTAGCTTTGCAAAACAACGTAAAAGGGAAACGTTTTACGACGTAAATCGGAAAGCGCTTTTTGCGCTATCAAACACTGTTGTTTCCCGTGAGTCAGTTGTTCAGTCAGAGAAAAAAAAAAAAAGACTCCGGTGAATCGTGAAGCATTTTTATGCACTGTGTAAATTGTTTAAAATTATACGCTGTAACAAGAGGGCGATTTTCTTCTTAACTTTCTTGCGATAATTCTAATTAATCAAGGATAAGAATAATTAATTTGGAAGAACTTCAAGTTTGACGACCTTACTAACTATCGATCAGCAGTGCGGGGCAATTTTAATTACCCAGTTGTTTGTCTGTTCCAGAAAAGCGCACGTGCAAAAACTCAAGACCTCGTTAAATGTTGGAGAAGTGCTTTTTTTTTTTCTTTTTTTTTTTTACAGTAAGCTATTTTCTGGAAACACGTGTTTTGATAAATTACGCCAAACCACAGTACTTGTTAAATGACAGCCTGCACCTCGCTGTATTTTTTTCCCTTCTCTCGCTCTCTTTCTCCTCCCCCCCCCTTATTTTTGGAAGGTACGAGCGTGGGGGGGGATACGTATACAGAATACTTATCGGGTGATATAGAAGAGGGATTATTATTTTTCAGAGAAAGCACTTGATGCCTACTTCAGAGCGCTGGGATTAGGATTGTGATTGAGCACGAACCAGTGCATCTGGCACTAATCTAAAACACCACATTTCATGCCTACTGCAGAATGCAGTTGTAAAATAAAGAGCACTCTACGTCTTTGTAAAAGAGAGAGAGAGAGAGAGAGAGAGAGAGAGAGAGAGAGAGAGAGAGAGAAAGCCGGTACCGGAAGTGATCAAAGAAGAACTTTACATATTTACTAGTTCTATCGTATTGACTCCTGCGTGGCAATTGAAGTTACTCGTTTCATATAAAGAGAGGTTTATGCGAGAAGATATTCAGATGTAACGTATTTATGATGTGAAGAACACTAAAAATAGAATGATGCATATCCAGGAGTTCTGACACATTTTATTTACCCTCCTTCGTGATTGGAAACTACCAAGAGTGACTCCTGTGCTTCTCACTGAAGCATCCTAGCTGACACGAGGCGACAACGCTACTACCGTAATTAATATCAGTTTCTGCCCCATTCCCTTTATATTTCAGCAGAAATATGAGGCCAAAAGGTAATGTTGAGCTGCCCCATACAGTTGCATCCAGGGGTAGCCATCCGTCTCTGCACTTTTATCACTACGCCCTCGCTGATCATGGAATTTGTTTCTCGTTTACAGTCGCCCTTTTATGGTTAATGGGGGGATGTGCTGCCAAGGGCTTGGCTGGATTCGCGCAAGCATGTTGCTAGCTTTTGGGTGGATTTTCCGAACCCGTTGTTAAGACCTTGTGATGAGCTGTTATTCTCAACGCGTAAATGACCTTAACGGGGGACCCTACTAACGAGAGTACCTTTATACCTTTTTAAGAAATCTTCAGTCAATGGACGAAAGTCCATGGCGACCCCGTGTTTTTGTGGTGTACGAAACGACCATTTTCCTTGTGTGTAATACGGAATTTTCAGATGAGTAGAGCGAGACGAATTAGCTAATTATAAGATCCATAATAAACACGGTCCTCCGGTTGCATGGTTGTTTTGGGCTTTTTTGGAGGATGGACTATGCAGGTCACAATGCGCCAGTGCATATGGTATATTCAGTGTGATGTTCTTGACAAAAAGAGCCGCAGTAAGGACTTCTTTCATATCGATTACAGAACTGTAATCGATATGAAAGAAGTTGTTGTTGGTAGGTTCATATTTCCGCATCTTAAGATTTTCTTGAAGTTCGTTAAGCAAATAGAGCATTTTCCAGATGAAATTTTATTATTATTATTATTATTATTAATCACACAAAACAGGGAAACCCGAAATTAAACAAGTATTAACTTAATAGATCAAGATATGTCATTAAGATAAGTAAATACTTAAAAATAATAATGAATGCGAATAAACATTAAAACAGTAGCAAGCGACTAAAGTTCACAATTCTCAAAGAAATGCATAAAAGTGGAAAATTATAAAAGTAATGCTTATTTTATTTAATAATAAATAAACAAAAGTAGTCTTGACAACATACATCACAACTTACACCACTGTTGTTCCTATTTTAATGAAATTTGGAATGGCTGAAAAAATCTTTTTAAAAGGCACGTCTATTAAATTTCGTGAAAATCCGTCCACTGGCAGTGGAATTGCTACTTGCGGACAGACAGAGATGATGGTGGTGAAGACAATACGCACGTTATGCATATAAGCTAACACGCCTTAAAAAAACGCTCCAAATAAACCATCAGCAACTGAACGATTGTTAATGTATAAAATATCCTTAAAAAATAAAGGTATATAAATTAAAATGTAAAAAATTATAAATATATTTTAAATATTTTAAAAATATATAAGAATAAGCGCTTTAATATGATATAATATGGTTGATTTCGAAGCTTTCTTATTTACGTATAAAAATGTTAAGTGTGAGGTATTTATGTTAGTATTACTTAGTGTGTTGTAGGACAATAAGTAATATTAGAAAAATAACTCGCTTAGTTTAATATTCGCTTTCTCTGTGCAATTTTATAGTTTATTTGTATTAAATGAATCGATCAGAATCTACAATGGCAAAAAGGACTCTCTTCCTCCTCAGCTTCCCCGCAAGATACATCGGGAAATGGCAAAGATTGATAGAAGCAACTGATACCACGATATTCTGAGAGCAGAGTGACGTAGTTGGACACAAATGATGTTTCCGTACATACAAGCATTATTGCAGTGTGCTGACATCAATCCAAACTGTATGTACGACTGCCATCTTTAATACCGCTAGTAAGATTACGAAAGTATCCTTAACGGTCAGCACTTATCCTGCTGGAATGAATCACCCCTTGCAGTCTAACAGAACGGCAACGTTATCTCCCCCAACGACGAGACAACATACGGGTTACTTCCACGGGAAGAAGCAGCTATCCATTTGATTACCTGCCAGCCATTTACGAAAAGGCAAAGCTTGCCCGCTGAAAATGTCACAGTTCATCGTGTTCCGTGTCCGAGAGACCGACACCAGATATCCAGTTTCTTCGGCCCAGGTTTTCTGACACACCTTAATTGCTTCGAACATGTTTTCACCATTCGCTCTTCGACCCGCGATTTGTTATTTTGCTCTTTCGTAGTCTTGGAGAAAACGGGCAACGGCGGCATCCGTTACGATGTGGGGACCCCCCCCACCACCCAACTGCTGCCCGTGTTTGTTGTTTGTAGTGTGTCTTTCGCTCGTTTCCTCTTCTCGCGTTGTTGGTTTCCTTTTATCCCCCTCCCCCAATACATTGCGACAGGTTTTCAATCCTGTCGTTGTCATAGCAACGGATCCGACGGTCCCGATTATGCCATCGATCCCTCGTAGACAAGTTGCGAGATCTGCCTCCTAGAAGTAGCGTTTCTAATAGGGACCTGATAGGTTGGATTGGTTCCGGAGATTCCCAAGATAAGACATTTATCCGCGAAGGAATGGAAAGGATGCTAAAGTAAATTTGCATCAACAAATAAAATTAAAGGTTTTTTTTTTTTTTTTTTTTTTGGGAGGTGGGGAAGTGGAGAGGGTGGAATTACAGCACACTGTTTGGCAATAAATGAGTCGGGACAGCATTTCTTTTCTTGCCCTGACGACACAAAAAATAAATACACGCAATCACTTTACAAGCCCGCTCCATGTGGAAAACGTTCATTAAGCAAATGAAGCCCTAAAATTGGCCAGTTGCCAGACTTGAGACCTACTTAGTCGTTGTAATGGGGGACCGAGCGATGTGCCTCATTACTACCTCAATTAGGAACTGCGCACAAGATATGGCTTCACGGTAGATACGTGTGCGGGGGTACACACTTCCGTTACATTCGAGAGGCCGTGTTTCCGCTTTAAAATAGTTCCGAATGGTATTGTTTTCTCCCGACAGGTTAAGAGATCCGATTAGAGTAAAATGTCGAGGTTGACTTTTCTGAGTTTCGTTATTCGTGTGTAAATCGAACTCCACCCGGCCACCAATCAGGACGTCGACAGAACAAATCCTGGAATGAAAATGAAGTCAACGAACTCGTCCAGTACGCAGATACAGCAGAAGAGCACCTGTTTGTTTGCATCATTCTGACAATTCCAAAAAGCCGTGTAACTCGTACATTAGTTTATTTTGTATTGCGCAATATTTATGCGTGTGTATTTTTTATTTTATTTTGACTTTTATCTTTGCTGTGAGGATTATTTCACGCGGAGAATATCAAGCAGAATAATGAGCGTACGTGTGTGATAACGAAGTGACCTGTGTATTTTGGATTTATTTTTTTCTCTCTTTCTTTTATTACTTTTTTTTTTTTCCCAAAGAGAGACTAACACGCTAGTTTACGATAATTCTATCTTGGGCAAGGCAATGTGCTCTGTAGCGGAGTATTTCTTAGATTGCGAAAGATCGTAGTCTTTTGTTACGCTTCGTTTCTAATTGCTTGACCATCGACTTCAGTTACTAAACTGTTTCCTCGAGTGGTCTCGTAATTACCTGTCGTAAAAGCCTCTGTTCGCAAGAGCTGCAGACCTTCGTGATGCTTGTAAGCTGTACCGAAGCGCCAAAGAAAGAAAAGAGGTTTTTATACAAACCCTTAAATGCCGAAGATGACAGTCAGTAATGGTATTACCACGCTGTTCTCTGCATCAGGGATCTTTGTGGGATGGGGAAGATGCGGTTGTTTATCCAAAAAAGGCATTGAAGTTAAGTTAGAAAAGTCTATTTTTAACGGTATATATTTGTTTGTTAACGCATGCAGAAATGGTGGCTGGGAAATTATCCATTCTTATATAAAAGCTGCCATTTTTTGGGCATGGTGCGTTCGAATTTTACTATCTTTCCAACTGTCCTTTTTTTTCCTTTTCTCTATTCAGTTCCAAAGGCCTCTTTGAAGAGCGATTTAGGGACGATCTCTGGATGGTTGAAGAAACGGATGCTGTTTTTCAAATCGGGATTTACTGGGGCACAACAACGCAATTACTGTAATCAGTAAACTTTTTATATTTTTTTAATTATATCACTTTTTTCCCCAGAACAATATGCTGTTTACCATATTTATGTGCACCAGGGTCCTACACTACCTAAATCCTGCATTCTTTTTTCTTTTTTCAGTGGCTCTTCTTTTTAGTTCGTCGTTTGTCATCGTCAGCGATTCCTATAACTAGTAGCTCGTTCTGCTGAACATTGTCCGTTTGTCGGTGGACTAATTACGAGGGACGTTCAATAAATATCAACCCTCACCATAAATATTCGAGTTAGAATTTGATATTATGTATATACTGTATATACAAAAAGGTATGGCAATAAAGTTCCCGAACTGGTGTAATAAAAAGAACACAAAGTGAAGGAGCTCAAAAATGGTTTTGTTTTTATTCAAAGTAATCATCACCTGATTGAATGCACTTATTACACCGTTCTAAAAGTTCCTGAAAAGAGTTAGCGAAGGCGCCCAAAGAGATGATGTTTAGTTCGGTGGTTACGTGTTTCTTTGTCTTCAACGTTCTGAAATCTTTTTCCTTTGAGAGTACTTTACACTTCGGGAAAGAGGAAGAAGTCCGCTTGTGCTAGATCGGGAGAGTAAGGTTCATCTGTAAAATGCCATGTTTCGCCAGAAATGTCTTTACAGTAAGTGCGGAATATGGCTTACAATACCGGGATCTCGAATACAGGGATCCCGGTCATTTTTGTCCGGTATTGATACAAAAAATACCGGTTTTTGTACTAATTTAAAAAAAAAAAATTGTTTATAATTTAATCGCATAAAGGTTATAAAATCACCTTTATATGATTATGACGTCGTTATCTCTACTAGCAAATGTTCGATAAACCATCGATCGGACACCATGCAACATTGTCTACAACTCTCGGACAAATTCATGCCTGACCGTATCGTAACACCCAAGTCTCGTTCCTCCACAACTAACTTTAGTTCAACTCCACCAAGTGTATAAGTTATTTTGGGGTTGCTGTTCCCCAGATGTAAGACCTTGCATTTTACTGAATTAAAGCATAGCTGCCACTTTTCTGACCATCCCATCTAGGTCACTCTGAAGAAGCTCTGCTTGGCGGCGATCATTAACTACTCTACTGATCTTTACATCACCTGCAAGTTTAGACCTCACGCCCTCTATCCCTTCATAGTTGTCATTTAAGATAATCAAAAATAACAGTGGTCCCAATACTGATCCTTGGGGAACTCCACTTCTTACATTAACCCAATCTGAGGAATAACCATTTATCACAACCCTCTGCCTCCTGCCCTGCAGCCATTCAGCTATCCATTTAAGGATTTTCCTTATGATTCCAGTCTGCTCCAACTTATAAAGTAACCACTCGTGTGGGACTGAGTCAAATGCTTTGCTGAAATACAAATAAACAATGTCGAAATTATTCCCAAAGTCCAGTTCTTGAGTGACTCTGTCAAAATAGCTAACCAGATTAATTAAACATGATTTTCCCTTTACAAAACCATGCTGTGTATGTTACGGAATTCCATTTCCATCTAAATGATCTTGAATTCCACCCTGATCATTTTTTATTTTATTTTTATTTTATTTTATTAATAACAAGATACACAACAGGTAACCATTAACAGTGTATCTGAGATCAGATCAATAAACATAATAACAATAATATGAAATCCAACAGGACGATAAACATTGATATAGATTCAAACAATAAAAGCATATGTACAAAAGAGGATTGTATTAAGTTAAGTTACCGGTAAAACAAGTAATAATTAATCCGTTAGAGATTAGAAAAATAATATAACCAATAAAAAGCTACAATAATTAGATGTGAGCTAGTCACTTTGCAGTTTAAGTGAAGAGGCAAACTTGTGGATGGAGTTCATCAGTGATTGGGAGTTGTCAAAGAAGTCAATGAGAGAGTCATTTGCTGATTTGCTGATTCTGTTCAGTGGACTGAACTTCATTAAGTCCGTGTTGGCAGAGTCAAGGCGAAACGGTGTAAGGTTCCTGACTTGTCTACAAGGAGCATTGAAGTTTATTTTACTCAGGATATCAGATGCTTCGTAAATTCCAGTGATTACTTTGGCTAGAAGGGCGATGTCAGCAGTAACTCTTCTAGTGCACAGAGGCCTCAGATGAAAGTAATCACACAGCGATTCATAATACACTGAGTGATAGAATAGAGGATTGCGGTACGTAAGGTAACGGACAAAGTTTTTTTGGACTGCTTCAATTTTGTTAGTTAAAGTCTTTGTGTGAGGATTCCAGATGGGTGAACTGAATTCTAGGATTGGAAGAACAATAGTTTTATAGAGGATAACCGCATATCTGTAGCTTTTGAACTTGTATGTGTTCCGTTTGATGAATCCCAGTGTTTTGAATGCTTTGCTGGTGATTTTAAGGACATGGGCATCGAATTTAGCACT
This sequence comes from Mastigoproctus giganteus, assembly GCF_048544385.1. Classification (NCBI taxonomy): domain Eukaryota; kingdom Metazoa; phylum Arthropoda; class Arachnida; order Uropygi; family Thelyphonidae; genus Mastigoproctus; species Mastigoproctus giganteus. Next base: position 77,809,258 of record NC_143582.1, read on the forward strand.
GCTGGAAAAGAGAATCCCTAAGTCGTTAACTTGGTCACACCTTTCGATGATCACAGAGTTAATACTATACTCCGTATTCATTAGTTGTGGAGATCTGCAAGATGAGAAAGAGATTACTTTGCACTTCGAGGGGTTAGCAGACAAGCCATTCAGAGATAGCCACAGAGAGAATTTATTGAGAGCACATTGAAGCTGTTGAGAATCGGTAGTCTCCTTCACTGCTGAGTAGATCTTAAGATCATCTGCATAGAGAGCAACTTGAACATTGGAGGTGTACATGAAAGAAGGAAGATCATTTACGAAAACAATGAAGAGAAGAGGACCTAAGGGAGAGCCTTGTGGTACTCCGCTTAGTGGTATAAAACAGTCTGAGTTCACTTGATCGATGATAACGCTCAAGGAACGATGCGTAATATAGCTGCGTAGCCATGAGAGCAAAGGGTCACGGATACCATATAGCTTAAGTTTTTCCAGAAGTTGTTCGTGCGGGACTTTATCAAATGCCTTGGATATGTCTGTGTAGAGTGCATCAACTTGTAGGTGGTTATCAAGAGCTTCCGAGGTGTATTGCCAGAAAGGAAGTAAATTTGTGACTACTGACTTGCCACTGCAGAAACCATGTTGATTCTGATCAATAAAAGGCTTGAAGAATTCGAAGAGATGTTTGTGCACTGCTGTGTCGAAGAGTTTGGCCAGGCTGTTTTGCAAGGTTATGGGTCTGTAATCGCATACGTCATTTTTATCACCTTTTTTGAAAATAGGAACTATATTGACCTGCTTAAAGTGCTTAGGATACTTCCCCAGCCTGAGAGACAGGTTGAAGATCCGCAGTATGAGGGGTTTCAATGTAGTGACAGTCCTTTTCCAAAATAAGCCTGGAATGTCATCTGGGCCTCTGGTATAGTCATTTCTCATGCTTTTTAATGCCGAATTTAAATCTTCATCAGTGATAAAGAGATTAATGAGGATATCATCTTTAACAGGTGTGAAGTCAGGAAATGAGGCAGGTCTCAATGTATCATTTGTTTGAATTCTGGAAAAGTGTTTGGCAAACTCTTGAGCAATACTGAATTCGTCAGATAAGAGAATTCCATCTGCGTTTCGGAGTTGTAACTTTCTACTGGTTATGTTCTTATGCTTCATGAAATTCCAGAATGGTTTGATATCTCTGTGAGTAAGCAGACTATCCTGAACTGACTCTGTATACATGTTGTAGGAGTTTAATATGAGAGTTTTCACTTCTTTGCGGAGTTGGTTGAATATTTCATAGTATTGACTGTCACCTGTTTGCTTATACTTGTTTCTGTAGAATTCTTTGGATTTAATTTTACGTATTAGTTCACTGTTATACCAGTGCGGGTAGGTAGAGCGTGCGGTAAGATGGGATTGAGGAACAATGTCAGATATAACTGAATGGACACAGTTAATCAGGTTGTTGGTGAGCACATCGATGTCATCCATAGCGTCAGCGAGCTGCTTGTCTACATTTCTTAGAGCTAGGTTGAGCAGAGGCCAGTCAGCCTTTCTGAAATTGAATCGAGGAGTACGGGGGCTGCATTTGAAGTTATGAGAAGTCACTGTGATGTCAAAAGTAATTGGTGAATGATCCGAGTGAAATATGGGGTTGTCGGTGTGAACATCTATATGAGTAGAGGAAAATATTAGATCGAGGTAGGCATTTTCTCTGGTTGGAAAGTTGCAAATTTGTTCCAGACCATAGCTGTGAAGCATATTAAAGAGAGCCCTAGTCTGCAGTGATGGAGAAGAAGATCCTAAATTGGCCATTTGACAGTTAAAGTCACCCAAAACCATTGCTATGTCGGCAGATTGAATTAGTGGGAAGATTGATTCCAGCGAGCTTTCTAAGTACTGGAGGTCTATATTAGTTAAAGGAGGTGGAAAATAAAGCAATACTATTAAAACTTTTAACTTGCCAAGATGAAGAAGGCAGTATACTGATTCAATATTTGTGAAATTTGATGCAGTTTCACAGAGTATATGGTTAGAGTGTATAATAGCTACTCCGCCTCCACGAGATCCTCTGTCCTTTCTATGGATTGTATATTGTCCATCTATAATCTCCTGATCATCAATATCAATGGAGAGCCAGGTTTCAGTGAGCAGGTAAATGTCGTAAATATGTGAGCCTTGGATTGCTCTGAAGTGGTTTAGGTTGCTAATTATACTCCTGCAATTCTGAAGGTAAACACTGAACAGTAGGGATCTGGGGATTCTATGACGAGAGGAGAACGTAGTATGTGTAGATAGCAGGGTATCTGATTGCTATGCCGGTGGAGAGGAGATTTTGGACTCCCTTGATGGTCTGTCCGTGAAGCGTTTTACTAGAGCCCCTGATAAAAGGGATCTTAGATTCAGCACTTTTTCTGTTTGTGATGGAAGGCATGTTATTATAAAAGATGAGTAGGCGGGACATCGTGTCTTCAGAGAACGGACATCTACTCCGAAACCATATTCTTCTTTAATTAGGTTGATAAGATCTTCAGATTTAGTGGCGGGTCCAAGTCTAGAAAGAAAAATTCGGTCTTTTGTGGGAATAATTGTGATATTATACTTGTGTTTGAGTAACTGAGATTTTTCTGCAGTAGTTACATTCTGTGTTTGATGAGTTATGGCTGGAAGCTTGGAGAAAGTATCTTGAGATATAGATGCTTTAATATTTTCTGACGGTTTGTTCTGTTTTGATCTTTGGTGTGATATTTGAGACTGGCAATTAGAAACAGGTTTACTCGCTGTGGCGGCAGATCTACAGACAGGTTTGCAGACCTCATTAGATGTGGCAGCAGTTATTTTTGCATATGTTGCCTTAACTGATGTTGAAGAGGATTGCGCTTGGTGACTCTGAGCTTGTGAAATAGAGGTACAGACAGAACTGTTCCGCAGAGGAGAGTAGGTGGGAGGAGTGGTTCTATTTACACCAGAAGAATCATCTAACAGAGTCTGTTTGGCAATAAATTGCTCAGTTGAATGACTTGAGTCATGAATGTTAGCAGGCTTGAGCAAATTAATATTTGCAGCAGTAGAAGTATTGAGGCCGGTGGAAGGTGAAGATCTGGTCTCAATACTGAGGGCATCGTCAGTTAATGAAGAATTCGTATTCACTTTGAGCCCATTGGTTTCGAGAGTAGGTTCAGAATTCTTCCTAGCTTCCCTTAAGTGGCAAGACATAATTGAAGTGAGATTTTTAATTTGGGCGTTAATGTCAGAAATTTCAGCCTGTTGATTAGTTAATATTGTTTTTATACCACAGATCTCCATGGATAGCTCGCTGTTTCCTTCATTGAGTGTATTAGAATCCAGGAGAATTTCAGAGTTTGCAGTATGAGGTGCGCTGATTAGATGAGTTTGAATGAGGATTTTCTGCATAGTGTTAAAGAGTAGTTCCTGGAATTCAGTTGATTGCAGAATACCAAAGGTTGGATTCAGAGTTTCCGTAGAGAAGGAGTTAGCGCTGAGATCTTCTGACAGCACAGATATATGTGTTTGAGTTGATGCATCTGAGATTTGATGCGACCCCAAAGACAACAAAGAAGGATTAGAGGCTTCATCCATGTACGACTCAGAGTCGGTATTTCTAGTTATTGGCATGATATTTGTCTCAAATGTACTAGAGTACGGCATTTCAACTTTGTTAGCGGAAGAGGAGGAAAGTGACTCAGGTTCCGTGCTGTTTGGCGTTGCAACAGTTATAGGGCTTTTCTGAGAATTTCTGAGTCGACATCTATCACAACAGAATGATTTCCGCCGACTTTTATTTAATTTTTTCAAGTCAGAATGGGTACAGTCATTGCATATTAATTGTTTGCACTCAATACATTGGACAATGGGGTCAGAGCTGGTCCCACAGATGGTGCAGACGCTAGAATTTTGACAGGAGGTAGTATTTGTCATATTGAATTCAGTTGCTGTAGTGTTACTAGATAATTTAATATCACCACAGTTGTGGTTTAGCAAGCAATTGGCACTGTGACCTGCCGGTCGCCTTAATTGCCCTGAAGTGAAATCCACAGGGAGCAGGGGTCTAAGTAGGGAGGGAAGAACAGAGCGGCTAGGCAATACTCTAATGCCTGGTCAAGGTCAAGTGTCTGTTGGACACATGTATAAGTTGAACTACAAGATAATGGCTGAAAGCGCTTGTATGGAGTAGCAGAATGAACATGCAGAAATTCATTTAATACTTATCTGTTGTCCGTTCAAATAATACAGTACTTGCACCTGGTAATCCAAGGGCCTATCCTTATGTGGTGGCACTAATAGGAACTTAATACTTTAAATAAAAAACACACAAAACAAGAAAAGTTTACGGAGCATATCATACAGACAGCCGGACACAATCATCCCCCTAGCGGAATTGCCTCCATGATTTTCCCTACTACTGAAGTTAGACTCGCCGGTTGGTAATTTCTCGTTACACTCCCAGAACCTCCTTTATGTTCCAATCCAACGGAATCTCTCCTGAGTCCATTGATGCTCTCATAACTAGCCTTATGGTTTAATACACTCACTTACTGCCTCCTTTAAGATTATAGGGTATATGCCATCAACCACAGGAGCCTTACTCGCCTGTAGGCGCGAAAGTTCTCATTAAATAATCATAAATTACATTTTTTTCAACTTCACTTCCATAATATCTCATTGACACATGGTTTTTTTAATGTAAATATCGATGCAAAGTAACTATTGAGTTCATCTGCAAATTCAGCTATAGTATCTAATACTATCCCACGTCCATTAGGATCCAATCTGATTTGTCCTTCTTTTCTTTGCATTTATATATGTGAAGAATTCCTTAACTGCACTCTTTATTCCTTATCCCCACTCTTTGCTCTCTCCCAGACTCAGTAAAGATACTATACTGAAAATTATACTTCGAAACGTCTTTCTCCTTCAAAAAATTATGAACATAATTCAACCGTGGAAGACCAACGTGGAACAGAACATCAATGTTCCGGAAATTCTTTCCAAAATAAGAAATTGCCTGATTACAATGAGATTTAGATTTTAAAAGATGAACTTGAGTCGGAAATTAATGAAATACTTTTAACTATTTTTGCTAAAAAAGTTCAAAACCTAGAAAATATGGACTGAGATCGTCTACGATTATTCAGTACCAGAATAGAATCCGAAAGGGCGTTTTCTGCCGCTAATCAAATACTGTATGTACCAAAATTAGATCCATTTTACACGATCATACAATTGATTGCTTATGTTTCTTAAGAGCTCACTTTATTCAGACAGGTAGTGTGGATGCTTAAACATAACTAAACTTTGCAGTAACAATATGTATTTTTTTGTTTTTAGAATAACTATATTTTAATGGTTTTTTTCAGAATATTTATTATTGCAATAAATGTTTATTTATTTGATTTTTATTTTTTATTTTTTTATTTTATTAACAACAAGATACACAACAGGTAACTGAGAGCAGAACAGTGAACACAATTGATAACAATAATATGAAATTCAACTGGAAGATAAGCATTGATATAGATTTAAGAATTAAAATCATATGTACAAAAGAAGATTCCATTAAGTTAAGTTACCGGTAAAATAAATAATAAATTCATTCCTTAGAGAATAGAAAATTAATTTTAAAAAATAATAATAATAAACTGCAATAATTAGATGAGAGCTAGTCGTTTTGCATTTGAATAGAGGAGGCAAACTTGTGGATGGAGTTCATCAGTGATTGGGAGTTTTCAAATAAGTCAATGAGAGAGCCATTTGCTGATTTGCTGATTCTGTTCAGTGGACTGAACTTCATAAAGTCCGTGGTGGCAGAGTCAAGGCGAAACAGTGTAAGGTTCCTAACTTGTCTACAAAGAGCATTGTAGTTGATTTTAAAAGATATCTGATGCTGCTTCATGAGTTCCAGTGATTACTTTGGCTAGAAGGGTGATGTCAGCAATAACTCTTCTAGTGCACAGAGGCCTCAGATGAAAGTAATCGCATAGCGGTTCATAGTACACTGAGTGATAAAATAGAGGATTACGGAACGTAAGGTAACGGACAAAATTTTTTTGGACTGCTTCAATTTTGTTAATTAAAGTTTTCGTGTGAGGATTCCAGATGGGTGAGCTGAATTCAAGGATTGGGAAATTTAAAACATGAATAATTCAAGTAATTACATACTTGTTTTTTTTCCTTACTTTATTGCACCTAATTGTCATCAAAATTTATTGAGAAAAACGTTTGTTTTTGGAATACCGGTATTAATGCCGGTATCCCGGTTTCATAAATTAAAAATACCGAAATACCAGTATTAAGATTTTGACCGGTATTGTGGAATGGACGAGGGCATTGCCCTGCAACAAGAACCAGCTGCCTTTCGAAATTGCGTGCTAACTCGAAAAATGCGCTTCAATAGGCTTTGATGCGCCTGTACTTAGAACGCAGCACACTGGCTCTCTCCCCTTCTGGTAAAAATTCTTTGTAAATCACACCCTGTTTGTCGAAAAACATGATCAGTATAGTCTTGATCCTGGACTTCCCTAAACGAAAATTTTTGGGCCTTGATGATGATTTTGAAGTCCACTTTATGCTGTGGCGCTTCGTCTCTGGGTCGTAGTGAAACACTCAGCACTAATCTCCAGTGGCGATACAGTCGAGGAGGTAATTAGACCTGTCTTGACAAGTCTGGATGAAGTCTTCGTATGATGACACTCTTCGTTCCTTCTGCTCATCCGTGAGGCTGTGCGGCACAAATTTTGCGCAGAGCTTCCTTTTTCCTAAATCTCCATGTAGAATTTGACGAATCATCTTATTCATATCCAGTTCATCGGCAATCATTCTGAGGGTCAAACAATGATCTCTTGCCACAATTTCCCGAACTTCTGCAACTCTGTCCATATTTCGAGAACCTTACTTACTTCTGTCTTTGGAACGCTTATACCATTCGAACACTGGTACGACTTAACATTTCATCACTATAAACAGTTTTGAACATTTTGTACGTTTCTGTTGCAGATTTTCCTAATTTATAGCAAAATTTGATATAATTTCGTTGCTCCATTGTAAAATCGTGACGTGAGCGTTAACGCTACTAACGAACCGGGTTGTTATTTGCAACCTGTCAGTTTACTGAACAATCTCTGTACCACCGTCTGTTGGAGGAAGTTTGAACTACAATTTATCACTTCCGTTTATTTTTAATCTCATCGAACATGACTGCAGCAGTAGTAGTTCAGGAACTTTATTGCTACTTCTCGAATATATACTACTAGTCTCATAAGTTGATATATATTTATTTGTTTTTCTAGTTCCATCGGTTACACTCCCTTCTCCAGCATACCGCCTCTCGCCATGAATACAGCGAGAGATGGTTGAGGTCCGATCTTTATGAAATTTCTTCTTTTGCATAGCAAAGAAGCGAAACAAATCCAGAGCAGATGAAATCTGCATGTGGGGAGGAGTGAAAAATTGGAAAATACAGTTCAGATGTGGGCGAAGCAGTGTGCACGATCCTCCAAGAGAAGTAAGACCCATCTCAGCCACAGACCCTGCCGTTATAGCTAAAGTGGTTCCAGCCAGTCCTTGAAGGCAGAAGTGTAACTATAAATTTCATAGCAAGTGAAGTGAACAGTAGTCATGGGTCTGCACCACAATGCATCTAAGCTGACAAGCCGACGGGTTTCGGAATCGTTAACACCTCCTCAAAAGCCCCAAAGGAAAGAGTGTTCCACACAATTGTTGGAGCTTAGAGAGCGTGTCGAGGATTTTTTGACCGAATTGTGGCGATGGATGAATGTTGGGCACGTCACTATGACCCAAAAACAAAACAGATGAGCAAACAATGGAAACGTTTTTCTTCACCAAACTCCCCCCCTCCAAAAAAAAAAAAAAAAAAAGCCAAGGAAGGTATCATCCTTATAGATTACCTCCCAAAAAGCAACACCATCGCTGGGGAGCACAACAGAAACCTCCTGGGAAAGTTGAAGAGATGCGAGAAGCTATCCAAAGGTGTCCGCCTCCTAGCCGACAATGTTCCTGCTCACCAGGCTGCTCTGCAATCACGTGTGACTTTGAAAATCTGCAGCACTCCGGACCTTTTACCTAAAATCAAGAAACCATTACGGGAACGCAGATTTCAGACTGATGAGGCAGTAATCAATAAAGTGGAAGCCTCCTGGTTTTCTGCTCAAAGTGAGATGTTCTATTCAAGAGGCCTGAAAGAGATTATTCACAGATGTGAAAAATGTGTAGCTCTAGATAGAAAAGGATCAAACTGCCAGCCAATTATGAAATCCCTAACTGAAATATTTCTAGGTAAATACTTATTGACTGCCTCACGCACTTCACCTTTCCGTCTTTCATTTCCAGATGATGCGTGACGATTGCGAAGGGGCAAATGAGTGTGGCTCTGAAACCAGTACAGTTTGCGAGAAGGAAAAATTAAGGGAACGCCGCCTGTGACAGGCTAGCTCAGCCCCGAGTGAAAAAGCCGGTGAAAATTCCTCCCATATATGAAAGAATCAAATCCAAACCTTTCCAACGGGTAGCAGATAAATTGAACTGTGACAGTGAAATATTCAGGAAATTAATAGTTTGCTCGTTCCAGAATATTCAATGATTTCTACGAAAGCAAAGGGAAGAAGTCTATCTTTCGCAGCCAACTGAGGTAATCAGTAACAGGAAGTGATGTACCGGAAAGGAGGTGTGTGTGTGCGGCCGGAAAAACTGAGGAAAAGAGGTGCTTTCAGAAAGAATGTAGCTGCAATATTCACCACGTTACATCATCAATAAATACATTCAAAAGTTGTGTTAAGTGACGCGAAAATATTATTTGTTGGGTTATAATTTTACGATTTCCTTTCTAGAAAGATTTAATTTCCGTGTATTAATTTCTATATGCGGACACCTGAAGGATTGAAAAACCGAATTCATTTGCTGAAACTGTCTTCTCGCTTTGATGGCAGTTGTCCAATAAACAGAAATGGAACTGTCACCGTGTCTTTTAAAAACTCGATCAAAGTTCAGATCCGCAACTTCTCTCATTTGAATATAACGTCCAGTGAATGTAAGTTGATTTATCTTAAGCGGGATCTATTATCGCACGAATGGTTAGAGAAGGCCGCAGGTGTGTTTATACGTGTTCAATTGTAACTTGTGGCCGCTTGCCTTTCTGCGATCGCTTCAAACATTTGTCGTCGTTTGGTTCTCGATTTGCTCGCCCTCTGTACAGGTGCTGCTCAACCATCTCTGTATCACTTACATCGGTGGAATAAGAGCGGAGAGAGGGACATAAGTGAAATTTAACCCAATGGAAGAACTAATGAAGGCCGCGGCAATTGAAGAAAAACACTGAGGTTTGGTTAACAGAAAGACGATACATTCTGTGATAACAGCGTTTCTTTCCTTCTTTTATAAGCAATGCGATCTGCTGCCCGAATGAGATATTTGTGGAGATTGGTTTGTCTCTTTCTATCAATCAATAGGAAACAGCGCAACTCAATAATAGCGTCGAATCCCCTTTGTCACTGTTGACGTGGTTCTAAGCGCCAAACTGGCTGGTATCGTGTATTTCCAAGTGGCTGCACCGATCGTGCAGGTCTACACGCAGTGTTTGACAGATACCATTTGTCTTCCGGACTTTTGGCGGGATCGCGACGTTGAGAGAGCATGCGGGGTAATCAGAGATAGTTTTGACGGGGGCCAGCAACAAATTTCTGACGTTTATTCTCGTAATTCTTGTTTCGGATTCCAGTGTAAATGGATTGGTAATCCACTTTCACCTTCCCCCCGCTCCTTCTCCTCCTTTCCTTTTAGTACGTGCTTCGCGTCATCCCACCACCTTAACGCTAGAGTGCGAAAAAGTCTTTCTGGGGTTGTCGGCGGTGCGGGGGGGAGGGACGTTCATATTGCATCAGTCATCTTCAACTGCGTTCGACAGTGCGGCCACAAATGACCCGAGAAACATTAAACTGCGAACTGGGTTACTGATGGCTACTGCAGGTCATTTGTTGGAACGTTCTGTGCCCCTGCACTCTTAGAAACACGCGATAGCTTTTGATCGTGAAAAAAGAAGCGATGCAGTAGAGCACTGCGTATTGGATGCATCAGCAGCTGTTTGCTGATTTATTTATTTATTATTTTTTTATTTTTTCTCAGGCTGGAATGGAATGAAGACAGACTTGTATGAAACCTGTTAGTTCCATTTATTTACTCGCTTTTTATGTGCAGGCGAGAAGGAAAAAAATAACTTTTCTTTTTATTTGCGCAATCTACAACCAACCTGGCGGCCCCAACCACGTTACTTTGCCTTCCAGCACTAAATTAAGTAATCACACTGTGGGGAACTACTCGGCTAAAACGACATCCCCCACTGAAATATTTATTATAATTATGTTTTCCATGAGCTTAAGTAACTTAATGCTTTCTTCTAACACGGTCAATCTCTACCAGGAATTTGCTGTTTTTTTTTTTTTTTTTTTTTCTGCAGTCCTAAGCAGAATTGCGTAGATGGCGCTCTGATCTTTATCTTTCACGTATACGTACTTTCCTAAAGATGATTACTGTTTTCTATTAATTAGCGGCAAAGTTAGTATTGCACCTTTTTTATTTATTCAAATTATACTATCTAGATCCGCGCTAGTCCCTGGTCGCAGCTATTGGAACTGTTTTCATCCCTGATTAAGAACAAATTTCACCTTTGAATAAAAAGTCGATGAGCGAACTTGCATTTTTGCAGTTTGTCAGTTTATCAGCAGGTTGCAGCAGCCCAACAAAAACCGTTATTAGCGACATCGAAAATAAGTTATTAATTTATTTAAAAAGCTGGAAGGTCTGAGTAATAAGTTAAACCGTAGTAATTGAACCGTAGGGGGTCCTAAAATGCTCAATTCCCTCCGTTCTTTAATTCTGAACATCCATTCAGAATTAAAGAACGATACGCAGATTGCTGCGGATGTAATTTATTGCCAAGTTGCGATAATTTCTCGCTGAATTTCTAAAAAAATCTCATTTTGGCGTGAGTCCCGAGTCACAGCTACAGGAACTGTTAATCGGTTAGCTGTTATCATATAACAGCTACTAACGAAGTAACGAAATTTCCCGATTTCGTAACCCCCCACACACTGTTTAAAGCTGGTTTTAATTAATAAGAGATATCGCTTCCACTTACTAACATCAGATTTATTTGGATAAGCAATGTTACTTGTAGTTAGCAGTTTCTAAAACTTTATTTTCCAATAGTTGCTTGTTATAAAGAAATTTCATACTCAAAGTAGAAGTAGGTTCTGAACTTATTTATTGTAGATATTTTTTTGCTCATGGCCAACATAAAAGTGAAACAGCAAATAAAACGAAAACGAGAGATCGCTTCCAATTCATGGTCACTTATGTCCAAATAAATATGCACATTTATAGCTGGACTCATCGGAGAGGTAAGAAAGGTTCACTAAGCTATTTTATAACCTGTTTCAATATTTCAAATATTGATTTAATCTTCATTTTTCAATTATCGCAACAACGTATAGTAAATTAAAGGCATAAGGAAAGAGCGAATAAAATAATCAAATTCATTACAATACAGAAACACGTATATCTGTATACGTTGGAACTTATACCAAAGCAAAGTTCGGGATGTAAACTAGAATATGCTACGCCACCATAATTCGGCAGAGTATACAGCATATTGATCCCAAGTTTCTGTCTCCAAACTCTTGAAATTTTTTAAGTTTCTCAGTATCTGTTAATACTAAGAACAATACAAGAAACAGCACCGTATTTAGCAGTCATGCTGTCTTGAGTGACCGTGGTTCAAGATCGCGTGACTGCTAAATACAATGCTATTTCTTGCATTCTCTGCCTTGTGAACTCCTCTTACGTGTTGTCCTGAAGTACAAAAAAAAATCAGTTTTTTTATTGTCATCCATTAATAATCACCAATAACTTTTAATACTATATTTTTATTTATCTTAATAAAGTTTAACTTAAATCAGTTTGTCAGTCGTGAATAGAAAGTACATGTATATAGTACTTACCAATAAGGTTTTCTTTCCCAAAATCCAGTCTTTTTAAACTCTCAGTCTTGATAAAAGAGAAAAGATTCCTGATATTTCTCACACATCTGTTTGTTTTCGTTTGATATCCCTCTTGAACAGCTGTTTTGTTATCGCCTCGTTGAAAGCGAGGCTTTAATTCCTTTTAAGGCCCACGAGGTTCTCCTTTAGGACCTGATCCATTTATACACTTACTATATAAATCGTCGTCCCCAAAAGAACTGGCGCACTGTGGCCATAGTTGCCGATGGGCCTAAGAAATCTCTAAGTATTTTACTTTGAATAGTGCGTAGATGATTTTTGCCACAAGTTTGTTGCCAACTGATGATGTATTTATTAAGTATCTGTTATTTGCTGCTTTTAGGCGCGTTACGCATAATGTGCTTGTTGTCTTCGCCGTGTCTGTTCTCATGTAATAGTTATCCCAGCTAAGGATTTTCATGAAATTTTATATTTGTGCCTTGTAAAAACATTTGTCGACCCTTCTCACATTTCATTAAAATAGGGCAAATGGAAATCTAGCAATTATTACAATTTTTCCATACATATCACATAGGCTATACCATAATATTTTATTGGATATTTGGAATAGTTATTCAATGTCTACTATAATATTACGTTTGTTACCCTGCGCTGCTTGGAGGAATGAATGGACAATGTGGCGAATGCGCAGAAACGAAATGTTCTCGGATCTCGCATAAAAGTCGTTGCTTTTTTGCGATTTTTTTTTATTACTATTTGCTAACGCGCCTGAAATGTAACGCATTAACTTTGTTCATTTCTGCGATCACGGTAGCGCTTAACAACTTCCGTAGTTTATAGGCAGACTTTGCAATTCTACGAACATCTCGGCCAACAGCTACTTGCTGCTTCGTCTGCAGTGACCAATTTCCAGGACCAGTCCTAATAGGAAAAGTATGAAATTTCATAGAATTTTCCATACGAGCTTGATGATATCAATATTTATGCGCATTATTCCTCGCTGTCATTATCGCAGAAGGATGTGAGATTAGCCCGCACCCTTTTAGGTGTCTTGTTTCTCATTGGCTAAGGATATAACCGGAATATATGGACAATTATAGAAGCATGACAGTAGTAAATACTGAAGTATGAAATTAAGAATTCCATCCTAGCAAAAGGAAGGGTGAAAAAGAAAGCAGAAGAGGGACGCCAAAAATCGGGCTTAAGTATCGTTTTTGTAAGGTTCTTAGGCATGGCCGTGCAAAGGTACTTGGGGCCCTGATGCAAAAGCGGTTAAGGGGCCTCGTTTATTTATATTGAGACTGATGGCTCCCTCGATTGGGCCCCCCCCCTTAGATCGGGGACCTTGGTGCAGCGCATCCACTAGCTCCCTCCCTCCCCCATTTGCCCTTTTCTTAGACGCATCAGCGACTTAGAACATATTGTGCCGTTGTGTGTTATGTCTAGTGCATGTTCACGTGGGCCGAGTTGCATACGGGCTGGAAAGCGCCGGAATAACTCACCGGGAGAACCCTACTTCCTCCGCCTGAGGTCGGCTAATTACAGCCTCGGTGGAAGAGGAATTTAGAAATTCTTTCAGTCATCGATGAGAATCGAACCCGGACCTCTCCAAGCGAGTGACAAGTGGCAAAACCAGTTTACTATCAGGGAGGACCTTACGTGTCAAGTTCTATCATAAATTGATATTTATGCGTATGTCCCATACGTATGTTATAATTTGATAACCTCTGTCAACTGTTAAAATTGATGATACAACATTTTTTTAATGAAATAAAGGTTCTGAAATAATGAAATTCCTTCCCCCAGCTTCCACTGGGGGAAGGAATTTTTCCATTTGTTATAGATCATCCAAGGAATTTCTACGAGAATCGCTGCAAATATGACAGGAATGCCTCTGTTCATTGCTGGATTTCTATGGTATTGTGGGACCATTAATTGCTAAAAAAAAATCTACTCCTTCCTTTCGATTCCAAGGTCACGTGGTCCAGGGATCCTATGACCTTGGAATCCTGGAGAAACGCCACCACTGCGCCCTGGTAAATTCCTCCTCGCCTCTGTCCCAGTTTAATTTCAAAGACGAAACCCCCTAATGTGTTTAACCCCCTTCCCCACCCACTCACTCTATATGTACTGATTTTTGTAATATAGCAACCGATGGGAGTGATGGCAGGTGCCGACTGCGGTTTCAAAAAATCACCACTGACGTCGAACATCCCACAACGTAGTAAACTAGGCACCCGACCCCGCACTACGCCACAATGAATCCAAATCCGGTAAAAGCATTCCTGAAAGGTTGCCGACCCTTGTTTCATGTTCTTGGCGATTGAAGTACAATATTTTATTTTAAAGTAGCCAGATATCGTTCTTTCCAAATATTAAGCATTAAAATATCACATTTGTCATATGTGCCTATAAGTTTTGGTTCGATCTACGTAAAGGAATACTGTGTACGCTTGCCGCTTTCTTTACAGTTTACTGCACAATGTAAACTTTTAAAAGAAAGAGCATAAATAATTGAATTAAAAAAAGTAGACAGTGGTTATCGATGCAAATTTTATTGTAGTACACGACTATGCGAGAGCTGGCCATAAACATAAAAAAGAGAGGATGAGAGTCGACTTATACTCCGTAATATACGGTAAACAGATGTCAGGCGAGTAAGAATTCCTTTGAAAAAGACAAAATAATTGAAATCGTCGTACTGTACGTAGGCCTAATCTCGATTCAAAATAAAGAATGTATTTCATTCGCATTATTACCTTAGCGTACTTTTAAAAGTAAAATTATTACGACGAGTGTAGATTCACTGCACGTACCGAGGATTTACGAATACTTTTATATTCGTGAAAGTTCAGAAATACCGAGTAAAATGCGTGAAATCTACATATTACGACATGCTTCTCCATCTACAGAAAATGTTTCAGCTTATACATCAGAAAGCTTGTTTGTTGCCCGCGTTTTCCATATTGACAGTAGAAATCCTCGGGTGAGGGAGTGTTGCAATCGCACGAGCAATCCATTTTTACGATGCCTCGTTTCCAACTGCCCGTCGATGACTAAGACCTAATCAAATGAACTGATATATTTGGCCGATTACGAGATCGCTAATAAAATGCGCGCGTTTCTCCACCCTCTGTTTCCTTTTCCTCATCTCTGGCAGGAGCATCAAGCGCACGTTTATAGAGGCGTAGGAGGACGAGGAGAGAGCGGTCAATGAGTCACACCACAGGCTTCCTTCCTTCCTTTCTTCCGCTATCTTTCCTCCATTTGCCTCACGAGGTCGATAGTTCGATACCTATACGCTCGCTATGAATATTTTATGTGTAGATGGCTCCGATCGATGATTCATGATGTAGCGGGAAAAAACCATCAGACTCCACCCAGGGTGGTACCCGAATTCTGTCTTGATTAAGTCCTGTCTCAAAGCTTTCTTACTTTTCGAACTGTTATTAATATGCTAGCGCTGGACGTGCCCTACATTTGCGCTGATGTTTGCGTCATCAGCAGTGTCTAGAGTGGAGACAGATCATTGGTAAGGGACTACGAGTCTCGCAGACCTTTATCCCTCTTCTTTCGCCTTATGCCCTCCTCTTGTATATTTTCCACGGATCACTACAGCAGCGTGTGTACTGCACGTGGAAACTAATATAAAATGGCGTTTTCAAAAATTTGAAAAAAAAAACTTTCTAGAATAATTCTAAAAATTTTATTTATTTTTTTAAATTATCATTGTATCCTCAAAGGTGGTCGTGGGCTCGATGACCACTGAAATATAATCATCTCCTCAATTATGGGGAAACAGTTACACCATCGTAATAAAAGACAAGCTGGGCTGGAGCTGTTCACTACGTGGTTAAAGTGTCCAGCCTTTGTGAACTGGCAGGAATAATTCTTATTACGATCTATTTATTGCCATATGCGCTATTCCTGGACAACTTTTGGCTAAAGGGTGCTTATTATACCAAGCATTGAAAAACGTTATAGTTTGTCGGTTTGAAAGAGGAATAGTATTTAGCTCTTCTGCTACACCTCTTAGTTATATAATCTTATGTTTAGTGGACTATTCTAGAAAATACAAGGACTGGCAAACTGAGGCTAGGACAACTAATCATTGCAAGAATGTAGTGAAAACCAGAAAGGGATTGTGTGAGATATGAGGTGTGGATTATAGCGAAAGACAGTGATGGTAGAGAGACTCACTCCGGGATAAAACGCCGAGTAGTCCAGGCCCACTTCCTGCGGTTAAATGATTACAGCTATTAAAAGAAAGAAAGAAAAAAACAACTCCCTTTGTCCGTACTTCCAATAAATTTTTAGAGCGTCTCAAAGACTTCTCTCTCTACTCTTTGCAGTTGACTAAGCAGCTTAGTCGGCGCGATGCATCGAATCTAGACGGATATCGAACCTAGACCTCTCCAAAGGAGAGGTCTAGGTTCGATATCCGTCGACGACCGGAGGAATTTCTAAAGTCCTCTTCAATCGAGGCTGTAGTTAGTCAATTTCATGCGGAGGTATAAGGTTCCTTCCCCTTGAGTAATCTGGGTTTTTCATCCCGGACAACATGCAGATAGACCTGTGAACACGCACTACTGCAAAAAAAATCACAACTACAGATATCAGTAATAAGCTTGGGTGTCCCTAAAATAATAATTAGAATTTCCCGCTATTTGCTTGACAGCTTCCTAGATCGCAACTCAATTGAACATCGGTGCGATGTTGTGGATTTGCCATTGAGTCTCAGAAACAATTCTGGGACTCCGGGCAACAATGGTGGAGGGTGTTCAGCGATATCTGCAGACTTGTTTCGTAATTTCGTGATGTCTGTCACAAGATGTTACTTCTATTTATTTTAACGTAACTGAACTTAAATTCTAATATCCTTAACTGTGATTATCTATCTATACATCAAAAAAGTGTTCCTCGTAGTGATATTTATTCTAGCAAATGGGAGAAGAGGGCGAGGCAATTACGTCACTACAAATGCAATTAATTATCGACAACTGCCTTCATAACGTTCGCCAACCTCGTGCACGTGATTCCCTGTCTAACATTTGATGTTCCATTGTAACGTTTTTTGTATATTAATTAATATTGTATATTTGTAAATACTTTGGTTTAGTATTTTGTAAATATTTCAGTTAAATATTTTAGTCCTGCTCCTTCGGATATAACAATATTTCGCATACATTATGGAACCCGAAGCAAAAGGCCTTTTCTTAAGTGACCTATGTAAACGCAGGTAAATATGTACGGTAATTACATTGTGATAATATTGCATGAAGTCCAGTATAGTATTACACGAGCAGGTACTTTGATGAAAGCACCTCCCTTTTCTGATTGTTTTGTGTCGTCGAGAAGGGAGAGCTTAGCTTCGGTAGGTTGTTTATCCTTCCATCCCACTGTTTTAAAATGGGAAAACGAGTTCCAGATTTAAAAACAGTGGCAAATGTGGGCAAAAACACCCTAGGCACATCAACTAGGATGAGCGGGGAAAGCAGTGGCATCTGCCAAACATTGCTTTCCCACTTTTTGCTTGCCGCCATGTTGGAGGATGTACACCGTTCTGAAGTTTACCGTGGTATTTATTCGACCTTGAGAACGCCGCGCACTACAAATGCACAGGTAAATAATTACATAGGTCATTTCCTGATTAGATTAGATTTAGATTTAAACCAGTACCTTTCGACAGGTGTGTCTTTTACGTAGAAAAGATTTGACTTACTGCGTATACTTCTACATTTTACGTAGAAAAGCGTGCGCTTGGGTGGACGAGCAAAGCGAGCAGGGAGGGGCGAATCCCCCTAGTTATTATTATTATTTCTCCCTGATTGGGGGCTTACACTCCGTAACGGGTACTGCTACCAAGTATACAGGGTGGTTCTTATTATTATTATTGGTATTAATGTTAAACATAAAATAAAAGAAGGAGCGAAAACATAGCGTAAAGAAAAAGATTTGGAAAGTCAAGTGATAACTAACGTACAAAATAAAATTTTGTTTAACTTTTGAATTTAGTTTCAGACCGGAAAACTGATTCAAAAGTCGTTGGAAATTTTTAAGAAGTATCTGGTAATTTATGTTTAGTATGTTTAAGAACTTCTGAACAAATATTTTCCTTTCCAAAACGTCCAAAAAAGATCTGCAAATAATTTTAAAAGTATTGCGTATTATATATATACTTTTTTTTCCCCTTCTGGCGTTGATTTACTGCTAATCTTTTGTCCCAAAAGATTTAACAGTAAATCAACGCCACTTCTTTGAGGCTTTCACAAACGATCGTCCCATTAGCAACAGAAAACATTCTGCCCTTCCGGGAATTATAGCAACTGCCATCGTTTGCCCGACAGATGCTGTGATTGGTCGCGAATTTTTGATGAAATACTCTCCTGATTTGTGCTCGGTTAGTACTAGTTTATCGCTAAAATAAAATCGCTATTACAGGAACGTGGATTTATGGATATTAATGACTGAATGTCTGTTAAATACAAAAATGAATTTAACTCTCGGGCGATCATGCGCAACTGGAGAGTTAAAAGCAACAAATGACCAAATCGGAGTTTAGCCACACTTCAAAAAGCCACAGAATCTGGTGGAAGAAAAGAAAGTGTGTAGTAGGGAGCATATATTTTGAATCAAGGGACCATATATTTTGAAGGATGAGTTGAACTGTGTATGTTCCAAGTTGATTTCTCCGTTTAGGGAAGGAAAACCCACCCTTGTAAAAAAAAAAAAAAAAAATCTATACTATTGTGTGACGTTGGTTAACGTGGCCTGCTTGAAAAGGCTGCCGTTTGGGTGGGTAGCACAGTTGGTATAATCACCGTCCTTCCCATTCATGGAAAGGATCTAAGTTCGAACAGCAAATCGACCACAGAACACACGCAGTTTACAGATAGACACATTATATACGGCGCAACATAACGGGGGGGGGATACTTCTGCATTCTTTTCAATGTATTCCCTTATAAGATGATGGTGCTGCATCGCTGATTCGTCTAAAACTCTATAATAGCTAACTAAAACCCTTTAACAACAACTTGTAAGAGCTCCAATAAGCCAAGCCAGCCCCTTCTGGGGATTTTTCCTCGATTTCTATGCGCATTCGCATATGGCAGGGGTCGGCAACCTTTTTTTTGAGTGAAGAGCTATTTTTGATTTAATTTAAAAAAAAAGAAAAGAATCCGAAAAGCCGCACCTCAGCTCAAGCTGGGATGAGGGGGGGGGAGTTTTTTAAGAAATGGAATAGAATGGGAAGGTATTTTATTTAAAAAAAAATATTTTTTGAAATATTATTTATTAATACTGAAAACACGTCACAAACATCCAATTAGGTGCAAATTAATGTGACTTTTGCTGCTGAACTTCTTGAGCGAGTCTCAACATCAGGCGAGTATGCCGTAATTTTCATCTTTAAACATTCTGAGAGACTCTCTTTTAATAAAAAGAAAAAAAAAAAAAAAAATCAAAAATGGCTCTTCAGTCAAAAAAGGTTGCCGACCGACCCCTGGCGTAGGCTATCCGTATGCCGTGCATTGTAGCTGAACAACTGTTTAGTTTGTTATGTTTGTTGGTGCGCTGATTGAAGGAATGAATGGGCTTTATAGTAAAATATGGCGCCGAAAGGAGAAATTCTCCGTTTAATCCCTGCGCCCTTGAAAGTTGCTTAATTATTAATCAGATTAATGAAAATTCAATTAACTTAAGACAAACATCGAACTCACATGAAATTTGTTTCTCTCCCTACTGAGTCCCTCCGTCCTTGTTGTCTGCAGATCTCCATGTGAAGATTTCAAGCACCTGTATAGAAACAAGAAAAGGCTCCTACAAAACGCGGACTATTCGTTTTATTGATCCTCTCCCAAACGGTTTTCCTCGCCGGCCGCTAAGTAGTCCACACTTAACCTGTTGGTGACTCTCTAGGAGGCTGTTATTGTTCTTGTAGGGTTGGTCGATTTACCGTTTGCTGGAAGAAAAATCCATGCTGCCCTCGCCTGAGACCGACTGAAAAAGACCCATAAAAATTCCTCGTGTCATTGATGGGATTCGAACTCAGGTCTTTTCTTCCCTCGAGGGCCTCTAGGCATCCAGATCAGCTAGTATATAACCTCTTTGCCTCTACTCTGCCTATCCAGTGCTCATCCTATCAGACGCAACTTACAGTCCGTCACTTTTTTGGTTGATTGTCTCTTACATTCAACCATCCGGTCAAACACTTTCCAATGACTCTCCATGTTGAATATATCACCTGATTTATCTCATGCCGTAGGAAATGAAGCAAATATTGAAGAACTTTTATTGCTAAAACATATTGGCTTGTACAAGAATATATGATTTAACATCTATATGTTGCCTGTAAATAAACAATGAACGGACACAATTTGGCCTCAGTAGCCCTTGTGTCGTTAAGCCCATTACCACCACCAACAACAACAATTTACTCTGACATAAAGGCCTCCGTAGCCGAGTGGTCAGGAGCGGGAGTGCAGTGGCACACGCTCTTTGAGTAGACCGGGGTTCAAGCCCCTGACTGCTAAATACGGTCGATCTGCCAACCCACACTGGACCAGCGTGGCAGATTATGGTCCATTTCCCTCAGCGTGAATTGTTGAGGAGGCTTCCATCCTGCAGTGGGTTGATAATGGCTGCAATTTATTATTTTTTATAGTGACTGGAGGAAGTCCGAGTGGTGTGTGCATACAGGAGACATTATCGAGGCCACGTTATGTCAAAAATCTGGGTATATTCTTGCTGTGTGTACACCATATCCAAAATGTTCATTACTTTATACAACATGTTCCCCACACCTTTTCTTTATTACTGAATACATAATGAATAGACAAACTAATAGAACAAGCTTATCTGCGAAAGATCTAAACCTCCCAAACACTTTCTCTTTCTTTTCACAAATATGCGTGGTCTCAGTTCCAGTCGCAATGCTTTTCATTTCTACTTACAGTCTGCCAAGTCCCACTTACTTTTCTGACGGAATCCCAATTATCTCTGGCCTCAACTACTACTCATCTCAGTTGCCCTAGCTATTCTCTCTATGACGCCTTTCGTTTCAAAGGTAGTACTCGTGTATAGGTCTGCTGTGATATTCCCTGTCAGAGACACTAATTTGGAATCTCCTCTTTTCGATCTTCTTCTCTCTCTCTCTCACTCATTCTGAAAAAGTCATCTGGTGTCGCTATTGATCTTCCAATTCCCCTAATCTTTTGAAACTCTTGACTTCCTTTCTTTGGAACTCGACTTTCTCCAATCTAACTTCTTTAACAGTTCAGTGTGATAATTTTTCTTGGCAATTTTAACGTTCAAACTCCAGCTAGTTTCTGTTTTCTAGTCACATATACCCAGCTGGATGAGATGCTGAGGCTTTTGCAATTACTACTGACCTCGCGCAGCTTGTGTTCATTTACGTACCAGAATACTAGTCCTAATCACACGCTCAATACTTTTGATCTTTTCACAAACAATCCTACGAAGTACACGGTCAGTATTAATGGTCTTCTGGGCACCTCAGATCACAACTAGGTGATGGTCTCTCTCTCTCTCTCTCTCTCTCATGGCTATTCTCAGTTCGTGTCATTCGGCATTACAGAGATACGAACTATGGAATCATCTGCAAGATTTCTTCTTTTCCTTGGATAGATTACTGTTTTAAATCTTCTGATGTCAATGTTTGTTAGATTCTTTCAGTCAAATTATTCTTGTGGATATGAAATCCTTTATTCCGCATTTTCCACCCTAAAATTTCGTCCTTTATCTAAATGGTTTTCCAATAAATGTGCTATGTCTGTTCAAGATAAGAATGTAACGTATCATAATTGGCTTGTATCCAAATCTCTAGCTTCATTTTCTGCCTACACTACAGCTCGCAGCATTTGTAAATCAATTATTAACGAGTCCAAACTCGGTTTTAAACAGGCTCAGAATAAAAACTTACTTCTTGTTCAAATAGTAGTTGAGCATTGTGGTCGTTGCCAAAGCTATTGGGGGAAACTTCTGTCCATCTGCACTCTCGCCTTCGTTACAATCCAATTAACTCCACTCTCAACTAAAATAAAGTCGACTTACTAACATACTACTTTCCTGCTTTGTATCTGCGATCTTGGTAAATCACATCCTACCGTAATCAATACACTGTACGCATTGCCTCCCGTGATCTCCCGACAGAAGAATATTAGAAGAATTATGAACAATCTTGATATAAAGAGTGCTCAGGTTCCGATGGCATTCCTCCACTTATTATTCTCAAAACCTTTACTCCTGAACTTGCTTTTGTTCAGTGTCGTCTTTTTTGCACTTACTTATTCCACTGGTGTTTTTCATTCTGCTTGGAAATTTGCTCACATCCAGCCAATTCCTTAAAAGAGTAACAAATCCCTCCCATCCAATTATCGACCTATCGCACTTACCTTTACCCTTTCAAAAATAATGGAGAAATCTATCAACTGCCAACTCTTCTTAAGTTGCCTCTGAATTTGACCAAAGATATAATTCACCGATATAAATGCTGTCAATGTCGATCCACTGGTGATGCATTGGCTTATTTTACTCATCAATAGACAAATTTAGTGGAAAATTTTGGTGAAAACCAAAAAGTTGCTCTTGAAATTTCTAAGAATTTTGATGGTATTAGATATGCGGTTTCTGTCTGAGAAAAAAACATACCATTATGGGTAGGACAGTTGGTAGAATTGTTGTCCTCTCTACACTGGGCGGAAAAGACCCGAGTTCTAATCCTATCGACGACGTGGGGAATTTTTCTGGTCCTTTTTTTCTCCCGGAAACTTGGATTGTTCTTCCAGAAAACAAATCGACAACAGAATACATGAAATTTACAGACAATATATATGGCGCAATATGGCCTAAGTCGCTGACGCGGCTAAAACTTTACAACAAACCAAAATAACTTGCTTTCCAAAGCATTCTGACACTCAACCAGTCATTATACTTCACTTTCCAACTTCAAACTCACAGATCCAGAACTTTTTCTCTTCCTCATTTATCCCTTCAATTTCTGTTTTGGAGCATAATAGCCTTTAGCTCGTTGGCCCGTAAAACCTCTAATAACAACAACAACTGTTTTTCGAGCAAACTTCTTTCCCGTATATTTCCCTAAAATCAGTCTACAGAGATTCAAGTCAACAGTTATCTTCTGTCTTCTCAGCCTTCAACCAATGCACTGTACTAAGTACTATAGCTTTTAATTCCTTTGTTTGTTTATAGCTTTCGTATAAAAATAAATAAATAAAAAATAAATGAAATGATATGTTTTTCGTTTTGTCGATCCTTAGAGCTGACGTTTGGATTAGGTCTAGTCCAGCCTTCCACGTTAACATGCTCCTGTAACATATGTCAACTTCAAGTTCCAAGTCTGTTATGGTGCAGCGGTAATATTTTCATCAGTTAGACTCTCAATAATATTTTTTAAATTTGAGAAATGTGATAATGAGTCTCTCTCTAGATTCCACAACTCTAATTTACCTATGAATGCATTTATTGAACTTATTTTTGGCAGTGTGAAATTAAAAATCGTTCTTTCAATTTTACTGTTATATCAATAAGAAAACCGAAATCCATCAACCAAACATTGTCATTCAAATGGGCACAAGATTCATTCCTTGACGTCAGAAATTTTGTTTTCACCTCCGTTATGAAACCTAGAGACTGTCACGAGTACTTTTTCCTCTACTTTGTGATCTTACTTTCGTATGCAAGAGAAAATAGTCATATTTATTTTGACTAAAACCAATTTGAACAAATTGCGCCCAGCTCTTATCGAACTTATTATTTTTGTTACATTTTTATAACATGTTCAAAACTAAGTACTTTTGCAGTATTAGGAAACAAATTTCGTAAATAAACCGTGGCTCAATAAACCCAATTTTACAAGCTGTCATTGCGATTGCACCATTCATAGCAATTGCACTCAAATTTTGTAAAGAATGTTTCTTCCTTGGGCGAATTGAAGATTTCATAAATATCTTCATCCCTTATTTTTACTTTTCATGGAATAATTTTAATAAATTCTTCCTTGGCGGAAAACTCATTAAACTCTATATTCATAGCAGTAACTAATTGAGAAGAGTCTGTGGATTCATCCCTTTACAATAAGAAGAAAATACAGTTGCGTAAACTGCCGCCGTAGCCTAGTGGTCAGGCGCGCGGGTGCATAAGTACACGTGCCTTGAGTGACCGGGGTTCAAGCCCGTGACTACTGAATACGGTGCTGTTTCTTGTATTCTGTCTATTTGTGAACTCCTCTGACCGTTTGGTCGTCCCGGAGTATAAACAGAAAATTTATTTATTTTTATTTACTTGCAAACCCTTACGCTGTATTGGCTGCAGCTTCGATTTTTCACGAAATTGTCCTTGCTGATAGATAATTGAATCGTGTTTATCACCAAAGCCATTTCATCTTAATTTTTAAAAATCTTGGAAAATGATTCAGCAGTTTTCAACATGAAGTCTTTGTCAACAAATGCGAAATTATTTGAACTAAGGCAATCATTATACTTTTTTATTGCTGAATTGGTATCGTAAAAATGCTTAGTTATATTTTTAGATATAACAGAAATCCTTTCTTTTTTTTTCTGATTCAGAGTAACAGAAAACTACTGCTAAAATTCCGATGTAGTGTCCTGAAGCGCAGGTCTTTGGAAGAGCAGCACTGGCATTGCACAATCCTTTCGGTTATAATCAATAAAACAAAGTTGTTCTTCCCAATCGAAACACAGTGTACTAAAAAATGTACCAAAAAGGAAGGCAAAATACATGCTTTACTTGTACTTGAGCTCTATAGCAAGTTATATAATTAAAAAAAATTATTAAAGATTTTGTAGCCGTTGTTGAAACAATTTACTTTGTCAGAAAAAAAGGGAGGAGGTTTTCTCATCCTCTCGTGCTTTTATTATTTTAATTTTTTGGTCGGATGTGTTTTAAGTGTCTAGTAAATGCAGATGTCTTAATCCTCATAGTAGAAAGAACTTTACCACGAATTGTTTTGGTATTTCCACTTGCAAGACAACTGTAAACATAGCAGGTGATCGCTGGAAACCGCTTGCTATCTGATGAGAGCTAGCAACTTGCGAAACAGTTTTTCAAAGCAGTGCTTCGGTTTTTAAATAATAGGTCAAATCTTTTGGCAATGCCATTTATTTAAAAAGTAGTGCAGTACCGAGGCGATTGTAGTAAAGGCAGAGCTCTTTCTGCTGTGAACTTTAAGGCCAGTTTAAGTCGTGCTGTCTGCAAGATATAAATGAGAAAAGTGCAAATTGCGTGCTTAATAATGAAATTTGCTGGTGAACTACTGGTATATTGTTTATTGAAAGAGAGACGTTTTGGCCTGTCGTAAAATCGAGGTGGCCCTCGCAAAATTGATCGGCATTCCTTTAGAAAAAGAAATGTAACCTACTATTTCAGTACAATTACGTGATATTTTTTTCAAGGTGTTTTTTTTTCCCATGATATTTATAAAGCTATTCGGTCCCCCCTCGCAATACGGGGGGGTCTGAGGAAACTCTGTGCTAATGGCTGAGTTATTTGTTTTGAATGAATTAAGATTGGGGGACACTATTGTACTTTTTTATTTATTTTATTTATTTAAATTTGTTCGTGGTATACACCTCACCAGAAACGGCCTATACTACGTGTTAATATTCAGAAAATTTATTTTTACAAGGGAATATGGAATATAAAGAAACTACCGCAATAGTGGTACAGTATTTAAAATATACAAGATAACGTTTCAAGGTTCTGCTGAGTTCTGTACATTATGCTACTCACTGGCCAAAAAAATTAGAAAACTTTATTCAATGTCTAGTGTGGCTACCATTTGCCGGAATTACAGACGAAGAAGGATGGAAGTAACACGACCTTCTAACGGTATGAGTGGATCAGATAACAGAACTTATTCCATAACACCTCCATCCGCTTAATAGTCGACGAGGCAGTCTGGATGTGTGGCGTAGTGAGGTTCCCGCCACACATTCACCCTGCCAATAATGCAAAAAAAAAAGTGTAAATAGAGGCTCGTCAAACCACATATCTTTTTTCCATTGCTCCACAGTCCAGTCTTGATGTCGGCAGAACCACTCCAGTCGAATCTTTCGGTTTTTATAGAAAGAAGTGGCTTTCGTACAGGTACACACCTACCAAATCCCAGATGCTTAAACTCCCGCCGTCTAGTTCTTTCTTTGCCAAATTTGAATTTTTCAATCTGAAAACCGGCTTTCTGCCGCATTTCTTCCTTTTTAGAGCTGAAGCTGCATTCTCCTTTCGTCTTCCACTCAATGTATACTTTTTTGTTGTTTTTATTGTTCTTCTTCTTGTTTTTATATTATACTTTAGATTGCCTTCGAAACTCCAGTGATTTCCTTTGTTTTCTCAATTGTGACTTGTGCTAAACATGATCCAACAATAACACCATCCTGAAAATCGGAAAGATCAGCTGTCTTTTTTTTCCACGACGGGACTAAGAAGCTCCAGGAAAGCGTGTAGTATTTATCTGACACCAAGAAACTTGACCATACCATGTCGAAACTTATATTTGCATACCATACGTTTAATTGTCTGTTAACTCCATTTGGATAAAGTTGGAACAATACCTTGGATTCCAAGGTATTGAACAATACGTTGGAAAAAATCAGCCAAGAACTGAACTTTTCATAATAAGTGTAACATTTCAAATTTTGCTTTATAAAATGCATAATACGTTTATGAAAGGTTCAGTGCTTGGCTGATTTTCCAAGTACTGTATACACATGACCCCAGAAACGGTTTTCCCAAATTTCATTAAAATGGGACCAATAGAAATCCGGCCGTTTACACAGAACTTAGGACAACTTGTGTTGTCCTAACTGCTGTATACTCGATATGGTCATTTGTATAATCGAAAGCGCCAGTAGTCTTTTCAAATGCTTTTCCAACGAGGACGTAATATTTTACGGTTTAAATTAACGTTTATCTTTGGACAACTGCATAATTTGGCTATTATCGTGGACATTCTCTCTGTTTTGTGTCGTTTGGCTACTTCCATTGAACATTACAGTAACCGTAAGTTTGTTTAACAAACATGGAAACATTAGAAGGGACCTTTTAGGCAATCTCTAACCGCGCAATTACACTAGTTTTTGTCTAACTGTAGAAGTTAACGTTGCATTATTTACTGATATTCATTATTTACAGCAGACTGTCCAAAACTGACGAAGAAAGAGGTCAAACCTGCTGCTGAAAATAGATACGCTTCATTCATTACAGAAGCGGTTTGTGATTCGCACTATGGGAGTGTGCTACAGTACTGTTGGGGGGGGGGGGGGTGGTAAATGGTGTGTTATTTTTTTACTTGTATCTTCTTTTTTTTGTATTAATTTATATTTATTTATTTATTATATTTATATATCCCCTTATAAACCCCTCCCACTTTAACACCTGACTTGATTGATCTCAGAAAATCCCAGACTCACGGGGACCTCAATTATATTAAGTATTCTTACACTGGACTGGCTGAGTTTCGGAATGACAGACACACACATTTTTATGTAGAATAATACAATGTTTATTAACATATCATACATAAAAACTTGCAATAATATCTAACTGATTATAATATTTGGTTGGAAACTTGTTATCTTTCTAACTTTTAAATGTGTATATATCTTGATCTCAAACCTTATTTCACCAACAATTATCCAATTCTAATACATATTCTTATACATTATATCATGGTGTCTCTTCATGTTTTTACATGGGCTTCGATAGGGCGTAGTATTCACCTCATACAATCCGTCTCACTCTACTCCTAAACAGTCTGTATAATGGAACAACAAACTACCAGTCAATGAACTGGCTAACAAAATCTTTAAGGGTTCGTTTCTCAAACTTGTAAGGAAAATACATTTATTCAATCAAACATTTACTTGTAGCCAGGTTAACAGTAAACATTAATCAACTCAATTAAATAGTACCTTCTGATCAATTAATCCACAACTCCTAAATAGTTCACCTGTTAATCAACTCCTACTCCAATCAGATATACTCACAATAATTCAACTTTCATAATAAATTAAAGTTCAACCTTTAACTTCACACTGGTTAGAAACCTTTACTCAATCGTTAACAATTCTTAGTTAATTATTACCTCTTTCTTTCTATCAAGCTTTAATATATAGGACTTCACTTCCAATTACAGATTACTTACGCCTTAATGATATTACACTTATATACATAAATTCATCACTTAGACATCCCTCCTTAACTATTTAGCATCCTCCTATAGTCCTTCCCTTATTAATATAGGTACATTTATTCTCAGTAAACTTCCTAACACTTACGTGATTGTCTGGACTTTTCTCCCTGCTCGGATTTCTTTCCTATCTGCCCTTCGTGTACTGGAATGCGGAAGGCGCCCATCCGGGATCACGGTAATCTTTCTGATGTTTTCCTACAGGGTACTGCGCGGCTGGATTTAAATCTGGATCCTATATTCCTTTCTAGTCGGCATTTTTTTCTTCCGTGGACTGAGGTGCTTTCCTAGTAGGCCGGTCGTTCGACTGCTCATTTGATTATTCTTTGCCTAAAGAATTCTCAGAGTGTGTTTCTCTTTTCTCCTTCCATACTGCTTCAATGTCTACAGGTGAACATTCCTTCCTATTGTAGTCGTACGCAGAGTTCTTATCACAACTTCCATCTACCCCAGGACTTAGACCACGACTCCAACTTAGACCACGACTTTCCTTCCTCAGAAAAACTCCTCGAATCTCCCCAGTATCAATTTTCCAGCCCCTTCTCTACGTTCTCTCAAAAATCCCACCGCTTTCTTCCTGGCCAATCGTTGACTTCCCCATCCTTTCCTTCATGATCCTATTCGTCCCCCTTCATTTCCGTGGGCGTGTTTTCTTTTTCCTAGTGTGACCGAACTTCCGTTAGTCTGGAAATTACGAGATCATTCTAGAAATTAAACGTAAGTTCCGGTCAGCTAAGAGAGTTTCAGGCTTTCTTTGTGACCTCACCCCCATTACTACGTCGCCCACACCTGCTAGAGGTCGAACCGTGAAATTTATTAATAGGGCCACTTCCGCACTCAGTGCCCTTTCTATAGTGTATATGCTCCTGTCTTAAGTGGGATTTGTTTCGGTCCATTATAATTACTTTTACTGACTCGCTTAAGGAATTTCTTTACAACCGAGATTTAACTAACTGGGTGTGTTTGGACTAACCTTCGAATTTCAGTGTTTCTTAACAAATGATACTTGTCTGAAACTAACTATATTCGCCACAATTAATTCTTCCAATATTTAACAAACTTTATAATTTATTGTAAGGCTGGGTCCTTACAGTACCGAGGAAGAGAAATTAGTGCGATTCAGAAAGAGTGAAACTCACATCGGTAAACGACCCTAAAATCGCTAAATATACCGGTGTTGTAATGTTTCCGTCAGGACTGTTCAAAGCGTGGCACAAAATGACTTAATAAATTTAATCAAAAATTAAAAATTCATCGTTTTAGAATTTTAATAAAATATTCATTAGGTTCAGATCATTGCGAAAAGTTAGTGTAAAAATAAATGAATTTTAGTTCTGTTCTACATTGCAAGTCAGTTCTTTGGAGAGGGACCGTATTTGTATCGCAATAAAAATGTGGGTGGCTAACTGTGGTACAAAACACAAAGTATTCAAAGTCAGGAGCGGGCCGTCCCGAGGGTGAAGGGATGCACCACCAACGTTCAAGGGGCGTCTGTAAACCTGAAACTTATATACACATATGAAGAAAATTTTAAAGGGGACGCCAAATTTCAATTGGCACCCGGGCACATATTGCGATTGGCACCCGGGCGCCACATACCCTAGGAACGCTCCTGTTCAACGTATTTTTGCGTTTCAGGCGGTCTCCAGGATTCCCCCTATACGGCGCGGTTTCGTCTGTAAGGCGTATGCCAAAGCCGGCGGTATGTGAGAGTGCGGGTGTGTCGTGTGTGTGGTTCTGTTGAATGTTGAGTGTCCCCACCTGGCGACTTTGTGGCCAGGGGTCGGGTGACACCCTGCCATCCCTTGCCACGAGGAGGCGGGCCAGGGACTCGTTACAAAGCACAGTGAGTACAAGAGTGGTTCGGACAATAATGTGGTGACCTCCCATTTCCAGCCCAGATCCCAATCCTTTTGCTTGTTTCGGAACAACTTAAAAGCCAGAAGCAAGACGTTCTGGTTCAAGCGAGATCAAACTGCCGGAGCCTCAGCTCCGGATCCTACTCCACTTATTCCCCTTAGAGGAATAAGTGGAGTAAGATTCCATTCTCCACATGCCAAAAACTTTTAGAAGCAGGGGTTAATGATCTCTTAAGCCGTAGAGGAGGGGTCATTATCGATATTAAGAATTTTTTTTTCCACTCATATGTTACACTATTTAGAATAAAAAGAAATTTGTTTCATTTGTGCTCACTTTGGGGAATGTGTACACGTTTTCCTCCCTTCTATTTTTATGGAGTATCCTTTATTGATGAAAGACCTTCCCCGCTTCCTTCTAGGTTTCAGCAACGAACTACTTTATCATCATTTCGGGCAGACTTACAGGCTTCACCTCTTTTGTTCCTCCTCCCCTACACGCACGCGTACACAATGGCAGCCAATTATCCCAGTCACCCTATCCTTCTATGAATTTCGCACCAGGTCCAGTGTTTCTTCCATCCCAGTAAATGTTCCTTCGAAATCCGACAGACCATCTGAATGCATCGACTCTATTCACACGCCATCTTTTGTCCTGATGTTTCCTTCTATTGATGGCACCCCTCATTCATTGTGCACCCCGTACGTCATTGTAACTGTTACACTTTATATATATATTTTTTTTTTTTAAATTAATTTATTTATTTAAAAGCAGCTCTTACGTTGTTATTGGAAGTTTAGTCCTGTTTTGTCTGATTTCTGTTATAAAAAAAAAAGAAAAAAAAAAAATAAAATAAGCAGCAGTAGCAGTAGTCAGACACGCAACTCACTGGTAATAATGGACCACGTATTTTGCTGCGTTGTGCAGGTACGAATTAAGCGAAGCTTTAAGCTTTATCTGCACTAATTTAACCTTTTTATAAATAGAATTTTTTTTAATTAAAAAATAATCAGATAGCAGAAATTTAAGGGTTGCCAAAGGCCATCCACGAAGCCGGCTTAACCAAGAAACCGCCGTGCGAAGAAAACAAGTATTACGTTGTAATCGTCACCTTTTTTTTAAAATCTTTTTCATTAACGCCGATACTCCAACTACTGCGCAGAACGAGCTTCCTGTTTCGCGATTAAATTATGCACCTAAAACTGTGCATTAAGAAACCCGACATTTTCCCACAATCTCGAAACAAAACAAAGTAGATACATCAAATGCAATTAGTATACGCTTGCGTGTTATGCTCTTTTCGTATGCGTGTGTGCATACATTAAGACATCCCTCATATATGACATTCTTCAGTTCCCGAATTTAATTTGCTGTTTCCTGACCACGTATTAAATTAAACTCTGGCAGAATACTTATAAAAGCAAATTAAATTTTGCAACTTAATGATACGGATGTTCCGTATTATATTGTGATAACACGCGAAATCCCCGAGCTAATACACCAAACTCGCCTCATCTTTGGAATAAAAGGGGAATTTTTAGACCTGTGCCAAACAGCTTTCGAATACTCAACTAGTAACGTATTATTAATTAAAGACACAATGAAATGGTGTCATCAGTTTTTTGTGGCCTGAATATGAATTGTTATTAAATAAATTTGGCAATTTACCAAACATCTGTAAATTTCCGACCAACTTAACTTGTTTATCCGAAGAGTCTCAGCATTTAATAATAATGTCTGGGTTAATGTCTGGTATTTACGAACCATTTCTTCGAAGAAATTACTATCTCGAAGCTGTCGGGGGTCTGCCACGATTCCGAGGAAAATTAATGTTTCCCAAAATCTTCGATGAAAATTCAGAAGTGTAAAATAGCGGTTGGGAGGCCATTACGCGAATGAATGATTTTCCCACTGTTTCGCAATTTCGAATATCATCAGTTGCTGTTTAAAATTATTATTTTTTTTTTTTTGTTTTGTTTTTTTTTCTGGAAAACTGGAGGGGCAGGCACTGAGGGACATTGTACTATCCAATAATTAAACAAGTTAGTTAGATAATGTACGCATCACGTTCGATAATCAAATCACGTATTTGTGCGTTAAGCGCCAAAGCAACTAAGGTTATGAGGAGTTTTTATATATATAGTGTGTAAATTGCGTGTATCCTGTGGTCGATGCTGTTTGATGGACAAAAAAACACGAACTTCCTGGGGAGGGGACACATTATCCCCCGGCTGAGACCGACTAACTCAGCGACGTTGTGAAAAAAGCCCGTAAAAATTCCTCGCGTCATTAACGGGATTCGAACCCGAGCATTTTAATTTCTATAGTGCACTCGAGAAATGTTTTACTTATTTATTTATATCATAATCTCATCACGTGATGTTCACAACGTGTTGGGGAGCATTAGCAGTTTTTTATTCTTTTTATTTATTTATTTTTTTTTTGTTTTTTTATGTAAGGTAGTTTGCATAGAGAATATGGGTTAACCTACAGACATGATATTTGGTAAAGAAGGCCATAAGAATATTCTGAAATTCTTGAAATTCTGAAGGGGTTTGTAGCTGTAAGAACAAAATTCTTACACTTATCCTAGCGAATGTTATGTTATAAATATTATAACATAACAAGAAAAAAAAGATGTAAATAGTAAATAATATTATTTACATAGGATGATTTTCAACCAGATTTCGATCGCTCTGTACCATACAGTCAAGTAGGGGAGGATTAACGTAACAACGGGGGGTAGCAGGACGGTACACAAGACAATGGGAGCACTGGAACACTAGTACAAAGGGAGCACCGCAAGGCCAGTTCATGGTCGCATAAACAGAAAGTGAGCAGCTCTTTGGAAGAAAGAACAAGGGAACCGATTCCCCCTTGTGGTGAGGAAGATTTTAAGAACTAGGAGGGTGAAGAAAACCCTGGATGCGATATACACTATGTAGAAATGGCTGCCGCTATTTGAAACAGACCGACTCCTTGAGCACTTACTAATTTCAAGGAGCGGTAGAGAAGAAACAGAGTGGACTAATGGCGGTAAGTGAATCGGGAATGATCACAAGGAAATATCTAGAAATTTCTAGACGCCCTGTAGTTCATCGAAGTTGATGAAAATTTCGTAAACAGGAAGTTACCCCAGTAGAGGGAGGGCGAAGAAAAAACGGAAGAAGTGGGAGAGAGCGAATGAGAATAATGAGATGATGGAGAACGAACGACGATTGGATTAAAATAGAATGAGCGGCTGAAACAAAAGGCAGATGCAAGACAGGGAAGAGAAGAGTTTTTTATTGGGAGAGAAAGAGGGTTTTTGTGGGAGAGTTGTGAGTTTTGGCAGTGTGGAAGTTTGGAGAGTTCCCGTGGAGATGCCTGAGTGATGTGCGGCTGGAAAGAAATCCCGAGAAGTGCCGGGAGAATCGCCAGAAAGTAGCGGCCAGAGTAATGAGTTGTGGGAGATGCTGTTTAAGAGTTGTTGAAATAGGAAGGAGATAATCCTTGAAAGATGGAAACACCTATGCTGGAGCTGAGTAAAAAGGATCGAAAAGCCTCACCATAGAACGATAAGGAAGAGCTACATAGCCAGGCTTCTTAATAAAGCAGTAAGAAGAGTCCTGATAATCCTATTATGCTTCCCAGTTTCGTCGAACTGATCAGACGCCCAAAAAGCAGGCCGGAGCAACTTATTTAATAGCCGTATGGAAAGAAGAGCGAGTTCCTGAACGTAGGAGAATCCCTGTAGATGAACAGCAGTACTTTGCCGATGAAAAATTCCAGTTGGAGCCTGATGATGCCCTATGCTGTTGATGATGAGTCACCCCTGAACTGAGAAAAGGTAGTGTAATGAGTGATTCCCTAAGTTAATATGTAAGTACGAGATAATAATTTTAAGCTAGATTTGAAGAGAAGGACTTTAGAAAAATGTTTATTTAGTCGATAGATTTGGTATTGATTAGTATAAAAAAGGAAGAAAAGGGTTCATAGATGTATGTACTTCATCTCAAGGATAAGTTAAAGCAAGGAAGATTTAGATACATGTACTTGAGACTGGTATGTTCTAAGTTAAGATGTAAAGGTGTTTTATGTACTTGAAACGTTACAAGATATTAAGATTGAATTATTTTGGAAGGGATAAATTAATGAAAGATTATAGCGGGGATTTATAAATCTAAGACAATATCCATAGAGGTGTTAAGCCCACTGAGGTAATTCCAGTTGGGAAGTTTAACTGTTAGAAAGTAAAAATAATGTTATGAGATGTAACCTAAACCAGAAGGAGAAAAAGCAGAAAGACACGAAGAGACATATTATATCATTTGCTATTAATTTTACATCTTAACACACATATAATGCCAGTTATTAACATTATACCAATTGATGTTGTATGATACAATTCTTTAATGTATATACTGTGAAATAAACAAATTTGTATATGGTTATCATGTGTAGTATTGAGTCATTCTGAATACTCAGCCAGTCCAGAGGAGACATACACGAACTATTATTCCCCCAGAATCTGTGATCTTCTGTGCAGTATACAAGTCAGGTGTTAACGTGGAGGGGAGGTAAATTAAGGGGGAAATTTAATTGAGAAATACAAAGTTAAAAGAGGTGGGTCTGGAAGGATAACGTGAGATAACGAGATTTATGATTAAAGAAATTTATTAATAAGTAATAAATAAATAAAAAATAATAAATAATAAAAAAAAAAATATTATCCCCCCAGAATAATCATCCTCAAACAAACCATCCCCCACAATTGGCGAGCAAAGCCAGGATATATCCTCACGACGGAAGGCTGGTGTTCAGAACGACAGAATAAAAAGTAATTTAGTTGCTGAAACTGAGGAAAAAATTCAGCTGGCGAGCCAGAAAAAAGAATAGTAAGTATAATAGGTTGATTAATTTGAGGTAATGTGCATATAGTTGTGAATTGATTAAGATATATATATAATTTTGGAATTAAAGAGGAATTAGATTGTTAGTTAAGTTAAACCCCCAAAGATAAGTCATGGCTACAAGGAGAGCGAACAGCAGTAGGGATAGAGAAATGGAAAATAATAATGGACGGGAGACATCAGTAGAAACTATTATTTCCAGTGTAGGGAACGATAATAGGGGGACACTCAAACTAAGTAAGTTTTTAAAAACATTTAGGGGCGAGCCATCAGAAAGCATAGACTATTTTCTACGGAGACTAAAACTGATTAAAGAAAAGGAAGGCCTGTCTGAACTGGAAATAGTCATGATGGCGGAATTCAAGCTGGAGGGCAGGGCCCAGACTAAATATTTAGAGGAGACCCAAGCGATGGAGGTGGAAACCCTAGATGAATTTGAAAAGATATTAAGAAAGCTATTTTCCCGGAAAAACTCTTTTCTAGAAGGAATAGGTATATTAAATAACTACTCTCAAACAAGTAGGGAAACAGTAGAAGAGTATCATAAAAGATTTATAAATGTAAAATTAAATACAGAAGTATCGGAAAAAGAAAGTAGCGCTTTTGACAAAATCCTGATGGGGCAGTTTTTGATGGGGGTCAGGGATAAATACAAAAAAGAAATTTTGAGGAGAAAACCAAATTCATTAGCAGAGGCCCTGGAACTAGCCGTAGAGGAGCAAAAATTAGATTTCCAAAGTCGGGGGGCAATTAGAAGGGACATAAATATAGTATCAACGGGAGAAGAGACAAAACCAAGCAGTACTAAAGAAAAAGGGGGCGAAAATAAGCTAGAGGGACTAGAGAGACAGATAGCTGGGATGGAAGTTAAATTAAATAGATTATTAGGAGAATTGAACACAAAAAAGAACGCTCAAGATCAAGATAATAGACAGTGGGGCGAAAACACTCAAACGGGGCAGATCACAAGAGGTGGATACAGCAGGGGGTGTATAGGAGAAGTCAAAGAAGTTAGGCGAGAAAGATATGGAAAGAAATGCTATATATGCGGGCGAAGCAATCACTGGACTAAGAACTGCTGGTACAGGGATAGATATCACGGGGACAGAAATAAACACTGCCAAGACAGGGGCACAAATCAAGGGCAGCATATAAGCATGAATGCTCTGCATCTTAGACGCTGGAAAAATAATTCCTGTGGAAAAGGGGGGAATAAATCAGGCAGCAAAAGGACGATGCCACACACACTTAGAAGTAAGTTTATGAATAAAGAACCAATAGTTTTGGCCACCCTAGAACATAAATGGAATCATCCAAGGCAAGTGAAGTGTTATAGGTGTAGCAGATATGGGCATATAGCCAGATTCTGCTGGACTCAGATGGTGGATCAGGGAGTCAAGTATGGGAATACTGATCCCAGAAAGTCATGGAAGATCAAGACAGGTCGATTTTATCCTTGGCGCTCAAGAAACTTCATATTTGGTCCAATAGAGTGCAAGGATAGGCCAGAAATGAGAGAGATGAATTATGGAAGTCCGGTAGGTGAGAGAAACGATAAGAGATCAAGCTCGGAAATTGAAAAGAAAGAAAAGAAGTGGAAAGAGACTGAAAAAATTGATGTGAAAGGGCGAAAGAAGGGACCCAGACGGCGGAATAGAACCAAAACACTACACGTAGGAACATTAGAAGTAAAGGAGAAAGATAAAGAGAAACATGAAGATAGCGAAATGTTAAATAAAGTGGAAGAAAGTGGAGGTGAAAAGAATGACAACTTGGTAAATGAATCAACAGAGCAGAAAAGAATCGAATGGCCATGGAACCACATAACTGAAACTTCCTATGGGAAAAGGGCCCTCAAGTTGAAAGAGACAAACAGGCTACAACAAATGTGTCTAGGAGCAGCATTTAATGAGAACATGGGATGGGAATAGTTTTAGTGAAGCCCAAAATATACACTTAAGTAGTGTACATGTATATTATAGTATTTAGGATAATCTAGAAGGGCAATTAAAGGTGTTGGCATGTACTTGCTTGGAGACAGATCAAAAGGGAATATACAGTTGTTGTTAATAAGTAGGCCATGGAAGAAGACGCACAAGCAGGGAACCTGTAAAAAATTTATAATGGGGATATAAATTTTAGAGGGAGGCGGAAGGAATGTAAGAACAAAATTCTTACACTTATCCTAGCGAATGTTATGTTATAAATATTATAACATAACAAGAAAAAAAAGATGTAAATAGTAAATAATATTATTTACATAGGATGATTTTCAACCAGATTTCGATCGCTCTGTACCATACAGTCAAGTAGGGGAGGATTAACGTAACAACGGGGGGTAGCAGGACGGTACACAAGACAATGGGAGCACTGGAACACTAGTACAAAGGGAGCACCGCAAGGCCAGTTCATGGTCGCATAAACAGAAAGTGAGCAGCTCTTTGGAAGAAAGAACAAGGGAACCGATTCCCCCTTGTGGTGAGGAAGATTTTAAGAACTAGGAGGGTGAAGAAAACCCTGGATGCGATATACACTATGTAGAAATGGCTGCCGCTATTTGAAACAGACCGACTCCTTGAGCACTTACTAATTTCAAGGAGCGGTAGAGAAGAAACAGAGTGGACTAATGGCGGTAAGTGAATCGGGAATGATCACAAGGAAATATCTAGAAATTTCTAGACGCCCTGTAGTTCATCGAAGTTGATGAAAATTTCGTAAACAGGAAGTTACCCCAGTAGAGGGAGGGCCAAGAAAAAACGGAAGAAGTGGGAGAGAGCGAATGAGAATAATGAGATGATGGAGAACGAACGACGATTGGATTAAAATAGAATGAGCGGCTGAAACAAAAGGCAGATGCAAGACAGGGAAGAGAAGAGTTTTTATTGGGAGAGAAAGAGGGTTTTTGTGGGAGAGTTGTGAGTTTTGGCAGTGTGGAAGTTTGGAGAGTTCCCGTGGAGATGCCTGAGTGATGTGCGGCTGGAAAGAAATCCCGAGAAGTGCCGGGAGAATCGCCAGAAAGTAGCGGCCAGAGTAATGAGTTGTGGGAGATGCTGTTTAAGAGTTGTTGAAATAGGAAGGAGATAATCCTTGAAAGATGGAAACACCTATGCTGGAGCTGAGTAAAAAGGATCGAAAAGCCTCACCATAGAACGATAAGGAAGAGCTACATAGCCAGGCTTCTTAATAAAGCAGTAAGAAGAGTCCTGATAATCCTATTATGCTTCCCAGTTTCGTCGAACTGATCAGACGCCCAAAAAGCAGGCCGGAGCAACTTATTTAATAGCCGTATGGAAAGAAGAGCGAGTTCCTGAACGTAGGAGAATCCCTGTAGATGAACAGCAGTACTTTGCCGATGAAAAATTCCAGTTGGAGCCTGATGATGCCCTATGCTGTTGATGATGAGTCGCCCCTGAACTGAGAAAAGGTAGTGTAAAGAGTGATTCCCTAAGTTAATATGTAAGTACGAGATAATAATTTTAAGCTAGATTTGAAGAGAAGGACTTTAGAAAAATGTTTATTTAGTCGATAGATTTGGTATTGATTAGTATAAAAAAGGAAGAAAAGGGTTCATAGATGTATGTACTTCATCTCAAGGATAAGTTAAAGCAAGGAAGATTTAGATACATGTACTTGAGACTGGTATGTTCTAAGTTAAGATGTAAAGGTGTTTTATGTACTTGAAACGTTACAAGATATTAAGATTGAATTATTTTGGAAGGGATAAATTAATGAAAGATTATAGCGGGGATTTATGAATCTAGGACAATATCCATAGAAGTGTTAAGCCCACTGAGGTAATTCCAGTTGGGAAGTTTAACTGTTAGAAAGTAAAAATAATGTTATGAGATGTAACCTAAACCAGAAGGAGAAAAAGCAGAAAGACACGAAGAGACATATTATATCATTTGCTATTAATTTTACATCTTAACACACATATAATGCCAGTTATTAACATTATACCAATTGATGTTGTATGATACAATTCTTTAATGTATATACTGTGAAATAAACAAATTTGTATATGGTTATCATGTGTAGTATTGAGTCATTCTGAATACTCAGCCAGTCCAGAGGAGACATACACGAACTATTATTCCCCCAGAATCTGTGATCTTCTGTGCAGTATACAAGTCAGGTGTTAACGTGGAGGGGAGGTAAATTAAGGGGGAAATTTAATTGAGAAATACAAAGTTAAAAGAGGTGGGTCTGGAAGGATAACGTGAGATAACGAGATTTATGATTAAAGAAATTTATTAATAAGTAATAAATAAATAAAAAATAATAAATAATAAAAAAAAAAATATTATCCCCCCAGAATAATCATCCTCAAACAAACCATCCCCCACATAGCTGCTGTTTCAAATTTATTGTTTTGTTTCTGTTGGGATTATAACTGAGCTGTCGAATCGGAATTGACCTAAAACCTTCCCGTGGATTAACAGAACGTATACTCTGACTTCTTTAGTGAATAATATATACTGTGTTCAAACATCTGAAATATACTTCGTCTGTATATGGAAATAATTCGAAATTTTATGGGGGGAAAAAAATGGCGAATTTCTATTTTAGCCCAATTTCATGAAATTTAGTATCGTTCGAAAAATCTTTCTAAGAGATCAAAATATAAAAAAATAAATTCACGATAATATGTCCACTGGAAATCCTAGAGGAGCCGAGTTATTACATGCGGACGGACGGACATGGCGAAGACAACAGACGTGCTATGGATATGTAATGCGTTCACATGGATATACGGATTAAAAAGGTAACTGTTCGTAGAGCGCAGACAAAAATAATAATGTAGGTCACAAATTTTATTAAAGGAATTTCAGTTAATTCTTTTTTAAGGCAGAAACTTACTACATATCTAACTTTGTGATTTTCTTCCCCCTCCCACTCCCAGGAATAACTTCCGTTGACGGGCTTATTTTCTAATGACCATTATATTTAACATTTCGTTTTCGGTACGAGTACTTTGTGTTCGCAATTTCTCCAACCTCCATCTTTCAGCTGTGTTCTCCTCTTCCTTCTTCATCTCCTCTCTGTAATCCATCTGCTTTCTTGTTCCCACTTTCTCATCTTTACAATTTCAGTTTGTGTCCGCGTATTCCTTCATCTCTACGTGTAGTAGCTCTGTTTTCTTCTGTTTTCCATCTTCTTTCCGTCTCGTAACTCCCACTCCTGTGTGTCGTCAGTGACAAGTGCAAGTGGCTCGACTTAACCAACCGTCGTCTATCACAAAGTTAACATCCGCTCAGCTTCGGCACTATCAGAGAAACACGTAGCCCGGAGCACGCCATCGCACCTTCGAAATAAAAGGGATTTGGAGCTGCACGAGAGGCCGTAAACAGTTCCAAATGTCGAGAAATTATTGCCCGTTCAGGAACAGAATTTCCATGGATGCGGAAAGTGCACGAGCAATATTTTTCGAGCCAAATTTCCAACACTCGGGCGTTCGCACGGACGAGTAACGTAAGTGTAAAAGCCCCTTTTTCACACACGGTCGCTATCCTGATTACCACAA
This sequence comes from Mastigoproctus giganteus, assembly GCF_048544385.1. NCBI lineage: Eukaryota > Metazoa > Arthropoda > Arachnida > Uropygi > Thelyphonidae > Mastigoproctus > Mastigoproctus giganteus. The sequence continues at coordinate 77,849,775 of NC_143582.1, forward strand.
CCCGCTGCGGCACGGTGACCTATCCGTTTGATCGTAAACTCCATCTGTGTGTGCCCGCACACCGTCGGCGCAGCTTACCGGTTCGTCCTCCAGTAGCAGCATTTGGCGATGATCGGATGGGCATGCTAAAAGGGGAGTAAACAGATATAAAAATTAATGCCGCTCGTTTATATGGGGGAATAAAAGAAGGGGGGAAAGAACAAGGTTACAACTCGCACATCTCGATATATTTGAACTTGTGTCGCTCCGGTGGTTCGTATTTTTTTTCCCCCCTAACGGCCGTTTTGGTGAAAAGGCAATGAGTGCGGATGCGACGCACGTGCCGAAAGCCATACTCCGGTGGTAAGTGGCGGAGAGTTGTTCACCTAACGTTTTACGGGAGAGACGAATCTTTTTATTAAATTGGCTGTCGGCAGAAAGTCGAAAAGAACCGGCTTCGGCAATGGCTCCTTGCGCAGCTCAATTACACGTTTCAGTTGATTTAGGATTTTCGCTTCATTGAGCAACACGTCCGGCGACGCTCCCGTCTCTATTTCATCGCTCCTCGAAATAATAGGAACGCGTTGGATTATATTTTGGGGAAGTAGTTTGATCAGTTTTCGCAGTTTATGAGTTGGAAGTATGATTTTGGAAACACTCGAGAGCCCAGGACAGTGGTGAAGTCCTTACTTTGTATACAAGTCCTTCCTTGTATTAAATTAATGTAAATTACGAACTGCCAAAATGTATTTAGCTATACCCTCCCTTGTATGATATTACTATATAGAAGGGGGTATCGGGGGTTTTATATTCTTTTCTCTGATTATAAACCACCCTCGTACGTTTCAACCGAGAAAACCTAGCTGTTGCTTACTTCCTACCCCTGTCTCATTCGGCCATTAGCCTAGTGGCGTGGCCTTTTAGCAGGGCAGAGCCGAAAGACAATCGACGCATGGCAGCATTTGCGAAAGGCACTGAGCGTTTAAAGTTTAATTATAAAAAAAAAAAAAATCCCTGAGGGTTATTTGTAAACAATCCCAGATCATAACACTGTGGCTGGATTTATTACAATACTTAAATCTCCTGGCTTCCTGTATTTAAACATTGCAAAAGTTTTTTTTTCGCTGTCACTTAGGAAATATAAGCGCAAACTCTGTTTTAATCTATCCACACTGATTGTGAATATGTTCGTAGACACGACAGCTGGGCAAATATCCCATAATTCAGTCTATTTGTTCAAAATACCTACACTTAAATAAAATAAAACAAAACACAACACTCGGAACTACGTCGAACTCGAATAAGAGGTTAATGAAAGAGCAAACCTTTCGAAATAATAAGATCGATCAGTTTTCACACTTTGAGTTGGAAATATGATTTTGAAAGAGTTCTGAGATATATATATATGAGCAGCGAAAGGCATTCCCCTTCTTGTACCCCCCTGAGCAATGCCGTCCTTTTAATATTGCTGAATTTCGCTTACTGAAGAAAATTGAAAAGATAGGAGTGTTTTTTTTTCCCCACGGCACTAACATCGAACTCTCCCCCCCATTCCCCACCTTTTATTTGGCATTCACTACTTTTAAATAAAGCGCATATCTCAAACGAGAACTATCTGCTACTTATACACGTGTGGCCTTTTATCTTGTTGTAAATCACCGAAATTAAAAGTTCGTATAAATTTGCATTATCAGACTTAATATAAAAAAGCTGTGCTGTTCTTTTGGTTGTACCTGTTTCTCTTCGTTTCCTGTATTCTGGAGTATGCAAAGTTCATTTTCGATAAACTATTTTCAATCAGCTCCAACCAGTTTTTCAATATTATATAAAAATGAATTCGTTTTTAATAACACAGGCTCGTGTTTCGATAATAGGACAACCCTAATAGTGGTTTGCTTTTAACGTTTTTACTGCCAGTCGTCTGCGTATTTGCCATTAAAACTTCGTTTTTTTTTTTTTTTTCTTTTCCTTTTTTTTTTTCCTTCGTGAAACACGAACTTACTTCGGTAATCAGCTGTTTTTACTAAGAAAAAACGTTATTCAGATCTGCTACTTTTCAGGATAGAATTTCGAAGCATTCCTCCAATTAAGATTTGTTCTTTTATAGGTCGATTAAATTTATTATGCAGTTGTAGTGACTTTGGTTTCACCATAGACCGTAGAAATTCTCTGTGAAAGGTTTTTTTTTTTTTTTTTTTTTTTACTCATTCAGGATTGCACTTAGTCTGTTCGCCTATTGTACGTAAAAGTTCTAAAAATATAAGTACAGTATTTAATATAACTAAAGTATAACGTGTCTCGTCAAAAATGAGCAATATTGCGCTATATTTCACATACTGATGCGCCCGTTAAAAGTAGTGATGAACGTAATCGACAGGTCATGATCGATTGTTTCGATTATAGCAAATCATTAGATTATCTCATATCATTAGAATGATTCATCCGAGGATGACAACTCATTCGATATTTCATTCGTTTATATCATTCTAATGATATTAATAAAATGGTAAGCAGTTAGTAATTACTACTCATTATGGCTCATTTAGGAATTTTGCTTGTTTAAATAAAAGTTTTTAGATTGTTTCGATAACTTACGCGCCCACAACGCGTTCGTAGACGCTGCACAAAAATCACAGTTAAAACTGTAGAACGCTTTCTTCTCATTATTATAACAGTGTATTCCGTTTTTTTTTTTCGTTTTTTTTTTCATGTATTTTAATTAAATTCAAATAAATTTGGTTTTAACTTACATGCAAATAAAGTTTGTGCAATTTTGTTTTATTATTAATTTTCTTGTTTCCGATACTTGCGATATAACAAAAAAAGTAATAATAATAATCGAGATTTGTGATGTACTGTTTTGTAAAGTTTAATGTAACTGTTTATTTGTTTATTTATAACTTCTTAAAAGTAAATACTCAATGGTCGTTAACTTAACTTATTTACTAACTGCTTTAAAGTAATAAAAACTTTATAACTGTGTTCGTGAAATATACTGCTAGACGAGATAAGATGGTTTTTTTTTTTTTTTTTTTTTTTTATGTGAATAGACGGGGAGGGAGAAATGCAGTTGTCTTCATCACCAGCTGGGGCAGGCGACTGCCACGCGCGTTAACGGTATTCCTTGCCGGACGTATCGGTGATATTGATCTGTTCATGGATGGGATGGAGAGAAGAGAAAGAGTATGGAGCAGATGTTAGACGGGGAGAGATAATTAAATGGATTCACATCTGACATGGCATTTTAGTGTATGTTCAGAAACGACATGTAGATGTCTGTCTACATGCACACACGACATCTGGCGACCAAATGTGCTAAGTATTATTCACGTAGGGTACGCCCCGATAAACACTGTGACATAACACACTCCCCATTGCAGGGGTGCCTCCCGTGCATTAGGAAACCGGACACTTACTTAAAAATATATTGACTGGGGTTTTACGAGAGAATATCCCGCAAACAGCGCCACCACTTGGTGAGTGAAACTTGTTTCTGTATCTGAAACTTTTGAAATGTAGCATTTTAATTTATGTCAATTCACCTTTCCCTGAAACAGTACGAAGAACGTAACGCATTAAGCGTAACAAAGACATTGATTTAAAAATTGTAAGAATCAAACATGTTTTTTTTTTTTTTTTTTTTTTTTTTTACTTTATAAAACATTGTCAAATTTATAATTTAATTCAGTCGATATTTCTGTACGTTAATCCAGGACTCAAAATGGAAAATGCAGAACACTCGTTAATAAAATATGCTATTTTTAATAATCAAGTATGTGTAAATTACGAATCGGAAGCTGTTCTTCAAAACGTACTCAACAAAATCTTTATAATTATTATTATTTCTTTTTTATTCGATCGCTGTTTTCCTCTTCCCCCTTGGACACTTCATGACATGCAGTATCTCCCTCCCCCGATACTGCATTTCATGAAAATCTTCTTCAGGACACAATTTAACCTTGCTTTCATCTGTACTTTTAGATATACTGTATTTTGTACGATAGGGAGCTCCTTATCTCGCGCTTCAAATCTGTTGTAGCTTTCACTTTATTGTAATCTGGGAAGTGAGAGTTATTGAAATAAAATACCTTTTGATCAGCAGCAAGCACGCAGTCTTTCGAGTTCTGCAAATTCCAGTAGGTGACGCTTTGGATATTACCGATACAGCAAAAGAAGCTAATACGTTGGCCGCATCCAGGGTTGCAATACGGCGATTTCAAGTGCAGGAAACTGATGTTATTCCGACTTTGAGAAATGATTTACCCAAATTCGATTACTTTTCGTAGCTCGCCCACGACTTTTCCATTACTCCTTTCCTGAAGGTGAAGAAGGTATCACCTTGAGAAAGCCGACTAGAAGGATGTTCGAATGCATATGACACTGAAGAACGTGGACTCTCTCTCTCGCAGCTATCTTGTTGAATATTTCGATAACCGCCACCCCCCCTTTTCCCACACACTCTTCCTTCCTCCTCCTACACACATTTATACAAGGGAAGTGTCTTCTGCAGCTGCAGGACTTGAACTGGGAGATACGGAAAGTAAAATAGACTGTATTCAGTATTTCAAAAAAAAAATTCATATTTCAAAAACAGTTTCCAAAAACATAATAAAAAATTGCTAAAAAATCTAGAAATAAAAAACAATAAAAGACTACAACGAACAGTAAGGTGAAATACGAGTGTATGCAGATGACGACAGTATGTCGGCATGGATTAGAAGTCGGTGATGGCGAGTTACGAGGGTGTTCTACTACGTAATGTGAGTCAGGTGGCTACAAGAACAAATTAATAAAAGGCAGAAAAAGTTGCACGATGTGCGAATTCAGTGTAGTACATACCAGTTAATTCTATTATGTTCAAAAAACCTGACTGAAATTAATGCCAAAGAAAGTTATTCGTCAATCTGAAATGTTCATTATACTTGTACAGTATTTGGCTGCATGTGGTCACAACATTTAAAGAAATTTCAATTGATTTTTGGTAGTATTCGTTGGAAAATTGTCAAAGAAAAAAATGTCACCAGAAAGCTTTGTATATATCCCAGTTAGTGAACAAATGGGAGACGGGGTCTGAACTTGACAGTTCGGATAGTTGAGCAGTGTCTGGAGGAAGGATCCATCAAAATAATACAGTGCGTGGTACAACTAGATGTTCCTGGGCCAGGGCAAAATAACATTTTGCGCACCCCTAGGCTCCCCTTAACATTATAAATTAACTACGAATTATTAATGAAATGCAGCATGGTACGTGGCGAGTTCACACATTTGCGACATTTCAAAGTTAAAAATTTGACAATAAATAAATATTATTTGTTAAACCATCAACTCTTAAGCAACAGTTTCTTCTTCTTCTAGTCACATAGCTCCCTGAGGAGCTGTTGTGGCCACCAACAAATTCCTCCAACTGCATAGATCGTGTGCTCTACGAGCAGCATCGCAAAGTGTCATGGCCAGAAGTTCACTGATCCCATCCTTCCACCTAGTTGTAGGTCTTCCTCTGCACCTCTTCCTCTCGGTTTTTCCTTCCATTATATTCTTCAACAGAAAGTTTTTCCTTCTTACTATATGACCAAAAAACTTGAGTTTTCTTTTGTTGATGTTATGAAGAAGAATTTTAGGCCTGCCAATTTTATTCAATACCCACTCATTTGTTCTTCGATCCAAGTAAGAAATACGCAGTATTCTCCTGTAACACCACATTTCATTTGCCTCAATTTTCTTCCTCTCAACTCTTTTCAGATTCCATCCTTCACATCTTTAAGTGGCAACTGGAAAAATTAACGAATCAATGATTCTCACTTTCGTCTTTAGGGGCAGATCATGATCTCTCCATAATTTTATCAGATCAGCGACCAAAAAAAAAAAAAAAGGTAAAGTGCAGCCATTATCAACCCACTGCAGGATGGAAGCCTCCTCAACAATTCGTGCTGAGAGAAATGGACCATAATCTGCCACGCTGGTCCAGCGCGGGTTGGCAGATCGACCGTATTCAGCAGTCAGGGGCTTGAACCCCGGTCTACTCAAAGAGCGTATGCTACTGCACTCCCGCTCCTGACCACTCGGCTACGGAGGATCAGCGACCAACGTTTTAGCAATTGCCTGTCGTCTCTTTACATGGTTTGAGCAGTCACTATTTTTTTTTCTTGACCCTAAGTAATCAAATTCATCAACTTCTTCGATATCTTGCCCATTAACCTTCACCTTCAAGATAATCACCATAATTTTAGTTTTACACACATTCAGAAACAATCCTTTTTTTTCTTAATTGCTTCACATACTCTCCTCATAGTTTCTTTAAGATGATCCTTAGAATTACAAATTAGCACAGTATCATCTGCATAATGAAGGTTGTTTATCTTCAGTCCTCCAATTTTGATGCCACTCTCTAAATCTTCCAAAGCTTCACGCATGATATCTTCGGCATAAAGATTAAAAAGGTAAGGCGACAAAATACAGCCCTGCCTGACACTGTTACCTATTGTGAAAAAGTCCGTGTTTCCCATGTTCGTTGTCACAGTTCCTTCCTGTTCCTGGTACAGTAGCTTAATCAGCTGAATTACGTGGATTGAGAAACCCATAATAGTCATCGTTTCTCATGTTGAACACAATCAAATGCTTTTGCATAATCTATAAAACACAAAACGATTGGAACATTGAATTCTTTGCATTTTTCAATAATTAGTCGTAGACTTAAGATCTGATCTCTGGTTCCTCTACCCCTTCTGAAACCTGCTTGCTCTTCTGGCATTTCTTCTTCAAGTTTTCTTGAGATTCTGTTCAGTATGATTTTAAGAAGAATCTTGCTAGCGTGAAAAATTAGGCTAATAGTCCTGTAATTTGAGAAAATTTTCAAATCTCCTTTTTTTGGTAAGGGAATGAAAATTGATTTTTTTCTAATCTGATGGCCACCATCCTGTTTCCCAAATTTTTACAATAATTTTAAGAAAAAATTCGGCGCCCTTCACACCTGTAGCTTTAATCAATTCAGCTGGGATTTCATCAATTCCAGGTGACTTGCCACACGTTAGTTCTCTGATGGCTTTTTCGACTTCTTCCTTCAGTGGAACTGGTTCATGATCACACTCTTGAAAAGGGGTTGACAGATCATTAGTGCCAGCAGGTGCTCGAAAGAGCTGCTCACAGTATTCTTTCCACCTTCCTTTGATTGTGTTCTCCTCTGTTAAAATTTCCCCTTTGGAGTCCCTAATTACATTAAGTTTTGGTCGGAACTTTTGTCTTAAGGACTTAATTACATCATACATCTTTTTAGTGTTGTTTCGTTTGTTGTACTATTCGATTTCTTTACATTTTCGATTGTTATATCGGTAATCCTGTTTGTCCTGGCTTAAACAGCGCTTGATGACTTTGCTTAGTTCCTGATACTCTTCGTTTCCTTGTACACCCTGGGCTTTTGCAGTTCTTCTCTGTTCAATAAATTTAAAAGTGACTTCTGTAATCCAAGGCTTCCTGATCTGTGACCTTTCTCTAATGTATCTATTTGCTGAATCCTTAATAATGTTGTTTGTATTTTCCCACATTTCCTCGGACAGCATTTCGTCATCTAGTTCTAATAGAGCTTGAAAACGATTGCCTGTTTCAAGCATATAATCGCTTGGAATATTTTCTACATCCAATCGTCTAGGGAAAACCTTATTCATGATCTTTTTCAGCTTCAGCTTGAGAACAATGTGGAGTAGCTGATGATCACTGCCACAATCTGCTCCAGGAAGTGTTTTTGTTCTGATTACACTGGAACGCCACTTTTGTTGCATAAGGATATAATCAATCTGATTCCTTGTTTTATGATCAGGAGATTTCCATGTGTAGAGCCTTCTCGGGTGCTGCTGAAAGCAGGTGTTACATATGACAAGACTGTTCAGATGATAAAATTCAATTAAACTTTCACCCCGTTCATTTCTAGTGCCAAGACCAAACCTACCACATTCTGAACTAGAAGAAACTGTCTTGCCTACTTTTGCATTAAAATCACCCATAAGTATCAAAACATCCTTTTTTGGGACTAGATCAAGAGCTGACTGGAGATTTTCATAATAAACGTCCATATCTTCATCTGTGGATGTTGATGTCGGTGCATATGCAACTAAAACTGTGAGATTTACTGGCTGACTCTGAACCGTCATCATTCTACTGTTAATAGGATTGTATCCAAGAAGAGACCTTGAACATTCCTTATTCAAAATGGCTGCGATACCACTTCCAGAAAAAAACAACCAAAAACCCATTTTCAGTTTTGAAATGACCTTGTCCTGTCCACATAACTTCGGTTGCTCCTAAAATGTCAATTTTATACTTATCCATTTCATTTATGACCATATCCATCTTGCCTTCTTTTAAACTTTTTACATTCCATGTGGCCACGTTTACCCTCTTCTTTCTTAAATTTAATTTTTCAGGGCACACACACTGGCATCCGGGATCTGGTTAACAGCAGTTTTTGGAGTTGTTTCTGTTGTTGTCTCTGTGGCATCAGATAATGCGGTGGTATGCCATTGCCTACCACATGGCCGATTTTGAAAGGGGCCGTCTTTAATCATAGGAAGAGTCATCATGCATCGCACGAGATGCTCGGGAAGAGAAAGTTCACTACAGCAGAGCCCTGCTTATTGTAGAAAGGCTGATTACAGCTGGCTTTCGCCTGGTTTCCAGAAGTCATCGTTTTGATATATATATATATATATATATATTTTATTATTTTTTTTTCCAGTATATTCGCACAATTAATTTTTATAACTTCAGTCAATGAATTTATTCATAAGGTGACACTGATTTCATACGTTTTTAAATATTCGCTCCTATATTTCAAAATTTAAATTCCTTTCATTAGCGTTAAACGGCTGCATAATCTTCAGTATTCTTCGAACGCGCTAACCGTTAAAGTTTTATTTTAGCCTTAGAGCCTAAATATTTACCACCCAGACATAAAATATATGTCTAATGAATCCTCATTTAAACACAGCCACTACACGCAGCGCCACTGTAGTCAGAAAGCAACAGTTTACGCGTGCTTAATTCAAAAAAATAAATAAATAAAATAAAATAAATAAATAATAATGTAATTAATATAACAGAACATGGGACGGGAGTTGTCACTTGTCCTTCCAGTTGCCTTTTTTGTCTAAGCCTTGCCTGGATTGTTTGCTACAAGTTTATTATGGCTAGCGAAAACGTGTTTCTTCTTAGGAACATTACTTTGATGTAACATTACTCCGGAAGTGGGGGAGGGGGGGGATCATCGTATGAATTTCTACGTGTGTATAGATTTTTACTCCTGTGTAAATTCGATTAAGAATAAAATTTTCTTGGAACAAAAGAGACCGAGTGACGTAATTGCGCAGTCTGATCGTATGCAATGTCCGTTTATTATCAAAATTTATTCTCAACCCTATACCGCCATCTGGCTGTAGAGGGGTGAGACTAAAATAGGGTTTTAGGAGCATCAGCGACTAAGGCCATATTGCTCCGTGTATATTGTCTGTAAATTGCGTGTATTCTGCGGTCGATTTTCTGTTTTTCTGGACGAAAAACCCGTTTCCGTGAGAAAAAACCATGCTACCCTCTCCTGAGACCGACCAACTCAGCCACGTTGTGAAAAAGATCCATAAACATTTATGGATCCACATCGACGGGACTCGAACTCGGGTCTTTTCTAACCGGTGGGGTGAGAACAGTGATTTCAAAGCAGCGTTGTAGACCTAAAATGTACAGATTTCAGGCCGACCTCCTTCCTGACAAAATTTTCTTCATAGCAGAAGTAGGAATACCTTTCTGGCAACAACACCTTGTCAGAAGTGGATCATTGATTATGTTTTTCTTAGGATCTGTGATCTGTATGACTTCTCATCACAGAATTTTCCTGGATCTATTTACAATGCGTTAAAGAACTCTATTGGGTTCATAAGGAACATTCCGTAGACAGGGCGTTGTTGAGAGTATAGAGGAGTGGCAGAAGTGGGTTGATGCGACTTCTCACAGCTATTATTGGGTTACAGACAACATTCACAAGGCTGAAAGGATCAATTCTTCCAGTGGAAAGTTATGCAAACATATTGATGCTCCTTGATATGATTTGCTGTTTCCAAGGGTTGATGCCTAAGTTAGCACATGGAATTGATCTGGACATGGTAAAGGGCTTGCCACTACTCTTTTCATCCAACTGAGGAGCTAATATTCAAGACTTTTAAGCTGATTTTGATATGCAGAAGATGCAGATGACCTAATCACAAGAAGATTACAAGATTGGAACAAGGCATTTCTGTATCATCTGTATATAAGACAAGGTGAGCTTACGATTTATTATTCCACGAGCTCTTGCTTGATTGCCTACATGGCTACGTATGTTTTAGATTTAGTGTTGACGAAGTAGTACTGAAACGTGAGCTCATCAACCCAGTTAAGGTCCTAGTCAATGTGGGAGTTAACCTTTTTCACTCGTAACTTATTCACGAAAAGCTTAGTTATCATTTTTACCTTCTTATCAGTTAATAGATTATAATCTGTCATAAGCTGGTATAATGTCAAAAAGACTACGTCCATTTCGGCCTTGCTATTGAGAGTGTATTGTTTCCTATCGTGAGTAGGGTTATTGAGCAGGTCTGTTGTCGTTTACCTCTTTTGGATGTCCGTATGTAGTTGGGTTTCAGGTTGTTGGGTGAGCTAGTCTGTGACCAAAGCAGTGTTGTAGTATGGCAGGTTGAATAGATTTTTATATAGGAGCAGCTTATGGATATTGGCCTGAAATCTTTTCGACTTTGCATTCTTAATATTTGGAATGGCTTTTTTTTATATATATATATATAATTGTAAATCCATCCATATCTTTGTTAGAATACCATACTTGAGGATCTGATTAAATATAAACGCAGTAGTACACTGGTGTTCAAAGAAAGTGCATCACCCCTTAAAATTGTAATTGTCGTCCTAATAACATAAGTATATGGCAATATTTCTTCAGATTGCATCAGATAAGATTGACACGCGTAGGTGATGACGTAATATTGCATCATCTGTTACTTTCAGCTATATGAGCACGCTCTACAAGAGTTGCAGTCATTCATTGCTTGTGTCAGGATGGCGAGTTACGTACAGTTTACGCCACAAAGAACGAGCGCTATTGTTACTTTACGTGAGGAAGGATGTTCTTCCCGTCATATTGCGTATAGAGTGTCTTGTAATCAGTCGACAGTGAGTAGATTTCTTTCCAAACTCAAGAATACTCATTCTGCTGGTAGGAAAAAAAGGAACTGGACGCAAACGAGTCTCTACGCCAAAACAGGACCGCGTTTTGAAGCGCTTATGCCTTAAGCGCTTCATTGGAAGGCTATATTGGAAGGCAAATTGCTGCCAACCATTAGAGACCATTTCAACCTGCCAAGTAACTGCATCTTTCAGGACGACTCCGGGCGAAAAGTGTAAGTAGGGACTTCTGTAGTTACTTTAGCTTCATTTCTGCATTAGAGGTTCGACAGTAATGTGTTTACATTTGTTACAGGTGAAAAAATGGTTGTAAGAACAGTCCATTACAACTCTTAGCTGGCCAGGAAACAGCCCGGACTTGAATCCTATAGAGAACTGTTGGCATCGTGTGGAATCTGCAGTTGCTAGAAAGAAACCAAAGACCCTTCGTGAACTTCATAATTCGTGTTTGGAACCACGAACTATCACTTGATTATCTTCAGAAATTGATCTTGTCAATGCCTCGACGGTGTGCTGCTGTCATCAGGGCCAGAGGCGGTTCAACTAAATATTAGTTTGCACCTGGTGAACTTTTCATTTTGTTTTCCATTTAAAATGATAAACTGAAGCAAATTTGAGGGCTTTTGATAACATTTCAGCCATAATTGTCGTGTTTACTAAAACTGTTGTATAAAGGTTGAAAATGCTCATTTTGAAATATTTTGAGAGCACCTGTCAAATATTACTTAGCTTTGCTTTAACTACTAATAAATATGTTTTGTTTATATTTCTATTTGTGATGCTAGTCATTAATGTAACATACCATCGCGAAAAAGGGTTAGAAATGTGAAATTCCTAGGTGATGCACTTTCTTTGAACACCAGTGTATATGGACTATATGAGGGCTGCAAACTTTTATACAACGGGAATTTCTCAAATCCGACAGTTTGCTTATTGGGTAGTCTGTTTTTCATTCCAGTCATAGTATTTTTTAATGTTAAAAATTTTTAATTAACAATAAAGCAAATTTAACGAAAAGATAATGAGAAGGATTGCCCTGCCTTGCTTTCGTTTACCAAAACAGTATCAGATAATGAAATAAAAAAAATCGAAATACTGTATAGAAGCATTTTTGTTTTCCTTTGTGATCATTGAAGTTACTTATTATTTGAAAGACTATACCTGACTGACGTTTACAGTTTCTGCTATTAGGAAGACAATAATAATTATATAAAATAATAATAAATAATATATTATAAAATAATGTATATTTAGCATGAGATCACCATAGGAAAAAGGCTTTTCCACCGGTCCTAAGTAAGAATCTGAATATAGGATTTCAAAAAGGGGAAGAAAATACCACAAAGGGCATACGCCTTGGTATTAACTTAGGAATACGCTGGTATTCCTAAGTTAAGCTCTTCGCTTTCTGGTTTCGTTCTCTGTTACCTCCCCTCAGTCTTCCAGTTACCTCTCTATGAAATGACAACTTATGTATTCAAAATACCAAGAAGAAAAAGGTGTATTTTAAAAATAAACAGCTTAGACCGATTCTCTATTAGGTGGGAACTTGTTAAATATTCTTATGAATTATTAATTGAGGTTTCCAATTAAGCACGTTCCCTCGTGTAAAGTTGAATAATCCGCATTAACCAGATCAAATTGTTTTCTGGGAACAAAGAACTTTGAGAAGGAGTTTTTTACTGAAACCGAGTCTGAAACTAATTAAAATGAAGTGACAAAAGATCAAGTGGAAATTTCAAAAATATGTCCGTGATCTCTGAGTGGCTGAGGGCAGAAAGAATATCTTTTGGAAGGGATTAAGCAGACGGAGTTTGTTATCTTAGATGGGGAGAATAAAAAAGGGGAGCACAGTGGTCCTTTTATTAAGCAGACGCTTCTAAAATCGATATAATCGATCGATTATTGCAAAATCGAGCTTATTATGAAGTGGACAAACTTGTTTGCATCAGCGGATGGAAAGAAGGGAAATGCTTTGACGATAATTACATAATGAGAAAAAAATCAGAACTTAAGACCGTGCGAGGGCCCTGTTTTGTTTGCAAATCAAAAACGACAAAAAAAGAGTTGCTATTTTTACACCCTTACAACTACAGCGATTAAAAAAAAGAAAAAAAAAATTGCCGCATTTTGTGACATGATTGATGTAGATCGGAATATGCGACCAGCGCGCATAAGTACGCTAGTCTTTGTACGTAAAACATTTACGAATTCAAAAATACCCTCAGATTTGTTCGCGTTTCTCCTTATCCCTCAAGCGATCTTATTATTTTGAGAAGTGCGTGTAGTTTTAGCTTCCTCAACTCTTAAATCTGTTCGGGCATGTCTTGATATCAACCAGAAATTAGTTTCTGGTTGATTAAACAACGCTGATTAGTGTCCCTACCTAAGAGACAGATTGAAGTAAGCCGCTAGTAAGCGATTATCCTTCTAATCGCATTACTAGTAAGCGTGTGAGTTTTTCTGTCTATTTATACTATAAAATATTATCATCAAATATGTGTTAATTGACTATCGTAATATTACAGAATGGGGGCACGCGCTATCCCATCCAGGACAAGCCGTTATGACCTTTAAAATTACCTGAAAATTTCTGCATTATTCAAAGGCAAGAAGATTCTTGATTAATTCCTGAAAATTAATCAGCAGTTTTCCCGAGGCACACTTCAGGTACTTATCCCATTGACTCACCAGCCCTTCATACTCTTGGCGCCTCCGTAGCCAGGTGGGAAGGAGCAGCAGTGCGCAGCACACGCTTCTTGATTAGACCGGGGTTCGAGCCCGTCACCACCAAATACGGAGGATGCGGAAAGATCAGGAAATGACCACTGCATATTCATGGAGCAATATGGCCTTAGTTGCTAATGCCCCTAAAAACCAAATAACAACAAATAACAATAACTTCATACTCTTATCATAAAAATATTTTGATATCTGTTGTTCTACGGCTTCCGTTCGTCGTATATAGGATAGGGGATCGGCGTCTTGTGGTTGTAGGCAAACCCATGACTGATATCTAGCTCCTTATCCGCAATCTTCAACTCTTGTATTCCGATCCGCCCTGATGACATTATCTGTCAAGACTTTTTCTTCTGTGACAACTGTGTAAGCGAAGACTATCCCAGAGTTTTCTTCTCTGATAACAACAATTAGCTCATTCTATTCATGTAATAAAATAATAATAGAACACTGCGTAACACTGCGTTTCTCCAGTTTGAACTTACTTGTCACTGTGAACGCCGTATTGTCTCTGCTTCTGCTCCTGCGCATCTTTCTCGCTCATGCAGCCGATGTTTCCTTCGTTCAGTTGAAGCATTACAGTACATTTAGTATTTTGAAAGCACCCTAATGATGAGGGTCATTTAAATGAATCAGACGTTTAGCATAAACTGTAGAGACGCACCTGTTTAAAAGTACCGTATTTTCCGGACGAAAATAAATTTAATACAGGTTAACCTAAATATTTGTCTAAACTAGAATTTAAACTATATATTCATTTCTGATTTTAACGGTATTATCTATTTATTATTATTTTTTTGATATCGGTAAGTGTGCCACTAACAAGAGTTGCACTTGGCACGCTTGCTATAGGGTTGACGCACTTACCGATATTCAAAAATAAATAAAATAAATAAATAATAACGTAAAAATCAGAAATGAATATATAGTTTAAATTCCAGTTTAGACAAATATTCACGTTAACCTGTATTAAATTTATTTTATAAACATAAAACTTACAATTTTTTGTTACCACAAGCAGTTAGCGTATTTAGTAAAGGTTGGCTAATCCTGGTTATTCCTTAGTAAATCCGAGTGAGATTTTTCACATGGCACCAGAAGTCGTCCTTTATTTCCGCCAAATTAAAAAAAAAAAAAAAAAATCGAACTCCTTCGTTCTAGTAACCTTTTCTGGAAAGGATTATGGGAATTGCCATAAGACGCACTGGAATTTTAGGCAACATTTTCCAGGGAAAGAAAGTGCGTCTTATGGTTAGGAATATGGTAATCACCTTCAGCGATGCAACATTGGTTCCATTGTGTCACCAGGCCAGACACACCGTTATTGTCGGTGTTGGTTATTAGGCGCAGAACTATATTGCACCATGGTGTATTATACTCATATAACATGCTTGATATCGATCAACTACCTGCCTCGATTGCAGAATTTCGCCTAATACTGGCAAGCATAATGTATTACAGTCTCTTTCATCTCATTTTCATGATCCGATTGAAAGCGACGACCGAAGAACGGCTTCTTCAAATGTCTAAAGATGTACACTGAGGGGACAGAAATCACGAGATACCTACCTAGTAACAGGTAGACCCAACTTTCTCCCGGATAAGGGCAGTCACATGGCGAGTCATTGAGTCCACTGGTTCACGAAAGCTTTCCATAGGTATTTCCATCCATGCTTGCTGCGCTGCTGTTCATAATTCCGTCGCGTTCCTGGGCTGAGGATCCAAAGCTCGAACGAACCTTTCCACAGCATCCCAAAGATGCTCTACAGGGTTCATGTCCGGTGAATGTAAAAGCCATACCATGGTGATAAAATCTGCGGAATGCTCTGCGAACCATGTTCTAGTCACCACGGCTCTGTAGGGAGGCACATTGTCCTGCTGGAAGTCTCCATTTCCCTGTGGGTGCACGATGACCATGAAGGGATGCAGATGGTCTGCAAGGATGGACACGTAACCTGGACTGTTCAGAGCTGCGTCTAGACGTACCAGAGGTCCCAATATGTGCCAGTTGAACACGCCCCAGACCATTACCAACCATCCACCTGCCTGAACAGTTGCTTGTTGACATGACGGGTGCATAGCTTCGTACGGTTTCCGCCAAGTATGCACCCACCCTCTCGAAATAACTGGAAACGAGACTCATCGGACCAGAAGACCTGTCTCCAATCATCCAAGGTCTAGTGCCGATGTTCTTTCGCCCAGTTGAGGCGTAGAGTCCTGTGTCGTGGTGTTAGCAATGGAACTCTGGTGGGTCGGCAGCTCCCATAACTTATTGCGAGTAATGATCGCCTAATGGTCTTGGTTCAGGCGTTTCTGGCACCACCCTCGTTGAAGTCGGCGGTGATTTGTACCACTGTGGCTCTTCGCTTGGCTGAAACAATGAGAGACAAAAGTCAACAGCCACGTTCATCCACCACCTTACTCCGCCCACATGTCTTGTCCACGATGACATGTTATTCCGGAAATGGCGTATTCCCGATACACTCTTGATACTGTCGAACGGGGATAGTGCAATTTCTGTACCACTTCCGCGATAGAGTGACCCATGCGTCGGACACCCGCTATGACCCTCTTTCAAAGTCGGTTAACTCACGACATTTATCCATACTGACACGAATTATCGTCTACTTGAAAGCAGTGTACTTATATACCTGCCAAGCGATGGGTTCGTCCACTAGCGAGAAGGGTGACAGCGCGTTGCCCAGGAACCAATCATCCCATGAATTCTGGCCTTTCAGTGTAATGGTCGCAGCATGACAGATCAGGGTTTTAGGCTAGGACTGTTGCTACACTTCCCACCTGTATTGATGCAACTGAGCGATGTTAGGAATTCGGCAAGGTTTTGCTTTAACTTAGAGCAGTACTCTGTGTGCTATACGTTGTTACATGATCATGAGGTATGTGAACACTTTGTCCATTAATAAAAAATGCTAACGTCTTTCTGCCGTGTACAGAATCTGAAATTACACATGTTGTTAAGGGAACACAAACTACAGCCACCGCTTCCGCTTTGCGATGATTATTCGATACATCTGTCGTAACGCACTTCATTATCAGTTTTGCGGTCATTTGATCCGTGCTTGTCCTTCAAGCTTTTTTTTTTTTTTTTCTAGAAAAGTCTGTTTCATTCTAACTCCTCTTTATGATTAATAGCAAATGATTATTTCCGCAAAATTTTGAAAAAAATTCGTGACGTCTTCCGTGTATCCGAATGAATATCCTTAAAATTTAAAAATGAAATCGTTAGTTGTGTCAAAAATTTTCGGAAAAAATGCGAAGCGAAGTTGATTATGAATTCATAAGAAAATAAATCTTCCCAACAGTGCTTACAAAGACTGAATGGCCTCGGCAACCCACAAACCACAGGCCAAATGTAGCCAGCGACAGTTCTTCAAAGTATAACAGCTCACCCTCGAGGGAAATCTGTTAACTTTTTGCTTGGCCGATAATTTAAGTCTCTTGAAACGAGAGCCTATGCAAAAAAGTAAATTTTTTAAGCCATCGAAATGTGGTAGAGAATAAAAATGCATGGGATGCATATAAATTATCACATAATACAGATGCCTATGGTAGATATAAACCAGTCTGTAATGAAGTCACAAAGGAGGTTAGGCAAGTTAAGGCAGATTATGCGAAGGATACAAATTCAAACAGAGAAGCCTTCTTTACTTATATAAACACTATAAATAAGGGATCGAATCGCATTGGTCCACTTGATATTGATCAATAATTTAACTACGATGATCCTGCTTGCTGACAAATGTGAATAAGTATTTTGCAACTACATTCACATATGAGGAATTCTTCAAGAAAGGGGATACCAGACGTTTTTCAAACTCCAACGAGGAGCTAAACGTTGTTGTGGTAACTGAGAGGAAAGTGGAAGAGAAATTGTTGAAGATGGACATAAAAAAGGCAACTAGGTGTACAGGATATATCCAGCTATATTAAGGGAGGCAGCAAGAGAGGTGAGAAAACCCGTAGCCATGCTTATGAGAGTATCTCTGGATTCAGGAGAGGTCCCTGTGGACTGCAGATGTGCGAATGTATCCTCAGTTCACAGACAGGGGATCGAACAGTGACGGGAGTAATTAAAGAAATTAAAGAACTGTTTGGTTACTTTTGTTCCAGGGAAAATAATGGCGTTTCTAGGAAATAGTTAATAATAATAATGAAATTAAGGTACAAACCTTTAATAGAAACTACAGGTACAAAATTAAGGTAAACTAAATGAATTAAATAAAATAAAATAAAACAAAATAGCTTTCACGTCTGTGGGACTCTTTATAAGCTTGAACATAAACGTTGGTATGAAACAAAGAATGCCCAGGCGTTGTCATGTAAGGCAAGCAAAGCGTGACACGAGTGAAAGCAACTGTAAGGACAATCACTGGTTGGAATTAAATGCTTGTAGCTGCGAATGCAGGGCGCGCACATGTGGCGCGTGTGCCAACGTTTATCGCATTGTAGGATAACTGCCTCCATGGTTTGCAGGTGCTGGCAGGAACGATCCCACTCGATCTCGAAGTGGCAAGATGTAGAGTGCTCTATGAGCTGTCCCAAGGTAAGACATGCTCCTTCATGGGCTTCAATGCCGACTCTGGCACCAGTCGCTGGATGGAAAAGAAGAGACTTACTGCCCATCTCACAACATTTGGCAATCCAGATGGGACAACACTCCCAAAGGAGAAATCACTAAAAAATTCCTCCCAAATGTGGACAAATTATTCCCGAAAGCACCGCCATGGTTCTCACCTGAACTACATTCAACCTTCCTACTCGCCGAACACGGAGTCTTCAGAGCCAAACACACAGCCCTGGGCATCACTGACAATCCTGCCTGTTGCTGTGGAGAGTTGGATAGCTGACACCATCTTATGCATGAATGTCAGCTCTGTGATGACCTCCGCTACCAGCTTATCACTAGGATCACCTTCCTGCCTGGATACCAGAAAAACCATCTTCTTGACAGCAAAGAGGAACATATAGCGTTCTCCAAATTTGCAGAAGACCTCTACAAGTGAAGACATAACCTGATTGCACAACAACTCAACCAACCACGACAGCCATAAAAATGAGACGGAAGCCCCCAGAAGACAGACTGAGTCTGCACCTATGAGAGAGAGCTGCTGCGGTGAAGCTTCTAATGAGGCAACTGCTTCCCGCCTTTTGGCAAATTGAGCTGAGCACCCTTGCTCACAACATTTGGCAATCCAGATGGGACAACACTCCCAAAGGAGAAATCACTAAAAAATTCCTCCCAAATGTGGACAAATTATTCCCGAAAGCACCGCCATGGTTCTCACCTGAACTACATTCAACCTTCCTACTCGCCGAACACTTCCTTTCCTCTTCTCTGGCGGGGGAAGACAAATTATCCCCCCCATGCCGAGCAACCATGAAGATGGACAAAAGAACTGAATGAAGACGAACAGTGGCCGACTTTCGCGGCCTGAGCCAAGCACTCTTGCCCACTCTCTCTTTTACTCCTCTTCCTGTCAGAGGTGAGACGACTCGTCGCCTTGCTCTACTGCTACCCCATTCTCCCTCTGGTGGGTCATACCACTGCTAAACTTGGAGTGGCTCTTCCCCCCACTCTAACTTTTGTAACCATGTACGTCAGCCCTCGGACTAAATTTAACTCGAATCCAAAATTCAATCAATTTTTAATCTTTTGGAATAGCATTACTAAAGCGATAAGCCCCACGCATAACTTTTTTTTTAGGCCCTAGCTACTGAAATCTCGGGAAACTAGCTGGCAGGGCCTGCCAGAGTATTGAATACTGTATAAAGCTATTGGGTACCTTGACCTGCCTCCACGGGGCAAGTGGGGGCAACGGGGATCCCACTAGGGGCCCAACGGCTAAATGGTCAGAGAAACAACATACCATGACACTACAAAACAGGACACTGCCCATATACTTTTTGTAAATCTCTGGCTTTCACAGACCTCTGTGTTACACCTACAATGCATACAACGCGGAGATGGGGGAAACCCCTGGTGCCGTTAGACATCAAATACTTTGACACACACACGAGTGTACAAATTCAAACTGAGGAAGGATGGTTGCCTTCCGACAGCGGTGGTTGATTTTTTGAACAAACTTCCATTATTTGTTGTGGAAGTGGGCAGTTTGAGCAAATCCAAGGAAGAATTAGACAAACTGTTGGAGAGGATGAAGAGGTAAAGTGGGAAGGTTTTTTTTGTTGTTTTATCTTTTTTGGCTGATGCTTTATAAGCTTGTTTTGTTTGTTTGTTGCAGGATAATAATTTTATATGTAAATTGCGCGTTCTGTGATTGATTTTTTGTTTGCTGGACCAAAAACCCGAGTTTCTAGGGGAAAAAAAAAAAAAAAAAACCTGCTACCCTCGGCTGAGACCGACTAATTCAGCTACGTTATGAAAAAGGCCCATAAAAATTCCTGGCCTCATCGACGAGATTTGGCTTTAAAAGTCTTCTTTCTCGAATTATTTGCTTTTGCTACTACTAAATATAATTACTCTAAAACTGTATTTCTATTAGAATACAACGTAAATATCTTGAAGTGATTAGGCATTTTGCGCTTATTGCTATTTTATAATGAGTTTACGTAAATGAAGGACTTAACATTGATGAATGTGGGAGAATATGTGTTAGTGAATGGGACTACTATTTATGCAGTCAATTTCTGGAATTAAAATGTACTTCCGTGCTAAATTTCCTCACTACTATCCGAGATATAATCGGACATCCGTAAAAGGTAAAAAATAAAGTAGTAAACAAGTTGTTCTCGGTGAATGAAAGCACTTTTCCCTAACCCCTCACACGATGAACGGTGCGAATTAATAACAAAATTACGCGGAAATGCATTTATCTCATTTCTATTGCTGGCTCTCGAGAGATTGGCAGTTTGCCAAGCGCCCAGTAAAGAAACTCAAAAGGCTTAAACTAAACAGGTTTCATGTGCGTAATGAAATTACTCTTCGGTCATTTGAGGCAATTTGTTATTCAATACCTGATCGTGATCTCCTGCAATTAATGGAGATATTAAAATTTCTGATTTAGGAAGAAAAGTTAAGCAATATTTTTTTTAAAATGAGCATTTGTCTGAAATTACCTACTTGTTTAGTCAAACGTGAAAATAAAATTATCAGTCATTCATGAGAAAGTTTCGTTACATTCACAACTCGTTTGTGAACTACAAAAGTGTTGAATGAATCGCGTATACAGCAACAGTCCACTTTTGGTAAGAGACTTTTGGCAACAGCCCGATGAGTAATATGAGTTTTATTGATTTATTTATTCTAATTATTGGACGGTTCCTAAAGAGAATTTAGAATTCAGTTCAGGAGCCATTCACAAATTACGTAACGCGAGTTTGTTGTCGTAGACGCATGTTAAACTTGGGGCTAATTAGTGGTACGTGGTGCCCTCTAACGGAAATCCCGTAAGTGTTGTGAACAAAATGGCGTAAACTGGTGAGCAACGCGTATTTCGCGCGGAACTGTTTTATCAAATTAGTAATGTTAATTGAAGTGGCGCGGCTTAGAACTGACCAAAGAAAATGTTCAAACATATCAACAAATAATAGACTGATTGAAAATTTGGAAGAGATTGGCACTGTATGTTACAATAAGAAGGGTGGTATAACACTGCTGGTTTTCAGTATGGATTTGTGTTAGAGTAATTTTGGTAGTTGGCTCCATCCACAAAATTAAGTAGAAAAAGAACAGCTGATGTCGAAACACATGAAATTTAATACATTTGGTAATCGATGATAGCATTCGATACTATTTTTTAAAGCAAACAAAATGAATCTCCTTTTGCACCTTTCCTAGGCGCGATAAGGATGAAGTTGAGGATTCCACTTGGGCTATTTGTACTCTGGAACGAAGCGATTAAGTGATTGAAAGAAGCGCAAGCCAACTGGAAACAGATATACACTGTTGAAGAAAGATACGGTAATAGTCGCAAAAATCAGAATATTTTTGTTTTCTGAGGTACGGAAGAGTTAATGAAAATTTTCGCAGAGAGACAGAACTTATTATCCAAAGCGTATAAAATAAGAGGAGAATCTTTGCTGTGGCAGTTGCATCACGAAAAGAAAAACTACATGTTCCAATAGACAGAGAATATGATCACCTCTGTGGACTATGTGGATCTCTCATATCGCTGTCCCATGCTCGATATGAAGACTTCCATCAAGGGGCGTAGCAATAAATCCCGTTACTCTACACGACCTAATTTCAATTCATGCAAAGATTCTGGAGGTAGTTAACTGCTTGTTTAAGTTTTTGGTGGTGTCGCTGGCCATTCTATATTTCGGATATCTTGGCTTTTCAGGTACGGGGTGCAGCTAGAAAGTTTCAAGAATGACTTTTATAAGTTGAAGTTGAATTTACCAATTATTTGTTTTTTTCTTCTTCGAAGTAGTTCCCTTCGACAGCTGTACACCATCATTTTCTTCCGCCGCAGTTTGAAACATTCTGGATTAGAAGCATTCTGGCTGGTATCAGTATTCTATTTTCGGTGCATCGAGTCTTCCAGTTAGAAGACTCGATGGGTAATGACTGCATTGCATACGAGTGACACAAACAGTACTACTGCATACTTCCCACAAACGTTTTATAGCTTTCGGTGGGAGTAGTTTTCTTCCAATCAACGAAGTTCAACTTAACCTTTGCACAGAAATTTGCAAAGGTTGAGTTGAATTACCCCTAAGGAATACATTACATTTTTCTGACATTTTTATTATTATTATTTTACGCTTTATTTTATTATTATTATTTATTTATTTTTATTTTTATTTTTATTTTATTTTATTGGTAAAATTTAATTTAATATTGTGAGCTGCGTAATAAACGCCTGCAGCTTACGACCGCTTTGTCGAAAGGTGAAGAAACAAGATACAACATGCGCTGGAAGCTTTCTTGTTGGTCATGACATGTTGTTGATCAACGCCTTACTGTGGCCAAACCCGGAACTTTTTAACCCCACCTTGTATCCCCACTGATCGACCTCTAAGGAGAAAGGCGTGATTGAAACGTTTACAAAAACGGATATTAGGTGAATAGGACGCTTAGAAATGATAAAATACAGTATTTCAGCTCAATCTCTACACAGCCAGGAAACATCCAAAAAGACGAGCATGACCTTTGCCAGCCTTATCATCATCATACCATCACCCCACCACAGCACTCTCATTCCATTGAGGGGGACAGTATCTGTTTCCTAATTTTCTTTAGACCATCTGAGTCTGGAATTCAAGCTCAATGGAAGCTTGGTGATTGTCAACGTACCTCCAAGTGATATGCCATCCATCAAGAGAGAGCCGAGATTGGCTCTTTGGTGGACGGAGGTAAGCTGGAGACAGACTGCTAGTTTCTTAGCATCTCTAAATCGTCTTTTGTGACAATAACTCGTGGCCTGCCTTGTCTTTGTGTCTCGTCAATGGTTCCCATCTCTTGAAATCCTTTTCAAAGTGTTTCCACATCTCGTTTTTTGGTACATATAACCATCTTTTTGTCTCAGCGTGAAACTGTTCTGCGTCAAGTCTTCTGACAGTCCTCTGTCCTAAAGAACCTTCTAACTACTGAAGGGCTACAATTTTAAGTGAAATTGTGGCTTGAGATTCTTAAAATTATCCTCGAAATGATGTTGGTAGTCATCGCTTATTCATGTTGCACTGAATATACACAAAATTAACAGAACACGTAGAAAGCGTGGTGTATTTTGTGCAGCTTGCGATGAAGCTGGACAAAATTTGATATGGTGTTGTACCATAAAATAACGATGAAATGAGGGGGACAGCGAGAAACTTTGGACTTCAGACTCTTCGTATAAGGGTTGTGCATGAATTATCAAAAAGGTCACATTACAGAGGTCGATACAAGATGCTCGAAAATATGATCACTTGACATCAGTAAGGCGTATGATCCACTACAACGGCTAACAGGTCCGACAGCGGTGAGCCCTGCTCGATATGAGGGTATCTATTAGAGCCTGTGGCAACAATTCTCATTCTTCCACCAGAGCAGACCTTAGCTCACCAAGTGACCCAGGAGTTGGCTATCGGCATGCAATGCTATGCCCAAAGGCGTCCCACACATGTTCGATCGGATTTAAGTCTGGTCATTGTGCTGGCCACGGCAATCGTTGCATATTTTCAGTTTCCACCACTTGGGCTATATGTGCAGTGGCGTTGTCGTGCATGAAAATAAAACGTGGGCCAACCGCACCCATAAAAAGTCGCACATAGGGTTCGAGGATCTGTTCTCGGTACCTCTATCAAAAACATGACGAGGGGTGCAGCCGTTGATCATTATTCTGCCCCACACGCGAACACCGCCCCCATCGTAAGTGTCCCTTTCTCTGATGTTGGAGGGACGGTACCACATTTCTCGTTGTCTCCAGATGAAATAACGACTAGAATCTGTTTGTAGGCTAAAACGGGACTCATCAGAGAACATAACTGTACCCCATTTGTCAGGGCTCCAAGTCATATGTTCATGGAACCAGTTTCAACGAGCTCTGCGGTGGTTTGGGGTTAATGGAATATAAACCACTGGATTCCTTGGTAAAGTCCACTTGAATTCAATCTTCTTAACATTCCGGTTGAAAATGTTTTCACCTGTGGCCGCAGCAATCTCAAGAGACAATTGTGACAGGTCGTAGGGTTTCTTCTTGCTGTTATAGCGAGTAAAAATTATGGAAATATTAACCAAGGATGCAGTGCAGGGTAAACTTGATAATCATGATATATAATGTTTCCTCTTTCCTGAAACTGCTTCCGTTGTGCCGAGGTGACACATTAAGCCAACGTGCTATCACCCCCTGCAACTGGGCGGCTTCAAGTCGTCCAACGCCCCACCATCTTAAAGAATCATCTAAACGACGATGACTTCACATCGTGAGTACTGGAGATGTCGCTGTCCCACTGAGCAAGCCAAAAAACGGGAATGAAGTGATGCGGTCGTAACCCGTGTTTTTATAGGCATGAATAATTTGATAACGTGCGTCTCTGTAAGGTATTAGATCGATTTCTATTGAATACTTGGAATTTGCATGCCAGGGTGCCTATTATATAAAATATTCGCCTTTGGCGATACTGTTCACAATAAAATATTCACAAAGACCTTTTGTTCTGTTAATTTTGTCGAGCAGTGCATATCAATTTAAATCGGATATTTGAAACTGTAATGCAAAAATTGCATTGTGTTATTTTTTAATATCTCGAGTGTATTTTAATGCTATCAGTAAGTCGCCATGTTCAGAAATCTGCCCGTATTTATTTGTACTATTTTTGTTTTTTTGTCGTCCGCCGGCGTGATCTTTTGGTGGTTGTTAGTTTTACCCCAGCTGGTAAAAGCGAGAGTTTTCTCCTAAGATATGGCCACTTCCTCGTGCTTGTAGCCCTGTAAAGTGGTCGTTGTGGTTTCCCCATCAACCATATATTTCCTTAATTGCTCTCTCGAAGTTGCTCTGTTCCATCTCGGCGTACTTACACCATCTGTAGACGGTAAATAGCCTACGTTGCCGACATCGTAAACACTTCAGAACTAGAATAAAAAAAGAATAAAAAAAATAGAGTATATTGTAAGAACGCATAATGTTTCCAAAGAGTCCAAACGCAGTTCCGGTACTTTTGCTAGCGTAAACTTTCTTTCTGTTGTATCCATTCAAACAAAGTGATTTCCCAGCTCTATTGTGCACCATATTATTGTGGTAGCTTTCTAAATTCAACTGTAAAACGGCTGTCAATTCCCTCCAAATCATAGCTGTCTTCTGAACCAGTTATTAAAATGCTGTGTAAATCATCCTTCTTAGTGCAGCGCTGAAAAGTAGAGAAACTTATAAAACACGACTTCTCAGTTTCTGCGCTCGAAGTTAAAACAGTACTGGAAGTGTACCACAGCAGCACATAACACCAATGGCCAAAGCGCTGAAGTTAATGCATGAAAGAAGACTCATCTTCACCATAAAAATGAACGAAGGATTCAGTTATTTAATTAAACAAAAGCTGCATAATGGAGTGTTTCCATTATTGCCTTCTGTGAGACAATAGCAGTTTCATTCAATTTCAGCGATCTTTAAACTGTAGCCTCGAAGGAAGATCAAGGTGCTTGGGAGTGGAGCGGAGCGGAGCGCTAGTTGGGGGATCCGCCAGTACACGATGTCCCAAATATTGGGCTCTGAGACTTTCGCAGCCATCATTTTTATGGTGAAGATGAGTCTTCTTTCATGCATTAATGCTGAAAACCTGGTTAACCTCAGCGCTTTGGCCATTGCTGTTGTGTGCTGCAGTGGTGGGAGATGACACTTCCAAGTTACCCACTTCAGGAGCCAGTATTCTGCGACATTTAATGGTTTAATTGTGGTGTTTGCAGCCGAGCCCCACAACTCTGCTCCATACAGTACACCCCCGAAAATCATCGGCCTCATATACATTTTTATCAGGTTTGTGTTATAAATATGCAGCAAGTGCTGCTTGGAAACCCACCATTTCCTGTTGAATTTGGGACAGAGTTCTTCTATATGATGATGGAATCTTAATTTTCTGTCAAAGATCACACCCAGATCTCTGCTTTTCGACGCAGGGGATCAGAACTCTCTCAATCACAGGCTGAATTATGATTGGTGTGGGTTTAAATGAGAATACCATGACAGCAGATTTTTCAGGGTTAACTTGCAAGTCAAATTTCGTGAGGTACTGCTGTACTTCTGATAAAGTCTTGTTGATGATTACTGTAGTGTCGTTTGCTTAATCGGTCGAATTTATTTTTGTTAAGATCTTTAAATCATCTGCATAATATCATATCTGTTCTGTTGTGTATTAGCGGGTTAATGATAGCTGTGAAAAGAATGCCAGACAGGACTCCTCCTTTTGGCACGCCTGCTTGTATTTGTCTAGTATACATTTGCTTTTCTTATGGACATTTGGATGGTTCTATTCTGAAGAAGGGATGTCAGAAACTTCAATACTTGGCCTGCGATGTGATAGTAATTTTGATGCAGCTTAAGCAAGGCTGGGATGTTGACACTATCGAACGCAGCTTGTATATCTAGATATGTGATTGCAACTTCTTCTTTCTCCTCAAACCATACAAGGAAGGCATTGGTAGTCATAAGCGGATTACTAACTGTTGATCTATCGTGCAAAACATAATGAATTTGCTGAGGCCTGTGAAGGAGAATATGCCTAGTAAGCGTTTACACGTGGTAAGTGTTAAACACGAGGAGCGAGAGATGGATTTAAAGTGGCTTCAGTTGGCTGGGCAACTTTCGGGAGTGGCCTAACAGAATACATATTTATATAACAAATTGAGTAATTAAATTGGATTTGGATGATTGATTTTACGAATTTATAATTTAAATTGGATCACTCACTTATATTTTTGTCACTAAGAAGGCTGTTTTCAACTAGCAGATTATATTTTCATTTATTTATTTTTACATCTCGTAAACCGAGTTTATTTACAAAAACAAAACTGTTCCCCCTGTAAAGGATGCTTCTCTATTGAAAAATAATCCACGTAGTATTTATACGCATTATTTAATTATATAGGTGGACCTAGGCATTTATACCCGGAATATGCGGTGGGATTTCGAATTCACAATTAAAAATAAAAAGCGAAAGAATGTCATCGCCAAAATAATGATTTATTCTGAGCTATACTAGAAATCCAACAACATTAAACATCCTGTACTTACAACTAGAAGTGAATTCTGACTTCTGAGTATATCCATTAGGGTTTAGTCATGAAAATATCACTTACGAAGTTTAATTTGGTGACTTCAATTTACTTTACGCATTGTAACTAAGATTGGGGGAAACAACGCTAACAGAAACAGCAGGAACCAAATTGCCACTAACTTGAATAATAACATTCAGCCGGTGGCGCGTACCAATTCTCAAATGTTGTTCTTTTAAGGTAGTTCTTCCTTAGGGAGGTGCGGTAGGGTCCAGGAAAGGTGACAGGGCCTCCAGAAATTGAGTTTTCTCGCCATGTATTTCATTTACGAATTTTTAAATCGAAATAAGGGAGGTGAGGTGGCAACGTAAAATTGGACGAGAAGCGAACTGTATAGAAACGTTACGAACCCATGTTTTAATGGTTTCTTTAGCTTTTAGTTCCACGCGGTGGACTGCTTAATCTCATAATGCACTTACTGGTTAATTTTCTAACATATGGCGAAATTAAACCAGCAAAAAAAAAAAAAAAAAATCACTTTTTTTTCGCACCTTATCGCGATATTTTGTTCATCAGAGTTCTTCCACACAGAGTAGAAAGATATAATCGTTGACTGCTGCCATCTCTTGTTCATATGTGAAACTAAGTTTTTTTTAAATTTAAAGTGAGGGGAAATGCTCTCTGTCTCTCTCTGTCTGTCTCTCTCTCTCTCTCTATTTATATATATTTTAAGTAGAGCGAGTGCTTTTCCTAACTGTGTCATTTATCTGTACAATGACCTTAAAAACTTACTGTTACTATTATTGTTAAAGCTGTTACAAAACTGTAATTGGTGAATCTACTCTTCGGTAACTAATATTATTTTGTTATACTGTATTTTTTTTCGCGTCCAGTGTTTTATTGGAAAATCGAATTGAAAATAAGATAATTATTCATTTAAACTTCTTCCATTCCCCTGAGTATCTATGCAGCAGTTATAAAGTTATTTATAGTCAAACCACTACCTGTTGCACTAAACGTAATTCGCTGAAACACTGGTTGGAAATACACTGGTCTATTACCTCAGCATTACTGATGCCGATAGAGTTGCCCTTGCGGCTAGCGCAGTGGCTATGACGACTGTTCTTCCACACCATTTTTAAACGATTCAATTCTCGTCAGAAAAGGAAGAATTTTTATGTTCTTTTCATGCAATGGTCGAATTAGTCGGGCGATAGTCGCATTTTTAACCCCCTTTTGCTTTCTTTTTTCCTGAAAGTTGGAGTTTTGCATCTCCCAAAATATTCATTTTATTTCTCAAGTTCACGTTGGTCCTGACACAAAAAAAAAAAATAATAATAATAATAATAAATTAATTAATAAAATAAAACAAAATAAATAAATAAAAAATAATACTGGATATCACTAATCTGCATTTTGAAAAAAACAATTTACTGATACTTCAGAAAAGGTATTTCTGAATCATTTTCTAATGCTGATTTCAAAAATCACGAAAGAAAATTTGATTTTTCATAACTTTTTATTGGTTTTGGCAGAATTTGTGTACTGAAATTATAACAAAATACTACTTTTATATTTAAATGCACTATTAAAAAAGGCAGTGTGATAAAAAGTCGACTAAACACACCTCTCATTTTAAAAAACTGATCTACGATGGGTAAAATTTTCATATCTTTGATTTTCTTGCAGCTCCTTCTACTTTACATTTCCTCTGCAGCAGCCAGCAATAATCAACCGTCATGCTGACATTCCACCTCCCCTGGTACCTTATCTCCATGTCTTTAATGGACTGGTGAAACCTCTCACCCTGTTCTTCACTAACACCACAGAGTATCTTACTTCTCTGTGACTAACACATCCTAGAGTTTATTCGA